>NC_091620.1:18205316-20605316 GCF_027580195.1 Bos mutus | reverse complement strand
GGGAAGAAGTGTCACTGGTATAGACGATGGCGAGGTCATGGCCATCGTCTTGACATCATCATCGTCGTCGTCATCATCATGACGGCTCTGGAGCCGTCAGATTGGGATCAAATCCCTATCTTGGGCAATTACTTAACATCGCTAACATCTCTTAACATCTCTTGCCAGTTTTCTATTCTGACAAGTGGGTATAGTAACTACCCCATCCATTTCCTATGAGGATTAAATTAAATCCTACAGGCAGTGCACTCAGAACATGGCTGGTAGTAGTAAGCACTCAATAAACACTGACAATTGTGCTTATCAAAGATTCTGAGAAGGGTCTTCAAGTCATTCAAATACTTCACTGATTCCACTGTTAACAGGATGTGTTTTCAAGCCCTATAGTTGTTCAGTTGCTAGGTCATGTCCGACCCTTCACAGCCTCATGAACTTTAGCATGTCAGGCTTCCCTGTCTTTTACCATCTGCTGGAGTTTGCTCAAACTAATTTCCATTGAATCAGTGATGCCATCCAACCATCTCATTCTGTCATCCCCTTCTCCTCCTGCCTTCAATCCTTCCCAGCATCAGGATCTTTTCCAATGAGTTGGCTCTTCACATCAGGTGGCCAAAGGATTGGAGCGTCAGCCTCAGCATCAGTCCTTCCAATGAATATTCAGGGTTGATTTCCTTTAGGACTGACTGGTTTGATCTCTATGCCCTATAGAAAGTAGACTTAAAATTCAAAGACCATTATTTAACTTCCTTTTTAACTCATAAGAACTACAGGATTTAAAGCAGAGTAAACTGCTGAGATTGTGTGGTTTTACTCCCACGTTTCAGGGGCAAGGAAGCTGAAATGCAGAATTTCCGGAGTCCACCTATAAGGCTTGTATGCGTAAGCAGCAGAGCTGGGTGATCCTGGATCCTGACTCATGGCCCTAGGGCACGAGGCTTTGCAGTATTCCACCCCCTCAGGGCTTCTTGTTGGCTCAGATGGTAAAGAATCTGCCTGCAATGCAGGACACCCAGGTTCGATCCCTAGATTGGGAAGATCCCTGGAGAAGGGACTGGCTACCCACTCCAGTATCCTTGCCTGGAGAATCCCATGGACAGAGGAGCCTGGTGGGCTATAGTCCAAGAGGTCACAGAGAGTCAGATATGACTTTCACCCCACCTCAGGAGGCAGTAACATGTGGCCATACATTCATACCAGTGTACAAAACTGAAATCAGACCCTCTTTTATTTATTTATTTATCTATTTGTCTTTGTTGGGTCTTAGTTGTGACAATGGCACCCCGCTCCAGTACTCTTGCCTGGAGAATCCCATGGACGGAGGAGCCTGGTAGGCTGCAGCCCATGGGGTCGTGAAGAGTCAGACATGACTGAGTGACTTCACTTTCATTTTTCACTTTCATGCATTGGAGAAGGAAATGGCAACCCACTCCAGTGTTCTTGCCTGGAGAATCCCAGGGATGGGAGAGCCTGGTGGGCTGCCATCTATGGGGTTGCACAGAGTCGGACACGACTGAAGCGACTTAGCAGCAGCAGCAGTTGTGACATGCAGGATCTTCACTGAGGCACGCGGACCAGAGCACGGGGGCTCAGTAGTTGCAGTTCATGGCTTAGTTGCCCCGAAGTATGTGGGATCTTAGTTTCCTTACCAAGGATCAAATGCATGTCCCCTGCATCGGAAGGCAGATTCTTAACTGCTGGACCACCGGGGAAGCCTCTGAGATCAGAGCCTCTTGGGAAAGTATGTTTTGAGAGGCAGAATGGCATTAGGTATTCACAAGATTGAAAAGGAAAAGGAATACCTTGCAATATTTAGGACTTCTGGATTACAAATGATAGAAACCCAGCTCAAACACACTTAAAAGTGCAAGCTAATTTAAGCTTGAAAGATGCAAGGAACACTGCAGGAAGCATACCTTGACCTGGAGTTTGTGCCAGCATGTGGTACAAAGATGGCCACTGACTGTTCTGGGTTCATATATTCCTACTTAAGCACGTTCAGGAGAAAAGCAGAGCTTTTCTCAAGCAGCCTCCAAGTATACACTTACTAAACATACACCCAGTGAAGGATTCTGACTGGTCCTGACTCAGTCATGCACCCACCCTGTGGACCAGTCACTGTTGTCAAGGAGATGAGATACCATAATCAGCCATGCCTGATGGTGAGTCCACCCCCGTGACCAGAAGGGCAGGCTCTGTCATCGACAGCTCCTCCAGAACTGGTGGAATGGGGGAGGGTGCTTCCTAAAGGAGGGCTGGGCAGACAAAAACAGGTCAGCCACCCAGACATCCAAAAGGAAAAACAAGCTTCCCTTAAATGTTTCTCTGATCAAGATCTTTCCAGGAGCTCCTCAAGCTACAGATGAGTGTTAGTATAAATATAAATCCATAAGATTACACAATTTACATGTAAAATGGGGCCAGTTTTCTCACGAGGTTCATAAACCAGCTCTGAAGCAATTCTAAAGAAATGGTGACAAAATTGTTTTTAGCATTAGCAACATTACTAGAAAAAAGCTCAAAGGCTCCCAAGGTGCTCACTTGGAAGGACAACTTTCATTTGAATGTAGAAGTATTATTTTGGGTTTTTTTTCTTTGAAAATTCAGATTATATGGACATAAGTTTGAGTAGGCTCCAGGAGTTGGTGATGGACAGGGAAGCCTGGCATGCTGCAGTCCATGGGGTGGCAGTCAGACACGACTGAGCAACTGAACTGACTGATGTAAAATTATTTTGGTAATAACTAAATCAATACAAATGAATCGTTACCAAAATACGTGTGCATCTCAATGTAAATGCTTTCCTTTTAGAACTAAGAGTTTAGGGAAATGAGAATCACAGTGTGAGCTTTAGTTAAATCTAAAGCAGTGTATACCTATGGCTGATTTATGTTCAGGTTTGACAGAAAACAACAAAATTCTGTAAAGCAATTATCCTTCAATTAAAAAAAAAAAAAAAAAAAAAAAGCAGGGTTTTTAACATGGGGCTTGTGGGTCCCCCAGTCTGGTTACTGTCAATCAATTGTCAGTACTAGTTACTGGAGAGCTTATTAAAGTTAGAAGGGACTGGGTCCCATCCCAGAGATTCTGGTCAAGAGGTCAGGCATCACTACTTTTTGAATGCTTGGCCAGTGCTTTGACCAGTCCTTGAGGCTGAAACCATTGCCCTAGAATAGCATTTCTTGAATTGTGGGAGTAGTCTTTTACATCGGAATCCAAAGAGCCTGTTCAGATGCAGATTTCTGGGTGCCTCCCAGCCTACTAGATCTGCTCTGGGGAGGAGCAGAGCTGTGGCTATAGTTTAAGTGCCCAAGTGACTTTTGAACATTTGATTTTTTTTTTGAGATAATTATAGATTTACAGGAAGTTACAAAAAGAAATGTACAAAAAGATCCTGTATACCCTTGACCCTGTTTCCTCCAATGGTTACCTCTTGCATAACTACAGTACATTATCAAAACCAGGAAATTAACATTGATACACTCCATAATGGGCTTCCCAGGTGGCTCAGTGGGTAAAGAATCAGCCTGCAATGCAAGAGACGCAGGTTCAATCCCTGGGTCGGGAAGATTCCCTGGAGGAGGGCATGGTAACCCACTCCAGTATCCTTGCCTGGAGAATTCCAAGGATGAGGGAGGCTGGCAGGCTACAGTCCATAGGATCGCAGAGTTGGACACAACTGAAGCAACTGAGCACATACAGCATGATCCATAACACTTATTCAAATTTTATCAGACTTTCAAGCCTTCGTGTGTGTGTGTGTGTGTGTGTGTGTGTGTGTGTGTATGTAGAATCCTCTCAAGTTTTATCAGATGTGTAGGTTTGTGTAATCACTACTGTACATTAAGATACAAAACCAGTCACCACAAGACTCTCCTGTGCTGCCTTTTACAGTCATACAACCCCATCACAACCCCCGCATCCCTAGAGTTTAGAATCTACTCATCTCTTTTCCTTTAGAAACAACTAATCTCACTGCTGTTTCAAAAACATACAAATGAAATCATATAATATGTAACCTTCCTAGATTGGCTTTTTTCATTTCAGGTGTCAAAGAATCCCTCAAATTTCATTTTAAAATGCTGTGAATGGGAAATGTCTTAGGGAAATGTCCACAGTTTTTACCAGATTCTCAAAAAAATTCTATGACATGCCTCATAAAGTTTATAAAAGCATTGGTTCATGGTTTTATTGGATTATTTCTGGTCTTCTTGGCTAAAATCAATAATAAAAAAAAAAACTAGTGAATATTTTTTCTTCTACCACATCTGTTGAATTCCTGTGTCCCAAAGATTTCTCTAACAGTTTGGGAAATATGATCACTCAGATGAATATTTCTGAGTGCCTGACATGTGCTAGACAAATATTATTTTTTCCCTAGTTAGTAAGAAGGGGAAGAGTTAAAACATTAAGGACACTTTTAGCTTATGAAAAGCTCTAAGTAACTAAGAAATCAGAGCAAACTTTGAAGCTTTCATGGCATGTGACTTGAACTGCTGTGCTCTTTACTGCTCTGAACTGGATGTGCCAGTGATCAAATAACATCCTGAAGAATAATCCTATACACTGAAAACATGGCATTATGCAGTGGGGCTACCTGTCATCACTCTGGTTGGCTTTATACAGGAGGAGCCTGGTAGGCTGCAGTCCATGGGGTCACTAGAGTCGGACACGACTGAGTGACTTCAGTTTCACTTTTCACTTTCATGCATTGGAGAAGGAAATGGCAACCCACTCCAGTGTTCTTGCCTGGAGAATCCCAGGGACGGGAAGCCTGATGGGCTGCCGTCTATGGGGTCGCACAGAGTCAGACACGACTGAAGTGACTTAGCAGCAGCAGCAGCAGTCAAGTGCTCATAGCTCCTCCAGGCATGCTTATCCCTGGGCAATTGTCGAACTGATTCCTCTGCTTGCCACACCCTCACTCCCCTTTGCCACCCACCTATCTGGACTAATTCTTGCCCTTCCTTTGAAACTCACTTTAGGAAGTACCACCTCTAGGAAGGCTTCATTCTCTCTTCTCCAGGCTTTCATTGGGCTGTGCCCAATGTCACCCAAGCTTGCCAGATGTCACAGTGCATGGTGATTACTTAATTGCTACTGCCACCAGGCTCTGAGACCCTTGACGGCTATAACAGGGTCTTGGATGCTTTTATGCCCCCCCTGAACTTCAATAAATAGCAAGATCTATTTAATAAATAAACAACAGTATGTCCTTAAACAGCTTCCCGTTGGCATTCACCACTGCTGACTGCCTGAGACTTTCCTCCATTTCTTTTTTTTTTCTAAGATTTTTTTGATGCGGATCATTTTCAAAATCTTTATTGAATTTGTTACAATATTGCTTCTGTTTGATGTTTTGGGGTTTTGGCCCCGAGGCTTGTGTGATCTTAGCCTCCCCAACAAGGGATTGAACTCGAATCCCCTGCACTGGAAGGCTAAGCCGTAACCACTGGACCACTAGGGGAGTCTCTGTGTCTTCGTCAGCGTCATAGCATCTCTTAAGCGCCTTCACGTGGAGGTATATAGACCCAGCTGTTCAGTCTTTCCCCAGCAGGCTTCATCGTCCCTGGATTCTCACAAAGGTTTGCCAATACACTTTAGGCTTTTTCCCAAGGATCAGTATATACAAGTCGCTGATCTTCTCTTGCTAGAATGCTTGTCTCCCCAGTTTTGGAAAATAGGGACAACACTGACCTGTACCATTTTCCTTCTTGGTCTTACTACTGGATCCTATAAATTCTTTATTATTGTGTTTAAACTTACAGATCTGTCTTTCCCATCAAGGGGGTGAGTTTCCTGGGGCTAAACACTGTCTCTTATTCATCCCAGAGTCTCCAGGGACTGGTACCAGGTGGGATTCCATAAATGTTTGTGGAATGAAGTTTGGTGTTAGGTCATCAGAGCTCTGCTCTTCCTCATGCTTAGCACATGCATTTCCTCATCTTCTCCACACCTTTACTCCCTATTTATCCTTGATCCCTGATTCTAAGCCACTGAGAATTCTTTATGGAAAGGAGAAGAGAGCAGATAAATACAACATTTATCATTTTAAAGTAATTTTAAGTTAAACATTTTAAAGTAATTCTCTTCTTCCTCCCAGGTACTATCTTGGTCGTCTGATGTTTATTGTTATCTCTGAGCCAGACATGATTGAGCAGGTGTTGGTTGAGAAGTTCAGTAACTTTACCAACAGAATGGTATGTAATTTTCTTTCTGCATATGGATGGAGGGGGAATCCTTCTAAGATGCAAGGACCACACGTCACATCTAACAGGGACGTGATTGGGCCTCTTACAGGGTTTAGATCAGTTCAACTCAAAACTGAGCTCCCCAGTGAATTCGAGTTTTCAAAAGAGATGGACTGTTGCAAAAGAATAGCGTTTACATTTAAAAAATGCTTCAAGAAAGCGAAAGCTCAAGAGAAGTGGTAGCTGATAAAAATGCTGAAACCGGGAGGGTTTTTAAAGCTGTGTTCAAAGCTAGAGGAATCCAGAGAGCATAGGTCAAGCGTTTGAGGAAGACCAAGGAAGGTTAATAAATATCAGAGGGAAAGTAACGTTTCAAGATTCCTGTGCTTACATCTTTCCCAGAGAGTATCAATGTCTTAAGATTGGAAAAGGAAGACAAGTAACATGATGAGGGAAATTCATCCCCAAGTAACAAGTCTCTAACCCACTAAAGGAGGTATATATTCCATCTTTTTTTTTTGCAAAGTACATATCCTACTCTTTGTCTTTGAT
This sequence comes from Bos mutus, assembly GCF_027580195.1. Classification (NCBI taxonomy): domain Eukaryota; kingdom Metazoa; phylum Chordata; class Mammalia; order Artiodactyla; family Bovidae; genus Bos; species Bos mutus. The sequence goes on along the minus strand of NC_091620.1, from coordinate 20,598,576 downwards.
GAGAAAGCCCAAAGAATGGAAGAGATGACAGAAAATGGCACAGGTCAGGGCTGTCCATATTTTCAAAAAACGAGGAGATAAGGATTCTTATCAACAGCCTTCATGCTGATTTTCGGAAAATAGTCTAAAGTGAATGAATAAACAGTTGCTTGTGAGAATTTAGAGAATCTCTATGTGCCAATCTTTTTTTTTTTTTGTCAAATTAAACTCATCTTCCATCCTTATAGGAATAGTGTTCACTTATAGGAATGTATTCATTCCTATACATTCTTATAGGAATATATTCACTCTTTTGTTGGTTATTTTACCAACCTTTGCACACTTGTGATATATACCAGGCACTGCCTAGGTACCGATTAGAAAGAGATAGAAAACTCAGTATTGTCCTCGAGGAGCTCATAGTCTAATGACAGAGCCAGAGAGGAAGGAAACCAGGATAATATAGAATGGTGAGCATGGAAAACACTGCTCCACCCAGAATGGGAAAAGGGAAAGGTTTATTAGAGGTGAAGTGGCTGAGACTGTCTTCTTAAAGAAATTAGCAGTGCCCGCCTGCGTTCTGTACTGGTTGAGCTGTCCAGAGTGTTTATTTGCATTAAATTTCACAGAAACTTATGAGACTGGTACAGTTATCATCTGTATTTTACTGACAAAGAAATAAGACCCAGGTTATAGGAGGAAGACTAATAGAACCCATGTGCCGTCTCCCAATCCAAGTCCAGGGCTTTTCCTACTGCCACTACTGTTAACAGCTGCCTAGGTGATGTTTCTGGATTGTCAAGGTTTCACGCAGTAAGTAATTGGTTACTTGCCCCAAACACACTCACCTTCCAGTCCCAGAGCATCATGTCCAATTGCTATTAACAAGAGAATCCCCCACCTTTCCTACCCCTGTCCCAACCCTGGGTATTCTTCCAGGCTCTCCTCAAATTCTTTCTCCCCCATAAAACCTTCCCTACTTCAACTCTCATTTACTATTCCCCCTCTCTTAACTCTAACAGCATTGATCATCTGCATCAGTGGTACCCAACCTTTTTGGCACTGGGGGCTGGTTTCATGAAGGATAATTTTTTCAACAGGCTTGGTGTGGGGAATAGTTTCAGAATGATTCAAGCACATCACACTTATTGTGCACTTTATTTCTATTATTATTACATCAGCTCCACCTCAGATCATCAGGCATTAGATCCCAGAGGTTGGGCACCCCTGAACCACGTCACTCCCATTATTTTCACGGTCACTCCCACTGTGCCTTTGACTATTTGCTGTAAATGAATGCATGACTTTCACCCTAACTTGATTAACTTTAAGCTTATCCTTCTTTTTTATACCCCAGGGCCCAACCACATAATGACTCCTCAGTATCCAATATACCCTTGTTCAAACTGAATTGACTCTCCATCAACTTAACATTCTCCCCAGATGATTGAGGTAGTACTTGGAGATTCAATATATACTCTTCCTCTTGTAAGTCATTCACAAACATGTGAGAAGATCCATCAAGGATTAGATCTCTAGGAAATCCCAATGTTTATAGTTTTCCATCTGGGAATATACCTACTTATCTTCAGCTTAGTTTATGGTCTTTAAGCCAATCCCATATTCATGATAAAAACAATCCTTAGTGACTCAATTTCTAGAAGACCATCTTTAGAGTGGGATTTTCTCATAGGTTTTGAAAGTCAAATTAAATTGGGCTCTGCGGTTACCTCTTATCCATATGCTTATGTATCTGCTCAAAGAACTCAAGGAGATTAGTAAGGCGTGATTTCTTCTTCCTGACACCATGCCGCCTCCCCTCTAATAAGCCATGTTCACTTGAGTGTTTAGCGATTCAGCTTTATTACACATTCATTCAGTAAACGCTAAATGCTTACTCTGTGTAAGCCTCTACCAAATGGTCCCTCGTGATACAGAAAAGACCTCCGCATATTAGTTTGATGCATTAAGTGAAAAGGAACTTACATAATGCATGGTTTTATGTTCCAACTCTGAGAACCCGTCTCTGCTCACAATCCAGGCTTGACTTATGTGTACGCATGACAGCCTGGTGGAGAGTGGCGGGGATGGGTTAACCTTTGAACTTGGATGTCGGCTGTAGGCATCCCATGAGGGACTAAATAGGACACATTTGGCTGGAGGTGGGGTGCCACCATGGGGAACTCCCTGACATAAGTCAGTACTGAGCATATATTTGAATTAAAAAACTGTTTAATGATACGTTTTTTTCCAGCTTAAGAACACGGGGCTGAACAAACTCTATGGGTTGGACCCAGGTTGGCAGCTAGTATTTCGAGTTTTCCAATTCACATTTTCAAGGCACTCAGTGGAATGCAACTGCTCTCTCCTGTTTTCCAAATGGACCCCTTGGGCCTCTCTTACGCTTTCAGCACTTCCTCAAGTTGCTTCCGGTTGGGTGCAACCACACTTTATCGTTAAACCCCAATCATTCTCTTTAACATATACAGAACCTCAGTTTTCCCAGCACTTCCGGTCTTGGTTATTTTTATGCAGATATTTTTACTTAGCTCCTTGTGGCTATCAGGTACTTGGTGAAGCCAGGGGGCAGCTCTTTTCTTTTTTTTTTTTTAATCTGCAGAAACTGGAGCTGGGTCCATGTGACTCAGCAGAAATGGTCTTACCAGTAGTAGACCATTTCATTCCTGGCTTGTCAGGAAGGCTCAGGGTTGGGAAGCTGTGGGAAGGGTGATAAGAGGAAGGGGTGGGGGGTCTTTGGCCCACATGAGGTTGGTCTACCTGGATGCAGATTCAGACTGGGGGAGCTTAACCACTAAAGCTACCACCTGGAGCTCTTGAGTTCTGGTCTGACCTGGCAAGCGGGTCAGGCAGCAGGCGTGCCCATTGCCCAGTTTTGTTATGTGTTTGTGGAGTGGACTGGAAGGTGGTGGTGGTCACACGTGTGTGGGGTGGGGGTGCCAACCCTCAGGTCCTCGCAGGCAACTTGGGGTCAACCATCCAGACACAGGTCCAGCCACACTGTTAACTCACATGTAAAACTACATGATGGAGTTGGTGAGTGGTTTTATCCAGGACCATAAAACCTGCTTCTGAGATGGCACTAGGGTAAAGAACCCACCTACGAATGCAGGAGACAAAAGAGATGTGGGTTTGATCCCTGGGTCGGGAAGATCCCCTGGAGGAGGGGATGGCAACCCACCCCAGTATATTTGCCTGGGAAATCCCATGGACAAAGGAGCCTGTTGGACTATGGTCCATAGGTTCACAAAGATTCGGACACCACTGAGTGACTTAGTACTTAGCACGCACATAAACCCCGGGCCTGATTCCCCGGAGGCAGCCCCTTCAAGGCTACCTTAGCCATCTCACTGCAAGGACACTGGAATCTTAGAATGAGTTCGTGTGAAGCCACAAGGCCCCTGGCACCAGCAAAGAGTGCCAAAGTTCTGAGGCAAATGCGTCACTGCAGACCTTTATAACCCACTGCATCTGTAGTCAGGCCCCATCCCAGGAGCAGGAGCGTGTGGCTGGTTGCAGAGCTCAAGAGCGAGGCAAACTCCACCCAGCACTCCAGGTGGGTCAGGCCACCTGAGCTGGGCCCCCAGGGACCAGCCTGCTGCCACTCACTGAGGACGAAAGAGCCTCGGCCAGCTAGCCCCAAACATGTCCCCTCCACCTGCAGCCAGCACCTCTCTGCTGACAGCTTTGGAATCTTCACTCATCTAGAGTTTCTGGGCCTCTTTCTTTTAAATAAAACATTGAGTCAGAGAAAACATTCTGGTTTTCAAGTGGGTGCAGGAAGATTTAAGTTGTGAGGATGGTTTTGGTCCATAACAGGGAAGCTCTCATCACCAAGTCAAACATTGACTACTTTTTTCAGCTTTGCATTTCTCAAGAAGTGTCAGTTCACATGATGGATCCATAGCTCTGGGGACCATTCTTGCTTAAAGCCTAAACAGACTGCATAGAACCAGAAGCACAGGTGTGTGACCTAATTTGCCTGGCCCCTGTCCGTTTTGAGGCAGTTCTCATTGGGTTTTTAATATATAATTGAATTTATTTATTTTTAATTGAAGGATAATTGCTTTACAACCAACCAATTGTATTGGTTTCTGTCAAACATCAACATGAATCAGCCATAGGTGTACATATGTCCCCTCCCTCTTGAGCCTTCCTCCCACCTCCCTCCTCTCATTGGGTTTTTTGGTTTGTTTTAATATTTATTTATTTGACTGTGTTGGGTCTTAGTTGTGTCATGAGGGATCTTTCATTTCAGGGCACAATCTCAGTACTTGTGGTCCATGGGCTTAGTTGCCCCTTGGCATGTGGCATCTTCGTTCCTCACCAGGGATCGAACCTGAGTCCCCAGCATTGGAAGGTGGATTCTTAACCACTGGACCACCAGGAAGTCCCAGGTCTTATTGTTTTATGTGAAACATCGTACCGTGCACAGGAAACCCTGCATCCTGAGCCAAGCGCGTCTCCTCCAGGGCTGCCCCACCCACAGGAAGCCCCCATGGGAGTGGCCACAGTGGGATGCCTGCAACCTGCAGGTCTCTCCTCTCACCAGCTTTTCCCATTTCTAAAAAAGCCAAAGCTGGGGAATTGCACTTGATGATCTCAAACATCTTGCAGGGCCCCGGGTGTTCCGTGAAGCCTCAGTAACGTAGTAGCAGTGCCAAGAGGTATTGACTGAACCCTCAGCTGTTCTATCAGTGCCTTGCAGAGCTTTTCTAAACTTCAAAATCTTGTTGAAAATAATTTTATATTTCTGTCTTACTAAACCTTTGGTTCACTAGGAAGCCATCTTTAAATTTTTAAAAGAGAAATAAGTAAAATCTTAGATTCATATCTTCCCTCTCTGACTTTTGTGGTGGCAGAAGTAAAAACAAATGTGTAGGGACTTCCCTGGTGGTCCAGTGGTTAAGAACCCACCTTCCAATGCAGGGGACATGGGTTCAGTCCCTGGTCAGGGAACTGCGATCCCACATGCTGTGGGGCAACTTAAGCCTGTGCATCGAAGACCCAGAGCAACCGAAAAATTTAAAAATGTGTAAACTAGGAGATTAATGGCTAGAATTCTGGGAAGAGATCAGGAAATAAGCCATAGAAGTAATTCTGGTCTCTCAGTGGTTGTGTTCCTGAACTTTCCTAGGCAGGGCTGCCATAACCCAGTTCTTGTCTTTGTTCAAATTAGAAGACTCCCCACCCTCTCACCTTTCATTGGCTGGTGCTGAGTTGGCAGACGGAGCCCAAGTTGGGGTAAGCCCCACTTGTCCCCTGAACCTTAAATAAAATGTCCTGGGTCCCCTTGAGCCCTGGACATGCCACATCCCTTACTTGGAGGCCATGCTTTTGGTCTGGTCATAGTCTGAAGCCGAGAGAAGGAAGACGGTGTGATGTTCATGACCATCTTCTACTGGCAAAGAGTGAAGGGACAAAAATTGTTTTGTGGAGATGCAACACTTTAAATACTTCAAAACACCAAAATAAACACCTGCTCAGTTGGCTCAGTTGCTCAGTCTTTGTACAGCCAGATAGCAGTAGTCATATGTTGAAAATAGTGTATGTTCTCACGCCTAGGATTGTGGGTTCCCCAGGTGACAGAATCCTAGGGTTTTCATTGACTGTAATAGACTGAGGGGCAGGGCACAGTGTTTCACACCCCTGGGGGTAGGAGAAAGATGGGCAGTAACCCTCTGCATCCTTATCTGTGCGAGGTTGTGTGAGGAAGACTATAACCACAGACCTGGCCTTTCTGCGATCACGGCATCCTTTCTGATAGCAATATTTCTGCAGCCTCCTTGACATACTTAACACCAAGCAAATCAGCAACACTCAGCCTGACCACTGAAGTAGGACAGCATCTCTTGAGTCTTTAAATCACCTTGCTCTGTTTACCTGCTGCCTGCAGCTCCGTGTGGTCATGTGAGAACTGTGGACTGCCCTGCCAGGATATCACAGAGCTGATACAGGCCTTTCGTCAACTCTCTGGCATATTCCAGGACATAAGAAAACTATTTTTGGCTATGGCTTTATATCCCATTATGCCTTTTTCATGGTAACACACGTGCCCATTTACAGCAAATGTGCATTGCATGCATTTTGCAGCACTCTGGGAAGAGGCTGGTAGTTCTTACGTGGCTCCACTGGGCCAGTGGAGAAACACTGGTTTGGCCCGTGATAAATCACCCAATGCATGCTTCTTCACTTCATGTGAGCACAGAATGCAGAGGAATCGGCTTGAATAATCTGCTCCTCAGGATTGTTTGATTCTTCAGTGTTTGAAGTTTATGCTTAGCTGGTCTGAGTTAGACTCTATTTTAGAGTCTTAACTGAGGAACTTCCTTGGTGGCCCATTGATTAAGCATCTGCCTTCCAAAGCAGGAAACCCAGGTTTGATCCCCGGTCAGGGAACTAGGATTCCACATGCCGAGGGGCAACTAAGCCCGAGCACAACTACTGAGCCCACGTGCTCTGGAGCCCAACTCCACAGCTAGAGAAAGCCCACACGCCCAGTGGAGACCCAGAGCAGCCACAACATTTTTTTTTTTAAAAGATCTTAATTGAAAAGACAGACACCTTCAACTGTCTGAGGGAAATTTAGCAAGGGAGCCATGAGGCCACTGCTGAACCATGCTGCTTGTCAGGACAGTTTCCTAACTATTATCCCCAAACTAATGAAATGATGTGAAAAGCACTTTGACTCTTATGAGATGCACAGTATTGGTTATAAACCACCCCTTCTCCATATCCAAATCAGCTGTGAGCTCTTTGAGGACAAGGGTTCCATTCTTTGACTCAATAGTTTCAGAGCCACCACGGCACTGGCACATATTAATAGTAGGTTCTCAATAAATGTGCGCAGCTTGGCAGTGTGGTGACCAACACGATTTCAGCTGAGGGTGAGGATGTCTCTCAGGTTCGGGGTTAGAGTAGGGTTTTCTAACGTTTCTGACTGTGACCTCCGGTAAGAAATGTATTTCACGTCAGGACACAACACTGAACGCTTTCTCTCTCACATACACACACTCACATACTCTCTCCAACATTCTCGCAGACACACCCGTAAATATCCCGATCTTGAACAAAAATTCGGCAACAAAACCCTTCCCCTCGCTTCACAAAATGTCCCTCTAATATTTTCTACTCTGCCCCATTCCTTGTTTCTCTCTCTTTTCTTTTCAATGCGGTTGCCATCCACAACATTCATTCATGACCGGTTATGGCCTGCAGTCCGGAAGCCCCTGACCAGAGTCTGAGTGGAGCCTGGTTCCCGTGGACCTCCCTTCTTCAGCTGGGTCTCCCCTTCCTGCCTCAGCACCCACAGTCTGGCCCCATCAGTTTTACCAGTCTCATTCCTGCAGGCCAAGCCCCCTGTGCCTTTCAAAGGCCTCGCTCAGTACATCTAATCAGTGATTATGTGTAGACAGGGCTGGGGGAGGGGGATGGATGGGGAGTTATTTGTGACACGGGTGTGGAGTTTCAGTTATGCAGGATGAAGTTCTGGGGATGGATGGGGCGATGGTTCCACAACAATGTGAATGTCTTTAATACCACTGAACTGTCCACTTAAAAATGGTTAAGATGGTAAATGTTACATTATATGTATTTTGCCACAACTAAAAAATACATGTATTATATGTGTGTGTGTGTGTGTGTGTGTGTGTAAACAAGCAAACTGGCTTCCCTGGTGGCTCAGACAGTAAAGAATCTGCCTGCAGTGAAGGAGAGCCAGGTTCTATCCCTGGGTGGGGAAGATCCCTTGGAGAAGCGAATGGCTGCTCACTCCAGTATTCTTGTCTGGAGAATCCCATGGACAGAGGAGCCTGGTGGGCTATAGTCCATGGGATTGCAGAGTCAGACGCAACTGAGCAACTTGCACTTTGAAACAAACTAATTTTAAAATAGCTGAAGTGGTTTAGAGAAGGAACTTATGGTTCCCAGGGGGAAAGGATGGGAGGAAGGGGGATAGTTAGGGAGTTTGGGAAGGTCGTGTACACACTGCTATATTTTAGATGGATAAGCAACAAGGACCTACTGGATAGCACCTGGAACTCTGCTCAATGTCATGTGGCAGCCTGATGGGAGGGGAGTTTGGGAGAGAATGGACACATGTATATGTTTAAACTATATTTGGTGTGGTCATCAGGAGGTTAAGTCCTTGAGGTTGAGAAAGTTCTTAAAAGTCATTTAGACAACCCCCTCTACCCGGTGTGACCCTGTGGACTGTAGCCTGTCAGGATCCTCCATTCATGGGATTTTCCAGGCAAGAATACTAGAGTGGGTTGCCATTTCCTCCTCCAGGGGATCTTCCTGACCCAGGGATCGAACCCAAGTCTCCTGCATTGCAGGCAGACTCTTTACTGTCTGAGCCAGCAGGGAAGCCCATATTTTAAATGGATAACCAACAAGGACCTACTGTATAGCACCAGGAACTCTGCTCAAGGTCATGTGGCAGCCTGGATAGGAGGGGAGTTTGGGGAAGAATGGATACATGTATACCTTTAAACTATATATATCTGGTGTGGTCATCTGGAGGTTAAGTCCTCAGGGCTGAGAGAGTTCTTAAAAGTCATTTATACTCCCCGCTCCACCCTGGCCACTCAAACCTCCCATGCAGAATTTCCAAGAAGTAGGATACAGTCTCCAGTAACAGGGCTCACCACTCAAGGCAGGTTATTTTTATCTTCGAACCTTCTGACTTTGTTGGGAAGTTCTTTAGATGAGCTGGAATTTTCCCCACAGCTCCCACTATTGACCCCAATTCTATCACCCAGGGTCAAAAAACAAGCCAAGTTTCCTCTTCCATGTAATATACATTCAAGAAATAGCTTTTGAGCACAGATTAAGGGCCATGATCTGATCTCCCAAGCTTTCCAGCTATTCATTCCTAGATCTGTCAGCTTGTCCCCTCACCATCCGACCACTCTTCTGGAATGACCAATTGGCTGTTTCCCTCTTCCATATCATATCTAGAAATGAAACCATTACTCTAACCAATGCCCCTGAAATCCTCCATCAATGAAGGAAGGATTCTAATAGAAACTGTAGGCCCAGGGGACAGTATTGTCGTGGCAGGCGGATAAGGGAGACCAATGCTGACATATTGCATGGGGACTGGATTTCCCCTCTAAGCGCAAGATAAAAATTTTCATGGAGACAATCCTTAGGTCTGAAGGACAGACACGAAATCCAATCAGCCTTGGCTCATCTCCAATTTACCCTGTTTCATCAGAACCCCATAAACCACCACCCAACTTTCCTCGAAGTGAAATGCTGTATCACATGTAGCATAGCACAGGACTGGCATTTGCCAACATATAAATACACATAATGTACAATTTTCTCCTTTGACTCTGGAACCTAAACAAATGGGTTATGTTCTAAAAATTCCATAAAACCACAATTCTGTATAGTGACCACGGTACTCCTAAAGAATTTTATTCTAAATATAGAGAGGTATTCCTCTGCAGAAAAATATCCCAGCAACTTGGTTCTATTTAATAACATATAATTAAGTTCCTCCAGATACTTTGCAGTTATGTTTTATAGCTTATTTTGAGTGTTCATATTTTATCAGAAAATTATAATTTTCTTCTAAATAGGAGTTCTTACAAGGCTTTTGAGTTATGGTGGCTGGCTTCACGTTTCAACTATAATTAAAATAGTGAAAAGAAATAGCAAAACCGTACATCACATGTGTGGTTCTGAAGAAAGCTTGGTCCTCCGGTCCCCCTACTTCCCCTCACCCTGCAGCCCTAGGGCTAGGGGTGCTCTTAACAGCTGTGGAGGCCCCCTAGTTTTGACCACTTGGTCAGAGTGGCTGGTTTTAGGAAGGAAGAAAATGGCGTGGGAAGAAGGGATGATGAGAAGGGATTTCCCTGGTGGTCCAGTGGTTAAGAATCCACTGTGCAACGCAAGGGATATGGGTTCGATCCCTGATCGGGGAACTAGGATCCCACATGCTATGGAGCATCTAAGCCAGCACACAACAACTAGAGAATTCGTGCACTGCAACTAAGACTGGACACAGCCAAATAAATTATATATATATATATATATATATATATATATTTTTTTTTTTTTAAAGGGATGAGAAGACCTCATTCTTGGCATGCTTCCAGATTCAGCAGGACTATCTCCTCCTCAGAGAAGCCTTCCTGGCCATTTAATCCCCTATCATTTTCTCACCTTGCTGCCCCCACTCCATTCCCTTGATAAGGGGCTTCCCTGGTAGCTCAGTTGGTAAAGAATCCACCTGCAATGCAGGAGACCCTGGTTCAATTCCTGGGTCAGGAAGATCCCTGGAGAAGGGATAGGCTACCGACTCCAGTATTCTCGGGCTTCCCTGGTGAACAGATGGTAAAGAATCCACCAGCAATATGGGAGACCTGGGTTGGAAAGATCCCCTGGAAGAGGGCAAGGCAACCCACTCCAGAATTCGCCTGGAGAAACCCCATGGACAGAGGAGCCTGGTGCTCTACAGTCCATGGGGTCACAAAGAGTTGGACACGACTGAGCAACTAAGGACATCACCCCCTTCATAACATATCCTTTCCCTTGAACTATAATGATAGCTATCTGTTGGTTTAGGAGCCGTCTGCTTCCCCACTAGACTACCAACTCGGTGAGAGTCAATGCAATGTCTTCCTTATTTAGCACTGTAGAGGCAACTTCTCACATAGACATTCAACAAACATTTGCTGAATGAGAACAATGAATGAATGAATGAGGGAAAGCACACACAAGCATGGTGACAGGCCCTCTCTTGGAAGCAGCTCCATTGACACATGCTTCTTAAGGACTCTCTTTCTTCCCTTCCCCTCTCCCACCCACATACCAAGGACCCAGACATCTGGCCCAACCTAACCAATCTAGCCACACAAAACCCCTTGCCACATAGTTCAGACATGACACTCAATCCCGGGAAAGACCAGCCCACCTCCAAGAAGCCTGCTGCTGGGTCTTCAGGGAGTGTTCACTCAGGAAGGGGCTACGGAACACACAGAAGCCACTGAGTTGTCTAGGGTGATGACCACAGAGTAACGAGGTAGAACGGGGCCAAAGGAGCCTCCCCGTCTGCTCAGAGGAGCCTCCCTGTCTGCTCCCAGGGGGCCTCAGCCATGGATCTTGAGATCACTGTCCATGAGACTTTATATTCCTCATACTCTTGCAAGAGAAATCTAAATGTTGGTCATGGGTGACTTTAACCAGAGTGTTTATTGTGGACTCTGTGACCACCAAGCTGGCTTGGGCATCCTGGAGTCCTAACTCTCTGCTTGTCTCTTTCCAAAAGGCAACGGGTTTGGAGCCCAAACCAGTGGCCGACAGTGTCCTGTTCTTACGTGACAAAAGATGGGAAGAGGTCAGAAGTGTCCTGACTGTGGCTTTCAGTCCTGAAAAACTGAGTGAGGTAAGACACAAGAAATGCAGAGTATCTTCTGTAAGGAGCAGGTTTCCTCTCTACAGATTGTGAGGAGAGGGGGTTCACTTTGTGTCACTTGTCCAATGTCCTGCCCGCTGTGCCCTTCAATCCTGTTATCCAGAAAGCTCATGAAACTGTCCTGGAGAGTCCTCCCTTTCTCCAACCTATCACAGCCCCAGTTGCCATGAATCTGTAGTGAGTCAGCATGCACACAGGGCTCTCCTGCTGAGTCCCAAGCTCTGGCCAGGGCACTTTGAGGGCACCCAGGAGAAAACTGGAGGGGCTCTCCCCAGACTTTCCTGTATAACAGATCACCTGGAGATCTTGTTAAAATGCAGATTCTGATTCAGTAGGTCTGGGGTGAACCCTGAGATTCTGCATCTCTAACAAGCTCCCCGGTGATGTAGATGCTTCTGAACAGCGAACCACACTTTACATGTTGTTGTTCAGTCTCTCAGTCATGTCCATCTCTTTGCAACCCCACTCACTGCAGCTCACCAGGGTTCCCCGTCCTTCACCATCTCCCAGAGTTAGCTCAAACTCATGTCCTTTGAGTCGATGATGTCATCCAACCATCTCATCCTCTGTTGTCCCCTTCTCCTGTCTTCAGTCTTTATATAGTAAGGAACTAGAGAACATCCTGAAACAAAGGAGAGCTTTGAGTCAAGTCTGAAATAGGGAAGAAATGGCCAGGGATTATTAGGGAGGGGTATGAGAATGGCCTTGGCAGACCTCCAGGCAGCCAGGCACACCCAGGCTAATCTTCATGGCCAAGTCAGAGGGAAGAGTCTCATTTACAAGATGCTATTAAACCCAGGGCTCCCTCCTTCCCCCAACCAGGGATCCACCCTTCCCTACCAGTTGTACAAATAAAACCTACTGTTTGTCCTGCTTCCAGGCCAAGTACTCTCACTTGATCCTCACTGAAGGCACCTCAACTGCTGGTCTGACTTTGATGTCTATTCTGAATTCTGCAACAGCTCAGGACTGAGTCCTTGAGCCCTTCTGAAGAGAAATGGCTAAGGGGCTGCTATGGTTTTTCCAGTAGTCTTGTATGGATGTGAGAGTTGGACCATAAAAAAGGTTAATCAGTGAAGAATTGATGCTTTCAAACAGTGGTGTTGGAGAAGACTCTTGAGTATCCCTTGAAGGAGATCAAACCAGTCAATCCTAAAGGAATCAACTCTGAATATTCATTGGAAGGACTGATGCTGAAGCTGAAGCTCCAGCACTTTGGCCACCTGATATGAAGGGCTGATTTATTGGAAAAGACCCAGATGCTGAGAAAGACTGAAGGCAGGAAGAGAAGGGGATGACAGAGGATGAGATGATTGGACGGCATCACTGACTCAATGGACATGAATTTGAGCAAGCTCCAGGAGATGGTGAAGGACAGGGAAGCCTGGCGTGCTGCAGGCCACCGGGTCACAATTAGTCAGACACAGCTGAGCAACTGAACACCGATGGAAGCTCACATCCCCTGGAGAAAGATACGGCAACCCACTCCAGGATCTTGCCTGGAGAAGTCCATGGGCAGAGGAGACTGGCAGGCTATAGTCCACAGGGTCGCAAAGAGTTGGACACCATCAGAGCAACTAACACTTTAACTTTCGCTTCAAAGCTTACACGTGCCAGACAACACTAAGGGTTCCCGCTTGTTTCAGAGAGAAACCTCCTTTCTCTCTGGTAAAGCTGTTTGAGAAATGAACTCTGCCTTCAGGGAGTGTGGGCTTGCTAATGCTTCACTGTGAGGGGGCACCAACAGCCTAGCCCGGCAGAAGGGCGTGGACCCCGTCCCTCAGGAGCAGGCCCGCGCATGCTCAGTGCCTCCTTTCCGCGCCAGGGCCTGATATGGGAGGGCGTGTAGAGCTGGAGTGGGTATGCAGTCATGTCACCTGGGGAGCTCTGCAAGCTATTGCTGTCTGGGCCCCACATGGAGACGAAATTGGTTTGGTTTGGAATGCAGCCTGGTTTTGAGGGGACTTTACAGCTCCCCAGGCAATTCTGATGTAAAGCTGGAATTGGGAACCACCGCTGGTAGAGAAATTCCCCACAAGGAAATATGAGAAGGGGATTGTCCTTCTACAGGTGGAGCCCAGAGCCCTGCTCCACAGTCAGCTGTGTTATATAGACTGAGGATTCATGTGAGAATTAGTTTGAAGGAAGGGCCTGCTTCTTTAAAAAGCTGTAAAGCATTATCTGGATCACCTTTCTTACACCCGGTCACAATGTTGAGTTAACCAGAAGGAGGGGAGGGAGGAGCAGAGTTAGGTAAACCATGGGCTCACATCAGGAGCTCAAACAGGTTGTGACGTCACACTTCCTTATTTGTGAGTCAACAATGACTGTAGATGCAGAAAGAATCTCATCATTCCTTAAAAAAAAAGAAATTGATGAAGGGTATCTGATTTTTTTCTAAGTAAGAAAAAAAGATTTTGTTTATTTTTGACAGTTTTGTGCCCTGTTTCTTTGAAGGAACAAAAGAAAAAAGAGGGGCTTCTTTGGTGGTCGAGTGGCTAAGCCTTGACTTCCAATTTGCAGGGGGTGTGGGTTCATCCCTGGTTGGGGAGCTCAGATCTCATATGCCTTGGGGCCAAAAAAACCAAAACATAAAACAGAAGCAATATTGTAACAAATTCAATAAAGAAGTTTTAAAAATGGTCCATATAAAAGAAACGATAAGACCCTTATCAGGGTCTCGATTTCTTTAACATTTTACAGGGTGCACTCTAGAAACTGATACAGTGTCATTGCCCAAACAAATTTAGTGCTCCTGGGATCCAATGCATTTTCTCCTTTTGGTTCAGAAATCAAATTCTTAGTGCCTGAATTAGCTGCAGAAAACAGAGTTCCTCTAAGAGGTTCGTAGCACTAAGATGTCTAGGAGAAAGGGGCTGGTAAGAAATAAGAGGGAGGGTGAGGAGAGTGGAGGAAAGAGAGAGGGGGAAGAAATTTCATAGATTCCCTAGGTTTTGCTTCAGATCTATCTCATTGTTTAACATAATCTACAAGTAAACTTAAAGCTCCATTGGAAATCATCTTTCTACTCAATACAGTTCCCTTTAGGTTCCTGGGTTTCAATCGAAAGGATGCTGTTTCCGGGCAGAGGGAGTCACCTTTGTCCTCACCTGTGGAGAGTTTAGACCTGGTGACTTTAAGGTTTCTGGGTGACATCTAAGGCAGAAGTTGGCAGCACATCTTGAGCTCAGGAGAGAAAGGTAGGAAAGATGGGCTACGGGGATATAAATATACAGTGTAAGGAATAAGACCAATAATACTGTAATAACTTCATATGAGGACAGATGGTTACTAGACGTAGGATAGTCATCATTTCATAATGAATGTGAAAGTCACATCAGCATGTAGTACACCTGAAGCTAACATAATATTGTATGTCAACTATATTTCAATTTTTAAAAAGAAAAGTAAGTTTAAAAAAAAGACAGAAAACCCAGACATGGGTGAGGTCACCCCATGTGTACAGAGAATGAGAAGAGAGTCGCAGGGAGAACCATAAATAAGTGAGGGGCAGAGGAGAGATCTGTTAATGCAAAGATGACTTGGGAAGAACAGCTTGACATCGAAGTCTAGGAGAGTGTGGATGGGAAAATGTTTTTGAGGAGGAAGCAGCAGCCAAAGGTGTTAAATGCTGCTTAAACAGAAAGAAACACGAGGACTAATAAGCACGTGACAAAGGTAATATTTTTCGAATGTTAAACCAATGTCTGCGTGCTTCATGCTCCATAAACTGTGTCCTGGATTTTCTCTCCCCCACTGAATCTTTGCTTCAGAAGTAGGTGGCAGGTGCATTCTTGGAGCTGGGAGCTTTGTAGGGAGTAAAGTTTTCCTAATTCCCAAAGCAGCTCTCTCTGCATATGAAGAGAAGAGTTTGGAGCTCTGAGTAAGGAGTGTTACTCTACACCAAGGTGTAGACAGATGGAGGCTCTTCTATCCTATGGAAGTTAGGTGAAGGAGAGAAAAAGAGAGAGCTGGCCGCCAGATATCAGTGTCCTGACTGCCTCCTTTCCCAGCTTCCATGACCCTCAAGGTTTCTGGATGCTCCCCTGGACTTTAACCTCTCACTGGCTTTTGCTTTCTAGACACTGGTTCTCAAGCCCTGTGTGACCAGGAGCTGTATGAAAATTGCCTAATATCCTTGTTTAAAACAGCTAATTCCAAGGACTTCTCTGCGGGTCCAGTGGCTAAGACTCTATGCTCCCAGGGCAGCAGGCCCAGGTTCAATCCCTGGTCAGGGAACTAGATTTTATATGCTGCAACTAAAGAGGTCCTACACTGGCAATGAAGACTCAGTGCAGTCAAATAAATAAAGAAATAAAAACTTATGGGCTTCCCAGATGGTGCTAGTGAGTAGTAAAGAACCCGCCTGCCAATGCAGGAGACGCAAGAGACTCGTGTTTGATCCCTGGATCAGGAATATCCCCTGGAGTAGGAAATGGCAACTGTCTCCAGTATTCTTGCTTGGAGAATCCCATGGACAGAGGAGCCTGGTGGGCTACAGTCCATAGGGTTGCAAAGAGTAGGACATGACTGAGCGTCTTAGCACAGCACAGCACACCCCAGGACCTGCAGAATAAGGACTTCTAGGGTGACTGGGAATCTATATGCTTTACAAGTCCCCTGGCAGGATTCTGGTTAAAGCCAAAGTGGAATGCACTGGTGGTTCCAATCTTCCTCTTGGTCCCTTGTCTGACCTTCTCAACCTGCAGTCTCCCCAGGCTTGCAAGGGCTGGGCCCCAGAACCCCCCACTCCCTTCCCAGTTTTATTTCTCTCTGTAGTACTATCACCAGCTAACATTCCATTTATTTTACTTATTTTTCTCCTTTGTTGTTCATTGTATAGCATGAAGCACAAGATGGGTACACAATAATGATTTGCTGGATGGATGGATGGGTGGATGGGGAATCATAGAACTAGGAAGCTTTCTACCTAAGGATATTTTACAACTAGGATAAAAAGGAAATGAAAGAGAAAGAGTTTCATCAAAGAACAATTATGTAAGAGGATGCAGCCAGTTTTTGGCTCTCTCTTTAGAGGGTCTCAGGCCTACGCATGCAGAAATAGAGAAAGCAGATCACAGAGACACAGAGAGGGGAAGGAGGCTCACTGAGGGCCTGGGGTGGAGGAGATGGAAGAGAGAAGCTCAGGAACCCACAAGGAGCCATGAGTCCACTCAGACAAGGGTACCTGACTCAGTTTTCCCAGAAATAGCTTTGAAATATCAATATAATTCCCAGTCCTTTCTGAATTTGTAAGTTGCTTTTGAACTTTTATTATCAAACCTCAGAGTTTATTATTATCATTATTTTGCTGCACTGTGCAACAAACAGGGTCTTAGTTCCTTGACCAGGGATTGAACCCACACCCCCTGCATCGGGAGTGCGGAGTCTTAACTACTGGACTGCCAGGGAAGCCCCACTTCAGTGTTTATTCCTGAAATAGAGAGTTGTTTTCCCTTGAATTCTGAGGCTTTTCCCTTCATCCCCTGGCAGCCTAAGTCCTTCACTTCCTGGGTCTGTGTCATTAATATTCAAAAAGCTTTGGATGGCACCATCTTTATTTGTTGCATATTAGGCTGCCATGGCCAACAAGGCTTGAAAGTTCCTTTAAAATCAGCATTCTTTCATGAATCCTTAGTTTTATTTAAAATAAAATTGGGTTTTGGTTTACGTCTTACCAGGGATAATATAGATAGAGAAGGAGTGAAAATTTGATTGATGCATCCCTGGTTTCAGAAGACACCATTGCAATCATGGTCCAGTGACAGACAAGTTATTGGGGTTTATATTAAAAGATGGCTGAGTGTTACTGGGGAAACAACAGTTTTTTTTTTATTAGAGAAAATATTGTCTGATTAGCCTGCCAGATTTTCACCCTAAAAGATTATTTTTTAAAGGGTGCAATGAGTAGATTTATGTGAATTTTTACAGACTCTTTGCTAGATTCTTTCCAAAGACTATTAATAAGTAACCCTGGGATTGTGTAAAAATTTATTATGGGTCAGGAAGTAAATAGATTTAATTTCAAGGAACAAAACTGGGAATAAATTAATCCTCCTCTGAGGGAAATATATAAATAATAGGATTCATTGGGGACCCAGGTTAGTGCTAATTTTATTTTCAAATTTTATAACTCATCTGAGAGGGAGAACACCATGAAATTTATGCATTTGTATATTTCTCCAAATTCTTCTGATGTGAAAAATATTAAATCATTTGGGATAAGTTTCTAAGACTCTTCTAAGATTGTGTAAGTCAGCATGAAAGCGACAGATAACCTTCAGTGTAAGCAAGAATAAAACAGTACATTTAGGACACAAGCATTTAAATGGTACTTATATGATGAAGAACTTCAAGCTATGAATTACTACCAAGGAGAAGGATTTGAAATCATTGAGGACTGGGAAGGCCCCATGGTCATCTAATTCAGCAAAATATTGCAAACCAGATTTCTCTATGCATAAGGATTCACTATGCATATTAAAGACTTAGGGGAAAAACTGCAGTAAAGAAATATGTTTAATTTTGTTTATTCTGGGTTCAAATAAGTTTCTAATACACGAAAACAGAAGGAGTTAACATCAGAGTTGACTATGGAAAGAAATGAGGCATTGAGCACTGTGCCTTTGGAAGTAGATTCTACCAGGAACTCCATGACCAAGCACCTTTAGCAGAAGCCAAGCTCCAAATTAGATGGACAGTGGATCCAACCCAGTATGGCAGCTTGAATCTCATCTGTCCTTAAAGCCTAATAGAAGACATAGGTATTTGCTCATCACCCAGATAACTAAGCCCATGGTGGCCCACAGAGCAGATAGAAAGAGACCTGGCAGCTCCATACAAGGAAGCCTGAAGCTGGGTGTGTCACTCAGGAGTAAGAGCCAATCATGTGTCTGCACATGGAGGACTCGGTTAAAGAAAAGTTAGACCTACAGGGAAGTGGCTGCGAATCTAGCTCGATGCCTAATTGTTCACTTTCATCCAGATGTTCCCTGTCAGGAAGGCACCGTCAATAATGCATGAATCTTGAAGGCGGAGACAGATGCGGTTATTATTCCCTCTGGGCCTTTCCTGCCTTGGAGAAGACATATGATTCGGGAATGACTACAATTTAAAAAAATTTAAGTTGATACCACCAGCTTATGAGTAAATGCGTAGCTCCGACCGTTTCAGAGCAAACGTCTTTGCAGAATTCCAGTCATCGTCGCAGTTTCGTTTGGCCTGTAAATTTTCACAGTAAACGCTTCAGACAATAACACACAAGAGCTTCTAGAAGAGAACACAGCCTTCCTGTGGGGTTGGAGCAGGCAGCTTTCTCTGGGCTGCATCAGCCTCAAGAAGCCTATTTTTAATATTTGCTTTTATTTCTTAATCCTTCCAGACAATAAACATGAAAGTCATTATAACCAAGTGTGGCTGGGGTAATAAATTCTTCAGAGTCCAAAAATACATGGTCCCTGCCTGACCAATTGCCCATTTTCCAGAAGGTCTAGGTATTTATCTAGCAGCAAGAGACCATTATCTTGCCACACAGTTTATTCCGCTGACACCTAATCTCCTAATTAAAATCAGTATAATGATGGACTGTTTAAATTCTGGTTAAACATGTTCCTTTTCCATTTGCATTCAAAAGAAAACACACTCCTCATCACGGACACCCCATTCTGGGTTCTAATTTGGTTTTCCCTTGCCGGCATCATCATGGCGCTCCGACTTGCCGCTGGTTAAATCTAAAAGAGCATCTAAATATGCCTCCCAGCTTGCCTGTTGCTTGGCAACACCAGCAGCCACCTCCTCATCAGGGTGAGTCCTAATTGGTCACAACTCTTGACAGGAGCCACTGACTTGTTAGAAATGACACTTGATTATTCACCTAGATGGCTAGAGCTAATATTTATCAGCAGGAAATTTTGCATACATAAGTCATGGACGTTTTTAATAATCTGGGTGGCAGAAGGAGGCCATAAGTTTCATTAACTGCTGTTAATTTTACATTTGTTAGTCACCAGTTTACAGTACTCTTAACATATTACTTTTTCCATTATCCAACAATATGTTTAAATACCATCTCCCTTCCCTCTTAGCTGACTCTTATTTATTCAGGAAATCCCCCTTCTGACATCTGTTCCCAAACAGCATTACAAACGGGTCTAAGAATGCCACACAGAAGGAAACATTGAATTCATACAATTCAACCAATACATATCAGCTCCTGCCCCTAAGGGGTTTATCATATAGGAGGTGCAGAAATTCCTACATTGTTACAGATTGTGACAGAGCACACGTCTTCTCTTGAGCACTGGAAGCCCCTTTAGGAGCGCTGGGAGTGAGCAGCATTGTAACTGAGCCTTGATGCTCTTACTGAGTTTTGACTGAAGGAGAAGGTGCATGGCAGGCGGAATGAGAGGCAGGAACAAAGACATCTAGGCAGAAAGTACAGGGTGTCTTCAGGGACTGGAGGAGTACAAATGGGCTGGAACACAAAGTACGCGTAAGGGATTAGTGAGGGGAGACTGGAAGGAGGGGTGAGGCATGCTGTTCTGTACCAGGGCAAGGCTTGGTGTGAACTTCACTGGAGAGTGAGGAGCTATTAAATCATTGAAAGCAGGGGAGTGAGGAAAAGGGGCTTCCTCTTCAGCTGTTTAACCTCCAAGATGCCACCCTGGACCCTGGGGTGGAGGAGGGGAACCGCAAGGCCACAGTCTATAGAGTCTCCACTCTGCTGTGGTCCCCAGGCAAGAGACTCCCGAGACTGTGTTTAATCTGAGGGGTGTCCTCTGCTCAGGCTCTTCTCTCTGTCCCTCTTCGTGGGTGGACACATGTGTCCCCTAGCCTACACACCATCTATGTGGGGGACATCTCAGTTGACACAGGAGGGACCCTCTCCTTCCCTTCCCCTGCTCAGGAATTGTGTCTTCCTTAGCACTCAGACCTACTCCATTTGCCAAACTTCCAGGAGCTCCGCAGGCTTCATGGCGTGTGTTTGTTTGCTTTTCAAGTTCATGGCATCAGAGCTACACTGAGCAAAATGATAACCTAGAAGTTAATTAACAGAGGAGCAAAAGGAATGTGGATGCTGACTCTGGAGAAAAAGGCAACAAGCCAGGAGTCCTTGGTCTAGAATTCTCTCACTTTCATTGAATTATTGAGCATAAATATAACCAGTTTCTTCCTTTTAGATCTTTATGTAATTCTGAAGTCAACGCACCAAAGAGATATCAAAAGGCCTTCTTCAGGATGTTGTTGTTGGAGGCTTTGTTGGCCCCACTAGGGAGCTGCCTGCTCTTTCCATGGTCCCCAGGCAACTGTCTCAGCTGCTGTTTAGTGACCTTGGAATCTTAGAATGTCCATGGAAAGGGACTTTGTAGCTTATTGCAATTAGCTCCTCACTTGGGAGTGAGGACTCAACTGCAGAGAGAGTCACAGGACTTGTCCACAGTAAGAGAACCAGCGTGGGTCTCAGGTCTTTCATTCAGGGCTGGCTCCCAGCAAACTGCACTACATCCTTGCCACAACAGAAAGAACACTTCAATCTATTAATGTTTCTTACATGGCTTCTGTGTTAAAGCCCTTAAGGAACATTGGCATCACGTTCTAGAGAAGCCACTGAACGTGTTGCCCTGTGCTCCTTTCTAACAGAGCAAACACTAAAACCTTCAATCATACGTGACAACATACACCAGTTGCCAGAAGAGGGTGACACTGAAAGCGTGTTCGTTATCTCTTGCTGTGTAACAGATTATCCCCAAACTTAGTTTAAAACAACCGTTTAGTAGCTCATTGATTCTGTGAGTCAAGAATCTGCATGGCTTAGGGGGGTACCTCTGCATCAAGGTCAAGTAGTCAAGGTGTTGGCCTGGGCTGTGATCTCATCTGAAGTCTGGACCGGGAGAAAATCTGTTTCCAAGCTTATTCACATGGTCATTGCCTGTGTTCAGTTCTTAGCAGGCTTTGGAAAATAGGAAACTTGTTCTATGCCCTTCAATCAATGGGAATCTCCATAGAATCTTAGCAATATGTTGCTCAGATGACAAGTATTTTCAGAAGACCCAGCTGGTGACTGAATATAGGATAGATTGGAAAGTGAAAAGACACGAGGCATTTTCAAAAATTGCTTTCTTAGTATACCTATATGCCAGGCACTATACAAGGCATTGCATGCTTAGTCGCTCAGTCGTGTCCGACTCTCTGCGACCCCGTGGACTGTAGCCCGCCAGGCTCCTCTGTCCATAGGATTCTCCAGGCAAGAATACTGGAGTGGGTTGCCACGCCCTCCTCCAATACAAGGCATTAGGACTATTAATATAAAGATGCTTAAGATACAGTCTTTGTTTTCAAGAAGCAGATGTCAGCTCTATTCCAAGTGATGAGTAGCAAAGCCTGAATCAGAGTGATCACTGGGGCAATAAAAACAAAGAAACAGATGCCAGAATGGAAGTGATGTTAACATGGTGAGGAAAGAACAGGTGACTCCAAAGGGACTTTGCTGGGAGGAATAAGAGATGCCAGGCATCCAAACAGTCTGGGAGTGTGGGACTGTTCCAGAGGAAGACACTCGGGGTACGCACTGCATTCTAAACCTTTTACACATTTTGTTCTTAATCTTTGATACAAGTTTTCAACAGAAATATCATTATTCCCATTCTGCCGATGAATAAATAGACTGACTGAGGTTAAATGATTTGCCCAAGGTCACACAATTAGAAAGGGCCAAGGAGAGGAAACCTATTCATTGGTTTTGAGTGTTTTCACTCCCCAGGTCAAGTGTATTTAACAACTTCAGAGTCTTAGCCTCAAGAAGGCCTCTCTACCTCTTGGAATTAATTCTGTTGTGCTCTGTCTACACCTTGAATCACAATTCCTCAGACTCAGTCCATAAAGATACCATTTGTTTTTAACTGGGCAATTGAATAATGCTGTAAACTCCAGATGAGCAAGGACTTCCTTCTTTGTGGAATTTCCTTCCCAGACTGACGATGGTGCTTTGCCCTTGATGACTACTAAGCTAAGCAGCCATACACTCAGCATCACCTTATAATAAAGATAGCCAATGTGAGAGGTGAGAGAAGCAGAATGGGAAATTTTTCCCTAGGCTTGGCTGCTGGACGATAACCCTTCCCCCAAATCATTCTTTTAAAAATTAATAACATTAATATTTTATCTGATTGTAAATGTAACATGTATGCTTTATGAAGAAATGTGGGATAAACAAAAATAGGAAGCATTCATTATCCTACGAAGAAGATGAAACAGAACAACCAAATGAGAGTCTTTTGTTCAGATCTGTGAGATGATAGCATTGTATGTTCATCTGTGCCTGTGTGTTTGCACAAGCCACCTAGGCCTGCTTGTCTGCAAATCTAGGGAAAGAACTGTGGGGTTTGTGGATTGTGTAAAGATGATTGCAAGCCCAGCAAAGAGAGCTTTTGTTTGTATGCAACTCGTGTAAGAGTAAATATTCCGTAACTGCTTGGGTACAAGGAAGAAAACCTGAAATGGTGGCTATCGGCAAACAGACAGATTATGCTCCACTGTCTTATAATATTTTCTCCGCACTGTTTTTTAAAACATTTTTCGTATTACATGCCCCATCTCATATCACATTAACCTAAATAAAAATGTCATTATCCATTCAGTTCGACAGACAGCAGGCAGAGTATGGTAGAAATTACAATCACACCAGCTGACAACAAAGCATTCTAATCATGAGCACACAGAAGAACCGAGGGTGGGCAGCCAGTCCAGCCCCCATTTTGTGCTGTCCAGGCATACGATTGGGGTCAATAAGGGGAGACCCTTCTTTATACACAGGACATGCTTCTGAAGAGTTGCGTGTAAATCAAATTTCATGTTGCATCCCAGTTTTGTTGCATTAAGAAAGCTTCTAGCTTGATATCTAAAGAGACTTCCTTTCAAATGGCATTTTTCTTTTTACCATGTTATTATTCCTCTGAAATAAATCGAAGAGATATTTTGGCATATGAAATTATATTAAAGCACAGTTCACTTGAACTACTAATTTTATTAAAAATAATGGAAGGAAAGGTGGTCAGTGAGCCAGTCATAGGAACGTGGCTTAGACAGTATTGAGTTCTCCAACTTTAAGTGAGTCTGAGATTTACTGAAAGTTACAGCCTAGAGGCTATTAGAAGTGACCCCTTGGCCCATACTTTTGTACTAATAGATTATTAAATTGATGGTTTGTGAAAATTTAGAAAAGAATGCAGTAGTCATAAGAGTCCACTCATAAATCCCAAGATAGCAATTCAGGATAGTCACTCTCATTTCTTTTCTCCCTTTCTTTCTTTCTCAATTTTTTTTTTTTCCTTTTGTTTAGTGGACTTCAGGATAGACAGTTGAGATAAATTACATTTCTGTTTTGGCAAATCACTTGACAAAGTCTGATAGGACCTTTATTTAGGTTCATGCACAGCTGGCCAAAGAGCTGGAAACAGTGACACGGACCAATTCCATGGCTGCTGAAAGTAGAGGGCCATAGCTCTGTGTCTGATCCTGTGTATACAGTGACAAACCAAAGGCTTACAAGGCACTCTGACCAGCCTTCAAATGGAACAAAGAAGGAATAGCCAAGGATACAGGAGATGAGTTTTGAATGCATGAGTACCCCCTTGGTCCACCCACGCCTAGTACAATTAACCAGCACTCTAAGCCCTTATGGCTTGATGAGCAGAAAATTCTTCCCTAGCTTTCCTCTACAAATGCTCCCTCCAAGAGTCTTTGCAGTAGGGAACATGGGAAGGGTCTCAGATACTCTGCCATCTCTCCACTGGGTGTGTAGGTGGGTTGTGCTTTAAATATCTGCTCCTTGACCTGCTGCCCGGCTGCCCACAGGTTCCTGCACTGAGGAACCCATGCAATCCTGAGCTCAGACCAGCTCACTCACTCTCACTCAACAGAGGTGCCCTTCTGCTTCTCTGACCATCCCCCACAGCCAGCAGCGGGGCCCCTGGGGACACAGCACTTTCATTACACCCCAGACCACGTAGGGCTGGCTTGGAGGAAGTTACAGGAGGGAGGGGTCCAACAAGACCGTGTGCCCCTCCAACCTTGGGCAGCAGCAGCCCAGGCTGGTCCCCCCTGCCAGGCCTCTCCAATCACCTGACTGTCTCAGGGCAGGGAAGAAATGGCTCTGCTCAGAACAGATGGTAGGACAACTTCCTACAGAGGTACACGTTAGGTAAATGTAAAGCCTTTCTAATGAATGGACACTCAAGCGTCAAAAAACCGACTGCACCTGATGATGACTCACGGAAAGAAAACTTGTGGTTTTCGTTGACCTGAACCTCAGTATTTGCCTGTGTTATGTGTCTTCTCAAAAAGTCAACACATACCTGGCTTTGCAACTGACATGCAGGGAAGTGATCTCTTTGTGACTTATAGGACTGCACCTGAGATGCTGCTCCATTTATGGGACTGCCTTTCAGGAGCGATGCTGATTAAAAGACAGAGAGAGAGAGAGAAGTAAGAGTGGAGAGTGTAGGCAAACTATGTGGTGCCCAGAGTAGCTGAAGGGCTAGGGAACGACGGTCCAGCAGATGCTGAGGGGTGAGGGGCAAAACTTGCTGTCCAGGTATCTGAAGCACCCAGGTGGCTCAGGGGTAAAGAATCCACCTGCCAATGCAGGAGACGCAGGATCAATCCCTGGGTGGGGACAATCCTCCTAAGGAGGAAATGGCAACCCACTCCAGTAATCTTGCCGGGAAAATCCCATGGACAGAGGAGCCTGATGGGCTACAGTCCAAGTTCAAGTTCAGTTGCTCAGTCGTGTCTAACTCTTTGTGACCCCTTGGACTGCAGCATGCCAGGCTTCCCTGTCTGTCGCCAACTCCTGGAGTTTGCTCAAGCTCTTGTCCATTAAGTCAGTGATGTCATCCAGCCATCTCATCCTCTGTCGTCCCCTTTTCCTCCTTCCCTCAACCTTTCCCAGCATCAAGGTCTTTTCCAATGAGTTAGTTCTTCACTCAGGTGGCCAAAGTATTGGAGTTTCAGCTTCAGCCTCAGTCCTTCCAATGAATATTCAGGACTGATCTCCTTTAGGATGGACTGGTTGGATCTCCTTGCTGTCCAAGGGACTCTCAAGAGTCTTCTCCAACACCACAGTTCAAAAGCATCAGTTCTTCAGTGCTCAGCTTTCTTTGTGGTCCAACTCTCACTTCCACACATGACTACTGGAAAAACCATAACTTTGACTAGATCGACCTTTGTTGGCAAAGTAATGTCTCTGGTTTGTAATATGCTGTCTAACATGGTCATAACTTTTCTTCCAAGGAACAAGCGTCTTAATTTCATGGCTGTGGTCATCATCTGCAGTGATTTTGGAGCCCAAGAAAATAAAGTCTCTCACTGTTTCCATTGTTTCCCCATCTATCTGCCATGAAGTGATGGGACTGGATGCTATGATCTTAGTTTTCTGGATGTTGAGTTTTAAGCCAACCTTTTCACTATCCTCCTTCACTTTCATCAAGAGGCTCTTTGGTTCCTCTTTGCTTTCTGCCTTAAGGGTGGTGTCATCTGCGTATCTGAGGTTATTGATATTTCTCCCGGCAATCTTGATTCCAGTTTGTGCTTCATCCAGCGCAGCATTTCTCATGATGTACTCTGCATACAAGTTAAATAAGCAGGGTGACAATATACAGCCTTGACGTACTCCTTTCCTGATTTGGAACTAGTGTGTTGTTCCGTGTCCAGTTCTAACTGTTGCTTCTTGACCTGCATACAGGTTTCTCAGGAGGCAGGTCATGTGGTCTGGTATTCCGTCTCCTTAAGATGGGCTACAGCCCATGGGGTCACAAAGAGTCAGACACGACTATGCACACACGCACATGGAAGAAGAAAGAAATGAAACCAGCCAGGGGGTGTCAGAGGGAGTCAGAGTCTGCCTCAATACAACAAGATACCTTCTAACAAACAGATTAACATTTTATAACCTTTCCCAGCCCCTCAAGCCTTAACTGAACAGTGGTCTTATGTAATTATTAAAATTCATTCATTCAATGAATTACTATGTACCAAGTGCTGTTCTAAGTGCTGAGGATACAAAAATGAACAAACAGACAAAAATCTCCCCTGATCTCAGAAACTGATATTTTAGTGTCAAAAAAGTAAAATCTAAACATAAGCAACATTTCAAAGGAAGTTTTCCACAAGAAATATTCAAAACACTAGATCACAGCATGTTGCTTTAGCTATGGTGTCAGTCCTGATTGTGACCTGGTTCAAAGGATTCCCCCTGATGTTTCCAACTTGGCTTTTCAAAAATACAGGGGAAAATAAAAGGTCATGTGAGTGCCCATTGGGTTCCACAAAGAATTCCACTCACTGCAGTCAGACTTTTAGGGTCAACGTGGCGGGTGGCCAAAATGAGAACTAAATTTGTTGAAGCCAGATCATGGTTACATGAATGTTCATAATCCCTACCATTCTTTCTGTGTGTATGTTAGGTATTTTCCATAAGACAGATATTTTCATATTCAAAAAAGAAATTCAGGGGACTTCCCTGGCGGTCCAGCAGCTGAGAATCCGCCTTCCGATAGAGGGGACGTGGGTTGGATTCCTAGTCTGGGAACCAAGACCCCACATGCTGCAAGGCAGCCAAGCCTGTGTGCTGCAACTAGAGAAAGCCTGTTCACCGCAACAAAGACCCAGCAGAGCCAAACAAACAAAAAACAAAAAAGAAATTCAGCAGTAGTCCTGGATATCAAAGGCCTCTTGAAATCAAGGCTTCCCTATATTCGAAGTTTTAAACAGCTTAAGCAGAAATGAATAACCATCCATCCACGTGCTCTAAAAATGATCTTTGTATTGAATAAGCAGTAGAAAGGGGTGAACCTTAGGTTCCTCTCAGTACTGAGACTCTACGTTCTAGTGGAAGATCTAAAGTATAATTGGAATCAAGCAAACATGGATTTGGGCTAATTCCCGAGTTAGTACATACAGATTGTGGTCTGTTTACTCTCTAATGCTAACCAAATGTCAGAAAACTCAGTGCTGATTCTCATTTCTAAGCATGTAATGATCATTTTTATAATTATTTCACAGTATTTACTCTAAATCCTTTCTTCTTTTTGCTTTCAAAAAAAAAAAAAAAAAACAGATTGTTTGAGCTAAAATAGGCATTTACAGCGATTGTATTTTACAATATTTGTGAATTTTAGATCTTATTCTCAGGTACCCGAAAGTCACATCAAAATGATAACCATTTTCGCAGGAAGCACCATACGTAACCTCTTCATTTGCTGCTAATTTAGGTGTGCTCTCTGCGTGGTGTCCTAATTGCAGCTTTGTTATCTGTTCTCAGATGACTCCTTTAATCAGCCGGGCCTGCGATGTGCTTCTGGCTCACCTAGAGCGTTACGCACAGTCTGGGGAGGCTTTTGACATCCAGAGGTAAGGGCACCGCATGGCTATATTATAGACGAGAAATCATAGTTCTGAACTGCTGCTTCTTGTAACTGTACATAATTGCTGAACAATTATCTTGGGACCAAGAAACTATGGAAATGCTTACAAGCTCCAAAAAGTGTGGGTAGACTAAGAAGAAGAAATGAGACCCATGGAAAATGTGAAGCAAATACAAATGAAGCCCCGGGGGCTGTGACTTGTGCAGGGAACCCCGAGAGGGCGTGCTTTGTGAGGGGACGTGCCCTCCAACCTCTGTAGCCCCAGGAGGGGGCAAGATATGTCTGGGCAGAAAGGACAGGGTCTGGAAGGACACAGTCCATGCAGTTTTAATTCAAGAAAAACTGTGGGCCCCCCTGCCCCCAGCCTGGAAGCCATGACTTAGTGGTGGAGGCTCAGTTTAAACGACTGATTGTCTGGCTTTTTGCCTAATTGACCTCTGCTAAATTATGGTTTATATCAGATTAAGAGTCAAATAGCAGATCAGCCAGAAGCCAACTTGCTCTCATTATCAATGTTAATAAAATCATAACATAATCATCACCAGCATTTACATTCTACCATATTGTTTACAAAATTCTCTCCTCCACATTCTCTCTGGTCATGACATGCATGAGCTGGGTGAGGGTATGGCTTCACCCAACTCATTGAGTTGGGTACTCAGTTGCTCAGTTGGCCCAGCAGCCATAAAAGCAAAATTAATAACTCTTAAAACCTTTACATCGTCAATGTTTAGGATCAGATGAAATCACATTCAGCAGTCACGTTGTTTTTTTGCTATCACCGGGAAATATGTAATCAATTGTAGAGATGTTCTCAGTAAAAGAGGCCAAAATAAAACACGTCATCTGAAGATGTCATGTAGTCCTTAATGATAAGTGGTTATAGAATTTATGAAGAAGAGGAACTAAGTGTATACCTACGTCAAGCCACAAAAATAGACCCTTTCATTAGTAAAGGATATGAATTCCCAGCTGTTAGCCTTTTTAGAAGCAACTTAACTACCCCTACAAAGAAAACAAAAAAAGATTATTCTCTTAGAGCTTAAAATGGCCATTTGAGGGGCAGGTTTCCTAGAGCCTAAGAGGTTAATTTTTCTGGAGCTACTGCCAGACACTTTTCCTTCTGTTTGTTTCTAAAGTGCAATGTGTGTTTCCTGTAATAATATACATATGTTCATGAAACTGCTCCCAAAGTTTGTCTTATGTTTATTTGAGTGTAAAAGGGCCCTGGTTTTTTTATTTGTTGCTCCAATGAAAACTGTAAAACCATTAGGAGGAAGAGGGAGACAGAGTTAATAAAACTAAACAATCAGCTTGCTATTAATAATTTCATCAATCACAACTTGCTCTATCTACATCAATCCCTGGCCTTGGAAGGGCTCCGCACAACTTTGGAGTAAAGCACAGAAACTCTGGGTCAAGTGTTTTCCCTCCTTCACGGGGAGGAAAAGGAAAGTGTATTTCTTGGTATTTGACTTTGTCGGGATGACCCCATCTTTGTCTAGATTGGCTCCCTGTTACGTATTTATGTCTCCCCTTGAATGGGCTTCCCAAGTGGCTCAGTGGATAAAGAATTTGTCTGCAGTGCAGAAACCACAGGAGACCCGGGTTTGATCCCTGGGTAGGGAAGATCCCCTGGAGAAGGGAATGGCTGCCCACTCCAGTATCCTTGCCTGGAGAATCCCCTGGACAGAGGAGCCTGGCGGGCTACAGTCCATGGGGTTGCAGAGTTGAACAGGACTGAAGTGACTGAACTCACACACACACTCCCCTTGAATTCTGCTGTCGTCCTCCCAGGATCTCACCCCAGCGTGGTAGAGGGGAGGGTTCCTCTCCTACCACCCCACTCCAGGTCTGCTGGAGCCCCACTTTGAGCAGGTAAATGGTGGAGTCGTGTACTCTGGGAGGAGGTGGATGGGGAGGCCAGTGGCCACCTCCTTCCTAAACACAAATGGTTCCCCCCCTGCAGGACCTACTGCTGCTACACCACAGATGTGGTGGCCAGTGTTGCCTTTGGCACCGAAGTGAACTCCCAGGAGGCTCCTGAGCACCCCTTCGTGGAGCACTGCAGGCGCTTCTTTGCATCCTCCATCCCCAAACCTCTCCTGGTTTTACTCTGTAAGTGCAGCTCCTGCCAACCGGGCTAAACTGGGCAAGTTGGGCAGACCCCGTGGTACCCCAGTGGCCTTGGGTAGCTTCGGGACTCCACCCCTGCCACCAGGAAAAGGACACTCAGGGCGTCTCTCAGAGTCACCCTGTGGAGTCTGCCCTGCAGAGCCCTGGTCTCCCTGGAGATGCCCAGGCTCCTCGGCACCAGCCTGGGGCCACTTGCCCACACAGGCAGGCCTGGCTCAGCTCATCGGCAGCAGTGAGCACAGCCGCGGTGCACGGGGCTGAGGCCGGCTGCATTGCCTTTGCTAGTGCTTGTTTCCACCGCGTGAGGAAGGCATTCTCCTCCCCACTTCACAGATGAGAAAACTGAGGCTGGAAAGGCAGAGTCAAGATGGGAACCTAAAACCTTTCATTTTCTAGGACATATTCCTCCCCTCCAGCAAAGCCCTCTTTAGAACACTACTCTGCTTGAAGGCTAGCACATAGTGAACTGGAAACCATGTGATGGGTGACTAGCAGATTACCCAGTGGTGGGGAGACCAGTCCATTGATCTCACTTCTATTTTAGAGGTGAGTGTTTACCCTCTGGCCAATTCTGGTGTCTTCTTGCTTTTATGGAAGCACTGCAGTGTTGTTACTATGGTTATTGAGTATTGCCATAATTCCAAACCATTCTGCTGGGCTGGTAAATTCTATTTCCTTCCTTGGTCAGTTTCATTCCCATTTCCAAGTCAATTTCTGTGGAAGCCCCTGTCACCTCCATGCTCTGCACTGACACTGTATAGCAATCGTCACTATGGCAGTCAAAGCACAGAGGGTCGCCCCTCACCCTCTATACCCCAGGGGAACTGGTTCCCCTTGCCATCAACCACAGGTCATCCTGTGCACTGCAGGGCACGTGGGTCCACTTCCCATGGTGGCTGCCCCTCCAAGCTCTCCCTCCCTGCTGTGTCATTTTGGTGCAGGCCCCTGCTCTTGAAGATGGGCAGAGCCTGCTGAGACATGCATGGATCAGAAGGGTCCTCTCCCCCAGCTCCCACATGTGCCTGTGCACGGGAGACCCACCGTGAATGCTGAGAATCTGAACTGAGCCGCACTCCCCAGGGACAGGCTTGGCCCTGTGGTCCAGGCTATCATCCAGGAGGGAATAAGTGGCAGCTCTGGGGAACATGATCCAAAGGAAAAAACAAAAAATGCAAATGACCAGAAAGTTAAAAAAGGAGATCGGTTTCCACCACTTGCTAAGACTTGAAATATGGCCTGCAATCTCTTCTTTCCTGATGAAATACAGAAATCTTGGACCCTCGTATCTAGGACTAGGGAAATTAACTTATAAACATGAGACTGGCTGCTTGAGGGCCAGATGGAAGTGGACCCTCAATTGAAGCCCCACTTCCATCGTATAGACGTTTATCGAGCGCTTACTTCATGCAAGGAAGGGTGAGGAGTCCAGAGGGAGAACCCCGCTCTGAGCAGCAGCGATTCAGAGGGGGAAGACAGGCCTTCAAAAGACTAATTCAAGGCCGGGGCTTGCTTCCTGGCAACAGACATCTAATAGCCCTGGTTTATTCTCACCCTCTTTTCAATGCCACTTTTGTTTTTCTCTTTCAAGTATCATTTCCATCCATAATGGTCCCACTGGCCCGGATTTTGCCCAATAAGAACCGAGATGAACTGAATGGCTTTTTTAACAAACTCATTAGGAATGTGATTGCCTTGCGGGACCAGCAAGCAGCCGAAGAGGTAACGTATTTTAATAGGACACGGCGTTGGAATGGAATAGAAGCTAATTTGGCATCGCTGTCTGCTTTCTCTCCCTCCCCTCCCAGCCCCACACACTCATGCCATGCTGTCCTTCAGTGGCCTAGCACTTAGAGCTTGCCGGGGCAGCCAAGAGAGCGAAGGGGGGTGGTGGGGGGAGGCTGAGGAGGAACAAAAAAGGAGAGAGAGGTGAAAGCAGGCAGGAAGGACGGCGGGGAGCAGCAGCCCAGAGCGATCTGTCCACCCTCTGACCCAGGGGAGTAGAATTAAAGCTGCCCTCCCCTCAAGCTCACAGGCCGCCTTATTTCAAGCATCACCCCCAGCACAGGTTATGGCCACCCCAGAGAATTTTCTAGATAAAGCTGCCCACATGTGCTTTTCATCAGTATATTCTTTATATTGAAAAACAGCAAGATGGAGCTCTACAGCATGGACAGCATCGTTTTGAGAGGGGAGATCAGGCAGCTGTCACCAATCCCACAATCCCTCTCTGTACAGAGGGATGGAGGGTGTTACGGCAAAACGCATGGTTGAGGGCCCTCGCGTGCTTCACTGAGAACTAGAAATTTCTTTCCCCTTTGTGGACATGCCCTGCGCTTGGCACACAGTAGGAATCGAGTAAATATTTATTGATTGAACTTGGCTGAGAATAGAAATAGGAATGTTCAGTGTTAAGGAAAATAGTTTCAATATTGGATATGCTTGTGCATGTATAATACTATTCTTTATGGGCCTTACTCTAGTCAAGGAAACTGCTGAAAAGGAAAAAGCAGGGCTGAAACGTCTGTTCCTGAATTGGCTTGCATAAGATGTAGCTTTAAAAGTGTTTGCTGAGGCTTCCTGAGGTGCTCAGTGGTAAAGAATCCGCCAGCCAATGCAGGGGACGTGGGTTCGATCCCTGGTCCGGGAAGATTCCACATGCCATGGAGCAGCTCAGCCGGTGCACCACAACTATCAAGCCTGTGCTCCAGAGCCTGGGAGCTTCAATTACTGAGCCCAAGTGCCTCAACTACTGAAGCCCCTGTGCCCTAGAGCCTGTGCTCTGCAACAAGAGAAGGCACCTCAAAGGGATACCTGCCTATCCCTAGAGAGTAACCCCCTACTCTTGTAGCGAGCCCGCACTCACTATAACTAGAAAAAAGCCCACTCAGCAACAAAGACCCAGCACAACCAAAAATAGAAAGAAATAAAAGGGGCCTTCCCTGGTGGTCCATTGGTTAAGAATCTGCCTTCCAATGCAAGGGATGCAAGTTTGAACCCTGCTCGAGGAACTAAGATCCCACATTCCACCTGACAACTAAGCCACGACTAAGACCTGACACCGCCAAATAAACAAACATTTTAAAACATAAATAAAATTATTTTTTTAAGTGTTTTCTCAAAGACTGGGCAGGTCAGAGAGATTACCAAGGGAAGATGTGTGGTCCAGTGTCGCCGTGATGGCAGAAGATGAGATCAAGGCAGATGCAGTCAGTTAGTGGCCAGTCGCATGGAGTAGCCTCTACTTGCCCAGCTTCACATTCTGGACACTGTGCAGCAAAGGTGTCCTTGTCCAGAAGGTGGGGGAAGGTGCAGGCAAGCTTGCCCTTTGGCCCATATCTCTGGGAACCCAACCTGCCACCCTTCGAGGTATGAGAAGAATCAGTTCCTGATGTCTTTGGCCCAGCTCTGCCATCTGAAAGGACAGAACATTCTTATCCAGGTCCGTGCTCCTCCAGGTTGAGCCTGGGGAAGGAGCGATGAGCAAAGTCCCATTTTCAAACCTTAATACTACTGTGAAAGCCTTCCTTCATGTGCGTGAGGTTTGTCACACACCCCTCCTACCCCCAGCCTGAAACCCACTGGTGGAGGAATCAGGCTGAAAATTCTCAAACTGTTTGCACCAAATAGCTTGCTAAGAGGTGAAGGGTTATTAAAGATCCAATTACTAGGATTGCCTCAAGCTTTTCCTTTTTTAAACTCAAGAGCTATTTGTTTCAAACAACGAGTTGATCTGAGAAAAACCTCCCAACCATGAATCCAGGACTGCCCATGTCAAGACAGAGCTATATGGTTACTAAGAAAACTTGCTTTAAACCCATCTAAACTCCGTAGACATTCCATCAAGCAGATGTGTGTTTGCGCAGTGGAAAATGCAGCACAGATGTTAAAAGGTAAATATTTTTCTAAGCTCTCGCCAATGGGTGGATTAGACACCTACATCTATCAGGGTGCGTATTTTTCTTGGATATAACCATAAACCAGCACTGTTGCAGGCCTAAATGGGCAGTGTTCAAATAGCCTCTGTGACACAGCACAAATGAAAGGAACCCATCAACACTAATGCTCCTCTCCAGTGCACAGGCCCCAGAGAGCCGCCCTTTCCTCTGGCCTCTGGGGTTGGAGGTTAAGACAGATTTCTATAAGGCTCGGCGACCCTGAAGCAGCCTGGCTGGGCCGGGATGAGAGGAAAGGATGCCAGCTGCAGCTCTGCCCTAGGGTAGATCCAATGAGGTGGATGTGGCTTCACCCTCCCTTCCACCATTGTCCTCATGTGACTCCAGCAAAGCCACAAGCAAGCCTCGGGGATCGCAACCATATAGCATCTGAGGAGTTTCAAATGGGCGGGTCAAGAGAGAGCCTGGGATGCTCTGGGGTCCCTGAATGGCATCTGGAAGCCGAGAGAGCTCACCTCCCACTCATGCCATCGTGCCTGGCCCTGGGACCAGGGTTAGAGTCTCAGATGTTGCCCAGGCAACAGGAAGGAAGCTGGGGAAAGTCAGCCCTTGTGGATGCTGTTTGGGAAGCAGATTGAGCAAGGCCAGGGTGGAAAGAGGGGGCAAGGGCCATCCTCTCAGCCAATCCTATGCAAGCAGGCTGGCAGTATGTGGGGCTTTGCCTCCCTGAGTCTCAAGATTCTTGCATCCCACAGGCTGAGCTGTAAGCCCCACTGGAATCTCCGCAGAAGACACCTTCCAACCAGTAGAGCCACAAGGGTGTCATGACCCAAGGGTCTCATGATCTAAGGGTCTCATGATCCAAGATTCCTGCTCCAAAGCATGCAGTTACGAGTAAATCCAACACAGCCTTCCTCAAAATACACTTAGGACAAGGCAGGTTTATTAGTATTTGTGGAGTCGTTGATTGCAAACCTAACATGTACTTGGCCCAGTACAGGCATGGGGTGGGGTTGGGGGTGGGGCACAGGATCCTGCCCTGGAGATGCAAGCAACCCTGTGTGACCTGACAACCACCTTTGTTGTTGTGGTTGTTGTTTAGTCACTAAGTCGTATCTGACTCTTTGCGACCCCATGGACTGTAGCCCTCCAGGCTCCTTTGTTCATGGGATTTCCCAGGTGAGAATACTGGCGTGGGTTGCCATTTCCTTCTTCAAACAACCTCCTTAAAAGATGCTAATGTGTGTGACATGGATTACGGATTTGATAGAAGTCCAGAAGCCAAAGGACTGAGAAAATGATGCAACAAGTCAAGAACTTTGAAGTGATCATTTTTTTCTCTTGGTTCTAATACTTGCCCTTTTGGTGTTGAGTCCCATAGACTTCAGAACAGAGTAACCCATCAGTGATCCTTCATCACATCCAAGAGCTGTTCAAAGATGAGATGTGTCAGGAACACACTTTGTCAATGTTAAAGTAAAAGTCTCTCAGTTATGTCTGACTCTTGGAGATCCCATGGACTGAATTCTCCATGCCAGAATACTGGAGTGGGTAGCCATTCCCTTCTCCAGGGGATGTTACCAAGCCAGGGATTGAACCCAGGGATGGAACCCAGGTCTTCAGCATTGCAGGCAGATTCTTTACCAGCTGAGCTACCAGCAGTGTCAGCGCTAAAGTAATACATAAACACTCCATTGTTACACTTAGGGGTAGTGTAAATAGAGAGGATCTGCAAACTACTGATAAGGAAGGAGGGGGAAATGGTAAGAAAGCTCTAACTTAAGTGGGGCAGGAGATTAGTGAGGATAGAAGGGATCCAACCTGATGAGGATGAGCAAAATGCAGGCTGGAGACTTGGAAGGCAGGCTTCTTCAGATGAGTTCCCTCCCCGCCCCCAGGTCCTGTGGGGGTGGGGGGGACTCCCTGCTGTGACAAAAACTAGACACAGAAGTCCACCTTGGAGGGTGGGATGTGAACAATGGAGCACTTACTTTGATTCATATTTTAAATATTTGTTTATTTGGCTGCTCCAGGGCAGGCGGGATCCTTAGTCGCGGCATGTAAACTCTTAGTCGCAGCATGTGGGCTCTACTTCCTTGACCAGGGATTGAACCCAGGCTTCCTGCACTGGGAGCCCAGAGTCTTAGCCCCTGGACCACCAGGGAAGCCCCTAATTTAATTCTATACAATGCTTGAATTGCTTTATTATCAGAAAACCCAACCAACCAACAATACAAACACGATAAAGGAAAATAATAAACACCTCCCTGGTTTTCCCAGCTCCTTCAGCTCACCATGAACAGCTGGGTGAGTGAGTGAGTGAAGCTGCTCAGTCATGTCCGACTCTTTGCAACTGCATGGACTGTAGCCTACCAGGTTCCTCTGTCCATGGCATGTTCCAGGCAAGAATACTGGAGTGGGTTGCCATTTCCTTCTGTAGGAGATCTTCCCAATGCAGGGACTGAACCCAGGTCTCCCATATTGTAGGCAGACACTTTACTGTCTGAGCCACCAGGGAACTGCTGGCTAGGATGTTGCTAAACATTTTCTACACGTGGACACATGTAATCACAGACATTGTCCAGGTGCCATTCTTACAGACATGAGGTTCTGCTATACACACTGTTCAGCAACTTGCTCTCTTTACTTACCAAAGTGGCTTAACATCTTCCTGAATCAGCCCAGCAAGAATGGCCTCATGCTGTACCAGCAGCAACACAGCCCGCTGCTGGCTGCACTCGGTGCTGTAATGAGGGACGGTGGGAGGGTGGGGTCCCAGGCTCCCCCATCTCAGACAATCCCGCAAAGAAAATCCTCGTTCCTATTGACTCTTTGAAAGCGGCGTGTGCTCGTCTTCTTTTGTGCTATGAGAGCGCTCTCTTATGTGACTCTAAGGCCCAAATGTGCGTTTTCTTCTTTCCTCCTTTAGAGGAGGAGAGATTTCCTCCAAATGATCCAGGATGTGCGCCATTCTGCTGCCACAGTGGGCGTGGAGAACTTTGACATCGTCCGTCAGGTCTTTTCTGCCACCAAATGCCCAGCAAACCCTCCCCGGCGACACTCACCCAGACCCCTGTCCAAGCCTTTGAGTGTGGATGAGGTGGTGGGCCAGGCCTTCATCTTCCTCATCGCCGGCTACGAGATTGTCACCAACACTCTCTCTTTCGCCACCTACCTCCTGGCCACCAACCCTGAGTGCCAAGAGAAGCTTCTGGAAGAGGTGGACTGTTTCAGCAAGGAACATGTAAGTACAGTCATCTATGTGGCTTTGTGTTCATCAAAGTGAAACTTATTTTTGATAACCATCTTGCTAAAATCACATTCTAAGTGTATAAGCATGCCGTGGCCCAACTCCTCCATCTTTCTGGGTTAACAAGTAAAATGGAGTACTCAGAACAACACGGAGGAAAAAGAAAAAAGAATTGTTACATGCCTTCACTGCCTGGGATGGTCCATGAACCAAGCCTGGCTCAGGGAAAATGCAGAACCCCAGGCAGTCAGAGGTCAAAGGTAAGGGAAAGGGAAGGAGACCTGGTTTCCCAACACTCTGTCTGAGGAGTCTCCATGCTCAGGAAGGTGGGAGTCAGCCAGAAAATGGAGCCAAGTGGAAGACAGAAGCAGGCCTAAGGATAGGCCAAGTCAACACAGGAATGGAGATGGGGAGAGTGCTAGGGAAGGGGTCTGGGGATGGAGCGACTGAAACAGGGCTGGATTCTAGATATTCCTTCTAGATGGGGCTCCTCATTGCTGGACCAGAAGCAAACTTTAGGGTGCAGAGCTTGGCTACTTCTTCACATCATTTTTTCCTGGAGGCTTATGTGTGCATTGCTTTAACTTATGAGCTGTTAAAGAAAGTCATTTAAAAAATCTGTGCTTTCAAAGGAAGACCACCGTAATAGAATCCTTTCTAATACATTCTGATGATGTAAGGACTATTACATTCACAATGTTGGGAGGAGAGCTGTTCCATTATAGGAACTGTCAGAATTTTTTTTTCATATATTGAGCTGAAAACTGATTCCTAGGAAATTCCACTTCCTTTTCCACTGGGGAAAGTATTGGGTTGGCCAAAAAGTTTGGGTTTTTTTGATGCAAGGTTAGCTTTTCTTTTGAAAACTGTGTTAACTGTGTTACTAGTTGCCTCAACTTCTGGCTCACCAAGAGCTTGTGGTCAACTTAAAGTCCTGTGATGTTTTGACATCTGCCGAGCCAGGTTTCCCCAATCCATTGCTTGGACTATTGATTTTCTGAGCCTAGATGCAAGAGTTTATATTTATCCTTATTACTGCTCAAGTCAGTCAAAATAATTTTGAATCTTGATTCTGGCATCTGTCATATTATAATTCCTCCAGCTTTGTGTCATCTGGGACTTGCTCAGCATGTCTCCTATTTCATCCAAGTCATTGATTAAAGTGTTGAACAGGACAAGTCTTCCCTCCAGGTTGACATTGATCTATTAATCAATATTCTTTGGGCAGGGAGTCTCAACAAGTCATGAATTCAAATAATCCTACCACCTCCTCCCATCACCCATCTCATCCTATTTCATACGTAGTTGTGTTTTTGTTTTCAGTTGAGATGGGGATGGAGGAAGGAACAAAGATAGTTGGGGTACATTTCTGCAAGAGAAAAATGGGGAGCTGAAGGTATATTAGGATGCTGTTCAGTTCAGTTCAGTTGCTCAGTCATGTCCGACTCTTTGCGACCCCATGAATCGCAGCACGCCAGGCCTCCCTGTCCATCACCAACTCCCGGAGTTCACTCAGACTCATATCCATCGAGTCGGTGATGCCATCCAGCCATCTCATCCTCTGTCATCCCTTTTCCCTCCTGCTCCCAATCCCTCCCAGCACCAGAGTCTTTTCCAATGAGTCAACTCTTCGCATGAGGTGGCCAAAGTACTGGAGTTTCAGCTTTAGCATCATTCCTTCCAAAGAAATCCCAGGGCTGATCTCCTTCAGAATGGACTGGTTGGATCTCCTTGCTGTCCAAGGGACCCTCAAGAGTCTTCTCCAACACCACAGTTCAAAAGCATCAATTCTTTGGTGCTCAGCCTTCTTCACAGTCCAACTCTCACATCCATACATGACCACAGGAAAAACCATAGCCTTGACTAGACGGACCTTTGTTGGCAAAGTAATGTCTCTGCTTTTCAATATGCTATCTAGGTTGGTCATAACTTTTCTTCCAAGGAGTAAGTGTCTTTTAATTTCATGGCTGCAGTCATCATCTGCAGTGATTTTGGATAGGGGTAGGTAATAAAACCCCAACCCAAACTGACTTAAGGACAAAAAAAAAAAAAAGGAGAGAGACGCTTATGAATACAGATAACTGAGCAGCTCAGGAATAGATGTTGTTATTGTTTAGTCTCTAAGTTATATCCGACCATGGACTGTAGCCTGCCAGACTCCTCGGTGCATGGGATTTTCCAGGCAAGAACATTGAAGTGCGTTGCCATTTCCTTCTCCAGGGGCTCTTCCTGACCCAGGGATCAAACCTGCTTTGCCTGTATTGACAGGTAGATTCTTTGTCACTGAGCCACCAGGGAAGTCCAGTAATAGATGTGGCTTCAAACAAATCTTTATCTAGGCTCAAAGATGGGCTCTGGTCCTAGTTTCTCCCCACTTCTTGGCTGAGCTCTCTTCATATTGGTCCCATTCTCAGGTGTTCCCTTCTCTTGAAACCCCAGGCAACCTGCTGAGAACATCTGGGAGACAGGCTTCCACTCATAACCAAAGGAGAAGAGTCTGTGACCCCAAATTCTCAGCAAGAGTCATTGGGTTCACTCTGGTCAGAATGTTTAGGTCACTGCCCATTCTTGAACAGACTATTGTGGCCAAGAGAACAGGGGCATGGGTGGGCTTAAGTCAATCCATCCTACCCTCAGAGTCAACTGTAGTCAAGTCCTATGACTAAGAACTTGGGAGCGGACACTCCAGCAGTTACTCCAGGAGGTGGTCAAGGCAGGAGAGGGAATTTGGCCCCCTGGTCTCAAATAAACCAGAAGGCAGGTCAAACTGAAGACTTTCAAGCATCTGGAGAGTGGTCAGCCATGTAGTGAACATGGTGGTGGTTTGGAGAGGGGGCAACAGCTCTGAGAGGTAGAAGTCATGACTCACCTTCAGGGAATTGCCAATTAAAACAATAGTCTGTGTCTATTACAATAGTACCTCCTTCCAAGTGAAATTCTCCAGGGCAAAAGAAGGCAGCACTTGATCGAGTCTAGAATGAGTGATGTCATGGAGAGAGCTTGGGGCTGTAGGAGTCTGTCCCACAGCTACTCTGTAATTCCATCTTGTTATGTTCATCCATCAGGAGGATACAGAGCAAGTTTCCACACACCTGCATTCAGAGGACTTAGACACACAACCCCTTAACTCTGAGGTGGCCTAAACTGACCTTGACCTTGAGGAGGGCAATACTATCTCACTTTACCCTACGTTCCTTCAAATCCCCCCAGCCTAGGATGGGGGCTTCTTTCCTCAGAGAACTACCTCCTGTGGGACTGTGCAAAATGTGTGTGTGTGTGTGTGTGCATGCATGCATGTGCGTTCATGCTCAGTCATGTCCAACTCTTTGTGACCTCCATGGACTGTAGCCCCCCAGGTTTCTCTGTTCGTGAAATTTTCCAGGCAAGAATAGTGGAGTGGTTTGCCATTTCCTTCTCCAGGGGAACTTCCCCACACAGGAACAGAACCTGCATCTCTTGTGTCCCCTGAATGTTGCCAGTCAAATAAACAGATTTTAGGAGGTAAAGTTTCTCAAACTTTAGCGTACATAAAACCATCTTGGAAGTCTGTTAAGATGTAGAGTCCAGGGCCCTTTACACAGAGATTCTCCTTTCATAGGTCTGGGCCAGGGCCAATGAACTCCCATTTAAAATACATGTCCCAGGTGATTTTCTTGCAGATAGTCCCTGTTTCTACCTTGAGAATACAGCCTTTGTACCCAATGCCCTGCCCCAGCTGTGCAGGCTCCAAGGTCATTTTCTCTATCCAGGTAACAGCTGGGACTGTCTCTGAAAAATGGGAATATATAGAACTGGTCTATAAATTAAATAAATTTGGCAGTCACAATAGTGTTAATAGTTGTATAGCCTTGCACATGGTATACATGCAATAAATATTTTCAGGTTCTCTTTTTTTTCTGTTTTTTTTTTTTTTTTTTTCTATAATCAGAGTTCTGTTAATATGGGCCATCTGTCAGAACATGGAAATGCAGATTAGCTGTTCACACATTAGATATTTTCCTGAAAATATTCCTGAAAATTTGCATGTAAAGTATGACTTGTGATAATTTTCCTGCTGGTTTCCATTCAACAAATATTTTTTGAGTGCCAGTTAATGCCAGAGTCAGGCTCCAGACATTGCACCCAAGAATGTTCTGACCTAGTTCTTCCATAATATCCCTGAGACCCCCACACATCTCATTAGATGGTCTTCTCTTGTATTTGTCAATGAGATCATTAAATTTGAGCTTTTGAGTTTCTCTTCCCTGAGCCATACCATTTTTTAGCCCTATGAGAATCCAATGAAAGCTATGTTTTCTCCCCATGAAAAACCCTATGTGCACTGTGTCAGGATTCTTTCTGCTGACAGAGAATTCAACCCAGGTTGGCTCAGGAAGTTCATTTACCCATATAACTGAAAACTGTAGCATAAATCTACCTTCAGGTATGGCTTGACACAGGGTCAAACTCTGTCACTGAGACCCAGGTTGTCCTCTCTCCCCTTCTCAGCTCCAATCATGCTGGGCATATGCCATTCTCACATAAGATCTCCCCTAATGGTCTCAAGACAGCTGTGTAACCAGTTTGTTCAATAGCCTGAACTAAGTGAAATATTGATACAAACATGGAATCCTTTTGTGCTTTTCCCCCCAATTATTTCTTTTAAAAATGCTCTGATGAATTGCCTTCCCTCTCCTAGATGATATCTTGGACAGATTGCAAAGGTTTCAATTTCCTTTGGCATTAAATAGTTCAAAACAGTCTGGTCCAGTTTACAACTTCAGTCTCAGACCCAATTCAATGCCCTTAGCTCAGGATGACCTGTGGTCTGAGGAAGCTGTCTAGGGGAGGGGACTTGGTCTGTTCCTCCACCCTCCTTTCTCTCCCTCTGATTCCTGGACCTCCATTTCCCCTCAGGGGTGGGCTTCTAACAAATCCCCAAATCCTATCTAAAGGGGGCGTCTCTCAGCCCTTCCCCTGTGTTGCCCTCTGGTATGGAGCGGAAGCAGGCTGTCTCCTGAGACCACCCCTTCCCCACAGCTCCCTGACAGAGGAGGGGCTCCTGCCTCACAGCTTCTGGGTGCTGGGGTGTCGTGGTGGCAGCCAACCCTCTTAGTGCTGGCAAGATGGCTCGAACTGACCCATGACGCCTTGCACAGAATCTGAGTGGTCACACACCTTGGCTGTACCAACAGGGGCTTCTCCCTCTGCTGTCCCCTCTCTGAGCCCTGACATCTCTCTCCCGTTACTTAGCCTTTGCTCAAATAAACAGAGGTAAAATGAACAACCGTGCTGCATGGGCAGGCGGCTCCCTAGAGAACCACAGCCAGA
Organism: Bos mutus; assembly: GCF_027580195.1. Taxonomy (NCBI): domain Eukaryota; kingdom Metazoa; phylum Chordata; class Mammalia; order Artiodactyla; family Bovidae; genus Bos; species Bos mutus. The sequence goes on along the minus strand of NC_091620.1, from coordinate 20,556,141 downwards.
CTCGGGGGCTGCCCGACTCTCTAGGTACAGCTCTTTTGGACCCCCTTCCGCCCACTGCCGTTTGACTCAGGACAGGAGAACTCTTCTCTAGGCTGAAGAATCCTTGCTCTGACAAGTCTTCCTTAAATCCCTCTCAACTTTTCATGGGCTGAGGATAGGGACAGTGTGAGAGCCCATTCAACTCCAGGATGAAGAAGTGTCTCGTTCCTGGGGATCTCAGTGAAAGTCTCGAAGCATCTCACTGACAGAGATTGATTGGGTCACGCGGGCACCTCTCAGCCAATCACCTGGGCTCGGGGAATACGACGCTTTGATTGGCTCAGACCTGGGTCACTCTCCTGGTCCTTGGTTCAGTTCAGTTCATTTCAGTCGCTCAGTTGTGTCGGACTGTTTGCGACCCCATGAATCGCAGCACGCCAGGCCTCCCTGTCCATCACCAACTCCCAGAGTTCACCCAGACTCACATCCATCGAGTCAGTGATGCCATCCAGCCATCTCATCCTCTGTCGTCCCCTTCTCCTCCTGCCCCCAATCCCTCCCAGCATCAGAGTCTTTTCCAATGAGTCAACTCTTCACATGAGGTGGCCAAAGTACTGGAGTTTCAGCTTTAGCATCAGTCCTTCCAAAGAAATCCCAAGGCTGATATCCTTCAGAATGGACTGGTTGGATCTCCTTGCAGTCCAAGGGACTCTCAAGAGTCTTCTCCAACACCACAGTTCAAAAGCATCAATTCTTTGGCGCTCAGCCTTCTTCACAGTCCAACTCTCACATCCATACATGACCACAGGAAAAACCATAGCCTTCACTAGACGAACCTTTGTTGGCAAAGTAGTGCCTCTGCTTTTGAATATGCTGGACGAGGACTCAAATGGAGTCAGTTCCCAAATGCCCACTACAAGGAACCCACAGTTCCCTGACAGGGGAGGGGCTCCTGCCTCACAGCTTACTAGAGTGGAGTGAATGGCTGCTGGGTGCCGGAAAACAGCGTCCATCCCTGTACCTAGAATCCATGGTTTCCAGATTAGAAGCTCCTCTTTTCAAATTACGTGTTCTGCAATCACTCTCACCTTTGCTCTGAGCTTCTAAAAACTAGTTTTCCAGACTTGAAGGTACAAGTCCAACAGTGCTCAGTACTGCCAGCTCTTTCGCATTACTAAATGGTGTGTACTCCTAGCAAATGATGTGACCACTTCATACCAAATGTCTGGTGATGTCCACAAAGCCAGCCAAGGCTTCTTTATTGATTAGAATGACACCCAGGTTGGCAGTTGGCCTTGTAGCATACTTTCCCACTGAAGACGGGAAATTGTCCGTGGTAAGGTCACTGATGGAGAAGGCAATGGCACCCCATTCCAGTACTCTTGCCTGGAAAATCCCATGGACGGAGGAGCCTGGTAGGTTGCAGTTCATGGGGTCGCTGAGAGTCGGACAGGACTGAGCGACTTCACTTTCACTTTTCACTTTCATGCGTTGGAGAAGGAAATGGCAACCCACTCCAGTGTTCTTACCTGGAGAATCCCAGGGACGGGAGAGCCTGGTGGGCTGCCGTCTATGGGGTCGCACAGAGTCGGACACGACTGAAGCGACTTAGCAGCAGCAGCAGCAGCAAGATCACTGATACAGGGACTCTCCTTGAACAGATTGAATGTCTGGCAGATATAGGACTACTCGAAGGTCTTCCTTCACTATTGAGGATTATCTTAATACATGTTTTACAACCCACTTATTTAGCCTGGTAATACCCCACCTCTCACCATCCTTTTTGATTCAAGTGGCCTTGATTACTTCTCTCTTTTCAGGGCAGAGATCTCTGTTCCAGACGTAAAACAGGTCTGTGTGTGCTCAGTGGCTCTGTCATGTCTGACTCTTTGGGACCCCGTGGATTGTAGCCCTCCAGGCTCCTCTGTTCATGGAATTTCCCAGGCAAGAATACTGGAATGGATTGCCATTTCCTATTCTAGGGATCTTCCTGACCCATGGATTGAACCCCTGTCTTCTGCATTTCCTGCATTAGCAGGTGGATTCTCTACCACTGAGCCACCTGGGAAGCCTGTAATATAGCTACAATCCATTCTCTAATGCATGCCTAGGGCTACTTCTTTCTAGAACATGTATGTTTTCTCCAAAATCATCTGACGTTGGAATTGTGTATTTGGCTTCCCCTCCTTTCACGAAACCTTCTTTCTTAATTCACCAATCTCTTGGAGAGCTCTTGCTTTCCCCGTGTGTTTCCTTATTCATCTTAAAGGGGAGGTACCTTCATTAAATTCAGTAGTGGAGGAGTAAGGAAAAATTTGTACCATTTGGACCACTCATAAAATTGAGAAAACATGCCAATTATTTAATAAGACCTCTGTACTATGGATGCTTCATTGTGTTCTCCAATATCTAATTTTGACAAGGATGAGAGGAGGGGAAAAAAAACTTCTTTCCATATAAATTGTTTTTGCTATAGCTTTAGCACTTTATGTTGAAATTATTGACTTTTGATCTGGCTAAACCATTCTCTTCTCTTCTTGTTGGTGCCGGACTGTGCCAGCCAAAATTTATGACCCATTTTCCTTCTGTTTAATTGTTGTTATAAATCTGCTGTGAAGAACCTAGTTGTAAATTTATCACAAATTGGACTAGATTGATATACGGCCTCTCTTTAGGATAATTTGAGCACAGTTATGCCTTAGAAGGAAGGCCAAATTCTTAACTTCTCTTGAGGAGCTGCTTTGTAACCATTATAAATACCTAATTAAAATACAACTTACTCTTTCTTTTTCTCTCAAGGATAAAAGAGCATTTCATGCTGGGTATTTCAGCTGATTAGCTCATACTGCTAATATGAGCAAGGCTGAGGATTTGTTCCTTGAAGTAGCCAGAGGATCTCAAAGAAAAAAAAGCATATTCCGTGGCTACACACACACACACACACACGCACAAACACACACACAATGATTTCACTCCAACCACCTGTCCTTTGTCACAGTGGGTAGGATTGGGTGGAAAAAAATGTGACTATCTTGACACAAATTCTTACTATGGAAAAAAAAAGTCTCCCAGTTTGTATTTCACTCAGGATTCTTGTCATAGGGAGTGTGTGCTCAGTCACTCAGCTGTGTCTGACTCTTTGCGACCCCATGGACTATAGCCCACCAGGCTCCTCTGTCCATGGAATTTTTCAGGCAAGAATACGGGTTGCCATTTCCTTTTCTCGGGGATCTTCTCGACCAGGGATTGAACCCACATCTCCTGCCTCTTCTGCATTGGCAGGTAGATTCTTTACCACTGCGTCACCTGGGAAGCCCTTACAGGGAGTAGGTGACTTTAAGATTCAAGTGAAAAACTGGAAATGGGTTTTTCCCCATCGAGAAGGTTTCCTGCCTTTGTCCAGGTCTGCTGGGGTCCTGCTGTTGGGCAGTTTAGAGGAAGTAAGCTGAGGTGTTCCCCACAGTTCAGTTACTCAGCCGCACAGGGCTTAGTGTCTCTTCTGTAAGCTTCCCTTTTCTACACATCCCACAATAGTACAACAGAATGCAAAGCAACAGGGTACAGAGAAAAAGACAGGAACAAAGAATAGCTTATGCCCCAAAGTCACACTGTGAAACAGATGAGAACTGGGACTTCAGCAGGCTGAGGGTAGCGGCGGTAGATTGTGGTACCAGCCTCAGAGTCTCAGAGTATAATATACATCGGAATCCCCAGGGGCTCTTGCTAAGCTGCAGGTTCCTGTGCAGTAGGTCTGGGGTGGGGCCTGAGACTCTGCATTTCCAACAAGTTCCCAGGTGATGCCAATGCTGCCAGTTCATGGCCCACGCTCTGTGCAGCCAGGTTTTAAACCCTAAAGACTGCTCTCCCTCTGTTGTGATGCACATAGCAAATATTTATTCTCTGTGGTGGTTTAGTCGCTAAGTCGTGTCTGACTCTTGCAACCCCATGGATTGTAGCCCGCCAGGTTCCATGGGATTCTCCAGGCAAGAATACTGGAATGGGTTGCCATTTCCTCCTCCAGGGATCTTCCCAACCCAGGGATCGAACCCTCACCTCTTGAGTCACCTGCATTGGCAGGCAGATTCTTTACTAAACCACCAGGTTCAGTCAGTAAAGAATAAGTAAATAAATAAATTCATTTATTCCTAATGATAGTTAAAGTACTGATGTTGTGCCAATGATTAACCTTTTGTTAATAAAGTAAAACAGATTCAAAATTACTCAACAACAATGGCACCACTCTCACTTGATTGAGTGAGGGATAAAGTGATGCAGGAATTACTCAGTCCTGGATGTGTCTTTAGTAGCATATTACCCATAAGCCTGGTGGCTCAGCTGGTAAAGAATCTGCCTGAAATGTGGGAGACCTGGGTTCAATCCCTGGGTTGGGAAGATCCCCTGGAGAAGGGAAAGGCTACCCACTCCAGTTTTCTGGCCTGGAGAATTCCATGGACTTTATAGTCCATGGGGATGCAAAGAGTTGGACACAACCGAGTGACTTTCACTTTCATCCATAATCCTAAAATCATCTCAGTTCTTTAAATACAGTTGACCCTTGAACAACGAGGGGGTTAGGGTTGCCAACACCCTGCACAGTCAAAAATCTGAGTAGAACTTTTGACTCCCCACCCCCCAAATTTAACTACTAAGAGCCTCCTGTTGACTGGAAGCCTTACTGATAACATAAGCAGTCAATTAACATATATTTTGTATGCTAGGTTATACACTATATTCTTACAGTAATCTAGAGAAAATAAAATGCTAAGAAAATCATAAGATTTCTAATTATTTTCATAAGATTCATTAAAAAATGTATAATCCTGTCCTGTATTTATCAATACTGTAAGTTTAGTTCATCTGTTTACAAGATGAATCATCCGTCAATACCTACATTGATATTGTCTTATTTGATACAAAACACTGTAGATGTTATAGGTACTGCTAACGCTGTACCTATAGGAAAAGAAATTCAAATGTATTTACAGGTATAATGATTCATGCATTAATAATGAAGAAGCGTCAATATGCTTGCTGTATGGTAGCCCATCATAATCAATATGATTGCTTCACAGTTCAGTTCAGTCGCTCAGTTGTGTCCAATTCTGTGACGCTATGGACTGCAGCACGCCAGGCCTCCCTGTCCATCACCAACTCCCAGAGCCTGCTCAAACTCATGTCCATCAAGTCGGTGATTCCATCCAACCATCTCATCCTCTGTCGCCCCCTTCTCCTCCTGCCCTCAATCTTTCCCAGCATGAGGGTCTTTTCCAATGAGTCAGTTCTTTGCACCAGGTGGCCAAAGTATTGGAGTTTCAGCTTCAACCTCAGTCCTTCCAATGAATTTTCAGGACTGATTTCCTTTAGAATGGACTGGTTGGATCTCCTTGCAGTCCAAGGGACTCTCAAGAGTCTTCTCCAACACCACAGTTCAAAAGCATCAATTCTTTGGCATTCAGCTTTCTTTATGGTCCAACTTACATCCATACATGACTACTGGAAAAACCATAGCTTTGACTAGATGGATCTTTGTTGGCAATGTAATGTCTCTGCTTCACAGCAGCCTAGCCTGTGTACTAATCATTATAAAGTTTTTATCGTATATAGTATTACAGTCGTGTTCATAATACAGTATTGGAAACATTGTTACATTTTTTGAAAAACCACTGACCTGTGATGCTAGCCTGATACAGTGTCTTCAGTTATGGGAGAAGCATACTACAGATAATGTAGTTCTTTGAAAGCAAAGTTACAAAACACTATGAAGATAAGATTTTATATTAAATATCACCTTTATGCCTATGGAAGAATAGACTAGTATCTATCCATCTATCTACTATCTATCTATACATTTTTTGGGCAGTGCCATGCATCATGTGGGATCTTAGTTCCCTGACCAGGAATCAAACCCTTACCCCCTGTGTTGGAGGCACAGAGGCTTAACCACTAGACTGCCAAGGAAGTCCCAGTATCTACATATATTTTATGCATGTGTGACATACCTTTTTCTTAATTTTTTCAATATTACTAAGCTGTGTGGTTTTGAGTTTTTTCAAATTGTCACAAATCTCCAAAATTTTTTTTCCAAAATATTTATTAGAAAAAAATCTGGTTATACGTGGACCTGCGCAGATCAAACCTGTGTTGTTCAAGGGTCAACTCTTAATTTCCTCCAGGGGATATTTTGGAGGTGGGGGCAGGTTTTGAGTTGATTTAAAGTTGTTTCCAAGGCAGATGAAGGTGGCAACTATAGCCTTCTCTCTGGATGCACGCATAGACTGGGGACCTGTCACATCCAGTAAGCACCTCCCCCAGCAGCTGCACCTTTCGGGCAGGCACCAGCTAGACCACAAACACCCCTTACCAGCCCTTGGTGTATACAGCAGCTCTGGGTGCCAACTGAGAGGCCATGGCAAAGGATCTTGGTCAAAGAGAATGTTCTTGATGCTCTCTCCCCAGGGGGCTACATTGTTTTCACTGCAGGAAAAAGAGCTGCAGTGGGGAACCCTGGGATGTGTACAACTTGCCCACTTCCTGTCCTTCTTTCTGGAAGTGTCTGACCCAGAGAAGCAGACTCCCTCGCCCTCCCCTGGCATCCCAACAACTAATATTAGAGCAGAGAAGTCTTGACAGTCTCCCTGGTGTGTGCCTGGATCTCCATCTTGTTAATTAGGATTTGTGGCTACTGCTTCCAAAGCACCAACTCTGGGAAAGAAGAAGGAAGACAGGCTAGGAGGCATCTCTGTGCTCATCATTAGACAACTCAAGAATCCCCAGAGCAAGGTGAACAGCCAACCTGGATCAGGGGGACAGAGACTCCAGTTTTCAAGTTCTCAGATACACACACCACCCAGGGCTCAAATGCTTCCACATTGACTGAAGTGTCCAAAGACACAGCATGTGTTAATTGCTCAGTCGTGTCTGACTCTTTTGTGACCCCATGGATGGTAGCCCACTAGGCTCCTCTGTCCACGGAATTCTCCAGGCAAGAATACTGGAGTGGGTTACCATTCCCTTCTCCAGGGCATCTTCCTGACAGAGGGATCCAACCCTCAGGGTCTCCTGCATTGCAGGTGGATTCTTTACCATCTGATGGCCAAAGTGACCCGGGGGGAAACTGACCTGCCCTGACTTTGAACTGCCCCCAGGGACCTTAGCAATGGCAACCACATCCCCAGGACTTGTGCCATCCAGAACTCAGAGATCTGGGCGGCTCCCTGGCCTCTTCCTCTCTTTCCAGTCCCTTCTCATCTCCCCTATTTCTCTGTTTCCTCTCCTCTCTTCAACGTCCACAGCACCTCTTAGCCTTCTCGCTCTCTCTCTTTCTCTGAGTCTTGTTCTGGCTCTCTTCCCCAGATCCAGAGAGATACAGAAGCTTTCTCGCTCCACCCCATGACCCACTGCCCACTTGGGAGCCTCTGGTCGTCCCAGAAGCCTGTACCCACACGGCAATGTCCTGCGTGCGTGCACTGTGGGTGGGCAAGTGGAAGGCTGACTGAGATCTGGAAGGACTTGCAAGTGTGTTTTCTGGGCCGCCCGGCCAAGTGTGGCACGACAGCACAGTGAAGTGTGGTGAATTTTCAGCAATTAATGCTCCAACTCCCACCTCCCCTGAGTCCCTGCAGAGCAGTTCCGTCTCGGCAGAGGAGAGGTGACCTGCAAAGAGATGCTTCCCCCGGGAATGGGCCACACCAATCAGCACAGATTTTGGTGTCTTTCATGTGGTGACTCAGAGTATTTTATATTCAATATCTGGGCCTCTAGAGGGGCCGGGCTTTGCAAAGCAAATAAGCCAGTGGTGTTGGTTCACATCAATCCAGAAAAGCAAGAATTTAAAAATAAACTTGGGAAGGTGAACGCCACAGGTGAAGCTCAGTGTTCGGCAGGTCCACTTGGCACTGAACTGGATTCTCAACTGCACAGCTCATTTATTTAACTACTGCTCACATTATGGGCTTTTAAGACATCAAAAGTCTGTGTTTTATTCCCAACAATTAGATTCTGAAATAATAAATAAACACACACTTTTTAAAAAACACACTTCAGTACTCTATTGGCCAGTGGTGGAGCAGGAACCTCAGAATGGTGACATCCTGGGCAAATGTAAAGACTTTCTTGATCCACCCATCACTGGGTATCACATTCTGCCATTAGGAGGTGCTTCCTTTGTCTCACTGCTTATCCCTTATTAAATGCCACTGCTCCTGGGAGGGGTGCTGTAATCAAGTCCCCACCAGATTGTTATTCCCATGATAGCAGGGGCTCTACTTGGCATGCTGGTGTATCCCAGGCACTCCAACAGTGCCTGGCACGCAGGAGGCTTGTGGCAAATAAATGTTGAATGAATGAATGAATGTATGTTTGTGTGTGAGTGCTTGCTTTGTTGTGTCAGACTCTTTGTGACCCCATGGACTGCAGCCCACCAGGCTCCTCTGTCCATGGGATTATCCTGGCAGGATAATGGAATGGGTTGCCATTTTCTTCTCCGGGGGATCTTACCAACCCAGGGATCAAAAGCCCCGTCTCTTGAATCTCCTGCAATGGCTGGTGGATTCTTTACCACTGAGCCACCTGGGAAGCCCGAATGAATGTTTGCTTCTTTTCTAACTGGAGACTAACTGAAAGCAAACTTGAGGTGGGGAGGCATAGGGAAGTCCTGCATGCTGGATGGAAGGAAGCAGACCAGAGTCAAAGAGAGAAGGCACTGCCAAGGGATATGCAGGCAGATGAGAGCAGCGCTCAAGGCCCCTGTAGACCTACAGTCTTGTTCCCGCAAGGCTCCCATGGGGCCCAGAGCCTGTCATGCCAAGGAAAGGATGGAACCTGAGCCCTCAGGCTGCAAGGGACCTTAGAGGTTAGGTAGAACAGCTTCCCACCCAGGACTAGTATCTGAGAGAAGATCATGCCCCTCTGCTTGAATGCTCCCAGGAACAGGGAACTCACACTCTATCATCTTCCCTTTAGCCTTGATAAAGCTCTTCCTTATAGAGGGTTGAACTCTGCCTTGGCTGACAGCCCACCCACTAGCCCTTGTTCCACTTCTCTCTCAGTTCATGGTATTTGTCCACTAGCAGTCAGCAAATTAATAGTTTCTGCCAGGAGGCAACTTCCACACTCACTAATAGCCAGTCACTGGGCATCTCAGAGACAGAAAGAGGAAGGAAAATTGAGAAATCAGTAGAGAATAAAGAGACCTTTCTAAAATGTTTGCTTGTGGTCCAGACATTCAATTTACTCTGTTTTCTGGTAAGACTGTTTTGCCCCAGGACTGTGGGCAGTATTATGGGTCGCTTTTTTTTTTTTTCCAGCATTATAGCTGAATATGGTATGTGTGAAAAATATCAACCACGTGAGCCTGTTACTCCAGGCATAGGAATATTCCAGATCACAGGGACTATTTGGCTCCCCTAGGAATTGCAATGTGTAAGGTTTATAAAGTTAAGCACTTAAGAATTCTGTCTTTAAAATTTAAATATTTAGATTGGGTCTCTAGGACACAAAAGGCAATGCTGGTTTCTCGCTTGCTTAATTTGATTTTTTTTTTCCTTCCTTTTTGGTAGCACAAGTTGTTTTTCAAAGCCTCATTCCTTGAATGTTCCCTATAGGAGGAATGTAATTAAACTCCACTGGCCTCCCCCTGCTGGGACTAAACTGGGGCCAGAGCTGTAGGAAGCATGAGGCAGATACCCTGTGAAAAGATGCCTTATTATAAAGATGAGAAGAGAATCACCTTCCCTCCAGTTATGAACAAGATGCTTTAGAAAGCCACCCAGGCTCCTTTTGCAATGGGCTTAGTCTCCAAGACATTTTAATTAGTCATTTAAGACTGCAAGAAAGAGGATCAACTCCTCACCTCCTTAGCAGTAGACAGGGACTTCAGCTCCACGCGAAACTGGTTCAAGTGGCTGAGGAGGTGGGAGGCCCGGTCGGAGGGGGTTCTTGACAAAGGACAGACTTTTTCATGGAAACGGCACAGCTAGGTGTTGTGCCCTGTCATTCTCTGTGTTTGAGGTCCCATTTCTTGAAGGTGGTTCTCAGCCTTCCTGGGGGACAGGCGTCACCTTTTACCTGGACACCTGGAGGTGGCAGAGCCAAGAATCACTCACTGAGAGAGGGGCTCCCGAGCACACACAGACCAAACCTCGACTTCTCTCTGATCCAGGAGCAATGCCGCTCCACCAGGAAGGGCTAGGCTCAGCCCTGCCCAGTGTTCACACAAAACACAGAGCTGCCACTTGCTGGCAGTGTGATGTGGTGACTGGCATCATCTCTTTGTTCCTCAATTTTCCATATCTGTGAAATAGGAATTGCAACAATGTGTAGCTCATAAGGCTGTTGAAAGGGCTATTGAACCAAATCCATGTATGATTCTGGGCACAGTGTCTGGGTATGTGTATGTGGGTATAGATGTGTATATGTGTGTGTGTGTGTGTGTGTTTATTGCTGTTGTTTAGTTGCTAGGACATGTCCAACTCTGTAGCCAACTAGGCTTCTCTGTCCATGGGATTCTCCAGGCAAGAATATGAGTGGATTGCCATTTCCTTCTCCTGGGCATCTTCCTGAGCCAGGGATCGATCCCATGTCTCCTGCATTGCAGGCGGATTCTTTACCAGCTGAGCCCCCAGGGAAGCCCCGTATTCTTTGGTAAAGAGCAGGAAATGAGCATCTGAGATGTTTGTCTTGCAGCCTCACAGCCAGTCTGCTCCCCACGCCCCCAACTCGTCTGTCAGTCCCTGGTGCTGTGGTGGAGAGGAGCACTGTCCTCTCTCTCCCTGGGTCTCTATTAGATGCTATTAGAGCATCTATCCGATGCTCTCCCGGCTGCAGCCAATCGCTAACAGCTGCTGAGGCCATTCATTTTCATTTCAGTTAAGGAGAGTCCTTGGATGGTCAGGAGCCAGGGAACAGCCCTGCAGCCTGAGACTGGGGAGATACTGCCCTCCCTTCACCCAGAAGGAGGCTCTTCTCATCTGACCCCTCCCTGACATCACGCTGCATGTGGCTGCTCTCCTCAGAGGCCATCAGAGCAGGACCATCCCCTCTCCAAATTCCCAGAGCCTCCGACTGAAGTGGGCTGAGCCCTGGTGTTACAGAGCACAGCCCAGCCCACCTCTAGGCAGAATCAGACTTACGGGAACTAGAGACTTCCTCACACTTCCTTCTCTTACCCATAGGGCAGCTCGGAGCGAGGACCCAGTGCAAATCATGGCCCAGGGGTATCCCACCTCCCCGAGAATGTCCTAAAAAATCTCACCTGCTTGGATCCACCCCCCCCCAAGGTTCTGACTAGTTGGACCAGGCATCCCTTTCTTTAAAAGCCCCAGGTCACTCTAAGATGCAGCCAAGTGAAGAGCCATTGCCATACTCCTGTGAGGTGTATTTGTTGTTGTTGTTCAGTCACTCAGTCATGTCTGACTCTTTGCAACCCCATGGACTGCAGTACATCAGGCTTCCCTGTCCTTCACCATCTCCCAGAGTTTGCTCAAAGTCACATCCATTGAGTCAATGATGCCATCCAACCATCTCATCCTCTGTCGCCCCCTTCTCCTCCTGCCTTCAATCTTTCCCAGCATCAGGGTCTTTTCCAATGAGTCGGCCCTTCGTATCAGGTGGCCAAAGTATTGGAGCTTCAGCTTCAGCCTCAGTCCTTCCAATGAATATTCAGGGTTGATTTTCTTTAGGATTGACTGTTTTGATCTCCTTGCTGTCCCAGGGACTCTCAAGAGTCTTCTCCAACACCACAGTTAGAAAGCATCAAATTTTTGGCATTCAGCCTTCTTTATGGTCCAACTCTCACATCCATACATGACTACTGAAAAAACCATAGCTTTGACTATATAGACCTTTGTCGGCAAAGTGATGTCTCTGCTTTTTAACACGCTCTCTAGGTTTGTCATAGCTTTTCTTCCAAGCAGCAAGCGTCGACGCAAACTTAACTTTAATAGTGACCTTGGGTTACTTTCTTAAGGATAAGACTAATTTTATAAATACAATGCATAATGACTGGAGCTGCTTTTTGGTTTTTAGACAAGTCACTCATCAGACCACCAGAAAGTAGTGAGTTTTCTGTGATTGTGCTGTCGTTCAGATCCAGCCCATCTAGACAGCGAAGAAACAAAGGCCATGCCTGGAGAGAACCACTCAGTGGTTGTTCTGAAATACTGAACAGACCAACTTGTTTGATAGCACCTCCTAGAGTTACGGTCCCTGGATCTGGAGGCTACCAAACCCAAGAGGTCATCTGGTCTGTGCCCCACCTCCAGGGGCAGGATGGGCTATTTCTCCATCATACAGACAAGAGGACGGAGCCCCAGGGAGGTTCTTTCAGGCCAAGTGTTATCTCTGAAATGAAAGTGGTGTGTTTCTGGCTGCTCTGAGCCTTCCCCTCCTGCCTCCTCTCACCTTCCCCTGAAAAGCTCCTTTAATGATTCCCCAGCCTGCGCGCACATTAGTGATTTGTAGACCCGCAAGATACTAATTACGGTGGTCACCACTGTCATCATCGTAACAGTAAACATTTATGGAGCACCATAATTATTCATCATAAATTTTACATGGTAAATAAACCTGATCTAACTCTATAAAGAAAGAGGCCCTTGCAAACCGAGAATATCACATTAATTAGAAAACTCCCAGAAGTTTTCTAACGTGTCAGGTTCCATGACACACGGAACACAGGAAATGCCTCGGTTTCCATGACATTCGCACCTACCATTCGGCGGTTTTGTTTCTGGGCCTGATTTCCGGTGAGTCCCTTGTACAGTGTCAGGGCCATCGTCCATCTTCCCCGCTCTCAGTCTGTGGCCTGTGGCCAGCTGTAACCCTCTGCTGTTTATGTGAGCTGTGTTAAGGTCCGCTGCAGAAACATTCACGGCCAACTTGCTTTTTTCTTTTCCTTTATTTATGCTTGCGCTGGACCTCTGAGGCTGCACTGGGGCTTTCCCTAGTTGCGGAGAGCAGGGGCTACTCTCTAGCTGCAGCGTGAGGGCTTCTCACTGCAGTGGAGCACAGGCTTTAGTAGTTGGGGCATGTGGGCTCAGTAGTTGTGGCGCACGGGCTTAGTTGCTCCCCAGAATGTGGAATCCTCCCAGTCCAGGGATTGACCTCACGTCTCCTGCATTGGCAGGTGGATTCCTATCCACTGTACCACCAGGGAAATCCATCCAACTTGTTTCTGTCTAGGAGTGATCCTTAGGGGTCAAGTGTTCAATACTAATATTGATCATAATTATGATGGAAATAAGAAGAATCACTATTCACTGGACACATGCTCTGTGTCTGGTGCTTGGCCAAGCAATTCTAACAACCAATTGGATATTTTCTAAATACAGAAAATAATCTCCAATTTAGAGATTAGGAAACTGAAACTCGAAGATTACGTGTCTCGCTCAAAGTGGAAGCAGAATCCAGATTTGAACTCAGATCCATGGGCTCAGAATTTCTTGGTGCTGTCTTGGGAATGGCCACTTGGTCTGCAGGAGATTGTTCTGTGAGAGCAGATGGTTGGCCAGAGTGGTTTAGCCACCTTTAGAACACATCTGTGACCATTTTACTAGCATCGTAACAGTGGGGTCTCTGCCAGGGTGTTCGGGAATCCCTAAAGTCATCCTCTCTTGGGCGTTCCCTCCCTGTCCTCTACCAAGTACCTAAGGACATTATCAGAATAAATGCCTTTTTTACTTGGATCTTTGCTTTGAGAAACTAAGAAATCCTAGTAAGTCAAGATGTATTGGTCTTTACCATAAAAGCAACAAATAAATCAATTTACTTCAACAACAAATAAACAGATCAAACAACATAAAAATCCATAGCAAAATAAAGGGGGAAAAAAACCCTAAGCCAAGAAGTACATTTCTTTTTACTTAACATTTGACCAATTTACAATCTCCTCATCTGCCCTTGGGTGTCTTAAAATAAAATTCTATTGATATTTCCATGTAAAAAATTTTTTTCCATGTAAAATCTACTACATCATGAATCCCTCTATCATTCTGTCCCTTGAGTTTCAGAGAGACAGATTCTTCCTTTGGGAATAAGTCATGTGTCAAGCTTGTCATTTATCATCATGTCTAGTAAAGTTTTTCTTCCTGTCCTTCAAATTTTAGCTTCAAGACCACTTAATAATGTCTGTGAATATCCTGACAAACATCCTTCTTAGGTGCCATGAGATTTCTGGTAACACAGACCATAATCTAGCAAAAAAAAAAAAATGAATCCTATCCCTTGTTGGCATCGAAAGACTATCCATGGATTTCCCTTGCAGTCCAGTGGTTTAGAATCCATCTTGCAATGCAGGGGACGAAGGTTTGATCCTTGGTCTGGGAATTAAGGTCCTACAGGTAGCAACTAAAACTTGACAGAGCCGAATAAACAAATAGTTGTTCAGTTGCCTAGTCATGTCCAATTCTGACTCCATGGACTGCAGTATGCCAGGCTTCCCTGTCCTTCACTGTCTCCCAGAGTTTGCTCAAACTCACATCCGTTGGGTCAGTGATACCATCCAACCATCTCATCCTCTGTCAGCCCCTTCTCCTCCCACCTTCAATCTTTCCCAGCATCAGGGTCTTTTCTAATGAGTCGGCTCTTCTCATCAGGTGGCCAAAGTATTGGAGCTTCAGCATCAGTCCTCCAGTGAATATTCAGGATTGATTTCCTTTAGGATACATGAATACTGGAAAGACCATAGCTTTGACTATATGGACATTTGTTGGGAAAGTGATGTCTCTGCTTTTTAATACGCTGGCTAGTTTTATCATAGCTTTTCTTCCAAGGAGCAAGTGTCTTTTAATTTCATGGCTGCAGTCACATTCTGCTGCAATTTTGGAGTGCAAGAAAATAAAGTTAATCACTGTTTCCATTTTTACCCCATCTATTTGCCATGACGTGATGGGACTGGATACCATGCTGGTTTTCTGAATGTTGAGTTTTAAGCCAGCTTTTTAAAAATAAATAAAAATAGGAAAAAAATTTTTAAAGAGTATCCTGTTAACATGTCCATACTTACTTTCCTTTTCAACATTGGAATAAGGATGAAAACATCCTTATACTCCAAATATTTTTCCTTATTCCTCCATCCTTATTCCTCCATGCCTCCAAATCTTTTTCCTACAACTTGAAAGCCTTGGAGATGCAATCAGCTTTCTTCTGAAGAGGTCATTCATGTCCAGGTGAATCAATTGAATTGAGAAGTGGCCTATGGGTTTAATCCATCTCATCAGGTGCTCCCTCTTGAACAGAAATTTCTAGATATCAGCACGTCCTAGTTGTCCAGGTTAGGTCATAGAGGCCTCTCCCTCATCACCTGGGAAAACCAGTGATCAGAAAAGCAACAGATTTCCCCCTTAGAACTTGTCTTCCTTAGTCATTTTCAGAAAGTCAGGAGTCAGCAACCTTAGAAGGAATTTCACACATCCTCCCCTTCCTCCTCCTCCTCCTCTCATTTTCTTAGGCAGAATGACATGCTCTGCTTGTTGACCCCTGGACAAGCTCAGTTGTTGACAACCTGAGTTCAGGGTCCTCTCGGTCCTTACCTCTGGGCACATTGTAGGTGCCCAATGCTAGTTGAATGAATGAATGAAACCTAACATGGAAAAAAAACTTAGAAATCATTCAACCTAATCCCTTTATTTTGCAGATGAGGAAACTAGAATAAAGGAAGTTAGGAAACTACCCATGCTATTTGGGTGAGGTTTTGAACTCCCAGGCCCGTCCTCATTTCTTCATGCATTCTAATAGCCTGTTCTCTCCTAGGACAGAGTGTAGATGGATGATGCACTCTTGTCCCTACCCCCACACTGGGGCAGAGAGAGTTGGCATTTGCAGTGGGGGAGTGAGAACGGCCCAACCCCAGAACGCCAATTTGAGCCCTTCCTTGGCATCTGTATTTTCTCTTCTGGATGAACAAAGAAGCGAAAAGTGAAAATGTCATTTGCTCAGTCATGTCCGACTGCTTGTGACTCCATGGACCATAGCCTGCCAGGCTCCTCTATCAGATTCTCCAGGCAAGAATATTGGAGTGGGTTGCCATTTCCTTCTCCAGGGGATCTTCCTGACCCAGGGATCAAACCCGGGTCTCCTGCATTGCAGGCAGATTCTTTACCATCTGAGCCACCAGGGAAACTGTGAATGAACAAAGAATCGTTTTTAAATTGTGTAGGCATCACCTGCCTTCCTCCTGTAATTTCTGCTGCAAACAGCCTGCCTTCCAAGCCTGGCCTGGCAATCTTCAAAGATTCCTTAAGGCCATCTGGCTCCCGTGTCCTCCTGTAAGCTTCTGCTGTCAGGACCCCTTTGGGGGATGTAATGTACCCTTAGCAAGATTTTACCCCTCCTTTCCAGAACAGACACAGGCAACTCATCCACAAATAGTATTCCACATTTTTTAAAAAAATTATAAATGTTAAAAAAAAAAAAAAAAAAAAACTGGTGGTATACCAGGAGCCTCCAAGAGGATGACAATCATCAGGTAAAAAATTCAGCAAATCAGCCTAAAGATAAGGCATATCTATTATGCTCTAAATATTAAATTAGCCAACTGGTGGCCATTTCTACAGCGATGCTATAGAAAGGAAACAGCAGAAATCGCTTCTTCCCCCCTGTGTGTATAATCACCAAGAAACATGAAGGCAGAGATTAAAAATGAAAACATGCTTCCCTTCCTGCTTGTCCACTCAAGCTAACCTTCATAATGCAGTGTTTATTGGTGCATGTACGTGTTCAGCCACATCTGACTCTTTGCGACCCTGTAGACTGTAGCCCACCAAGCTCCTCTGTCCAAGGGATTTTCCAGGCAAGAATACTGGAGTGGGTTGCCATTTCCCACTTTAGGGGATCTTCCCCACCCAGGGATCGAACCCCCATCTCTTGCGTCTCCTGCATTGGCAGGTGGATTCTTTACCACTGCACCACCGGGGAAGCCTGGCAGCTCATTGGTGGGCAACTGCCAACTTCTAGCTGAGAGGCAGGGGTCTCCTGGCCTGTTATTTCACCACCAAACTGTGTTTTCTTCTGAAAGGCATATTGGAGGGAAAACAACACTGGCCACTCACTGGGATTATTCTCAAGGATTCTAGAGACACTATAAGTAATTCAGTGAGTCACTCACAAAGACCCTGGCTCTGTGAGTTTGTGGCTGCAGCATTCAGGCAAGCCAAAGGTAATCAGTGCCACCGAAATGCAGTGCAATATCTGATCAGAAGATGTCATTTTTCTCTAAATGTCATATATACAATTTTTATTGGAGCGTGATGACAGATAGTGAATAACAACATAAATTTGCATAATACAATACAGCTGTTAATTTATGAGCATATTAAAGCACAAAGTTTTGTAGTTTGGGGCACTTAAAAATCTTACTCTTTTGCAACTTTCTCTCCTGTTTGCTTTTTATTTATTACTTACTTAGGGTTGCTGGATAAAATACAGGTGTCTGGTTAAATTTAAATTTCTGATAAACAGTGATTCATTTTTTAGTATGAGTCTGTTTCACGCAGTATTTTGGACATACTTATATTAAAATATGATTCATCGCAGATCTGAAATTCACATTTAATTAGATGCTTGTATTTTTAGTGGATAAATCTGGTACCTTGATTCTTGCTTCATGAACACCTTGGCCTCCATTGGTTCATTGGCTGGCAGGGGAAGAGGGGCTATTGTGGAGGAATCTCTGGGCCCTTTGTATCTTCATGCAGATTCAAAAGGATTAGGTTATAGCATAGCCAGTGCAAAGGGAGAAACTGAGATAGGCAAACACCTATGCTTTTCTGGGAGTGCTGGGGGTGTTCATGCTATGTTTTTCAAACTTTTTTGACCACAACCCATCATAAGAAATATAATTTGTTTTATTTTTTAAGATAAATTTGTTAAATTTTAAGAAATATTTATTTATTTACTTGACTGTACCAGGTCCTAGCTGCAGCATGCAAACTCATAGTTGTAACATGTGGGATCTAGGTCCCTAACCAAGGGTTGAACCTGGGCCCCCTGCAATGGGAGCACAGAATCTTAGCCGCCGGACCATCAGGGAAGTCCATGGAAATATAATTTACAATTCATCCCAATACACACATAGCTTTGTCACTTAAAACTTTTATGAAGCAATAAGTAGTCTTCTGGTATCCCCAGGTGGCTCAGTTGTAAAGAACCTGCCTGCCAATGCAGAAGTCCTGGGTTCAATCCCTGGGTTGGGAAGATCTCCTGGAGGAGGAAATGGCAACCCACCCTAGTGTTCTTGCTGGGACAATCCCATAGACAGAGGAGCCTAGTGAGCTGGAGTCCATCAGGTCATAAAGAGTTAGACACAACTGAACATACACAAAAGCAGTTTTCTCCATGTGATAGACTCTGTCTTCTATTCTATTTCATTTTTTTAAATTCTGGTCTTAATCCTCTAAATTGAATTCATAATTCCCTAAAGGATCATAGCCCACATTTTGAAAAACACTGGGTTAGATGGTGACAGCTCAGGAAAGTGAATGAGGAGATTAAAAACTCCACTTTACAATGAGGAAATGAGTCAGATCAATTAAGAGACCTTCCAAGTCATTTCACTGATTTGTGGCCAAACTAGGAATGAAGCTTATGCGTGCATGCGTGTGTGCGTGCTCAGTCGCTTCAGTTGTGTCCGACTCTTTGTGACCCTATGGACTGCAGTCCGCCAGGATCCTCTGTCCGTGGGATTCTCTAGGCAAGTGTACTGGAGTGGGTTGCCATGCCCTTCTCTAGGGGATCTTCCTGACCCAGGGATCCAACCTGTGTCTCCAGCACTGCGGGCTGATTCTTTTACCGCTGAGCCACAGAAGAAGCCCAGGCATGAAACTTGGGTCTGCCACCTCCCAGGCCTGTGTTTTGCTTTCATTCTATCACACTTTCTAGCATCCATCTGCCTAATCTCCGGGTTATAATCCACATTCTGATAGCCACATTTTTTGGTTTTATTTTCTCTAATTATGTTACATCTATACCATTTTGTTATGACTTAAGGTTCTTCTAAAACTCCCAAGATTTATATCAATTTCTGATCTAAACTGACGACATCATTGCTTGTGACATCCATCTGACGTATATCGACATTTAAACTAATTCATCTTGGTACTTACCCTTTGGTATTTAGCATCTTACTGCCCTCCTCCCCCCAGAGAAGGCAATGGCACCCCACTCCAGTACATTTGCCTGGAAAATCCCATGGACGGAGGAGCTTGGTAAGCTGCAGTCCATGGGGTCGCTAGGAGTCGGACACGACTGAGCGACTTCACTTTCACTTTTCACTTTCATGCATTGGAGAAGGAAATGGCAACCCACTCCAGTGTTCTTGCCTGGAGAATCCCAGGGACAGGGGAGCCTGCTGGGCTGCCGTCTATGGGGTCACACAGAGTTGGACACGACTGAAGCGACTTAGCAGCAGCAGCAGCAGCCCTCCTCCCCTACTGACCCCAACCTTGTCTAGTGAGAAAAATGTCTCAGGACCTCTTTTCAGTACATCTTCCCTGGCACCCCCGCCCCCGGGACTGGCACTGTCAGAGATGTGTGGTGTGTGGTTTAGTCACTAAGTCATGTCTGACTCTTGCGAGTCAAGGGACTGTAGCCAGCCAGGGTCCTCTGTCCAAGGGATTCTCCAGGCAAGAATGCTGGAGTGGGTTGCCGTTTCCTTCTCCAGGGGATCTTCCCAACCCAGAACTCGAACCCGGGTCTCCTGCACTGCAGGTAGATTCTTTACCTACTGAGCTATGAGGGAAGAAGCGCGGCAGAGATGTAGAGAAAACATTAACTATTAGTTGTTGGCATTCGTTCCCCCTAATCTATGAAGTTGATAGACTATCTGTTATGAATATTCCCTTTTACAGAGTTGAGACACATTGGCTCAGCAAGGTTAAGTATCTTGCTCAGAGTCACACAGCAAATACAGAACTCAAATTTTCTTGTCCTGACTTTTATGCTCTGTCATCAGGACATGGAGGTAGGCTAAGATGCCTGCAAACTGGCAGGAAAAAGACATCAATCTAAGAGATGCCCATATATTGCATCTTTTTCTCACATGCTAAGTCTAGATATTGAAAGTACACACAGAAGTTTTCGTATCTTATTCAGTTTACTATCCTCTAGATCCTCTCCATGGCCACCCACCCACACATTTTTTTTTCCTAGTTATAGTAGACAAATTCCAGAGAAATGCATGGTCTCTGAAGCAATGCTCCCATTCCTCCTCTTGCAACTCTGCAAGAGTACATCTTGGCTTGCAGAATTCAAATTCAGGGGCTCCTTCCAATATTTTTGTTAGCTCAGTAGTCAGTCAATTTACACAGGAAGTCAGTCTGGCGCTCTCCCATCCCATGGAATGAGCTTGCCATTTGGCTCCTCTTGAGATGCCAGTGGAGAAGGTGGTTCTGGGCAACCCCACAGGGCTCAGGGCAGAGAGCCTCAGCCATCCCTCCAGGGAGGTGCAAAGCAAGACCCACAGACAACATTTGGCAGGTTCCACTGCCCTTTCACCAACTGACCTTCACCCACCCTGGATGGAGCCAAGCTGATGGCTAAGAACACAGGCTCCAGGTCAGACTCTCCATCTCAAAGCCAGGCAGAGCCCACAAAGCAGCCATGTGACCCTAAACCTGTCTCCTCAGCTATAAAAGGGGATAATAATCTTATCTGATTAAGTGAGATAACATGTAAGTGCTCAGCACAGAGCCTGGCACCTAGGTGCTCTCCAGAAACACTCATTTCTATTTTGCTGTTGTTTCAAATCTTCCCATTATCCGCATCTTATGAATCATTTCAGAAACCCTGCCTGTGTGCATGCTCAGCCGCTCAGTCGTGTCCAACTCTTTGCGACCCCATGGACTGTAGCCCATCAGGCTCCCCGTCCATGGGATTCTCCAGGCAAGAATACTGCAGTGGATTGCCATTTTCTCCTCCAGGGGATCTTCCCTACCCAGGGATCAAATCTGCATCTACTATGTCTCCTGCATTGCAGGCAGATTCTTTACCTGCTGAGCCATCATGGAAGCCTCAGAAACCCTAAGTTGTCACATGTCCCCTCCAAGTGTTCTTCCCCATCCTACAGCCAAGCTGCTACTCCACCCAGGGTCTCAGCATCTGCTCCCCACCCCTGCCACTCCCAGGTCCCTCATGGCATGGTTCCTCTGAGCTCCCCCGGCCCCCCACTACCACTTTCAACTCAGAACATTTCTGCCCTCATTCTATTCCAACAAGACTCACTCTTTCAATATCCCAGTTGCCAAGACATTATTTTCCACTTGGACTTGGAAGGATTTCAGAGATCGCTGGTTGGTCCCAGACCCCAGGCCCTGCAGGAGACTGATCCTCCTGCCACTTGCTCCAGGAATGCAGGCTCCCCTCTCTCATGTCACATGGCTGGACAAGACCATTAATCCATTGATCCATTTTCCTATAGCTTCCGATCATGGCTTCACACTCTGGGACCACATAGAACAGCCTTTTTAATAGTTGGAGGCTACAGCCTGTCTGGCTTCTGCCCTGTTTCCCATGTGGTGAGGTTTCAAGCCCCCTGCCTACCTGAGGCCCCCGCCAGCCTGACTGGCTCTGTCCCTCTTGGGGTGACACACTTGGAGTGGTGGCAGCCACTTCCATGAGAGCAGTTTCCCAGGGCCAAAGTGGCCCCGTTAGTAACCAACCATCTAGTTACCTCCCCGGAATTTATCAAAATCTATCTCAATCACTGCAACCCTGTAGTGTAGTAAGTCCTGTAAGTTTAAAGTACACTGAATGGAAAGCATAACTTCTTTTATTTGCTTCCCAAAGTTAACTCTTTCAAGCATCCTGTGCACTCAGTCGCTTCAGCTGTGTCTGATGCTTTGTGATCCTATGGACTGTAGCCCACCAGGCTCCTCTGTCCATGGGGATTCTCCAAGCAAGAATACTGGAGAGGGTTGCCATGCCCCTCTCTGGGGGATCTTCCTAACCCAGGGATCAAACCCGATGTTTTATGTGTCCTGCACTGGCAGGCGGGTTCTTTACCACTAGCGCCATCTGGGAAGCCCTCACATGAAGCAGGGCAAACAATCACACATTTTACCCTCCTCAGATCTTTTCTTCAAAACCCTTAGCTCCATTGTGGTTTTACATTTATCGACAGAATTGACGTCTCCTGCACTGGGCTGGGAGCACCACGTAGGGAGGGACTCATTACAGCAGCCCCCCATGCAAGGACAGAACTGGGGGCGCCCGGAGGACCCTGAGGAAAAGCAGGAGAATCCTTCCTTTAGACTCTGATGAACTCCATCTGCTTCTGTGTTGTGTCCCAGACAGTCGGGGTCCTAGGCCTGAGGCCCTGGGCTGGGGAAGCACCCAGGGCCCGATGCCATTCTCAGCCTGGTCTCCAGGGAGGTGTGAGACCCGAGCAGTCATTCTAGGATCATGTTCAGGGAGCAACCAAGTCAAAGAGCTGGTCAGGCCTACCAGAGATGTGGCCAGCCTGAACCAAGTGGCCAAGGGGCGGAACTGAGGGGACCAGCCTCAATGCACCCGGGGAGGCCTGATAAGGCTACAGCTGCCGCAGCAACAAACGTTTGCCAGGCCTGGGCAGCCCAGGCCACGTTAAGTGCTATCCATAAGCCAGGCTCCTGGCCGACTACGACTTGACGGAGGAGAGCCAGTACAGTCCCCGTTTTACCCGTGAGAAACCGAGGCTGGCGGTTAAGCTGACCGCGGCTGCACAGCGGGGTGGTGGTGAGACACCAACTCAGACTTGGGCAGAATGGCTCCTGTGTGCATCTAAGTGCCGTGGGACCTTCTCCCAGGGTGGAAGTTTAAAGTGGGAAGCAGGGGTCAGGGCCCAGAAGAATTCCTCAGGCTCTCTGCATAGGGCTAGACTTTCTACCATGTTCCAGAAGCGGTGGGCTTGAGCAGTGCCCCAGGAGGTTACGTGTACAGCCTTGAGCTTGGGTCTTTCTCAAGGCTTCCCTCCAGGACAGCGCAGGGTCCCCAGTGATCCAGGGGTGAACCGCTGTGATGCTCTTTCCACAGCAGAGCCCAGAGGCCTGGGGGAGTCCAGAACCCAGGTCTCACTTCCATCCCCCAGCGGAAGCTAGTTTCAAATCCACACACGCTGAGAGGCCAGAGTTACCGGCCCTGAAGTCTGACCAACAGTTCTGATAACCTGGGCTGGAGACTGAATGCATTTTCTTTCAACCGTATTTCACTCTTTTCAATTCATCTGGCCATTATTCTCACAGGGACCCCAGGACTAAAGGCTCCTTCCATGGCTACATACATATAAAGCCTCACCCCATGCTTCCTGGTTTCACTCGCCATAAGTCGGTTTTCAGGGCCTCTGAGCCTAAAACAGTCACCTAATTATAAAACATATGTTTGATTATAACACGAGCCTTCTGCTAAGATTACTCATCAGAAAGGTAACCCGGGGACATTAAGAGCTTTCTGAAATCAGTTCCAGACATTTTGACTTTAAATCCATGTCATGTTGCCCTATTTTTTAAGTTATCTTTTTAAAAAGTCACTGGGAAAATAAGTGATCTGGGGGTTCCAAAGATCGGAGCAGGCTGACCAGGGCACTTTTTGCCTTGACCTAGAAGATTCTCTGGGTCACAGGCCCTCCTGGAGCTCCGAGGGTAGTGGCATTCATAAAGGAATGGTGCATTTCCTTCAGGCAGATTTTCCCAGTTTTATGTAGTTCAACTCCCAAACCAGAAATCCAACTCTGCTTCCCGTTCGGCTAGGTTTTTGGAAAGGACTCTCTTTTCTTCACTGGGGTGGCGCTCACAGCATCCTGTGGGCTGGGCCAAGCAAACAGATACGAGCACAATTTCTGGGGAAGTTGATGACTCCTTAGCGGGGTCCACAAGCCTTGAGAAGTTCCCAAGGGTGCCCCTCCTTTGGCTAGATTTAAGTCCATTTCCTCCTGCCAAGCCCTTAGCAGAAATTAAGAACAGCTGGGCACTATGCTATTTTCAGTAAACTTTGCAAATAGGCTCACTGGTCTGGCCATGATCCTCAAGGGTGGGCCCTTTGGCCCCTTGTTCTTTGAGAAGACTAGTGGACACAGCAACGGCTGCCTGAGGGCCGGGTGCCTCCCCAGACGCTCAGAGCGCTTAAAGGTCAAGTCCAAGGAAAGCAATAAGACAGGGACTCTCCAGATCTAACATGTGAGAGCAGCTGCCTGAGAAATTCTCTGTGGCTTCCTCTCCCTTCCAGGGGTTAGAGGGGTGAGACGGGGCCTCACCAGCCAGAGCGCCCTGCCAGCACCCAGGGAACCAGGAGGTCTCTGTGTGGCCCCGTCTGCTTCTGGCCTGGGTTTGGGGACACTCAGGATGTGCCCAGGTCCTCCCTCTTCCTAGCTTCTCCCAGCTGCCCCTCGTGCGCTCCTGCTGGGTTTCTGTCCCTGCTTCTGAAGCATCCACCCCTGATCCCAGCTGCTCCTCCTCCTCCTCCAACACCCTACTGAATAAGGAAGGAAAAAGCCTACCTTTCCTGTTTGTCTTTAAATTTTGTGTGTGTGTATTTTTGTTTAAAACTTTTTATTTTGTGTTGGGGATTAGCCGATTAACAATGTGATAGTTTCAAGTGAACAGTGAAGGGGCTCAGCCATGAATATACATGTATCCCTTCTCTCCCAAACTCCCCTCCATCCAGCCTGCCTCATAACATAGAGCAGAGTGCCTTGTTCCTGTTTGTCTTTACTCAGCCTTATCATGGCCTCGGGAATTGAGTAGACGGGTCCTTCAGTGGGCCCTATGAAAATGAAAGTGTGAGTTGCTCAGTCGTGTCTGACTCTTTGCGACCCCGTGGACTGTAGCCCGCCAGGCTCCTCTGTCCATGGGATTCTCCAGCAAGAATACTGGAGTGGGTTGCCATTCCCTTCTCCAGAGGATCTTCCTGACCCAGGGATGGAACCAGGGTCTCCTACATTATAGGCAGATTCTTTACCGTCTGAGCCAATGGGCCCTATGAGCCCGTCTTTCTGTCAGGCTCCATCCCCTCTCTGCCTACTGACTTTCCACACAAACCCCTCTGAGCCTCTGTTTTCTCAGCCGTAAAATAACAGCTCAGTGGGACTCCCTTGGTGGTCCAGTGGCTGGGGCTCTGTGCTCCCTACGTAGGCGCCCTGGGTTCTATTCCTGGTTGCGAAGCTGGGTCCCACATGCCGCAACTAGGGATCCCTTGAGCCGCAACTGAAACCCAATGCAGCCAAAAATATATATATATATATTTTTTTTTTTTTTTAATAACGGCTCAGTGAAATGATCCGCTGAAACTCACCCTGTGCCCACCCCTAGAACTGGGTCAGGAATGCTGGGCGAAGCTGCTGTTCTCCCATCTCCCTCCCCAGCCTTGCCTCCACATCTCCCCACTTCCCTGCCCTCACTCAGGGCCTTGGCTCCAGGGGGAGACGGACCAGCTTCGAGGGCACAGCTGGTGTTCAGGGGCTCGGGGGAGTGCTTTGCCTGGCCCACCTCCCCTGCCTCATAAACGCACACATAGGTCTGGCGTTTACGGGCAGATTCACCGGCTCCAGCAAGAGAGCCTCCAGCAGCCTGGGCCTTCCGGAGCAAGTGGCGGCCTTAAGAGGAGGGAGCTGGAGGTGGCAGCTGGCCCCCAGACCCATCACCATGAGGCACAGGGCCCTCATGGTGTCCTCCGGGGAGCCCAGCCTCCTTTGTCTGCTTCAGGGGCATCCCACCACCTCTGGTCCTGACCCCCTGGGGCTTCCAGGCTGTGAGGATCTCAGCCCAGGAGCTCCCAGGGGCCGCTCTGTCGTCACCCGATCAAGGGTGATGTAAATGACCTTGCCCGGCTCCCCTGTGCCCACCCTCTCAGGGCGGCTTCTCTGTCCCCCGGGTGTCCAAGTGTCCATCCCTGCCCTCACAAGGGTCCCCACCTGGTCTACAGCTGAGGTCTTGGCCCCAGGGCCCTCTGCACCTATGATCCCACAAAACCACTCCAGCCAGTTGGTCCCGTCGCTTTGGGGGCCTCCTAGTGTGACACTGGCACCTGGAGGGACCCCAGCCTGTCCCCACCCTAAGGTTAAGTCCCCCTTGAGAAGCCTCACTGCTGTGCAGGGGGAAAGGCAGTCAGGCCGTGAGGCTGATGGAGACTGTCTGACACGAAGCAGCAGGCACGGAAGACAACAGAAACAAACGATTCCTTAAGATCCACGGCCAAAACAAATTGCCGTAATTAACACGTGCCACTGCAACCAGCTAGCGGCTGAGACGTGGCTGGCGTGAGGCAGAGGCGTGAGCCGCAGGGAGCACACACTCCAGTAAAATGGCAATAAATGGTGCGGCTGTGATGGAACGCGCTTCAATTTGGTTCCAAAACCTTGCTTAAGTGCTTTTATTGTTTCTGTGTGAGAGAACAGAAAAGCTGTTTGGAAACGGCTGCTAAAGAAACCGCACCACCCCCATCTTTCTGACCCCCTAACCCCTACCCCGGGCAGGTTCCGTGGCCCCTAGGATGGCCTTTCCAAGTTCCCAGGGCACCCACGCTCCCCTCCAACAGAGCCTTGGCACCCAGGTGTCCCCTGGGCTTCTGTGCCTCCGGGGACGGACCGCTGCCCATCTTTGCCCCAGCCCCAGGACCCGCCCCCGGGACCCTGCAGGATACAAAGCAGGCACGAGGTGACAGCCAGCCCAGAAGAATGACGGTCATGGAAGCAGCACTTTATAAACATCAAGGGGACCCCAGAGGTGGCCCAGGGGGACCCTTGCAGTACCGGGGAAATTCCTTAATAGAAGAGATCTTATTAGAAAGTTCCCTAAACTAACACTAAAAATAAAAGCAGAAACATAGGAACACGTTCAACACAATCTTATTTTCATGGGAGGAGGGATGGGAGGGGTGATTTGCCGTCTTGTGGCCACAGTCACCCTTCTGGGGTTTGTTCCACATGGAAAGTATGGCCCAATAGCAGAGGTAAGAAAACCAAAACCTGATTGATAAGTGTGAGGCCAGGGTGGGGAGGGATGGAAGCCCCCCGGGTCTGGGCAGCTCTGCTGGCAGAGCGGGCAGGAGGGCTCCTAACCCAACCTTCCTTGGATGCCTCCAAAGGGAGGCAAGGAGCATGGGCTGGGAGCTGTTTCATGAGATGCCACGCGCCCCCCACTCCCCCACCCCCGATTTCATGAGATGCAGTGCATGGCTCGTTTTGGGAAGCCATTCTGTGACCTTCTCTCCCTACTGCAGGCGTGGTGGGGCACCTGAAGGGCAGAGGATGGAGTGCAGTAGCTGTCATCTGCCCCCATGCCCACCCTGGAGGGGTGAGCCCTCCACATCTGTAATGTGGTGAGAGGGGGTGGATCTTCCAGGCCCCTCCTGAGAGGCCGGGTGCAGGGGGTAGCGGGGGGCCACCTGCAGGCCAGCTGGCAGGAGCCTGGCCGTCTGGCCTCTGCAAACCCCCTCCACCTGGGGCCCCAGCCTGCACCCAGCAGACCAGAGCCGGAGCACAAATGCCTTGGTCTCAGCTCCTCTGAAGAGCAATCAGCTCTCAAGGCTCTAAGCACATGCCATCTGTGATTTAGTAAGTCTCCTCCCATGCTAATTCAATTTAAAAGAAAAAAAATTCCTTCCTATGGACCTCATTCTTATTTATCCAAACCTACTCCTCCAGCTCCCAGTAAAGGAGAGGAATGTGTTTTTGTGTACCTGGGCCCACAGCAGTGAGGATACTCACGTCAGCTATTACTCTGGGCGCCATTTTCATACACTTTGTCACTATCAAGGACATTCTTGGCAAGGCAGTGAAGTGAAAGTCGCTCAGTCGTGTCCGACTCTGCTACCCCATGGACTATACAGTCCATGGAATTCTCCAGGCCAGAATACTGGAGTGGGTAGCCCTTCCCTTCTCCAGGAGATCTTCCCAACCCAGGGATCAAACCCAGGTCTCCTGCACTGCAGGTGGATTCTTTACCCACTGAGCCACCAGGGAAGCCCCCCAAAAACTGGAGTGGGTAGCCCTTCCCTTCTCCAGGGGATCTTCCCGGCCCAGGAATCGAACTAGAGTCTCCTGCATTGCAGGTAGATTCTTTACCAGCTGAGCCACCAGGAAAGGGAGCCTTTTCACTAAAAGCCACCTGCTGCAGAAAAGGGGATATGGCTAAGCTCACCTAGGGTGGAAGAGAGGAGGAGGTGGTAAGATGGTCCTCAGGAAACTCCAGCTCTCCCAGGGCCTGGCTGTGTGGCTCGGGGCAAGCTACTACGTGAGCTTCAGAAAGCCCAACTCCTCCTGAGAAAAGTGAGGACCCATCGAGATGACGGGGAGGCCCCCGGCTTGGAGCTTGGCAGAGGCAAGAGTTGAGAGGGGGATTTCCGAGGATCAGCCGCAGGTCGGCTGTTGCCCCTGCTGCATCTTCTAGGGTGTATCTTCCAGCCTCCTCTGATGAGAGGAATGGAGACTTCTCACCAGCCTCTCCCCTACTGCCCCCAGGTAATTTCTTAATTCTCATCAGCACAGCTGTTTCCATATCTCCTGAGATGACCCCAGGCTCGCAGCTACCACTCATAGGGTTGCTCATGTACCAAAGCAGGAGAGTTACAGACCCAACTTCTTAAGAAAAAATCCTAGAGGGCACTCATGAGGAATCCTCACTACAACCTCCAAGGTGTGGTTTCTCCCCATTTTACAGATGAGCAAACTGAATGTTGATGTGGCTTAATAACTTGCCGGCTGTCTTCCAGCTATGTCTGATGAATTTCACATCTCTGCTCTTCCTGTTTATAATTCTGCCTGCTGCTCATAAATTTCAAAATCTCAGGAGTTAATTGGGGTGAAAGTGTTAGTCGTTCAGTCATGGCTGACTCTGTGACCCCAAGGACTGTAGCCCGCCAGGCTCCTCTGTCCATGGGATTCTCCAGGCAAGAATACTGGTGTGGGTAGCCATTCCCTTCTCCAGGGGACCTTCCCAACTCAGGAATGGAACCTGGGTCTCCCACATTTCAGGCAGATTCTTTACCATCTGAGCCAAGAGGGAAGCCCTCAGGAGTTAGTTATTACACAAATAAACAAAACAAGCAAACAACAGTAAATTGCTCTTTAGATTTTTTCGTTACTTCAGAACTTACACTTAACTAGGGTTGGGTTTATATTAAAGCTGAGCTGGTCTAGTAGATCTTTTTAAAGAATAATAAGTGAGAATTTCTGTGTGGGCAAAAGTGAAGGCAGGTCCCCTCAGCTCTCCAGGCGTGGCTGCTCATTAGAACAATGGAAAGGTTGAACTCATTGCTTCTTAAGTCTCTGATCTTTCCTCCCAGTCACGTGCCAGCTGAGAGTACTGGGTGACTCTCCTTTCCCCTGAACTGGCCACCAGATAAGCCTTACTTCCAGCATTTGTTACAGTCTGGTACCAGATGCCACTTGGACCTCTGGACATCGTTCTTAGGAAAAGAGATTTTTTTTCTTTTGCTTTTTTTTTTTTTTTTTTTAGCTCCAGCCTAGCTTTTCCCACTTACATCCTGAACTGTGAAAATGGACTGAGCAGGCAACAGAGAATTTAAAATGAGCTGGGAGAAAAAAATGTCCTGCGACAATAAATCGCATCACAGTGGCGATCTCTATCTAACCAGAAAATTCTCAGCCCAGACAATGGCTCATTTATTTCCAACAATATTCAATACAGCGGAATTCCAGGCCCACAAAAGGATTTCTACAGATTCTTGGAGTTGCTTGCAAAGGGGTTTAACCTACATAGAAAAGAGAGCTGTTCAATTATAGATTCCCAGGCATGAGGGAGACCTTTGTAAATAAATTGTAAGGTGGTCTGCTGAAAACGTGGCTTCTTCCCTGGGGTGGGGGCGGGGGGGCATCTCACCTCCTGACAGTGCAAGGCAGAAGCACCAGGCCTCACCTGGGGAGGGTGTTTGGGTGAACATCTGGGTCGAGATGTCTGCTGGCGGGGTGGGGGGCAGAGCCCGCTACGGGAGGATAGGAGCCCCTCACCCAGACCCTCAGCTGATACATTTTATAAACATCCAGGCAGGGCAGCCTCGCAAGACTCCTGGGCTTTACAAATACATTTCAGATCCACGGTCAGCGAGACGGTGTTCTGAGCATGGGCTGGAAAGAGGCGGTAGGAAACAGGAGAGGAGGGAGGGGTCTGGAAGCAGCCTTCTAAATTTAACATGCAGTTGCTTTTAGGCCAAGTGGATGAAGAGTAAATTCCAGCGCCTAAAGCTCTTATCTTTGTTTACCATTTCCCCAAACAGCAAGTGACCTGGGCTCTGCTTTCAGCCTGAATTAGCAACCAAGATGCACGCAGGAATGAGCGATGGGATGCTGGGGGCTGGGCCAGGGGGATAAACAGGGCAAGCTGACCACTCCCCACCTTGATGGGACATTTGCCCGAGTGACCCGACGTGACGTTGTAGGCCGTCCCTGGGCAGGCGAGGGTGAGGTCGTGATGCGTCAGACCATCCCAGATCGGGGAGGACCATGAAGCCTTCCACCTCCTTGATGAGGGAGCCATAAATATCCTAGAGCGACCTTTTCTGATGCTCAATAATAGCTTCTCAACATCTCTCCAGCGGGCATGGAGCATGGCTGCTTTATTGCTAACTTCTAGCCATTTGAAAGGAGAAGGCAATGGCACCCCACTCCAGTACTCTTGCCTGGAAAATTCCATGGATGGAGGAGCCTGGTAGGCTGCAGTTCATGGGGTCGATAAGAGTCAGACACAACTGAGCGACTTCGCTTTCACTTTTCACTTTCATGCATTGGAGAAGGAAATGGCAACGCACTCTAGTGTTCTTGCCTGGAGAATCCCAGGGACGGGGGAGCCTGGTGGGCTGCCATCTATGGGGTCGCACAGAGTCGGACACGACTGAAGCGACTTAGCAGCAGCAGCAGTAGCCATTTGAAAATTCCTCCGTGTATGTTGAGGCATGATTTTTTCTCTCTGGGACTTACCATTGGGCTTGGTTCCCTCCTCAGTCACGGTAGGAGCAGTGTGTCCTTTTTGTCACACGCCTGCCACTCAGGTGGCTGTGCCCTCACGTCTCCCCGTGATTCGCTCTGTTCTCCTGAGTTCTCTGAGTGCCTCACTGAAGCAAGTTGGTCCACTTTACTCGCCCTGGTCCCACCTCTCTCCCTGCCGTTGCTCAGCCTCACAGATGCTGACTTTGGCCTCACCTTTCTCCCCAGATGACGGCCCAATGGCCTTTCCAGCCCCTCTGCCATCTTCCCCTGGACAGTCCTCACATTTCAGTCTCAGCTACATGTAGTCCACAATGCCCTGCTTTTCTCTCCTCCCCTCATACCAGTGGACTTGTGTACCCATTATGGGTTGGACTGGACACCATCCCCTGCTGGGGCCCCCGGCCAATGCTGCCCTACGAAAGCCAAGATCCTGCAAGAGGCAGCCCCAGCCGGGGCCATTCCAGTTCCCTCATTTTTTTTTTTTTTCAGCCACCCCGGGATGAAATCTGAAAATCACTTTTATCTCTTGGTTCCTTGACCCCTTATATCCAGACTTGCCAGTCAGGCTAGTCATCCTTTGCACCAGTGACGCTGAGAATTACCCTGGGAGCTTTTAAAACCATGTTAATTCCTGCGCCCAGTCCAGACCAATTAAAGTGGAATGTTTCTAAGTGGTGCTGGGCATCAGCTGAGAACAACCACGAGGGGAGTCACTGCTAACATTCCTCCTGTTCCTACCCCGTTTCCTGTTCTGATAGCAGACACTGTCCTCAGAGCTCATCGTCTCTGCCTGGACTCCCACACAGTCCCCCGTTTTATTGCCTAACCCCCCCAACACTTCCAACTATCCCTCCATGTCATGATCAGGTCACAAGATATCATCTTCTGTGTGTCACCTCCACACATCAAACACCTTCAGTGGCTCCCTAGTACCAAAATAACAAATCTTTGAACAAGTAGACCGATTCCTGAACATATAGTAAGTGGTAGGTATGGGACTGTACCCCTGCCCCCAACACTCTGCTAAGTGCAGGCCAGGTACTCGATGTCTATCTCAGGGGAGAGAAGAGTGAACAAAAAAATATTTATCTGCAAATTAATGCCATAACTCCCTCCACAAGGGCAGAGAAAACGGGCTGGGTGTTTGCCTATCATTTACTAAGGGGATTATTTCTTTAAATATCACCTATAATCAACTGTGGACAATCCCTGCTAATGGAGAGAACCAAATCCTAAATATTACAACACAGCAGATAATTCAAAAACTTGAATCTGCTTGATCTGGGAATGTGTTTTACACTTCTGAGGGCTTGCGTCTGATAACGGAGATGATTTTAAAATTAGGTAATTAGATGTGTCTTATTTGTTCCTCCCCCTACCCAGTCCCCATAGACACTCAAGGAATAAATAACTCAGCTCCCAAAATAATATGCTATTTTTTTTCTCTCAACCCTTTCCTGAAATAGAGATAGTGGATACATTCCAGGGTACTGAAGGGGGCAGGAAGAGGAAAGAAGGCAGAAACCCGAAGTGACAGTTAATAGAGGGGATGGGATGGGGGGTTGTCAACAGACCGCCCTTCAACGGATCCACCATTAAACTGTAGCCAGTACACCCAACCAGCCTGCAAACTGTTCACAGTATCTGCTAAAGCTGACCACACACATCCCGTGACCCAGCAATTCCACCCCTAGGTACATACCCAACAGAACTGTGACCTACGTTCACCAAAAGCCACATATGAGAGTGTCCTGCTTTCTTCATAATGGCCCCCGAACTGGGGACAATGCAAATGTCCACCCACAGCTGGAAGGATGAACAGACATGGAATGGACATACAACTCCACACCATACCACCAGTGAGTCTCAAAGACACACAGTGAACACAGGAAACCAGGCACAAAAGCCGAGGTTCTGGATGTTCCATTTACGTAAAGCTTTTAAAGAGGCAAGATAACCCCTTGTTTTAGAGGTCGGGATGATGCTTACTTTTTCAGGGGGGAGCAATGATGGGAAGGGGTCACCGAGGTCCAAGGGAGCGCTGGAACTGTTCTGCATCCTGATCTGGATGCTGGTGACGCAGGGGCGCTCACTTTGTGAAAATTCACTAAGCCCTGCGCTTTGGTTTGCATTATATTGAATATTTTCCTGTGTGCATGTTATTCTTCCAGAAAATATACAAAGGAAAGTAAGGGAGGAAGGAGGGGAGGGGAGAGAGAGGATGAAAGGAGAGCGGAAGGGTGGCAATGCTTGAAGGTAAAATCCTTGGGAAGCTGAAGATCTGCGTTTAGTTCTCACTCTGCCATGTGCTAGCTGTGTGACCTTGGACTAGCCACTAACTTCTCTGAGTCTTTTTTTTTTTTCATCTATGAAATAGGAAACAAAAATGCCTACCTGCTTCCCAGTGCAGTTGTGAGGACCAAATGATGTAAGGGATATAAAAATTCTTCAGAAGGCAGTAGAGTACTGCAGGAGAGGAGTACTATTATTGTCATAATAGAGCTCTGCAGACAGAATTCCTGCAGAGCGTCAGTACCATCAAT
The DNA here is from genome assembly GCF_027580195.1 of Bos mutus. Classification (NCBI taxonomy): domain Eukaryota; kingdom Metazoa; phylum Chordata; class Mammalia; order Artiodactyla; family Bovidae; genus Bos; species Bos mutus. The sequence goes on along the minus strand of NC_091620.1, from coordinate 20,522,715 downwards.
AAAGCTGAACCCAGGGCAGTCAGCAGGGAGGGCTGACATGGTGGCAGGGTATGTGTGTGTGTGTGGGTACAGGCAGGCTGGTTTGGGTCGTTCATTACATCTCCTCATCTAATCCCTTAATGGCCTAGGCCTCAGTGTACAAGAGCACCTGGAATAATCCCTGTGTTTATGTGAGATGGGTCTGTCGCATTCCTTTTAAAGCGGATATAAATAGATGCCACACACACCCTCCTAATTACCTTTCCTAAGGTAGGACGCTTGTCTACTTCTAAACCTGCCAAATTCTTTAGATTAGCATATGCAGGGCTGTCCGGGTATTAGGAAGGCAAGCCAGCCACGTAGAAGAACCCCCCCACCCCCAACAGCTTTCCCCCCATTACTTCTTGCTCCAGGCCTGAAACAGCTCTCTCAGAATATCTATGGATGTCAACGTTGAGCCAGAAGAACCCCAGTGCCCCAGTTTAAGTGGGCCATGAGGAACCCAGGCCTGGGCTCAGCCTCGTCCTGGGGACTCAGGGCTCTGCCTGGAGACTGGCCGCCAGGGGACTATGGGTTTTCTTCCGGGTCAGGGGGCAAAAGGGCAAAGTGAGAGTTGCCACATTTTCCCTGGGAGGATTCCATCTCGTGGTCCATGTCCCCTGGAGAATGAGTGCAAGTGGAAACCTTGAGTCTTCCCGGGTCTCTGTCTTCCCTTCTGTCCCTAGGCTTGAACTCCCTTGGCCTTATCTAACGGGACACCAGGGTCCCAGCTTTTAGTGGGTGGGGCCTGACCTGACCCCACGCATTATGTGCAACACCAAGTCTGGGGCATGTGTGCGAGCATTTAGCAAAACTGTCTGATGCTGGTATTTCTTGGGAGGAACAAAATTGAGGCCTCCCCCACTTCTATTTCCTTTAGAAAAATAAGAAAACATAAATTTTTCTATTAGATCCCTGAGCCTCCAGGAAAAATATTTTTGAAAGCAATGACATTTTAATTTTCTTTTTATCATTCTACTCCACATGGTATCAGCACACACCCAGACTGAGGTGTACATGTAGGTGTGAATGACTCAGAGTGTGTGTCTGTAACTTGCAGAGAAAATGGTACACAAAAATCCAAATGTAGCAAAGTGAGGTTAACAGGCAAGGAGAGTATTTCCCACTTAAATTTATTTATCAATAGTTTCCCATAGCGTTCCCTTGTGTGTGCTTCTGCTCAGTCATGTCTGATACTTTGTGACCCCACGGACTGTAGCCTCCCAGGCTTCTCTGTCCATGGGATTTCCCAGGCAAGAATACTGGAATGGGTTGCCATTTCCTCCTCCAGGGATCTTCTCGACCCAGGGACTGAACTCACATTTCTTGCATCTCCTGCTTTGATAGGTAGATTCTTTACCACTGTGCCACCTATCAGATTTAGCTACCACATTTAAATATTGGTTTGCAGAGGCTAAACTAAATGATAGAAAGACCAAGAGACTGAGCTACTTAGACATAAAAGTAGCAGTTATTGCCCATTGAAAAATCAAATAGAGATGAAAACATCTCTCTGAAAATGATTGAGAATGCAAACCATAAGACAAAGATTCCATTCCCTTTTTTGTTTCTATTTTCCCCCAATATTTAAGATTTAATCAATATTTCCCAATATTAAATGTTAGTAAATATTTAAAATTTATTTTCAACCGTCTAAGAGTATGTGTGTGTATGCTAAGTCCCTTCAGTCATGTCTGACTCTTTGCAACCCTATGACCTGTAGCCCTCCAGGCTCCTCTGTCCATGGGATTCTCCAAGCTAGCATACTGGAGTGGGTTGCCATGCCCTCCTCCAGGGGATCTTCCCAACCCAGGGATCAAACCCATGTCTTGTATGTCTCCTGCATTGGCAGGCAGGTTCTTTACCACGACCACCACCTGGGAAGACCGTCTAAGAGTATAGTTACTTGTTTTGCAGAACAGGTGCCAGCTGAACGGGATTCTGTAAGATTGTAGAATGGCTTTCCTTCTTGACACATCCTTCCAGAGTAGTTTAACATGGAGAACAGAGGGCCTTGTGATGAAACGTGCTCCTGGCCTCTGAATATTACATTTAAACAGAAGTCCTGTCTGCCTGTTTGGTACTTTAGTTTCCAGAGACCTTTCACCTTTACCATGTCATTGGCTCTTCTCCAAGAGACGGGTGGGGAAAAATCATGACCTGGAACTCAGAGACTAGGGGACCTGTTGATGTTGCCTTGGTGACTGGCCCAAGGCCAGGGCTGCTGGGCAATGGATGCAGGGCAGAACCCCTGGCGGGACATGGTGACCACCCCGAGGCCTGGCCCAGGCCAGCCAGAGAGGCTGCAGGGGCATCCTCGTGGGGTGAGAGACAGATTGATTGTAAGGGCTCTCCCAACTCTTAATTCTGATAACCTGGGCTTTGCTACAGGCTTTGGGGGGAGTGGGTACCCTTGGGGATCCAATTTTAACATTATCTCTTGGAAACCCAGATGCTTGAAGTGCTTCCTGGCTTGACTCTGCTCAGATCCTACTCCCCGCAAGTTCCCCAACACTCCAGGCCAAGCAGACCCCCTCGGCCCTTGCCAGCACAGACAGAGGGTCTGAGCATGCCGAGGGGAACAGCCCAGGGCTGACTGGTGCAAATCTCAGCCCCAGGTCCCCAGGCTCTTGCCTGCAAGGCCTCGGCTTCTATTTAAACATCTGGGCCGAGCTCACCAAACTTTTCTTCCAAGGAAAAGCACTTCCTTGACTAAACTTTCATTTCTTTCTCTTTTATTTCAAATAAATTCTACTCCCACCCCCATTTTAAAAAATATTTTTATTTATTTGGCTGCCCAGGGTCTTAGTTGCAACATGTGGGACCTAGTTCCCTGACCAGGGATCAAACCTGGAACCCCCGCATTGGGAGCGTGGAGTCTTAGCCACTGGACCGCTAGGGAAGTCCCCCAATCCCATTTTTTTTAATGTGTCCTTTTTTTTTTTTCTAGATGGCAAAGAAAAACATGCCACCTCTTCCATTTCATTTCCCCCACCATGATCCATGCCTGCTGCATTTCGTTCACGTCTGCCCCAGACCCGGGTGCCCTGCACAGAGGCCCTTCTGTCTTCTGTACCCGGAGCTCTGCTCTCCAGCCTCCAAGACATCCCAGAACAGCCCCTCTCCCCCTCAGACAGCCTAACACAACCATTTCAGATTCTTTCACGCATCTCAGAGTCTTTACACAGGCTGTTGCATGCTCTATTGTTATTTAAATTTCTATCTACTACCTTAATGTCTTATGAAGGAAAACTTTAAGCTATATAAGTTGGAAGAATAGCTGAGTGAACCCCTGTGTACCCATCACTCAGCTTCAAGTGTCAAATGGTGGCCACTTTGGTTCCCCCGCCCTCTCCTACTCTGCCATTTTCTTTTTGGCTTTTAGATCCCGGACATCGTCTCACGTTTTTCATCTCTGTTGTGAAGAATTTGGATTCAAGATTGCCGAGGTCCTTTGGGTTCAGTTTGACTCTGAGCAGAAGCGCAGGTTCCCTCCCGGGGAGTCCCCATTTGCCATACGCTTGCTGCCCTCTGCTGGCCGGGCTGGCTCAGGACACTTCTGCCCTCGATGCTGGCCCAGATTTTCCTCAAATAACTTAACCCAGGAGTTGGGGGGAGGGGGCGCGGGGAGGAGGGGACCGGGTTCTAAGGGGTGAAGGGGAGTCTGAGTGGGTGGGTGGGGACTGCCTCGCCTGGGTTTGGTTAAAACGCTGAGACCTGAGCGCCCCCCTTCAACCACATCCATACATCCATGCAGAAAAGATCACTAGGGCAGGTCAGACGGATAGTCTGCAGCAGTCTCACCACCTTGGCTGCACAAAACCAGCATCCAGGCCCCACCCTGAACCAACAGTCAAATCCCTGAGGGGCCAGGGATCAAGCATCCTTATATACTAAAAACCCCCTGGCTGCGTCTAATGTTCAAGCATGTCAAGAACTCCTGGGCCAACACGCTGATGTTGGTATGCATCTTGAGCCCAAAGCTAAGAAGTAGTGATTTAAAAAAAAAAAAAAAGCTCATCGGGGAAAAGAATAAATGAAGACTTGACCTCACAATACAAATTACCCTTGGTCTATCTTAAAAAGTCCCTTCCAAGTGCTGACAGCTTCCGGCCAGACACTTTTGTTTGAGGAACCAATACCATGGACTTGCTAGTGATGCTACTCTTAGATCTGGTTTCCTTTTCTTTTTTGAGATATAGTTCTACATTTGGGTGAACAGTACCACTGTTCTGTTCTGGCTTTTTACATGTCTGCATTTGTTAAGACTCCTTTCGTTGCAGATAACAGAATTTGGCTGTCACTAAGTTAGGTCAAAAATGAGAACTTGCTGGAAGGGTACTGAGACGCCACCCGCAGGGCTCCTTGCCAGGAGCAGATGGCAAACAGGACACAAGGAAATGGATCCTGTCCTTTGCCTCTGGTTCTCCGCACATCTAATTCATTGCTGCTTTCTCACGGTAAACGTGCTTACTGTTCATTAATCCACATGGCGGTACATGGCCACCAACAGATCATGACTCACCTGTGTTCAGCTTCCAGCTGCTGGAGAAAAACTCCTTTTTCCTCTGCCTAGGTCCTTTAAAAGTCCAGGCTGACACTTTCAGGTCAGAGCCCCACTCATGAGCCAATCAACTGTGGCCTGCAGGGCTGACTATGTAATTTGTCCAACCTGATGCCAAATGGAAAAAAGCAAGGGAAAGTGCCATTAACAGTACATAGAAAGGCTCTTCCTTTCTTCTCCCATCTCTCAAATTATCACAGTGTGTTTTATTTTCTATTTAACACCAGTCTAAGTAAAGAAAACTCTAAATTTTAAATTATCAGTGTGAATTTTACCACTCATCTCTGGATCATGCAATGCCACTTTTAAATGGTAATATCAGAGCATTTAACTCACATGCAGAACCACTGAAATTACATAACTAGTATTTTGTGACTCATGGGCCAGAAGAGATAAAGACAAACCAAACTCCTCAAGATTGGAAGGAAGATGAGGGGGTGCGCCAGGTTCCCCCAGAGTGTGGGGGCACAGGATGAGTTGGGAGAGTCAGGAGCCTGGGGTCTCTGCCCCTCCTCCAGCCACCAAGCCCACCTACAGGATGGCACCCCTAGACCCCGGGGCAGGGTCTAGGGAAGATGAGCCAGGTGTCCCCCTTCCCAGATCCAGCCCCCAAACCCACAGTAGGCTGTCACTCCCCAAAGATCTTTAAACTTCTGTGCCAGGAAACATGCAGTATTAGACCAGGAGTGGGCAGAGGCTTGCCCAGGGCAGCACACAGCCACAGTGCTGCCTGCCCAGAGCAGGGATGGCCAACACCATGCCCACTCCAAGATGCTTCAGGGTGAATGCACCCCATGCCTACCTTCTCCACACCTGAGCCTAAGCCCCTGAGGAATGGAGGGCAATGGTGGTCAAAGGGAAACCAGAGAGGGGTGGCCAGGCTGGGCCCAGGGCACCAGGGGCAGGAGAGCAGACAGCTGAGAACCCGCCCTGGGGAAGAAGCCAAGGTGGGAGCCCTCATGGGTGAGGCTCCAAGCCCCGTTGCTCACTCCAGTATCCCCTCAGACTCTGCTCCCTAAACACAAATTCAAAGATATGACGATTAAGATTCTCCACAGGGGACTCCCCTGGCAGTCCAGGGTTAAGACTTCACCATGCAATGCAGGGGGTGTGGGTTCCATCTCTGGTCTGGAAGCTAAGATCCCACATGCCTCAACAGCCAAAAAAAAAAAAAAAAATCAAAATATAAAATAGAAACAGTATTGTGACAAATACAATTAAAAAAAAATTTTTTTTTTTTAAAGAAGAATCTCCACTTGGCAACCACAGAGCATTAAACCCCAAGCATTAGAGCCCCTCTCTCCAGTCATGTGTTTATCGGCCCGGCCCTGGTGGCCTGGGATGGAGGTGGAATTGTGGGGTCAGGAGATAACCTTCTAAATAAACAGTTCCCAGAAACGAAGACGGAGAATGTTGGGAAAGCCAACTGTTTTCATTTTTGCCTTTCAAATTTGTAAACATTAGGCTGCACGTGTTTTCAGCAACTTGACTTTTGTGTGTGTGTGTGTGTGTGTGTGTGTGTGTGTGTGTATGTTGGTCACTCAGTCGTGTTCAACTCTTTGTGATCCTGTGGACTGTAGCCCGCCAGGCTCCTCTGTCCATGGAATTCTCCAGGCAAGAATACTGGAGTGGTTTGCTATTCTCTTCTCCAGGGGATCTTCCCGACCCAGGGATCCAACTCGGGTCTCCCTTGTTGCAGACAGATTCTTTACCATCTCAGCCACCAGGAACATTTTTCACTCAGCAGTATTTTACTAATGGCTACCTTATATTGAACAGCGATACTCTAACAGATTAGCTAAGGTATTTACCATGGACTTCAGAATTCCACATGTTCTGGCTCATCACTCTCCACTCTGCCTGTCTGCCCCTCACACACTAAGCATTTAGTGCTTACGCATTTGCTCCTGCCAGCGTGGTCCCCTCTCTCATGGGGACAGCCTATTGGCCTTACCTTAGAGTTTTGGTTCTGTCCTGATGCGTGATGCTACCCAAGGACAGATGTTTCTAAGGCAACCCTGATGTTGCTGATCCAGGGAGTTCTGTCTTACAATCACTGGTTTAGATCCCATGCAAGGCAGCAGCTGCAGGCTTGTGAGCAGCTCCCAGGGGTAAGATGGGGCCTGCAGAATGGCCTCAAGTGCTGCCCCCTGCTGTCCTGAGAGGAGAAGTCAGAAGCAAGCCAAAGAGGAGGAGGAGAAGAAAAGTCCTCCCAAATTGAGGACTTCTCTTTGAACATCGTTAACTGATTTATGACTTCCCAGGTGGCACTAGTGGTAAAGAACCCACCTGCCAATGCAGGAGGCATGGGATATGTGGGTTTGATCCCTGTGTCAGGAAGATCCCCTGGAGGAGGAAATGGTAACCCAGTCCAGTATTCCCATGGATAGAGGAGCCTGGTGGGCTACAGTCCATGGGGTCACAAAGAGTCTGACCAGAGTTGGACACAGTTTAGCTACTGGGCATGCCCGCAACTGATTTAAAAAGATGAGACTGTCATCAAGCAGGTAATTTAACTCAAGCGCTGTAGGGAGCGGACAGACAGGATGGGAGAAATGGGGAGGTAGGGGACAGATATCCTCCAATTAGCAGAGCAGCTAACAAACTCCTGTAACCCTGCCCTAACTCATCCCACCCACAGGGGTGCCCACACCTAGCTTCTCAACATCCCACCAATTCACTGTCACCCATTCCTCGCATCATGGGGTGACGGCAGAGAATGACAGTGTCACCCCATGGAAATCATCCAGGGATGTTAGGGTTCCCCAACCCTGGGTGCTGGAATTGTGCTTCTCCACATCTTTGCCCTAATCAATATTTTCCAGCTTTTTATAACCTGATGAGTGAAAACCGAATCTCATGCTATCAATTTGTATTTTTCATCAAGGCAACTCATACTTGTTGCCTCTTCATTTCTCTTGACCACTTTTCTGATGAGTTTCTTTTCTTACTGATTTACTGTAGCTCATGGAGTTTTGGGGCTTCCCACATAGCTCAGTTTGCTGCCAGCAATGCTGGAGACCTGGGTTCAATTCCTGGGTTGGGAAGATCATCTGGAGAAGGAAATGGCAACCCACTCCCATATTCTGGCTTGGAAAATCCCAAGGACAGAGGAGCCCGGCAGGCTACAGTCCATAGGTCGGAAGAGTCGGACATGACTTAGCGCTATCTTTCTTTTCAAGTTTTTGTTACCACTGATCCTTTTTAGACACAGCAGTTGTTTTTGTTTTGCTGTTTTACTATTTGTCTTTTAACTTCATGATGTGCCCATTACTACCCTGTGGTAACCTCCCTGAGATTTGCTAGAGGACAAGTGTTGACAAAAATAATCAATAAATGATCACTAATAAGAATAGAAAAGAGTTTTATTTGAGCCAAACCAGTCCAGAAGCCCACTTCCCAGATTATTCTGAGAAATTGCTCTGGAGAAGTAGGGTTTTCAGCCCAGTTTTATATCTCATCAGAACAAAGAACATTAAACAAGTCAGGGTTACATTTCTTCAAGGTTAAAAAAAAAAAAGACCAGCGCATACATAGCAAGTCAACATGGCCTTGGCACCTGGGAAGGGAGTCTTATCATCAAAGGAGAACCAGCGTTGGCTTCCCAGGAAGAAAGGCATTTAATCTTTATTTTTAACACAGACATTCTTTACTCCCAGTCAATGTGCTGGTTTCTTTAATAATTGAAGTAGTTGTACAGTGTATGTTTGACAGGCCACAAAGGGGCTACTTTAGTTAGCGTAAAATTCAAGTGAACTCATGTATAAAGCCAGAATGACTTCCCTATATCCTGATATGAAAAATAATTTTTTATCATAAGGGAGTGTGTACAATACGTAGCCTGCCACACCATCCGCTCTCATAATTGCTAGCAGGGCAGCCGCCGCCGTTGTTTTATAACATACATCTGACACCCAGAGGCCCCGCAGTCCCAGGCCTGCTGGTCTTCAGTAACACGCAGCACCGTGAAACCAGCGTAATAGAATATGTAGACTGTTCTGCGGAGTGCTAATCTAATGCCATTTGGATGGGATCATGTTTCATCTTGTGGGGTTTCCATGTAAGCGTTTGCGAGCACTGAAGCTGCTCTAAAGTTAGTGGGAAAGACTGAAAGCTGTGTGACTCGATCTAACTCAGCATTCCTCCTTTGTTACCACCCCTCCATCAGCTGGCCCCTGAGTACTGCAGCCTCCAGGAAGGTCTGCCCTACTTGGACATGGTGATTAAAGAGACCTTGAGGATGTACCCACCGGCTTTCAGGTAAGCCTGCACCCCAGGTCTTCAGTCTGTCACCACCTGTGTTGTGAAGAATGCTGGACCCAAGCTCCTGGAGGGGAAGGTCTGAGTATTGGGGGTCATCTCCGGGGGCACTGGACACCATGCCGGACATACGGTCACCATGGAAGTAAATGTCTGGCCTATATTCCTATATGTTAACTATCTTTTCAAAGCGTCATTGCTGTTTTCTTAACACAACCTTCCTCCCCAACCCAAGCCAATCTCTTTGGCCTCCTAGCCTCAGATGACTTTTGCTCTTTCCCTGGCCTGTTCATTCACCAGCTACTTATTAAGCATCTACTTTATGCCATGTGCTGGGAAATCAGCCAAAACAGATAAAGCATCTGCCTTTGGAGTTGACAGTCCAGAGGGGAGCATCCAAGGCCTGGAATGCTCCTTCATTCTCTCCAACGATCCACACCTCACCCCATCCTCAGAGCTCCCACCCAGAACTTAGTGCTCCAGGAGGTCTGACTCAGCCAGCCTCCTGTTCCCCACTGGCTCTCTCCCCACCACAGCACTCTGCACACTGACTCTACCTCATATTATATTTTTGGACACTTTTCAACTGCTCTGCAACATTTCACCAAAGTGCATCCAGCCACACCAACCTGTAAATGCCTTGAGAGCAGGAATCAGGTCTTCTGCTTCTTTCAAATTCCCCCTAAATGAGATGCTACCAAATTCCAGGCTCATTCACCCCAAGCACAGTAAGCCAAGCGCTGAGATGCTGAGGTTTGCAGCAGAGGACAGACACGTTCACAAGGCAGCCAAGCGTGGAGACAGAACAAATCTCCAGGCTGCCTCCCCCACTTCAAGTGGCCCAGGTATTCATGGGATAAAGCGGCAGCTGAGGAGCACGGGGAAAGGTAATGATGGGAGATGAGAAAAAGGTGAGGCAATTGTAGTTCTAAGCAGGTGCAAGGAAGCTATAGGTGTCTCCACAGGAAGCAAGTTCAGAATATGGCGGCCTTAGCGTCAAAACAAAAGGTAGTTTTGAGCCCTCTGAGGTCAAAAGGTCAGCAAGAAGCCACTTGCACATGCCCAGTTGGAGCGTCAGCGGTCTTTACCAGTCTTAACAGGCTCAAGCTCCAACTAGACACAGCTGTCTCCAAGTTCCTGAAAAAAAAAACAACTTGGAAAAACATCTTACTGTTGAAGCTGCCTGGTCTTTACAGTACGGGCAGGCTGTTGTGTAGCAACAATTAAAGCAAGCTTCATCAATGAAGGCAAGCTGAATGGATCTAACTGAGGACTACCCTGAGTTTCAGAGGTGGCCCATGGAGCACAGGGTCTTAACTTCGGTCTCTAGACCCTCAGAGAGTGAACCGTTGCCAGAGCTCAGGCTCTAGGAACAGAGGCAACCCAAAGCATGTAACTTAGAAATTCTACTCTGCATCTCTAGGAAGCATTGTACCACATAAACCATATGGAGGTAACTTTTGCCATTTTAAAAAGAGAAAATGTGGATGATGTGAAGGTATCTCAAAATTACATCCCAAACCGAAAATATCCTAGCGAGTGTGATTGTAGATGTTGTGCAAAACGTTCAGACCCAGAGCCAAGAGAGAATTCCCAGGGTGTGAGTCAGATCACATCCTTCTCAAGAACACATGCTTTCAGTCTCCTGATCCAGGAGCAGACAGGCACGCCAGGCCTCGCCTCATTGCTCTGCTGACACCAGTATTAAGACCTGATCCCGGGACTTCCCTGGTGGTCCAGTGGTTAAGACTGCGATTCCACTGCAGGGGGCACAGGTTCGACCCCTTGTTGGGAAACTAACAGTCTGCATGCTGAGTGGCCAAACAAAATAAAAGACCCAATTTCACAGGCCTTACCTGACATCCTTGGGAGCCTCAGAGCAAACTGTCATCCGGTCTATTTTTTGTTTTTGTTTTCGTTTTTTAATGATTTATACCAGCTTCCTTCCAAGGGAACTGTGGGCAGCTGCTATACACATGAAATTCAAAATAAGACATTCAGTGATATAACAGATCAAAGACTGTTCAAAGGAAAGAATCCTTGATGGGACGCCAGAGATGGTGACAATTGGGGTCAGGCTTGGTGGCTGAGGCTCCCAGGAGAGAGGAAAACTGGTTGAGTTGAACCATCCTGTTCTCTATTGGGAGGAAAGTGTAGAAACTGATCAAAGACACATCATTTCCTGGATCTAAAGCCAATCAAGCCTTCATCACATGAGACCTTGCATAGATGACATGTTGAGCGACAAAGTCCACAGTCTCCTCAGCACCAAAATTCTGCAGGCAATTCTCATCCTGATCCTTTATAAGAAGCAAAGTGCAAAAGGAAGTCAGTGAAGGCATGGTTCTGGGGAACCAGGATGCTGCGATCTCACCTGAGGGCAGGACAGAACCCAGAGTATCTAGATGGATTTGTTAAAATTCCCACTATATAGAAACAATAGATACAGGTTTCCCTAATGACAGAGCCAGTCTGGACAGAAAGTCAAAACAGTCTCGGTCCTGCCAACAGTTTACTGTGTGATCCTGGTTAAGTTCCAGGCTGTCCTGGGCTTCTGTGCCTTTGGAGGGCACACAACACCCGCTCTGCCTACTCCAGAAGTGTGGGGAGGATCAGTGAGACAGCAGACGTGGAAACACGTACCCCTGCAGGCAGGGTGTCGTGCAAGGTGTGAAGTAGAGAGCAAGAAGCATTTGAGTCGAATGGCCTCCACCCAGTGCGGCTCCAGTCTCAGGCAAGCCCTGGTACTCCACTGGTGGTTTAAACCCCATCATTCTGTTGACTTCTGTCATCAAACAACAGAAGTGAGAGAGGCAGACAAGAGGCCCATTTGCTTTAGCCCAGGCATAGGATTTGGGGGTGAACATAGAATTTTGCTTTTTAATTTTATTTTACTTTATTATTTTCATCTCAGAAAAACGCTTGACTTTTCCCAAGCACTGACACATTTGACTGATACCCTTATTCCTAAAAAATAAACCCTCAAAATTGCCTTTGTGGAAAATGTAACAATTCTCTTTGAAGAATTATTAATGTTGATCCAGGAATCTATGCAGTATAATTCAGCAGAATCTGGCCTGGTATGCAGCACCAATATTTTGGCCACCTGATGCAAAGAGTTGACTCATTGGGAAAGACCCTGATGCTGGGAGAGATTGAGGGCAGGAGGAAAAGAGGACAACAGAGGACGAGATGGTTGAGATGGTTGGATGGCATCACCGACTCAATGGACATGAGTTTGAGCAAACTCTGGGAGACAGGAAAGGACAGGGAAGCCTGGTGTGCTGCAGTTCTTGGGGTCACAGAGTTGGACATGACCTAGCAACTGAACAAACAAAAAATGCGGCCTAGTCTAGCCAGATCGGAGAAGGCAATGGCACCCCACTCTAGTACTCTTGCCTGGAAAATCCCATGGATGGAGGAGCCTGGTGGGCCGCAGTCCATGGGGTCGCTAAGAGTCGGATAAGACTCAGCGACTTCACTTTCACTTTTCACTTTCCTGCTTTGGAGAAGGCAATGGCAACCCACTCCAGTGCTCTTGCCTGGAGAATCCCAGGGACAGGGGAGCCTCGTGGCTGCCGTCTATGGGGTCGCACAGAGTCAGACACAACTGAAGCGACTTAGCAGCAGGATAACAGAGTGACAAATGCAGCAAGGAGCCACGAGTTACTCTTAATTTCTTTTATAAGCAGGAACGGGGTACAACAGTGACTTGTGTAATAACTTTATCTCCTCTGAGATATTTAGGGAAACCTAGTTCTGCAACCTGAAGTAAAAGCCAGCATAAATTATTTTTAATTTTTAAAGTAATTATTCATATTACCAAAATAAAATTGCTTATACTTAAAAAAAGAATGAAGAAATACAGAAGGATCCAAAGAAAAAGTTGGCCCCCCACCCCGGTCGCCCACCATCCTCCGCCCTAGTGCCACCCACCCCTTACAGGAGGTCATGGTAGAAGTTTAGGTATTCTTCCGTAAACATTATGTTCATAGGCAGACACATATGGTCTAGCCTTTTCAAATAAGACGTAAATGGTATTAAACCATTGTCATTTGGTAAAAGAAACAATCTGATCAAGATGCTTTCCTCTCTAGTAGAAGTTCTCCATAGCCACACAGACAATGAAGGGGAAGAAATGTGCAAACCCAAATTTCCTGTAGGTAAAGCAAGGGTGTGGCCCCGATGGGAATGGGAAGAAGAAAGCATGGTGGCCGGGGGACAATCCCTGCACGGCTTCCAATACCAAGACCCTCGTGCACCCCAACACCAGGCATAAGACAGGTTCTTCAGGCTGAAGGAAGGGATGGATGAACCTAGAGACCCCAGGGTCCAGAGCAATGTAGGGTTAATAGCCAAAGCAGGGGTGGGGTTGGTCCCTGTCCGGGTCACCCCAGGAAGAAGGCTGGACCTCCCATCCGCCAGCCCCCTCCCACACTGCAGACCTGAGCCCCAGCACAGCCGCCCCCCGGGTTCTCCATCTCGTCTCGTCTCTGCCTCAAGGCGGGGGTGACCCGTGTGTCCCCACAGGTTCACGCGGGTGGCGGCACAGGACTGCGAGGTGCTGGGCCAGCGCATCCCCGTGGGCGCTGTGCTGGAGACGGCCGTGGGCGCTCTGCACTACGACCCGAGCACTGGCCGAACCCCGAGAACTTCAACCCCGAGAGGTGAGTACTGCCCTTTCAAGAGGGCTGGTGGGGGAAGTGAGTGTGAGGATTGGAGGCAGCTGCCAGGAGACAGAGATTTAGTAAAGTGCCCCCAAAGTCCAAAGCTGCGGCAATCAGAGAGAAGTTTTTGAGGCATAATTTCTAAAGGAACTAAGTGTACCATTTTTGAAGAGATCAAAACACGATCCAGAGGTTTAGCCATTTCCACAGCACTGCATGCAAGTAACAAGGCACTTTGAGGTGGGTGTCCACTGTTTGTTCACACCAAGAAACAGGACACCTTTCAGAAACACATTACGATGTAGCAGGATATCACTTCCTTTTTAAAAAATGAATGCCTGTTCCAAAACAAGAGTATCAACAATTTCTTCAGGAATTCATGAAGCCTGGCTATGCTAACATGGTAGACCTGAATACCCCCTTCCGTCCCCGCATGGATTTGGTCCATTGTCTAAATTTCATTTCCAGACTCCCAATTTAAAATGTCTGAGCAGGCATCTGCACTTCCTCCTCATGAGAGAGGATGCGTGCCGCCTCCTGGTTGATCTGGCAAGTGAGGGGCTGGCCAGCTGGCAGCTGTGTTTCCACCATTAGTGGCTCCATCTTCCTGTTAATGCAGCCCTGACTCTACAACCCCGGTCCCTGGGAAACAATGGCAGTAGGACCCAGATAAGTAACACTGTGCTGCTCAGCAGCTCCTGGAATTACAGTAGAGATCCAGACACATAAACAGCAGCTGCAGGGTTTATAGCATCACCTTTGAAAACAAATGGCCTTGAAACAAAAAGGGCTTCCCTGGTGGCTTAGGCAGTAAAGAGTCCCGCCCACAGTGCAGGAGACCCGAGTTCGATCCCTGGGTTGGGAAGATCCCCTGGAGAAGGAAATGGCAATCCACTCCAGTATCCTTGCCTGGAGAACTCCATGGACAAAGGAGCCTAGCAGGCTACAGTCCATGGGGTCGCAAAGGAGTCAGACACAACTGAATGACTTCACTTGAAAACAAAAAGTGCCTTAACGTGAAAAGTGGGTCAAAGATTCTTGGGCCCAGGAGATCCAGAGGCAGTAATAAGTGAGCTGGCCACTATTACAAAATAGTGGTTGTCACCTAGCGTTACTGTCATGGAACACGTATGGCAAATGCTGTCATTTGGAGCTGAAGAAGAGCTTCCAGTGAGTCAAATACTGCCACCCCCAGAGGTTCAAGTTGCGTTCTTGAACCAGAACGGCAAATGTGGGCAGGGAGACAGCTCCCATCATGGCATCAAGAGACAAACTGGTAGGACAAGGCCGTCAGAAGGGGCTGGTGCCCAGGGACTCTGCTTAGGAAGTGGATGCCCGCCGGCTAGGGTCACCTTCTGGCTGCTGGGGAAACTGGAGCCATAGGTGAAGCTAGGGCTGTGGTTTCTTGGAGACCTTCATCCTGGATTCTAGTGAGTCTGCGGGCACATTAACCACGCAGTGAATTCATAAGGAGAGGCAGAGAGGGCAAAGTTGATGTTCCCGGTGATTCTTTGAATTCAACAGTGCCTGGAGGGCTTGGCAGGACAGGAGGAGTGGAGCCTGGACTGAAGCATGTGGAAGGGTGGCCACCTGCTCCGGAGCCTTGGGGACTGACGGGTCCAGCAGAAAACGATCCTGCAGACCCCGGGGGGTGGGGCGCAGGGCGCAGGGGGTTGGAGGGTTGAGGCCCCATCTGCCTGGTAGGAGGAGCGTGAAGCCCTGTGTAGGGCAGCGGTGTTCCGGGCCCACCCTGACCATGCTGCCCTGCAGGTTCACGGCGGAGGCGCAACAACGCCAGCGGCCCTACACGTACCTGCCGTTCGGGGCGGGCCCCCGGAGCTGCCTCGGGGTGCGGCTGGGGCTCCTGGAGCTCAAGCTGACGCTGCTCCACATCCTGCGCAAGTTCCGGTTCGAAGCCTGTCCCGAGACGCAGGTGAGCCCCGCCCGCTGCTCCGGGCGCAGGGGTACCCACCGCACCCCAACTTCCCACTCCAAGAGCCTTCCACCCGTCGCACCTCCTGCCTGCTCAGGCCTCTTCCCTTTCCGGAATGCCATCCCTCCCCCTTCCCCACCCCCCAGTCTAATCCCATCCTCCGAATCCAGATTGGTGTTCCCTCAGACCCCAAAGTAGCCCCTGAGAAGTCCTGCTCACTGGGTGTCTCCCATTCCTAGCCCCACCCCAGTTCCTCCAGGAAGCCCTCCCTGACGACTTTGCCAGCCACAACAGACCGTTACTTTTTTTGAAGTCCTGTTTCAAGTGTGCTGCATACTTGCACTGTCTGGTATTACAGCCACTAGCCACACGTGGCTATTTATGTTAGTAATGCTGCTACTGCTGCTAAGTCGCTTCAGTCGTGTCCGACTCTGTGCGACCCCATAGACGGAAGCCCACCAGGCTCCCCCGTCCCTGGGATTCTCCAGGCAAGAACACTGGAGTGGGTTGCCATTTCCTTCTCCAATGCATGAAAGTGATAAGTGAAAGGGAAGTCGCTCAGTCGTGTCCGACTCTTAGCGACCCCATGGACTACAGCCTACCAGGCTCCTCCATCCATGGGATTTTCCAGGCAAGAGTACTGGAGTGGGGTGCCATTGCCTTCTCCGATGTTAGTAATAAATCAATACAATTAAAAATTCAGCCCTTCATTTGCATTAACCACACTTCAAGCACTCAGTACCCACTTTCACTAGTGGCTGCCACAGGGGATAGGACAAGTCTAGACCGTCTTGTTTCTTGAGCCTGTAACTGGTCTTCCATCAGGACTCAAAGACATCGATCGGAAAGCCTGCCTGCCCCCAGCACTAAGGCCTGGTGGCACTTCTCTCCTTGGAGGTCCCATGGTAGCCATGAACAGTCCTTTCACACGCGGCTGTAGAGGATACCCTTTCTCGAGTAATTCTGTGGCATTTCTTCCTAATCTCCATCCCACCATCCATCTTTCCTAAATTGGATATAAGGAAAGCCTTCTGAATGGCAGCGGACTTTCAGCAGGGACCTCTCCCCAAGCCCCTGAGAAAGGGAGAGGGGGTCCTACTCAGTTTCTGGCTGGGTGCCAGGGTGAGAGATGAGAGGAGATGAGGAAGGTCTGGGGTTTCTTCACCACTTTGCACTCTGTGCCCTTGGGCAGGTCGGGTGGCCTCTCTGAACCTGTATGTTTTCATCTGCAGTGCTCTGCTCCCACCTTACAAGCAGACTTGTTAGAAGGATAACTGGGGGACCCCTCCTCTGCGAGATTCCCTGGTAGCTCAGCTGGTAAAGAATCCACCTGCAATGGCGGAGACCCCTGTTTGATTCCTAGGTCAGGAAAATTCCCTGAGGAGGTACAGGCTACCCACTCCAGTATTTTGGGACCTCCCTGGTGGCTCAGGTGGTAAAGAATTCACCTGCAAGGTGCGATACCTAGCTTCAATCCCTAGGTTGGGAAGATCCCCTGGAGAAAGGAATGGCTACCCACTCCAGTATTCTGGCCTGGAGAATTCCATGGACAGAGGAGCCTGGCAGGCTACAGTCCATGGGGTTGCAATGAGTTAGACACAACTGAGCAACTTTCACTTTCCTCTGCGGGACGTTATTAACATAGGAAAGGGGTGAGTCCCTGTCCAAAACCAGGCCCAAGACACCAAGAGGCTCTGCGACCTCTCAGAGTCCCCCTGGGGAGGCCACTTTGCTCAGTCTCAGCCCTGCCCTCCCTCAGCCCAATTCCCACAACCTGCCTCAGGCCCATTCCCAGGGAACTTTCTTGTCAATAGGGTTAATTCTGACAGATATCTTAATTTCCTCTATTTTAGGTACCACTGCAGCTAGAATCCAAATCTGCCCTAGGTCCAAAAAATGGCGTCTACATCAGAATCGTCTCTCGCTGACACCACCTTCTCATCCAAAGAAAATCCTTGTGTGGAAATGTGGATTTTTGTTAAAACACCACCGAAGCAGTTGAAAGCATGCCAGGCCTATGAATATAAAAGTGGTCATTTATGTAACATTTTCTAAATGCTTAATAAATGTGTATTGCACTTAGTTTTGACTTTGCTAATGGTATTTAAAAAACAGATCCTCCTCTCAATAAAGGATTGGTACTAAATGAGTTAAAACATAGTTTGGACAAAATGACTGAGAACTTGGGGTTTTGCAAGAAATTCTGGCCTCCGGATGGAAGGCATCTATAGCGTAGGGGACACACAGATGCTCAAGAGGTCCTGATGGCCCAAGTACGGGGATCTTTTCAGTGTCTGCTGCATTGTGATGTTTAACTTAAGAGAATAATGTTGACCAGAAGCTCAACTTTAAAAGTGGTTCAAGAGCTTTATTATGCTTTGATTTTTCTAGGCAGAGTACTACCAACATTCTAAGTTTCAATGCACAGAAAAGTGATAAGAGGCCAAAATGTACTTTCTCTTTTAAAGTACATCCTATCTTAATGCTCTGTGGTGACCTGAATGGGAAGGAAGCTAAAAAGGGAGAGGTTATATGTATATATATAGCTGATTAATTTTGCTGTACAGTAGAAATTAACACAACATTGTAAAGCAACTACTGTTGCTGATCAGTCGCTCAGTCGTGTCTGACTCTTTGTGACCCCATGGACTGAAGCACACCAGGCTTCTCTGTCCTTCACCATCTCCTGGAGCTTGCTCAAACTCATGCCCATTGAGTCAGTGATGCCATCCAACCATCTCATCCTCTGTCATCCCCTTCTCCTCCTGCCCTCAATCTTTCCCAGCATCAGGGTCTTTTTGCATCAGGTGGCCAAAGTACTAGAGCTTCAGCATCAGTCCTTCCAATGAATATTTAGGACTGATTTCCTTTAGGATGGACTGTTTGGATCTCCTTGCAGTCCAAGGGACTCTCAAGAGTCTTCTCCAACATCACGGTTCAAAAGCATCAATTCTTCAGTGCTTAGCTTTCTTTATGGTCCAACTCTCACATCCATACATGACTACTGGAAAAACCATAGCTTTGACTATACAGACCTTTGCTGGCAAAGTCACGTCTCTGCTTTTTAATATGCCGTCTAGGTTTGTCATAGCTTTTCTTCCAAGGAGCGTCTTTTAATTTCATGGCTGCAGTCACCATCTGCAGTCATTTTGGAACCCAAAAAAATAAAAGTCTGCCACTGTTTCTTTCCATTTTCCCCCATCTATTTGCCATGAAGTGATGGGACCAGATGCCATGATCTTAGATTTTTTTAATGTTGAGTTTTAAGCCAGCTTTTTCACTCTTCTTTCA
This sequence comes from Bos mutus, assembly GCF_027580195.1. NCBI lineage: Eukaryota > Metazoa > Chordata > Mammalia > Artiodactyla > Bovidae > Bos > Bos mutus. The sequence goes on along the minus strand of NC_091620.1, from coordinate 20,503,982 downwards.
CCTTCATCAAGAGGCTCTTTAATTCCTCTTTGCTTTCTGCCATAAGGGTGTGTCATCTGCACATCTGAGGTTATTGATATTTCTCCCGGCAATCTTGATTCCAGCTTGTGCTTCCTCCAGCCCAGCATTTCACATGATGTACTATGCGTATAAGTTAAATAAGCAGGGTAACAATATATAGCCTTGACATACTCCTTTCCCAATTTGGAACCAGTCTGTTGTTCCATGTCCAGTTCTAACTGTTGCTTCCTGACCTGCATACAAATTTCTCAGGAGGCAGATTCAAGTGGTCTGGCATTCCCATCTCTTTAAGAGTTATCCAGTTTGTTGTGATCCACACAGTCAAAGACTTTAGCATAGTCAATAGATGTTTGATGTTTTTCTGGAACTCTCTTGCTTTTCCTGTGATCTAACAGATGTTGGCAATTTGATCTCTGGCTCCTCTGCAACTATACTCCAAAATTTTAAAAAGAGCATTATAATTTTCTGTTTCTGGCTATGCTAGGTCTTTGTAGCTGTGTGTGCTGTGGGCTTTCTTTAGTTGCAGTGAGTGGGGAGTTACTCATCATTGCAGCACATGGGCTTCTCTTGTTCCAGAGCACAGGCTCAGTAGTTACGACACGCAGGCTTAGTTGCTCAGAGGCATGTGGGATCTTCCTGGATCAGGGATCAAACCCGTGGCCCTTGCATTGGCAGGCAGATTCTTAACCACTGAACCACCAGGGAGGTCCCCATCCTATCATTATTTTGATCAAAGAATCAAAATTCAGAGCTGAAGTTATTAACAGTAATTATTGTGTTGCTGAGAAGTTCAAATGTAACAAACACTCACAAACTGAATCTCAGATCTGCCTCTGTGCCTTTTCCTCATATATAAAATGAGGACGCTAACCTAGATCACAGCCCCCTCCTCTGTGCAACACCTGAGCAGCATCATAGGGCTGATGCTGTATAGGTAACAGAGCAAGAATCTGCAAGGATGTGGTACCGAGGCTGAGCCTCCAGTAGGAAGTGCAGGCTGTTGCAGGAGAGCCTCCCGGTGTCCACCGCTGTGATTTTAGCTTCTGCTGTTTTTTCTTCCTGTCTCCCACCCCCAGCACCCCATGCTTCCCCCAAAGTGCCCCGTCTGCAGAGTTCCCTTCTCTGTCTGGCCTCTTAGAATATAAGCTGCCAGCCTCATGACTATTTGTTGTCAGTCTCTCTGTCTCACACACACATACGCATGCTCTGCATCCCACTACCTCTTTGCATGGGAATTCTGAGAGGTCTTTTTGACTTCTTCCCATCACAATGCCGACTCCCCTTCCATGCCCGCAGGAATAGCTGCCCTCCACTCCCACCCACAATCCAGCTTCATGGACCCCAGCCCTTTCCTCAATGTCCAGTCCAGGTAGGTGGCAATGCGCTTTCTCAAAGGTCAGCAAGGGTAGAGGCCTTGGCAGACTCCACAGTTCACTTGACTTTTCTGGAGCATTTGATCACCTCCTGCTGTTCTCCTCACCCATTCCCCCAATGAAGCCACTCCTGCTGCTTCCCACCACTCAGCTCCTAGCAGTCTCAGATCTGAGAACTGCAGGCAGAGGCATCATGTGGAAACTGGACACACTGTATCAGTAGGCTGGGGGATGGAAAGGAAGGGTGCAGGGGAAGGGAAGACACCTTGCTGAGGACTGAACCGAGGCCAGCAGGCATAGCCACCCAGGAGTGGGTGGAGGGCCTCAAGAGGTGGAGCCATCCTGCCAGCCCCTTCACCCCCAGAGACCCTACCAACCGCTGTGTGTGCAGCAGACACAGAACATCCACTCCATGTCCAGAACACAGTGTACAATAGTGGATCTGGGTTTTGTGGGGCTTGAAATCTGAGTTGAGGGAAAGAAAAAGAAACAAATATGTAACTTTCAAAGCAGTGGTTCCCCTGAGGGCTGTAGAAGCAGTCCCAGTGAATGAGGGGCTGTGAAGCTTCAGCCTTATCACCTTCATGATAAAACCAAGCACAGCCCTCCTCGAGGCCAGAAACAGGGGCTCTGTTTTATCCTGACACCCAGAAACGTGACTTACCCTACAGACGCCCAATAAACAGACACTGAAAAATGAACCACAGCTGTCACCCATGTCAGATAAGTAATTTTTTTATTCTCAGACTCTGCTGTGACACTGCAGCACAGGTATTCAGACCTCATGCGGACATAAAAGCCTTATTCAGAGGGTGTTCTGTGCAGAGGCAGGGACAGGCATTCACACGCCAGGCCAGGTCCTGGGGGAGCCACTCATTCCTGTCATCTGCCACGACTAAGGGAAACCAACAGGGACTCAATGACACTACTCAGTAACCACTGGTCTAACAACTGGTCTAGCCACTGGTCTAACATGGGCCAATTTCAAGGCCAGAAGCCCAGGAGAAGCAGCAGAAATGCTGCCCGGATTAGACACACTGCAACGGACACGATGACTGTGCCATGCCAGGCCCACAACCCAGGACTTTCCGTACCAATGGCTACTGTGTCATTCTGACAAAAACAAATCCAGGTGCCACAAAGACCCTGAAATGTCAAACCACTGAAGAGACAGAAATTGTTGCAAATTAAAACTAATCCATAAAATAGTGTCTGGGAACTCTGTGCCTGATGCCAATCTGCAGCAAAGTCAACAACGAGTAAAAAATAAAACTTTAACACCCAAGTAAAAAGCAATAATGGATTCGCCTACCATCATTACTGGCCAGTCCAAAAGTGATTTAAAAGTCAAAATATCATCAGCCAGAGATTAAGAGTCTTCGTAACTTCATCACCAAGTCAATGTTAAATGAACAGTTCATTAAAAGTTCTTTTTCTTTAAAAAAAAAAAACTTTCCCTAAACAGCTATTTCAAGTAAGATAAGCCAGAAAGGCATAAAACCATCAGGGTGCTCACTGCCGGCCACTGAAGAAAGAAGCCAAGGAGAAGAAGGTGGGGGTGGCGGCTGGGGGCTTGGTGGAGGCGGTGTACTGGATGACGTACTCCGGGTAGGCCTGGTGCTTCTCGAAGATCACGAAGATGGAGGGTTCCGACATGCTGTTCACGCAGCTGTCGTACAGGATGTTGCCTTGGGCCTCCTTGATCGGGGGGCGGACGTAGGCGGTGCTGCCTCGGACAAACTCGCCCACCAGCACCCGAGCCAAGAACATGGTGTGGGTGTTGCTGTCGGTTTTGCTATAGTGGTGGGAGTACGCAGCGTCCCGGGCAAAGTAGCTCCCTGCAAGGACACCAGGGTGAGCCTGTGGCCGGAAAATGCGAGCCCACCTCCTGCCAACAGGGCAAGACCTACAGCCTCTACCCTCCCTACGCCCCCGGTTTTTACAGCTTCTTCCTCATGAAGGGCTTTGGAGGGATCATGAAACTCTGAGACGGAAAACTCCTTTCAAGTAAGATCTGTCACTCCAACTCTAAAGGTCTCTGGGCCCCTCACTACTGACTTCCTCTCCCAGAATGTCAGCTTCCTGAGCCATAAAATGGGGCTGTGCCCCAACTTCGCAGGGTTAGTGTGGAAAAAGACCAAGACCCCACCCACAGAACACGCTGCAGACACCCGCCGCCCAGTACATAGATTCATGGATGAGAATCTGAGTTGGAAGCTGCTGCCTGCACATTCAGATTTACGACCTACCACCGGCTCCCATGCACTCTGACCCCACGGCCATCAGACTGAAGCTAACGCACAGACCTGGCCGAGAAGCTGCTGACTACAGATCACACCACTACGAGGTTCTCTCAATTTAGCAGCCACTGAAGAGGAGAGGAGAATGTTCCTGTTCTCAGGAGGTGTTTAAGGGTAAAGTGGTATGATACATGCCACCTACTTCCAAATGGTTCAGAAATAAGAGACAGGGTGATAAATCCAATGTGAAGTGTTAAAGCTGATGAACTGGTAAAATTCATTTGGGAGGGTTTTTTAAATATTATTCTTGCACCTTTCCTGTGAGCTAGAAATTATTTTCAAATAAAGTTTAAAAATAACTAAGAGACAAAACCAGATAACACATTATAGCAAGAGTGACATGTTTACCTGAGTGTATCTGAGCGTTCAGATTTTTACTCTAAGGTAACAGCGTGGACAGGTGGGGACCTGACTCGGGGCTGGGAAGGAGGCGCTGTCTCCTCTTCCCACTCCCCCACAGGGACGCAGGCCCATCTCCAAGGGAAGCCAAACCCCAGCCTAAGCAGGGGGTCAGGCCTGGGGCTGCACACGGCAGGGAGGGAGAGTCAGGTGTTGACATCTGGGTCCCCCACATCCCAGCCCGTCCTCCCCAAGTCTGAACTACTGGTCCAAACCATGCTGGTTCCCCACACACCCTCTGTCAATTTGTTTTAAGGTGGTTTCTGGGGCTTGGACAGTGAGGCCAAGATGATTCTGCCAGCAGGGGCGCTTACCCTTGCCATAGGAAGTACCGTGGAGACCACTGACCCGCCAGTCAAAGTTCTGCTGGCAGATGGCGTCAACTAAACCAGTGCTGGTGCCATGGAACAGCTGCCTTTCGTCCACCATCTTCCCACCATTTCTCTTCTGCATCTGCTCTTTTTGCCTAGAATCATGAAGGGAACGTATGCTGGAGGCAGAGGGCACTTGCCACTAAACACAGGCTGCCCAACCCAAGAAAACATGTCTTATTAGACATGCCATGAGACCAAGAGCCATGAGACTCCAGTCACGGGCCAGGAGCCTGGAAAGCTGAGAGTAGGACCTGGATGAGAGCAGAGAGAAGCCCTCCCTCCTGGGCTCCAGGCCTCCACGGCTCCTTGAATCCCCAAAGCAGACAGACGAGCCCTTAGAAGGCAGGCTGCTTCTTCCCAGTATCCTGCTCCCGCCTGGAGCCTAGCCAAGGGAGCTGGAAGATGCTGGACAGCAGGGGCATCCTCCTCCCTCTCCTCTAAGTTCCCTGATCTCATCACCGGGCCAGAGTACAGATGACCCTGCTCCAGCCTCTTGTGGGGAAAGGGGAGCAGAACCCCAGGCCCACCACGGGGACCTGCTGTGGATTTCATTCCCACACGGACATGTGCCCGGGGATATGCCAGCCCTTGGGCACAAAAAGGAGGCCCCTGCCCTCTGGCTGCCAGGACAATAGCTTTACATTCCCCAGGGTGAGGGGTGGCTTCTATGGACCCTCTCCTGTTGATCTCCAGGGAGGCAGAGTGTCTATTGCAAGAGCTGGCTTTGTCCCTGGGGAAGCCACAGCACCCACCCCCTACTCCACCCTGTCTCTGGAGGGACATGCTGGCACTGAGTTGTACAAGTGAAGGGGGGGACAGAAGAGGGGCGCAGCTCCCGATCCCTGCAGCCTGGGGCAAGCAGCAGCTGCTGCGGCGGATTATCGCTGCCACACCGGCATGTCTGGGAAGCAGCTGTCTGAGGGAACAAGGGACCAGCCCACCAAGAGCGAGCCCTGGACACACCACTGGTAGATTTCCCAGAGGGCGGGGTTCTGGACCCGTTCAATCTTCTGAATGGAGTAGAGAGGCATTGTACTGGTGAAGAGGCTCCAGACCTTCTGAAACTCTTCTGAGGATGAAGGGACGGTGATCCTCTATAACAGGCAAACATTTTTACTCTTATCATCAAAGTGTAGAATACAGCTCTCTTCCCAAGGCTGCTCATGGAATGCCAGAACCACAAGCAAACACAGACATCTTTCTGTGTCTCAAGAGTAAAGGGGAGCATTTTCCTCACTCCCCTTAACTCCAAGGGGCAATCTCTCCAGGCTCGGATGTGTGCAATCTGTGGTCACTTCCCTCCTTTCCCTGACAAAGCCAGCCAGCCTGAAGGACAGGCAGGCATTGCTATGTCAGTACCACCCCAGGAGTTCAAGCATGGTCCCTGCTCTCCTCCCGACCCCACTCAGGGCCAACTACAGGGTCTATGAGACCCAGAGCTGGTGCCAGTGGATGTGGAACACACATGTCTGGCAGAAAAGGGGCAAACCCTGCCACAGGCAGTGATGCCACAGGCCATGCACGACACGTGCTGAGGGAAAGGCCAGGTTGGCGGATGGCACACAGCAGCTCAGGAGCTCAGTGAGACCAGGGGCACCCCTCCCTCCCAGAGAAGCCCGCCCCTACCCTAGCGTCTGGCTCTAGGAAAGTACTCTTGACGAGCCCACAGAGGCCCCTGATTGTCACACAGAGGGACAACACACAAATCCCTGATCCTGCTGTCTGGTCCCCAACCAGCTTACCTGTTTTCAGGTCCATGAGGCTGGGCTCAGTGACCCTGTTCCAGGATCACTGGGGATTCTCTCTGCATCATTCTTTCCTCCACCCAAGTGCAGCCTTATAATAACCACCTCATCCCCCACAGACCCTGAATTATCAGGGCTCTGTGTGAACATACATGGCTCTCTGCAACCTACAATCTGACTCTGGTTTCCCTGCTCCAGTCTCTCTGGAGGCCACCATGCCCTCTCCCTCAAGCCTGCCCTCCCAGCCCAGAGCTCGACAAGGACTCCCACACTTGTCACAGCTCAGCCCCCTGACCAGGGCACTCCACAGCAGGGCCTGACTTCCCTCTCCTGCACCCCCACATCTATGCACGCCCTCCACCCGAGACACTTCCTGTGTCCTGTCTTGGGTTCCTTCCTCATCCATTTCGCATCCACCAGCATGTTCCTCCCCAACCTCTCCTGTGTAAGCGCCAGCCGTCACCAGGTATGGACCCAGTGAGGCCTTCCTTGATCTCTGAAATACAGCCGCCTGGTCCCTGATGGCCAAGTACTGCATCTGCAGTCACCCAGCCCTCCAACGTCCTACCGGGGCTGCTGGTGTCTGGGTGTGCTTTGTGCATCTCCCAGGCAGGGGCTGTCAAGTTGGAAAAGCCAGTCTGCACAGTGCTTGCCGGGTCAGAGGCCAGAACCTCCACCTACACCTGGCATCATCAGACCCTGACCTGAGCTCTTTACCCAACTCAGCACAGTGCCCACTGCAAGCTGCTAAACAGAGTTTTCATTCTCTCGTCTTCCAGTAAGTTCCTAGTATCCACTTCCCAACTGCAACTCTTCTTTTAGATGGCTCTCATCACACTGAACCCTCTCCTGGCTTCTTTCCCTCTTCTTCTTAGTAAAACTTTTATCAGCTAAGCAGCTTATAATTACGCCCTTCCTAGAAAACTTCCAGTTCATCTTCCTCCCTCCACCATACATCCTTCTCCCCTCAGGCCACAGCCACCTCCTGAGCAGTCATTTAGCTGTAAATAAGCCCCAAGATCTGAAAGACACCAAACTTAGGACTCACCTCTCAGTGGCAAAGGACACAGCACGGTCTGCTTACCTGTGTCTAAGAACACCCTCCTCCCAGCCTAGGGCAGTGCCAGTCTCATACCTTAAAGCCAGTGTCCGGCAGGGCTGAGCGATCCCAATGGTCAGGAATGTTCTTTAGGCCTTGAGAATTGATGCTGCTACAAAATGTAAAGAAAAACACTTAGTCTGTTCTTAGACATAAGTAGGCCTCTCAGAAGTGCCTCCAGCAACCTAGGCCATCAGTCTCGAGTCTCAGCATATCATCTGTAAAGTCAGGGAGGAGGCAAGGAAGTACATAAGCACACTCTCCACCACGGGACAGCACTTCCATCTTGGCCTGTGTGGTCAAAACCAATCGGGCACAAGGGATCTGTTTTTCACCTGTACCCAAATACCTCTACCACATAAGGGAGAGAGCATTATGACTAAAGCTGCACACATAAACCCTCCCCATAATTTTATAAAATTCAAAGAGCCTTGAAACTTTCATTAAAAACAGCCTCAAGGCTTCCCTGGTGGTGCAGTTAAGAGTCTGCCTTGCAATGCAGGGGACATTGGTTCGATTGCCAGTCCAAGAAGATTCCACATGCCATGGAACAATGAAGCTTGTGTCCCATAACTAATAAGCCCACACATCTCAACTACTGAAGCGTTTGGGTCCTAGAGCCTGCACTCCACAAGAGAAGCCATTACAATGAGAAACCCATGCACAGAGTAGCCCCAGCTTGCTACAAAGAGAGAACGTCCACACAGCAAAGAAGACCCAGCATAGCCAAAATTAACTAAATAAATAATTTTTTTAAAAAACAGCCTCAGTGAAACTAACACAACACTATAAATCAACTATACTCTAATAAAAAACAAATTAAGTTAAAAAAACTCAGCTTCAATGATGTATAGTTGGCAGAACTATATATGTTTACATAAACATATGTAATATTTAAAAACATTTTTTTAAAACATAAAATTGATGTCAAAATTCACTTGGCAGTAGAAATTTGACTTGAACTGCTAAGAGGCTACTTGTGGTCTCTCTCATCCCTTCTTAAAGTGACTATGCAAAAAATATTAGCATGTTTCATTGCATGGATCACATAATACAAGCAGCACATGCTCTTTTTAAAAGTGAAATAAAAACTGAGTTCTAAAAAAATGTGGACCAAAGGGTTTAGAAATAAGGACTGTGAAACTAACTCCAAATCATTCCTAGTCAGTTTCAGAAGGCTCTGTTCTTCCCACAATAGATCTACCTTCTGTTTCTGCTGGCATGAGATATGTACCTTCTTCCTAAGCCTCAAAGAACTCTCACAAATAACTTTCCTAGGAAAATGGCACAATTTAAAAATAACTTAAAAGGTCCCACAAGCAAGAATCAGCCAGAAACAGACCCATGTAGATGTAAGATGCTAAAATTAGCAGGCAGGTTATAAAACAACTGCCTGCTAATTTCTTTCTATGTTTAAAGAAATTTAAGACAAACTTTAAAAACATATGCAAGGAACAGAAAACTATAAATAGGCCTGAAGGATTTGGAAAAAAAACTGTAGAAATGAAAAAAAAAATCTTTTAAGTATAAGTTCAATGGATAGGCTTATTAGCAGATCAGACAATCTAAAGAGAGGGTGGGTGAGCTGAAAGGTAAGGGCAGTAAAATTATCCAGAATGTGGGGCAGAGCAGTAAGAAGATGAGCAAGGAGGGGAAGAAGCCAAGACGTGGAAAACACAGTGAGAAGGCTTGAATTTAGTCACAGCCAAACTGAAGCTCCAAAAAGACAGTATCAAGAACAGGGTGAAGGCAATTTTCAAAGAGAACTAATGAGAAACAACAACCTACAGATTTAAGAAGCACAAAGAATCCTCAACAAGACAAATTAAAAATGCATATCTAGACACACCAGAGTGAGAGTGCCTGATACAAAGACAAATGGAAAATCTTAAAAGCAGCCAGAAGGGGAGGAAAAAAAGTGATTCTGGCAAAAAGCTTCAGTTAGACCAACAGCTGACTTCTCAGAAACAGCAATGGAAACCAAAGGACAGTGGAGTGATATCTTCAATGTTCCAAGAGAAAAAGAAACAAGTAAAACATCTATACTTGCGTAGATCCAATGTGGAAATCATATTGTGTGACCCCACTAACTGTGTAAATAAAGCATTTCTTTCTAAAAGCCACCCACACTAGAGTCTCAGTGGCCATGGAGGACCAAGCAGACTCACTTGCTAGAGTCATGACCACCAGCTTCCGTCACACAGGATAGAGGGAAGCACCATGCACTTTCCTGTGTCAACATGTGCAAGAGAGCAGGAAGATCCCAATCCCTCGTGTCTTAGTCTGAATCTCAACAAAATGACCACTCTTATTTCTGACATGTGGTGTCTGCCATGGTCCCCTGAAAACAAAGTAAAGTGAGGACAAAAGAGATCCAGTTTCAGAAAAGGGACAGGTTTTTCTAAACTGTACCAAACGTAGGCTCTGGATAGAGAAGGAAAGAAAAAAAGATGTCTAGGACTTCCCTGGTGGTCCAGTGGTTAAGAATCCACCTTCCAACACAGGAGACATGGGTTAGATCCCTGGTTGGGGAACTAAGTTCCCATATGCTTTGGGGCAACTAAACCCACGTGCCACAACTACCAGACCTGTACACCATAATCAAAGATTCCACATGCTGCAACCAAGACCTGACAGTCAAGTAAAACTAATATTTTTAAAAAATGATATCCAGAAGTAGGATCACTCATAATTAACCAAAACTAAATCCAGAGGCAATCCAAAGAGAAGAGACAGATCAGATCAGATCAGTCGCTCAGTCGTGTCCAACTCTTTGCAACCCCATGAATCGCAGCACGCCAGGCCTCCCTATCCATCACCAACTCCTGGAGTTCACTCAGACTCACATCCATCGAGTCAGTGATGCCATCCAGCCATCTCATCCTCTGTTGTCCCCTTCTCCTCGTGCCCCCAATCCCTCCCAGCATCAGAGTCTTTTCCAATGAGTCAACTCTTCGCATGAGGTGGCCAAAGTACTGGAGTTTCAGCTTTAGCATCATTCCTTCCAAAGAAATCCCAGGGCTGATCTCCTTCAGAATGGACTGGCTGGATCTTCCTGCAGTCCAAGGGACTCTCAAGAGTTCTCTCCAACACCACAGTTCAAAAGCATCAATTCTTCGGTGCTCAGCTTTCTTCACAGTCCAACTCTCACATCCATACATGACCACTGGAAAAACTATAGCCTTGACTAGCCGGACCTTTGTTGGCAAAGTAATGTCTCTGCTTTTGAATATGCTATCTAGGTTGGTCATAACTTTCCTTCCAAGGAGTAAGCATCTTTTAATTTCATGGCTGCAGTCACCATCTGCAGTGATTTTGGAGCCCAGAAAAATAAAGTCTGACACTATTTCCACTGTTTCCCCATCTATTTCCCATGAAGTGGTGGGACCGGATGCCATGATCTTCGTTTTCTGAATGTTGAGCTTTAAGCCAACTTTTTCACTCTCCTCTTTCACTTTCATCAAGAGGCTTTTTAGTTCCTCTTCACTTTCTGCCAAAAGGGTGGTGTCATCTGCATATCTGAGGTTATTGATATTTCTCCTGGCAATCTTGATTCCAGCTTGTGTTTCTTCCAGTCCAGCGTTTCTCATGATGTACTCTGCATAGAAGTTAAATAAACAGGGTGACAATATACAGCCTTGACGAACTCCTTTTCCTATTTGGAACCAGTCTGTTGTTCCATGTCCAGTTCTAACTGTTGCTTCCTGACCTGCATACAGATTTCTCAAGAGGCAGATCAGGTGGTCTGGTATTCCCATCTCTTTCAGAACTGTCCACAGTTTATTGTGATCCACACAGTCAAAGGCTTTGGCATAGTCAATAAAGCAGAAATAGATGTTTTTCTGGAACTCTCTTGCTTTTCCCATGATCCAGCGGATGTTGGCAATTTGAGCTCTGGTTCCTCTGCCTTTTCTAAAACCAGCTTGAACATCAGGAAGTTCACATATCGTTGAAGCCTGGCTTGGAGAATTTTGAGCATTACTTTACTAGCATGTGAGACGAGTGCAATTGTGCGGTAGTTTGAGCATTCTTTGGCATTGCCTTTCTTTGGGATTGGAATGAAAACTGACCTTTTCCAGTGCTGTGGCCACTGCTGAGTTTTCCAAATTTGCTGGCATATTGAGTGCAGCAGTTTCACAGCATCATCTTTCAGGATTTGGAATAGCTCAACTGGAATTCCATCACCTCCACTAGCTTTGTTCATAGTGATGCTTTCTAAGGCCCACTTGACTTCACATTCCAGGATGTCTGGCTCTAGGTCAGTGATCACACCATCGTGATTATCTGGGTCATGAAGATCTTTTTTGTACAGTTCTTCTGTGTATTTTTGCCACCTCTTCTTAATATCTTCTGCTTCTGTTAGGTCCATACCATTTCTGTCCTTTATCGAGCTCATCTTTTAACTAAATGATAAATATTTCTGCATGGTAAAATACTTCATAGACACAGCCAAAAGGCAAAAAACAAGCAAAGAAAAAATACTGCAACTTACATGACAAACTAAGGGCTGATCTCCCCAACAGAAAGAAGACTCAATGTTTAAGAAACATACCAAAATGTTGGCTGAAGAATGGACAAAAAGACAAATAGTCCCCAGAAAAAGAAATGCAAATGGCTCTTACATGTTAGGAAAGAATATTAAACCTCACTCATAAGAGAAAACGAATTAAATACACTGAAATACCCTTTCCCACCTTTACTGAAGAGCTTGATGACTTCCTGTTTTCAAGGCTGAAGGAAACAGGCACCTCACACATTCTGGGATGAGTGTACATGGTTAAGCCCCACAAACAGGAACTTGCATTTACCATCTAGGACTCCAACCTGATGGCTCACCTCCACAACTAACAAACAGCACATACAACAGACATTCTTTGTGGTATCATACTCATATTAGCAGATCACAAAAAGGCAAAGCATTCCTCAAAAGGGGACAGATTAAACCATGGCAAATACACATGACAGAGAATCATGAAGACAGGAACAGAATTCAGAAGACTTCAATGAACTGAAAGAGAGTAATTTCTTTTTCCCAAAAAGTTGTACAATACTCTAAGTGAAGCTTTCCTGGTAGTTCAGGCAGTGAAGAATCTGCCTGCAATGCAGGAGACTGGGTTTGATCCTTGAGTCAGCCCTAGAGAAGGAAATGCGCAATCCACTCTAGTATTCTTGCTTGGAGAATTTCATGGACAAAGGAGCCTGGAGGGGGTTGCAAAGAGTTGGACAAGACTGAGCAACCAATACACATACTGAAGTGATCACCACAGTAAGTCTAGTAACGATGTATTAAGTGAAAAAAGGTACAGAATAGTAGAGATAGAATGCTACCGTTTATCCAACAAAAGAAGACACTTTTATGTACATTTGCTCATTTTTGCAACACAGTAAAGATAAACTAAAAATTGATGAAAATGGTTGCCCGCCAAGGAAACAGTGCAGATATAGAAAGGAGAATTCTAACTACTGAGTAGATCTTTTCACAGTTTTGAGTTCTAAATCATGTTTTACACATAGCCAAAAATAAATTTATTAAGAAAGGGAGGAAAGAAGGCACACCTGGCTTCAAGGAAACAGGGATGGGCAACCCCAGGAGGTTACTCTGTTAAGACTCACAGGCACTCTATCTGCTTGATATTAACCTTTTCCCTCTAGCTTCTTTAAATGACCTTGCCATGCTCCACAAGTACAACCATCGAAGTCCATATGTGACATCTTAAAATAAGAAACGGAAACACTCTCGGTCCTCTGTGAAATAGAAATGAGCCAGATTTCTCCAGCTAATGGAAGAGGCAGTTCTCTTGACAGCAACGCTGGCTACAGTCCTGGCCTGGGCTGTCACACATCAAACTAATGGGCACTGTGGTACCTCTCGCCATCCAAGCCACCATCCCCCAGTAACTGGCAATGGGGATTGGAGAGAATTGACCCCTCCCCCAGCTCCAATCCCAGCCCACATGCCTCAAACCTAAAACTACCAATTCAGAGGTGTCTGATCAGTGCAGAGCTCACAAATTTGTTCCTGTCAGCAGCAGGAGGGTCCTGCTCCTAAATGCTCTTAAGGCCAGGCACAGCCCTACTGGTTTCTGGTAGTCTGATAAGGGAGCTCACTCAGGGGACAATTCGTGCCTGCAGCATCTGCTTTTGGTATTTTTAATTTTCCATGATATTCAAGTATTAAAATAATGGAGTTTTGGAGGCGTATTCCATTATTTCAACATTTACAAAAATTCAAGTCTGTGATTCAATTATTCACTTGAAAAGACACTTGATAAGCTAGCTTCAAGTCTAGACTGGCCTGCAGATCACAACAAGCAGCCTTGTAGTTAGATATCCCAACACTGCTACCCATAAGGATAATTCTTTCTCTGGTCCAATGCCTTTGCAACTAGTGGAATACGTATGCCAGTAATCAAACTGCTCTAGATGACTCTGAACTGGAACTGCCATTCATACATAACACAACTGGAGGACAAAGAGGAACTTTAAATGCTTTGTTAGAAACAAAAACCACAGTTTGCTACCAGTGGGGGAAAAAAACCAGCCCTGAAAAATGGTACTGATGAATCTATTTGCAGGAGAGGAACAGAGACACAGATGTAGAGAACAGACTTGTAGACACAAGGATGGAAAGACAGGGTGGGACGAATTGAGAGAATAGCACTGACATGTATACACTACCATGTGTAAAACAGGTAACTAGTGAGAATCCGCTGTGGAGCACAGGGAGCTCAGCTCTGTGCGCTGTAATGACCTAGAGGGGTAGAATGGGCATGGAGGGAGGCTCAGGAGAGAAGGGGTGTATGTACACATACAGCTGATTCAAGTTGTTGTACAGCAGAAACTAAGACAATGTTGTAAAGCAATTATATTCCAATTAAAAAATAAATAAAAACAAACATACAAACAGAAAAACCCCGAGCTGTTCAAAAAGATATCTTCCAAGTCATAAAGCAAAAGATGCAATCACTTGAAAATGGAACCAGAAAATTATCAGAGTTAGATCACTATTATTTCTTCACATTCTCTAAGTTAAGTCTAAACTAAGAAAGAACTTTCTGGTTTCTGGAAAAATCTGCACAAGAATACCTTCATGTCACAGTAACATCACTGGCAATCTTAAAGATAAAACATCTAATTAAGTGATTTGGGGGATATCTTTTCCTTTCTATTGTGTTTGGCTTATCATTTAATGCTTTGTTAATTATATCTGTATCATCATTAAAACAACTATACATCAAGCATTTACCTTTTTATAACTTTGTTAAATATTATACCTTTATAATACATTTTTACTTGAAGTATGGTAAATATATTTCCATTTACCATACAGGTAAACATATTACCATTTACCATTCCATGGTAAAGATTTTTCCATTTCATGAAGCCTCAACCTTCTTACAGATCACTCATATAAACAGTAGCACTTTGGTATTAAGTGAAAAGTAAAGTAGCTCAGTCATGTCCGACTCTTTGCGACCCCATGGACTATACAGTCCATGCAATTCTCCAGGCCAGAATACTGAAGTGAGGAGCCTTTCCCTTCTCTGGGGATATTCCCAACCCAGGGATCGAACCCAGGTCTCTGGCACTGCAGGCAGATTCTTTACAAGCTGAGCCACAAGGTAAGCCCGGTATTAAGAAGCAAAGTACAAATATACTCAGAGGGCAAGGCACAGGAAATAGAGACAGAGTGCCAGGGCATAAGATTGCAAGCCAACTAACCCTCTTGATGCTATAGCCAGTCTGAGTAGGTTTAGTACCTGTAGTTGAGCACGTATCAGCTGATACACATATTACATAACAAATTCCCCAAATGCCACCTACCAGGTCTGCTTCATCTTCACATCTTGGGGAGACACATATTTGGGTCTTCGGCAAACCTTTCTAACTGTGCCATAGATCACATTTTTCTGAATGAAGGCTGGTGGAAAAAAAACACAATATACATACAGGACGGCAGTGCTTTATCAACACAAATTAAACAGGTTATAAAGCTAATTCAAATGTTAAAGCCCACAATCAGTCTGTTAAAAATAAGGCAGTTTTACACATTTCAAATATTCATAATAGGTATCTGTAGGAGACTGGATTTAATGAATAGATGAATGATTAGTAATTGACATATCAATTATACATGAGTGCTTTTAAATTGTTCCTTCCAATCTTGTTTAAACTATTATTTTGCTCAGCAATTTTTCCCAGCTTGGATATAAAAAAGCTCCAGCCCAGCCTGAGACCAAATTACCACATCTTGAGCCAGTGGGATTTAGAGTTAATATAATAATTTTACGAGTAAAGTTTTTCTTAGTTTGACTAAACTTACTCAACAGCAGTATTTCTCAACCTTTTAAAACCTGCATAGTCTTTAACAAATGAAATTCTTACTCTATGCCAACCCCCAAGATTCTTATATTCATCCTGAGGGCAGAGAGGGGAACCTATCTTTCAGGCTGAAAAGTCATGAAACCTATAGATTACATGTCCCAACCACCAGGAAATCTCTGTCAAGTCTTACTTTCTGCACATAAACAATTTATTTGACTTGAAAAACTAATTCACCCTACTGCATTTGAGCATATACCCTGTGATCACCTAGGTGTGTGTCCCTCATGCCAGAGTCCAGGTAGTCAAGAATGGGCACTCCCGGGCAGTCCCCAACATTCTGATTGGGAGACCATACTCCAGACATGGCTACCACAACCCCTTCAGTTACCCATCACTCAGCCTCTCACCAATACTCTGCTAATTAGCTTACTTAAACAGGTTTTTCACTAGTCTGTTGACTAGCAATGCAATGACTCTTAAATAACCTTTTATCAGTTCAGTTGCTCAGTCGTGTCCACCTCTTTGCGACCCCATGAATCGCAGCACGACAGGCCTCCCTGTCCATCACCAACTCCCGGAGTCCACCCAAACCCATGTCCATTGAGTCGATGATGCCATCCAACCATCTCATCCTCTGTCATCCCCTTCTCCTCCTGCCCTCAATCTTTCCCAGCATCAGGGTCTTTTCCAATGAGTCATCTCTTCACATCAGGTGGCCAAAGTATTGGAGTTTCAGCTTTAACATCAGTCCTTCCAATGAACACCCAGGACTGATCTCCTTTAGAATGGACTGGTTGGATCTCCTTGCAGTCCAAGGGACTCTCAAGAGTCTTCTCCAACACCACAGTTCAAAAGCATCAATTCTTCGGTGCTCAGCTTTCTTCACAGTCCAACTCTCACATCCATACATGACCACTGGAAAAACCATAGTCTTGACTAGCCGGACCTTTGTTGGCAAAGTAATGTCTCTGCTTTTTAATATGATGTCTAGGTTGGTCATAACTTTCCTTCCAAGGAGTAAGCGTCTTTTAATTTCATGGCTGCAATCACCATTTGCAGTGATTTCGAGCCCAGAAAAATAAAGTCAGCCACTGTTTCCACTGTTTCCCCACCTATCTGCCATGAAGTGATGGGACCGGATGCCATGATCTTAGTGTTCCGAATGTTGAGCTTTAAGCCAACTTTTCACTCTCCTCTTTCACTTTTATCAAAAGGCCCTTTAGTTCTTCTTCACTTGCTGCCATAAGGGTTGTGTTATCTGCATATCTGAGTTTATTGATATTTCTCCCGGCAATCTTGATTCCAGCTTGTGCTTTCTCCAGCCCAGCGTTTCTCATGATGTACTCTGTATATAAGTTAAATAAGCAGGGTGACAATATACAGCCTTGATGTACTCCTTTTCCTATTTGGAACCAGTCTGTTGCTCTATGTCCAGTTCTAACTGTTGCTTCCTGACCTGCATACAGGTTTCTCAAGAGGCAGGTCAGGTGGCCTGGTATGCCCATCTCTTTCAGAGTTTTCCATAGTTTATTGTGATCCACACAGTCAAAGGCTTTGTAGGTGAAATTAAAAGGCGTTCGAGATACATGAATGGGCTAAGTATTTGTGAGACCTGTTCCCTATGTCCCTCGAACAAAGTAAAGCATGAGACCATCTCCCTAATTTACCATTAAAGAGAATACACTAGACGAAGTCCTAAACAAGCCCTGACCATGGGGATTCTGCCAACCGATACCAGCTAACAGACATCAGAATTCTGGCTCTGGAGTCTTGGCATTTATTTGCCTTCAGTGACTGTTCTGTCACTGAAGGACAGAGTCCTTCAGGGTCACTGAAGTTCCTGAAAGGACAGAGTCAAGCCTTCCCTGATGCTACAGAACGAGTCATTTGGCCTGCTGTGTGTGTTTTTTAAACGAACTTGCTTCCTAATAAATATTTAGTAAATAAATTTGAGTGGCAGACTGCCGCCTGAGACTTGCTTTCACTCTGTCGAGTAGTGAGGTTATGAAGGGAGAAGTCACCTGAAACCACTGTGGCTACTGTCATCTACCAACACACAGACCAAAGAGTTTTGCCCACCACGTGAGCTTGGGGCAGTCTGCAGGAAATATGCTTTTCTTAAGTTTGCAGTAAACTCAGTGTGTGTTCTTCCCCACCCTCATCTTGACTATTCTGTCCCTTGGGGGAGCTGCCTGGGTTGAGAGGCTGCATCTGACATTTCTAGTTGATTTGATAGTGTTCAGATACTTTAAAGAAATATTTTAAACTGTGGTCAGCAGCAGTCAGATGGGTGCTACTTGTATAGACTTGATCTTCAGGCCAGTCCCAACTTATTATTCCATAGATTTCTCACAATCCCCTTGACTGCACTTGTATTTATCAGACTGTGGATTGTAAAACCACCTCACACATGATTGATATTTCCCAGCAGATACTGAAAGCTGTAAGCAGTTCTCACTGTAAAGTAGAAGAAACTTTTAGGCTCTTAGCACAGGCACATCGAGGGGGCAGCGATTCTACCTTAACCAAAAGGATAAGTACAAGTACAAAACCACAAGCAAAACTAACCGGATAAAAGTAGGCAGATAGAGTGGACCTAGGATAATTCACCAAAGACAGTTTGCTGCCCTCCAAACAGATGGTCCACAAAAGTAAACAATAAACAGTGCTTAAAGTGCTGTTTAAAAGTGCTTAAAAGGAGGTCCACTTAATTTCCTTAAAAAAATGCTGAAAACTGATAAGGATTCAGAGATTAAAATGTGAATTTAAAGGCAAAACTGAATTGAACAGGAATGAACTGATAAATCCATGTGAAAATGGCTTGAAAAAAGCCACAAGAAACTGAAACTAAAGGAAAGAAAAACACCACACCTCACAGATAAGTCACTGGAAGACCTGACCAAAGGGTGTTTGGTCTGCTTCTGTCTGTCTGTCAAGGCAAGCAGAACAAGCCATTAAGGCCCGGACTCAGGCTACCACAAGCAGAGCACCTGATAATCTGCTTCACAGCAATTTTCAGCTGATGTGTGTCTACCATGTGTTTCCAGCCAGCCACCAGTGCTGAAGGCGCCTACAGAAAAGCTGACGTGGACTCTGCAGCTGGGAGTAGGAGGAGGAGCTGCACAGCAGAACCACTGTGACTCGTGTCAGTGACTAAAGTTAATCCTCAGACACAGGGACTTGCCCATGGCCCACAGGACCCTGCTACAGTGCTGCCTACACCACCACTGCCTCAGGCTGATGCTACTTGTCCCTCCACACGGGGTTCCTGTCGCCTGCTATCTACCCCAGGCAGCTCCCCCTGCATCCTGCTGGCTGGCTCATTTGTTGACAGGTCTATTCTCCCTTCTAGATCTGCAGCATTTCAGAACCGGGACCATTGCATCCTTCTCTTTCCTGGCCCTCAGTGTGTGTGCGGAGTTTCTCCACGGTTAAGATGGAAAAGGCAGGGCCAGCAGATTATCAGGCCCTACTGGGTGAGTGCGGTGGATCAGGAAATACCTTCTCCCAACCTCACCCTGGCCATGCTGCACAGCTTGTGGGATCTCAGTTTTCTGACCAGGGACTGAATACAGGCCAACCAGTGAAAGCCCAGAATCCTAATCACTAGGCCACTGGGGAACCCCAAAAAGTACCTTTGAAGTCTAACTCGTATGAGTGCTTTCCTGCCTGGAACCTCAGGGTGGCTGCTTGGGGGTTAGACCCCGAGGCACAGTACGCCAGGTAGGCCTTCTCCAAATCACTGCTGGTGACGCTGGTCACAGGGTGATCCATGCCCTGTGAAGGGAAAGCCAGATAGATATATGGTGAAGGCAAGAAGACAGACACTGGGGGCCATTCACACACCCGGCAGACAAGCCCACAGTGCGTGTCCGTGTCCTGGGGAGGCAGATGAGAGGAGCTGGGGGTGGGGCTGTGGTAGGAGAGAGAGGCACAGAACAGGAGCCAACAGGACTGCCTGCTGTAAACTGCTCAGGAAAATGGAAGACAGCCCACATGGGCCCAACTAACCTGGACAACCGTGTCAGGAGCAATGGAAGAGAGGGTGTTCAATTACTTGTAACGGATGACACAACCCTTCAAGTACAAGTAAACTCGCAAATGCTATTTCACTGAGGGCCTGAGCACTGCAGCCTCTTCTGTCCATTGTTTCGGCCTCATCCCTCCCTCTCCTGACCAAACCCAGAGCCACACTAGACAGCCTCCCTGAACAAATCCAGGGAAGACAGAAAAAATCCCAGGATGCTCGGGGGGGAAGGCAGGTGGGGCAGAGGACAGATGCAGGAAGGCTGGCACTGGAAGAAGAGGGAAGGAGGAGGGCTCAAGTCATCTGCTGAGAGTGCCCACATCCACCTGGCCAGCGGGTACAGAGTGGTAATACCTCTGCATTTCAACTGGCCAGTGTCTTTCTCCTGAGGACCTGCTATGTGCAAACACTGTCTTCAGCCTGGGGGCACGTCAGTGGCCAAAGCCCCCACAAAGCTCACGTTACAGAGTTCCCAGGGAAAAAAACATTTCAAATGCAGTCAAGAGCATGAAACTAAAGCTTTAATATAGCCTCTCACAACCCAGAAAAATACAAATGTCTATTAGACCACATAGCCCAACTGTCTTTTGGGAGAAGCTGTCATTATAGAAATGGTGACCTCCCTACACATGTATCTCTACAGATAACCGGGGTCAGGGGGAAGCTCCCTCTAATCTTGATTCATCTATGAACATCTCTGACTAGTTGACAGCAGCAGTTACTTGACCCAAATACCAAATCAATAGCTGAAACAAGTTAATTTCATATACTTTTCCACCTTTTGTAAAGTGACTACTATAGATAAAGCAAAAAGCTAGCTCTGAAAAGCCTTAAGCTTTAGTCCACAGCTACACAAACACTCCTGCACACCCAGGCACTCGCTCTGGAGTTACCTGTTCAACAGTAAGAGAGACATTTTTCTACCCCCATTTAACAAACTATGATATCACTACAACCAAAGTTACTCAGTCCTCATGAACTAACAGATAGCTAATTGTTCCAAGATGTGACCTCATACAAATGAACTCTAAATTATCCAGTTCTGCCATAATTCCCCCAAAGCAAGTGAGTCATAAGGGGACCTGGGGATCTTTGGCTCTGTCAAGGGCTCCCTGGAGCAGTCCTTGTGCCCATGTTTGCAAAGATTCCTCCATCATGGACCCACAGGAAGAAACATTCATACTCTTTCCGTAACACTTACTTGTCGTCCATATTCCTGCCAAGAGCCAAACTCATCAGTCCAGTACCAAACCCAGTTGGTGGTGAGGATGAAGTGTGGAGGTTTGGTGACCGAGGAGGCTGTGGAGAGACGGCGAGCCTGGGTGGCACCAAACTTCATGGTGTCAAAGTTCAGAAAACCAATGAGAAAGCTACTGGATGTCTCAGTGCACGTGACCCTGCAAAAGAACACAAGAAGTAAACTGAAAGTCCAGCCACGTGAACGTGGGCCCCTCAGCTTCTTTCGTGGTCTCCGAGTCACTCGGCTGAAAGATGTGAACATACATGGGACCTGCACATTTAAAACAATGCGTCAGGGTGGGAGGGGACTTGCTTTAAGATCCATTTTGCTGTGTGAAAATAATAAAATCACAATACTATGGAAAAGAGCCCCTGGAGGAGACAATGGCAACCCACTCCAGTATTATTGCCTGAGAAATGCCATGGACACAAGAGGCTGGCAGGCTACCGTCCATGGGGTTGCAAAGAGTCAAGACACAACTGAGCAACTAAGCACACAAACACACACACACCATGGAGAACTTGTTATCATGACATTCCTTTCATTACACAAAAATGCTAGGTAAACAGCTTTTTAAAAAATGCATTGCTGAGCTGACAAAAAACAAAAATCCTTAGAAGCCAAAAATAGTTAATATACACTGCATGTGGGCTGGGCCAGTCCCCCTACTAAGTACTTTATACATTTTAAGGGATTAAGTCTTCATTGTACCAAAGCTGCGACTCATCCCCATTTTTACAGATGTGAAAACAGAAGCCCGGGGAGGTTCAGAAACCTGTTCAAAGTTAAACAGCTAATAGACAGCAGAGCTGGGGTTTAAGTTAAGCAGTTTGGCAGAATGGCCTGCACTCTGAGCCACCACGATCTACTCGCTTTCCAAATGCTGTACTGCCCCAAGAGCAAAGGGAAGGTCTGGAACCAGTGAGGTGAATGAAAACTAAAGCCATTGGCTGTCCAAAGGCGATGTCAGTGAGTAATGACAAACAGCCCTATTTTTAGTGGCAATGAGGAAACAGGAAACAAATGTAGTATCTGAATATGGTCAAGGGTTAAATCTCCAAAGAGATATTTCAGCATAAAATCATGATTTTAAAAGACTACACATCCTTAGTGAAGGGAGCTGGAAAAGGAATCTGCTTTGCAAAGGAAGTCAGCAAGGAAATTTGCCTATGTCAGAGTTGGCTTTGGAAGGAAAGGAAGAAAACTTCCACTGAGAACTCATAAACTGCTCATGCCTCAAGGAAGTTAAGTTGATTCACACTTCTTTTGTGAGAATTAAATTTAGAGACCCACAGTGACATTTCCCATAGAAGCAAACACAAATCCTCTCTGGAAGGAATTTACCTTCAACTCGGGCCTCAAAAGAATTTCTATAATGCTTAAGATGGTATAAAGAGTAGGGAACTCTCCTACACTGTTGGTGGGAATTTAAATTGGTATAGCCACTATGGAGAACAGTATGCTAAGTAGCTTCAGTCGTGTCCGACTGTGTGTGACCCCATAGATGGGAGCCCACCAGGCTCCCCCGTCCCTGGGGTTCTCCAGGCAAGAACACTGGAGTGGGTTGCCATTTCCTTCTCCAATGCATGAAAGTGAAAAGTGAAAGTGAAGCCACTCAGTCGTGCCTGACTCTTCGCGACCCCATGGACGGCAGCCCACCAGGCTCCTCCGTCCGTGGGATTTTCCAGGCTAGAGTACTGGAGTGGGGTGCCATTTCCTTCTCCAGGAGAACAGTATGGAGGTTCCTTTAAAAATAGAACTACTATATGATAATCCTGCAATCCCACTCCCAGGCATATATCTGGAGAAAAACATGATCCGAAAGGATACATGAACCCCAATATTCATTGCTTCACTGTTTATAATAGCCAATACATGGAAGCAACCTAAGTGTCCATCAACAGAGGAACGGATAAAGAAGATATGGTGTGTGTGTGTGTGTGTATATATATATATATATATGAATATTACTCAGCCATTAAAAAAGAAATAATGCCATTTACAATATGGCATTATTCTGGGTGGATGGACCCAGAGTGTCATACTGAGTGAAGTCAATCAGACAGAAGGAGAAATATCGTATGACATCCCTTATATGTGGTATCTAAAAAGAAATGACACAAATGAACTTAAAGAAGAGAAAAAGACTCACAGACTTAGAAATCAAATTTATGGTTGCTGGAGGAAAGGGACAGTTAGGGACTTTGGTAAGGTCATGGACATTGCTATGTTTAAAATGGATAACCAACAAGGACCTACTGCATAGCACATGGAACTCTACTCAATGTTATGTAGATGTTATGTAGATGCCAGTCTGGATGGGAGGTGCCTTTGGAGGAGAATGGATACATGTATATATATATGGCTGAGTCCCTTTGCTGTTTACCTGAAACTACAACAAGATTGTTAGTCAGCTACAACCCAATACATAATAAAAGTTTAAACTTTTAAAAATTTCTACAGATAAAGTTTCAGCAAACATAAGCTTATAATCAAATAAACCAGAAACAAGACACCATAAGCAAAATCCAGCAAAACCAGTCCACTAAAGACAACAGATGTTAAGAGTTGTTGGATATAAATATACAATATGAATGAAGTGTTTTTTAAAGTTAATATTGAGTATCAAAAGTATGAGTATGGATTAAGAAACTGTAAGAATTAAGCAGGAAAAAACAATCTTTAGAAGTAAATAATTATAATCTTAAAATCACAGTAGACAGGACACACTTCATCTCAGACAAGGCTGAACTAATGAACTAGGTAACCAAGTGAAGAAATTCCCCTGCATACAGCACAAAGGACGACGTGAGAGATAAGTCAAAAAACATAAAAAACAGAGTAAGAAGATCTTAATATATGTCTAATTAGAAGTCCAGAGAAACAATATTTTTGAGGAACTTTCAGAAATGATTAAACATAAAACCTTCCACTCAAAAAGAATGAATTATAAACAGACTAAATAAAAATAAGTCCACATATAGACAGATCTTTGTGAAACTGTAGCACCAGAGGCTGACTGTATGTTTAGTCAGAGAGGAAAAAAACAGATTACCTACTGTAATGTGTTGAACTGTATCCTCACTCGTGGCAGCTGAAATGTGACCTCACTAAGAAATAAGGTCTTCTCAGATATAATTAAGATGAGGTCATACTCAAGTAGGCTGAGCCCTAATCCCATGACTTGGTGTCCTCATAAAAAGAAATTTGGACACAAAGACACATAGGAGAAAGCCATGAGACAAAAAAGAAAGAGATTAGAGTAACGCAGCTATAAACCAAGGAATGCCAAGAAATATGAAGGATTGCCAACAACCACGAGGAGCTAGGAGGAGGCAAGAAGGATCTTCCCCTGGCGTCTACAGACAGAGCATAGCCCTGCTGACACCTTGACTTTGGAATTCTAGCCTCCAGAAACATAAGAATAAATTCTTGCTCCTAAGACACCAAATTTGCAGTCATCTGTTACGACAGCACCCCAGCCCCAGGCCAAACAATGTATTTATACTGATAACTAACTTCTAAATAAGCAATGGGAGCCAGAAAACAATGGAATAATCTTTGAAGAATTAAGAGAAAACACCCAATAAAACTATTTTTCAAGAATGAAGATGAAATAAACACTTTCAGATAAACAAAAAACACATCTGCCACCAGACCCTCACTAAACCAACTTCTAAAAGATGAATTTAAAAGAAAATGATCCACAAGGAAACATATGAACAAAGGATTGTGTGCAAAAATACAAAATGATAAATGTCTAAATTTAAACAAATACTGACTATATAAAACAATGTTAATTTCTAACTCCTGGGATTAAGAAAATAATAGAAGCAATTTTATACAACACATTTTATATGCCTGGCATTGTTCTGAGCATTCTACACATTAATTCTTTTAATTCTCAAAATAATTAATCCTTTAATGTAGGAACTATTATTTTTATACACTTGACATAAGGAAAAACTGGGACACAAGAAGACTAAGTAATTTGCCCAAATTCACACAGTGGTAAATGAGTTTGAATGGAACTAGTCAGAATTCAAGTGTTCAAGACTCTTTTATTGTTCGAGAGAATGATAAAATGTATTAATTAGCTTAAGTTGTTAAGCTAAAGTTTATTAAGTTAAAGGGTCTGTTTTCCAGAGTAACCACTAAAAGAACAGAAAGTCACTATATAACTTCCAAATTAATAGATGAGGGGGGAAAAAATCAAATGAGGAAACATCTAAGAGAAGACCAAAAAGAGAAAAGAAAAACAGAAAAAGCAGGTCAAATAGCAAAAACAGACAGTAGAAATAAATTCAAAATTAATCACAATGTGTAAATAGGCAATCCCAACAAATGAATAAACCACTATAAAAAAAAGATTAAAAGACAAAGATTGTCAAACTGAAAAAATATCCAGTTTTGTTATGTTTACAGGAACTATATCTAAAATAGAAACAAAAGAGCTTGAAAGTAAAATAGTGAAGCGGGCTAAAAGAAAGCAGACATAGTTATATTAATATCAAATGAAACAGACTTAAGGCAAAAAAAGCATTACTAGAAATACTAATAAAAAGCACTCATTTTATAGTACTACCAGGTTCAATTTACTGGGAAGATAAAATTTTTAACTTCTATATACTTCATAATAGTTTTTAAAATATAAAATAAAAATTGATGGGATTACAAGGAGAAACCAACAAATTCATAGTGAATTGTTAACATACCTTTCTGGCTAACTGATACAAGAAGCAGACAAAGAAATCAATAAAGATACAAAAAATTAGAACCACACAATTTACACCCATCTAACACCACATTCAAAACACTCTGTATACACAGAACTTTTACCAAAGTTAATGATATACTAGCTTCCCTGGTAGCTCAGTTGGTAAAGAATCCCCTTGCAGTGCAGAAGACCCCAGTTCAATTCCTGGGTCAGGAAGATCCCCTGGAGAAGGGAAAGGCTACCCACTCCAGTATTCTGGCCTGGAGAATTCCATGTGGTCACAAAGAGTCAGATGCAACTGAGCAACTTTCACTTTTACAACAAAATTCAAAGTATCTGTTACTATACAGCCTGACCACAATGCAATTCATTTGAATTTAAATTTTAAAATTAATTTTAAAATATACTTAGAAATAAATGATAGGTCATCTAATCTATGGGGTCAAAAAAGGATAAAAGTCTGTTCCTCTAAAAAAGAAAAATATGAGTAACAAATCTCTGCAAGACTGATGAAGAAAAAAGGGAGGGCAGAAAAAAAGATTAAAAGTGTAAATTAAAGATGGCATAGACACTAATAGCGATATTACAAGTAACTTTATGACAGTAAGTTTTAAAATAAATACAATGACCAAACTCCTAGAAAAAATATCAACTTACCAACTGACTCAAGGAAAAACTGAAAACCTGACTGGTCCTATAATAATTATAAGAAATTGGGTCAGTGTGGGGAGGGAGGAGGGAGGAGGGTTCAGGATGGGGAACACATGTATACTAATTAAATAATTTTCTATTAAAAAAAAAAAAAAAAAAAATAAAAAATAAATAAAAAGAAGAAACTTGTTTCTCATAAAAAAAAAAAAAGAAAAAGAAATTGGGTCAATAGTTTAAAATCTTCCCAAGAATTAAACATCAAGACTAGAAACTTTTAGATGCATAATCATTCAGGAAAAAAATAACTCTGATTTCACATGGCCTTTTGAGAATAGAAAAAATATCCATCCCAATCTCATTTTTATGAGGCTAGTAATTTCATAAGATAAAAACCAGGCATCATTATACTGTACATCTGTAACATATAATACTGTACATCAACTATACTTCAATTTTAAAAAACAAGCAAAGACAACATGAAATAATTATAGACCAATCTTATTCAAACATAAATTCAAAAGTCTTAAACCAGAGAGTGGCAATCCAAATTCACCATTATGTGTGTGTGTGTGTTTGTGTACGTGTGTGTCTACATACGCACAGGCATGACTTAGGCCTGGGAATGAAATGGACTTAACATTAGAAAATTAATGTAAATCACTGCATTAACAAGCAAAACAGAACAAAACATAGGCTCTTAATGCAGAAATTGTACTCAATAAAATTTAATTTCCATACACAATTAAAGAAAAACTCCTGGCATATTAGGCATAAAATCAGAATTGATTAGCAATGCTAAAGGTTCCAAACATTCACATATGCTTAAGGGAAAACATTTTTAAATTACTCCTTTTAAAATTAGGAAAAAAAAAGAAGAATAATCTTCCAGTTATTATCATTTCTGTTCAGCATGAGGAGTCTTAGCCACTATAATAAGGCAATCCAAAGAAATAAAATTTTTAAGAATTAAAAAGTAAAACTTAGAGTGCTATTCACAGATATTAATTTCTAAACATGTATCAAGTATATTGAGAATTATACAGATAATTCAAATAAATTATCAGTAGCTAAGATATTTCAGTAAAGTTGCAGGAGATAAGGTAGAAAAGTCAACTGCCTTTCTACACATCAGCAGGGAGAAAATAAACAAAAAAATTTAACTAGGGATGCAATGAAATGTTCCCTTGGTATCTCTAATTTTCTTGAAGAGATCGCTAGTCTTTCCCATTCTGTTGTTTTCCTCTATTTACTTGCACTGATCACTGAGGAAGTCTTTCTTATCTCTCCTTGCTATTCTTTGGAACTCTGCATTCAGATGCTTATATCTTTCCTCTTCTCCTTTGCTTTTCGCTTCTCTTCTTTTCACAGCTATTTGTAAGGCCTCCTCAGACAGCCATTTTGCTTTTTTGCATTTCTTTTCCACGGGGATGGTCTTGATCCCTGTCTCCTGTACAATGTCACGAACCTCCATCCATAGTTCATCAGGCACTCTATCAGATCTAGTCCCTTAAATCTATTTCTCACTTCCACTGTATAATCATTAAGGGATTTGATTTAAGTCATACCTGAATGGTCTAGTGATTTTCCCTACTTTCTTCAATTTCAGTCTGAATTTGGCAATAAGGAGTTCATGATCTGAGCCACAGTCAGCTCCTGGTCTTTTTGCTGACTGTATAGAGCTTCTCCAACTTTGGCTGCAAAGAATATAATCAATCTGATTTTGGTATTGACCATCTGGTGATGTCCATGTGTAGAGTCTTCTCTTGTGTTCTTGGAAAAGGGTGTTTGCTACGACCAGTGTGTTCTCTTGGCACAACTCTATTAGCCTTTGCCCTGCTTCATTCCGTACTCCAAGGCCAAATTTGCCTGTTACTCCAGGTGTCTCTTGACTTCCTACTTTTGCATTCCAGTCCCCTATAATGAGAAGAACATCTTTTTGGGGTGTTAGTTCTAAAAGGTCTTGTAGGTCTTCACAGAACCATTCAACTTCAGCTTCTTCAGCATTACTGGTTGGGGCACAGGCTTGGATTACTGTGATATTGAATGGTTTGCCTTGGAAACGAACAGAGATCCTTCTGTCATTTTTGAGATAGCATCCAAGTACTGCATTTCTGACTCTCTTGTTGACCATGATGGCTACTCCATTTCTTCTAAGGGATTCCTGCCCACAGTAGTAGATATAATGGTCATCTGAGTTAAATTCACCCATTCCAGTCCATTTTAGTTCGCTGATTTCTAGAATGTCGACATTCACTCTTGCCATCTCCTCCTGTTTGACTACTTCCAATTTGCCTTGATTCATGGATCTAACATTTCAGGTTCCTGTGCAATATTGCTCTTTACAGCATCTGACCTTGCTTCTACCACCAGTCACATCCACAACTGGGTATTATTTTTGCTTTGGCTCCATCCCTTCATTCTTTCTGAAGTTATTTCTCCACCGATCTTCAGTAGCATATTGGGCACTTACCGACCTGGGGAGTTCCTCTTTCAGTATCGTATCATTTTGCCTTTTCATACTGTTAATGGGGTTCTCAAGGCAAGAATACTGAAGCAGTTTGCCATTCCCTTCTCCAGTGGACCGCATTCTGTCAGACTTATCCACCATGACCCGTCCATCTTGGGTGGCCCCACACGGCGTGGCTTGGTTTCATTGAGTTAGACAAGGCTGTGGTCTGTGTGATCAGATTGGCTAGTGTTCTGTGATTATGTTTCAGTATGTCTGCCCTCTGATGCCCTCTCGCAACACCTACCATCTTACTTGGGAACATTTCATGCAAAGATGGGCACAATAAAGGACAGAAATGGTATGGACCTAACAGAAGCAGAAGATATTAAAAAGAGGTGGCAAGAATACACAGAAGAACTGTAGAAAACAGAGCTTCACGACCCAGATAATCACGATGGTGTGATCACTGACCTAGAGCCAGACATCCTGGAATGTGAAGTCAAGTGGGCCTTAGAAAGTATCACTACGAACAAAGCTAGTGGAGGTGATGGAATTCCAGTTGAGCTCTTTCAAATCCTGAAAGATGATGCTGTGGAAGTGCTGCACTCAATATGTCAGCAAATTTGGAAAACTTAGCAGTGGCCACAGCACTGAAAAAGGTCAGTTTTCATTCCAATCCCAAAGAAAGGTAATGCCAAAAAATGCCAACTACTGCACAATTGCACTCATCTCACATGCTAGTAAAGTAATGCTCAAAATTCTCCAAGCCAGGCTTCAGCGATACGTGAACCGTGAACTTCCAGATGTTCAAGCTGGTTTTAGAAAAGGCAGAGGAACCACAGATCAAATTTCCAACATCTGCTGGATCATGGAAAAAGCAAGAGAGTTCCAGAAAAACATCTATTTCTGCTTTATTGACTATGCCAAAGCCTTTGACTCTGTGGATCACAATAAACTGTGGTAAACACTGAAAGAGATGGGAATACCAGACCACCTGACCTGCCTCTGGAGAAACCTGTATGCACGTCAGGAAGCAACAGTTAGAACTGGACATGGAACAACAGACTGGTTCCAAATAGGAAAAGGAGTACATCAAGGCTGCATATTATCACCCTGTTTATTTACCTTATATGCAGAGTACATCATGAGAAATGCTGAGCTGGAAGAAACACAAGCTGGAATCAAGATTGCCAGGAGAAATATCAATAACCTCAGATATCCAGATGACACCACCCTTATGGCAGAAAGTGAAGAGGAACTAAAGAACCTCTTGATGAAAGTGAAAGAGGAGAGTGAAAAAGTTGGCTTAAAGCTCAAGCTTCAGAAAACGAAGATCATGGTATCCGGTCCCATCACTTCATGGCAAATAGATGGGGAAACAGTGGAAACAGTGTCAGACTTTATTTTGGGGGGCTCCAAAATCACTGCAGATGGTGACTGCAGCCATGAAATTAAAAGACACTTACTCCTTGGAAGGAAAGTTATGACCAACCTCAGTTCAGTCAGTTCAGTCGCTCAGTCATGTCCGACTCTTTGCGACCCCATGAATCGAAGCACACCAGGCCCTCCTGTCCATCACCAACTCCCAGAGTTCACTCAGACTCACGTCCATTGAGTCAGTGATGCTGGAGTGGCCGAGAGGAGCTACCCCACTCCCCCACGCCCGAGGCCAGGGGTGGAGGCCAGGAGGAGCAACCCCACATCCAAGGAGCGGTGGCTGCGCGGGCACAGGAGGGCCTAAAGGAGCTATCCTGCGTTGAAGGTCAGGAAGGGCGGCAGTGAGGAGATACCCCTTGTCCAAGGTAAGGAGCAGCAGCCGCGCTTTGCTGGAGCAGCCGTGAAGAGATACCCCACGCCCAAGGAAAGAGAAACCCAAGTAAGACGGTAGGTATTGCAAGAGGGCATCAGAGGGCAGACACACTGAAACTGTACTCACAGAAAACTAGTCAATCTAATCACACTAGGACCACAGCCTAGTCTAACTCAATGAAACTAAGCCATGCCCGTGGGGCAACCTAAGACGGGCCGGTCATGGTGAAGAGATCTGACAGAATGTGGTCCACTGGAGAAGGGAATGGCAAACCACTTCAGTATTCTTGCCTTGAGAACCCCATGAACAGTATGAAAAGGCAAAATGATAGCATACTGAAAAGAGGAACTCCCCAGGTCAGTAGGTGCCCAATATGCTACTGGAGATCAGTGGAGAAATAACTCCAGAAAGAATGAAGGGATGGAGCCAAAGCAAAAACAATACCCAGCTGTGGATGTGACCAACCTAGACAGCATATTAAAAAGCAGAGACATTCCTTTGCCAACAAAGGTTCGTCTAGTCAAGGCTATGGTTTTTCCAGTAGTCAGGTATGGATGTGAGAGTTGGACTGTGAAGAAAGCTGAGTGCCGAATAATTGATGCTTTTGAACTGTGATGTTGGAGAAGACTCGAGAGTCCCTTGGGCTGCGAGGAGATCCAACTAGTCCATCCTAAAGGAGATCAGTCCTGGGTGTTCATTGGAAGGACTGATGCTGAATCTGAAACTCCAATACTTTGGCCACCTGATGCGAAGAGCTGACTCACTGGAAAAGACCCTGATGCTGGGAGGGATTGGGGGCAGGAGGAAAAGGGGATGACAGAGGATGAGATGGGTGGACGGCATCACTGACTTGATGGACATGAGTTTGGATAAACTTTGGGAGTTGGTGATGGACAGGGAGGCCTGGCATGCTATGATTCATGGGGTCCCAAAGAGTCGGACACGACTGAGCGACTGAACTGAGCTGAACTGAGGGATGCAATGCACAGTATGATTAACTATAGTTAATGATGCTGTATAGCAGTATTTGCATGTTGCTAACAGAATGAATCCTAAAAAATTCTCATCACAAGAAAAATAAAGGTATTAAAGTACATTTAAATGAGTTGCTGTATTATGACATCAGTTCTCCCCAAACGTAATAGACAATGCAATTTCTAGTTAAAAAAAAATCACAACAGAGTTTTTTTGTGAAAACCAACAGGCAGATTTTAAAATTTCTGAAGAGGAAAAAAAGACCAAGAGGCAAGATAATCTGAAGGAAAACAGTGGGAAACTGCCTTACCAGACACCTAAAGTTACTGTAAAGCTCTTCTACATGAGACAGTGTGATACTGATAAGAGACACACAGATCAATGAAGCAGAAGGGGCCAGAAAAAGAAGTGTATTTGCTAACTCAACACCTAACACAGACAGCATTGAAAACAGGTGCAAAAAAGATGGCCTACTTACAAAAGTAGTACTTGGCATCTAAGTCTGAAATTAACCTATACAATATATTACATTTTGTCAAATCTGACTCAGTTTGGGTGGGTTTAAAAATCGACTGACTTCTGGAAATGAACAATGTAAGATAGCTGAACAACATGAACGTATTTAATGCCACTGAACCTTACACTTAAAAATGGTTAAGATGGTAGGTAAATTTTATGTCTGTTTCGTCACAATTTTTTCTTTTGCTGAGTAGAGTTTAACATTTGGCAGCAGGTGTTGTTCTTTTGTCCATAAGAGACAGAGGTGAATTACAAATGTATTTTTTTTTTAAATCACCTGAAATACTCTCTCTCTCTCTCTCTCTATATATATATTTACATATATCCCAAATATATTTTGGTTCACTTTTCTCAGTTTGGTTATTTTGGTGTTTTTTTTTCCCACATGGACTATTTTTAAAGTCTTTACTGAATTTGTTACAATATTGTTTCTGTTTTATGTTTTGGTTTTCTGGCCACAAGGCATGTGGGATCTTAGTTCCCTGACCAGATGGAACTTGTACTTCTTGCAGTGGAAGGTGAAGTCCTAACCTTTGGACTGCCAGAGAAGTCCCTGCCTCATTGTGATTTACTTTTTGAATATATTTTTATGTTTTTAATCTTAACCTTTTATTTATTTTTTAATGCTTTACTTATTTTACAATCTTTCATGTTGGAGTGTAGTTGGTTAACAATGTCGTCTTAGTTTCAGGTGCATAGCCATGTGATTCAGTTATATACACACACATACACACACACACATTTATCTATTGTTTGTCAAATTCTTTTCCCATTTAGATTATTGCAGAATATTGAGCAGAATTCCCTCTGCTCTACAGTAGTTCCTTGTTATCTATTTTAAATATAGCAGTGTGTACATGGCAATCCCAAACTCTAAATTTTTAGTTGAATATATTTTTTAAAGTGGTCTTTGGAAATTCATCTTCATAAGAATGAAATTGGACATATACTCCATCACAGGCAAGGAGAGGTTAATGCAGTCCTTAAAATGTTAAGAGTTTTTAAAGAAAAATTCAGGACAATTTTTTGACGGTCTCAGGATAAGGAAGAATTTCTTATGACACAAAAAGTAGAAACCCTCCAAAAAAAAGGAAAAGAAAAAAACAGTATAAAACCATAAAGAAGAGGATGGAAAAATACTTCTCTTCATTAACAGATACCTTAAGCTGACAGGGGGAGTTCATTTATTTTCAATATATACTTAATACCCAGACACTTGAAGAATTCCAAAACTAAGGAAAAGCACAACCTTTCCCCTCAACAAAACAGGCAAACTACAAACACAGACATTTCACAGCAGAGAAAGCACAAGTGGGCACTGAGGAGACACCTCTCCTCACAAGGATTCAAGGGTATGCAAACAGAGACCTCACTTTACACTGAAGACTAGAAAAGCACAGATATCAGACTGCACCAAATGTGAGAGAGCCACGTCGTTACAGACCGCTAATGGGGGTGGGAAGCGGTACAGTCACTGTGGAAGACAACCTGGCACCCGCCAACAGAGCCGAGGAGGGACCAGCCTGGCTCCCAGCAGGCTCACCCCCAACACCTAAGTCACAGAAGCCGGAGCACATGTGAACACATAAACACATGGGAACCGTCGAGAGCAGCTCCCTTCAGACCAGGTTAAAGGACAGGCAAGACTATCTGTGCTGACAGACGCTGAAACAGCAGTGGTTTGTGACATGGACACTGACCGGAAGAGGGCTGGAAGGGGGGCTTCTGGGTGATGAAAATGGTCTACAGCTGGATCAGGGCACTGGCTGCACAATTTATGCCTTCCTCAAAATTCACTGACCTATATGCTTAGTAGCTGTGCATATCACCAAGTATCCATTTTAACTTAAAAAGCCTCAGAAAAGGAGAGGAAGAGAAGGGGGAGACTTAGATAAGGGCTGGCTACATGAGCCACTTAATCTTCCAAAAGGGGGATAATTTGTTTCCCATACTTTACCAGCATCAAGTTGCACATAACTGTACCCTAAGCACAAATTTATTTTACCCACTCAAAAAACGGGCTCAAATTCTCTTCTTGGCAACATATGTTCCAAGGAATCCAAGATATGGTAAGCATTTGAAAATAAAGTTACTCAACACTTCCCCATTTACTCTAAGTGAAAATTCTAGGACATACGTAGAAAAATAAAAAAGACTGAATGATAAACAGCAGTTCAGCTGCATGACTTTACAGGCAAAGGCTAAAATTTCACAAATGACTACTTCTTGGTTTTCTGGACTAATCAATGAGGATACATTTACATAATCGATCCCAGAATCAAATCATTCAAAACTTACTTGGTACCCCTCCCTCACTCCTCTCCCCATAGCTCCTCCCTGAAAAAAGAGGAAGATGAGGGAACAGAGGCGTCAACCACCAGCATGACCATCAGCCCTCAATTTCCAGCCCAGAGCCTCTGCTTGTAGACCAGGTAGCCTGCTTACTCCATGTGTGTGTGTCTGTCTGAAGCCCATCAAAACTAAAGCCCACTGTGTCTAAACTTCTTATACTGCACACAAAGGCCCAGGCACAAACAGACACAGATGACGTATTTCATACCCGTCTCTTGCAGGATTGCTATATGCCTCTTCAATAAGCTCCATTTTGTGCAAATCCTTCCACTTGCCTCCATCTAAGACTTGCCATCGATATGGCAAGTGGAAATGAACTCTACTGCACTTATCTG
Source organism: Bos mutus (assembly GCF_027580195.1). NCBI lineage: Eukaryota > Metazoa > Chordata > Mammalia > Artiodactyla > Bovidae > Bos > Bos mutus. The sequence goes on along the minus strand of NC_091620.1, from coordinate 20,469,271 downwards.
AAATAAAAATATAAGGAGGTAAGCACATTGGCAGCACATAGCATGGCCCAGCCCTGTGGTTCCCAATGGGTGTGGTGCTGCCTGCTGACCTGGCAACATTTTAGAAATCTGTGAGGGAGCCTTTTTTAATGAAGTCATACCTGAGCATTTAGATACTGAATTTTATTATACACACTTGCCTTTTATGTCTCCCTTTTTAACAGGACATTAAACACATCAAACTTATTTTTTAAAACTGTGTGTTGGTAGGTTACATTATGTATGAATTACATCTCATGAGAGTAAAGCAGCTGATCATGAGATGGTCAAAGCTTCCATCCCTGCAGGGGGCAGTCTGTCCATGCATTATTGCCATATATGTGACATTTGGATGGAGAGCGATCACACCAGAAATGGAGGCAGGTCCATCTCTACTAGAACCATCCCAACCCAAACAGGTCCTACCACAGGTGGGTCAGCAGCACGGTTCCAGTCTGCCTTGATCTTTGTGGCTACCAACATGCTCTCCCCTTCTCAACATACCCCACTCCTAGAATGTATTATACACATGGCCTGGATCTGTGGTTGCCAGCCAACTGCTCCCACTGCCTTCCCTGTGCTCCCCAGGTCTGTCCCTCCTAGTACCTCCTGCCTGCTGTGCCTTGGCCAATGCCAGCAGCTCACCTGGAACGCTGCTCACACCCACCTCTACCTGCAGAGGTTCTAGTACATCCTGAAGGAGGAATGTTGTGAGAGGAAAGGGAGACAGGAAAGAAGTGCAATGGGAATCTCCACACTCTGATACCTGCAGGATCCATATACTATTAGGTAGAAAGATACACAGGTATGGAATGCCTCTATTTGGGTGAAAAAATAGAAAAGACAGGATTAGATATATTCTCACTAAATACACATGTGGGAATGGGAGAGGGAAGACTAGGTGGCTGGGCACAAAGGTATGAGGAAAGATTTGAATTTTGAAATGAAAATATAGTCCACAAAAGTCAAACATCTGTATCATTTGAAAAAAGGTACAAAATAGTGTGCATAGTGACCTTGTGCAAAAAGAGACTAGATATACACTTCTGCTTGAATAAAATCTTTACGGAAGGATATTCAAGGAACTAGTAATAAGGACTGTTTCTGGAGGGAATCTTGGTGCTGGGAAAAAGGGTGTGAGGAAGACATTTCTTACTGTCTTTTGTACATTCTTAATTCATCTTTCAAAGTAATAACAATGAAGTCTGGCTAATTTGACACCTGACAAAGATGTGAAGTGAATAAAGAATATTGAAAACTATTACAAATCAATAATGAGATCAAACAACCCAATAAAAAATGGGCAAAACAGTCACAAAGGACCATATACTGTATGATTCCATTTATATGAAATATCCAGGCAAACCCATAGAGACATAATGTAAATTATGTAGTTACCAGGAGCCTGAGGGTGGGGAGAAGGGGTAGTGACTGCTAATGGGTTTCTTTGTGGGTGATGAAAATGTTCTAATATTAACTGTGATGATGGTTGCACACATTGACTATGTTAAAAACCATTAAATAAATTGTATACTATGTGAAATATACTTAATATCTTAACAAAGCTGTTATTTGCCTGCAAAATAGGCAAAAGATTTAAACAGATACTTCACAGAAGATATGCAAACAGCCAAAAGGCATATGAAAATACATGCTAAACATCATTACTTATCAGGGAAATACAAATGAAAGTCACAATGGATATCACTACTCATTTACTAGGATGGCTAAAATTTACAGGACTGACAATACCAAGTGCTGACAGTGATGCAGAGCAACCAAAACTCTACTACACAGCTGGCGGGAAAGTGAAATGGATCCACTTTGGAGGACAGTTTGGCAGTAACTTGTAATGTTAAATACATGTTTATCATACGATCAGACATTCCACTTTGAGGTCTTTACTTAAGAGATGAAGACATATATCCACATGAAAACTTGTACATGAAAACTGACATAGAGGTTTTATTCATAAAAGCCCCAAACTGGAAATAACCCAAATGTTCATCAACGTACATATGTATAAACAAATTGTAGTTAATCAATGCAACAGAATACATGATTACGTTTATTTAAAATTCTGGAAAAGGCAAGTCTAGTAGTCCCCATCAACAAAAAGCAGATCAGGGATTGCCTTGGGTCAGGAAACTGGGTGGTGAGGATCAACTGTATGGGGGCATAAGAGCAATTTTTGGAATGAGAGAATTGTTTCACATCCAGATTATAGTGCCAGTTATATGGGCAAACATATTCCCCAAAACTCAAAGGGTGCATTTTATTTTGTATTAATTATATCTAATAATGCTGGTTTTTAAAAACATATATATACATACACAAACGTGTGTGTGTGGTGTATGTGTGTATCTCACACATTGCCTGACCTAGTATTCCATTTCCAGGAATCTATCCATGGTAAAATGCATGTATACTCAGATGTTCAAGGAAAAATCATTCTAATCAAATACTACACAGTTGTTTTCAAAATCCAGGTAGACATACACATATGTACTAACATAGAAAAAATCACCAAGACACACCATTAGGTAAAAGAAGTAGGTTAAATAATGCATATCACATGTTCCCATCTGTTGACAAATATGTAAAACAAATATGACCACAGTCCCATGTTTACCTTTGGAAGGCTGAAGGAAGACTTCAGGATTTACTCTGTACCATTTCACTCATTTACAAACTGAAAGTATTCATGAATTGCTTGGGTAGTTTTTTAAAGACTGAAAACAAAACAGGAAGTTTGGGTGTTTGTCTTTTTTTTAAGAAGAGTCACCAAATTTGAGAAGGAATCATTCTTTAGTCAAAGCCCAGGACATCAGCAAGAACAAAGATTTAGTAAAAATACAGTCTCTCTCTCACACACACACACACAAAACATTTGCTACATCTGATAAAAAAGAGAGTATTGAGAGAAACTCTGAACTTAAACAAATTCTCATCCCCCAAGAGTACACAGAGGGGTCTCCTCCTGAGAAGAAGGTGTTCCTAGGTTCTGAGGCATCTCTGAGACTACAACCTCCTTCTAGAAGGGAACTAGACTGGGCATCCGAGTGTTTCTGTGGGTTTGTGACCTCACACTAAGCTAACCAAGGGACAACACCTGACATTCGTTTGCTGCATGAAACAAACAGTCCCCCAAACTCATCTACAGTTTGATTTTTAGAAACTCAAGTATTCAATAATTCTTACCACTCTCAACTCCCCAACAAAATCACTGAAGTGCCACCAGCTTGCAATTAAGAATGCCCGAACCTCTCTGGATGGGTGAGAGGACCTTGAGGGGTGACATCAGAGCAGAGCTCTGGGAACCAGGAGCAGCTGTCCCGCCTGCAAGTGGATGAAGGGGTTTCCCCCCGACTCACCTTGAAAGCTACAGCTCTTCCAGATATGGAACAAGCAGATCTGATCACTCTCCTCTTGGGTGGCAGTGTTTAGGGACACAGAACCTGTGTCTCTTCTTTCTACAAAGAAAGACCACAAAGATATGTCACCAGTGCTTCTGATATGGGGCTGGAGTAGTTCAAGGTACAAAGGAGAGAGAACAGAATTCATTCATTCCTCTGCATGAGGCAAAAGTGGGCAAGGCAACATCACAAAATCTTATAATGTTCTAGACAAAAGCACCCTCAGACATACAGGTGGACCCTCTCTGCCTTTTATGGAGGAATCCGGGAGCCCAAGGCCATATGACTGCTGCCAAATCCAGGACATCATGGTTGGGGTGAGCTTTTTCTCAGCTCTGGCTGTGCACCCAATTCACTAGGAGACCTGTTTATAAACACAAGTGCTCAGCTCTCCCTCAGACTGACTCAATCAGCAGCTTTCAACAGTGGAACCTGGGACACTTTAATAGGGAGGGGTGGGGAACCACTAACCAACACATTTTCCTTCTGTATCTACAGCCGTGATTACCCCAGAGAACAAGTGAAGGCTGCATTTTATAAACTAGATTTGATTCCAAAAGCAAATGAACTATGAGAATTGGGTTCCAATACCAAAAAAAAAAAAAAAAATTAATGGAAAGCCTATAATTCAAAATGAAACCTTATTTAGGTTAACTATAAGAACTTCCCAGATGGCATAATGGTAAAGAATCCACCTGCCATTTCAAGGAGACACAAGAGACGCCAGTTTGATCCCTGGGTTGGGAAATCCCCTAGAGTAGGAAATGGCAACCCACTCCAGTATCCTTGCCTGTAAAATTCCATGGACACAGGAGCCCAGCAGGCTCCAGTCCATGGGGTCACAAAGAGTTGGATACAACTGAACAACTGATCATGCGCACGCACACACACACACACACACAGATTTTAATGTAACCAGGAGGATGCACATGCTTTCAAAGTCTACCTTTACTAGAACTGCTTCAATGAGCCATTACTTAATAATTACATCTGGGCATGCCCCAACTACCACCATGTAAACCTATAAAACTCTCCTTGTCATCACTCAATCACCTCCCTAAATTAAAACCCCACAGGACTTGAATGAAAATGTACTTTGTTTTCAGGCTACAGAGTTCGGTGTATTAATTTGATCTTATTTTTGAGATTGAAAGCTTCTATACTCTTAGATTGGAGAAGGCAATGGCACCCCACTCCAGTACTCTTGCCTGGAAAATTCCATGGACGGAAGAGCCTGGTGGGCCGCAGTCCATGGGGTCGCTAAGAGTCGGACACGACTGAGCGACTTCACTTTCACTTTTCACTTTCCTGCACTGGAGAAGGAAATGGCAACCCACTCCAGTTTTCTTGCCTGGAGAATCCCAGGGACGGGGCAGCCTGGTGGGCTGCCATCTATGGCGTCGCACAGAGTCGGACACGACTAAAGTGATTTAGCAGCAGCAGACATCCACAGGCTGGACCTTAAAGCTCACACCTGTGGCACTTTAGAGGTTGCCTCCCTCTCCCTCCAGGGGCAGGTATCCTTCCCTGCCTTTCTAACAAGGCCATAATCCAACTGACACTCTTAACAATCTATTAAAGCAAAATCGTTTGCTTCTAGGCTTCCTACTGTTAGAAGAAACTAACCAAAAGTAATTGAAGAAAATGTAAAGGAAACATACAGCGAGGACACCTCTCAAATATAAATCTCAGGTAAGTTTAGAGTGGTAAGTTAGTTTGCTGGTCATCCTGGCATTAATAATTTAGGAAGTGATCTATTAAAAATCCTAGATTATCAGTACAGCTAACAAGTTGGGGGAGCCGTGCCTCAGAGACACCTAGAACCAAGGCCCAGGACACTGGCCAGTACATGGCAAGGACTCATGTTGAATGAAAAAACGGATTATCAGGATGACCAGCCAGCAGCAGATAGTGTGAAATTCACAGGACACCAAGGCATCGTAGCCTCCCTGGTATTGAATCATGGTATTCACTTCCCACAGTATAACAGGTACTCAAGAAATGCTTACTGGGACTTCCCTGGTGGTCCAGTGGTTAAGAATCCACCCTGCAATGCAGGGGACAGGAGTTTGATCTCTGGTCAGGGAACTAGTAGCCCATGTGTGGCAGAGCAACTAAGCTCATGCAAGGCAATTAGATAGTCTATGCTCTGTGACAAAAGATCCCGTGTGATACAATGAAGATCCCATGTGCCACAACTAAGACCCAACACAGTCTCATTACAAGCTTTATATAAAAAAAGAAATGCTTACTAAAGAAACAATCTCTGCTCAAAATCCCCCCATATGCCTGTCACTAAGCATGACATTCCTCAAAAAATAAAAAGTATCCTGGCAGGTTCACCATTCAACAAGTCAGTGCCAACTGTAGCCCAGCAGGTACCATTTAGAGATGAGCACTGAACAAAGTAAATTTGCAATGATGAAAAAAAACTCCATTCATGTCAAAAGAGAGCCAAAATTAAAATATGCTTCATTCAAAAAAATAGATAAAATGTGCCTCATGCACTTATTAAAAAAAAAAAATCTCAACAGAACATAACGCAAAGGATGGCCCCAGAATTGTAGAGCATGGCATTCTTAACTGTGGGGTCCTTCACAGGAAAACAAGCTCTCCAGGGCAGAAGAGGGAAGACTAGATAGGGAGAAGCAGCATCACTCATCTCCATGCAGATCTCAGGCCCAGAGGGAATTCACCCACCGTCCACACCAACCCAAATTTGTTTAAAATGTGTTTGTTCACAGCTCTGATTTCAACTCATCTTCACAGCCCCCACTGGCTGGAAAGGGGTGGCCAACTCCCTTTTTCTCAGAGCAGCACAGACTTGCCCAAAGTCACACATTCCATTTGGCAGCCAGCTGGAATCTAGGAGCCCCAGCCCAGAGCCTTACTGGAAGTCCCTTGTGACTGCGAGGGTGGAGGTGGCACCCGGATGGAGGCAGAGCTCTTATTCTTGATGTCATGAGCATTTCTGTAAATGGAAGGCAGCTTGCTCACCAGCTCCGGCCTCATGCCCAACTTCTCCAGTTTTTCCAGGTTCTCAGAATTAGAGAAATCATGGGATCTCTTACAGCCAGTGCCAAACTTGCATTCACCCTGCGAAAAATACTGGCAGACATGGAGCTTGATACAGTGCTTTTTAAAGGAACAAGAGCCGTACGGTCCATCTCCTTTGTTGTAATGAAGGCAGATCTGTTAACGAAGAAGGAAAAAAGACAGCAACTTAGAAAGGCCTCACATGACACTACCTCCTTACTGAGCAGTCTCTGGTTAATTGATGTTCCTCCAGAGACCTAGCCAAGGCTGTGACCCTTTCATGACATGGGTCACAAGCTCTGAGACCATCCCTCACTCTAGATGGACAACTGCTAGCACATGCTCTTGGTAAATGGGAACCAGGAGGACAGCAGACTGCCCAGAGCAAGCCTCTCTGGTTGGGGGCGGGGGCGGGGGGGGAACTTCCAGCTGATCAGAGCTGCTCTTTACGAGACAACATTTTAATGTAACTCACACAGGAACATCCTAACAATCCCTGCATTCTACCGACCGCCCCCCACTTCACTGATTAACCAACTCCCTCTAACCCAGGACCCAGCTTCTCCCAACTCTTTTTTCCTCCAATTCAAGGTCAAAGAGGCTCTGAGGGTTTCAAGAAGGCCAAATACAGCCCTTTCAAAATGAGACTCAGTGAAGTTAACAGGCTTGCTCTGAGTCACACAGTTATCTAGTACACCTGGCACAGGTGGTGTCTGCTGAACTGGGTTGTTGGTAAGGTGGGGCTTGAACTTCAATCAGCTGTTCCTTCTCTACATTCCACATTCCTGGAGCTGGGAACCAAGCCAGAGACCATCATGGGCCCACCCACTCAACTCACAGGCATCATATCAAACAGAGGGCTGCAGAACCCAGACCTAGATCATCAGGGACCACCTTCTGGGGATGGAAGCCCCAGGGAGAAGATCAGCAACAGCTGGGCCCTAACCTTGATTCTGTCACTTACAAGCTGCCTGATCTCGAGCAGGCCACTCACTAGCTCTGAGATTCTGTTTCTTAATCCCCTAAATGGGACTAATGCCACCTACAAAGCCGGGCTATTGTGAGAATTAAATGAAAAATATACAAAGTGACTAGAACCAGTGGGTGCTCAGTTCATGGCGGCAGCCCGTCAACGGTCATCTGATGATGAGGGGACTAGCCTGAGAGCAGTAGTCCTGAAGGAAAGCTGCACTAGATCCGAGCTTATAGCCCATGTGATAGCACTGTGTCCTGAACCACCTCACACAGCCCAGGAGACAGACTGCACATTCCAGATGGATTACCTGCTGATTCACTTCTCACACCACTAACAAGGTGATTGCTCCAAAAAGTTAATGCCTACTCTCCCAACACAACCTCGCTCCAACTCCCTCCTGTGACACAGGAGGCTGTGCAGATGAGCCTCCACCCACCTAGTTCTCTCTCTCCCTCCCACCCTAAATCCAGGTCATGCTGACGTACACACTGTGCCCTGACCAGGCAGGCTCTCTGCCTCCCTCTTCCCAGACCTTCATCCTCCACTCATCCTCCAGCACCCAGGGCAACCACCATCTGCTCCAGGACTCCTTCCCTGGTGCCCAAACCGTGCCCCTGAGACCAGAGCACCAACTCCAACTAAAGCACTGACAATCCCATTAAAGCACTGATAACCAACAGCACCTTGCTATCAACCGCCAACTTGTCCCACCCAGTAGCTGTGCCCCGCCTGGAAGAGCAGAAGGGGTTTTGCATCTCCTTAATGCCAGTGCCTCACCTGTAGTGGATATGCAATAAAGGTTAACTGAATTAAATTGATACTAATTTTCAAAAGGCAAAGAAAAACAATACATATTATGCACCAGTCATTTGCTCTATAGCATCTTTCTCAAATAGTGATTTCAATTGAATAGTAATTCATTAAAATATAAATATTTTATGTTATTAAATGTCATTAACATATATCCATCTCATCTCTGTCGCCTCATCCAAGAAGCAGGGCCAGAACAGCCCAAAGAACCCAAGCTGGCCAGAGAATGACTGCTCAGATCTGCTGCAGAGCACAGCCAACCCTCGGCCTGGCTGCTGTCCTCCGCACACAGAGGCCCCGCCCTCACAGGCAGGCCATTCTGGGGAGACACAGATGTTGCCAACAGGGACTTCAGCTCAGAACTTTGTGCTGGCTGGGCAGAAGCTTTTGGGGAACTGCAGCACAGTCAGGGTCCTTTCCGACCCAGTCTCCTTTCCTTCCCCTCTCCTGACACAGATTTCAGGGCACCATCACCACATGGGCCCCCACCTTCCTCTGCTCCCCCGAAATAAATCTCTCCCACTTCCAATCCCATCTTGGTGTCTACTTCTCTTAGGACTTGAACTCGTCCACGACCACTGCAGTGAGCTTCAAAACAAGTGGTTTCTGTCTGAAATGCAGCATGAGAATTTACAATGACCCAAGTTAGAAAACTGCCCCACAGACCTTCAGAGCCCCGTGGTACCTGCATTTTTCTAAGTCCTGCTAGACAGGGAGGGGCTGGCTAGAATCCCAAACCCCTCTAAGCTCTGTGTAACAACTGCCTGCAATCATTGGCCAAACAAGCCCCCCCAACCTCACAGAAGCCCTGCAAAGGAGGTACCAGCCCAACTGACATAGAAGGAAAGGAGGCTTCAAGAAGTGGCAAGGTTGGTGCAAGGTCACGGATCTAAAAATCACCAGAGGCGGGAATCCAGTCCAGGGCTCCCAACAGGCAGACCGCAGTGATCACTGTTGGGCCCCTGGCATCTCTTCTGCCATAGTGTTTCCCTGTCTTCCAACCTCCTGGCCTCTTCCTCATCACTTACCCTTGGGCCCACCCCTCCTGGCACTCACCTCTGGCAAGAGCAAGGGGTCGTTCTGAAACAGGAGCATGCAGAGCTCACCGTAGTTGAGGTGGTCCAAGCCATGTGTTTTCAGCACGCTCATGTTGTGATTGGACATCAAGTTGTGACCGTTCCTACAGTCCTTCCTGCAAAGAAACAGGGCTAGGGTCACAGCTGAAATGTTTCCCCCCAAACTCTTATGCTGAAGTCTTAACCTCCAGTACTTCAGAAGTGACTGAATTTGGGGTCTTTCAAAAAAGTGATTAAGCTAAAAAAAAAATGAAGTCACAGCGGGGGGTGGGGGGAGCGGGGGCTAATCCAATCTGACTGGTGTCTTTATTAAAAAAAGGCGGGGGGATCAGGACACAGAGGGAAGACAATGTGAAGATACAAGGAGAAGATGGCATCTACAAGCCAAGGAGAGATGCCTCAGAATATGCTGACACCTTGACCTCTGACTTCTAGCCTCCAGAACTGTGAAAAAATAAGTTTCTTAAGCTACCCAGTCTGTGGAACCTTATTACGGCAGCCTGAGCAAACTGAAACGACTGGCAAAATCAATCTTTAAGATAATTTTTCAGGAATAGTTCCTGACATTGTTTAAAAACATCAGAGAAAACCTGCATGTCCATGAAAAATCATAGTGCTCATCTGCAAAAGAAGAGATGGTACCTTGTGAGTTCTAGGCCCAGGGAAGCACCTCTCAGCAGGTATTTAGTGAGACTTACAGGGCCATTTCCCGAACAGTCAGCGTGCCAGTCACTGAGCACTTACTGGCATTCAACATTGGCTAAATAAATGAGTGTGGATGGCTTATGATTACAGGTGTGTATACACACACACATACACAGACACACACAAACACACCATTGAGGCCCAGCCCTTTTTTCTGCTCCCTTCTTCCATTGTTTTGATCAACAACTGCCTCTTGAAAACTCACTGTGAACCAGGAACTGGCAGTATGCCCCCAAAGAGTCAAAGATAAGCCTTCAAATGATCACCTGGGTGATCAACAGAACCCAGCAGAGTCAGGTAAATTACATCTGCTTGACTCAGACACTGCCACACCTATGATAAGCATCTCAAAAGAAAACTGAATCACTGACCAAATCCGTACTTCCCCTGGGCTCCCCCAATGCAGTCAAGAGCAACTTCCCTCTTCCACTGCACAGGCCAAAAACCATGGCGTCATCCAACCCCGCTCCTCTCTAGTGGATACACAGACATTGAGATGACTCTAAAATGTGGGAAGCGCAAGGTCAGCTGTGCTCAGGATCCATCAGCAAACAGAGCGGCACCTGATCCTGACAGGAGTGGGGAAGCAATCAGGGAGCGTGCCTGAATGGTATAAGTCTGAGTCTGATACTAAGGGCTGAAGAACTAGGTACTGAGAGCAGGAAGTGTTAGTCACTCAGTAGTGTCTGACTCTTTGTGATCCCATGGACTGCAGCCTGCCAGGATCCTCTGTCTATGGAACTCTCTAGGCAAGAATACTGGAGTGGGTAGCCATTCCTTTCTCCAGGGTATCTTCCTGACCCAGGGATGGAACCCAGGTTTCCTGCACTGCAGGCGGATTCTTTAAGATCTGATGCACCAAGGAAGCCCCATTCTAGGCAAAGGGGCTTCATAATCACAAAGATAATGATGATGATAATGACTACTAAAAGGGCATTTACCACAAACCAGGGTTTGCTTAAATGTTTTGTGAGTTAACTCATAGTGTCCTCAACAAGCCTATAAGGTGGGTAATACCATCCCATTTTGGAGATAAGAGAACTAAGCCTCAGATAAAAACTAATTTGCCCAAGATCACTCAGCTGGCAAGGGGCAGAGCCAAGGCAGAGACAAGGCGGCTTGTCTTGGGGCTGGGTTCTTGACCACTTGCTTACTGTCCCCTAAGCAAAGGATGGAATCAGGGACTGGGACCCTCTCCAGAGGTCACCAACAAAAGCAGCAGTGATGATCTATGTCTGTGACAGCTGATCCTGCAGTTGAGGAGGACAGAGAGCTTCGCAGGGAAAGCACAGAACATGCAGCTGACCACACCCACTCTCCCTTATGTGATCCGGAAACAGTCAAAGAAGGAAGGTTCAAGAAACTGTCCTGTGTAAACCACAAAGACAAACAAACAAACAAACAAAGAATTTAGGATCATCCAGGCCTATAAATACTAGACTTCCAAGACAAAATCTGACCCCAACTTTGGGAATTAGCCTATCTAAAGATAGGTCTGCTATCTTTACTTTACCAACTACAGATATCAACAAGACCCCTAGTGATCTCTGTCATTAGATCCCTCCATCTACCACCTACTGTATCTACCTTCCTCTCTGCATGCTGCTCCCCCTTCCACCCTGAGATGCGGCCTCTCCACCAGCCCCTGAAGGCTCAATTGCCCTGGCGCTCCACCCTCAGCTTCCACCTCAGATAAGACCCACTCTTGCTGCTGTAGCCATAGTAAATGCTGCCCCCAAACTCCCAAAACCTGCATCTCAGTGTCCTGGCAATCCTCCCAAGTTTCAGACCTGGACAGCTACCCTCTGGGCACTCTTCAAAACAAAACCCTCTCCCACTCTCTGTCAACAGTAAGAAAAATCTCATCTCCAAGTGAACAATAATAAAGAAAAATGAGTCATCAACTCTTGAATCCTGTTACCCTCCTCTTACCAACTCTCCCAAATTTCTCATACATACATCCGTTCCTCATAAGGCCTTATCTGGGTCTTGAAATATTCGAATCTAAGGATTTCTGGGGAGCTGCTTCTCAGGGACATTTTCCAACTCCCTCTGCATCCAGGCACAGACATCCTGTGGTGCTTGGGTCATGGACAGAAAAACAGCTACCATTCCAAAACTGGCCCATAAAAATCTCCCACTAGCCCTCTACTATCCATCTTCTCTACCTGCTCCTTGGAACTTGATACCCAGATAGCCTTTAAGAGTCATGGGTTTAAGAAGACAGAGTCTAGGTCTGCCAGCCTGGGTCCCTAAATGACTATATGGATCAAGGTCCATACTTCACGCTGTTAAATCTCACAATTAGACCTGATGTGAGCATGAAATAAGGTCTACCCTGTTAAGGCAGAAAAAAGAAAAATAACTAAAATTATTTGTTCTTCCAGTCATTCTTCCAGATGACTGGACTAGCTTCCAAACGAAATCATCATAGCCTCCTCTAAATGAGAATGCGTACCACTATCTTAGCTATCTTCCTACAATGCACACCTGATGGCTGCTCTCTTCTGCTACTTGACGGGCCCCCATTACCTTCAGGGTGAGGTCCAAATTCTTTAGCATTTACCTCTTGAAGCTACTCCACAAATCTCACTGAGCGCCTGCCAGGTGCAGAGCACAGAGCTGAGGGCCGGGAGAGCCCAGCCAGGACGAAGACGGAGGGTTCTCTGTTCTCCTGAGTTTACGTTCTACTGAAAACAGTGGGGAGCCCATGAAGGGCGCTATGAGAAAAGTAAACAGAACGTGATGGAGAAGAAAGAAAAGGGCTCCAAAGGAAAGAGATGCCTGAGTCGAGTCCTGAAGGATACACGAGGCAAACTAGGAAAGGCGGTCCAGGAGAGCAGAGGTCACCCGATGAGCAAAGGCTGGAGTTATACCCGGGCTGGAAGGGCACCCTGAGGAGCCCAGGATGGAGGGCCGGCGAGGACCCGTTCAGTTCCCTCAGGGGCACTGGGGGCCAGGGTTGGAAGCCTGCATTGTATTCCAAATGCAACGGAAGCCGCTGGCGTCTAGTCAGCAGGTGAAGAGAAGCTTTCAAAAGATCCCTTCTGTGGCGGGGCAGAGAGCGCTGAGCCGCGCTCAGGGCGGGCCGTGGGCCCACCCCCACCCCGGTTCGGCCACTCCCAGGCTGTCCCTCCCCGAGGTCACCGCTCGACGCGGAGCCCCACGCCCAGTTCCACGTATTCAGAAAGCGCTCAATAAACGTTCGCTGAAGAGAAAGGAGGGGGAGGAGTACAGGCCAAGGAACAGCCACCTCTTAGTCTCTCCCCCAAACTGACGAAGGGCGGGGAGGGAAGAAGACGCCCTCCCCGTCGTCGGGCTCCCGGCGCGGCGCCTTACCCGTCCCTGAGGAACTTGCATTTGCCGTAGAACAAGAACTTGCAGAGGTGCAGCTGCGCGCACAGCCCCGCGCAGCCCGGCTTCGGGCCCAGATGGGCGCTGCAGAGCCGCAGCGGCGACACGGCCAGCACCACGCGCTCGACGGCCGCCGCGCCCGCCCCGGCCGTCCGCCGCGCCACCAGGAAGCGCCCGCGCTCCCGCAGCAGCCGGTCCAGCACGTCGCAGTCGACGTTCGGCCGCACCCGGCGCCGTAGCTCCTCCAGCTCCAAGGCGCCCCCGGCCGCGCACAACACCTGGGTCACCTCACGGAGAAGGGCGGCCGGCGCCATGGTCGTCGGGCCCGCGACTGGAGGGGAGCAGGCGGCTCCCGCGGGGAGGAGACTGCGGCCGAAAACGAAACTGAAAGCTCCCCCCGACCAGGGGAAAACAGAACCCGGTGGCTTCGCCACGCCTCCGGCTCTCAGCTGAGCAGAGCTCGGCGCCTTCCGGCACCGGGCCCCTCAGCTGTGCACGCTCGCCCCGTCGGAAGCCCGCAGGAGCTTCTTCAGCGTCCGGGGGACTCGACGACGAGTCCCCTCAGAGTGCTGACAGGAAGACAGTCGACCCAGCCTAGGGGTCGCGCTTGGCGTTCCGGTAGCGCCTTCGCCGGGACGAGGCGGGGTGGGGCCGCCCGGGAGCGCGCGCCGCCCGCTTTTGACTCCGGGCGTCGGGAAATAGCGCGGCAGGCGGTCCGCGCACCTTTGCGCCGGGCGCTGGGCGGAGCGGCCTGGGACGCGCGCCCTTGCGAACCGCCAGGCGGCGTCGCGCGAGTCAAACGCTAGACGCTGAGGGAAACCGGGAAGACGCCCTGGGGCCCCCTCAGGTGGAAGCAAAGGCGGCCTCAGTGTTACTTTCTCTTCAGCTCAGGCTGTGACTCCCTTGTTTTAAACGTGAAAATCCCTTCTTTTCAAACGAAAAGCCATTTCTCCCCGCGCCTGCTGAATGGACTATATTAAAGGCCATGGGGGCACAGGAACACCTCACGGGCGTGGCTCACTGACATGTGACGTGTTAGAGCCCTTTGGGAAAATAATCCCGAAAAAGTTATTACAGTGTTTAATGTGCGTGATCTTTGACCCAGCCATGTTTCTGAGAATCTTCTAGAAGTAAAAGGAACGGTAGATGAGGTACGTACAGAAGCATTTGTGTGGAGGAAGTAGGGCTATGGGAGCAACGCGGTTGATCGTTATCCAGACTGGGACACAGCTCTAACCAGCGTGCATTAAATCTCTGCCTATTGACCTAGAAAGACATCTATGATGTGAAGTGAAAAAAGAAAGCTGTATAAAAATGTCTAAATCGGTAGCAAGAAGTGAATCCCTTGTGTGTGTGTGTGTGTGTGAGAATGTGGTGGAATATTTTTGAACGGGCGGAGAAAGCTGAGGCAGGACCATGGCTGTGGGCACTGATATTGTAGGAAGTATGCAGTAGTAGGTGTTAGCAAAAGTGGGAAAGAAAGTTGAGGGGCAGAAAGATTGTGCGGAAAAAAATACTTACCGTATTCAATTAACTTAAAATGAACATAAAATTCTAGTTTTAATATTACTACTAAAGTGCTGTTAAATGCTGTTAAGCTACCAAAGATCTATTAAGTGTATGAAGAGTAGATAACACGGACAGATGAAAATGAGTTAGGGGATGGGGTGAGGAGCAATTTTTCTCCTGGATTTTAATTGCTTAAAAACTTGTCATTGTGTATTTTTTAATAAAATTTTAAGTTCAGTTTTATTTGTTTATTTTTGGCCATGCTATGGGACTTGCAGGTTCTTGGTTCCCCGAACAGGGATTGAACCTGGGCCCCCGTAGTGAAAGTGCTGAGTCCTAACCACTGAATCACCAGGAAATTTACTGAACTTTAAAATTTTAATTGTGGTTTTAGTACAGTTTGACAATAAAATAACATTTTTTTTTTTAAGGTGATTTTGTTATCCAAAAGCTTGGTTTGCCTCTTGGTGGGTGTTGAGCCAAAAGACACAACCAAGTCAAAGATCCATCAGGAGAAAGAAGGATTTATTACCTGCAACAAGTAAGAACACTGGTGATCTTTCCCAAGGCAGTGTCTCCTCAAACAGCAGAATTGGGGAAGGTTTAAGCTAAGGGTATATGCATATTCATGAAAGGACTTGAGTAGAAGTCAGCATAGAATTAGGGTAGACTGACAGAGCCCAAGCTTTAATTGATTGCAGTCATGAGGTTCAGAAGAGGTCAACAGGATCAGGCCTTAGTTTCCGGTTGATCTGCTGGTTGAGCACCTGTTGTTGCTTAGTCGCTAAATTGTGTCTGACTCTTCAACCCCATGGACTGTAGCCTACCAGGCTCTTTTATCCATGGGATTTCTCAGGTAAGAATACCAAGGTGGGTTGCCATTTCCTTCTCCAGGTTGAGCACCTGAGGAGTGGTTAACTTCTTCAGAACAGCTCAAGAAAGTGCTTCAGACTTGTCTTTACCGTTGAAACAGAACTGGGAGTCTTTACAACTGCTTTGTTATCTTTGCTGTTGTTACTTCTCTTGCCTGTTAACAGTTTGTCCTTTTGTTCCCTTAAGATCATTATTACTGAGATCTGTTCAAGGGCAAGCATTGTGCCCAGAACTAGATCTCAAAATAGCGTAGGCCTAAAATGGCTTCAGCCAAAATGGCTTCTCTTCTGTCAAGGAAGCCATGCTTGGTTTTCTTTCCCCAGGGATCCCCTACCTTATCTGCTTACAGGATAACAATGGAGACAGAGGTTGTAATGATATGTACAAATCTAGGAATGCTAAAGATTGCCATCAGTCATTAGAGGCTTGGAAGATGCAAGGAAGGATTCTTTGGAGCCTTCAAAGGAAACACAGCCCTGCCGATGTCTTGATTTCCGATTTCTAGCCTCCAGATCTGTGGGAGAATAGATTTCTGTTGTGTTGAGCCCAGTACTTTGTTATTGCAGCTCAGGAAACTAATTTAGGCTTCTATTTTCCCAGTAGACGTGGAGAAGGATTATCAGCTGCAAGTGGGGCTAGAGTGGGGGCCAGGGATCATATCAATGGCTAGATTAGTTGCTTCCAATTTTCAGGGAAGTTGGGTTCAGCTTGGATTTGGGTTTTGCCCTTTGAATTCAACGTGAATGGAGATCAGGGCACGTTTTGGAGGGTTTTTGCAAACGATAAATTGTATTAATAGATTATGAAAACCAGTCTGGGTTGAAAGGAGAGCGAAGGTGAAGGGAGTGTAAGAGATAATAATTGGACATCCAAGTTAGAACGACCCCCGCCAAAAAAAAAAAAAAAAAATTGCAGGGATGAAAACCTGGGGAATACATGACACAGAGTAGATAAATAAGTAAATAAAGACAACTGACAATAGTGAAGGCACAGAAAGTAAAAAGAGTTGGGAGGATAGCAGATGGTGAGCAGAAAGTGGTGACTTGAAACTTAGTAAAACTTGTATATGAGGGAATTAAATCCTTATATAGGGAATGAACTTGTTTTGAAATGTCCTGCTGCTGTTTATGGGAAGCTGAAGTCACCTCATTTGTTCTAGGAACAATCACTGTGTAACCCCTCTGTAGTGTGTATTATAGGGAACATGGGAGTCTGATTGTCTGAGCAACCCTATAACAAGACCTTGTTACTTAGTGGCTTGACCACACTGCCCTCCCAATACCCTGGGTTACACAGAGCTGGTCTCTGGGGAGGAGGAGAGGACGGCAATTCTTTCCTTGATCATCACCCTGCCCTGGAATTAAAGCAGAAGGAGCAGCCCCCATGAAAGGCCCTGCCTCAAAACTCTGAAAATACTGCTCTGTGGAACCCAGTAACACCTTCAGGAAGTACCTTTTCCTCTACTTTTGATAGGAAAAAAAAGTCCTCCCATAATCTAATCTGTTTAGTTTTACACAGTAACCATTAGAATAATCTATATTTCAAATCAAGTCACATAAAGTTTGCAAAGCATTACCATAAAATTTTCAGTTTTAAGTTCTGAGGGAGGGAGAGATTGGGGGAGGGAATGATGAAAATGAGGACTATCCATATTTGTTCACCTGTTTATTCAATGTATTTTTAGTATGCTAAACTCTGGGGATGCGAAGAACTAACTCATTTGAAAAGACCCAGATGCTGGGAAAGATTGAAGGTGGGAGGAGAATGGAACAACAGAGGATAAGATGGTTGGATGGCATCACCGACTCAATGGACATGAGTTTGAGTGAACTCCAGGAGTTGGTGATGGGCAGGGAGGCCTGGCATGCTGCAGTCCATGGGGTCGCAGAGTCAGACACGACTGAGTGACTGGACTGAACTGAACTGAAACTCTGGGGAGGTGCTGATGATAGAAAACACATGTAGTCCCAGCCCTAAACTCAGGCTGCTAGTTCAGACAAAACAAGGGACTCTGCGGAGTGAGAAATAGAGCACAGACATGGCTGAGAACAGGGGTGGAGGGAGTGTTTTCCCCCCGGTGACTGGCTCTGTGTCCCATTCAGCATCCTGACCCAGCCCATCCCTGCTAGGCTGCACCTGCTGCTAGACTGCACCCCGGGGAGCAGAAGTGATAGGGCCAGAGTAAAGGGACAAAGTAAGTGATTAAAGTTATTCCCACTGGGGGATTGTAAGTAGAAAAAATATGGGAAACCCCTGTAAGTTAATGGTTACTCAAGAAAGCAGGTTTGCTTAGCAACAAAATGCTAAGAAGCTTGTTAGCAACAATGCAGCAGAAGCATGAGAAATGCCCCAAAACAATAAAACGATGGTGGCATGAGACGTACATACTGCCCAGTGAGCTCAGTAAGTTAATGATCCCTAGGATATACTTTCTACATACTTAAAAAACAATTTGTGGACCTAGCTTGGCCTTGTAGAGAGAAGAAAACTCCCCTGCTCAACCTGGAGGAGCTGATGATGGAAGCATGAAGTCTACTCAAGAAAAAGTTATTCTCCCCCTCCCCACTTCTCCTCTGACTGTAAAACTGTAGCCCAGTAAGTTCTTGTGGCCTAACATTTCTTGCCCACCCGTTTGTAAGCTTCACAAGCGTCCTGTTCTGATGAATCACTTATCACTGTCTCTGGTTGAATTCTTTTCTGCACTAACACTAAGGACTATGGTATAGCAGAGCTCTTCAGAGCCCCTGAAACGACACCTAATGGTTTCAGAAGGGCCACATTTCTGATGGGTGTGAATAGATACATGGTATAATTAGCATCTTGGGGCAGTTAATCCATAACCCGTGATTTGTCTTAATTACAAAATTGAAATGCTATTTGAATTAGGAAAAAAAAAAACCCAAATCATAAAATCAGAGTGTGTGCAGATTCCCAGCTTCAATGACCCCTCTGTCCTATTCCCATTCCCCAGAGGTCATCCGCCACCTATGGGAGTTACTCCAGAACCTGAAATGTATCTCAAGTTTCCTAGGTAGGACAGCTTCTAGAATAAATGCTTAAGGGAAGGTCAAAATACCATCTTAATATTACTGTGAAACTTTTGTTCCAAGTTATATCTGCCACATGTATTACTTTCTGTTTTTAAGCCCTTCATTTTTTCCTTTTTGTCCAACTCTGGCATAGAAGGAATATGAATCTACACAACTTCAGAACTGGCTTTTTAATAAAGCATAAAGCGTATTTCTGGGCCCAAAGGTAGCAAGAATCCAGCAAGGAAGGACAGTATGGGGAACTCAAAAGTGAGTGATGGTATGTGGATGGTGATTGTTGGGGGGGGGGTAGTGGGAAGGGAGCCAGGCTCCAGAAATCAGAGCCCCGGTATTAGCAGGCGCAGGCAGAGTGGACAGTCTTTCTCCATCCTCATCTGGGCCAATCCCCTCACAGAGCCAGCAGCAAGGGGTTGAACAGGATGGCAGAGAGGCCACAGGGAAGGGCTGCAGTGGCAGGGGCAGCGCATCCCGCAGGGGGCACTGGCCAGGCTGGTGGAGGGTGCACAGGCATGGCCTTTACGCGCAGACCCTGGGGGCTGCGACTGTGGGGATTCAAGCTTGCTTCCTGCACCACGTGCCCCTTGTTTACAGCCAGACCATGGGTTCCTAGAAGAGAAACCTCAGTCTTTTCATGTGTACACAGCCCCTGGGAAAGTACAGACTCAAAACTTCAGTTGTGTGACAGGAAACTTCTGTTAAAAAATGTTTTGGATCCCAAATGGGTGCCTACAAAGAAAATTTTAGAACAGAACCATTCCTAAGACCATCTACTCCTTTTCAGTAATTCAAAGTATATAATAATTTAAAATAATCGAGAGAAATAAAATGGCTTTTAGATTTGGGCTTTGATTCCAATCTCAGTTCTACTCATTAGTGGTGTGTTATTTACCCTCTGGCCTCAGTTCCATCAGTAGGGTGGGGAGGACAGCACCTCCCTCGTTGGGTGATTATGAGGAAGAAATGAAAATATGCCTTGCCTACAGTAAGTACTTAATGAAACAGATAATGAGGGCTTCTGTTCAAAACCCTGCCTGCCGTGTGGTACTTGTTCCCCCGCTTCTCAACACCCATATCCTGCACTGGTGTATCTCACAGTCTCACCGCTTGGTAGAAACACAAAAATCAGGCTCAAAGTATTAGAGTGCAAGTCCTGATAATCAGTCCCAACAGACAAACTGGAGGAAGGGTAAACACCTCACAGGCTTATAGAGAGCATGTAGATTTTTTTTTTTTAAACAACAGCTTTTTTAAGATCTAGGTTTCCATCAGTTGGACGAAAGCAGGCCAGTCATAGAAAGAGGTGGTGTAAACATGGCTTGGGTAAAACTCTGGGAAGGCTGTGGGGGTGTGCGCCCTGGGGACCTCTACGCTCTTGGGCAGGGGCAGAGCAGAAGCCTCTGCCCTTCTGTTGCTTTGGTCTCCAGGATCCTCCTCCAAGGTGGTCTCTCCGCCACTTCCTGCCCTGCGCCCTGAAGCGCTCCTGCCTCTGTGCTCTTCTCTCCTGGCACCCTCAGATCCCGCCAGGCCTGGCTCTCAGCGTCCTCAGAGCGCCTGTCCAGAGGGACCACATTCTCCTCAGTAAAGCTGCACCTCCACTCCCGCCTTCACGAGGCAGCCAGGCCCCAGGTGCCGTGTTCTCGCTCGCCTTTCACCGCCACAGAAGCTTCCGGAGGAAGAGAACAGGTCTGCTGTTTGTTCACCTTGTAAGTAGAGCAGTGGCTGGGATACTGCGGGTGCTCTAAGGTAGGGGTGTGTGTGTGTGTGTGAGAGACACTGAGTGCTCTAAAGGGGTGTGTGTGTGTGTGTGTGTGTGTGAAATACTGTGGGTGCTCTAAAGGGTGTGTGCGTGTGATACCGTGGGTGCTCTAAGAGGAGTGTGTGTGTGCGTGCGCATGCTCTTAAGTGACCATAAGGAAGCACCCTCACCCATGACCACGGCACAGCCAGTCACCCCTCTGTGTTCCTCCATGTTTCGGCAACTGCTTCCCCAACAACACATCTAATAAGGTAATAAGACATTCAAACTTTTCACACTGAAACCATCAGAACTAGAAGGAGTCTAAGTTTGACACAGCTTTTCACATTCTCAAATTAATCTCTCAAGACTCAATAAGCAGAAAAAGGGAACAGGAAGTCAGAACTGGATATAGAATTCAGATTTTTTTCTTTCAAAGACACATTTTATACAACTTTCAACATTTATACTTTCAAACAAAAGGAGCAAAAAATACACCGATTGCTAAAAAAAAAAAAAAATCAAACTGAAGTAATACAAGTTTAATTTCAATATTTTAAAATACAGAAATTGAAAAGTAGGAATACCAAATACAACTTTAAACAAGTCACTTGTCCTTCTCTATAATAATCAATGTAAACTACTTAAAAACTTACAAATTTAAAACAAACAAAATAAATACTGTACACTTTCCCTGCCTGCAGGCAAAAGATGGGAAATACTGTTATGAATCGGAAAAAAAAAAAAATGCTCTTAAAGCTTCAGCATCCCACTTCCCAGCCACACCCCACTCTGCCGTCACAGTGTGCTTCTGTATTCAAAGGACACACGTGTGCACACACGCTGACTGCCTACCCACACAACAAGACACTACTCTGCAGACACCCCGAACGAGAAAGGCTACCAGTCACCTGGGACCGTGGGCATGAAAATCAGGTCAGGAAAGTCAGTCAGGCTAGCAAAACATTACTACAAAACTAGTAAATACCAGAGCCAACAATTGTCCCTTTTCAAATTTCACAGAGTTCAACCCCCTAAAACCAAGACTACCCCTCCCTGTCACCACCCTCTACCCTCCCCCCAGCACCCCCAAATCAAACAAACCTGCTGAAGCACTGGCGAAGTTAGACATTTCACAGCAAATGTGAAAATTCATATTATATAATCTCTTAAAATGAACCTTTTCACCCTCTTTCCACAGCATGAAACTGTTATGGCTTAATTTATATTAAAAGTAGAAAAGTCTTTTCGGAAGGAAACGCGGTCTGCCAAGATGCATGTGCATTTCCTGATCAGTGCTATTTCATACCTAACAACTGCATGACTTGCTTTGCAGTCAGAAGCTGTTTTCGGAAAAACTGAGGTTATAGCTTTTGATTCAGTCTAACCATAAATGTAAGGCCCTTAGTTTGGTTTAGGTTTCTTTTGCAAGATAAAATAACCTTGGGGTTCACTTAGCAAGTTACACCTCAGGTCCCTGACTATAATGTGGAAGTTATATGTATGCTTTGCAAAAATAAAAGGTGAATCCTATGAATCTTAGAGGGAAGAAATGATTCTAGGCAAGGAATCAACTCATTATTATATATTACACCTGCTGCTGGTAATGGTTACCCACCAAAATCCACCAAAGAAATATGAGTATTTCTGGGTTATTTTTTTTCCTGCAAGATATTATATTTTCTAGCACTTATGATCATTGTTTTGGTGAAAAATCTTGGGGGAAAACAGCTGACAATTTGAAAAGGAAATGGCCAAAATAAACTGGGTGGAGGCAAGGTTTAT
Source organism: Bos mutus (assembly GCF_027580195.1). Taxonomy (NCBI): domain Eukaryota; kingdom Metazoa; phylum Chordata; class Mammalia; order Artiodactyla; family Bovidae; genus Bos; species Bos mutus. The sequence continues at coordinate 20,446,928 of NC_091620.1, read as the reverse complement.
CTTTATGATTAAGTTCCATTTAAGGTTGTCTTCTGAAATAAAAGTGAATTCAGAACATCACAGGTCTTGCATAGGTAAACTACTTGGAGGTCTTGGGCTACGTGGTAGCCAAGGTTTATTAGTGAAATAGTGCAGAGCAGATAAAACTTGTTGGAAGAATCACTGAACACAGTTTCAAAAAGGCTTTAACAACAACAACAAAAAAATCAATATTACACTTGTTAAGACAAAGCTTCAGGACATTAGAAAAGAACAGGAAGGGTGAGACGGAGACTCTAAGGAGTAGAATGCAGGTAAATGAGTATTAAGTTTCCTCTACCCACTGAAGAAGAAAAGAAATACCGTAACAGAATAAAACTACAGTCATGATAAGCTAATTGTTTTGGAAATAGACATTTGCTTCTTAATGTCCTTAACTTAAATTTTTAGGTAAGGGGTATCAAATATTTGACTTACAGCATGACATTCACTGAAAAATAAAAAAATAAGGTTGTTTAGTAAGGCTACAGCATTAAAACTCCGTTACGTTCAACAGCAATGGTAGTGAGTATGTCACTTCCTCTGTCTTTCCCCCTGGCTTCTAGGAAGCATATCAACATCACCCACCACAGATGAGCCGAGGCTGCAGTGTCACAGAACAGGGGCTGCCGTAGGGAGCAAAGTACCAGAGGTCTAGTATCCACTGTGCCCCCAGCTGGTCACCGCCCTCTCTGGGTTTCATCTGTCTCTTTTCTTAAGCTAAAGGTCAGATGTTCAACCTTCTCAAAACTGCTTTAAATGAAAATCTGGGGCATCTGAAAATGACTGATGACCTTTAACTTCTCTTTTTGGAGGAAGCAATTAGCTTAACAACTAATGAGAAAAATGAATTTTTGAAAAAATTTCAAATTTATAATGAAGCCCTCATCTCTTAATATGAAATCATAAAATGCTTATACACTGCAATATCTACTATGACAGCAGTATACTGGGCCAGTTATTCATCAACTCTTTGGGGAGTTGACATCACTAGAGAGCATTTCTTGCAAAAAGTAGAATCTTTTCTTCTGAAGCTTCCAGTCAAGACTCCCTTCCTACACTACAGTGGTTTCTCTCTACCCAATGAGCCATTGTTGGCCAGCTCAGAGCTGTCTTTGCTGATCCCCCATTATTCTTCCACCTTATTTTCCTGCCCTTCTACTGTGAGTAGTTGCTAAGCCATCCTAATTTCATGATTTATTTTACCCTATTCTAGCGCCTTGAAGAATACGCAGAATCTGTGAAGCAGTACTCTGAAAAGAACTCAAAACTAATTTTAATTACTTTAAATCATCTAATCGTCTTAATGTTTACTTGAGGATAAACATTCTCACTCTTCTCCACAAACTATCTCATTCCTTTTTCTTTCACTTCACGCACTGATTCTGAGTTTAATTCAGCACCTTGTAAGAGATTCTTCAGTTTTTTTTTAGGTAGCATGCTCTGGGCATATATTTGATATGAAGCAAATTTTATGAGTAACAGTTTTCATTTAAAAATGCACATAAATGTGCATTCGTTGTTAGTTGTAACTTATCATAAATTCTCTGCAAATATGAAGTGTAAATAGATTAATACTTTTCTATGTTTTTCTTAACTGAGTTTTGATCCAAATTTACTAATGAGAAAACTAAGACTCAGAAAGAATAAGTGACCTATTCAAGGTCACACAACTAAAATATAAAGGGCAGAACTTGGACGAACACCCAGGTCTTCTGCTCCTTTCATGCTATAACATGCCCCTGTGATTATGAACATTAAATTATTAATTTTTAAAATGTCTTTTAAATTTTGAAAAAAAATCTTTTAACTCCAATAGTTGCACAGTGTATCTCCACTGAAACTAATAAAGTTATGTCTTGTTTTTTCTATGAATGGGCCCTCTTTTGTTTAAGTTTGCTTAGAAGTGAAAATAATACTGCTTATTTCCTAGAGAAGAATACCTTCAAAAGCAGAGATCACAACTCCCAACTTTATATCCCCCCACTCCCACAGTACTAAGTAGTGCTGGGCACACAGTAGATGAGTGATAAATATCTGATCTCATATGAATAAATACAGTAGAGTTCATTAAAAAGGCAATAATTGGATTAAAAACTAGAGCAGTATTCAGTGCTGAGTACTTAAGTAGTGATACAGATGAGCTTGTTTTCTGAGTTTATAAGATGGTTTTGGTCAGAATTTTCAATTCTGTATGCTTTAAAAATCAACTGATGCTTCATTAAGTTCAAAGTATTTCTAGGATATTGGACAATTATGAACTGCCAGCTTTGTAGAGTTTACATCATTAATCAATACTGGAGAGCTTAGTATTATGTGATATTATGAATTAGAGTACAGTGGATTCCAGGTTAACAGAAGTCACTTATTTGAATCAATAAAGGAAAATGATTACCTTCTACTACAATTAAAATTGCATATATTAAATGATAATTGTTGGTTATTATTTGTATTTGCTTATAACTAACTAAATGCCACCACTGCTGTCTTCCTAAGTTGCAGTGTCTGTAGGGTGGTATTATTTATAAATGAGACTGAGGGAAAGACGAAAGGTTATTACAGTCGAGTCCAGATGCTGGTGGCAGTCACTTCAAAGTTCAGTCATTTCCACGAGATACAGGGATGCAGCACAGTCAGTGATTTTGTAAGAGCTTTGACGATGGAGGTCATTGGATTCAGTGGCTGAATTTTTACCAATTCACAAAAAGTTTACATGTACTATTTTAGTGGTTATTTCATCTTACTGAAAGTTTTTAAAACTTAGCCAGTTAATGGGCTAACACTGCCAAAAATGAATCCACAGTACCTTCACTTAGAAGTTCCATATACTGGCTACTTAAAATTAGTACTTATTGGCCTAAGTACACAGGGCAGATACTGGCCACCATTTTAATTCATAAAAATAAATTATTTTCATTTTTATGGCTAAAGAAAAAAAAGGTAATTAAAAATACTGAGAGCTGTGAAAAATGTAAAGACAACAAAAGAACCCAGATCATAATGTAGCTGGAAAAAGAAATTATAATTCTCATTTCTAAACTAAAACCAAAACATGTGTACTATAACACTAAAATGGTTTATCTACAGAAAACCAAAACATCACAGCACTACATTGTGTAGGGAAGGTGGGAGAATCACGCAAACCCACATTTTTGATATCTTGAGATCTGATGACCAAACAAATGACGGGCTGTACCTACTTCTTACCTAGTTTTGGCATAGTACAGACAGTTTTGAGTCAGCCTATTATCGACATTTAGTACTTCCAAAAACATTCTTCCTGAAACCCAGATAAGACCCAGACAGTGGTCCAGTCATTAAACCAAAAAGGCTAATTCATAAGATATATATATTCCATGAAATGTTGGAATGGAAACAGAGTAAGAAATATTTCTCTTTGAAAATACATTTGAATGTAACCATGAAAGACAATGGTATAGACTTCTTTTTTCTTAGCTCTTCAAGTGATACTTAAAAGGGAAAATCCTGCTACCTTGCTGATAAAAAAAAAAAAAAAAGACAAATCCATAATATGGCCATATTTCTTTTCCATAAAAATAAATTTTATCCAATTTGCCTGTATTTTTTTGTAGGAACTTATAAAATGCTCTATTGTCAGAACTGGAAATATCTCCACCCTACCCCCCAAAAAACAAGAAATTACTTGTTTTTATGTCATAGGCGGAGAGGAAAACATAAGCTATTGCAAGCAGCTGAAAACTGGCATTTAGTAAAAATTGTGCACAAAGGAGATAAATGATTCCTTAAAGCTCAACTGGATACTTAACCTCACTATGCACTGGTTAAGTTAGGACAGATGGAAGAAACTGCAAAAAGCACCCATTTTACTCCAAATCCACATCTTAAATAACTCATTAGAAGGTTAAGAAATAAAAAACTAAACACACGCACACACACACACACACACATACACACCCAATTCATCTACTCCAACATGCTTGCTTCTATACAACTTAATATAGTATAGTCTTATTATATTACGGCTTATTATGCAGATTTGAATATTCTAAGTCAAACCATATTTCATATTTTCCAACAGATTAGGTATACAGAATAAAAGCATCATAAAATATAACCTCTGTGGCAGGTGCTGGCCCTGCCCTCCAACACCAGCAGTATGAAGAAGGCCCTCTGGAGTTATAAATGTATTTGGAAAACTACAAACATGACAATTTAACCAAACTTATAATACTTTTCCCACAAGTAGGGAAAAGATATTAAAGCTGTACTCTTTGGGACCCAGATATCATCAGCAAAAGTGAAAATGCAAGAAGCCTATTTTTCTATTTAGAAGAAAACTGCAATGTCAAACGAAATGAGAAATGTGGGGTCTTGAATGTAGTTCTTACACACTGGCTACGAAAGTGTTTCCCTGCAAAGAGAAGAGTCTTGTGTCGTCACAAAATGAGGGGGAGTGCAGAGGGAAGGTGGGACATAGGTAATCGACCTGGATAACAGTATGCACCTTGGATGTTAGCAAAAGCGAAGCTAATAGCTTATAAAAAACACATGAAATATATAAAATAAAATGATTTTCATATACATCTTAATTTAAAATAATTAATGCATCAAATCCCTGTTTAAGACTTTAACCTGAATAGCAAATTTAAGAGTCCAGACTAGTTACTGTTACCGTGGCTCTTCCCCACGTGTAACACACACACTATCAAAAATAATTTAAAAACCTTCACATTCTTAAATCTAAATTAGTGAGATATTTCTCCAGAAATCTTCCAAATAAATAGCTTTAAAAAAGAAAGAATTTAAAAGCTGTTAACTTTAAAAAAAAATCTGTTAAATAAATTACTGATAATTCTTTACCCTATCACTGAAAATAAATCAAAACACTACCAACAACAAAATGAAATTCAAGCCCTGACAAGAGACCCTTTCCAGTTCAAGGTCTCTTTTTAAGGTTCTACCCTCCTTCTTCCTCTCCCCACCAGGTCCAAAATGGTTATTGCTGAGTGGGTGTGGCACAGTGAAAATGCAGCATCAGGTTCATTTTGTTCTTCAGGCAGTGTTCCCTACTGTACATGCAAACTGCTTCAGTGGGGCACGTGGAAGCTCCAGGCTCCCGCACCCCAAGACCAGTCTCCGAAGGGAATAGTGGCCACAGCCGCAGTTCCGTCACACAAAGAAACGTGCGTGGCCATTTCTGTTCAGTTTAAGGATCTTCCCGAGACGTTGTTTGGCTGTTGCCATTCCTTTTTTTGGACGTTTACCTACAAAATACAGCACACCAACAGCAATGTAAGTAACAGTGAAAATCACAGTTGACAGCACCTGGAAGACTTAAAGCAGAGCGACACGGCAGGCAAAGGCTTTTAGGCGTCCTGAATGGGTCGAGTCACACGCCTGGAAGTCCACTGCTTAAAACCCTTCCAGCTCACCCACGAGATGAGGGCCAACCTCCTTCCTAAGACGTACAGGACACTCCCCCAGTCCGAGCCCTGCCTATCTCTTCAGCACCAGCTCTTACCATCCTGCCTCAAACTGCTTCAGCGACGCACCTGTTCCGTCCTCACCCTGTGCTGTTCCTCCCCTCTGCCCTGGGTCACTCTGTCTCCTCTGCCGTCAGTGCTGTCGATCCTGTGCCTTCCCCTGCCTCAGCACGGCTAACCCGTCACAGCCTTTCCAGGATCTACCTCCCCTTCCAGAAAACCCCTCCTGCTCCTCAGGGTTGACTGAGATACCTTCTTCTCTGTCCCTATAGTAATCTGAGCACCTATCAATGCAGTGTCCATACCCAGCAGGCTGTGAGCAATGTGAGTGCAGAGACATGTCTATTTAACTTAACCTACACACGTGTAATGTTACCTTTTGTTGCCTGGTTGCTGATAGGTGGTGGATTTGACGCAGGTCTCTTGGTGGGGTGAAGGGGCACTGAAAAGGAAGTTTCACCAACAGGCCTTTCTGGGCTTATACTGCCGTTACTTAGCTGGCACGCCCCTGATATCAAGCTTGAACTCTGCGTATACTTTGCATTCTGAAGGCTTGAGCCACTGCTGTCCACAGAATTCCTACTTTGTACTTTGTGACTGATTTCTGATGAAACTTCCTTTTTGATGCATTTCTGGCCTCTGTTGAGATCCTAAGAAAGAAGAAAATAAGGCCGAATTTTTAGGGTTTCTTTACGAGAAGTAATGTATTAACAATTTAAGAGAGAGAAGAAATAGAGTTACTGAACTTGGGTTTTTTTAACATGAAGTGGCTATAGATGACCCCTCCTGATGGTCATCTCATTCTAAAACCTAGTAGCTCTGAAGGATTCAGGTTTTAAAGATGCCTCGTAACTTAAATTGAGACATCTTCAAGTCGAGAAGAAAACATTATAGATAGATAGATAGATGATTGGTGGGTCTTGAAATCGAAACAGGGTCCCAACCAGAATTAAAAAGAGAAAAGGAAAAGATAAACTTGAAAAGAGCATACTGTAGATATAATGTTTCATGAAACTAGTTTTAAGTGTGTGTTTGTGTGTGTGTATTAAAGTGAACTTCTGATTCTATAATGGTCAAGTTTTTAAAAACAGCATTAAACATAGACATGCTTTAAAACAATCTTACAAATACACTTGCGCATTAAAACAGTCTTACAAACATGCTTGAGCATGAAGAAACAGCTTTTCAATCTGACACACTATTCTAATACCTCTCTAGATTACAAGAACCAGAAATTCTATTTTCTCTAAGGTGATCTTGCTAATCATGTCTTCTACTTCTTTATTTTCAAAGACAATTATAAAAGCAACAGCTAGATTTAAATAACAGCTTACCTTTTAATACTAAATCCTATAATGCTACTGAGTTATAAATTTTATAACCAGTGAGGCACTATAAAATCATACATTAATAAGTGAATTCTTAATAGTTAAGGAATTTCTTACCTGACCTTTGTCTCTGGAGCATATTCTCCCATTAAAAGAACTTGTACTTGCCTTTAAAAAATAACTTGGTTCTTTCTCTTATTATAAAAGTAATTGACAAGTATTTATAAAATATAGATAAACCAAATGAAGAACGTTAAAACCATCTATATTTCTGTTATTCAGAGAGCAAATGGGGTTGGGGAGGCTTGGAGACTCCACTGTGCCACCTAAGAGTTTTGATTTTTTCTTTGGTTGTCATTTTCCAAGGTCTGCAGCAAAAAAGTCATGCTGCTGCTACTGTTAAGTCACTTCAGTCGTGTCCAACTCTGTGCGACCCCACAGACAGCAGCCCACCAGGCTCATCTGTCCCTGAGATTCTCCAGGCAAGAATACTGGAGTGGGTTGCCATTTCCTTCTCCAAAAAAGGTCATATAGCCTTCCTTTTTTGGTGCTACTGGCAACGTTTTTTTTCAAAAAGGTATTTTGGGGGTTCATTTTGTTTGGTATAAGCATTCATACACGAGAATCCTAAGACATCAATGTCTCCTCTTGGAGCAGTGACTCTTAATCTGGAGTTAATGAATGGTCTGGGGTGAGGGTGGGGTACAAACCATGAGAAAAATGTAAGCACAAGTCATATTTATGGAGAACATTTTTTGGAAAGAAAACATTTTCCTGTAACTGTCATCAAATTCTCAAAGAAATGTGGTATCTAAAAATGCTCAATCAACAACAGCAGAGATTAAAAGGATCCTTGTGGTATTGTGGTACTTTTTTCCTTTCATGTTTCATTCTAGCCAGACATAACCTAAAGGTGTTGGCAGCCAGGAGTTTTTAACTGCTTTCTTAAATAAGTTGCTTTTTTCCAGATAACATTCTATACATAAGCCTTTCATTGGTTAGTACATCAGAATCCCTAAAAGTGGACAGCTGTTCAAATGTACATTTAATGATAATTGTTAAGCTTTCTACATCTGGGGGTTGATTACTGATGGCAGTTTTAAAAACAAAAGCAAAAGCAGAGCTAATGACAATCCTATTTCAATATTTCAAACCCTGAATATACCTGAAGATTAAATCTGGAAGTTGTATCAAATTGTTTAATCCAGGAAGAACTCCTCAAGTCTTGATCTTCAGTCTTGACATGATATCCTAAAGAGAAATTTTAATTAAAAATCTTCTCACAAACTGGATCTTAAAGAACAAAGTTAGCCTGCTGCTTAAAACTGAAAGTAAATTTATGTTGACATTTTCTTTAAAAAAATGAGCATGCTAACTCTTTATTCATATACTTTCACCATACTCCTTTCCCTCTCAAAAACAAAACAGTCACCAGCTTGCAATCCAACATGTTAATTATTTCAATTCTCTCAAAGACTGTCTTTCTTTCTACGGCAGGTTTTGGGCCAGATGCTGGAGGATCTAGATCAAATTCTGTGGCCATCTGTTGTAGATGTAAAACCAAGTGCAATACAGTTTCTCTAAAAATAGTATATTTTCCCATACAGAATAAAGGCATATGTTTGCCTGAATCTGGCAGCATTTCCAGAGAAGCTTTCAAGGGGCCAAAGAGATTATAGGAAGACAGAATGGTAAGTGGAAAGACAGAAAAATCCAGATTTGAACTTGAGATCTTTCATTACCAATACATCTTTAGGCAAGTTATATAACCTCTTTAAACCTGAGTTTCCTCTTATACAATAAGCAAAGATTTTGAGACCACATGATCTAGTCTTGTATTCAAATTCCAGTAAACTGAGTAGCCATGTAAGTGTGGGCAAGTTAACTCCACTAAATCTTTTTTCCTTTACCTATTAAAGCTACGTTACACACACCCAACATGTCAAGAATTAAGTGAAATGAATGCCAAGCTCCTGGCACATAGTTGACACAGCTAGGTGGGAATGAACATAATTCCTACAGTAGACTTCAGTTTTAATGTAGTACCATCTTTCCCCTAATCCTCCTCAGATTTTTGGGAAACAAAACTCCTCCCTAAAAGCAGACAGAAGGAAACACTCTGTGGCACCACTGATATTGCCAGCAAGTCTCTTTTTCCCAATGTCTCCTTTTCAAATAGGAGAGGATACCCTCCAGCAGAAACAGCTGAAAGCTTGCCTTCCCTTCCATAAAAGGAAAAAGAGTGGATTGTTCAAACTAAGCACATCAATTAAGACACAAACATTCCCTCCATTCTGATCAGCTTATAAAAGGGAAACAATACTGTCTTGCAAGTCAGTGAACACTACTCTTAATCCATTAATTTACATTTTGAGTTATTCTATTTGCAGCTGACATTTGTCAACATTATATATATATATATATATATATATATATATATATCTGCCAATATGTCTAATACCATCTCCAACTAAAGATGTTTAATAAACATTTCTTGTTCATAATCTTTAATCTCAAGCTAGGATTACAGGGCTATTAAGGTGAGGGTTCTATGTTATTTTTCAGAGACTTACAATTTATGTTTCTTACCACTTTCCACTGGCTTATCACAGCGATACAACTGCCTGACCTCATGGTTACTGCTGTGGCAGCCACTGGGGTCCTGGAGAGAGGGTCTTTCACCACCGCAGTCTGTGCTTTGTATCTGCCTTTGTAAACACGTGGAATAATGCAACCCTGCCATAGACAGCATGCCCTGAATAGCTTCTTCCTCTGTGCTCGTCGAGGTAGGACATTCCCTGAAGGGCAGATCAGCAGAAAAGACAAGAACTTTTTTACTCTAAGGAAATATTTGGTAAATTTTAAAACCAAAACAAACACATACACAAACACACAAAACAAAAACCCCCAAACAAAACAAACAAAAAATAACAAATGTTTTCCTATCATTTATATAACATTGTAATAAGACTATCATCATCAGCATGCCTACCTTTTAACTGGAATTTCACTTCGAGATGGCTTTTGGCTCTTTTGAAGGAAGTTCCTCATCACATTAGATTCTTCCTTAAAGTTTGATGTTATCTCTTGTTTCTTTTCATCACCTGAACTTTCAGACTCTTCAGTGGTAAAATTATTTTTCTGAGATAATTAAATAGAGGGAAATCTATATAAAAAATTGGAACACGCTTGTACAAACTAACCAAAAACACTTTATCCATCTAAAGGGAAAGTGAGAACTTCATTATCATGGAATTATTTCTGTGTTTCATAAGAAAAAGTGGAAATCTCTAGTTACTGCAGTAACATAATTCCTTAGTTTAAAAAAAAAAAAAACCACAGTACAGGCTTTCTTTAAGGCAAAATGAAATATAACCTATGAGGAAATATGAGAAACATGAGAGCTGTATCTCCCTCTACCCTTTCCAAAATCAGACAGAAGCTTTGTTGATCAGATGTAAGTAGTCACGTGACAGGGTGTGTGTGTGTGTGTCCCTCTACCCTTTCCAAAATCAGACAGAAGCTTTGTTGATCAGATGTAAGTAGTCACGTGACAGGGTGTGTGTGTGTGTGTGTGTGTGTGTGTGTGTGTGTCCCTCTACCCTTTCCAAAATCAGACAGAAGCTTTGTTGATCAGATGTAAGTAGTCACGTGTCAGGGTGTGTGTGTGTGTGTGTGTGTGTGTGTGTAATTACCACTGAAGAGAAGGCTCTGTGCCACAAAGGTCAGATAGACAGGCTTTGGGAAAGCTGTCATCCACTTTCCTCCCACATAAAGGAAAGCGGGTGTTCATCTTTCCATCACATACTGTAAGTTACAGGGTCCCAGGCGTACCAGTACAGTGCAATCAGGTCCAGAGTCTTCTGAATCAGAAATATCAGAATATTCAGATGATCGATTCCTGAGTTCTGATTTCACACTTGTTAAAAACCCTGAGAAGGAAAATGATCAGAGAAAAAGAGCCATCAGAACTGGAGCAAAGTGCCATCCAAAGCCTGTCCAACTCAACTGCCCGGCTCTGTCCTTTCTCACTGCTTTCATTGTCTTCATTTCGTTCTTCCCCCAAGGACTTTTCCCCCAATTAACCAAGATACAGATTGAAGTGTATTCTTAAAACTTCTGTGGTATTTATCGAATATGGTTTACAATCCTTGCATGGGTGGGTTGACTATATTTCTTCCCAGAAAAAAACCTCAACACTAAAATTAGCTACGATGCTTGTTGTGCTTTATTTGTCTCAACAGAAAATAAAACAACTCTCCTAAGCCTAAGACACATTCAAGTAGACAGTGAATTCAACAAGCTTATAGACCAGGCTTCACCCTTGCCTCTCTTTCCCCACAGCACTTTCGGCTAGCAACTGCTGGATAAAGTCCATTGATCAGCTGCCTCTCCCCCGGCATGTGAAGAACAAATGTAGAGTCACCGACTAAAACAATAACAAACTTATCTGGAATTAGCAGGAACTAAGGTATTCGGCATGGATTAAATAGAATCCATTTATCTAGAATATTCACTTACCAAGTTCTAAAATGTTTAACTACTTTTTAAGATAGAAGGGTATATGGAGGCCCTGAAAAATGTTGAGAAAATGAAGACTTCATTCAAAGAAGATCTCAAGGAGGAGGAGGTGTTACTATTCATCGCATTGATGGTAACCAATTAATAACCAAGTAGAGCCTTCTTGTATAATACTTGGGTTACTAATAGCTTCAGATCAGCCAGTTATATATGTCTCCTAATTCTGAAAACCATATGTATGTTAGCTAAAATTATCTTGGAAATTGCACTACATTTTCAACTGCTTCATAATTTGGAGTAGAAGCCCATAAAATACATGAGCTTTTATGTGACTCTTGTAGAAACTGTCATTAGATGAGGGTGTCACTGGCCAATGACATCCTTGTCACTAATACCACCTTCCCCGGCTGCCACCCCTCATTGGGAGATCACATTCAGCATTTCCCTGATGGAGAGATGACTCAGAAATGCTCCAGATTTCTCAAAAGAGTATTAGGGACACAAGAAATTTTAATCCTACTATTAATTTAAGCACTTTAAAATTAGCAAGTTACCTGACATATTATTAGCATATTAATAATGAACAGTCCCTTAAAATGACCATTAAAACAAACATACTGTTAAGTGGTTTTTGAGACTCTTCGTTCTCCACTCCCTCTATTCCTGAACTCTCTTCCATCTTCACTTTTGCCTTTTTTGTCCTTCTCTTATCCTCTTCATTTTCACTATCTGCTGTATAAAGACTCTGATCTGTGAAGGGTTGTCTCTCATCCCTGTACACAGAGGGGAAAATAATCAAGTCAGAAAATAGTGCAACTATGCAGCCAAACAGTATTACACTCTCCTTACTTTGCAGAGAAAACTGAGAATTGAGACACTTTCCCCATATTTCAGGCAGGTGTGCAATGGTCTGGACCCAGAAGAAAATGAACAGAGGGAATCCATGGAAAACTAAACTCTCTGATACTTTGATCTACTTCACGTACTTAATTATCCTTCCATTTGTCAGCAGTAATCGAAGATCATTATCTTTTGCTCTCCATTCAGGTACTGTGGAAGATGGCTGGAGATGTTTGTTGAATTTTCCATTCAGTTTTGAGCTCAAGATGTCCTTAAAGTATAAAAACAGAACTTACTTAACCTCCACCCTCAAATATACCTGCTTGACAAGTAAAGGAGCAGGACAGTATACCACCACCTCCCCCTGCCCCCATCCCCACGGCCCTGCATCCTGAGAGTGCTGGGCAGCCTCCAAGGCTAGGGCATTTGCAGTGTTGCAGCATGGAAACTAAATGGCTCCTAAAACCAGAATGAATGTGGTTCATCTTTCTGTAAGGCCAGTAACAGTAAAATACGTTCTACAAAGCAGAATATAAAATCTGCCTCATGTGAATTCAGACATGTCACTCTTGTAGAAAGCTGAAAAACTGGAGTAGTACTGCCTTCATGTATTTTGAATTCTCTTTCCCTTGTTTCTCCCTACTGCTGGGTCCTTTCCGGTCCCCCCATCTCTGACCTAATCTCTGGTCTTCCCACCAGGTACTCTCAGCAATTTACAGGTCACCACCCTGCTATCACCAGGAACAAAGGCCACCGAGTGACATAAAGGCACAACAGTAGCTGGTTTTTAAAACATAAAGAATATTTCCTTTAATATTTTTCTTTAATAATATATAGAGCTTCTTATAATAACCTGAATCTTCTCCCAGATGGCTATGGGCTGAAGGAGGTTTAGAACAACAAAAGCTTAAAACAGTATAAATATAATTATATAAAATTTAAAATATTTAAGGAAGCTTTAATTTCTATATAACATCTGTAAATATGTTAATTCAGAGATACTGCTATCTTACTCATTTTAAACTGTCCTCTCCTTAAGATGTACGATCATGGATGACATGGATCTCACCACAGGTCAGTAGCATGTTTTACAAAGGCCCCACACTGAGCTCATTACTCCGTTAGGCCAGCATTTCTCAAACTGTAATGAGTTTAATAGTCTCCCAGCCTAACAGTGATGCAAGCTGCTGCCACTGGGCCAGGGAAAGGCCCACAGCACCTGCACTTTCCTCTGCCTTCAACACTCCTCCTCAAGTCTGTGTATCCACCTGACTTCTGCTATGTAAGTGTCTGTCAAATGCACCCACCCACCTGAGAGGTTCTCCGACAACCTTAGCAGCAGCAGCCAACCACCAGCCCCTTTATACTGCTCTCTTCCTTTATGACCTTTTTATCTGAAATTATACGACTTTAATACCTGTCTCTGACTTCAATCCTTCCAACTTGAACTAGGATGGAAGCTCCATGGAGGCAGGGGCTTGGGTGTTGCCCACTCTGGTACCTTCCCCAGAGCCTAGAAGAGTACCTGGCACTCATTAAACACTCGATATACATGTCAGCAAACTGATGGGACCTGTTCGTCCTACTTCTACACCAAAGCATGTCCCCATCACGAGCAGAAGTGCTGCTGACCCCTAGGGTGCTAAGCAAAGATGAGACAACAAGAATGGCCAGCCTGGTCTCTTTCTATCATCCTTCTGAAGGCCTTTCAGAAATGACTGAGTCTCTCATGTGACCACAGAACAGAAGCTTGCCTCTTCCCAGGGACACATCTCCAATCTTCTGAGCACCTCCCTCGTGTGGAGCTCCAGGATGTCGAGGTTGGAAGGAGTTCGGACGTTGTGGTCTCGAAGTTTCCGCATCCTTCGTCGGGAATGGTGTGGGGAAGCTGCTTCACTTGAGGACCGTGAAACTGGACACACAGAAGGGATTCCCTGAGATTTAACTGGTTTGCCGTTTTCCTCCTTTAAGAACAAAATTTGGGGTATTTTATGACAAGGCCACAAACATAAGTGACTAATCATCTATAAAAATATTTTAGAAAACAAAAAACATTTCTTTTCATCATAAAAACAAAAAACACCAAATTATAAAACTTGAACAGCTCTGCTGAGATCTTTTCCCCTTCTCTCTCCCACATAAAATACTGTGAACACATATCCTTGATTTTCAACATCATTTTAAAGGCTGTGTCATATTCTACTGTAGAGATAGAGCGTAATTTATTGACCTAATACTTAGGGATAGATATTGTTTTCATTCTTTTACTACCATTTTGGTTCCAAGAGGCGATAGTGGTAAACAGGTATGGTCATATATCAAGTTTAACTGGAATTGTCTTATTTACTTTATTAAAGTAATGCTAAAGTCAAGGTATATGCCAGTTAGAAATCATACACTAATTTATACTTCCTATCAGCAGAGCAAAAATATAGACTTTTATCTTTGCCGATGTGATAAACCATCATTTGAAATCATAAATTATGTGGTAATATGTGGTTGAATACTTTTTCACATATTGAGAATATTTTTCATATTATTATTGAATTGGCCATTTCCACCTCTTCTTTAGTGAAATTCCTGTTTATATTTTCTTTGTATATTTTTCTACAGCCATTTTGCTGCCTTCTGTACTCTCTACCCTCCAATTAAAAAAAAAAACACTTTGGTAACTATTTTTGTCCAATTATTCTTCCAAGAATATTTTACCATTTTCAATTTGTAATACTAATTTGGAATTGACATATTTTAGAAATGACACTCCCATTTATTAAACTAGAGTTTTATTTCTCTTAGTAAAGATTTATAGTTTTTTCATATAGACCTATACTTTCTTATTGAGTGTATTCCTAGTTTTTATTGCTGCTATTTATATATATTTATACATTTATATATATTAAGATTAAATACATGACTTTTGACTTTAAAAATTCATTTATATGCAGCTCTTCAAAAACATAAAATAATTTCCTACTATATCTGAACATGTTGAGAATTATATGAAATACTCTATCCAAGGATATTAAACCCAACATTTTAATACCTCTTTTTTGTTTCCCAAATACAGCCCTGATCTGAGCCATTAAATTATCAGCATCCATTCCTCCACTTTAACTTCCTTTCAGTTCAAGCTAGACACTAACAGAACCACCTTCCTGAAGAATTACTTTAATTAAAATCCCCTAACACCTAGAATATCTTCTAATAAAATACCTAATCTCAGACTTCATGGGCTTTTATTAAAGGGCATATACCTAACCCAGTTGTCATAATATTTTCAGTTGAGTGGGTCTCCTTGCCCCAACCCTCTTTCCAATCCAACTTCACCGCTTCTTACTCATCTTATACATCTTAACATGTATTCATCTTTGCATTGCAGAAATGAATGAAATCTGAAAATTTTGTTTAGTCTGTATTTTTTCATTTTTGGAGTAACCTGAAGAACCTGAAGTAACCTGGTAACTACATCCTTATTACTTCATTATAATACAATATTCCAGATTTCTCTGTAGGGCTTTGAAACCCTGAGACTCCTTTCAAGATACAGCTCATTCTAGTTCTTCTAAGAATGTCGAGGCTTTCCAATATTTGTAGTGTGGTGGTAGATCCAACTGCTTCTCAAAGTAGATAGGAACCAAGCATTTAGATGATAGTTTCTACTCTTACCTCTATTGCTCGAATTACTTTAGAAAGTTCTTTAATAAGATGTCCAGGTCTAACATTGTCTGGAATTTCAAAGGCATGTTCAGATACAAGCTGTATTTGGATTAACAAAGATAAGACAACCAAAGTTATTTACATTTTAAGATGTAAAAACTAATCAATTTTTAGGTTCTCTAGGTTTTATAAACAAAGTCAAATACCAACAAGCCAGGTCTCAGAACTCATGGAGCTGGTTTCGTATCTTCTAAGGAGATCCTTATTAACTTATGAAATCCTTTTACTTTGAGTTAAACATGGACTTCTCTTACTGTGAATTCTGTTCAATATGGACTCTACACCTCAAAGCCTTCTGTAATTCTAAATACTACTATAATTAGTAAAGAAACTAATTAAGCCTTAAATTTAGTTCATAATACAAAAGGATTTGTAAGGGGAAACACAGGCACTAAAATAATCCTAGCTTCTCATGCTACGTCTAATTCATAAAGTCTTTTATTTTTTTGCTTTTCAAAAGTAAAATAGGAAAAAGATTCCATCAATAGGAAAGAGGAATTGGCGAGTTACTATATCTACTGAAATGCAAACTGCTATCATTGTTTATTATGTCTAATTCCAAACATTAATCTGTTTATCTAAGAACAGGCTTCCCAGGTGGCTCAGTGGTAAAGAATGCACCTGCAACGCAGGAGATGCGGGTTCAATCCTTGGGTCGGGAAGATCCCCTGGAGAAGGCAATGGCAACCCACTCCAGTGTTCTTGCCTGGGAAATCCATGGACAGAGGAGCCTGGTGGGCTACAGTCCACAAGGTTGCACTGAACAAACTTAGTGACTAAACAACAACAAATCTAAGAACATTTGACCTTTTAGATGCCCTTAACATACTAATTGCTACTCCTGCTTTATATCCTCTCCCTGGTTTTAGCATAATTTGTTAAAACAAACCAATAGTAACAGTAACAATAAGTGCAAACTATGTGCCAGGCTGAGCAACAACAAATTAAATAACAACAACAAAAAAATAACTGAGCGACTGAACAACAGCAAATGTGCCAGGCAAGATACAGTTGAGTACTTTACAAATATTAACTCATAAATCATTTCAACAACACTCGACAGAGATTCTACTAGGACTCTGATTGTACAGTCGAGGGAACAGACGCACAGGTTGGCGCTTTATTAGCAGCACGGCTAAGACTTGAATCCAAGCCTCTGACTCTGGAGTCCACACCCTGAACCACTAGGCTAATAAGCTGCCTCTCAAAGTGTACTTTAGATGTAATGAATTAACAGTATCTATTATTGACAAATTTTGTTGTTGTTCAGTTGCTCAGTCGTGTCCGACTCTTTTCAACCCCATGGACTGCAGCATGCCAGGCTCCTCTGTCCTCACTGTGTATCAAGATCACCCATGAGTTTAGAGGTTGACAGCCTACTACAGATCTATTATACTAAAATCTCTAGGGGAAAAAAGTTATTTCTAAAAATCTCTAAAGGCAATTTTGATAAACTCACAAGCTTGAGAACAACTCAGCTAAAGCTTTCAGAAGGAAAGCAATTACACAGTTTTTGCAAGATACTCTTTGTTTTTATCCTGTTATATATGATATACTTTTGTAATCCGTTTTTGCCTTTACTTGTCAATTAGATGGTGACGTCTCTGACGCTGATTTTATTTTCCTATATGCTTCCACAGCGTCCCTGCTCTAATGGGTATACAACAATGATTAAAAAAAAAAATGAAAGGAAGCATAAAATTATTGGGAGGGTAATCTATTATCCTCAGAGGGTAAAGAATCTTCAGGCAATGCAGGAGACCAGGTTCGATCCCTGGATGGGGAAGATCTCCCAGAGAAGGGAATGGCAACCTTCTCCAGTACGGTTGCCTGGACAATCCCATGGACAGAGGAGCCTGGCAGGCTACAGTCCATGGGGTTGCAGAGTCGGACTCGACTGACAGACCAGCACTTTCCCAGTATCTTTGAGGTGGCTCAGTGGTAAAGAATCCGCCAGTCAATGCAGGTGCTGCAGGTTTAATCCCTGGGTCGGGAAGATCCCCTGGAGTAGGAAATGGCAACCCAGTCTAGTATTCCTGCCTGGAATATTCCATGGACAGAGGAGCCTGGCGGGCTACAATCCATGGGGCCACAACCAGTCAGGCACAACTGAGCACAAGCACACAGAAAGTATCTTTTAAGAGCAGGATTTTTATTTCAAGTGGACAGTTGAGAAATTAGTATGGAAATGTATTTTCATCAGATAAAATATTTATCACTTATTATTGTGTGTAAAGTTCCAGGAAGGAAATAAAGATGAGAAAGTCCCTGTTTTTTAAGAGCTCATAAATGTAGACGATAGGAAATGGACACATTATTTTTGGACATTGCTTTTAAGTCCACTGGCACAAGAGATGCTATGGACGTATAAGGAAAGGACCTGTGAATTCCAAATGGAAAGATCTGAGATGACCTCTTAGAGGTGGTAGGACTCGAATGCAAACTAGACCACGGTTCAGGGAAATGGAAAGCTCCTGCTTGAACCCGGACCTCTCTTTTCCTTTGTTCTTACATAAGACCAGCAGAGGGATAACAGCATAGGCTTTGCAAACACAGACCGAGCTTCATCTTAGCTCCACCAGTTGTCTTGGGCAAGCGCTTACACTCTGAACCTCAACTTCTCCATATTTAAAATGGGGACAACAACAGCACCACAAACTCATTTAGTTGCTCTGAAGAGTAAATGAGTTAGGAAATGCATTTATGGATATAAAGACTAAACACAGTGGTTAGCACACTATGTGAGCACAAAGTTATATATTATTCTATATCTACATGTTAATTTCTTAGTCAATATCCCAGATAGCCTCAAATTTACTTTCTTTTCAAGATTAAAGAAATACCTAGGTACTTCATTCTCAAAAATATAAACAAAAACCAGCACATCTGTATATACTAATAAAACACAGGTTGTACTTCTCAGTTAAAGCATGATTCCTATTCCTTCTACCACTCCCACTCATTGACAAAACAGCATAAGGTCTCTGTTTTCCTGACCTTGCCATATAAAAATTAACAGTTTCCCTGAGGGCTCAGATGATAAAGAATTTGCCTGCAGCACAGGAGACCCAGGTTCAATCCCTGCGTTGGGAAGATCCCCTGGAGAAGGGAATGGCTACCCACTCCGGTATTCTTGCCTGGAGGATTCCATGGATAGAGAAGCCTGGAGGGGCTACAGTCCATGGGGTTGCAAAGAGTCATGGACACGACTGAGAGACTAACAATTTCACATTTTTCACTTTCCTGACCTTGCCATATAAAAATTAAGTTATTTCACCAAAGACAACTACTTACTTCTTTTTTCATCCATAATTTTAAAGCAGTATGCAGCGCTTTCACTCCCTGGACTAGGTAAGTCTGAGGCTGGAAACCATCTTCTCTCAGTTCTGTGGGAATGAAGTTAAGGGGGAAAGGAGTTAGGCTCTGTGGCAAAGTGATTAACTTCCGGTTTTGAGTAACCACCAAATGTCAAACAAGTTAATAGAAAGGAAAAAAGTGAAATAAGAAACAATCAATTGACAAGATGAGAAAGAAAAAGAGACAGAACTACACTAAACACTACTACCTCCATCTTACACAGCAGCACCTCTCTCAAGACACCCGCCTCCACACAGCGCTACAGGTGTGGGATGGGGTTCCTACTGCTTGCTCCTTCCAAAGAAAGTGAGCCCCCCTCACCCCTTTTAAGGAAAGAAACCATGCATGAGTTCTATCATTTAATTCTGTGCATGCTATCCTGGGAAAAGAGTCATTGATTTGCTTCTTTTCATTGTACCTTTTCTTCTTGTGCAACTTCTAAATGAGAAAACCCCAATGTTTAGAATAGACTTTGCTGTTTAATCTGTTTATATCTCTTCTTCTGGAAGTTAATTATAATAGTAGCACTATTTGCAAACTGACTAGAAATGTAAGACAACACACAAACTAGATCAACTGTATTCTCACGGGCACAAGTGTAAAGCAAAACTAGATAAAAGTTAGAAGTGACACTGAGTCTCCAACTCGACTGCTCAAAAATCATTAAACCAATACTAAAACACTAAAATCTGAAAAGCCACATAAAAACGTAGCTTTCGTGTTTAAAGGGATATTTCCCCACCCACCCACCACCCAAAACCATTTTTCTTCAGCCACAGATCACAGCCTGACACTAGCCGGTTTGCGCTAACAGGTGCCTTATGCTGGCCACATAATGGTCACAACAGTAACAGCACAGGCACCACCTGACTCTCGGGACAAGAGAAGTGTTCCCTCGAATTTTTTTAAAGCAAATGCTTGGGGACAAACATTAAGTAACAACAGTCCTTGGCTTCAACTGCGTTTTTTGCTAGGCAGGCACTTTTACATGACTGATAATCTGTGCAGGTGACTAGAGTCCCAGGAGAAAAGAACACTTTTCAGTATTACCTGTGTGGTTCCAATGCAGCAGTTCATGTGTTTTTATGACTATGGACTAGAGATCTCCTTATTTGTTAAAAAGATTCTGAACAGGGGGAAATCATGCATTTAAAAAACAACATAGGGACAATTGCCATTATATTTTTAAAAGGACCTCTCTATCAGTGACTTTAAGTGAATTTACAAATATCAGGCATCACGTGAAACAACACAGTGCTCAGATTATTACCTTTTAGGGTTTCCAGCAAGTTTTTGGCTACAAACCAACATATGGCTTCAAAGAAAGGGAATTTGAAAAGATCTGGTGTTTTAAGTCTTTTTTCCATCTCGTAACACCTAAATAAATAAAAGTTGAAGAAATTCAACATTAGCATTTCCAAAGTTAAATGGAGGCAACCAACTTAACTGAAATAAGGCAGCCAGTGACACAGAAGACCAAGGGGGTCCTACACATTGCTCAACACCACACACGTGGGTAGGACTGAGTCGTGATCTGACTCAGGCCTGCCCTTATCAGATCCGACAGTATACTGAAGAATTTACACGGGGCTTCAAAAAGATCACCCCTAGGGATCTGTAGCCTAGTTTTAACAGAAGGAATTTTACAAGGGTTCCACTGTAATAAATACAACGTGTCTAGAAACCAGCTCCCTGCGTTAGACAGCACTCCAACATCCACTCGCGGAGTTTTCTTTAGGTCCTTCTAAGCATTCCAGCTCAGGACCAAACTTGGGAGGGGTCAAGGTGAGAAGGCAGAAACCATACGGTGAGTTTTCTGCAAGAGTCCTTGCAGCAGTCCATACAGCCAGGAGCCGTCTTTCCCCAGGGACAGCTCAGGTATAAATAAGATTCACTTGGCAAGTGTGGGACTTTGGCTTAAAGCTTCGTGCCCCATCTCTTGTAATAACTCCATTGATGCATGGCTTCCAGGGTTCTCCATGGGCATGCCAAGTTATAAGTCAGGAAAGTCAAAAGACATGGCTCCCTACCAGGGATTTCCAATTCTCCCAGTCCTTGTGCAGTTTATCAATGAGGAATCATTTTAGCATAAGCGATGTTGCCTAATAACATTCTTCTCTTATTAGGCTACCAGGGGAAGTTTTTGCCCAAAAGTCAGATTATCATGCAGAAGAGGAAATAGTTGGTAATCCTTTACCACAGCAAAATTAAAACAGGTGTTTCCTAACTTCGAATTGTTCTGTCCCAGCCCCATATGTTACACCTGAGTCTGACCTGATTTAGTTCAATTCTCTCACGGTAAAAAGAGCCAAAGGAGAGCCTATCCATCTCTACAAAATTCCGAAATGTGGGAAGATATTTAGTCTCAACTTGAATAAGTGATTCTTTTTGTTTTAGATTCATCAAGGTGTCCTCCTGTCAAAATTTTAAGACAATGTTTTTTTTAAAAGTTTCTAATAATTTCTCAGGGCCTATCTTAATGAGATCACAATCAAATATGTTGCTGAAATTATTTATTTTTAACTTTTAAGTCCTATTCAAGAAAGGACAAAAAGATCCTTCAAGTGCTGATAACACAAACCTGAGCTGCATGCCAATGTTAAGGTTGTGCAGAAAGTTCCCCCCAAAAGCCATACAGTCCTGAGAAGTGAGCACAGCATGAATCCACCCTGAAACGGTTAAAAGGACATGTCAGTGACTTTTCAATATGTAAACAACACAAATGTGATATCTACCTGTTTTAAGAAACACACAAAAAATCAGTTTACCTCATATTTCAGTGCCAGAGAAGCTAATGTCTATTATGCTCTAAAGATGCAATGATTCAAGTATTTATTAAATGCCTATTCTATGCCAGCCTCTGTGCTGTGTTTCAGATTAACGCATTGACCCAACTAGACAAAATTATGGTGCAGGACAGAAGGAGGTTTTGGTAGTTGTTACTGTTTTCATTTTTTAGCTTAAAAACAATCTAACTTTATGTTAAAGATTTTACTCTGAGACAAGTCAAATCTGGTTAGAGTGAGGCAAGCACGTTTTCATTAAATGAATAACTGGAACTGGCTGAGCCCCTGGCCTTCTTAGTGTCATCCTGAAATGAGTGCCGGTAGGGACCAAGCAGTGGAGAAGGCAATGGCACCCCACTCCAGTACTCTTGCCTGGAAAATCCCATGGACGGAGGAGACTGGTAGGCTGCAGTCCATGGGGTCGCTGAGTCGGACACGACTGAGCAACTTCACTTTGACTTTTCACTTTCATGCATTGGAGAAGGAAATGGCAACCCACTCCAGTATTCTTGCCTAGAGAATCCCAGGGATGGGGGAGCCTGGTGTGCTGCCGTCTATGGGGTCACACAGAGTCGGACACAACTGAAGCGACTTAGCAGCAGCAGCAGGGACCAAGCAGAGGAGGATCAATGGGACTCCAGCCAGGACCTCCCTCTAAGAAAGAAAAGGTAGATCCCCCGTATTTTATCAGGCAGGGTTATGGCCCCACAAATATAAATGTTGGCAATCAGAATGTTATCTTCTCATAAGCCAATGTGTCTCCAAAGTGAGGCTCACTTCTAAGAGATGATGTCTAACTTTTGAAAGAAAGGTCTTGTAGACCAAACATAAAGACGTTATACAAATGTAAACAAATATATCCACATACATTTGCATGGAAAAATTGACTGTTAAAATAGACGGATTCCATTTTCTTTATACTTTTCATAATTTGATTCATCATTGTTCTGTGATAAAGTTATCTAAAAAAGGCCAAGAAGACTGGATTTCAAGTGGTGGCCATTTGTGTGCTCAAAGGCACAAAGTCTTGAGCTTGACCCTGAAATCACAAATTTGAAGTCTGTGTCGGCTTCAAATTGTGTAGATCAGTGGTTCTCAGTGGAGGAAGCGCTGCCAGTAGAGCGTGGTTTGGAGACTTGAGGGCGGAGTGGGTGGGGCTGTCACAAGGATCAGGAAGCACCACTGTCATCTTGTGAGCGGGAGCCAGGGCCCAACAGGCAGGACAGTGCCACACAGCAAGAAACTGTCCTGCATTAGCCAAGACTTTCAAATATCTGCTGGGCATTCAGACAGGTACAGAATCCGTCACTGACTGAGCCCAAACGACGGCTCCATTAATAAGAAACAGCGTCTTTTGCAAGGTTTTGGCACGATTTTCTAGCAACACAACTAGGTAGCTTGTACACTGAAGAAAATTTATCAGCTGCCAAATATTTTGGGGGGAAAAGAAACCACACTATCTATAGCAGTGGTTCTTCAAATGTGGTTCCCAGACCAGCAGCATCAGCCTCAGCTGCGAACTTTTTAGAAATGCAAATTTTCAGGCCCACCCCAGAGCTGCTGAATCAGAACACTGGGTTAAGGCCCAGTGCTCTCTGTTCTGGGCTTCCCAGGCAGCACTAGTGGTAAAGAACCCACCTCCCAATGCAGGAGATGCAAGAGATGCGGGTTTGATCCCAGGGTGGGGAAGATCCCCTGGAGGAGGGCGTGGTAACCCACTCCAGTATTCTTGCCTGGAGAATCCCATGGTCAAAGGAGCCCAGTGGGCTACGGTCCACACGGTCACAAACAGTTGGACAGGACTGAGCACGCACACACGCTCTGTGTTTTAATAAGCCCTCCAGGTGACTCTGAGGGTGTGTGGAGTTTGAGAACCATTAATCCACACCAATGCTATAGACTCTGAGCTACCCGTCACACACCTGTACTGCTTAGCTGGCCTGTGCATCACCCTGCTTCCAATGCTGCTGTGCCTGAGCAGGGACATTGCAAAATAGTATTTTACTATAAATTACTTCTAATTTCTTTATAATCTAATTAGGTTATTACATCAATTGGGGGGAGGGAATTATTGGTGTTGGAGGTTATACTGATGATAAATTTGAATTTAAGATTTTAAAACAGATATAACAAAATATTTACTACAAAAGGGAGCTTTGGGGGTCCTTAAGGGAGGGGCTTGGCCCATTCACAGTGAAAATATTGATAGGTATCTAGATTTTATAAATTCTGGTAGTTCTAGGCATTTACTCATTCATTTATTCAACACATACTTATTATATACTCCAGAGCCAAAGTAAGAAAGCAGGGCCTGTAACAGATGCTTGCAAACTCTGCAGCCATTAAGGTCACCCAAATCAGAAGAACACAACTCTCAGAGCCACTGGCCTGCAGAACCCATGCCCTGCCTCAGCCACCTCTCAAAATGATATGCCTGATGCCTATACTTGAGGCTGTAACTAAGGCTGAGACTCAATCCCTTCCTAGGCTCCCTCAGAACATACTCATTTGCCTCCTAATTATCCCAGGACAGCAGCCCGGATTCCTACAGCAGACTTGGCCTTCAACATCAGCGTAGAGCTGACCAGTTAAAAACTGAAGGGAATTTCATCAAAGTTTTAAAATTTTGTGCAAAGGATATTATCAAGAAAGTGAAAAGGCAACCCACAAAATGAGAGAAAACATTGCAAGTCATATATCTGAAAAGGGTCTATTCAGAATATATAAAGAATTCCTACAACTCAACAATAAAAAGACAGCCCAACTTAAAAATGGGCAAAGGCTTTAACAGACATTTCTCCAAAGAAGACATACAAATTGCCAATATGAAAAATGCTTAGCATCATTACTCATTAAGGAAACACAAATTAAAACCACAATGAGATACTAGTACTTCACACCTACTAGAATGTCAAAAATAAAGATAAACACAGTGGTGGTGAAGATGTGGAGAAATTGAAGTAACTGTACATTGTTGGCAGGAACGTAAAATGGTACAGCCATTAGGAGAACAGTTTGGCAGTTCCTCAAAAAGTTAAACATCATTAAACCATATGACCCAGCAATTCCACTACTAGGTATAAACCCAAGGGAAATGAAAACAAACCTCCACACAAAAACTATCACACAAATGTTCAGAGCAGCACTATTCGTAACAGCCAAAAAAGTGGAACCAACCCAAATGTCCATCAACTGATGAGGGAATAAACAAAATGTGAAACATCCATGCAGTGGAATATTATTTGGCCACAAAAAGCAATGAAACACTGATAAGAGATACAACATGGATAAGTCTAGTAAACACGATGCTAACTAAAAGAAGCTGGATACAAAAGGTCACCTATTACATATGAAAGGTCCAAAACAGACAAATCCAGAGACAAAAGAAAATTAGAGGTTACTAGGGGCTGAGGAGGGGAAATGGGGAGTGGCTGCTAACTGGCACAGGGTTTCTTTTTGAGGTGATGAAATGTTCTGGAATTAGATAGGGAGAAGGTTGCACAGTTCTGTTAATGTACTAAAAAGCACTGAATTGTACACTTTTAAAGGGGAGAAGGCAATGGCACCCCACTCCAGTACTTTTGCCTGGAAAATCCCATGGACGGAGGAGCCTGGTAGGCTTCGGTCCATGGGGTTGCTAAGAGTCGGACATGACTGAGCAACTTCACTTTCACTTTTCACTTTCATGCATTGGAGGAGGAAATGGCAACCCACTCCAGTGTTCTTGCCTAGAGAATCCCAGGGACGGCGGGGCCTAGTGGGCTGCCATCTATGGGGTCGCACAGAGTCGGACACGACTGAAGCAGCTTAGCAGAAGCAAAGGGTGTGTATTAAGGTATGTAAATTTTTCAAAATAAAAATGAAGGCAAATGACATAAAACACAATGCCAAAACAAGTCGAACCACAAGAGAAACCCTCTAAGGGACAAAGATGTGAAAAGTTCAACACAAGAATCATCTCTCAGGCTATGCAAAGCTACTTTCCAAACATGTTAAACTCAGAGGTTCCAATCAAAAGCTGACTCTGTGATGAGCAATCGCTATGGGGAGCGGGGATGGGATTAAAACCTTACCTGTAGGAACAAATAAGGTATGTCCCTGCTTTACCACACATTTGTAGCATTTATCCACCTTATCTCCAAAGAACACTTCACTCTGGGTCACAGATGAACTCCAAGATTCATAGAGGGCCAAATTGTCATCTGTTGGCTTTATCAAATAAAAAACCTTCTCGCCCTAGGAGGAAGTAATCACACTATTTTTGAAAAAGGAAATGCCATTCTCAGGGTGGCCTATATTGATGCAATTTCCCAATACAATGTTCTAAATTAAATTAGATAATTATCAGATTTCTTAGGCTCAGAAAGACATATTTCACATGCCTGATCAATAGCAACTGCCTTTAATAAGCACCTCCACAGGTACTAATGCTCCCCCTCCCAATACGACAAGGGGTCAGTACAGTTGTGATGGAGAAACAGTTACAGGAGAGGAGGGTAATGAATCACCAGCATCCTACTGATCTCATGTTCAAGGTGTAGAAGTAAATACATGTTAACGGGCCCCAGGTTACAGAGAGTCATCTCTGCAAACTCTGCCCTTTCTCCTAAGACCTATAACACTACAGCTGTTTTTAAAGACTTATGAACAGACTTTCATAAGTGAATTGACCCTCTGCTTTCTCGTGAAGCAAAGGAAGAGGAGCTCAAGGCACAGCATCAAACAGAGTCCAGAGCGTTGCTGATGCACAGGCACGTGGTTTAGACGAAGATCTGGTTCTAGAGCAACAGTGTCCAAAAGAACTTTCTGTGACGATGGAAATGTTTCCTATCTGTGCTACCCGATACAGTAGATGTAAAGCCCTAAGTGGCTACTGAGCACTTGAAATGTGGTTAGTACAAATGATGAACTGAATTTTACATTATGTTTCATTATTTAAATTTAGCCCCATGTGCTAAATGGCTATTGTATGGAATAGCACACTTCTAGATAAAACAAGGTGAATATACGCTCTCAAGGAGAATTTGTTATTTTATGGGCATTCCTGACTTATCCAACTAGCTGTCTTTAGCCTGACCTTAAGATCAGAAGCAATTATTACTATAATTTTGCTCCTTCTCAGGTATCTGACTCACAGATTGACTGGTAGTTGACTAGAGGGAAGAAGCCTATATGTTTTTGCAGTTCAGTGAACAAAGAAATACGCCAAGCTTACCCAGAGGACATGGTACCAAACTGAAGTCCCACCAAAATCAATGTGGAAATCTGTGTAGCTGTCTTGAACTCCCATTAAGCAGTATTTCTGAACAAATGGCTTGGGAAAGACTGAATCATCTGGCCAATAATTTTCCACCCAGGAAAGTTTTCTGGCTATATCAGGAACCTCCACCAATTCAGACATCCTTTAAAGAAAAAAACAGACACACACAAACACACACACCCACATCATGCAAATTAAAACTTCTTGAAACTGCATCTCCCATCTCAACCCCAACCCAGAAATTAATTGGCACTCGAGGCTAACAAGAATACTTCAAGTCTGAGCATACCAAAGCAAAATGTGCAGCAACACAGCTGTGTCTCTGGACCTTTAGGAGTCACAGTTCTGTTTCTTACCAAAATAAAGTCATCATTTAACTACATTTAGCTAACACTCACAAGGTTAAATAAAAACACCCAGAACTACTCACTTTGTATCTGAAAATTCAAGGCTGATCACATTTAACACTTTTGGTCTGTTGGGATTCGTGAAGTATTTCACATAATTGTGAAGTGTCATTTTGCTGTCTGCCTGCCTCGCCACATCAATGACATCTATCACTTTGTCACCACCTGCAGAGAAAAATTATAGCCTTATTATTGTGCTTAAGAGTTTCATCAATAGATGCCCTAAACAAAAATATTTTAAAGACCATATTCTGCACATGATAATTAAGCCATCTGTTAGAACTATATAGTCTAGACAAAGACTCTTCCTATATCCTTACTTTTTTCCTATATCCTTACTTTTTAAGTCCAACTGGAACTTCTGAACAAAGGAACAATTTTTGAAAGAATAAAGCAATTAAGACAGAGTTGCATAATTAACACTGAGTGTAAAAATTTATGTGTTTACAAAGCTTTCCATACAACAATGATTTCTTGTGCAGCTTATGACAAAAATGCATATTACACTGGTAGGTAAAAACTGTGCCACATGTTCTGGCTGTTAATTCCTGGTCATCAAAATTATAATTAATAATTCTACACAAAATGTGGACACAGACTTTTCTCTTTTACTCCTTTAACACTTAAGATTCTGAGTCCATCATTTTAAGAAACCAATCAGTCATTGAGGAATTAGTGACAAATTAACCAGGACAAACAATTTCTGCTTGCCTGGTAGTGTCTTCTCTCCTAATATTGTTTCAAGAAAAAAATGAAGCAAAAATCAGTGCATATTATTGTCTGTGAAATGAGTTTTGAATTGGGATTAATTTACAATTTTCCTATAAAACCATGAGGTACTGCATGCACAACACTGAATCACCCTAAAAACCAGTTAGTTTTACAATGTCTTACAGGATAAGGTGAAATTCAAAATACGGCAATACTTAATCTGAAACAGGAAACAAATAAGTGCCAGTTTCTTACCTGAATGTAACTTTAAACAAGCTAAGAAGGTCAAATAGACTATATTTAGGAGGCAAAACAATTATGTTAACTGAAGCATTTTGCAGTATTAAAAAAGTAGCTATCAAGTAGTGTGAACATTTTACCTACACTTTTATTACACTAGCCATTTATTTTACAATGTTATCTATACAAACAGGTTTACGTGAAACCTCAGCCTCATCTTCTAATTAATCAAATAGTTCAAAACTAAGCTGAATGTGAAGTGAGGCAATTTAACTGGATTTTCTCGGTGAAACAACCAGCAGTGTCAACCAATGGATTGATAAAGGGACAAATTCTCAGATTATTTCAGGCTCAGAAGATAACATAAAGAATAGATAGTTTGTGTCAAGATAGACTTGAGATCTAACCTTCAAATAATCTTTATCTGCTTTGCTGACAAGGAAAGAGATCTACATAAGAGTCAGCTTTCTCTCTCAATACCCTTATGAGAATGAAAGAAGTGCCTGAAAATGTCAACAATAATGCAACAGTTGAAGGGTCTTCTGCCTTGTTTCTTATACCTTTCTGGGACTCAATATAGAACATTAAGTCCAGACATCATTAAATGGCAGTATCATCAAGTCATTAAAGTAAAACTAGGTTTGAAAATAAGCTTCTCTTTTCTAGGCAGCAGGAGGTTACTAAAGCAGGATCCAGAAATCTTGCACCTGAATGCTGCTACCAAGGTCTAGAACTCACCCAGTTTCCCAAAGACTTCTTTTTCATATCTGTAGCTACCTCTCCGTAATAATTTTTCCTAGAAAGTATCAGGAAATTTGATGGCAAAAAACAAACAAAGCAACAGGATGAGGCTGTACAGAATGCTTCCTTCTGTCTTTCTGAAAGTAGGTCTACTGAGAAAAAAGTTTTCAACGTATATGACATGGCATTTCACTTTTCCTGAACCAGAAACTGAACTAAACTAACATCTCTTCATTCAATTTTTAGTATTTTAGGATAATATCAACTTTATTTTTTACCGTGTTTTCCCAAGCAATTAAAGGAATCAAGTTCGTACCTACATAACGTTCCACATCCGTAACAGAAAAAGTTGGTGGAGGGAGCCTGAGTCCTAGATCATCTAATTTGGGGACCATTATAGGGACTTCAAATCCGTGTTTCTCCAGGTATCTTTGTGTCAGCTGGCTGCCATGCATCTTTACAATGATTTCATCGGCACTAAAGAAAACATAAGAGTAAAATGTCATCTTTGCTGATAAGTTCAGCTAAAAAAAAATCTGGTAATGGATTAATTCAATGCTCTATTATCACCTGTATCAGTGGTTCTCAACCTATCTCATACCTAATTTTCCTTTTAATAACTAATGTTTTATAAAGCTCCTTTTAGTATCCTACAGATAATTGGAAAAATATATGTAAATTATATAAAATGCCTTAACTATAACAAGAGAAAAAGCAAATTACAGCAAAATACAGATTTCAACATGTAAATATTCAGGTAAACAACACTAGAAAAGACAACAGAATAACAGTCCAGTTCAGTCACTCAGTCATGTCCTACTCTTTGCTACCCCATGGACTGCAGCATGCCAGGCTTCCCTAACAGAATAACGGGATGCCTACAATTAGTCGTAATGAATGGTTGGATTTAAAAGCAGTAACAAGATTAGAAGTAACTCAACACATGCTGCATAGAAAACCAGAAGAGCAAAAGCGAGGGGGTACAATACAATAAGAGCTGGTTAGGATAAGTAAAAACAGATCATATTTTATCTGGCTATAAAATTCTACACAAATATTTATTAGACATCATAAAGTCTCCTGGGACACAGAACAATTTGTGTTTTCCTGCAGACTGGAGGATGACTAGCATCCATAGTCCCTACTCAATGAGACAACGTCCAAATGCCCCAGTTGAGAATTCCTGATTTAAAAGATCATTATCCTCAGTATTTAATAAGTTTTAATACATTAGTCACCTTAAGCCACTAAAAACGGGTTGCCGAACTTCTGGCTGCATTCTTTAATGACTAACCTGTTCTAGGCATTACACTCAAGTGTGGTCTGTCTGTCCCTTTTCACTGTCCCCTCAGTTTAGTTCAGTTCAGCCACTCAGTTGTGTCCAACTCTTTGCTCTTCCATGAACTGCAGCATGCCAGGCTTCCCTGTCCATCACCAACTCCTGGAGCTTGCTCAAACTCATATTCATTGAGTCAGTGATGCCATCCAACCATCTCATCCTCTGTTGTCCCCTTCTCTTCCTGCCTTCAGTCTTTCCCAGCATCAGGGTCTTTTCCAGTGAGTCAGTTCTTCACATCACGCGGCCAAAGTATTGGAGCTTCAGCTTCAACATCAGTCCTTCCAATGAATATTCAGGATTGATCTCCTTTAGGATTGACTGATTTGATCTCCATGCTGTCCAAGGGACTTTCAAGGGTCTTCTCCAACACCACAGTTCAAAAGCATCAATTCTTTGGCACTCAGCCTTCTTCATGGTCCAGATCTCACATCCATTCATGACTACTGGAAAAACCATAGCTTTGACTAGATGGACCTTTGTCGGCAAACTAATGTCTGCTTTTTAATATGCTGTCTAGGTTGGTCATAGTTTTTCTTCCAAGGAGCAAGTGTCTTTTAATTTCACCATCTGCAGTGATTTTGGAGCCCAAGATAATAAAGTCTCTCACAGTTTCCATTGTTTCCCCATCTATGCCATGAAGTGATGGGACTGGATGCCATGATCTTAGTTTATGAATGTTGAGTTTTCAGCCAGTTTTTTCACTCTCCTCTTTCACTTTCATCAAGAGGCCCTTTAGTTCCTCTTCGTTTTCTACCATAAGGGTGCTGTCATCTGCATATGTGAAGTTATTGATAATTTCTCCTGGCAATCTTGATTCCAGCTTGTGCTTCATCCAGCCCGGCATTTCGCATGATGTACTCTGCACTGAAGTTAAATAAGCAGGGTGACAACAGTCTGCCTTGGTGCACTCCTTTCCCAATTTGGGACCAGTCCATTTTTCCATGTCTGGTTCTAACAGTTGCTTCTTGACCTGCATACAGATTTCTCAGGAGGCAGGTGAGGCGGTCTGGTATTCCCATCTCTTTAAGAATTTTCCAGTTTTTTGATTGTTCCCTAACCATAAATCAGAGATCTCTAAAAATGGAGATAGTCTCAATTTTATATTTCAAATGCTCACAGAATTGCAGCTGCTATTCATTGAAAGTTAAGGGCAACATTTGCATCATAGGTTAAACACAACAGTTTCCTTTTTTACAATCAGATCTTAGCTATCTTGATGTCATCTGTAGCCTAGCTGTCAAGGAGATAAAAGGAGAAACTAGGTTTCTGAATTACTGAGCTCAGATCATCCCACCTTCTCAGTAACAGAAGGTCAGTTTAAGGCCTTAAAAAAATCCAGACAGACTTTTCTTGGACAGTCATGTAACTAGAAGGCTTAGAGCTTCTTTACCTGACTCACTGAGTTCTGTACTGCCTTTTATTTTCCTCTGATGCCGGGAGCCAGGGTGAGGAACTCTGCCCATGGCAAAGGTCATGAGGAAGGAGGCTCGGCATACGCAAAGGCGGGATCGAGCCTCAGGAATCCCCCTGGAAATTCTCGAGCATCTACCCCCAAAACCAGAGTCTGCCTACTTTACTGCTTTGTGCTCTCACCTACACCTCTGACTTTATGGGGGGCTGTCCCCCACCACCTCTCTTGGAGAAGGAGTTAACTTAGAGCTCCAGTTAATAAAAATTCCTGGGTGTCACAAGAGTGTTTCAACCTACAAACTCATCTGAAGGTTCTCTAGCCTGCCTAACAGGCCTGTCCGGCAACATGTGATTGTTCATAGCCTCCCAACCATGAGAGGCACGAGATGCTCTAAACTTTCTAAAACAGATTCTTTTGAGAAGTTAGAAAATTATTAGTATAGTATTAATGGGCTAGTTAGGAATTATACTGGCGGAGGGTTTCATTGTTGAGCCAATATTTGCTGCTACATCTTCATATCCCTTGCCCCTTATACACATTAATGAATATAACTAACATATAAGAGAAATAAGTATTAACCTTGATATTAATCATGTTGGACCTTAGGCTAAGTAAATTCTTTTCTTGATTAGAGCCCACTGCACCTTTGCCCTATAGGAATGCAAATTTATCTGGTGCCTTCAGAAGGTGGTGCCTGACTTAAGAAAAGTCACCTTTGGAGAAAATAAGTTTTCTGGTTGACTAATCATCATCAGAAAGGGTCATAAAATGTTAGCAGGCCTCTTGGCCAGAAGATGATGTGAATCACATGAGAACTTTGTATATCAGAAGGAATGCAGAAAAAAAGCATGGTTTCAATAAGTGTCAGGACTGCTGACCCCGCGTGACTTTGTATTTTCCATTTATCTCTATGTATAACTCAAAGTATAAAAGTGGACCTGGAAAATAAAGAAACGGATCAGTTCCTGGAAAGACTGGTCTCCTCATGTCGTTCTTTCTCTCACCTTCTGGCTGAATTCCCGTCTGGAGCGTAGAGGCTCGTCAAGCCTACTAATTTTGCCTGGGCTTCTAAGATCTGACCAGGGAGGCCTTAGTGTCTCCTCTCCTTTGGGAGAACGGGAGGATGCCTGCGGCCTACGTAGGTGGCGCAAATTCCTTGTCTTGGAATTTTATTGCTTTTCCACGTAAACCAAGTTATTCAGCCTCTTTTCGCCACTGAATTTCTTCGCTGAGCTATCCCTATTTAACCACTCTTTATATCTCTAATTAATACTTAATCAAGCTATTGTTTCCTGATCGCTGACGCCGTCTCCCCTTTGAATTCCCTGGATCCACCGGGGCTGGACCCCGGCACTCTGAGAACTTAACAATTTCTCAGAGGAAATTAACAATTATCAGCCTCTGAGAATTTAACAATTCCTTAAACTCCAATCTACGGGAAAATCTTAAATCTCTTGTACTCCCTCATCTTAAATGTTTGGTGTTTTACTCCTCCAAAGTGATCAAAAATATATAGGTGCAAGTGCTTAAAAATATAGGTACATCATTACTTACAAGAGAAAAAAACTGGACACTATACCACATGGGATAGTTAAGTAAACTATGGTACACATATATGGTACAGACACACACACACACACAAACTATGGCACACTACACAGCAGTTAAAGAGTGAGATAAACCTGTGTATATATACGGAAGGGTATCTATTAAATATAACAGTAAAAAAAAGCAAGTTGCACAACATATGTGTAACATAACCCCATTTTATCTTTTAAAATTAGAAGTGTATATACATCACACATCTGTACACACAATTGTTTTTAAAAATTATCATTTACATAAAAAAAGGATCCGAAAAAACTTCAAGTCTTAAAATAAGGGTGGAGAAGATAACCCATTCACTTTATTTTACACATTTCTATGCTAATCCCATTGAATATGTGTGATTTAGTTAATTATTGTCACTCTGCCTGTGGAGGTTTATGGAGTTAAACAAAATAAAACCAAGACCTTTAATTAATAATAAGTACAGTGTAGACGTTTGTGACCATCTCTATAATCTGTATTTAACTCGTTGTGTTTAACACTTTGGCAGAGAAGCCACAGGAATCACTGGGCCAGGACTTTTGACACTACTCTTTTGAGTTACAAACCTATTTAAAACAGTGAAAGCTATGCCCTCTCTCCCTGAAAAATTCACATTCACACATCAACAATAAATCGTTTATACAGTTTTAAGGAACTCACAAGCCTCTCTGAAGCCAGCCGAGAGACACTGGCTGAAAACTTGGGCTCCAAATCAATCAATGAAAATAGACATTTCTCCAATGACTTTGATACTGATAAAAGAGAATATTTGAGAACAGGGCCCTTAATATCACAAAAAGCACATGGAAATCACTGTGTTTCATATTTTTTTCTCTCTCTGTTACCTGTGGGAACCAACAGAAGCCGTTTCATTTATGCTTCTGTTTAAGGAAGGGGAATGGCCAGGAATCCTCAAGATTACAAAGAGCAAGGGTTTTACACTTACAGGATCTGAAATAATTCCATAATAGGCTGCAGGTGATATTGTGATTGAAATTTAAATTGTACTTCCCCTTTTTAAACAAGCTTGGATGTGATTCCGTGTAAAAAGCCTATTAAGCATTATCACTTTAAATAGATGTCAGGCAGTGAGTAGGAAATGATCTAAATTAGCATGGTTAAATGCTG
The DNA here is from genome assembly GCF_027580195.1 of Bos mutus. Taxonomy (NCBI): domain Eukaryota; kingdom Metazoa; phylum Chordata; class Mammalia; order Artiodactyla; family Bovidae; genus Bos; species Bos mutus. The sequence goes on along the minus strand of NC_091620.1, from coordinate 20,412,069 downwards.
CATAACGCTTCTGATGCTCTTCTCTTGAGCCACATAACTCAAATACATTATCTTTAAAAAAAAAAAAAAAAAAAACCTAGTCTTGCTGCCACCAGAGGCTGAGCAATGGCTGTGAGGACTTCTGGCAGAAGCAGGGTGGAGACAGACCGGAAAACAACATAAGGGAAAAACAGCGTGAAAATAAGAGGAGGCGAGGCAAAGAAGGAGGAGGAGCAGCAGGCGTGCAACACAGGGAGCCAAGCATGGGGCCCAGGGCCGCAGGTCAGTGTGCTTCCCAGGCTGAGACCTACAGTTAAGAAGCACGTCTGTACACAGCAATCCAGTACACATACATGTAACAAAACTGCCACGAAGCTATGCTTATTCACTCTATTACTTGCAATGCACCAAAATTGTCTCTTCTATTTTATTTTCGAAAAGTAAAATTTGGTTGAGAACAGTAATGGCTTGCAACCTGAAGCTTGAAAACGCTGCTTTAGATAATGTCACCTTATTAGGTAACATTCTTAAGTGTTCTTTGGTTATAACAGGGTTCCATACCTTGGGAAGACTCGAGAACGTAGTTCCTTCACAAAAGTTCTAGTTCCAGCCTGCACTGGTTTGGAACCATCATCAATTTCTGTGTAGTCATGCCTGTGCCAGTTCCTCCTCTTTTTCACTGGATTTTGAGAAGATTAAAAGAAGAAAACATCTCTGTAACTAGTGGTACCACATACTTGGTATCATTATAGTCTACATAATCAGAAACAATTGTGAAGTACAATAATACTCACATTTTAAAATGTATTCCTAAGGCTGAAGAATTAAAATTTACTTTATGCAATGTTGCAACTATAGGCAGTGAACTGTGGGGTTTAAAAAATCCTTCTACTACTACTACTACTACTATTATTATTATTCTGGCCACGCCTCATAGCATGCGGTATATTAATTCTCCGACCAGGATTCGAACCCACACCCCCTGCAATGGACCCTCGGAATCTTAACCAGTGGACCACCAAGGAAGTCCCTTAAATCTACTTCAAAAATTATTTTAAAATTAAATCAAGGAATTCAAATTAGCAGATTGAGCCTTTTATAATACCCATATTTATACATATTGTAAACCTCACTACTATTTAAAATCTTGACTGTCACTAGAACATTAGGTCATAACATGATTTTTATAGATCATCCAAATCAGTCTCTCAGGACAGGGCCTTTGATCTCACATCAGAAATCTATTTTAACAGCACAGTCACTTCTCTTTTATGTCAAGATTTATTCCCAAAATAAGCATGGTTACCCTGACACAGGAACAGCATCATAATATAAGGAGGACAAGTGAGATGACAGAATAAATCCCGGAGGGTTCATTCTAAAGCTCAGATCCTGCAAGTCTACAACTCTGGGAGGCTGAAACTTGAGTAGGCACAGCAACGAAAATCAGGACACTTGGCTTTGACTCCTAGTTTAGTCACAACTTACTCTGCACATGTGTGTGCATGCTCAGTTACTTAATTGTGTTTGATTCTTTTGCAATCCCATGAACCGGAGCCCACTAGGCTCCTCTGTCCATGGAACATTCCAGGCAGGAACACTGGAGTGGGATGCCATATCCTCTGCTAGGGCATTTTCCCGACTCAGGGACTGAACCTGCATCCCCTGCGCTGGCAGGCAGATTCTTTACCACTAGTGCCACCTGGGAAGCCCCAACTTACTCTGCAACATGTCCGGGTGCAGTGCCCTCGATGTGGAAATGAAGGGGAAATGTTCTGTTTTTCAGACTGTGCTGCAGAACCCTTAATAAAAGGGAAGATGGGGAGGAGACTGAGGTAGGGGCTCTGTACCTCGTTCATTCCTCTTTTCATCAGGGTGGAGCCACCTGCACAGCTTTGGTGTGGCATCAAGGTAAGATTTCAGTTTTACATCTTTTTTTTTTTAATTTGAAAATCACTTTTAAGCCTAAAACTTCCATAATTCTGGGAAATGTATGTGAGTGAGTGAAAGTCGTTCAGTTATGTCTGACTCTTTTGAGAGCCCATGGTCTCTACGGTCCATGGAATTCTCCAGGTCAGAATACTGGAGTGGGTAGTGGTTCCCTTCTCCAGGGGATGTTCCCAATCCGGGGATTAAACCCAGGTCTCCCTCATTGCAGGCGGATTCTTTACCATCTGAGCCACCAGGGAAGCCCAGGAAATGTACTGATGTCCGTAATTTACTTAGATGGAATCAAAAAATAAGACGGGCAGTGTACAGTGGGATAGTTAATGGACAGATCTAAGTAATGTGAAATGTTGATAGTGGAATCTAGATGGTGGGTTTAGAGGTAATATTCTTTCAACTTTTCCTGGGTATTTGAACATTTTCATAATAAAACCTTGGCAGGGGTGACAACTCTATGAGTTTAAGTTATTTCAAACCCTTCACCTTACAAAGATCATAATAATAAAATACTGCTGGATCCTCATACAGATAAGGACAAACCACACTTAAATAATCAATAGGGGTAGAAATCAGGTTCCTTCATATCTAAGTCTCAAACAAGATTCCCAAGTAATTTATGGCAGTCAGATCCTCAAATGGAAGACAGTAAATCCCATTTAAAAAAAAAAAAACCTCATGGAAAAAAACTGACAATCATTAAGCAACCTTCCTAGAAAAGACCATTAAGGCATCCTTCGTGTGTGTGTGTGTGTGTGTGAGTGTGTGTTCTTTTTTTCCCTCACTTAAAATCACTTCTAGGGAATTCCCTGGCGATCCAGTGGTTAGGACTCTGTGCTTTCACTGCTGTGGGCCCTAATTCGGTCCCTGGTTGGGGAACTAAGATACCGTAAGCCTCGCTACACAGTCAAAAGACAAAACAAACAAATTTCATTCCAGGCTTTTTGCTTACATATACACAGATATATAACCCCATTTTATTTTCAGCTGGGATCATAATATTTATGCTTATCTTTACTATCATGGACATTTTCTCCTTATTACATGTTCAAAAACAATTTAAAAGCTGCCTAGAATTTTAAGATGTAAATGAAGATGCATCTTTAAACAAAGATGAAATTAATATTTATATACATAAATCTGTTTCTGGCTACATACTACAAAATTGCCTCCAGAAAAGTGGTAGGTAACCCATTCTCACCAATATATATATAAGCAACCTGGCCAACAGCTGGAAAGAGGGAGGAAGGGAAAAAAGAAAAAGAACAAACTGCCCATTTGAAAGTTAATAACGATGTTACATTGTTTTAATTTTCATTTTGGTAGAACAGATTAAAATTAAAACAGATTGGGATTGGACAGCTACAGATTCAAACTCCAGCTCTGCCAAATAGCTACATCAAAGACCTAGTAATATCATTTTTCTCACATCAAGGTGTTACAAATATCAAAGGAGATGACATAAATCTATTAACAGTACTTCTCAGCACAGTGTCTGGGGCAAGCAATAAGCTGCCAATTACTTTTCTTTCCTTTTAAATGTGTTGACTTGCAGGATATTAACAGAAGGCTACAATGTCCTGTTGGACCAACATCCTCAACACTTCAAATCAGTCACTGCAAGAGCTGACTGAATTTCTTAAAGGAAGGAGGCCAGCGAAAGAATATTTTAATAGTGGTCATAGGGAAAGGAGAGAAAACTTTGCATTTCGATTGCATATGCCTGAGGAGCGCTGAGAATATGTGTTTAAGTATTGGGCTGGGTTTTTTGAGACTGGGCCTCGAATAGAGTTCTTAATTCCCATTAAGAAGGTAAAGTCTAAATTCACCATATTAATGAATATTTTACTGTCTGAATGGAATCTGTAGTAAGGATTCCTGAGAAACTCTGAAAGAAACAGGAAATCTTTGGTACCAAGTAAGAGAGGCTTAAGAGCAAGACAGAAAATGTCCAAAAGGGATTACCCAAACTAGGTGTGAGGGTGAAGGGCTGGACGGTGGGACCTTAAAACGGGATAAAAACAGATTGCTGGATCTGCATTGTCCTCATGGCTACTCAGAGTCAGACTTATTGCCCAGAAGACAATCCATGCCTGATCTTATGTTATTCAAGGATGAGAAGAATATGAAGGGGCAGGTAATAGTCAATGAGCTCCCCTTTGAAGCACTGTTATTCAAAGTGTAGCTTCATGATCCATTACAGATTGTGAAGTCAATTTAGTGAGCATGACAAGCTTTTAAAAAACTTAAATCACACAGGAAAAAAGAAAATAAGAGTGCATTACATGGAGCAGTGTTTTAAATACTCATTATTCTGATTCATAGTAACCCATATAACATTTCATAGAAATTAAATTCAAATTGTTTCATTTGAGGGTTATTTACTTAAATTCTAAGTTGCAACTTACATTTCAGTTCTGTTTCTCTTCTTGATGTAACAAGCCAGTATTATTTATTTCCTCCAAGAATTACACTTGGTCAATAATTACTTCAAGTCATATAATACATACTTCAGCACTACACAAAATATGAAACTTTATAAAAATTTATGGACTTCCCTGGAGGTCCAGTGGTTAAGAATCTGCCTTCCATTACCGGGAACATGGCTTCGATCCCTGGTTGGGGAATCAAGATCCCACATGTGCGGGGCAACCAAGCCCACGTAGAGAGCCTGCGCTGCAATTACCGAGCCTACACGCCACAAAGAGAGCATGCAGGCTGCAACTAAGACCCGATGCAGCCAAACAGATAAGTAACTATCTTTTTTTAATTTGTGACAATAAATTAGTCAATTATATATGTAATAATTAAACCAATTTGCTAACCTTAAATTTTATACTGCAGAACTAACAAAAAGGATAATCTGTATTTTACAAAAAAAAAAAAAATTGAATACATTTATATAGCTTAAATTGCTAAATCTCTTAGAAAATAGGTAAAGTATTAATATTTCTAACAAAACAGATAAGCCGTCAGTTGCTACTAAGTTGCTTCTGAAAAATCACTTGCCCATAACCAGAGAACACAATTTCTATTTTTAAAAAGTACTATGGAAAAACTGAATTCAAAAAAAGAGACCGTCTATGTTACCCACGTCTGACCCAAGTGTGTACAAGGTATGTTCGGGAAAAGTTAGTTCTAAAATGATTACGTCTACAGTTTTCCCCTTTAGTTTTAGGAACATAAAAATGCTAGTATGCAGTCTAAATTTTTAAGAGAAGAAATAGTTACAATATATTCCAAAGCCTTTTTAAAAAGGCTTCTCTACTCTCACATTTGTACGATAACTAATATTCCCATATATTCTGAAGCATTTGTAAGAGGCTAACAACAAAGGGGACGACAGAGGATGAGATGGTTGGAAGGCATCATTGACTCAGTGGACATGAGTTTGAGCAAGCTCCACAAGATAGTGAAGGACGGGAAATCTGGCGTGCAACGGTGCATGGGGTCGCAAAGAGCCAGACACGACTAAGTGGCTGAGCAACCACCGTCTCCTTTCCTATGTGTTGCTGATGCACTCCAGAAGACGTGTGGCTTCCCTGCCCATGCCCTCAACCCTCAGAAAGGACAGTGCGGGCAGAGATTTGGTCTGGCCTCTGTCCTCGGGACAGGACAGGGACTGTGGGAAGGTTGCTTCCATCACAGAGGACAGCGGGACAGGACTCTAGGCCATACTCAACAACAGGACCTAATATGGACAACAGAAGTAATACCTTAGCATGTCAGTGCACTAATTTTTTCCTCCAAGTGTACTGCACATGTGCATTAAAGTCTTATCCTATACACTGTCCCAAATAGTACTGATTTTTTCTTCTTCTTTCAGTTTTATTGGGATATAACTGACATACAGCAATGAATAAGTTTAAGTTATACAACATAATGGTCTGACTGACGTACATCATTTCATGATGACCACAGTAAGTTTAATGACTATCCATCATCTCATGTAGACACAAAATAAATAAAATAGAAAAAAATTTTTTCCCGTAATGAGAACTCTTAGGATCCGCTTTCTTAACAACTTTCACAAAGGACATACAGCGGTGCTGAATCACATTTACATGTTGTACAGCCCCAGGACTTACTCATCTCAGAGCTGCGAGTTTATACTTTCTGATCACCTTCATCCAGTCCTGCCCCCCACCCCCACCCCCGCCTCTGGCAACCACAAATCTGTTCTCCTTTTTTATGAGCCTCTGTCTTTGAAACATAAATGGCCAACAACACTGTGTTAGTTTCTAGCACACAACATAGTGATTCAGTATTTCTACACATTTCAGAATGATCACCACAGTAAGTCTAGTTACAATCCTTTATAAAAAAACATTGAGAGATAAAAACAGCCAGAATCAGAAAAATTTTACTGTATTTCACTTCTCAAGTTGAATGCTTTGAAAAATACGTATTTTGAGTGTGGAGCTTTGCAGTGGCAATAAAGAACAATAGTTTTTTTTCACTTAATGCTTTGACTTGTTAAATAAGTTAATAATTCAAACAAAAACTGCACTCTCAATATCTTCAGAAAAATCTTTCTTATATTTCTTGGTGGGTATAATATAACTAGTCAGAGTATCATTAAGTATTGTCATGTATAAATTAAGTTCTAAACTCCAATTTTGATTTAAGCTTCTAGTACTTACTCAAGGAGGAACCATGTAGAAGGGCACAGTTGGGACAGTGATACAGGTCAATGTCAACGGCATGGTGTTCTTCTACTCCAACACAGCTACGGGAAAGAAATATAAGGCCAATATGTAAATTAGGTAAAAATCTTTACTTAACTATAACAGATCGGTTAGAACTTAGCTAAGAAACGTACAACAATCTCATTAACGCATTTTGAAGAGTACAGAAACACATGTAAGAATAAATTTTATTCTCTTCTCTGCATACTGGAGAAATGGCAACCCACTCCAGTACTCTTGCCTGGAAAATCCCATGGACAGAGGAGGCTGGTAGGCTAGAGTTCATGGGGTCACAAAGAGTCGGACAGGACTGAGCGACTTCTCTTCACTTCTGCATACTGGAGTGGGTAGCCTTTCCCTTCTCCAGGGGATCTTCCCAACCCAGGGATCAAACTCAGGTCTCCCGCAGTGCAGGCAGATTCTTAACCAGCTCAGCCACCATGGAAACCCAAGAATATTGGAGTGGGTAGCCGATCCCTTTTCCAGCAGATCTTCCCCACCCAGGAATTGAACAGGGGTCTCCTGCATTGCAGGCAGATTCTTTGCCAGCTGAGCTACCAGGGAAGCCCCCTTTCTCTGCATATTTGCTGAATAATTGTGGGGGAGAATATACCCAAATATACCACTATTTGGGTATATTTGAGAAATACCCAAATTCACTATTAGCAGCAGTAGAGACATCAAGTATAATATATTTATAACATAATAAGTATATTTTATTTTATAAATATATATTTTATTTATAATGTTATAAATAATTATAACATAAACCGTAAGACCCTCAACCATTATGTAAATGCTACCTGCTATGGACCCAATGTGTCTGTGTCCTTCCAAAATTCACATGCTGAAGCTGTAAACTCCACTGTGACTATGTTTGGAGATAGGGCCTCTAAGGAAGTAATAAGGGTTCAGTGAGGTCATAAGGAAGGAGCCTTAATCCAACAGGATTACTGTCTTTTTAAGAAGTGACCCCAGAGAGCTCACAAACCCTCTCTCTTTCTCTTTCTCTCTCTCTCTCTCTCTCCAATCTCTTCTCTCTGCCTCCCTTTCCTGGGTAGATTAAAACATCACCTAACTGTAAAATATGGTCGTCATCAGCCAGGGTGGCTAGCAAATGTGGGTAACATCGCTGACATGGTGAGCGCACTGAGCCCTAACAATCCTGAGTTAGGTCTCACATCCCAAATTAACCAGTTAAATTAGTTTGAGGCATTGTATCTGGAATACTCTATTCCATGGAGTATACAGCAGTAGCATTTAAATAAAGATTGAGGGAACTAGGAACTTGAAAAACTACACAGTGACATCTTGAGCACAGGAGTAGTTCATCAATGAAGACCACAGCAGCTTTGCTTACTTTCTAAGTAACTTATTAGGGTAAAATTTTACACGTTTGTGAAACTCCAGTACTTTGGCCACCTCATGCGAAGAGTTGACTCATTGGAAAAGACTCTGATGCTGGGAGGGATTGGGGGCGAGAGGAGAAGGGGACAACAGAGGATGAGATGGCTGGATGGCATCACTGACTCGATGGACGTGAGTCTCAGTGAACTCCGGGAGTTGGTGATGGACAGGGAGGCCTGGCGTGCTGCGAATCATGGGGTCGCAAAGAGTCGGACACGACTGAGCGACTGATCTGATCTGATTCCCCAAAAGTTTCAGAACAAAAACACAACCACAACTAGTACCTGAAAAAGAGCCAAAGAAGTACTAACACAGAATTTGTGGGTATCAGTTGATAGGTGTTACAGTGGAAGAGAAAATCAGTGAAATAGATGGTGGTCACATTATTCAGAATGCAGCAAAGAGAATAAGATGACAGGAAATACAAACAAGAGTGTGAGAACCATGAAGGATAAAATGAAAATGTAACATACATTTAACCAGAGCCTCAGAAGGTAAAATAGAGAGAACAGGGGCAGAAGCAATATCATGAGCTAACAGCTACAAATTTGCAGAAATAATGAAAGACACTGATCTCCAGATTTAAGAAACCTAACACCTGCCAAGCAGGATGAATAAAAAGTCAACTCACATCACAGTAAATCTGCAGAAAACAAAAGTTGGGAAATTTCAAAGCCATAAGAAGAAAAAAGCACAGATTACGTGCAAGGATGAGAGACTTCTCACAGAAATAATGAAAATTGGAACATATTAGAATACCTTCGGAGAAGGCAATGGCAGCCCACTCCAGTACTCTTGCCTGGAAAATCCCATGGACAGAGGAGCCTGGTGGGCTGCAGTCCATGGGGTCGCTAAGAGTCGGACACGACTGAGCGACTTCACTTTCTCTTTTCACTTTCATGCATTGGAGAAGGAAATGGCAACCCACTCCAGTGTTCTTGCCTGGAGAATCCCAGGGATGGCGGAGCCTGGTGGGCTGCTGTCTATGGGGTCGCACAGAGTCAGACACGACTGAAGCGACTTAGCAGCAGCAGCAGCAGAATACCTTACATGTGCTTAAAGAAACTATCTGCTAACCCATAATATCTATTAACTGAGCATTCAATACTCAGTTAAAATGTGTTTCAAGAAGGAAGGGGGAGGAAAAAAGTTGTACAACCAAAACAGAGTTCACCTCCAGCCAACCCACATTAAAGAAAATGCTAATGGATGTACTTCTGGCAGGAGGAAGATGGTCACAGACAAGTCTGAGATGCAAGAAAAAATGGAAAAGCCAAGAAAAGTAGAGCAATATTTCTGATAGAATACATAGGCAAAACACAATCTATGAAACATACAAGGTTTGAACTGCAGAATTTTAAAAACACATGACCTAATGAACATTTATAGAGCCCTACACCCAACATCCATAGAACACGCCCCTCCTCTCAAGCACACACGGGCCACTCTTAAGGAGCAACCACACACTGGGCCACGGTCAGTTTTGCAGGTGTGAAGTCAGAAACTCTCTGGCCACGGTTCAATGAAGAGAGAAAGCAATGACAAAAAAGGTAACTAGAAAATCTTCATGTGTTTAGAAATTAAGAAATAATATTATAAATAAGCCAAGTAAAAAGATAAATCGTAACAAAACCCTAAAAATTATTTTGAGCTGAACAGTAATGAAAATGCTACATAACAAAATTTGCCAAATGCAAAACTTGTAAACAGAAATATATAACTTTAAATATATGCATTACGGGAAAAAGAGGTTAAAATTAATGAAGTAATAAAATCTACCTCAAATAGTAACAAAAAGAATGGCAAAATAAACCTTAAACACACAGACAGAAGGAAAACTAAAAGAGCAGAATTGATGACACAGAAAACAAACATACAATAGAGCACTGTAGCCAAAAACTGATTCTTTGAAAAGACTTATAGAATTGCCAAACCTCTGGCAAGCTTATGAGCAATGAGATAAAACATAAATAACCAATGGTAGGAATGAAAAGAGGGAGAAAACTATAGATTCTATAGATACTAAATGTAAAAGAGGGTATTATGAATGATTTTATGCTAAAAGATTAGAAAATATAAGACAGGCAAACCTGAGTCACAAAGAAAAAATATTTGCATAGTCCTAAAATTGTTATTTATAACATTAAAAATGATCCCACCCTCAAAAAAATCCCAGGCCCAGATGGGTTCACAAGAAAGTTCTATTAAGTATTAAAGGAATAAATAATTCCAATATTATAACTTTGCACCAGCAAGTAGAAAAAAAGGACTTACTTTCTAACTCATTTTATGATAACATGACCTTGATATTAAAACTTAGAAAAGATGATACAAGAAAGAAAAATTATAAGCGACTCTCATTTGGAAATATCAAGTTTGGTCTATCTCAGGAATGCAAGGTGGTTTTAACACTAAAAAAAATTTAATCTGTGAAATGTGCCACATTAAACAGATTAAAAGAAAAACCCACATGACCATTTAAAAAGAAACAGGACAAGTATTTGATAAAACATCTACTTCTGATTAAAATGCAAACAAAATTCCTTAGAAAATTAAGACAAGGATACTTACTAAATATTACTAATTATATTATTACTAATTATAATATTACTAATTATCATATTACTAATACTTACTAAAGGATTCTTATAAAACTTCTAAGCAAATAACATTAGTTTCAGGACTTCCCAAATAAATTAATAAATTTAAAAAAATCAAATTAAACATAAAAATTAAATATCCCTAAACCAAGAACGTTATTTCAGATCTTTGAGTAGATCTAAAAGGAACTATCACATGCGTTTCGGTTTCCTCTCTCAGAAGGAAGGATACCCCCACCCCTCAGCCCCATTAACAGAATTCTACAGTCACAAAGGCTTCCCTGGTGGCTCGCCTGCAATGCGGGAGACCAGGGTTCATTCAATTCCTGGGTCGGGAAGATCCCCTGGAGAAAGGAATGGCTATCCACACCAGTATTCTTGCCTGGAAAATTCCATGGACAGAGGAGATTGGCAGCCTACGTACAGTCCATGGGGTCGCAAAGAAGTCAGACATGACTGAGCGATAACACTGTCACTTTTCTAAGTCCCTACAGCTGTAACAGACGTGTTAAGAGCACGTGCAGTAGGGCACATAAGATGCAGAACTCCGAAAGCAAGTTTTCTAAGAATAACTTTCGGTCTCCTTTAGTCTCTCTCTCCATTTCTCTTACAAAATCTTCCTTCATATACAAACTGCTCCATTTTTTCCTAATGGCAACATGTTCAATGTTTCTTAGACTATTGTGAGTGTGTGTGTGGAGGGGGGTGCCTTCCTGTGGGGGTGACAGTCTGACCTTTGCTGACTAGCTTCCATCTACAGAACACTCTCTGTGCCTTTTGGTAAGTGGGACAGTGACAACTTTAGCACTTTCTATTGTCTTAACCTTCTGAAATTGTTGCTTAGCTGGCTTTTTTTTGTGTGTGTGTGACACTTGACAAGAACAGAATTGAATTAATGACTAACCAGGATTCCCTGGGATCTGCCAAATATCCTTTTTTTTTCCTCCTGATAATGCTCCCATTTATATTCCTTCCTCTCAATGTTAGAAGAGTTGGAGGCCAAATTTTTAAAGATCTTCCTGCCAGCAGACTTCATTAGATATTCCTCTTGCTTCAAATCCTCTCCCCATTCCTCACCAAGCAATCTTACAGTCCTCTCCTTGGTGAAATTTCACTCAATCACCCCACAGAAAGTTCTGCAACACTTTATTCACACACATCTCTACTTGTGGATATCTAACACTGAGCTGTTTTACACACCTTACTTCCTGACTTGAGCTCAGACTTCTCCCAGGATCACTTACAGTGCCCTCTCAACATGATGATCCCAGTAAATTTTTGATTATTAACTGTGCTGAAAACTTATCTGAAAATTGATCCATTGTGGCAAAGTTTCAGGCAGGTTAAAAATATATATATATATGTCTAGCTTGAATTTCTGAAGAATTTGGTATAGGAACTAAAGGCAACACAGTCTGTAAAAAAAAAAAAAAAGTGGGGGGTGGACAATCTTTCAATGTACGATTTAGTAGATTTCTCATCCTTCCTTAGATGGTAGAAGGATGCAGTAATGAAATTCATTCATTTAAAATTTTGCTTCATTGCAAGTTTTCACCTGTGTTTCAAAAGTTCACCCTTCTACCCAAAACTAATTTTTACAACTTCTCCATAAAGGACTGAGTCATCCATTGTGCAAGCCCTAAAACCTCACAGTAATATCACCAAAGGGGCTGGGGAGTGGCCTTTGAGATTTAACTCCAGGAGTAGAGAGGTTGGTTTATAACCTACTCTTCCTATTTCCTTCCATATAACTCTGGAGTCAGCTGAAGCCTTGGGACAGCTATAAGCCAGGCAAGGACTACCCAGTCCAGTTTCAAGCCACCAGAAAAACAGGGGTCAATTGGCTTGAGTGGGATGCACAGATTTTGGAATCAGGAAAACCGATTTGATGTCTAGCTCCAGTAGTTTTGACTTTGAGCAACATTTTTAATTCCTCTGAGCAGAAATTCCCCTAGGACTAAACAGGACAATGCAGGTAAATATGTAATGCATATGGCTTAGCATATAATAAGCAATGGTACAGTAAATACATTAATAGTAACCAGTAACATTATTATGCTTCTATTAGGTACCGATCACAGCTCATACAGCTCTGGGCTTATTACCTATGAGGTCTGAGCCCACACAGGAAACTTGGCCTCATGATTAGGCTTAATATTTTTTCCTTCAGTGATGTCTCTTCAGAGTACACATTAGACACTCAAATGGCCATTCTTAAAAGGAAAAAGAAGATAACTCTTTTTCAATTTTTAACTACGTTTTGATGGTTGAGTCCTCTGGAGTCAGTCTACCTATGTTAAAATCCTGAACTATGTACAACCATGTACAGACCTGGGTAACTCTCCTTGTCTGTTCTTTGACTGTAAGGACGGAAATGACAGTATCTCCCTCAAAGTTAAGCAAATTAATTAAGTTAATAAACAGAATATTTAGAATGAAACTGTAGAACAATTGTTTTGCAGGTCCAAAAACCTTACTTTGCTTATTGATTCTGGCTTAACAGGTTGACATTCCTGCTAAAACTATACTAGAATGCCAATAGCCATTTTCACATCTAAACTACGTTTTATGCAGTGTTTTAACCCTAAGATACTTTATTATCAGGTATCAGCTAAAGCAAAAATTTGTAATTTGCATGTATGAAATATTTTCACTGAAAATCAAACTGGCAATTTTAAATTAAATCTTTGGTTCAGAAAAAACCAACTCCTGTTATTCTCTTGCATATAAACTGTGTTCATAAAATTAAGTGCTTTTCCTTACAAGTTGAGCATGACATTGAAGATTTTATTTTTGACACATCAAAGCTATTTACTGGCATATTTTGTGCTTAACTATATTTAACAAGGATTTTGAATGAAGTGCATACTGAACCAAATTCTTTCAGTTCATAATAATCTCAGAAAAAATGTGACACTCTTCCTGCCTCTAACAGTTGGCTCATCCTTCCAACCGTCCTAACGGCTTCCTGAGTTATTTCCAGCCAGCTAACTAAGAATATTCAGGTTACCAAGGGTGAGGGAGGAAGACGATATAAAAAGGAATTGAACAGGGATTTCTTGGTGGTCCAGTGGCTAAGAGTTCATGCTCCCAATGCAGTGGGCTAGGGTTTGATCCCTGGTCAGGGAACTAGATCCCATGTGCTGCAATTAAGACCTGGTGCAGTCAAATAAATAAATAAAACCTTTTTTTTTTTTTTAAAGGAATTGAACAAAGAACATGACAGGAAAATAAGAGGGACTGAAGAACCAAGAGATGAGCTCACGGATACAAAACACACCCTTCAAAAAAGTGAAAATCCTGCTGGTATCCTTCTAATAAAACTTGTACCAGGATGAATGTGCGAAACATACACATCAAATATAATTTACGTTACACTATTTACCCCCCAGAGCGCAGAAAACATGCTTGTCACTGCCCGACACCTGAATACATAGAGGCGGCGATATAAATGGTAAACAAAGGATCTTTGTGAAAGTGGCTCAGTCGTGTCCAACTCTTTGTGATCTGATGGACTATACAGTCCACGGAATTCTCCAGGACAGAATACTGGAGTGGACAGCTGTTCCCTCCTCCAGGGGATCTTCCCAACCCAGGGACAAAACCTACGTCTCCCTCATTGCGGGTGGATTCTCTACCAGCTGGGCCACAATGGGAGCCCAAGAATATGGAGTGGTAGCCTATATCGTCTCAGCGGGCTTTTCCAACCCAGGAATCGAAATGGGGTCTCCTGCTGTGCAGGTGGATTCTTTACCAACTGACTATCAGAAAGAAAAGTACTACTGTACTTTTCAAGGTACTATAAGATTAAAAATGTTTATTTTTGTGTTTAGCTTTTACGTATTATTTGTGGGAAAAGTATTATAAACATATTACAGTACAGTGCTGTGTAGCCAACTGTGTTAGCTGGGTACCTAGGCTAACTTTATTGGACTTGCAAACAAACTGTACTTATGAACCCGCTCCTGGAAAGGAACCTATTCCTATTAATGGCACCCCACTCCAGTACTCTTGCCTGGAAAATCCCACGGACGGAGGAGCCTGGTAGGCTGCAGTCCATGGGGTCGCTAAGAGTCGGACACGACTGAGCGACTTCACTTTCACTTTTCACTTTCATGCATTGGAGAAGGAAATGGCAACCCACTCCAGTGTTCTTGCCTGGAGAATCCCAGGGATAGGGGAGCCTGGTGGGCTGCCGTCTATGGGGTCACACAGAGTTGGACACGACTGAAGTGACTTAGCATAGCATAGCATATGCTGTTCTACTCTTTAGCAATCTGCTTTTGGCTTGTCCGGCTACGTGTCGGGTATGTCTATAGTGGCTAAGGAAAGCTATAATGCAAACAGTGCCCAGCAGATTTGCTACTTTACGGAGATAGACTATACTTCTATTTATAACCAGTGAAAGAGCAAATAAATGCCATCCCAAAATGAATATTATTTGAGAATTTAGTAAGAACTTTGTAAATCATCCTGGGGGAGGAAAAACTTGTCATGATGATAAAGGATAAACAGAAACAATTATATAAAGGTATGTTTAGAAATGTCCTTAATAAAGGAAGAATTAAGAACTATGCCATGAGTCTATACATTACTGCCTTCATGTATGTTTTAATAATTAATTTAATGAGAAATTTAAACTCCACATCTGCAGCTATAGGATTAAAAAAAATCTTGATTTCATAAATGCCTTCGTGTATTTTTCACTGATTTCTCAGTTCAGTTCAGTTGTTCAGTCGTGTCCAACTCTTTGCGACCCCATGGACTGCAGCACACCAGGCCTCCCTGTCCATCACCAACTCTCAGAGTTTACTCAAACTCATGTCCATTGAGTCAGTGATGCCATCCAACCAGCTCATCCTCTGTCGTCCCCTTCTCCTCCTGCCTTCAATCCTTCCCAGCATCAGGGTCTTTTCAAATGAGTCAGTTCTTCCCATCAGGTGGCCAGAGTACTGGAGTTTCAGCTTCAGCATCAGTCCTTCCAATGAATATTCAGGACTGATTTCCTTTAGGATTGACTGCTTTAATCTCCTTGCAGTCCAAGGGACTCTCAAGAGTCTTCTCCAACACCACAGTTCAAAAGCAATCAATTCTTCAGTGCTCAGCTTTCTTTACAGCCCAACTCTCACATCCCAAAAACCATACAAAAATCTGTCCTAAAGCAACTTGAATCTAGAAGTATGAGAAACATTTGCAGAGTTCAGTTCCTTGCTGAGAAACCACAAGACTTAAGGAGTTAACATCTAAGAAAACTTTTTCTAAACCCATTTAACACTCAGTCTATCTGTGGGCTCCAAGCCTGGCTATGCATTAGAATCTCCTGTGGAGCTTTTACAGGCTGTGCGAGGCAGCCTTTCAAAAGAATGAGGCAGATCTGCAAGAAGGTATATGGAAAGATCTCCAAGACATGCTGGAAAGCAACAAAAGCCAGGTGCAAAAGAGTACGCCCCCTCCCACCCATGCCTGCATGCCTGCAAATGCAGAGTACAATGTGTGGAACCATCTGCAAAAAAACGTGTAAGAGAAAACTGAATGGATACAGAATGGAGGGGAGGGACAATTGCTTTCACCATGCAACTTTCAACATCTTTTTACTGTGTTTTTTTTTTTAATTATTATTTTTGTTTTGCTTTGATAGGAAAGTAGGATATACTGGTGGGCACAGGTAAGGAGAGGACTGTGCCAGGCTCTCATGAGAGCAGGGCCTACCATTTGTCCAGGGAACATGACCAGGGATGTATTTGACTCCACAGCCACCCTGGATGGGCTGCTTTTCTATCGTGTTTTCAAATTCACTGGCATTATACTTGGTAAATCTCCACTTCTCGGAGATGTGGATCTTCTGGCAGCCAGGGAACTTGAACTTGGCCCTAGGGAGGGCCTTACTCACATGCTCCTTGTTCCGCAGCTTGGTGCGGATGGACACCATGACTTGGCCAGTGTCGACGCTGGCCACTGTGCATACCTGTCTGGAGCCCATTAGCTCCAGCAGAGCATAGCGTCTTGTTCCTGTGGATAACGTGGAAGGGGTGGAGCCACATTTGGATGTGAATGCCATCTTTGCCACTGCTTTTCACCATGTACTTGCTGGCACAAATACGGGCAGCCTCCAGCGCTTCAGAGGAAAGTGGCTCCTACGCATCTGACACTGTGGCCACAGAATAGGAACTCAGCTTCTTTTGGCTTCTTCTGCCCCAGGTCAAAGATGTGGATCTTAGCATCACGGACACACCTCGACCGAAGCCAGACTTTGAACAGAGCTTGTTCTTACAGTACACCAGGAGGGGCGGTGGCCATGGTGACACCAGGATCTTCGGGGAAAAGAGCTGCTTATTTTTTCTTAAAAGAAAAAAATACATTCTTGAGCCCCCCCCTTAGATCTACAGGGAAAAGTTAATGGGTGGTACCTAATAATCTTCATTTTTAACAAGCTCCCCAGGCAATTCTTTTGCTCAGTAGAGAAATGGCAGTTAAGGAACTATTGATCTAAAGCCCTAGCAGAGAGGCTAGGGCGATGCCTTATTCACAGTTGCTTCCTGTGAAAACTCTGTTACTCCAATTAGACTTCACATTTCTTAAAGATATGAGTAATAGTTGCTTCTCTTGTGGCTCAGCTGGTAAAGAATCCGTCTGCAATGCAGGAGACCTGGGCTCGATCCCTGAGTTGGGAAGAATCCCTGGAGAAGGGAAAGGCTACCCACTCCAGTATTTTGGCCTGGAAAATCCAGGAGGATTCTCATGGACTATACAGTCCATGGGGTCACAAAGAATCTGACATGATTGAGCAACTTTCACTTCACTTCACTAATAACTTAGAATTTCCTATTCTCCTCTGATCTACCTAAAGCTGACTATACAGTAGATGCTCAAAGAATATTTACTGATTGACAGAAAGCAGAAATTCCAAGCACATTAGAGAGGCATTAGTTTGGGCTACTATCCTGGCCAATATTCTAGGATACTCAAATTAAACGTGAATTTTGCAGATATAAAGGGATAGAAAACAGATGTGATGGGGAAAAAATAAATAACAGATGACTTTTTCTTTCAAGATCTTATTTTGAAATGTCCATACTTTTTGTTAATGAAAAAGAATGTAGTATTATTGGATGTTCAAATTTAGTCATAGGTATTTATAACCATATTGTGCAAAAAAGGATCTCTGTTCATTACAGATTTATATATTATGCCCATTTATTCTGTTCTCCTTTCTTGTAGCTTCTAAGTGTTCCTATCTTAATTTTCCAAGTGGGGTTATCTACTAGAAGAATACATAGATTAAATAGATTATAGGTTGAAACAGATTTTTAAAAGATGAACCAATAGCCCAGCTCACAGTTCTGTTGTCCACTGTGAGTATGGGAAGGAAAGCTATATTTTCTAGGGCCTAATGTCTCGTCAAGGCTATGGTTTTTTCAGCAGTCATGTATGGATGTGAGAGTTGGACTGTGAAGAAAGCTGAGCACTGAAGAATTGATGCTTTTGAACTGTGGTGTTGGCGAAGACTCTTCAGAGTCCCTGGGACTGCAAGGAGGTCCAACCAATCCATCCTAAAGGAGATCTGTCCTGGGTGTTCACTGGAAGGACTGATGGTAAAGCTGAAACTCCAATACTTTGGCCACCTCATGCGAAGAGTTGACTCATTGGAAAAGACCCTGATGCTGGGAGGGATTGAGGGCAGGAGGAGAAGGGGACGACAGAGGATGAGATGGCTGGATGGCATCACTGACTCGATGGACATGAGTTTGAGTGAACTCCAGGAGTTGGTGATGGACAGGGAGGCCTGGCCTGCTGCAATTCGTGGGGTCGCAAAGAGTTGGACACGAATGAGCAACTGAACTGAACTGAATGACATCTACAGAAGATTTAATGTATAAAGGGCTAAAAAATCACACCCTGGGATAAAATACAACAGCAAGTCATAAACTTTTATATTGAGGACACTTCAGTGATGAGTCAGCTACAAAGGACAGGAATCAACTCAAGTAGATCCAGTGCCCTAGTAACCTTTCTCCTCTTGTAAACAGTCTTCAGTGCCCAAACCTAAGGGAAGAGATTACATGCAGAGCCAAGCCAAGAGCAAGGATTCATCTTAGAGAACTTCCTGTTGGAACAGAAACAAAAGTTTCTGAGAGGTCTACTCAACACCCTTAGCAGGCTTTTTCATTCTCAGTGAAGAATGAGTCAGAGTAGAGGTTTGGATCATGGAAACCTTGACATAATCCTTAACAAGTATCCCTACAGGAAGATTTCAAAGAACTTCAACAAAATTACAAATCAGAAGTACTCAACAAAAGCAAAATGGGTGGTGCTGAGTTGTCCAGAAAAGTCAGCAGCAAATAGTGCACCATACTATTTCAAAACACATTGTAAGAGCAAAGTGTAAAGTCTGTAATATGCAGGGATTTTTACCTATTAGATCCATTCTGAAGAAATGTATTATTATAAGTTCCTCAAAGTTCATTTTGTAATTTTTCTTTATTTCCACTAGAGGTCAGATGATAGATGATTGGCAAATACAAGAAAAATCCAGGCAGTCCTTGCTTTGCACGGTAGTGTGGGACCATAAAAACACTTAGACAAGTTGAAACCACACAAAGCTATCTTAGTAATCGTTGGGAAAATCACAACTGTCCCTTGAGCTTCAAAAATGTTGTGAAAACACTCTTACTGTTAATTGTAATGTATAGAGAAATGAAAAATTAGTAAAACATTTATTTAGTACACTGTAATTTAAAATATGATGCTCTTAAGTGTACCTTCACTGAGTGCTTCTGGCTGCACATCCAGAGCCTCTCAAGGGGCGGCAGGGTCAACACTCTTACTGTCAGTTACTCATTTTACTATTTCATTTATGCTCAATTTAAATTTCACTTCCAGAAACATCACTTTTTGTTCTTTGCCGGACTTTCGTCTTTATTGACCACTTCCCTCTTTTGATCACCCCACTTTGTATGTAAGATGGGTAAGATGTCGGCTTTATCGGTGGGAAAGCAGGATGCAGCACAACACCCTTTCCTGTCTGGGCGTGAGCTGAAGGACAGATGCCCAGCTGTCACTGACATACTGACCTGCTGACCTGCAAACTGAAGAGCTAGCAGCAAACTCTGTTCTTTATTTGCACAGTTAATATATCATGGTGGCCAAAATTTGAATCGTGTTATTGGGGGCCTGGTATTTAACTAAACCATGGTGATACAGTGATGTAAGGAGAAATATATATTTGGTCTTCCTTCCTGGTTCCTTGCACAACAGTACCTAAAACCTTTGTAAAGTTCCTGAGTGACAGAGGAGCGTCTTTTGTTATTCATAACAAGCCCCTCTCAACCACACTTGAGTTTATGCTAATACGGTGACCCTGGACGGGACCATGGATAGCTTCACAATGGTCAAGTTGCCCAACCGACTGTGTGTTTAGAGATTTAGAGTTTTCAGCCCATGTCCAACCTTCAAGGAAGGGAGAGAAGTTGGAAATTTAAAAAAAAAAAAAAAAAATCACCAATGGCTAATGATTTAATCTATCATATCTACATAGTGAAGCTTCTATTAAAAACCCTACCCAAAGGGTTTGGAGTGCTTCAGGGTTGGTGAATGCATTTAGGGGCCAGAAGAGTGGCATATCCCCAATTCCAAAGGGACAGAAGTATGTGGGACCCTTAGGACCTTGCCCTATGTACCTCTTCATCTGGTTATTCATTTATAACCTTTATAATATCCTTTATAATTATATAAAGAATAGCACAAAGGGAAGTGCTTCCCTGGGTTCTGTGAGCCATCAGAGCAAATTATCAAACCTAAATAGGGAGTCATGGAAACCCCCAATTAGCAGCCAAGTCAGACAGAAATGGACATAACCCACGAATTCACTATTTGTGATTGGTGTCTGAAGTAAGGGGAGCAGATTAGTTGGACTGAGCCCTTAACCTATGGTGGTGATGTTGTATAGGTGCTAAGTCATGTCCAACTCTTTGCAACCCCATGGACTGTAACCTACCATGCTGCTCTGTCCATGGGATTGTCCAGCCAAGAATAATGAAGTGGGTTGCCATTTCCTTCTCAGATGGCATCTTACCGACCCAGGGATCAAACCCGTGTCTGCTGCATGGGCAGGCAGATTCTTTACCACTGAGCCACCAGGGAAGACCCCCAAATATGGAACATTTCACAGTTAACCTGTGGGGTCTACTCTAACTTCAGGTGATCACTGTCAGAGTTGAATTAAATTGTAAGACACCCAGTTGGTGTCTACAGAGAATTGAGTGTAGAAAACCCACACATTTGGTGTCAGAAGTGCTATAACCAGAGAAACAGTTTTCCTTTGTATGTTACTGAAATCTGTGCAAATCAGAACCACACAAAGTACGGACTGCCTATACAGTATTCTCTAAAACAGTATTTCTGAAACTGTCCCACAGGAGTTAAGGTTACACACATAAAGATTCCACAGTCAACTAAGACTAGGGAGGTGTTGGGCTGAGATCAAATCACTTTATTTACCAGAAAAACACCTTGGAGAATTCAACCAGCTGATGTGCACACTGCATTTCGCAGCTGGGGATCAAGGTGGTGGTATTATTTCCCACCTTAGGAATGTGTTATAGAAGTTAACGTTCAGACTCACCAGCTCTGAATATTTACTACACATTTGATGTCTTATAATTACAATTGTTATAGTTTAAATTTACAATTTTTTTAAATTTACAATCTTTACAATTGGTACAAAGTACTGGTATATTAAATGTTTAGTAAAACCACTCCCTTAACACAGGATACCAAATTAGCAACAGCATTACCAATCACTTACAGCATACAGTATTGGAAAACATATGAGCAAGAAAAGTCAATAACTAATAACACACTAACACTTTTGAAAACTATCTCTACCTCTCTCTTTTTTTGCACTGGGGATCCAGGGCTTCCGTAGTGGCTCAGAGGGTAAAGAATCCTCCTGCAATGCAGGAGGATCTGGGTTCTATCCCTAGGTTGGGACAATCCCCTGGAGGAGGGCCTGGCAACCCACTCTAGTATTCTTGCCTGGAGAATCCCCATGGACAGAGGAGCCTGGCGGGCTATCGTCTGTGGTCGCAAAGAGTCAGACACGACTGAGAGACTGGGCACAGCACCGCAGAGAGGATCCTAGTTCCCGATCAGGGATCCTTGAACCCATGACCCCTGCAGTGGAAACTTGGGAGTCTAAACCACTGGACAGCCAGGGAGGTTCCTAAAACTATCCTTTTAACCTTAAAAGAAACTTATCGAGATGTTGTCTCATATTTCCCTTATCACAATATAACTGTGTGTGTGTGCGTGCGCAGTCGCTCAGTTGTGTCAGACTCTTTGTGACCCCATCACGACGTAATTAACAAATATCGATAGGGCACTTCCTAGGCGCAAGCCTAAAAACTGTACCCTTACTTTAAAGGGCTGACAATTTTACCAAAATACACAATAAGAAGCAAGATACACAATATCACTACGCCACACGTCTGATTTTCTTCTGGGCAAAATTACCTATCAGCCAGGACCACCCTTCTCCACAGAGCTTCTTTCTTAAGGTTAAAATTTTAAAGCTACCATCTAGCATTGTGAGCTCTCTGACCTCAAAAATGATAACCATGCCTGCCAAGCCTGTTTAAGTGATATCTGCAAAGTCCCTTTTGCATTGCTTGACTCCATTCCTGGCTAGGCCCATCCAGTTGTCACCAAGGTATCAGAATGAGAGTGGGCAATTTCAGAAGACCTCTTACTGAATTCCCCATCAAAATCTTGAAGTTTTTCTCTAGGTAAGAAAACAAAATCAGAAGCAGCAATAGGGACCAGCTAAAGAAGATAAGAGATAGCAGGAAAAACATATATCAAGGAGAGAGATGAACACTGTTAAATGAATGCCCATCTGACCTGTGGCAATATAGTGCACAAACTGTACAATGCATGCCAGTAGCTCACAGAACAGAGGATAACTTGGGTCCATGATGTTAAGACATTAAAATTAAGTGGTACAGTATTCTATCAAGAAGAGCACAATGTATTGCTAAAATCCTTCTAAAAATAGTTGACACATAAAGAATTTTAACTCCTGAGTAACTTTTCTGAGGATACTCAGCCACATTTCACAGTAGAACCTTGGGGGAAATCTTGTTTAAGCACTCTATAACATTTCCCAAAGATGGCAATGCCATTGCTATAGTTTTTAATACGCTAATCTGTAAAATGTTAACACTTCATTGCAGTTGTTCCCAGGTTAAAGGTTACCTATTACTATGAAATGTTTCTAGCATTTTAAAAAGTAGGGATTCAAAAGGAATAAAGCAAGGGAGAAATAAAACAGTTTCAAATTAAAATCATATCACACAGAAACTCCAAGTCAAGGCATCTTTCTAAGGTAGTAGGACCAGAAAACTATTCGGTGAAGTAAGCAAGCAACTCTCACATTCTACTTTGGGAGTCATGGTCCCAAACCATCTGCACACAGACATAAGTAAATGAAAACACTCTTATGATACAGGCATAGTAATGTATATTATCATATACTGCATATAACAGACTGTCATGCTATTAATAAGTGGAATCCAAACTCTACTTTTGAATCCATTATCTTTCGACCATTTACTTATGATTGATCACTCTTCAATTAACAATTTTCAACCCATTGAGGTTGACACACAAATCTGAGTGGGGTGTCCAGAGGGGAGGTCATCTCTGGAAGCACTGGCAGGCAAGTGGAAAAGGGGGACAGAGAAGGGGAGGAGGCCACAGAGGGTACCTTCAGGAGCCTTTACCCCTCTGGGGACACCTGGAAGATGACTCCATGCAGAAGGGGCTTCAGGTGGTCCCAGCAGTGGAAGAGGAAGCTAAGATATTTATCCACTGTCTCCCAGTCAACAAAGGTTAAGGGCTATCCAGAGGCATTAACTGCCCAGAATTCCCAGCCTGCTTCACATGGTAAGCTGCTGAGCACCTGGAGCCAGAACAAGCCCTCAGGTCAATTCTCAAGTCTTTCAACAAGAAAGTATTCTAGACACAGGGACAGAGAGAGAGCTGATGATGTTATTCAGTTGCTCAGTTGTGTCTGACTCTTTGCAACCCCATGGACTGCAGCACACCAGGCTTCCCTGTCCTTCACTCTCTCCCAAACTCTGGGAGAGACAGAGATGGAAATACAGAAGCCAGGGGAGATGGGTGGGGTTCAGGTGAGCCTGCTACCTGGGTGGACTGTAGTCGAGCCAAACTAATGTGCAGCAATACTGAATTTGGTTACTCTTTGTACGTATACACATGATCATCTTAACATTCACCGTGCTCTTCATCCTTCTGTCCATTACTCCTCCAATCTCTCTGTGATGAATAATGAACAAGTACATACATAAAATACATATGATGGGTGTGGAGAAAAGGGAACCCTCCTACACTGTTGGTGGAATGCAAACTAGTACAGCCACTATGGAGAACAGTGTGCAGATTTCTTAAAAAACGTAACAGAACTGCCACACAACCCAGCAATCCCGCTGCTGGGCATACACACCAAGGAAACGAGAACTGAAAGAGACACGTGTACCCCAATGTTCACTGCAGCACTGTTTACAATAGCCAGGACATGGAAGCAACCTAGATGCCCATCAGCAGACGAATGGATAAAGAAATTGTAGTACATATATACAATGGAATATTACTCAGCTATAAAAAGGAACACATTTCAGTCAGTTCTGATGAGGTGGATGAAACTGGAGCCTATTATACAGAGTGAAGTCAGTAAGAAAGAGAAACACAAAAACTGTATATTAACATGTATATATGGAATTTAGAAAGACAGTAACGACAATCCTATAAGTAAGGCAGCAAAAGACACACGGATGTAAAAAACAGACTTTAGGACTATGTGGGAGAAGGTGAGGGGGGATGATTTGAGAGAACAGCATTGAAACATGTACATTACCATATGTGAAACAGATGACCAGTGCAAGCTGGATGCATGAAGCAGGGCACTCAAAGCCGGTGCTCTGGAACAACCCAGAGGGATGGGGTGGGGAGGGAGGCGGGAAGGGGTTCAGGATGGGGGGACACATGTACACCCATGGCTGATTCATGTCAATATACGGCAAAAAACCATCACAATATTGTAATTATCCTCCAATTAAAATAATTAATTTTAAAAATAAAGGCATATGCTACACACACACACAAATACGTACGATAAAGTGATTATACATAAATAGGTACAGACTAAGTAAATAATATTAATAATGTTACCAATCAATAAGTAATATTTAATACTTAATTTCTGAACAAAGATTAAGGACAAAGTTGTCCAACTTGATGAGGAAATGCAAAACTGATTTGTGCATGTGGGAACTCAGCAACACTCAAGAGGGAGAAATAACCATTCCTATCAGTTCCAGAGACACACATAAAGCTGATGGGTTATAAAGATCTGTTCTGTCCCACCTCTGAGAGCAGCCTCAGCTCTGGGCCCACTACCATGAATCCCTTGTGAGACAGGATATGATGCAGAAGAATGAAACGGGGAGCAGACGGAAGGAGGGCAATCATCTTCTAGACAAAAGGGATTAAAATATTTTAGCTATCTTAAGAGAAGTTCCACAGAGAAAGTAGCACTTCAGGAACTATTTTTGAATGAAGAAAAGATATTATGGTGATGACCAGGGAATTACCAGAGATTTTTTTTCTGCTGAAGAGGAAAGTGTCCTGCTATACTTATATATCTGTGGTGAGGGCTAGGGGGTGGGGGATGGCTAGACGGAGGATAAACACTAAGGAAAGTGGGGGGCGCGGGGACCCGAGGAAGGAAAACAAAGCTAGGATAAGGCAGAAGAGATTAGATCATGCAGGGACAGCAAGAGGCAAAAATAAAATGAAGAGGGATTTCTGCAGGTGGAGGTACCAGCCGTATTAGCTTATTCGTTTGTACGCCACAGTGCGGTACATGGATGAAACGGGCACTCGACACTCTCTGCTTTCCTTCCATCAGGAGATGAACACACAGTGTAAAATGAACCCAAATGCCTTCTACAGCTCAACTATTCACTCATTCAAAGCACTCTCAGGACACTGGAAACACAACAATGATAAAATCAAGAAACCAAGTGTCTACACTCTCGAAGCTTACATTTTACTGGAAGGAGATAGAAATGAGGCTGGTACAGCCCGAAGGAGCAGTGGCCGGGGACGATGCCGGACAGTCTGCTGGGTCTTAGGGGCCACAGGAATGCTTCCGCTCTGAGTGGGATTCAAGCAGAAGAGTCACAGGATCTGACATTTTAAAAGCACCTTCTCTGGTTTCTGTGTTGGCAGGAGGAGGACTAGTTAGGAGGCTATTGCAATAATCTCAATTTATATAGGAGAGGGAGGTGAAATGATGAGAAGCGGTGAGATTCTTAAGGTGAGCCAACAGGATTTTGCTGAAAATTCAGTGCAGATTACGCGGGAAGAAAAGTGAAAGTGTTAGTCGCTCAGTCAAGCCTGACTCTGTGACCCCTTGGACTGTAGCCAGCCTCCTCTGTCCATGGAATTCTCCAGGCAAGAATACTGGAGTGGTTGCCATTCCTTTCTCCAGAGAAGAAGTGAGGATGACTCCAAAGATTCTGGCCCAAAGGAACTGCCATTAACTGAGATGAAGAGGATGGTGGAAAGAGTAGGACTGACTGGGAAGCCAGATCTGGAGTTTCACTTTAGACACACTAGAGGATCAGATGCTTACTATTCATCCAAGTAGAGATACTGAGTTGGCAATTACATATTTAAGATGAGAACTCAGGGAAGAGGTCTACAAAGGTGATAAAAATTTAGGGATCACCCACACACAGATGAAAGCTGAAGTGGTGAGACCAGACAAATGTCAGAAAAAGAGAACTACTGAGGAATGAGCCCTGTGGCACTCCAGTGACGAAAGACCAGGGAGATAAGCAGGAAGCGCAATGAGGACTGAGGATGAGGGGAAGGACGGGACAGCGAGGCCTGAGAACTATCAGAACAGGGATCTTCCAGAAGCCAAGTAAGGCTAGGTTCAGAGAGAACGGACTTCAACTAGATAAGGAAAGATGGGAAGAAAAACCACAGCTGGAGGCAGCGAATACAGAGAATTCTTCTGGTGAATTTTACTACAAAGGGAGAAAAGAAATGAGGCTGCAACTGAAGGATGAATGTCAGATCGTTTATTTTTTAATGAAGTTAAATATTATTTGCACACTAATGAGGGGGAAAAATGATACTGGGGAAGGGGGTAACTGCTGAGGTCAAGTCCTTGAATAAGGAGATGGGATCTTCTACAATGAATACACCTACAGATAATCTCCAATGACTTAGCAGTTTCCTTTTCTTCCTGAAATTACATTTCCAGAAAATTTCCTATTTCTGAAAATAGATCTCTCCAACTAAAGCAAACTTTGGCTCACATACAAATGGTTGAATGTGAGATGTGTAGCACTGACACTTCAAAAACAGTGACTACAATAAAAAGTGTCTGAAGGGGAAAGTGTCACTTATTTGAAGAATATATACTATTTTGACAGAACAGATAAACTACTTTTCATCATGTAAGGATCCCTTCTTTCTGTGGGTGTGTACAAACCCTTTAGCTACATTTTATTAATCTACTTCAAGGTCTACCGAAGTGTACCGTTATGCATACCTGAATGAATAGATTTCAAGCAGGCTTGAAGTCTGCTAGAAAAATGGCCCGCCTGAGCAGCTGATCTACAAGTCATCCAATCTTGCCATAAATACAGAGGAATGTGCTGAGGCTGTGAGTAGTTACTCACACTGCTGGGCAGGCAAGGTCACCATTAAAACAAAGAGGAACCCAGAGGCCCCTAGCATGGTCAACACCATCAGAATGGCTGAGCCTGATGGGATCCAGTTCCTGGATGGCACCGTCATTGGCAACAGGACATCAGTATGAGAACTGAAGTCCAGGTTAGCTTGTCCTGCCAATGGGACGAATTCTGCAGAGCCTTCCGCTTTACAGAGCCATTCTCATTTGGTTAAATTCTTCAATCTTTTACTTCCATTAGCAAAACCTGTATCCTTTACCTGTGTCTGTATTATCCTTTCGGCAATCACCATCACCCTTCTGACAATCTTACACATAAACATTTTAGATGATAATGTCTCTTTATCTCAATAAATATATCTTTTCTCACAACTATTAAAATATGGAGTAAGCACTGCAAACACAGGATTTAACAGATACCACTGTTAAGGACAAAATTAAATTTAAAAAAACAAAATCCGTTTAAAGTAGTTTTAAGGAAAAATATTAAGTAAACAGTACAATTGCTATGCAGATGTGGCAGAAACCATGATGGTGGTCAATGAAAGCTTGAAATGTGACAGTGGTAAGGAAACCAAAAATCACTGATGTGGTGAAGAGAGACGAAAAATCATGCATATCTTAACATCACTTGATCCTTAAGTTCTAAGAAACTTGTGCCACAGTCTTCCTCCATCCTGTCCAAAGAAACAGAGAACCTCTCAAAGCACCGAAACCAGTGAATGCATCATGCAGCAGCCCGGCAGGCCAAAAACAAAGCACCGTGCAGCTGACAGGAGGTAAGTGGAGAGAGCCGCTGGGTGACACTCCTAAAGGGAAAGGCAGCCCCCAGCGAGGCAATCCTGGGGGAGAGGGTGTGTGAAAGGCTGTGGAGCTTCCAAACGCTCATCATTTCCAACAGGGTTTCAAGGAATGAGAACCCAAGCTCAGGGCCGGGAATCTGAGCTCTCCTCCCACAAGGGGAGAGCAGAGAAGAGGAAAATAAGGCAAGCAGAGCCCAGCGCGGACTACTTGGCATCTGGATGGCTGGAAAAGTGGACATGAGGAGAGAAGTCCCTGAATCAAATAGAAGGGACTCTGCTCTCCCCGTAACCATGGCATCGAAGGAAATGTTGATCCTCCGATATGCAGAAAATAAGGACAGGCCAGCAAAAAAAAGGAAAGTGACTTCAAGAACCAGACACACAGAAAGCCGGCCTTAAAATAGGAAGAATGTAAGAGGAATATGAGTCAGACCTGTGACAAGTTAAATTAAGTAAAAAAGCTCCAATTCCTCTAATCTGCAGACAGCTTACATCCCAAGGCTCCTTCATGAAGCAGTGACATGAAAAAGACTGGCCACATGTCTATGGTGCAGCGTGTGTGACCAGTGAGGCTCTGAGGGAGGCCACAGACAAGAGCAAAGTCCTGGGAACCCACGAGGCTCTGGAGAGAAGGTGCCCATGCGGCCGGCCACCACAGAAAGCTTCCCAAGTCATCGATGGGAACCATCCACAAAGTCTCTGCTTCAAAAGATGCCTTTTGCCCCATACTTGTTACAGAGATTTCTGGGCAGTGTAAGTATCTCCAGGACTTCCAGACAGATGTCCAGGGCCATTTAATTTTCTTTTTTACATTTATTAATATTTAAGTATCATAAATCAAAAGAACCACAGTGGACTATGTCCCAATTTATTTGTCAAACAGGACCACTCATCTGCGAATAGCTTTTGTGCATACAAAACCACCAAATTATCTACAATGGCATAGCTTTCCCCAGCTTCTGCAGTTTCATAATTTATCGCACACGATATCAGACTGCTATGATTACTGATAAACACAAGTTGATATTATGTTTGAAATCCTGTGTTTTGAGCTCAAGGAAAACACTTCCACTTTCCAAAGGAAGAGAAGTTTAACACTTCTCCACAAAGCATTCTGAAAGTTTTACTTCCCCCTACCCCTAAAATGAAAATTGGATATGTCATTGTGTTTCCTCTAACAATGATTTCTGATGCATTAGAATTATCAGATGAATGCAACTTACAGCCCTGATAAAAAAGTATCTTACATTTGCATAGTTAGTATGTTTATCAAACTTGTATTTCACTTCAAGTGCTCCTTACCCTTTCTGTCAATCAAAAGTCTCTTTAGAAAATAAATTTTAAACAGAGTTACAGCTTTAAAAAAGTGGGCTTCCCTGGTAGCTCAGCTGGTAAAGAATCTGCCTACAATGCAGAAGACCCCAGTTCGATTCCTGGGTTGGGAAGAGCCCCTGGAGAAGGGATAGGCTACCCACTGCAGTATTCTGGCCTAAAGAATTCCATGGACTGTATAGTCCATGGGGTCACAAAGAGTCAGACACAACTGAGTGACTTTCACAGCTAAAAACAATTTCAGAATGTATAATGCTAGGAACTTAAGAATGTACCTAAATGCTTATCAAGAATAAAGATAAATACAAAAATATATACATATACATCGCAGCACTGTTAAGTACTAAAAAAAAAAAAAGAGAGAGAGAGAAACCAGCTGAAGAATTCATCAACAGAGAACCAGGTAAATTATGGTAAATCCACAGAATGGAATTCTATGCAGCCATTAAAAAGCATGAGATATCTGTATATGCTGATGTGAAAAGCTCTCCTAGACCACTGGAATATTATTAAAAATTAAGAAGAACAAGGTACAAAACCATGTATACCATATGACCCCTTCCATCTGGATAGAAATTCAAAATTGTTAATGGGATTTCCCACTGGGGAAAGGGGACTGTAGGAAGGAGACAAGAAACTTCCACTTTTCATTTTTTTAATCTTTCTATATTGCTTGAATTGCTTACCGGATTTTGGAGGTTTTTTTTTTAGTTACAAGTTATGTGGTCAAAGTAGACATGGACCTTTTTAAGAGTCATCATTTTACTTCACATTGCTCAAAGCTAATACATATTATACATTGATTTTTTTCCTTTAATAACCAATAGAAGATGCTAATGAGCCAATTAATTTCAAAACTAGTGATTAAGGGAAAGAATCAAGCATTTAAATCTGCCTCACCTATATAAATGGTACCACTAGGTAACCAAAGGAGTAGACAAAAGGAAGTTTTCTCATTATAAAAGTACTCCAGCTAATAAATGAAGAAGAAATTTTGTAATTAAAATATCATTTTGCAACTGCTAATGAACAAATGAACGGATACTGGCATTGACCAATGGCAGCAAACATAACAAAAATAGGAACAACCAGACATTTCATGCCTCCTGATTGAAGACTATATCATCCATTCATAAAATACTCTTGTGGGGAAAAAATACCTGAAATCGGATCAAGATCTTCTAGCTCCAACTATCAATTTACAGGGAAGAGAGGAACATGTTGAGAGATACTACAGGGATGTAATAAGCAAAACCCAGAAAGTGGATAAACAACCACTTTCTGTAAGAAATAAATAGCAAAGGAAAAAAGAGAAACATGAGCAAAACCGACAAATCAGGGTTTTCCAACAGCAGGACTATTGACATTTAGGACTAGCTAACTGTGTAGATCACAATAAACTGTGGAAAATT
This sequence comes from Bos mutus, assembly GCF_027580195.1. Lineage (NCBI taxonomy): Eukaryota > Metazoa > Chordata > Mammalia > Artiodactyla > Bovidae > Bos > Bos mutus. Next base: position 20,381,118 of record NC_091620.1, on the reverse strand, counting down.
CTGAAAGAGATGGGAATACCAGACCACCTGACCTGCCTCTTGAGAAACCTATATGCGGGTCAGGAAGTAACAGTTAGAACTGGACATGGAACAACAGACTGGTTCCAAATAGGAAAAGGAGTATGTAAAGGCTGTATATTGTCACCCTGCTTATTTAACTTATATGCAGAGTACATCATGAGAAACACTGGGCTGGAAGAAGCACAAGCTGGAATCAAGATTGCCAGGAGAAATATCAATAACCTCAGATATCCAGATGACACCACCCTTATGGCAGAAAGTGAAGAGGAACTAAAAAGCCTCTTGATGAGAGTGAAAGAGGAGAGTGAAAAAGTTGGCTTAAAGCTCAAGATTCAGAAAACAAAGATCATGGCATCCGGTCCCATCACTTCATGGGAAATAGATGGGGAAACAGTGGAAACAGTGGCAGACTTTATTTGGGGGGGCTCCAAAATCACTGCAGATGGTCACTGCAGCCATGAAATTAAAAGATGCTTACTCCTTGGAAGAAAAGTTATGACCAACCTAGAGAGCATATTGAAAAGCAGAGACATTACTTTGCCAACAAAGGTCCGTCTACTCAAGGCTGTGGTTTTTCCAGTCATCATGTATGGATGTAAGAGTTGGACTGTGAAGAAAGCTGAGCGCTTTTGATTGATGCTTTTGAACTGTGATGTTGGAGAAGACTCTTGAGAGTCCCTTGGACTGCAAGGAAATCCAACCAGTCCATTCTAAAGGAGATCAGCCCTGGGTGTTCTTTGGAAGGAATGATGTTAAAGCTGAAACTCCAGTACTTTGGCCACCTCATGGGAAGAGTTGACTCATTGGAAAAGACCCTGAGGCTGGGAGGGATTGGGGGCAGGAGGAGAAGGGGATGGCAGAGGATGAGATGGCTGGATGGTATCACTGACTCAATGGACATGAGTTTGAATGAACTCCGGGAGATGGTGATGGACAGGGAGGCCTGGCGTGCTACGATTCATGGGGTCGCAAAGAGTGAGAAACGACTGAGTGACTGAACTGAACTGAACTGAACTCTTCCTTATGGGGCTGCTCTGTGCATGATGTTCAGCAGCATACCTGCCCTCTCCTATGACATGCTTGGAACAACTCCACCCACCCCCTGCCAAAATAACAAACGTCTCCAGACACTGCCTCGTGTCCCTTGGGAGGCAGCATCCCATCCAGCTGAGAACCAATGATACAACTAATCAAATGTATGGACCTTACTTGGACCTTGATGCAAACTATTAATATAAGTACCAAGATTTACCATTTATTGTAGTTTTTCTTAGAAGAGGCCTTAAGAGATATACATGCTAAAATAGTCACAGATATAATGATATACCCCAAGTTGACTTAAAAATAACACCAAGTGCAAGGGAAATAAGGGCAGGGGTAAATGAAACAAGATTGGTCATGAATGAATTGTTAATCACTAAAGTGGAGTGGATGGACGTGGGTTTGAGTGAACTCCGGGAGTTGGTGATGGACAGGGAGGCCTGGCGTGCTGCAATTCATTGGGTCGCAGAGTCAGACACGACTGAGCGACTGAACTAAACTGAAAGTGGAGTGACGGTATCTGGGAGCCCATTATACTGTTCTTTTTTTTTTTTTTTTTTATACTGTTCTGTTTATTTCTGTTTATGTCTGAAATTTCCTTAAAAAAAAAAAAATTAAAATCAAAGCCAAGAACATCGTGGTGGCTAGCAACATCCAACTGAATGACAAACCAACGCACTGAAAGAATCTTAACATTCAACTGGTTTCCATTAACCATGCTTGGGGCTCTCAGAATATATAAACAGATGATTCTTAAAAAAAAAAAAAAGGAAAAAGAAAATGGCCCCGAGTCCCATGAAAAACTGTTCAAATTCATCTGTAATTTTTAGAGATATGCAAATAAAAACATGAATACCATTTTTCACCTCTTAGATTGGCAAAGATTAAAAATATGACAACAGGTCTGGATGCCAAGAATGTGGAGAAAGTGGAACTCTCCTATACTGACGGTGGGAACAAGAACTAGCCCAAGCATTCAGGAGAGGACTCTGGTGAACCTGACAAAACCATGCACTCATTGTTGACCAAGTAAAATTCTACTTCTAGGCTCTACCTGCGATCTAACCTGGAGATACACTTCCATTAAAACAAAAATATATATGCACACCGTAACTCATTACTGTAATCATAAAGACCACCTAGATGTCCACACAAGAAAACGGATAAACAGATCAGGGTGTATCCACACAGAGGAGTACCATACAGCTGCTAAAAGGAATAAAGAAGAGCTCCACAAAGTGACATGAGTGGTTTCCAGTATACACTGTCAAAGAAAAACAAAAAAAAAGCAGAGAGTATTTGTTGTATGATACACTTTGCGTAAAAAAAAAAAAAAGCAGATGTGAGAAAATACACATAGATCTGCTTGTTTTGTGAGAAAACAAACAAAAGACTTCACACGGAAAGAGACTGATTATTCATGGGGACAGGGGAGATGGGGGACGGGGAGGGGCAGGAGGAGTGAAGGGGGCATTGACATTTCTGAGTATACCTTTTCAAATAACTTCTGGCTTCTTAGAACCACAGTCATGTTTCACATTCTCAAAATACAAACCAACAATTAAAACCAACCAGGACAGAGGAGGAATCCAGAATGCAATATAACAGTAACAAATAAACCTAAGTGAAAGTCGCTCGGCTCAGCCATGTCGACTCCTTGCGACTGCATGGACTATACAGCCCATGGAATTCTCCAGGCCAGAAAACTGGAGTGGGTAGCCTTTCCCTTCTCCAGGGGATCTTCCCAACCCAAGGATCGAACCCAGGTCTCCCGCATTGCAGGCAGATTCTTCACCAGCTGAGCCACAAGGGAAGCGCAACAAATAAACCTAACCACGTTACAAATAAATAACACACTAACGTAGAAGAAAAGAACTAAGGTAACTTTGGAAAACAGTCTTCTGCCTAGATATAAGGCTATAAAGCCAAAGACAAAAAAAAAAAAAAAAAAACCACTACACAGATACTAGAATCTACTTAGCAAACTGCATTTCTCAGAAGTATATAGGTTAGCAATTTGAGAACTATTTTATGTACTTTATGCATACACTAGGATTGAAGAAATAAGTAAATTATATATTGTAGATAATGATAGCCGCATCTCTGTTAGTCAACAAAGTTATAAGTAAGGAAAGGGGAAGGTTAAAATGAACTCTGTGATGTTCAATTAGAATCAAAGGTATAAAATTTTAGAGTCTTAATACAGATAGACAGACGCAAACACACATATGTGTGTGCATGTGTGTGACTGGAGTATTTCCTAGCTCTGTCCACTGAGAAGGCCTGGAAGTAATGAGTCCACCAAGTGCCAGACCTTGGCTTCTACCAACCATTCTCCAATACAAGGAACCAGGGCTCACACAAATACATACAAAAAGCAGAGAAGTTACCACTAACTCACACTGTAATTAGTACTAATATAAAAGTAAGTAAGCAATCACTACAACAATAAAACATAACTTCCAAAAAGAATTAGACACACTTGGTAGCAACTGCAACATCAGAACCGACCTACTGCTCAAAAGCTGTGCAAATTATTGTGGTGTTTCAACTGCTCAAACCAGCCAAAGCTCGCTTTATAATCAAATTCCCTTACACCTGTTCTATTCTTATTCTTGAGCTCCACCACATCAGATCATCAAATATAAAGGCACTCTTCCCCTTGGTGATCAGTAAACTCAATTTCATGCCTAAGAACACGAGATATGAGAGCAAACCAAGCAGAAATCTGCCCCCAAACTAACGGTTTAAAATTGTTTAAAGCTTGATGGAAGAACTATATGTTAGTGTCACTAAGCATTGTATGACTCCATTTCACAACATATTTTCGTTCAAAAAGCAACACTGAGCGTGTATGCATAATTACTATTGTAAGTGAAACATATGAAGAAAATACTCATATATTTTCTTCATATTTTCTTCTACAATAAACTGTCAAAACAAAAAAAAATGTAGAGAAATTCAATAAATAGACTTTTTGTCTCTTACAGGGAGATGATACATGTTCACGTAGTATGTTTTTAATACTAAAAGACTTGATCATTAAGCAGAAATGTATATAAAACCAATTTTAAAATTTCCAACCTTGACATTAAGAAAAATCAAAATACACTCCAATAAGAAGTCCATTATAAGAAGGATGAAACAGAATTAATTATAAAAATTTTCAAGTAACTGTTTTATTCCCAAGGCAGTTACGATTATTTTAAACCTATTTATGCCACAGAAATTAATTGCAATAAAGAAAAATAAGGAAGATGTTTACAGATATATTTCTATGGAACCATGTCACATCTGTTTACCTGTGCCACCACCCCAGCACACCCACCACCCCAGGACAGAGGCAGAGTTCAGACCTCGCTCTATGACCTCCTAGCTCTGCAACCATGGGTAAGTTACTGACCTCTCAACCCTCAGACTCCTTATCTGTAAAATGGAGATAACGACAACACTTATCCACCAAGGTTACAGTGAGAATTAGATGAGTTAGTTAACAGAGCTAACGCAGTTAGAAGAGCGCCTAGCGCTGGTGATGCATTCAGTTCAAGTGTTTGAGTAAGTTCCCAGGACTCCACGGTGAGTAGCTGGGAAACTCCTTCCTATCCAACAGCATTATTCTTGGTAACATACTTCTATCCCCACAAACCAGGCTCTTCATTCATTCAAACTTCAGGAATAAAAATTAATATATGACCTGTGTAAATTACCAAAACCCACTCAAACATCCTAAATCATCTCTCACCTGGACTATCACGATGGCTTTCTTACTCGTCTGCCTGTCCCCTTTACCTCCCCTCTCTCCAGTCTTTTCTCCATGTAGCAGCCACAGTGAATCTTTTAAAGGTTAAGGCAAATGGTTTATTCCTCCACTCAAAATATTTGACTATTTGCTCCGAGTGAAATCCAACATTTTTTAGCATTCCAATGTCTTTCTCAAAGCCTTCCATAATCACACCATATGAATGCAGACTTATACTACTCCCAGTCCTTTTTCTAACTCAATTTTTCTTCACAGCACTAAACACTCTTTTGTCCTGTGTATTTATTCATCTGTCCCACCTCCCCACCACCCCTGTGCATGTGTGCCCAGTTGTATCTGATTCTCTGCACCCCCACAGACGGTAGCCCACCAGGTTCCTCTGTTCATGGGATTTCCCAGGCTAGAATATTGGAGCAGGTTGCCATTTCCATAGAATATGTTACAGGACACCAAGGACTTTGCTTTACTCACCACTATATTTCTAGCACCAAGAACAGCGCCAGGCATACTGCAAATTGGGCCAAAGCCAACAGCATACTTGATAAAACCCAAGAGGCAATCCCTTGTGTCAGGAACAAGAGATGAAATAAAATCACAAAATACTATGTGTTGGCTATGTATGCCCCAGAAAATAATTGTAATAAAGAAAAATAAGGAAGATGTTTACAGATATATTTCTATGGAACCATGTCACATCTGTTTACCTACACCACCACCCCAGCACACCCGCCACCCCAGGACAGAGGCAGAGTTCAGACCTCACTCTATGACATTCTAGCTCTGCAACCCTGGGGAAGTTACTGACCTCTCAACCCTCAGACTCCTCATCTGTAAAATGGAGATAATAACAACACTTATCCAGCAAGGTTACAGTGAGAATTAGATGCAAAGTGGCAAATTTTTTATTTTTTTATACTTTTCATTTTAATATTTGAAGTGTAATTAAGTTTTAAAAAATCTCCAACATGCATGCAGATCTGTGAACTTTTCCACCTGTATACACCCATGACCAAGATACAGAACAGTTCCTGCACCTCCAAAGCTCCCTTCCGCCTCCTCTCAGGAAACACGCCTGGAGAGGTAAGTACCAGTCTGACTTCTATCACCCAATTATGCCTGCACTTGAACTTCACAGAAGTAGAATCAAACCTGTCTTCCTTTGTTCAACTTTATATCCATGGGATCCACCCATCATTGCACACATCAGGAGTACAATCCTTCTTTAAGGCTAAGTAGCATTCAATTTTATGAGTATGCCACAATTTATACAATCAAGTATTGATGATATTTAAGCTGTTCCCATTTGGGGATAATAGGAGCAGCGCTGCCATGAATGGTTTTCTGGGTTCATAGGTATGTCATTTGGTGGAAATATTACATTATCTGCAGAATGCAACATTTCTGTTTGAGGATTTTTTGCGGGAGGGGGTGGTAATGGTTAATAATAATAATACCTTAGTGAGAATCCAGGAAAAGTGGGCAGGGAGTAAGAGTATAAACTGAAATAACCTTTCTGGAAGACAATCTGGCAATAGGCACAAGAAGCCTAAAAATATCTATGCCCTGTGACTAATCATGCTACTTCAAGGAAATTTCTTATTGAATATTTACATGGTCCAGATCGTCTTCTAAGTGTTTTACATGTTAACTCATTTGACTTATTCTAAGGAAATGATTAGAAATGTTCACAACTGGTTTGTTTAGAAGACTGTCAACCATCCATCATTAAGAAATACAAGAGTCGTAAACAAAGTAAAAAACTAACAAGAGGGGATGATTTTGAAATGCACTGTACTTCCATGAAATTAACCTCTGCGCAGCCACTGAAAATGTTTTTCAAGAACATTAAAGATACAGGAAAAAGTAAACATCGATAAATGATAGGAAACAGTAGAATGCATAATAGAAATTCCCAGTTTTTTTTTTCAAGTTTTATTTTTTAAAGTACATACCTATACCTTAAACGTTAAACTGAATATGTGACTAACAAGACTAGTAAATAAAGGTATTTACATTATAACGGGGAGAGAAAAGACATTATAATACAACTGAATTAGGGCAATGATGCAATTCTGCATAAGCGAAAAGTGAAGTCATTCAGTCGTGTCCAACTCTTAGCGACCCCAGGGACTGTAGCCTACCAGGTTCCTCCGTCCATGGGATTTTCCAGGCAAGAGTACTGGAGTGGGTTGCCATTTCCTCAATTCTGCATAGGACGATATTAAAGCACTATGGAAAGACATCTAGCCTAGAGATTAGGGGGAAGGGCATTGTCAAGAAAGTTCTCCATTGTCTTACTTCCACTAAGGACTCAGAGAAAGAACTCCATCTCCAGGTTGGAAGGAACCTGCCCAGGAAAGTCCTTTTAATTCCTCAGCTCACCACCCCCAGGGTATCAATTATTGGTTGTACCCTGGACCCATATTCTTTTCCTCCCTGGACCCATATTCTTTTTCCCTCTTACTTACGGAAAATACTTAGGTAGACTTGAGGAACAGGAATTCCTAAACACTAAGGATGCAATCAAAGTTCAAAAGCCCCAAACCTGGAGGAAGCTGGTTCAATCTGACCTCATGCCTGACTAAAAAGCCTCAAGGAAGGTCTTCCCAGTCAGGATAATTTAGGGCAAAACCTTTTTTGGATTTCCAGATGCCAGGAACTCCAGGCAGAGTAAACCCAAATTTATACCAAAATTCACTGACTCCTTGAGATTAAAAAAATTTTTTCTACTTGAAAAAATAAAAGTATCAAGAAGTTTTCCAAGTAGAGAAAATCCTCTGTATCCATTCTCCTATGCTTTCTTTCTCTTCTGCAGACGGACCATCCCTAGAAACCAAAGGAAAGTTGAACATGGGGATTAAAGATAGGAGTTGGACTGTGAAGAAGGCTGAGCGCCAAAGAATTGATGCTTTTGAACTGTGGTGTTGGAGAAGACTCTTGAGAGTCCCTTGGACTGCAAGGAGATCCAACCAGTCCATTCTGAAGGAGATCAGTCCTGGGATTTCTTTGGAAGGAATGATGCTAAAGCTGAAACTCCAGTACTTTGGCCACCTCATGCGAAGAGTTGACTCATTGGAAAAGACTCTGATGCTGGGAGGGATTGGGGGCAGGAGGAGAAGGGGACGACAGAGGATGAGATGGCTGGATGGCATCAATGAGTCGATGGACGTGAGTCTCAGTGAACTCCGGGGGTTGGTGATGGACAGGGAGGCCTTGCGTGCTGCCATTCATGGGGTTGCAAAGAGTTGGACACGACTGAGCGACTGATCTGATCTGAAGCTCAGCTGCTCAGTCGTGTTCCACTCTTGCAACCCCATGGACTGTAGCCCACGAGGTTCCTCTGTCCATGGGATTCTCCAGGCAAGACTACTGGAGTGGGTTGCCATTTCCTTCTCCAGGATTAAAGATACACCATGGTATTTTAGGGGCCAATTCTCACACAAGCAAATGACATCTGTTTAATAATACATAAGAACATTTTGCTGTGTTCAATAAACCATTCACTTGTGGTACAATAAACAGAGCAAATATTGATTACAAGAAAAACATATGGACCCCAAATTACCAATATTTCATTGAGTTAAACTTGTTAATGAGATACTGCTTTTGCACTGTAGGGCATTATGTATCACTAAATTTTCTAACTTTTGACATCTGAATCACATTAAGTTCTCAAGGATTGCTGGTCAAAAAAGCACTGGGTTCAAAAAAAACATTTTTCAAAGTCATCTCCACAAATACAAAGTCACACAAATTCGTGTGACAAAGCAGCCCACACCCTTGCTCTCCCTCCTTCATACACGCCCTCTGTTTTCCCTTCAACCTTTTCTGTTTACAAATTTAACACTTATATGTATTAACAAGAGTCCTCATAAACTACCTGCAGCTTTTCACGGTTATAGTGTTACTTAAGATAAATAAAATTCCAGTCTAAAATTTATTAACCTATCAAGCCTCTACATTGTACAACAGGATAAATTTCTTATGCAGCTAAAACAGTTCTTTGAAAAAATAAGTATTTGCATAATCACCAGGGATTCGGGATTTATTCTGCACGGAACCTGGATTTCTGGATCATCTCTATTCTGGTTGCGTACGATGGGAAAAGAGGATATAGAGAGAGAACTGGCAAGACTTGTATCTTCCTATTTCAGTTTTACGTACAACCAAAATATAGGAAAAGCATCGGTTCCAAGTAACGAAAAAGAACTTTAGAGAATTTGTTTTTAACTACAAGCGGCACGCTGTAATAACACTCCCAGCATATACCAGACTGTGAAAAGAGGATCTGCTATACAAAGCGAGGACCCTGTCTTACTTTTACCTTGACAATTTGTTGGTTTTACTCTCCTTCTATTGTTGCTGTCAGAATTAGGCAACCTGAAAACGGATCAAGTAAAACTAGCTGTACTTGAAAATTAAGTAAAACTAACTGTACCTAGCGCTCAACACTGACAGGAACGCTGTAAGTGAACTGGTTTTCTCTCCCAGGGCCAGTAGAGGGAGACTAAGACATCTGGCCTGGTCGTGTAGTGTTTCTGCAAAATTGGGGAGGGGGGGTAGTGGAGGCTGTATTTAAATGTCCTGCTGTCAATCAAAGGACACTTCCTACAATCACAGTCACCATATCTGCTATTACCCGCGAGCGTACTCTCGCCCAGAAACACCCCGAAACGGGGCTCGGGAAACCTGCTTCACCTAAAAGTGACCGCAGGCCTTGCCACAACACCCAAATAAGGACTTGGGGAGCCCAACCTCAACTAGTTTCTTTGTTTAAATGCCTGCGAATCCCTCCCACGCCGGAGTCAAGAGGCTGTGGCGCCGCCCTTTATTAGCCTCACACTTTGATTACAAAACACACGAGTCGGCGGCTCGGCGGCGGGGGCGGCCCGAGCTCTCACAAACGTCAAACCTGAGACACAGGCGGCGGCCGAGGCAGAGGGCGACGTTCGCCGCCCCCGCCACCCGCCCCGAAGTCCCCACCGGCCGGGCAAAGTTCGCCCGCCCCAGGCCCCCCGGGCGCTGGCCCCTCGGTCGCCGGCCCCCGGTCGCCGTCCCCTCGGGCGATTGGGGACATTTCACTCTTTGTAACAAAGTTTGAGCCGCGGCGCGGGGGCGGCCGCGGGGGGTTGGGGGTGCGAGGCTGTCCCTTCGGGCCCCGCTGCCCACTCCATCCGCTCCACCCCCGCCGGGACGGGCTGAGCCGCTCCGGCGGCTGGGGGCCGAGACCCGAGCCGCCCCGCCGTTCCGCCCGGGACCCCCGACCCGAACTTCCGACTGGCATCTCTCTCGAGTCCCCGCAAGTGCCTCCTCATCTGTTGCTCTGTTTACTCCGCTGGAGCCCCGCCGGGCCGGCGCTGCCGACGCCCCCGTCCCAGCGCCCCACGGCCGAGGAAGTTTGATAAAAAGCACGGGGAAGGGGGCGCGACCGCGACCCAAGGGCGGGCGGGCGGCGGAGGCTAGGAGGGCAATTTCTGGAGACCCCCGGGCCGGGGCCGGCCGCTCGCCGCCCGGAAGGAAGGAGCGGCGGCCGGTCGGGCAGGGCGGCCGGCCGGGTGGCGACTCCGGGCCGGGAGTCCCGGCCGGGCGGGGCGGCGGCCGGGCTGCGGGCGCGGCGGGCCGGGCCGGGCCGGCGCTCCGCCCGCCGCCTCCGCTGGCGCCTGCCCCGGCCGCGTCCCCTCGCCCCGGTACCCCCTGCCAACTTCTCAGCCGGTCCCCTTTGTTCCCGTTTGTTGTGGCGACTCTTCGGCCGGCCGGGCGATCCCACCAGCCCCATCTAAGCCCGCCGGGCGCCCGGCGAGCCAGGCCCCGCGCGCGCCCGCTGCCCGGGCCGGGGGCTCGGCACCCGGGCCCCTCGGCGCTCGGTGCGGTGCGGCGGCCGGGCGGCCGGCGGCGCGAGCGGCCGGCGCGGCGACGGCGGCGGTTGGCCGGTGGCCGGCGGCGGCGGCGGCGGCAGCGGGGCTGGAGGGGGTTTATTTACCTGCCGTGGAACCAGTCCTTGCAGATATCGCACTCGATCATGAAGCGGTTCACGTCGTACGGCTGCCGGCACACACAGTACACCGGCGGGGGCGGCGGGGCTGCCGAGGCCCGGCCCGGAGCCGCCACCGACACGGCTGCCGCGGCGGCTCCAGCTGCTGCTCCCGCGGCCACCGCCGCCGCCGCTCCGGCCATCTTTAAAAAACACACACACACACACGCTCGCTCGCTGCTCCGCTTGCAGACTGGAGCGAGCGCAGCCGCCAGCCAGCGCCGCCTCCTGCAGCAGCCGGAGCAGCAGCCGCGGCGGCGGCGGCGGCGGCGGCGGCGGCGGCGTCTCAGTGCGCGCGCGCGCGAGGCCGCAGCCGGGCCCGGAGGGGGCGGGCGGCGGGCGGCGGCGCGCGCACGCCGCGACCGAGCCCGGCTCCTTCCGGCGCTCCGCGCGGGGCCGCGCGTGTCGCGCACGTCGTTCTGCCGCCCGGCGCGCGTGCCCGCTCCGCTCGCGTCGGCCGGGCGGATGGAGACTCGCTGAAGGGCACGCGGGGCGGGGGAGGCGGAGGGAAGCAGAGGCTCCCTGAGGACACGCGCGGCGGCGCGGGGCGCGCGGCCCCGGGAGGAGGGCGGCGGGTGCGTGCGAACGGCCGGCTCCGGCATTTCTGAGTGACCGCGGAGGCCAGGGAAGTTCCTGCGCAGTGGAAAGCGGCGCACTACGTCTGTGCCATAGACCCTGGACCCGAGGAAATTAAAGCCCCTCCGGGGCCACCTCCAGACGTCGGGAGTATCTTAAATCAATTAACCGCGGGTCCGAGCCGAGGGTTAACAGCACAATGGTCTGCTTAAGTCCTGCCGAGGGGCAGGAGTGTGCTGGGGAGTCATTCAAACTTCCAAAAACGTCCCACCCGAATTCCCACCGACCAGCCAGGAATGTACTGTTGATGGAGCCACTGGTAGGTGAAGGAGGTTGTTCCCAAGAGGAATTCATCTAATGTCTGGGAGCCCAGAGGAACCAGGCTTGAAATGTGGTGGGTGGAGAGAGGACCGGAGAGGAAGCTGACGTGCTTATAAACAACACGACTTAGATGCGAATACTTAGATGAGTTCCAAGTTTGGAAAACAGGAATAAAGTTCTAAGTGACAGTGACACGTCGCAAAGGGACTATTAGAAAAACGGTAATACGGGACTTGGCAGATAATAGGCCACTAATAAATATTTTTGAATGAAGGATTAGATTGATAATAAAAACAGCTAACATCCAATAGAAATGGATTGCCTTGGTATCATAATTAGGCGAGTTGGAAGGGATGTTAAGAATTATGGAATATTGTAATTTAACTATCGTGTCCGACTCTTTGCGATACCATGGACTGTAGCCTATCAGGCTTCTCCATCCATGGGATTTTCCAGGCAAGAGTACTGGAGTGGGTTGCCATTTCCTTCTCCAGCGGATCTTCCTAACCCAGGGATCAAACCTGGGTCTCCGGCATTACAGGCAGACGCTTTACCCTCTGAACCACCAGGGAAGCCCATTTTAACTATACTTCAGTAAAATTATATATATGTATGTATATAGGAATTATGGGAACAGATGTTCACAGCTACATTTCGAAGGCATATCTATCATTGATTAAAAAAAATTAAAAAAAAAAACCTGTAGCTGCCATCTCACTCAGCCCAAGGCAGAGAATCACTGATACCTAGTCTAACCTTTTTATAATTGAGGAAAGCAATTAACTTGCTTAAAGTCTCAGATCTGGGCTTGAACTAAAGTTTTTAAGTTTCTTGATTCCAGTCCCTTTTCTACCACACCATTGCTTGTCTCATATTTTGCATGAAAAGAAACACCTGGAAGTCAGAGTTGACCACAGAGTGAATGAGTTTGAAACCTGTTTCTGCTAGTGAAAAAAGAAAAGTTATCCTGGATTGGGGTAGTGAAGAGCCTTACATTCAAATCCTGTTTTGTTGAAGCTGTGTGACTTTGAGTAGGTTACTCTGTTTCTCTTGAATTAGATTTTGAAGATCTCTTCGAAGAAAAATTACGGATAATAATATCTTACTTAGAGTAAGAGACTTTATCACAAGCAGAAGAGACAATGTATTTTTAAAAGTACACTGTGGAGGATGTGTGTTGTCATAGAAGCGGGAGGCAGTGGAAGCTGTCATGCTGGAGTCGTGATGAGAAGGGCATTCAGGCAGGGACGTGGCTTGGTATGGGGATGTTCTTGGTGCTAGAGGAACCACCTGGCCTTGGGGTGTCAGCATGGGTGGAGTGAGAGGGTAGCCAAGCAGAGGAGGAAGCAGCAGTGATGATTAGAGATAGTGATGATTATGTACAAGAGGATTAATAAGTAAATATATTAAGGAAAATGGGAGGTAATTTCTCACTGTTGAGAAAGAGAGTTAGAAATATGGAAAGAAAACTAAAATGAAACTTGTAGTAGTGAACTGGTAATGGAGGTATCAATCTATTTCTATTTATAGAAATAAATATAGGTATATAAGTCCATGCATACTCTGTCCACCAAGAAAGTCTGGGACACAACAAAATGATGAGGGCATCTAGCCCAGATCTTGGTTTCTAAATACTGTTCTCCACTTCATTTTTCTTCTTGGCCAGATGGCTGATTCCAGGACGGGAGGAGAGAAGTAAAACAAGAGACTGGAGTCCCTAGTAGTCCCAGAAAATAAGGATATGTTCAAGAATTATGGGACATGTCAAAAGGACACAGGGCAATTTGTGTCCCAAATCTGGGACCAAAAAAAAAAATGTGTTAAAACCTGTTGAATAGCATAGGAAACCATACACATGTAAATCAGCATAAATTGAAAGTTTGAAAATGATTGGAATATTTACATACTTTCAAAGTATCTACTCACAAAACTCTTACCATCTACAAAGAGACTTAAAGTGGAGACAGTGGAGAAGTCTGACAAGCACCACCTTGTCAGCAATGGGACGAATCAGACGCCCGCACCCGAGAGGATCCAGTGAAGAAGTCAGCATCACTTCTGTGTGATTTCACCTGGTCTACTTAGTTGAGTCTCCAGTTGGAAATGCAGCTAGTTTCAAAAGCACATCAAAACAATCAGCAAGAATATAAATATAGAGAGTATAAATACTATAAGGCATATAGATCTGTAAGGAAAGGTTAGAGAAATTTAAACACAAAGATGGAACCTTGAAAGGGATGAAGGCTGGAACTCTGAATGATGCTGAAATTTTAGTGACAAGCTCCATGCCTAATAATTAAGAGCATGTGCTTGAATTCCACAGTCTCCTATCTCTGTAGCAACTAGCTATTGGGTTTTAGTTTTCTTATTTTAAGGCGTGATAAGAATATCTACTTCACACAGTTCAGTGCATTAAATGAGATAACAAAATGCAGGTCACAATTCCTGGTGCATACTAACCTATATAGCTGTTAGTTATGAGTGTGGCTCAGTAGTAAAGAATCTGCCTGCCAAGGCTGGAGACTCAGGTTCGATCCCTGGGTCAGAAAGATCCCCTGGAGAAGGAAATGGCAACCCACTCCAGCATTCTTGCCTAAAGAATCCCATGAACAGAGGAGCCTGATGGGCTATAATCCACAGGGTCACAAAGACTCAGACACGACTTAGCGACTAAACAACAATAATTAACTATAATTATTTGTTTATTAATAATAGTAGGACCGAAGAGCAGCTAGAAATTTAGGAGGGAAGATTAGGAAAGTATTATCCCAAAAACAAGGGGGAAGAGAATTTCAGAAAGAAAATATCTTGAGGTGAGACACCCAGCTCCATGCCAGCATTGATTGGCAATGACATGGGACTCCCTCAGCCTTTCTCCTTTGCGGGTCCTCTAGTAACTCCCATGGGCTTTCCTGATAGCTCCGTTGGTAGATAATCCACCTGCAATGCAGGAGACCCTGGTTTGATTCCTGGGTCGAGAAAATCCACTGGAGAAGGGATAGGCTACCCATTCCAGTATTCTTCAGCTTCCTTTATGGCTCAGCTGGTAAAGAATCTGCCCTCAATGCGGGAGATCTGGGTTCAATCCGTGGGTTGTGGAAGATCCCCTGGAGAAGGGAAAGGCTACCCACTCCAGTACTTTGGCCTGGAGAATACCATGAACTGTATAATCCATGGGGTCACAAAGAGTTGGACACAACTGAACGACTTTCACTTTAGTAACTACCATACATCTAAAGTTTGATATCAAGTGTAAGTTATTTGTGGATTTTTTTAATACTTCACTTATCTGTAAACCCTCATTTCTCTGAAAAGAAATGTTTGCTCCAACCTGACAACTTTGCTTCCCTCTCCTACCGAAACTGGTCTATCTCCATGACCATGTCTGCTAGTCGCTTCCTCAGTATTCCCTCTCCTTCCTTTTCTTCAAAACCCACCTTCTCCGACTTCTGATTCTTCCATGTTCCTTTCTATACAAAAAATTTAATTTGGATATTACTGGTGTGCTCCTCAGGCCTTCAGTCAGTGCCTATACATTTTTTTCCCTAGAGGATATTTAATTTTCTTCTTAGAGATTCAGAAAAAGAAGGAGCTTGTTTCCAAAACAAGCTATCCATACTTGAAGAAAAAACGAATCACTTTGCTGTATCCTTGAAAGTACGCTGCTGCTGCTGCTAAGTTGCTTCAGCCGTGTCCAACTCTGTGCGACCTCGTAGACGGCAGCCCACCAGGCTCCCCCGTCCCTAGGATTCTCCAGGAAAGAATACTGGAGTGGGTTGCCATTTCCTTCTCCAATGCGTGAAAATGAAAAGTGAAAGTGAAGTCGCTCAGTTGTGTCGACTCTTAGGGACCTCATGGACTGCAGCCCACCAGGCTTTTCCATCTATGGGATTTTCCAGACAAGAGCACTGGAGTGGGGTGCCATTGCCTTCTCTGCCCTGAAAATATACAACACTGTAAATCAACTGTAGTTCAATAAAAAGAAGAAAAGAACTGTAATTTATGAACTTTAACCCTGATTGAAAAAAAATCTAGATAAGATAATTGTGGGTATTTGGGGATATCTTAATTCAACCTGTAGATAACATTAAATAAACATTCATTTTCTTTGGTGCAAACAATATTGTGGTTTTATAGAAGAACACCCTTATTTGCTCACGTGCACTGAGTGGGTGAAGCTATCCAGCCATCTCATCCTCTGCTGCCCGCTTCTCCTTTTGCCTTCAATCCTTCCCAGCATCTTCACTAGGAGATGGTGAAGGACTGGGAAACCTGGCGTGCTACAGTCCACAGAGTCGGAGAGAGTCGGACACGACTTAGCGACTGAACAACAGCAACAAAGCTAAGGCTTTAACAGTAAAGCGTTATGATGTTAGCACTTGCTTTGAAAGGTTCAGCAAAAAAAAGGAAAAGCAAGGTGGAGATGAATGAAGCAAATCCAAAAATATTAACAATTGTTCAATCTAGGTAACGACATGTGTATGAACGTTCATGGTACTAGTCTTTCAATTTATCTGTATGTTATAAGTCTTCATAAATTAAAAAAAATAACCTTTCCTGAGTCTTTTCAAAAGTTAAATGATATTTTTGCAGTGGATAATACTTTCTAGAGTTACACCTGTCTTTCAGAGATCAAAGTGCTATGGGACTATTTTTTTGTTTAAGCTTTACAAACCAAAGGGTTATGAAATAAGAGGGAAAATTTGACCCTTCTAAACAGGAATAGGGAGGGGCATCTTTTACAAAAAAGTTTCCTAAATGCTCCTAGTGCTCCCACCACTCCATCCCTTGTGTAATGAGAGATAATGTTACTCGTGGGCGTGTGTCCCACATGTGGACAACGAAGATGCAACAAACTGTTGATAACCACTGTTTTGGACTATATCTCCTTACAAAAAAGCTCCAAATGTGCCCCAATCTAACCGTGAGGAAAAAATCAGACAAACTCCATTAGAGGGGCATTCTACAATGTACCTGACCAGTACTCCCTAAAACTGTCAAGGTCATGAAAAACAAGAAAAACCTAGAATATGTCACAGTTAAGAAGAGCCTAAGGAAACATGACAATTAAATGTCATGTAGTATCCTACCAAGGGGGACGGGATGAATTGGAAGATTGGGATTGACATATATACACTACTGATACTAAAGATAAAATAGATGAGAACTATTGAGAACTAATGATGAGATGAGAACTAATGAGAACCTATAGTATAACACAGGGAACTCCATGCTCCGTGGTGACCTAAGTGGGAAGGAAATCCAAAAAAGAGGGGACTATATGTTTAAGTATAGCTGATTCACTTTACTGGATAGCAGAAACTAATACAGTAGTATAAAGCAACTCTATTCCATTAAAGAAAAAGAATAAGTTTAATCAGAGAAGCAAGAAAAATACAGGAACAAAGGGAAACAGTCCAAAAAGACTAAATAATAAGAGTTTAGCCATTAGGCATAGTTAAGGAACTTTAGTTCCTTTACAAGGGCTATATATAATATTCTAAGCTGTAGCCTGTGAACTGTCTTATAGACACTGAAATCCTCACCAGGCAGAGAAATTAACTACTTGATGACCAGACTGTAGCCATGACAGAAGCTGCCACAGTGCTGAGACCTGGTCTCAAAGAAATGGGAACAAACCCACCCTGGACTGAAGTTTAACTGTTCTTAAAATGATCCGGATGATGCTGATCACACCACCACATGACCAAATTCAAGATGACCATCACAGCTGAATGTCCTATTTCTGTATGTAGCCCCTCCCTCAGTCTAGAACTCTCTTGCCCACTGATTGTCAGTGTGGGGAGTCAACCTTTGGACAGGAGCCTGCCCTCCCTCTCTCCCCGCCCCCAAATGCCGGCATCCAAAATAAATCAAACTTTCCTTTCCACCAAAAAATTAAAAAATAAAAGCAAGTGTAATATAGTATTCTACATGGAATTCTGGAAAAGAAAAAGGATGTTAGATTAAAACTAAGGAAATATGGGTAAACCATGAGCTTTAGTCAATTATAATGCATCAATGTCAGTTTGTTAATAATAGCAAATGTATTGGATAAGTGGAGGATGTTAATAACAGGGGAAACTTGGCAACTTCTATCACTCAATTTTTCTGTAAATTTAAAACTCTTCTTTCAGGTTCCTAGAGCTTAGAATTAGCCCATAATCACAATGCTTTGGATTTGCCATTGTTTTGATCTATCAAAAAACTCTTGGGTATGTTACCGACATAGTCCCAGTGTTTCAAATACCAGTCCACTTACTAAAAGACCTATGTAGGGCATTAGATCATGGTTTTCCATTCTGAGTTCTGGCGTACTTCAATGCAGTTGGAAAAGATACACCTGGTGGGGGTAAGCCACATCTTATTAATAATGATTTAGTCTGGAAAATTTTGCATGTCCATGTCTGTATGCATATGTACCTGTCATTAGCCTGAGGGGTTGGCAAAAATTAAAAGTATTTATTCATCCATCTACCTCTTCATACGTTAATTCGTTATTGAGTGTCTGCTCCATACAGCTGGTAGTTACTAAGAACACAAGAACAAAAGACACATCACCTGTGCTCAATGTGTTCTCACCATGAATGGGATAAACAAGTAAATATAAAATTGTAACGTAACACACCACAGAAGACAAACACAAAGAGCTCTGGCCACACATAGGAAGGACATCTAATCTGATGGGGTTAATCAGGGAATGTTTAGTCTGAAAGGACAGAAAAATATTGAAAAATTATATTTCCCTCACCATCTCTGTTTATGAAATAGTAAAACATTTACTTTCCAAGCAGTATAAAGAAGTTATATTCCCACCTCTAGAAGAGGTGGGATTTATACATTGGTTTATGGGTTTCAGGTTATAAGAAGCAAACCAAATAATCAAGGTAGTATTTACTAGTAATGAGTCTGGGGTATCTATCGTTAAAGGGGACCGTACTGTAGATTTAAGAAAAATTTGCTAAACACTATAATAAACTCCAGTACTTTGGCCACCTCATGTGAAGAGTTGACTCATTGGAAAAGACTCTGATGCTGGGAGGGATTGGGGGCAGGAGGAGAAGGGGACGACAGAGGATGAGATGGCTGGATGGCATTACTGACTCTATGGACATGAGTTTGAGTGAACTCCGGGAGTTGGTGATGGACAGGGAGGCCTGGCGTGCTGCAATTCACCGGGTGACAAAGAGTCGGACAGGACTGAACGACTGAACTGAACTGAACTGATAATAAAAATTGTAGACAAGTTATTGGGACTTTCCTGGTGGCCCAGTGGTTGAGATTGCACAGTCCCAATGCAGAGGGCACGGGTTTGATCCCTGGTTGGGGAACTAAGATCCCTCATGCCACACAGCACAGCCAAATAAAAAGAGAAAATTATGGACAATTTTTTAATAAATTTTGTTTGCATTCTTATTTCAGGGGTGAGTTCTCGTTGTTCCTGATTGATGGCAATCAGCAGTCACTCCTAATGATCAGTAAACAAATGTTTGTAAAACACAAAGAATCTCTTTCAAATTGAACCCAAATGACAAGTAATACTTTTTGGGACCTGAAAATTGTGACATTATATGTAATGTTTGGATATTGTTCATCAACTTTGAATTCCTCATGACTTATAAACCTTTTACCTATGGAAAATTTACAAGAATAACTTACAACGTAATTTACAACCTATTACATCTGTAGATTTAATTAAATTGTGAGTCCTGCCTCTTAATTGTATTGCATCACAGATTTATTATTTTATAAGTCCTAATTAAGAAATTAACATTAAAACAAAAAGGGGGAGTGGGAGGAAGGCTTAAGAGGGAGGGATATATGTATACTTCTACGTACTCACGTAGTTGTACAGCAGAAACTAACACATCATTGTAAAGCAATTATCCTCCAATTTTTAAAAATAAGTGCTTTGAAGTTTTAGTTTTGTTTTCTAATTGCACAGAAACTATCAAATACTATAGTATTAGAGATAGGGTTTAGAATTTCCAGCTATCTTTTGCTTAAGTAATTAAAAATAGTAATTCGTGTATAGTCAGCCTTAATATTCAGGGCCAGTTATGGGAAAGAAGCTTATAGTCTCATACATTTGACAAAAAAATTGCTTGAAAGATGATTTTAACAAAAACACTAAAAAGAATTACTTTAGCATATAGAAACAAAAATAAGTTGGGTTAATAAGATTTTACTGAGGCCTGTTTCATGTAAGGCAGTATATTAGATGCCATGAAGAAAATGAAAGAAATGTATAAATTGTTCCTGCTTTTAAGAAACTTATAATTTACATGATTAAAAAATAGTGAACCAAGAGTTAATCATGTAGTACACAGCCAGCCCCTTTAAGCCAAGATTTTCAAAGAACTTGCTGAAAAGAACATTCAGTCAAAAACAAACACAAAATTGCAGCACAGATTTGTATAAAAGGTGTGAGGAAGATCAAAGCCCAGGATGAGCTGGGCCTTGCCAAAATAAATGTGGGACAAGTAAAAGGACTCTTGGATCTATATTTAGAGTAGGGAAGAGAACAAGGAAGGTGTAGGAATAATGGTAGAGGCGGATGGCGTAGTACTGACAGATGAGAAAGCAAAATTCTCAACATCTATTTAATTTTCATCTCTTACCATGTCTTTTGAGCTAGAAAATAGTCTCTGCCAAAAAAAGATGGTATGTGAGACTAAGTATGGATTTGACCTACTTATTTGTAGCAGCATTGGGAAGACTAGAAATGTTCTCTATTTGATACTAGACTTCGCTTCTTGAGTGAGCCAAAGGGAAGTATCAAAGGATGGGAGAGGCAGAGGCAGGTGATCCCAGAGAGATCCAGGCGAAGACGCACAAAGGACCGGTGTAGCCACCGGAAACATTAAAACCAGATGACGGCGCAAAGAAGGCTGTTGGCGGTAGGCCTAGAGACAAGGTGGTAGAGAAGGGAATCTAGAACCATCAGGTTGGCTGAAAAAGGTTCATTCTGTTAGTGAATAGGTTGTTCAATAAAGTTCTTGGTGAAAATGAAAAATGCGTCTTTTACATTCACTTACAGCCAAACTAACTTTTTAGCCAACCCAATATATATGTGCAGAAACTATCCTAGATTCTTGGTGTACATTATCATATATGTGTGTGTGTGTATAAATATACATTAAGATATGATGGCAACCCACTCCAGTATTCTTGCCTGGAGAATACCATGGACAGAGGAGCCTGGAGGGCTACAGTCCAATAGGGTCGCAAAGAGTTGGACACAACTGAAACAACTCAAAGCACACACACACACACACACACACACACACACACATATATATATATATATATCTTAATGAGAGTAGTATTGATCCTTGGACTTTTCTGATGTAGAAAATAAGACAACTTGCTCAGGCTATGCAGCTAGCATGAGGAACAGGTGAGATATGACTCCAGGTCCATATGACTTCACAGTCTCTTTCCTCTGTGTGCCAAAGATGACCCAATAATACGGAATCCAAGGGATAATAAACTAAAGAATCAAAGGTACCCATTGACATCAAGGAAGTGTGTCAGCAGCTATGAGGGTTCCTGTCTTAGAACTGGAGTTTAGGAGGCAGGTGGCCTTCCCTGGGCAAAGGGACTGGCAGGAACAAAGTTAGGCCCTAGGCCTATGTGGTCTTGGATGTATCAAAAGAATGACCTGTCGCAGGGACTAGGACAGAGGCCAGGAATTAGAAATACAATTCAAGGAAGATGACTTGCTGCTGAGGTGCTTAAGTACTTCCTGCTAAGATTCACGCAACCCAGGAGAATGGTAGAGGGAAATCCCAGGGTTATAACTGAGCAGAAGGCCTAGAGAGCAACCTGTCACATGAGAGAGGATGACAGAACAGGAGGACAAGAGAAAGGTCTTCAGGGACCAAAAAATAATGAAACTGATAGATTGATTCAAATCATCTTCTTAACATAAAAACCAAACTGATGACAGATATATTGGAGCATGTGTGCTAAGTCACTTCAGTTGTGTCCAGCTCTTTGCGACCCTATGGACTGTAGCCCACCAGGCTCCTCTATGTATGAGATTCTCCAGGCAAGAATACTGGAGTGGGTTGCCATTTCCTTCTCCAGATATGGGAGCATGGGGTAGCAGGGGGAGAAGAATTAATAATTAAGATTTTGAAAAATAAGAAAATTAAAAAATAAATTGATTTTAATTTTAGGATACACTAAAGTTGTAAGAGAAAGGAAACAATTGGAGTACACTACGGAGTTCTATAGTGAACCCTATTTAAACTCTGGCTATTGTTTTGTGGGTATTTTTCTGGTAATATAACTGTACTTAGAAGATGGAAAGTCTAGAAGAGGGGTTGGATTGAAAGAGTTAAATCCTCAATAACAATAAGAGGAAATCATTAGGTAATATCCAAAATTGAGAAATAGCCATATCAGATCAGATCAGTCGCTCAGTTGTGTCCGACTCTTTGCGACCCCATGAATTGCACCACATCAGGCCTCCCTGTCCAACACCAACTCCCAGAGTTCACTGAGACTCACGTCCATCGAGTCAGTGATGCCATCCAGCCATCTCATCCTCTGTCGTCCCCTTCTCCTCCTGCCCCCAGTCCCTCCCAGCATCAGAGTCTTTTCCAATGAGTCAACTCTTCCCATGAGGTGGCCAAAGTACTGGAGTTTCAGCTTTAACATCATTCCTTCCAAAGAAATCCCAGGGCTGATCTCCTTCAGAATGGACTGGTTGGATCTCCTTGCAGTCCAAAGAACTCTCAAGAGTCTTCTCCAACACCACAGTTCAGAAGCATCAATTCTTCGGTGCTCAGCCTTCTTCACAGTCCAACTCTCACATCCATACATGACCATAGGAAAAACCATAGTCTTGACTAGACGGACCTTTATTGGCAAAGTAATGTCTCTGCTTTTGAATATGCTATCTAGGTTGGTCATAACTTTCCTTCCAAGGAGTAAGCATCTTTTAATTTCATGGCTGCAGTCACCATCTGCAGTGATTTTGGAGCCCAGAAAAATAAAGTCTGACACTGTTTCCACTGTTTCCCCATCAATTTCCCATGAAGTGATGGGACCGGATGCCATGATCTTCGTTTTCTGAATCTTGAGCTTTAAGCCAACTTTTTCACTCTCCACTTTCACTTTCATCAAGAGGCTTTTTAGTTCCTCTTCACTTTCTGCCATAAGGGTGGTGTCATCTGCATATCTGAGGTTATTGATATTTCTCCTGGCAATCTTGATTCCAGCTTGTGTTTCTTCCAGTCCAGCGTTTCTCATGATGTACTCTGCATATAAGTTCAAAAAGCAGGGTGACAATATACAGCCTTGACATACTCCTTTTCCTATTTGGAACCAGTCTGTTGTTCTATGTCCAGTTCTAACTGTTGCTTCCTGACCTGCATACAAATTTCTCAAGAGGCAGGTCAGGTGGTCTGGTATTCCCATCTCTTTCAGAATTTCCCACAGTTTATTGTGATCCACAGAGTCAAAGGCTTTGGCATAGTCAATAAAGCAGAAATAGATGTTTTTCTGGAACTCTCTTGCTTTTTCCATGATCCAGCAGATGTTGGAAATTTGATCTGTGGTTCCTCTGCCTTTTCTAAAACCAGCTTGAACATCAGGAAGTTCACGGTTCACATATTGCTGAAGCCTGGCTTGGGGAATTTTGAGCATTACTTTACTAGCATGTGAGATGAGTGCAATTGTGCGGTAGTTTGAGCATTCTTTGGCATTGTCTTTCTTTGGGATTGGAATGAAAGCTGACCTTTTCCACTGCTGTGGCCACTGCTGAGTTTTCCAAATTTGCTGGCATATTGAGTGCAGCACTTTCACAGCTTCATCTTTCAGGATTTGGAATAGCTCAACTGGAATTCCATCACCTCCAGTAGCTTTGTTCGTAGTGATGCTTTCTAAGGCCCACTTGACTTCACATTCCAGGATGTCTGCCTATAGGTCAGTGATCACACCATCGTGATTTTCTGGGTCATGAAGATCTTTTTTGTACAGTTCTTCTGTGTATTCTTGCCATCTCTTCTTAATATCTTCTGCTTCTGTTAGGTCCATACCATTTCTGTCCTTTATCGAGCCCATCTTTGCATGAAATTTTCCTTTGGTATCTCTGATTTTCTTGAAGAGATCCCTAGTCTTTCCCATTCTGTTGTTTTCCTCTATTTCTTTGCATTGATCACTGAAGAAGGCTTTCTTATCTCTTCTTGCTATTCTTTGGAACTCTGCATTCAGATGTTTATATCTTTCCTTTTCTCCTTTGCTTTTCGCTTCTCTTCTTTTCACAGCTATTTGTAAGGCCTCCCCAGACAGCCATTTTGCTTTTTTGCATTTCTTTTCCATGGGGATGGTCTTGATCCCTGTCTCCTGTACAATGTCATGAAGAGGTATTTTATTTAGAAATATGAAGTGAAATAACAGAAAAGTGGATAAAAGCATTAAAAGTACTTGCCAGCGGAGAATGAGTTTGGGAGGCATGGGGACAGAGTGTGGCCGGGTTGGGATAGCCAAGGTGTAGCAATGATAGCAAAGGACCACTTTTTTCACTGTTCAGTTCAGTCGCTCAGTCGTGTCCAACTCTTTGCGACCCCATGGACTGCAGCACGTCAGGCCTCCCTGTCCATCACCAACTCCTGGCGTTTACCCAAACTCATGTCCATTGAGTCGGTGACGCCATCCAACCATCTCATCCTCTGTCGTCCCCTTCTCCTCCCACCTTCAATATTTCCCAGCATTCTTTCACTGTAATTCCATACTATCTGATTTATTATCATTTATATCATTATGAAAAAATTGAGAGCGTTTTAAAAACAGATGGGATTGGATTGATTGAAAAAGAGAAAGGAACCACACCAAAAGTAATTGTGGAACGTCCCAAGAAAGCTTTAGGGAAGCTTCAAGCTCCAGTCAATACATTTAAAGACAAAGAGTGAACTATGGGACAGTCATGAGGGTAACTCATTAAAGAACCCTTCAACCTCCTGGAACAGGTGTATCCTCGCCTCTCCTCCTCAGAAACAGAGTTGCTGGCGGCATCGGCTTTGCCTTAGGCCGATAACCATTGTCAGATTTGTTGTTGTTCAGTCATTCAGTCGTGTCCGACTCTTTGTTACTCCATAAACTGAAGCATGCCAGGCTTCCCTGTCCATCACCAACTCCCAGAGACTACTCAAACTCATGTCCATTGAGTCAGTGATGCCATCCAACCATCTCATCCTCTGTCATCCCCTTCTCCTCCTGCCTTCAATCTTTCCCAGAATCAGGGTCTTTTCCAGGCTCTTCGCATCAGGTGGCCAAAGTAGTGGAGCTTCAGCTTCAGCATCAGTACTTCCAATGAATATTCAGGGTTGATTTCCTTTAGGATTGACTGGCTTGATCTTCTTGCAGTCCAAGGGATTCTCAAAAGTCTCCAACGCCACAGTTCGAACACATCAATTCTTCGGTGCTCAGCCTTTTTTATGGTCCAGTTGTCAGATTACTGGGCATGTTTTCAGGCTTGTTAAAACCCAGATTGCTGAGCCCCACCCCCAGAGTCTCAGTAGGTCTAAGGTGGGGCAGAGAATTTGCATTTGTAACAAGTTCCTAGGTGATTCCTAGGCTGCTGCTGGTCTGGGACCACCCTGAGAACCACTGAGCTAGAGGGAAGCTAGAACTGCTCTCTAAAGAAAGCGGGCAGCATGCCTACAGAGCTCCTAATCAGGGTACTGAGGGATGGGAAAGAGATGCAGCAGAGCTTAAGGTAACCCCAGGCCTCCATAACAGATGCCAGGGATAAAAGGGAAGAGACAGAGTGGACGAGAAGGACAGAAATACACTAAGCAGCCATTTCCTTGGAATAAAGCCCTTCTTCCTTTGATAACTGAGAACCTCCCCAACCTGCTGACCTGCTGTTCACAGATCTGATCTGAATGCCAGTAAACACTCCTCGCCCATCTACCTAAAATACACAGTCAAGGTTCCTATTGAGGAAAGAACGGTGTGGATAAACTGCAGAAAGCCCAAACCAACTCAGACTAATAAACAGAATTGTGTATTATAAATGTGAAGGACAAAAAGGCACGTGAGAAAAATCTAAAAGAGAAGGACTAATATGGAAAACAAGCACACAAAGAAACAGCTCACTAGAAGAAGCATAATTCAAGAACATAAGAGAAACACATCTTCTCTTAATTCTGATGAGTTCAGTTCAGTTGCTCAGTTGTGTCCGCTACCCCATGAATTGCAGCACGCCAGGCCTCCCTGTCAATCACCAACTCCCGGAGTTCACCCAAACCCATGTCCATGGAGTCGGTGATGCCATCCAGTCATCTCATCCTCTGTCGTCCCCTTCTCCACCTGCCCCCAATCCCTCCCAGCATCAGGGTCTTTTCCAATGAGTCAACTCCACATGAGGTGGCCAAAGTATTGGATTTTCAGCTTCAGCATCATCCTTCCAATGAACACCCAGGACTGATCTCCTCTAGAATGGACTGGTTGGATCTCCTTGCAGTCCAAGGGACTCTCAAGAGTCTTCTCCAACACCACAGTTCAAAAGCATCAATTCTTTGGCGCTCAGCTTTCTTCATAGTCCAACTGTCACATCCGTACATGACCACTGGAAAAACCATAGCCTTGACTAGGCGAACCTTTGTTGGCAAAGTAATGTCTCTGCTTTTGAATATGCTATCTAGGTTGGTCATAACTTTCCTTCCAAGGAGTAAGCGTCTTTTAATTTCATGGCTGCAGTCACCATCTGCAGTGATTTTGGAGCCCAAAAAATAAAGTCTGCCACTGTTTCCACTGTTTCCCCATCTATTTCCCATGAAGTGATGGGACCAGATGCCATGATCTTCATTTTCTGAATGTTGAGCTTTAAGCCAACTTTTTCACCCTCCTCTTTCACTTTCATCAAGAGGCTTTTTATGGAGAAGGCAACGGCAACCCACTCCAGTATTCTTGCCCAGGGAATCTCATGGACAGAGGAGCCTGGTGGGCTACAGTCCATGAGGCCTCAAGTTGCTAAGACACAACTTAGCGACTACACCACCACCCAGGAGGGTTAGCTGAGAACTAAAGCCACCTGGAAGTTAAGTGGGAGGTTGGACGCAGGCGCAGAGTTCTGTCTGGGGGAGAAAGTAGCCTTGGACTAACTGGGGCAGGGAGCTGTGAGAGACACTGCTCAAGAAGTTGTTCCCCACAGAAGGATCAGGTTCAGATGTAGGCTTAGAAAGATAGGTAACTTGACCAAAGGCAGCAGATCAAGCCAGCCCAACTGGTTCATGAATATAGTTCAATTACATGAATCCAGATGGGAACAGAAATAGACTTAGAGTGACTGGAAGAGTGGAGAAGGCTCAGCAGGGTCTGGCTGACCTCACCCAAAGCCTAGGTGAGGACTCTGGGACCAGGCAGAGAAGGGCTGTAAAGGCAATTGGGAAGTAGTTTGGGAGGTTTGGGATGGCAATCTGACTTCTCTTCGGAGGAAGTTTCGAGCTGATTGGGTTAGCAGCCAAGAGAGATGGGATTGAAAATGGAATTGGGGCCTCCGTACCCTTGGTGTCAGCTCAGCAAATATTTCTTAGTTGCCACTAAGAAGCTATGTTGTAAACTCTTTGATTCCTTTGATTGTGTACTTTATATTCCCCCCCTCCCCCCGTTTCTTAATAAATTCCTTTGAAAAATGTGAAAAAAAAAAAAAGAGGCTTTTTAGTCCCTCTTCACTTTCTGCCATAAGGGTGGTGTCATCTGCATAGTAGCCTCAGAGAAAGTTGAGAGTGAATTTCAAGAAACAAGAGCAAGCTGCTACCATGAAGCCTCCTTTTTTGTTCCTCACAGAGTTTGAGGAACCTAAAAAATATGACTACTGGAGTAAAAGAAAAAAAGTGAATGAGTGAAATAATGAATGAACAAAGTTAAAGGCCAAATTGGTGATCTGGAAGATAAACCTAAGGACAGCTCCCAAAACATAATGCAAAAAACCAAGCAAATAGAAGGTATGTGAGGGAAACTGAGTCATAGAGGATGAAGAAAGTCCAATATTTATTAAATGGAAGTTCTGCAAGAAAGAAAACAAAGAGGGGGCAGGGAAATCAGAGAAATAATAAGGAGAAAATCCCCTACACTTAAGAATGAATGATTTCAGATGGAAAGGACCCAGTAAATGCCGAAGCAGAGCAGTTATAATGAGACCCAAAAAAGGAGCATCTTGGTGAAAATCCAGAATAAAATTCAAGTTAAAACATTTATTATTTATGCATACTGAAAGTTTCCAGAAAGATAAAGCATATTACCTTCCAAGGAATAAGAATTAGTCTGTAGCTAACGGGAATCTGCTGTATGTCTCATGAAACTCAGACGCTCTGTATAAACCTAGAGGGGTGGGATGGGGAGGGAGATGGGAGGCAGGTTGAAGAGGGAGGGGTTATATGTATACCTAGGGCTGATTCATGTTGAGGTTTGACTGAAAACAACAAAATCCTATAAAGCAATTATCCTTCAATTAAAAAGAAAAATTAGTCTGACTTCAGACTTGTCCACATGGCTAGATGCTTGACTGTCTTCTGAAAAGCGCTTCATAATTTGCAGGGCTCGGGGAAAATGAAAATGTGGGACTCCACAAAAAAATCATTAATAATTTCAAGACCCTGGGGCTTCTCTGGAGGCTCAGGGGTAAAGAATCTACTTGCCAATTCAAGAGACATGGGTTCAGTTCCCAGTTGGAGAAGATCCCACATGCCTCAGAGCAACTAAACCCATGTGCCACCAACTACTGAGCCTGGGCCCTAGAGCCGGGGAATCCCAACTTCAGAAGCCTGTACTCTGCAAAAAGGGAAGTCACTGGAATGAGAAGCCTGAGCACCACACCTAGAGAGTAGCCTCTGCTCGCCAAAGCTAGAAAAAACCTGCACAGCAAGGAAGACCCAGTGCAGCCAAAAATACATAGATACAAGATTTCCAAGTTGGGACAGGAGAGACTTAAGCCAAACAAGGGCCCTTCTAAATATAAGGCTTCTTTAATCGGTACTTCAGTTATTTCCAGGTCATTCTCAGCTACCAATGCTTGTCCTATTTCATGCCGCTCTCTTCCTTGGAGTGAATGCAGCCCTGCTTCCAAGCTTGGAGAAGCAAAGACTTTGAACCTAAAATTCTGTACTCAACCAAACTGTCAATTAAATAGAAGTGCAAACTGATGTTTCTGGACTTTTCAGAATTTAGAAAATTTGACACTTACCCTGCATGGAAAAAAAAATATATATATCTGAATGGTTTTCAAAAGCAAAACAAAAAACAAAACAAAACTCCAGAACTTCCAGAAAAATAAATCAAGAACTCCAAGAAATAGAGTGACTTAAAAAATCGGAAGCAGTGGTAGCTGACAATGACCTAGAAGTAAAAGAAGATTAAAAAAACAGGAGATACATTAGGAATTGATGCATCAGTGATTTTTCTTTAGGCTTCAAAGATTTCATAACATTGGATTACATTCTTACCCTACAGAGCTAATCACTGTTGGTTCGATGGTGAATAACATTCGTTTATTTGTTTTTGGCTATGCTGGGTCTTCATTGCTGTGCAGGTTTCTCTCTAGTTGTGGCAAGCAGGGGCTTTTCTCTAGTTGCAGTGCAAGAGCTTCCCATGGTGGTGGTTTCTCTTGCTACGGGTTCTGGAGCACAGGCTCAGTAGCTGTGGTGCACAGGCTTAGTTGCTCCACGGCATGTTGGATCTTCCCAGACCAGGGATGGAACTTGTGTCCCCTGAACCAGCAGGTGGATTCCCAACCAGGGAACCACCAGGGAAGTCCCTGAATAATATTTAAATAATTACAATACTGTTATGGCTTTTTATATGATTTTTATTTTTAGAATCAATCTATAGTCAAAACATAGAAAACTTGACTTATGGCTACAGAACAGAATGTATATTTTAAATCTTGATAACATAAAAAAACTCTAATAAAGAAATGAGAGGCAGATGAGAAAAGAAAGGAAATGAAAGGAAATGTGCAAATTTATTCATCTGTCAGCAGAGATTCAATAGGATCTGCCTGAATTTGGTAAACCCAGAAAAAAGGCTTTAGTATTTTATTTGAGGTCATAAGATATCCCATAGAAGATGTAAAGAACTGAAATACCATATCTAATAAAACTGATTAGGGAGAGTAAGCAGCATTATAGACATGTTAAATTCTTTATTTGCATAGCAGGGAATTAGTAGATACTTTCTACATTGATAAATCAAGAAACAGTCATAAACAAATTATTTCAGTTTGTATCATAACCACCATAAAATGTAAAGCAGAAAATCTTCACAATGGGGGCTTCTGAGGAGTGAGTCTGAGGGAGCAGTTTGGGGAAGGGAATGTGATGTTTATTTTCCATCTTATACTTTTATTTTATACTTTTTTGTATCATTCTAATTTTGTTATGTGCATGCATTATTTCTAAAATTACAAAGCAGTTAAGCAAAAAAGGAAATGAGGGAGATAAAGATCAGCAGGAGCTGTTATGATTTGAATTTGACTTTCTTTTCTGATTACTAGACTAGTAGATCACAAGAATTCATTACCACTGTTTCTCAGACCCTCTTTTTGGAGCCAGGGGTGCAGCAGTGAACTTTAAAAAAAAAAAATTAACTGTCCTCATGGAACTTGCATCCTAATGTAGGAAGCTCACAGCCTAAGCAATAAGCTCTTATAAATAAATTTCAACTAAGAAAATGTCCATATAGCAAAGCTATGGCTTTTCCTGTAGTCATTTACAAATATGAGAGTTGGACCATAAGGAAGGCTGGGCCCTGAAGAATTGACGCTTTTAAAATTATATTGCTGGAGAAGACTCTTGAGAGTCTCTTGGACTGCAAGGAGATCAAACCAGTCAATCCTAAGGGAAATCAACCCTGAATATTCATTGGAAGGACTGATGCTGAAGCTGAAGCTCCAATAATTTGGCCACCTGATGCAAAGAGCAACTCATTGGAAAAGACCTTATTACTGGGAAAGATTGATGACAAAAGGAGAAGAGGGCAGCAGAGGATGAGATGGTTAGACAGTGTCACCAACTCAACGGACATGAATTTGAGCAAACCTCTGGGAGGTAATGGAAGACAGAGGAGCCTGGCGTGCTACAGTCCACAGGGTCGCAAAGAGTCAGACACTACTTAGCAACTGAACAAAGGAAAGGACAAGGGAACAACTGAGTGTGAGGGCTGATGGATGGTAGTTTTAGACTGAAGAAAGGCCTCATGAGAAAGTGACTAAATGACTTGACATGATAATGATGAAGGACTGGTAGTCTGGCTGCCTGGGCCAAGTACTCCAGAAAAAAGAGCTAGTGCACAGGCTCTGGAGCAGGAATATACCCTGTAAATTCCAGGAACAGGAAGGAGGCCAGAGTGGCTAGGGTAGAAAAAGCAAAAGGGAGTGTTGTCAGGGAGGATATGAGAGAAGAAGGCAGATAGGGGCTAAGAACCATCAAAATGTCCTTTTAGTTCTATGGAGAATTTATAATTCTGTAAACTGCATTATCAGTCCTATTCTTGACAGGCAAGAGCTATCATTTCAACTAGGCATTGATGAGAACCAAATCATCTATGTGCAAATTTATATACCTGATGACTGCAAGAATTTTCCGGACTAGCTTCTGGTTCCAAATATTTAAAAACCTAGTTTCTCCTCCCTTATTCACATGTTTCATAGCAAATTCCTGGTTCTAGCCCTGCACCTTCCTGACATAAAACAGGGTGAATCCACAAAGTGGGCAGTAGGCATGTCCTGGTTCACAGCCCTGTGATGAAGCTGGCTCCTTCTGGCTCACAGGAGTCCATTGTCAGGTTTTCAGAAGTTTGGGAAGTCTATTGTTAAACAGAGACATTATTAAAAGGTAAATAAATAAATAATAACTAAAAGATAATAAATACTCAAAACTCATCATCTCCCAATTATCTCACTGCATTTTACCATTACTATGCTGTTAAGGTTATTTACATCTATTGAGTCTATTGGATGTGAATACTATATAACGGTGTGTTCTCTTTCCAGCTCTGCTTACAGTGATGTCACACTGACAGCTTGAAATGTGCGCCGGTGGGAGTATTTACACCGTGTTGCTATAGCTGTTCATTCGCTCAGTCATATCCGACTCTGCGATGCCATGGACTGCAGCAGGCCAGGCTTTCCTGTCCATCACCAACTCCTGGAGCTTGCTCACACTCATGTCCATCAAGTCAGTGACGCCATCCAACCGTCTCATCCTCTGCTGTCCTCCTTCTCCTTTTGCCATCCATCTTTCCCAGCATCAGGGCCTTTTCCAATGAACTGGCTCTTTGCATCAGGTGGCCAAAGTATTGGAGCTTCAGCCTAGCATCAGTCCTTCCAATGAATATTCAGGGTTGATTTCCCTTAGGGTTGACTGGTTGGATCTCCTTGCAGTCCAAGGGACTCACTCTCAAGAGTCTTCTCCAGCACCATAGTTCAAAAGCATCAATTCTTCATTGCTCAACCTTCTTTATGGTCCAACTCTCACATCCATACATGACTACTGGAAAGACCACAGTTTTGACTAGATGGACCGTTGCCGTCTAGTGATGTCTTTGCTTCAGAAGTCAGCAAACACCACAAATCCACTGCTAAACATTCGCTAAGGCACCGCAACCTGGTGGCTCCCCCTGCCCCAGGACAGCTAGCCATCAAATAACTGTGCACAGACGCGACTACAGTGCACAAAAATATGTTCCACAGAAGCAAACAGAATGAAACTCCAACTCAAATTTTCCTTAGCTGTAGCTACTCTCAACAGGAGGATAAGTGTGATGGAAAGTCCAAGTGGAAAGAGGCAGCAGTGTTAACCAACTGCAGTAAAAATGTCTTTTGATGATTTTTTAAAAAATATTTATTTATTCAGCTGCCTTGGGTCTTAGTTGCCACGTGCAGGCTTAGTTGCTCCTCAACATGTGGGATCTCAGTTCCCTGACCAGGGGTCAAACCCACGTCCCTTTCCCTCAATCAAGGGCAAAATGGATTCTTAAACCCTGGACCACCGGGGAAGTTCCTTGCCAATTTTAAAAAACAAGATTATGTGAACACTCTGCTAGGGCACCTCCTCAGACATTGGAAGAAGCTCCAACAAGTTAGGGGCCCTGAAAGGTAAGCTTCATTAGCTTCATGGTAAATTTGCCTCTGCTCCAGTACTTTGGAGATGTTTCTACTGCCCCTCAGTGGCTCCCCCCCAGGGCCAACCCTAAGGCTGGAGGCAAGTGGAGAATGGGGGCAGCGAGAGCCCTGAGGCCATACACATTCTCCACGCTCCGCTCGAGTTCTGTGCAGTGGCTCTCCTGCACATATTCTGGAAGGACTTCGTGTTCCCCTCCATTCTTCCTATCTGAACATCGCTGCCCTAGTGGCATGGGTTTCTTATTCTTAATTGCCAAATCTTTATTAATTTGCTAGGAGCGCTGCAACAAAATGCCATTGACTGGGGACTGTAAACAATAGAAATCATTTTCTCGTGGTTCTGGAGCCAACAAAATCAAGGTGTTGGCAGGATTGCTTTCTCCTGAGGCCTCTTTCCTTGGCTTGGAGTCCACCATCCTTGTCCCTCTGTGTTCTCATGTTCCTGGTGCTTCTCTGTATGTCCAAATTTTCCTCTTCTTCTGAGGACACCAATAAGATCAGATCAGGGCCCACTCTAAAGACCTCATCTTAACTTCATCATCTCTGAAGATATTATCTTTAGAAACAGTCACATTCTGAGGTACTGGAGGTTAGTACCTCAACAGCTGAATTGGGTGGCGGGGGTAGGGGGGTGCGGTCACAATTCATCAGATAACACTATCCTCCCTGGAGGCACTAAGCCTCAGACTCTTATCCTACCATTAATATTGATAGTGAAAAGACCCCTAGAGGACTTGACTTATCAAGAAGGAAAATACAGCAGTAAGTGTTTTAAAATCTATCACACTGTTACAGAATGATACACTAGAGATCCATAAAGAATAGGAATCAGAACTAGGGTTTGGAAGTTACAGGGAGGCAGGTTTTAGTTTTGTGGGAAAGTATTGTGCGAAGTGGTACTGCCTACTACCCAAAGAGCTCTCCATCACCTAATGCATTCAGAGAGAACTCAGCTGCCAAAGAGAAGTGCCCACATAAGGTTTTGTTTATTTATGGTTGTGCTGGGTCTTCATTGCTAGGCATGGCCTTTCTCTAGTTGCAAGGAGTACAGGCTACACTCTGGCTGTGGTTGCGCTGGTCTTCTCATGGCTGGTGGCTTCACTTGTGAAGTCCGGGCTCTAGGGTGGGCAGAATTCTGTAGTTGCAGTTCAAAGGCTCTAGATCATGGGCTCAGTAATTATTGCACAGAGGCTTAGTCGCCCCATGACATGTAGGATCTTCCCAGACCAGGGATCAAACCCATGTTCCCTGCATCGGCAGGTGGACTCCCAACCACTGGATCACCAGGAAAGTCCACACATAAGGTTTTGAATTAGATGATCTTCAAAATACTACTCACCCCACATTCCCCAATTTTTTTTTTTACAACCAAGATGGCAAACACACTCCTAGATTCAGCAAGTTTTTTATTTTTCAAACGTAGGATAGGTTATAATTCAAAATATATTTCACAGCTTAGAACTATGGCTCAGTAATTTAAAGTCATTTTCCTTTAACATTTTATCTGGGAAAGATCTGAAATGATGGAGAAGCAAAACGAAAACAAAAATTTCCCAAGCTCCAAGATTTGAAATTCACGAAAAAGGTTTCAGATCTCAGCACGAAATGATCCAAAATAGGCAATATAATTTTTACATCTCTTGGAAAAATACTGAGTCATATTGCCCACCCACATCTTACAAAAATAACAGAAATCCAATGATTCAAGCAAGATACACTCTGCCATTGTCTGAAGCAAACATTTGAGTCATTCAGGAAAATGAGGAGCAAAGTCTCGTCAGTGACAGAAGCTTAAATACTGTGTCCCAAGGAAAATTTTGGAATGAGGAATTTTTTCCAGCTTCAAACATGACTTTTCCTTGCACCCCTGGTTACCCGAAGACCAGAAATTACCCTCTGCCATGAGAACAACACAGAGCGTTGCTGAACGGTCAGAGCATGGCAGGAATCCAGCCAGCAGTTATTTGGACTCAATAACAGTCCCCAGGGAGAAAACAACACATCCTGGATGAAGGATGCAAAAGGCTTGCTAGAGATCCTCACGGCCCAGGGCAGATGGAGGCCACACCTCATCCACCCTCTGAACTCCCTCTTCCAAACTTTCTCTTTTTCTAGATTCAGAAGCCACAGCCTAGGGGCTTCCCTGGCGGTCCGGTGCTTAACACTTCCAGCTCCCACTGTAGGGGACACAGGTTCGATCCCTGGTCAGGGAACTAAGATCCCACATGTCACAGAATGTGGCCAAAAAAATTAAAGAGTTTGGACAAGAGTTTGAATATAGAGCCCAAACCTGTTTGACTTTTGAGGTGTGAGTTGCCCTAGGTTGGCAGGCCTCAAAGCCTCTGTTTCCAGAACAAAATACCCTCACTCCTGGAAAGGAAAGTAGAGAAGGTATCTTGTGCATGCCAGAGAGTCTAGCCTGAAACACTGGATGGTGAATAAAAGGAGCACAGAATAGATCTGAGAGGTCACAGGTGCTCAGTCCTGCTGAGGTGACACCCTCTACACCCTGGTGGAGAACAGGTCACCTGAAGTTCCCTGACTTCACGGATAGCATGTCCTCATCCTCTCCTCCTTGGGGCTTCCCTGGTGGCTCAGTTGGTTAAAGAGACCACGTGCAATGCAGGAGACCCAGGTTCAATCCCTAGGTCAGGAAGGTCCCCTGGAGAAGCGAATGGCAACCCACTCCAGTATTCTTGCCTGGAGAATACCATGCAGGGAGGAGCCTGTAGGGCTACAGTCCATGGGGTCACAAAGAGTCAGACAGGACTGACTAAGCTACCACCACCACTTCTTCCTTGTGCCCTGCTCACACCAGGCAGCCCACAAATATTGGTTGGAATCATGAATGGAATATATGAATAAGATAGGTTTCTGAAAAACCATGCATTTTTCTGGAAAGCTCAGTCTCTCCATGAAGGCTTCACCTTAGCGGTGTTTCATTAGCGCTGCCCACACCGGACCTGAGGCGTCCTGCACTCACTCCACAGGGACACGGAGTCTAATTAATTGGTTCACAGACGCAGAAGTTTTTACCACCTTTCTGTTTTCATTTGTCTGACCCTCAACCATTGTTTAGGGGGCCAGGCCAGCATCCTTTGACTCCTGTCATTGACCTCTGACCTTTCAATTGTTTTCAGTGGTTCTCTGGGAACAACAGGGAGGCTGGGGAGGGGAGAAGGAAGTTCAAGTGTCTACTAAGCATCAGTAGAAGAGATTCTCTTTTGATGAGAATCCAACAGAAATCCTTGAAATTGAAAGCAACAGAGTAAGGGAGAGAGGGTGAGAACCAGATATAGAATCTTTTTTTCTATGTTAAATACTAGTGACTCTGAGGATGGACACAACCAAGAAGCATCAGCGCAGACAAGCTCAGTAGCACCCGGGAAAAACATCCTCCACGCAAGGTAATCATGTATCAGTTCTCATTAACTGGGCTGAAGCCAGAGCCTCCCTTTCCCATTCCTCATCTTGATCACAGAAGGCAGGTAGGATGTTACGGTAGATGACAGCACAGGCTCAGAACATCACCCACTAGAGTTCACACTCCAGCCCCATCAATAAATACCAGCGTGGTCTTGGGCGAAACTCCTATGTGCGTGGTCGGGCTGAGTTCACAGAACCTGCCTCATAAGGTTGTTGAAGATTCAATGAGGTAGTAGTATAACATGTTTAGAAAGACCCTGGGACATAGCAAATCTCGGTAAATCTGAACTGTTAGTCTTTTATTTTCCAAAACTTTGTCCTTCCATGTTCCTTTATTTATTATTTTGGCTGCGCTAGGTCTTCGTTACTGCCCGGGCTTTCGCTAGCTGCAGCGAGCGAGGAATACTTTACAGCTGTGCTGGCTTATCACGTCGCAGAGCATGGGCTCTAGGGTGTGCAGGCTCAGTGGCTGAAGCACAAGGGCTTAGCTGCCCCACAGTACGTGGGATTTTCCCAGACCAGGGATCAGACCCATGTGCCCTTCATCGGCTGGCAGATTCTTAACCACTGGACTACCAAGAAAGTCCTATTTGAGTGGTAGATTGTTACAAAAACCTGAAGACACGATGAAATAAATGTCTCTGGGGAATAAAAAGGAAACAGGGACACTTAGCAAAAGAGAAATACATTTAATGGGAAAGATACACAGATGCCCTTTTGAAGGCTGAAATCACTTTGATATTCAGGAACATTAAAATGTGCTGTATATATAGCCCACACGGCTCCTCCGTCCATGAAATTCTCCAGGCAAGAATACTGGAGTGGGTTGTCATTTCCTTCTCCAGGGGATCTTCCCAACCTAGGGATTGAACTTGGGTCTTCTGCATTAGAGGCGGATTCTTAGCACTGAGCCACCAGGGAAGCCCATAACTTCTCATAGAAAGCTTTATATAGCAACTGTAAGAGCATAACTTACCTAAGCATTAGCTGTACATTTATCAGTTGACTTTCTTGGTATATGTTTTGAATTCTTGTTGTGAACGAAACTAATGTCAAAGGAAACTGACTTGTCAGTTTTTGCCTGTTTTATGAGAATCAGACAAAATCTAAGAACTGGGGGTTGGTGGTGGGGGGTGGGGGTCAGCTTCGTAGTAAAACAAAGTCATTATGTTCTCTGTATCCAGTGCCTCCACTGTGTCAAAAAGATACAGAAAGCCCTGGTTTCCAGAAAAGGAGCTGAGAAGAAAACGAACCCAGATTCATAGAGGACATCCTAGTTTTCTAATCAGTCTTGTTTTGTGTGCTGCCACTAAAGTTGTCAGCTTTTTTCTTTGTTTCCTTTTTATCACCTTCAAGGATTTTGAAAAGTTTCATCCATTCCCAGCTAGTTCAAATGGTAAAGAATCCGCCTGCAATGCAGGAGACCTGGGTTTGATCCCTGGGGTCAGGAAGATCCCCTGGAGAAAGACATGGCAACCCACACCAGTATTCTTGCCTGGAAAATCCCATGGACAGAGGAGCCTGGAGGGCTACAGTCCATGGAGTGGCAAAGAGTTGGACACGACTATGACTAACACACATGCACAAAATGAATTGCCCTATCTTTCCCACGGTAGATTATTTGTGCAAGAAACGTATGTCATTTGTTGGTTCACTCAATAAATATTAAGGCTCCCCCTCCACCTAGCATGCCAGGCACTGTGGTCATGGATGTAAATGCAGACATGGCCCCTGCTCCTCCAGAGCTCACAGGCCGGGGAGGAGAAACTTGTCCAGAAGTAAGTGCAGTGCAGAGTTACATGAGCAGAGCCTGGTGTTCAGAGGAGGCCCTGGGGAGTGGTGCCGTCCAAGGGGAGGGGAGGCTGAGTCTGTCCATGGATGGGAGGGTTAGGAAAGCTTCGGGGAGAGGCAGCTGAGGACTCCTTTTCAGATACATTTTCCAAATGGACTTCCTCTTTCACATTCTGTAGGACTCACTGAGGGGCGGAGGGTCTCTGGAATCTTTGGGGGCCACTCCTTGCAAAGGTCTCCTGGAAGCATAGTGGGAATATTTTTAGAGTCTCAAAATTAGCTGACATTGGAACTGCCCCGGTAGTCCAGTGGCTATGACTCCCTACTCCTAATGCAGGGGGTCTAGATTCAATCCTTGATCTGGGAGCTAGATCCCATGAGCTGCAACTAAGAGTTCGCATGCCCCAACTAAAGAGCCCACATGGCCCAACAAAGATCAAAGATCCTGAGTGCCGCAACTAAGACCCAGCACAGCCAAATAAATTAATTAGTTAAATATATTTTTTTAAATTAGCTGATATCATCAATGTTTCTCAGGAAGAGATATCTGACAGAGAGATCAACCCAGCCTACATTTCCTTACTCAGTCGCTGTCTGTTTAAAGCCTACTGCGAGCCCGGAGGCTAGTTCTCCTGACTGCCTTTGCAGAGCTTCCCTAGTTCAACCCAGAAGCCATTCCTTTTTTTTTTTTTCCCAATAATTTTGTTTATTTATTTATTTATGTTTGGCTGTGCTGGGTCTTCATTGCTGTGAGGGCTTTTCTCTAGTTGCAGCAAGTGGGGGCTACTCATCGTGGTGGCTTCTCTTGTTTCTTGTTGCAGAGCACGTGGGCTCAGTAGTTTCGGCTCCTTGACTCTTAGAGCACAAGCTCAGGAGTTGTGGTATACAGGCTTAGTTGCTCCGTGGCATGTGTGACCTTCCCAGACCAGGGACTGAACCCATGTCTTCCACATCGGCAGGTGGATTCTTTACCACTGAGCCACCATGGAGGCCCAGAAGTCATTCTTATCAAGGACAGCAATCCTTATATCTGAAAGTCCTTTGGGCACCTCATGTTTCAAGAGCTTCTTTTTTTTTTTTGTAAACGCTCACAGCACCTTATCAGGGGACCCCTTCAAAGATTCCCTGCATAGTTTCAGTGTTGTTTTCCTTCCAGACATCTCTTCCTGAAGATAGTATCTCTACCCGAGTGGCTTTTATGATGATAAAAGGTCATGACTGACAGATGAGTATCTTCTCTGTAGTAATATCTTAGGACTTAGTACAAGGAAGAATGCAAAAGGAACCAGAGTCTGGGTGGAAGGGGAGTAAGCAGATGGACTGAGTTAAAGTCCCAGGAGAGGAGCAAGCTACAAATCTCAGGCTTCCAGGGTCTCAGGAGCAAGGAGCCAGTGCAGAGGGCAGGAAAATGCTTCCAGACCCCATCACTGCCCCATCTTCTTCATATGAATACCAGGTCCTAAAGACAGAACCCTCCTCTGACTTCTAGAAGTG
Source organism: Bos mutus (assembly GCF_027580195.1). Taxonomy (NCBI): domain Eukaryota; kingdom Metazoa; phylum Chordata; class Mammalia; order Artiodactyla; family Bovidae; genus Bos; species Bos mutus. The sequence continues at coordinate 20,341,521 of NC_091620.1, read as the reverse complement.
TTTGTTCTCTGGTCTACCTTCCCCAGATTTAGAGATAAACAGGAAAGCTGAGCCCTGAAGAATTGATGCTTTTGAACTGTGGTGTTGGAGACGACTTTTGAGACTCCCTTGGACTGCAAGGAGATCCAACCAGTCCATCCTAAAGATCAGTTCTGACTGTTCATTGGAAGGACTGATGTTGAAGCTGAAACTCCAATACTTTGGCCACCTGATGTAAAGAACTGACTCACTGGAAAAGACCCTGATGCTGAGAAATATTGAAGGAGGGAGAAGGAGATGACAGAAGATGAGATGGTCGGATGGCATCACCAACTCAATGGACATGAGTCTGGGTAAACTCCAGGAGTTGGTGATGGACAGGGAGGCCTGGCGTGCTGCAGTCCATGGGGTTGCAAAGTCGGACACGACTGAGCAACTGAACTGAACTGAACTGATGGTTTTCCCAGTAGTCATGTATGAATGTGAGTATTGGACCATGAGGAATGCTGAGCACCGAAGAACTGATGCTTCTCAACTTTGGTGCTGGAGAAGACTCTTGAGAGTCCCCTGGACTGCAAGGAGATCAAACCAGTCAATCCTAAAAGAAATCAACCGTGAGTATTCATTGGAAGGACTGAAACTGAAGCCAAAGCTCCAATACTTTGGTCACCTGATGCAAAGAGCTGACTCGTTGGAGAAGACCTAGATTCTGGGAAAGATTGAAGGTGGGAGGAGAAGGGGGCAACAGAAGATGAGATGGTTGGATTCATCACTGACTCAGTGGACATGAGTTTGAGCAAACTCCAAGAGATGGTGAAGGACAGAGAAGCCTGGCATGTAACAGTCCTTGGGGTCGCAAAGAGTCGGACGTGACTTACCAACCAAACAACAACAGATGTCTCTGGTTCCCAGGCACACAGACTCTGGGACACACACTGGCGCACAGAAGGTTTGCTGGGAAGGCTCTCAGGTTCAATGATGGGCGAGGAGTGAAGGTTGCACACTCAGGCAGAGGGAGGAGCTGAGCTGTGAGGGGGTCGTGAGAAAGGCCTCACTCCCCCAGAGGGAGCTCTGGAGCTGGAATAACCCCTCAGAGTGTCCAGAATTGAGGTAAGGAGGCCATACCCCAGCACTGACCAATCAAGGGATGTGGCCTGTCCCTGGAGGAAGGAGGTAATCTTGAACAAGGAGGGCAATTCCTGGTAGGGACTCAACTCAAGAGTTGAGTCCACCTGCTCCCAGCAGCACCCTCAGAACCCACTACTGAGTGATGTGATTACATTAAAAGTGACTAATCATTACCCCTACTTCTCATTTTGTGTCTCCACTGGGTGATAAACACATTGTGGGAAAGTCTTGCCCTTCCAGCTCTAAGCATCCCTTGATCACCACTCCACGGTTCCTGAGGGCGTGCCCAGACAGGATTACCAGGTGGCCCTGCCATAACCCAACTCAGTCCTTCATGCTACAGGGACACCAGCCATGCAAAACTTGCCTGCAGAAGACTGTCATCCTAGCTCAGGATCCCTCATCTTCTGATCAGGAAACCAAGAGTCAAGAACGCCTCTCAGAAGCTCAACCTGCTGCTGACCCAGAAACGTTAGTACACACAGTGGGTTCCAGAGCATGGCCCTGGGTCCAGCCTCAGCATCACCTGGGAACTTGATAGACATGCAAATTCTCACAGCGCAGACTTCTGAATCTGAAAATCCACGGGTGAGGCCAGCTACAAGTTTTCTACCATGCTCTCCCGTGACTCAGGCCCACTCTTTGGGAGCTCGGCTTTAGTGATGCAGCCTCCAAGGGCCACACCTGGCCAGGAAAGGCAAGTGCAAGCACGGAAGGGCAGAGTATCAAGGGCAAGGTGTCCATCCAAGGACTCACCCTGGCCCGGGAAAAAGGGAAGGAGCCAGGCAGGCCTGATGCCACCTGAGACGAGGTGCGACAAAGGTGGGCAAGCGTCTGTGAGGGGTCCTCCCTCCTGCTGTAACCTCCTTAGAACCCTGCTGTGTTCTAAGGGTCCCTGGGCTGGGCTGTTTCCTTACTGCAGTGGAAGGGAGGTGCCCTGGGTGCCACTTCCTTGGTGGAGAAAAAAACACACTTCTGTCCAAGCCACTCCCCCCTGTGGGAAGGAGAAGTGAAACGGGGCTGCAGAGCAGAGGGAGGGGGACTGACTGGGGTCCTCCAGAGACACAGAAACTTTCTGGTTTAGTCTGCCTGCCGTTCTAGGAAAACAGAAGTGGCTCCCTGAGGAAGCTGCTTCCATTTCTGTAACTGCTCATGAAGCAAGAATTTACTGAAACCTGTATGTGTGCTGAACACGAAAGACAGAGCTTTGCGTGACAGGCTCGTTGGAGCTCAGTTAAGAGAGACAGGAGTCATGCACCTGAATGAGCAGCTGATGGATTGGCTTGTATCAGCAAGAGGAAGATACAGGAAGACGGAGGAAGACGTCCCGGAAGAGGCTGAAGGAAGGAAAGGCCCTGAGGCCAGGAGGACAGGCGGGGAGAGAGTTGGAGGCATGAAAATGAAGGACCAGAAACCAGGAGGCTGGGAGGCCAGGGAGGACCCAGCTCCACTAAAGTCAAGAGTCTCTAGCTGGGCAAGGGGTCAAGCCTGCCTGGGAGCCCCCTTCCATAGGGTGGCTAGATAAAACACAGGATGTTCGGTTCCATTAGAATTTCAGACAAAGCAAAGAGTAATTTTTAGTATAAGTGTGTCCCAAATATTGCAAAACTTTTTGTTCTAAAATATTATCCGTTGTGTATATTTTCTAGTTTGTCACTTGCTCTTCAGTAGCACCTTATGAAGTGGTTCTAGTATCACCATCATTCCCATTTACAGATGAGCAAACTGAGTCAGGGAGTTGCCCATGGCCACACAACTAGCGAGTCTGTTTCCACAGTCTGTGCTCCCAGCTTCTGAGCTACCTTACAGAGTTCGGAGTCCATCAGACCTTGATGCAAAGTCTGGCTCTGCCACCCACCAAGTAAGGACCTAGTAACAGTCACCTCTGGCAGGTCATTGAACCTCTCTGAGCCTCAGTTTCCTCAAGGAGTTCCCGCCTCAGCACTTTTGTGCAAATTAAGTGAGGTAACTGAACAAAAAGGAAGTTCTCAATAAATGGTACTTTGATGATGAAAGGGAGGAAGATGAAGATGATGGCAGTGATACCAAGCCTTGAACGGCATTAAGAGGGTCACTTATGTTACAGAGAATGGGCTACCCATTCCAGAGCTGGACTGAAACAGATTCTGCCATTTCTTCCGCCTTCTCATGCAGCCTTCTCCCTAGACCTGGCTTTAGTCTGCTCAGTTCTCTAACTTGTCTCCCTGTCCCGACCTGAGCTGCCCCATCCCCTAAATGGCTTCTTTTCCAGAGCTCCCAGGAACCTGTGAGTCCAGAGTCCCTCCTTACTGGCAGCAGGTAGCTGCTGCTAGCTCGTGTTCTCACCTGTAAGCAATACAGGCCTTTCCTCTTGTCTGTCAGCCCCTTGGTTCTCTGTGCAAATGTGCCTACCTCCCAGTTCTTGCTGCCATTGGGGAAAAAATCCAACAGATGGGGTATTTTGCGCCCATCGCCAACCACATACGACAAACGGTTTCCCCTCTCTGTTACGCAACTCAGTCTGCTTCAGACTGCCAGTGCGCATGCTCAGAACTCCTTTAATCTACATATGCACTGAGTAAGATCCAGATAGAAACTATCTGGTGATTGGGTTCAGTTTTAGTCATTTCCTGCCTTCTCAGGACAAGTCAGGTCTAGAGTTTCACTCCTGGCCCACCAGCTTCCCACTGAAGCAGACTCCCTCCTCCAAGGTCGCCTTAGCAATGGGGCATTCCTGACAAAACAACCTCACCCTCCAGTACCTGGGCTTGGTGTCTGAGGTGCTGGGGACCTAAGTCGCTTCAGTCATGTCTGACCCTTTGTGACCCTTTGGACTGTAGCCCGCCAGTCTCCTCTGTCCATGGGATACTCCAGACAAGAGTACTGGAATAGCTTGTCATGCCCTCCTCCAGGGGAATCTTCCCAACCCAGGGATCGAACCCACATCTCTTATGTCTCCTGCATGGGCCAGGGTTTTTACCACTAGTGCCACCTAGGAAGCAGGACCATGACTGTTTACAAGTTTATTCCTCATGACTTTTTACCATCAGTGCTTCATGTAGGTATTAAGCCTAGTAAATAAACTTTTTTAAAAATGTCTGGTCAGTTCTCTCATTAGACTGCTCTGTCTCCTGGGACTCAAAGGGCCACCATCAGCCCTGACCTTCAAGAGCCATAACTGGCTCTCAATGAGATAGTGTGACTTTCATTCCAGGCTGTGTTCTAAGCAGTGCAGATTACAGCAGAGAAAAAGAGACACAAGTTCCTTTTTTCATGGGGCAAATAATATTTTAGACCCAGATACCAACCATGTGGTCACTCCCAAGTCTCTAAGTCACTTTCTTACCTTGACTTCAGGACATGGGGCCTCGCCTCCCTACCAGGCTCTGGCTCTGCACATTCCTAACTGCCAACTGTGATGGACATCTCCAGATCTTACCTGTTCCCATGCCCCTCACCTGTGTGGTCCCTGTGAGTTTCTAGCCTTTCTCAGACCCTCCCAGCCCTAGTGCTGAGTCCTAACCTGAAGACTCTCAGCCACCCACCCTGTGACACTGACAACACCCAGAGTCTGGCCATCTGGCCCTCAAAAACTGTCCCCAGCTCCATGACAAGCTGTCCTACAGATTGGCCCTCAGTTCCCTAGGAAACCACAGGCTGAACTGGCTGCCAAGTCCATGGAGGGTTTTGGCCATGTGGTTGGCCACCTGGGCAGAAGGCTTGCTCATTGCTTTCTTACCTGGCACTTTCCCTTCCTGAACTCTGGAGCCCAACCCTATCTGAGTCACCCGGGCCTTGGAAACCTGTTGCTTTGAAGTCACGTACAACTTGGAAACCCAGTCCTGCTGGATCACAGGCACTGTGCATATCTGATGAGTGTTCTGCCTTAATTAAATCTTTAGGTCTCTGAAATATCTCTTCCTGTTTCTGGTGTTCCCCCTGGATGCCCTAAACCTGTGAGAGCTGGACCCCAAGAACTGGCCCCCCGTCCCTAGAAACTAAGTCACCAGACACTTGGTTACATTCCTAGATCAACAACACCCTCCAGCCGTGTCAGAGTCGTGCCTTCACTCGCCCCCTGTTCATTCATCTATTCATCCAGGCAACAAATGTTTACAGAGCACGTGCTTTGGAGCCAGATAATGTGCAAGTTGCCCAACAAGCAATGGTGAGACATGCTTCCTGGACCAGGGGAGCTCCCAGCCCATTGGAAGGTATCCAAGCAGATCTAATCCATTTCAATGATGTGATCAATGTCACAGTGGGATGGAGCAAGTTCAAGGTACTAGGGGAACACTAGAAAGGCATCTAATTCATGTCCAGAGGTGCAGGGACTGTCTTCTTCAGCCAGCGATATGGAGTCTAAGGTGCATCCTGAATGGCAACAAGAGCTGGTGAATGGGTTCAAGTGGGAATGGCAGATCTCACGCGAGAAAAACCTCAGGGAAACTGAAAAGGTCAAAGTGACTGGGGCAGTTTGGAGGAAGAGGCAGGGCCCAACCACAGAGGAGCTGGTTGGCATCCTGAGGGTGATGGGGAGCCATCGGGGGGTCTGAGTGGTACCCACTGCACCTGCTCTGCTCTTCATGATCAAGGGCTGTACTCTGGGAAGCTTGCTCAGCCACCTGATGGAGATTGAGTGAGAGGGACGGCAGGTCCTGGGCAGGAAGGGGTGACCTTGGCAGGATTCCAAGCATGTGATGATAACAGCTTGCACCAAGGGAGTAGTAAAAGGACTGGGAATGTAAGATCAATGGGACTTAGTGGTTGACTGGGCATGAAGTGTGAGGGGAAGGGGAGGGGTCTGGAGGCCAGGATGATGGACGATGGGAGCGTGGTGGTGCCATAAGCTGTCATCAAGGGACAGAGGAGGAATGAGAAACAAGGCCCTGGACAGGAAGAGCAGTGCTGACTCTAAGGTGGCCACGGGTGAGGGAGTTGCGCCTGCAGGAGCCATCTTGGCCAAAGACAGAGGTCTGAGAGAGGTGCACCCAGAGTAGCTGAAGCCACACACACTGCTGAGTGAGAAGAACCGAAGGCTGATGAGGGAGCATGAAGACGTAGGAATGTTTATAATCCCGGGACTTCCCTGGAGGTCCAATGGTTAAGACTCCAGGCTTCCACTGCAAGGAACATGGGTTCAATCCTTGGTTGGGGAACCTTATAAGATCCAACATGCTGTATGGCCAAAAATAAGTAAAATAAAATAAAATGATGAAGAAAAATATTCATGAAAAAGAAACATACATAGTCTGAAAGTGTCTTCCATACAGGACACTTATATATCACCAAAATGTAACTTTACAATGTAAAAACATTGAAGTTATGAACAAAAGCAACTTTACAATGGAGACACCTGCCAGATACCACCGTCACCCAACGATCAAAATGAACACGGCCACTAATGGGACAGATAGACATCATGGGCCTCCTGATACGAATCACTGGGAAGGAAACAACATCACTCCTGTGACATTCCTGCCCCAAATTCATAATCTGAGCCTAATCATGAGGGAACATAGGACAAATCCATATCGAAGGACATTCTACAGCATTCTTATTTAGCTAGGAAAGTAATCAAGACTCTGATGACTCACAGAAATGGTTCCTAGGGGCAGGGTGGCCAGTTCTTGGCGTACAGCTCTCAATGGTCTAGGACACCCAGGAGGAACTCCAGAAACAAGATGAGATATTTCAAAGACCTAAAGATTTAACTAAGACAGGGCAAAATAACTGGCCTCTGCTCTTCAAAAATTTCAAGATTATGAAAGATGCCGAAAGGCTAAGGAACTGTTATGGATTAAAGGGGACTAAGTCACAAACATAATAACTAAAGAAGTCAATGTATGACCCTAGATTAGATCCTGCAGCAGGAAATACAAGATACAATTTATACAATTGCTCTGTGATAATCAGCAAAATTTGAGATAAGGTTTACAGTCAATATAGACATTAGTACTAAATCAGGGGTTTTATAATTTTGATCTGACTTTTGTCACTGTACTGTGTAAGAGAAAGCCCTTTTTAGGAAATACCAATAGAAGTATTTAGAGCTAAAGGAGAATTATGTCTATAGCATACTCTGTATAGTTCAGGAAAAAAGTAACATAGATAGATAGATGATAAGTAGATAGATAGGTAAACAGATAAGGATAAAGCAAATGTGATAAAATGTTAGCTGTTAACATTTGGGGAACCTGGTACAGGTATTCTGGAATTCTTTGTGGCATTGTTTTCAACTTTTCTGTAAATCCCAAATTATTTTCAGGTGTGTATTAAAGGCTAGACATTTACTAAGTAGTGTTGAAACTGACTTGTGAGTTGTTCCTCCAAAAATTTCAACTCTCATTTCTACCCCTTCCTTTCCTTTGCAATGTAACTAAGACTTCAAATGTTAGTCGCTTAGTTGTGTCCGACTCTTTTTCGACCCCATGGACTGTAGCCTGCCAGGCTCCTCTGTCCATGGGATTTCCAATGCAAGAATACTGGAGTGAGTTGCTATTTCCTTCTCCAGGGGATCTTCTCAATCCAGAGATCAAACTCATGTCTCCTGCATTGGCAGGCAGATTCTTTACCACTGAGTGAGCTAGAAAGCCCAAGACTTCAAACAGCATTCTTTTTTATTTTTTTAAATTGTGATAAAGAAATACATAATACTAAACTTACCATCTTAACCACTTTTAAAGTGCACAGTTCAGAGTGTCAATTATATTTACCTTGTTATGCAACACCTTTTGGTAAGTCTGAAAGTATTTTTTTTAAACTTTAAGAAGCTTTATTTTATATTGGAGTATAACTAACGATGTTGTGACAGTTTGGGGTGGATAGCATGAAAGTATTTTTAAATACAATTTTTTAGGGGCTTCTTTGGTGGTCTAGTGGTTAACAATCTGAGATTCCACTGCAGGGGGCACAGGTTCAATCACTGGTCAAGGAACTAAAGTCCTACATATTGTGCAGCGGCCAAAAAATTAATAAAAATTTTAAAAAGAAAAGAAAAAAGCAAAGGAAGAGGTGCCCTGGGAGGAGACAAGAAAGAATAGGCACAGAGGAAGCAAGAAAATATGAGACAGTAAGGTGATGACAGCCCAGGGAGGAGAGCGTCAGGATGTTGAGCAGGAACTTGTGGTCTGAGGGGTCAGCGCTGCAGACATGTCACAGTAATGTAAGGGGGAGACAAACAAGACAAGCAAGCCACAACCGCAAGAGTTTGCTCCAGAAAACATCATACTCCTTCCACAGGTGCTAATGGTGGGGAGGGAAGCCTAGAATATTCTTTGAAATCACTGACTCTGTGAAAGAAGAGTTGGTCTCAGAGTGTCTGCCAGTGTTTCATGTGGCTAACAATGGAGCCCCCGGGATGGAATGGTGAATCAGGGCCTGCTGGGTAAGTCCAGGGGGGCTCACCCCCAGGCACCCACTCTCACCCTCGCCAAAAACAGAACATTGAGTCAACACGGAACTGAAATTGCCCAGCGTAAAGAGTTATTTTCATGGGCCTTTGGTGACCCCAGAGACAGAACATTGGGGTGGGCCTTTCGACGAAAAGAAGCTAAAATATGGGAGGAGATTCCAGGTAGGAAGCAAGGAGGCTGTAGACACAGAGCAAGAGAGAGTGGTCAAGAAGAGAGGTGCTGGGAAGAGATTCCAAAGGGCCAGTGGCCGGCAGGTCACAGGTCCCTGGGAAGGGTGCTCCATGCTCTCTGCTTTCTCACCTGTGCAGTAATTCCCTGGAAGCATCTATAAACTTGAATAAATATCTCTTTATCCAGTTGCACTGAGTGAGTGGCGTGTCCTTGGTATAAAGACAGAGGGGATGTGTTCTTATCTGGGGGATCACGTAAATCAGAGAGAACTGGGGCAGCCCTCAGGAGCAGGACTGAGACAGCCACGGGAAGGGGGACAGGAACAGTAGAGAGAAAAATTGCAAGAGTTTAAAAACATACAACAAAGGTCCATCTAGTCAAGACTCTGGTTTTCCCAGTATCCTGTATGGATGTGAGAGTTGGACTATAAAGAAAGTTGAGCACTGAAGAATTGATGCTTTTGAACTGCGGTGTTGGAGAAGACTCTTGAGAGTCCCTTGGACTGCAAGGAGATCAATCCAGTCCATCCTAAAGGAAATCAGTCCTGAGTGTTCATTGGAAGGACTGATGTTGAAGCTGAAACTCCAATACTCTGGCCACCTGATGTGAAGAAATGACTCATTTGAAAAGATCCTAATACTAGGAAAGATTGAAGGCAAGAGGAGAAGGGGACGACAGAGGATGAGATGGTTGGATGGCATCACCAACTCAATGGACATGAGTTTGGGTAGACTCCTGGAGTTGGTGATGGACATGGAGGCCTGGTGTGCTGCAGCCCATGGGGTTGCAAAGAGTCAGACACGACTGAGCAACTGAACTGAAAAACATACAGGAACCACATCCCCTCTGAAGTGGGATGATCCTCGGAAACAGTGAGGGGTCACACTGTACTTATGCCTGTTCAGTTCAGTCTCTCAGTCGTGTACAAGACACTGATCAAGACCATCCCCAAGAAAAAGAAATGCAAAAAAGGCAAAATGGTTGTCTGAAGAGTCCTTACAAATAGACATGAAAAGAAGAGAAATGAAAGGCAAAGGAGAAAAGGAACCCATCTAAATGCAGAGTTCCAATGAATAGCAAGGAGAGATAAGAAAGCCTTCCTCAGTGATCAATGCAAAGAAATAGAGGAAAATAATAGAACAGGAAAGACTAGAGATCTCTTCAAGAAAATTAGAGATACCAAGAGAACTTTTCATGCAAAGATAAACACAATAAAGGACAGAAATGGTATGGACCTAACAGAAGCAGAAGATATTAAGAAGAGGCGGCAAGAATACACAGAAGAACTGTACAAAAAAGATCTTCATGACCCAGATAATCACAATGGTGTGATCACTCCCCAGAGCCAGACATCCTGGAATGTGAAGTCAAGTGAGCCTTAGGAAGGATCATGACAAACAAAGCTGTGGAGGTGATGGAATTCCAATTGAGCTATTTCAAATTCTAAAAGATGATGCTGCAAAAGTGTTGCACTCAATATGCCAGCAAATTTGGAGAACTCAGCAGTGGCCACAGGACTGGAAAAGGTCAGTTTTCATTCCAATCCCAATGAAAGGCAATGCTAAAGAATGCTCAAACTACCGCACAGTTGCACTTATCTCACACGCTAGCAAAATAATGCTCAAAATTCTTTAAGCCAAGCTTTAACAATATGTGAACCGTGAATTTCCAGATGTTCAAACTGGATTTAGAAAAGACAGAGGAATCAGAGATCAAATTGCCAACATCTGCTGGATCATCAAAAAAGCAAGAGAGTTCCAGAAAAACATCTACTTTACTTTATTGACTATGCCAAAGCCTTTGACTGTGTAGGCCACAACAAACTGTGGAAAATTCTGAAAGAGATGGGAATACCAGACCACCTGACCTGCCTCCTGAGAAATCTGTATGCAGGTCAATAAGCAACTGTTAAAACTAGATATGAAACAACAGACTGGTTCCAAATCAGGAAAGGAGTATGTCAAGGCTGTATATTGTCACCCTGCTTATTTAACTTATATGCAGAGTACATCATGAGAAATCCTGGGCTGGAGGAAGCACAAGCTGGAATCAAGATTGCTGGGAGAAATATCAATAACCTCAGATATGCAGATGACACCACCCTTATGGCAGAAAGAGAAGAAGAACTAAAGAGACTCTAGATGAAAGTGAAAGTGGAGAGTGAAAAAGTTGACTTAAAGCTCAACATTCAGAAAACTAAGATCATGGCATCTGGTCCCATCTCTTCATGGCAAATAGCTGGGGAAACAGTGGAAACAGTGAGAGACTTTATTTTGGGGGGCTCCAAAATCACTGCAGATGGTGACTGAAGCCATGAAATTAAAAGACACTTGCTCCTTGGAAGAAAAGTTATGACTAAACTAGACAGCATATTAAAAAGCAGAGACATGACTTTGACAACAAAGGTCTATCTAGTGAAAGCTATGGTTTTTCCAGTAGTCATGTGTGGATGTGAGAGTTGGACCATAAAGAAAGCTGAGCACCGAAGAATTGATGCTTTGAACTATGGTGTTGGAGAAGACTCTTGAGAATCCCTTGGATAGCAAGGAGATCCAACCAGTCCATCCTAAAGGAAATCAGTCCTGAATATTCATTGGAAGGACTGATGTTGAAGCTGAAACTCCAATACTTTGGCCACCTGATGTGAAGAACTGACTCATTGGAAAAGACCCTGATGCTGGGAAAGATTGAAGGCAAGAGGAGAAGGGGATGACAGAGGATGAGATGGTTGGATGGCATCACCGACTCAATGGACATGAGTTTGAGTAAACTCTGGGAATTGGTGATGATCAGGGAGGCCTGACGTGCTGTGGGCCATGAGTTGCAAAGAGTCAGACATGACTGAGCGACTGAACTGGCCAACTGGCCTGGGCTTCCGTAATGGCTCAGGCAGTAAAGAATCTGCCTGCAGTGCAGAGACCCGGGTTCGATTCGTGGGTTGGGAAGATCCCCTAAAGGAGGAAATGGCTACCCACTCCAGTATTCTTGCCTGGAGAATTCCAGGGACAGAGGAGCCTTGTGGGCTACAGGCCATGGAGTCGACTGAGTGACTTTCACTTTCACTTTAATTTTGTTTGGTTCTAGGGCGCTACACAAACCCCATGGGATAGGGGCTCTGCCCAGACGGGGCCAAAGCGATGTTTCAAAGCCCCAGTGTCATCATTTTTATCTTGAGCTAACTGGAACTCATTGGCAGAATCCATAAGATGAGGCCTTTCTACTCTACCATAGCCCCCTAAGTGGCGGGGACCCTCTTATGAAGGGGTAACATTAAAGTAAACTAACTGAATATGCTGGGGTTGAAAAGAGTCGGACAAAACTGAGTGACTAACACTTCTCCTTTCTTTTTCAACTGAATGTTCACAGCCTACTAATCATTACATACTTGATTACATTTAATTCTCAAAGCAGGCATTATTAACCCCATTTTATGGATGAGCAAACTGAGACTCAGAGAGATTAAGGATAAGCAGCAAATGGCAGAGGAAGAAAACAAGCCTGGATCTTATTCTGAAGACCATTTTCTCTTCACTCTAGCCCTTAGGAAATACACCCTAAGTCCCTGAGTCAAGAAAATTATGTCTGATTACCTACAGATTCATAAAAGTATAACCAAGCTTTTTTTCTGAAGCCTCCCTGGATTTTCAGAATTACAGAAATGCCTCTCTCTGTATCCTCAACCGAAGAAATTTGAGCCTACATAAGCTGTCCAGTTTGTTCCTCTTGAAACCCAGAAACTCTGGACTATTGCTCCTAAGCGTTTCCCCCCAGGCTATGGAGACTTAGAGCTGCTGAGCTCCATGGTAACACAACAAATCCGATAAGAGAGACGTTCATGGGCTCCTCTCCTGCCTCAGCTGGTACCTCCTGTTCACCTCTGAGGCAATTCCAAGAAACCCCAGGACTTCATGGAACCATTTAACAACCTCAACTATTGATCATAAAGTCTCACTTTTTTTATGAAGATACTAAAGCTCGAAGAAGTAAAGTGATCTGCCTATGGTCACACAAAGAAGTGAATTATAAATCGGAATAAGCTGTTAATTTTACAGCTTCTAAATCCAGCTTTCTCTGATACAGGCTTCTAGCTGCCTGCCCAACCCAACAGCAATGTTCCTTCTCCCCCTTGGGATAAAAGAACTCCAAATCGATTCTGAGTAGCACCATACCCTGCTAAAGGATTAATTTTCCCAGTCTTCCTTCAACTTCATCTGGCGATTAAGTTCTAGCCAATGAGTTGTAAGCAAAAGCATAGTATGGTTCTTCCAGAAAGTCTCTTTGTCCTGCTGCTTGGAAGTCAGAGGTGATGGCTAGAGCTCCAGCAGTCAATTTGGACCATGAGGATGGATCACACTATCTAGGGAGAGCTTGGGTCCTGGAAAGAGCTTGGGTCCCTTAAGACGGTGAAGCTGACATAAAAGTGGACTAGACTTTTCATGTACTAGACTATGTACATGAAAAGCTATTTAGTATATCTTGGTTAAGTTGCTGTTGTTGCAGCTTAATCTGAAATAATTGACACAAATCAGAAGCAAGTTCAACAGTTTTCTCTAGGCCCTAAGGATAATTTCCAACTCTATGGCCTGGGAACTATGATTAGCAACCTTCCATTCACTCTCAAACCCCTGTGTGCTGTGTTTCCTGAGGCAGAAGGGCAGCCTAGCTGCATTACTGTCTTTGGAGTACCAGGTCATCTAAGTCACCAATATAGGCTCATCAAGGATGTGTAAGTCTACAACTGGGCTCTATTTCCAGAACTCCCAAAGCCCAACCACTTCCTGAGCCTTCAAGCTGCTGTATTCCCTTAACCTCAGAAAACCCCTGAGGTTGTGTGATTAAGAAACTCAAACAGGGGTCAGCGAAAATTGCAAGAAGTCATGAAAAGAGACTAGTTAACCTTGTCCACAAGGACTTCCCTGGTGGCTCAGACGATAAAGCGCCTGTCTACAATGCGGGAGACCCGGGTTCCATCCCTGGGTCAGGAAGATCCTCTGGAGAAGGAAATGGCAATCCACTCCAGTACTATTGCCTGGAAAATCCCATGGACAGAGGAGCCTGGTAGGCTACAGTCCACGGGGTTGCAAAGAGTTGGACACGACTGAGCGACTTCACTTACTTACTTACTTAACCTTGTCCACAGAAACTCAGTAAAAATATTAATACGCTTAGTAGCTATGAGTGAGGCAAAAAGAATAAATATAAGGAGATTAGAATCCAACAGTGATAGAAATAACTAGAATGGGATCCTGAAAACTTCAGCAAAGTTTTCCATTCAAGCAACAAATTCAGTCTGGCCGGAAGCGACCAGAATGTAGGAAATTTCCACCTACTTCCCACAGATGAGACACAACTTAGGAAACACAGCTCTGTCTGAACTTAGCGGTTCCACCATCATGCAAGCACTACAACATCTCTGGAGCTCTGACCCCAGTCCTAGGAGTGAAGTGGGGAGATGGTAAACACCTGTCAGTGTGAAGACACACGGGCACTGGTTAGTGCCTTATGCAAGCTGTTGGGGCAGCTAACAGGGATGGAAAGCACTGTATTGGTTCCCATACTTACGAAATGAGGCAAAAGGAAGGTTATCTTCTGATCAAGGTAAATCCTGACATTTGCAATCATCTCGATTATGAAAACTGCAAGAGAAGGGTGAAAGTGAAAGTCGCTCAGTCGTGTCCAACTCTTTGCAACCCCATGGACGTCCATGGAATTCTCTAGACCAGAATACTGGAGTGGGTAGCCTTTCCCTTCTCCAGGGGATCTTCCCAACCCCGGAATTGAACCCAGGTCTCCTGCATTGCAGGTGGATTCTTTACTAGCTGAGCCACAAGGGAAGCCCAAGAACGCTGGAGTGGATAGCCTATCCCTTTTCCAGGAGATCTTCCCGACCCAGGAATTGAACCGGGGTCTCCTGCATTGCAGGTGGATTCTTTACCAACTGAGCTACCAGGGAAGTCAAGAGAAGGGCAGCACCTGCCCATAGAAGAGATTAGCCACAATGGAAATGGTCAAGGAGCAGGTGAGAGATGACCTCACCCGTGATGCTGAGCACTATGGTGGGAACCACAGGTGGAGAACCTAGGAGAACTCTTCCTCCTGGTGCTGTTAGCACTGATGAGGGAAGTCCCCCTAGCGATGCTGAACACCTGCACGGATGGGACATTGTGCCTCACACCCTCTTTCTGCTCCAGCTCTTGCTTTGGCAACCAGCTGCACGGGGGGGTCACCTACAATGCCTTGTCTCGGCTATGCCCCGAATCTCTTGCTTTCTGGCCCAGGGTCTCTCTGCTATTGTCTGTCATTGGTAGCCTGCAGGAACCCCCTCACCATGGGACAATAGCTGACTCTCAGGAAGCAAGAACCAGTGAACATCCTCCTCCCCTCCCCTTGAGTGAACACTTAGGTGTGGGCTATGCAGCCCCCAGGGAGATTAAGCTCCAATTTGTTGTTGCTTAGTCACTCAGTCATGTCTGACTCTTTGTGACCCCATGGACTGCAGCACGCCAGGCTCCTCTGTCCATGGATTTTCCAGGCAAGAATACTGAATGGGTTGACCGTTTCCTTCTCCAGGGAATCTTCCCAACCCAGGGATTGAACCCCTGTCTCCTGTGTCTCCTGGATTAGCAGGTAGATTCTTTACCACTGAGCCACCAAAGTCCAGTTACCCAAAGCCAATAGGATGGGCCTTTCCCCTTACTGTTTCACTTCCCCAGTCCTCTCTCTTGCTCCTCGGAATCTCTTTGCAAAATAAATGAGAGGCACATCTTGTTTTATTGTGCTTCCCAGAGATTGTATTAAAAAAAAAAAAAAATTGAAGGTTTGTGGCAACACTGCATGGAGCCGGTCTACTGGTACCATTTATTTCAACAGCATTTGCTAGTCTGTACCTCGGTGCCACATTTTGGTAATTTGCACAATATTTCAAATGTTTTCATTATTATTCTCTTTTTCATGGTGCTCTGTCCTCTTTGACGTTACTATTGCAAAAACATTACGACTCACTGAAGGCTCAGGTGATTGTTAGTATCTTTTTAGCAACAAAATATTTTAAATTAAGGGATGCGTATCTTGCTATTGCACACTTAACCAACTACAAGATAGTGTAAGCAAAACTTTTATATGCACTGGGAAGCCAAAACATTCATGTGAGTCGCCTTACTGTGAAATTCACTTTTTTCGCAGAGGTCTGGAACGGAACCTCTAGCATCTCTGAGGTCTGCCTGTAACCTGCAAGCCAGGCCGCCTCTCAGGCTCTAAATTCCAAGGAGAATCAGGCCAGGAGACCATGGAATAATAGCACAGGTACACCACCTCTGGAAATGACCAGCCTTGTGAGGTCAGAATGGAATAGCTCTCATGTATAAGAAAATATCAAAGGGAAAACTATTATAGTAATTGAGAATATACCCAAAAGCCAGGGACCCTGAATTCTGGGACAATGTGGCTCTTGTGCACCCTCTTTGGGCTTCATTCCCTTTCTTCAACTCTTCCCCTTGGAACAGTTCTGTCCATAAGACCTCATGTTCTCAATTTCTACTGAGTTTCTGATATCGCATTGGGTTCACAGCTCCACCATCTCACCCAGGCTTCTAGGCTCATCTTAAAGCATCTCACCCTCAGCATCTCACTGACAGCCTACCTGGATCAGAAACGGTCTCTCCTTCCCAATTTCTTCCCTGAATGTACAACCACCAGTCTTGAGTTTCACATTCAGAATTATTTTCAGCCTCCCATCCTTTCCCCACCATGTTCAATCAGGCAACAAGTCCCATGGTTCCTTTAGAGACGTGCTTAATGTCTTCACTTCTCCTTCCATACCTGGCCCCAACCTGGGCTGGGACACCTTCCCCCAAAATTCCCCACATGACAGGTCGGCCAGTCGGTGATCTTCAGCGCTTTCTTCCTCTTATCTGCCCTGTGAGCTGTGCTCAAGTATCACTGACATGGCTGAGGTTTCATCTCTGCGCCTCTGCAGTAAGACAGGCTCACGGGGCTCAAAGGTCCTCTGTTCCACCTTGGGGTGCACAGAAGGGCCCCAGAAGTTCATAGGTCTCCTGGGAGTGAGTGGGGAGACGGGCCTGGTTTCTCTGGCACCTGCTAGCTGAGTTGCTTTCTCTGTAGCCTCAGCCTAAGTACTGTGGCTCCAAATCTTTCCCACAGCATAGCCTTTGCTTTTACAAAATGCCAGAGCTGACAGTCATTCCAAAGCCTTCCATTTTTGTTTTTGACAGTTTTCACTGTTGCAAAGTTTTTTTGTTGAGCCAAGATTGCTCTCACTCTAATTTTGCCCGCAGGCTCTCGTCCTGCCCCTGGGCTGTCTCTGCCGTGCTCTGGACTTACATGAATCAGCTTGATCCCTCTCTCACATGGGGGCTTTTCAGACCTGAAGACATTTCTCCTGCCTACATGCTTCCAGCTCTTTCAGCTACTTCCTAAATGACTTGGCTTCCAGGTCTTTCATCATTTCCCCAATTCATTCATTTATCCAATAAATGGACATGAGTTGGAGCAAACTCTGGGAGATGGTGAAGGACAGGGAAGCCTGGCGTGTTGCAGTTCGTGGGGCCACGAAGAGTCGGACGTGACTCAGCAGCTGAACGACAACGACATCCAGTGAATAAATGATGGTGCGCCCACTTAGTGTCAGATCTTGTTAGGTACTGGGATACAGTGTTGAAAAGGAGCGACCTGATCTGTTTTCATGAAGCTTATTTCAATCTAGGAAATGCTTGAGTTTATCCTTGTCCCCCTAAAAATGTGATTTGTCGTTGTTGTTGTTCAGTCACTAAATCAGGTCTGACTCTTTGCGACCCCATGGACTGCAGCGTGTCAGGCTTCCCTATCCTTCACTGTCTCCCAGAGTTTGCTCAGATTCATGTGATACCTTTGTCCCTCGGACCTGTTACATGTGCAGTGGGGCTGTTATGTCCCCTGTAATCTTCCTGTGACTTGAATTTCATATTCAATGGAAGTAGAAAAGCACTGGGCTTGGGGTCCAGTTCCCTCTCTGTCACTGAAGGATATAAGCCTCTTCAAAACTTTGATTTTCCATCCATAAAATAGGGGTAAAAAATACCCCACCGATCCAGCATCATTCCTGGTGGCTCAGCTGGTAAAAGAATCCGCCTGCAATGCGGGAGACCTGGGTTCAGTCCCTGGGTGGGGAACGACAACAGGGATCTCCTGGAGAAGGGAAAAGCTGCCCACGCCAGTATTCTGGCCTGGAGAATTCCATGGACTATGTAGTCCACGGGGTCGTAAGGAGTCAGACGCGACTGAGCCACTTTCACTTTCAAACCCAGTTTTCAGCAGCCTGGAGTAGAAATCAGGTAGTTTTTAGATTAGGACTCCAAGTCATGATGATTCCGAGGCCCCAGATGAATCTGAATGCAGGCCCACTGCCCCACCCATGCAAAGTCTCCCCTGGGTCTTTCAGGGAGCCCTGAAAAGGGTCCCCCAGTTAGTCCCTGTCATTAACATGCCCCTCCTCTGCCCTGGTTTCTCTGGCTAAGGTCCACAGCCCCCAAACCACCAGTAGGAGACTTGGGGCCACGAGGGCTAACGTTGGGGAGCCTATTTAGCTCCAGGCTTGTGTGTGGGGGGAGTGCTGCCATAACCCAGAGCCTCACACCCTGATGACCCAGCAGTGCTGACTCTGTTCACAGGTGGAAAAAATGCACGTTCCATTCATCCACTCCTACAAGCAACTTTCAGCAAATACATACCCCTTCCCCCTCAAAACAAACCAATTAAAAAAAACACCAATTTCCACAGGAGTGAGTTCAGAAATCTCAGTCATTTGCACCCCCCCGGATTCAGACCTGGCTCAGCTTGATGAATGATGAACAGGCTCAAACTGGACCTGTGAACCTCTGCACTTGGGCGGCATAAACGGCATCTTGCCAGCTTCCCCTAGGACAACAAGGCGCACCTGCCCATCGGGTGGCCTTCAGGAAATAGAAACTCTGCCCCAGAGCTGAATTGAAACATCTGCTTCAAAAAGCCAGAAAACTGCCAACTGCTTTTAAAAGGCAGCGCCTCCTCCCTCCCAGCACTTGGGCTGCCCTGCAGCCGAAGCCACCTGATCGCATTGAAGTAGGAGACCAGAGACCATCACCTGGGAAAAAAGTGAAGGATGAGGCGGGAGGTGGGGTGGGCGGTGGGGGTGGTACTTGGAGAGAAACGGTGACTGGTGTGGCGAGATGGGAGAGCAGGTGGGGAAGGAGGAGTTTCAGAGAAAATCAGTTGAATGAACACACAAAGCAGCTACCACTCCAGGGCAAGACAAGGGTTGCAGGTGAAGGGGGCATGGCCTATAGCACTGCCTGGCTCAGAGGCCCATAACACTTGTCCAGTCCTAATACCATGAAAACTAATCATTTCCTCAAATGTTGTGATGCAGGGGCAGGTGACTCCTTGGCTACCACAGTTAGAAGTAACCAGGTAGTGTCCAAAACTGAAAAAACAAGCAATAGTAACAGAAGCATATTATTGAGAACATGAGAATGAAACACCAGGATAAAGGCTATCGGGACTGGCTGTCTCTGGAGAGAGTCGGGGGCAGTGGATGAGGGTGATGGCTGTTTTTCATCACAATTTTAATATATGTATTCCATTTCACTTTTTTTTTTTACTGCACTGTGTAGCATTCAGGATCTTAGTTCCCTAACTAGGGGTCAAACCCATGCCCCCTGCACTGGGAGTGTGGAATCTTTAACCACTGGACCACCAAGGAAGTCCCTCATTTCATTTTTTAAACTATGTCCATGTATGATTCTGTAAGAGAAAGAAAGAGGGGAGATAATTTTGTATAAAACAGATCCTCTTGGCTTCTATTAACACAAAGCAGGATTTCAAAAACCTCAGGGCTCTGCTATACCCGTGAAGTCATCAGATACGTGGCCACGTATGTTACTTACCAGGCTGCAGCAACCAAGTGCTACAGACTGAGCAGTTTAACCAACAGACATTTAATGTCTCACTCTGCTGGAGGCAGAGGCTGAGATCAAGGTGTTGGCAGGGGTAACGCCTTCTGAGGCTGTGAGTGAGAATCTCCTCTGGGCCTCTCTCGTAGTTCACATGATTTGCTGGTGATCCTTTGCCTTCCTTGACTTGTAGACACATCACCCCCATCTCTGCCTTCACGTTCACAAGGCATGTGTTCACATGTTAACTCCCTGTGTGCGTGTGTGTATGTGTGTTAATTGCTCAGTCGTGTCTCTTTGCAATCCCATGGCCATGGAAGTCCATGGGATTTTTCCAGGCAAGAATACTGGAGTGGGTAGCCATTTCCTTCTCCAGAAGCTCTTCCTAACCCAGGGATCAAACCCAGGTCTCCTGCATTGCAGACAGATTCTTCACCGTCTGCACCACCAGGGAAGCCCAGCTGTGTGTATATCTGTGTTTCAAACTCCCTTTTTAATAAGGTTTTGTTTTCAGCCGCGCCTCCTGGCTTGTGGGATCTTAGTTCCCTGATCAAGGGTTGAAACCAGGCCCTCAACCGTGAGAGCATGGAGTCCTAACCACTGGACCACCAGGGAATTCCCACTTTATTTTAAATGAGCAAATTACACCTGCTATGAACCTATTTCCAAATAAGGTCACATTCTGAGGCAGTGGAGGCCAGGACCTCAATATATGAAAGGGGTACACAACTGAAACCATGACACTGTGGTGGAACTGGGAGACGTCATTGCTATGCTCTGACACAAATTGGCCAGGGTGCAGGCACGTGACATTTTAGGCTTCAGGCTCGCCACCTGCTGCTCCTGCTTCAGTTCGGCAAGGGCCCATCCCTCCTCTCTGCTCCCTGGGTACACACCTCTGAAAGGCACTCCCTTTTCCTGCTAACACAACAGCAATCCCTGTGTCGTCCACCATGCCATTTCCCTCAGCCACCCCGCTCAGCCCCCATCCATACCTGTCCCCCCCTTCCCTCTGACTCAGCCAGCTCCGTTACCCCTCACGTGGACTCAGCCCAGGAGGCCCCTAGTTCCCCACAGCAAGAGCTTGTACTCAATCCGCAGCACAAAAGAACGAATGCTCCCATCCCCACGTGTGTGAGCAGGACAGTCGTGAGCAGGAGTCCTTACCATCCACTCACTAGTCCAGTGTGTACGTGCTCAGTTGCTAAGTTGTGTCTGACTCTTTGTGAGCCCACGGACTGTAGCCCGCCAGGCTCCTCTGTCCATGGGATTCTCCAGGCAAGAATACCGGAGTGGGTTACCATTCCCTCCTCCAGGGGATCTTCCCAACCCAGGAATCGAACTCGTATCTCCTATGTCTCCTGCATTGGCAGGCAGGTTCTTTTACTACTAGTGCCACTGGGAAAGCCTATATATATATATATATGAATATATATATATATTCATATAAGCTCCCCTCCCTCTTGAGCCTGTCTCCCATCCCCCCATCCCACCGCTGCCGGTTGTCACAGAGCACTGGGCTAGGCTCCCTGTGTTATGGTGCAGCTTCCCACTTGCTATCTATTGTACACGTAGGAGTATATATATATATATCAGTGCTGCTGTCTCAATTTGTCCTACCCTCACCTTCTTCCACTGAGTCCACAAATCCGTTCTCTACATCTGTGTTTCTATTCCTGCCCTGCCAATAGGTTCACCAGTATCGTTTTTCTAGCTTCCATATATATGCATGAATATGTGATATTTGTTTTTCTCTTTCTGACGTACTTCACTCTGTGTAACAGGCTCTAGGTTCATCCATCTCAGTTCAGCTGAGTCACACTCATTCCTTTTATGTGGCTGAGTAAACACATCTTAAAAAGTAAATGATTCAGTAAATAATGTTGAGTTGATTTGCTCTATGAAATTTTAAGACCAAGTTACATTACCCATATTATTTGACACCCTCAGGCCTAGAAGCGCCCCGTTGAGCGCTGGACCATGTGTTTGTGAGAACTTTCTCCCATGGGGAAGGAAGGACAGGTCAAGTCTGGGAGCATGTCTCCACGGGAAAACACACTGTATAGGTGGTCTTGGAGCATCTTGGTCAAGAACTCCACTGCTAGAGCCATTTGGAGATGGCTCAAAGTAGAAAACAGCCAACTCCTACAAGTTTCTAAAAGAATTCATTCAGGACCTAGAGAGTGTTATATAGAGTGAAGTAAGTCAGACAGAGAAAGAGAAATATTGTATGACATCCCTTGTAGGTGGAATCTAAAAAGAAACGATACAAATGAACTTACAAAACAAAAAGAAAACGAACTTATGGTTGCCGGAGGGGAAGGGATAGTTAGGGAGTTTGGGAAGATCATGTACACACTGCTATATTCAAAATGGATAACCAATAAGGACCTATTGTATAGCACAAGGAACTCAATGTTAATGTGCTGCCTGGATGGAAGGGGGGTTTCGGAGAGAACTGATACGCATATATGTATGGCTGAGTCCCGTCACTGTTCACGTCAAACTACCACGATTGATACACCAATACAAAGTTTAAAAAATAAGGGACTTCCCTGGTGGTCCTGTGGGTGGGACTCTGCACTTCCAGTGCCGGGGGTGCAGGTTCGGTTTCTGGTCAGGGAACTAAGACCCCACATGCTACACAGTCCCCCTCAAAAAGAGTTTAATAAATAAAAGAATTCACCCAGGTCTGCTGCCTACAATTCCTTTAGAACTTGCCAACGCAATAGAGGGAAGCCTTATGCTTCTTATTTGTAATAATAACAGTGATGAAAAGAACAGCTAACCTTTCATCATGGGCAGACTGTGATCCAGGCACTGTTGTGTTTTGTGAGGCTTGATTCGTTTGATTCACGCAATTAACTTTTAGTGAGGAGGTGCTCAGGAAGGAGGGCTCATTCCCACAGCTGCCTGGCCCTAGGCCTTCAAGTTCTCTCTATAAAGAGAGGATAAGACCCATGTAATAGCTTTGTTATGAGGATTAAATGAAGCCATGTAGGTAGAGCACTTTAGCCCAAGATTTTCCATTTCACAGACATACGAGAACTGAATGAAACATTTGAAAAATATACACTGCATTAGTTAAAAATCAACGGGAAAGGGAAAAATGTGAGATCCTTTCCAGAGTATGTCAACCGGCCCCCTCAAGACGTCTGTCCCGGTGGAGGTGAACTTGGAGCGCTGTTTGATCTCTTGATCCCGGTAGCCAGTCTCTGCTAAGCCTGGCGTCACCCCACATCAAAGGAGACAACGCGAAGTCAGAAGAGCCGAAATGCGGCCCCCACTTCAAAGGGAGTTCCTCTCCCGGAAGCTGTTAGAGTCTTACAAGGACGGTAAACAGCAATACACCTCAGGGGCCTCACAGCGAGGTACAGCTCCATTCAACCAGTTGCCTCTCGCATCCAACCCAGACCTCCCTGGGACCCAAAGAGGACACCCGAGAATGAAGATGCCGCTCTGTTTGAGGATGTTGGTCCTTCGCCTTCTAAGTTCCCTGCAGCCAGAAAGCCCCATCGCAGAGTGGGCCGTGACGGCAGTGCCCCGTCTTCCTTTCTGCCCGCTGTCAAGTCCACACCGACAGCTCTGATTCCTGGGCTCCCGTCCTCTGGCTTATATATACTGTATGTTTCTGTGTTTAAAACTCACAGCCAGAAGTAAAACACTCCTTTTTAGAGCGGGATTGGGGTATGAGTCCGATGGTGAAGGAGGCACCTAAAATGATGTGCCTTCTCCGGCCCTGAGTCCAGCATTTGCAGCCCCGCCCCCCTGCCCTCCGGTCGTTGGCTAAGCTACCGCGAGAAAGACGCGCGGGTCATCACACCCTTCTCCACCTGTCTGTGGCCCAGATTCTAGCGACAGGCAGGCTGAGGCCGACGGGGGAGTTTCCCTGAGCTCCCTTGTATATTACAGCTGGGGGAGGGGGGAGGCCGAGCGGCGGCCCGGGGAGTTGGCGGGGTGGGCGAGGGGCGGAGGACCCTCGTGTGAGCCCCAGGGTGCCCCGATAGACTCATTTGGCGTGCCCGTACTCCCCCGGCCCCCTCAAACTCAGAAGCTTCCCCTTTCACCACCCCCGCCCCCAGTGCCTTCACACCCCATCACTGCCACTCCTGCCGGCACCTTCCAGACCCCTGAGAAACGTTCCGCCCCGTACGCTCCCATCCCCGAGACCACTACACAGCCCCGGCCCCCGAGCGCTCGCATCCCCAGACCCGCGCACGCCACCCAAGGGCGCACCCCCTAGCCACCCCCACCCCCACCCCCGCACCCCTAGCCCAGCCGGCGCCGGGCGGGGTCCGGATGCGCAGACGTGCCGCACGTGCGCCGCGCGGTGATTGGCAGCGCTGGCCCCGCCCGCGCCCCCGCCAAGCTCTCCGCGCCACTCGCCCAGGGGCGTCCTGAGCAGCAGCCGCTGATTCCCGGCGAGGGGGCTGCCCTGGCGCGCCGGCCGGGCTGCGGGGTTAGCCGCTCGGGGAACAATGCAGGCTGATGGGAAGTGCGTGGGGGGCGGAGGGAGAGGGGAAGCCGCTAGAAAGCGTCCCCAGCTCACCCGTGTTTTCTAGCTAGGCGGTGTTAAAATAAGCTTGCTCTGAGGAGCTGGAGATGCTATTCCTGCCGAGTGAAAATACTTTCTGTAAGTGATGAAAGAAATGTTCCACTTTATTCGGTTGTGCACTGGGGCCCAGGGCATTTACGCCCCAGCATTCTTCACTTCCCCGGGAAGGGGAAGCGTCGGGAAGAAGCCTAAGCGTTTTAATGCCGCCGGGTGAGGGCCTGAGAAAGTGACAAAGGCACAGCTCGCGTGGCGCTGAGAGTGATGCTCCGCCTCCGAGTAGAGGACCAGAAAGACGTCTTCTAAGGGCCCAGTGTGGCTGGGTTTACCTGGGAAACGTTTCCCAAAGGGGGCGATTTGAGCAGAGGCTGGAGATGGCGGGCCTAGGATTAGAATTGCGAGCCTGGACAGGCTGAGCGCGCGGAGGAGCGCGCTCCCAGGGATCGATGAGGACCGGGGGGCGGCGAAGGCGCAAGCGGCCCTGAGTGGTTCTCGGCGGTGAACCTCAGAGGAGCTGTCTCTCCTCATCCCAGCCGCAGTCAGCCAATGAAAAACACGCGCAGCGGGCTCCCCAGCCAATGGAAACGTGCCGCCTGCCGAGGCATTGCCACTGGAAACACCGATGGAGACCCGGCCAAGCGCTTTTTCTCGGAGGCTGCTTTCCCGGAAGTCTAGGATCTGAGTGTATCAAGGACCGAAATACCCAGAGCGAGTTCATTTACTCAGTCATTCGGCTTAGAGCGCCTGCTGTTTGTAAGGCACGCGCCGTAGTGGGTGGAGGGGGCAAAGGAAGAAAGGAGGAGGGCCGAGGGACGGAAACGCGCTTCCTGTCCTGAGCGTCGCGGAAGCTGCCAAGGGGTTTCTGCGGATCTTCTACGTCCCGCGTTGTTTCTCCTATAAACGTTAGCATTTTGTGTAGTGCTTTACAGTTTCCAACTTGCTCTCACAACCGTGATCTTATTCGGCAATCATTATAACCTAAGAGACGGGTATTATCACTCATATTTTACTAGGGAGAGAAGTGGGGCTCCAGATCAATTAAATCATATACCCAAAGTGACACAGCTGTTAGCGTTGGGACTAGAACTCAGGTGTCCAGGCTGCAAATCCAGGGCTCTTTAAATTTATCAAAGGAAGGAAACCAGTTCTGCTCTATGATACTGGTGCCCAGGGCACACCCAGCAATTAAAATGAAATCCAGAAGGGCTAGGTTAATTTTTTTTTTTTTAAAGCCTTAGTCATTGCCCTTTCAACTTGCCCTTTGAAACGCAGCTTAGCAATGCTGTTATACACCTGGGTGTGAAGAGGAGTATCCGTGGACTCACCGCCAGGAAAGTCAATACCACAGGGAAAAGCAGAATGAGAAGAATGAGGATGGGTTAGCATCTGTGGATTTCCTCCTCACCTACGTCCCTGGGGCCAGTCTCTGTCTTCTCTCCTATTGGTCCACAACTGAAGATACTGCTTCCTGCTCCTCGGACTAGGCTTTGCCTGCCTAATAAAGGCTGTACTCAAGGGGACCGGTGAGACCTCCCCCACGGCCACCGTCATCACCTCAGCACTGAGGAAATGAAAACGCCCCACCCTTTCCCTGGCCACAGTGACCTTGAGGTCTGTTTTTTGTTTGGGGCTGTAAAGCATGTGGGATCTTAGTTCCCCAAGCAGGGATTGAACCTGCATTCTGCATTGCGAGAGCAGAGTCTTAACCACTGGACTCCAGGGAAGTCCCACAATGGCATTATTAAAAGGAATTTTGCTCCCAGAGGATTTGTCACTCTGGAACTCGCTGTGTCTCTGCTACAGACGAAGTCTCTGGCCTGGTCAGCAAAATCGATAGTGCCGGAGGCTGGATGCCCATAACAGTCATCTGAGATTTTATTATTATTATATTATTGTTCCAAGACTCACCAAGGGATCTTAGTTCTCTGACCAGGGATGGAACTCGCAATCCCCTGCAGTGGAAGCTCAGTCTTAACCACTGGACTGCCAGGGAAGTCCCTGCTGATCATTTTTTAATGCACATCACTGAACACAACTTTGGATTGTGATTCAGGAGGTCCTAGTTGTGTTGTTTGTTTTGTCTTCTTTTAAATACTCTGAAGTGATTCAGATGACCAGCCAAGTTGGGAACCCAAAGATGTAGAAAGACTTTCATCAGGAAGTTTGAGATAACCCAAGGGTGAAACTGACAGGTGATTGGTTGGATGAGGAACCTGTCATTCATATGTTGATACTGCCTAAGGATGTGCAGAATGACAACTCCATTCATTAGAGAGCCTAAAGGGGAACTAAAACTCCTCAAAGAAAGAAAATACTATGTTGAGTAATCTAAGACTTCACAGGAGTATAGGGCTAGGGAACTGAGAATGGGTGATACCTTACTTTAACTAAAAGTTGTTGTTCAGTCGCTCAGTTGTGTCTGACTCTTTGTGACCCCATGGACTGATGCACACCAGGCGCCCCTATCCTTTACCATCTCCCGGACTTTGCTCAAACTCATGTCCATTGACTCAGTGATGCCATCCAACCACCTCATTCTCTGTTGTCCCCTTCTCCTCCTGCCTTCAATCTTTCCCAGCCTCAGGGTCTTTTCCAATGAGTCAGTTCTTCACATCAGGTGGCCAAAGAATTGTAGCTTCAGCATCAGTCCTTCCAATGACTACTCAGGGTTGATTTCCTTTAGGATGGACTAGTTGGATCTCCTTGTAGTCCAAGGGACTCTCAAGAGTCTTCTCCAACACCACAATTCAAAAGCATCAGTTCTTCGGCACTCAGCCTTCTTTATGGTCCAACTCTCACATCCATACATGTCTACTGGAAAAACCATAGCTTTGACTATTAAGACTTTGTTGACAAAGTCTTGTCTCTGCTTTTTAATATACTATCTAGGTTGGTCATAGCTTTTCTTCCAAGGAGCAAGCATCTCTTAATTTCATGGCTGCAGTCACCATCTGCAGTGATTTTGGAGCCCAAGAAAATAAAGTCTGACACTGTTTCCATTGTTTCCCCACGTATTTGCCATAAAGTGATGGGACTGGAGGCCATGATCTTAGTCTTTTGAATGTTCTGTTTTAAGCCAGCTTTTTCACTCTCCTCTTTCACTTTCATCAAGAGGGTCTTTGGTCCTTCTTCACTTTCCGCCGTAAGGGTGGTGTCTTCTGCATATCTGAGGTTATTGATATTTCTCCTGGCAATCTTGATTCCAGCTTGTGCTTCCTTCACTCCAGCATTTCTCATGATGTACTCTGCATATAAGTTAAATAAGCAGGGTGACAATATACAGCCTTGATGTACTCCTTTTCCTATTTGGAACCAGTCTGTTGTTCCATGTCCAGTTCTAACTGTTGCTTCCTGACCTGCATACAGGTTTCTCAGGAGGCAGGTCAGGTGGTCTGGTATCCCCATCTCTTTAAGAGTTTTCCACAGTTTGTTGTGATCCACACAAAGGCTTTAGTGTGGTCAATGAAGCAGAAGTAGGTACTCTAAAGAGAGATGAGGTCAGTGACTCACATAACTTCTGTTCTGATCAATGGAAACTGTTTGCTTTAGTTCTTTATCATGCTTACCTCTAGACCAGCACTGTTCAGTACAGTAGCCACCAGTCATGTATGGCTACTGAGCCTGTGAAATGTGGCTGGTCCAAACTGAGATGTGCTGTCAGTGTAAAATGCACACTGGATTTCAAAGACAGCCAGGAGATAATGGGTAGCTCAGTAACACCTTTAACACTGATTACATATTAAAACAGTATGTTAGATCTGTTGGGGGGTAAATCAAATAGATTATTATAATTAATTACACCTGGGTTTCTGTTTTTACTTGTTTTAATGTGGCTACTGGAGAATTTGAAATTCCGTATATGACCTGTGGGGGCTAAAAACATTAGGCACAAATCGTGCCCTAAGCTTTGTGCATTCTACTGCTGTATGTAAATGAAAATCAAATTAAACAATTAAACAAACAATGGCTTCCTGTTGCATTTAAAGCAATATCTAAGATCCTCTCCTGGTCATCAGGACCCAGCCTGCTTCTCTACCTCATCAGATATCATGAGGGCTTCCCAGGACTCACTGACTGTCCTGCTGCTCACTTGTGCCTGGCTCGTGCCCATTTCTGCACATTGCCATTTACTTCTTCCTCTGTTTGAAAAGGATTTCCCTCCAGATCTTTACAGTCATTCACTTCGCAGCTCAAATATCACCTCCTTTTTCCCTTGGACATCTATACCAGTTAGAATGCTGTTGGTCAAAAGAAACAAGAAACTCAGATTGGCTTAAACATTGAACAGAATATAGTGGCTTCTGGACCTAAAATGTCCAGCAGCCAATCAGGCTCCAGTCAGGGCCCTGGATCTGTGTCTCCATGATTCTTTGGATGCTCCCCTCTTAAGTGGGTCAGCTGTGTCCTCATGCTAGCAAAACGGCTGCAGCAATTCCTGGCCTCACATCTATCCCACCTCATGCAGAAAGACAGTTTCTTATCCTCTAACACTCAAAGGAAAGTCCTAGACTTTACCTAACCCATCGATTAACCTAAGAGACTCCCATGTGCTGATCAGTGTATCCCTGAACCAGTCACTGCTGCTGCTGCTAAGTCACTTCAGTCGTGTCCGACTCTGTGCAACCCCAGAGACGGCAGCCTACCAGGCTTCCCCATCCCTGGGAGTCTCCAGAAAAGAACACTGGAGTGGGTTGCCATTTCCTTCTCCAGTGCATGAAAGTGAAAAGTGAAAGTGAAGTCACTCAGTTGTGTCCGACTCTAGCGACCTCATGGACTGCAGCCTACCAGGCTCCTCCATCCATGGGATTTTCTAGGCAAAAGTACTGGAGTGGGGTGCCATTGCTTTCTCCCAGTCACTGCTGAAAGGACCCAAATTAGTCTTAGGCAGCTAAGGTCCTCTCCCACCCAGATCTCTAGGCTGTCATGTACTGGGGAGATGCTGATGGTTGCTACAGAGGTCTCCAGCAGTGTTCTCTAGACCAACTGTCCCCAACCTCTGGGATCTAATGCCTGATGATCTGAGGTGGAACTGATGTAATAATAAACTGCAATATAAATGGAATGTGCTTGAATCATCCTGAAACAACGCCACCCCAGTCTGTGGAAAAATTGTGATCCACGAAATCAGTCCCTGGTGCCAAAATGATTGGAGGCGGCTGCTCTAGACCACCCTCCCACCTAGGGCTGGGCAAATTTTGTAAAGGGCTGAAGAGTAGGTCTTTAGTCTTTATATTTCCTAAGGGTTTATTTTGTTTTATAATCTCTTAAAAATACAAAAATTGTTCTCAGCTGATGGACCTTACAAAAATAGGCCTCGGGCTGGATTTTGCCCAAGGGTCATAGTTTGCCAATCCCTGAACTAGACTATTATGATGCTTGTGGTGTCTAAATTTACTTTGTTAATTGGCCTCCCCTGACTACAACATACACTCTGTGAGAGCAGGGACCATGTTTGTCTTCTTAACACCTAAAAATAGCGCTGGGCACACAGCAGATGCTCATTAAGTGGTCTCCAGATAGATTATGAAGAAAAGTTTCTGGTGGAGCATGTCAGGACCCAGGACCTAGCTCTGACCTGGGTTTTTCTGCCCTCCCTGTAGGGGACACAGCTGCTCTCATATTGACCAATGCAGGAATGGGGGCTACTAATAGTTACTTTGTCTTTACACAAATCAAGGGGTTTCTTCTGGCTGGTGCAGCCTAGCACCCCAGGACCACGGTGAGTGGGTGAGGACTGGGCTGTAGCCCCCACCTAACCCCTTGGAGGGCATCGTTGGGTAAGATACAACTTGCATGTCTAAGATCTCACCTTTCATTGTTCCCACAAAAAAGATCTCACCTTTTATTCAATGGCAAAACCCTCTGCTGGTGCTCTGCCTACTTTTACTCTTTCTTTCACCCACTCCCAATCCCCTCTTTCCCCAGTTTTCTTCAATCAAATATCTACAATTTTTATGTGTCAAACCAAAATTCTCATTTGGTTCTTGGAAGTGTATCCCAGTATAATAGAATGCAGCAGAGGGGGAATTGCGGCTGAGGAGGGATTTCCATCCTGTGTGATTTCTGTGCCTTGGGAAAGACAGTGGGCAACGAGAAACAGGACCAAACCAAAGTTGCCAAGAGAATAGGGAAGCTGCTGAAAATATACAGTGATACATTGAGGGTTCTTCTATCTGGAAAGATAAAGGCTAAGAAGGAATAATATGTTTGGTCATGAACATTATGGTCAGAAAACTCATTCACCCAATCCTGAACTATAACCAGGGGGCTCTGGTTAAAGCTAGAGGGAATATGGTTTCGGAATAATGGAAAATCAGACTTCACTTGGTGGGTGGTAAGTTCATGGAACTTATTACCCCAAGCAAGAGTCAGACTGGAAATTAAAATACCCAGTATGCTGTGGAAGATTTTGTTGTTGACAGACTATAATGTCTTAGGAAGAGGAATGAGGATGCCCTGGGATATGTCTCCAAGATATGCTCTTGGAGGTCCCAGAAGGGAAGAAAAACTGGTGGTTTACAGTCCTTCCCAGCATGTCCTTGGCGGACGCAGAGTTCTAAACTGGGCAAGACCTAGAGCCCAGGCTGCTTACCACACACCCTGGGCAGTCCGGAGGGCTGTTTTGCTGAGGAGAGGGGATCTCATAGAAGACTTTTCCTGCTTGAATTTCCTTACCAGCTACAATCTATTGCCAAGAATCCAGGGGTCACTGAGGCAATAAAATGTTGGTGGAAACCTTACATTGCCTACTCTGCCCCATGGAAGCCCCCTGTTGTCATTGATGATAGCTAACAAATGCTATGTTGCTCTTGTTCAGCTCCTCAGACTCTTCGCAACCCCGTGGACTGCAGCACGCCGGGCTTCCCTGTCCTTCACTGTCTCCCGGAGTGTGTTCAAACTCATGTCCATTGAGATGGTGACGCCATCCAACCATCTCATCCTCTGTTGCCCCCTTCTCCTCCTGTACACCAAATACTATGTACAATGTGCTGTTATAAGTAGGTAATGACTTAATCCTCCTAACAACCCTGTAAGATGGATCCCATTGTCATCATCTTCCCTGGCGGCTCAGACAGTAAAGAATCTGCCTGCAATGTGGGAGACCTGGGTTCGATCCCTGGGTCAGGAAGATCCCCTGGAGAAGGGAATGGCAACGCACTCTGGTATTCTTGCCTGGAAAATCCCATGGACAGAGAAGCCTGGAGAGCTACAGTCCATGGGATCACAAAGAGTCAGACAAGACTAAGGAACTAACACTATTTGACAGATGGGGAAATGAAGGCACAGAGAAATAACCTTCCCAAGGCCTCATAGCTAATAAGTGTTCCAGGACTGAAACTCTGGCCGGCTGACTCTGGGATACACAAACCCCACCACGCTGGGCTTCAGGCCATCCCTGCACATCTGCTGGGGGGACACCACTCAGCCAGGTGCTGCCCAGAAGGAATGCAGACCCACTGTTACCTTTCTTTTTCTTTTTTTCAAGAAAAGCCATAAGGGTCCACACTGGGTTCTGGATTGAATAAACCCAGCTAAATCCCCCAGAACTCATCCGGCTTCTGACTTCTGTTCAGCCCACGCCACCTCTCCAACCGACTTGTCTTATGGAGAGAATGCTGTGGTCCATGTCCAAGGACATGAGTAACTAGATGTGGACTCTAAGCAGAGCAGGGGAGACAGGCAGGACACGTGTATAGAAGCAGCTTGGGGCAGGGTGGGGAGGGAGGGTGGGCAAAGGCTGTGAGTTGGCGTGCTTCTGTGTCTGCGGTCTGTCCCCGAGGGAACAGGGTTGCTGGCCTTGTCAGTCAGCAATGAGTAGTAATCTCTGGGTCCCTTGCAGTTCCAGGGCTCAATGAATCCATGGATGTCATCACAGAAAGCAACATCTAAGGCAGAGAGAGATGTTTGATGTTGGGAAGATAGGCTCTGTGGCACATATATACATGTATTACCCGACTGTCCATCCTAAGGCCATCAACCACACAAAATGTGCAGAGCCCAAGGCTACGCAGTGTGGTGTGGGCTGAGAAAGCTGGCAGGGCAGAGGCCGGGCAAGGAGTCCGCAGCATCGGCAGAAGCCTTCCTACAGGGCCGCCCCGTCAGGTTGGGCAGGTTGTGCACCGCCCCTCGCGCGCGCAGAGAGGACCGGGGGCATTCTTCTAGTTTGCACAGAGGTGCTGGTCACTGTGCTGAGCACTCATGGGGCTGTGTGCCCCCAGAGGAGGGACCTTTCTCGTTAACATTGAGCCCTCGTATGTAGCAGGGGCCCCTAAAGAAGTTTGAGGTGCCCTTGTACTCTTCCACACACCCCCACCTGACTCGATTTCTTTCTTTCCATCTTTCCTACTATTGAGAATGCAGGCGGGATTTGGGGATGGGGCACAGGATTCTACCCTGGTTCACCCACCCCTTCCTTCCTGTGGGGCTCCAGGGACCAGAGCCTGACACACCGCCTAGAGGCAGGAACACCGGATCCAGAACTCTGACTCCCCTGTCCCCCCGACACGAACCCTGGGAAGGAGCTGAGGGGGAACCAGGAGGCCAGGCTGCCAGAGGACCTTGTTTGTTTCCTCATTCTGTCCCAAGCTGGAAAAGCCAGGGAGGAGAGCGAGGTCACCCAGCTCCCAGGAGTCAGGGGGCAGTGGGGAGGGCACGGGCGGAGGCTGTCCCATTGCAGGAACAAGGTCTCCC
This sequence comes from Bos mutus, assembly GCF_027580195.1. Lineage (NCBI taxonomy): Eukaryota > Metazoa > Chordata > Mammalia > Artiodactyla > Bovidae > Bos > Bos mutus. The sequence goes on along the minus strand of NC_091620.1, from coordinate 20,308,681 downwards.
AGTTTCCCTCATCACAGATTAGGAAATGCTGACTGAATAAGGATAAGGAAACTGGTCAAGGTCACATAACTAGGAGCTGCAGAGCTGGGCTTTGAACCGGAGGCGGACGCTGTGGCCTCTGCCCAGATTCCCCTTCGGGACTGAAAGCAGCTCCCAGCCAGTCCCTTCCCAGGAAAGACCTCGCCTCAAGGGAGCGGCCATGTCTACTGGCCAACAAGGACAGTCCCCAGGCCAGCTCACTGCCTCGGGGGTGGGTGGGGTCACAAGCCCGGCCTCAGTTTGGGACGACTCTGGGATGGAGGGAGGAGATGCTTCTACGGCATCTCTGCCGCATTTCGACACCCTCTGCCCAGTCCTGCTGCCCTTGCTGCTCCTGTTACCAGGAAACGCTCAGCCTGCAAGTCCCCCTCTTAGCGTAGGCTTTGGAGACACCTACCTAACACACCTCTATCACATGCTGCCTCTCTGCCTCCAGCCTCCCAGGAGTCCACTGAGGGGAGGTTATGGGGACCCAGAGATGAGCAATGGCAGGAGGCCCAACCTCCCCCAGGCTGGAGGGACAGGAATCACGGGCAGTGAGACCTGAGCCCAGGGATCACCCAGGAAACACAGTGGGTCACACTGGGTCTGTCTGGAAGACCCCTACAGGAGACATCCCCAAAGGTGGAAGTGGGTGGGTGAGACCCTGGCATCTCCCTTCCTTCCAGCTTGAGTTTTATGATTATGGACAACTTATGCACATATGGAGTTTATACTGAGGTTGAAATGTGCACATATTGGGGTAATATTAACAATTCAAAGTTTTAAATCTGTTCAGGGTCCATGACAATTTTTTTTCTTTTTCACAGGGAAACAGTGCTGTAGAACACTATGCTGGTGGCCGGGTGGAAGGGGGTGTCCTGGGGAGGAAGTGTGCAGACCATGGCTATCCCCAACCCCAGTGCCAGCCCACACCCTTAAAGGTGCAGAGTTTCGATTGGCTTGATCCTTTCTGGATTGGGGGTGGGCAGCCTTAAACAGCTCTGAGGGCCAGAGAAATTTTAAGGCCAGAGAAATTTTAGGGCCAGGAGGGTTTCTAGAGGTTTCCCCTTTCACTCATTCTCCCCCAGGCCCAGAGCCCTGTACTGAAGCTTAGACAACACATCCCATGGAGAGGGCCCCATAGCTTTGGGGAACCATCGTTCTGGGGATTGGGGACAGCTTGAGGCTTCTTAATCTTAGCCTAGATGGGTATGAGTGTGGGTGTGTGTGAGGTGTGTGTGTGTACATGTTTGTGCACAGTCTCCACTTTCATAGTTCACAGGAGAATGGTGTCTGGACACATCTTTTCAATCTAAAGGAGTCACTGGCATTGGTAATAGATTGTGAATATATCTGGCTTGCATTCCAATGGAGGGAAAGCCCCTCTGGCCCGTTCCCCCAGGAAGGGAAACAGGATCCAGTGGAGAAATGAGAATGGAGGGGCCTGTCCCAGCTCCCAGCTCCCAGGAGGCCAGGCCCAGCTCCGGAGCCTAGCTCTTATCAGTCAGCTGGGGACCTGGGCGAAAGGCACATCTGCTTCTGTTTATTCTTCCTCTTTATCTTAATAGGCCCCCCACCTATCGCTCCCTGCAATATCCCACACCACTGCCCTCGGTACTCGAGTACCTCTCCCTGCCCTCGGGCAAAGACCCAGGGAGGGAGGGCATGGGGACAGACTGGCTGGAGACTTGGTGTCTGGGTTAAGGCTCCTCACTAAACACAGGCTTAACTGGATGCGAAGGTCAAGGTGGAAAAGAAGGAAAAGAGTAAGAGGCTGACGCCCTTCCTCCTGGGAAGAGAACTGGCAGGTTGCTAGGAGCAACCTCAGCTCTAAGAGAAATGTAATTACATTTAAATTTCGGGTTATACCTAAGCTAATAACTCTAACTGGAAATTCCTGTTGGGAGCAGAAAGTTTTCTCTCATTACGAGATAATGGGGAGTCTCTTGCCCTTGAACCCAAAACAGTCAATCTCAAGCTGGGAGGACTTTACTCGGGTAGAGCCTCTATAGCCCACAGGGCACCTTTGTGCAGATTAGAAAAAGGGGCCCCTTCTTCCAGGCGTCACAGCCCTTGACTGGGCAAGTCCCCCCTATCTTTCCTGGCACCCTAGGACATTGAGAACCAGGACACAGTTACATAATCACAACAGATCTCCCTCCAGCCCCTAGCTATCCCTCTCTTTTACCTGGACAGCTGAAGCACTAAACAGATCACCCCAGAAACAGAAAAATGTTGCAGCTGGGAGATGCTTGGAAGGCTTTAACAATGACTTGGTCCAGAGTCCCTGCTCCAATTCACTCCATGATAAGGCTTCTTGTTGAGCTGCCAATCACATTCCAGTCCTCACCCAGGTTATCTTAAATGGTGATTATTGGCATTTTGGAGTGAATGAGAACGTTACCAAATTTCTCAAGGATTTCTTTCTTTACATTTTGTGTAATAGGTACCATTTTAAAGCATGGGGCTTTTGTTTTGTGTTATTATCTATATTATGAAGTTCAGCTCTTTTAAAGCAGTTTCTCTTTTTGTAGCAAAATTGGTGATATATCATGGGGGTTCCAAGCTTGATTTTGGAGTCAGAATGATCTGAGTTCTGATTTTAACTCCTCCACTTGCTAGCTGAATGGCCCTGTGCAATTTGCTTTACTTCACACCCTGATTTTCTCATCTGTAAAATGGGGATATGTAAAAGTATTTACTGCAAAGAATTTGTACATGAATTAAATGCGAAGAGTGAACTCATTGGAAAAGACCCTGATGCTGGGAGGGATTGGCGGCAGGAGGAGAAGGGGACGACAGAGGATGAGATGGCTGGATGGCATCACCAACTCGACGGACATGAGCTTGGGTAAACTCCGGGAGTTGGTGATGGACAGGGAGGCCTGGCGTGCTGAGATTCATGGGGTCGCAAAGAGTCGGACACGACTGAACTGAACTGAACTGAATGCGTGGAAAACACTTGCAGAGTACCTGGCACACAGTAATAATAAACAATTAGCTAGTATTAAGCTTATTTTAAATGGTAAGGAAAGTGACATCTTATAGGTAATTGAGGAGGATGGCCATGTTTTCTGTCCCTTGAACAAATGGCCAATCCCAAATCTCAGGCAGGGAAAGAGAGCCTAGGGCATCAAATTGTGCCAGAAAACAAAGAAGTATTCAAAAGATATAGGAGCTAGCTGAAAAGGATTCTTACTGGCCAAATTTGAGAAAACCAGAGCATCAAAATAAATAATGACTGGTAGCACAATGAATAAAACAAAATCCACATGATCACTGTGATAATCAAAACAAAAGAGAAAGGAAGCAAAATACTGGTCCATAAAACTGAAAGGAATAATAGAATTGGAAACCACATTTTCGCACCCTGCAATAAAATAAGTGATCTAAGCAAAGATCATCACTGGAACTACTGGGTGAAAGAGTAAAATATTTACACTGGGTTAAAGTAACATCGGAGAAGGCGATGGCACCCCACCCCAGTACACTTGCCTGGAAAATCCCATGGCCGGAGGGGCCTGGTGGGCTGCAGTCCATGGGGTTGCTAAGAGTTGGACACGACTGAGCGACTTCACTTTCACTTTTCACTTTCCTGCATTGGAGAAGGAAATGGCAACCCACTCCAGTGTTCTTACCTGGAGAATCCCAGGGACCGGGGAGCCTGGTGGGCTGCCGTCTACGGGATCGCACAGAGTCAGACACGACTGAAGCGACTTAGCAGCAGCAGTAGCAGCAGCAAAGTAACACCCACAGATGACTTACAAATTACTTACAAATGGAAAACTTCTCTTTACACTGGAGAGATCTGGTAGTCACCATCTTCACCAAGCAATCAAACTGAGCACCTAGTAGTGCAACAATTATGCACCTTCTGATATATTATAATCCAAAATACACAATACCACCTATGAATTATTCCTGTCGAAGTGATGAACATACTTCTAACCAAGCCTCATGACCTACACTCGAGTTTACAAAAAATATGGGGATAGAGGAACAGTTAAATTATATCAAGAAAAATCAGAAAGACAAGTTCACAGTGTGGAACACAATATAAGATAATTAAGCTATGACAAAGGCTCTTTTTTTAACCAGACTTTTGCGGGGTTCCTCTGAACCCTCTTTCATCAAGGTCTCCACCCTGCCTTGGGCCTACCCCACCCAATCTCTGCAGGTGGTAATGGAGGTGCATACGTGCTCAGTGGTGCCCGACTGTGACCCCATGGGCTCCTCTGTCCATGGAATTTTCCAGGCAAGAATACTAGAGTGGGTTGCTATTTCCTTCTCCAGGGGATCTTCCCAACACAGGGATCGAATCCGCATCTCTTGGGTCTCCTGGTTTTGTGGGTGGGTTCTTTACCAATCAAGCCACCCCGCTATCTGATCTCCTTTAATATCTGATCAAGTTCCTCCTCTTCTACCCATGATCAGGTCTAAGCTCTCGGCATATCTCTAGCGAGAATAGCAAGAATCCTGTTAAACCAGTTTAGCAAGATCCCCCTCCCCCCATCTTGTCTCCATCACCATACACTGACTCCCTCACCTGCCTTTTGGCCATATATCCCCAGCTAACCTGGCTGTATTCAGAGTTGAACTCCTTCTCACTCCTCTGTTGCAATAATCGTGCATAAAATCTTTATAGTTTGAGAATAATTTTTTCTCTTTTTTTTTCATTTTAAAGGTAGATTACTATAGAATGAAAGAAATTAGAGAGACATAACAAATGAATATAAGATACCTTGGTTGGATCCTGACCAAAAAAGAAAGTCTGCAAAAGTTATTTTGAGTGCAATTGGATCCTTTTGATTATGAATTGGAAATTATAGAATGAGTCTTAATTTTCTTAGATGTGGTAGTGGCATTGATATGAAAAGAATGTTCGTACTCCATGAAATATCTGGCTTTTGGGAATTCCTGTGTTTAGAGGTTGTATTAATTTTCTAAAACTTCTATAGCAAACAATCACAAGCTAGGTGGTTTACAACAAAAGAAATGTATCCTCTTTCAGTTCTGGAGGCTAAAGGTCTCAAACCAGGTATCAGCTGGACCATGCTGTGTTTGAAGGCACCAGGAGGTGATCTTTCCTTGCTTCTTCCTAGCATCTGGTGTTTGCTGGCAACCTGATGGGGTTCCTTGGCTTAGGACAGCACTAACTCCATCTCTGCCTTCGTGGTCACTTGTCCTTCCCTATGTGTTTCTCTGGGACTTCAGTCTCTCCCTCCTTATAAGGACATCAGTTATTGGGTTTAGGGCCCACCTTAACCCAATATTCTCTCATTTTAACCTGATTACATCCGCAAAGACCCTGCTTATAATAAGGTCACGTTCACTGGTACCAGGGGTTAGGACTTCTCCTTGGGGGAAACATAATTTGACCCACAATGAGAATAAAATGTCAAGATGTCTGAAATTTACTTTCAGATGTCTCAGCAGAAAATTTTATAGCCAGAGACAAAGAAAACGAAAAAAAAAAAAGTCTTGAAATATTAATAATTGTAGAATCTAGGTGGGAGGTAGAGGATAAACATTATATTCTTTCAACCTTTCTCTAAGTTTGACATTCTCAAAATAAATAGTTGAAGGAAAAATAGATTCATAGCAATTCCTTCATCCACAATCCTGTTATTTCATAAACCTGAGGAAGGGCCTAGGAATATGTATTTTTAGCAAAGATTCTCACTGTTAATAAGCACTCAAAAGTGATTCTAATGCACTGCTAGGATTGAAAAGTACTAGTTGATATTAAAAACTCACATGGATATATTTAAATCCCTTGACACCTTTCTATCAATATACTCTAAGATGTATTCTTTTGAGGACACAGATTATGTAAAGTTAAATCAACCAACACAGCATGTAGACACATTATGTAAAAGTGGTGAGCATCTCTGTCACTGATCAATGTAACAATATCTAACAATTTCTTATTATATGTGTTTCACAGTAGGGAAGTATCTCTGAAGTAAATGTGTTTCTCTAGAACATCAATAGGCTTCAGCTAGAATTTTTTTCTGATCCTTCTTTCTACTCTTACCTCTCCTGCAGATATATTTGGTTTTCGTTTTTAAGATTGTGCTCGTGCTTGGTCATGTCCAACTCTCTGTGACCCTTTGGACTGTAGCCCCCTAGACTCTTCTGTCCATTGGATTTCCCAGGCAAGCGTCCTGGAGGGGGTTGCCATTTCCTCTTCCAGGGGATCTTCCTGACCCAGGGAGTGAATCTGCATCTCCTGTGTCTCCTGCATTGCAGGCAGATTCTTTACCCACTGAGCCATCAGGGAAGCCCAATGGATGCATGTCTTTTTTTTTTTTTCCAAGTCTCTTTGCTCATATTTTAGTGGGGCTTGGGGAGGAGGCTGAAGTTTATACACATGTTCATTCAATCTGCTGTTTAATTGGAAGTCCTCAGAACCCACAGTTTTCAAATCCAGTTTTATTGATGTCAGCTTCCTCATGTAAACTAGTCCTGATTTCAAAATGGAAGGCAAGCAGAAATGTGACTTGATTCACGCAGTTGGAAGACCCACTTTCCAAAAATGCTTTTGGCGTGTGGTTAAGGCTGAATGATCAGTCTGAGTATAATCGTCTGACCATCATGTGTGGACTGGGTACACACAGCCCAGCCCCACAATCCCAGCCTCGTCCCTTCTGATGAAATACGAGTGCCCACAAACAGAAGGTTCCTCTTCTCTCACCCTGGAATAAACATGAAGGTCTCCTGGGACTGTGGTCTTAGGACTCTAGCTCTGCCCCTAACGTCTTCAGTCCCTTTACTGAGAACTGAGTCATTGCAACACCATGCTCTGCCAGCTGTCTCAGCACAAGAAAAGCTTTGCTGTGGTATGAGGTTTTGTGGGCTGCAAACTACATCTAGGTCAGCAAATTAAACTCCACAGTGTGGTTACCAAGTCCAGCTTCATCTGGCTAAAGGGCTGTCTGATTTCACCCTCTGGGCACTGGCTCTTCTGGTGTTTGGGATACAAGGCCTCTCTGTGGGTGTTTAAGGTACAACCCTGCAGGCCTAAACCCCGGGGTGACACGTGCCTAAGCTCAGAATCCTATTTTCGCCACCAGGGCTCCTGGGCACTTGAGAGTAACAATACTCTGTCCCTGCAGATATATTGTGATTTGTGTCTGTGTGCTGGGACAAAGTGGGGAAATGGAGATGTATTTCTTTGTTCCTCAGTTTCACCCACTGTTTTTCCTTCCTGCCACGTGGACCCAAACATGAGCCTTTTTTCTCAGTTCCCTTTCATGGAAGTTTTTCAGAAAGAGCTCACAACAGATGGCAAACTGGTCTACCTAGATAGGGCTTTACAAAGAGCAGTATCTCTGGAATCCCCTCGCAGGCCAATGGTTAGGACTTGGGGCTTTCACTGTTATGATCCTGGGTTCCATTCCTGGTTGAGAACTAAGATCTTGCAAGCTATGCAGCCAGAAAACAATAACATCAACAAAGAGTAATGTCTTGATGGGCTATGGTTTTATATCTTGGTTCAGGAACTGGGTCTCAGTTTTTATAGTGGATAAAGTCCTCAGAGACTAAATCATATTAAAAATTCAAAACAATTCAGGAAATATTTATTTGAAGGCTTGATGCTATCCAGGTCTCTGGAATATAGGAAAGAAAACCAGACTTGCTATCTTCCAGAAACTCTTTAACTATGGGGGAAGAATAACACTAGTGGATGGCTACGTACTGTACTGCCTAGCACCTATTCATGCTTTTCCTGGTAATAGAAACCCAAGTTTACCCTGAGGAGAACCCCCTCCTCCATCCTTAGTCCGTGTGCCTTCAATGCCAGGTTCTATAGCTGAGGCATCGACTCAGGCCTGGCCACAGTGACTGATTTAGAGATGGCAATCTCAAAAACAACAGAATGATCTCTGTTCATTTCCAAGGCAAACCATTCAATAGCACGGTAATCCAAGTCTATGCCCCGACCAGTAATGCTGAAGAAGCTGAGGTTGAATGGTTCTATGAAGACCTACAAGACCTTCTAGAACTAACACCCCAAAAAGATGTCCTTTTCATTATAGGGGACTGGAATGCAAAAATAGGAAGTCAAGAGACACCTGGAGTAACAGGCAAATTTGGCCTTGGAGTACAGAATGAAGCAGGGCAAAGGCTAATAGAGTTTTGCCAAGAGAATGCACTGGTCATAGCAAACACCCTTTTCCAAGAACACAAGAGAAGACTCTACACATGGACATCACCAGATGGTCAACACCGAAATCAGATTGATTATATTCTTTGCAGCCAAAGATGAAGAAGCTCTATACAGTCAGCAAAAACAAGACCAGGAGGGGACTGTGGCTAAGATCATGAACTCCTTATTGCCAAATTCAGAATGAAATTGAAGAAAGTGGAGAAAACCACTAGACCATTCAGGTATGACCTATATCAAATCCCTTATACAGTGGAAGTGAGAAATAGATTTAAGGGACTAGCTCTGATAGAGAGAGTGCCTGATGAACTATGGATGGAGGTTCGTGACATTGTACAGGAGACAGGGATCAAGACCATCCCCAAGAAAAAGAAATGCAAAAAGCAAAATGGCTGTCTGAGGAGGCCTTACGAATAGCTGTGAAAAGAAGGGAAGTGAAAAGCAAAGGAGAAAAGGAAAGATATATCCATTTGAATACAGAGTTTCAAAGAATAGCAAGGAGAGATAAGAAAGCCTTCCTCAGTGATCAATGCAAAGAAATAGAGGAAAACAATAGAATGGGAAAGACTAGAGATCTCTTCAAGAAAATTAGAGATACAAAGGGAACATTTCATGCAAAGATGGGCTCGATAAAGGACAGAAATGGTAGGGACCTAACAGAAGCAGAAGATATTAAGAAGAGGTGGCAAGAATACACAGAAGAACTCTACAAAAAGATCTTCATGACCCAGATAATCATGATGGTGTGATCACTGACCTAGAGCCAGACATCCTGGAATGTGAAGTCAAATGGGCCTTAGGAAGCAACACTATGAACAAAGCTAGTGGAGGTGATGGAATTCCAGTTAAGCTATTTCAAATCCTGAAAGATGATGCTGTGAAAGTGCTGCACTCAATATGCCAGCAAATTTGGAAAACTCAGCAGTGGCCACAGCACTGGAAAAGGTCAGTTTTCATTCCAATCCCAAAGAAAGGCAATGCCAAAGAATGCTCAAACTACCACACAATTGCACTCATCTCACATGCTGGTAAAGTAATGCTCAAAATTCTCCAAGCCAGGCTTCAATACATGAACCGTCAACTTCCAGATGTTCAAGCTGGTTTTAGAAAAGGCAGAGGAACCAGAGATCAAATTGCCAACATCTGCTGGATCATCCAAAAAGCAAGAGAGTTCCAGAAAAACATCTACTTCTGTTTTATTGACTATGCCAAAGCCTTTGACTGTGTGGATCACAATAACTGTGGAAAATTCTGAAAGAGAAGGGCATACCAGACCACCTGACCTGCCTCTTGAGAAACTGTATGCAGGTCAGGAAGCAACAGTTAGAACTGGACATGGAACAACAGACTGGTTCCAAATAGGAAAAGGAGTACGTCAAGGCTGTATATTGTCACCCTGTTTATTTAACTTATATGCAGAGTACATCATGAGAAACGCTGGGCTGGAGGAAGCGCAAGCTGGAATCAAGATTGCCAGGAGAAATATCAATAACCTCAGATATGCAGATGACACCACCCTTATGGCAGAAAGTGAAGAGGAACTAAAGACCCTCTTGATGAAGGTGAAAGAGGAGAGTGAAAAAGTTGGCTTAAAGCTCAACATTCAGAAAACTAAGATCACGGCAGCCGGTCCCATCACTTCATGACAAATAGATGGGGAAACAGTGGCTGACTTTATTTTTCTGGGCTCCAAAATCACTGCAGATGGTGATTGCAGCCATGAAATTAAAAGACGCTTATCCCTTGGAAGGAAAGTTATGACCAACCTAGACAGCATATTAAAAAGCAGAGCCATTACTTTTCCAACAAAGGTCTGTCTAGTCAAGGCTATGGTTTTTCTAGTGGTCATGTATGGATATGAGAGTTGGACTGTGAAGAAAGCTGAGCGCCGAAGAATTGATGCTTTTGAAACTTGGTGTTAGAGAAGACTCTTGAGAGTCCCTTGGACTGCAAGGAGATCCAACCAGTCCATCCTAAAGGAGACCAGTCCTGGGTGTTCATTGGAAGGACTGATGTTGAAGCTGAAACTCCAATACTTTGGTCACCTGATGCGAAGAGCTGACTCATTTGAAAAGACCCTGATGCTGGGAAAGATTGAAGGCAGGAGGAGAAGGGGAGGGCAGAGGATGAGATGGTTGGATGGCATCACTGACACAATGGACATGGGTTTGGGTGAACTCCGGGACTTGGTGATGGACAGGGAGGCCTGGCGTGCTGCAGTCCATGGGGTCAAAGAGTCGCACACGACTGAGCGACTGAACTGAACTGATGGAACCTAATCAAAACCAAGATATTATTTGCAGAACAGAAATAGAGACGGAGGTAGAGAAGAGACATGTGGACACAGAGTGGGAGGGGAGGGTGGGATGAACTGGGAGAGCAGCACTGATATATACACACTCAGTTCAGTTCAGTGCACTTGCTCAGTCGTGTCCGACTCTTTGCAATCCCATGGACTGCAGAACCCCAGGCCTCCTTGTCCATCACCAACTCCTGAGCCTGCTCGAACTCATGTTCATTGAGTCAGTGATGCCATGCAACCATCTCATCCTCTGTCATTTCCTTCTCCTCTTGCCTTCAATCTTTCCCAGCATCAGGTCTTTTCCAATAAGTCAATTCTTTGCATCAGGTGGCCAAAGTATTGGAGTTTCAGCTTCAGCATCAGTCCTTCCAATGAATATTCAGGGTTGATTTCCTATAGGATTAACTGGTTTAATCTCCTTGCAGTCCAAGGAACTCTCAAGAGTCTTCTCCAACACCACAGTTCCAAAGAACAATTCTTCAGTGCTCAGCTTTCCTTATATCCCATACATATATATGTATACATATAGCCAATTCACTTCCTTGTACAGCAGAAACTAACACAACATTATAAAGCAATTATACTCCAGAAAAAAAGTTAATGATATGCATGAAGTGTTTGATCATACTGTTTTGGGGAGAGACACTAGATCATTTTTGCTTGGATTACAAGGAGGATGTGAGCCAAGAGTTGCCAAAAGCCACAAGACAGAGCCCAGGAATGAGGCCAGCACAGCAAAAGCCAGATCAGAATGAACGAGAAAGACCGACTTTCTTGGTCAAGCCATTCTTCATGTTCCATATATTTCTAGACTTTTCTGCTAATTGTTTCAACAGTTATTTTTATTTGTTTAAGCTAGTTAGATGGGGTTTTAAGTTGCAACTAAAAAAGCTCTATGTTGCAACTAAAAACTTGAATAGTGTCCCCCTCCCCAAATTCACATCCACCCAGAATTTCAGAATGTGACCTTATTTGAAAACAGAGTCTTTGAAGATGTAACTAGTTAAGGCTGTTAAGGTGAAAGCACCTTGGATATAGGGTATGCCCTAAATCCAATGACTGGTGTCCTTCTAAGATGGGGCAAGGACTAAGAGATACAGAGAAGAAAGCCATGTGGAGGGACAGAGAGGGATTGGAGCCATGCTACTCAAGGCCTAGGAATGCCTAGGGCCACCAGGAACTAAGAAGAGGCAAGGAAGTAACCTATGAGCATCAGAAGGAACCTGGTCCTTCTGATACCTTTTTTTTTTTTACTTTTTTTGTAATGCAGCATGTGGCATCTTAGTTCTCCAAGCAGGGATGAAACCCATGCCTCTTGAATCCGAAGCATGGAGTCTTAACCACTGGACCACCAGGGAAGTCCCTCTTCTGACACCTTGATTTCACACTTTTAGCCTCTAGAACTGTAAACGTTCCATTGTTTTAAGTTTGTGTTCTTCATTCCAGCTGCCCTAGGAACAAAAATACTCTAATACATGAAAGGATTCAATAAATATTTATTGATACCTAGTATGTGTCCGAAGAGATTTTAGCTCATTATTGACCAGGGGATTCTTGCAGAAACTAAATCGGTCTGTGGCTGGTGACTTTTATTTTGGCCTGCTAAAAATGAATTCTGTTATTGCACTAACACTTTGTAGGTTATCACATTCAACAGTGTGGGTGACCTGGGTTCAATCCCTGGGTTGGAAAGATCCCTTGGAGAAGGGGACAGCTACCCACTCAGGTATTCTGGCCTGGAGAATTCCATAGACTGTATAGCCCATGGGGTCACAAAGAGTCAGACATGACTGAGTTACTTTCATTTTCACATTCAACAGTTACACATGAAACACCCTTAAAGTCTTCTAATTTTTGTGAAATGTTATCTTCAGTCTATTCTTCTGTAGAAGCAAAGGAGCGTTCTCCAGCACTGTGAGTTTCATTTTCACTTTCTGTATCAGAACCAGTCACTAAGGTTTCTGTCTTTTTGTTGGTCTAACATTCACATTGTCTGAATCAGAACTATATTCTGAAGAACTGTCATCTTCTGAGACACTCGTGTAAATGTTGCTCAGACAATCAGAACAAGTCTCCACATAAAATTCACCGAAAAATTCTTCTTTACTCAAAATTTCGTGATGGATCATCTTGAAAAGTTTTACATTTATAACATACACGAGGTTGGAACAGGCTTCCCTGGTGGCTCACTGGGAAAGAATCCACCTGCCAATGCAGGAGACGCAGGTTTGATCCCTGGGTCAGGAAGATCCCTTGGAGGAGGAAATGGCAACCTACTGCAGTATTCTTGTCTGGGAAATCACACAGACAGAAGGAGTCTGGTGGGCTGTAGTTCATGGAGTTGAAAAAGAGTCGCACAACTTAGTGACTAAATGACAGCAGAAGCAATGTTGGAACAGAAACCTAATGGGGCAAAATGTGAATGAGGACAATCATAAGTCGTATAAGGAACCCTTGATCAATTTTAAGCTCTAACAACTTCCTCCAGTGATGTTAATTGTATCATTCTCTAAAAACCTATTGATATATCTGAGATCAATAATGTTTGGGTAACAAAAGATATATTGATACGTCTCTGGTCAATAATGTGCTGTTATCATCAAATTCAGAGAAAAATGTCATGGAGAGTGTAGAGGGGTATTTGGGCTGGGACATTATGCAGCCTGAAGAATCGTCTGCCTCATCAACCTGCCCCACCCTGGATGCCTCTGCCAGGCCCTGGAGAAACTAGAGAATTCTTGTTCTCCAGACCTTTCTGGCCTTCTGACAGGTCGTTCTCCTAATATAAGAACTTCCTTCTTCAGCATGGGAATGAGCTCTGTTTGATATAATTGAAAATATTTCTCCTCGTTTGTTGTCTTTTGACTTTGTGTAGACTGATCTTTGCCCTGTAGAATTTTCACCCTTTACATAGTCGAATTTATCAATGACTTTGTGGCTAATAGTTGTTTTTTTTTTTTTTTCCAATTCCCCTGTTTTCAAGTGTACTGTACTGTGGAAGAAGGTATTTCTTTTCAAATTTTTTCTTCTTGTGGTGAAATACACATAACTTACAATTTACTATCTTAATCATTTTTAATTGTATAATTCAATGGTTTTCAGTACATTCATGTTGCTATTCAATCATCACCACCATCCATCTGCAGGAGTCTTTTCGTCTAACAAAACTGAAATTATACCCATTGAACAATAACTCCCTATTTCTCCCTTCACCCAGCCCCTGGCAACCACCACTCTACTCTTTGTCCCTGTGATTTTGACTAAGTATAATGTAGGTTTCTTTTATCTTTACTTTGTTTCCCTTCCCTGCTCTTCCATCACCTTTATTGAGTGTTCTCCCAAAAAAGCAACAGTAATAACACTACCATTTGGGTCCAGGCGTTACACCCAAGGCTTAGTACAGTGGCTCCAGTCTTCCCAGTATCTGCTAGGCAGGTGATATTCTGCCCATTTTACAGCTAAGGAAAGTATGGCCCATAGAAGTTACACAATCACCCCATTAAAGGTCTCACAGTTCTTAATTGGAAGAGGGAAGAGTCATGCTTGTGTTTGTCCAAACCAAAGCCAGGGCTTCTTCTTTAACACCATTCAGAAGCCTTGTGTCTACACCCTCAGACTACAGATGGCTGATCTTGCCTCTGTTGATTATTCCTAGCTTGACCGTCACAGGAAAAGCTTATTTTCAATTATTATATATAACTTTTTCACCTTACAACTGAGTTATAAGATATAGCTCTATTAACATCATGGGAGAACAAAAGCAAATAGTTACTAAAAAGCAAATTCTATCCTCAAGGTCAAAGTTCCAAAGTACAGCCCCCAGAGGCTCCCACGGTCTGGGCCCCCCTCCGCTATCTGGTCTCTCTCAGGTGGACGACCTCCCGCTGCCATCTGGATTGCCCTAACCACAGGAAGCACAGGGGAGTTCGCACTTCAGCCCGGTGGAACTCTTCTTCCTATGTGAGAGCTGTGCTTCATTTAAGGACGTGTAAACAATGGTAAATAATACTGTATGTGGTCTAGGGCTGCCCTAAGGATGTGGCTCATGACAGGAATGTTTCTCACTTGTAGAGAACAAACATTTGAGGTGAAGATGTGACGGGGGTAGGTTTCTTCTGAGGCCTCTCTCCTTGGCTTGTAGATGACTGTCTTCGTACTGTGTATTGGTCTGCTTGGGTCACCATAACAACATACCACAGACAACGTGCCTTAAACAACAGAAATTTGTTTTCTCACAGCTGTGGAAGCCGGAGTCCAAGATCAAGGTGCTGACCTGGTCGGGCTCTGGGGAGCACTCCCTTATCGGCTCTGAGACAGCCACCTTCTCTCTGTCTTCTCATCTCCTCACAGGGTGGAAAGGGTTCTGGGGTCTCTTTCTCTTCTTACAAAGGTGCTATCATGCAGTCCTGCCTTAGCTCAGACTGCTATAGCAAATACCATAAACTGGGTGGTATATATAAGTAAAAGTTTATTTCTCAGAGTTCGAGAGGCTGGAAGTCCAGGCTCCGGTGCCAGTACTGGTCGCGTTCTGGTGAAGGCCTCCTTCCAGGTTGCAGACTGTGGACTCGTGTGTCCTCAGGTGGCAGAGAGCAGAGCGTAGTAAGCAAGCTCTCCGGTGACTATTAGAAGGGTGCTGATCCCATTCATGAGAGCTCCACCCCTAGGACCTCATCTCATGCTGGTTACCCCACAGAAGCCCCACCTTCTACCACCACCACAGAGAGGGGTGTATAGTTTCTGCATATGCATTTTGGAGGACACAAACCTTCAGTCCCTAACAGGGCTCTGCCCTCATAACTTCATCTAAACCTAATTATCCCCCAAAGTCTCCATCTGAAAATACCATTACCTTGAAGGGTTAAAGCTTCAACACATAAACTTGGGGGGCAGGGGACACAAATATTTAATCCATCTCACATCGTCTTCTCTGCCAGTCTGTGTCCAAATTTCCTCTTCTTATAAGACCGTATTCCAATGACCTCATTTAACCTCTGTAAAGGTCCTATCTCTAAAGGCAGTCACATTCTGAGGTTCTGGGAATTAGTATGTCAATATATGGATTTTTTTGGCCACATCACCAACATGTAGGATCTTAGTTCCCCAACTGGGGATCAAACCTGTGCTCCCTGCAGTGGAAGCACTGAGTCTTAACCACTGGATCGCCAGGGAACTCCCTCAGTGTATGAATTCTGAGGGGACAAAATTCAGCCCCAAACACTACTCTCTGAGCCTCAAAGAATGAAAAGATTTTTCCAAGTCTGGTATAACTAAGCTCTCCCTTGCCTGTGATATACTCAAGGACTCTCAGATTCACCGGGTATCTACCGCCCCTACCCTCACTCTCAGCAAATTATTATTACAAAAGTGCTCAGATATATAGAAAGATTGAAAGAACAGCACAACGATCACCCACATACCCCCACTTAGATTTAAAAACTGCTGACATTGTGGGGGGCTTCCCTGGTGGCTCAGTGGTAAAGGGTCGACCTGCCAGTGCAGGAGACACAGGTTCAATGCCTGGTCCAGGAGGATCCCACATGCTCAGAGCAACTAAGCCCGTGCGCCACAACTACTGAGCCTCTGCTCTAGAGCCCGGGAGCCTCAGTTATTGAGACCACATGCCCGAGAGCCCATGCTTTGCAAGTGAAGCCACTGCGCTGAGAAGCCTGTGTGCCTCAGTGAAGAGTAGCCTGCAGTCTCCAAAACTAGAGAAAAGCCCAGGCAGCAACAGAGACCCAGCACAGCCGAAAATAAATAAATAAAGCTTTAAAAGATTGTTGATACCTTTTGCTTTATTTCTAGGTGTGTGTTTTTTCCCCAAATGCTTGAAAATAAGTTTTGGAAATCATATTTCACTAAATGCTTTAGTAGGTGCCTCCTAAAAATCAACATAGCGGACAATCCTTGCCTGAAAGAGTTATTTCCTTGATTGGCCTCCTACCAGTTTGAACCTGAGTTTACCCCTCAAAAGGCTTAACACTCAGTCATTAACGTATGTAGTAGGATAAGGCTCAATCCCTTGCTCTTAGAAGCTTTTCTCTTTCCTGTGATTCCTCTAACTTATCTCCTCAGTCTGAAGAGAACAGACCCACTGGCTGGTTCCCTGGTGCCTGGAAATTCAACACCAGGAGAACAAGAATCTGAACCATTTGTGGGGGTCAGTGGCAAGGGAGGAGAAGTGCCAAGGTGAAATAAGACAAACCAAATAAATACATCTGAAATTACGAGCAGAATAAGTTGAAGAAAGTACCTGATGCAGAGGTGAAGATCCCAGCAGAGAGGAGGAATTCTGTGACTTGGGAAAGGGGGGTCCGGAAGAGCCTAGCTTCTGTGTGTAGCCCAGGGGGTACCGGGCCATCACGGGGTCTCCCAGGTGACCCGGAAGCCCCCGATCTTCTGTCCCAACGCCCCCATGGTCCGCACCAACACTGGGAGCTACAGGAACCCCAGGAAGTGCGTCTGTGGAGCTTGTGAGAAGCCAGGGCAGCAGGGCCGGCTCTGCTCCCCACAAACGCCACTTCCCTCCTGCCCCTCGGTGGGCCATCTTCCTGCCTCAAGCCTGCTAGGCAGGAGCTTCCTGCTGCGCTTCCCTGTTGCCTTAGCACCTGGAAGAGATTAACTTAGCTGGCAAACCCGGAGAGCTCCTAGCGTGCTTCCTTTTCAACATGATTTGTAAAACAAAATATTGAATGAGATCAGTTCCAGCACTCTCCCTTGAGATCCACATAAAATCTACAGAGAAGTGTCCATTTATCACTACCCTGGGGCTTCCTGTTTTGAGCCTGACCTGTTCTTGGCAGACCCTCCACCCTGGTTTCACCACGTTGAAAGACCTGGGCAGACTTAACTCTCTCTCTCCCCTCCTCTTCGTTCCCTGCCCTGTTCCTTCTGGTTCAGGCATCAGGGCAGGACTCCAGGACCCAAAAGACAGGAGAGGTGGCTGAGTCACTTTTGAGTCACATCCCCTCTGGTCTATACTCGCCCCTTTTCTTTTCTAGGTAACAGTTCATGAACGTGGGGGACCCACCCCCTCCATTCTGGGCAGGCAAAGGAAATGCAGACCCCTCTGGACAAAACTCGCCCTGATGTTCTCAGAGAGAGCAATCGTCAGACTGGGGTGTAGCTTAGGAAGAGCCAACAGGTCAAGTTCAAAAACAAAGACCTGGCTAGGCCTGACTGTTGGGGAAAACAATGGGAGTGTTGGTCACAAAATAGGGAAGGAGAACCACAGAGCTCCTTGGATCTACTTTAAGGCCGCTAAATCCTAATGACAAATAGCCAGATGATTGTTATACATCTACCCAGCACCCTTTTCCAGCTTCTCTTAGACCCCAGCTCCCAAACACAGGGTGTGCATGTGACCCTGGCTGTCCAATCATGGTGCCCTGTTGCCCTGTACCTGCTGCCACGCAGCCCAGAGAGACCTCTTGTAATTGATTGCAATTTAAAAGCAAGTACGGGGACCTCCTGGTGGTCCAGTGGCTAAGATTCTTCACTCCCAGTCCAAGGGTTTTATCCTTAGTTAGGGACACAGGAGACATGGGTTCGATCCCTGGGTCAGGAAGATCCCCTGGAGAAGGAAATGGCAACCCACTCCAGAATTCTTGTTTGGAAAATCCCATGGACAGAAGAGCCTGGTGGGCTACAGTCCATACGGTTGCAAACAGTCAGACTTGACTAAGCAACGGAGCATCACATAGGCTTGGAACTAGATTTCACATGCCACAACTAAAGATCCTGTGTGCCCTGCTAAGACCCCGTACAGCCAAATAAATAAATAAAAATAAACAAATATGTAAAACTGCTGGGTGCCTGCCCCGATATTCATTTTCATCTTATTCTCCAGTAACAGAAGTCCAGTTTTTAAAAATTGTGGTAACGCTCACATACCACCATTCGCACTTTTCAGGTGTACAATCATAAGGTGGACCAACCATCACCACTGTCTAGTTCCAGAACGTTTTCATCACCCACAGACTTTATTCTGTTCAGTTGCCAGTGCTGCAAGCTCAAGGACTTCGTTTCTCAACTTCCCTTTCCGTGAGATGTGGCTTTCTGATTAGGTTTTAGCCAATGAAATGTGAGCAGAAGTGTGAGGGACTCCCAGAGAAGCTCCTTGAAAGGATGTGACACCCTTTTGGTCCTTTCCTGTTTCTTTCCTCTGCTGACCTTAAATATCAGCGTTTCATCTATGGGTCTGGCAGAAGAACTGAGCTAGTCGGGGTGTTCACCCCCACTGTGGTCAGTATGGGTCTTAAGAAGAAGTTCCCTTCTTAGTTGAGATAAACAGATACACACTATTTATACAAAAAAAAAAAAAAAGATAAACAGGGGCATTCTCTGGCGGTCCAGTGGTTAGGACTCCATGCTTCCACAGCAGGGGACGTGGATTCAATCCCTAGTCAGGGAACTAAGATCCTGAAGGTCAGGTGGTGCTCAGTCAAAAAAAAAAAAGATAAACAATAAGTTCCTTGTATAGCACAAAGAACTATACTTATCATCTTCTAATAACCTATAATGGAAAATAATCTGAAAAAGAATATATACAGAGAATATATGACTGAATCACTTCACCATACACCTCAATCACTGTCAATCAACTAAACTTCAATAAAAATAAATAAAAGGAGTTTCCACTGCTGCATATTAATGCTGAAAGCACCCTAGCCCAGATCCACAAACAGGTGTGAAGACTCCTTGGCTCCTGGGAGAGACGCCAGTGGAACAGGCTGCCAGCCCTGCCCGTGGTCCTGGGCTGTCTTGGCTGAAGATCCATCTCTGAGGTATGCCCATTTGATTTGACTCTATCTCCAAGTCACTTGAACCTTGACAGCTAGAGTCCCCCTCCCGTGCCTGATGACCTCTCTCAGTTACATGTGCCCTGGACAATAAGTTTATACAGCGCTCGCTCTGCGCCAAGCTCTGATCTAAGGACCTTACCTGGATCGACCCAAGCTAATCCTTACAGTAACCCTAGGAGGTTAGAATCACTATCTCCTTTTCAGAGGTGAAGAAACTGAGGCACAGGGCACATTTATTTCACTGTGTGGCATTTCGTCTTAGAAAATAGGATAAAATGCCAGACAGTGAAATAAATGTGAAATAAATCCTCCTTCCACCCCTGTCTGCCCCAAACCCACCCCCCATATCTTAGCTCCACAGCTCAGATGGTGGTATAAATAAGCAGAATTTAACCAGCTACCTATTGGTTGTATCCAAACTCTTGCTATGTCAACAAAACTGCAACAATTATATTTGTATTATATATGTATAATATATATATATATATATATATATATATATATATAAAAAAAACTTAGTTCATGTACTTAACCTGTTAGATGAATTACTAAAAGTGGGATTTCTGAGCCAAAATCCTGGGCATTTGCAATTTTGATGGATATTGCTCTCTGTAGAGATTGAAACAATTTGTCCTCCCATGAACAATGTTTGGGACCACCTGTTGGTTTGTTTTCTCTTTTCCTTTTAATTTTTATTGGAGTATAGTTGATTTACAATGTGGTGTTCATTTCAGGTGTACAGCAAAATGAATCAGTGAAATGTAAATATATATCCACTCTTTTTTTTAAGATTCTTTGCCATACATGAGACCACCTGTTTGCCATAGCTTTACCAACACACCAAAATATTACCAGATTTTGCCAAATTGATGATAGGCAAAAAATACACAGAGAACTTCATTGTACTTTAAATTGCTATGTACTGAGTTAGATTGAGCATCTTTTTTACATGTTCAAGGGCTACGACTTATGGTTTTTGCTGTTGTTGTACTGACATCCCCCTTTTGTCGGACCTTTCTAGCATCGTCATTCTTGCCTTATAAATAATGGTCCAGGAATGTCCTTGGGCATACTGCCCTGAGCACATGTGCAAGTGCTTCTCTGAAGATACAGGCCAGGAAGTATGGCTGCTAGATGGAACGTTATGTACACGTAAAATTTCATCAGATTCTGCCAGATGGCTTTTCAAAAGAGGCAGTGCCAATTTATACTTCACTAGTAGCGTTTGAGATTCCCCATACCTCACCAGCAGCTACTAATACATACCTTTTCTTAGATGTAACCATTTTTTCTATATATACATAGTTATATATATATATGTGTCTGTGTGTATGTGTGTATGAACAGAAGTTTTTAATGAAAACCAACCATCCCCTGCCTTAACCTTTCTCACCATCATGATCTATTACACTTGAGGCAGCCAATGAAACTCTTCTAGCTACTTCCTCTGATATTTATCTCCATATTTAAGAATATTACGCTTCTACTGCTATTTCTTTTCTTTTTGGCTGTGCCATGCGGCATGTGGGCTCTTAGTTCCCTGACCAAGGATTGAACCCTGGGCCATGGAAGTGAAACCCTAGAGTCCTAACCACTGGACCACCAGTGAACTCCCCACTGCTCTTTCACTGCCTCTGAGTGGTGAGTCTCTAACTCTCCCACATGTACATCCATCACTTTTCCCGCATCACCCCAACATAGTGTTATTACATGAATAAAGAATTGCGGATGAGTAAATAGTATTTACATTATAATGACTGTGCAAGTATCATTCACTGCTGAGCCAAGTGAGCATTACTTAGCTCAATTCTTGTGCAGGCTTCAGTATTGCTAAGGTTAAGGAAGGCCTCGTTTTTTTATTCGCTTAATTTTCTATGACTCATCATTAGTGTTCTCTAAAAGCTCTAACATCTCTGCCAAAGGCCTTCCCATGATATTTTCCATATGCTTAAGCACATCAGTTCCATTTCTTCTTTCCCAGAGCCTCTCAAGAAGCTTCCTTCCTCCTTCCCCCAGAGCTGGCTGGACTCCGGCTTAACGCTCTGCTGTTACTCCTAGGACTTCATCACACCTCCAGGGATGGACACCCTAATCCCTAAGTTGAGGATCCCACCTGTCTCTCTCCCTCTCTCTGCCCCCTTAAAAAATTTTTTTTTACTCTCTCTTTCATTTTTTTATTTTTTGGCTGTGCTGAGTCTTCATTGCTGCACATTGGCTTTCTCCAATTGCAGCGAGTGGGGGCTACGCTCTCATTGCAATGTACAGGCTTCTCGTTGCGGTGGCTTCTCTTGTTGAGGAACACAGGCTCTAGGCAGCTGGGCTCTAGAGCAAGGGTACGCCCTCCTTTTGATGAAGCATATTTTCTAGTAGCGGCTTTCCAGGTCGTGCTAGTGGTAAAGGACCCACCTGCCAATGCAGGAGACATAAGAGACATGGGTTCCATCCCTGGGTTGTAAAGATTTCCCTAGAGGAGGGCATGGCAATGTACTCCAGTATTCTTGCCTGGAGCATCCCACGGATAGAGGAGCCTGCGGGCTGTACAGTCCGTAGAGTCACAGAGTCCGACACAACTAAGCTACCTACATGCGCACCCATTCTCTAGTACTGTCCTAATAAATTGAGAGTGTACTCAGATAATTTTGTGATTGGGTGAAAACTATGCATTGTTTAGACCACATCCCTTCGGAGTTTCTGGTTTTGATTAATGGGGGCTCTGTGCCCTTCATTGCCTGTGAGCTATTTTATAACTCTGTAAATTGTAGATAACTGATAACAGTGCAAAATAAATCTTATCTAGAGATAGGCAAATAAATAATGCACATCCCTCTCCCCATCCCACACAAGGCTCCCTACAAAAGGCAATTTCCTATCTGTTTGTAAATTGATTTCCTTTTTGAAATTCCATATAGATTTGTGCTTCTTTGACTTCTTTAAACTGGTTTTAACATCTTACTGGTTCCCTCATTAATAATGAGTTAAGTATGATATTTAACACACATTCATTTTGTATGTGTGAGGCTATTCATTTATATTTCACTATGCATTCATTTATATTTATATTAATGATTTTATTAATACTTTAAAAGCATATTCCTTTAATAGAAATATATTTTTCAAGTCACTAAAGTCTGAAAATATCTTTGTTCTACCTGCACTCTTGATTGACCAATTGGCTGGGTATAAAATTATAGGTAAAAAGTCCAGTGAGATACTATTATTATCTGCATTTTGAAGGTAAAGAAACTTATCTGAAAGTTTAAGTGGCTGAGCTGAGATTTAGCTCCAAATACTATTCTTTTAACCATCAGATTAGGTGCCTCTTTAGTTGGCTCAGCTCATAAGCCAATTGTGATCTATTTATAGGAGTGTCAGACACATATTGTTGAGAAGAATTCTAGGGCAGCATTTAGGTTCCATGGTTAAAAAACAAAACAAAACAAACAAGCAAAACTACCTTGATTGATTAATGATGTCTGCCACAAGCTCAGGAACGGGGAGTTGGGTTATTTTTTTTAAAACACTCCTTAATCATTCCTTGAAGAAAGAGACTGTCTTTGGGGTTATACATAGCTCTAGCACTTTTGAAATTAGGGCATGTTGACATCAAAAGTGTTTAAAGGCTGCTTTGTTTCTTTGCTGTAGCAGGAGAATTTTTTAACAGCCTGTTTATAATTTATCTGAGAGAAGCACTGGTAATTAGGCATCGGATCACTTCTCTGATTCCCTCGCTTCTTCCTTTTCTTGTGACAAAAACAGAAAGTCAGGAAAATGATCACATTGCATCACGATACCAGTAGGCCATATAAAAAACCATGTGATGTTGTTTTTCCAATCATGGGTTTCCTTGACAGCCAGCATTTCAACACTTCCAAATACCCCTCCCATCCATCATTAGCAATGACTGTAGGACTGGTCTCTTTACTAACCTTCTATGTCCCAAACAGCTTTACAAGTTGGCTTCATCTGCAGGGCAGCCCAGCTTTTAAAGGAATGATGTTCTTTTCCCAGAATATCTATTAAACAGAACTTAACCCAGTTTGAAGAGAGGTATAAAGTGACTTTCTCCCATCTCTCCTCACTTTTCAGAGTGCACTTTTACACTCTGGACCAGCATCTACTTGTTGAGGAAAATTCTATAAAGTGTTCATTATTCCCTTTCTCATCCTTTAGCAATTTTTTTTCCAGCACAAATAATACACATTTACTGAGAATTCTGGGATGGCTACTACCTCCTCTTAACTACAAAGCAGGGAGCCAAGCAAAGAAAAAAAAAATCACCAATAAATCCCACGGCCCTGAACCCCTGGCTGAGCAAAGCGAAGAGGGTGGCTGCTCGGGGAAAGTTCTTATGAAGCCAATGGAGGTTTGGGGCTGGGTCTTCACTGCTGTGCGGTCATTTCTTTAGTTGTGGTAAGCAGGGACTACTCTCTAGTTGCAGTGCACAGGCTTCTTATTGCCATGGCTTCTCTTACTGTGAAGCACGGGGTGCACAGGCTCAATAGTTGGGGTGCATGAGCTTCGTAGCTTGGCAGCATGAGGGATCTTCCCAATCCAGGGATCAAACCCATGTCTCCTGCATTGGCAAGCAGATTCTTTGCCACTGAGCCACCAGGGAAGCCTGGGGTTTTGAAGGAGGCATGTCAGAAGAAATCCCCTGACACCAGGGATGGGAGCTGGGGTGAAGGCTGCTCTTTCCTACCAGTGGCTCCTCTATCCAATTTCTTGAAGGGGCTCCTTCTGGTCTGTGATGAGGTCTTCTTCCTGGAAGCTCCACAGGGCACCAACAGACAGCCAAGTGTGGCCCCAGGTTGTAAAGAGCATCTTGGAGAGGGCGGGACTGCTCAGACTGTGCCCACTTTGCGGTGGACAGGGCTCCCACTTAGCTATGCCCCAGGCATCCCCCATCAGGGTGAAAAAGGAAGACCTTGGGCTGCTTCCTGCACATTTGCTGCAGGTTGGCAGGCCCCCACAGAGCTTCCTGAGGGACCTTCCCTGCTTCCGCTACCCAGTCCATGACCTTCCTCTGAGGGGACCTGGCTGCTGCACCCAGGAAGGAGGCACATCCCATCTTTTTATTGAGTTGGCACCTCCTGGAATGGTGTCTGGTCTGTGATCACATGAAACGTTCACATATAAGATGAGAAGCTTCCACCCTCTGCCATTTGCTGTATTCTGTAACTTATGATATTCAAGTTCAATCCCAGAGAGTCCTCTCCCAGACAAGTCCCAGAGACCTGCCATGATCTTGGCACACAGCAGACCCATAGCCAAAAATGCCCCACCTGAACGCATCTTCAAAGCCCAGACCCTTGCTGGATATTCCTTTTCTGCTGTTATTTATTTTTATTTTTGTTAATGTGAAATCATATATGTACGGTTTAAAAACAATCCTAAAGCCAACCCCCTAGCACTCATAACCCAGGTGAAGAAATATCACATTAGCAAAGCTTTGGGGACTGTGTTAGTTTCCCATGGGTGCTGTAACAAATTATCATCACCCAAGTGGCTTAAAACAAGGAGGATTTACTCACTTCCAGCTCTGGGGACTACAAGTCTGCAGTCAGGGTGTCTGATGGTTTCTGAGGGAAGTCTTTGCTTTTTCTGGCTTCTGGTGGCTCCCAGCAATCCTTGGCACTCCTTGGTTTGTCCCTGCATCACTCCAATCTCTGTTTCCATTGTCACTGGCCTCCTCCCTTCTCCTTTCTCTTATAAAGACACCAGTCATTTCATGGAAGCAACATAAATCCATCGACGGAGGAATGGATAAAGAAGATGTGGTACATATATACAATGGAGTATTATTCATCCAGAAAAAAAGACTGAAATAATGCCATTTGCAGCCAGTGGATGGACCTAGGGCTTATCACACTAAAGTAAGTCAGACAGAGAAAGAGAAATATTGTATGAATCCAAAGAACTGATGCAAACAAACTTATTTACAAAACAGAAACAGACGCACAGACTTCAAGAATGAACTTACAGTTACCAGGGGGGAAGGATGGGTGGAAAGAATATTTAGGGAGTTTGGAATCAACATGTTCACACTGCTATATTTAAAATGGATAACCAACAAGGACCTACTGTATAGCACAGGGAACCCTGCTCAATGCTGTGTGGCAGACTGGATGGGAGGGGAGTTTGGTAGGGAAGGGGTACATGTATATGTATGCCTGAGTTCCTTTGCTGTCTACCTGAAACTATCACAGCTTGTTAATGAGTATGTGCTGTGCTGTGCTTAGTGGCTCAGTCGTGTCCAACTCTTTGTGACCCCATGAACTGTAACCTGCCAGGCTCCTCTGTTCATGGAACTCTCCAGGCAAGAGTACTGGAGCTAGTAGCCATTCCCTTCTCCAGGGGATCTTCCCGACCCAGGGATTGAACTCGGATCTCCTGAGTTGCAGGCAGATTCTTTACTGTCTGATCCACCAGGGGAAGTCCAGTACAGCCCATTGTACAGATGCAGAAACAAGAGCACAAGGATGAGGTCTCTCTCTGCTGCATCTACTGTTGAGAATGAAAACCACTTTTAGCAACAGGCAGTTGACAATCCAGAACGTGCAGACATCACTTGGAAGGGATACACAGGTGTTACAAAGGGCCCCAGAGGAGGCTGCAGAGGGACTTCAGTCACATCTGTGTAGAACTCTGCCTCCTTAGAAAGAAAAAGAAGAGGCTTTGCGGGGACAAATGGTGGAGAAATAGGAAGGAAGCAGCTACGGTTTGCATTGCGTTGCCATGTATAGAATGTAATGGAGGGTGTGAGCCTGGCTTCTGTTTCAAGAAGAGGTGTGTGTGCACATCCCCATCACTGTTGTCATTCAGGAGGACGGGTCTCTGGCCGAAATCTGGAAATTCTTGGATAAGAAAAATGTCAGCAGTGCTTAAAAGTATTTGAACCAGGAATCGCTTGTTCAGTGTCTCAAGCCCAGAAAGAGGAGTTAATTCTTAAAGGTAAAGATGGCCTTGTAGCAACTTTAGGTTGTTCCTTTCACAACAGTTAAAAGGATACCAGGACACTTTGGGATGATATCTCAGTCTCTGAAAATTGAACATTTCAGCAGGCAGATGGAGATCTAAGAGTTGGAAATAACTAGATGGTGGATGATTCTTAAGACCTAATTCTAATTTGAATGATGCACTAAAGGCCTTCTATTGAAGGATCAAAAGGACAGGGAGGTTAAGCTACTTGTCCAAAGTAACCCTGTGAGTGGGTAGCAGAGCCAGATCTAAACCCAGGCAGGTGGACTCTCAAATTCACACCCTTAACCACATGCAAACTCTCCGTGCTGGTCTTTAGGTGGCAAATCAGACAGATCGCTCTTTGGTGGGAAAGACAGAAGAGTCCAGAGCTCAGCTGGGGTCAGTCATGGCTCCAGATAAGCCTAGATGGTGCAGAAGATGGAGATCAAGCAGAAGAGGGCAAACCCGCTGGCAAGAGCACCAGTGTGGGCACTTTGGGGAAAGCAAGCAACTCAGGGCAGGTGAGGGTGGAGTTATCAGCCAGGGCAGCAGCAAAGAGCCCAAAGCTTTAAAAGCATTCAGGCCTCTGTGAACTATTGGGGTTTACAGGTAAGACATCGCTTGAGTGTAACAAGTGCTGGTGTCATAGCTCCTTCCCACTGCACTCAGCCGTTCCTCACCAGGCCAAGCAACACACCTAAGCTCCCACCTCCGGGTCTCTGTACTTTCATCTTCCGTCTAGAACAGTCTTCACAGACATCCTCGCTCCCCTCAGGCGGGTGCTCCAAGGAGGCTCAGGGAGGGAGTGTGCTCTCTTCCCCACTTGCCCGTCCTTCACTCTCCCCTTGCTGTGTGGATGGTGTTTTCCAAAGATGCCACAGCAATCTCTTCCATCCCGTGTTCTTTCTCCCACCCCTTGAAACTAGGATCCCCGTCAGTGCTCTAACCAACAGAATAGGGCAGAAGGGATGCTGATTCAGCCCCAGGCACTTCATTGCCCTGGCTGCCTCTGCTTCCTGCTTCACGGAACACTTACTCCTGGAGCGCTTCTCCAGGAGCCACGCTGCCAGGCTGAGAAGCCTGGGCCACATGGACAGGGCACCTGGAGATGTGCTGGGTGGTAGCCTGGCCAAACTCCCAACTAGCGGTCAACAGCCATGGCAGCCAAACGAGCGAGGTACCTCTATGTCCAATCCAGTTGGTCCTCCAGATGACTCGAGTCCAGTCCAACATCTGGCTGCACCCCATGCAAGACCCCCAGCGAGACCACCCTGATGGGCCCAGGCCACCAAAGAACCATGAAAGAGACTACGAAATTGTTTCAGGCCACTGAGTTTTGGGGCCATTTTCTTCCCCAGCAATAGTCATCAGGAAGATTGACCCTGTCTAACTAGTTATCACAGCACCTCTCACCACCAGACATTATACAAGCTGTTTATTGTCTTTTTCTCCCTCTTGGTTTTGTTTACTACTGTACTCTTTGTGGTTCATAGTTTCCTTGAGTCAGACAAGGCTGTGGTCCATGTAATCAGTTTTCTGTGATTGTGGTTTTCATTCTGTCTGCCCTCTGATGGATAAGAGGCTTATGGAAGCTTCCTGATGGGAGAGACTGACTGAGGGAGAAACTGGGTCTTGTTCTGAAGGGCAAGGCCATCCTCAGTAAATCTTTAATCCCATTTTCTGTTGATGGGCTTCCCTGGTGGCTCAGTAAAGCGTCTTCCTGCAATGTGGGAGACCCGGGTTCAATTCCTGGGTCGGGAAGATCCCCTGGAGAAGGAAATGGCAATCCATTCCAGCACTCTTGCCTGGAAAATCCCATGGATGGAGGAACCTGATAGGCTACAGTCCATGGGGTCACAAAGAGTCGGACACAACTGAGCGACTTCACTTCTTTTGATGGGCAGGGCTGTGTTCCCTCCCTGTTGCTTGACCTGAGGCCAAACTATGGTGGAAATAATGAAGAGAATGGTGACCTCCTTCAAAAGGTCCCATGCATGCACTTTTACACTCAGTGCCCCGACCCTGCAGTAGGCCACTCGATGAAACTAGGAGTCATGTCATGTAGAGCCACCCAAGATGGGCAGGTCACCGTGGAGAGTTCTGACAAAACGTGGTCCACTGCAGGAGGGAATGGCAATCCACTTCAGTATTCTTGCCTTGAGAACCCCATGAATAGTATGAAAAGGCAAAAAGATAGGACACTGTAAGGTGAACTCCCCAGGTCAGTAGGTACCCAATATGCTACTGGAGATCAGTGGAGAAATAACTCCAGAAAGAATGA
Organism: Bos mutus; assembly: GCF_027580195.1. Taxonomy (NCBI): domain Eukaryota; kingdom Metazoa; phylum Chordata; class Mammalia; order Artiodactyla; family Bovidae; genus Bos; species Bos mutus. Next base: position 20,280,146 of record NC_091620.1, on the reverse strand, counting down.
AGAGACAGAGCCAAAGCAAAAACAACACCCAGTTGTGGATGTGACTGGTAGTGGAAGTAAAGTCTGATGCTGTAAAGAGCAATACTGCATAGGAACCTGGAATGTTAGGTCCATGAATCAAGGCAAATTGAAAGTGTTCAATCGGGAGATGCTGAGTGAACATCGACATTTTAGGAATCAGTGAACTAAAATGGACTGCAATGGGTGAATTTAACTCAAATGACCATTATATCTACTTCTGTGGGCAAGAATGCCTAGAAGAAATGGAGTAGCCATCATAGTAAACAAAAGAGTCTGAAATGCAGTATTTGGATGCAATCTCAAAAACGACAGAACGATCTCTGTTTGTTTTCATGGCAAATCATACAATATCCCAGTAATCCAAGTCTATGTCCCTACCAGTAAAGCTGAAAAAGCTGAAGTTGAACAGTTCTATGAAGACCTACAAGACCCTCTAGAACTAATACCCAAAAAAGATGTCCTTTTCATTATAGGGGACTGGAATGCAAAAGTAGGAAGTCAAGAGTTACATGGAGTAACAGGCAAATTTGGCCTTGGAGTACAGAATGAAGAAGGGAAAAGGCTAACAGAGTTTTGCCAAGAGAATGCACTGGTCATAGCAAACATCCTCTTCCAACAACACAAGAGAAGACTCTACACATGGACATCACCAGATGGTCAATACCAAAACCAGACAGATTATATTCTTTGAAGCCAAAGACGGAGAAGCTCTATACAGTTAGCAAAAACAAGACAGGGAGCTGCCTATAGGAGCTCAGATCATGAACTCCTTACTGCCAAATTCAGACTTAAATTGAAGAAAGTAGGGAAAACCACTATACCATTCAGGTATAACTTAAATAAAATCCTTCATGGTTATACAGTGGAAGTAACAAATAGATTCAAGGGATTAGCTCTGATAGACAAGAGTGCCTGAAGAACTATGGATGGAGGTTCATGACATTGTACAGGAGGCAGGGATCAAGACCATCCCCAAGAAAAAGAAATGAAAAAAGGCAAAACAGTTGTCTGAGGAGGCCTTACAAATAGCTATGAAAACAAGACAAATGAAAGGCAGAGAAAAAGGAATGATATACCCATTTGAATGCAGAGTTCCAAAGAACAGCAAGGAAAGATAAGAAAGCCTTCCTCAGCAATCAATGCAAAGAAATAGAGGAAAACAACAGAATGGGAAAGACTAGAGATCTCTTCAAGAAAATTAGAGATACCAAGGGAACATTTCATGCAAAGATGGGCTCGATAAAGGACAGAAATGGTATGGACCTAACAGAAGCAGAAGATATTAAGAAGAGGTGGCAAGAATACATAGAAGAACTCTACAAAAAGATTTTCATGACCCAGATAACCATGATGGTGTGATCACTGACCTACAGCCAGACATCCTGGAATGTGAAGTCAAGCAGGCCTTAGGAAGCAACACTATGAACAAAGCTAGTGGAGGTAATGGAATTCCAGTTGAGCTATTTCAAATTCGAAAAGATGATGCTGTGAAAGTGCTGCACTCAATATGCCAGCAAATTTGGAAAACTCAGCAGTGGCCACAGGACTGGAAAAGGGCAGTTTTCATTCCAATCTCAAAGAAAGGCAATGCCAAAGAATGCTCAAACTACCGCACAATTGCACTCATTTCACACACTAGTAAAGTAATGCTCAAAATTCTCCAAGCCAGGCTTCAACAGTACATGAACCATGAAATTCCAGATGTTCAAACTGGATTTCGTAAAGGCAGAGGAACCAGAGATCAAACTGCCAACATCCACTGGATCATCTAAAAAGCAAGAGAGTTCCAGAAAAACATCTACTTCTGCTTTATGGACTATGCCAAAGCCTTTGACTGTGTGGATCACAATAACTGTGGGAAATTCTGAAAGAGATGGAAATACCAGACCACCTGACCTGCCTCCTGAGAAATCTGTATGCAGGTCAGGAAGTAACAGTTAGAACTGGACATGGAACAACAGACTGGTTCCAAATAGGAAAAGGAGTACGTCAAGGCTGTATATTGTCACCCTGCTTATTTAACTTATATGCAGAGTACATCATGAGAAACGCTGGGCTGGAGGAAGCACAAGCTGGAATCAAGATTGCAGGGAGAAATATCAATAACCTCAGATATGCAGATGACACCACCCTTATGGTGGAAAGTGAAGAAGGACCAAAGACCCTCTTGATGAAAGTGAAAGAGGAGAGTGAAAAAGCTGGCTTAAAACTCAACATTCAGAAAAGTAAGATCATGGCATCTGGTCCTATCACTTCATGGCAAATAGCTGGGGGAACAATGGAAACAGTGAGAGACTTATTTTCTTGGGTTCCCAAATCACTGCAGATGGTGACTGCAGCCATGAAATTAAAAGGCGCTTGCTCCTTGGAAGAAAAGCTATGACCAACCTAGAGAGCATATTAAAAAGCAGAGACATGACTTTGTCAACAAAGGTCTGTCTAGTGAAAGCTATGGTTTTTCCAGTAGTCATGTATGGATGTGAGAGTTGGACTATAAAGAAAGCTCAATGCCAAAGAATTGATGCTTTTGAACTGTGGTGTTGGAGAAGACTCTTGAGAGTCCCTTGGACTGCAAAGAGATCCAACCAGTCTATCCTAAAGCAAATCAGTCCTGGAAGGACTGATGTTGAAGCTGAAACTCCAATACTTTGGCCACCTGACGTGAAGAACTGATTTATTGGAAAAGACCCTGATGCTGGGAAAGATTGAACGCAGGAGGAGAAGGTGTCGAGAGGGGATAAGATGATCGGATGGCATAACCGACTCAATGGACTTGAGTTTGAGTAAACTCCGGGAGTTGATGACAGACAGGAAAGCCTGGCGTGATGCAGTCCATGGGGTTGCAAAGAGTTGGACTCAATTGAGTGACTGAACTGAACTGTACTCTTAATGGGCTTCCTAGGTAACACTAGTGGTAAAGAACCTACCTACCAACGCAGGAGATGTAAGAGATGCAGTTTCAATCCCTGGGTTCAAAAGATCCCCTGGAGGAGGGCATGGAAACCCATTCCATTATTCTTGCCTGGAGAATCCCCAGGAAGAGAGGAGCCTGGAGGCCACAGTCCATAGAGTTGCAAAGTTCAGTTCATTCACTCAGTTGTGTCCGACTCTTTGCGACCCCATGAACCGCAGCACACCAGGCCTCCCTGTCCATCATCAACTCCCGGAGTCCACCCAAACCCATGTTCATCGAGTCAGTGATGCCATCCAACCATCTCATCCTCTGTCATCCCCTTCTCCTCCTGCCCTCAATCTTTCCCAGCATCAGGGTCTTTTCAAATGAGTCAGCTCTTCGCATCAGGTGGCCAAGGTACTGGAGTTACAGCTTCAAAGTCAGTCCTGCCAGTGAACACCCAGGACTGATCTCCTTTAAGATGGACTGGTTGGATCTCCTTATAGTCCAAGGGACTCTCAAGAGTCTTCTCCAACACCACAGTTCAAAAGCATCAATTCTTCGGTGCTCAGCTTTCTTTATAGTTCAACTATCTGCAAATCAAGAGTTGCAAAGAGTCAGACACAACTGAGTGACTAAACACACATACATGAATTCTTAACACTTGAGAGCAGTTCCTGGCATGCAGTAGATGCTCAATAAATATTCTCTAAACAGATGAATGAATCCACGGAACTCCTGGCAGGCCAGTGGTTAGGACTCTGTGCTTTCCCTGCTGAGGCCCAAGTTCAATCCCTAGTTGGGAAACTAAGATCCCACAAGCCGCACAGCATGGCCCCAAAAAAGAAAAAGTAAAAAGATGAATGAACCAAAAGACATTTCCCCCCAAATCACAAAGCAATAGTCAGTGTGATTCCATTAGTTCTCAAAAGGCCTAACACTGAGCACAGGCCAGGCATCAGATATGGTCGTATTTATTCATTCAGCAGTCATTTATTAAGTTTCAATTATGTGCTGCTTTCCTAGTGACTCAGTGGTAAAGAATCCACCTGCAAGGGAGGAGACACAGGAGATGTGGGTTTGATCCCTGAGTGAGAAGATCCCCTGGATGAAGAAATGGCAACCCACTCCAGTATTCTTGCCTGGAAAATCCCATGCACAGAGGAGTCTAACGGGCTACAATCCATAGCGTTGCAAAGAGTCGGACATAACTATGGGCTAAGCCCTACAGACAACAGCAAACTAAAACAAAAGTCCCTGCCTTACTCTAGTCGGGGAAGACAGGCAATAAAATAAATAAGGAGATTACACTGTATACTAGAAGGATATAAGTTGCAAAGAAGAAAAATAGAGCAAAGAAGAGGGAGAGAGAGTCCTGGGGTCAGGTTGGAATGTTAAGTAAGTTGACTAATTGTACAGCAAATCCCCTACATATGAACAAGTTCTTTTCTGAGGGTGCGTTGGTAAAAACATCTTGTTCATAAGTCCATCAAAATTAGTCTAGGTACCCAATTAACACAATCAGCTATTTAGTACTGTAATAGGTTTATAATATTGATACTTTTCACACAAATAATACCTAAAAAACAAACACAAAAAATAAAGAAGGCATTTTTAACCTCCTAGTACAGGACCTTGAAAAGCAGTACAGGACGACAGCCGGCATACAGGGACTGGCATCGAGTGACCAGGCAAGACGAGTTACTGGAGGAGGGAGAGGAGGTGGGAGATGGTAGAGCTGAAGGGCCATTAGCAGCAATAGGAGAGGGAGGGCAAGCTGCAGTTTCACTCATGCTTGACGTTGATGGAATGAATGTTCGCATCTTTGAAAGTTCACGAGTTCAATGTTCGTACATAGGGGACCTACAGTATTGGCTTGCTAGGGGCTTAGACAATAGAAATGTATTATCTCACTCACAGTCCTGGAGACTAGAATCCAAATAAGAGAGACAGATTCTCTGTAAGTGCTTTGCATTTAGAATAATGTAGGATGGCTTTAATTTAATAAAAACAAGAACTGAAAAATGATACTATAAAGTAACAGGATGAGATGAAAAGGGAGGTTGCAGAGCTAAGGAAATAAGCTGAAAACTGAAATACTATGATTTTATATATATAATAAATAAATTAGAAAAGAAAATAATAAAATAATCACAGTTGAAAATCAAATTAACATCTTGGAAAAGAGACTTGAGATAACAGATGTACAGGGAAAAGACAGAGAGACTGAAGCAATTAGAAAGAACATGATAGAAGCCAAAGATGTTCTAACTTAAGGACATTTGATACCCCTTGTGTACAGATCTCAACAAAAGGAACTTAAAATTATTCAGAGATATAACATAGCAAAATATCTGACTTGAATCAAAACTTAAATATAAAGATTGAAAAGATCATGTATATATGTTAGGAAAACTTGTTTTAGTAAAACCAACATTGACATGTCCTATTTAAGATTCTGAACATCAGATTTAAAGGAAAAAAAATTGTTCAAGTAATTCCCTGGTGGTCCTGGTAGATCAGTGGACACCACACTCTCGCTGCCCAGGGCCTGTGTTCCAGCATCAGGGTCTTTTCCAATGAGTCAGTTCTTTGCAACAGGTGGCCAAAGTATTGGAGCTTCAGCCTTAGCATCAATCCCTTCAGTGAATATTCAGGATTGATTTCTTTTAGGATTGACTGGTTTGATTTCCTTGCAGTCCAAGGGATTCTCAAGAGTGTTCTTTAACACCACAGTTCAAAAGCATCAATTCTTCAGCGCTCAGACTTCTTTATGGTCCAACTCTCACATCCGTACATGACTACTGGTTTTTCCAGCAGTCATAAAACCATGGTTTTTCCTATGGAGAAGACACAGAGTTGATCTAAAAATATCTGAGAGGAAAAAGTGTAACCTAAGAATGTCACATTCAGTCAAACCGACCTGGCAGCAACAGGCAAACACTCTCAAACAAGAAATAACTCAGAAACTATAGTCACTTCTTTTAAAAAAATTAAAAAGTATTGATGATGAAATCGAGCCAAGAGATGAGTCAAAATAAAGAATTCCAGAATAGGGGCATCACACAGAGATGGTAGGTACTTAATCCTCTTAAATAGAAAAATAGGATGCAAGGAAAAACAGTACAAACAAAAACTGGGAGTGAGGAAAGGGGAGAAGGAAGGCAATGAACAGCATTATCACTTCATCTCTTACATTTGGAGCAAATCAAGTCTATGTAAATCTGAAATGTGATTTCAAAAACTAGTGGGTTCAAGCCTCTGATGGTTACCATAATTCATAATTTTTTAGACTTCAAAGATTATTTTAGGAATTAACATCTCTTGTGGTGAAGAAACATTTCATTTTAGCAAATTTTTGTTTCACCTTCTTTAAAAAAAAAATTAAATAGACTTTAGATTTAGACTACTATATATGGTAGAATGCATTAGCTTCTAATTCTTCAGCTCTCCCTGAACCCAAGCCCTTTCTTTGTAACTTCAGAGCTCTTCTTACTAGAGGCAGGATATTTTTACGTGCCACACTGATGTCTGGGTTGGCTATGTTTCAGCCGAGTTTCAATGAGAGAAGCATGATTACCTGGGATGAGTGGCAGTGGGGAGAGGCATGGTGGTGAATTTTTTCATGTGCCAGATAATAAATATATTTTAGGCTTTGGGAGCCATATGGTCTTTGTCACACCTACACAACTTAGTCATGAAGCAGCCATAGATAATATGTAAATGAACAGGTGCATCTGTGTTCCAATTAAACTTTATTTACAAAAACAGATGGCGGGTTGGATTTGACCCATGACCTGTAGTTTGCCAACTGCTGGGTTAATGTGTAAAGGATTTACAATGTACTCAAACCCTACATTTGGAGAAGTAAAAGTCCAGAAGGGAAGCTGGAAGATCACAGATAAGTTACCCATCAGTCAATCTGAAACCCAAGCGCTTTCAACCGCCAAAGGGAACTGCAAAGGGAAAGCTCATGGAGACGTCATGGGACGTTGTAGTTCTAAGAGGCGCCCTGGGATCCTCAGCTTTCCAGCTCTCTTCCTCCTTACCCACATTGTGAGGTAGCCATTCCATAATCCCATCAAGCCAGCTCCCCCCAGATAATAGGGAACATGCTAAGACCAAGGAATTCCATGAGTATGAGCCAACTGTCTCTCTTCATTTGCAGTGAAAAGAGTTTCTGGTCAGAACTGATGCTACGTGGAATACCTTGGTGGTGGATAAGGCACTCTGTAAGTGCATGGATGGGAGTTTTGGCAGAAGTATTGTGGGCAGGAAAGGTATATCTATAACCTGAGTCAGAGTTCTACTAAGAAAAAACTCTGTCCCTTCCTTGGTGGAAGTGGCCCAGTGTAACTACTCTGAAACTCTTGACTATTGTGAATAATGTAGCAGTATACTTGTGTGTGCCAATATCTCTTTGAGATCCTGTTTTCAATTATTTTGGACATATGTCTGAAAGTGGTACTTCTGGATTGTATGGTAATTCTAGTTTCAATTTTTTGAGGCAACCCTATTCTGTTTTCCATGGTTTCTGTACCATTTTATACTCCTACTAACAGTGCACTAGGTTTCCAATTTCTCCACACTCTTATCAACACTTGGGTTTGTAGTTGTTGTTGTTTTTTAATTTGATTGGTTGGCTGGCTTGTTTGGATTGTGGCCATCCTAATGGTTTGAGGTGAATCTCATTGGGGTTTGATTTGCATTCCCCTAATGATTAATGATGTTGAGCATCTTTTTATGTGCTTGTTGGCTATTTGCATGTCTTCTTTGGAGAAATGTCTGTTCAAGTCCTTCACCCATTTGTTAACCAGGTTATCTGGGTGTTTTGGTGGTGAGTTGTTAAGAGTTCTTTATTCTGGATACTAATCCCTTATTAGATATATAGTTGGCAAATATTCTCTCTCATTCTGTAGCTTGCCTTTTTCCCTCTGTTGATTGTCCCCTTTGGACTTGAAGTTTTTGTAATTAAACCCAGCAATTTAAGGGAAAACTAAGAAACTCTCATAGATCAAAGGGGACCAAAGAGACAGGACAACGAAATAGTATTCCTTTTTTCCTCTTTGGCTACCCTGGGTCTTTGTTGCTTTGCGCTCACTTTCTCTAGGTGTGGTGAGCGGGGGCTACTCTTCACTGTGGTGTGTGGGCTTCTCATGACGTGGCTTCTCTGTTGCAGAGCACAGGCTCCGGGGCACACAGGCTTCAGTAGGTGCGGCTCTCGGAGGCAGCTGCTCCGCCACACGTGAACTCTTCCAGATCAGGGATCAAACCCGTACCCCTCGCACTGGCAGGCGGACTCCCCTCCACCACGCCATTAGGGAAGTCCTACACTATTTATTTATTCATTTTGGCTGTGCTGCACCACATGTGGGATTCTAGTTTCCTAAGGATTGAATCGGCACCCCCTGCACTGGAAGCACAGCGTCTTAAACCAGTGGACTGCCAGGGAAATCTTATGCTCTATCTCGACTGGGTTCTAGAACAGGAAAAAGACATTAGTGGAAAAACTGGTAAAATTCTAATTAAAATCTATGTTGAGTTAACCTACCATGGTTATATAAGATGTTAACACTAGGGGAATCTGGATGAAGGTACATGAGGACTCTGTGTACTATCTGTAAATGTTCTGTAAATCTAAAATTACCCTCCTCCAAAATATGTGTATATTTATATAAAACTGAGTCATCAAAGAAATATCACGTTGCCAACAAAGGTCTGTATAGTCAAAGCTATGGTTTTTCCAGTAATTGTGTATGGATGTGAGAGCTGGACCATAAAGAAGGCTGAGAGCTGAAGAATTGATGCTTTTGAACTGTGGTGTTGGTGTAGACTCTTGAGAGTCCCTTGGACAATAAGGAGATGAAGCCAGTCGATCCTAAAGGAGATCAACCCTGACTATTCATTGGGAGTGAAATAGAACAGGACCTTATGGTCCTCCCTCATCCCCACTATGTCCTCTGCCTGCCTTCTGTCTGTGGAAAATTTTACTCAAAGGATAAGTTTAATTAGCGGAGAAGGTAATGGCACCCCACTCCAGTACTCTTGCCTGGAAAATCCCATGGATGGAGGAGCCTCGTAGGCTGCAGTCCATGGGGTTGCTAAGAGTCAGACATGACTGAGCGACTTCACTTTCACTTTTCACTTTCATGCATTGGAGAAGAAAATGGCAACCCACTCCAGTGTTCTTGCCTGGAGAATCCCAGGGACAGGGAAGCCTGGTGGGCTGCCCTCTATGGGGTCGCACAGAGTCGGACACAACTGAAGTGACTTAGCAGCAAGTTTAATTAGAGAAGTGGGAAATGTGGAAACAAAGGAAAACATTCAAAGGAGACTAAATAATAATAATGTGGTCATTAAGCATAGTCAAGGACCTTGAGTTCTTTCTCAAGGGCTATAGATAATATTCTGAGCCATAGCCTGGGAGCTGTCTTATAGATACCAAAACATCAGGTGGGGAAGTTAACTGCACGGTGACCAGACTGTACCCGGAACACAAGCTGCCACAATTCTGAGAATTGACCACAAAAAAAATAGGAATAAATGGACCTTGGAACAGAAGGTTAACTGTACCTAAAACAATCAAGATGACGTCTGCCTCACCTCCTGCCGCCTGCTGGCATCTGAAATAAAGCAAACTTTCCTTTCTACCAACCTGGACTATTTATTGGTGTTTGAGAGGCAAGCAGCTGGACTCCACACATCTTTCAGTAACAGAAGGATTGATGCTGAAGCTCCAGTACTTCAGCCACTTGATGCGAAGAGCCGACTCACTGGAAAAGACCCTGAGGCTGGGAAAGATGGACATCAAAAGGAGAAAGAGGCGGCAGAGGACGAGATGGTTAGATGGCATCACCGACACAATGGACATGAATTTGAGCAAACTCTGGAAGAGAGTGAAGAACAGAGGAACCTAGTGTGCTTCAGTCCATGGGGTTGCAAAGAGTCAGACATGACTTAGCAACTGAACAACAAGAAATCATCTCAAATGAAATGGGACAGGCACTTACTATTAAGGCTGATGAGAGAATTGAATGGGCTGGTATCAGTATTCACGCAGGGCACATAGCCAAAGGGTCAACGAACGCAGGTTATTGTCATAGTTGTTACTCGCCTCCAAATTCTCTTCTGCCTCTGGGATTCCGCGACCACCGCTCCTCGGTAGCGGTGTACATACGCACTGCTTCCATCGCGGGGAAAATTAAGTCGCAACACAGTTCCACTTGCTGGTGTCCTACTAAACATGACATAGAGCAGTTCTGTCTCACCCACTCCATTTTCTTCTTTTAAGACCACAAAAAAGACTGCCAAACGAACACATGAGGTATTTGAGAATGTGAAAAAGCTCTTTGAAAAAAATTTTAGAAGATTCTACTCATCCTTTCCATCTTCTCCAGCCATGATCCCTCTCCCCCAGCCCTCTCTTTCCCGTCCTCCCTCCCTCCCCTTTTTCCTCCCTCACTCCCTGTCTTTATTTCTCTTATTTTCAAACACCTTAGAGCTGAAGGGCAATGTCTTCTTTTCCCAAAGAAAAGTTCTCTAAACCTGCAGTTTCCAGTCTTTTGAATGTCACAGATCAAGTTAACTTTTAAAAAAGGAAGGGGCTGGGGTGGCAGGGGTGTGGAGGGGATGGGGGATGATTTACAGTTGTCAATTGGTTATTTAACGTGTAAGGAATTTTTTGGTTTTAAATCAATATTACTATCACCAACATCTCATTAAAATGCCATCAAAGAAAAGGGCCATTTCATATTCAAAAAGTAAGAGGGGTGGAATCTCAAAATAAAGTGTCCTTCCAAAAAATCATAGTTGCCAGCTTACTCTGTTATGTCAAAAACTTTTGAGTAACAGAATATCCTAAAAAGGGTCAAGCACAAGGAAATTTCAACATAAAATGTTATCGTAAGATATTCCAGTGCATTTTCACTTCTACACTGTGAACAATGCATACAAGTGAAAGAGGACAGAATGTGTACACGCCTGCAGCCTAAAGAGTAATAATAGAATACACAGCTGTGGGCTTCCCTGGTGGTCCAGTGGCTAAGACTCTGCGCGGCCAATGGAGGGGGCATGGGTTTGATCCCTGGTGATATCCCCAACACTAGCAGAAACTACAGGATATTACTAATACTTCGGAAGGCCCTGAGTGGCCCCTCCTTCCTTTCCTGTTCCCAGAGAATACTGGCTCCTTAGTATTTAGCAGTTATCTCCTGTCTTTTCTTTATATTTTACTACGTACATCTTTATCCCTGGACAAGGCATTGACTAGCTTCACCTGGCTTTACTGCTTCTATGAAAGGAATCATACTGTGTGTGACTTGCTTTCTGTCCCTCAAAATCATGTTTGTTAGTTTGTTTTTTAATGGTTGCTGCACACATGCTGTCTCCAGTTGCGGCGAGCAGGGGCTACTCTCCAATTGCGGCACTCAGGCTTCTCACTGCAGTGGTTTCTTTTGCGTGGAACGTGGGCTCTAGACATGTACGCTCAGCAGTTGCGGCTCTCGAGCTTAGTTGCTCCATGGCATGTGGAACCTTCCCGGACCGGGGATCGAACCTGTGTACCCTGCGTTGTCAGACAGATTCTTTATCACTGAGCCACCAGGAAGCCCCAGCCCCAATCATGATTTTTCTTGCTATAAGTTTGGCATTTATGGATCTACATCCTGCAGAGTTTTACAGAGGAGCTGGGATGTCCAGTTCACTCACACAGCACTCCTAGCTAACAATCCGGTTTTTCATGTGTGTGTGGATAGAGAGGGAGCGAGGCCCCCAGTACCCTCAGTGCGCTCTTCGGGGGTAAGCCAATGGCTTCTATGGTCCAGACAGGCCAAGATCCCTAATGTGAGCTGCAGAGGTTGGAAACCAGCTGATCACTTTTCTTGAATGGCTCAACTCTAGGCTCTGATCACCACCCAGCAGTAAGAAAAGCCTCCGCAAAGGTGCTGAGAGCTGGCAGATATCACAGTCCAGCCAACTTTAGGCTGGTCTTGGAAACCACACTCTATGTGTTAATAGCCTTCTAGGTTAACATCTCTGCACACTAATTCCTTCACTGCAGGTCAGGAGGGGCCTGGGACACTTTCCTCCGGATCTCTCTAAGGACAGATCCTGAAGGTGCCAATCTCTAGCAGCACAGACTCTCAGGTCCTACCCAAGACCAAAAGAGTAAGAATTTTATATTTTAATAAGATTCCCAGGTGACCTGTATGTACTTTCAAGTTTAAGAAGCACTGGTCATTTCTGTGTGTGTGTGTGTGTGTGTGTGTGTGTGTGTGTACATGTGCGTTTTAATGAATATTTTTATTGAAGTACAACACATATGAAAAATGGCTAAGTCTGGTAAAAGAATCTGAAAAAGAACAAATCTATGTACATGTATAACTGAATCCCTTTGCAGTACACCTGAAACAAACACAAAATTGTAAATCAATTATACTCAACGTAAAATAAAATCTTTTTAAAACTAGATGAGGGAGATTAATACAGACTGAAACTGAAGAAAGTGGAGAAAACCACTAGACCATTCAGGTATGACCTATATCAAATCCCTTATGACTATACAGTGGAAGTGAGAAATAGATTTAAGGGACTAACTCTGATAGAGAGAGTGCCTGATGAACTATGAATGGAGGTTCGTGACATTCTACAGGAGACAGGGATCAAGACCATCCCCAAGAAAAAGAAATGCAAAAAAGCAAAATGGCTGTCTGAGGAGGCCTTACAAATAGCTGTGAAAAGAAGGGAAGCAAAAAGCAAAGGTGAAAAGGAAAGATACATCCATTTGAAATCAGAGTTCCAAAGAATAGCAAGGAGAGATAAGAAAGCCTTCCTCAGTGACCAATGCAAAGAAATAGAGGAAAACAATAGAATGGGAAAGACTAGAGGTCTCTTCAAGAAAATTAAAGATACCAAGGGAATATTTCATGCAAAGATAGGCTCAATAAAGGACAGAAATGGTAGGGACCTAACAGAAGCAGAAGATATTAATAAGATGTGGCAAGAATACAAAGAAGAACTATACAAAAAGATCTTCATGACCCAGATAATCACAATGGTGTGATCACTCACCTAGAACCAGACATCCTAGAATGTGAAGTCAAGTGGGCCTTAGAAAGCATCACTATGAACAAAGCTAGTGGAGGTGATGGAATTCCAGTTGAGCTATTTCAAATTCGAAAAGATGATGCTGTGAAAGTGCTGCACTCAATATGCCAGCAAATTTGGAAAACTCAGCAGTGGCCACAGCACTGGAAAAAGTCAGTTTTCATTCCAATCCCAAAGAAAGGCAATGCCAAAGAATGCTCAAACTACCGCACAATTGCACTCATCTCACACGCTAGTAAAGTAATGCTCAAAATTCTCCAAGCCATGCTTCAGTAATACATGAACCATGACCTTCCAGATGTTCAAGCTGGTTTTAGAAAAGGCAGAGGAACCAGAGATCAAATTGCCAACATCCGCTGGATCATGGAAAAAGCAAGAGAGTTCCAGAAAAACATCTATTTCTGCTTTATTGACTATGCCAAAGCCTTTGACTGTGTGGATCACAATAAACTGTGGAAAATTCTTCAAGAGATGGAAATACCAGACCACCTGACCTGCCTCTTGAGAAACTGTATGCAGGTCAGGAAGCAACAGTTAGAACTGGACATGGAACAGACTGGTTCCAAATAGGAAAAGCAGTAAGTCAAGGCTGCATATTGTCACCCTGCTTATTTAACTTATATGCAGAGTACATCATGAGAAACACTGGGCTGGAAGAAGCACAAGCTGGAATCAAGATTGCAGGGGAAAATATCAATAACCTCAGATATGCAGATGACACCACTGTTATGGCAGAAAGTGAAGAAGAACTAAAGAGCCTCTTGATGAAAGTGAAAGAGGAGAGTGAAAAGTTGGCTTAAAGCTCAACATTCAGAAAACGAAGATCATGGCATCCAGTCCCATCACTTCATGACAAATAGATGGGGAAATAGTGGCTGACTTTATTTTTGGGGGCTCCAAAATCACTGCAGATGGTGATTGCAGCCATGAAATTAAAAGACACTTACTCCTTGGAAGGAAAGTTATGACCAACCTAGACAGCATATTAAAAAGCAGAGACATTACTTTGTCAACAAAGGTCCATCTAGTCAAGGCTATGGTTTTTCCAGTGGTCATGCATGGATGTGAGAGCTGGACTATAAAGAAAGCTGATCGCCAAAGAATTGATGCTTTTGAAGTGTAGTGTTGAAGAAGACTCTTGAGAGTCCCTTGGACTGCAAGGAGATCCAACCAGTCCATTCTAAAGGAGATCAGTCCTGGGTGATCATTGGTAGGACTGATGTTGAAGCTGAAACTGCAATACTTTGGCCACCTGATGCGAAGAGGTGACTCATTTGAAAAGACCCTGATGATGGGAAAGATTGAGGGCAGGAGGAGAAGCGGACGACAGAGGATGAGATGGTTGGATGGCATCACCAACTCAATGGACATGGGTTTGGGTGGATTCCGAGAGTTGGTGATGGACAAGGAGCCCTGGCGTGCTGTGGTTCGTGGCATTGCAAAGAATCGGACACGACTGAGTGACTGAACTGAACGGAGGGAGTTTAAGAGGTATAAATTTTCAACTGGAGTTGGGAGATTGGGGCTGACATATACACACTACTATATATAAAATAATAAGAACCTACTATCTAGAACAGGGAACTCTACTTAATACTCTGTAATGGCCTATATGAGAAAATAATCTGAAAAATAGTGGATATTTGTATAATTTATTCACTTTGCTGTACACTTAAAACTAAAACAACATTTTAAATCAACTATACTCCAATAAAAATTTTAAAATAATAATAAACTTTCAGTTGCAAAATAAATGAGTCATGGGCATGAAACATACAGGGTGGGGAATATAGTCAATAACTATGCAATATTTGTACAGTGACTGATCGTAACTAGATTTATCATGGTGCTCATTTTGACAGGTACAGAAATATTGAATGACTGTGTTGCAATGGCACCCCACTCCAGTACTCTTGCCTGGAAAATCCCATGGATGGAGGAACCTGGTAGGCTGCAGCCCATGGGGCCGCTAAGAGTCAGGCACGAGTGAGTAACTTCATTTTCACTTTTCACTTTCATGCATTGGAGAAGGAAATGGCAACCCTCTCCAGTGTTCTTGCCTGGAGAATCCCAGGGATGGGGGAGCCTGGTGGGCAGCCGTCTATGGGGTCGCACAGAGTCGGACACGACTGAAGCGACTTAGCAGCAGCAGCAGCAGTGTTGTATAATAGAAACTAACATAGTGTTGAAGGTCAATTATACTTCAAATACAAGTAAACAAACTCATAGGAAATGAGATCAGATTTGTAGTTACCAGTGGCAGGGGGATGAAGGCAGTCAAAAGGTACAAACTTTCAGTTATAAGCTAAGTAAGAATTAGGGATGGGCTGTAACAACATGAAGAATCTAATTAGCACTGCTGTATGGTATATATGAAAGTTGTTAAGAGTGTAAATCCTAAGAGTTCTCATCACCTGGAAAATTTTTTCTATTTCTTTAATTTTGTATCAATATGAGATGATGGATATTTACTAAACTTACTGTGAAATCATTTCATGATGTATGTCAGTCAAACCGCTAGGCTGTATACAAACTTATACTTGCTGTATGTCAATTACATTTCAAGAAAACTGGAAGAAAAAAAGTACTAAGTCACAGGAGTATCATTTGATGAATTATGTATCACAAAGAGTCTACAGGTATACCTGGCACCCAGATCCAGAAACACTGCCCGAACTCCAGAAGCCCTCTTTTCACATGGCCTCCATAACCAAAGTACCACTCACCGAAGGAAACCAGAATCCCAGTTACTAATAGCACAGGTTCATATGGTCCACGTTTGTTCTCCATGTAAGTGGAATCATCTGTGTCTGGCTTACTTTGCTCAACATTATGCTTGTAAGACTCTAAAACCTTCACTAGGAACCCCAACTTTCCTTTCTGTACTTATTGTGTATTGGTGGCTCTCTAGTTTTCTGCATCTCTCATCTCCAGAGACCTGTAATAGTGTGAAACAAACCCTTTATTCAAATAAATACTTATTGAGCATCCAGACAATGCCAGGGATTGTGTTAGGGATGAACCCCAAAGTGTGCTGCCAAACTGAGACTTCTGTTTCCACGAGGCATCTTGACCAAAGAGTGTTGGGGTGGGTGGAAGATTCACACTGGTATGTCACTGCAAATTTTGAAAGGAATTTATTACATGCCCTAAAAAACACCCCAAGTTGCAGCTTAGCGCACGGCTATCAACTAGCAGTAGGGCTTCTCACTTAGGTCTTTTGAACAGATCATAAAATCTAGGTCCCATACATTTCTGGTTCAGTTACTTCTACTTGTCTTCAAATGTGATTTGGCTAAATATTGGGATTGTTCCAGCCAAAACTTCAAAAAACTCTCGGCACTTGTGGTTTGGGACTTTCAGGAATAAATTATGTACAGACACACACCCCTCGTTTTCCTGTGGACATCTGTGGTACTTCAATCCTCTTGTCTAATTAGTTTACTGCAAGCACTGCCATGAGACCAATGGTCAACCACCTTCTCTTTGAGTGTTAATTTTCTCATCTACAAAAAGACAGAAGTGTACTACATTAGAGACGCTTAGCCTGAAATCTGTGGATTTGCTAGGGAATATACTAACCCCTGGGCTTCCCTTGTGGCTCAGCTGGCAAAGAATCTTCCTGCAATGCAGGAGACCCTGGTTGGATTCCTGGGTTGGGAAGATCCCCTAGAGAAGGGATAGGCTACTCACTCCAGTATTCTTGGGTTTCCCTGCTGGCTCAGACAATAAAGAATCTGTCTGCAACGCAGGACACCTGGGTCAGGAAGATCCCTGGAGGAGGGCATGGCAACCCACTCCAGTATTCTTGCCTGGAGAATCCCCATGGACAGAGGAGCCTGGTGTGCTATGGTCTGTGGGGTTGCAAAGAGTCGGACACGACTGAGCAACTAGTAACACGGCCAGCATATACTAATCCCTGGAAATGACATGGAAGATTGTGAATGTGTGTATTTTTGGTGCAATAAAGTCCCGAGTATAACAATACCCGCCCCCTCCCCCGAAAATCAAACACCATCATGATTGGTGATCTCCAAGAACCATCTTAGCACTTGATACTCTGCAATCAGGTAGCTCCTTGCGTCAACAGAAGAGCTTGATTTTCGCTTAGTGTCTGGCTCCAGCTGAACCTTAAAAGAATAGATGGCCTTGCTTTTTAGCTTCCGTAGATTTTTCTGCCTCAATAGAAAGGATACTGTAAAACTGCAGAGCCACACAGTAGCATCTCTCTCTGATCTCTACAGGTGAGATAACATCAAGGGTCCATTCCTTTAAAATAGCCTGGCCCTGAATCGAGTCCCGTTTTTAATATGACCTCAGTCTGGGTCCTATTGTATGTAGCTGGCTTGTTTCCTAAATGCTGTATCTATTGTAACCTTCAGAACTCACTGGTGGGTCTGGCTGTCACAACCAAATAGATGTGAACACACCAAGATACTCTGATCAGTTCAACAACCCTGTTATCTCTACCCAGAGAAAGGGCCTGCAGCAGTCCTGTGTGGAGAAGGGCACCCTGGTTTGCCTGCCCAGGCTGGGGCTGGCTTGTCACCTGAGCAAGGGGCTGAAACAGAACCTCTCCTATCTCCCCAAGGCTCGAGCTCATCATTCACACACAGTAAGATTAGGTTTCACGCTCCCTCTGTGTGGCTGGTTCCCCTGGCAACAGTTTGAGTCCAAAGTTTTCATTACAAACCACCTCAGTCAGTATGCATATTTGCTCTATTGTGTTCAACTTTTTGCAACCCCATGGTCGGCAGCCCACCAGGCTCCTCTGTCCATGGGATTTCCCAGGCAAGAATACTGGAGTGGGTTGCCACTTCCTCCTCCAGGGTCAGTCAGTATGAGGAAGCATCTTATAGTCCTTTCATAGAGCAAGACACGTGGACTTGTAAACAGTGTTCTTAATCATTATGTTGGTTTCACTGTAGACAAAAGAGTGATCTCAGAGCTCATCCTCTTCTTACAAACATCCTTTTCTGCTCATACTTATCTAAAAGAGAAATAGAGCCACATTTTCAGTCCTTGCTCCTCTAAGTGTGGACCATGGACCAGGAGCATCAGCCTCACCCAGGGGCCTATTGTTGTTGAGTTGCTAGGTCACGTCTGACTCTCTGCGAGCCCTTGCACTGTAGCTCACCAGATTCCTCTGTCCAATTTCCCAGGCAAGAACACTGGAGTGGGTTGCCATTTCCTCCTCCAGGAGATCTTCTGGCACCAGGTATCAAACCTGAGTCTCTTGCATTGGCAGGCAGATTCTTAACCACTGAGCCACCAGGGAGGGGGCTCCCCATCCCAGATCTACTGGACCAGAATCTGCACTTTAACCAGCTCTCCAGATGATTCTTAATCAGAAGCATTTTAAAATTTGAAAAGCACTCTCAAGAAATTACCAATATCTTACTAATATTATGCCTGTAACCTTCCAGAAAATAATGAAAGAGCAGCAAATGTGAGCTTTCTTCCATTTTAAAACCCAGAGGACCACCAGGGATGCTTTGAGGAAAAAAGGAGAGTAGGAACAAGCCCAGAAGAGGAGAAACTTAGAGACAGAAGAAGGAAAAAAAGGAAAAGCAAAGAGAGAAGGGGGGCAATGGGCAGAGTGAGGGCCCAGGGTCTCTGTACTCCCTCCACGGGAGCGCCACACCTAGGATCTGCAGATGCCACCTTCGTGGCCCTCTCCTGCCACTCGCTGCCTCCTGTGTTTACCTATTTAGTAGTTTTAAAAATTGGCTCACTTTCAAACTCTGATTCCTTTTGAGAAGAAAGTTCCTATCTTGGGGTTTATGTGTTTGTTATGTTTTATTTTCTTGGGCTACAAAGTCACTGCAGATGGTGACTGCAGCCTTGAAATTAAAAGACACTTGCTACTTGGAAGAAAAGCTACGACCAACGTAGACAGCATATTAAAAAGCAGAGACATTGCTTTGCCAAAAAAAGGTCTGTCTAGTCCAAGCTATGGTTTTTCTGGTGGTCATGTATGGATGTGAGAGTTGGACTGTGAAGAAAGCTGAGCACTGAAGAATTGATGCTTTTGAACTGTGGTGTTGGAGAAGACTCTTGAGAGTCTCTTGGACTGCAAGGAGATCCAACCAGTTAATCCTAAAGGAGATCAGTTCTGGGTGCCCATTGGAAGGACTGATGCTGAAGCTGAAACTCCAATACTTCGGCCACCTGATGTGAAGAACTGACTCATTAGAAAAGACCCTGACTCTGGGAAAGATTGAAGGCAAGAGAAGGGGTCAAGAGAGGATGAGATGGTTGGATGGCATCACTGAGTTGATGGACAAGAGTTTGAGCAAGTTCTGGGTGTTGGTGATGGACAGGGAAGCCTGGAATGCTGCAGTCGACGGAGCTGGAGAGAGTTGGACATGACTGAGTGACTGAGCTGAAGTGAACTGTTTTTTTCTAATACCCATGAAAAGAGATTCACGGCTATTAACATTTTGTTAGATGTTTGTAAGCCCTCCAGGTGACCCCTAGTGATGATCCGTAGCCACACCTGGGACCCCTGCCCCAGGGGAATTGTCATCCCAGTACACGAGGCCCCTCAGAGCCCCCACAAAGTGTACAGAGGTGGGTCCTATGTTCATGTTTTTAAACTGCACTGCAGGACACAAAATGTTATTCAGGCTAAAAGCAGCAGATTAAACTCCTGCTCATCTGGAACCTGAAAAATCACTGGTCCCCAACCTTTCTGGCACGAGGGACTGGTTTCCTGGAAGACAGTGTTTCCACCAATGGGCAGGGTAGCGGGAAGGGGAGAGAAGGGCTGGGGTGGGCGGAGAGGGGTGTGCAGGGAATGGTTTTGGGATGGTTCAAGTGCATTATATCTATTATGCCCTGCTGATCTGACAGGAGGCAGAGCTCAGGCACTAATACAAGTGATGGAGAGTGGCTGTAAATACAGATGAAGCTTTGCTCACTTGCCCACTGCTCACGTCCTACTGTGTGGCCCATTTCCTGGGCCTGGGGACCCCTGAGCTAGATTCTGAAGGGTACTGGCAAGAACTTGGGATAAAGTCCACAGAGTAACAAGCAGATGCTGACTCAGCACTCCAGGTAACTCAAGGTACGTTAGGCTTACTAAACCCCCACAACTAGGCTCAGAGCAAAGATCTGAAACAGCAAGAAGCCGTCACTGGGCTGTGGCCTGGCCTGAAGAAGGCTGGGGGCTGCTGGTCACCTATAAGGTATCAGCACCCCTTTCCTTCACTCTGTCTTCACAGAGTTTTCAGCAATTTATAGAACACGCTCTTCCCTGTCTTTTGAGGAAAGGGAGATGAAAAACAAATCAAAGAAATTACAACACGAACACACTGAGCCGCTACTTCTTAAAAGAAACATAGAGAATCCAAACAACAGAAAACAATAAATAACCAAGAGGTCAGAAACACACACTAGAAAAGGAGGTGGCAATTATTTTCATGTGCGAGTTAGTGGCGGTTCTTAGGCATTTAACAGGTAGACATACGTCGTAGACGGCAGTGTCTTTTCCACCTCCACTGAGAACACAACATGAAAGGAACAGACTCAAATCATAGCCAGAGCACAAAGCAACGTTGACATGTTGGGGCTATTAGACTCTGATCCAAACTAACAAAGGAAATAATGGGCTCGCCACAGAAGGCCTTTTTTAACAGATAGTTAAAAAAAAAAAAAAAAATCCCCTTGGTTCTATTGTGGATTACGTGAGCTTCTGACAGGATGTCAGGGGTAAGTCTATGGATCCTTTCAATCCAGTTATAAAAAGCTCCTAGGACCCTCGTCCCAGGCCCTTCTAGTGGTACAATTAATTCTATCTCATTAAATATTGCTTGTGATAAGTGAACCATCAACGGACTCTGAGCCTTTCTGTTATTCATGTTTCTGTGCTTTCAAGAAAAGGGATCTTCTTACAGAGGCTGTTGTAAACAGACTTTCTACCAATTGTATATAGTATATTAATTGCACTGGAAGAGGAGGGAGAAATGGGGTTTACTGTAAAACAGAATCTTTTGTAAATCCGAATTTTAAAGAGCAAGATAGAAGAGCCCACCCACAGTAAAAGAATGAATTAGTCTCAAACACACGACAGAAATTCAGGGCAGCTGGCAGGTACCCAAGGCCCGTAAAGTTGTGAGCAGAGTGCCTCACCCTGAGGACCCAGGCAATACATGGGTGCTCTGAAAATAACACTGTCCTCCTTGTTTGGATACTGTGTATTCCATGTGTACACAGGGGTTGGGGCCCCAACGATCAATGTCTTACCTTGTGCTCACCCATCTTTTCATCTCTGCCCAGGAGCCCACGGCGGTTCACCTCTAAGCTCCAGACTAGAGCCCAAGTCCACTCTGGCCATCATCTTCCTGCATCTGGATCAGGCCAGCCTCCTCCCTCCCTCTCCTCTGAAGAGCATCAACTCCTTCCCACTCAGGACTTTTCTGTCCCCCCTAGGAGATGAAAACAAACAGGGTGAAAATCATTCGTATCAATCAGATCTGAAATCCAGGACAAAGATGGCTGTGGAGACCCTGAAGGAGCCCAAGGCCCAGCCCTTTCCCCTCCTACCTCTATTCCTTCCAACGTCCTCTGCAAAGTCACCAACAGCCAGAGGTCCACACAGTCGTGAGCACGGAGGAGCCTGCCTGCCTCCACGAAACTCTTGAAGTGAGTATCTGGAACTACAAATCAATTACCAGATATCTTAGCTACTAGAATAAAGTTATGTATATTTTACAAACCATGCATTGGCAGGCAAATTCTTTTACCACCAGACTTCCCACATGGCTTGGTGGTAAAGAATCCACCTGCCGATGAAGGAGCCACAGGTTCAATCCCTGGGCCAGGAAGATCCCCTGGAGAAGGATATGGCAACCTACTCCAGTATTCTTGCCTGGAGAATCCCATGGATAGAGGGGCCTGGCGGGCTATAGTCTATGGGGTCGCAAAAGAGTTAGACATGACTTGGTGACTGAACAAGAAGAACCACCTAACATGGAGGGCTGATGTTATTGCTCTTGCTCAAAGGCCAGAGTAAGACTGCAGAGCAAACAATAGCACGATGTAATCCTCAGTTGAAAAGTTGGAGGGAATAGCATTTCAGAGGAAGTTTCAAAGGAGGAATGATTTCTGGGTCAATTTAACTGGAGAGTCTAAAATAACTGCAGCAGCCAGCTCACAAGATAAACTCTAAACGTACTGTGCCTGCTGTGTCAGAGAGGAGGAAATGGACTTTTCTGAGCTGTATCTCAAGTGAATGCTGGTCAGAATTATCCCCAAGAACATTCTGGTGAAAGGATGGACTGGAACCATCCAGACGCGTCACTCATCAGTCAAGGCTGCCAAGTGGGAAACGGGTCCCAGAAAAGGCTTGTCTTGGTTTGGGAAAGATAAAGCTAGCGGGGGAAGGGGTGCATTTTGCTCAGGTCTAGTCATCGCCAACATGGTGTCCACCGTGGCCTGCCTGAGGGACAGCTGACGACCCAGCAGTAGGACATGCACTGCTGGGAACTGTCTTCTTCCTTCTGCTTAGTCTGCCTTGCGCCCTTGTGGGGGTTGCACTGTGTCTCCCCAACTGCCCCCAAAGACACACTAGAGTCCTAACCCCTGCTCCCTGAGAATGTGGCTTTTCTGGAAATAGGGTCTTTGCAGAGATAATCAAATTATGATGAGGTCACACTCCCTTAGGGGTGTGTCCTAGGGAGTCAGGAAAATAGAGCTGGAGACGACACACAGAGGGAAGACCACACGAAGAGAGGCAGGGAGAAGGCCACGTGATAACAGAGGCAGAGATGGGAGGGGTGCAATCTGGCAGCCAGGAACCCCAAGGATTGCCAGCTAGAGGAGGCAAGGAAGGATCCTCCCTTGGCGGCTCAGAGAGAGGCTGCTGACACCTTGAGTTCAGACTTGTAAGCCTTCAGAATTTTGAGGGAATAAATTTCTGTGGTCTTAAGCCCCCACGTTTGCAGAATGCTGTATAGCAGCCCTGGAAAACTAACACATCCCTGAACTGCTCTGGCCTCTCATCCCTCCTCATCCACATGGGTACATGAGCCTGGGGAGAACCCTGTGGAGTCCACAGTCACAGCTCTCCACAGGGAACTCCCCAGACAAAGACAGTAGGACGTCTTGGCTTTTTTTTTTTTTTTTTTAAGTTTATTATGGGGGGAAAAAAATTCACATTCACAAAAATAGAGCAGTATAACTCCATGTGCCCATCCTCCAGCATCAACAACGATCCACATTTTGTCCATTTTATTTCATCCAACCCCCCCACCCAAGGGTATTTTGCATGGAAGGATGCCTGGAGCATTTAAAAACAAACTCAACACATCATTCCAGGTCATCTGTAAATGCTTTAGTCTAAACGACTTTAGACACATTTTTTTTTGGTCATCTTTGAGTATTGTGTACTTTATTAGTTATGTAAAAGGAATGAATAGCACTTTATGTCTGGGTCCTCTGTTTCTTCTCTGTTTTTTACAGTTCAGTGGTTTCCAATATATTCACAGAGTTGTACAACCATCTCTATGACCCAGTTTTAGAACATTTTCATCACCCCAAAAAATAAACCCTGTACCAATAAGCACCTCACTGCCCCTGCCCTCCAGTTCCAGACAACTACTAAGCTACTTTCTATCTCTACAGATTTACCTGATGGGAACACTTCATATTAACATAAATGGAATCATAGTGCTGTATGTAATCTCTTGTGTCTGACTCATTTCACTTGGCATAACGTTTACAAGATGCATCCACGTTACAGATCAATACTATGTTACTTATCAATACTTCATTCCTTTTTTCTGGCTAAATAATATTCCATTTCCTGGATATGCTGCATTTTGTTTATCCATTCATTAGTTGTTGGAAATTTGGGTTGCTTCCAATTTGGGGCTATTATGAGCAACAACGCAATGAACACTTGTGTTCAGGTTTTAGTGTGGACGTATGTTTTTATGTCTCTTGCTGATTGACATAAGAGTAGAACTGCTGGATCCCATGGTAATGCTATTTTAATATCTCAAGGAATCACCTGTTTTTCAAAGTGGCTACACCATTTACAAACCTACCAGCAATGGATGAGGGTTCCAGTTTCTTCATAAATTCTCCAAAACTTGCTATTATAATTTTTTAAAAATTATTATAGCCATCCTAGTGAGTATGAAGTGGTAGGTATCTTGTAGTTTTGATTTATGTTTCTTCAATAACTAATGATGTTAAACTTTTTCAGGTTCTTGGTATAACTTCTTTGAAGAAATACCTCTTCAGGTTCTTTGTCTATTTTTAAATTGGGTTATTTGTCCTTTTACTGTTGAGTTGTCAGAGCTCTTTATATATTCTGGATGTAATTTCCTTCTCAGATTTATGATTTGCAAATATGTTCTCCCATTCTGTGAGCTTTTTCATGTTCTCACTGGTGTGCTTTGAAACACAAAGTTTTCAACTTCATGAAGTCCAATGTATTTTTTTCTTTTGTCACTTCCGCTTTATCTAAAAAAAAAACCATTGCCTTACTCAAATTTATTCCTATATTTTCTACTAAGGGTTTTATGGTTTTAGCTCTTACATTTAGATGATGTCTATTTTTAATTGAAATATAGTTGATTTAAAATACTATATTAGTTTCAGGTATATAGCAAAATGACTCAGTTATATATTTTTTAATTTCAGATTATTTTCCACTATAGGTTATTACAAGATATTAAATATAGTGTGTAGATGCTAAGTCACACAGTCAGTCGTGTCCAACCTTTGCAACCCTATGCACTGTAGCCCACCAGGCTCCTCTGTCTATGGGATTCTCCAGGCAAGAATACTGGAGAGGGTTGCCATGCCCTCCTCCAAGGGATCTTCCCTGTGCTATACAGTAAATCCTTGTTGCTTATCTTTTTTACATGTAGTAGTGTATATCTGTTAATCTTATATTCATAATTTATCCCTTTCCCGTTTCAGTTCGATTCAGTCATGTCTAACTCTTTGCAACCCCATCATGCCAGGCTTCCCCATCCTTCACCAACTCCTAGAGCTGACTCAAACTCATGTCCATTGAGTCAGTGATGCCATCCAACCATCTCATCCTCTGTCATCCCCTTCTCTTCCTGCCTTCAATCTTTCCCAGCATCAGGGTCTTTTCCAATGAGTCAGTTCTTGGCATCAGGTGGCCAAAGTATTGGAGCTTTAGCATCAGTCCTTCCAATGAATATTCAGGACTCAGTTCCTTTAGGATTGACTGGTTTGATCTCCTCGAAGTCCAAGGGACTCTCAAGAGCCTTCTCCAACACCACAGTTCAAAGCATCCCCTTTCCCCTTTGGTAACCATGAATTTGTTTTCTATCTCTGTGACTCTACTTCTGTTTTGTAAATAAGTTCATTTGTATCATCTTTTAAGATATCACATATATGTGATGTCATATGATGTTTGTCTTTCTCCGTCTGACTTATTTTACTCAGTAAGATAGTCTCTAGATCCATCCACATTGCTGCAAATGGCATTATTCCATTCATTTTCATGACTGAGTAGTACTCCACTGTTTAGATATCCCACATCTTCTTAAACCAATGGCCTGTTCATGGGCACTTGAGTTGTTTCCATGTCTTGGCTACTATGAATACTGTTATTATAAACACTGGGGTACATGTATATTTTCCAATCAAGAGTTTTCATCTTTTCTGAATAAGTGCTCAATAGTGGGACTGCTGGATCATATGGTAGCTCTACTTTCAGCTTTTTAAGGCAACTCCATACTGTTTTCCATAGTGGTTACATCACCAATAGTTATTTTTTTGTAATATGATGTGAGGTAGGGGTCCAAATTTATTTTCTTACATATGGGTACAGACATTATACTTTTTATATTTTCATTATTCATTTACTTCATTTGTTTACCCTGGCTGGGTCTTTGTTGCTGCGTGCAGGCTTTCTTTTGAAGAAGGCGATGGCACCCCACTCCAGCCCTTTTGCCTGGAAAACCCCATGGACGGAGGAGCCTGGTGTGCAGTCCATGGGGTCGCGAAGAGTCGGACACGACTGAGCGACTTCACTTTC
This sequence comes from Bos mutus, assembly GCF_027580195.1. Taxonomy (NCBI): domain Eukaryota; kingdom Metazoa; phylum Chordata; class Mammalia; order Artiodactyla; family Bovidae; genus Bos; species Bos mutus. Next base: position 20,254,101 of record NC_091620.1, on the reverse strand, counting down.
ATTTTTCACTTTCATGCCTTGGAGAAGGAAATGGCAACCTCTCCAGTGTTCTTGCCTGGAGAATCCCAGGGACAGTGGAGCCTGGTGGGCTGCCGTCTATGGGGTCGCACAGAGTCGGACACGACTGAAGGGACTCAGCAGCAGCAGCAGCAGCAGCAGCAGGCTTTCTCTAGCTGCGGTGAGCGGGGGCTTCTCACTGCGGTGGTTCCACTGTTGTGGAGCGCGGGCTCTAGGTGCACAGGCTCAGCAGTTGCGGCACTTGGGCTTATTTGCTCCAGGGGTACGTGGGATCTTCCCGGACCAGGGATGGAACTCACTGGCGTGAGGATTCTCAACCACTGGATCACCAGGGAAGTCCCCAGACACTACACTTTAGTTCTATTTCTTAATAACATGTTCTGTATTATACCTCAGTTTCGGTTTCCCATAAATCATCTTTTAGATGATTTTCATCCAACTACAGCCTAGAGTGATAAAAAAAGATACTCTCGGGAAGAAATATTTTAAATGAGGAAGTGGTTAGCCCTTCCCACACTGCCTGTAATCTATAATTCATTTCCCCAATTTTAGGCTTTCCCCCTTTTCTTATAACATGTGACAATGCAGTCTTGCGTGACTCGGTCAGTCATAATCATAAAATTAGGTCTGCCCTAAACCTAAGTTATTTAATTTAAATATAAGACTTTGGGTATAAACAATGTGCCAGTCGGCTCTGGTAAATCAGAGATAAAAAGACAGGTATTCTGCTCTCAGACAGTTACAGCCTAGATGGGGAGAGGAAAGGCATGTACACAAATAACAACATGGAGTGAGCACCAACACAGGAAGGAAACAGTGTCCATATGAGAGGGGTGGGGAAGACACAGTGAAGGGAGGGGCGGAGAACTGGGCCCAGATAGAGAGTGCCAGCCTCTAATACCAGCGGGGTAAGGATCCTGCTGAGCTGGAGACTACACATCCCATCTACAGGGGGATGTTCCCCACTCATTCCCAGCAGATCATATCTCTACAGAGACATGGATCCATTCCCTGGTGGTCCAGTGGTTAAGACTCTACGCTTCCAGTGCAGAGGGATGGGTTTAATCCCTGGTCAAGGAACTAGAACCCCACATGCTGGGCAGCCAAAAAAAATTTGTTTTTAAACAAACCAAATAGAGACATGGACTCAGGACAGCCAGAATTCAAACTTTCTCATTTTTTTTTTCAAGAGAAGTTGAGGGGAAAAAAATCTGATTTTATGTGTAATCCTTCATTTTTTAAAGTTGTTAAGAAATTTGAATTTTAAAAACTCTACAGTGGGTTTCTCAAAAAGTTAAACATAGAATTACCATATGACTTAGCAGTTTCATCCCTAAGTATATACTCAGAAAAAGTGAAAACAGAGAGTCAGATGGATACTTTTATGCCAGTGTTCACTGCAGCATTCTTCACAATAGCTAAAACGTGAAAATGTCCATCGACAGACAAATGGATAAATAAAATCTGGTACGGCCACACCGTGGCATATTATTCAGCCATGAAAAGAAGCAAAGCATTGATCCTATAACACAGATAAACCTTGAAAACGTTATACTAAGTGACACAAAGGCACAAATATTGTATGATTCCACTGATGTGACATATCTAGAAGACACAAATCCACAGACGGAAAGGAGATAAGAGGTTACCAGGGGTGGGAGGGTCATTGCTTAATGGTTACAGAGTTTCTGTTTGGGGTGATGAAAACACTTTTGAAATAGACAGTGGCGATACTTGCACAACACCGTGAATGTAACTGATGCCACTGAACCGTGCTTGTAAAAACGGCTAAAATGGAAACTTTTTATATTTTATGTGTTTTAACACACACAACAACAACTCAACTCTAGAATGGCCAAACATGTCCAGGATTACTATGTCAACTGTGGGCACCAGTTTGGGATCTCAGGCTCAGAATGATTAACACTGGACACTTCATGTGCACCAAGCAAGGACTCAGCAGTAAGGCAAACATCTCACTGATGCTGGAGTAGGGGCAGAGGAGATGGACAAAATTAAAGATACGTATGTCTGTATAGTCAAAGCTATGGTTTTTCCAGTAGTCGTGCATGGATGTGAGAGTAAGACCATAAAGAAGGCTAAGCGCTGAAGAACAGATGCTTTCAAACTGTGGTGTTAGAGAAGACTCTTGAGAATCCCTTGGACTGCAAGGAGATTAAACCAGTGAATCCTAAAAGATATCAACCCTGAGTATTCATTGGAAGGACTGATGCTGAAGCTCCAATATTTTGGCCACCCGATGCAAAGAGCAGAATCATTGGAAAAGACCTCAATGAAAGACTGAGGGCAGGAGAAGGGGTGACAGAGGATGAGATGGTTGGATGGCATCAGTTTGAGTAAACTCAGGGAGATAATGAAGGGCAGGGAAGCCTGGCATGCTGCAGTCCATGGGGTCGCAAAGAGTTGGACACAACTGAGCAACTGAAAAACAACAATTCCTCATCCTTAAGGAGATTAAAGGCTAGAACTAGACCTAATTGTAGTAATACAGCAATGCTCTCAGGAAGTTCTAAAAATGTGCTTCAGGAAATTCACAGGCGAGATCACACCTGGTCGTGGGATCTCTAAAGGATTCATGAAGGTGATTGGACTGCAGCTGAGCTTTGCAAGATGGGTAAACAGGTGGGGCTGCTCCAAAAGTAGCAGCTGGAGTCAAGGTTTAGAGGAAGAACAGCAGATGGCATATTTTAGTATCGACTCCAGTTTGGCTGGAGAAGACTCCAAGTAGAGAGGGAGCTGGAGAGGCAGAGGGGGACCCGCACCAGGATGCCATGAATACCAAATCAAGAATTTTCCATTTAATTCTGAGCAGCAGAATGAAGTTCTCAAAGCTGTCCCTGAGACTGATTAGCCAGGCATCCATGTATAAGATACATTGAAAAGAGGAGAGCGGGGCCCCTAAATAGTCCGGTGAGAGATAAGAAAGGGCTGGGCCTGACTAGTGGCCATGGTATGCAAAGGAAGGGGCGAGTAGGGACAGGAGGTGGCTGCTTGGATGGATAATAGCTAGAAGCTGATGGCTGCAAGGGGAGGAGGGTGGTTTGTCTCATCTCTATGTGAAAGAGGCTTCCTGAAAAGAAAGCAGTGTGATAGAAATCAAACATACAGCAGGGGTCTAGTCCCAGCTGTGCTAACCCAGCCTGTGCCCTTTGGAACAAATGCAGAATGACCTCATTCATTTATTCATTCATTCATGGTGCTTCAGCGTCCTCACTTTACGATGGGCCTAAATCTCTGTTCTACCCATTTCATGGCATTGCTCTGATGATAAAAACGAACGCTACTTCAAACCACTTCACATTTAAGCACCCCATGTTACCTCATTGAAATGAATTTTAGATAACTATCTCTTGTGCTTTAAAATATTGTGTAATGTGTTTGAAATAAATGGGTCATTGGCTGGGGCTTAGAATTAGCTGTGATCCAGAGACCCGATCATATTCATTCCAAGTGTTGACCCCACAAAAGTGACGTGTAATTCACACCCAGCCTCCTCCTGTTTCCTATGCTCACAGAAGGTATAATCTCCTCTTCCCCAGTGCTTCATCTCGTCCAGCTCTTTTGGGAAATAAAAGCTCGTGGATGTTTTGTTACTAAAGCCATGTTCTCTTCAGAGCGTGTGTGCCGAGCAGCCACAAGGAATGGAACACGGAAAACCTTTAAAAGAATTTGTTGTATGACTCAGGGAGCTCAAACCGGGGCTCTGTAACAACCTAGTGGGGTGGGATGGGAAGGGAGATGGGAGGGAGGGTCAAGAGAGAATGGACATATGTATACCCATGACTGATTCCTGTTGATGTCTGGCAGAAACCAACACAACTCTGTAAAGCAATTATCCTTCAATTAAAAAAATAAAAATTTTTTTAAAAAGAGTAAGTTATCATTCTTGCCAGACAGTGCTATGTCATCTTAGGCAAGCCACCAAGCCTAGCTGTGCCTAGATTTCTAAAAGGTGTCTTGGAATGTGTCTGATGACAGACACATGCAGAGATGGAAGCGATGCACTCCCACCGTGAAGGAGAAACAGGAACACTTGTTTTAACTTGAGTGGATCCAAGAAAATGAGCACTGGAAAAGTGGCAAGGAGGAAAATGACTTGCTTCAAAAGTGAAGTGGGACGCACAGCAAGAGCCATGCACTGGGGAGAGAATGGGAGTTCAGCTGAAGGAGGTTCTGAGACTCGGGGCCTGTCTCAGGTCGACCAGATGAAGAAGGATGCTGTGTTTTTTTTTTTTTAATTTTTAAATTATTTTTATTGAAGTATAGTTGCTTTACAATGTTGTGTTAGTTTCTATTGTGCAGCAAAATGAATCAGCCATATATACATATATATATATACACACACACACACACACACACACACACACACACACCAGGGTCCTCTGCCCACGGAATTCTCCAGACAAGAATACTGGAGTGGGTTGCCATTTTTTCCTCCAGGGGATCTTCCCAACCCAGGGATCAAACCTGTGTCTCCTGGGTTTGCAGGCAGATTCTTTACCACTGAGCCACCAGGGAAGCCCAAATATACATATACTCCCTCCCTTTTGTGTTTCCTTTCCATTTAGGACACCTGGTGGTCCAGTGATAAGACTCAGCATGTTTTTAAGCATCTTATGGTGGGTATCAGGATGGTTTTTCAACCAGTGATTCTACTGTGGGTCAAAGGGGAGCCCGGATCTGACAGGGCAGGTTGGTGTTGAGAACCCTGGGCTATTCTCTCTGCTAGGACTAGGATAGGGAGCACCAGCCAAGAGATGTGGCCTGAGAATGAAAAAATCCGATAGCTGTGATTTCATAAAAACGTATAATCCTTGCTGAGCAAGGGGAGAGAGAAAAGAACGAAGACACAAGGATACGGAAAGCAAGACAGCAGAACGCCCATCCGGTGGGAGAGGGCAGGACATCACGGATGAGGGCTCTTGTAGGGATCCACATGGCAGCACTGTCCAGCTCAGTGGGGTGAAGTGGCCTCGATTTTGGAAAGGCCCATAAATGTACTCTTCCTTCCAAAATCAGGATTCTTCTTCTCCTCCAAATTTCCCTAGAGCTTGGTGCAGTGCATGCACACTAAGTCACTTCATTTGTGTTTGACTCTGCAACTCCATGGACTGTAGCCCGTTCAACCTCCTCTGTCCATGGGATTCTCCAGGCAAGAATACTAGAGTGGGCTGCCATGCCTTTCTCCAGGGGATCTTCCTGACCCAGGGATCGAACCCACGCCTCTTATGTCTCCAGCCTTGGCAGGCAGGTTCTTTACCACTAGCGCCACCTGGGAAGCCCAGGGCTTGGTGCAGCCTGGAGCAGAAACCCCTTCAGGAAGGAACAGACAGAAAAGGCACCCTCTCCTGGCTGGCTCCGCCTCTTGGGTCACGGGCCTCCCCTCTGCACCTGACCCAGAAAGCCCAGGGAGGAAGCTGCGGGAGGCCTGACTCACGCAGCACTCAGCCGCTCGGATCACGGGTGGGCAGGGCCGCGCGTGATGAATCACTGAGAGCCTGACTGCTATTCTGAGCGCCGCCAAGGACACGGATGCTCTTGTTCTCTCCTTCCCTGTCTGGCTGCCAGGAGATGAGCGCTTTAGGAACTGAGTATCTTCATTTTTTTTTATATAGCCCAAGACAGAAACTATCTAACACTTTCTATTCTTCCTATGTCCCCTTCTCAATTCCTGGAAATCACCCATAGGAGAAAAGGACCAAGAGCCAGCTCCGTCCAAGCCCAGCGAAAGCAACCTTGCTGAGAATCCACCCCAGGGAGGGGCCGGGGAGGAGAGGGCACACCTTGTGGAACTTCCCAGGTGAATTACCTGGCTGTTTATTTTGATTAAAAGTGCCCAAGAAGTATGTAATTTTAAGTTCTAAATTCTATTAATACGAGGAAAAATCAGATTGATACCTACAGCTCTATAAGCGCACAGCACTGGGATTAATTTCTCGATTTTTCAGCTCCCTTGCAGTCCATGACTAAAAGTTACAAAGACAGACAATCACAGGTGACGGTGAGAACATGGAGAAACTGGGATCTTCACAGACTGCTGGTGGGGCTGTAAAATGGTACAGCCACTTTAGAAAACAGTTCGGTAATTCTTTATGTTAAATATAGTTAGGATATGAGCCAGCAATCCCACACCCAGGTATATATTCAAGGGACCTGTAAACATATAGCCACACAAAAACTTGTACACAAATGCCCCTATCAGCATTACTCACAGTAGCCAAAAAGTGAGACTAACCCAAATGTCCGTTAACTGATGAGTGAATAAACACGTGGTAAATGCATATAATTCAGTCATAAAAAGAAACGAAGTACTGATATTATACATACCACAACAGAAATGAGCCTTTGTCTCAGGTGTACCTGTGGGATATTTATTTATTTAGATTAGGTGAAAGAAAAAACAGATGTTAATGTATAATAGTGTTTGCTGGACTTCCCAGTGGTTAGGAATCTGCCTGTCAATGCAGGGGACACAGGTCAATCCCTGGTCCAGGAAGAGTCACATGCCATGGGGCAATTAAGACCGTATGCCACAACCATAATTGTAAAAAAAAGACAAAAAACAGTGCTTGCTTTGGTAGCACATATTTTCAAATACAAATAATGTAGCTGCAGAATAAAAGCACAAATTATGTCAGTAAATATAAATAAGCCAAACATTCGAGAGGATTAGATTAAATCACCATTTTTTAAATTTATTTTTAATTGGAGGATAATTGCTTTACAATGTTGTTGGTTTCTGCCAGACATCAACATGAATCAGCCATCGGCATGCATACGTCCCCTTCCTCTCAAACCTCCCTCCCACCTTCCACCCTATCCCACTCCTCTAGGTTGTCACAGAGCAGCGGGCTGAGCTTTCCACTTCATACAGCAAATTCCCACTGGCTATCTTTACATATGGTAGTGTATGTTTTCAATGCTGCCCTCTCAGTTCATCCCATTCCCTCCTTCCCCTGAGCACCATGGCCACAAGTCTGTTCTCCATGTCTGCGTTTCTATTGCTGCTCTACAAATAGACTTATCAGCACCATTTTTCTAGATTCCATATATATATATACGTTAACACATGATGTTTGTTTTCCTCTTTCTGACTTAGTTCACTCTGTATAACAGGCTCTGGGTATCCACCTCACTAGAACTGATGCAAATTCATTCCGTTTTATGGCTGAGTAATATTTACCGTATGCTGTTGCTGTCATTCAGTTGCTAAGTCGTGTCCAACTCTGCAGCTCCACGAACTGCAGCACACCAGGTTCCCCTGTCCATCACTATTTCCCTGAATTTGCTCAAACTCTTCTCCACTGAGTTGGTGATGCCATCCAACCATCTCATTCTCTATTGCCTCCTTCCCCTCTTGCCCTCAGTCTTTCCCAGCATCAGGGTCTTTTCCAATGCACCAGTTCTTCACATCAGGTGGCCAAAGTATTGGAGCTTCAGCTTCAGCACCAGTCCTTCCAATGAATACTCAGGGTTGATTTCCTTGAGGATTGGCTAGTTTATCTCCTTGCAGTCCAAGGGACTCTCAAGAGTCTTCTCCAGCACCACAGTTCCAAAGCATGGGCAACACTCACTTCTCAAAGTGATTCAGAAAGGTTGAAAACAGAAATTATATTACATTAGGACAGTTACATTAGGCAAATCCAAACAAAGAGAATATCAGACATGGTTCAAGTCAGAGACAAAAAGCATTGAACCAAAACAAAACCCTTAGCAATACTCAAGGGTGCAATTTATAGTCCAATTATATAATGAAAAAAAATATATACAAATGTACTTTCGTTAATATGGTATGAACATTTATAAATGAAAAATTATAAAAGATATGAGAAGAAATATATACTGATAATAATCACTTTTCTCAGTTCACTAGTAAGTAGACAAAAGGTATCTAAGAGTATGCTGCTAAGTCGCTTCAGTTGTGTCCGACTCTGTGTGACCCCATAGACGGCAGCCCACGAGGCTCCCCTGTCCCTGGGATTCTCCAGGCAAGAACACTGGAGAGGGTTGCCATTTCCTTCTCCAATGCATGAAAGTGAAAAGTGAAAGTGAAGTCGCTCAGTCGTGTCCGACTCTTAGCAACCCCATGGACTGCGGCCTACCAGGCTCCTCAGTCCATGGGATTTTCCAGGCAAGAATACTGGAGTGGGGTGCCATTGCCTTCTCCGATCTAAGAGTATAGAAGCTTTCAGTCTCAAAAATAAGATAAAATTGATACACCGAACTCTGTAGCCTGAAAACAAACTACACCGAACTCTGTAGCCTGAAAACAAACTACATTTTCATTCAAGTCCTGTGGGGTTTTAATTTAGGGAGGTGATTGAGTCATGACAAGAAGAGGTCAAAGCCATTGAAAGATTTCTGTTACTCACTGTTCCTGAAAGACGGGCACACCGCACCCACAGGGCCACCCAAGGAAGGCCACACAAGGAAGGAAGCACACAAGGAAGGAGCTGGACCAGGAGACGGAAGGGGCTGGGGAACACCTCAGCCAGAGCCTTTACTGTGTTTCCTGGAGGCAAGGCAAGACACGACAGGATAAGCAGTTTAGGACTGTCTAGTCTCTATAATTCTGGCAGGCTTTGGGAATGGCTGTCTCCTAGCTGTTTGGCACCTGGCTTTCAGTTGACTAGGGAGGGGGAGAGACTGGCTGGGTGTGTAAGAGTCTGATAAAGGGTGTGGCTGGTTTGGTGTGCGGGCTCAGGACCAGACTATTTGCATATGAAAAGTGGACTGCAGGGCAAGCCCTGTGCCAAGGCTAAGAGCTGGCTAGTCCTGGGAGGGGCTGTCTCTGCCCTGAGGTCACAAATGCCAGAGCATCATACAGAAAATAAAAACAATTAAGATAGTTGGTCTTCTGATGAATGGACACCAAATAGACAAATCCAGGATCTAAGAAAATGCAGCCTCAGAAACATTATGCTTAAGTGAAAGGAGCTAATCACAAAAGACTGTGTATTCCATTTATATGAAATGTCTACAGTAGGCACTACAGTAGGCAGATCCACAGGTACAGATGGTATCTCTGACTCAGTGGACATGAGTTTGAGCAAACTCCAGGAGACGGTGAAGGACAGGGAAGCCTAGGGTGCTGTTGTCCATGGGGTCGCAAAGAGTCAGACATGACTGAGCAATTGAGCAACAGCAGCAGGTCAGAGGCTTCCCAGTGGCTCAGTGGTAAAGTATCCGCCTGCAGTGCAGAAGACACAGGTTCCATCTCTGGGTTGGGAAGCTCGCCTGGAGAAGGAAATGGCAACTCACTCCAGTATTCTTGCGTGGAGAAACCAACGGACAGAGGAGCCTGGCGTGTTACAGTCCATGGGGTCGCAAAGAGTAGGACACAACTTAGCGACTGAGCATCCACCACAGAGACAGAACGTAAATCATAAGTTGTCATGAACTGGGGAAAGCAGAGAACAGAACTTAGAATGACTGCTAAGAGGTATGAGGTTTCTTTGGGGATTGATGAAAATGTTCTAAAATTAGATAGACTTGTGACTATCCCTAAAACCACTGTTCAATTTTTTAATTAATTTTTATAGAAGTGTAGTTTCTAAACGACTATATATTTTGAAGGGTGAGTTAGATATATGCAAATTATATCTCAATAAAGTTGTTATTTTTTAAATATATATGGACTTCCTTAGTGGCCCAATGGTTAAGACTCTGCCCTTTCAATGCAGTGGGTGCAGGTTTGACCCTGCTCAGGGAACTAGATCCCACAAGCCACATGGTGTGGTGAGGAAAAAAAATCAGCAGAAGAGAGGTATCACTGCTACTTACCCTCAAATCTCTGATGTCTCAGATTTTCTAGTTAGAGATGAGGATCATGTAAGATATCAACATTAACCCAGGAAACAAAGAGAGTCCCCTTTGGATAGCTGAACAGGAGAAAAACAACACAAAAATACTGTTTAGAAGGATTATTCTAAGAGTTGTGCATGGGGCAGACTGGGAAGGGGAAGACTAGAAGGGGGGACACTAGAAATAAGGCCCTTGAGAATAATTCAGGTAGAGGAAATTGACTTAGAAATCAATAAGATGAGTTCGAAAAGCAAGCCAGTTATATAACCGATTCCCTTTGCTGTACAGCAGAAACACAAACAACATTGTAAATCAACTACACATCCCAATAAAAATGTTAAAAAAAGAAAAGCAAGGGGGAAAGAATCAGTAACACCTGGAGACCGTGGACGAGGAGCGAGGAAAAGATGCAGCAGCAAGTATCCTTAAGCTGTGAGCCTGGGGCTGATGGTGTTGCCACTGCTAGTTCAAGTCAACTCAGGAAATGTGAGAATTAGGGCTCAGTGGAAATTCTCAGTCACTTAATGAGAGAGCCCATTAATGAATAAGGATCAAAATGTGCCTTGACACCTAAGCTTACCCAGAAATGTTTCAAGCAACTTATTAAGCAAGACCAGTAGGAGAGTATGTGGGAAGTAGCTTTGCCAGGACTGGGGTGAGAAAATGAACTCTCTTACTTTGGGCTGCTGGCAGGACGTCGGGGTGATCACCAGGCAGTTTAAGATTGGAAAATGAGTAATAAATAGGGGCTAGTGAGAAAAATCTGGTAGTCATCGGGAGGTTTTAGGAACATATGAAAAAGTGAACCGTGTAAAAGAAGTACCGGAACAGGCACAGAGAAAATTAAATATTTAAGTCCTGCCTCCCATGTACCTTGCACTGTAGGAGAGGATTTTTCAAAATGGTGAGAAGGTACACCTGACTTGCTAGAGTTTTGCAGACAGGTGATGACAAAACTAAAAATAGAGTATGAACAAGTGTCTGGAACACAGAAGATGAAACAATTTTGTCTGGAGAGTTCTCTTAGGATTGAGGATTAGGAAGAAAAGGGGGAAATCAAAATGGAGAGAAACCGAATTCAAAGAATAAGAAGGTAGTTACAACATCAAAAGTAGAGAATGAAGATGGTCAGCTTTGATCAGGAAGCAACGGCAGGGAGAATAGCTTCAAAAAAGATTTAAGATTAGAAGCATAAAAGGCTGAAAGGGAAAGGTGGAAGTTGTCTTCAATATATCAAGGGAAAATATAGACCTGTCTTGCTTTCAGTTCAGTCACTCAGTCGTGTCCGACTCTTGCGACCCCATGGACTGTAGCGCGCCAGGCTTCCCTGTCCATCACCAACTCCCAGAGCTTGCTCAAACTCATGTCCATCAAGTCGGTGATGTCATCCAACCATCTCATCCTCTGGCGTCCCCTTCTCCTCCTGCCTTCAATCTTTCCCAGCATCAGGGTCTTTTCCAATGAGTCAGCTCTTCACATGAGGTGGCCAAAGTATTGGAGTTTCAGCTTCAGCATCAGTCCTTCCAGTGAATATTTAGGACTGATTTCCTTTAGGATGGACTGGTTGGATCTCCTTGCAGTCCAAGGGACTCTCTCAAGAGTCTTCTCCAACACCACAGTTCAAAAGCATCAATTCTTCAGCGTTCAGCTTTCTTTATAGTCCAACTCTCACATCCATATATGACTACTGGAAAAACCATAGTTTTGACTAGACGGACCCTTGTCAGCAAAGTAATATCTCTGCTTTTTAATATGTCTAGGTTGGTCATAGCTTTTCTTCCAAAGAGGAAGTGTCTTTTAACTTCATGGCTTGAATTTAATTTCACTGTTGTTTTGGAAGGGAGATTTAGGACCACTGGAAGAAACTGTTAAGATTTTCGCTCAGTAGAACTCATTTTCTAACGAGAGCACTCCCACAACGAATGGCCTCATGTGGGAGGGCCTGGCTGGGGGGCGCATGGGTAGAGCATCCACTCAGAGAACTGATGTGGAAAGCAAGGGTGAGAATCTCACCGGAGGCCCAGAGAACTGACAAACTAGGGGGTGGCGGAAGATGGAGAGCAGGTAATCAAAAGGAGTGGAATTTAGAGTGACGTCAAGGCCTCCGTTCCTGTGCAGAAGAGAGACCTGCCCAAGCAGAGAACCTCTAGACAGTCCTGATCTTTCAATGGAACAGGCAGGCTGTGTCGCCAGTGGTGATAAGAGGCTGGTGGGGCGGGGATGGGGGCGGGTGGGTGGACTGAGAACTTCTGAGGGAATGACTAGCCAGGAGGGTTTCAAAGTCAATGGATGTAAAGTAATAATGAAATGAAGCCCCCGTGCCACTCTGACAAGTGCGGTGGGCAGGGTCTTTGGAACTTTGTCTCCCCCTGCTGAGGCCAGAGGTGTGAGCAACTGAAACGAGGAAAGGAGCCCCAGAGCAAAGAACAGTTTCTTTGGGGGGTTGGGGGGTAGAAAGAGGAAAATACAAATGCTGATTTTCATTAATCGCCTCATTAGTTAGATCCTGCAGCATGAAGTGAGGTGCTGTGCCAAAGCCAAGCAGCAGACACATGTGGGAAGGGGGCCGGCACTGGTCATCTCTGGGGCCACTCCGCTAATGTTTTTTGGGGCTTTCCTGGTGGTCCAGTGGTTAAGACTCTGCGCTTCCACTGCAGGCGGATGGGTTCGATCCCTGGTCAGGGAACTAAGACGGCTAAAAAAAAAAATCTTGCTAGGCTTTTCTCTAAAAGGCTCTTCTCTTAAGTAACCCACCCCTTCATCCAGACGCTGTTTCAACAGCCTGAAAGTGACTGCAGAGACCAAGAGCGGGAGCTTTGGCTTTCCCTCAGACAAGGCACAGGCTTGAATTTTCAAAGTTCTAATAAATTGTCTTCTCTCCAAGACCTTGTTCACAGAATCATCATCTTTAGGAGAACCGACCTAGTAATGCAAACGAGGACGAAACCTCTCTCACACCTGAGGGCATTTGGGGAGTCTGCCTGCAGCCCCTACTTCAGTCACTGCTCCTTCCTCCCCCAGCCCCACCCTTCTGGCTCCAGAGCAGTCTCTCTGCCTTTTGTAACCTCATTAACATCTTCATCCCGTGCAACAAAGGCAAGTTATGTATGCTACTCCTTAGGTATTATTTTTTTAATGAAATCCACAGCAATAGTTAGGTTCCTGAAACTCTCTATGGTGAGCCTCGGAAAACAAACAAAATGCTAAGTAAATAAGCAAATGTGCACATACACACATACAATCATATCCTGATGTCACTCTTCGGGGTGTGGTGATAACTATTAAACAAGCTGAAGGCCTTAGAAGTGCTCAGATAAAAGGCTTTACCTAAACCCAGTTATCCTATTACAATCCACAAGAACATTTTCATCCAAAGGGATGGCATTTTTACGAGTATTTCACTGATGATGAAGTTATGACAACTTCCTTGGGATTCAAGGGGATTTAAAATGGTTGCAAATGATTTTGTTACTTGTTATCTAATTTCTGAAAGGACAAAAAGGAAAAATAAGCTATTTCTTTAATCGCAGGGCAGTGGCAGATGAGAAAAAGCTGACTCATGCCACTTTAGATGCAAGACCGTAATTCAAACTGAGTTAAACATTCATTAGAAAGAAGGGTGGGGTGGGGGGCGGGGGTGCTTCCCTGGTGGGTCAGTGGTAAAGAATTGGCCTGCCAGTGCAGGAGACGCAGGCTAGATCCCTGGTCCAGGAAGATCCCACGTGGTGCAGAGCAACTAAGCCCATGCAGCACAACTACTGAGCCTGTGCTTCAGAGCCCATGCTCTGCAACGAGAGAAGCCACCGCAATGAGAAGCCCATGTACTACAGCTAAAGAGTAGACCCCGCTGCTGTGCCCAGAGAAAATCCCACACAGTAACGAAGACCCAGCACAGCCACAAATAGATAATCCTAAAAAAAGAAAGACCAGTAAGGGAACTCCCTGGTGGGCCAATGGTTAGGCCTCAAGAGTTTTCATCACCAGGACCCAGTTTAATCCCTGGTTGGGGAACTAAGATCCCACAAGCTATGCAACTTGGTCATGAATAAAGAACAAGAAGGGTAAGAGTAGTGACCGTGGTCAAGAGGAAGGGGTAGAGCTGGCGCAGGTAGGCTCGTGACAGCATCACCTCCACCAACTCCAGGGCCGAGAGGAGGGAAGACCAGAGTCTGTTGGGTAGGAGACAGTCCCGAGCCTCAGGCGGAAGGACCAGGAAAGAGGGAAGAGATGCTTTTTAAAAAGGCAAACCTGGAGCGCCGAGGGGCACTCAGCCCAGCAGCAGGAGCGAGGCAGAAAGCAGTTTTAAGACAAAGCTTCGCAGCGTCTGGCCGGCCTTTCACCTGTAGGGCTGGCTTTTGCACAGCATATACCTTGGAAGGTATACGCTGTGAGCTTTTGCACAGCATATACCTTGGAAGGAAGCCTAGGACAAGATTCAAGTCAAATGAGAAGAGGATGTGTGGCATCACAGAAACCAACACTCATGTCAGAAGACCTGGGTTCTGAGTCAGTCCTGCTGTCGGATGCTAGATGTGTGTCCCCAGGCAAACCTATGAGCTTCTCAGAGCCTTAGCTCTCCAACCTAAGGACCAGATCCATCACGGGCCCTCCTACGTCACAGCGGGTAAGACACAGCGATGGATAGGAGGGCACCTGTAAAAATCGTGTGAAGGAAGGAAGGCAAGGAGGGAAGGAGGGAGGAAGAAAATGAGGCCAGGGAGATGATAAGTTTAAAATAAACAAATAAAGGAGGTGCACACACATGAAGCATTGTTCTGGTGATGGTGGGAAGATCACACCCCTGGGGCTTAAGCACAGAATGCCCTTTCAAATATTAGTCTTGACGTACACATACATTTGTATATAGTTATGTGTGTGTGTGCACTTAAAAGTAACACATAGTTTTATATATATATACATATACAGTCACCTAGAATTATCTATAACACATATATAACAATTTAATTAATTTGTATTATCTGTGTTCACACATATAAATTTCATACAGAATCTGATTTATTCTGGATATATGCTGAAACAAACTTGGTCATGGGAAATGATCGGGGCATTTATAGAAAAGGAAAAGGAAGATGGGGCTTCCCTGGTGGCTCAGACAGTAAAGAATCTGCCTGCAGTGCAGACCAGGTTTCGATCCCTGTGTTGGGAAGATCCCCTGGAGAAGGGAACAGCTACCCACTCCAGTATTCTTGCCTAGAGAATCCCAGGGACAAAGGAGTCTGGCAGGCTACAGTCCACAGGGTCACAGAGGCAGACATGACTGAGTGACTAATCGCGCCCGCGCGCGCGCGCACGCACACACACACACACACACACACACACACACGGAAGATGAGCCTGAACCTGTACAGAGGCCACGTGGGAAGGTACACCAGCTGTCTTGATTAAATAGCTGCTACAACCTTGGACATGGACTTGATTCCTTCATGTTCACAATGTAACTGAGGAAATGACAACTTAACCAGAAACAACCAGAGAATAAAATAAGCCAGTAAAACTACTCAGCCCGGGCAGACTTCATAGTCTACCTGTAATGGCTCAAGAAGTTCAAAGGAAGCAAAGAGCATCAGAAGGGGTAAACAGGAAAAGCTCCATGGAGATTAACACATACACAGAACTATATATAAAACAGATACTCTGGATAGCACAGGGAAGTCTACTCAATATTTTATAACAACCTATAAAGGAAAAAAATCTGAAAAAGGATACACACACACACACACACATATATATATATATATAAACTGAATCATTTTGCTGTACATCTGAAACTAGTACAACACTGTAAATACTTCAATTTAAGTAACCTGGCCATTCACTGCAGGAAGCGGTGTCCTAGTCAAAGCGAGAGGAAGGGCAAGGTTCGGGGTCAGGAAGACACACCCACGAGACTCCCTTTCCACTCTTTTTCCTTCCACCTTTTCCAACATGATCAACATTTACTCAGCACCAACCATGCGAGGAACTAAGCATTGGAGAAAACGACCAATAATCTCCTTGGAGAGTCAGATATAAAAATAGGTAAGCAGCTAAGCACCAAATAAGTAATCTTACGCTCACTACCAAAAAAAGGTGAGACAGTGGATGCTCGTAAGGCTGGCTGGGGAGCTGTTCTTGGACCACATGATGCTTGGCCAAGACTTGAAGGAAAAGTAAGACTCAGAAAGCAGAGAGTTAAAAAGAGGTAAAACGGACAGAAAGTGTGAGTCAACACAAGACGGTAAGCACTACAGTGTGAGAGTATCAGTACTTAACTACTGACCTGTACACTTAAAATGGTTAAGAGCATACATTTTATGTTACATGTAGTCTATCACAGTTAAGCTTTTTTTCATCTAAAAACAAAACCAAAAAACTGGTACATCCTTACAAAAAAAAAAAAAAGACATAAATACTGCCATTTGTAGCCAAGTAATAGATGACTGGGCTTCCCTGGTTAGCTGAGCAGTAAAGAATGGTTTCCATCCCTGGGTTGGGAAGATCCCCTGGAGAAGGAAATGGCAACCCACTCCAGTATTCTTGCCTGGGAAATCCAATGGACAGAGGAGCCTGGCAGGCTCCAGTCCGTGGGGTCGCAAAAGAGCCAGACACAACTTAGCAACTAAACAACAGTTAAGACGACCAGTCTGATTCTGTAGCAAGTTCGTGTAGAGGGACAGTGGGAGAGTCAGTAAAGAAATAGACAGAAGCTAGGCTGTGGGAAACCTAGGCAAACAGGTACACCCGATTCTCTCAACCAAGGTTTCTAACTTTGTGGCCCAAGGATTGGCTTCAAGTTTTGGTCCACGAACACCCTGTAATAAATCTTATTTTCTCCTCTTTAATAATTTTATCATTTTTGGCTGTGCTGGGTCTTTGTCACTGCGAGGGCTTTTCTCCAGTTGTAAAGCACAGGCTCCAGGGCTCACAGGGCTCTGTAGTCGCAGCTCTAGAGCACAGGCTCAAGAGTTGTGGTGCATGGGCTTAGTCACTCCACAGCACGTGGGATCTTCCTGGATGAGGGATCGAACTTGAGTCTCCTGCACTGGCAGGAGCCACCAGGGAAGCCCCCTTGTAACAAATCTTGAATGTTTGTTTATAAGTGCATTTTGATCTGGGGAGAGGGTACATGGGTTTTGGATTCTCAAAATGGCTTCTGACTTAGGAAAATTTGAAAACCATTCATGAAGGCAATTGGCAGTGTGGTCTGGGTGGGGACAGGATGGGGCCTGAGGCTACATAAGTTGAGCTCACTTCCCTTGAGACTTGCTCTTAACTAAACACCAGATAGTATTATGTAAACAGGTGCAGTACCTCTCTTTAGGACTTAACAGAGCTATTGTTAGGTTCTAAGAACAGCTCTCTGGGAAAGCTGGTGACCCCTCTTATAGAAACTAGCAGAGGATGAGCAGAGAAGAGAACCCAGTAAAAAAAAAAACAGGAGGTAAGGAGATTCAATACACTGAAATGCCATAAAAGCCAAAGGAAAAAAAGTCCTGGAGAAGATGAAGGGTTTACCAGCATCAAGTTTAAGAGGAGGATTAAGAAAGGAATGAGAAAAAAAAGATCGCTAAGTTCTATGACATTCCATTGCACTGTTTCTGTAGTGATACAGAAAAAAAGGTCAGAGGTTAAGGGTAAGATATCCAAATTAGAATACTTGGGAGAGCAGAGAGAGGTGCTGTAATTATGACATGATAATTATGTCAGAGCATGAGACATAAACCAGGACTGTCTTGGATGAATGGAAATACAGTTAGTTCCTTAGCTGAGGAGGAAGTACAACAGCCAGGAAGGCAGCAGATACCATCTGTTAACTCAAAGGACTTGGTCTTGAAAAGGAAAATAGGACATAAGTCAGAAGAACTAGTCAGGATAAGAAAGGGCTGTGTCAGCTACCTATGTGGGAGATGGGAGGACATCGAAGGTTGAAAAGGAGAAGGAAGGAGTGGACAAGAACAACTTCTACCCTCTGTCTCGCTGAACATCACCACACACAAAGGGGCGGGCCCTCAGGACACTTGTGTGTGAGTGTTGACTATGGGGACCATTCTCCAGGAAGCGGCAAAGATTAGAATAAGCCGGAGTGGAGAGGGGCCTTCTCCCTTTGAAACGACGAGGAAGGAGAAAGGGCTTCCCAGGTGGCCCTAGTGGCAAAAAAACCTGCCTGCCAATGCAGGTGATGTAAGAGACGTGTGTTCGATCCTTGGGTCAGGAAGATCTCCTGGAGGAGGAATGGCAACCCACTCTGGTATTCTTGCTTGGAGAATCTCATGGATAGAGGAGCCTGGTGGGCTACAGTCCATGGGGTCACAAAAAAGTTGGACACAACTGAAGCGACTTAGTACGCACAGGAGAAAAGAAAACACCACGTGACCAGAAAAGGCAGGCCAGAGCACTCTATCAGAGATCGAGGCCTCAGAGAATGCTTTTCCAAACTAGCCTTCATGACAGCCTTTTCTTCAAGGGAAAACCATAAGAACGTGAGGTCGATTCTTATGGGTTCTTTAAAGCTAATCTGCACGTAGACTGCCAGTACCAGAACAACAGGCAATCCACCCGTAGTGCAAGATATAATTCATTCAATGCCAAGGCGTTATTTTATTTATAATTTCATTGCAGGTACAGCTTGGGGGCTACAGAAAGGTCAGAGGAATACTCGTCCAGCTAAGTTTAAACTGGGGCAAGAAAACAATGGTTGGTGTCAGGATACGAAGGTGTGACCACACTGATTACATGGCAGGGGAAAGGAAATTCTCTCAGCCAAAGGTCACCAAGAGGCTAAATAACCAAAATGGGCCTCATCCACAGACGATTCTTAAACTACAACTAGGCCACTCATCCAAACTCGGCACAGTCCTGCACAAAGGAGGAGGGGAGGCTTTCTCGAAGGCAGCAGACACAGGCCTGTGCAATCCGGCAGCCCGGCGGGGTCAGTGGCTGGTCAGCCGGGGACACTCAGGAGCAGGGACTCTCCAGGCATGAGTCACAACGCGGAGGTCGGAGTATAAAGAAAATAACCAGACAGACAGATATTTATTATAAAAGTCAGTTTATTTTCCCTTTCTGTGTTTCAAAAGTTTCCCTTTCTGTCAGTAATGAGCAGTTAACTGATTGGAAGTCTGCTTGATTAAATAACATTAACAAGTTCATAAACACACATTTGAGAGTACAAAGCAAGAGGTTGAAAATTTTCCCCTAACTCCATGTAAATTAGGCAGCCCTCAAAATTGCACGTTTCACCTGCTCACTTTCATAATTTAAAATATATATACAGGATGACCTTAAAATATTGATAATTAGTATAGAATTCACAGCCTTGAAGATGTATATTCTACAAACATCTAAAGAATAGATACCTAGATACATCTCAGGCCCTAGTAATCCACTGTGATTCAATGTCACGTACTTAATGCATAGGAGGCCAAATGGTCTTTCCTTTTTCTCTAATTCTAGTCTTCTGCTGAGGTAACACAAGGAACCCGGTTATGACAGAGACCGAGCCTCTGAAAATAGGGCTAAGCCGACTGGCTTCCTAGTGGATCCTAAAAAGTTCCCAGAGAACAAGCCTGGGGTTGAGTACTTCAGTTATAAATTACATCCTGGAATGTTCACAACTGAGGTACCTCATGGTCCTTGACAGGAAGCCAAAAGACTTCCAGGAGTTGAAGGTAATTCTGAACGAAGATGGAGGAGAACAGCTGACAATCACTGGAAGATATTTCTGCTTCCGGAGCTGATCGACTTCAGAGCAGACACAAAGTAACTGAGCCACTCAGCACGTAGTGTGACTTTTCCCACTTAGAGTTTAACTAAGGGATTCTCTGTCCAAGACAGGCTTACACTGGGCCCCGCTGGAGCGCTGTACCAGGATGTGATGCTTCAGAGATGAGCTGCTCTCTGTAAACTCATGACTGAAGCAAAATGCAGCGATCCTTTCTATTCGTGGAGCGTGTCGTCGCTACAAACCGGGCACGACTGTCGCGTGGTCACTCAGCTTTCCAGGATGGAGGACAAGGGTCCAAGTTCAATAGAGCATTTACAGTTAAAGGGATAAACCTCCGCAGGCCAACAGAATTGCTGGCAGATTCACAGGCCATTCAGTACATTCATGGAACAACAGCGATAAATAAAAATCATTAATCCCTGTAGTGTAGAAAAAACAACCCAGCCTTCACTCTGGTCAGCATCTCCGGGGGCTCACACTGCTGAAAGAGGCCTGACAATCTGAGGTTATATTGGAGTTCTTAAGACAAACCCAAAATAGGGTGAATTAAGAGAATAAGAGTCCTGATGTTCTTTTGTGGGCACCAGTCACTCATTCAACACTCGAGTTTGTCGTCTTTGCATAAGAGAGCATGTTTCCCTCACTATTAATGGTGAAATAAACAGAACTGTGCAACTTGTCTGTGAAGAGAAAAAGGGCATTAAATGTACAGTGATAATTTAATTCTGTTAGTGCTTCATCGTTTGAACATAATAATGAATTTGGACTACATTCTTTTTGACTTCCTACAAAGATAATTCTTAATCTTTATTGAAACAGAAAATGATTTTGAAAATTACAGTTACTATAATAAAATACTTAATGTAACATTACAGTCTCTTCAAAAAAAGAACCAAATGAAATAATTTGCTATAAGTAGAGCAGAGAATTGATCCTGGAGCTCAGATTTCAAACAGCGTTTCTTCGAACAGATTCCATTTTCCATGACAATTTCTGGTACGATTAGACCAGCAGGTACATCAGGAAGTATCTCCCTCTGCTTAGGGCGGATATCAGAAGAGGAACACAGAGTTACAGGGCCCAGCCTTTAGGAGCCAGAAACAATGAAGCTGACGGAAGCATCCTTTGTGATGGCAAAGAACGTAAGCCTTAAGGCCGCTCGCTCCAGGGGACTGCAGGTGCTGAGCTGTCTCCAGGGCCCCTTGGACAGGCTGGAGGACAATGTCTGGACTTGGGCAATGGAGGCTGCCTCCAATTAGGATGCTCTCAACTGAGGGAAAGGATACTAAATACACCCTCTGGTGCACGAAGCTGTCACCAGACTCTCAAGTGGACCAGTCTCGAGCACTGTGTCTCAATAACGTGGTGAGAACACATCACGTGCTTTTTCAACAGACAGCAATGTTTTAAAAGCACAAGGCCTTATTTTGTTTTGGCTGCTTCCCAGAAAATACAGAGTTCCAGCCAAGAATATCTAAGGTGCAACAGATATTTTCTCAAGAGACTCAAGGTTCATTTTAGAACTCGAATGCCACAGTGTTAACTATAGCAATGCTTCTTTTTTAACCCTACGTGATTTGGCATACACATTTCCTTCAGAATTCCCAAATTATACTTAGTGACAGAGAGTACCCTGGAAGAGTACCCTGATTAACAGTTGGGGATGTAAGTGTCTCACCATTTTTTCTGGAATCATGAATGACAATACTCATTAGACTCAGGTCAAGGGCAAACCTAACAGCCCTTTCCTTCCTTGAAAAATGAATGTGTCTTTTAGAATAGTAAGATGCTACTTTTCACAAAAGAATCTTTAAAAGCAGTCAGCAATGTTGCTGGTTTAAGAAGTGATTTAACCTAACTGTAAGAAGAAATGAACTACTGACACCTGCGACAACATGGATGAATTGCAAAATAATTATGCTGACTGGAAGAAGCTGACAAAAATATGGAGTGTGTAATTCCATGTATATGAAACTCAAGAAAATGCAAAGTAGTCTACAGCAATAGAAAAGTGGACCAGCAGTTGCCTGGTGGAGAGAGGTGGGATGGAGGAGAGAGGTGGGGCACAGGCATGACAGAGGGGCTGTGAGGAAACTTTTGGGAGTGACGGACACCTCCTGCCCTGATCCGGATAATGTTTTCACAGATGTGTATGGACATATGTTAAATCTTCCTGAATTTTATATCTCAAATACATGCCATTTATTTTAAGCCAATTATTCAACAACAAAAAAAGACTACTTTGAGTGTTAAAACAACAAACAAACAAACAAAAAAGTGATTTAAGTAAATGTTTTGAACTCATTTAACTTGAAAACTACTAGCGAAAAGCTTCCCTGTTGGACTAGTGGTTAAGAATTCACCTGCCAGTACAGGGGACACAGGTTTGATCCCTGATGTGGGATTCCACATGATGCGGAGCAAAAAGGCTGGGCACCAGACCTACTGAGCGTGTGCTCTGCAACAAAAGAAGCCACTGCAACGAGATGCCCACACACCGCAACAAGGAGCTCCTGCCCACCTCAACTAGAGAGCCCACGCAGCAGAGAAGGCCCAGCACAGCCAGAGATAAGTAACAAATACGCAAATCTTAAGGAAAAAACTACTAGTTTATAAAAAAAAAAAGAGGGGGCACATACATACCATAAGAATGAAAAAGTAGAAAACCCACATCCATCCCAGGTTGTCCTGGATCAAAGACACCAAATACTAAAAGGGAAAAAAAGAAATCACAATATAATCCTTTATAAATTAAAAAAATGAAGTGGCTAAAAAGTAGATGAAACGTGGCTCTTCTAGAAAATGAGAAGGGAGTCAGGGTGTGTATACCGTTTTGCGGTTTGCAGAGCTCCTGCATATACGTGCTCCTAGGAAAGCTTTACTGACAGCCTTCGTTTGGTAAGCTGGCAGAATCCAAATAAAAAATAGAATGGAAGGCCTAAGTCCAAGAGGTCTATATTTTTTTCACTTTGCTATTAAGAGAGAATGATGAACAGCCTCAAGCCACTTCTGTTTAATCATCACTTCTTCCAGTGACAGGTACTATAACTGATGCTTTTAAAAATAGTTCATCTTTTAAGTATACCACTCATTTTTCAACTACACTATTTGCTCACAGGATTACTGCATGACTTTGACACTCTACAGCATATTCTTTTATTTTCAATTACTAAAAAGTATCCAGTAGCTTTTAACCCATTTTTTTTTAATTATGGTAAAATACATATAACATACAACTTGCCATTTTAGCAATCTTTCGTTGTACATACAACTCAGCAGCACCAAATACATTCATGACTTTGCACAACCATCACCATTACCTATTTTCAAACTTTTTCATCAGCCCAAACGGAAACTCTGCACCTATGAACTCTCTGCAAGAACTCTCCATGACCCGTCTCCTCAGCCCCTGACAAACTCTAATCTGCTTTCTATTCCTATGAATTTGCCCATTCTAGATATTTTGTGTTAAGCAGAATCACCCAATATCTGTCCTTTTGTGTGCAGCTGATTTCACTCGACACAGTGTTGCTACGGTTCATTCATGTTGTAACATACATCCACTCCTTTTTAAGGCCGAATAATATTCCACTGCATAGATATACCACATGCTTATCTATTCATCTATCCGTGGACATTTTAGTTGTTTCCACCTTGTGGCTATTATGAATAATGTTGCAATGAACAATGGCAAACAAATAACCGAAACTGTCTTCAAGTCTTTGGAGTACAGCATACCTGGAGCGGAACTGCTGGGTCATATGGTAACGTTTGCCTTTTTGAGGAACCATCATAGCATTTTCTACAACAGCTGTGTGCTTTTACATTCCTACCAGCACTGTATGGAATTTCTCCACCTCCTCACCAGTACTTACTACTTTGTTCTGCTGCTGCTGCTGCTGCTAAGTCGCTTCAGTTGTGTCTGACTCTGTGCAACCCCAGAGACGGCAGCCCACCAGGCTTCCCCGTCCCTGGGATTCTCCAGGCAAGAACACTGGAGTGGGTTGCCATTTCCTTCTCCAATGCATGAAAGTGAAAAGTGAAAGTGAAGTCGCTCAGTCATGTCCCGTTCTAGCAACCCCATGGACTGCAGCCCACCAGGCTCCTCCGTCCACAGGATTTTCCAGGCAAAAGTATTGGAGTGGGGTGCCATTGCCTTCTCCGCTACTTTGTTCTACTTGGCTTTAATTACAGACATCCTGATTAGGTGTGAAGTGGTAGTTCATGTTTTTCCTTTGCATTTCCCTAAGAGAATAAGGATGCTGAGACTCTTTGCAGGGGTTCATTGACCATTGGTACACATCTGTCATAAGGAGTTGTCCCTATGTTTTCTTCTAAGGGTTTTATTAGTTTTAACTCTTAAAGTTAGGTATATGATCCATTTTGAGTTAATTCTTGTACGTAATGTAAGGTAAGGGTCCACATTCATTACTTTGCAATGTGTACATCCAGCTTTCCCAGCACCTTTTGGTGAAGAAACCACTCTTTCCCCAATGGTCTTGGTACCCTTCTCAAAACTCAGCTGACCACTGACACGATCATTTAACCCATGTTCTTTGATCACATTATTAGTAAAATTTTTAAGTGGGAGAAATTAAAGGAGAACAACTGAGTGATTTAGCCTGGACAGCCTCATGGAAAACAAAAAAGCAGAGCTGTAATCACCCATGAGAGGAAGCACAGTGGCCCTCCAAACTCTCTGAATGCTACTTTATCTTTTAAATAGCTTTACTGACATATAATTTACATAATACTAAGCTCGTATCACTCAATGGATTTTAGTACACATACAGAGTTGTGCAACTACCACCATAATCTAATTTTAGACCATCTTCGTCACCCCAAGAGAAACCCATTAGGAATCACTCTCCAGACCCACCCAACTCAAAGCAACCACTAATCTAATTTCTTTCTCTATAGATTTGCCTATTCCGGGTATCTCCTATGAATGAAATCACATAAATAGGTGGTCTTTGGTGACTAGCTCCTTTTACTTAGCATAATAGAGTTGAAGTTCATCCATACTGTAGCATCTATCAAACCTTCATTCCTCTTGAACTGCCAAATAATACTCCATTAGATGGCTGGATGGCATCACCGACTTGATGCACATGAGTTTGGGTGAACTCCGGGAGTTGGTGATGGACAGGGAGGCCTGGCGTGCTGAGATTCATGGGGTCACAAAGAGTCGGACACGACTGAGCGACTGATCTGATCTGATATGAATATATCATATTTTACTTATCCATTCATCGGTTGATGGATGTAAGGATGTTTCTACTTCTTAGCTATTATAAATAATCATTTGCTGTGAAACACATTTGTGTAAAAATGTTTATGTGGACGTTTGTTCTCATCTCTCTTGGGAAAACACTGCAATTTAACCTACTGAACCCCCATTGTGTGTCAAAATCATATCATGCATTGGGAACGCAAAGAAGAAGGACACAGCGCAGTTCTATCCTCAGGGAAGGCAGAGTCTGATACGGGGGATCAGTCAGCCAGTCAGTGTGAAACACCGCGGCAACTGCTCTACCACAGGCGCGTACCAACTGCTGTGGACACCAGCGGGAGAAAGCAGTGTTTTTCTTGGGAAGTCAGCGAAAGGCTGGGAGAACAAAGCTATTCAATGTGAATTTAGCAAGTGCTAGGGACCAAGTTTATAGAATTTTTGTTTTCATTTTGGCCACACTGTGCGGCATGTGGGATCTTAGTTCTCTGACCAGGTACTGAACCTGCGCCCCCTGCAGTGGAAGTGAGGAGTCTTAACCACCAGGCGGAGTCCTAAGTTTTTAATATTAAGTCATGAAGTTTGGGGTTTTATACCTCAAACAGTAAGAAATCATTCAAAACTCAACACACCAAAGGAATGAGTAAAGCGAACAATGATTTACTCCTGATTCTGCTTCTAAAACCGTGAAAGTCAGTCTAATGCTGACCCCAAGTTCCTAGTTAGGGATCTTAAGACTAGCGGGCATTCTAACTAGAAAGAAACTCCTTGAAATGCTAATTACAATCCATCCATCTGATTAATGAAGAAAACATTAGCTAAGAAGGAAAACCTAAAATACAGTCATTTCAAAAAAGACTGCCCAATACCCTTTATATGAAGACATCTGAACAGGTGGCCAATAGCATTTTGGCCTGTTCCTACTCCAGAGCATGGCAAGAAAACACAGTTCTCTTACCTTTGCTAAGTGTTCTTTTTCCCCTTTAGTTTCATAATCAAATAAGCTAACACCCTGATCCTATAAATCGCTCTTTCTACAACCATTCAACAAGTACCTGAACGTCTCAAGTGTGCCAGGCACCCTCCCTAGGACTGGGGCGACAGCAAAACACAACACAAACGCTGCCCTCATGACGCGCATCTCACAGCGGGAGAGACAGTAACAAATAAACACGCGCTACGTGACCAGAGAGAGGTATGCGTGCAGTCGGTGGACCTCCTGCAATGGGTTTCCCAGGTGGCTCAGTGGTAAAGAATCCACCTGCCAGTGCAAGAGATGCGGGTTCAATCCCTGGGTTGGGAAGATCCCCTGGAGAAGGAAATGGCAACCCGCTACGGTATTTTTGCCTGGGAAATTCTATTGTCAGAGGAGCCTGGTGGGCTACAATCCATGGAGGTCACAAAAAGCCGGACACGGCTAACTGAACAACAACAATCTCCAGCAACGTCTGTTCTTGTATTAACTACTCACAATCAGATACCAGTGATCCACCCCCATTAAGCAAGCAAAGCATCAATCTTCAAGGCCATCTAATGACCTCAGTGTCAAAACTACAAGCCTTTTTCCTTCCATTCTCTGTCTCCTGACCTCTCTTCATTTATGATCTGAGTAACACCCCCACCCCTCAAATTCTGGCTTCTGTTTCTGTGACCACTGGGCATCCTCTGAGGTTTTGCACATATTTTCTTTCCCCATTAAACATCACATCACTGCCATAGTTTCACATATTTTATCCATGCAGTTGATTCTCAAATCTACATTTTACAAAATTAGCACTTAATGACTGAGAGTGGTATACCCCAGGAGCGACAAATACTCATGACTGTCCCAGAGAAACAATGCCTTTCTGAAGCTGAATGAAAGCAAGAAAGATCAATTTGAATGGTTCTGACAAGGACTTCCCTGATGGTCCAGAGGTTTAGACACCACGCTTCCAACGTAGGGGGTGCAGGTTCGACACCCAGTTAGGGAACTAAGATCCCGCACGCTGTGCAGCACAGCCAAAGAAAGAGAGACAACAGTTCTGACTACCTACAGTAGGCCACTCTTAACCTGGAAGATCCAAACTTTATAGAGTGCACAGGACTCGCCAGGATGGCTTGCTGAAATACAGATCCCCAGGCCCTCACTCAGCGAGTCCACAGTAAGCTAAGTGTTCTGTACTTTAATGAGTTCCCAGATTGATTCTGATGTAAGACATTTATGAACTGTCTTTTGAAACACAGTTGTAGGAAGCAGAGGCAGCATCTCAGGGCAGCTGCAGCGTCCGTGGCAATTTCTGGTGGGGGTCAGTGGCAAGAATGTGTGTACGTCTGCGTTTGGAGGGTGGGAGAGCTGGGGCCTGCGTGTCAAGTGCGCGGTAATGAGAAGCATGTGTCTCCTGGCCTCCCTGAAGTGCCAAGTTCAGGCTGGAAGAGGACGCGGTGGGCAGCAGGGACTAAAGGATCTGTCTGACCAAGTGTTCACTTCTTTCTAGACAGGAAGAATCTGAAGGTAAAAGTGGAGAGGACGAACTGATAAATGTCGAGGGGCCTTCCATGTTAGGTCACTAAGAACCCAAGGCTTTTAGTACAGTGCACTACAGCACAAGAGCGCCACCTACCGTGGCCCTGCAGGCGGGGGCAGGCCCTTCCACCGCTAAACACTCCCTGTCCAGCCCACCCCGCCCTCTCACCTGGCCCACCGCAGCTCCAATGCTCCCGGTTCCATCAACGATCCCAGTGACAGTCGCCAGAGCCTCACTGCTCCCCTGGATCAGCTCCTGACGACCCAGGTCCGCAGAAATAGCAGAGCTAATCATATTAGAAGGTCCACCAATAAAGAACCCTAAAGTCAGAAACAGAACAGGTTCTTATTAAGACACTACTCGTAACAACGCGCTAGGAACCTACTGAGAATTACGTAAACTCTAATCCCAGTACTCTAACTGGTATGTTGGAGAGAAACAGAAAGAAGGGGGCAAAGTTACCTGTAAAAATGGAAACTCCCCCGGATGTAACACCTTAATTAGCATCCACTTTCCTTTAGAAAACAGACCTTTCTAATCCGGTGAAGTGTGCATTCCCTGACAACTGTCTGCACTAGTTTATCAAATTCTATTATGGCAGAGATGAGTCAGAGTATCTAACTACCCAAATTCAACCAAACAGTGAGAAAGAGAGAGAGAGGAGAAAAAGCGATTTAAACGGTGCAAGGGGTTCCATCTGCCACTGTTCTCAGTGAGGCTGCCACAGGACTGAGCATGGTCAGGGCCAAGAGTCTCACAGAGCAGCAGCAGCTTCAACTATCCCATGAACTCAAATTTAAGAACAGGAGTTTTTCTATAACAGGGTCCCTAGTGGCATTCAACTGATTCATCTGGGGTTCAAGGGAAGAAATACTGACCAATTCCAACATAGGAGGAAAAACCAGCTATACTGGACTTTTTGAAAGTTGGTGAACTGGTTTCCAACATGGCATTCTTCCTACACCACTTCCGGGAGTGATATGAGAGGGTGTGGGCCGCAATCAAAAATGGGAGGAAATCTCTAAGGGACTGCTTCTGCCACACCAGGACTGAGGCGGTCACGTGAGAGCAGAGCAGCAGGATCCGGGAGGCATCTTTCCTTTTACCACCTGAGTTTTCTATAATTAAGGCTTTAGAATAACTCAGCTTGAAGGAGCAATCAGTTTCCTTTTTCCCTTTTTATTTACAGAGGAACAAGACAGTGAAATGGAGCCTGTGCCGTACCTGTGACAGCCATCAGAAGCGCATTGATGGACTTGTCGTTTGGAGAACCTGCAAGGAAAGACACAGGCACGGGTGATGACGTGAGGAGCGCAGTACACGTGTCTCCACCGAACAGTACACACAGGCCTGGATTCCCATGACCTCACAGATCTCCCGGAGATAGCAAGCAGATACAGCTCCATCACCACCTCTCCCGACTCTTATTTGTAATGTCTGCCTCTGGCTGGTGCTCAAGCTACTGTGACTTCTAAAAGCTACAGGAAAACTCCTATCTCAGCAGCATCTTAAGGGACAGATACCAAACCTGCTAATTACCATCTTTCCTCTTTTGAAATCTTGTCCCTTTTATTGTTTTATTGGCTCGAATGCTGCACCGCTGGAGCCTACCCTTGGACAAAGCATATACACTCCCAAGCAAGCTTTTAAACAAACCAACAAAGCAAAAGAGATGCCAGTTTCCTCCCCAATGCAAATAAAACTACGTAATGATACTTTTACCGCTGTTCACAGGACAATACAAAGATCCCATTTATGCCCTGGGATCTTTGTGGCTGGTCTCAACCACCTCCCCAGGGCTGATCACTGACTCGAGGCAAGTAAATGCCTTAGTTCTAAGAGATGAGGCAAACAGTTTAACTTCAAGGAAATACTCACGACTGTATCCAACCAGGGACCCGATGGCCAGAAGCAGACTGAGAGCTAACACCGGCGCTCTCTTCTGTAACATGTCGGAGATGAAGCCTTGCAGGGTTCCACCTTTCAGCACAAAGAAGTGCAACCCAATCAACATCTCGAAATTAGCTTAATTACCTGACTCTTGCTTACCACGTACCCTCCACCCGCTGGCAGGATCCTAACCCTGGTCTATCCAACAAGAGAGCTGACTCTCCTAAAAAATCTCCTCCCTAATTTCCTTTTAGAAAGATAATCTGTCAACTCACACGATGGCAGATGGGGACAGACACCACCAGTCAGACACCAAAATCAGGAAAAATCATCAGACCCACCCTCACTGTTCCTTGCTGTTTTCCCTTCCCCGATCAGCTATGGAGCCTTTTCTTGCTTTCCCCCCACCCTCGCCACCCCCCCCGCTTTTTATTTGAAAGATAATTAATGAGACTCTGCGTCACAGGTTATAAGTAGTAGTGAACATAAATATTCACTAAAATTAAATGCAGCAATTATGGTTTGGCAAAAACTAATAGGTCAAGATGTTTAAAATAAATTTGTGGAGGACTTCCCTGGAGGTCCAGTGGCTAAGACTCTGCAATCCCAATGCAGGTGGCCCAAATTCAATCCCTGGTCAGAGAACCAGATCCCACATGCCGCAACTGAAGAGTTTACATGTGGCAGCTAAAGAGCCATAATACCACAATGAAGAGGGAAGATCTCGAGTGCTGCAACTAAGATCCAGCGCAGCCAAATAAATAAATAAATAAGCAGTTTAGAAAAGAAGAAGAGGTGATGTGGATCCTTGAAGCAACAGTCACATTCATATACAGTCCTGTTTGGAATCTCGGGGCATTGGGACATCTGGTACACCCTCATCAGAAGTCTATTCAGGACACAGAAGTATGTGCAAGTCTAAAGGCAGCATCCTCACCTTTGGCTCTGAGTCTAAGAATGAGGACACACAAGTTCAGATACAATAACAGCATATCACCTAAGGATATACTGTGTTTTCATGTGCTCAGGGCACTTTAGTCTGTCCACAGATCTAAATGTAAAGACAGGCTACCTGAAATTAAAAAAATAAAAATAAAAAAAAATTAAAAAAATAAAAAAAAAAATAAAAAAAAAAAAAAAAAAAAAAAAGAACAGTTCTGCCACAGTCATGAATCAGGTGGTACCCGAAAAAAAAATAAATGTAAAGACACTACCATGCATTCTGTATATCCGTCTGGTTTTGAAGATTCCTACTTCCCTGTTTGGGCTTCCCTGGTGGCTCAGTGGTACAGAACCTGCCTGCCAATGCAGGACATGTGGGTGCAATCCCTGGTCCAGAAAGAACTCCTGGAGAAGGAAATGGCAATCCACTCCAGTACTCTTGCCTGGAGAATCCTAAAGACAGAGGAGCCTGGCGGGTTACAGTCCATGGGGTCACAAAGAGTCAGACACAACTGACTGACTAAACAACAACTTCCCTGCATTTCTAGCTATAGCAAAAAGTCACTATTAAAATCTGCTGTGGGGCTTCCCTCATGACTCAGTGGTGAAGAATCCGCCTGCCAATTCAGGAGACACAGGTTCGATCCCTGACCTGAGAGGACCCCACATGCCATGGAACAACCAAGTCCCTGTGCCGCAACTACTGAGTCTGCGCCTTACAGCCCGGAAGCTGCAACTCCTGAAGCCCACTGCCCCAGGGCCTGTGCTCTGCAATAAGAGAAGCCACAGCAAGGAGAAGTCTGCATTCCTCAACTAGAGAGTAGCCCCTGTTCTCTGCAACCAGAGGGAAGGAAAAAAACCCAGGCAGCAACAAAGACCCAGCACGGCCAAAAATAATAAATAAATAAAATCAACTTTAAAAGAATGGGACACACAAGTTCAAACACAATAACAGCACACCACCTAAGGGTACACTGTGCTTTCATATGCTCGGGGCAGTTTAGTCTGTCCACATGTCTAAATGTAAACATTGCAGAAAGGCTACCAAGGTTCTGCCACAGCCATGTAGGTGGTACCCACTAACATGCACGCTGTCCATCTGTCTGATTTTAAAGTTTCCCACTTCCTTGTGGATGCTTCCAACTACAGCAGAAAGTCACTATTTAAAGTCTGCTGTGTACAAGGAAGCAATCGTAAAACAAAATAACCTTCCTACCTTTATGATCTGACAGTCAGTACACTAAGCTAATATGTTTCCCTTCTTCGGCTGTGGGCGATAGGTAAAATGAACATAACTCGGATCTCTGACATACAATTAGCTTTAGAGCTAAGCGATCCCTGGGAGTGTACAAAAGGCTCACCCTTAAAGAGACCAGAGAGAGCAACATCCCAGTACATCCCAGGACAAAAGAACTGATCCCGCAACAAAGGACTGAGAAAAAAGAGCTCTATACATCACAGGGCTGCCGCAGGCTGGGTCCTCTTTTCTATGGACTTTTTTTTTTTAAGGAGTTTGGCTATTTACCAGTAGGACAGTTTAGGAAAAAGGGCTGTGGAATAAGTGATAAAACTTTAAATGATGCCAGATTTCATAACCCAATAAAATCTGACTAGTGACACCCTCTTGCTAGAGGAAAAGACGCTTCATTAGCCGTACCTATAATTCCTCCGACGTCGTACCAGATGGACAGCTGGTCAGCTTCGGCCTCCTTCCATCCAAAGTTGTTACTCAGATAAAAGGGCAACCAGAAGAAGAAGGAGTAATTCACTAACTTCAAGCACGCGTAGGCCAGTGAATACTACAAGGAAAACACCCCACTGTCAGTAAGGAACGAACAGCACAGCGTAACTACCATTCTAATACAATTAAACAGCAAAACAAAACAGAAGAGCTGGAGCTGCATAGTACCTGATTTTAAAATTAAATGTTCCTATAAATTCCCATTGCCTGACTTGTCCTAGCCTTCCTCCTCTCTTCCCCCAACTTAGCATCTAGAAAGGCAGTATAATAAGCCTTGGGATTAAAAACACAGAGGACTACTCCCTAATTGTCCCCACTTCTTCTCCTTTTGGCTCTCTGGTAGAAGCAAACTGGTGTTCTGAACCATAAGGCAGGGCATGGACTCACATTTCTTTATTTAGATAAAGATAAAAGGTATTCGTGCCACTGAGGAGCACTAACCATAAGCAAACGAACCCAGTAAACATCACAGCTTTTACTGCAAGTAGCCAACCCTTTCAGGTTCGACTTCCTTCGAAGCTAACATGATGACCAGTGCAGAGCAACGTGCCTGGACGCTAGTTCCAAAGGTCCAAGAAAAGCATCAGCACGAAAACTACTTTCATAGGGTAGTTTCGGAAAGCTCTGAGTCAAAAATGAAAGCAGAGGATCATCACGGGCCTTGTGGCTCTAGGTTGAGGAGTAAGAGCTCCCATAACATGGCAGTGGGGCTGAGAAACCTATATTCAACACATTATTACCAGGAAATCCTGACATTCAGCATCAAAGGAAGAAGGGGGAGGAACAGAGAGACTCACTTCAAAGGGTGTCTGGCTAGTATATTCTCTTCCCTGGAGCTGCCACTTATTCCCTAGGTATCACTTGTTTTAAAGGGGCTTTTCTGGCAGGACCGCCGCCCCCTAGAGAGCCAAATCTCAACCATGAGTGCATTTTGTCCAGACAGCCAGCCACAAAGACAAAGGGATTAAGTTCACTGGATTCCCTTTATACCCTGCCCATGGCGGGGAACAATAGTTTGTGAAATGCAAAGGGATAGCAAGGGAGCACCACGTTTAGTCACAACAAATCTAAGTCCTGTCTCAGAAATTAAACTCTTACCAGCAGAATATTTTAATAACTACTGTAAAAAAAAAAAAAAAAAACTAATCATTAGCATAAGAACAGGCCCCCAGGGGACATGCATTTCACTGTATGACACGTCATCTTTTGGTTGAAGAACTGTGGGAACTCGAACTTCGATCTGAACTCACGCTTAAACTTTATCTGTTGGCGTCAGTTCTCTTAGCCTGGGGTAGGGAGAAGGGAGCAGATAAGTACGAAATAGGACAACCAGCAGACTCTGAATCTAGTTGAGAGGTTATATTCATAAAGCACCATTAAACCATAAAATTAAAAAGGTGTTTAATCATAATAACTCAACACTGCAGACTTCAGGGAGGATGGACTGGTAGGCCTTCTATCCACAGAAAGGGGAACTGAGACACAAGGAAGAGCTGAGTAACGCCAGAGACCTCGCAGAGCCTTAGTGGGTAAGCTGGCAGCATAACCTAGGCCTCTTAACTCCACTCCTGCACTGCTGCTGCTGCTAAGTCACTTCAGTCGTGTCCAACTCTGTGTGACCCCACAGACAGCAGCCCACCAGGCTCCGTCATCCCTGGGATTCTCCAGGCAAGAACACTGGAGTGGGTTGCCATTTCCTTCTCCAATGCATGAAAGTGAAAAGTGAAAGTGAAGTCGCTCAGTCATGTCCAACTCTTAGTGATCCCATGGACCGCAGCCCACCAGGCTCCTCCGTCCATGGGATTTTCCAGGCAAGAGTACTGGAGTGGGGTGCCATTGCCTTCTCCCCACTCCCATACTAGAGGCCCAAAACACCAAGACAGAAAAACTGTGGCAGAATGGATTCAGTTTAGATGTTAGGAAAAAAACCTGACTGTGGAGGTTATGGAAACACTGGAATACACTACCAAGGGATACTGTGGAGCATCCTGCTCTGGCCTTTTACAGAAGGGCAAACTATTTTTTTCCCTAGAATGGCAAGAACATCGTCAAAGAAAACAGACTTCACCACTCAAGGCCCTCTTGATCTACTTATAATTCTGTAAGACTTCAACAGGCCAAAAGGCATATATTAAAAAATACCCATCTTTGCCTTCTTACTCCAACTCTAGTATCAGGGTCAGCAAACTGGGGCCACGGGCCACTTCTGGTCAGGTCCACTGGTTCCATGTGTCTGTGGAGTCCTCTGCTCTACTGAGCTGAGTGGCTGTGGCAGAGACTGCACAGTGGCCCCAGGGCTGAAAACATTTACATCTGGCTCTGCACAGAAAAGGTACCAACCCTCGCACTGAGTATCAGATACAAGCTCAAGTGGTGTCAATAAACAAGCTGAGGGCCACTGTTCCCGATTCCTCTGGACATATATTCCCGAAATAAAGTCTCAAAGAGAAGCTAACTGCTTCAAGGTGCCGTATGCCCGGCAGTGCTACTATTCAGGCTATGGTATCTCCCAGGCTTCGGTGGGGAGATCTGAACAGTCCTTACCGCTATAACTCCAGGAAGGCAACAAGCCTGGTAGAAGCTTATTGCCTTGACTTGGGTCACAGTATTGCCTTCTTGGATTGAATAATTAGGCTCAGCTTCATCTTCGTTTTCAGCACCATTAATTAACGGCCTGTGCGAGTCTTCTTCAAAATTGTCTTCTGTCTCGATACCTGGGATACCTACAACAACAGCGACAGCCACACTGAGAGGGTGCCTGCCAGGTGCCGGCACTGTGCTAAGTGCTTTACACGCACCATTACTTGTGAGGTCCATGCTATTTTCATTTGCATTTTACAGAAAAAGTTACTAAGGTTCAGAGTCCAAGGTCAATCAAGGTCACAGAGCTAATGAGGAACAAACCCAGGACTCAAATTCTCCTTTATCTGGCTTCGAAGCAGTGTTTTTTCAACCACGTCACGCTCTCTTCTCTTTCATACAGAAAAACTCGTTAATTACGTACTATTAAACTGACGTGTCTCTTCAGTAAGACTCAAAAGACAGAAGAATCATACATCTATCTGCTTCTGTGGTTTCACTTGTATGTTCTGCCTGTACAATCTGTATTTAACCACAGATAAGTATTTCACTGAATTATTCTTCTGAAGAAAAAAGATCTGTCTCAAGAAGCGAAATTCAAAATCCATCCATGCTAATTTCAAGCCAATGTCTCCATTATAAAACCTCATTTGCAAATGATGAGTTTTCCCTGAATCTATAAAAAGGTGAGCCTCACTCCCTCAAACATTTGCAGCTGTGCCAGGCGAGGCTGTGGCGTCGACAGGACACAAAACAGCAAGACTGCTCTTTTAATTTACTGAAAGGAGCCCACAGTTCTCCTAGGGAGAAAGATCTGGGCTGTTCCAGCCTCGGGTTTCTCTTTGCCCGTGTTAGCAAGACGATCTGAGTAGAAAAGCAGCTTCTCTCACCGATTTCTTCCGGTGACACCAGGAGTCCAAAGAAGATGATGATCCCACCAGCAAACTGCACGGCCGCCGTCACCAGGAAGGCATACTGGGGGGCGGGAAGGGGAGAGGTGCTCCTGACACATCGGGGATGCTCGTTAACCACACAGTCATTAGAGACACACGTGGAGGATGGCACAACCGGGAAGGAAGTGAGCGCCGGGCACCCGGCCGCTGCCAGGCACTGAGCTAAGTGTTTTACTTGTTTTCTCACAAGTTTTTCCCAGGGACTCTGTGCAGCTCAGAGAGGATAATTAAGGTCTCCTGGACACCGAGTGGTACTATTACAACTGGGAAGTCAGAATTAGCTCCAAGAATAGCGCTCTTGCCACCACTCAGCCTCACGCAACAGACAGTATCTGCCCTCAAAGACAGTTTCCAGTTGAGGGGGGTTACACACTACACACAACATTAATTAATAGGAACCTCCCTGGTGGTCCAGCAGTTAAGAATCTGCCTTGCAATGCAGAGGATGTGGGTTCGATCCCTGGTTGGGTAACTAACATCCCACATGTCGTGGAGCAACTGAGCCGGTCCAACTGCTTTGTCGCCTGACTCGACAAAGACTCTTGAGTGCTGCATCGAAGAACCCACACAGCCAAAACACACTAAATAAAGATAAATTTTAAAAAGAGATACCACACATTAATATAGGCAGCACGGAGGTGGGTAAATGAGAAGGCTGAGTCCCCATAGGAAACATACAGAGGAACTGAATCTGGAAGAAAAAAGCCAAGGAGGTTGAAGGAGGGAGACAGTGCTTTAGGGAAGAGCTGAAAATCCTGGCAAGTGACCACCTTTCCCAGCACAACTGAAGCCACCAGGCGGGAGGGAGATGGGAAGCCTTCTGCACAGGGGGAGCTGAGGGTTGTGCTGGGGGTCACAGGGAAGAACAGTGTCCTTCCGAAGGTCCAGGTGAGACACTCGAGAGCCAGATGGCATCAGTGAATTTTATTTAAGAGAGAATGGAGCCTGAGGTGTCAATGAGTGTTTCCAGAATTCAAATCTGGGAGGAGCCCATAGGGTGACCTGAAATTCCCATTTGAGCCAATTAGTACAGTCCAGGTGTGAAGCTAAGAAACCTGGGAAAAGGTGACTATGAACACAGGAAGGACTTCCCACTGGCCCTAACTAGACCAAAATTCTTCAAGGACCAAACACTTGGCAAGCTGTTTAAAAACTGTTACCTACTTTCTAAAAGAGCAACTTACTTTCAGTTATTAGGTTTGGGGTTTTGTTTTGTTTTGGCTGCACTGCATGGCTTGAGGGATCTTAGTTCCCCAATCGGGGACTGAACCCACACCCTCAGCAGTGAAAGTTTGGAGTTCTAACCACTGGACTACCAGGGAGTTTCCAATTATTAGGTCTTTGAACAGGCAATCCGTTGACATGAGCCATTCGATTTTTTTATTTGTTGAACATATAAGCACTGTTATTTAGCTTGTACTTTCCAAAGTTTGTTTTGGAAACACACAAGCCAATACAATAGATACTCTTTAATTCTTCCTCCATTTCACATAAATGGCAATACTCAACACACGGTTATCTTTACTTAACATATCACTGAGCTCTATCCCAGTCTGGACACGCAGGGCTGCCTAACTCTACTTCACAGCTGCACAGATTCCACTGAATAGGTGTTTCGTGGTTTAACTACTTCCCATTTGGTTGACATCTGTTACCAATCTTTTGCTATTACAAACAATGATGAAGCAAATAACCTTGCAGATGTACTCTTTGTATATGATGAAGTATACTCATCAGTCAGATTAATTCACGGAGGTCGAACTGCTAGGTCAGAGCCATTATAATTCTGATGTGTTAGTCGCTCAGTCGTGTCCGACTCCTCGCAACCCCATGGACTGTAGCCCACCAGGCTCCTCTGTTCATGGGATTCTCCAGGCAAGAATACTAGAGTGGGTTGCCATTCCCTTCTCCAGGGGATCTTCCTGACCCAGGGATCGAACCCAGGTATCCCACATTGCAGGCAGATGCTTTACTGTCTGAGCCACCAGGGAAGCCCAGTTAAGTGACTGGGCTTTTGACAGACATTCCTATATTGACCCCAAGAGGAGTTATTTACTCACCCACCCTGCAATGCCTGATGTTACCTCCTAGTAAACATGGTACCAAACTTCTGGACTTTTTCCAATCTAGTAAGGATACGGTGTAAGGTTTTTTCTCTCTTTTTTTTTTACAATGTAGTTTTAATTTGCATTTCTCTACCACTTAATACCTAAACTCCTATAAGGGCAAAGATTTTTGGCTCTTTGGGCCAAGGCTCTATCCTCTACTGCCTTGGGGCACTTAAGAGGAACTTAAGAATATTACTAAGTGAAGTAGAATATCCTGTCA
This sequence comes from Bos mutus, assembly GCF_027580195.1. NCBI lineage: Eukaryota > Metazoa > Chordata > Mammalia > Artiodactyla > Bovidae > Bos > Bos mutus. The sequence goes on along the minus strand of NC_091620.1, from coordinate 20,216,363 downwards.
TATGTTTATAAGCCATTTCTCTTTCCTTTCCCTGAACTACACATTCAAATGCTTTACCTTTCTTTCTGTGTGTTGTTAATCTTTTTCTTTATCAATTTGTGGGCACTCTTTATACATTAAGGAGATTAGCTCTTTATCTGTAACATGAGTTGCAAGTACTTTTCCCCAAATGATTATATGTCTTTAGACTTAGGTGTTTTTCCATGACTAATTTTTTTTAATGTGTTTTAATCTACCATAAGCTTGTCCACTCTTAATACAAACCCTGCCCCTCCCACACACAGCACTAGGTCATTTTAAACGGTCACAGGATTACTTCCTAAAAATAAAACATATATTTATATACTGAAGAAAAAACTAGGGAAAAAAACACTTACCTCATAACCATACTGCAGAACAGAAGAAGCTAGACATGCACCCAAAATATTGCCCACGGAGGCACAGGCACTCCAGAGACCAAAAACAACTCCTCGCCTGGGATGGGAACAGAGCAGAACAGAAGACAACACAATCAGAACGGGTTCTGTGTGCAGCTCAAGTACAAAATGGCCACACAGCGCAGGCTCACATTACACAGAATCAATGTTCCATTTCAACGTGTTTTTTCCCAAAGTACACCCAAATGGCAAAACACTTAACTGGGTAGCTCTCTTCTTCTAAGATTTTATTATACTGAAGTTCAATTGGGGGCCCACTGAAAGACATTATTCAGAGAATTTAAAAAGACAAGCCCCGTGGATTGGGAGAAACTATTTGGATGCCACTTATCTGACAACAGACTTGCTGCTGGGATGTAAAGAAATCTCAGAACTCAATACTGTGAAAGATAAACAATGCAATAAAATTCTAAGGAGTTAAATCTCTAATCATCTCAAATACAAAGTTTCTGAAAAGGGGGCAAAGATTTTAATAAATGCTTTACACACACACATGTAAAATAAGATGCAAATAAGCACATGAATGGAGAAGGAAATGGTAAATCCTTGCAGTATTCTTGCCTGGAAAATTCCACAGACAGAGGAGCCTGGCAGGCTACAGTCCATGGGGTCGCAAGAGTCAGACACCACTTAGCGACTATGAAAAGATGCTCAGCATCATCAAACATCAGGGAGATGCAAATTAAAATCACAACAAGGTACCACTACACAACTAACAGAAGAGCAAAGTCAAAACACACTGAGCACACCAGTGCTGGCGAGGGTGCGCAGCGCTAGAGCCCTTACACTGCCGGGAGGAACGTAACGTGGCTCAACCACTTTAGAGGGAATTGCCAGTTTCTTAAAAAGATAAACATGCTCCTACCATAAGATCCAGCCATTCTACTCCAAGGTATTTATCCAAGGGAACGAAAGCATATGTCCATACAAGGGTTTGTGAACAAACAAGCACAGTGGCTTCAATAGTAAAAGCCAAAACCTAAACACCTAGATGTTCACCAACTGTGATACAATGGATGACTCCTTGGCCATAAAAAGGAATGAACCATTGATGCAGACATGGATGAATCTCAACATTACTGTGCCGAATGGGAGAAGAGAGACATGAAAACATACTGCAGGGACTTTCCAGGTGGTCCGGAGGTTAAAACTGTGAGCTCCCAATGTAGGGGGTACCAGTTTGATCTCGGTTGGGGAACTGAGATCCCACATGCCACGAGACACAGCCCCCAAAAATCAAAAACAAAACCGGAGAGGGAGACAACACTGTACAGTGAAAAAGCATGTTCAGAAGCCACTTCCAGCTGTGCAGAGTGATGGCCAGCAGCTCACGGCCCGGGCTCGATGCTGTCATCTGGAAAGCGCTGTGCTCCTCAAAGGCCTGGCTGCAGTGGCAGAATTGACAGTTGGGGCTGCAGAGGTGTATCTACCAGTACCACCAGCCTCGATGTGTCCTAAAAAACTATGATCCCAGGACTTCCCTGGCGGTCCAGTGTTTAAGACTCCGACCTCACAATACAGAGGACACGGGTTTGATCCCTGATTGGGGAACTGAGATCCTGTATGCTATATGGCGAGGCATTAAAAAAAAAACAATGACCCCTGACAACGGGAGGAGGGATATGACTCACACATTGTAACAGCTTTTCAGGGCAATGTCGTCAGTAGATTATTTAACTTTTTTCACTTGGAAATCAAATGATTTGAACTAGACAATCTCTACATTTTCATCAGGACGATAATGCCCCAAGCCTTTAAAACACAAAACCTACCAAGAGGATAAAGGTCAGGGTCTGAAAAACACGCTGATCAAAGACATTTCGGAAGAAACTCGCTGAAAACAACTGTGACTGTAAGTTGTCACAGTTTTACTGGTACTTCGTGGTTTACTGCGACACTTCACAGGAAGAGTCACTCTGTCAAGCGCAGCATCAATTTCACTTACTAGTTGTTATTCACTTAAAAACAGAATGTCTTACTTTCAAAAGTAAACTGTAACGGCCTTCCTGAACATGCTGTTTGTCTTTGTGACTGAAACCGAGAAATAATGAAGAGTTAAGACTGTCCAAAAAAAAAAAAAAAAAGACTGTCCAGTCACTGCTACCGAACACCCAGTGTCATCCAATCTGGAAAAGCTCAGGTAAGGATTATCTCAAAATGATACATGTCAAAGTGATCATCTTGAAATAAAAGCATTTCAGGTGGTTTTGCCTTTATTTCTCTTTGTTCATTTGAAATAGCTGGTTTTGCAACAATAATCAAGTAGCCTTGGTATAATTTTCAAAAATCATGACTGGAAAGACATTACCTTAAAATTTTAATACAAATAAACGGCACACAAACAGCATCACCTACTCCAAAAGAAAACTAAAGTATAAGAGGGGAGGGACTTCCCTGGTGGTCCAGGGGTTAAGAATCCGCCTTGTAAGACAGACGATGTGGGTTCGATCCATGTTTGGGGAACTAAGATCCCACATGCCGCAGAGCGACTAAGCCCGTGCACCTCAACTACTGAAGCCCATGCCCTCTGGAGCCCACACGCACAACTAGGCAGTTCCTGCACTGAAAGGAAAGATCCCACAAGACGTGACAAAGATCCACGTGCTGCAAATAAGACCTGGTGTAGCTAATAAATAAATTTTTTAAAGTATCACTGGGGAATTAGTACCTCTGAAAATCAATTCTATTAAACCACTGACAGCAGAGTTGGAAAGAAACATAAATCACTAGCACAGGGCTTCCCCTAGTGGTACAGTGGGTAAGAACCCACCTGCCAATGCAGGGCACACAAGTTCAACCCCTGGTTCAGGAAGACTCCACATGCCGAGAAGCAAGCAAGCCCATGCGCCACAACTACTGAGCCGGCACTCCAGAGCCGGAGAGCCTCAACTACTGAGGCCTGTGCACCCACAGCCTGTGCTCTGCAACCACAGAAGCCGCAACGAGCAGCCCATGCACTGCAACTAGAGAAAGCCCACGCACAGCAACAAGGACCCAGTGTGAGCAAAAATAAACAACAGTATTAAAAAAAAACAAGTCACTAGCACACCGAACATAAACATTATTTCACAACAAACACAGATCATCATCGACAAGGACCATTACTCCCACTAGGAAACTGGGGAAGCTGGAAGACCGAGGGGAGCTGCCTAAAGCACGCACTGATCACCATGGCAAGTGGGTAGTATCTGATGGGTACATTGGCCCCTAGGTAAGAGAGTAAACAAAAAAGACAGAGCTATCAAAGAAATCAATGTGCGTTTCACAACACATGAATATTTTATCCAGGACAAAAGCTAGATATCCAAATTAACAGTCCCTGAAGGCAGAGAGCCATAAATGACGATAAACAACAAAGGCAGAGTGTCACGAATGGTAATGAGAAACAGAGCCAAGTCTCTGGATATCTCTACTTATTTTCTATCTGTAGGGTAAGTACGGGTCTTCCTGCGTGGCCCAGAAGATCCGTCAGCAGGTGCCCATCCATATGCATGGCCCCCATCACACACAGCAACTCACATACGACTGATAAATAACAGAAGGTTTGGGGGGAGATGGCCAATTTAACTAAGGCCCAAAGTCTGGCCAATTCTTCGTCTGCATCTTCTTAAAGCCTTTGCTCTGTGACTCTAGGCAAGTCCCAAGGACAACTTCTGAGCTCAGTTTCCTTATCTTTAATTTTAGAAGGTCAAACTAGATCACCGAGTATCAAAAACAGGGAAGGCAAAACCCACAGGGAGATACATGATGAGATGACATGCAAGATTTCTATTATTACAATGTGTTATTTGTGTTCTCTAAAGGAAAGATTTGAAAAAAAAAATTGAGATGTACTGCCTCAGCCACACTCAAAGTCTGACCATAGTCAGAACAGTGCTGTGAACGTGTCTCACGGGCCAGACCTTCACTATAGAATCCACACTGTCTCCAATGTCCGTTGATGTGAAACCTCCTCTCTCTGCTATTCTAAACTTCCTAAAATAGAGGGAAGACACGGGTGGTGTTGAAAAGATCAAGTGATGGGCAGCTGGACACAGAGGGGTAAGGGGAGGGGGGTAGGACGAACTGGGAGAACAGCACTGACGTATATACACTGCCACGTATAAAGCTGACAGCCGGGGGAAGCTGCTGTGTGACACAGGGAGCTCAGCTCGTGCTCTGCGATGAGGCAGCGTGGGGGAGGGTCCAGAGGGAGGGGATATGTGTACACATACAGCTGATTCACTTCACTGTAACACTGTAAAGCAATTATACTCCGTAATAAAATTTTAAAATTGAAAAAAAAAAGGATAGAGAAAATTGACTCTGACAAATCTGAACAATCGGATATTAAAACTATCAAACAGGGAAATGAAAGAGGAAGAAAGTGGCATACCCAGCTTTCCCAAACCAGTTGCCCATAACAGCAACGACGCAGGGCCAGCCGGTGGACTGCAGCAGGCCGTTCACGATCCACAAGCTACAATACAGCCCCTTGTTGTAGAAATGCAGCCACTCCGTGAGAGTGCCAAAGACGAACACCTTAGGGAAGAAGAAAGAACAAGATGCGGGTCACATCCACATGGACACCCCGACTCAAGACCCTCCGTGATAGACACGTTCAATGTCTGGAGCCTGAGAGACTCGCAGTAGACTCTTCAGATGCCCTTGCTCAGAGCGGCCCCGAGCAAGATAAGCATCAAACCACCCCTGACAGACAGGCAGAGACGGCAAACAGCGTAAAACGTAGCGAGGACCATCCCTCCAGCTTGCATCTTCCACTCTAAAAGACTGAGCCCCCATTGTGTGACCTCATCTTACATCTATTTCCCTTTCTTCCTGTTTATGGAGGACGGTAAAAAAGACTACTGGAGTTCACGTGTGTTGATTTCCACCATAACATGTGTAAATTTCCAGGCACATTGTGGGGGCCAGAAAGCACCAGCTATTTTTACTATTTTTATTTTTACTAACTATCACTATTTATGGTGATACTCAGTGTATCACCACAGCTTGTGACTGACTCAGTCATTCAGTGGCATGTATCAAGTGACTGCTTTTTTCCAGGCGTTCTGCTCAGGGTGGGCATTTTATTTGTAGTCAATCTCCTTTGGGAATGTTTGGCATGGGCTTAAAAACAGGGTATGTCTAATACTGTATGATTCCAGTTACATGACATTCTGCAATGAGGGAAACCATAAGGAAAAATGGGCAGTGGTTGCTAGAGGCCAGGGACAGAAGGCAGGTGGCAGTTACACGACTAGTCACTTGTCAAAATTCAAAACTGTGCACTGAAAAGGGTGAGTTTACGGACATACTTCAGCTTTTATAAAAGTGTGTTAAAAAAAAAAAAAGAAAAACATTGGGTTGGCCAAAAAGTTCATTTGGGTTTAGGAAAAAACCCTAAACCAGGTTTTAAAACAGTCTCTACATATATGTGGGTGAGCAGCTTATGAATAAGGTGCTTCAATCTCTGAAATATAAAGGAAAATAATTTTTCCCCCATACACCAATGGCAGACATTGAAAAACAATTAATAGAGTCTAACTAAGCTCCATGCTTTTATTCAATCAACAAATGCTTGTGAACAAATACAGATGATTCTAATATGGATCCTGCCCTCTGGAGCACTGAGTACGCCAAGAACCATTCTAAATGCCCCCCACACAGTGATTCACAGGACCCTCACTGCAATGTTGGGTGCAGGTATTGAAAAGCGGAGCCTGAAGCATGGAGAAACCACAGCTAGAAGCTGCAAGGGAAGGCCTGAAAGCCTGGCAGTGCAGCCCTGGGGCATCTATGGTCTCCACCACCCTGCTGTAGGCTCCTAGGGGCAACAAGCCTGACCTGAAACAAGCAGGCTGAGCAGCAGACAAAGGAAGTGCCTCCGTGGAAAGTCAGGGGCGAGGGCTCAGGACAGGGAGTGACAACTTCCAGGAGCCGGGTGGATAAAGTCAGGCATGAGGAAACAAGGGTCATCTGGCCAGTGACTTGAAGGAGACACTGAGTTAGACTATGAAGAGCTGAACGGAGGACACTGAAGGCAGGAAGAAGAGCAGGAACAATAGCAGTGAGGTAGAAAGGAGCAGGATGCGTGAGGGCCACGGAAGGCAGCTTGGTCTGGGAGAGCAGAGGGCTGACACGCAGGGCAGACGTGACTGCAGAAGAGAGCTGGGGCCGGGTTCTCGAGAGCAATGGACACCACTCGAGTTACACTGTGACCTTTGTTGGTGACTGAGAATCAAGGAAGGGGTGGGATTAAAATCACACTCTCAAGATGTCCCTTAACCAAAAAGGCACCCAAGGGATCAGAAAACCAAAGATTCATTTTACTATTCTATAGACAGAAGTAGGGGGCTTGCTTGGATTCTAAAATTCCTGGCCAAGATAACAGTAACTGGAATGAAAACAACAACACTTTTCAACTTACCACTAATGCAGAAGAGCACATGCCAAAAGACAGAACCCATCGCAAATTCAGCCGATCCCCAACGATACCGCTGATGAAAAGGCCCTAAGAAGAAAGCATTTCATTTTACAGCTCTGGGTAACAACACAGCCTGGAAAAAGTAAGATACATTCTAAAGCAAATGACACAAACAAAACACAAAAATTAACCTCACTCTCGTGCTTAGCCTAACCTCTGTATCAGTTTCACCAGTGTTTCAAGAAATGACAACTGCTTCTGCACACTGTAAACATTTCATGCACCAAGACAGTGTAATTCAGGGCAAATTTTCCTTCTCTTTGACCCCCCATAACTGCCTGAGACACCTAGGGGAAAAAAAGAATAATTATAATAAAACAAGCACACAAATATACTGCATCTTCTAGAACAGATGAACTCCAACATCAGTATCTGCTTTCCCAAAGGGATTCGTCTTAGCTATTTGCATTCTGAATGAAGATGTTACAACATGTCCTACGGAACAGAAGCGACGGGGCCACGTGCCCTGCCTGTTTCATCTAACCCTTGGGCTTCATCACACCACGAGGCAAGGAGTACAGGGAGGCACAGACGGTAATTAGTTGAAGATAAGTACAAGTGTTCTGCTTTCTGTTTTCCTCCCACTGAGTGGTAGGAATTAAAAGGCTGAGCTCATGGAAGGATGTTCCGGGCTTCCCTGGTGGCTCAGAAGATAAATAATCTGCCTGCCAGTGCTGGGTTCGATCCCTGGGTTGGGAAGATCCCCTTGAGAAAGGAATGGCAACCCACTCCAGTATTCTTGCCTGGAGAAGTCCATGGGCAGGGGAGCCTAGCGGGCTACAGTCCATGGGGTTGCAAAGAGCCAGACACAACTAAGCAACTAACACACACACACAGACACACACACAGCAGGAAGGCACAATTAAGAAACTAACACACACACACACACACACACACACACAGCAGGAAGGCAGACCAAAAAGCTAAGGGCAACACACTTCAGGTTTCTGCCACAAATATGTAAAATGAATAAATGTCTTAACTAAATACCTGAATTCAGATACAGGTGTTTCTAATAAATTGACTATATTATACATATAATAGATATATTGTGGCTCAGCTGATAAAGAATCTGCCTGCAATGCAGGAGACCTGGATTCGATCCCTGGGTTAGGAAGTTTCCCCTGGAGAAGGGAAAGGCTACCCACTCCAGTATTCTGGATTCTGGCCTGGAGAATTCCATGGACTGTATAGGCCATGGGGTCACAAACAGTCAGACATGACTGAGTGACTCATATACACACACACATAAATTTAGATGATAAACATCATAATAAATGTTTCTCCCTCATTACTGTCAACCCTTCACTAAGTCAAAAGAGGCACCCGCCCGTGTTAGAGAAAATTTTATGTTCTAAAGCTCCAATTTACAGGGTGTTATCTATACACAGGGTTTTCCTGGTGGCTCAACAGTAAAAAATCCACCTGCCACTAAAGGTGGAGAAGGCAATAGCACCCCACTCCAGTACTTTTGCCTAGAAAATCCCATGGACGGAGGAGCCTGGTAGGCTGCAGTTCATGGGGTCACTAGAGTCGGACATGACTGAGCGACTTCACTTTCACTTTTCACTTTCATTTCACTTTCACTTTTCACTTTCATGCATTGGAGAAGGAAATGGCAACCCACTCCAGTGTTCTTGCCTGGAGAATCCCAGGGACGGGAAGCCTGGTTGGCTGCCGTCTATGGGGTCGCACAGAGTCGGACACGACTGAAGCGACGCAGCAGCAGCAGCAGCAGCAGTCACTAAAGGAGATAAGGGTTCAATCCCTGAGTCAAGAAGATCCCCTGGAGTAGGAAATAGCAACCCATGCCAGTATTCTTGCCTGAAAAATTCCATGGATGGAGGAGCCTGTGGGGGTACAGTCCATGGGGTCACAAAGGAGTCAGACACGACTGAGCGACTAAACAACAACCTTATATACAGTAAAGGCAGAGAAGAAAATCTCTCAATTGTGTTTCACATTAGGGACCTAATTTATTCTGTACTGCTCCAAATGCCCAGACAATACCTGGAAGTTACAGAACGAAATGCAGTTCAATATAAAAAGCTATGATCCCTAATTTTTAATTTTGCTGCACCACATAGTAGGTGTTAGATGGGGATCAAATCCCCATCCCCTGTACTAGAAGCACAGAGTCTTAAATGCTGGACAGCCAGAGAAATCCAGATCACTGATTTTTCATGGCACCTATCTTTTATCTCCTAAACCTATTTAATCCTATAGACAACTATATTATCATCATAACTCAACAGATAAAGAAACGATCCAAAAAAAAGTTAAATTCCATTTTGATACTGAGTATCATAGCTACTTGCTAGCAATGAGCCACCATGAGACCACAAGACTTCCTCTAATACTTCCTCAAAGGCTGAAGGAGAAGCACCACTGGATGGGATTCTGTACCGAAAAGGCTGGGCTGAATGATCCAACATCTGCTCCAACTGTGTGTGTCTGTAAGTTTCCTCTTCCCAGAAGGGACATTCTAATAATCACCCAAATAAGCACGTGCAGATGACGTTCAGGCTTTCACCCAGGATTTCACATCACATGCACGGCTGCTGCTGTTTAGTAGCTCAGTCGTGTCTGACTCTTGGTGACCCCATGGACTGTAGCCTGCCAGGCTCCTGTCCACGAGATTTTCAGGCAAGAATACTGGAGTAGGTTGCCACTTCCTTCTCCAGGGCATCTTCCCCACCCAAGGATCGAATCCTCATCGCCTGCTTGACAGGCGGGTTCTTTACCAGCAAGCCACCTCTGCAGCCACCAGATGTTCCTGATGACCAGCCAGGGACTCCAGCTGCCCGATCCCAGGACACTACCTCAGTCAGAGCTGGCCCGGCCACCATCTTGTGGTTCTCCTGCTCCCTTCCAGCCTCCCCACCCCATCCCTCGTCTTCCCCAGCTGGAAATGCGGGAACCCCTTTCTTGGGGCCCAGCTCAGTCTTCGCACCTCATCAACTCTCCCTGTGCTCTCTTCCCTGTCTTCATCAACTCTCTTGATGATTTTCATCCAATCTTGAAAAAAATCATCTATATGCCAAGGGCTCTGAAATCTCTACCTACACTCACGTCTCTGCTCTTCTCGAGGTCCTTCCTGGACATCCTACCTACGGGACAAACTCACTCCCTGCCTGGTTCTACTCCACAGCATTTACCACCTTTGAACACACTCAGTAATGTCCTTCCTTATGGCATTGTATTACTGCTTGTCTCTCTTAGTTCCCAGTCAAGAACAGAAGTTTTTAAAGGTCGGGAGTTTTCCTGTGCTGCTCACTGAGGAATTCCCCTCAACGAGAAAACTACAAGGCATACACTAGGCACTCTCAAAATATCTGTCACATGGATGGACGGATGGATAGATGGATGGATACATGGATGGACGGGAAGGACACAAAATATAAACTCCAGGGAAACTGAGCTCTCCTCAGTAAGCACATTCAAAATCCCTCACCAACTTGATAAGATGTGGACTCATTTACGTCTTTCCTCCACAGAAAAGCCTAGCATTCTAAAACTTACCACAGCATAGGAGAAGAGGAAAATGGTATCCAGCATTCCGAGGAAAAGAGTGGCTTCCTCTGCACTGGGAAACAAATGGTTGCTGCTCCAAATCTGCGGTCACACAACAAGAACCTGTTAAGACTCACTGGGCCAAAGCACCTTCTGGAACCACCTCCGCCCACCCTCACGGAAACCTGAAGAGGTTGAGAAGAGCAAATCAGCACTCTGTACCTGAGGAAACCCATACGCAAACAGGTCCATGAGGCCACAACGATTTGCATAATAACACTAAAATGCTATCTGCTTCTTCCCTTTTAACTGTTCCACTGATGGTGCAAAAGCAGTGGTGGATAAAACTCCTGTGCCTGAGTATGGATGGAGGCAGTTACACCAAACTATACTATTAAGCCCTGTATCTTTTACTGCCTCACAGTTCCCAAAAAGGGGCAACTTCACTGAAGAAGGTCCTTGGCACATACTAGACGCTCAGTAAATATCTGTCAAGCATTAAAAATTATTAATCTTATTAAATCTGGCCCAAGTCCCCACTCCCCTGTTTTTTAAATAATCTGTGCCATTAAGTAGAAAATATGCATCTGGCACCCAGCACACCAAAGAAAGACATCTGTTTTGAGAAAACTGTGAGTTGCAGGCTGGAATGTCATTTTTCCTTGAAAGAGTGACTGACAGACAAAGACTAGTTATTCAGATTTGGGTTTCTGGCAGATATTTCCTCCAAAAAGAATGAAATGAGCCTGTCACTTCCAAGACCCATTCAAAGGACAAGACAGACAAATGGATCTTAATGTAAGAGGATAAAAAAGTTAATTAATATAGTTTCAGATTCCACATTGTCACTAACCTTTAAGAAATTGCCTCTTGTCAAATTCTGGTATAGTATCAAAGATAAATATCCACAATTAACTAAAAAGGCTATTAAAATACTTCTCCCCTTTCCACTATGTATCTCTGAAAGCCAAACTCTCTTTATACCCTTCAAAGGATCCTGCTACAAGAGATTGAATTCAGAAGCAGACATGAAAATCCATTGTCTTCTATTAAGTCAGACATGAAGAGATTTGCAAAAATATAAGTCAGTGTCACTCTCCTTAGCAAGTGATTCTTTTTGTTGTTTTGAAAAAGTCGTTTCTCGTAAAATGTTATTTATGTTATTAACATGTTATGGGTTACTTAGTTCATTTTTAAATAACTTAAAACCAATGTATTTTTTTAATTTCTTGGTTTTAATTTCTGAAACAGTAAGTCTCTATAAATACAAACTCATAGCTCATTGGGATCTCCAAATCAAGGAGTTGTACTAAATGGTTTCTCAGATAGGTTATTACAGGAAAGAAAATTTGGGGATCTCCCTGGTAGTCCAGTGTTAAGACTTTGCCTTCCAATGCAGAGGGTGAGGATTCGATCCTTGTTCAGGGAGCTAAGACCCCATAAGCAGGCTAAAAAGCCAAAACGTAAACCAGAAGCAATATTGTAACAAATTCAATAAAGACTTTAAAAGTGGCCCACATCAAAAAAAAAAATCTTGTAAAACAGAAAACTTTCTGACTTCAGAATATTAAGAAGAGGACCTTCCCCAGTGGCTCAGTGGTAAAGAATCTGTTTGCCAGTGTAGGAGACATGGGTTCAATCTGTGATCCAGGAAGACCCCACATGCCGTGTGCCACGACTACTGAGCCTGTGCTCTACAGCCTGCGAGCCACAACTAGCGAGCCCACGTGCCGCAGCCACTGAAGCCTGAGAGCCTAGAGCCGCGACGTGCTCTGCAACGAGAGAAGCCACTGCAGTGAGAAGACTGTGCCCTGCAACTACAGAGTAGCCCCTGCTCTCCACGACTAAAGAAAACGCTAGCACAGAAGCAAAGGCCTAGCACAGCCAAAGACAAAATAGCTCACTAAATAAAATGATTTAAAAAAAAAAAAGAACATTAAAGAGAAAAACCACAAGCAGCAACTTTGAAAATACATCATCGCTTCACAGAAAAAAAACTCCTCAAATTGTCAAGAGAATATATAAACTGTGACAGCAGTCCAGTGACTCATTTCTGTGTGGCTTGTGCCATCTGTCTTGTCATTGATACCTTAACACTCACACTCTGCTTTCAGGAGCAGAAGAGACACTCACAACTGAGACCCATCAGTACGTCAGGGTGACAATTTGGGGCCCTAAATACTTCCAATGAGAGTTACCTCACTATCTTTCCCTCGAGCCACAAGCTCTGACTCCTGATCCCATCCAGGCTCAACAGGACCCAGGATGAAGCCCTGTGGGGCACAAGCCAACGTGAGCCAGAGCTCACATCCGAGCAGCTGCTCCAGGTTTCAAGGGTTTTTTCTTCACTCTCATGAGAAGCCACCGAAAATTCCCTGCAGGTGTGGCTGTCACAAAAACGGACAGATTTTAAATGGCTTTTTCCTGCTTCACTGCCAGAATTCAGCTGAAGATACTAGTGACTGCCTCCTTCACAAGTGCAAACAAATCCCAAAACTAAAAGAAAAAAAGCAGGATGTACAAAAAGATTCAGAAAACAGGATGAAAGAAAGAAGGCTAGTGAAGAAAGTTTACATCAATAATGCAGCTCCAATCAAGACAACTATACTAACAGGCGAGAAGATAACTATCTTGAGGAAAACTGTGTGGGTCGCAAGTTGAAAGGTCATTTTTGCTTGTAAGAGGGACTGACAGACGAACTCTAGTTATTCAGATTTGTTTACTGGCAGATATTTCCTCAGAAGAGAAGGAAATGAGCCTGAAAGTCACCGACAGAGTGACTTTAAGTTGCCAGTCTCACGCTGGCCGGCACCTGTGCACAGCTGCCGTGTGGAGGGCCGGCCTGTAGAGGCCTGCGCGGATGGAGGCTCTTTATGCTCCTCTCCTGCGCGGATGGAGGCTCTTCTTGCTCTTCTTGTGGCGGAGGGCCTGTATTGAGCTACAATGATTGCTACGCCTTGGGACACTTCCTGGAAGCACTAAAGGTCACCGTGTGGGTTTCCTAAGCGAGAATGTTTATCACAGAATGACAGCTCTGTGTGGGGGCGGGGGAACTTCTGACATGAAAGAGCTTCCTGAAGCAGGGCAGAGGATGAGCTGAAGCTGACGTGTGTTCAGGGCTCTGGTATCGGGTGCCGTGAGAACTGATAAGAGCATCTGTGCTCAAGGTTGAGCTGGAACGCTGAGGGCACCTTGAATCCTGCTTTAGACTGGAGAGAAGTTTAGACTCTCTGCACTCTGGAAGGACTGTGCTGTCTGGAGTGGTAAGACTTTCTAATTTAATAGAAAAAAAAAATTCTTGTATTAAAAAAAACTGTTTATAAGTTTCAGTCAAGTTGTCCTCAAATATTAGATTCAACCATTTCCTCTCCATTATCTATAAACATAGATTTTATATTATGTTCTCTTACTATTTCCAACGTTTGCCCATGTCAGTGGGATCCATTATAAAGTCTCAAGGTACAGAGACTGTGTCTGCTTAATGTCTTTTGTAAAGCACCTAAGATAGCTCTACATAAACATGACAGCTATAATAAGTACTTTATGAAGACGCTATTTAGTGTACTTAAGAAACATTGAATAATATATACAAACAAAACATTTTTTAGATTTTACACATACTTCTGGTTCTAAGGATCTTTCCATTTTGGACGAGAAAGGCAGGCTTGGAGGGAAGCTAGAGTTAAGACAGTTATAGACACAGAAACACAGGAGGAGTGAAAGTAAATACTGCCTAGCCACTCTGCTCCCAGTAGCAGCCTTCAGGAAAGAAAAAACCTGGATGTTTAAGTCTAAAAGGAAATGGAAAGCTGGCACTGCTCTCTCCACCAGGGCAGGTACGGAAATACAAAGATCCCCAGGTAAGTCAGAACCTGACTTCTACATAACCAATCCATCTGAACTCCTGAATCCAGAGTTTGAACAAATCAAAATTTGTTGTTGCTGTTCAGTCGCTAAGTCATATCTAACACTTTGCGACTCGGTGGACTGCAGCACATCAGGCTTCCCTGTCCTTCACTATCACCAGGAGTTTCCTCAAACATGTCCATTGAGTTGGTGATGCCATCCAACCATCTCATCCTCTGCCACCCTCTTCTCCTCCTGCCTGAAATCTTTCCCAGCATCAGGGTCGTTTCCCATGAAACCTATTTTAATAAGCAGCAATTAGAATAAGTAAGTAAATAAATATCTTAGCAGGAAAGTTAATGCAAGTTCAACATACACTAACAACATGACCTGGTTACTGGCAGGAAAGAGTTACATAGCATACCTGATTCGTATCCTTAAACAGATCTATCTGGCAAGGTGCCAACCTTGCCCCTTGGGACTTGGGAAGGGTTCCATCATTCCCTGCTAAGAGTGGCTCCCTGTGGCTGCACTGCCTGCCCCAATAATATGGTTTGTGCTGAACACTTGCTTTTCTTATGGGAATGTGGAATTTTCATACATGCCAGGCAGAGGATGCCAGTATGACAAGCCCCAATAAAAATCCTGCCACCAAGTCTCCAACAGGACTCCCTGGTAGACAATACCTCACCGGGGTGTCAGGACTTGTTGCTGGAAGAATTAAGCACATCTATGGTGCAGACAGTCAGACATGACTGAGCGACTGAGCGCACGTGCGCACGCACACACGAGGGGCTCTTGAAGGTTTTGCCTTCTTTCCTCTAGACCTGACCCTATGCGTTTTCCCTGTGCTGACTTTGCTCTGTACTCTTTCACTGTAATCAACCATAGTTTTGAGTCATTTGCTGAGTCCTGTGAGTCCCTCTAGTGAATCACCAAATCTGAGGGTGGTCTTGAGGATCCCCAATCAATGACTTTAAAAACAAAGGCAGTATAACCAAAACTGTAGTGCCTAAATCAATCCTGTTATTCTATACACTGATCAGCCTGTATCTAAAATAGCACATTTAGAGCTTGGCATCACAAAACTATAGCTGAAGAAGAAGCACAGATGTTCTCCCTAAACAGGACAAATTTAGGGAGATGGATTTTCCACAAATATTTGAGAGGCAGCAAGAATCAACTTAGTACACAAGGCTCAGGATAAAATCTAAGATCAAAATTAAAGAGAACACTCTCTCTTTAGCATAAGAAAGAACTTGTGAATAATGAGAGTTAAATAAAAATGTAATTGTCCACCTGAGAAAACAAGGAGTTTCTTCACCCTGAAGAACTAAAGCAGAAGTTGGGTGGTCACCTTTCAATGACGGTTAAGAAAGAATTTTATGCTGGCTGAGAGTTTAGAGCACATGACCTCTCTTAGCCATTTCATCTTTAGGGTTAATGACACGTCAGTGAATGATCAAACGTACTCACTATGCACACAGCACTGGTCAAGCCCCAGTCAAGAAATCTAGCCATCTGGTCTTAAAAGCTTGCCTTTCAAAAGTCATAGTCAATAAAAGACTTCAAAACTCAGTACTTGGGCGCAACCTCAACAATGACACAATGATCTTGGTTCATTTTCCAAGACAAACCATTCAACATCACAGTAATCCAAGTCTATGTCCCAACCACTGATGCCGAAGAAGCTAAAGTTAACCGGTTCTGTGAAGACCTACAATACTTTCTAGAACTAACACCAAAAAAAAGATGTCCTTTTCATCACAGCAGATTGGAATGCAAAAGTAGGAAATGAAGAGACATCTGGAATAACAGGTAACTTTGGCCTTGGAGTACAAAAATGAAGCAGGCAAAGGCTAACAGAGTTTTGTCAAGAGAACACAACAATCACAGCAAACACCCTTTCACAACAACCTTAGAGACAACTCCACACGTAGACATCACCAAATGCATGGTCAATATCAAAATCAGATTGACTACATTCTTTGCAGCCTAAGAAGAAGTTCTATATGGTCGGCAGAAACAACACCTGGAGCTGACTGTGGCTCAGAACTAGAGTTCCTTATTGCAAAATTCAGGCTTAAATTAAAGAAAGTAAGGAAAACCACTATGCATTCAGGTATGACCTAAATCAAATCTCATATGATTGATTATACAGTGGAGGTGATGAACAGATTCAAGGGATTAAGTCTGGTAGACAGAGTACCTGAAGAACTATGGACAGAGGTTCATAACACTGTACAGGAGGCAGTGACCAAAGCCATCCCAAAGAAAAAGGAATGGAAGTCGGCAAATGGTTATCTGAGGCTTTACAAACAGCTGAGGAAAGAAGAGAAGTGAAAGGCAAGGGAGAAAGGCAAAGATATACCCAACTGAATGCAGAGTTCCAGAGAATAGCAAGCAGAGATAAGAAAGCCTTATTCAATGAACAACACAAAGAAACAGAGGAAAACAATAAAATGGGAAAGACTAGAGATCTCTTCAAGAAAATTGGAGATATTAAGGGAGCATTTCATGCAAGGATGGGTGTGAGAAAGGACAGAAACAGGAAGGACCTAATAGAATCAAGAATACATAGAACAACTATACAAGAAAGCTCTTCATGACCCAGATAACCATGACTGTGTGGTCAGTCACCCAGAGCCAGACCTCCTGGAATGCGAAGTCAAGTGGGCCTTAGGAAGCATCACTATGAACAAAGCTAGTGGAGGTGATGGAATTACAGCTGAACTATTTCAAATCCTAAAAGATGATGCTATTAAAGTGCTGCACTCAATATGCCAGCAAATTTGGAAAGCTCAGCAGTGGCCATAGAACTGGTAAGGTCAGTTTTAATTCCAATCCCAAAGAAAGGTAATGTCAAAGAATGTTCAAACTACTGCACAACTGTACTCATTTCACATGTAAGCAAGGTTATGCTCAAAAATCCTTCACACTAGGTTTCAGCAGTACCTAAACTGAGAACTTCTAGATGTACAAATTGATTTAGAAAGGGCAGAGAAACCACAGATCCAATTGCCAACATTTGCTAGATCATGGAGGAGAAAGCAATGGCACCACTCCAGTACTCTTGCCTGGAAAATCCCATGGACAGAGGAGCCTGGTGGGCTGCAGTCCATTGGGTCTCGAAGAGTCGGACATGACTGAGTGACTTCACTTTCACTTTTCACCTTCATGCACTAGAGAAGGAAATGGCAACCCACTCCAGTGTTCTTGCCTGGAGAATCCCAGGGATGGGGGAGCCTGGTGGGCTTCGGTCTATGGGGTGGCACAGAGTCGGACACGACTGAAGCGACTTAGCAGCAGCAGCAGCAGCTAGATCATGGAGAAAGCAAGGGAATTCCAAGAAAAACATCTACTACTGCTTCACTGACTACGCTAAAGCCTTTGATTGTGTGGATCACAACAAACTGTGGAAAATTCTTAGAGAGACAAGAATACCAAACCACCTCACTTGCCTCCTGAGAAACCTGTATGCAGGTCAAGAAGCAACAGTTAGAACTGGACATAGAACAATGGACTGGTTCAAAATGGGGAAAGGGTATGTCAAGGCTGTATACTGTCACTCTGCTTATTTAACTTACATGCAGAATACATCATGCGCAATGCTGGGTTGGATGAATCACAAGCTGTAATCAAAATTGCCAGGAACAATATCAACAACCTCAGATAAGCAGATGATACCACTCTAATGGAAGAAAGTGAAGAGGAGCTAAAGAGCTGCTTGATGTGGGTGAAAGAGGAGAGTGAAAAAGCTGGCTTAAAATACAACATTCAAAAAACTAATATCTTAGTATCCAGTCCCATCACTTGATGGCAAATAGAAGGGGAGAAAGTGGTCTTCCCTGATAGCTCACTTGGTAAAGAATCCGCCTGCAACGCAGGAGACCCGGGTTCGATCCCTGGGTGGGGAAGATCCCCTGGAAAAGGGATAGGTTACCCGCTCCAGTATTCTTGGGTTTCCCTTGTGGCTCAGCTGGTAAAGAATCTGCCTGCAACGTGGGAGACCTGGGTTCCCTGGGTCAGGAAGATCCCCTGGAGAAGGGAAAGGCTACCCACACCAGTATTGTGGCCTGGAGAATTCCATGGACTATATAGTCCATGGGGTCGCAGAGTCGGACATGACTGAGCAACCTTCACTTCACTTCACTTCAATTGGAAGTAGTGATAGATTTTATTTTCTTAGGCTCCAAAATCACTAGGATGGTGACTGCAGCCATGATGCTTGCTCCTTGGAAAGAAAGCTATGACAAACCTAGACAGTGTATTAAAAAGCAGAGACATCACTTTGCCAACAAAGGTCTGTAGAGTTAAAGCTATGGTTTTTCCAGTAGTCATGAACAGATGTGAGAGCTGGACCATAAAGAAGGCTAAGCACCAAAGAATTGATGCTTTTGAATTGTGGTGCTGGAGAAGATTCCTGAGAGTCCCTTGGACAGCAAGGAGATCAAACCAGTCAATCCTAAAGGAAATCAACCCTGAATATTCATTGGAAGGACTTACGCTGAAGGCGAAGCTCCAACACTGGCCACCTGATGCAAAGAACCGACTCATGGAAAAGACCCTGATGCTGGGAAAGACCAAAGGCAAAAGAAGGGGGTGGAGGAGGATGAGATGGTTAGATGGCATCACTGACTCAATGGACATGAATTTGAGCAAAAACTCCAAGAGACAGTGGAGAACAGAGGAGCCTGGTTTGCTGCAGTCTATGGGGTCACAAAGAGTCACGCATGACTTAGCCACTAAACAATAAGAAAAACAAAATTGTGTGATTTCAAAACAGTGAGAAATAAGTTGGTTGAAATGGTAAAACAGACCTAAATCAGAGCAAGCTAAGAAAGCAGGCAGAACAGTTTGGATTTTATACCACAGGAAAGAGTAAGTCATCCAAAGGATGAATGAAATAAAACAGAACTTAATTTATGGGTGGGCAAGGTTCCCTTCTTAAATTCATCCCAGCTCTTTCTTCTGCTTACCTCCACAGGCAGTAATTCAGTTGACTTGTTAAAAGCACTTGGGGTCCACTGTTTAGAGATACTGACTTTGACATTGCTAAATGTTTTTCTTGACGCATGGAGCAACGAGTAACTACAAAAAAAAGAGGAAATATAGCTGAATGCATAAAAAAGAAAACACATTCAATAAAATCACAGATGTATTGCAAAGTTTTATCCAATTTTAGAATTCTTCTTTTAAAAAACAAAGAGTACTGCTTTATAAGAACTATCCATTGAAACAGCCTCCGCTAAGCAAAGAAGCAATTAACTTGTCTTCTTCCATATAAACCCCCATGTTCACTTGTAACAGGTCCCTGGACCTACAAGATGGAGATGTGATGGATCCCAACCCCTTAAAATCATGGTTGCAGTTCCATAAGGTCAAGTCTTTAGCAACCTCTGGCGGCCACTCCCTACACTAGCCATTCAGTAGCTTTTTCCTTGAGGCCTGTCTTTTCCTCAACCCCTCACAAGTGGATTTCCTGTAAAGCAAGTATCTAAAATTACCTACTAACTCTTATATAATTAGAAAACCATTTTCCTAGTTTCTGCCTTGAAAAAAAATTATCATTTGTGGTGCCTTCAATAAACATTAATAATAAATAAAATCTATTCAGAAGAAATAATCAAAACACTGAGTCACAGAATTTGTGAATACTGTGCCCTGAACACCAGAAAGTCATCAACAGACTGACGTCATCAACAGACCACTACCGAGAGCTACCAATGGCCCTTGAGTCAGACACGGTCGATTCTTCAGTCATGCTGACTGGTCAGGCTCTCAGAAGAGTAACCAAAGTTCTTCACAGAGGTCTCCGCCCATCTCTGCTACTCAATGAGGCACACAGTACTCCCTGGAAATGCACAGCCTTTGCTTTCAAGCTCCTGGTTTTAACAATTAAAGGACTTTATATCAGATCAAGGCTTTTCAATCATAGCCGTACTGACATTTTGTGTTAGTTGCTCACTTATGTCCGACTCTTTGCGACCCCATGGATTGTAGCCTGCCAAGCTCCTCTGTCCATGGGATTCTCCAGGAAAGAATACTGGAGTGGGTAGCCATTCACTTCTCCAGGGGATCTTCCCAACCCAGGGATCAAACCTGCAGCTCCTGCATCGCACACAGATTCTTCACTGTCTGAGCCACCAGGGAAGCCGTACTGACATTTTGGGCTCCCCAAGTTCTCTACCGTGGGGGGCTGTCCCAGGCACAGTAAGATGTTTAGAAGCATCCCTGGTCTCTACCTACTAGATACAAGCAGCACCCATTCCCCCAGCGTGACAACTAAAAATGTCTTCAAACATTGCCAAATACAGGTGAGAATGGAGAACCACAATACTAGAGCTCACAAAGAACAGCAGACCATTAGTCAGGCCAATCTTGCCAGGCAATAAACAGCTCCTTCAAAAGGAAAACAAGAACAACGACAAGAGCAGAGCTTCAGAGGTCCACTTACCTGAAGAAGGTGAGCAGGAACACGACCATGTGATGATGGCTGAACCGGGAAAGCAGAGCTCCTCTTTGAAAAATATGTGGCCAGGCCATGTTCCTCCTGACCTTCCTTCCCACCGTGACCTGAAAGTCTGGGGAGTGAATGGTTTACATCATTTCTTCTTTCTGGAAAGACAAAACACATAATTAACATTACTAAAACACATAATTAACATTACTCGTAATAGGCATATATCCAAAAACGGAATTATTTAGACTTAACACTATATAATCAGGCCTTGTGGGGAAAAAAAATCACATGGATTAGTTGACACCAGAAAACCAGATTGATGATTATGTTTTATAGCTATTAGCCAGTCTTTTAAAAAGAAATCCTGGACAAAAGATTACGTACTAACAGAATGAACTCTCACACAGACTGACAGGAAAATCACTAACTCAGACCCAAAAATGAGCAAAGGAAATGAATAGACAACTCAGAAGAAATCAAACAGCTATTAAACTTATCAAACAAAAGTTCTAATCTCATTAGAACATAAGAAATGCCGATTATGGTAATAAAAAAAAAAAGTCTGTACAGTTAAAAAGACTGTTCAATGTAGCTCAAGATCTAAAGATCCTAAACTCTCATACACTGCTGACAGAAATGAAAATCAACACATTTTACAGGAAGATGATCTGGCCGTGTTCATCAAGAGCCGTTGACAAAAAAAAAAAAAAAAAAGAATTCAACTTTCAGGGATCCATTCCTAGAGAAATACAAGATACATTCAACTCTATACAAAAGGAAGTTTTCACAAAAAGTCATTTCTTGTTATGTGAAGAAACGAAATCTGTGTCAGTCACAAAGGAACAGGGGAAAGAAACAGGGCCACTCTGCCATCTCATTCCACTACTTCCTCTCACCTCTCCTCTGCCCTCTCAGAAGTCTCATCCATGCTCTGACATCCAACAATAATAAAGCATAAAGCAAGCATCTAAACTTAATGTCTCCAGGTGTGAGTCTGCAGAAACAACCTAAGCATGTAGTAAGATGGGAACAATTAAACAAATTACAGAGGCTGAATTAATCTGGGTGAATATTTTATCATTTTATCATTTGACATGATGATTAAGCCTTTTTTTTTTTTTTGGCCATGCTGGGTCTTCACTGTGACACGCAAGCTTTCTCTAGTTGGGGCCAGTGGGCTGAGTTGCTCCAAGGCACGTAGGTTCTCAGTTTCCCAACCAAGGATCGAACCTACATCCCCTGCACTGGAAGGCAATTAAGACTTCTTCATAACATGAGAAAATTTCAGGTGAAAAAAAGCAGCATATGACATATAAATGTAATTAACCGAACTCTGCCGCTGCTACTGCTAAGTAGCTTCATTCATGTCCAACTCTGTGCGACCCCACAGACGGCAGCCCACCAAGCTCCCCCGTCCCTGGGATTCTCCAGGCAAGAACACCAGAGTGGGTTGCCATTTCCTTCTCCAATGCATGAAAGTGAAAAGTGAAAGGGAAGTCGCCCAGTCGGGTCCAACTCCTCACGACCCCACGGACTGCAGCCTACCAGGGTCCTCTGTCCATGGGATTTTCCAGGCAAGAGTACTGGAGTGGGGTGCCATTGCCTTCTCCGAATCGAACTCTAGGTTTACACAATATTTACAAGTAAATAAGGAATATATAGCTCTTTCTGGGTAGCAGGAATATGGGTAGTTTTAGTTTTCTATATACTTCCCTAAAAGTTCTACCACAAACATGTATCTTACTGTGGAAAACATCCACAGGGTTGGAAAAGTTCTATGCCTTATCTGCACAGTAGGAAAAAATAAAATTAACAAAATATCTTGTGTTTGAAACATATAAATATCTTGTATTATAAACAGTCAAGGTAGAAGATAAACTCAAGAGCTCCCAACACTAAAGTCAATTTATCACAGGACTTTGCCCAAGGCTGTGTTGCCTGTACCTGCTATTTATAATCCTGTTCTCTATTATAATTTATACTACCGCTTGGCAGGTGAACTGAAAACCTTAAATGTTGAAGAGACCCAGTTGAAAGGCCATTCTTGAAACTTTGCAATTAAAAAGTACAAAGCTGAGATGGTTAAAATTATATAAACACGAGAGCTGATTCACCAACTGGCTGTGAGCCTTGGGACTAGTCAGTCTCTCTGATTCACAGATACGTCATTTGTAAAAATGGCCTTTCTCTTCTGAGAGTTATGAGACCACAATAAACAACATATGCAAGGTATTAAGATAATTATTTCGGTCACTGATTTGCCCACGGTTAATCCCGTAACAGGAAGATGTGGCTAATTTCATATACTCATTCTCCTTGAAAAATGTTAACAAAATTATGAGCCGAGTAAGCCTATAAATTTCCACTCACAAAAATGTAAGTGAACTTTCTGTCTATAATTCCAGGAAGTGACAAACCCAAGAGCTACTAGTGTTACTGCTAAATTTACCTCCATCCCCCAAATTAAATGTGATGCCCAAGTGAACTCCAAGCTTTAACTATTCTTTACAAATCCTAGTTCTTTGAACTGAACACATTCACAACTCAAAACGCTGGACTGAATACTTCAGAAAAGGGTGTGGGTTACAAAATTCTATAATTAATCAGGCAAGATAATAATTCCAAAAATATATGCTCCAACAGACCTTGATTACGTTGCTTCGGCAATAATGGTTGAGGATTTCAGGGCTGTAAGCAACAATAATGGTGTTAAATGACTACCATCTGGAAAGAATCCTGGTGTGGGCTGCCATTTCCTTCTCCAAGGGATCTTTGCAACCCAGGGATCAAACCCAGGTCTCCTGCATTGCAAGCAGGCTCCTGCATTGCAGGCGGATTCTTTCCGTACTGAGCCACCTGGGAAGCCCAGTGGTTTTAAATGACTACTAAGATGTTTGAGACTACCTAGATTTAGTTCCTAAACAAACCACTTTTTCCTTAGCTACAGAGACGGGAGAGAAAATGCTTCATAATTACAATGGGAAAGAGTTTTAAACATTCACCTGATGTTGGCAGAAAGCCATTTTAAATGAATATTATTATAACACCAGGTCCCAGGTAATTATAATCATTAATAATACCTTGTACTTATATGCCCTACATCACAGAAGTGATTTCTGATCATCTGTGAGCTCTGGGGCCCTTGGGAAGCACAGAGTTTTTACCAAGTCTGAGTCCATCAAGCACATTCTATTTTTACACCATTTTCTTTCTGGCTCTTAGTATAGATTGAACAAATCTAACATTTTTCAAGTGTATGTAAGTGTTGTTATAATCAATAAAACCAAAATTCATTTTAAGTGTTTCTAAATTAATAGAAGCTGGTCATTTAGTATTTTCTTAATCCATGAATACTGAATATACAAATGTCATGGGAGAATAAGAACGATCTTTAAAAAAATTAAACATATAAGAGGTTAGGTCCTTGCCATCAGAAAGAACCATCAAGCCCTGTTCTATAATACTTCTCAAGGCAAGATCGAGATCACTAACTCATCTGATTTGTCAGGAAGCTTTCTGGAGACCCACAGGATCTTCCACACAAGGTGCTTCCCAGGATGGAATACTCTGTATTGTGTGATCCAGGCTGAATGAAAGATGGCTTCACCTGTGACATGTCCAGGCAGAGCTGGTAATCTCCCCCTTATAAACACTGCCTTGGAATATAAGACATTCCACAAATTTCACGTTCCACACATATTTAGAATCCATTCCAACTCAAATATACTAAGATTAAAGTTTTCTTGGGGGGAAACAGACTGCAAAGAGGAAAGGCAGAAAAAAAAGGCAAAAAAGGTGATTACTTGTCACCTCCATCTCATCAGACCCAACCTCGCCCAGCTACCCCACCCGCTGCAGGAAGGAAATGCTCTCTGGAAATGGACAGAAGTGGTTAATCAAGTTCTGTATATCAGGACCCTGTTTTGCAAGTTCCTGCCTTTCTTACTTACCCTGGTGGACTCCTGCTTGCCCCTAGATAACACCACTTCCCCCGGGGGCTTTCAGGGAGAAGCAGTCTTACTTCTCACAACCTCTTTTCCTCCTGGCGAAAGCCCAGCTTCACTGAAGCTCCTGGGCCTTGCTGCCCACTGCCCCTCCCAGCTCTTGTCCCCTGCTCTCTCACTGTCCCCCGTTCTGTCTCCTGTCAACACCCAAGGGGATAACCCCCCAGTCCCCTGGCCTCTTCCCCACCAACCTTTTCATCTATTGCACAAGAAAAACCCACTCCGTGGTCAAAACCCAGCCAGTTTCCAGGAAACAGTAAGTGCATCAACCAGTCAGTACTGAGTGCATCCAGTATTCTCCAGGCAAGAATCCTGGAGTGGGTTGCCATTTCCTTCTCCAGAGGATCTTCCTGACCCAGGGATCGAACCTGGGTCTCCCACAGTGCAGGCAGATTCTTTACCGTCTGAGCCATGTCTGCCTTTTCACCTCCCAAACTGGATTTCAAACATCCAACTTTCCTTCCTTCCAGAAAACTGCTTACTTCAAACTCTCCACTCGAACAGTCATTTTACCTCGGCAAGCTCCCAACTCGGTCACCTCCCTGTGTTTTCATCCATGACCCTCCTCCTCTTCTTTCCCAACTTAGAATCTAGGCTTATCTGCCTTATGAGCCTTTTTTCCTTGCTTGCCTCTGGCCTCCTCCTCTGCGCCTAAGTGGTGGAGTTTTGCCAAAGAAAAATCACACGAGCAGGCTGGTTTTGCTTTTTAGATTCAAAACCACAAACCTCAAAGGGCATGCAACACTGCCCAGCAAGTCTTCACTTCCCTAATGACCTGCTTTCTCAGCCTGTAAGATAACCATTTACACGGCTCTCTCTTAACTTCCAACCTCTGTCTCCCCGTCATCTGGTACCACGGCTTTCTACCAACGACTCCCAGAGCACCAGCTCTAACCCAGACCCTGCAGGGATCCAACACGACAGCCAACTGACCACCTGGCCATCCTTGGAGCTACAACACAATTTTTCACTGTCTCCCTCTAAACCTGTCCCTCACCAGCACTGTCCTCAGAAGATGGTACCACCAAGGCAACGAGCACAGAGCCCTCATTTCTCCCTACCTCTCAGCTTCTGCATCCTACCCATTGCTAAATCCATCCTTTTCACCTCCAAAGTTCATCCCCAATCCATCCTCTTCTATCCATCCCCACGCTGCTACCAAAATCAACCACCCACCTCTTCCATCAAGTCTAATGCAACAGCCTCCTGTAAGGTTTCACTATTTTACATCTAGCACGTGCACACACACACGCCTTCCTGTAATTTTTCTCTCTTCTCAAATTGTTCCTTACCACAGATGTAGTTGGTAAAGAATCCGCCTGCAATGCAGGAGACCCCGGTTCGATTCCTGAGTAGGGAAGATCCACTGTTAACATTGTCACTGACTCACCTACTTGGGTGTTCCAAGAATTGAATTAAAATTGCGCATGAATGCAATGAGGGAAAAAAAAAAGAAGAAGAAGGAATAGGCTACCCACTCCAGTATTCTTGGGCTTCCCTTGTGGCTCAGCTGGTAAAGAATCTGCCTGCAACATGGGAGACCTGGGTTCAATCCCTGGGTTGGGAAGATCCCCTGGAGAAGGGAAAGGCTATTCACTCCAGTATTCTGGCCTAGAGAATTCCATGGACTGTATAGTCTACTGGGTCTCAAAGAGTCGAACACGACTGAGCAACTTTCACTCACTCACAGATGTAAAATACTTGTCACTTTTCTAGAAAATTCTCTCAGCTCATTCCAGCATTCCCCAAACCACATTCTTCCTACCTATTCTGAACATATTCCAAAAACAATAGTTTTCAAGATAGAAATCTTTTCCTCTCCGAGACAAAGGACTTACAGTCAAGTTAAAGATCATTGCTGTGACATTTCCTTATCACTGATGAACAAGACAAATCAGAACCTGACACAATGACTAATACACACTGCTGCTGCTGCTGCTGCTAAGTCGCTTGTCGTGTCCGACTCTGTGCGACCCCATAGACAGCAGCCCACCAGGCTCCACCGTCCCTGGGATTCTCCAGGCAAGAACACTGGGTGGGTTGCCATTTCCTTCTCCAATGCATGAAAGTGAAAAGTGAAAGGGAAGTCGCTCAGTCGTGTCTGACTCTTAGTGACCCCATGGACTGCAGCCTACCAGGCTCCTCCGTCCATGGGATTTTCCAGGCAAGAGTACTGGAGTGGGGTGCCATTGCCTTCTCCGATGCACACTGCTAGTCAGCAACAATTCACCACACTGATTTTGAGCTTCTAAAAGTACCCTTTTGGGGTTATTTTCTGATGCAGAGACTGAAATCAAAGATGAACAGGACTTTCCTGGTAGAGCAGTGGATAAGAATCCACCTGACGATGCAGGGAACATGGGTTTGATCCCTAGTCCAGGAAGATTCCATATGCAGAGGAGTAACTAAGCCCATGTGTCACAGCTACTGAAGCCCAAGCGCCTAGAGCCCGTGCTTGGCAAAAAGTGAAGCCATTACAAGGAGAAGCCTGTGCACCGCAACTAGAGCGTGGCCCCTGATCACTGCAACTAGAGAAAGCCTGCAGGCAACTAGAGAAAGCCGGCAGCAAGGAAGACCCCGCACAATCAAAAATAATAAATTAATTAATAATAAAAAAAGATTCAGAGAAGACAGTCATCTAAAGTCACACATGGCCCACACAACAGCAAGAAAGTTCCGGCTAGAATCCAAGACCCTCGACTTCACTTCTTTGCGTCTCAATTTCCTCACTGAAGGATTTACATGAGATCATTTAAAAAGAGTTCTAAGTATAGCGCCTGCCATACAGCAAACATTCAACAAAGGAAAAAAAATAATAATTCAGGCATCAAAACACTGAAGAAAGCTGTTCTAGCTGGAACTTTCATGCTGTGTGTGGGGGCCATCTGAAGTCCAGATGACAGCTTTCTCTTAATCTTTTTCTATTATTATTATTTTTGATTGCTCTGGGTCTCCTTACTGCGTGCAGGCTTTCTCTAGCTGCCGTGATGGGGGACGGGGAGCGGGGACGGGCCACTCTAGTTGCGGTGCACAAGCTTCTCCTTGTAATGGCTTCACTTTTTGCCGAACACAGGCTCTAGGCGCTTGGGCTTCAGTAGTTGTGGCACAGGGGCTTAGTTGCTCCTCCGCTTGTGGCCATTAAGAGTTAGACTTTGCTAACCCCACGAACTCCCTATAATCATTTCTTTAAATTATCAGGCGATCGCCTAATTTCTGGAAACACCAAAAGCTCTGCAGTCACATTCCCAAAATCCCGTCAAAAGTGAGACTAAACAGACCACATTCGGCAAAGAAGAATATAGAGTTAATGACGAAAAAGCAACCAGATCAAATTCCTGACTGAGACCACGGTTGTTGCCAAAAAGCAAAACCCAGTTATTCCGCTAAGACTTTGCTCCTTCTCTGGCCTCCATACATCCTTTCCAAAAGCCTCCTCGCCCTACCTGTGAGCGATCCTTTCAGCTGGTCTAGACGAGGAGCCCTTTACTTGCACAAGCGCCGCTGCGAGGGCTGCGGGCCAGGCTCTCCCCGGAGGCCCTCCAATCCTCCCGCCCCGCTCCGCTGCGGTCCCTGCCGGCCTCGCCAGGTTCCGGAGCACCTGGGCGCCGAGAACCCAGGCCCAGCGTGGAGGGAACGAGCGGCGGCCGGCCTGGCCTGTCGCGCCACACCCACCGGCGGCCACCGTCTGCCTATCCGCCCCGGCCCCCTCGAAGCCCCTCTGACCGGCCCTCGCCTGCGGCGCCCCCACCCCTGCCCCACGCCAGGTTCCCGCCTTTCTGGACGTGGACCCTACGCACCGCCGCTCGCCCGAGACCCGCAGTAGTCGTCACGTTCCCAGCTGGCCGCTCTGCTCGCTCCGCTTGCTCAACCTCGCCCGCAACCCCGCCACTCCCGCCGCCACCTCACCCGGGCCGCGGCGGCCAGGGTTTCCGGGCGCTCACGTGACGCGCGGGTGCCCGCGGCATGCTGGGAGTTGTAGTCCGACCGCGCCTCTTTACCTGCGGGCCGCAGGGGAGGGAACAGAGAGAGGAGCGGAGAAAGTTAACTTCCGGCCGCCATGCAAGGCCTGGGTGAACCGGGCGGGTCTGAGTGGGGGCGGACGGACGGTCATCGGCCAGGACTCTTAGAAAAAGAGGCAGGGACGGACAGAGAAGTTACAATCTGCGAAGAAATAATGTATAGATCATCTTTTTTCAAAAAAAACTTTATTCTGTGTTTTGTTTTGAGACTCACACTCTGTGCCACTGATCTGCCATGAGAGCATAAGATTTAGATTTTTAAAATATTTTTTAAATGCAGTTGCTGATAAAGACAGGGCTAATAGTCTGTTGGTATCATTCACTGTTGTACGTTGCATCCCCAGTCACTCAAACAATAAATGAAAATGTTAAGATCCTGGCAGTCAGTTCAGTCGCTCAGTCCTGTCCGAAGCTTTGCAACCCCATGGACTGCAGCACGCCAGGCCTCCGTGTCCATCACCAACTCCTGGAGCTTACGCAAACGCATGTCCATCGAGTCGGTGAAGCCATCCAACCACCTCATCCTCTGTCGTCCCCTTCTCCCACCTTCAGTGTTTCCCAGCATCAGGGTTTTTTTTCAATGAGTCAGTTCTTCACATCAGGTGGCCAAAGTATTGGAGCTTCAGCTCCAGCATCAGTCCTTCCAATGAATAGTCAGGACTGAGACTTAAGCAAAAATTAAAGGCCTTACAACACACAACATCAAACAAGGGTGTTCTGCCCTCCTGGGCTCTCTTTCAACAGTGAGGGAATTTTTTTTTCCCCCAAGTCTTCCAACTCAGAAAACCATTCCACAAAGAGCAGATTAAGAAAAATTTTATTATTGAATAAGCTTTGAATCAGACTGTGATGCACAGATGTGACTTCTGCGATGCTAAGAGGTTGCAAAGGCAGAAAGGAACCTTCCTTTACATAGCCAAGCAGACTCTACCCTCACCGTACTAGTCCTCAAGTGAGAGTGAAACAGGAGGGAAGGGGGTAGGGCACATCCTTCAAAAGAGTGACATAGCCCAAGGACATGACATGAACTGATTAGAACCAAATAGGTTCAAGATAGCAGAGGAGCTGGCTTCCATTAGACCTTGTGCCTCAGTATATGCTCATTGTAACATATCAGCATGCTAAATGACAGGCTCACAAACATACACACACACACAGGCGCCCTGAGTTTGAGCAAACTCCAGGAGACCGTGAAGGACAGGGAGCCTGGCAAACTGAAATCCATGAGGCTGCAAAAAGGCAGACATGGACACAACTTAGTGACTAAACTACAGCAACAGACTTTGAGCCTCAGTAACACATCAGCACACTAAATGATGACACGCACAGTCACCACGACAGTTCTAAGTTCAACCTTAGAGACCAAAAGGTGAGTAGTAGTCCAATTCATGGATATCCCTGCCCATTCCCCTGAAGCAGCTGGAATAATCCTCCCACTCATTATCCTTTGAAATTACTCAGCCCGTTAAAAACTAACCACACAATATTTCAGGGCCTCTCACCTTCTAAAATGGCCCACACTCTGTGGAGTGTTTCTGTCTAAATAAATCCTCTCCTTACCTATTACTTTGTCTCTCACTAAATTCTTTCTGCAATGAGACATCAAGAACCTGACCTTTATTAAGTCCTGAGACCAGGCATGTGTTGTTGTTGCTGCTGTTGCTCAGTTGCTGTCATGTCCGACTCTTCGCAACCCCATAAACTGCAACATGCCACGGTTAACTCATGTCCAGAGTCAGTAAAGCCATTCAACCATCTCATTTTCTGTCACCCTCCTTCCCTCAACTTTCCCAGCATCAGCGACTTTCCCAATGAGTCGGCTCTTCACATCAGGTGGCCAAAGTAATGGCGCTTCAGCTTCAGCATCAGTCCTTCCAGTGAATATTCAGGGTTGATTTCCTTTAGGATTGACTGGCTTGATCTCCTTGCTCTCCAGTTCAGTCAGTCACTCAGTCGTGTCCACCTTTTTGCAAGCCCATGGACTGCAGCATGCCAGGTTTTCCTGTCCATCACCAACTCCTGGAGCTTACTCAAACTCATGTCCATCCAGTCGGTGATGCCATCCAACCATCTCATCCTCTGTCGTCCCCTTCGCCTCCTGCCTTCAATCTTTCCCAGCATCAGGGTCTTTTCCAGTGAGTCAGTTCTTCACATCAGTTGGCTAAAGTATTGGAGCTTCAGCTCCTGCATCAGTCCTTCCAATGAATAGTCAGGTTGATTTACTGGTTTGATCTCCTTGCAGTCCAAGAGACTCTCAAGAGTCTTCTCCAACACCACAGTTCAAAAGAATCAATTCTTCAGTGCTCAGCTTTATTCATGGTCCAACTCTCACATCCGTACATGACTGCTTGCTGTCCAAGGGACTCACAATTCAAAAGCATCGATTCTTCATCATTCAGCCTTCTTTATGGTCTAACTCTTACATTCATACATGACTTCTAGAAAAACCATAACTTTGACTAGACGGACCTTTGTCAGCAAAGTGATGTCTCTGCTTTTTAATACACTGTTTAGGCTTGTCATAACTTTTCTTTCAGGGAGCAAGCATCTTTTAGCTTCATGACTGCAGTCACCATCCACAGTGATTTTGGAACCCAAGAAAATAAAATCTTCCACTGTCTCCACTTTACCCCCATCTATTTTCCATGAAGTGATGGGACTGGATGCCATGATTTTAGTTTTTTTAGTTAAAAAACCATGGGTTCAAGTCACAATCTGAGTTACATGGTTTCAAGAGGACTCAACAGGACCTTATGTCACACATGGTTCTTCCAGCTTCATCACAGTCATTGGGAAGACCATCTGTACTGGTCTATCCAGAGAAGAAACAAATTTGTCGCACCTTTAGGACAGGATATGGTTTTGCAAACTGGAGCAAGGCTCGCATGGAAAACTTAGGAACTTAGTTCCTCCCATAAGAACTGGGAGTTGGGGGTGATATCTTCCTGGATATTTGTATTTCAAAAGATGGCTGCCAGGTCCTGGAGGAAACTTTCCAGAGTTGTGAGGCTGGCAGAGATTGTTTAGCCATTATACAGATGTACATACATTTGACTGACCTGGGTTCAATCGCTGGGTTGGGAAGATCCCCTGGAGAAGGGAACAGCAACCCACTCCAGTATTCTGGCCTGGAGAATTCCATGGACAGAGGAGGCTGGAAGGCTACAGTCCATGGGGCTGCAAAGAGTCAGACAGGACTGAGTGACTTTCATTTTCACATATATTTGAAAAGGACAAAGAATGAAATTTTGAAAGAAAAAGGAGGAGGTCCTCTTTCCTTATTTTCCACAAGGAGAATTGTCTCTTATTTTTCATTTGTAACTGCCTTACACAATACTTTGGCCACTTCATGCGAAGAGTTGACTCATTGGAAAAGACTCTGATGCTAGGAGGGACTGGGGGCAGGAGGAAAAGGGAACAACAGAGGATGAGATGGCTGGATGGCATCACTGACTCGATGGACATGAATTTGAGTGAATTCCGGGAGTTGGTGATGGACAGGGAGGCCTGGCATGCTGCGATTCATGGGATCACAAAGAGTCAGACATGACTGAGAGACTGAACTGAACTTACACAATGCTAGGGGTAGTTTGCTCCACAGTCCCCAGAGGGTGTGGCTCTATGATACCATGTGATGCCATGGTGAGCAACAATAAATCCATCAGATGTTTCACATTTACTGTAAAAAACAAATTTTGGATGATTATTCAACCTTGAAAAGGAAAGAAACTGTGACACATGTTACAACGTGGATGAGCCCTGGGAACATTATGCTAAGTGAAATAAGCCACATACAAAAGGACAGATACTGTGTGATTCCACTTGTGTGAAGTACCTAGGGTAATCACATCCAGTGAGACAGAAAATAGAATAGTGGTTACCAAGGGCTGGGGGGAGGGAGTAAGGAGTTGTTTAACGGATATAGTTTCAGTTGGAGATATGAAAACGTTCTGGAGATGGATGGTGGTAATGGCTGCACAACAATGTGACTATATTTAATACCATTGGACAACACACTTAAAAATAGTTAAAATGGTAAAATGTATACATTGTGAAATATATGTGTGTGTATACACATATATGGGGCTTAAGGTGGCGCTAGTGGTAAAGAACCCACCTGCCAATGCAGGAGATGCAAGAGATGTGGGTTTGATCCGTGGGTTGGGAAGGTTCCCTATAAGAGGGCACGGCAACCCACTCCAGTATTCTTTTTTTTTTTTTAATAGATCTGGAAACCCTTTTTTAAAACATATTTATTTATTTGGCTGCACCAGGTCTTAGTTGTGGCATGTGGGATCTAGTTCCCTGACCAGGGATCAAACCTGGATCCCCTGCATTGGGAGCATGGAGTCTTAACCACTGGACCACCAGGGAATCTCCCACACCAGTATTCTGGCCCGGAGAATCCTCATGGACAGAGGATTCTGTTGGACTACATTCCAAAGGATCACAAAAGAGTTGGACACAACTGAAGTGACTTACCATGCATACATATATATGTGTGTGTGTATAAAATAAGTATATAAACTGTATCACCACCACACATGTCAAGAATGCATCTCCCCCATAGCCCAAGCTCAGCTCTTTGCACTTATAGTCAACATTGGTGAACAGGGTTGGGGTAGGGAAAAGCAGCATTTCTCCTTATGTCCATAACCATCCAGGCATTTTACCATTTGATTTCTACTTCTAGACACCTTCCCAAGTGGGAAGTCTGAGTCAGCTGGTTTTGGTTGTTGCTGTTTTCCCTTATCAGTAATCAATATGAGAAGAAGAAAACATTTGTACACCTAACCGCATTGACACGTCTCATGGGTTCTATTTCCTGCCCCTACCCATACGTTTGCCATGGATCTTGACTTATACTTCATTTTCAAGCCCCATATACATGACCATGGCTTTCAAAACACGATCTGCAGCAGCAGTATTTGGCAGTGTTTTTTGTTGTTGATTGTTTTCTTGCTCTACCTGCCAACATTGGGTTTATCCTCCCTGAGAGGTTCCTGGGGATACGTGTGTGCTCACTGGCTCAGTCGTGTCTGACTCTTTGTGACCCCATGGACCATAGCCTTCTAGGCTCCTCTGTCCATGGGATTTTTTCAGGTAAGAATACTGGAGTGTGTTGCCATTTCCTCCTCCAGAGGATCTTCCCAATCCAGGGATCAAATCCGAGTCTGCTGTGTCTCCTGCATTGGCAGGCAGATTCTTTACCACTGTGCTACCTGGGTAGCCCTCCTGGGGATATAAGAATACATATAACTGATTCACGTTGTTGTTGTACAGCAGAAACTAACACAAGTTTGTAAAGCAATTATACGCTAATCAAAAATTTTTGTTTAAATTTAAAAAAAGAGAGGTTCCTGCAAGTGATGTGTAAATGGAACTTTGGATAAGATAAATCATAATTTACAGTTTTTCTAAAGAAATGCTGTGTAGTGCATCAACTGTCCTCTCTTTCGGTGCCAGGCCTCTACACGCAGTAAGAAGCGCATCTTACATCACCCCCAGCACACACCTCCCTGTTCACAACTGACACAAACAGTTCATGAAAACAGGAATGCATTCTCAATTGCTTTCTTCATGTCTTCTGTAAAAATGCTGGTTACGACCCACTGAAGTTGACTTCATGACTCATAATGAGTCTCAGCCCACAGTTTGAAAACACTATACCAGTTTCGTGTTTTATCAATCCAGATGTTTTGTTTTGCATGTGGTGCTTGTGGCTTAACTGCCTACTCGGCACATTCTTCGTAATGGAGACGAGCTAGTCCCCAGGCTAGGAGAAGCAGAGACTCTTCCAGACTCTGTGAGGGAAAGTCAAAAAGGAAAATTCAATTCAGCTCGATGCTTCCATGGCCACCGTTGGGGACTGACAGATGCCAGGTCTTCTTAGAGATTAACCTTTGTTTTGGGGTAGATTTTGAGGGGGGAAGGAAACTTTTTTTTTCAGCTTTGAAAGAAATAAAAGATAGTGCTAAGTCGTGTCTGACTCTTTCGACCTATGGACTGTAGCTAGCCTGGCTCCTCTGTCCATGGGATTTTCCAAGTGGGTTGCCATTTCCTTCTCCAGGGGATCTTCCCAATTTAGTTTTTCAGTCTTCTCTTTGGATCACCTCCTTTCGCTCAGTGACGCCTCAGCAAAGGTTATTCAAGCCCACAAAACAATTAAATGACTCAAAACCCAGGTCTGTAGTCCCCTTTAACTTCTTGTCCTTCAACTAGCCAGCCCCACCCCAGGCAAACAGGGGACACCAGGAAAAATGGGGGTTGGGGCCGCCCAAGAGAAGGCGAGCAGGAAAAAGAAACAGGGCGGCTCAGTAGGTGTTGGCTGATACAGCTGGCTAGTCCTTTTCGTTCGGGCTGTGATGGATGACATGGGATGCTCCACGCTCAGAGGAAAGTTGACTTAGCGTGGCGGGTGTGGCCAGGACCTCACCCCGCGCCGCGCTTTGTACCCAGTGGCAGCTCCTCCGGATGGCGGGGGAGGGGGAGACGGAGGGAAGGTTTACACTTTCCTTTCGGTTTCTCGAGCCACTAAACCTGACACCTGGGGACAGAACTACAGTTCCCACCGCACCTCGAGGCAGGAGGAAGAAGGGGCACGGAGGGCCAAAAGGAAAAGCAGGAGAAAGAGCAAACACCTGCTGGCAGACGTGAGCAACAGGTGAGCAACAGGTGGACGTTGCGGGGTGGAGGGTTTTGCAGGGGGTGGACGTGGCTCTTCTCTCCTTGCAGGGCGTGTGAAGGGGGCTTGTGCGGAAAGCCTGAGGACTTACTGGGGGAGGCGGCTGAGGTCAGGGCAGAAGTCAGATTTCAGCTCACATGACAGTGGTTAGACACCGGAAGTAGAATGGCTTTCTTTATTTGAAAAGCCAGAGGGGGAAAAAGTGGTTTGGCTGTTTCTCTTTTTTGCTGGATCAGGCAGCCACAGGAGCTTCAGGGAACCTCCTTCATTCATTTAAAGCTTAGGGTTTTTAAGTATAGATTTTAATTTGTGTGATGATACAGACTTGTCATGTTCTATGACTTTTGAGAAGACCAGAAAATAAAACTGGGAGAAATGAGGAAGGATGTCATGCTGCTGCTGCCGCTAAGTCGCTTCAGTCGTGTCCGACTCTGTGTAACCCCATAGACGGCAGCCCACCAGGTTCCCCCATCCCTGGGATTCTCCAGGCAAGAATTCTCCAGGGAGAAATGAGGAAGGGTGTCATAGACAGGGACAATTTGCAGCACATCAAATTTAGTTATCAAACAGATAAGCTTTCATGTATTCTTATGAGACATTTGATGAGGAGACGCAACACAATTGAAGAACAGTCAAAGGGTCTGGGATATCTGCTTCAAGGGGACCTGCTTGCTGCTCCAAATGTCTGCTGGGCTGTCATGTGGAGTAAGAATCCTGGCGTAGCATGAGGGTCCACGGTTAGAAACCTCAAGGACATAGATTTCAACCCTACATAAGAGCTGTGCACACAAAATTGATTTTTGTCAGGAGGTAGTGAGCTCCTTGTGATCTGAGATATGGAAGTGTGGATGGATGTTTAAGCAGAGATGCTGAGGGCAAGAATAAAGTTTCAGGTGGTTGACCGTACTGGTTGATGCTTCCCAAACCTGGCTGCTTATCAAAATCACCTGGGAGTGTGTGTGCATGTTTTTACATCTATTTAGCAGATCTGAGATGGGCTCCGGAATATATATGTATATATCAGTTCAGTTCAGTTCAGTCGCTCAGTCATGTCCAACTCTTCGCGACCCCATGAATCGCAGCACACCAGGCCTCCCTGTCCATCACCAACTCCCGGAGTTCACTCAAACTCACGTCCATCGAGTCAGCGATGCCATCCAGCCATCTCATCCTCTGCTCTCCCCTTCTCCTCCTGCCCCCAATCCCTCCCAGCATCAGAGTCTTTTCCAATGAGTCAACTCTTTGCATGAGGTGGCCAAAGTACTGGAGTTTCAGCTTCAGCATCATTCCTTCCAAAGAAATCCCAGGGTTGATCTCCTTCAGAATGGACTGGTTGGATCTCCTTGCAGTCCAAGGGACTCTCAAGAGTCTTCTCCAACACCACAGTTCAAAAGCATCAATTCTTCGGCGTTCAGCTTTCTTCACAGTCCAACTCTCACATCCATACATGACCACTGGAAAAACCATAGCCTTGACTAGACGGATCTTATATACATATATTTTTAAAATTCTTTTATTATTTATTTATTTTTGGCTGTGCTGGATCTTCGTTACTGCATGCAGGCCTTCTTTAGTTGCAGTAAGCAGGGGCTATTCTCTAGCTGCAATGCTCGGGGTTTTCCTTGCGGTGGTTTCTCCTGTTGCAGAGTACAGGCTCCAGACACACGGGCTTCAGTAGTTACAGCACGTGAGCTTAGTTGCTCGAGGTATGTGGGATCCTCCAGGACCAGGGATCAAACCTGTGTCTCCTGCATTGGCAGGCAGATTCTTTACCACTGAGCCACAGGGAGGTCCCTGTATATTTAATTATTTAATTACCTTCCCAGGAAATTCTGATAGTCAGTTAGGGAGACACTGTCATAAGAAACTTTTTTTCCAGCCTGTGGCAGAATACAGCACAAACATTCGAACCACTGGGCTTTTCATTTGTTTGTTTCTTTTGTTTTGTTTGGCTACGCTGCACAGCCTGTGGGATTCTGGTTCCCAGAACAAGGATGGAACCCAAGGCCTGGGCAGTGAAAGTGCAAAGTCCTGACCACTGGACCACCAGGGAATTCCCCACACTTTTCATTTTGAGTACTCTCAAAATCATAGTTTCCCAGACAAGAAAAGCCTTTCTGAAACTGACTTCTCTGTCAAGCACCCTTGGCGTTTGTTGCTGGTTGCCTGGACATTCAGACTTCCAGTAGTCTGTCTTCCTCCCGTGTGACATGGAGACAGGCTGAGAGCCAGGCCCGCCTTCCGCAACTGATGCTGTTCAGTTGCTCAGTCGTGTCCAACTCTTTGCGACCCCATGGACTACAGCATGGGTCTGCAGTGTCCTTCACTATCTCCCAGAGTTTGCTCAAATTCATGTCCATTGAGTCGGTGATGCCATCCAGCCATTTCATCCTCTGTCACCCCCTTCTCCTGCCCTCAATCTTTCCCAGCATCAGGGTCTTTTCCAGTGAGTCGGCTCTTCATATCAGGTGGCCAAAGTATTGGAGCTTCAGCATCGGTCTTTCCAATGAATATTCAGAGTCGATTTCCTTTAGGAACCGGTCAGTCCACCTGATAAGTGGCAGGTAAAACACACCTGCCGAGCCAGGCCACAAGGTGTGTGGGATCTTAGTTCCCAGACCAGGGATCAAACCCTCGCCCCCTGCAGTGGAAGCACTGAAAGCGCGGAGTCTTAACCACCGGACCACCAGCGAAGTCCAGTCAATGCTACCATCTGAGAGTGGGCCCAGACCGTAGAACCCCTTCATTCCAAGGCCACTCCTAAAGTACTATCAACTCACCTAGGACAGGTGGGGTTTGTGGGGGCGGCTCCCTCTTACCTGACCAGTAGTTAATGTCCTTCTCCTCCCACAAGGATGTCTGTGCTAGGAAAGCAGTGACCTTCCTCTGTCTTGTGCCGTCCTGAATCCTGAGTGCCAAGAATAGTTCGTGGCCGCCAGTAGCTGTTCACTAAAGATAGGCTAAATTCCTTCTTTTCTTCCTTGATCCTAGGTGGCAAGAGCCATGCAATTCTCCAGCTCAGCCAGGGCAGCGGATGAGAACTTTGACTATTTGTTCAAGATTATCCTCATCGGGGATTCCAACGTGGGCAAGACGTGTGTTGTGCAGCATTTCAAGTCCGGGGTCTACATGGAGGCACAGCAGAACACGATCGGGGTCGACTTCACTGTGCGTGCCCTGGAGATTGACGGCAAGAAAGTGAAGGTCAGAGGGGCGCAGGGGTGGGACCGCCTCTTTTACCCACAGACTCTGACTCAGAAACACAGGCCTGAGGAATAAAAGATGTAAATATAAAATATGAAATCATAAAAATACCAGGAAAAAAAACACATGGGAGTATTTACTTTTCTCACTGAGGAAGGGGAAAATCAGGCTTAAAATTAAGACAAGAGCCCACAAGCCATAAAGGAAAATATTGCTCCATCTAACGCTTATATCTAAAGGTCAAATTTATATTCTTCTATATAATCATATAAAGGTCAAACTTCTACACACTCAAAAATACCATGAACAAAGTCAAAAGCTGAATGACAAACCAGAAAGAAACATTTGCAAATATGGAACTCACAGAAGGCTAATTTCTTTGACATGAAAAGAACTCTGATAAGGGAATTCCCTGGCAGTCCAGTGGTTAGGACTCCATGCTTCCCCTGTAGGGGGCATGGGCTCAGTCCCTGGTCATGGAACTAGGATCCTGCATGCCACGCAGCAAAGCTCTGATAAATATCAAAGAAAAGACCAACAACTAAACACAATAAGTGGGCAATTCACAGATATGACAAAACTACTACTTCATAATTTTTATGCAAACTGGCTCATACATTTATGCAAAGAAGTAAAGGTACCCACTGTGTCTTATAATTAAAGCAACGAAATTAACACTGAGATACCTTTTACCCATTTGATTAAAAAGGATCAAAAAGAAAAAAAAAAGGATCAAAAATTGTTGGTGATGATGTAATAAATGGGTTTTGCTTGGGATCCTTATTAAACACAATAGTAGAAAGATATTTTGGAACCATTTAGGAAAATTTAATCTGGTCTGAATATTAGATCATACTAAGGAGTTATTGAAAAGTTTATTAGCAGTGATAATGGTGTTATGGTTATGAAAGACAATGTCCATTTATTAAGGAAGTATGTAAGTAGGCATTGCTAAATCGCTTCAGTCGTGTCCGACTCTGTGTGATCCCATAGACGGCAGCCCACCAGGCTCCGCCATCCCTGGGATTCTCCAGGCAAGAACACTGGAGTGGGTTGCCATTTCCTTCTCCAATGCATGAAAGTGAAAAGTGAAAGTGAAGTCGCTCAGTCGTGTCCGACCGTCAGCAACCCCATGGACTGCAGCCTACCAGGCTCCTCCGTCCATGGGATTTTCCAGGCAAGAGTACTGGAGTGGGGTGCCATTGCCTTCTCCAGTAAGTAGGCATGAAATGACACAAAGTCTGGGATTCTCTTCAAAATAATATTTCAAATAAATCAACAGAAAGGGCTCCATGAAGCAAGAGTGGGAAAATCTTGATAATTATATGGTTATGTGAGGGTTCAATGTTTTATTTTCTCTAGTTGTGTGTATCTTTGAAAACTTTCTTTAAAAAATAAACTTTATAAATAATGTGAGAGTATGAAAAAAAAAAACAGGTACTGGGGCTCCCCTGGTGGCACAGTGGGAATCTGCCTGTCAATGCAGGAGACATGGGTTCGATCCCTGGTCTCGGAGGATCCCATATGCCCCAGAGCAACAAAGCCTGTGTGCCACAATTATTGAGCCTGTGCTCTAGAGCCCGGAAACCACAACTATCGAAGCCCAAGTGCCCTAGAGCCCGTGCTTTGGAACAAGAGAAGCCACCTCAAGGAGAAACCCGCACACGGCAACTAGAGCATAGCCCCCACTCATCACAACTAGAGGAAACCTGCGCAGCAGTGAAGACCCAACGTGGCCAAAAATAAATAAATAAATAAAATTTAAAAAAATTTTTTAAACCTAAAAGAAAAAATAAGTACCTTCAAACACTTTTGGAGGGAATATAAATTTGTACCACTGCCTGGGTTGTTCATTTGGAAGGTAGTATTATGAGGACAAGGGCTTCCCTGGTGGCTCAGTGGTAAAGAATCTGCCTGCCAATGCAGGAGATGCAAGAAACCTGGGTTTGATTCTTGGGTCAGGAAGATTCTCTAGAGGAGGAAATGGCAACCCACTCCAGTATTCTTGCCTGGGAAATCCCATAGACAGAGGAGCTGTCGGGCTACAGTCCATGGGGTCACATTGTTGTACACGACTAAACAATAATTATGGGCACACTTCTAAACATAGAACTTCTAAACCATAGACTGAGTGGTCCTTCAAAATCAAAGCAGTTTAGCCAGTGCCCTCACCTTTACCGGGGTCAAAAAACAAATCCAAAATCTAGACAAGGAGATGAGTGTGCTGGAAAGGCAAAGAACACCACATCCTAGTACCCTGGATCCACCTCTCAGGCTGAAGGGTCCCTTAGGTGATGACTCCCAACCTGAAAGCACATCCAGATGACACTGGGGAGCCTCTGAAAAAAGCAGACTCTTGGGCCCCACCCCAGACCTCGTGAGTCTGCATCTCTAGAAGTGAGACACAGGAAACAACTTAGGTGAGCATCAGACACGGGAACTCCTCATGCAGACCCCCTTGCCCGACCTTCTGCAGATGCAGGTGTGGGACACCGCCGGCCAGGAACGTTTCCGGACCATCACCCAGAGCTACTACCGCAGCGCCCATGCGGCCATCATCGCCTACGACCTCACCCGGCGGTCCACGTTCGAGTCTGTTCCTCACTGGATTCACGAGATAGAGAAATACGGAGCAGCGAACTTGGTCATCATGCTGATTGGTATGTGGATTTCAAGGCATTTCTCTTTCCTTTACGCCGCATGCTCAGCTTTTTCCGAGTTTCCAATGACAGTGGAACAGGAAGTCATAACAGCACACGTGGAGGCTAGGACCTCAGAAAACATCTGGGCCAGAAATTCCAATCAGGTTCGCTTGAGCATGATAGTGGGGGTGGCGTGAATTTGTTAAGAATACAGATTCCTTGGCAGTCCAGTGGTTGAGACTCTGCACTCTTAATGCAGGGCACACTCATTGAATCCCTGGGTGGGGAACTAGATGGCACGTGTTGCACTGCGAGGCCTAAAAAAAAAAAAAAAAAAAAAAGAATATAGACTCCAAGACCCCACCCTAGAGTTTCTCATTGCAAAAACCCGAGACATATAGATGAAGGTGCACCCTGGCTGATTCAACACACATATTTGCAGACTACACAGCAAATACTCTGTAGTGTGAGTTTCATAGCTTCAGATGGCTCTTAATCCCTTGAGCCACTCAGATGACTATGACTGACAACACTCTTGAATGACTTCTCACACTTTCGAAGATCCTAAACAAATCTTAAAAACAAGTTCACATCAAAATTAACATCAACTTCAACTACACTAAGTGAACTCGCAGCTTGGAATAGGTGCAGTCCCATTGTATATTCGCAAATGGGTAACTTCCCAGGCGGTGCAGTGGTGAAGAATCTGCCTACCAATGCAGGAGACGCAAGACAGTGAGTTCAATCCCTAAGTCAAGAAGATCCCCTAGTGTAGGAAATGGCAACCCACTCCAGTATTTTTGCCTGGAAAATCCCATGGACAGGGGAGCCTGGTGGGCTACAGTCCATGGGGTTGCAACAAGTCGGATGTGACGGAGCACAACATACTGTCAGTTCCCTACAGCATTAGCTTTGCAAGCAGCGCACCACCCCTCCTGAGGACACTACTGTCTACCAGGTGGCTCGTTCATTTTGGCAACCTGGTTTAGTTTTCACTACTCAAAGTGTGGCCTGCAGACCAGCAGCAGCAGCAGCATCACCGGGTTTTTGTTTGTTGTATTAAGACTTATTTTTTCAGAACAGTTTAAAGTTCTTAGCAAAACTGAGAGGAAGATACAGAGATTTCCCATATGTCCCCTG
This sequence comes from Bos mutus, assembly GCF_027580195.1. NCBI lineage: Eukaryota > Metazoa > Chordata > Mammalia > Artiodactyla > Bovidae > Bos > Bos mutus. Next base: position 20,173,944 of record NC_091620.1, on the reverse strand, counting down.
TACCCACACATGCATGTGCTGTGCTAGTCACTCAGTCATGTCCGACTCTTGATTCTTTGTGACCCCACAGACTGTAGTCCGCCAGGCTCCTCTGTCCATGGGGATTCTCCAGGTAAGAATATTGGAGTGGGTTCCCATGCTGTCCTCCAGGGGATCTTCCCAACCCAGGGATTGAACCCAGGTCTCCTGCAGTGCAGGCAGATTCTTTACCATCAGAGCCACCAGGAAGCCCCATGAATACTGGAATGGGTAGCCTATTCCTTCTCCAGGGGATCTTCTCGACCCAGGAATTGAACCAGGGTCTCCTGCATTGCAGGAGGATTCTTTACCAGCTGAGCTACCAGGGAAGTCCCCACACATGCATAGCCCCTCCCATGTCAATGTCCCCTAACAATGTGGTACATTTGTTACAAAGAATGACCCTACATGGACACATCATAATCATCTAAAGTCCATAGTTTAAATTATGAATCATTCTTGGTGTTGTGCTTTCTATGGATTTGGATAAGTATATGATGACAAGTATTCATCATGAAGATATCACAGAGTGTATTTCCACTTCCCTAAAAATCTATAGCATCCGCATCACTTTGGGGTTTGTTACAAATGCCCCATCTCAGGCCTTACCCCAGATCTACTGGATGAATTGATCCTAGAGAGATTCTTGTGCAAATTAAAGTCTGCAGAGCAAAGGTCTAGACAGCTGCTGTGGGACTAAGAAAGAGCTACCCATTGATAAGCATATCCTAGCTCTGTGCTAAGTTACCCTCTGAACCTTAGCTTCCTCATCTATAACATTTGATCAATATTCACTGGGGTTGTAAAGATTTAGTGAGAAAAAGTGTATGCATTGCTTGACAGTGCCTGGCACATAGTAAGTGTGTCATAAAGGGTGGGATTTCCTTCTAGAAGTATGTTTGAGGGAACACACTCATCAATGTCCCTTAAATAATTGAGGGGGGGCTTATGGTGAGGGTACAAGTCCCTGGGACCTAGGAAAAGTCAGCAACCAAACTCACTGAGAGGAGAAGCCACAATGGAGCCAGGCCACCCTCCTCTCAGGCTGGGATCGATGAACCAGGCTCCTCCACTGTCTGTGCTCTTTGCAACCCCATGGACTGTAGGCCACCAGGCTCCTCTGTCCATGGAATTCTTCAGGCAAGAATACTGGAGCGCGTTGCCATTTCCTACTCCAAGGGATCTTCCCGACCCAGGGATCGAACCCATGTCTTCTGTCTTGGCAGGGGGATTCTTTACCACTGAGCCACCTGGCAAGCTTCCTCCACTATTGTGCATCTATCTCCTCTCTCAGAGCTGCTTCTTACATGTGGGGTGGGGTGTGGGCTGGCCACTCTCTCTCACCCTGAGCCCTCCCTCTTGGGTTCCTCCAGGCATCATCCCCAGCCTGCTCCTGCCACAAAATCCCTCATTCTCTCATACCCTCTAGCTCACATTCCTCAGAAAGGAAACCCCATTGTCCCATTCCTTCTTTTCACGTCAAAGCCAGGCCAGGTTGCTGGCCAGCCTCTGGGCAGGTGGACCTGGGGTAAGGTGCTCACCCTGGACCTCCGCTGATGGGACACATCGCTGGCACACTCAGTCCATTTAGTATTATCATCCAGACTCCAGAAAGGACTTGTTATTCTAGAACCACTCTTCCCCTGTCTTTGCTGCTCTAAGTCATAGTCTAGCTTTGGCCACCTGATGCAAAGAGCCAACTCACTGGAAAAGACCCTGATGCTGGGAAAGATTGAGGGCAGGAGGAGAAGGGGACGACAGAGGATGAGATGGTTGGATGGCATCATTGACTCAATGGATGTGAGTTTGAGTAAACTCTGGGAGATAGTGAAGGACAGGGGAGCCTGGCGTGCTGTGGTCCATGGGGTCGCAGAGAGTCTGACACGACTGACTGACAGAACAACAACAACTAGCCCCTGTTGTATGCACAGCCTTGAGGAGAATGCTGCTTTGTAACTCATTCTGCTTCTTGTAACTTAATCAAAGTCACTCCAAGAGCCTCAACAGGGCTCATCCCTTCCTGCTGCGTCAGATCAGAAGCCCCTAATCCACGGCCAGCCAAAGAAAACGTGCCTCAAATTTAGTCCCCTCCTTTTTTCAGAGGGATGGTGTCTTTCCCCACATGCCTGAAACCAGGAAAGAGAGATTAGTGAGGCCAGGTGGCCTCCACACAGAGGACCACTTGTCTCTTTGGGGAAGAATGTCTCTTCTTTTTACTTCTCAGCCAAAGGTCCCCTTTGGAACCAGAAACTTTTTTGATTTGACTTCTGATCTATTGGACACTTCTAAAGGCACTTATTCTGTGTTTACACAAATTAACACGGATCCTTCCCCACCCACCTCCAAAAGGCCTAGATTTCTTTCTCAATAACCACTTCTTCGAAGCACCAGGGAGGACACTGGCCGAGGTCTCTGACACCTTTCATGATAGTTTCTCCTGACCTGTGGGAACAAGGAGGGTTGGTAAGAAGAGGTAATAACAGGTGACATGTACTAAACTCCACTCTGAATCCGCTGAGTCCCTTCATTTAACCCTCACAACCATCCAAAGAAGCAGAGACCACCATCCTCGTTTCCCAGCTGAGGAAATCGAAGCCTCTGGAGATTGAATATGGTGCTAAGTAACTGGGTCAAGGTACTTACTGATGGGTGAGGCAGGGTTTGAACTAGAGCCTCCACGGGGTCAGTTCCTTTCCAAACACTTTCCAGCAGTTGGTCAGGCTAACAGTCACCCAGGGTCCCCTGAAGCTCTGGTTGAAGCAGTGTCTCATCCACTCTAGTGCCTGAACTTTGCAGTCAAACAGATTTGGGTTCAAATCTCCCTCTCTGTCCTGCCTGTCTGAACTTGGGTTCATCCCTTTCTCTGAATTTTGACTTTCTCATCTATAAAGCTAGCACCTGCTTCAAAGGTATGGTTGAATTGAAAGGATTAAATAAAGGAACACATAAAGCACTTAGCACAGTGCTGAGACCTCAACCCAGGGAAACTGTCCTGCCCTGCTGAATGAGAGGCTCCGAGGGTACCCCCCCCCCGCCCCCCGCACCCCCGGCCAATGACAGAGCTGAGCAGGCAGGGAAGGAAACCCCACCAACGGCAGTTTCCAGGGAATGAAGCTTAGGTGCGAATCCCATGCATCTCACCGAGGGGAACCACGCAGTTCTAATCTCACTGGAGGTTTCCCCAGGAAGGTGGGCTGTATCCTTTAAATTCGCAGGCTTCCCGGAATATCTTGGAGCAGAAGAACCTCGAAAGCTGCCCTGCAAAGCCACCCTGCCTGGGCCAGTTCCCTTCTGCACCTCCCTCGCCTCCCTTGCTGGCCCCGCCCCTTAGGCCCCACCCTCCTGTCCCGCCCCCTATGACCCCGCCCTCCTTGTCCCGCCCATATGGCCCCGCCCTTCACCCCCCTTCCCTCCTCTGCAGAAACAGGTGGGGCAGAGGAGGGGAACAGATGCCAAGATGTGGGGGGATTTCTGGGAATCTCACAACTGTTTCTTGGTCATTTACTCCCTCGTGTGTCTGTTGTAACAACCGTCTCTGCCCTCACTTCTTAACTGGTTCCAGAAACGCCCCCAGAGATGATCTCAGTGTCCCCGGTGTTCCGGTTTGTGACGCATCCAACCCCGAGGGCTGACACGAGGGGTCTTGCTGTTGTTTTCTGTCAGTGGCCTCCTCGCCTTAATCTGGGATAGTCAGCGGTGTCATTCCCTCACAGAGGTGTCCCTGCCCTTCCACCACAGTTCCCATTCCATCTCCACGGTTCTTCACACAAAGGAGTCTTTCTCTCCCAAAAGTTTACCCCAGCCCCTCGAGGCCACGTCACCACTGTACAAAAGTCAAAGAGACGGTTGTGCGTTAGCTGTCGTGTTCCTTCAGCTCCAGCCGTTCACAGGGAGGCCAGCTCCTCAGTCTCCGTTTAAACCCTCGGCGTACTACCTCATCGCGAATTTCTGAACACCGTTCTTAAGACGCCCTGCTCTCCCCCTGAAGACTGCTGCTTTGCATCTTTTTCTGCTTCCCATTTGCTCTGTTTCTCTAACTTCTTAACTCTTCTTACTCCCTCAGTGTAACGGTTGAGGGTAAAGCGCCTGCCTGAAATGCAGGAGATTGGGTTTCAATTCCTGGGTCGGGAAGATCCCCTGGAGAAGGAAATGGCAACCCCCTCCAGTACTCTTGCCTGGAAAATCCCATGGACGGAGGAACCTGGTAGGCTACAGTCCCTGGGGTCACAAAGAGTCAGAGAGGACTGAGAGACTTCACTTTCACTTTCTTCCTTTCCTAGGTTAGGTGGATGTTCTGTCTCCTATCTTTCTTTGGCATCTGCTGAACTAATATGTTCTTTTTAATTCCACCTTTTAAAAAACCAGAGGAAGTTACTCCCCGGAATATCTGCTTCTCTCTCACTCCCAGGGAACAAGTGTGACCTGTGGGAAAAACGCCACGTTCTCTTTGAGGATGCCTGCATCCTGGCTGAGAAATACGGCCTCCTGGCTGTTCTGGAGACATCTGCCAAGGAGTCCAAGAACATCGACGAGGTCTTCGTGCTGATGGCTAGAGAGCTGATGGCCCGCCACAGCCTGCCCTTGTACGGGGAGGGCGCCCCGGGCAGCCTCCCGCTGGAGTCCACTCCAGTCCTCATGGCCCCGGCCCCGAGGGAGAAGAATCAGTGCACCTGCTGAGAGGGTTCCCCAGGCAGGTCACACCCAGCAGAGGCCACCTCTGAAACCAAGGGCAGCTGCTGGCCTCGAGTCTGCTGAGTAACCGGACTTGCCTCTGTTTCTACTCCTTCCTGCCTGGGGTGGGGGTCAGGGGGGCGCCCTTTGGCCTCAGTTCACACCAGAGGAGGGGACACTGATTCTGACAACAGAGGACACCCCTGTTTCTCTTGACTTTTCCTAGGACTCGAGGCCCAGGGGTGGCAGGACAAGATTTGTTCTTTTTTTCCCTTTCTGTGCATCTTTCCCCTTCTGTCTCCCCAGCCCTCCAGCTGTTTTCTACTGAACTTTGCCTCTCGTTTGGAGAAGTGAGCAGTGAAGGAAAGAAGAAGAGAGGATTATCGAGAGGATGTTTGGAACATTCCAGAGTGGTTTAAAACAGTGTGGACACAGGAGGATGGGGGAACAGCCTGCCATGATGACCAGATGTTGTTAACTTTTGCTTCCTGACATTCACACTTTGAGGCTTAGTTTGGGGAGCAAAGCCTTTTGAGCTGAAGACCATAAATACTGTCTTGCCAAATGGTCAGGAGCCATGTGATGGAGAGAGAAGTGGATTTCACTTTATCCTAGTTGGGCTGATTGAACCAGACTCCTAGGATGTAGGAGATGCATATGATTTCTTTCTAAAACACCCAGTTGTCTGCAGGATCAAATATTAGTTCTGAATTGAAATTAAATTGGCTCATAGACATGTATCAAACCAATACTAACCTCACTGTGTGGCTGGGGCAAGCCATGTACCCTGTGGAACCTGTAAGTCATAAACCTCGTTTTTTCAAAGCTCCCCAAGGGTTGTTGCTGAGGATGTCTTGCAATCCTAATAAGAACTACAAGGGCTGGTCCAGCCACAAAACTAGTTCTAAAAGGGGAAATGTCTATGAGGGGCTCACCCAGGGTCCAGGTGAGGGTTCCCAGGCATTTCAAACCTTAGCATCACTATCCATAGGCTGAGACCAGATCTAAACAAACAGCTACTAGCCACGTATGACGACTAAACACTTAAAATGTGGTGAATTTGAATTTGAGATGAGCTGAGTGTAAAATATATACCAGATTTTTCTAAATTGCTAGTTAATTTGTTTTTAATTGGAGGATAATTGCTTTACAAGATTGTGTTGTTTTCTGCCATACATCAACATGAATCGGCCATAGGTATATGTCCCCTCCCTCTTGAACCTCTCTCCCACTTCTCACCCCATATATAGCAGATTTTGAAGACAGTACAAAAAAAAAATGTAAACTATCTTCCTAATAAATTTTATATTGATTATATGTTAAAATGATAGTTTAGATTTTCTAGGTTAAATAAAATATATATTAACATTTCAACTGTTTCTTTTTACTTTTTTTAATATGACAACTAGAAATTTTAAATTACATGTGCGGCTCACACCATCTAGCCATTGGACTGTATAATAGAGCAACACTTCTCTAAGTGGGGTTCCCCAACCACACCTTTGAGAGTGGCCAGGGGATGTTTATCTCTGATTCCTGACACCCAAGGCTGACCCACTGAATCAGAATCTTTTCAGAAACCCACACTTCACCAAGCTTGCCAGGTGATTCTCCCCACACAAAATCTTGAGAACTGCTACTATACAGAGGGTAGGTGAGGGTGGGAGTGAGCCAACGGAGAATTAATTACATCTTAGTTCACATCAATATGTATTTATTGTGGAAACGAAACAACCTACCTTTTGGAAACAGGGAGGAAATCTATTATAAGCCAGAAGGAACAAATGCATCAAAGCAGACTAACCTTTTTAACATACATACTCTCCTTCTAAAGAAAGGGCTGGACTTCCCTGGTGGTCTGGTGGTTAAGAATCCGCCTGTCAATGCAGGGACACGGGTTTGATCTCTGGTATGGGAGGATTCCACATGGTTCAGGGTAACTGAACCTGTGCGCCACAACTACTGAGGCCACATGGCCGCGCTCCGCAACCAGAAAACCCACCACAGTGAGAAGCCCACACCCCACAACTAGAGGAAGCCTGTGCACAGCAACAAAGACCCACTGCAGCCAAAAATAACTTTTAAAAAGGAAAGGGTTATGTGAAGCAGGAGTTCACAAGGCAGATCAGCAATATACCTATACCAAACCACTGAGCAATTTTCAGAAGAGACAGTGAGCAGGCAGTCATTAAGAAGAAGAAGGAAAACTGAGTGGATCAGGGGAAAGTGGGCAGAGAAGAAAGAGGCTGAGCGGGCTATGAGGTGAAGGGTTCACACCACTCCTCCTTCATTTATCTGTATATCAGTCTTAGCCAACACTCGAAAACCTCATCAGCTTCTAGGATGATGCATTCTGCGGGTTATCTGGAATTAAATACTCCTACCAACAGGTTTATATATGTGAGAACAAGTTCATCCGAACACCAGCAACCTGTAATTAGCCAGTGTGGGCTCTGTTGAAATGATGGTGCTGGGACAGAAGGGTTGGAAGTGGAGCAGCTTTCCTGGCTGAGGGCACACAGAGGTCTGCTTTAAAAACTTCAGTTCAATCACTCAGTCATGCCAACTCTTTGCGACCCCATGGACTGCAGCACGCCAGGCCTCCCTGTCCATCACCAACTCCTGGAGCTTACTCAAACTCATGTCCATTGAATGGGTGATGCCATCCAACCATCTCATCCTCTGTCATCCCTTTCTCCTCCCACCTTCAATGTTTCCCAGCATCAGGGTCTTTTCCACTGAGTCAGTTCTTTGCATCAGGTGGCCAAAGTATTGTAGCTCCAGCTTCAGCATCAGTCCTTCCAATGAACACTCAGGCCTGATTTCCTTTAGGATGGACTGGTTGGATCTCCTTGCAGTCCAAGGGACTCTCAAGAGTCTTCTTCAACACCACAGTTCAAAAGCATCAATTCTTCGGTGCTCAGCTTTCTTTACAGTCCAACTCTCTCATCCGTACAGGACTACTGGAAAAACCATAGCTTAGACTAGATGGACCTCTGTTGGCAAAGTAATGTCTCTGCTTTTGAATATGCTGTCTAGGTTGGTCATAGCTTTTCTTCCAAGGAGCAAGTGTCTTTTAATTTCATGGCTGCAGTCACCATCTGCAGTGATTTTGGAGCCCAAAAAAGTAAAGTCTGACACTGTTTCCATTGTTTCCCCATCTATTTGCCATGAAGTGATGGGACCAGAAGCCATGATCTTAGTTTTTTGAATGTTGAGTTTTAAGCCAACTTTTTCACTCTCCTCTTTCATCAAGAGGCTCTTTAGTTTTTCTTCACTTTCTGCCATAAGGGTAGTGTCATCTGCATATCTGAGGTTATTGATATTTTTCCCAGCAATCTTGATTCCAGCTTGTGCTTCATCCAGCCCAGCATTCGCATGATGTACTCTACATATAAGTTAAATAAGCAGGGTGACAATATACAGACTTGACGTACTCCTTTCCCATGGAACCAGTCTGTTGTTCCATGTCCATTTCTAACTGTTGCTTCTTGACCTGCACACAGATTTCGCAGGAGACACATCACCTGGTCTGGTATTCCCATCTCTTGAAGAATTGTCCACAGTTTGTTGTGATCCACACAGTCTAAGGCTTTGGCGTAATCAATAAAGCAGATGTTTTTCTGGAACTCTCTTGCTTTTTCGATGATCCAGCGGATGTTGGCAATTTGATCTCTGGTTCCTCTGCCTTTTCTGAATACAGCTTGAACATCTGAAAGTTCGCTGTTCACGTACTGTTGAAGCCTGGCTTGGAGGACTGAGCAGCACATTGCTAGCTGTGTGAGATGAGTGCAATTGTGCGGTAGTTTGAACATTCTTTGGCATTGCCTTTCTTTGGAAAGAGGTGCAGGCTTTTCTGAAGCTCAGCACAGGCTTGCAGGGCACTAGAAGCTCATCAGGTGAGTTCTGCTTTAGAGCTCTGGTGAAGGAAGGCTCTGCGTTGACTGACTGCTGGTGATTTTCTCACGTCCGCAAAACTGTATGGTTGTTAACAAGTGAGTTATATGAAATTAAGTTCCAAAGGGACATTTTGAAAGAATAAAAAGATTATGAATGCCTCTATTTCGTCTGCCAGTGTCAAGTACATTTCCTTGTATAAGTACATTTTTCAGTTAATATTTCATTTTTGGGGGATTTCCCTGGTGGTCCAGTGGCTAAGACTCTGGGCTCCCAATGTAGGGGGCCCAGGTTTGATTCCTGGTCTGGGAATTAGATCCCACCTGCCACAACTAAGACCCAGTGCAGCCAAATAAATAAATAAATAATTCACTGTTGCAACTTCCCTGACAGACCAGTGGTTAAGGCTTCATGTTTCTACTGGAGGGGGCACAGGTTCGATTCCTGGTGGGGGAACTAAGATTCCACATGCTGCAGGGCATGGCCAAAAATTTTCAAAACCAATATAAATAAAATTTGAAAATTTTATTGTTCATAGATTATTCCTAAATCTCTTCCCCTCTCTATTACTAAAACGGTCTACTAATAGTAACAGTAATAGTACTACTATGGTAATAATAATGGCAAACACATTACTATGCAATTACTATATGCCTGACACTGTACCAAATTTTTTATTTTTTTATTTTTTTGGCAGCTCGGCTTGGAGGATCTTAGTTCCCCAACCAGGGATGGTACCCTGAAGCCACTGCAGTGGAAGCACAGAGTCCTAATCTCTGGACTGCCAGGAAAGTCCGCAGGATTTTATTTATACTTTGCTGTTGTTTACTCTCTAAGTCATGTCCAGTTCTTTTAAAACCCCATGGACTCTAGCCTGCCAGTCTCCTCTGTCCATGGGATTTCCTGACAGGAATACTGGAGTGGGTTGCCATGTCCTTCTCCGGGGGGTCTTCCCAACCCAGGGACGGAACCCCCATCTCCTGCTTGGCAGTCGGATTCTTTACCACTGAGCTGCCAAGGAAGGCATAACTCAGTGTATCCTATCAGCTATCTTTTGAAGTAGGTATTATTTGTAATTCTTATCTTAAAAATGAGGTCATGAGACATGGAGAGATTAAAGTCACACAGCTAGTAAGTGGCAGAGCCAGGATTCAAACCCAAATCATCTGGCTCCAGAGCCCACTCAACAGTTATGCTATATGCTTTCTCAGACAATGATCAGTACTGGATTTGGGCTCTATCACATTAACCCCTCATCACCCTCTACACACACATACACACACACACCAACACACAAGTACACTCACTGCAAGATAAACTCTCATACGTAAGTTTTCACATCCTTCAAAGAACACTTGTGCAGCTCTCTCTATACAAGAAGCTGAAGGGGAGAAAAGGCAGTGAGGAAGGGGCAGGGTGAGGAAAGGGTAGCAGGTTGGAGGCACTGGGTGAGTCCCATCTAACTTCAGGGGAGTTATGAAGGAGCTGTGCCTGAAATACGCCTGGCCCAGGCTGAGTGCTCTGCCTTTTGAACAGGTATGATGTAGAAACTCGAGTTCCCTCCTATGTAAGGTGACATGGTTGTGATCCAGGGCCAACCAGGGTGGCTTCTGCCAGCCTGATGTCCAGCCATCACAGCCCAAGGCTTAGATTGAGAGGAGGAACCACCCAGCAGCATGCCTCGGGGCTCCCACAGCTGTTTTGCAAACCTCCCTGAGACTGACAAGAGGTTCCAGGGATTCATGTCACCAAAGGCAATAACAGTGCCTGCTGAATTTCTTTCATTTTCAACAATATCAGTATAATCTGTTCAAGAGCTTGTGATCAATTATTGAATGAACATGTGTAAGTCTCACAATTCACAAACGACTCACTAGTTGGTTTACCATTAGCAGAAGGGAAGCTGCTAAAATGTTCTTAACATCATACAGTTTCTTCTGATTCATACATTGTTTAATTTATACCCCAAAATAATTGCCCCAAACTGGAAGCTCCAGGAATGCTGAAATTAAAGCGCAAGTTAAGAAGCAGCACAGAATAGGTGATAATTCTGCAAAGTCATTCAAAGATTGCTCTTCACCTGAATAGAAGTTGCTTTTACTACCATTGCAACTTTCATTTACTTATTCCTACATAGTATATCAAGATGTCTCTAGAACTTGAAAAGACCAACCTTTAGAAGAGATCACAGTGTGATAATTATACTCAGTGAGTTTTTTATTCATTTGGGAATAAAAACTACCCACACATAAGTTTAATAATGTGTAATAATTGTGTTAATTTTTAGAAAGTTGATTACAAATAGCAGCCTGAAATCTCATCTAATCTAGAAATGAAATTTCAATTACAGAAACAAAATTAACATTTATAGATATACCAAATCAGTTATTTTTTCAAAGAATATAGGCATTCTCCATATAAAAGCTTGTATGTGTGTGGCAGTTGTCTGTGGGTATTTTATTGTCTATATATCTCCAAAACAAAACATAGGTTATTTTAAAATTCAGCAATGCTTTAATGTAAATAAAAATAACTGAGTGAACATCATTTTAGTGGGAAAAAAATTAGTATATCTGAATGTATAAATTTCACTGTTGATGATAGGTGCACAACATTATAAATGTAATTAATGCCACTGAATTATACCCTTAACATTTTTGATATTTATTATTTTACCACAATTTTTAAAAATGTATTATAACAAAACCCATTGAACTGTATACTTAAATAAGTGAATTGTGTGGTATATGAATTACATCTCACTAAAGCTATAAAAAAGAATCTTAAAATGAGCTCAAAAGGGCCTAAGGAGAAAATAATTGCATTTTAAATAAATTTTATAACCTTTAATAATTTATCAGCCATTAGTATTGCTTTTTAATTTTAACCATTGTATATCATACAAAAACACTGAAACATTTTTAAATACCTAAGGGAATTACTAAGATTATGTATTACTGAGGAAAAACTAAGAAAGGGATTTGTCACTTGGGCAAAGAGGTGAGGACCACTGGCTTTAGAAAAGTTCATATTTTTTTCCAGTGTAACATTTTTAGTAATTTTTTCTTCTGGTGCACACTGAAGAAAAAATTACATTACAGAAAAGCTGGGATCCCACAAAAAGTGACTCTCTCAACATGATTGTGTACATTGACTTTCTGTAACATTTTGACATGTGCAGAGATGTAGCTATTACTCAGGTAGCCCCTCAAGGGATTTAAGTCCTTTGCTGGCCATTTACAATATGAACCTGACAAGTCAATTCCGTGCTTCCCTGATGGCTCAGTCGGTAAAGAATCCGCCTGTAATGTGCTGTGGGCTTTGAACTGTGGTGTTGGAGAAGACTCTTGAGAGTCGCTTGGACTGCAAGGAGATCAACTCAGTCAATCTCAAAGGAAATCAGTCCTGAATATTCATTGGAAGGACTGATGCTGAAGGTGAAACTCCAATACTTTGGGCACCTGATGAGAAGAACTGATTCATTGGTAAAGACCCTGATGCTGGGAAAGATTGAAGGCACGAGGAGAAGGGGACAACAGAGGATAAGATGGTTGGATGGCATCAGTGACTCAATGGACATGAGTTTGAGCAGGCTCAGGAAGTTGGTGGTGGACAGGGAGGCCTGGTGTGCTACAGTCCATGGGGTCACAAAGAGTCAGACACAACTGAGCAACTGAACTGAATTGTAATGCAGGAGACCCCGGTTTGATTCCTGGGTCAGGAAGATCTGCTGGAAAAGAGATAAGCTACGCACTCCAGTATTCTTGGGCTCCCCTTGTGGCTCAGCTGGTAAAGAATCCACCTGCAACGTGGGAGGCCTGGATTCGATCCCTAGGTTGGGATGATCCCCTGGAGAAGGGAAAGGCTACCCACTCCAGTATTCTGGCCTAGAGAATTCCAAAGACTATAATAGTCCATGGTGGTCACAGAGTTGGACACAACTGAGTTACTTTCACTTTCTTTTCACTTTCAAGTCACTTCCCCTGTGGGGGCTTTAGTATTCTCAACTGGAAGAAGAGAAGGCTGGACTAGAGAATGCATTTATGTCCTGGCATGGGATGGGCCACTGCACCTGCTGAACATACCAGGTCCCAGCCCTGCAGCTCTGCTTCAGTAAGTCTGGACCAGGATCCATAATTTGTACTTGTTAGAAGTCTCTTCAAAGCATAAGGAGATTCCCACACATCAGTCCACAGACCAACAATTGTATCACAGACTAGAACCCATCCGTTGCTTCTACCAGCTCTCCAAGCTTCAGCAGCCAAAGCCTTAGTGGCTGGTGACCACAGAGATATAAGCAAAAGTGGAAATGCCAGAGGAATTCCTAAATGCCTCAAGGAATGCCCATAATTAGGAGGAAGAGAAAGGACGCACTAAGTCTGAAGAAACGAGAACTAGATGGTGTCAACCAATGCTGCTAAGCAAGGGACTGCACTATATGCCTGGTCCCAGGCCAAGAAGTACAGAAACCAGAGCCTTAGAAATCTTTGTATCAATCCCTTGGACAGCAAGGAGATCAAACCAGTTGATCCTAAAATAAATCAACCCTGAACATTCATTGGAAGGACTGATGCTGAATCTCCAATACTTTGGCTATCTGATGTGGAGAGCTGACTCATTAGAAAAGACCCTGATGATGGGAAAGAGAAGGGAGCAGGAGAAGGACGCAACAGAGGATAAGATGGTTGGATGGTAATATGGACTCAATGGACATGAGTTTGAGCAAACTCCAGGAGATAGTGAAGGACAGAGACGCTCGGCATGCTGCAGTCCATGGGGTCGCAAAGGGTCAGACACAACATGACTTAGTGACTGAACAACAATTTGGTGGGCTTCCTAGGTGGCGCTGGTGTAAAGAGCCTACCTGCCCAATGCAGGAGACATAAGAGATCTCTGGGTTGAGAAGATCCCCTGGAGGAGGGCATAGTAACCTACTGCAGTATTCTTGCCTGGAGAATCGCATGGACAGAGGAACCTGGTGGGTTATGGTCCATGAGGTCACTAAGAGTCGGACACGAATCAATTTAGAATTGCCACAACATCCAATTTTAGGTCTGTTGAAATCAATAACAACAACTTTGGAATTGTACTTTGAAGGATGTTTTTCATCTAATTTTCCTAACAATTTATTTGCCTTTCACAGAAGTTCTGGATCATGATGAACTGGAATTTTTTTTCTTGGCTGTGCTGGGTCTTTCTCGAGGTGCATGGGCTTCTCTAGTTGTGGAGCATGGGCTCTAAAGTGCAAGGGCTTAGTTGTTCCACAGCATGTGGGATCTTAGTTCCCTGACCGGGAATCGAATCTGTGTCCTGCATTGGCAGGAGGATTCTTAACCAATGGACCACCAGGGAAACCCCTTGAATTTTTTTTAAGACAATTAGTCTTTTTGCCATTTGAAAGACACAGGTGTAAAATAACATTAAAGACTGGGGAGAACAGTGATCTATTTCACCTATTGCTGCAAAAAGCCAAAGACAAAGGTGCCTGCAATTCCTGAATTTGGCAGGACCCTCACTGGTGGCCCTTGGCAATGTCCTTTTGGGAGAATGAGGAGGCAAGTATGCTACATGCAGCACAATCTCCGTGAGTCTGGCCTCTAATCAGAAGGGGTTACGTCTGAAGCCTGCTCCACCGCTTATCAACTGTGAAACCACACGCAAATGATGTAACGAAAGTTTCAGTTTCCACAGTTGTAAACCAGAGACACCATTCACTTCAGATTGCTCTGAGGGGTAAATGAGAACTGCAGTGGTAAGCACAGGGCCTGACACCCCATGAGTTCAGTAAATGGTAGTTACCCCTTGTTCACGAGCTCTTACACTGAGAATGGAAGAATTAGTTGGTAGCTGGAGACAAGCAAAGGTTTTTTAAATATTGGGAAGACTACTGCTAGGTAGTTAGACTTAGGAATTCTTCATGGATTGTGTGAACCCATACTGCTAATCATAGTGAAAACCTGAAAATAATCTAAAACAATACAGAACTGGGGCTTCCCTGGTGGTTCAGTGGTAAAGAATCTGCCTGCCAACACAAGAGACATGGATTCAATCTCTGGTCTGGGAGGATCCCACGTGCCACAGAGCAACTCAGCCCACAGAACACAACTATCGAGCCTGTGCTCTTAGAGCCCAGGAACAGCAACTACTGAGCCCACAAGCTACAACTACTGAAGCCAAGCACCCTAGAGTCTGTGCTCCACAAGAGAAGCCCTAGCATTGCAACTGGAGAATAGCCACTGCTGTCCACAACTAGAGAAACACCTGCACAGCAATGAAGATCCAGCAGAGCCAAAATAAAACTAAAAAAAAAAAAAAAAAAAAAACAGGATTGTTACATAAATTCTATACAGCTTTTAAAAATGTAGTAACGACTATATGTGATCTGAGCCACCGTCAGCTCCCGGTCTTGTTTTTGCTGACTGACACCACCCTTATGGCAGAAAGTGAAGAAGAACTAAAGAGCCTCTTGATTAAAGTGAAAAAGGACAGTGAAAAAGTTGGCTTAAAGCTCAACATTCAGAAAACTAAGATCATGGCATCTGGTCCCATCACTTCATGGCAAATAGATGGGAAAACAGTGGAAACAGTGTCAGACTTTATTTTTCTGGACTCCAAAATCACTGCAGATGGTTATTGCAGCCATGAAATTAAAAGACGCTTACTCCTTGGAAGGAAAGTTATGACCAACCTAGATAACATATTCAAAAGCAGAGACATGACTTTGCCAACAAAGGTCTGTCTAGTCAAGGCTATGGTTTTTCCAGTGGTCATGTACGGATGTGAGAGTTGGACTGTAAAGAAAGCTGAGCACCGAAGAATTGATGCTTTTGAACTGTGGTGTTGGAGAAGACTCCTGAGAGTCCCTTGGACTACAAGGAGATCCAACCAGTCTATCCTAAAGGAAATCAGTCCTGAGTTCATTTGAAGGACTGATATTGAAGCTGAAACTCCAGTACTTTGGCCACCTGATGTGAAGAGCTGACTCATTGGAAAAGACCCTGATGCTGGGAAAGATTGAAGGCAGGAGGAGAAGGGGACGACAGAGGATGAAATGGCTGGATGGCATCACCGACTCAATGGACATGAGTTTGAGTGAACTCTGGGAGTTGGTGATGGACAGGGAGGCCTGGCGTGCTGCGGTTCATGGTTGCAAAGAGTCAGACACAAGTGAGCGACTGAACTGAACTATATATGAGCTTCCCTATTGGCTCAATGGTAAAGAATCCACCTGCAATGCAGGAGACACAGGAGATGGGAGTTCAATCCCTGGGTGGGGAACATCCCCTGGAGAAGGAAATGGCACCCATTCCAGTACTTTTGCCTGGGAAACTCCATGGATAGTGGAGCGTGCTGTGCTACAGTTCATTGGATCTCAAGTGTCAGACATGATTCAGCCACAAAACATATATGAAGTAGATAGTAAGGAGCTACGGTATAGCCCAGGGAACTCTACTCAGTACTCTATAATGACCTATGTGGGAATGAGTGGACACACGTATAACTGATTCACTTTGCTGTACACCTGCAACTGACACAACAGTGTCGATCAACTATCCACTCAGTCGTGTTCGACTCTGCAACCCCATGGACGCCTCTGTCCATGGGATTTCCCAGGAGAGAATACCGGAGTGGGTTGCCATTCCCTTCTACTCAAATTTAAAAAAAAAAAAGATGGGTTAAAGTTGTTTAATGGGGTAAAAAATGTTCACCATTAGGGTAAATAAAAGGTTAAAAAGAAAGCATATTCTAATACACACAAAAAAAGGAGATATGCACAGGAAGAAAACTACCAATGGTATTAGAAAGATATAAACTGAAGAGCTATTTCTTCATATATTAGTGTATTATTACTGATGACACATTGCTACAAACTTAGTGGTTTAAAACACATTTATTATCTCATAGTTTCTGTGAAGTGCAGTCACAGCTTAGGTGGATTCTCTGCTTGGTCTCAAGGGGCTGAAAGCAAGGTGTCAGGTCTCTTGCGGGTCCCAGGTGCTTCTTCCCCACTGGTTGTTGGCGGAATTCATTCTCTCTGGTTGTAGGACTGAGGTCTTTGTTCTCCTGCCAGTTTAAGATTTTTTTTGGATGTGGACCATTTTTAAAGTCTTTATTGAATGTTACAATACTGCTTCTATTTTATGAGTTTTTGGCCAGGAGGCATGTGGGATCTTAGTTCCCCCACCAGAGACTAGACTCACACCCTCTGCATTGGAAGCTCAGCATCTTAACCACCGGACCACCAGTGAAGTCCCCCTCAACACATGTTTGACATGGGTGTTTGCTTTCAGCCAAGCCAGCTGGAGCCCAGCTCTCCACTTTCTCTTTGGTAACCAGCCGGTGAACAGGAACCACGTAAATGAGCACCCTCCCTTCATTTTGGTTCCCATCTTTGCCTTTCTTTCTTCGCAACTGTGTTGGTACCAATATTTGTAATGCACCGTCTCAAGCTGCAGTGCGTAGACTTCTATGTCTCTGTTCGAATGACCTCCAAAGTGCCTAAGACTGTAGGATATGACAGCAGTGTTTAAAGAACTTTGACTATCACTGCTATTAAGAAACAGTTTACATTTCTAGCTGGTAAAACATGACCTTATCACATGAGATGCACTGATATAAATATACCATTCATCTGCTTAAATGTTGCTTGTGGCCCGTGAATTGTTCCCCTAACCCATGAATCCATCACCTGCAGTGAATAGCACTGCTCTGCAAGGGAAGTCCCAAGTCTCTGCCACTCCTTAGTTTATACAGTATGATGAGCAAGCCAGCCACTTCAACACACTGAGTCTCAGACACTTGAACTAGACTATAAGTTAGAGGGTAAGAGTTGTGTTTTGGCCATCTTTGAAGTCCACAGGATTTAAACAAAGCATATCCTCTATAAGAAACTAAATTTCTTATATTTCCATCTCCTGGTGTTATTTCATAGCTAGAAATAACAACAAAAAATCATTCCCCCTAAACTTTGAGGCTTCAGGACTCCACAGTGCAAAAGAAAACAGATGTTCAAGTCAGAAAGGCTGCCTGAAGAGATAGTGGTGAGGAAGAATGCAAATCTGCTATTCAAGACACTCAGAAAACTTGAGCTACATCCAGACAGGAAGCAAATGGTGGCAGATCTGTGTAAAGACCCAGAGGTGGAGTCCAAAACCATTAAGGATTCCTTCCTGAAACCAGTGTTCTCATTTGCAAAAGTAGACAAATAACTGGCCTTAACTGCATTACAGACTTATGAGGATCCATTAAGAAAAAAATTTTAGGGGCTTCCCTGGTGGCTCAATGGTAAAGAATCTGCCTCCTAATGCAGGAGACAATCCCTGTCAATGCGGGTTCAATCCCTGATCTGGGAAGATCCCACGTGCTGTGGAGCCCGTGTGCCACAACTATTGAGCCTGTGCTCTAGAGCCTGGGAACCAAAACTGCAGAAGCCCACATGCCCTAGGGCCTGCTCTACAACAAGCCACCCCAATGAGAAGCCCAAGGCCACAACTAGAGAGGAGCCCCTATTTGCTGAAACTAAAGAAAAAAAAGCCTACACAGCAAGTAAGAAGACAGAAAGTGAAGTCGCTCAGTTGTGTCCAACTCTTTGAGACCCAAGGAGTGTAGGTCCATGGAATTTTCCAGGCTAGAATACTGGAGTGGGTTGCCATTTCCTTCTCCAGGGGATCTTTCTGACCCAGGGATAGAACTCAGGTCTCCCACACTGCAGTCAGACTCTTTACCATCTGAGCCACCAGGGAAACCCCTACAGCAGGTCCAAGCACAGTCAAAAAATAAATCACTTAAATCATAAAAGAAAGCTTTTCATAAAGCATCATTCAAGTTCTCCTTTTGAAGACAGTGTTATGGCCAGGTGATATGGACTTCAAATTACGCCCCAGGTGGCCCAATAACGTGCAAGTGGCTTTAGCAGAGTGGTAGTTGAGGTCCCTGTAGGACAGGATTCTGGGGGTAGAGTGACTTTAGGGGAGAGGGCTAAGCTCTAGTTGGGCTAAGAAGAGGACCAGAAGGATGTGTCACATCTTACTCAAAGTACTAAGGAAGATCATCTTGATATTATCAGGGCAACCAATATTATCCCTATAAATGTTACATACACTTGTATTCACATACTTTTCTAAAAGGAAAGACAGTTTTAGCTAAGATGGGCATATCCTGCAGGCCACAGAGGGTGTCATGTCTGCCTTTGCCGGCCTCGTGGCTTTGGCACATGTCTGGCAGAAGGGAGGTCCCTTTCTCCCCTTCAGATTTTAGCTCAGATGAGCTTTCCCTGGCCAGAGACGAGCCAGGCCTCCCACTGAAAGCTCACTTTACACCTTTATAGTACTTTTCATAAGTATAAGAAACTATAAGAAACAGTCCCACAAACAATCTAAGTTCCTTGAAGAAAAGCACTACAAGCACATTGGCAAAAAAACACAGAACAGGCTTGCGAATCTCAATGAATCTGATTCATGCAAAACCTGATTTGGGGTGGAGGGGCTGTCTTCTTCAGTCACTTGGGGACCCCAGAATTCCTCCAAACCATACCATCCTGTAACAGTCAATTTAGCACGTGGCTTCCACCATCTCCACAGCAGGGGGGATGGAGGCTTGCAGCACGTGGTCCAAGTGAGTCACATGACACCGACTTAACTGCAAAGAAGTCTGGAAATGATTTATTATTATATTTTATTGGCTGCACCGCATGCCATGTGGGATTTTAATCCCCCAACCAGGGATCGAAACTCGCTTTGGAAGTGCAGGGTCTTAACCACTGGGCTGTCAGGGGTGTCCCAAAGTTTGCAAATAGAGATCACAAGGATTATTTGGATGGCACTGCTCCTGCCACTTCGGTGCTCATAGCACCTCAGTGCTAGCTCAGTGCTGACAAGGACTCAGATACCTGTAAAACAAAGTTACCTTCATCTTATTAAAATGTTATCAATACAACTTTAACACAGAAGGCAAGGGCAGGGGAAGAAAGTGGGTTAAGTAACCTGCATGCATAGAAGTAAAAACACAACCAGCCCTTTATAAGAGGGCAAATATATCCTCAGTCTTCCTTTAAACACATCTTTTTCTTAGAAATTCATCACTTTCATTTTAGATTACAATCACTGCTGGCAAAGACAGAGCGGGTACAAGCTTTCTGTAAGTCAGTTTCTAAGTATTTGTTGAGGGGAACAAGTTTTCAATTAAAAAGAAAGTAAAGCGTATCACTTGAGCCTAAAAACACTTGTTTGTTCAGGTACTGCAGGGTGTATCTCTTCTACGCACTGGTAAGGGAGCTGTAGGTGGCACAGTAGGAAAGAAACTTCCTACCAATGCAGGAGATGCAAGACAGGTGGGTTCCACCCCTGGGTCGGGAAGAACCCCTGGAGGAGGCAATGGCAACCCACTCCAGTGTTCTTGCCTGGAGAATCCCATAGACGGAGGAGCCCAGCAGGCTACAGTCCATGAGGTCACAGAGTCGGCCACGACTGAGCACAACCTTCTGTCATGAAGACCTGGTTAGTTCTGGTGAAGTAAGATCTTAGCAATGGATCTCTGCCTGTCATCTGATACAAGAATAACCACTGGGTTGCTAAATTTTAAAGATTCTTTTCCCATTTTGAGGTTAAATCCCTTTCCTACAGGAGCCTATACAACCCTCAGAAAAGGTGTTTGAGGATTACTTAAAAACTTAGCATCTAGCTACCCAATTTGCAACAATTTAACTAAAGGGCTTCTGACAAAGTACAGAACTTCCCTGGTGGTCCAGTGGTTACCACTCTGCACTCCATATTCCCACCGCAGCTGGGACGCGTCTTATCCCTGGTTGGAGAACTAAGATTCCGCGCGTGCTGCCTGGCATGGCCAAAAGAAAACACTCACTATAGTTGGTGAGGGAGAGATAGGGAAGCCTGGTATGCTGCAGTCCATGGGGTTGCAAAGGGTCAGATACAAGTTAGCGACTGAACAACAAAAGTCAGTACAAAATCTCATTATTCTAAAAGATACCATGTTTTCATTAGTAATATTTATCAAAGAGTAGGCAAAAAAACAGGTTTGTAACAATATATTTCCTACTAATATCTATATCAATTTTAAAAGATCAAATTTATTATGTTTGACTGAACCACCACTTCCTTGGAATATTATCCATCACCTTAGAAAATCGGAGAATGAGGAAAACCATGGGCTGGGTCTTAAACGTTTCACCTGGAGATGACATCGTGTCCCTTCCGCTTGCACTTCCCCAGCCCACGAAAGTTAGATGCTCTTTGCAACCGTAGCACGCACCCAGAAAGCAGACTCGATTCCAAGAGCACAACCGAGGCCGCCCACAATACCTTTGTCGATGGCATCCCTCTTCCCTCCCCCACACCTCCAGCCATGTTCCCCCAACCTTTTAACAAGCACACAGAAGTTCTCTCTCGGTGCAGGCAGGGACAGGGTAGCAACACGAATGAAGGGCTGGCTTATACACAAATTTCCACCATCTTTTCCACAAAGACACAAGGAAAAGCTGCTTCAGACATCAACCCACCTGAACTCCAGCTATTACCACCTCCTGGGTCATGCCCAAGCCATTCTCCCCAAATGGACTAACACGCCAACAAGGCAGCTACTGATAAGCCTCTTCCTACTTTTTGGCACCAGAAACCAGAGGTTTAAGTCTCCCTCTCCCCTCCCAGAAACCCCACCACTTCCACCTCACCTCCGAGCCCCTCTAGCATCCCTCTGGGAGTATGTGTGGTCCCCAGCAAGGCCTCATCAGTATGAACTCTGAGTACTCTGGGAAGGGAACAGCTTCAGCTGAAGATCCACCAGAAGGGAGTTTACAGAAACAGACTCCTCAGTGGATCTCCAGCTATGATCAGGACTATAGTTAAGTTGCCATCACACAATTCCTAGACGGGGAAACATTTTCAAATCGCATGGATTATTAATATAGGCAATACAATTATTTACTCTTAATTATAGATATTGAACTATTTTACAAAATAAGCACTGTAAAAGGTTACTTAAGGTCTTCCATGGGAGTGGTGGAAGGGTTTTTATCAATAAAAAAATTCATATAGGGAATTCCCTGGCAGTCCCATGGTTAGGACTACACACTTTCACTGCTGAAGGTCCAGGTTCAATCCTTGGTTAAGGAACTAGGATCCCGAGAGTGGCAAGATACGGCAAAAAAAGAAAAAAGTATATAATAGAATTAGGAACAAAAACACCATTATGTGTGGATCCTAAGCAAGTTCAGCTACCAGAGGATGGCAGCAGAAACTGGCAGTGCCTCTGGCCAACAAAGGAGGCCTAAGCGTTAGCCTTGCAAATTCTAAAATACAAAACCCTCACACTCACATATCCCAAGTCCACCGTAAGGCTGCCCTCTATCTCTCCAACATTTCTCAGTAGGCTAGATGTTTTTTTAGGAGAGATGCCAACTTCTCTCACAGAAATCTGACTCGTGGATGAACTGATCCAAGAAGCGATGCAAGAAACAAGTAGCACACTTTGACAATCTGCACATTTCAGAACGGCCCATTACACAAAACAGGAAGCCAAATCATGGGTTTTAAAAATTGTTTTATTTGGGAAAAGTGCGTCTTACAAAAGGGCAGCTGCAAAATACAGAGACCTCTGCAACAATTACTGTTTTGTTTTTATCTTTTTTTCTTTAAATGAAAAGAACGAGTGATATCCGAGGCATCAGAGCAGTAGATGGACACATCCGGGGCACCTCCAAGTTATTTTCAGGAAAGAGCAACAAAACGCAAAGCTAAAATTTCCGATCGAGGAATTCTTCTAACAATTTAACATTAGCTTATCTTCTGGATTACCACCCTCTCTTTCCCCTTTTAGTGGAAAAGCCTGACTTACTATACTGTCAACCAATGACTCCATTACAGGACACGCCTTAGAACGTAGTTTTGAATCTCACTGTCTAGCTGCAAAGCTTGGGGATGGAATGAGGCAAATACCCACAAAAAAGGAACACAAAACCTGACAAAAAAAACGCCTCAAATGAGGACAAAAGTTTGTCAAAAAGTGCCTGGACTGAGAAGTCTAGGAGATCGTACATTAAACACAACTGTGGACCCAAGCCCTAGGTCGTGTTAACACATGGGATAACCAGGTAGTTTGCACTTCTGTGGCTAAGCCCATTTCTCTATTTATACAGAGCTAGCACTGCTCTATTAACAGCTACCAATAAACTGCTTTGTCCTTTAAGATCTATTTGCCACACGAGGCTGAAACCACTAAACCGAGTTTTTTCGCTAAGGCTACAAACACTGCATCTGTGCAGGGATGGGAAGCTTGTCACGCACTCACACTCACATATCCCAAGTCCTTCAGCCTTGGGTAGTCAGCTTCCAACTCTGCATTATTTTCTTCCACTCCCATCTTACATGTGTTCTTTCACAGTTTTCCTATCACGCTAAAGACGGTAAAAATCTCAAATACATTCACACCTGGTTCTGGTTGCCCAGTAGTAGTATTACTTGTGTGCAATGAAACAAAGAGACCAAAACCACAGGACGAGTGCACAGGGCAGGGGTGACAGGACAGAGACCAGACGGAAAAACACATGTGCAGATTTTACCAGAAACCAAGTACCCACCTCCCAAGTCTAGAGCAGGAGGCAGCTACTTGCTACAGTTCAGATCCTTCACCCATCACCCCGCTGCCTGGACCCCCCAAAGCAGGGGCCAGTGCTGATACTTCTGAACCCGGGGTCCTCCAAAATGAGTCCTGGAAATCCAGGCACGCTCCCCTCGAACTGTGTGGATCTGGTGGAAAAACGTGACGCGACAAACCTACACTAACTGTCTGACAGTTAAATTCATGTTACAAAAAAACTAACTTTCAGATTTATTTTTGTAACTTTTTCAAACAGAGAAAACAACATACTCCTTGGGGAAAGGTGAGGGGTTGAGAAGACAGGCCCTGGGTAAAAATGATTACGACAGCACCTGGAGTTGAGAGGCCTGCCTAGGAGAGCGGCCTGGGCGCGACCGCCACCCCCGAGGCCCGCTGCTGCCTGAGGCTTGGCAGACCAGTTCACGCGCCCCGCCGAGCTGCTATAGATCCAAGTCATAAAAATCTTCCAGCTCGTCGTGAAACAAGTCCCACTCGTCTTCAGAGTCTGTCAGCTCGTCGTCCCCACCTGCAGCCAAGAGCATAAGCAACATCTCGCCCAGCTCAAAGGTGACAACCTCCTCTTCATCGTCAAAAGGGTTGCCGTTCTCTCGTTCCTCGATGAGCTCCCAGAAGTGGTTCCTTCGTTGGGCCTGTAAAAAACAAGGCCGTGATAGGGGTGGCACTGCCGGGCAGCGTCTTCTAGGCTGTGGTTTCTAAGGCAAAATGTCCAGCACACCAGAGGGCATGACGAACCAAGACTTCTGATTTAGGGTTTCGACTTTTACCAACGCCTCCCCGCTGGTTACTCGGCACACCGTTTAGTCTAGAGCCTTAAGCGTTCTAGCTTTTCCTCTCATAGCCCTCCCGGTTTGCTGAGGTTGGTCTCCTCCTTTAATCCTCTAGGCTCTCGCTCCTAGACCTGGGCCTTCACCGTCCCCTGCCCCTATCTGTGCGGGCCTCAGGCTCAGCGTGTGGTATTTCCCCTCCTTTGAAAGAACAGTGAGAGTTACCCGGCATCTGCTTGATGTTCCCACTTTCTGTCTCTGTGGCTCCTCTCTACGGCCATCAGGGTACGCATGCTTGTAAAAACAGTTCCCTCCAAATGGGCAGCTCCCACGGCCTTCATCAAAATACCTGCACGCCTTGTTGCTGGAAAGGAAAATAGCGCAACCCTTACTCACGGTGGATTTCAGGTCTGTATTCGACTATCATCCGGGGTTTCTTTAAAATGGGGAGAGAACAGAACCGGTACGTCTGTTAATAGCCCTCCCCGAGGTGTGTTCTTAAACGTGTGTGCTATCGCATGAAAACACTGACTAGAACCAGAAACTGTTCAAGTCGAGCCGTTTAACAGCCCTAGAATCGCAGATCCAGCAGAGAAAGAACCTTCGAGAAGGCCCACACACAAGAATACAGTAAGACAACCATGACACAGACTCGGGATGAGGCAGACCCCATTCCCGGGGCGTTAGCCACAGCAGCAGTGCAGGCGTCATTGTAACACAGCCCCTGGGCGTGCACCCCAGCGACTGTGTTACAGCAAGATACGCACCGGGTAAACGTCATCGGGGTGACAAACCGTACTGGGAAGTAAAAGAAAGGGTAGGAAGGAGGTAGGAGTGTATAATGCAGCACTGTTTCTTTTCAAAGTGAGCCCAAGCGACACGTTGGGATCTGAGCTTGAGAAAAGGCTGCAGTGCTCATACCTCATTGCCTCCTTGTATTTCTGAATGAGTTTCTGCTTCTCTTCTTTCTCCTCCACCCAGTACTCACTTGGAATGACAAAGTTAGATGTGATCCGGCATTCTGGGCAGGACCTGGGAAACAATGAACAGGCTGCAATGCAAATTCCCCTTTACAGGCCCACTCTCCTTCAAGGACACACCCTGGTGTGTCACCTCCAGATTTAAAGACTTAACTGAAAGGCAAATGGGCACTTCCTGCAAGGGTCCCACACAACTGACCATTTCCTTTTTTTGTAAGTTCAACTCAATGGCTAGCCAGTTCGTTTAAAAAAATAACTTTAGGTTAAAAAAAACAACAACAAAAAGAAGACATTTCACACAGACTCCTTTTTCTTTCGTTTAAATAAATTTATTTCTTGTAACTTTGCTCTGTTTAGATTATGTAGTTTTTGTTCAGTTATGAGAACAATTTTTAAAGGATGGTGGAATATTGGCTAGCTTAATGGATGGAATAGGAAAGTGGAAAATGTAAAATGCCAGGAAACATACATTCAGAGCTAGATATGCTTCTTCTCTGAGCCTAAACTGGCTAATCCATTAAACACAATCTCCTCAGAAAAAAGCACGAAGATTCTACTAACTGATACATAGGGTTTTCCTTGTTCAAATAAAAGTAGATAATACCAACTAATCTAGAAGCTAGCTGAAATACAAAGAAGAACTCCCAATTAGAAGAATACCCCAGTTTCGAGATAAAATGCATGCATTTAAATGCGGTCCATCTGGCTGAAAGTTGGCACAAGATACTAAATTCTTCCCCAAAATAGAAAGCACAAACGAAGATTGGGGAGGAGTCTCACTTTATGATCTTGCTCTCAAATTGCTTAGCACTCCTCCACTTGCGAATACACTTGAGACAGTAGGTGTGGTTGCAGTTGGAGAGGATCCCGAAGCGGCGCTCGCTGGGGTTGGCTTTCTCGTAGACCACCTCCATGCAGATGCCACACACCATGTCCTTGCTGCGCTGCACCGCGAACGAGAGCTCCATGTCCTTCTCATGGGCCTCGATGCAGGACTAGAGAGTGGACAGAGAGGAGCAGTCAGGGCGTGGAATCATGAGAGACTGCTAAGAACTCCTGTTCAGAGAGCCAACTGAAAAGAGAACTGTTCCCAATGACATCAGAAACAGCTTTGTTTAACCAGGCGGTACAGGTGTGCGGATATCAAGGGACCTTACGATACTGTCAAGTCAAACTCCAAGGACTCAACTTCAGGAACTAAAGAATTACCTAGTTTTCTCTATCCTGCAACTCAACCCTGCAGTCACCCACATTACAGGCTGTTTTTCATATTGTTTGTTGATGTACTCATTTCTAGATGGAAAATGTACTTAGGATTAAGACTCTAATTTGCCACCTGTCAGAAAATAAGAATGAAGGAAATGAACATTTATTAGGTAACAATTATGTGCCAGGCATGTAAGCCTCACATCCAAAATAAAACAGTATTGAGATATATAATTTCATACCATATAATGCATTCACTCAAAGTGTACAATGAAATGGTTTTCAGTACATGCAGAGTTATACAAACATCACCTCAGTCTGTCTCCGGACATTTTCATTACCCCAGAGAAACTCCAAATCCACAGTGGTCACTTCCCCTTAACACCCTCAGTTCTAGGCAACAACAAATCTGTGGATATGTTTATTCAGGGCATTTCATAAAAAAATATCTGGTCATTTGTGACTGGTTTTGCTCACTTGACTACATTTTCAAGGTTATCTATGTTGTAGAATATATGACTTTCATTTCTTTTTATTGCTGGTTAACAGTCCATTGTATGGAGAGACCAGTTAGTTTTTCCATTTATCAGATGACGGATACTTTGGTTGTTTCCACTTTGGAGCCATTATGAATAATGCTATCAACACTCAAGTACACGTTTCTGTGTGGACATCACATACTTTTTATTTTAAATGAGGTATAATTGACATAACATTAAACTACACATATTTTATTCTATAAAAAACATGCTAGTTATTATACCATGCTTCACCCCCACCCTCACAACCAAATTTATTTTTATTAAACAGACATGATTATGATTAGAAGCAAAATTTCCTCTAATCAGGTTTGCAATACAGTATACTCACAGATACAAATGGGCTTAAAACCATAGTCTGAAACAGTCATACACTGCTAATGAGAATGTAAAATGGTACAGTCACTGGGAAAAAGTTGCTCAAAATATTAAGCACAGAGTTACCATATGACCTAGCAACCTTAAGGTAATTAAAATGTATGTCCACAAAACTTTATACATGACTGTTCAGGGGATTATTCTTAATGGGCAAAAGGTGAAACAATCCAAAAGGAAAAACAAAATGTCACACAGCCATCCAGAGGATTATTATGTAGCCAAGAAAAGGATTAAGTACTGATACACACTAAAACATGAACAAATCCTGAAAACATTATGCTACTGTTTTAGCCAGTCACAAAAGGCCACATATGATTCCATTCATAGGAAATTCCCAAAACAAACAAAAAAATCCATGGAGACAGAAAGTAAATGAGTTGTTGCCAGGAGCTGGAGGAAGGGCAGAATGCAGACTAAAGGAGTTATGTCCTAAATTAGAGAATAGTGATCATGGTTGAACTACTATGCAACTGTATTAAAAACCAATGAAATATGCATTTTAGAAGAGTAGGCTGTGTGGAACTTGAATTTCAGAAAAGCTATTGTTTTAAAAAAAGAAGAAAAGAAAAGGGGGGAGGAAAAAAAAAAAAAAAAGCCCATAATCTGAGGTTCTAAAAGCCTAATTCCTGATAAAACAGTCAAGAATGCCAGGAAGGGAAACACTCCTACTTAAAGAAAACCATTTGATTCACCCACTGTCTCTTTGACATGAGCTGTCAATGCTGTGAAAGGGCAAAGACACTCTAACAGACGCCTGTTAGAGTGCATGCTTCCTTCCGACTTACTTTTATATGCTGTGACCTCTGGGCGGCATCCACGGGATGGAGGACCTGCAGCCCACACATGTCACACGCGTCTCCGTGCAGGTACGCGCAGTTCTCCCCGTAGCGGCACTCCCCCACTGCAGCATAGGGGCAGAGCTGCTTCTTGGTCTCCACTGCACTTTGCTCCTTCTCCGCATCTTCCTTGGTCACTGAGCCCTGCAGGGGGGCTTCAGCAGAGGAAGGGGCAGCTGAAAAATGTTTAAGAGGGTGGTAAAGGTCCAAAACGGTTAAGGCAGATACATGAACTAGTCTCGCTAAAGAAGATAAAAAGAACTTAAGAGAAACTCCAAAATAGTCTATTGAAACTAATCCCCCACTCTTGAAAGACATGAATGTCTTTTGCTACTAATATTTCCAAGATTAGCCTTGTTTAAGAAAAAACTTTTTAAAAAAAGCTTTTGAATGTATTACAACTGTACTGATTAAAGGAGATAAAGATCCATTTTCAAAACATTCTACATTCATCACTATTGAAAGTCAAGAAGTTTCTTTTGCTCCATCTGTTTTTTTTTTTCTTTTAAGGTGACCTAATTTAAGAATATTAAGACTAGGCTAAATATGAAAATTGGAAGCAGGAAAGTTGTAAAACTCAGCTAATTGATAAAACACTCTCCAGCCTTCTTTTTTCTTCTTCAAAGATACTTACTCCGGCCACAGTAGGGCTGCCCCGGAACAAACTCGATGGCATTCACCCAGTCTTCTGAACCGGCTCCTACAGTTGCAAAGTTTGAATTTCTTGACTCAGCTTCGCCCATATTCATATCAACAGTCGGTCCAACTGATGAGAGACTTGAGGAAGCAGCAAGGGATGACTTTGCAGTTAGATCTGTAGCAGTTGCTTCTTCCTGTTTCAGTGGCTTGCTATGTTCATATCTTAAAAAGAAAAAATTTACAAAGTCAGCCATCACTGTATAACCAGAAGCCTCTAGATGGAATATACATTCCCAGTCTTGTCCTTGGGTTCTTGTGAATCATGTGGGAAATTGTTAAAAGGCAGATAGCTAATTTCTGAGTCTGGAGTAGAGCCCCTAATTTTGCATGTCTCTGACAAGTCCCCACAGGATACTAATGCCACTGGTCCAGGGACCAGTTTGAGCAGCAAGGCCATACAGATTCAGGGTTCTGCAGGTCAAACCGCCAATGTCACAACTATTTAAGTCCGTAACCGTAGTTCCAAAGCAGCCATGGCATTATCTAAACAGCTGTTCGTGACTGTGTTCCAATAAAACTTTACAAAAACAGCACCCAGTCACATGTACCCTACAAACCATAGTTCAGCCACCCCTGCTGTAGACCATCTATTACCCCTCAAATTCCACTCTTATTAGGAGTTTCAGGAGTTGATAATTTATCGTTACCATGGCAACTCTGCTAAAAAAAGACTATGCAGCCAAAACTGACTGATTAAGCAAAGCAAGACTGACACTCAAATCCAACAAGTAAAAATGTGGGCCATTTTACCAATACATAAATTAAAATGCTCCCAATACTAAAAGGGAGAAACAGTGTTTATAAAATATGCAATGTGTATTTCCTTTTCTCCTACATCCATCCACTCACCTACTTTTCTGAACTCTTACCCTGTGCATTTCCTGATTCCTTGTCATCTGTAAAATTATTGAACCTCATCTCCAACCTTGCTGCCTGAAAGAATCCTCACAATTCTTAGATATTTTAGGCTGTGAAATTCACTCAGACACAAGAAATTAATGATGAACGTACTACTGGGTTGGCCAAGTTCATCTCAGTTTTTCCATAGCATCTTACAGAAAAAATGAACCAACTTTTTGGCTAACACAATCCATAAACTGTTATAATGTATAGTATGTATCTAGCAGTTCTTGAAATTAATTAACTCACTGGCAACACTAACCATGGGTCATCTGTGTTACAAGTGTCTGTGTTTACATCTAAAAGATAAAACATTCTAACTAAAGACTGCTCTTTAACATGGCAAACATTTGCTGAGCTGGTTTTTATCATTATGTTATCTCAAACCCTCCTATTTCAACTCTTAAGCATTAGGTAACCTACTTTGAGTATCCTGGTATCAGCCACAAAAGCCCAGTGCATTTATTCAAGGCTGGAATTATGAAGCTAAAGATCATGAATATGCTTTTTTGCTTGGACAGTCTCACTTCATCATCAAAAATATATTAGAGATGACGGACGTGTTAAGTAGTGTTCTAGCTCTAATGTGACTCCAAACCTGCCCTATAAAACAGAGCAGCCAGTAGCTGTATCTAATTATTTACACCTACATTCAAAACTCAGCTCCTTGGTCCTTGGACTAGCTGCATTTTCAAGTGTTCAGTGGTCACACGTAGCTAGCAGTTCCTTTTCTGGGCAGCAGATAGAAAGCATTCATGCTATTATACAAAGTTCTACTGAACAGCATTGCTCTGAGGTTTTAGAGCTTTAGGGAACCTTAGAAATCTAGTCCCCAGTCCTCACATTTTAATTACTTTCACAGCCTTTAACTTAGAAAAGAACCCAGGTTTTGGAATTAAGATGCCAGCTTCACCAATGAAGATAGCCTTCAGGGCTTTGAGGAAGTTTTAAAGGATTAAGTAAAACTAAAATGTCAAGATGCGAAAGGGTCTAAGAACTAGTTTCAATGCCCATATTTTAGTTTCTGCTCTTTCTCCTTTGCCATACTCGTTTGAAGAATTTCAGAGTAAATGACTCAAACATCTACTTAAAAAACAATTAGAATGCTCATCATCATCTATCAAATTGCAAATACGACAAAGTTGTTTTTTTAAAATATTTATTTGGCTGAGCTGGGTCTTCACTGCAGCATGTGGGATAGACCCAGGTGCCCCTGCATTGGAGTGCGAGGTCTTTGACACTGGACCACTAGCAAGTCCCACTCCAAAGTTTTTTGAAAGGAGTCCATTTTGGTTTTAGGGTAAGTTTATCAAGGAATCAACAAGGTATAATATTTTTGATAGCATAGAATATTAGCAAGAAGGTTCACATTTGTAAACAGCGCAGAATAGATCTCTATTAAATATACTTCTGAAGTAAAAATTTGTAAGTAAGCACCATGAAAGATAGAGCACAAGAAAGAACTAATAAATTAAGAAAGAAAAAGCAAGACTCCTATTCTGAAAGGAATTTGCTAAAAGCTAATGGTTCAGGGAAGCAGAGAGCTCTTCAAAGAATGAAGAACTGGCCAACTACAGGCCTCAGGTCAAACCCAACTGGAGCTAGGAATGGTTTTGGTATTTTTAAATGTTGGAAAAAAGATCGTTTCATGACATGAAATTAAATTTCAGTGTCCCAAAATAAAAGTTTCATTGGAACCTAGCCACACTATTAGCTTATGTATTATCTAGGGTTGTTTTTGTGCTACAAGAGACCATATGGCCTCCCTAGCTAAAAATATTAATTCTCCGGCCCCATACTGAAAGTCTGCCAGCCCTAGCTAATCATATCTACTGGATTCACAGTCATGATAGTGGCTTTGTTAACGTTATTAAATTAATTCTTTAATGAATTATCACAGAATCGCTGATCCTTTTTAGCCGAAGTGTTGAATGGGGGATTAATGCTGAGACAACGCTGAAACCAATATTGTGTTTTCCTTTTATATCTTGCTAAGAGTACTCTGATACAGTTTCCAGCGAAGGAAGTTTGTTTAATTTTTCTTCTACACAAAAGAATAACACTTCTTCATCTTGTTGGCTTGCAATGCACACCACCCCACCCTTGTGAGGTTTGATATCTGCCTTTTAAGCTTTTAATGTACAGAATTCAGTGGGTCTACAGTGAAAACTCCTCCAAAGGGGAATTCCCTGGCAGTCCAATGGTTAGGACTCCACGCTTCCACTGCAGGGAGCAAGGGTTCAATCCTTGGTAGGGGAACTAAGATCTCGCACGCTGTCCAATCAAAACAAACAAAAAACTCTCTAAATGAAACAAGATCTACCATAACCATAGTTGTCAAAGGCAATCCTGTCCCTTTCCCAAGTGGGTGTTTAGAAACAATGACGTGGAGTTCTGTGGCACTTACTAAGGACGCTAAAGGAAATCAACCATGATTGGAAGGACTGATGCTGAAATCCAATATTTTGGCCACCTGATGTGAACAGCCAACTCATTGGAAAAGACCCTGATGCTGGGAAAGATGGAAGGAAAAAGGAGAAGGGGGTGGCAGAGGATGAGATGGTTAGATAGCATCACTAACTCTATGGACATGAAATTGAGCAAGCTCCAGAAGATGGCAAAGGACTGGGAGGCCTGGTGTGCTGCAGTTCATGGGGTCAGAGTCGGACATGACAGAGACTGAACAAGAAGGATGCTAGATTTTGGACAACAGTCCTGAGCAACAAAGAACTGGGGCCTCACTAAATAACAGGGCCCCGTCACACAAAATGAATACAGCAACACTTCTGAATTGCTGGAACTAGGGTATTATCTTTCATTTATAAACTACTGCCTTTATGAGGAGTTAAATTATTTGAAATCCCTGGACATCGGTCAGGTTGTATAAGAAGGTCCCTACATAAGAGATATTTCCCCCACCTCCAATGTCAAGTTTCTACCTTGCATGTACTGGAGTATTTATTTCATCTATTAAAATGTTATGTTTCTCAAAAAAAAACCCAAAACCCTACATAGTAAGAGTGAAAAGTAGGCTTAATCCCCCAAGTCAATTTTTAACAAGGAAACAGTCCTGGAACAAGCCCATAAGACTCCTTCCTTAGCTATTCTATAATCAAGCTCTTAATAATCACCTGTATCAGCCAAACAGTTGTCACCAAACTTTCCTCTCAGGCACACTATTAGGATATAGGTTTCTCTAATTCCTTTCACTTTATCCTAAGAGCTCTAAAGCCAGCTCAAATCAGGATCATTCTCCCTAAAAGGGAGCTGCATACCCTTACTAAAAAGAAAACTAAAATTGTCTCCCACGAGGAAGCCCACTCTAAATACAGAGTTATGCGGAAGATGAGTTTCTATACTGTTGTCCCAAGGAGAACACAGAATGCTGTTGGGGCTGGCAGAGGTCCCTGAAAAATAAGCTGATTTAACACAAGAGATTTAGCTCGGATTTCTTCAGTTTAACCTTATTTCCCAAACATTTCAGCTGTACGGTCCAATCAGAGGGGTACCTCTTCTGAAATAAGAGGTTCATCTGTTACCAGCCATACTCATCCACAGTCTATATTCTATCTCTCTGCTCAGCACCTCAGAGTCCATCTCCACTCTCATCCATGTTCAACTCCTCTCTATAGTTGATAAGGTCTCTGAACTGACTGCCTAGTCAAGGAACACAACTGCCCTACAATTAAGTTGGACCATCCTACTACAAAGGAGCAATCGCTCATTTCCGGTAGGACAGATTTGTAACTTTTGCCCTCTTTAATATTGTGACTACAAAAGACATATCTGGGTTCTTTAGTTTTAGTTTTTTTTCTTTTGGGGGAGTGTCATTTTTTTCCTTTCCAGCAAAACTGCAAAAATTTAGCAGAGGGCAAAATGACAGACCACATGGAAAGAAACTTTTCCTTTTTCTCTCCTCTTAACTAGATTTCCTAGTAAAAAAGATGTGAGGTAACCTAAGATCAATATATCCTGCTCATCAATAATTTCTTAGTCTTTTGAACTCTAAGCATTTGAACCCCCATAGCTGACACAATTCTTTTCTGCTAAAACTGGATATGACATTGTCAAAATATCTTTTCTAGTGATGGTCCTCCCTTCAACAGGTATGGCCCAATTTCCTTCCCCTTGTCCAGTGACTTGCTTGTAATAAACAGAATATAGTGGAAGTGCAGCCTGCGACTTCTGAGACTAGGCCATAAAAAGGCATTGTTGCTTCAGCCCTGATGTCTCTCTTGAATCACTTACTCTGGGCACAAGTTAATGTGAGAACACTAAAGCAGCCCAAGGGAAATGTCTACCAGGAGAGGAACTAAGATATATGAGTGAGCCATCTTCAAAGTGGTCCAGCCCCCACTCAAGACTTGCAGAGGATGGCAGATGCTGGCAGCCCGGCTGAAATCTCGGCTGCAATTTCTTGAGAGCCTGAGCTAGGACCACTCACCAAGCTAAGCCACTCCCAGATTCCAGACCCCAGCAACCATGAGATAATAAATATTTACTGTTTCCAAGCTGCTAAATTTCAGGGTAATTTCTTTAACATCAATAGAAAACTAATACTACTAGGTATTTTGTAAACTAGCTCTACCCAATGGCTAGCAGAACCCACTGCTGCTGAATTACAATTTGATAAGACTATGGTGCCAATTCAATGAAGGATAGAGTACTTAGCAGCTGACGTCTCTTGGTTCTCCACCATTCTAGGAAGCCAGACACTGCTAAAGCATTTTCCATAATGTCAGCTTATAATTTAGTCTTGCAAGCTCAGGTGGTTTAGGGAAGTTTAGTTGGAATGACAAGCCCTCTTAAGTAGTAACCTAATACACTGTCCCAAATGCCTATGATCCCATTTTCTCTCCATAATTCTTATCTAAAAGAGAACTGAAACCAGTCCCAACTGGTCAAACATGCACCTTATTCTTGGTCTTGAAGAGGAAATACCATTAACAAACATGCCTTTACCACACTTTATTCCTAGGTTTGCCCAACATGCTCCTCAGGCACTACTTAAACTAAATATTACAAACACATTGTGTAAATGTAATAATACATTCTTTCCAAGTGAGAGATCTATCTATTGGAGAGATGAGAGAGAGATCTATCTATCAGAATGTGCTAACATTCCTAAGTGAAGTGAAGTCGCTCAGTCATGTCCGACTCTTTGTGACCCTGTGGACTGCAGCCCACCAGGCTCCTCCGTCCATGGGATTCTCCAGGCAAGAATACTAGAGTGGGTTGCCATTTCCTTCTCCAGGGGATCTTCCTGACCCAGGGATCAAACCCAGGTCTCCCGCATTGCAGGCAGACACTTTAACCTCTGAGCCACCAGGAGGAGAACTTTTTGAAGTACTATTCAGGGAATTCCCTGACAGTCCTGTGGTTAGGACTTAGCGCTTTCACCGCCATGGCCCACATTCAATCCCTGGTCAGAGAACTAAGATCCAACAAGCCACACAGCAGTACTACTTTAAATCGATTATTTACAAAGCTGTTGGAATTTCATGTTTTACTCTCAGTTTTTTCTCCCAACCTCTCCATCCACCCCAAACAAAACTAAATTGGAAACAAACTCTTACCTGCAGCGGTCTCCATAAATACAGTACCCTCGCTGAAAATACTTGCACACTACACCATATGGACTGTCAGAGAGGTCGTGTGAGTAGCGACAGTTATCTCCTTCCTTACAAACCCCATGCATGAAATACCTGTGAGACAAAGAACCACAAGTTGGATTACAAGCCAGTACTCAATTCATGACTGATACATTCTCTTTTTTTTTTTTTCTCTCTCTTTTGTTTTATTATTATTATTATTATGTATTTTGGTTGCACTGGGTCTTTGGTGCAGTGTGCGGACTTAGATCTGGCATGAGATCTTAGTTCACCAACCAGGGATTGAACCCAGGCCCCCTGCATTGGAAGCATGGAGTCTTATCCACTGGTAAGTCCCCATGGCCAATATATTCTACCACTAACACACGAGTACTAACTCTATACTAGCAATATATTCTTTTATATTCTTTGTACACAAACATGAGAAGCAAACACAAAGAAAGTTGAACTAGACCATATGCTCAGAAAATTATCTATAATGGTACCACAGGAAGGCTGCCTGTAGACAGAGGCACCAATTTAAACTTTGAAGTCATCCTTAATCCTGTCTCTACAGGTTGTCTGACGACTGCTCTCAATTTACAGTTCTACAGATAGCTTGTTTTCCACTAACTTTAGCCGTAATTTTTATCTGCAGCTTTATCTGTAAAAAGGAAAAAGAAACAATGTAAACTGGAACAGATCAGACTACTGTATATTTCAGTTCTCTGAGAAACCATTTTAATTCTTTAAAAGCCACATGTGAGAACATAAGTAACATTTGTTCTCTCCTTCATTTAGCACTCTTGTTCCTCTGTCTTACAGGGGAACATGTGTAGCTAACTAGAAATTTCCAAAAACTGAGTTTGACTCAGTTTCTAAGAAGACTTGGGAATTTGCTTTGTTGTTGTTCTGTCACTAAGTCGTGTCCAACTCTTTGCGACCCCATGGACTGCAGCACACCAGGCTCCCCTGTCTTCCACTATCTCCCGCAGTTTGCTCAAATTCACATCCATTGAGTCGGTGATGCCATCTAAACATCTCATCCCCTTCTTTTGCCTTCCATCTTTCCCGGCATCAGGGTCTTTTCCAATGACTCAGCCCTTCGCATTAGGTGTCCAAAGTACTGGAGCTTCAGCTAGAAATGCAATTTTGGACACCTTCCCTTTGACAGACTAAATTGAAAATGGGGCCGGGGCCAAGCAGAAATCTGAAGTAACAAAGCGATCAGGGAAGTGACAGGGTCTTATTTTTTGTAGGTAACTCTGATAAGTAGAACCCACCCCCCCAATTCTCCCTCTCATTATCTCGCTGACTTGGTCTCTTTCTCTTGAACAGAATTATGAAGATTTAATTTTGGCAAGTCATAACTGCCCAAATATGCATTTATGTACAGCTGATATGCTCTTTCCATGTGGCTCAGTAGTGAGTGATAAAGAATCCACCTGCCAGTGAAGGAGACACCTTGGATCAGGAAGATACCCTGCCTGGAGTAGAAAATGGCAACCCATTCCAATATTTTTGCCGGGAAAATCAAATGACAGAGAAGCCTCATAGGCTACAGTCCATGGGATCACAAGAGTCGGAGAAGAGTCAGACAACACAGCTGGTACAGAGTAAGGGAAAGTGCCTAATTCCTAGGTTTAAGTGTCACAGTTATCTACAGATGGAAGGTAGAATAGCAGGAAGTACCCCACTGGTCCACTGGATTGAATGATGTATAGAAAAGAGATTCAGTCACATTTACTTAAAGAAGCCTTGAAGAAGGCTGCTTCAAATTGAAAGGTGAAAGCTTCTATTCAGATTACTGGCAAATATATACCTTCTATGTAAAGGCAGAAAGAAAAAAATGTAACATCTTGATAGGAAGAGCTGTAATTAGCAAGATCCTAAAGTACCCAAGGGTTTCAGTCCATAAGGAAATGTAAGACTACAGTAGCAGGAAGTCAAATTCTAATTGTAATTAACCTAATTTCAACTGTTTTCAGGCTTAACAATCTAACAAGGTCTGAACTTTTGCACAACTATAGGGCAACTTTCTGCAAGCTTTGAAGCTGTCTGAGCACCACCTACACAAATCTTAGTTTCCCCTGAGATTTAAAACTTAAAAATAAATTTAAAAAATGAGCACGTGTTCAGTAAGTAGCAATTGTATAACGTCTTTGCTGGTACTCATGTTCATTTCCACATCTCTCCCCAGTCCCAGCAGACAAACACCCTGACTACATTTGTTTCCAAGGTGCACACTTAACCAATCAGTTAAGAAAGACTAAGGCAACCAACAGGGAAAGAAGACCTGGATGTCATGCCGTAAGATTTTAAGCAACTGGAGTAATTTAGCCAGAAGACAAAGGAGTAACCTCCAGCACTACTCCTGGCAAAGTAAATATATGTGGTAAGTTACGTCATAAATCTGATTCAGTGTGAGGACTGAGAACTAGAACTATTCAGCAATGGCATAACCCCCTGAGATCCAGAACTAGCAGCACCAAAGGAACTCAAGCAGACACAAGATCACCTGATACTGTGACATCAGTGGAAACACTAGAATACAAGCCCTAACTAGTCACTGCCAAATACTAAGCATTATTTTACAGGGGCATTTGGTACATACCGTCTGGGTTTCTGGTTTGTTTTTCATGCCTTTTTTCCTCTCAGTCTTCACAGTGATATCCCTCCTTACCAACCCATCTCTATGTCTAAGAGATTATGACATGATAGTGTAAGTTACAACAGAAAGAGGAAAAAATGTCAACTCTTCCAAGAATTTCTCCCATTACAAAACCAATCAAGACACAAGCACTTTTCTTTTTTAAATGCCACTGACAAAAGCCATCACCCAAATTCATCTTGATGACATTGTCCAGGCTGAGCTTGCCTTTGCTGTTAGAGGCTGGGCCACAGGATTTCTATGCTTCCTTCCGCCTTGAAGATTCCATGATGCCAACCAGACATTGTCCAGTAATAAAGACAAATACAACTGACTAGAATCCCTGACTGTGTACCTCCTGGAAACCTAAGCACTTTTACCAAGATACATACAAGAAACCTCAACAGCTTGTGAGGGTACAAGAGAACCAAACAAGACCCTCAGAGTACTTATAGGTAGGCATCTGGGATTGTTGAGAGAAATTACAGAATATTAAGTACGTTGGCAGTTAATCACTTAATCTGCTGTGACATTTCTTACTTTGTTACTTAATTCTTGACAAGAACATGTACCCTGGGCTTCCCCTATTTCTCAAACCAGACTGTAAATTCCTGGTGTTTAAGAACCAGGGTTTATTCTGCCTTTTATCTTTTAAAGGACCTGTACTCATAATATTTAGCAATGTCTAAATTCAAAATTACAACTTGCAAGTTACAATTTCATTGTTTTAATCCCCCACATTCAGGAAAACTAGAAGCAACAGCATTTCTATTTTACAGAATTCCTCTAATAAAAGTTATCAGAACAGCCTGGTGGGGGCAGCATAACACAGTTCTTTGGGAAAACTATATCTAGGTTTTTAAGCTGTGAAATTAACACAATAAGATAGAATTTTTAAGAGAAATATTTAGAAAAGACTAACCAACAAGAAAATACAGAGGATTCTGAGCAATTAAAAACAAATTTCCAACATTTAAACAACTTCTAAGGATTACACCCTTGAAGAAAATAGCCCTAGTCAAATTCCTAGATACAAGGGGAAAAGAGACTCAAAGTAGAACACAGCACTATCTTGAATTCTCTTCAAAGGACAGTTTGCTATCAAACACAAAGCAAATATTTATAATACAGTGCATTCCTGCCTTTCCTTCAACATCTAGCTCTATGTCTCCATTGTAAGCACAAATACTTATTTATAGAATAACTGAATGAGGTTAGTCCCAGAAAGATATACATACCAGGCACTGAATAAAGCCCTACAGATAAAATGATAAAATAGGGCCCCTGTTCTCAAAAATCTCAAAGTTCACAATAAATGAATGAATATATATCTGGTATTCCCCTAGACAAAGCAGAAAGATTTTTAATAGATCATGTTAGTACTTAAACTGAAAGTAATGTCAAGTATTAAAACCCAAGACTTATCAATTAGTCTGTACTTTTTTACTGGATAACAGTTTCAAGTAAAAGCTATAGGTTGCTTTATATGAAAAACAACAATGGCATGTCTAACCCTGTATCTGATAAATATATTAATCTATTAGGGTTCATGTGCAAGAAACTCACGCTGGTCCTGGAGTGATCTAGAATATTTCAGAAACTCAAAGATCTAAAGGTAGGCAAAGAGGAATTGATTAGTGTAGTGAGCTGTTTTGAATTCTAATGACACTGGTAAGGAACTAGCAAAGGGGAAGTAGATCAGGGGAAAGTTTCTAACAGAGAGGAAAGTAAAGTGCAGACGTGACAATGCATTCTCTGCAGACCTGAGTTGAGCTCAGACACAGCACAACAGGATAATAATGAGACAAGTAATATAAAGTAATGCCAAGCTAGTGATGGGTATTCAAAGCCAAACAATAACTGACATTAGAGTCGGTGTGTATTGAAAAAACTAAGGCACTGCATGGAGTTCTTAAAGAATCCACATATTAAAGGACGATTATTCTCAGTGCATGCAGACAGACTGGAACTGCAGGGTAAAAGGCTAGAAAATTCAGGAATATAAAGACTACACTAGTTTATTTTAAAAGATTCAGCTAGCACATGTAAATCAATTGCAGCACTGCAGAGAAAACAAATAACAGACTCAAAGATCTGGTTCCATGAATAGGAATTTTTAAATTCTCATTCTTTGGGATACTGCAGGAGTATTCTCAGATCTACAGATAAGTGAAAAAAGCTACCTAAAACAGCTTTTATGCTTTCTCTATCCCGTTATTGAAAATAATTAAGTTTACCATTCATGTCTTAAATTTATCATATTAAGCACTGAGAACGCTTCACCCCTGTTAATACCAGGACACTGAGTTCTGTATATTAAAAATATTTTCAAGTATTGATATCTGCATATAAATTACCCCACCTAGGTGAATAACGGCGTTTCAACT
The DNA here is from genome assembly GCF_027580195.1 of Bos mutus. Taxonomy (NCBI): domain Eukaryota; kingdom Metazoa; phylum Chordata; class Mammalia; order Artiodactyla; family Bovidae; genus Bos; species Bos mutus. Next base: position 20,133,797 of record NC_091620.1, on the reverse strand, counting down.
GATTTTTTCAACCGACAGAAAAACAAAAGCTTCTAGTCGCTTACTGATCACTTAAGAAAAAAACTCAAGTACGACATCCAATTAAATGCCCTTATCGTAGACGCACAGCCACACGTCCGCATAACAGTCCTCTACTAATCACTTATTTTTTTCAAATATGTTCATCTCACATCCCAAACCCAAAACAAAATCCGTCTCCCTGCGGAGCGACGAGTTCCCCGACTCCCTTAAGACGCGTGGACTTGAAAACAAGACACCTTCCAGCCGGGGGGGGAACGGGAATGCCAGTTCGTAACACCTAAGGCGGTGGAGAAGACCCCCCGGGCCGGCACTCGGTTCGGAGACAAAGCTCAGAACCGCCCAGCCCGGTAACACACAAGAGTAGAAATCACAAAAGCTCCCCGCTCCGGGCGGGGCCCGAGAGACCCGGGAAGACGTTACAAACGGATGACACGGCGGCGGGGCCGGCGGCCGGGCCCCGCGGCGGCGATCCCCGGCCCGGCAGGGCTGCGGGCTCCGGGCCACACCGCCAAACCCCTTTTGGAACCGGCGAGCTCGCAGGCCGGGGGTTGGGGTGGGGGGATCGGCGACAATAAAAGGAGGGAGGAGTCAGCCCACCTCTCTCCCCGCGCGCGCCGCGCCGCTCGGCCCGGTGCGGGGAGGCTGCGGGCTGTGCGGCGGCTCCGCAGCGGGGCCGCGCGCCCGGGCCTCGGCGGCCGGCGGGGGTTGACGCAGCGCGGCGACCGCGGGGACCGCAACGCCGGCTCGCCTCCCACCTCCGCCCGCCCCCGCCCGGCCGCCCGCCCCCTTCCTCCGCGGTCTCGGTCCCCTCCCCGCGCCCGGCGCCGGCCGCTCTGCGTCTCACCTGCAGGTGACCTGCTTAGTCCAGCCGCCGCCGCCGCCGCCGCCGCCGCCGCCGCCGCCGCCGCCGCCGCCGTCGCTGCCGCCTCCCCCGCCCCCCGCCCCCGGGGACAGCGAGGTGACTGCGGGGATAGGGGTGGGGGAAGCCGCTGCCGCCGCCGCCGCTGCCGCTCCTGCTCCTGATGGTGTGGCTGTTGTTCCGGGAGCTGCAGCCTCCGCCATTACTGTTTATCCCACACAGCAATGGCGCCGGAACTTCCGGGATCACATAATTCCGGTCCGGCCGCGGAGAGGAGAAGGCGGCCAGGCGACGGGTGGGGAGGGGAAGGACACTGAGGCGCCCGCTCGCTCGCCTCGGCCCCGGAGTCGCGTCGACTAGCGCTCTCGCCGCTCGAACTGCTGGGCCGGGGCCCGAGCACCCACCCCGGCCCGCCCCCAGGGCCCTCTGATTGGTGGACGAGTCGGCTCCGCCCGGGAGGGGCGGGGCGAGGGCGGGCTCCCCCAGGTAAGTGCCCACCCCCGCCCCACCTACTGCCCCCAGGTTCCACGCCTAGGGAACCAAAGTCCTCATTTCAAGGGCACTCACCTCGAGGAGTCCTTCCCAGCAGAGGCTGGTGCAGTGGAGAGGCGGAACTGGGATTGGGGTCGGCGGGTCCTGGGTTTGAATCCAGACTTTCCTGGCTCTACCAGTTAACATAACTACGAACTTGGCCCGGATACCCATTCTCTCTAGCCTCAGTTTCCTTATCCGAGTAGGCTTTATATGTGGCAATTCACTGAGCTTTTAGTGCCTGGCCAGACTAAACACTTTTAACAAATGTTCTCTCCTGTTCTTCCCGTTAGCCGTGTAATCTCTCAACCCAAGAAAAAAGCAAGGTGGCTAAAGCAAAGGCTGTGCAGTCAGCTTGTGTCCCTTAACCTCTGGCCATCGCTCATTCCTAACAATGTAGTTTTGAGTCAGTTAACTTACCTCTTAGTGTTCCTCCTCTCCGTCTGTAAAATAAAAAATAATTTAAAAATAATAACAGGACCTACCCCCCCAGAGAGTCTTCCCTGGTGACTCAGATGGTAAAGAATCCGTCTGCAATGGAGGAGACCTGGCTTCGGTCCCTGGGTCAGGAAGGTCCCTGGGTTGGGAAGATCCCCTGAAGGAGGGCATGGCAAACCTCTCCAGTATTCTTGCTGAGAGAATCCGAATGGACAAGAGTCTGACGGACCACAGTCCATGGCGTCGCAAAGAGTCGGACACGACTGAGCCACTAAGCACACCTCTCTGAAGCACAACATCTCTGAAGATGATTGTGAAACTTATTAAAGTTCATGTAAAACCCTTAACAGTGTGCTTCACTACAATTTTAATAGATATTGAATAATAAAAGCTGTCTGAAATATCCCAGCTTCAAAGAGTTATTTCTAAAACTAGGAAAATTAAAAAGTATTTACTCTTACCTCCCCGTTAATGCCCTCGGTCCACTCAGATGCTGCATACTAAATCGTGACCGGTTTTCATAAGCCCTTAAATTTGCTTTTTTAAATAATCTCTTTACCTTGAGAAAGTGAAAATCCATCCCACTGATAATCAGACCACAATGTACCCAACAGACACAAACCAGGACAGTGGCAAAGCCAACAAAAAACAATGTTTCCCTCAAGGCCACAGCATGGCTACAAAATGACTGACAATCCCCTTTTGAGAAAATGCAGCATTTTACTAATGACTTGCCCAGCCCCGCTTCATTTCTCCCTCCACTACCGAGTCCAAGCTCAATCCGCTTGCTGATGACAGGCCGATAAACTGGGAGATGAGGTGTAGAGGCCAGGAATAGGAAAGTGTCACCTGTGGACCGCGGTGATAGCAGACTAGGCCCCTGAAACACCATCCTATGGGGGCCTGGATGCCCGTTTCTTTTATAGAACAGGGAGAGACTGGAGGTGAGGAAGTAAAGTAGCTTTATCTTGCAAAATAGGAGGGGCTGTGTTAATCACTTTTTTTCTTGCAGCCATTGACAGGTGGGCATGGTCAGATGGTCTCCTAGTGAGTGGAACCAAGCCACCTTAGTTTAACTTTCAGCAGAGGGCAGGGTTCCCTGAGGCAGGCCATAATGTATGATTATAACAAGAGCAATGACAATCAAGGTTTAAGTCAAAGAATCAGATCCAACATGGAGTCAGACTTGGCTCTTCCCTGTTACCTGAGCACCCAAAGATTTATAAGATACCCAGTTCCTAAACTGCTGCACCTCACAACAGCACCCAGCCCAGAGCTGGTCTTCTATCTGCTTGTGCTGTTATCCAAAAAGAGCTTCAATCCTGTGAGAAGCCCCTCCTTACTCCCTTTTCCAAGATGCCCACCTTCCTCCCCCATGTGGCCTCCCCTGCTGCAGCAAGTCAACCTCTTTGTTGGACTACAGGTGTGTTCCTATATCTGTTAGGGTTTACCTGTTAAGTAACATTTTTCTCGGGGCGGGGGGGGGGCAGGGGACACACACTGCACTGCCTGAGAGGTCTTAGTTCCCCCACCAGGAATCGAACTTGTGCCCCTACAGTGCAATTGCGGCGTCTTAACTACTGGACTGCCAGGGAAGTCTTTGCTCTATTTTTTATTGCATAGTTTTCACCTTCTAATTACTACAGAATTTGCTTTTTTTTTTTTTTTTTTGATCTGTTTCTCCTAGCTAGAATATAAGCTCTGTAAGGCCAGGGATCTTTGCCTATTTTGTTCTGCTATATCACAAGTCTCTAGAACTGTGTGCAGCATATAATAGTTGCTCAATAAAATATTTGGGCTATGGGTGAAAGAATTCTCTGATGTTAGAAAAGTTACTATGCCTTGTTTCACCATCTATACCAATAGGAATAATGATGTTTGTCTTATTGGGAAACAAAACAAACAGTCATCTCTTTCTCCAGGAGAACATTTTAGCACAAGGGCAATCTGTGCATTTCTTCACACACAAACATTTATCAGTGATTCTGCTGAGCCAATGCTACCCAAACAGGTTATATAGGAATCATGAGTAAGTTTTAGTGCTTGAACATAGTAGCCATGTGACACTGGGCAAATTCCTGCCTTAATTAAGGCAGGTGAAGTAAGTCTAGTAGTACACCTTCCTTATAAGTATTTAATGAGTTTAAATACATATATATATATATGGCTCAAGGAACAGTCCTGGATGTAGTAACCGCTAGGTAAGTGTTTTCTATTGTTTTCATTAATGTTGTTATATGATAGCAAAAAGGGTTGCCAGATTTAGCAAATAAAAATACAGGATGCTCAGTTAAATTTGAACTTCAGATAAATAACAAATTGAGTTTCAGTGTAAGTATAATCCCAAATATTGCATGGGATATATACATAGAGCATTAGCTGTTTGTCTGAATTTCCATTACAACTCAGAATCCTGTATTTTATCTGGCAGCCCTACATCAGAACAATACTTGGAGCTTTTCAAAGGCCTTTTGCCCACCTTGTCTGTTTTGTTTCACAATAAGTTTTTGAAGTTGGACAAGCACAGATGTTGCCCCTTTAAATATGAGAAGATGAAGTTGGAGAGACAGGCAGAGATGCTGTGTAGGATCACACAGGCTGTGAGTGACGGAGGAGAGCTTGAATCTTGGGAATTTTAGCGGTGAGGCTAGTGTTCCTTCCCCTACTGGTGCTGTTAGGCTCCCCCCAGATGAAATTTTTAATTTAAAAGGGAAGACTACAGAGTGGCGGACGAAGAAGGCAGCACCCCACTCCAGTACTCTTGCCTGGAAAATCCCATGGATGGAGGAGCCTGGAAGGCTGCAGTCCCTGGGGTCACTGAGGGTCTGACACGACTGAGCGACTTCACTTTCACTTTTCACTTTTCACTTTCATGCATTGGAGAAGGAAATGGCAATCCACTCCAGTGTTCTTGCCTGGAGAGTCCCAGGGATGGGGGAGCCTGGTGGGCTGCCGTCAATGGGGTCGCACAGAGTCGGACAAGACTGAAGCGACTTAGCAGCAGCAGCAGCACAGAGTGAGGAAGCAGAAGCAATCCCACTTATTGGTGTCTGCTGAGTGCTACAAAATTAAAGAAAGTATAACAGATAGGGCTGGCACCCTGCCAAGCCAAGAGGACTCTATTGCCTGAGCAGGTCTACTTGATACTATGTTGCACAAACTTTGATAATCTTAATGTGGAAACTCTACACCATAAACACCAATATCAATCTTCCTGTTATTTTCTTTCCAAAGGGAGTTTAAATAATGATTTGGTTCCTGTAAAAACACTTTATATTTTCACATAGGTCAATGGTTCCCTGGTTTTTTCAGTCTAAGTATCCTCTCCCACAGTCTATGAATTATTTTGTATTAAATGCTTTGCTACTTTTTGGTTTATAGAAAAAGAGTTTTCTTGTATGGGACTTCCCTGGCCGTCCAGTGGTTAAGACTCCATGCTTCCACTGCAAGGAGCATAAGTTCAATCCCTACCGGGGAAACTAAGATAGAGCATGCCTTGTGTAGCATGGCAAAAAAAAAAAAAAAAAAAAACACTACAGTAATACAGTCATGTGACTAAATATTTTTAGATGTAGAAAAGGGCATGATAAAGATTCTCTCCTTGACCACATTCTGCTCAGGACCTGCTAAACTTTTCAATGAGGCATCAATGTTTGTATGTCCACAATTTTAGCAAGAATCCTCTTAAATTGGTTTAGCCAGAATCCTCCATACTGTATATGAGATCCCCCTCCATATCTGATCAGATGGTGGCTCAGATGGTAAATCGTCTGCCTACAGTGCCCGTGACCCGGGTTCAATCCCTGGGTCAGAAAGATCTCCTGGAGAAGGAAATGGCAACCCACCCCAGTATTCTTGCCTGGAAAATCCTATGGACAGAGGAGCCTGGTAGGCTACAGTCCATGGGGTCACAGAGTCGGACATAACTGAGCAACTTCACTTTCACTTTCTTTCACCATCTCAGGTAATATCTCATGCCCTGGCCTGCCTTCACTAAGAATCCTGTTATGTCACTTTAACCAGAATCCCAATCCTCCTTTCTTGTTAGAATGTTCCATCCAGTTAACCCCCTCACCCCTCATTCTGCTCCTTGGCTATAAATTGTTAACAATCTTTTAGTGCTTCAATTAATATTTTATATATGATATTTTGCACATGTGAGATTATGTCTGTAGGATAAATTCCTAGAACTGGCATTGCTGAGTCAAAGAGAATGGGGGTCAGTGACAGTCACAGGTTTGATGAAAGCATCTTCCAATATGCGGACCCACCAACAATGTATAAGGACCCTGCCTGCAAATACCCTTTCAAGCCAAAATAGCCATCAAATTTTGGGATATTAGCAATCAGGTGGGGAAATAACATTTTAGTGTAGTTTGGGGGGTTTTTTAGTGCAGTTTTAATTTTTATTTCTCTATTTTAATTTTTTTCCCTTTTTCTTTCTTTTTTTTCAAATTTTATGTGTGTGTGTGTGTGTGTGTGTGTGTTCTTCCTCTGTGTCAGGTGATTTGCGTGATTTTAGTCCCTGACCAGGGATTGAACTCTTGCCTTTGGCAATGAAAATACAAAGTCCTAATGGTGCTGAAAACGCTGCCTCTCTGCACTGGAGCTGGATTATATTTTGAAGACAGAGTTTTAGACAGAGGTTTGGATGAAGTATGTACTACAAGGGCTTCCCTCGTGGCTTAGATAGTAAAAAAACCTACCAACAATGCAGGAGACACAGGGTCAGTCCCTGGGTTGGGAAGATCCCCTTGAGAAGGAAATGGCAACCTACTCCAGTATTCTTGCCTGGAGAATCCAATGGACAGAGTAGCCTCATGGGCTACCGGGTGAAGTATAAAAGGATAGTATTGTTTTGCCAAGCAAAGGGGTATACAGCAGGTTCCTGCCTCAAAAATCTGTGTGTTCCAATGCTAGATGATTTCATAAGGAGTCTTTTTTTTCCTTCAGTTCAGTTCAGTTCAGTCGCTCAGTCGTGTCCAACTCTTTGCGACCCCATGAATCACAGCACACCAGGCCTCCCTGTCCATCACCAACTCCTGGAGTTCACCCAGACCCACGTCCATCGAGTCAGTGATGCCATCCAGCCATCTCATTCTCTGCCCTCCCCTTCTCCTCCTGCCCCCAATCCCTCCCAGCATCAGAGTCTTTTCCAATGAGTCAACTCTTCGCAGGAGGTGGCCAAAGTACTGGAGTTTCAGCTTCAGCATCATTCCCTCCGAAGACATCCCAGGGCTGATCTCCTTCAGAATGGACTGGTTGGATCTCCTTGCAGTCCAAGGGACTCTCAAGAGTCTTCTCCAACACCACAGTTCAAAAGCATCAATTCTTCGGCGCTCAGCCTTCTTCAGTCCAGCTCTCACATCCATACATGACCACAGGAAAAACCATAGCCTTGACTAGATGGACCTTTGTTGGCAAAGTAATGTCTCTGCTTTTGAATATGCTATCTTGGTTGGTCATAACTTTCCTTCCAAGGAGTAAGCATCTTTTAATTTCATGGCTGCAGTCACCATCTGCAGTGATTTTGGAGCCCAGAAAAATAAAGTCTGACACTGTTTCCACTGTTTCCCCATCTATTTCCCATGAAGTGATGGGACCGGATGCCATGATCTTCGTTTTCTGAATGTTGAGCTTTAAGCCAACTTTTTCACTCTCCACTTTCACTTTTACCAAGAGGCTTTTGAGTTCCTCTTCACTTTCTGCCATAAGGGTGGTGTCATCTGCATATCTGAGGTTATTGATATTTCTCCCGGCAATCTTGATTCCAGCTTGTGTTTCTTCCAGTCCAGCGTTTCTCATGATGTACTCTGCATGTAAGTTAAATAAACAGGGTGATAATATACAGCCTTGACATACTCCTTTTCCTATTTGGAACCAGTCTGTTGTTCCATGTCCAGTTCTAACTGTTGCTTCCTGACCTGCACAGAGGTTTCTCAAGAGGCAGGTGGTCTGGTATTCCCATCTCTTGAAGAATTTTCCACAGTTTGTTGTGATCTGCACAGTCAAAGGCTTTGGCGTAGTCAACAAAGCAGAAATAGATGTTTTTCTGGAACTCTCTTGCTTTTTCCATGATCCAGCGGATGTGGGCAATTTGATCTCTGGTTCCTCTGCCTTTTCTAAAACCAGCTTGAACATCAGGAAGTTCACGGTTCACGTATTGCTGAAGCCTGGCCTGGAGAATTTTGAGCATTACTTTACTTTATTATTAATTTTATTTTCATTTTTTGGCTATGCCACTTGAGATCCTAATTCCCTGAGTAGGGAGAGAACCTGTACCCCCTACGTTGAAAGTGCAGAGTCCTAAACACTAGACCACCAGGGAAGTCCCTGACAAGGAGTTTTATAACAATACTTTAAGGGTAGATAGCATCACAGACTTAAGGACGTGAATTTGAGCAAACCTCAAGAGGTAGTAGAGGACAGAGGAGCCCGACATGCTGCACTCCATGGGGTTACAGAGCCTTGGACAACAATTTCAAGGGTGGGGTTGCTGACAAGCTTAGGGTGTGGGCAGGGTCCTCTAATCCTGATGAGCTTCTCTGCTTCCTTTACTCTAGCACAGGTGGTTTCAAACAGCAATGCTGAAGAAGCTGATGTTGAAGACCTACAAGACCTTCTAGAATTAATACCCAAAAAAGATGTCCTTTTCATGATCAGATCAGATCAGATCAGTCGCTCAGTCGTGTCCAACTCTTTGCGACCCCATGAACCGCAGCACACCAGGCCTTCCTGTCCATCACCAACTCCCGGAGTTCACCCAGACCCACGTCCATCGAGTCAGTGATGCCATCCAGCCATCTCATCCTCTGCCCTCCCCTTCTCCTCCTGCCCCCAATCCCTCCCAGCAACAGAGTCTTTTCCAATGAGTTAACTCTTCGCATGAGGTGGCCAAAGTACTGGAGTTTCAGCTTTAGCATCATTCCTTCCAAAGAAATCCCAGGGCTGATCTCCTTCAGAATGGACTGGCTGGATCTCCTTGCAGTCCAAGGGACTCTCAAGAGTCTTCTCCAACACCACAGTTCAAGAGCATCAATTCTTCGGCGCTCAGCCTTCTTCACAGTCCAACTCTCACATACATACATGACCACAGGAAAAACCATAGCCTTGACTAGACGGACCTTTGTTGGCAAAGTAATGTCTCTGCTTTTGAATATGCTCTCTAGGTTGGTCATAACTTTCCTTCCAAGGAGTAAGTGTCTTATGATTTCATGGCTGCAGTCACCATCTGCAGTGATTTTGGAGCCCAGAAAAATAAAGTCTGACACTGTTTCCACTGTTTCCCCATCTATTTCCCATGAAGTGATGGGACCGGATGCCATGATCTTCGCTTTCTGAATGTTGAGCTTGAAGCCAACTTTTTCACTCTCCACTTTCACCTTCATCAAGAGGCTTTTTAATTCCTCTTCACTTTCTGCCATAAGGGTGGTGTCATCTGCATATCTGAGGTTATTGATATTTCTCCCAGCAATCTTGATTCCAGCTTGTGTTTCTTCCAGTCCAGCATTTCTCATGATGTACTCTGCATATAAGTTAAATAAGCAGGGTGATAATATACAGCCTTGACATACTCCTTTTCCTATTTGGAACCAGTCTGTTGTTCCATGTCCAGTTCTAACTGTTGCTTCCTGACCTGCACAGAGGTTTCTCAAGAGGCAGGTCAGGTGGTCTGGTATTCCCATCTCTTTCAGAATTTTCCACAGTGTATTGTGATCCACACAGTCAAAGGCTTTGGCATAGTCAATAAAGCAGAAATAGATGTTTTTCTGGAACTCTCTTGCTTTTTCCATGATCCAGCGGATGTGGGCAATTTGATATTTGGTTCCTCTGCCTTTTCTAAAACCAGCTTGAACATCAGGAAGTTCACGGTTCACGTATTGCCTTTTCATTATAGGGCACTGGAATGCAAAAGTAGGAAGTCAGGGGTACCTAGAGCAACAGCAAATTTGGCCTTGGAGTACAAAATGAAGCAAGGCAAAGGCTAGTAGAGTTTTGCCAAGAGAACACACTGGTCATAGCAAACACCCTCTTTCAACAACACAAGAGGAGATTCTATGCATGGACATAACCAGATGGTCAATACTGAAATTAGATTGATTATATTCTTTCCAGCAAAAGTTGGAGAAGCTCTCTACATTCAGCAAAAACAAGACTGGAAGCTGACTGTGGCTCAGATCATGAACTCCTTATTGCAAAATTCAAACTTAAATTGAAGAAAGTAGGGAAAACCCCTAGACCATTCAGGTATGACCTAAACCAAATCCCTTATGATATACAGGAGAAGTGACAAACAAATTCAAGGGATTAGATCTGATAGACAGATTGCCTGAAGAACTATGGATGGAGGTTGTGACATTGTATAGGAGGCAGTGATCAAGACCATCCCCAAGAAAAAGAAATGCAAAAAGGCAAAATGGTTGCCTGAGGAGGCCTTACAAATAGCTGAGAAAAGAAGAGAAGTCAAAGGCAAAGGAGAAAAGGAAAGATATACCTATTTGAATGCAGAGTTCCAAAGAATAGGAAGGAAAGATAAAGCCTTCCTCAGTGATCAGTGCAAAGAAATAGAGGTAAACAATAGAATGGGAAAGACTAGAGGTCTCTTCAAGAAAATTAGAGATACCAAGGGAACATCTCATGTAAAGATGGGCACAATAAAGGACAGAAATGGTATGGACCTAACAGAAGCAGAAGATATTAAGAAGAGGTGGCAAGAATACACAGAAGAACTCTACAAAAAGATCTTCATGACCCAGATAACCATCATGGTGTGATCAGTGAACTAGAGCCAGACATCCTAGAATGCAAAGTCAAGTGGGCCTTAGGAAGCATCACTATGAACAAAGCTAGTGGAGGTGATGGAATTCCAATTGAGTTATTTCAAATCCTAAAAGATGATGCTGTGAAAGTGCTGCACTCCATATGCCAGCAAATTTGGAAAACTCAGCAGTGGCCACAGGACTAGAGAAGGTCATTTTCATTTTAATCCCAAAGAAAAGTAATGCCAAAGATTGTTCAAACCACCACACAATTGCACCCATCTCACACGCTAGCAAAGTAATGCTCAAAATTCTCCAGGCTAGGCTTCAACAATATGTGAACCGTGAACTTCCAGATGTTCAAACTGGATTTAGAAAAGGTAGAGGAACCAGAGATTAAATTGCCAACATCTGTTGGATCATAGAAAAAGCAAGAGAGTTCCAGAAGAACATCTACTTCTGCTTTATTGACTATACCAAAGCATTTGACTGTGTGGATCACAATGAACTGTGGAAAATTCTGAAAGAGATGGGAATACCAGAGCACCTGACCTGCCTCCTGAGAAATCTATATGCAGGTCAAGAAGCAACAGTTAAAACTTTGCATGGAACAACAGACTGGTTCCAAATTGAGAAAGGAGTATGTCAAGGCTGTATCTTGTCACCCTGCTTATTTAACTTAGATGCAGAGTACATCATGCAAATTGCAGGGCTGGATGAAGCACAAGCTGGAATCAAGATTTCTGGGAGAAATATAAATAACCTTAGATATGCAGATGATACCACCCTTATGGCAGGAAGCAAAGAACTAAAGAGCCTCTTTATGAAAGCGAAAGAGGAGAGTGAAAAAGCTGGCTTAAAAGTCAATATTCAGAAAACTAAGTTCGTGGCATCCATTCCCATCACATCTTGGCAAATAGATGAGGAAAAATGGAAACAGTGAGAGACTTTATTTTGGGGGGCTCCAAAATCACTGCAGATGGTGACTGCAGCCATGAAATTAAAAGACGCTTGCTCCTTGGAAGAAAAGCTTTGACCAACCCAGACAGCATATTAAAAAGCAGACATGACTTTGCTAACAAAGGTCCATCTAGTCAAAGCTATGGTTTTTCCAGTAGTCATGTATGGATGTGAAAGTTGGACTATAAAGAAAGCTGAGTACTGAAGAATTGATGCTTTTGAACTGTGGTGTTGGAGAAGACTCTTGAGAGTCCCTTGGTCTGCAAGGAGATCCAACCAGGCAAACCAAAGGAGATCAGTCTTGAATATTCATTGGAAGGACTGATGTTGAAGCTGGAGCTCCAATACTTTGGCCACCTGATTCGAAGAACTGACTCATTGGAAAATACCCTGATACTGGGAAAGATTGAAGGCTGGGGGAGAAGGGGATGACAGAGGATGAGATGGTTGGATGGCATTACCGCCTCCATGAATATGAGTTTGAGTAAGCTCCAGGAGTTGGTGATGGACAAGGAAGCCTGGCATGCTGCAGTCCATTGGGTAGCAAAGAGTTGGACACAACTGAGCCACTGAACTGAACTGAGGTGGTTTCATGGCTGCTCCTCCCTTGATTAGCAACTGTTTGAATCCACTGTTTGGAATTTAGGAAAGGGCATGAAGGCTGGAGTCTTGCCTACAGGAAATGGGACAAAAAAGGCTTCCAAGCTCAGGAGTCCACAGACATCCCCCCACCCCACCCCATTCCTGAGAGGGAAACAGGCGGGAAGGCCATGGGTCTCCAAACGGAATAAATAGGCTGCAAGTGTCTCTTAAAATTCTGTGTTGCTCTGACAACACCTGGTTCCACCTGAACTTAACTTTTCTCAAACCTGAAGCTAACCAATGCATTTTTCTCATGGAATGGTTTTTCTTAAGCTATGTTAATGAAATTATGTGTTTGTTTTGGAATTTGCCTTTCTTCAAAATGGTTCCACCTAAGACTAACTTTTCTCCTTTTCTCAAACCGTGGGCTGATAATAGCTTAACAAACCAGTATTCATATCAATTGTTTTATGGCTGGGGATGACACACCTCCTGCCATCCTATCTCAAAAATGCCTATTGTGGGAGAGGGGCCTGGTGAAACTCCCTCAGCCTTGAGGTGTCTCCCTTATCTGATTAAGAGCTTTCTAACAGACAGAAACAGCTGCTAAAAGTAGCATGGGGGGCACTCTCAGTCCCTTTTCTGATGCCTATGCCAGAAGCTTTTTCTGTCCCTTTTTCACTTCAATAGAACTCTGCTATACAAAAGCTCTTGAGTGATCGAGCCTGGTCTCTAGTCCCAAAGCGAAATCTTCTTTGGAGATCAGGAATCCTACACCATTCACCATAAGCTATCATTCTCCCACCCCGTTCCCCTCCCCCTGTTTTCCTAAGCACTGGATCACCGGAGAAGTCTTTCTTTATAAAAATTGAAGTGCAGTTGATTTACAGTTAACTTCCATTCCTCCTAATCCTCGTAGGTTTTGGAAATATTTTATTTCCTTTTCTATCTCTTCACATCCTTTACCTATTTTTCCATTTAGATCATTTATAAGTGAAATTAAGGAAATTGGCATTTTCTTTCTCATGAACTACAAATTCATGAGTTTGTTTGTTGTTGGTATTGATTTTCCTTCTGAGTTTTGCCACGTGGATTTTTTTTTTTAATGCAGTTTAACTCCGTGGTTTCTGGATTTTGTATCATAGTTATAAAAGTCTTCCTCTCCCCAAGATTACTGAAGTAGTCACCTGTGTTTTGTTTTATTTTTTTCCCTAGTAATTTTATGGTCGAGTTTGCTATATTTAAATTCATGACCCTTTTGTAGTTTGTCCAGTTTCAAGGTGTTAGGTGTGACAGCTTTAATTTTTCCCAGATGGTTCCCCAGTTGTCTCAACACCATTTATTGAACAGTTTACCTTTTCTTCACTGACTTGAGATGCCATCTTTATGGCATATTAAATTCACAAATCTGGGTGAACTTTCTGTTCTCTTTGTTTAAATTCCAGTGCCCTTTGTTATTGAAGGTATATAATATCTGTTGCTGCTGCTAAGTCACGTCAGATCAGATCAGATCAGTCGCTCAGTCGTGTCCGACTCTTTGCGACCCCATGAATCACAGCACACCAGGCCTCCCTGTCCATCACCAACTCCCGGAGTTCACTCAGACTCACGTCCATCGAGTCAGTGATGCCATCCAGTCATCTCATCCTCTGCCCTCCCCTTCTCCTCCTGCCCCCAATCCCTCCCAGCATCAGAGTCTTTTCCAATAAGTCAAATCTTCGCATGAAGTGGCCAAAGTACTGGAGTTTCAGCTTCAGCATCATTCCTTCCAAAGAAATCCCAGGGCTGATCTCCTTCAGAATGGACTGGTTGGATCTCCTTGCAGTCCAAGGGACTCTCAAGAGTCTTCTCCAACACCACAGTTCAAAAGCATCAATTCTTCGGCGCTCAGCCTTCTTCATAGTCCAGCTCTCACATCCATACATGACCACAGGAAAAACCATAGCCTTGACTAGACGAACCTTTGTTGGCAAAGTAATGTCTCTGCTTTTGAATATGCTCTCTAGGTTGGTCATAACTTTCCTTCTAAGGAGTAAGCGTCTTTTAATTTCATGGCTGCAGTCACCATCTGCAGTGATTTTGGAGCCCAGAAAAATAAAGTCTGACACTGTTTCCACTGTTTCCCCATCTATTTCCCATGAAGTGATGGGACCGGATGCCATGATCTTCGTTTTCTGAATGTTGAGCTTGAAGCCAACTTTTTCACTCTCCACTTTCACCTTCATCAAGAGGCTTTTGAGTTCCTCTTCACTTTCTGCCATAAGGGTGGTGTCATCTGCATATCTGAGGTTATTGATATTTCTCCCGGCAATCTTGATTCCAGCTTGTGTTTCTTCCAGTCCAGCGTTTCTCATGATGTACTCTGCATATAAGTTAAATAAACAGGGTGACAATGTACAGCCTTGACGAACTCCTTTTCCTATTTGGAACCAGTCTGTTGTTCCATGTCCAGTTCTAACTGTTGTTTCCTGACCTGCATACAAATTTCTCAAGAGGCAGATCAGGTGGTCTGGTATTCCCATCTCTTGAAGAATTTTCCACAGTTTATTGTGATCCGCACAGTCAAAGGCTTTGGCATAGTCAATAAAGCAGAAATAGATGTTTTTCTGGAACTCTCTTGCTTTTTCCATGATCCAGCGGATGTGGGCAATTTGATCTCTGGTTCCTCTGCCTTTTCTAAAACCAGCTTGAACACCAGGAAGTTCACGGTTCACATATTGCTGAAGCCTGGCTTGGAGAATTTTGAGCATTACTTTACTAGTGTGTGAAATGAGTGCAATTGTGGGGTAGTTTGAGCATTCTTTGGCATTGCCTTTCTTTGGGATTGGAATGAAAACTGACCTTTTCCAGTGCTGTGGCCACTGCTGAGTTTTCCAAATTTGCTGGCATATTGAGTGCAGCACTTTCACAGCATCATCTTTCAGGATTTGGAATAGCTCAACTGGAATTCCATCACCTCCACTAGCTTTGTTCGTAGTGATGCTTTCTAAGGCCCACTTGACTTCACATTCCAGGATGTCTGGCTCTAGGTCAGTGATCACATCATCCAACTCTGTGTGACCCCATAGATGGTACCCAACAGGCTCCTCTGTCCCTGGGATTCTCCAGGCAAGAATACTAGAGTGGGTTGCCATTTCCTTCTCCAGTGCCTGAAAATGAAAAATGAAAGTGAAGTCGTTCAGGCATGTCCGACTCTTAGTGACCACATGGACTGCAGTCTACCAGGCTCCTCCATCCATGGGATTTTCCAGGCAAGAGTACTGGAGTGGGTTGCCATTGTTAGGGCCATTATTATTTTTTCCCCTGGAGGAATGTTCTCTCATTATCTTTTACATATAAACTTAAGAATTGTATTGCCTAATTTAAAAAGTCCTGTTACTTTTATTTTTACCATTAAACATTTTGCTCCACTCCACCAATCTGCAGATAATGCTTGGAGCTTTTTTTGGCTTTTAGTGAAGTGAAATGAGGTGAAAGTCGGTCAGTCGTGTCCAACTCTTTGCGACCCCATGGACTATACAGTCCATGGAATTCTCCAGGCCAGAAGACTGGAGTGGGTAGCCTTTCCCTTTTCCAGAAGATCTTCCCAATCCAGGGATTGAACCCAGGTCTCCCGTACTCCAGGCAGACTCTTTACCAGCTGAGCCACAAGGGAAGCCCTGACCCAAAATATTTGTCAAGTAAATAAAGGAATAGATAAACGAACGGACTGATATAGGAATGAATGCAAATTTAGATTCCTGCAGGCTTGCTGTAAGCTCAAAGCTCCCTTCCTTCACTCAAAAGGACAGGAGCTATGCCCCCTCTGGTGTCTCAGCCCTTGCCCTCCTCCCCCAAGCCTTGTGGGGACAAAGTAGCTTTTGCAGCTTGAGGGCATTCTCTTAGGGAAGGGCAAAAACCCTAATAATGTTTCCAATTTCCATTCTTACCTTCTGTTTGCTAGCAAATGAGCTGGAAATCAGCAAGTTATCTCCAAAGTTCAAAAAGACCTTGGGACTCCACTAAGGGTGGGAGTGATAAAAGATCAATTTGAAAAAAGGGATTTGAAAAAAGGGCTCATAGTAAACATTGAAATTACCAAGAAGTTAGAAAACTCTTATCTGCTTTAACCTTTATTTTCTAGGATTTGTGCGAGAGTGTGTTTTAGCTATTTAAATAAATCCTACTCTCTTCTGCCCAAGCTTTCTAGGAAGAAGAGGCTGGAGAGGGCAGCCTAATCTCCACAGGGATTATCTATTTCGAAAGAATTATTGAGTCCAGACTAAGAAATGGGTGCTGAGGATGAATTTAAGAATTCCCTAAGCTGGTATTCCCTTGTGCCGAAGAACTGATGCCTTTGAAGTGTAGTGTTAGAGAAGGTTCTTGAGAATCCCTTGGACAGCACAGAGATCAAACCAGTCAATCCTAATGGAAATCAACCCTGAATATTTATTGGAAGGACTGATGCCAAAACTGAAGCTCCAATACTTTGGGCACCTGATGGGAAGAACTGACTCATTGGAAAAGACACTGATGCTGGGAAAGATCGAAGGGAGGAGAAGAAGGGGACAACAGAGAATGAGATGGTTGGATGGCATCACCGACTCCATGGACATGAGTTTGAGAAAGCTCTGAGAGTTGGTGATGGACAGGGAAGCCTGGCGTGCTGCAGTCCATGGGGTCACAGAGAGTCAGACAGGACTGAGTGACTGAGCTGAACTGAACTGAGGCTGGGTTTAACAGATACAAACTACTATGTATAAAATAGATAACCCACAAAGGCCTGCTATATGTATAGCACAGGGAACTATAGTCACTATTACATAATAATCTACAAGGGAAAGAATCTGAAAAAGAAAATGTGTGTGTGTGTGTATGTATTTCACTCTTCTGTACACCTGAAACTCACATGATATTGTAAATTAACTATACTTCCATTAAAAAAAATATTTTTTCCTAGCCTTATTTGGCTAAAATAAGGATAGGGAATAAAATAACAGAAATTTGTTCATTTGTTTATCTTTATGAGAAAAAGCCTCTTCCAGGTACAGCCTAAATGGGCATTGGTGAATGTATTCACTTATTCACTCATTTAGATAGGGTCATCAGAAAGTCTTTTCTAAGACTGATATTTGGACAGAGACCTAAAGACCTGTGAAGTGAAAATATCTCCTGCCATATTAATAAACAAGAAAATAAATAATAAAAACAAGATGTCACAGCCATCAGCGGTTTCTGGCCTCCAAATGTGAATGAGGGCTCCCAAAACTTCAATCCACTGGGCGTTGCCACCCCTGAGTGGATTGCTGAGGAGCTGGGGGAATGCAAGCAGCAGGTGAAACAGGATTGGCCTCAGAGAGCTGAAGTGCATGTGAAAGGAATGAATTCAGTGCGCCCTGAGGCTTGCATCTTCCCACACAAAGAAGGCTGAATTACTTGATACCTGACCTTTGTTGTTCAGACAGCCCTGCTCCCTTTGTTGCAAACTTGTATATAGCCTGACTTCCACTCCTTCCTCCTTGGAGCAGTTTTCTCAAAACCCCTGAGATGCTATCTCCTGGACTTAACAGAAAATAAAATAACTCTCTGCTTACAGGTTGTGACTATTATTTTTTAGTCAACAAAGAATATATATGTGTCTGTACATATAAATGTATTGTAAATCAAATATACTTCCATTAAAAAAATTTCCTAGACTTATTTGGCTAAAATAAGGCTAGGGAATAAAATAACAGAAATGTGTTTGTTTATCTCTTTAAGTTAAATTCACCCAATTCCAGTCCATTTTAGTTCACTGATTCCTAAAATGTCCATGTTCACTCTTGCCATCTCCTGTTTGACCATTTCCAATTTGCCTTGATACATGGACCTAACATTCAGGTTCCTATGCAATATTCCAGGTTCCTTTTCAGCCTTGGAATTTACTTCCATCACCAGTCACATCCACAACTGGGTGTTGTTTTTGCTTTGGCTCCAACTCTTCATTCTTTCTGGAGCTGTTTCTCCACTGATCTCCAAGAGCATACTGGGCACCTACCGACCTGTGGAGTTCATCTTTGAGTGTCCTATATTTTGCCTTTTCATACTGTTCATGGGGTTCTCAAGGCAAGAATACTGAAGTGGTTTACCATTCTCTTCTCCAGTGGACCACATTTCGTCAGAGCTCTCCACCATGATGTGTGCACATGTAGACCTGTCCACATGTTGAGAATACTCTACACATGGATATCACCAGATGGTCAATACCAAAATCAGATTGATTATATTCTTTTCAGCCCAAGATGGAGAAGCTCTATACAATCAGCAAAAATAAAACCAGGAGCTGACTGTGGCTCAGATCATGAATTCCTTACTGCCAAATTCAGACTTAAATTGAAAAAAGTAGGGAAAATCACTAGACCATTCAGGCATGACCTAAACCAAATTCCTTAAATCCCAAGCTGGATTTAGAAAAGGAAGAGGAACCAGAGATCAAATTGCCAACATCCACTGGATCATAGAAAAAGCAAGAGAGTTCCAGAAAAAAATTTGCTTCTGCTTTATTGACTATGCCAAAGCCTTTGACTATGTGGATCACAACAAACTGGAAATTTTGGGGGAATACCAGACCACCTCACCTGCCTCCTGAGAAATCTGTATGCAAGTCAAGAAGCAATAGTTAGAGCTAGACATGAAATTGTTAGGGGAAGCACACTGATTGAAACCGCCCACCCTGGCCAGGCACCCTAGTAACCATTTACATGAGTTGTTTTATGACAGGAGATCCTGATAAGGAATATGGAAGTAATAAGCCACCACCAACTGAAAGAGTTCGGGAAAGGTCGAAAGGAGACACTGCGTGTCTGTCCACTTCCCAGAAACCCTCTCGCTAGCATCCATCTTGGCTGAGTGATGCGTGCGCCACCAGGAAAGACTCTGAATTAGAATGATTGGCCAAAGACCACCCAGAAACTAATCCCATCACTATAAAACCGGAGACTGCGAGCCATGCGGCAGAGCAGTTCTCTTGGGTTTCCTTACCCTATTGCTCTCCACCCGGGTGCCCTTGCCCAATAAAATCTCTTGCTTTGTCAACACATGTGTCTCTTCAGACAATTCATTTCCGAGTGTTAGACAAGAGCCCAGTTTCGGGCCCTGGAAGGTGTCCCCTTCCTGCAACAAAACTACAGACTGGTTCCAAATTGGGAAAAGAGTACGTCAAGGCTGTATAGTGTCACCCTGCTTATTTAACTTCTATGCAGAGTACATTATGTGAAATTCTGGGCTGGATGAAGCACAAGCTGGAATAAAAATTGCTGGGAGAAATATCAATAACCTCAGATATGCAGATGACACCACCCTTATGGCAGAAAGTAAAGAACCAAAGAACCTCTTGATGAAAGTGAAAGAGGAGAGTGAAAGAGTTGAATTGAAACTCATCATTCAGAAAACTAAGATCATGGCACCTGGTCCCATCACTTCTTGGCAAATAGATGGGGAAACAATGGAAATAATGAGAGACTTTGTTTTTGGGGTTCCAAAATCACTGCAGATGGTGACTGCAGTCATGAAATGAAAAGACGCTTGCTCCTTGGAAGAAAAGCTATGACCAACCTAGACAACATATTCAAAAGCAGAGACATTACTTTGCCAACAAAGGTCCATTTAGTCAAAGCTACGGTTTTTCCAGTAGTCATGTATGGATGTGAGAGTTGGACTGTGAAGAAAACTGAGTGCCGAAAAATTGATTCTTTTGAACTGTGGTGTTGGAGAAGACTCTTGAGAGTCCCTTGGACTGCAAGGAGATCCAACCAGTCCATCCTAAAGGAGACCAGTCCTGGATGTTCATTGAAAGGACTGTTACTGAAACTGAAGCTCTGATACTTTGGGTACCTCATGCGAAGAACTGACTCACTGGGAAAGACTCTGATGCTGGGAAAGTTTGAAGGCTGGAGGAAAAGGGGATGACAGAGGATGAGATGGTTGGATGGCATCACCACCTCCATGAACATGAGTTAGAGTAAGCTCTGGGAGTTGGTGATGGACAGGGAAGCCAAGCCTGGTGTGATGCAGTCCATTGGGTAGCAAAGAGTTGGACTCAACTGAGCGACTGAACTGACTGACTGATCTTTTTGAGAAAAAGCCTCTTCCAGGTACAGCCTAAATGGGCATTGGTGAATGCATTCACTTATTCATTCATTTAGATGAGTTTATCAGGGAAGTGTTTTCTAAGACTGATATTTGAACAGAGACCTAGTGAATTCAAAAGAACAAGCCAATTTAAAATCTAAAGGAAGAGGGTACAAGACAGAAAGGGCGAGTGTAGCAGCCCTCAGATGGTAACATGCATAGTGTAGTCTAGGAATGGCCGATCCCAGGGTGGCTGGAGCCCATTGAGTCACGCTGAATGTGGCAGAGACAGGGCAGCTGGGTAGGGAGCAATGGGGAGAGAGGGACAGAGTCCTCAGGAGCAGATTCCTCCTGACATCCTTTCATCCACCTCTCATCCTTTGGATGAGAATCTACCAGCCAGGCGGAAGTTATCAAACCCAGTGAAACTGAGCCAAAGCAGGGGTCACCCTAGGGTGGCTACTTGAAGGGGGAGGAGACAGGGATGTTGTGAGTAGGGGGTAGGGACAACACAGACCCCTTAATCACAGGTATAGAGCATCTGTTTAGCTTTCTGTCTGTTTATACTTTTGGCTTCACACTAATCAGGGAGCTTTTATCTGAAGGATTAGACCAATGCATTCTGAATTTGGTGGTTATTATGCAGGGAAAGAAACTTTCTCTACTCTCTTAGGTTCATTAAGTAGGACATGCTAATTAAACTGATAAAAGACTGGTTAACAGGAAAAAAGAGTTTGTTTTATATGCATAAGAGTAGTTGGTGCCTTAAATGGTTAAAAGTTTATATACCTAACTTAGTAGGGAGGGCGAGAGAAGGCTTTTATGGGAAAAGCCCAATAGATTTCTTGAGGGAAGCCCAGTGGGTTTTTAGGAGAACAGGTGAGAGATAAGAAGGTTGTGGTAATGCTTGTCTACATGGGGATGCACAGTATTTCTGTCTTCTTAAGGGTCATTAAGTGGATTTATGGTATCCTCATTGCCTAGAAATTGCTGCTTTTAGTCAGATAAGGAAAGCTGGGGAAAGGTTTTTTTCTGCATCTGTTGAGTTTCAGATGTCTTCAGCTTAAAGTCACCTTTACATCCAGAAAGGATCCCCACATTTTCTAAAGTATATCTCATGGTATCTTGCACCTATTGTTCAAACAAGAAAAGTACACGTATGATTGACAGATAAAACCAGCGCTCAGTGATTAGAGGGCTGAGCAGAGAATACTTGCATTTCTATGTCCTCCGAGGACTGCTGGACAAGGAAATAGCAATCCACCCCAGTATTCTGGCCTGGAGAATTCCAAAGACAGAGGAGCCTGGTGGGCAGCAGTCCACGGGATCACATAGAGGCGCACACGACTGAGTGACTAACACTTCCCAGGACTGGAATCTGAGCTCCCAGGACTCACCCCTGGAGCGAAGAAGCAGATGGCCTGCCCCTTAGCCTGCAGGGGAGCCTTTAGCTCATAGACCCCACCTCAGCTCAGTGTCTACAGCCCCTCTCACAGCACCAGCCAGCCTCCTGGACACTGGTCCCGTCACAGGACCACCAGCAAGGCCCAGGGCTACAGATAACTTCCTCTTCCTCTCTTCCCACAGCCTCCATCACCCCACCCCTTACTCCCCGCCCCCAAGCCTAAATCCTGGCCTGTTTGTTTTCATTTCTTTTTGGCTGCTCTAGGTCTTCGTTGCTGCACGTGGGCTTTCTCCTGTTGAGGTGAGGGTGCGGGGCTGCCCTCCACTTGCGGTGCTCAGGCTTCTCATTGTGGTGGCCTCTCTCGTTGTGGAGCAGCGGCTCATCTAATATGACTGGTGTACTTTGAAGAAGAGGCACTTAGGACCCAGACACAAAAAGGAAAGACGAGGAAAAGACAGGGTCCATCTGCAAGTCAGGAAGAGAGGCCTCAGAAGAAAGCAACCCTGGGACTGGCAGCCTCCCAAACTGTGAGACTGGACGGCAAGAAGATCCAACCAGTCCACTCTAAAGGAGATCAGACATGGGTGTTCATTGGAAGGACTGATGCTGAAGCTGAAGCTCCAATACTTTGGCCACCTGATGCGAAGAGCTGACCTATTGGAAAAGACCCTGATGCTGGTATTGCAAGAAAGGGGACCCCTTCCAGGGCCTGAAAGTGGGTGTTTGTCTAACACTCGGAAATGGATTGTCCAAGGAGACACCTGTGCTGCCAAAGCAAGACATTTTATTAGTAAGGGCTCCTGGGCAGAGAGCATTAGGGTAAGGGAACCCAGGAGAACCGGTCTGCCATGTGGCTGAGTCTTGGGTTTTCTGGTGATTAGTTTCCAGTTGTCTTTAGTTAATCATTCTGATTCAGAGTCCTTCCTGGTGGTGCACATCTTGTTCAGTCAGGATGGATGCCAGCAAGGATTCTGGGAGGTAGTTGGACATGTGGTGTCTCCTTTTGATATTTCCTGAATTCTTTCAGTTGGCGGTGGCTTATTAGTTCAGAGTTCCTTACCAGGACCTCCCATCATAAAACAACTCATGCAAATGGTTACTGTGGTGCCTGGCCAGGGTGCGCGGTTTCTGTCAGTGTGCTTCCCCTAACACTGGGAAAGATAGAGGTAGGAGAAAGGGACGACAGAGGATGAGATGGCTGGATATCATCACCGACTCAATGGACATGAGTTTGAGCAAGCTCCAGGAGACAGTGAAGGACGGGGAAGCCTGGCATGCCGCAGTCCATGGGGTTGCAGAGTCGACATGACTTAGCAACTAAGTAACAACAACCGTGAGATGATAAATTTACATTGTTTAAGTTGCCTAGTCTGCGGTACTTTGTTATGGCCGCCCTAGCAAACTAAGGCAGGCCCCTACATACCCCTCTAACTCCACCGTCTCTACAAACTCCCTTTTGTCAGTTTCCAGAACTTGCCTTGCTCCCTCCCACCATGTACCATGTACAAAAGCTGTACCAAGCCAATCCCAACCTTCTCTCTCCTGCTCATTCCCACCACTGAAGTGCAATACTAACTTTCCCAGCATCCCTTGCAGTAAGTGATGGCCATATGATTGTTCATGGGTGCGTAGTTGCTCAGTCGTGTCTGACTCTGTGACTCCATGGACTGTAGCCCACCAGTTCCTCTGTCCATGGGATTTCCCAGGTAAGAACACTGGAGTGGGTTATCATTTCCTCCTCCAGGGTGGATTTTCCTGACCCAGGGATCAAACCCACATCTCCTGCATTTCCTGCATTGGCAGGCAGATTCTTTACCACTGAGCCACCTGGGAAGCCCAGTCATATGACCAGCTCTGGCCAATGAGCTGTGAGGGGAAGGATGTGAGCAGCCCTGTTGCAAAGATGTCCTGGGTTTTCTGGAGAAGTGACAGCCTTCTGTTTGGTCCTCTCTGCCTCCTGACTTTGAAAACCATCCTGGTGTTTAGAGCTAGACCCACAAGAGACCCAGTTGGAGCACAAGAAGTAACATACAGAAGATGGTGGAACAGAGAGCAGAAAAGCCTAAAAGACAGACTGCAGCAGCTAGACCAGTGCCAGCAGACACCAACTCCATATTTCCTGTTGTGGGAAAAAATAAAATGGTTTAAGCCACTGGCAGTCAGATATTCCATTTCTAACCAATGTATGACATGAGGCTTTGCACATGCTGTTCCCTGTTTCTGGAATGTTAGTCCCTTCTCTCCCCCACCTCAGCTCAAGTATCACTTTCTTGGGGAAATGTTCTGTAAGCTCCTGACCAAGTCCAGCCCCTCTGATCCACTTTCACCCTCCAATTCCCTGTCCTTCATAACACCCATTATGATGGCAACAGTAGGTGTGTTTGTATGTAATTATTTGAATGTCGGTCTTACCCTCAAAATCTCTTGAGAGCGTGACTGTATTTATATTTGTTCACTGTTGTACCTCTAGTATCTATCACTCAGTATGTGTAGAATGAATGAATGAATGAGAGTCAACAAGATGCAATCCCAGAGCATGCATTCACTCAAACTAGAGCGGTGTGAGGCACATCATTGCCATTCATGAATATGTATCTAATGAGTGAATGAATGAGTGAATGAATGGGAGAAACAAAGGCTAAAAGAAACAGCACCTGATTTCTAGGAGTTTAGAACTCACCCCAAAGCAGGACGTTTTACTGGGAATGTGCAGCCCTAGAGGCATCTGCAAGATGCTTCATGAATCAGAGGGGCAGCCTTGATACCAGACTGCTGAGAGCAGGGTTAGCAGTGGCAGATGCTGCCTGGGCTGAGTTTTGAGTGAGCTGAGTCAGATGGCAGACACAGGCGCGGAGCTCAGGGATGAGCTGGTGGAGGAGGAAGCTGCGAGGAGTTCCGCATTCACTTTTGGAGGCTGCAGCCAGCTTGCGGGGAGGTGGGGAGGACACGGAGGGGTCGGACATGGTCCTGCAGGCAGTGGGGAGCCCCCCACCCTGGAGCCTGGCGCTGGTGGACAGATCACAGTCTAGCAGTGGGAGAAATGAACCTCTGAGTCCTGCAGCTGTTAACATTCACAGTGGGTTCCTACCCTTTTAACTGGATGGTTCCGAGTCCCAGGCAGTTTTCTCCATACAGGCTGTCCCAGAAAACAGATTAACCCTGTTACTGAGGGAAACAGGGCCTGACCATTCATCAGGGACTCTGGACTTCCCTGCAGTTTCTCTTCCCCAGGCCAGACCAGAAGGCCAGGTCTCTTTAAAATCCACAGGGACCATGCTGACTCCAGTTTTCCATGCATTCACCCTCAGGGGTTATCTCCTACCTTAAAAAAAAAAAAAACCCTACTATATATAAAGTAGATAACTGACAAAGACCTTCTATATAACACAGGGAACTATACTGAATACTTTGTAATAACCTATAAGGGAAAAGAGTCTGAAGAAAAAATAGATACATGTATGTATAACTGAGTCACTTTGCTGTACACCTGAAACTAACAACACTGTAAATCCACTATTCTTCAATAATATTAATATATATATATAGCTCCTACTGAAAAAAAATCCCAGGTATCTTTTGTATGTTTGTTTTAATATTTATTTATTTTATTTGGCTACGTGGGATCTTATTTGCGGCATGTGGGGTCTTTAGCTGTGGCGTGTGAACTCTTAGTTGCGGCATTAGGGATTTCATTCTCTGACCAGGGATGGAACTCAGGACCTTGCACTGGGAGCTTGGAGTCTTAGCCAACGGACAACCTGGGAAGTTCTCCTTCTCTACTGTTTATACCCAGGCCTTTTCAGCCCCCGTAATTGCTGTGCCTCCAGCCACTGCTCTTATAGCCTATTCTCTGACCACAACCTGTATCTCCCCTTCAAAATTCTCAGTTCTGGGATTTCAGGGACAATAATCCTTTGAGCCTGAGACCCACCCCACTCCCCACAAAAATGCCATTTGTTGAAAAATCTTCTTGCTAGGTGATCAGTTATTGCTGTTTAGTTGTGTCTGACTCTTTTGCAACCCCATGGACTAAAGCCCACCAGGCTCCTCTGGCCATGGGATTTTCCAGGCAAGAATACTGGAGTGAGTTGCCATTTTCTTCTCTACTGCTTATCAGATCCTCCCCTAAATCAATGAAGGGCTGCAGTCTTTAAATAGAAAGCTGTCTGATTCCTTTTGATTATAATCTGGTAGAGGGGATTCTGGTTCCAACACTGCATTTGAATTGCAAGAATGTGTGGTGTCCTTCGACAGATGAATGGATAAAACAGAACGAGTTTTAAATTCCCTGGCAGTCCAGTGGTTAGGACTCCACACTTTGACTGCTGGAGACACCAGTTCCATTCCTGGTCCGGGAACCAATACGATGGAGCAAATATGATTCAGCTTTATTTTTTAATTTTTTAAAAAATATTAATTTATTTATGTGGTGACATTGGGTCTTAGTTGCAGCACTTGGACTCTCTAGCTCCTTGGAATGTGGGATCTTAGTTTCCCGACCAGGGATCGAACCCGCATTCCCTGCATTGCAAGGCAGATTCTTAACCGCTGGACCACAGGGAAGTCCCTGATTCAGCTTTAAAATAGGATGGAATTCTGACAAATCTCCAACATGAATGTACATTGACATTATGCTAAGTGAAATGAACCAGTCACAAAAGGACAAATACCGCATGATTCCGCATATATGAGCTACCTAGACTAGTCAGATTCATACAGACAAAGTGGAGAATAGATGCTGTAGGACTGGGGGAAGGGAGGAGAGGGGAACTGGGAGAATGGGCACCAGTTTTCAGTTGAGGATGGTGAGAAGGTTCGGGGGATGAAGGATGGTCACGGTTCCACAGCAATGTGAATATGTCCACCACTGGGAGCTCTACGCTCAGGAATGGCTAAGATGCTGGTTTTATATTCTGTGCAATTTTAAGTATTTTTAAAATGTTGTTTTTGTTTATTACTTTTGGGTGTGCTGGATCTTTGTTGTTCTGCAGGCTTTTCTCTAGCTGAGGAAATCAGACGATTCTCATCGCAGTGGCTGTTGCAGAGCCAGGGCTCTAGGGCACTCGGGCTCCAGTAGTTGCAGCAAATGGGCTCAGTAGTTGAGACTCCTGGGCTCTAGAGCCCAGGCTCAGTAGTTGTGGCACATGGGCTTAGCTACTCTGTGGCATGTGCGATCTTTCCAGCCCAGGGATTGAACCCACATCTCCTGTATTGGTAGGAGGATTCTTTACCACTGAGCCACCAGGGAAGGCCCTGTTTTGTGTAATTTAATACATTTAGAAATTAAAAACTATGAATGGGTTTAGGAGTATTTGGAACAAACAACACACACAGTTGCACGCCTATTCTGTGCAAAGCCCTGTGTAAGTCAGACCTGCACAGGAGCCCGGTGTGCTCAGCCAGAAGACAGACTTCACTGCAGAGAGGATGCAGCCGGTGCACCGCAGGCAGCTACGAAACACGGAGGTGCAGGACTATAAATAGCTGCTGAGAATAGCCGAGGCATGCCCTGACTTCCAGATCAGCTCAGCTGTTCACTGTCTGGGAGATGCCAGCACTCCCCGCCTGTTCACTGCCTGGGAGACACTTGTGTTTCCTCCTCCTCACGCCCCCACCTGTCCTGCCATGGTCCCCAGGTCCCCCTCCCTCTTGCATCTTCCCAATGGCCCCATTAGCTGAAAACCCTGGGGTCCTGCCTTGACCAGGCTTCTAGGCCACTTTTCTGGGTTGCAGCTGCAGGCATTGCAGCAGACAGTCAAGTCTGGGGTCAGAAGGGACCTCTTCACCTACTTTACAGGTGGTGAGTCTGAGGGCCAGGAGGTGAGGAGCTGTCCCCCAAGATCCACAGTCAGCTGGAGACAGAGCTGGGGGAAGATGCTCTCTGCCTCCCTCCTTCCAAACCTCACTGCCCCTTGGGTGCCAGGGCCTCCCCAGGGGACAGGCCAGGATCTGGAACGGTGGCTGAAAGTAATCTCTTTCTTTCCCCAGGTGAGGCTAGGACTCTCAGTTTGCCAGTGAGAAGTCCATCTATTCTCCCGGCCCCTACCCCAAACTAGTGCACAGATGTCTATGTGTGTGCGCGCTCAGTCGTGTCCGACTCTTTGCGGCCCCATGGACTGTAGCCCGCCAGGCTCCTCTGCCCATGGGATTTTCCAGGCAAAAATACTGAAGGGGGTTGACATTTCCTCCTCCAGAGGGTCTTCCTGACTCCTGGGTCGAATCTGCGTCTCTTGACTCTCCTGCGTCTCTTTTCTGCCAGCGCCACCTGTCCATTTAGAATTGAAGGCAGTTGAGAACGAATAGATGCGGGCAGGGTTCTCCGCCCTTCTGCCCCCTCTCCTCCAAAAAGCAGGGCACACATTTCCTTTGTGAAGTCTAGGAAGAGGGTGCAACTCGTATTCCGGAGATGGAAAGGTCAGCGTGGACATGAGTCTGCACAACCAGATCTTATAACAGAACCCCATCTGTCATCAGTTTCCCGCATGCATTTCCTAGTCATTTCTCTACAGTTTATCATCCCTTGAACCCCAAGCCTTGTTTCCTTTGTTACAATGGCATATGGACCCCGAGTCTCACCATTTCTCTGATTTTCACTTACTTTTTGTGAACTTCCATGCACATAAATATCAACAAAAATTGAGTGCCTTTTATCCTGTCAACCTGCCTTTTGCAAGTCTAATTCACAGGCCTTAAGAGTGTAGAGAAAGTTTTTCCTCCAACAAAACACACACCCAGACACCCATATCAAGAGGTAGAATATTATCATGTTCGAAAAGTCCAGTCCTGCGTGCCTCTGGTTTTTGCTTTTCTTTCAGGTGCCCTGGCTTAGTTGCTCTGAGGCATGCAAGATCTTCCTGGACCAGGGATCGAACCCATGTCTCCTGCATTGGCAGGCGGATTCTTTACCACTGAACCACCAGGGAAGCCTGATTTTTTTTAAAGTTAATTTATATTGGAGTGTATTAATAGATAATGTTGTGTTAATTTCAGATGTACAGCAAAGTGAATCAGTTAGACATATATCCCTTCTTTTAAAGATTCTTTTCCCATTATAGGCCATTACAGAGTATTGAGTAGACTTCCTATTTTTTTTGAAGCTATCTTTAAAAAAATATTTATTTAGTGCTGGATCGCTCTCTTTTTTTAAAATAATATTTATTTATTTGGCTGTGCTGGGTGTTAGTTGCTCTGTGGACTTTTCTCTAGTTGCAGAAAGTAGGGCTACTCTAATTGTAGTGCATGGGCTTCTCATTGCCATGGTTTCTCTTGTTTTGGAGTGCAGGCTCTAGAGCGTTTGGGCATCAGCAGTTGTGGTGTACAGGCTTAGTTGCCACATGGCATGTAGGATCTTCCTGGACTGGGGATCGAACCCATGTCTCCTGCATTGGCAAGTGGGTTCTTTACCACTGAGCCACCAAGGAAGCCTGGCTGTGCTGGATCTTAGTCAGGGCATGTAGGATCTAGTTCTCTTACCAGGGATTGAACTGGAGGCTCCCCTACACTGGGAGCGTTGAGTCGTAGCCACTGGACCACCAGGGAAGCGCCTAGCTACCTATTTTACATTTAGTAGCATGTATGTGTCAATTCCAAGCTCCAGTTTATCCCCTCTCCATCCTGTGTGCCTCTTCTGTAACGCATCCTGATGCTAAGCAAATCATTCTCCTGAATCTTGTGTTAATCTTTCCTTTGGTTTTCTTTACATTTGTTTTTACCTACACATGGATTCCTAAATAGTACATTACTAGGTTTGCCTGTTTTAAAATTCTATTTAAGTGGAATCTAACTCATATCCTCTGTTTCTTGCTGCTTTATCTTGTGTTTGTGAGATTACTCTATATTGATGCACGTGGCATAGTTCATAGGTTTTTCATTGTTGCATTTGAGGGCTTCCCTGGTAGCTCAGACGATAAAGTGTCTGCCTGCAATGTGGGAGACCGGGGTTCGATCCCTGGGTCAGGAAGATCCCCTGGAGAAGGGAAAGGCTACCCACTCCCAGTCTTCTGGCCTGGAGAATTCCATGGACTGTAGAGTCCATGGGGTCGCAAAGAGCTGGACACGGCTAAGCGACTTTCACTTTCACCGTTGCATAGTGTCCCATTGCGTGGTCAGCCCATTTTACAGCTGGTGAACGTTTCATTGCCTGCAGTTTTTGCCTATTACAAATGATGTTGCTCTGAATATTCCTGTACATGTCTTTCGATGCACACGTGCATGCTTAGGAGTGGGCTTCCCGGGTGGCTCGGTGGTAAAGAATCTGCCTGCCAATGCCGGAGTTGGGGGTTCAGTCCTGGGTCTGCAAGATCCCCTAGAGAAGGAAATGGCAACCCATTCCAGTATTCTTGTCTAGAAATCCCATGGACAAGAGGAGCCTGGTGGGTTACAGTCCTTGGGGTCGCAAAGAGTCAGACACGACTTAGTGACTAAACAACAGTAGTGCTTAGGAGCGGAATCACTGGGTCGTTGGTAATCCATTACTTGGTCAGTTTTTCAGTGTCGATACTATTTAGTCCTGTCATATCCTGCTGCTCCACATTCTTACATTTAAAACTGTATATCCCAGAGGAACTGAATGCTCTCAAGTCCCTGTTCTTACTCCAGGCTATGGCCCAAGCTGCTGCCCTCAGCAGTTTAAAAAAGATGTAATCTTTCTCAAGTGATCAAAGTGTTCTGGAGTTAAACAGTGCTGATAGTTGTACAACTTCGTGACTGTGCTAAAAACCACCAAACTCTGTACTTGAAAAGGGCAAATGGTACAGAGTGTGAAGTGAGTTACATTTCGATTAAATAAATTGTCTGACTTGAACTTTTGATCATCTGTGAGGTTGGCAATGGTAACATGTAGTGGTTTGAATGCTTTTTTTTCTGATTAAAATTGTATTTGAAAACTTTCATCTGTTTATAGAACATTTGTGCTTCCACTTCTTTTGCCTATTTATGCTTATATTTAGCCTGTTTTTCTGCTAGATTGTTTGCCTTTTCTTATTGATTCCTAAGGGCTATTTATATATTTTAGGTCCTAATCCTTTACTGATTATGTGTACGTGAGCTCAGTCGCTCAGTGGTGTCTGACTCTTTGCGACCCCATGGTTTGTGGCCTGCCAGGCTCCTCTGTCCATAGGATTTCCCAGACAAGAATACTGAAGTGGGTTGCCATGCCCTCTCCTTCAGGGGATCTTCCCAACCCAGGGATCAAACTATTACAAAGTCTCTTATATCTTTTTCTTTGGCAGGCAGGTTCTTTACCACTAGTGCCACCTGGGAAGTCCCCTCAGCCACAAAAGAATGAAACAAGGCCATTTGCAGCAACATCAGATCAGATCAGATCAGTCACTCAGTCATGACTCTTTGCGACCCCATGAATTGCAGCACGCCAGGCCTCCCTGTCCATCACCAACTCCTGGAGTTCACTCAGACTCACGTCCATTGAGTCAGTGATGCCATCCAGCCATCTCATCCTCTGTCGTCCCCTTCTCCGCTTGCCCCCAATCCCTCCCAGCATCAGAGTCTTTTCCAATGAGTCAACTCTTCGCATGAGGTGGCCAAAGTACTGGAGTTTCAGCTTCAGCATCATTCCTTCCAAAGAAATCCCAGGGCTGATCTCCTTCAGAATGGACTGGCTGGATCTCCTTGCAGTCCAAGGGACTCTCAAGAGTCTTCTCCAACACCACAGTTCAGAAGCATCAATTCTTCGGTGCTCAGCCTTCTTCACAGTCCAACTCTCACATCCATACATGACCACAGGAAAAACCATAGCCTTGACTAGACAAACCTTTGTTGGCAAAGTAATGTCTCTGCTTTTCAATATGCTCTCTAGGTTGGTCATAACTTTCCTTCTAAGGAGTAAGCGTCTTTTAATTTCATGGCTGCAGTCACCATCTGCAGTGATTTTGGAGCCCCCAAAAATAAAGTCTGACACTGTTTCCACTGTTTCCCCATCTATTTCCCATGAAGTGATGGGACCGGATGCCATGATCTTCGTTTTCTGAATGTTGAGCTTGAAGCCAACTTTTTCACTCTCCACTTTCACCTTCATCAAGAGGCTTTTGAGTTCTTCTTCACTTTCTGCCATAAGGGTGGTGTCATCTGCATATCTGAGGTTATTGATATTTCTCCCGGCAATCTTGATTCCAGCTTGTGTTTCTTCCAGTCCAGCATTTCTCATGATGTACTCTGCATGTAAGTTAAATAAGCAGGGTGACAATATACAGCTTTGACGTACTCCTTTTCCTATTTGGAACCAGTCTGTTGTTCCATGTCCAGTTCTAACTGTTACTTCCTGACCTGCACAGAGGTTTCTCAAGAGTCAGGTCAGGTGGTCTGGTATTCCCATCTCTTTCAGAATTTTCCACAGTTTATTGTGATCCACACAGTCAAAGGCTGTGGCATAGTCAATAAAGCAGAAATAGATGTTTTTCTGGAACTCTCTTGCTTTTTCCATGATCCAGCGGATGTGGGCAATTTGATCTCTGGTTCCTCTGCCTTTTCTAAAACCAGCTTGAACATCAGGAAGTTCACGGTTCACGTATTGCCTTTTCATTATAGGGCACTGGAATGCAAAAGTAGGAAGTCAGGGGTACCTACAGTAGCAGCAAATTACAGATCAGGTGGTCTGGTATTCCCATCTCTTTCAGAATTTTCCACAGTTTATTGTGATCCACACATACATGGATTTAAAGATTATCATAAATGAAGTAAGTCAGACAGAGAAAGACAAATGTGGTATCATATGTTAATGCATATACGTGGCATCTAGGAAAATGGTACAGACGAACATATTTGCAGGACAGGAATAGATACAGACGCAGAGGATGCGCCTGTGGACACGGGTGGGGAAGGGGAGGGCGGGACGAACTGGGAGATGAGGATCTACGTGTATACACTGTGCTGTGCTGTGCTTAGCAGATTCTTTGCAACCGCATGGACTGTAGACCACCAGACACCTCTGTCCATGGGGATTCTCCAGGCAAGAACACTGGAGGGTTCATAGATACACTATTATGTGTAAAATAGATAGCTAGCGGGAAGCCGCTGTGTGACCCAGGGAGCCCAGGCCAGTGTTCTGTGACAACCTGAAGGGCTGGGGTAGGGGTGTGGGAGGGAGCTCGAGAGGGAGGCGACACAGATACATGTTCGGCTGATTCCCATTGTGCAGCACAAACTCACTCAGTGTTGTAAAGCAATTATGCTGCAGTAAAAAGTATAAAACAGCGAGGGGCCCGCGCAAGTGTAGGGTGTGGTCCGGGACAGCATGTTCGAGCTGTTTCAGGTTTTGTTTCAGGGCCAAGATTCAGTGAACGATCTGAAGTCTGGATCCAGCCAGTTGATGAGTCTGAGAGGAGGATCCATTCGAGAGAGACTGCTGGGAGTTTGGTGTGCAGAACACTCAGTAAAGCAGGAGCGAAGGGTCGGAGGAGATGAGTCTATTAGCTGTTGTAGTGAAAATATGCTTCTCTTTCTCTCTCTTTTTAAATTTGTTTTTCGCCTCTCTGCCCAGCCTGTGGCTTGTGTGTTCTTAGTTCCCCTACCAGGGGTTGAACCTGGGTCCTCTGCAGTGGAAGTGCCAAGTCCTAACCATTGGCCCCCCAGGGAATCCTGAAAACAAGCCTAATGAGCAGCGTATGAGGGGACTGTTAGTAAGACTTTGTGGTAATTATGTTATTGGTCACAGGAGTTGCTGTGGCAGTAGCCACCCTGCTACCAGAGCCAAACCCTAAGAAGGTGGAGGAGGGGTTCTCTCTCCTGATGGTGGGGTGTGAGCAGTGCTGTTTCTAATTTCTGCAGCCCCTTGGGTCCTGTAACCTGGGGTGGCTGTAGGCTCAGCTTACCCCATACACCAAGCTTACTCTCCTTTGTCCCCCAATGGCTTATGTCATCTTTTACTTTCATTGAAATATAGTTCACATACTACAAAGTTCACTTTTTTTGGGGTCTTATTTATTTTAAATGAAACAAAGATGAATCTTTTAAATGATTAAAGTGTACACTCCGGGGACTTCCCTGGTGATCCAGTGGTTAAGACTTTGCACTTCGAATGCAGGGGGCACACGTTCCATCCTTGCTCGGGGAACTAAGACCCTTCAAGCTGCAAGCTGCAGCCTAACAATAAATAAATAGTAAAATTAAGGGTACAATCCAGTGGTTTGTAATACAGTCGCAAAGTTGCTGTGACTCTATTAGTTGTGTAACCATCACCACTGTCTAATTCCAAAACATTCTCTCATCACTTCAAGAGCTCGCACCTCTCTTCACCTGCTGTGGGCAGCAGCTTGGGTGATGCTGCAGCGGAGGAGCAGGGCTTCGGGAGGGCTCAGACCCTCTCCCACACTCGACTTCAAGTGAGGAGGTTTCAGGGCTGCCTTGAAGGTCGTCGGCGTCTGTATGGGGCACCCAGGCAAGCTGTGGGGATTCAGACTGGCAGGTGTGGGTGCTGGGAAGCTGCTTGGTGAGGCAGGCATGATGGAGACCAGGGTGGGATGGCAATGTCCCCGGGGGGCGGTGACATTCAGGACAGACCCGCCCACCCCCACCAATGACATCTTCCCCCCTCCCCCAGCACTGGTCTCAGCTCTGGAATCCACACTTGTGGGGTCATAGCTTAAGGGTCAGCGGTTGAAAATGCCTTGTGGGGGTGACTCCCCAAACAGTTATCACCACAGCCTGATTCTCTGAGAGAGCTTATCTTTGGGCCGAGGGAAGGTGGAGCTCTGAGGCTGAGAAAGGAAGGAGGAGGGACTGCCATCTAGAAAGCAGAGGAAGGAGGGAATATCAAGCGTTAGCAAAATTCTGCTGGGCCACGCAGACCACATGCGCTTGGTCTTGTCCTCAGCCTCCATTTGTTATCCCCACACCTCTGAGGAATTAAAGGGCTCCTTCACCACCTCCTGGATCAGTCCTGCAATGGTAAGAACTCAAAGTTTAAGAAGAACATATATTACTTTCCTGGGCTTCCTAGGTAGCTCAGTGGTAAAGAATCTATCTGCCTGCCAGGCAGGAGACACAGATTCAATCCCTGGGTCAGGAAGATCCCCTGGAGAAGGAAATGGCAACCCAGTCCAGTATTCTTGCCTGGAAAATCCCACGGACAGAGGAGCCCGGTGGGCTACAGTTTGTGGGGTCACAAAACAGTCAGACACGGCTTAGCGACTAAATATTAACAACAACAGTATTTCTTTCCCACGGAGACTTAGAAAGTGTTCCCAGGATCAGTGTCTGGAGAGTGAAAGGAAACAATTACATAGAGGAAGAAGTTGGTGTTTATCCTGTAGAAATACGGTGTGGACGATACATGTGTGTGTGCTCAGTCATGTCTGACTCTGCAATTCTATGGACTGTAGCCAGCTAGGCTCTTTTGTCCATGGAATTTCCCAGGCAGGAATACTGGAGTGGGTTGCTATTTCCTTCTCCAGTGGATCTTCCCGACCCAGGGATCAAACCTGCATCTCTTGCATCTCCTGCATTGGCAGGCAGATTCTTTACCACGGCAACGCCTGGGAAGCCCTTGGATAATATATTTGTTGTTGTTTAGTGGCTCAGTCATGTTTGACTGTTTGTGACCCCATGGACTGTAGCCCACCAGGCTCCTCTGTCCATGGGATTTCCTAGGCAAGAATACTGGAGTGGGTTGCCATTTCCTTCTCCTCTTCCCAACTCAGGGATTGAACCCAGGTCTTCTGCATTAGCAGGCGGATTCTTTACCATTGAGGTTAATTTAATTGCACAGAATATAAATGCATTGCAAAGTTATTGCTATGGGCTTTTTAATTGTTTTTCTAAGACAGCAGGCACATGACATAAAATCTGATAGTTTAATCACTTTTAAGTTTACAGTTCAGTAGCGTTAAGTACATTCACATCATTGTGCAATCATCACCTGCTTTCTGTTTTTAAAGAGCAACGTTTTGATGTGGCTAGAAAGTGCGCGACAGAGACCATCCTCCTTGGTATGGCAGGGCCCTTACCCTCCCCATACCCCCAGAAGGCAAATGTCCCCATCTTGAGAGAGGGGGCTTTCGACAGCCATCTGCTTCCACAGCTCCACCTCCACACAAAGTGAGGCTTGACCAGCCTTGCGGGGTCATTTGGGTGGATGGAGCCAAGGATGCGGAGCCCACAGACCCCACGCTGCTGGGAAGGCACCGACCCCTGACCCTGTGAGTCACCCTAGCTTGGCTGACCCTGGCTTGGCCTTGGCAGGGCTGCATGCCACCTCAGCTCCCACCCAGAGCTTTCCCAGGCTGGATAAACCAGGGCAGAGAGGGGAGAAAAGCGTCCTCAGCCTGGGAACCACTGGGGCTCCAGTCGCCCAGGGCAGCTGTCAGCTGGCCAGGCCCTGCCCTTCTTAGGACCCACGTCAGCTGCCCCCTGGCTTGTCGGGTCTGCTGCCACCCAGAGCCCCTTCGGATAAGAAGCCCTTTCACACCTGTCCAGGGGCCACGACAGCAAAGGGTGGGTCCGCCTGAATCTGCCAGAAAAACAACTCGGCCCACATTCCGCCCATGCAGGTCAGGGAATTAGCTCCGTGGCAGGAAGGACAACCTGTGGTGAGGTTTGGTTGCAGGACTACTGAACTGTGGGCTCTCAGGATTATGGTCAGGCGAGGAGGGGTGAGGTTGAGGGCAAGGAGACTCAGAGGGGCAGGTAGGGAGCCTAGAGTTGATCAAAGGTGAGACGGCTCCCTGGCCCCGTGTCAGGGAGGTTGGCAGCAGGCCTCTGCTCACTGTAGCCTGGAATAAGTTACAGGCTGGCAGCGCAACCCCATGCAACAGCTGGGTGGGGGTGAGGCGTGGCTGCTGGACAAGCCAGGGAGGGAAGTTAATTGGCCTTGACAGGCGCCAGCAGTTAAGCGGCCCTTCTCACCTGCCTATTGCTCTCCTTACTAACCTTTGCTCGGCCAGGAATCTCCCCTTCCTCCTCTGCCTGTTCCAGCCCGTCCCAAGCAGCCAAGTCTGAACTCTTAGCTCATGTCAACCCCCCTGAACTCTGAGCTGAGGCTCCAGCTTCCGCCCGCCCTGCCCTCCTCTGAGTTCACTCCCGCAGCCATCTCTCCTCAGGATTTTGGCGGGGGGAGGGTCTAACCTGTACCGCGGTGGGTTTGCTTTTAAGCCTAGGCAAGGTGATTAATGTGCATGCTGTCGTGTCCGACTCTTTGCGACCCCATGGACTGCAGCCTATCAGGCTCCTCTGTCCTTGGGGTTCTCCAGGCATGAATACTGGAGTGGGTTGCCATTTCCTTCTCCAGAGGATCTTCCCGACCCAGGGATCGAACCTGGGTCTCCTGCATTGACAGGTGGATTCTTTACCACTGCACCCCCCACCCCCCAAAAGAAACACAACCTGAATTTACCAGGTCTGTGGACTCTTGTAAGCTTTCGTCAATATTTTTGTTCTTTAAAGCATTTCAGCTCTTATGTAATACTGAACTTGGGCCATGTGTGCAAAAGTCTTAATTTCAAAACTTGGCCCTAAGATTACTGTCAGTGAAACTTACAGGATAATTTACATATAAGGGAGGAGATTGGGTCACCTGAAGAAGTGAGTCATCTAAGACAGAGACCTGTTAAGTACTTGAAGATATTTGGGAAACTTGCAGCCATTCAAGGGCTCTAGGGCTTTAGTCCCAGATAAGTCAAGGTGGATTCCAGGCATCTGTACTTAATATCCCAGGTGGATCTGATGCAGGTGATGCCAATCACCCCTGAGAAACATGGGGTCCCCTCAGAGGTGTGGCTGGAAGGTGATGGATATAGTTAAGAAAGCTGGGATCTGTCTGAAGAAAGGGAGGGAACATAGGAAAAGCCGGCACCCCTCATATCTTGTGGGCAGGAGTATAAAATCCTGTAACCTCTATGGAAAACACTTTGATAGTGCTTCAAAAATTTAAATGTAGATACTAACCTATGACTTGGCGATTCCATTTGTAGGTATATACTTGAAGACATTGAAAACAGGTACTCAAACCAATGGGTTTCCCAGGTGGCTCCGTGGTAAGGAATCTGCCTGCCAGTGCAGTGGAATTCCATCCTGGGTCAGGAAGATCCCCTGGAAGAGGAAATGACAATCCACTCCAGTATTCTTCTCTGGAGAATCCCACAGACAGGGCAGCCTGGAGGGCTTCAGTCCACGGGATTACACAGTCAGACACAAATGAGCACGAACAACTCAGTCCACTATTCAAACAAACACATGCGTGCGTGTGCATTAAGTTGCTTCAGTTGTGTCCGACTCTGCAACCCTATGGACTGTAGCCTGCCAGGCTCCTCTATGGAATTCTCCAGGCCAAAATACTGGAGTGGGTTGCCAAGCCCTCCTCCAGGGGGTCTTCCTGACCCAGGGATTAAAACTGTGTCTCTTACATCTCCTGCATTGGCAGGCAGGTTCTTTACCAGTACCACCACCACTAGCTGGGAAGCCCAAATACATGAACACATGTTTGTTGCGGAACTATTCACAATAGCCAAAAGGTGGAAAAAACCCAAGTATTCATTGAGTGATGAATGGACTTCTGTGTTACGTGAATTTCCCCCCAATAAAATAAAACAAAGGAAAAAAAATGGAGGGCGGGGTGGGGGCAGGGGAAATGTCCAGGGGAACAGATGCGCTGTGAGACAGGGAAGTCTGTTGGGCTCCCCTCCCCTCCTGGGGAGATATCCCTGCAGACTCTCCAACACCTTTGCTCTGCTTTCCTACTCACCAAGCAACCTTCTGATTATTAATGTGGTCTCCTAGGAGCTTGGTGCTGTGCTGAAAACAAGATATCTGAGCTACGGGAAGTGGCTGATACAGTCAGGAGCAGGCTGACGTCTCCTGATGAAGTACTCCTTTGACTTGGAGGAGTACCCATGCATCTCTGCTGAGCTTGCTGCCTGCGACAGAGTCAGTACAGTCCCACCTTAATACTACTGGGGTAATTGTTGCTTTGGTCAGCAAACATTTACTGAGAGATGACTCTGTGCCAGGCACTGATTTTAGGCTCTGGGAATTCAGCATTGAACGTGATGGACACAGTCCCTTCCCTCATGATGCTTACATTCAAGTGATCAAATAACACACATGATGAACTGAACACGTGTGCATGCATGCATGCATGCAAAGTTGCTTCAGTCGCATCTAACTCTGCGAGAGCCCATGGACTGCAGCCCACCAGGCTCCTCTGTCCATGGGCTTCTCCAGACAAGAACACTGGAGTGGGTTGCCAAGCCTTCCTCCAGGGGGTCTTCCTGACTCGGGGATTAAAACTGTGTCTCTTACATCTCCTGCATTGGCAGGTGGGTTCTTTACCACTACTGCTACCTGGCAAGCCCGCACTGAACATAGTAATGGGCAAAAAGAAATAATAAATAGCAGATCTTCTCATTGTTCTCGGTCTGCGTGAGAAAATGTTTGTGTGATAATTTCTAAGAACTCACTTTCCCTTGTCTCAGCAGTGGTGACAGCTGCCTTCTCTTTCAGATGCCCTATCTCCGGCCAGTTACCAAGACATGCCAACCCAACCACACCTGCTCCCACTCATCCCTTCCCTTGCCCACCAGTGTCTCGGATAGTCTACAGCAATGAAACCCACCCAGAAGTCCTGCTCCAATTGGTTTTCATGACCATGTGATTGACCCTGAATTGAAACACGATAATGGAATGCTTCTAAATACACATTCTTCTTGGAAAATGTATGAAGTTTTTTTCTTAATTTTTTTAATGGAATCAGAGGACTTGGTTCTTGGACAGACTGTTGGTGTGAGGTAAGACGAAAAGGTTGAGTGGCCATGTTCTAACACACCCATGCTTCTTGGTCACACTTGGTTTCTAAACCCAAATAGCGTTGTCCATCCAAGGTCTGCCCTGGACTGTGAGCAGGGAATCACAACCCTATTTTTTCCTCTGGTTTCTGATGCTCCCCATCCTCAGTTACCACTTTGCAAAGTGAAGGCCCTTCCTTAGCTGACTTAGTTTAAACTTATGCAGAGGAGGGTGGGAGGGATGTGGGTAAGGTGAGCTGCACCCGGTGATGTTCTGCTCTTGGGCTGGGCCCACGGATGTGGTTCTTTGTGGAAGTCTGTCAGGCTGTGTAGGCATGATCTGAGCACTCTTCTGTAGATATATTTACTTCAAGCAAAAATGAAAATAGGGGCTTCCCTGGCGGCTCAGTGGTAAAGAATCCACCTACCAATGCAGGAGACACAGACGGGTTTGATCCCTGGTCTGGGAAGATCCCACAGGCCATGGAGCAACTAAACCTGTGTACCACAGCTACTGAGCCTGTGCTCCAGAGTCCATGCTCTGTGACAAGAGAAGCCGCCACAACAAGAAGCCTGCGCACTGCAGCTAGAGCGTAGTCCCTGCTCGCCACAACCGGAGAAAAGTCCGCGCAGCAACAAAGACCCAGGACAGCCAAAAATAAGTAAATAAATAACCTTTAAAATAGAAAACAAGGCATAGGTACTAAGAAACTTTTACAAAGATGCTTTTCTCAATGCTTTTTATGATATTAAAAATTGGAAATATCTTACATTCATGAGAGGATTGGTAAAATAACGTTTATCATATCTGCAAAACAGAATATTACATAGCCACTAGAAATGTTGACAAAAGTGTATATTTATTCACTGAGAGGTGTTGAGTAAACAATATAATATGAAATAAGTTATAAAAGAAAGTATATTTCAAAATATTAAGGAAGTGATCATCTTTGGGCAGAATATTGGTGTTAATGAAGTTAACTAATCTGAGGCACTTGTTACAAATTCCTGAGTCCCCACACCCAGAGATTCTCTTTCAGTCTTCCCCAACCCCCAACTATACATATCTATAAAATTAAATAAATAAATTTTCACTCAGTTGTGTCCGACTCTTTGTGACCCCGTGGACTGTAGCCTACCAGGCTCCTCTGTCCATGGGATTCTCCAGGCAAGAATATTGGAATGGTTTGCCATTTCCTTTTCCAAGGGATCTTCCGGACCCAGGGATTGAACCCAGGTCTCCCACATTGCAGGCAGACGCTTTACCCTCTGAGCCACCAGGGAAGCCCTACATATCTGTATATATATACATATCTATACACCTAGGTAATTGTTATGTTCCTATCCTTTTGGGGGGGCCTTGGACCCCTTTCAGAATCTGATGTAAACTATGGATTCTTGCCCCCAAAACAAATGGACACACCAAATCTTGGATACAATTTGGTGGACCATGACTTTAGTTAAGAACCCCTAGTATGGGGTGAGAGGCCGACCTCTCCTCGTTTTCCTCTCGTTCTTATTTTTTCTCGGAAGACTCTTTGCTCCCATCTCCTTAAAGGTCAAGAACCTCTGCCGGGCAGCCCAGGCCCCAGGGTCATAGCACATTCCTTTTGTGTGTTTTTGTAGGGTTCCCGGTGCCACCCAGAGGAAACCCACCTGGTGGGATGCCAGGCAGCGGGCTGGCCACGGGGCGGCCCCGAGGCCTGCTTTGAGAGCGTGCCTGTATCACCGGTGCAGGACAGCGCCCCCCGGAGTGCAGCCTTCTCCGAACCTCCTGCCTCCTCCCCTCTGGCTATATGAGTCTGAGGAAGCCATCCCCAAAGTTTTGATGCTCCTTTTTTTCTAACTTTGTATTTTGTATTGGGGTATAGCCAATTAACAAAGATGTGACAGCTTCAGGTGAGCAGTGAAGGGACTCAGCCATGCATAAACATGCAGCCATTCTCCCCCAAACTCCCCTCCCATCCAGGCTGCCACATAACACTGAGCAGCGTTCTCTGTGCTGTACAGTAGGTCCTTCTTGGTTATCCACTTTAAATATAGCAGTTTGTACACGTCTGTCTCCAACTCCCTAACTGTCCCTTCCCCCCAGCCTCTCCCCCACCTCTCCCAGCAACCACAGGTTTGGTCTCTAAGTCTGTGAGTCTCTTTCTGTTTTGTAAGTTCATTCGAATCGTGTATGTACCCAACATTGATGCTTCTTCTTGATGACAACAGAAGTCCCTCCATTCATCCTACATGTGTAGCGTGTACGACTTTACCTGTGCTGCTCTGGGCCCTACACGGAGATGAGAAAATCTCCTGCAGTAAAACAGTAATGGGGTCCAGGCCGTGGCTTGTGGTCTTTAAGGTGAGCAGCATTGTAAACTTTAGGGCCCTAAGAATATTTTATTAACATCTTACGAAGAGAGAGCCTCTTTTTGCGTGTACCTGTAAAAGTCGTGGACTCCTGGGCAGGGGTGGGCTCTGTGGCCTCTGAGGGGAAAAGAGGCCGTCCGGGAGAATCAGGACCGTTTGGGACCAGAGGCGGCGACATGACGACAAGCGGGCTCGGCCAGCAGGTGGCGTCACCGGCCGGGCTGAAAGAGCCGTTCATCCCAGGAAACCAAATCCTGCTGCTGTCCCCTGTCCTCCTTTCCAGCACGGACCTCACTCCACTACCTGCGATCCTTTCCCCGAGAGGACTCCCGCCCTGACACCCGCAGCATGGGGTCTGCATTGCCCACGGGTGTCACCATGGTGCTTCTCCCTTGACCCCCCAACCTGTCCTCAGTTCTGCCCCGGGGAGCATCTCGGTTCCAAGTTCCTGGGGGCCGCTCCTTCCGTCTCCTCCTCTTGGCTCCAGGGTGAGCTGCCAGGCAGGATGAACCCGGGAAAGGTTCATGACACAGGGCAGGACAGCTGTCTTAGCCTTGGCGTAATAACAAGAAAACCCAAACACTTTTCTTCTTCTTTTTTAATAGCTAAGATTAAAAAAAAAAAAAACACCCCAAATCCAACAACCCAAAACAATCCCTTTGAATGTGCCTGGTCCCAGGTCCCATTTCCAGTGCTGTTCTGAGTAAGCTGCCTCCCGGCAGCTCTGGGATCCTGTTCTTGGGGACAGCGCAGGGATGAGCAGAAACCATCCAGGCCTTTTTCCAGCACCTGGGACAACCAAGGACCGACTTCTCAAGGAGACCACCAGGACTGTTTTTAAGACATGTGGTTGCCCTGGGAGGAAGTTTTCCCTGGAGTCTGGGTTGAGGGCTATTTCTTGTGGAGAAACTTCATTTTATTGCCTAAAAAAAGAAAATGAGAACATTGCACCAGGCAGACAGAGGAGCCGAGTTAAAATCGTGCCCTTTTCACACCAGCTGTGGTGGGGACAACTGGGGCTCCCACACCGCCCCGAGCTTCACCCCAGGGCCCAGGAGAAGTTGGGGGCCTTCCCCTTCCTGGGCGCCCCCTGCACTCGTGCCTCCCCTGTGAGCAGGGGTCTTTTGAAGGGAAGACTGTCAGAGCTGCAGACTTTCAGTTGCTTCTGAAATGGTGACACAGGAAGCACGGACTGTCACGCCTCCCTGGGAGCCCAGCCTTGCAGGAGGCCGGCGGTCCCTTCCCAGGCACCGGCCCCCTGGGTGAGGCTCCAAGAAGGACCCCCACAGGTCCTCTGAGGCGCTGGCCTCACCGGGGCCTGCTCCCTCCCTCTCTCATGCTTTTTGCTTTCTTCTCCTCCTCCATTTCCTAGCAAGGGCCTGTTTTGGCTGGTTAAATTGCAGTCCTTGCTGAAATTTTTACATTTCCACTTTTCAGGGTCATCTGGAGACTGGCCCAGGTCTCTACTGTCAGGCCCCCTTCTCTGGTTCCACTCATCATACTTCTAAGCCCCACTCCCCAAGACTGAAGATGTGGGGGGTAAGAGTGAAAGAAGAGCAACATAGCCAGGGCCCAGGAGGGCAGGGAGAGGGCCGTGTGTCCTTAGCTTCCGCTCCGAGGACAGGGCAGAACAGGAGGGTGGTACGATGCCAACTGGGCCCAGTGGGCGCAGGCCTCAGAGTTCAGTGTCATGAGCCCCGGCCCCGGTGGCAGGAACTGGCCAAGACCCCGTGGCCCCGGGGGCTGCTGCCGGGAACCCAGACCCCTGGGCCTCACCTAGTCCCTTCAGGAACTTGTTGACACCGCTGTGTTCTCCGCTGGGAAGTGTTTCCAGGTACTCCTGGGCTCGGACCTCAAATAGACCTGTTGATGAGAGAAATCCCAACCGCTTTAGCTCCTTCTCTTGGTGCTTCTGCATGTGTTCGTTTCCTTACTGCCGCAAACAAGAGAAACCTTGCTGCTGAGACGGAGCTGCTCTATAAACATGCTCTGAATCGTTTAGAGTTAAAAGGTTTTTTTCCTGACCTTATAATTGCCCAGCCTCGTGCAGTAACTGTTTTTGGAAAGCTGTAAAGCTAGCTCGTGGGTGAAGTCCTATTTTTCCTCGACGAACACCTTCCAAGCGCCTGCACTGTTAGGCCCCTGGTTTCAGAGAAGAACCAGGTGGTCCTGGCCCTTCCCTTCTCCTTGAGATCTCCTGTAAGAGGGCCCCTGGCAAGTGGCCTGCCTCCTGGGAGCCCGGCTGCCGTCTAGGGACTCAGGAGGGCGGAGTGGGCAGGTCACCTCAGCAGGCAGGGACCTTCAGTTCTCACCCAGGGCTGGAGCCTCAGGCTACTGTCATCATCTCCCCCTGATCTTCTATCAGACAGTGATCCGTGGGTGTACCCGGCAGGTCTTCAAGTGAATTCTTTCATCAGGAGTTGTGTGCCTCCTCCTAGGCTCTAATCCACCTTCTTTTGTCTCTCTGGATACCCTCATCAGAATCATCTGAAGTATGACAGTCCCCCTTTCTGCAATGCACAGAGCTCTGGGGGTGTGGAGCTTTGCTGCCTTAGCTCAGGGTCTGCAATTGCGGGACCAGAGGATACCCAGGCCTGGGCCAGCTGCTCCCGCATCCCCGACCCTCATCACTGGGTGGCCTCTCCTCAGGGTTAATCATCTATCTCTCTGGTCCTCTGGCCTAGCTCCCACCTGGGGCAGCCTTTCCTGATATTTCTAGCTTTCAGATTCCCCAAACGACTTCAAGAGCATGGAAGAAAGAGACAGAAACGGTTTCATCCTCTTCCGCACACTTCCTGGTCCTGATCTCTAGAGGCGTGATGGAACCCAGCAACAAGGACAGGGACACTGAGGGAGACAAGGAGAACCTGAGGAGCAGGGGACGGGGTGGGTGAGTGTGTGTGTGTGTGAGGACAGAGGGCCCTC
Source organism: Bos mutus (assembly GCF_027580195.1). Classification (NCBI taxonomy): domain Eukaryota; kingdom Metazoa; phylum Chordata; class Mammalia; order Artiodactyla; family Bovidae; genus Bos; species Bos mutus. The sequence goes on along the minus strand of NC_091620.1, from coordinate 20,089,142 downwards.
GGGCTCCCCAGGCTGGGGGGAGTCTCTGCTGTCCTCCTTCCCCACGGCCAACCCGCTGGGCGTCGGTGGCAGCACATGGAGCAAAGGGTGCGGGCCAGCCTCTCCTCCTCTGTCCAGCCCCAGGGCCCAGGGGAGAGGGGGAGGAAGGAGGGCAGAAGGGACAAGAGGAAATGGAGGAGAGACGCCACAGAGAGAGGAGGGAAAGGGTGTCCCTAAGAGTCTGGTCAAGCTGGGGAGACGAGGACAGAGGAGAACTCGCACCGGAACTGGGAGTGGGGCTCTGGGCGTGGGGAGGAGAGGGAAAGCGACACCCGAGGAGACGGCAAGGCCCCCGACCTTTGGCGTCCTGCCGGCGCAGCTCTCGCTCCTGGATGAAGCCCCGGAACGTCTGGGTCTCCATGAAGACCTCCAGGAACCGGCGGAGGCTCTTGGAAGAGACGGCTTTGCGGAAGGCCTCTCGCTGCAGCTGCAGGGTCCTCTCCTCGCGCTCGCCTGCCGTCAGGAACAGCGAGTAGTGGCCCACGATCTCCACGAAGAAGCGGACAAAGGCTTCAGACACCACCTCGTTCAAGGGGCTGGACTCAGGGCCTGAGCAGAGCAGGGGAGGACCAGGACCGCTGAGGGCGGAGGCAGAGCCTCTGGGATGAGTCAGTCAGAAAAGACAAGGATGCTATTCCAGGTTCCTGGAAGGCCGACTGTGATGATCCATGAAAGAGGTTCCCCACAGTGAGCCTGTCATTTCTTTCCTACCTTTAAACAGATTTTTTAGAGCTAAACTGGGGGTGGGGTGGGAAAGGTTTTTCCTACAACTCGCTGCTGAAGGGGATGAGCGCCAGCCTCTCTCCTGGTGCACCTCGCTGCCCATTTTCCGACTGAACCCCGTGTCAAGTGGACATGCCCATAGTTCACTGCTCCCTGACTCCAAGGACGGAGGCAGGGGTGCAGTCTGGGAGGTGGTTGAGCATTTACCTCGCTTGCCATCTGGGGGCCCATCATCCTGCTCACTAGCCAGGTCATTCCTCTGCTCCAGAATGTGTTCCAGGGCTACCTGAAGCTTCCGGGGCAGAATGGAGTCCTCATCGTCCATCTGTAAAACAGAAAAAACGGGAGTCATTGTCCCAGCATTTCCCGGGACGGTGGCTGCACCCTGGCCAGATGTACACAGCGGATTCTTCAGGGCAGGCCCGGCACGGTTCCTGGTTTAGTGGAGAGACGCAACTTCGAACCAGAGGCTTGAATCTTGATTCCACTCTTAACAAGCTACAGGAGCCTCAGCTTCCCCATTTGGTAAAATGGGTTACCTCACTGTGAAGATTAAATGCAACAAATAAGATGGCGATGAATGAAACTGAAGAAGATATAAAATAAATGGAAAGATATTCTGTGTTCATGGATTGAAAGAATAAATAGTTAAAACGGCCATGCTACTCAAAGCCATCTATAGATTCCATGCAAATTCCTATGAAAATTCTAATGATGTTTTTCACAGAAATAGAAAAAAAAAATCCTAAAATGTGTATGGAACCATAAAAGACTGAACAGCCAAAACAATCTTAGAAAAGAAGAACAAAGCCAGAGGCATCCTAATTCCTGATTTCAAACTTTATCATGGAACTATAGTAATCAAGACAGTACGGGTGTTATTGTTATTCAGTCGCTCAGTCCTGTCCAAGGCTTTGCATCCCCATGGACTGTGGCACGCCAGGCTTCCCTGTCCTCCCCTACCCTCTCCTGGAGCTTGCTCAAACTCACGTCCATTGAGTTGGTAATGCTATCTAACCATCTTATCCTCTGTTGTCCTTTTCTCCTTCTGCCTTCAGTCTTTCCCAGCATCAACTGGCATAAAAACAGAAACACAGACGAACAGTGGAGGACAGGGAGGCCTGGCGTGCTATAGTCCATGAGGCCGCAAAGAGCTGGACACGACTGAGCGACTGAACAACAATAAGATAAACAGAACAGAATCGAGAGGCCAGAAATAAACCCATTCATATACAGTCAATTAACACTTGACAAGGGAGCTGAATATTCAAGGGGAAAAGGGTGGTTGCTTAACCTAAATGGTACTGGAAAAACTAGACATACATATACGAAGGAATGAAACTGAACCCCTATCTTGTACCTCTCCCCCAGATTATGTGGATTTAAAAAAAATGGATCACAGACTTAAATGAAGACCAGAAACTGTAAAACTGCTGGAAGAAAATACAGGTGAAAAGCTATTTGACACTGATCTTGGCAACGATTTTTGGGGATATGACACCAAAAGCACAAGCCACAAAAGCAAGAATTAACAAGTCGGAGTCCACACTGAAAAGCTCCTGCACAGTAAAATGATGTCATCAAAACAGAAAGGCAGCCTCCAAAATGGGAGAAAGTAAGTACACACGCACATACGTATATACGCACAATGGAATAGTATTCAGCCACATAAGAAAGACATACCGCTTTTGTGACTACACTGACAGACCTTGAAGACATAATGCTAAGTGAGGGAGACCAGACAGCAAAAAATAAATCCTGTACGTTCTCACTTATATGTGGAATCTAAAATACTGAACTCAAAAAATTAATTAAAAAACTCAACTCATAAAAACAGAGTAGAGAGGTGGTTACCAGGGGTGAGGGGTGAGGAAAAGGGCAAATGTTGGTCAAAGGGCACAAATTTCCAGCTAGAAAATGAGTAAATTCTGAGGCATCTAATGTCTAGTTTGGTGACTATAGCTCAAGTATACTTAAAAGTTATTGAGAGAGTAAATCTTAAGTGCTATCCCCCCATACACAGGTAATTATGTGAGGGGATGGAAGGGTTAACTAATTGTATTGTGGTTCTAATTTCTCAACGTATATCAACTCATCATGTTGTACGTCTTAAATTTAAATATGTTATATGTCAATAATAGCTCAGTAAGGCTGGGAGGAATTAAATGCAACACAATTAACTTGAGAAAGTTCCCTGCACCTAAGTGGCTACTCAGTAGTTTCCCAATGCTCCACCCCGCAAGGTGGCTAATTCTTATCAAGGGGCTTTGGTCAGGGCAGATGACCAGTATGATTGAAAGCTGGCTTTATGATCTGGGTCTCAGAGCCGGAGGGCAGTGGGGATGGGCCTACCCAGAGGGCCCTTGGAAAGTGAAAGTAGATGGAGCTAATAATAAAAAACAGCATTATCATGCATAACTTTTCAGTAGCCACTCCAAGTTTATTTATTTGGCCATGCCACGGAGCACGTGGGTTCCCTCACCAGGGACTGAACTGCACCCAACCCTCATTCTCTGATAATGAAAGTAGTTTATGATCATTATAAAAAATGTATGAAAATATCAAAATAATCTAAAATTGCTCATTATCTGTCTCCTTTTCAGTCTCCCACTCTAAGACAACCAGAATTGATGTTTTGATGAGTTTTCCTTTCTATCTTTCTATATATGTGTATTTTTCCCCTCATTTCTATCCTTTAAAAAGCAAGATCAGCAAAGTAGTGTATATAATTTTTATCCTGATTTTTCCACTTTGTATTATATCATGAAATTTGTTGTCAAATATTTAAAGGCATGTTGAAAAAGGTTAAGTGTCTACAGTTATAACCTATATAAAGATTCTATCAGCAAACCATTTTGTGACAGAGCCCATGGGAATCAATCCTTTGTCCAAACCCCTCTTCTTTGGCCCCTGCCTTCTGTCCTGTCCTCAGTCAAGCCCTGGCCGGGGACTGCCCCCGCCTGCTGGCCTGCTTTGGGATTCCAGGCCCACCACAGAGCTGGAAAGGCGAGCTCTAAACATCAAAGAGGTGCAAACAGAGCAAGCAGTGGTTGAAGCTGGGTTGCTTCTTACTCACCTGCCTGAGGAACCGATTGTTGACGAGGTCGACCACCAGGACCTATGAGGTGAGGAAAAGGGACTGTTACTGTTAGCAGGGAGGGCTTCCAGCATATCGAAACGGACTGTTAACCTTCTTTCTTTCTTGGCACCCAGGGAGGCAGCCGGGTGGGGGTGGAGTAGGCCAATTGTGGTTTCCTGACATTGCCACTGAAGCCACAGATGATGAAGGGGGAGGCGGGGAAAAAGCTTTCCAGACATGCATGCTTTCAACACTGTAACCGCAAGCTAGGATACGAGTGGGCCAAAAGCTGGACTTCCTGCCCTGTTCCTGGACTGGCTAAGGCAGAGCTGCTCCGACTGTTTTTTAGCATGTGGGTCACTGAGTCAGAGAGGCTAGAGCCCCAGCTTGTTCCCATTCCACTGGATTCTGCCACCCCCGCCAGGCCTCCCCCTCCTACCTCCCAGTTACCCACTTAGTCTTGTCATTTCTCTTAATGGGATAAAAGGGGAGAGACCCAGAGGACTGGACCCAACGAGACAGTAAGCCAAGCTGCAGGTGCTGGGCTCCCACGAGTCAAGGCTTTCAGGTAAAGCACTTTCGTCCTCCTTCCTCAGAGTGAGGCTGAGACCCGGGGCCACAACTAGGGAGAGGCAAGTGAAGGGACCAGGGCACAAAACTTGGGAAGGCGGCCACTCACGGGATCACACGGTGTGGACCGCTGGCTATGACAGAGGACGAGCACGGGGGCCTATGTGCCCACCGTCTTTCCACGACAGCAGGAACCACGGGCTCTAACACAGGAGCTGGGAGCTGAGAGGGGCTGTCCTTCCTTCTCATACCCTCTCCTGGGGGGGTGAACTGAGCCATCTGCAGGCTTACAGTGCACCCAGGAAAACCCTCTGCAGTTCACAAACACACACTCAAAGACCTGAGTCTGCTGGTTAATCTTTAACAGGACTGCAGGACCACCTGGGCAATTAGAGGCACTGCATTTCGGGACACCGGGAGGGTTCAGGCCTGGCTGTTCTGTGCAGCATCACTTAGTCCCCACGGTTCTGCTCTGACTGCTGGAAGCTCTCAGTACTGGAGACAGAAACCATTTAGAGGAAGGGGCTGGGACTCAATAATCACAGAGACGCTAAGCAGGGCTTTTCTCATTTGGATCCAGAACTCAATCCCTGAACACATTTAGCTTATTGCCTTTTTAGCTGATACAAAAAACGACCTACTTATAGGAACACAGTCCTTCTCAAGACTTTGTTATTGGCCCAAAGATGATTTCCAGTTACCATTAGCTCTTTGTGTGCTTTCTTCCCATGACAGAGGGGTGGATGGGGGAAGGGTAGGGCAGATGGCTCTTTACTGACTAGGTGTATTAAAATCGAGTAAATCGTTGGTTGGGCTCCCCTGGTGGCTCAGAGGTAAAGAATCCACCTGCCAATGCAGGAGACACAGCTTTCTATCCACGGAAGATGGAAGATCCCCTGGAGAAGGAAATGGCAGCCCACTCCAGTATCCTTGCCTGGGAAATCCCATGGACAGTGGTCTGTGGGGTCGCAAAGAGTGGGACACGACTCAACAACAGCAACAAATTGTTGACTGCAGCCTTTCTCAATGGGTGTCCATGGCTGTAGGTACATTTAGAGGGGAGACTGAGTCTGCAGTCAAGAGGTTCTGCTGAAGGTGACTTGGCAGGAGGGTGCTGACTCACAAAGCCGTGGGGTCCCGCTGCTCCCCTGACCCTGCCTGCTGGCAGAGCCACAGGCAGCCCCTTCCCCCTACCCCGGCCCCGACAGGGAGCTCACCTCCTCCAGCGGCAGCTCCCTGAGCAGCGGCAGCGAGCTGGTGAGCAGCCCGATGAGGAAGGGCGTTGGCGAGCACACGATGTCGATCATGGCGGGCGGCAGCACGGGGATGTAGGTGTGCTGCCAGGTGAAGGGGTAGATGGCCGCCACCATCGCATGGCAGCACGTGGACAGGGTGCTGCGGCGGGGAGAGAGGGGAGGAAGGGCCGCTTCAGGAGGGTGGGCCGCCTCCACGAAGACGCCACAGAGAAGGGTTCACAAGCCAGCCACACCTCCCCCAGCCACAGAGAAGCCCCAGACAACCAAAGCCTCTTTTGCATGGGTGCTCCTTCTCTTAGTGAAGAGGCTTTGGATTGGAGCCCACGTTCTCTCCGCCAAGTGTGAACACCTAGGTGTGGTCAGGGGAGACAGGGTGCGTCCTTCAGTGTTCAGGGGCAGCCGTCCGCTCCAAATGGCTTGGTTGCGTAAAAGCGAAATTCACATACTTCTTGTCCAGAATTCAAAACACAGAAAAATAACAACGTTGAGAGACAGACTCAGTCTCTCTTAAAGCAGGATGATCACAGTGTAGCCTTGTACTGGTGAAAGCTGAGCCTGACAACTGTGTGGGATTCACAAGGCTTTGCTCCGTGCCGGCATTTGTGCTCGGTTTGTGGAGTGAACGGGTGGATTACCTGGGAGCATCGCTTTTATGTCATTTCTGCGGAGCTGCAGCACAGTGATGACTGGCGGCTTCCGAGATGAGTGAGAGCAGACTTTCTCTTCTTCCTTGAAATCGCTTCTTATCACTAAGTGAGCCTGCTCCCAGCCGTTCCCCTCTCCTCTCATCCTGATATGCTGTTTCTAAAATGCTATGGGGTTGGAAGCTCTAGAAGCTTGTTAGAAGTGTCTAATGCAAGAGTAAACCAAAGTGAGGGCCCAGTGGATTCGCCCAAGAGTATACCGGGTCATCTTCGGTTCCCTGTAACCAGCACTGCATCTGTTAGGACACCTTCTGAATGTTCGCCCTGGTTCTCAGCTGTGCTCTGTTCACGTCAAGCTGCAAGGAAGCTGAGTTCTGGATGGATGAATGCGTCTTTACTGCATTCCCATGATGCCACACACCTATAATCTCGTTGCCATAAAACTTTCCTGAGCCCATCAAAAAAATCACTTAGCTCTGGTTTACTTAAGAAGAAAAGAAATGGACTAAAAGATACTGGCTAGCAAGTGAACTCAGCCAGGCAGAACGAGACATGTACTGTATGATTCCAGTTACACGAGGGACTTAGAATCAGCAAATGCATCGAGACAGAGTAGAAGGGAAGTTAGCAGGGGCTGGAGGAAGGGAGAGGGGCACACTGTTGCTTAAAGAGGACAGAATTACAGTTGAGATGATGAAAAAGCTCTGGAAATGGAGAGCAGTGATGGCTGCAAACACTGCGAATGTGCTAAATGCCCCTGAATTCAACACTTAAAAGATTATTAAAATGGTAACATTTATGGTTATGTATATTTTACTGCAATAAAAAAGCAATCCTCCCCAAATCATTTAGATTCCTCTGAATCTAGTAAGTTCCTCTGAATCTAGCACCCCCTGAGACGTCCTTAACATATGCACTAGCCCTTGTTTTGATCCTGCTTCCATTTGGGGGCTCCTAACCTAATAAGTGAAAGTGAAAGTCGCTCAGTTGTGTCCGACTCTTGGCGAACCCATGGACTATACAGTCCGTGGAATTCTCCAGGCCAGAATACTGGAGCCAGTAGCTGTTCCCTTCTCCAGGGGATCTACCCAACCCAGGGATCGAACCCAGGTCTCCCGCATTACAGGCGAATTCTTTACCAGTTAAGCCACTAAGGAAGCCAAACCTAATAACAGCCATGTTGAATCTTGTCCATTTACCAGTATGTCTCCTGACCTTCCTGTTCTCTCTCTTAGCAAATAATCAATCTCTTGACACTCACTGGAGTCATGAGATACCTCTCAGTAGTGGAGCAGCCACATATTTCATCGATACCTGGTCTTACGTTTTCTTTCAAATGATCACCCTCAAAATGAGAAAGATGCTACCCCAATATTTTGTTTGTTATCACTATAATGCCTCTTTATTAGCTGAGTAAGGGTGAGACAGACTAAAGTTTGGACTTATACCAAGAGAGCAACATCAATAATTCAGCCAGCAGTGGGCAGTGAAGTGACTTCTGCCTTTTAAAAGATCTTCTTGAACACCATCTAGCAACTGAACAACAGACACCTCTCAATAGCACTCTGAGGTTGTAACTATTATTATTAGTAACTACTAATGGCTTCTTTCTACAACTGAAATATTAGGTTACACTATAAAAATATTAGCAAATGTAGTTTTTAAACCTGTAAGTAAACCCTATCCATTATGTTAAATTAAATCCTAAGGCATTCAGACATGACACACACTTTTTTTTTCCATTCTGTAAATCATTGTTTTCTCTCTGGATTCAATAAAGATAAAGACTTAAAAATTGTCTTGAAAAGCATAGGAGCTTTATTTTTTAAGGCATCACTTTCTACCAGATAAGTCAAGAATGTTGATACTTTTAGTGAATTGCTGATCATTTACGTTTAATTTGCTTGATCTATAGATCACTGAATGGGCTGAATTTACTTTGTTCTAAAACTTTGAAGTTTTAGGACTAAGCTGTATTTGTGTGTGGCCAGTCTACAAAGCTGATCTGCTCAAGGACTATGGGTCATAACTTAGAAAACTAGAAGGACATCATAATATGAACAAGAATAGTTGTGTGTAGAGCAAGTTTTTGCAGACTATAATTTGCACCCTATTGGGGGTCCTGAAATAATTTCAAAAACAACTGAAACAATTTCAAAAATAATTTCAAAAACAACTACAACAAAAAGAATGTAATAGAAAATAAGAGAGTATGATGCATTTTTTCCCAACTGTAAATAACTATATGTATGTATTATGTGGGGTGTATATTAGGTCTGAATATAAAATGTATTTCTAATTGTGGACTGTAGTAAAAAGGCTTGGAAGCCAATGATTTTGACTAAAGAGTTGGGGGTGAGGTGCAGTGGGGAATGGGTAGAAAGAGATGGTTGAGCTGGAATTTTGTTATGTTACACCTTTTACTGGGATGTTGGCTTTCATTTCCAAGTGGCTAGTGGGAGTTCTTTAAAAGAGACCCTAAGAAGGAATTTCCTGAAGTAAGCCTTGTGTATGAAATCCACCTCTTTTTTTTTTTTTTAGCACATTTGTTATTAAGCTCCTAAACATCACTTGGAGAAAGAATGGATCATGCAGTGGTGTAGGTCGTGGACTCTGTCATCCATGGTCCCTTCAGCAAGTTTCTGAAATCCTCGCTTTTCAGTCATGGGCTCCCCAAGTGACACTGGTGGTGAAGAACCTGCCTACCAATGCAAGAGACGTAAGAGACTTGGGTTCATCCCCTGAGGTGGGAAGATCCCCTGGAGGAGAGCCTGGCAACCCATTCCATTATTCTTGCCTGTAGAATCTCATGGACAGAGGAGCCTGACCGGCCGCAGTCCATAGGATCACAAAGAATCGGACACGACTGAAGCAAGTTAGCACTTTAGTCAAGTCACTAAAGGAGAATAAAAATGCAGCACTCATGTTTAAGACTGCATTTACATTTCAGAGGTGTGGTTTAAGCATTTCTGACTCCGGGGAAGTTACAGAAGCACAGAATTTTAGACCTGGAAGCGATTTTAGAGCTCCGGGAGATGGTGAAGGACAGGGAAGCCTGGCGTGCTGCAGTCCACAGGGTCACAAAGAGTTGGGTGCTCCTGAGCAACTGAACAACAGTGAACCCCAGGCAAAAAGAAGTTAAAGTAACTTCTGCATTCAGGGTGAGGGCAGGGTGGGGAGCGAGGAGTCCTGCAGGTGGGAGAAGGTAGAGAGACACAGACTGAGGAATGCAGGCATGAAGAAGCACAGCCAGAAGCCTTGGGGTTTTTCTTGATTACTGCAATAGAAAAACAAGTCTGGGGACTTCCCCAAAGGTCCAGTGGTTAAGGCTTTGAGCTTCCAATGCAGGGGGTATGGGTTCAATCCCTGGTCAGGGAACTAACATCTCGCATGCCATGTAGCACGACTAAAAAACCCCAAATAAAAAGTTTTTTTCAAAGTCCAATTAAAAATTAAAGAAAGAAAAAGAAATCTGTGTAACTTTCTTTTTTTACCAATTCAGAGAAATGGCCTCCTGCCCGTTTGCCTTCTCTTGGCCTCAGCCCTGGAGGGAGCAGGTCTGCAGGGAGTCTCCCCTTCTTTCCACTGCTGCTGTGCTTTGTGTCTCTGGCTGAAGCCCAGGGGTCTCGGAGCGGGGGTGGGGGTGGGGGGCAGGGTGTGTGGCTCAGCTGCAGTGAGTGTGAACCAGCTGGGTGGGGAAGGTAGCTGGAACAAGTAGAGAACACGACGATAAGCAATGGCAGCACTAGATACACAGGGCAGGTAAAGAAATGTCACGGAAAGAAGAAATGCATCCATTTAACTGGAACGCAGGGAGCTGAGGGGCACCGGGACTCAGTCTGCTGTTGTCGTTTAGTCGCTAAGTCGCGTACTCAGTCTCGATGGGGACAAATGACAACTCAACGTGTCACCTGTCGGCCATGTAGGTTGGTACTACCATTGTTGATTCTGCTAACAAGTGTTTTTTGTTTGTTTGCTTTTTAAACAGTCTGATCGCTGTTGCAGCCGGGTCCCCATGTTTCCCACCTGGTTTCCACTGCCACCTTGTTAGCTGGCACCTGTCAGGGCGTCAGGAGCCACCCGAGAGGCGGGGGTTCTGGCAGTGTCGCATCCCTCTTGTTCTCCAGCTCCCTCCAATATTCTAAAACAAAATTCTGCCTCTTGAAACACTAGAAGGACAGGTCAGATTCTGCAAATAATACATCAAGTGGCAGCTGTTCCTTCCAAATAAATGGTAGAAGAGGGGCTTCCCTGGTGGTCCAGTGGTTAAGAATCCCCCTTGCAATGCAAAGCACACCAGTTTGACCCCTGGTCTGGGAAGATCCTTCATGCCACAGAGCAACTAAGCCTGTGGGCCACCCACAACTACCAAGCCTGTGCTGTAGAGCCGAGAGCCGCAACTACTGAAGCCCGTGTGCCCTAGAGCCCATGCTCTGCAACAAGAGAAGCCACTGCGATGAGAGGCCTGCACACCATGAGAGAGTAGCCTCCGTTTGCTGCAACTAGAGAAAACCTCCGTGTAACAACGAAGACCCACCTCACCCCCAAAATTAGTGAATCTTAAAAAAAATGGTGCAAGAGAAAAGAAGGGATTATTCTGAGTGTAGCTTGTTGAGATTTTATTCCCTGACCCATAAAGGCTAGAGGAGCTTCCATGGGGGTGGGCACTGCTAGGGCTGGTGGTTTCTTAGGAACATGCAAAGTACAGTCTACAGTTCTAGGGATGCTAAGGATGACTGTTCAGGCTCGCTTGCCACTTAATGTGGAGCCTTCTGAGCATCTGCTGGTTGGAGGAGAGGCAGTGTTTTTGAAGGAAGTTCTAGCAGGGAGCCCTGGCAGCTGGCTCGCATTACAGTGGGGGTGGAGGAAAGGAATGCTGGCCCCCCACAGCTGTGATCAATTTGCACAAAAGCGAGGGAGGGAGGAGATGCCCCAGTGGGAGGTTGGCTGGGCCACAAGGTTAAAAGATGGGCACAGGGGAGAAGGGTCAGATCCCAGAATGCTTTGCTACTTGGTGGTGGTTCCTGAGGGTTGAAGCATTAGTCCAGAGACACCAGGATACACTTGTGAGCACTCAGATTCTCCTGGAGAAGACGCTTCCATTCTGGCTGCTACAAAGCCCTGTGTCGTATGTGTTGTTGTTGTTTAATCGCTCAGTCGTGTCTGACTTTCAATTCCATGGACTACAGCAGGCCAGGGTTTCCTGTCCTTCACCATCTCCGGAGTTTGCTCAAGCTCACGTCCATTGAGTCAGTGATGCCATCCAACCATCTCATCCTCTGTCGTCCCCTTCTCCTCATGCCCTCAATCTTTCCCAGCATCAGGGTCCTAGCCCAATTTGCAGTTAGTTATTACTATGCTCAGCAGCCTCCCAATTCACCTAGCAACCAGAAAGAGTCAAGCGCAGAGCTTTCTCTAAGATGCTACCAGAAAAGTGAAGGATGAGTTTCCAGAGTTGGAGAGACCCCAGGAGTTTGCAGGGTGAGTCCATCAGCATCCTTTAGGATTCCAGGCAAAGCATGTCTCCCTTTGTGTGTGATTCCCAGGAACCAGAGCCAGCGGTGACTCTGATGTGGTCTGGTGCCTGCTGAGACCTAGTGGGAGGTGGCTGCCATGTTTCCATTACTGTACTTTCAGACCCTGCAGAAATGTGTCACTGAGTTAAAAAAGAACCCAGGCTGGACCTCAACAAAACTGGGTTTGCTACACTCTGTGTGATCTCAGGTAAAGCTCTTCTCCAGGCCTCAGCTTCCTCATCTGTAACATAAGGAAAGTGGGCGTTCCAGCTTTAAAGTGCCAACCACGAACTATGAGAGAGAGAGAGAAAGCCAGGAACTGTAAGTAGGAGCCAGGAGCTGAAAATGACTGACACTGAAAAAAACCCAGGCCTGGAGGGTAATTCTAGAGCTCACTGATGGAGACAGGGCAGAAAAGCAATGGTGACATCTCATTCCAAGGAATTAGGGGATATAACGTTGGAGAGTTTTTAAGTTGCCCCGGAAAGGACTACGCTTAGAGCCAGCACAGCCTGGAGGGACCTGGCCCCAGAAGAGAGCTGGAGTATGCTATATCCGAGATTCTGCTGGTGATGGGTTTGGAGTCAAAGACAATTTGTGGCTATGCTATTGTCTAAACCTTGCTTCAAAGTTATCTTGGTGTTCATAGGCAAAAAAAAAAAAAAAAGGTAGTTAATACTTCATGTATAATCAGTCTGATGGCATTTTCCCAGCACTCTGCCGAACTAAACATAGGTGTCTCCTTGTTGGCTTCTTGAGGACCTCTGAAGTAGTACTCTAGGTGTCGGACCACCAAGATGGCGGCTACCCACACTCCCAAGTAGTCCTTGGCAAGCTCACTTGCCTGGAGAGGGTGTGCCACAAACCCAACCTTCTTCTGAAACACCATGGTGCAACTGATTGAGACAGGATACGGGGCCCCATTTAAACCTACAGAAACAGATTAAAAATGAACTAAAAGGAGCACACAACAAGATGAAGATGCACAGCTACACAGGGACTTATCTGTGTAGTCAACTGACGTTGAGGCCAAGACTCAAGCTCTACTATTTGTCCAGATTTGACCACCGAATCCCACTTGTCATTCACTAGAAGTCTGTCGTTTAGCTTCTGGTGTGAACGCACTACGGACAGATAAGTAACTTTCTCGAATATTAAAAACCGTCGTCCTGCCTAAAACTTTTACACAAATTGTTTATGTGCAGCTCTGACTCTCTTATTCAGCCTAGTGTGTAGATTTGGCCAAAACCTTGGGAACTGAAATTAATAAATGAAAAAACAAAATGTTTATCATCAGAGAAATGAAGAAAGGGGTATAGGGAAATATTTATTTAGGTTGTTATGACAACAGAACAAGTGATCACAACAACATTCTTTCTTTCCCATCTGCTAAACTTTGGCTTGACAGAGCCTTAAGGAACACTCAACGTCCACCGTAAAGATGAAACGGAGCAAGAATGTTATTCTAAATTTGATAGATTTTTGGCTCCACTTAAAACCCTTTTCTAACTCATACAATATTTGCCACAACTCCCAGCTATTTCCTCTCGCAGTGGGCAGACGCACTTGCAACGATGAGGAAATGAATTGTGTGGCGGGGGAGGGTGCTGGTGGCAGTGACCACAGGCCTCCGGCAGGCCAATGTTCACCCTGGGATGTCATGGGGCCACTCACTGAGTCTGCAGTGGGCCCTGTTCTCATGCCCTGCTCCATGGCCTTGAGAAGATGGGGGGCTACAGAAGGGAACCTGGAGCAGCCTACTTCTACTTCCAGCTGAGCAGGGCTAGAAATCAGGGCATGTGCAGCCCATAGAGAGCAAGTGGTGCCCACTGATGAGGATGAAAGCATGGGCTGAACTTAGGCTGAAGGCTTTCTTCAGAGGCTTTTCCAGGTCAGACGACTTGCAGCCAGCCACTGGTTTGTCATGGCCTAGCTGAAGAGTCGGACATGACTGAGAGACTTCCCTTTCACTTTTCACTTTCATGCCTTGGAGAAGGAAATGGCAACCCACTCCAGTGTTCTTGCCTGGAGAATCCCAGGGACAGCGGAGCCTGGTGGGCTGCCGTCTATGGGGTCGCACAGAGTCGGACACAACCGAAGCGACTTAGCAGCAGCAGCAGCAGCTGAAGAATGCTTCAATTCCCTAGAGCTATTTTCCCATAAATCAGAAGTAGGTGGTGGCTGACTCCTCTCAGAGGAACCCCTTAGGTGGAACAGGCTGGAGAAGAGAAGATGGGTTCCGGCTTTCTCACTCAGTAACTTCACACGCACTGTGTTCTCTGGAGGCGTTTCTGTGCTCTGATCATTAGCTAGGTCCCTATTTCACAGGTGAGCCAGACTTCCTGTGTGGGCTCTCTGTTAGGGGAGGGGGCAAGTCTGAGGGTCAGAGAGACCCCCAAAGAGGAGGCTGCGCTGAGGCCCCCTCAGAAGAAAGCACTTAAAGCTGCAAGAGGAGGTACAGATGGTGCCCTGACTTCTGAGCACAGGCTAGAGCAGAGGCCTGGGAGTCCTGGGAGAGTGGATCTGTAACATGGGGTGTATTTATTTATCTTCAACCCAGATAAGGTTAAGCGGGGTGTTAGAAGGGCACTCACAGTTAGTTACCTCAGCACCTCACCATCCTGAAGCACATACGTTTAGAATCACTCTCAGGAAATGCTATCCAGATGGTTTCTACTGAACCAGACCCCTGGGCGAGGAGTGGGCCATGTGAGGGTGGGATCCCAGAGCATCTGAGCTGGAGGGATCCCATGGGAATCACACAGCTGGGCAGAGGAGGCAGTTGTCCCCTGGGACACAGGATGCCTGAGACGGATGAGTCCTGGGTCAGGAATGGGGGAAGGGTACTTCAGCAGGTCCGGGACCAAGATTGCTGGGTGGGCAGACACCAAGGGGTGTGGCAGACACCTGGGGCACCCCAGCCCATGGACTCAGAGGTCAGAGCTGGGAGAGACTCTGGAGGTTCCCTCAGCCACCTGCCTCAAGGGGGTCCTGGCTAGAAGGGTGGGTGGGGTGGGTGGGGTAGATGGGCCCAGGAGAGGAAAGCACAGATGTCTGAGCTTCCTCAGGAGACAATTCTGGCTGGACTGCCAAGCACGTTGTGATGGCACGTTTTTAAAAAGACTGTCCCTATGTATCTGTATAGACAGACAGCCTCACAGATACTCCTCTATTCCACCCAGACCATGGCGGCCTGCTCGCCTCCTCGTCTTCTCTGGAGCCAGCTACCCCTGTCTGATCCCAGCTCTCCCACTGACCCTTTCCTTGAGCAAAGTGACTTCACTTCTGTGTGGTTCTTAGTCTCCCGCTAACAGAACTGAACTGATGGAGCTCTCGGGAGGCTGAGAGAATGGAGGAGCTCAGCCCAGGGCAGCTCGCCGGTTCCCTACCTCAGGGCTCAGCTGTTGCTGTTCTCATCAGGTTTATGCACACTGTGCTTTCTGCCTCAGCGCTCTCAGGGCCTTTCTTTCTTTCCTCGCTTCTTCAGATCTGCACTTAACTAGTGTTGGCTGAAAAGCAAATTTATTGAGCAAGAGAGAGAACACTTGAAGCCATTTGTAATGGGACAATCACAGGCTACTTCTGGGGACAATGAGACACCAGAGCCCTAGCAATTCAGAGCTCTGAGTGGCTGGGCATGGAGAAGCCCTTGTTTCCTAAATGAGGAGACCCAGGGCCAGCAGCTGAGGACGTTCAGGCCTCCTCGCTGTCTGGGAAGGCCCCTCCCGTGGGATGAGAGCTGGACGTGCCAGCCTGAATGTTGTAAAGGGTCTGCAGTGTAATTTCGGTATTTCATACACGCATGCGAGCACATGCACACGCTGGCTCTGGACCCAAAGAGGGCACCCAAGTTATCCACATCCCTGCCCCGCTACCCAACAAAAATCCTACCTCCTCAGTGCCCCGTGGCTGGCAGCTGCTGCAAAAGAAAACAGCCAGCGGGCAGTAAGAGCCTTATGGCAAGAACAGCGTCCTGCAGCCACGGCTGGCATTTTACCCTCTTGTGGGTGTTTGCTGCTCCGAGAGACTAAATCTCTCAGGGCAGAGTGCCAGGCACCCTGGGAGGCGGGGTGATGACAGAAACCCCAAAGTCCCTCCAATCAGACCACCGCAGTGACTTGTCTCCTGCCAGGGCAGGAGGGGAGGGGGCTGGGAGGACTGAGCAGTACTCGGCAGTGGGAAGGCCCCATGCTCAGGGAGGGGTTCCTTTCATTGTCTCTCATGACAACAGCTCTGTGTGAGTCCCACCTGTCAACCCAGAAGTCTCTCCAGGGACAAGGTGGAGTGGTCAAGTCCTTCCCCAGAGGTCTCTGTCCTAAGCCCTTCCCGGTGTCTCGGCACCCAAAGCCTCTGACATATGCCCGCTGCTGCCCTGCAGGGATGCCTCTGTCTTTGATGCGGCTCCCTCCCTTTCTGTTCCCACTGTCTCCTTTCATTGTCCCTTTGTGAGAAAAATAAATGATATTATCCCTTCTCCTCCCCCCCGAAGAAAGCCTGGGTTAGAGCGGAGGGCCACGGGCCCTGGTCCCCTGCTCCTCTTGAGTCACGTTCGTCTTCTTAGATATTTGGGCAGGCTGGACCCTTCCTGAGCCTGACATCTTTAAACCAGAAGCAAGCGGCCCTTGGGACTATTTGCCCCATCTCCACTCCCTGGAGGGCCTTCCACTCCTGACCTGGGTCTTTCAGAGACCCATCACTTTCCCCTCCTCCCAAGGAAAGCCTGAGAATCCGACAACTAAAAAAAAATGGTGGAGAGTGGGGGATGGTGGGGCTTCCAGAGAATACAGAGTCACTAGAGCACTGGTGAAATCTGATCCTGGTCATGCAAGGGTTATTCCTCATCCTCAGCTTGCAGGCCCCCACCTTGAGAACTCTCTGGTCCGAATCCCCCAGTGCCCAGGGATCTTGGAGAGCTGCCCACAGCACCAGCTGCAGGCTAGAGGCAGGGCCTGCTGACAAGAGTGCACAGAGAGTACAATAACTGTGACATTAAACGTGAATAGCTAACTCTCAGGCGGGCTGGGAGCAGCCTGGGAGGAGCCCGGTGGCTGCGGTCCAACGACCGAGCGTGAGCAAGGTGACCAGATGGGCTGCGGTGGAGACAGGGCTGGATTCCATCTCCCACCACGCCTGCGGATGGACCCCACGTTCACACGCTTTGTCCTTTGCACTCTTCTTTCCCTTTTCTTCTTCTTCCCTTTTGTTTTCTAGAGTCGAGAGTCATTATTTCCTCTCCAAACCGATTTTTACATGTTTTTGGCACGGCTTCTTTCCAGATGGACTCTCAGCTGGCCTCTCCTGCTTGGCCGGCTTATCTCGAGCCAGGACCCACAACTCAGCCCTCCCTGGAGCAGCAGCCACCACTTTCGCTTCTGCGCCCTCAGTTCCAAAGAGAGGAAAGCTCTGATTCAGTATTTTGAAATGATGAAAATGCCAAGAATTCTTTTTTTTTTCTTTTTTAAAGTTCAGAATTAACCCCAACCCCTATCTGCATCTTCTTCAGGATCTTCTTTGATCTGTGACCTGGGCTTTGCCAATCACCGAACGTGACCCTAGGATGTGGGTGCACCCTGCTGGGCAGCGGGTCTGTGTGTGTGGATTCTGTTAGCCCTAGATGAAGGCACGCCTCTGGCTCTGTCTGTGCCTCACGCCTGGTCCTGCAGCCCTCCTGGGAACAGGGCCCTGCCTGCCTCTGCCGGTTCCTGGCTCTCCTCTCAGTTCCACTACCCTGAGCTGCTCTGCAGTTCCTGAAGGAACTCTTGGCCTCCCCTCTCCCTGCTGTTGTACCAACAGCTCCTTTTGCCTGGAACATGCTTTCTACTTGCTCTTGGGCTTAAGATGCAGGGAACTCGTCTTGTCTATGAATGAGAATGCTCTGCCTCTAGTCGGCCTTTACAGCAGGGTACTGGGCAGTCTCTTTACTTCTCCATCCCCACCCCCGACTGAGGCCTCTTGAAGCACAGCTCTGTCTTTTCCCCGTTTCCCCAGCACATGGTAGGGTGCCCAGAGCCTAGCAGAATGAGTGAGCAGCAGGCCAAGTACCAGATGAGCCGAGTGCAGAAGTGCAGGCTCAGCTCACTTTACACAACTCGGGGGCCTCATAAGCCTCCAGCCTCAGCTGCCTGCTGACTCTCACTCCTTCTGCAGAGGAGCTGCCTCTGAACTCCAGGCGATCCCCCACTACAGGTTCCATCCCGTGCGAGACTGACCGTCACGCAAACACTTTAGAGACAGTTCGAGACTGACCGTCGTGCAAACACTTCAGCGGAAGTTGCCAAGGTTTGATACCTGAGCTTGTCTGCGATGAAGATGATCCTCCTTTCCAGGAGCAGGGAGGCAAAAACGCAGAGCAGGTGTCGGACGCTGAGAGAGGAAAAGAGAGACTCAAAGTCCACGTGTTCGAGCCGGGAGTCCAGCGGACGGCACAGTTCAATCACCTGCCAGGGAACACGAGCGGCATGAGGGGGCCGCCTGGTCAGCCAGGCCTCTCACGCACCGGGCAGGCCTGGGGCCCTGTGGTCCTCAGCAGGGAGGCCCACTGCCAGGGGAGGAGGGAGAGAAAAACAGGAAAACCAAAGGGACTGGGGAAAGAAAGACGGCAGGAGATTGGGAAAGGAGGTACGTTTGGTAGGGACTCAGTCTCACCGTGCGTGTGAGGGTAGTTTGCGTGGAGGTGGGGAGACAGGACACAGAACCAGAGCCCCTCGGGCCATGATGGCTGGAGCCCGCCCCCTCCCACCCCATCGATGACACATGTGAGCCCCCACAGGGAGTTTTGAGGGCTGGTCCCTTGGAGTCCCACAGCAGAATGTCTGATCTCACAAGGGACTTCCAGGCTCACAAAGAAGGACCAGCAGATCCAAGCACTTCTTTCAAGGCTCCTCTCCTCTACAAGGCGATTCTTAATGAACTCAACCCCATTCCAACCCCTCCCCAGGGATGGCTCTTTCAGCTTGTATGCATAGTGTGCACGTATCTCCTCACTCTGTACTTGTTGACATGTTCTTGAGTTCATCTCAAGTCACTACTCATGTGCATGCTCTTGACGGTGAGCAGAACCTGGCTTCTGCTCTCAGCATGGCACTGGCCTGGTGCTGCACGGACAGCGGGGCTCACTAAAGTTAACATCCCCATGGCCACGTCACCTGCATCTGTATGGGGTGGTTTAGGATTCTCCAGCAGCAGGCACCCCACTCCAGTACTCTTGCCTGGAAAATCCCATGGAGGGAGGAGCCTGGTGGGCTGCAGTTCATGGGGTCGCTAAGAGTTAGACACGACTGAGCGTCTTCACTTTCACTTTTCACTTTCATGCATTGGAGAAGGAAATGGCAACCCACTCCAGTGTTCTTGCCTGGAGAATCCCAGGGACGGGGAGCCTGGTGGGCTGCCGTCTATGGAGTCGCACAGAGTTGGACACGACTGAAGCGACTTAGCAGCAGTAGCAGCAGCAGCAGGGAGACTGCTGCTCTCTGTGCTGGGAAGTTGAGCGGTTCCAGAATATTCCAGACACATCCTCGTCCTGCCCGTCCCCAGAGGTGACCCGCTTTTCCGAGGGCCTTTAGAACTGGAGACTCAAGGCTGAATGGGTCACATACAAGGACGGGAAGATGAAAACAAGCTCTGGTATCAAATCCCACCCAGCCAAGGAAAGGGACATGCTTCAAAGACTGGGATGAATAAAAAGTAGCACTTGAGCTTGTCAGAGACATTACTTTGCCAACAAAGGTCCATCTAGTCAAGGCTATGGTTTTTCCAGTAGTCGTGTATGGATGTGAGAGTTGGACTGTGAAGAAAGCTGAGCACCGAAGAATTGATGCTTTTGAACTGTGGTGTTGGAGAAGACTCTTGAGAGTCCCTTGGACTGCAAGGAGATCCAAGCAGTCCATTCTAAAGGAGATCAGCCCTGGGTGTTCTTTGGAAGGAATCATGCTAAAGCTGAAACTCCAGTACTTTGGCCACCTCATGCGAAGAGTTGACTCATTGGAAAAGACTCTGATGCTGGGAGGGATTGGGGGCAGGAGGAGAAGGGGACGACAGAGGATGAGATGACTGGATGGCATCACCGACTTGATGGACATGAGTTTGAGTGAACTCCTGGAGCTGGTGATGGACAAGGAGGCCTGGCGTGCTGCAACTCATGGGGTTGCAAAGAGTCAGACACGATTGAGCGACTGAACTGAACTGAACTGAACTGAGGTTGTCTTCCCCGAAAAGAATCTGCTTTGCATATTAAGTGGAAGTGGTGATATAGATCAAAACCCTAAAAAGGTTCAAATACGATTTATGAAGGTGGTTGGCTATTAAGAGAAGCTAAAGATGTTCACTGCCCTGGCACAGTTTTCTCATCCAGCAACCAACGGATGGATTGGACTTAGGGTGGAATTTATGACTCTCTCACAGATGGATGATCTGGGCCAGCTTGAGGAGCAAGAGGCCACCACTGAATGTGACAGCCCACTGAAAGCCAGCCTGTGGGATCACCAGGACCTGATCACTGTCAGGGCTACGCCCCCTGGGACAGGAGAGGAGTCTGATGGCATACCTCAGTTCCTGACCCGGGCAAGAAGTTCTTGACCACGATGGTTTTGCCCAGGGCTGGGAAGGGGGCTTCCATAACGCTCCTCATGAGAGGCTGGACCAGGGCAGGAGAGATGCCTCGTCGTTTTTCCACCTCATCCAAAATCTGCAAGGGACAGAAAAGTCGGGCTGCGAGGTGGAGCTCTCTTCCAGATGAAGGGGGCCTGCCACCGAGGCTGCGGAACCGTGGGGAAGCCGGGGGGTCCTCATCAGGCCAAACCTCCAGTCTCTTTCACCTTGTGCGTTAAGACCCGGATCCACCCTCTCTGCAGCCACTCTTTTCCATGTGGCCCTACAATTTCTCCCACTTACAGGGTGAAGTATAGTTCCTGCCCCCTTGACTTTGAAAACTGTCCTTCTGTCCATTTGCATTCCCCTGTGACATTGATCATGATATACGTTCTCAATGGGAAGAATAGCGCCCCCCAAGGGGGTAAAAATTGGTTGGGGGTTGGTGAAAACACTCAGGTATTGTGAGGGTTTGTGCCCTTCTAAGGGGCCAAAGTACATAAACAGATACGTGATATATCTGTAGAACTGAATTTTCTCTGGGGGGAAGCCATTAGGACAACACAAACCAAAACCAATGAGATGCCACTTGACAGCCATTGGACTGTAATAAAAAAAACAGGTAACAGGTGTTGGTGAGGAAGTGGTGAAATTGGAACCCTCATACACTGCAGGTGGAAATGTAAACCAGTGAAGTTTTTCTTTTGAAAATAGTCTGTTTAAGAAATTAAACATATTATGACCCAGCAAATCCACTCCTAGGTATTTAACCAACGGAAATGAAAACATGTTCACACGAAAACTTGAACACGAATGTTCAAAGCAGCATTATTCATAGGAGCCAAAAAAGGAAATAATCCAAACATCCATTAACTTATGAATAATAAGCAAAACATGTTACCTATAAAATGGAATATTATTCAATACGATGGAATAAAATACTGATACATGCTACAACATGGATGATTTGAAAATTGTGCTAAGTGAAATAAGCCAGACACAAAAGGGACAAACACTATACGATTCCACTTACATGAGATCCTCGAGTCAAACTCATAAAAGAGACAGAAAGTAGAGTAGAGGGGTGGTTGCCAGGGGCTGGGGGAGGAGAGGACAGAGGGTTAGTGTTTAATGGGCACCGAATTTTAGTCTGGGGAGATGAAAGAGTTCTGCAGATGGATGATGGAGACGGTGGCACAACAAAGTGAATAAACATAATGCCCATCAACTGTACACCTAGAAATGACTGAAATGGTAAGTGTAATGTTATGTACGTTTTAGCACAGTAAAAAGAAAATAATATGACAAAAAGTTAAAAATTTCATGGGGAGGAGCGGCAATTGAGGAAAAACAATATCTAAAAAGGCTGCTCACTAGAACAGTAATGAGAACAAGTTGAGGACCACTGGGCAGGCAGGATGAGGCGGAAGTGACCACGTGCCTGTGCTAAGCCCAGGGCTTGGGAGGCAAGTAGAAACTTGCCTTACGGGTTTCTGCTCGCCTCCCTGTGCATGCATGGGACAGCTTCCTGTCTCAGGGGGGTGACAAACCCACATCCAGACTTGCAGCCTGAAGCATCAGCCAACCCCCAGCCTACTGGAAGCACAAGGGTGAGTGAGCCACGGAGTCCAGCAGAGCAGAACCCCAGAGCCCTGCCCCTCTGTGGGAGTCAATGGTGGCTGCTTTAAGCCACTGTGGTTTGTTAACACAGCATCATTGCAACGATACTTATGCTTTCTTCAGAGATTCTGAAAGCTGTTCTTATCCATTATCCTTTTGTCTTTACTGAAGGACAATTTGCCATAATGGTCCTTGCCCCTCACCTAGAAATAACCTGAGGTCTTGGAATCAGTTAGCCAAAGCTCTGTCTATGGTTCTATGCTGAATATTTGCTGTGAGGTCTTCAGCAAGTCTTCATATTATATTCTTAAAAAAATCACAGTCACAAAACTGACATGAAAATGCAGGATTGTGCATCACACGAGTATGTTAGGATGTTCGCTCGCTCTGCATCTCCTGCCCATGATGTAGCAATGCAGCTTATGTGAACTTCAGAGCTGCTGCTGGAGGCTGGCCTACCTCACAGGAGCCGTTTACTCCTAGATTCATAAGCGTTCTCACAACAATAGGGTCTCTGACCTACAGCCTCCTCTCCATGTTAAAACACACCCATGATGAAGACTGGCATAAGCAGCAATGCAAATCTGAGCCAGAGTTTGTGAGTGACTGACTGTAATGTACAATGACTATCTCCTCACGTGGAGTGAAGGCCATGACTCAGGTGACGCTGGTACCATTAATCACTTCCGACTGTGTAAAGTACAAGCTCTACCACAGCCAGAGGTCACACTGCATCAGTCTGATTCAGGCCTCCTCTGAGCTCAAAACAGGGTGGGCAGGAGCAGGAATTTTGGTTCAGAATGCTGAGGGAGTGGGGCTTTCATCCACAGACAGTAGATGCAGGACTTCAATTCTCCAAAAGAAAACCTGGACTGAAATACATGTTTAAGGACTTAAAATACATGTATAGATTAAATATTTATGTCTCATTGACAGAAGAAACAAATGTTGAGTTACACCTAATTTTTGAGATTGGCATCAGACAGCATAGTAATTTATGCCAATCCAGAATACTGGGGTGGCTGAGCCAATTCACCACGGCAATTCCTATGTCCTGATATATTGCTTCATTTTCCAAAAAGAAGGACCAAGTTATACTAAGATTTTGATAGAGGGCTTCCCTGATAGGTCAGTTGGTAAAGAATATGCCTGTAATGCAGAACACCCCAGTTCGATTCCTGGGTCCTCTGGAGAAGTGGACAGGCTACCCACTTTAGTATTCTTGGGCTTTCCTTATAGGTCAGCTGGTAAAGAATCTGCCTGTAATGTGGGAGACCTGGGTTCGATCCCTGGATTGGGAAGATCCCCTGGAGAAGGGAAAGGCTGCCCACTCCAGTATTCTGGCTTGGAGAATTCCATGGACTGTATACAGTCCATGGGGTCGCAAAAAGTCGGACATGACTGAGCGACTTTTACTTTCACTCTGACACTTAGAGTAGTCTCACAATAACAAATCTCACACACACACAACAGACACACGTAACAGACATACACCACACATAATGTGACAAAAGATAACGCTTATGAGAGGGGAAGTAAAGCACATGGAACATTCTGGGGGGAGCCTTTGCCCCTCCATCCTCAACTGCAATTAATTTGTCCTTTTCCCCTCCCTCACTTTCTGGGCCACGACCTTCATCCATTCATTTCCTGTCCCAGTGATTATCTCAGCGAGGCTCAAGGAAGGGAGGAGGAGGAAGTGGCAAGGAAAACAGGTTGGGGAATAAGAAGATAAAAAGTCCTGGGAGTTGGGGTGTCTCCTGAGTCCTCCTGGGCCCTGCAACTCCCACACGCTCCCTCCCTGCTCTGGGGCCAAAGTCCTCACCTTTGAAAAGAGGCTGAAGCATCCCAGGCGGCTCACGATGCAGTAAACTTCAGGGAGACGCTTTCCTTTGCCACCAGGCTTTTGGGAGTGAAACACAAGGAGATTACAAGTGTGACCAATCTCAGGGGAGGAAAGACCCCAGATCTTTTTAACATGGTGCCGACTGTTTCCACAAACCAGAGTTTTTGAAAATCAATAAGGTAAGCAGTTACCAATACCCCGTCTTACAGGTGGAACCACTTCTGGTTACGTAGATGTGTGTTAAAATTGTCCCAAAGGGACCAAGTCAAGAGTTTTGTGCACACAGTAGGAGCTCAATGTGGCCTACAGAACCATAAAATGAGGAATCTTGTTTACTCATATCACTTAACTTGTTTACTCATATTACTCATATCACTGTGGTTTTTCTCAAGGAATTTATTTATTCCTTATAATTATTATAACTCCAAATGAGAAATCTTTTCTAAAAATCCTTTTTGGAAACTATTAATTTTCAAAACCAAAAAGGAAAACAATCTCAATACTTAAACTCCAAAGTAATTATAGTAACAGAATTTATTATCCCACTTAACTTTTTCGATTACTATCCATACTTTTTTTATTCACTAATTTAACAAATATTTACTGAGCAGCCACTATGTGCCACACATTATTCTTGACTATATTAGCCTATGTATAACAAGACTAAAATACACTCTCAGTGGAAAATGATTTGCCACTACTGAAGGTACTCCTAAAAATGGGCCTCAAAAAGACAAGCTCTAAAATGTTTTGGCATGATCATATCACTGAAGTAAGTGTGTGACTTTTAAAGGTTAATGTTCTGAAGGAGACACTTAAATTATTTGTGTCATGAACCGTAAAGCCATCCTTCTTCGGCCCTTACCACTATTACGAAAGTTCTCTGTAAGCTCTGAGTCTGTTGAGCACACTTTATTAGAAAGGACGCCTGTCTTGAGGGGGGATGGCCATTTATTTGGCAGGGAAAGCAGTGGACAAAGTATTTTCTTTTCAAGGGAGGCAGACAGTGTTTCCATCCACAGTGAGGCTCACGTGGATCCCCAAACACTCCTTCCCATGTTTAATGACCCTGACGAACTCGATACACCTCTGGTCCCTTCTCTTGTGGCCTGTGGTGAATGAGGCCCTAGGAAGCCAGTAGGGGCTCCGCATGGAGCTCTCGCTGCCGGACAGCAGGGGATACTGACCAGCAGTCTTCGGCAGTAACCAAACCTTCTGCTCCCATCTTCTCCAGTTAAGACAAACGAGAATGTTTCACTGTGGTTGGGAAAATGAAAGGAAGTGCGTTACTCTCCGACCACAGCGCTATGAGACTAGGTATCAATTACAAGAAAAAAACTGCAGGAAACACAAACACATGGAGATTAAACAAGGAGTTTCTAAATAACCAACAGGTCACTGAAGAAATCACAGGGGAAGTCAAAAAATCTCTAGAAACAAATGACAATGAAAACACAACTCAAAACCTATGGGATGCAGCAAAAGCAGTTCTAAGAGGGAAGTTTATAGCAATACACTCCTACCTCAAGAAACAAGAAAAACATCAAATAGACAAGGTAACTTTACATCTAAAGCAACTGGAAAAAGAACAGGAAGTGTGTTAGAAAACAGAACAAAAGTTGCATCATCATGCTGAGCCACCAGGGGACATTCAGGAGGAGGCTGTCAGAAAGTGCAGCTCCCTGTCCCGCCCGTCCATCTCTGGGCTGTGGCTCCGGAGTCTCTGTCAGGGATACGGGGATCTCAAGTGTCGCTGTGTCCTGAGAGGAAGTGAGGACTTTTCTTTCCACCCTCAGCCCTCATATAATTCTATGACCTGGGCCATCCCATCGAACAGACACAGTGCTCATTGGTCCTCTCTTGGGGTGAGCCCCGGAGTGACTCAAGACTGGGGGGTATGGAGGGGAGCTGGGTAGCAGTAGGCAATGGTGGTGCCCTTCTTGGAGCTGCCCCTGGCAGCTCCCCTGGGCACCGAAGCTGCCACTGTCCTTAAAGACTGCCGGGCCAACTTCGAGGTACTCAGTGTCCCTCGAACACTTAGGATTTGGAGCCTCCTGAGTTTGGTCAGTTGTTGAGACCTCAGATTAAAAAAAAAACTTCCACCCAACAATATGGGTTAAACCAGAAATGTAAACTTATGACAATCTGAATAATGGCTAGATGTGT
Source organism: Bos mutus (assembly GCF_027580195.1). NCBI lineage: Eukaryota > Metazoa > Chordata > Mammalia > Artiodactyla > Bovidae > Bos > Bos mutus. Next base: position 20,063,097 of record NC_091620.1, on the reverse strand, counting down.
TGCTGCAGAAGTATTTTCACAGCACTGGACAAGGTTTTCTTAGACTATGAATTACCTTATTGCCCATCACGTCAGCTTATGAAACACATTCCAAGATGGAGTGGGAGGTCTGGGAACCTGCACATTTGGCAAAATGAGTCTTGTCTTCAGGCATGCTTTGCAAACACCCGTGGGGGAAATTTATACACTCGAGTCTGTCAGGATCACTTACCAGCAGGACTGACTTATGTACCGGGTCTGCCATCGACGACCTCTCTCTAGCTCTCACTTTAGTCTTGGCGGGGCCAGGGGAGGGCGGGGAGACACCAGCACATACCTGGTAAACTGCTGGACCGGAGTCCAGTCCTTGGCGTCAGGGAAACAGAACTGGGGGATAGCCTTCAGCTGGTCCTCAGCTTCTCTCATGAACTTGAACGACCTTTCCAGCTGCAGGGAGAAGGGCGAGAGGAGGCTGGAGAATAAGCTCCGGTGTGAGCAAGACAGACGCTCGACAGGCACACAGCCCCCATGGCCCTGAAGTCATAACTGTCGCCTTAACCTCCACGCTGAGGAGGGCTTGCAGCTCAGGCTTAAGCTATTTTCTCCCTCAGGGCAGTTTCAACTATAGTCTTATGCGGGGAACAAGGAGAAAAAATAGTGTGCTTTAGAGAAATGTTCTCTATACCTAACATTCTGGAATATAAGCATTTTAATCAATAAGGAAGAGCTGTCATAGCAACCACTTCCGAATCCGAGACTCACAAATCTGCAAGGCAGAGCCACAAACTAGTTGTCTGATGCCTGGACCTAGGCAAAGCTGGCCCTCTTCAATTTCAGCAGAGATGTTTTGCAGCCCTTCTTAGTGAATCCATCCAGGTAAATTACGTTATACAGTGAAATTTAATTCATTTCAGGAGGTCTTTGAATATCAGAATTAAAGGAAAACTAGACAGGAGGCTGACATTCTTAGAAAAAAATAAGCCCAGAGAAGTTAAGTGATTTGTCCATGATCACACAGCTAGAATGGAATCCAGGAAAGAATCAAAATGATCTTAATTTCTGTCTTCTTCTTGCTCTCTGATTTATCTGACACATCACAGACTGGAGGAATATCATCTTACTTCAAAACGGAACGAATGGATGAGGTCTGACTTAAGAGATTATATTTAAAGCCGTGACTCTGCTTGTTCTGTGTCTGAATGGGTATCTACTTCAAAAAGCACTCCATTCTGGGGAATCTGTTGGACAGCAATGCACCTGTAGTTAACCACACTGTACTGTACACCTGGAGATGTTGGGATGCTGAATTTTATGCCACATGTTGGTTTTTTTTTTTGCCTCAACTGAAAAAAAAAGGCACTCTAGGTATAAAGTTTGCAATACAAAAAAAAAAAAGTTTATAATTAGCACGCTGCTGCTGCTGCTAAGTCACTTCAGTCATGTCTGACTCTTTGTGACCCCACAGACAGCAGCCCACAGGCTCCCCTGTCCCTGGGATTCTCCAGGCATAAACACTGGAGTGGGTTGCCATTTCCTTCTCCAATGCATGAAAGTGGAAAGTGAAAGTGAAGTCGCTCAGTCATGTCTGACCCTCAGCGACCCCATGGACTACAGCCTTCCAGGCTCCTTCATCCACAGGATTTTCCAGGCAGGAGTACTGGAGTGGGGTGCCTGATAGTTTGCTTATAAATTGGTACTTCTAAAGTGCTGGGAAGAATTGTTGGCTTTTTGTTGTGTTGTTGCTGATAGGTTTACACTTGTTACATTTCCCTTATAAACAGTTAAAGAAAAAATAAACCATGATAAAATTGCCTTCAGTCATCTAAAATATCAGCTACTTGAACTGAGTGGAGTGTGAATTTCTAAAATTAGGAAATTGTAACATCTAAGTTAAAGTCTTAATATACTATTGTCAATAATTTCTTACTTTGTTTCTCATATCTTTCCATTAAGGCCTCTACCTTAAACCAGGGCTTCCCAGGTGGCCCTAGTGGTAAAGAACCCACTTGCTAATAATGTAGGAGACTTTTTAAGAGACTCAGATATGACCCCTGGGTAAGGAAGATCCCCTGCTGAAGGAAATGGCAACCCAATCCAGTATTCTTGCCTAGAGAATCCCATGCACAGAGGAGCTTGACACGCTACAGTCCATAGCGTTGCAAAGAATTGGACACGAATGAAGTGACTTAGCACAGCACCACCTTAAACCAGTCTTGCAGTTTCTGAGGTCTGTTGGCCAATGGTACTCCTTCACAGAGGATCTGCAAGCCTTCCCAAGGCCATGAAACATCAGAGAGAAGAGGTCTCTGAAGACAGCATCCAAAGGAACAGGGCATTGGGCTGATGGCTTTCAACTTGGAAACCCACTTCTAGTATGATCCTTATTCGGCCAGATCAAATTTAACTAAAGCTGCTATTGCTGCTGCTGCTGCTGCTGCTAAGTCGATTCAGTCATGCCTGACTCTGTGCGACCCCAGAGATGGCAGCCCACCAGGCTCCCCCGTCCCTGGGATTCTCCAGGCAAGAACACTGGAGTGGGTTGCCATTTCCTTCTCCAATGCATGAAAGTGAAAAGTGAAAGTGAAGTCACTCAGTTGTGTCCAACTCTTAGCAACCCCATGGACTGCAGCCCACCAGGCTCCTCCGTCCATGGGACTTTCCAGGCAAGAGTACTGGAGTAGGGTGCCATTGCCTTCTCCAAAGCTGCTACTAATATAATATTAATGCTTGAGACAACTATCGATGAAACACAGTCACCATACGTAGACTAGGAGCCAGTCATTAATTGTTCTTCAGTCTTTCTTCTTCAGAATAAACAGTCACTCTTTCTTTACTGAACTATAATGGTTTTCTCTTTCATCATGACTCAGAAGATTCCAACTGGTACTGGAACAGTCTTTGAGTTGACAATTTACTAGCTCAGACTGCTGCCAAAGCAACAGTTTTTGATTACCCTCGGACAGTCTTGCAAAGAATACCAGCCAGGTGTAGTTGTTGAGGGGATCATTAATCACCACCGAGTGACGGACCCCAAGTAACAAATAATACACAAGGAAGGAACAAAGACATTTTTCCATAGTGGAAACAGCATTAATCAGAGAACTGAAGAGCAAGCCCTGTAGGAAAGTGAGTTCCAGTGCTTTCAATATGGCCCAGTCACCACCTGAACACACCTGCCCTCAGACCACATGCATGACACCCACAAATACATACATACACATGTATGCATATACACACTCATCAACATACAAGTTATCAATTCACGTGCACATACCTGCTCGGACACACACAGGAGCACATTTACGGAAAGAGACACACAGAGAGCTCTCTCACAAATACAATCAATCGCAGATGGCTGGGAAACAGCCTCATCTCTGTGAGGTGTCATGAAAGATAACTGTGAGGTGTCAAGCATTTTAATAGAATATGCCAGGCATGATTGCTAATGCACAAATATGGAGCGGAAACCTCGATCAAGGTGTTTATAGGAGTGGGGGCTAAAACTCAAGAAAAAGTTAAAAATGAGGAGAAAGAAGAAGAAAAAGGGGCTTCTGACAGAGGGAGCAGGTGAAGGCAAGGAGATATATGTAGTAGCCTGGCATGCAAAAATGCCTACAGAGAATGATCACCAGAACATTAAAGATAAACACCTAAAGAAAAGCTGGCAGCAAGATGCATTTCCAACAGAAAGAGAGCTGCTAAACAGATCAGGGTATACCCACATAATGCGGTATTATGGAATTTCAAAAATGATGTTTTAGAATTTGTATGAAACGTGTTCGTAAATAATGATAGGTTTACAAAACATGATACGGAAATTACACAATGTCTGACCTCAGTTTTGTAAGAAAATTCTACTCTGAGAAAAGACTGGAGAAAGACAATGAAATGCCAACAACAACGACCTCTGTGGGGCTGGAGATGACTTTTTCTCTAAACATTTCTGTATTAGTCTCCCTTTCCACAGTGAATAGGCAACTTTCCATTCAAAAAAATTTTAATGTGATGTCTAGGAGGCTGGAGAGTCCACGTTGGAAACTCAAGCATTTGATAGTTAGGGTGGTTCATTAACTAATTCATGGGACACTGACTTTACTCCTGGAACACTGAGCATCACCGTATGTATAACACTGTGCTAGGCCCCGAGGGAAGTAAATAAAATAACAGGCCCATCCCTCGTGTCTTGGTGCTCCTCTGTGAGGTCCCCAACTAGACGTGGGCATACGTAGCACTGAGGTTTTCAGGGATCACCCTGGAGGAGATGGAGGAAGTGAGTCAGTGCCCATGTGGAAGGCTGGTGCCTATTGCTTATCTCCTTTACACATATTTCCATTCTAAACTCCAAGCCAAGGCCACAACTGCTCTGCTGGTCTCCAGTGGGCAGGACGGAAGGAAGAGTGGCTCAGGAGGAGGAGAGGGACAGCTGGACCCCAGGTCTTGGCAGATGTTGGGGTTATGTTTGGGTGGTGGCAGCGAAGGCAGGCTCTGAGGGGATCAGGACATGAGCGCCCTCCCCTCTTCCCGTCTCTGAGCACCACTGTGTGCACTGGACAGAGACTGGCACACTTTACCTCGTGAGTCTCTGGAGTCTCTCATGCCCACCTGTCAGAGGGTAAGCTCCCCGAGGACAGGAAACACATTCTGCTCATCTTTGTAATCCCCTGGGGCCAAGCAGAAAGCAGCTGGAATGTAATAGGGTCTCAGTAAATCCTGGCTGAGCTGCATTAGAAAGTGATGAAAGCTCTCTATCACTGATGCCAAAGCCTATGGGTCATTTATCTATGATAGGCCATGCCACTTTAGCCTTTATTGAGTGCTGTTTCATTTTAGGAGCCATGATTAATAATATAGGATGGCTTCCCAGGTGGCTCAGACAGTAAAGAATCTGCCTGCAATGCAAGAGACCCAGGTTCGATCCCTGGGTTGGGAAGGTCCCTCGGAAAAGGGAGTGGCTATCCACTCCAGTATTCTTGCCTGGAGAATCCCATGGACAGAGGAGCCTGGTGGGCTACAGTTCATGGGGTTGCAAAGAGTCGGACACAACTGAGCGACTTTCACTTTAATACATGGTAAAGCCAACTCCACACAGGACTGACCCATGTGAGAATAGAACAGGATTCTTGCACACACACATACAAACAGAGGCACACAGGGCACACGGGCAGCATGGACACAAATGTGACGCTCCTTGTGCAGTCTATGGGGAAGAGGCTTCTAGGGTGGGTTGGGAAGAGATGTGGCCGGATAAGGAGATGGGGAGAGTGGATAGAATGGTACCATCAGTATAGTGATCACAGGAAGCGAGTATTTCTGTCCCTGCTTGAGTCATGCATTGGAGGCAGGAAGAGAAGGGGACAACAGAGGATGAGATGGTTGGATGGCATCACTGACTCGATGGACGTGAGTTTGAGTAAACTATGGGAGTTGGCGATGGACAGGGAGGTCTGGCGTGCTACAGTCCATGGGCTCACAAAGAGTTGGACACGACTGAGCATCTGAACTGAACTGAACTGAGTCATGCATCTCACACCCCTCAAATCTCCTAAATTCTCCAGTAGCACTGTTTTTTAATTAATATACTTTAATTAGGACCCATTTTTGAAATTCTGGACACTGAATGTTCCTTGGGCTCCTCCATCTCCCTGAACCATGAGTCCCAGTAAGATCTTCCCAAGAATGCTGCAGTCCATGGCAGGCCACGGAGCTTGGCCCACCCCATACCTTCAGCGGGAACTGCTGGGTGAGTTCGGGCACGTACGCAGCCCCAGCCTGCTTTTTGTGCAGGGACACGACCACGAAGTACTCGAAAAGTTGCCTCTCCTGGTATTCGACCAGCTCCCGGTCCAGGGACGGGTATCTTGGAGCCTGCTTCAGCCGTGACTTCACGTTGACCAGGCGCTGGCTGTGGGCTGGAGAGGGAGCAGAGAGAGAGAGCGGAGGACCGCCTGAAAATGACTCACTCCCAATGTCAAACTGCACAGAGCTGCAACAGGTTATGGAATTCCCAGCTCAAAGTACTTTTCCTAATCCTACAAAAGCGTTCCCACATTTAACAAATTAGTACAAAGTTCTTTACTGGGGATTCTTGCCAAAGTTCTAGGAGCAGCAACCCGCTGCCAGGCTAATTGGGGTGCAGAAGCCTGGAACGTGGGGCCACCATTCCACCATGGATTTGCTGTCTGGACTTGGGGCAGCGGCTTGAGTGACCCTTGGGTTCCTGTGTCAGATGGGGTGGGGACTCCTCCCTTCAGCCACTTCCTGCACCTTTCCTCTTGAGGGCTGGGACAAAATCCAGACCCCGGAGCTTTCGGAGCTGGGAGCTTTGTAAACATCCCATGTGACTCGAGTGGCAGAGACCTGCCTGGTCTAGAGCTCCCATCTGCCTTCTCTCCTGGCACCGCTCTGTGCGCTACAGTGGTCGGCCTCATTCCCGAGACGGGTCAGGGAGCAGGTGGGTGTCAGAGGCCGAAGAGGCAGGGCCACTGAGCAGATGGCTGGGTCGCCATCGCCTCGCTGAGCAGCCCTGGACTACAGCGTTCCCCGGCTTGCCCCTGGGGTTCTGAAAAGTTGTGGAAAACTCACTGAGATCTAGACTAAGATCACCAGGCTTAGGTCCACAGGGACCAATAATTTCAGCAACTTCATTTAACAGATGAGGAAGGAGAGGCCCTGGATCTCAATGATTTCCTCCAGATCACAGAGCCATTTTACAGGAGTAGGGCAAGGGCCCCAGGTCTCTGGAGTCCCAGGCCAGCATGCTGTACCTTTCACAGGTGTGAAGAACACCCATAACATAACGGATGGGTGCAGGGACAGGGAGTCACCGCAGCGGTACCTACTCTGAGTCTCTAGAGTGTAGCCAGAGGCTCAGGGACCGGACAGGCCCACCCTGGCCAGGTTCAAACACCCACGCCTTGCCCAGCAAGCTCCTGCAAGGACGCTGTGTCCCCCTCACACTCAGCAGGAAGGGCCACCTTTGCACCTTCCCCATCACCAACACGCATCCTGCACAACAACGGCTCTTCTCACCTTTCAGCTTCTCCTCGGTGTCACTGTCAGACTCGCTGTTCTCATCTGTCACTAGACAAAACAATAACAACAAATTGCAAACGTGGTTCTTTCTAATGCAGGAAACTTTTTCATGTGGTAGCACAAATCCCAGAGTTCTAGTTCAGAGGGGCTGTTTTCTTTTTTTTTCTGTTTAAAGGTCATGAACGAATTATGTCTTTGTCCAACTGCATGTGTTTCCAGATTAACTTGGCTGTACTTCAGATGGTACCTCTAGCAAATCCAGTCAAAGATATTGGTCCCTTCGGTGCAAATTAAGCAAAGAAGGTGGCTCCCCCGCTGAGGTCAGAGCATGCAGCCCTGGTTTGACATGATGGATGGACAAGAAGAGGGGAAGGGAGATCCTGTTTTCAGATTCTTGGGGGAGGAGGGACAGTGGCGGGGCCCCTACCTTTTCCTGAGTTGTTCTCTGTGGACTGGGACAGCCTCTTCACGCGTTTCTTTCCTCTCCGGGCTTCATAAATGGCATTGATTCGCAATACCAGCTGCCAGACATGGGGAGAAGGGAAGCCAGTGTGAGCAGTCTCCTCCCTGAGAGGGGCTGGGATGCCCTCACTGCCCATTCTCTTTGAGCACCCTGGCGGGCCAGGGCTGGGGGCAGGAGGTGGGGGAGACACGTCCCACTGGCCCACTGGCGTCTTTTAGTCATTCTTCTCAGCCAGATAGAAGCCCGACCCGTCAGGAGCATGGCCAGCCTCTCTGGTGGGGGGGTGGTGTTGTCTGACTCTAATGCATCCCGCAGAGACACAGAGGGAGCCATTTCACTGGCTAATGGTGTGACGGCTGCACCCTTTCTGACAGTGCCATCTCAGTGTGGTTTGGGAAGGAGCCTTTGCCCTCAAAACAAAACAATAAAAGGAAGAGACAGGAAAAAAGCTGTCCCCAGGCAGGGCCCCTTTCATGGGAACCATGCCAAAGTGTGTCTGAGCAGCAGGCAGGAAGGCAGCAGGGTTGTCGTGCCTCTTGAGTCCAAGCTCGGGTCAGCAGGGAGTCAGGCCGGCCCCTAGCACGCTGCCCTTCCTGCAGGCTGGCCGAGGCCTCTCAGGACCACCCTGGTGCTCAGGAGCTGAGCCGCTCAGCAGATGCCTTTCTAAGCGGCACAACCTCCAGGCTGACTGTGGCAGAGCCGTTGGGTGATGGAGGCCCCCGGGTCACTTCCCATCCGGCTTTACAGCATCCCCTGTAACTTCCAAGAGCAGAGGCTTCCTGGGTTCCACCTGGTTGGCAGAAAGGGAGGTCTACCCATGCATAATCGAGGCAAGCCAACTACTGATATTAAAGGCGAGCTGGCTGTAAGCTACCTTGGAAAGCTTGAAATTATTTTGTACATTGGGAAGAACAGGAGGGATGTGCTATGGTAATCTGGGTGATGTGTCCCAGGTGGGCACAGTTGCCAATACCCATCTCTAGCCTCTGCTCTTCTGATCTATTCCCTAAAGGAGCTCGCTGGCTCCTCTCTACAAGCATGGGCCTGGCAGGGCGTGGGGGGTTTATTCTCAAGGTCTCCTCGTGGTGGGTCTGGGGTCCATGCCCCCAGCTTCTGCAGAGCGCTCCTGACATGGCCCTGCTGCATCTCCGGAGACCTGCACCCTCTGGCTCCTGATGGAGAGCCCAGCCCCGGCCGTGCCCACTCTCCGTGTCGGCTTCTCTCCCTAACCAGGAATCCCACCTGAACAAGGCCTCTGCCTTCACCCCCAAAGCCCTGCCATGTGGTGGCTCTTTCTATGCTCTCAGTAGCCCGCCATCTCCTTGAGAGCACACCCCCCTGAAGTGGGCTTCTCTGCTTTTCAAGCATGTTCTGACTGGTAGGATACGACACTAACCCCATTTCTCCAGCTGTCACATAATTGAACTTTAACAGGACATAATTTTTTTTTTTGAGTGTTCTGAAAAAATATAAAGTGTTCTGTACTAGAAGTACTGGCCTCTTTAGAAGCCATTTTTAAGTTGAAAAAAAGATTTTTAACTATAAGCTCATTTGGAAGATGGTGTGTTTCAGAGAGTCATGTGGTACTTAATTCTGCTATGGTGGCTGCCAAAGAAACAGGGCTCCACACAAACCTGCTGTGTGTGCTGAGGGGGAGCTGGCTTCTCATTAGAAAGGATAGCGCCGTGATTCATGAATCCTGAGGACATCACACCGCTGAGTAAATAACTGCTCGGTTTCAGCTGCTGCGTTAATGAAGGTACAGGGTTGCTAGGAGAATACGGGGGAGGAGTGTCTCTTTCTCTCTCCCCTCCTCCACCGGGACCTTCATTCCTCTTACAGCCAAGGTGGGAGAAACCAAGGGGAGCATCCACGCTTCCAGAAGGGACTCTAAGTTACACTGTTCAGCAGAGGCAGCTGAAGGAATGCCAACCAACCCACTGTCTCATCAGTTGTGAGTAGACTGTGTAGTCCTTCTTGCTAGATCAAAACACAACAGCCAGGGTTTTGGACAGCAAATGCTTTAAGGGTCCAAAATCTGGAAGTCATGAATGTGCCTGAAAAGGAACCTTTGACTTCAAGAAAAGGATTCAGAGCATCTAGAAAGAAGCTTCATACTCAAGAGTGGGGGTAAGTCTGCTGCTGCCAAGTCGCTTCAGTCGTGTCCGACTCTGTGCGACCCCATAGACGGCAGCCCACCAGGCTCCCCTGTCCCTGGGATTCTCCAGGCAAGAACACTGGAGTGGGTTGCCATTTCCTTCTCCAATGCATGAAAGTGAAAAGTGAAAGTGAAGTCGCTCAGTCATGTCCGACTTTTCACAACTCCATGGGCTGCAGCCTACCAGGCTCCTTCATCCATGGGATTTTCCAGGCAAGAGTACTAGAGTGGGGTGCCATCTCCTTCTCCGGGGGTAAGTTTAGGTTAAGTTTAAGTAGCAAGTGATAGAGCTGAGGATTCATGAAACTTAGAATAAACTATAATTGGTCATTTGTTTCTCCAGTTCTCTTGCCTGGAGAATCCCATGGACAGAGGAGCCTGGTAGGCTGCAGTCCATGGGGTCACTAGGAGTCGGACACGACTGAGAGACTTCACTTTCACCTTTCACTTTCTTTTTTTTTTCACCTTTCACTTTCTTGCATTGGAGAAGTAAATGGCAAACCACTCCAGTGCTCTTGCCTGGAGAATTGCAGGGACGGGGGAGCCTGGTGGGCTGCCGTCTCTGGGGTTGCACAGAGTTGGACACGACTGAAGCAACTTAGCAGCAGCAGCAACAGCGGACATTTGTTTTCTTTTTAGACATTCCTTGGGACTTCCTTGGTGGTCCAGTGGTTAGGATTCTATGTTTTCAATGCAAAGGGTGTGGGTTCGATCCCTTGTTGGGGATCTAAGATCCCCCATGCTTTGTGGTGCAGCCAGAAAATAAAAAAAAATAAGCATTCCTTTGAAGAATTGTGTACTTCACCTTTATGATTAAAGTTTTAATAGGATTTTGTCGTTGTTGTGAAAGTAACAGGTAAAACAGGTGATTTTTTTCTGGATTTGGTTGTATCTGTCAAAGCTGATTTTTTTTCCAGATTTGATTATATCTGTCAAAACCTATTTGAATAAGTGCCTGGGCACTATTTAAGTGGGTGGCAACTCACTTTAATTTCAGGCAATAAACTAAGAGGAAACAAACTGCTGCTTGTAAATTAAACACATGGAAAGTGGCAGAAATAATTCTGCTTTTCCTTCTACCTCTCTACTTTCATATAATATATGCACACATATTTTCCTCTCCTTAATCAAAAAATCTTTTCTAAATAATAAAATAATATGAAGGTGGTGGAAGACAGAGGTTAAGTACTTATTAAGAGATCACACAGTCAAACTTAGAGTTGTATCAAAGCTCTTTTAACCTAAAGCTAATTCATTTGATTGTTCCTGTTTAATTCGCTAAAATGGTGAGGTTGTATAGATGTTACACTAGTTATTGTGTAATTGCACAATAATTTGTGCAATTATTCCACAATAGCAGGTCTTTGACATTACAGAGATGTGTGAGCCTTGCTAGAACAAGAAGAGGAGCAGTAAGGGTGATTCAAGACCCCACACTCTGGGGTCCCCACGAGCAGCCACAATGACAGCACAGGGCAGTGACTCAAAGACAGTCAAAAGGAGACAGAGAGCGACTCCTCCAGGGGTGAAGGAGGCTGGGATCCACGTGCTAGTGGGAACTCATCCAGCAAACGTCCGATGATCAGTGGGCAATGTGCACTGCACCCTGGGAGGGGCAAGGCAGGGCCAGGAGACGGGAGGGGAGCGAGCCCCGAGTCCTGCCCCGGGCCCTCTGGCTGCCCTCTCCCAGCCTCGAGGCTGCAGGTGTTAGGTCACCCGACTCTGATTGCCCTTACCCTTCAGAATGCACTCTTGATTATCAAGGTAACTTAATTTCACTTGAAAAAGAATGAAAGGGATGGAGGTAGTATTATGGCTCAAAATACGGATGAACCAAACTGAGTCAGGAGGGACCAGCTGGTGAAAATGTCCTTTGACTTTTAGGTCAGTGGGTCACTTTGAAAAATCGGATGAAACCTATAGACAACCCACCTCCCTTCCTTTTATCCCCTCAAACTCATCCATGCAGCTTTACATGATTTAATGCGTTTCATGATCCCCTGAAGTCCATCTGTGGACTCCGAAATGAAGAATTCCTTCTCTAAAAGTTCCTGTACTGGGGGCTTCGCTGGTGGTCCAGTGGTTGGGACTCTACCTTGCAATGCAGGGGACACTGGTTCGATCCCCCTGGTCTGGGAAGATCCCACATGCTTTGGAGCAACTAAGCCCATGCAGCATAACTACTGAGCATAAGAGCTGCAACTACAGCAGCCCGTGTGCCTGGAGTCCATGCTCCATGATGGGGGAGGGCACTGCAATGAGAAGCCAGCGTACCGCAGTGAAGAGTGGCCCCATTCACCACTAGAGAAAGCTCACAAAAGCAGCAACAAAGACCCACCACAGCCAAAACACAAAAATTTTTTAAATATATTAAAAAAAAGCTCCTGTAGGAAGTTGGTACCGAAGTGGCCAGTATAGAATGACAGGCATTGCAGGGGCTGCACTGAGCAAAAGGAAATATAACACCAAAGTAAGAAAGAGCAGCCACAGTTCATGCACACACAAGCCACTGGGCCTGTTTTGCCTTCAAGGCTGAAAAGAGCCAGAAAAGATATATATGTATATTTTAATATATATATGTTTTAAAGAGGAGAACCTTGTTCATGTAAGCTGTCCATTGTTTAATTCTTTTTTGGGCCACGCGACAGGGCACGTGGGATCTTAGTTCCCCAACCAGGGATTGAACCTGCACCACGTCCAGGGGGGCACAGAGCCTTAGCCACTGGACCATCGGGGAAGTCCCAGAAAAGATGCATTTCTGACAAGAGCTCCCTCAGCACAGGCTCCATGCGGTGCCCCTCTGCAGTGGGAGGTGATGGAGTCTGAGTCAGAGCACAGCGGAGGGGGCTCTGCTTTTGAGGCCATGAAGGAGGGAGATGTGCCCTTTTTGAGGCTGGGCATTGGAAACACAGTTTGGGATCATAAGAGTCGTTAAGCAGGGAAAGGGAGGGCTAAGAGGAAGGCTGTGTGTGTGCACGCTCAGTCACGTCCGCCTCTTTGAGATCCCATGGATTGTAGCCCGACGAGCTCCTCTGTCCATGGAATTTTCCAGGCAAGAATACTAGAGCCGGTAGCCATTTCCGTCTCCAGGGAATCTTCCTCACCCAGGGATTGAACCCATATCTCCTGCTGTGTCTCTCGCATTGTAGGCAGGCTCTTTACCATTAGCGCCACCTGGTAAGCCCTACAGGACCCCAATTATTGTGACCAAGGCCCAGCTAGCTCAGCTGCTGGCTTCCCCATGTCTACCTGGCCTGTGGTGAAGCAGGTAGGAGGGCCCAGTGATTTGATCTCTGCCCAGACTCCTCTGTAGTGTGTATGTGGGGTGTACTCCTGAACACAAAGCTTATTGCAAGCCTTACCTTGGGTATCTTTCTCTTCTTCCTACCATTCTGCAGGTCCCCGAGGTTAAAGAAAGTGTCATCAGGGCTGCTGGGGGTGGAGGGAGGGCTGATTTTGGAAGGGGACCCAGTTCCATCCCGACTCAACTTTCTTGTGTCCAGCAGTTTGAAGTTCCTCCTTTCTGAATTTTGCCGAAAAAAGGCAGGTTTGGACAAGGACTGCTGTGAGGGGAGAGGAAGAAAGAAGAGTAAATAAATACAAAGAGACCCCCTGAGAGATAAGCGGTGCTGCCAGTGACGGAGACCAAGAAGGTCAAGAGGAGAAGCTCGTCTAAGTCCCCAGGGGTACGCTGAGGCCGTCTATGCTTGAAGGGCCTAAACACTTATCATCCAATTATGGAAAAGGAGGATGATAAAGGATGCAAGTCTAATCCACTCTCTTTTCAGACAAGTGGAAACTCACCTGGCTCTATGCAGTACCTTTACAAATGAGGCTTTCTGACACCATGTACTGGGAGTTACAAGACTTAAGTTTAGCTTTATCCCTGTCACTGGCAAGGGAAATTCCTTCTAATACAAGGAATTTCACTTCTCTGAGCCTCAATATCTGATTTTTAAAAATGAGCCGTTCTAAGGTCAAAAGGCCAACAAAAACAATAAAAAATCTGCAATTTATAGAACTTATTTGTTTCTAATACATGCTACAAGTTAATGAGAAGACTAACAATTCAAAAGAAAAACAGGCAAAAGATAAGGACTGAAGGTTTACAGAAAAGGAAATATAATAATTTTCAGATACATATGAAAGATTCTTAGCTTTGCTCATCAGAAAAAAAAAAATGAAAACGCCATTGAAGAAATAGTTTTCTTTTTTTCTTGAAATCTTTATTGGAGTACAGTTGATTTAATACCATTAAGTTTCTGCTGTACAGCAAAGTGAATCCTTATTAATTAGTTATCTATTTTATATATTAATGTATATGTATCAATTTCAGTCTCCTAATTTATCCCTTCCCCCCTGATCCCCCTTAGAGAAGAGGGGGTGGCAAGGAAGCTACATGCCTTGAGCCTCGAAGATGGAGCTGACCTGGACTCAGCCAGGGTTCATTCACCCTTCCTGTCTGTGAATGCAGCTGGTGGCTTAACCCCTTCCAGTCCTCGCATGTCCCTGTCTTACTGCCCCAGGAGACCGACAGCAGGAAACCCAAAGGGTCCTTGATATAAAATATCCCACCTCATCTTTACCTATCTCAACCTCATTCCTCTGCTCGCTTACAGAGGACTCCCCCAGGAAGCACTGGGATGCCATTCACACACACATACAGTTGTTCACCTGTGCCCACAGGTACACACATTCACATGAACACTCAGACTATACACCCACAGGAATACATAGGCAGGCATGCGTGTTCTGACAACTGGGGACATTACACTAACGAACCACCGTGGCAGTGGAATGAAAGCCTTGAATTGCTTCAATGCACCACATCGTGCAAATAGCAATTTCAGTTTCAGAAAATCCGCCACTCATAGTAGAGTTGTTAGCGAAAATGGTTGTGATGAGGACTTCACACATAATTGTCCAAAATATGTTCAGAGTTGTGTACTGTGTATCTACAGAATATATCTATATAGACTTTCTCTGTTGAAATGTTAAATACGGGCATTGTGTGGACTCTGAAAATACACTAATGAATATCTAGTAAAAAAAAAAACAAAACAATGGCATACCTTGCAGGCAATACAAATCATTTTTTAAAAGAAATTAATGGCATGGGGAAATATTCATGATAAATGTAATAGAGCAGCAAAAAAGTATATACAAAAACAAATGTATATACGATATCATCCCAAATCTTTTTTTATGTACACACACACGCGCACACACACAGTATGACACGGTCTGGAAGGAAGTAAACCAGTGTCAACGGTGGTTTTCTCTGGGTGTTGGGATTACATGCAATTGTTAAAAGGCTTTTAAAACACACACACACACACACATATATACATAATAACCATCTGTTTTAGGAAAAAATACAGGTGAGTATAAATAAAAAATACAAATTCCCAATTACAGATGATTTTTTAAATTACACTTGTTGGTATTTAAAAAGAATTTTACAATGAGAATGTTCTGCTTTTAGAAAACGAGGTAATTTTTTAAAAGGACACATATTGAAAGCCTAATTCTATAGATTAAGCAAACATACATAAATAATGGTTATGCTGCAGGCACTAGTCTAAGTGGTATACAAGAATTAATTTGATTAACCTTCACAAGACCCCTCAGCTGTTCAGTCGCTCAGACATGTCCGACTCTTTGTGACCCCATGGAGTGCAGCACGCCAGGCTTCCCCGTCCTTCACCGTCTCAGAGGAGTGTATTATCATTCCCAATTTTTACCAGTGACATACGGATACACAGCGATCAGATCGTTTGCCCACAGTCACACAACTAGCAAGCAGTCTACGTGAGTTTGAACAGAGGCAGTCAGGCTCCAAGACCTGCACACTTGACCAGACACTGTCCCTACGAGCCACACGAGGTGACAGATGGTTTGTTGGTGGAAGGTGGTGTGGGTGAGCTACCCAGGTCAACTAGTGATTTTTCCCCCCTTAAGCGTCAATACATAAGAAAGAACGTTAGGTTTCCTTTATTACAAAAAATAGTTTCTACCATATTCGCTGTGCTGTTCTACGTGTGGGAATAACAAGAAAAGAAAACAGCCCCTTCTCAGGAGCTTGCCTGGTGTGTTTGTAAGCGTCAGCATCGGCCCCCAGCTGCATGTCTCTCGTATCTGAGGAAAACCTGTCCAGTCACCCCTTACCTCTCTACTAGAAAGAGGCACACTCTAGTTAAATAACCGCCCCCTCCAAGATGTCTTAGGACCTTTCTGTGGCTGGTAGAGGAGGTTGTCATGGAAAGATTGCTTCAGTAAGTTCTAAGTCCCAGATGCAGCCCAGATGTGGCAGACGCTCCATGAATACTGGTGTGCTAATGGAGGTGGTGGAGAGGTCTGCAGCTGTGCCCGAGGACGGGGACACAAACCAGACACCCAGATGTGGGAAAGCAGAGGACTGCGCATGACGCACGGTCTTCCTGATGACTTGCAAAGGCCCCAACAGCCTGCAAATATGAGTGGCAATCAGATATGCATTGGGCAACTGGGTTATCTTTTGGCAGGATAGCACCTCTGGACTTCAAGTTCTCATTGACAGGATTACTTACTGTGTTTCACTGCTTTAAAAAAATTTAATTATTGAAAATTATTAAAATTTAATTATTTTATTTTTGGTTGCACTGGGTCTTGGTTGCTGCATGCAGGCTTTCTCTAGTTGTGGCTCAGTAGTTACAACTCTCTGGGTCTAGAGTGCAGGCGCAGTAGCTGTGGTGCACAGGCTTAGTTTATCCCTGGTACATAGATTCTTTCCAGACCAGGGATTGAATTTGTGTCCCCTGCACTGCCAGGCAGATTCCAATCTACTGTACCACCAGGGAAGTCCTCTGTTGCACTGATTTAGAAGACCAAGGTTTTCTCTAGCTTGGCAGGAAGGGGAAGAAAAGAGCTGCTAAGGGACTTCCCTGGTGGTCCAGTGGATAAAACTTCACTCTCCCAGTGCAGGGGGCCTGGGTTCCATCCCTGATTGGGGAATTTGATCCTGCATGCATGCTGCAACTAACAAGCCCGCATTGCTGCAACAAACATGCTGAGAGCTGCAACTAAGATGCAGCACAGCCAAAATAAATAAACATTTGGGGAAAAAAAGAGAAAAGGGCTACTAAGCCTTTATTTTCTGACACTAGGGAGGATCACCCAGTTCTGCAGGCAGATTTGCTTTGGGTAGATGTTTTCCATTGTTCTGAAGAGGCCATGGAGTTCACTCCCTGCATGAAGTGGGGCAGAACTGAGTAAGATACGAATGGGTCAGACTGGGTGTGACAGCCTTCTTTTTCCTTTTTAAAAGATTTTTATCGGAGTATAGTGGATTTACACTGTTGTGTTAGTTTCTGCTGTACAGCAAAGTGATTCAGTTATACATATACATATATCCACTCTTTTTTAGATTCTTTCCCCATCTAGGTCACTGCAGACTATTAAGCAGAGTCCCCTGTGCTATACATAGGTCCTTATCAGTGAACCGCTTTATACACAGTAGTGTGTGTATGTCACACTCAACCTCCCAGTCTCTCCCCCACCTTTCCCCCCTGGTAACCATAGGTTCATTTACATCTATGACTCTGTCTCTGTTTTATAAATAAGTTCATTTGTACCCTTTTTTTAAGATTTCAGTTATAAGCAATATTATATGACATTTGTCTTTCTCTGATTTACTTCACTCAGCACGACAATCTCTAGGTCCATCTATGTTTACTGCAAATGGTGTTATTTTGTCCTTTTTATGACTGAGTAACATTCCATTGTATACATGTACCACACCTTCCTTTTCTATTCCTCTGTTGATGGACTTCATGACCTAGCTATTGTAAATAGTGCTACAATGACCACTGGGGCATGTATCTTTTCAAATTATGGTTTTCTCTGGATATATTCCCAGGAGTGGGATTGCTGAATCATACGGTAGCTCTATTTTTAGCTTTCTACAGAAACTTCATACTGTTTTCCATAGTGGTTGTATCAATTTACATTCCTATCAACAGTGTAAGAGGGTTCACTTTTCTTCACACCCTCTCCAGCACTTATTGTTTATAGACTTTTCTCCAAAGAAGACAGACAGATAGCCAAGAGGCACATGAAAAGATGTTCAACATCACTAATTATTAGAGAAACGGAAACCAAAACTACAATGAGGCATCGCCTCTCATCAGTCAGAATGGCCATCATCAAAAAGTCTATGGACAGCCTTCTTCTAAGCCAGACTCATTCACTGAGGGAAATGAAGGATTCCCTAAATGCTGAGCACATCCAAATTCCAGTGAAAACACAAACAACACATTTCAAAGGCAAGTAGAAACTATTTGTCAATTATTGGCTGTCATGGATTATTCCTGACCATGCTCTTTTCCATAGGAGGAGAAGACAGCAGTTAATTGGTTTTGGCAAGTACTGTAGCAATTGATTTGGGCCAGTAAGATCCAGCCTTTGTGAAAGGTTCGACCTTCCACTGTCTTGAGGAAGATTCCCTTTGTGACTATCAGGCCTTACGTGTATACCCCTCGCCCGCCAGCCAATGCTGACCTTGAGTGGAGCCTAGAGAGGAAGTTGGCTTCTTTTCTTAGGCTGGAAACAGATTCTTTTGATGGGATTTAAACTGACAATTGTAGCCTGGATTCGGTCTCCATTTAATTTCTTCAACAACTAAACCACTGTATAACAACTACTTATGAGAAACACAAAGAAACCAAATACATACTCTCTGACCTTGAGGAGTCTACAGTCTAGTTGAGGAGATATTTTTAAGAGATATTACATGACTCAATAGATGGTTAGATAGCATCACTGACTCAATGGACATGAATTTGAGCAAACCCCAGGAGATAGTGAGGGACCGGGAAGCCTGGCACGCTGTCATCTATGGGATGGCAAAGAGCTGGACACGACTTAGCGACTAAACAGCAACATGACTCAAGTCAGACTTCAAACCATCGAAGTAAGAGATTTCATAAGACGGAATTTACAAATTAGTATAAAATGAATGCTTAGCCCACTGAGTGTTACAGGAGAGCAGAGGGGAACAAGTCCCAGGGACTAAGATGGCCTGGAGGTTTTCTGAAGGAGGCATGATTGAGCTGGGCCTTACAGGACTGGAAGGGAGAGGTCCAGGCAAGAGCCAAGGGCAGAGGTGGAAATGACCTAGCGCAGGGCCGGGCAGAGCACAGCCTGTGGACCACATCTGGGCCTTACAGGACTGGAAGGGAGAGGTCCAGGCAAGAGCCAAGGGCAGAGGTGGAAATAACCTAGCGCAGGGCCGGGCAGAGCACAGCCTGTGGACCACATCTGGGCCACCGCCTGTTTCTGTACAGGCCACGAGCCAAGAACAGTTTCACTTTTAAATGACTAAAATATATATATATATATATATATATATATTTATGTGTCATGTGAAAATTATATAAAATCAAATTTCAGTGTCTGTAAATAAAGTTTTATTGAAACACAGCCTCACTGACTGGTTTACATATAGTCTGTTGCTGCTCCACACCACAATGGCAGTGCTGAGCAATCAAAACAGAGACCATATAGTCATTCCCTGGCTCTTCAGAGAAAACATTTGCTTCTCCTGGAGCTACGACATCAGAGGCAGTTAGTAGGCTTTGGCTGTAGAGAAGATTTTATATGGAGGAACTGTGGGAAATGGGTGCCCAGGGATCCATTATGAAGAATGTGCAATGTTATGTTAAAGAATATGAATTCATACTAATGTGTTCTTTGTTTCTTTAATTTTGTCATTTCAAAAGTATACAAATGAAATCATGTAGTATGTAAACCTATGACAGTGGCTTTGTTCACTTGCCATAATTCTCTGGAGATTTATCCAGGTTGGTATACATCTTATTCCTTTTTAACGCTGAATAATATTCTATCATATAAATGTACTGCACTGTATATAACCATTCATCCACTGAAGGACATTGGGGTTGTTTCCAGCTTGGATCATTATGAATAAAACTACATGTGTTAAAGAAAAAGAATATGAATTCAGTTCCTAGGCAATGTGTTGCAGTTATCATGTATGAGAATACAGTAATATTCTCTGTATGCACATACCACAAAACTGCAAAAGGTTCAAAAAGATATTCTGAGAAAATGTCAGTATTCTTTCCTGACCTCTAGATACCCAGACAACTCTGCAGAGGTGCCCGCTAACTCATTCTTAGGGACCATTACAGAGACATTCTTGTGCATCCACAAACATATATGAGTTTGTTTTATGTCAGGACATTCTTCTTCACAGCTGTGTAACGTGGATGTACTATCCTATTTACAGCTGGGGAGAATTCTGAGCCAGACACTACAATGCTTCTTTAGGAAGCCTTGCTGAGCAGAGGGTTCCAGGAGAACTAGAAGCAGGAAGTGGAGGCAGGCCACTGACGAACAAATCCAGGAGCCTGCAGTGAGGATGCCTGGTATTCCCACGTAACCCAGAACCCCAGCCTGCTCAAGGCCACGGTGCTGGGGACCCCCTCCCTGCACCGTTTCTCTGGGGGCTCATACCTTGGCAGGTGTGTCAGGGATGGAAGAGGTGGGAGAACCTGGAAAGTTCAAGACACACTTCTTCCCGAGGCAGCGACCATGTAACTCAACGTCCTCATAAGGGTTTTCCTTCATGGGCGGATCTGTGGTCAAAGGCAATGAACAGATCAGAAACTGGAAACACCAAGGAAGCTCTCCTTATCAGATCTCTAGCCAACACCTTGGTGTCTCCTTGTGGGGATGTGTGTTGTCTTGCTATGCATTTAGCCTTCCTCTTGGTAATGGATCTCGGTTTTCACTGGGGTAAGTCTCTGTCTCCCCATTCTCAGATGTGTGAACTTAACTCCACTCCTGGTTTCAGAGCTTAAGCCAATCTGAATATTCTGAATCCTGGCCTCAGTGATCATCCTGGAAGGGCTCATATTCCAGGCCTAAGCCCACTGTTGCATGGCATTCCTGGACTCTGAAGGTGAACAGGGACCTAACCCAGTCTAGTGAGAGTGAACCTCGGGGTGTTTGCTGGGACTTGCAGGAGACAGGCTTTCCTTTTGCGCTGTAGGCAGGGACCCTGGGGAACTGACGGCAGCCATCATGGAGATCGTGGGACACCTGCTGAGAAGGGAGCTAACCTGAGAGAGCCAACTAACTCCCTTTGTTGTTTCAGCTGGGTTTTCTGTTCCTTGTAACTGAAAGCTACCCTGCCAGGCACACAATAAGGGATCTCCAGATCTCGTACCCATTTTGGATCTACTGCATTGGCAGGAACCTGTCTCTGGCAGCTTGGACTCAGTAATTCAAATATAGCTCGGCTTAGTATCCCGGCTTCTTCAAGTCTCACGTTTCCTCCCACCTAGGAGTTTATTCCAGTGCTGATGACTGTGTGCATGCAGGAATGTGTGTATCTGCCCGATCTGCCCCTTGCATAGGTACACAGATGGGTTTTCCCCTCTCACCAGCTCGTTTCTTCCCCGCCCTCCTCCCACCCCAACATATGCAGACATCTCACTGAAACTGTGATCCTCCCTGAAGATTTTAACTCACCAAATCTAAATGCACACAAGCTCTGTGAATCTGAGTCCCGTTTTGGAATCAGAGAATTCTTGGGAGCGAGGTCAAAGTTACTTTTCAAATACATTTCAGTCTGAAGTTTGATGGCGTTACTGCCACACTCCTACAGTTTTGGAATGAGTATGGTAGTCTTCAGTTTTCCTGCGTTCAGTAATCACTACAATTCACCAAGAGTCTGTCACAAGCCAGATATTTTACCTACCATCTTCTCCAGTCCTCTAACAACCCTGTTAAGTATCTATCATCCTCCTTAGTTCAGAGATGAGAGAAACGAAGTTCAGAGACGCTAAGTCACCAGCTTAATGTCACACAGCTAACAAGTAGCAGAGTCAAGATTCAGCCATAGATATTAAGGCTCCAGGTCCCGTGTGTTTCCCACTGTGTCCACGCTGCCTCCCTGGCCATTCATCGCCAGCGCTTCCTCTCATTTTCTCTCACGTATTTCACCCTGGGTCACCCGTCCACCCGTCCTGGCTCTATCATTTGAGTGCATGTTTGTCTTCCAGCGTGTGTGTGTTTTAAGCAGCCAGCCCCACCTCCCTCCCCCTGCTTCTCACAGACAGACTCACGCAGACATTTCGGCCTCTTACCTAGAATGTCTTCATAGACGTTCTCCTCCGATAAAGTGCGTGTGAGCTCCAGCTTAGTCTGTGCGTACCAGTCCACCCTGCTGTTCTCAGAGGAAGACTGCAGTAAGTCTTCAAACTCATAGGACTTCCTGGGTTGTACAAGGTGGGAAGAAAAAAACCCAAGAACTTAAATCATATTAGGTTGGTTCAGAGAATATATGCCATAAAAGTTTTTTTTTTTCTTATAAAAATTTCTAATGCCAAAATCAACTCTGTTTCTTGTAAGATAGTGTGAAAATCTTCAAATATGAGACATGGCTTTTACTTGTGAGAATGTTTATGCTATTATGCCAACTAAAGATTGTAGAGTATACATTTAAATACAAACCCAACTTCGTAAGTAAACATATGTAAGGAGGAGATAAAAAAGAAAGGAAGTGAAACATAGAGCTAACTCAGGACTGAGGGATGCCCTCTCTTCATTTCTGCTTTTCTGGATTTTTCAAATGTTCTACAGAACACACATTAATAACCAGAAAGGAACAGTGATGGCCAGTTCAGAGCAGAGGAGAGGCCTGGGTCCCTCCCCCTTTCTTTCACCCAAGTGGTTACAGTCAGACACCCAAAGGTCAGCTGAGGCACCCCACCGAACTCTGAGATCTGTACAAACATGGCTGGCTCTCTGTCTGGGGCCTGGCTTATTACCACCCTCCCCTCATCCTACATCCACATGGGCTGTTCTAGGATTTAATAAATTTAGACACAGATCCTGAATCCTTCATTCACAAGTTTTTCCTTCTTGGATAAACTACCTGAGCTGAAACTTAAGTGTCCTGATTTGTAGATAGTAATTAGGACAGTAGATAGGACTGTCCAAAAAATAGAAAAGAGAATGTTTATAAAATCCTTGGCACCTAATAAGCATGCAACAAATGTTAGTTATCATGGGAGGGGGATAAATTGGGAGATTGGGATTGACATATCCACATTACTATATACAAACAAGGTAACTAATAAGAACATACTGTACAGGAAACCCCTTGGGGTTGCAGAGTTGAACCCAATTGAGTGACTGAGCACACCAGCTATTTTTATTATTGCTGTGGTGTTACTAATTATTTATGTAGCCAGTGCTCTACTTACTGAGGGAGGCACTGTGCTCAGGGTTTGATAATGAAGGACTAAAACAGTCAGAGTCCTTGCCTCAAAGAGCTTACATTCTAAGGAGGAACACATATGTTCAACCAGCTCACACGCAAATAAGTTCAATGACAGAAAAGCACAGGTTGGGAGGATATGGAGGTTCAGTTCAGGTTGGGGGATGCATTAGGGGAGGTCTCAATGAGAAAGTCACTCACTGAAGCTGAGATTTGAAGAATAAAAAGAACTTAGTCAGGGAAAGAGTGTCCCCAAAAGAGGGATGGATGTATGAGAAAGTCCTGACTAAGGTTAAAGAGACCTCGGTGCTTTTCAGGGAACGGCAGACAGACAGTCAGCTTGCTGGACTGCAGGAACAGGCTGGAGAGTGCCGTGCAACAGAAGGGCAGAAGCAGGCAGAGGCTATCTGCCTACTTGCCAAGCTTTGGGGATTTCTTGCATTTAAAATGTTTCCTTTTCCACTAGCTTCTTTCTCTTTCCTTAAACACGCATTCGACGCTCAGTCACTCAGTTGTGTCTGACTCTGTGATCCCGTGGACTGAAGCCTGCCAGGCTCTTCTGTCATTGGAACTTTTCAGGCAAGAACACTGGAGTGGGTTGCCATTTCCTTCTCCAGGGGATCTTCCTGACCCGGGGACTGAACCCGAGTCTGGATTCTTTACCGCTGTGCCACCCGGGAAGCCCAAACCTGTGTGGGGTTCCTCCATCTTAAAAAGCCTTCCTTTGAAGCAACGGCCCTTGCAGTTCTGCCATTTCTCACCTTCCTTCCTTGCCAACACTTTTAACTGGGGGGAGAGGAGAAGCAGAGGTTATTCTCTTAGTTTACCATAGTTCACTGGTTTTTCTTTCCTTTACTCTCTCAACCTGTCCGTGTACATCCTTTTTCTGAAATTCCTCCTAAAGGTCACCAGTGAGTCTCTGTTAAAACCTAACCACGCTGCTCCTTTCATTGCATGACACCACTTGGTCTGTACAGTGAAAGGCAGCAGCACTCAGAGTGCGACCCATGGTCAGGGCTGGGGTGTCAGCTCTTACCGGTCCTTGCTAAGGTAAGTACAGAAATTGACAGTAAGTGTTTACAAACTTTTCAAGCAATCTGACAGAATGGACTTACAAAAACAAACAAACAAACAAACTTACAAAACAAACAAACAAACAAACTGAGGTTTGTATACTGATGAGTTTTTTTCATTTCATACCTCTTATAATCCTTTTTTACTATATTTTACAAAAGTGTTGTTCACATTGTTCAGCAAAGGAAGGGGCACACCTCTGGAGGGTCTGAGGAGGCGGATGCAAGGCGGCCCTAACTCCACACGCCGTCAGACCACTCTTCCTGGCCTGCACTGGCAGCTCTCTTCCTCTTCCTCTTTCTGGGTGTAGGAGTTTCCCAAGGCTTCTCCTCTTTAGGATCTATACTACTGACTGATTGGTTGGCTGTGCAGCTTGCAGGATCTGAGCTCCCTGACCAGGGATTGAACCCAGGCCCCAGCAGTGAAAGTGTACTCCTAACCACTAGATAACCAGGGAGTTGCCTAGGCCCTATACTTTTAATATCTGCACATCTGAATTCATCGCCCCTTATCTCCACCCCACCCTCATTCCTTAATACTTGAACTTGGCACTTAGGAGCACAAAGACAGGGTTCCAGGCTGGATCTCTATGGCCTTAAGTCAGGCTGGGAGGCTCAAACTGTCACCTGGGGTTCTGGGGCTCAGGAGCAGAAGGTCATGCCCCAAAGGAGGGGATACTGACCCACGAGCCCCTTCTTTTTCCCTTTGAGGTGTCCAACGAGGAGAGGAAGGACTGAGCTTCAGAGCTCTAGGAGAAGGGGCTGGGGGAGGGGAAGCAGGTCTGAGCTGTTTCTCTAAGATGGGAATGGGCTGTGCTGTGAACCCACCCTGAACACTTCGCAGTCCGGGTGCCGTTAGCCCAGGCTGGCAATAGCCAGCAGGTGCACTGGGGCTGGAGGTGTGGCCCAGAGCACGGTCAAGTAACTGGCCGAGAAGGGCCAGAACTCCTGGGTTTCCCCTGCTGGGCCGACCAAATTTTACATCGGCTAGAGTCCTCATCACGTACACTACATGGTAGGGAAAAGGCACACTGTTCAGAATCATTCATTCAATGCTTACTGAGAGCTGACCGAGGGCCTACCTTGGATCAGCACATTCAAACTTTACAACAACCTTGTGGCGGATATTACACGCATGTTATGCATGAAAAAACAGGTCCAGAGACCGAAGGTGAACTGTACCCAGTTACAGCAGGAGAACCTGGGAAAACTGGCTGGAGTAAGGCAAGGCAGGAGGACAGCTGCAGTCACAGGCCCCACATTAAAACAGGTGAAGCTTCCAAAGGTTTTTGTGTGGAATCGGAACTAATTTAAAAAATTTATTTGTTTATTTATTGGCTTCACGACTTGTGGGATCACAGTTCCCCAACCAGGGACTAAACCTGGGCCCTGGGCAGGGAGAGCTAACCACTGGACCGCCAGGGAATTTCCAAATTAATTCCTATATAAAATGATATTATGCATTACTGAGCACTGCCCAGGTAAGCCCTCTATCTCCCTCTATTTTCCATAATGCAACTAAACTATATGATGAAGAGATGCTACGAACCCTCATGGGGACACAGGTTGGGGGCACTTCACTGGGAGCTAAGCAGTTTCTGCCACAGCAGCAGGAAGCTCTACTCCTAGCAGCAGAGGGACAGGGTGGTGGCCACTGCCCACAGGTAGAACCTTGACTGCCTGGGATTCCAGCATGACCCTGGCCAAGCTAGGTCTTTTCTTTGATTGCAGAAGGGGGCTGCAGCTGGGCCTTGCTTTGCCTTGTAGAGAGCTCTATCATTGTCTGCTGTTAAACACCTCGCATCTCATTTGAGGTATCAATGAAGCAATATTTGTATAGGCCAAATCTTAAAATAATAAAATTATTATATTTATGAAATAGGTGGCTCCCCAGGTGACATAGTGGTCAAGAATCCACCTGCCAATGCAGGAGACACAAGGGATGCTGGTTTGATTCCTGGGTCGGGAAGATTCCCTGGAGGAGGGCATGGCAACCCACTCCAGTATTCTTGCCTGGAGAACCCCATGGACAGAAGAGCCTGGCGGGCTACAGTCCATGGAGTTGCAAAGAATTGGACACGAATGAGTGACTGAGCATGTACGCATTTATGAAATAATATTTGAGTAGTTTAAATGTTTTAATAATAAATGCCCTAACAATAAAGATGTCTGTATGCTAAAGGCTCTCCAAGTCCCAGTGGATGGCTCCCTTACTTCAAGCATATGTGACACAAGAATCTGGATCATCTGCTGGGGTTTGTTAGGATGGGATTAGCCTGTAATCCAAGTAGCTGCTGTCAGACACTCTGGGATTTCAAGCTATAATTTGAATGTTATTTATGATCTTTCCATATTTTCAAGAATAAGATGATAATACAAGGTATCAGCTGTATTTTGCATTTGATTACCAACACATAAAAGGTAACACCAGTCTAAATAGTATTAGAAAAGCCCACTTTTAAAATGTTACAAACTTCCATTAAAAAAAAAAAGGCTGATTAGAGGACAATTAATCACAGTGCAAAACTCTACTACGCAAAAGAATTCATCACAGGATTTCTTAAAAAGAAGTTCCATTTCTGTATTAAAATGTTGCTTTTCAGGTGGCTAATTCTTATACAGGAAGCCCGAAAGACAGACTTTAAAGCAACATGAAACTACTGTCCATACATGATGAAGAAGAAACCCGAAATCTTTACATGCCCCGCTTCCAGAGGCAGTGGGAAAAGAAAATTCCAACCACACAGTTCGCTTTCTCATCGTCCTGTGTTGGTAACATATTTTCAGCAACATCATAGCTTTATTAGGTGGCTGGTTCCTCCTCAGCACTGTCTCTGTCCTCTGCGGAAATACCCCTTGGTGCTGCAGCCCTGTTGTTCTGAGGCTCATTGATTAAACTAATCATCCTATCACTTAGCTGAGTCTTTTCTATGAAAATATTTTTTAACCCAGCAAAAGGTTTTAATACCTTTATTTACGTATTAACTTTAAAAGGAAATTTTGAAAGGCTAATGATAACCATATCTAGACTGGCTTCTTTCTCATTTACTCACTTCCATGTTTGTTCCACATTCAGTTGCGTGTTTCATAAAAAAGAGAAGAAAGAAAGTGAAGTCGCTCAGTCATGTCTGACTCTTTGCGATGCCCACCAGGTTCCTCCATCCATGGAATTTTCTAGGCAAGAGTACTGGAGTGGGTTGCCATTTCCTTCTCCAAGGGATCTTCCTGACCCAGGGATCAAACCCAGGTCTCCCGCATTTCTGTCAGGTGCTTTACTGTCTGAGCTACCAGGGAATGTTTCATAAGCACCTTCTTAAAGAGTGAAATTGAACTCACAGCTGGTGATGCAAAGGTAAGAAATCCCTGGGACTTCCCCGGTGGTCCAATGGTTAGGACTCCACACTTCCACTGTGGGGGACATGGGTTCGATACCTGGTTGGGGAACTAAGATCCTACATGAAATGTCGTGTGGCCAGAAACAAACTAACAAACCCCAAATCCCTGCAATTTCAAGTAGTACTTTGGACGTCATTTGTGATTTTTTCATATTTTTGTAAATGAAATACTAACGTAAGAGCTCATCCCATGTCTCCACTTATATGACATGTGGGTACTTCCCTGACAGTTCAGTGGTTAAGAATGTGCCTGCCAAGGCAGGGAACATGGGTCTGCTCCCTGGTTCAGGAAGATTCTGCATGCCTCAGGGCAGTTAAGCCCATGCTCTAGAGCCCAGAAGCCACAACTACTGAGCCTGTGCTCTGGAGCCAGTGCTCTGCAACAAGAGAAACCACTGCAATGAGGAGCCCAAGTACTGCAACTAGAAGAAAGCCCACACAGCAGTGAAAACCCAGTGCAGCCAAAAATAAACAAACAGATGACGCAGGGGAAGCTCAAAGTGAACTGCAAAGGCTGTCACCATCCATCCAAGTGTGTATGCCTTAAACCTGGAAGTCCTGTGCAGGTTCTTCTCCATTACTGCCCACGTGGAGCCAATTAACCAGAATTCTACATACACAGTATCCCTGGGACCCACCGGCTTCTTTCAGTCCCCTCTTCTAGTTACACTGCAGGGTGACCCCAGGTGTGTGATCTTCCTCCCACCCCCCACAACTACCCACCCTGTCCCCTGGTGCCCCTGCCAGTCTCCACGCTGCTGTGGAGTGGAGGGGAAAGCTCTTAAAAAACACAAATCGGACTGTGTCTCCCCCCTTCTTAAAAACCTTCAAATGCTTCCTGTTCCTCTTTAGTAACAGGCCCAACCGTTGCCTGGGCTACAGTGCTTTTTCAGAGCTGACTCTAGAGGCCCCTGGGTCTCAGCTCACACCTTCCTATCCCTCTGGCCTAACCCTTGCCTTTCACGTCCTCCAGTGGGCTCAAGCCCTTATTGCCCCCGGGTCTTTGCTTGTTTGTTCACTCAAAATGCATCCCTAATCCCGCAGCCCACCCCCGTGTCTGGGGACCTGAGGCCCTTGTACCCAAGCTGGCCCTGTTTCCACGAAAGGCTAGTTACCCCTGCTGAACATTCCCACAGCACCATCGGCTTCCTCACAGCGCTGAGAGTGGTGAATAACAGAACTAGGTGTGTAGTTCTATTACTAGCTTGTAAGTTTCATGAGGGCAGGGTCTCAGTCTACCGTGTTCCTTGCTATAACCTAATATTGCATAGAAAAAAGAAAGAAACAAAGTGAAGTCTCTCAGTCGTGTCCGACTCTTTGCGACCCCATGGACTGTAGCCTACCAGGCTCCTCCGTCCATGGAATTTTCCAGGCAAGAGTACTGGAGTGGATTGCCATTTCCTTCTCCAGGGGATCTTCCCAACTCAGGGATCGAACCCGGGTATCCTGTATTGCAAGCAGATGCTTTACCATCTGAGCCACCAGGGAAGCCCCAATACTACATAGGTATATAGCAAATATTTGTTGGCTGAATAAATGAGTGAATATTTTAAAAGTTGGTTTTAATGGCCACCTTTACTGCTTACAATTCATCCCTATTTGGGGGTAAAAAAATTTTTATCTGTATTCTGAGAGCTGATTTTTTGTCAATTTTTTGAACATATTTCGCCCCCAGAATTATTTTTGGCTGTATTTAGATCTGCTTGGATGGCCTGAGACCCAGCACCTACCTAAAACATGAGCTTGAAACCAAGGATGCCATGCTCTGAATCCCTCACCCCCACCCCCAGCTGCCACAGACCCTACTTCCCTCCATGGCAGTGGGCATCCCCAGTGGCTCAGACGGTAAAGCATCTGCCTGCAATGTGGGAGACCTGGGTTCAATCCTTGGGTTGGGAAGATCCCCTGGAGAAGGAAATGGCAACCCACTCCAGTACTCTAGCCTGGAAAATTCCATGGAAGGAGGAGCCTGGTAGGCCCCAGTCCATGGGGTCGCAAAGAGTCGGCCACGACCGAGCGCCTTCACTGTCCCTCCATGCCCGGTGACCAGGTGCAGCTCTTCCTCTTGGGAAGGGCATTCATACCACTGCTACCGACCAGGGTTCCTGGCCTCCTTCACCAACAGAAATTGATCACGGACCAGACCAGCAATTCAGGCAACACTTCATTCAGGCAACTCTGCAGCAGCTGGAGCGAGAACAAACAGCAGGTTCCCTTGCTTGCTCACCCACTGGGGGAGGTGAACTGGTTCCTTATACGATGTGAGGAGAGGACTGTGTCTAGGGGTTGGGCCAGAGGGGTGACTTCGGTGTTTTGCCCATCCCTTAGGTGGTACTGTGTGCAGAAGACATGCACAGTACCCTGCTTTTGCTCCCAGTTCTTCAGAAGCGGCAGTTGCGTTTTTTGTCTCTTTGGACCTTTTGTTCAGAATTTGCCCCAACAGTGCAGTATTTTGTTGCTGAGGAGCAAGCACTGCAGCACTGTAGCAAAGGGTCCCAGGTGCCAGCCTGTCCCCAGGTGATCTGAGTAGAGGGCTAAGCCAGAGTGTGCTTATTTCAGCTCTAAGCTCTCACTCTGTTACTGGGTAGCTCCTCCGTCCCGCGCTATGGCTACACGTGTTGTGTTTCCGCTTATCTCTATCCTGGATCCAAAATAAAAAACTATCCATGGAGAAGGAAATGGCAACCCACTCTAGTATTCTTGCCTGGGAAATACCGTGGGCGGAGGAGCCTCATGGGCTGCAGTTCGTGGAGTCATAAAGGGTCAGGCACAACTGAGCGCACACACACACATGCAACCTTACTGTGGCTGTAGGAGAGACAGTCTGATACGCAACCATTAAAACTGATCACCTAAAAAAAAAATTGGAAGCAATCATTGGTGTCACAAACAGCTAAAGTCTGGAGAAGATTTTAATAGTGTTATAAGAATAAGACTTGGATATTGGTAGGTAATCTAAAAGGAACAAGCTGAATGACACTGTCAAAGTTAGTCTGGGCACCAGTCCTTCTGTCTCCTTATTACCTCTTCAAAGGATTTTCAAACCAATAAATAAAATATCAAGCTAATTTTACTCCTCTTTGGAGTTAAAAAAAATCATCTTTTACTCCAGGCCCTTATTAGGTATTGAATTGTTCAGTACAAATTCATATTGCTTTAAGGATACTGACCAAAAAAAAAATGATATTCAGATACAGACATCCTCAATGGGTACACCATATTAGATTTTCCTAATACTTTTAGGATGGGGAGGATTTTGGAAAATAAAAAGTTTATGAACAAAGATGATCTATTTCGACCATCTTCATCAAATTCAAAGCTAATATATGACATACTAAGGATAATAAAGCCTAGAAGAAAGCACTGTAAAAGAGTACAGCTGAATCACCCTGCACATTTTGACGCACGTTCAGTATATCCCCCTAAAAAAGGAAAGGGGAAAATACAGCTAACTCAGTTTATGATGGTCCTCAAAATTACCTAGAAAAGCTCTTCAGAGATCCTTTCTTTGCAAGAGATGATTATTAATTTAAAAGTAACATTGAAGCTGGGTCAAACAGAAAAATGTAACTATTTCATAGAAGAATGTTTTCCTAGAATGTTGTCAGTCATCATGGAATGCCTAAACTCTTCACAAAGAAGCAAAACCTATCTTGCAGACTGTGGAGTATGCAGGACTGTAGCTTTCTTCCTGACGTGAAAAGGCTGATTCATTGCCCTCACTTTGATACCTAACAAACACTGGAGTTTCAAAGAGAACTACTTTTCATTTTAGCTTTATCAATTTTATATATAACTTTGCTCAAATTACAGACCTTCTATGTCTCTTGCTTTTTATATAAATGCAAAAGTCTACCTTTGAAAGATTAACACAAATTGTATTGCAAAAATATGTTAAAAGTATTTTAAGCTTACAGAAAAAAAAATGACACCTTTAAAAAGATATAGCTAAAGAGATGGGACTAGTCAGACGAGAAACACTAAATGATATATTTTCAATATTTGCTTGATTAGAAATCTATAGCTTGATGTAATAAAACTATCTTGAATCATAAAAAAAAGAAAAACTATCCTTAGCCACTACTGTGCCTAATATCCATCATTTCCACCTTGTCATGAGAAATAAAACATGACAATTACTGTTCTAATGAAGAATAATGACCACTCTCTCATCTTTTTGTCTTCCAATGCAACTGCTATTGAAATTTTTAAATGAATTTGTAAAGTCAAGCTTCTCAGATGCTGTCAGAGTAACTTTTGCTCTAGATCTCAAATGAATCAAACAATTTGCCCCTTTGAAGATTTTAAAATATTGTTTTTAGGCATGGGAGAGTTGCCTCATGGATGCCACGGTGACCGAGACAGACTCATAATGACAGGGACAGACCACAGCGTGGCTGGTACATGAGAGACCAGACGCATGACAGCTGAGGGTGGCTGCCCAGCTAGACTGCTGAGGGGGTCCCCATCAGTCCTAGAGAAGATGGAAATTATAGAATTGATAATAGTACCATGTGATTTGGCAGCCACTTAATGACCGAGGTTTCATGTCCTCAAAAAGTTCTCGAAGTCTTACACCAAAGCCCCAAGGAAAGGCTGAATCTATGTGAGCCAAGATAATCAGTTGAAAAGTTGAAATTTTGGTCATCGTGGCTATTTGGTTTCAAAAAGATCCAAAAAACTCTGTCATGTGATCAAATTAAACTAAAATTTAAAAATATGAATTCAAAACATTTTGGGGATACAGACACATGTGAATTCGGGATGCTGCTTACACTTAAAAAATAACTTTTCTTGTTAAATGTCAGCCTCAAGGCATTCCTGCCAAAGTTATTAAACGTATGCCATAAAACATACATAACCAAGTTAATGCTGCTGTAGGAACCTTATCTTTGGAATTTCCTGACATGTGAGGGTTTCTCGTGTTCCATTTTAGGATTGAAGGCGTAAGTCCTTGCATTTAATTTCCTGGGGCTTTAGAGAAATGAAGAAAGAAGAGAGAAGAAGGCAAAGGAGGGAAAGGAGAGAAAAGAGGGGCAAAAAAGAGCATGAAAAAATAGGAAGAGAGAAAGAGAAGAAAAAGAAAAGGCATTTTCTCAAACCCAGAATCGGAATCCACTGGTTTGGCTCTTGCTGAGGTGGACTAATCGGCATATGAAAATAAGCTGGATACATTCTCGGCAGTGCACAGCCTGGCCGTGTAATTCTAAACCCTCTTAGCCTCAAAATCCTTAATCATTTCTTTCTTCAACTTGGCTTGGCTTTCCTGCCTCAGAGAGGACAGTAAGTCTGCCAAATTCAGAGTTAAGCCTTTTCTTTTCTTTTTTTTAAGCGACAGGACCACAATAAAGAGCATATTTTGTTTTTTAAGAGTAGAAAGCGAACATCTTGCCCTCATCACCTCCATTGTACAATTTCAAACAAAACTAGAACTCCAAAGCCAAAAGTTCTTTAAACACAGCTGATGCAACCATATCCAAATTGGCCAAAAAAAATTTCATCTTTGGACTGAAACAAAGTAACTTTAGCCGGTTTTAGAGAAAATGCTAGAGGACTGAAAAGAGCAGATGGTAGCTAAGAGAGAAAAGATAATGGGAATAACTGTTCACCAGGTTGATCTGTCTGCCCACAGATGACACAGTTCAAAGACTCCAATTTCCCAAAATGAACCTGCCCCTGGGAAAGAGGCCTTCTTTGGAGGAATAGCCCAGAAAGGGCACAGAAGGGCTTCTCTAGAGAAGCACGGGGACAGAAGCAGAAAAGTCACGAGAGCACCCAGGGCTCTCAGGTTGGCGCTGGTTTGGGAAAGACTTTAGAATTAGAGATGGATTCAAACTTTCTCAGCACATAAAGAAGGAAGCCTATAAATTCTTTTATCCTTCTCCTTCTGGATGCTCAGTCATGTCCGACTTTTTGTGACTCCATGGACTGTAGCTCGCCAGGCTCCTCTGTCCATGGGATTCTCCAAGCAAGAATATTGGAGTGGGTTGTCATGCCCTCCTCCAGGGGATCTTCCTGACCCAGGCATCAAGTCCATGTCTCTTACGTCTCCTGCATTGGCAGGCAGGTTCTTTACCACTGAGCCACCTGGGAAGCCCTCAAATTCTTTTACAGATATCACAAGACACTAATACCACAGCTGATAAAGTTAGGACAATAAAATCCATGTATAGACTAGTCCCATTTACAGAATACTTCTATAAAAATCTTAAATAGAATATTAGACTTAATAGGTCAAAGAAGAAGAACCATATGATCATATGAAGTTTCTGAGAAGTAATTTGACAAAACCCAATCCTAATTTTTAAAACTCTTAGTTAAAAAAAAAAGGATTGCCAGGGAATACTACCTTGATAGAATGAAAATGTAAATCCAGCAGGAGTGCTTGAAAGTAGAACACCAGAAGAATTATTAAAGTCAGGGTGAGACAAGGCTGCCCAGTGCTATCAGCACCATTATTTCACACTGTTATGAAAGTATTAGTGCAATATAGTAAGAGAGAGAATTTGGAGGTAAAATCAAAAAGAAAAGAACTTAAAATGATAACTCTTTGCAAACAATATTATTATATACATGGAAAGTCCAAGAGAATCAACTGATAATTAGAAACAGTAAGAAATTTCTTCAAGGGCTGTTTTAAATGAGTAGTGTATAAAACTAGTTTTCTTAAATACAAAGACTATATAATGAGAAAAAAAGATTCCATTAACAATGGCAACAAAAAGATAAAATACCATATACTTAGCAAATGGATGGAATCTCAATTAAAAGCTGACATATTTACTATGTGTGAAATTTCACAGTGATACATAGAATACTTAGAAAAAATACATCCAAGAATATTCAAGACATTTTTGAATAAGGAGAATAATCAGGAAACAAATAAGAGCTTTATAATTATTAAAAAGGAGACCAAATGATCACTTGTATATATATTACATGATAGAATATGTAGAATGTCCAAAAGAATCCACTGATTAATTATTAGCAACAATAAGAAATTTTTGTTAAGCTCTACTAGATGGTAAAATAGATTATGAGGTTAAAATATTTACAACTGTTCGGTCCTAGAAAAGAAATACATACCCTGATTAATTAAACAGAATACAGCCAGAAAAAAGTAACAGCTAACATTTATTAATCATTTACTATATACCAGACTCTGTTTTAACTTATGTTTACAAATATCTACTCATCCAATCTTCACAACAAAGCTATGAAGTGGTTACTATAATTATCTCCATTTTACAGATAAGTAAAATGAGGCTCAAATTCAGTAGCTTGCCCAATGTCACACAGGTAGGATGTAGTGGAGTTAGTAAATTCTCTGGCTCTAGAGTCTTCTCTAATGCTATATTCTGCTCATCACAGCATTATTTGTAAACTGGAGACAACCTAAATGTAAATCAGCAGGGAAATGGTTTAGCCACATGATGTAAAGATGGCAGTTAAAAAAGGAAGGTGAAAAGAAAAAGGTGGCAACATGGAAATATCTCAATGATATCTTCAGTAAAACATGGCTGGTATACAGCATGATTTCATTTTTGAAAGGATATAATACATATGTATGTATTTCTAGAAACTCTAGAGTAGCCAACCCTTTTTTCCCCTAGAAGAGAACATAAGAAATTACACTTTTGGCACCCGAAGAATCCTTCCTGATAGACCATGTTGAGTAGGAAACTGATATGATTGAATCTGTATTTCCAAAAGCCTCCTGTGGCTGCTGGGAAGGACAATACTGGGGTGAGGGGGCAGGTAGATACAACGTGACTAAGGTGGCAGCAGTGGAGGAGACACAGTCAGGCTTAAGAAAATGCGTTAACACTAGAACCAAAGGACTTGCTGATGAATTAGATCAGCAGTGTGCGAAAAGAAGAGAAATTATAAATGACTCCTAGGGTTTGGGGCATAAGCAAAATGAAGGGTGATACCATTTAATCAGAGAGCCTCTATCTGGGGAGAAGATCATTTTAGTAGTGGCCTGGATTGAGAATTTAGGTTTAGACATATTAAGTCCAAGCTATTAGATAACCAAATGGGGACCCAAGCAGGAGATGACTATACAAACCAAAAGCTAGGAGAGGGTCAGGGCCAGAGACTTACGTTTGGGAATCATAAGCATGTAAGGAACATTTAAAAACATGAGAGTCGGGGAGACCAGTTTATGGGAGTGCATGTAGATGGAGGAGGGGAGACCTGATCCTGGGATGGGGTGTAGATGGGTTGAGGGGGGATGTTACTCAACAGGTAGATGGAGAGGAGGAGCAGCCAGTGAAGTGTGACTATCAGGAAAGCAGGAGGTCTAGAAGCCTACAGCAAACATAGGATTTCAAGAGGGTGTGAGTCAAGCTGGTCCACAAAGGCTGCTGCTAAGTCACCTCAGTCGTGTCCGACTCTGTGCGACCCCATGGATGGCAGCCCACCAGGCTCCCCCGTCCCTGGGATTCTCCAGGCAAGAACACTGGAGTGGGTTGCCATTTCCTTCTCCAATGCAGGAAAGTGAAAAGTGAAAGGGAAGTCGCTCAGTCGTGTCCGACTCTTAGCGACCCTGTGGACTGCAGCCTACCAGGCTCCTCCATCCATGGGATTTTCCAGGCAAGAGTACTGGAGTGGGGTGCCACTGCCTTCTCCGTCCGCAGAGGCTAAGTGAGGTCAATCAAGAAAAGCACAGAGAACTGACAAATTGGATTTAGCAAAGACGGAGGTCACAGGAGGACTTGGCCAACAGAAGTTCTAGGATTAGTAGCAAAAGCCCTACTGCAGGGAGTCAGGTTAAACCCAGGCGGGAAGCAGTGGTGACAGCAGGGACAGACAGCTATTTGGAGGAGTTTTTCCTCAGTAGAGGGTTTCCAGATTAGTATGTATCAAACCAATTAGCACATTACAGAAACAGACTAGAGATCAGGTTTCAGAACAGAAAAGAAATTGTCTCCAAAGCACAGATTTTACCTTTAAGCATTCACAGGGTTTATTATCTAAAGGTATTTTAATACTACCGAATATTTACCGTGTGAGCATCTACACGTATAAATGAGAAAACTGAGGCCTCGAGACATTAAGTAACTTGTTCCAAGTTAGACAGACTGTGAGAGGGCCAGGATAGGCCAGGCAGTGTGTTTCTAGAGTCCAAACCAAGAAAAAACACGAAAGCAAGAGGGAGGAGAGACTTGGAGCACCAGGCACAAGGTGGGGGTGGTAGTGGCAGAACGAGCATCAGTTAGTAGATCGCCAGTGTTAACACACGCTTTCATTTAACCCTTGGTTACTGTCCGAATTACAAGCACTCATTCACATCTACAGGGCGATCTTTTGAAGTGAATATTATGTTTTTCAGGACAAGGAACAAGCACAAGACACCCGTACATCAGTTACCACGTCTTCAGGTTTAATCAGTGAACCGTCTTAAGCTACGGATGGTCTCGACTAACTACAAGATCCGATGGTTTAATAAACGGGCTGAGAACAGACAGTGGCCGTGGGGCATAAAGTCACTGGTCACCTACCTGTGGTCAGCACTGGCTTTTGGTCTCCCGCTCCACAGTCTTCTGTTCACCGAGGGGGGCGGGGGAGAGGAGGGCAGGGGCGGGGGAGGTAGAGAGGGCAGAGGAGGCAGGTTCCTTCTGTCTTTCCGGAAGCGCGTGCCTAGGTTCCCATCCTTGTCCCCTTCTCCATCGTGTTTGAAAGTTCTCCGGGGTTTGGGCAAGGGGTTGATGAAGGGTTTTGTGGGGGGGTCCTCCAAGCCTCTGTACACACTCTCCAGGCTCTGGTCACAGGGCCTCCTGCACAAGCCTTTCCTTTCCTCGGCAGCCTCAAGGGTAGGCTCCCTGGTTTCGAGGTCCAAGCGGTGGGCTCTGAATTCTGAGCCGCCCCCACCCCCACGGTGCTCAGGAAGGGTGGGCGCCTCCTCGGCCTTGTCCGGCAGGCAGTGTGGGGAATAACACGTGCCTGGTAACTGGGGATCCAACCCGGCAGATCCATCCTTCAGAGCCTGCTCGAGTTTCTTGACCTGCTTCAGCACAGAGAGGCTATCGTTCTGAAAGCGCTGTTTGCCAAGCCTGGGCTCCCGGCCTCTGCCCAAGCTGGGAGCCGGCTCCCGGGCTGGCTGGCTCAGGTCCGGCCTCTGCTCAGCGTCCTGTGCTCTGACCTTTACTTTATCCCGCTCATCCTCTCTACTTTCCACGTCCAGCCTTGTTCCATTCTGAGCCTCGGTGACCCGAGCCCTCGAACCATCACTGCTTCTCCTCTCCGTCACACAGGACATCAGGTAACCCTCCTGGCCATCTGCCTTCCTGCCAGGGGCAGGCGTGGGCAACTCCCTTTTCCCTTCCCATTCTGATATCTTGTCCTTTATGCTGAGGGACGTGTGCCGGGCCTTGCCTTGGGCGGGAGGGCACGGGTCCTGAACACTGCCCAGCTGCCTCTTGCCGGCCCTGCTGGTTCCTTTAGCGCTGAGATCTGAAGCTGAGTCATTGATGATCATATCTGAGCTGAACATGTTCTGCTGAAAACAGTCCACTCTTGGCTCCAGCATCAGGTTATAGAGGCTCTCCAGGGGGCTTCTTCGGAAGGCCGGATCCTGATCAGTCTCTAGGAAAGGGATGGAGGACCTAAATGGCTGCCTTTGAGAGTCTTCCCCAGTCTTTGGACTGTCCACTTTGACCCTAAACAAGAAAAACAAACATCGAGTGAGGCATTCTTAGTTATTGTTCTTCACACGTCATAGCAATTTGCTAAAACTTAGGTATAAATTGTCCGGCTTCCCTGTGGCTCAGCTGATAAAGAATCCGCCTGTGGTGCGGGAGACCTGGGTTCGATCCCTGGGTTGGGAAGATTCCCTAGAGAAGGGAAAGGCTACCCACTCCAGTATTCTGGCTTGAAGAATTCCATGGTCTGTATAGTCAGTCCATGGGGTCAAAAAGAGTCGGATATGACTGAGAGACTTTCACTTTCACTTTAAGATATAAATGTTAGATACCAGTTGCAAGCCACAAACATTGAAACCACCATTTAAAAAATCACTTTATGCTTTTCTCCTGGGGAGACAGCAAAACAGAATGAAAGGAGCTTTTGGACTGTGGCGTTCAATCGACTTGGGTGTAAATCCTAATTCAACCACTGACCAGCTGTGTGACCTTGGCTAAGTTGTTTAACTTCTCTAAACTTCAGTTTCTCATCTGTGAAATGGGAATAACAATAAACATACCTACCAAGGTGGCTGTAAACATTTAATAAGCTAGCTCATATTATGTATCTAGAACGGTGTGAGTGTACAATAAATGGCAGTTATCATTATTGTTAGCTTTTTCCCAATGAAAATAGAAGCTTCACGAGATAGATTATACCAAAAGAAGATCCTTTGGAATGATTATTTAAAAATTAAAACAAATGCCATAAGTCATGAAGTTTTCCCTAATTCTCGGCTTGATAAACTGTCCTGACTTGAGTGGGTAAAGCCACAGTGATTGGCTGCATTTGACTGGAACCTCCTCTAGAATGTGAACCCTACTAGACTGGTTTCTCCGGGAGGATAGGGATCATTTTGTTTTGTCTATGGCTTCAACCCTAGCACCCCTAACAACACCCGGCAGAGTAGGTGGTCACTAATTCTTGTTGTGTGAATAAGCGAGTAAACAAACAGATTCAGATTTCCTGCATGGCCTAGAACTGCATTGTCTGGTATGGTAGTCACTAGCCACATGTGGCTATTTAAACTAAAATCAAATTAAATCAAAGCTTTGGTTCCTCAGCTGCAGCAGCCACATATCAAGAACTCAGTAGCCAAGTGTGGGTAACAGTTACTATACTGGATGGAGTAGAAAACAATTTCCGTCACTGCAAAAAGGTCTCACTCAACACAAACGTATGAGGATATAGGCCTCCAAATGTGATTTTAGAAGATCAGTTAGTGCCATGAAGACGTTAAAAATTATTTAGAAAGAAAAACAGAAGCTCCAATACTTTGGCCACCTGATGTGAAGAGCCGACTCATTGGAAAAGACCCTGATGCTAGGAAAGATTGAAGGCAGGAGGAGAAGGGGGTGACAGAGGATGAGATGGCTGATGGCATCACCGACTCAATGAGCATGAGTTTGAGAAAGCTCTGGGAGATAGTGAAGGACAGAGAAACCTGGTGTGTTGCAGTCTACGGCATCGCAAAGAGTCAGACACGATTTAGTGACTGAACAACAACAATGAGAATGAGAGTATCGGTGTTTTGAAATGCAAAGCATTTCTTCCACCAGCAAAGGTCATGACTGAGCACAGTGACCTTAAATGTGCCAAGAAGAGCAAGCATGCATGGACCGACCTCATGGTGCACGTTTTCTAAACACACAGGCTCTTGGAAACTCCAGCTAAGGTTCACATGAGGGATGAGTAACTAGCAATTTCACGCATCCTGTTACTATCTAGCTTTCTAGTCCAGAGACTAATGGTTGTTTATATAAAGACTTCTTCCTGGCTTGAGATATTAACGTGTAAATTATGTTGTTCTTGGTTGCTTAGCATAAAATCAGAAACTTGTGAAATTGCAAACAGATTTTCATATGTTAAATATGGCTATCAAAGCAGATTTCCTTATTTAAATAATCAATTACCATTCATAATAGAGCGCTTACAAAAAAGAAACACTTTTTTAATAGTTCGGTCACCACTGAGGACATTAGCATAAATTCAAATTTTAGTCAGAATCAGAGTTAGAATCAGTTAGTTATTCTACTGAGAATTCAAAAGCCAGAAATTTAACTCCTTGCTCTTACTGTCTAGAGGCAAGATAAAGAGACAGGACACATAAAAACACAATTCAAGTTAGTTCACGCTTAGTGAGAACTGATGATATAATATATAATCATTAACATCATATGTACTATTAAATAACATTGACAGTAGATGAATATATGACTTTGGAGTTAAAGGGACCTGGGTTTGGATCTTGGTTTCATTTTTCTCACCTTACGATGAGAATACTGAAATTTTATTGGTGCAGAGGCCAAATTTATTTTGTTCGCTATGCTCAATACATAGCAGGTAGTCAATAAGTTAAAAGAGTGAAAGGATGCGTTAATATATGTAAAAGTACCCACAGTGCGGCGTACATTATAAGTCTTGATAGCAATAAATGGTAACTAGTGTTATTGTAATAGTTATAGTTATTGTCTAAGATTCCAAACATCTGGAGTGACTTTACAATCACTGAGGGTCCATCTAAAAACTGAAGAGGAAAAAAGGCTAGTCTGTTAGAAAACTACCCTGGAATTACAAAGCTCAAGCAGCATCGGGAAGGATGATGAAACCAGGGGCAGAGTGCCTTCTGCAGGTTTGCTGGATCCAAGAACTTCTCTAGTTCCTGTTTCCAGGATTCTGTGGCCCTTGAAGGGGCTCTGGACTGGGGTGCACAGCTGTGAACAGCTCAGTGATCTGTGAACAGCTCAGTGACTGCCAACTCCACCGCAGAATGTGAGACAGGGTACCGGAGGAAAGGGCTCCATCTAGGGAGAAAACAACCCTGCTAATATAAGATGGGTAAAAAGGCTAAGTGGACAGGTGCAGCTGCAAAGCTTTAGGGCTCAGCAATAATTAAAACACCTGAACAAAACATATAACCAACAAGGACCTACTGTGCAAGCACAGGGAACTCTGCTCAATGTTATGTGGCAGCCTGGATGGGTGGGAGAGTTTGGAGGAGAATGGATACATGTGTATGTATGGCTGAGTCCCTTTGCTGTTCACCTGAAATTATCACAACATTGTTCACTGGTTATACCTCAATACAAACTAAAAAGCTAAAAATAAATAAATAAAATGAAGTTTTTAAAAAAGAAAAATAAACCCTGGACTGGAAGGTATACGTGGGGACAAGGCCCGAAGTGGGCCCTGGGCGTCAGCCAAGCCTCCCCTTGCCCACTGCGGTCCTGTGCTGTTGACTGAGCACAGGGCATGGAGACGGCTTACAGGGGAGGGGGCTCATCAC
Source organism: Bos mutus (assembly GCF_027580195.1). NCBI lineage: Eukaryota > Metazoa > Chordata > Mammalia > Artiodactyla > Bovidae > Bos > Bos mutus. The sequence goes on along the minus strand of NC_091620.1, from coordinate 20,021,737 downwards.
GACGACTTAGACCAGAAAGCTTCCTTAGTTCAGGGAGGTGGGGTTCATGAGGAAGGAAGGGCAGTGGAAAAAGGAAGGAGACTGAGAATCTTGGCCAACTTCTGCAGTCATGGGGGAGAAAAGTTCTTACTTGTCAGCCAATCTGTAGCCCAGGTTTTCAGTCCGGCTGTGGCTGCCCTTGGCTGGCCTGCACAGTCATCATGTCAACACCAAGAGGAGCTCCGAGTTGCCTGGGGGAACAGGGGGCACATTTAGTGAGTGAGCATGGCAGCAAATCCAGGGCCCACACCCCAAACTATCCCTGGCGGATTCCACCCCAGAGTAGGGGGTGACAGGATTGCACCGTATAGAATTCCTGATGCGGGGTGGGGTCAGAGGCACAGAATCCGAGGTCCACCCAGATTCAGCCCCCATGCCAACGCTTCTCATGTGTGCAAACATGTACCTGTGTGTGTGTGTCTTTTAGATAAAAGTAACCAAAAATTTTTAGAAAACATGTAACCTTAGAAAGTAAAACAAATACCAGCACAACTTGACACTCTTTCAAGGCTCTGTAAGAACCGGTGATGCGCTGCTGCTGCTGCTGCTGCTGCTAAGTCACTTCAGTCGTGTCCGACTCTGTGCGACCCCATAGACAGCAGCCCACCAGGCTCCCCCGTCCCTGGGATCCTCCAGGCAAGAACACTGGAGTGGGTTGCCATTTCCTTCTCCAACGCATGAAAGTGAAAAGTGAAAGTGAAGTCGCTCAGTCGTGTCCGACTCTTCGCGACACCATGGACTGCAGCCGACCAGGCTCCTCCATCCATGGGATTTTCCAGGCAAGAGTACTGGAGTGGGGTGCCACTGCCTTCTCTGAGTGATGTTCTAACAGACCCCAAAGAAGAGAAGAGTTGTTACTTAATTTGAAACAAGAAATAAACCACCTGCTCAAGTGGCAATGCCTACACAGAGCTATTCTATTCTGCTGCTGCCCTGGCGTTGGGTATAAACCTACTGTCTTTGGCTTTAGAGCCCTGCGTGGAGAGACTCTTTCAGAGGCTCAGAATCCAGGAGTGGCAAATGCTCAGCCACTAGGTCATCTGTCTGGTCTATGAAAACTAGGAGATGGTCCTAGCAGACCCAGGCTTCCCATGAAACATCTCAAACCTGCAAGATGCTAAGGACCACGTGGGTACCAAAGGAGCAGTCTCAGTGGAGAAGCAGCAGTTTTATAAAACTTCAGGGCCTGACATCCAAATGAACTGAAGTAACTGATTAAATGTACTACTTCAATAGCAAGTCCCTACAGAACTCTGGGCAAATGAGCATGGCTTAGGTGGACGTGGCTAGGAAGATGAGACCCGTTGGCAAATGCCAACAGGATCCGCCCTGCAATTCTTCTGTAAAGCATGAACGCAAGGGACTGGGGGTCCCACCTGATGGAGAGAAGGTGACTCCTTGACTAGAGGTTTGGAGAATACTCAGATTCTGGAGATTCACACGTCTTCTCCACTGAAAGTCAAAATTGCTCAGTCATGTCCAACTCTTTGCGACCTCATGGACTATATAGTCCATGGAATTCTCCAGGCAAGAATACTGGAGTGGGTAGCCTTTCTCTTCTCCAGGGGATCTTTCCAACTCAGGGTCTTCTGCATTGCAGGCGGATTCTTTACCAACTGAGCTATCAGGGAAGCCCTAATTGAACCTCCCAGGAATCCTGCTTCCAGCTCCATCTCACATTTCCAAGATTCCTATCCCCTCTCCCAGGATGGTTTACCTGCCAGGTGACAGGGTGGCTCCCCAAGGCCCAGCCTAGGCACCCCCTTCCCCCAAGAAACGAAAGGGCCAGGCTTTAAGACATGCATATAACTTGTAGGAATGAGGAGAGGAAGTCTAGAGGGAGAAAGAGAAAAAGAAGAATGGACATGGGCAACAAATTAAAAAGAGGGAGGTTAGGAAATGGTGAGCTGAGAAAACAGCAAGAGAAACCATGTGTTTGGGGAGGAGGACGGAGCTGGGGCCTGGGTGCGCAGGGAACCCAGCTGCCCCTTTTCCAGAGTGGCACCATGCATTTTGGGATCTGTCAGTGCTGAAAGCAAGCCTGGTTCTTGAGAGAAGCCAGGTCCCAGGGCTCCCCTCCCGTTAGAAAGGAGAGTCCTAAGAGGCCTTTGGGGGACAGGAAGAACTCAGTGCCCCTCTCATGACGCTCTGCGAAGCTTCTGGACCCTCTCCACTCTGCTGGGCAGACAGACACTGCTCTTCTGTCCTGATCCTGGCAGAGGCCCCATCGGACTCAGGATAACTGCCACTCTCCACAGCCTTCCGCGTGTTGGCACTCCGCCTCCACACAGACCAAGCCCCCTGTGAGCTAGCAACCCTTGCCGCCCACCCTCTTCTTTCAGGCTGGCACCCTCTCAGAGGTACTAGGAATAGGTGCCAGGCCCTGTGCTGGAAGCCCTGGGGATTCACAGATGAGTAAGGCACGGCATCTGTACCCGGGGAGAGAGAACCATGTCTGTGCTCGGGTCACCATCAGCCCTACAACCCCTCTTCTCCCCAAAGGGAACGGTTTCTCTGAAGTTCCCAGGAAGCCACAGCTTTTTCAAAAAGCACAAAGCCCACTGTGTCTAATGCACAGAGAACCATGGGTGAACTCTGAGGTTAAAGATCCAGAGACACACTTAAAAAACACGGGACTTAAGTGAACTTGATTCCCATCAGGCAATAATAACTTCCAGTCCGAAAACCACAGTCTCTAGAGATACAGCTGATACCCTTGTCTGAGAAGCAAGTTCAAGTGGACTTAAGGGGCTGGAACTGAGCAGGGCACGGACCCTGGAGCACACTCAGCAATCAGCTCACCATTTCTGAATTCATAGGAGAACGGAAAACGCTGCTTGAACAAAACTTTGACACTTGCCTTTTGTTTCTGATGTTTCAAGGTCATTAATTAGGTGACAAGCCTAGCCTAATTTGTTAGGTGGGAGTACTCTGTGACCTACGTTACCAAGACAAACTTCTCTATCACTTTATAGGTCTGGGATTGCAAGATGGAGCTGTTTTCCAAAGTGTGGTCCACTGAGGATCTGATCTAGTCAAATTGGGAAACTTGTCAGACCAAGTTTCCAACCAACCCAATGTACCAAAACCAACTGTCTGGGGCCGGCCTGGAACCTGCATTTAAATATGGTGAATCAAGGAATTCCCTGGTGGTCCAGTGGTTAGGACTTGGAGCTTTCACTGCTGAGGCCCACGTTTGATCCCCGGTTGGAGGAACTATTAGTAAGATCTCACAAGCCTCCCAGCACAGCCAAAACAAACAAACAAACAACAAAACCATAAATATGGTAAATCAAAGGCCTCGGGTGATTTTTACACAATCCCAAGTTTCTTTTATTTCTTGCTAGGTAATTTGGCCTTGTGATCTAAACAGGCTGATTTGCAGCAGGTATTATGAATGCATGACCAGTAATACATTTTCTCATTCAACTGCCACAAAAATACAGAACTTCCCATTCACTAGATGAGCTTAATTAGTACCAATAAACTTAATTAGAATAAAATGTCACACGAAATTTTAAAGCTAGGTGATGGGCACGTGAAGATTCATGTGTTTTGCACATACAAACATTTCCAGAAGTTTTTAAATTGTTTTACAAGTGAAAAAGATGTATTTTTTAAAGCCAACATCTATAGCTAATTATATTTTTCAATCTAGTCCATAACTGAATCCTGTTTTTCTCCTTGCTAAAGTGAATACTGTAAAATCTGTTCTTGATTCCTGTTTCTCTTTGGGCTCAATGTCAAGTTGATTGGAGGGCTCAGGTGAAGTTAAAAGGTGATGGGAGAGTCTTCTAAGCTTTTAATCTGTTAGGGACTCCCTTCAAATGTCTCAGCCTGTTACTCCTAATTACTTCTCTGAATTACCTCTACTTTTTCAAGAGAAAAAGAGTGATTATAGTGAGATGTTTCTGTGAAGTCGCTCAATCGTGTCTGACTCTTTGGATTCTATGGACTGTAGCCTACCAGGCTCCTCTGTCCATGGGATTTTCCAGGCAAGAGTACTGGAGTGGGTTGCCATTTCTCAAAAGCCCACAGAAAATTTTAACTGCTCCAGACTGACGTTAGTAGATCAAAATGCTATATTATTTTGTGACCCCTTTAAGTTTACCCACTAAGGCTTAAAATTTCAGCCTGATATCTGAAAACACTTTTTTTGAAGGGGGTTTGGAGAACTGTGAGATCGTTAATTTAAAAACAAGTATTTCCCCCAAAAAGGATCAAGATTTTCAAAGAGATGTTAAGTGTTTTTCCACAAACAGGAAGGAGGCAGTTGACTTATCAGATCTTTCCCTGAGAGCAGTTCTTACAGGAGAACCCAAGGGTGCCTGGGTAAGGAGAGGAGCAGCCCTGTGTGAAAAGAAGCGAGGAGTCCCCAGCTGGCAGATGGTAACTCCTTTAGAGCCCGGCTCGCACCTGCCGCTCTCCCTGGTTCACTGCCACTGAAGGAGCAGCAAGGGCAGGTGAAATCTACCTGCTGGAGCCAGCACCGTCTTCAATACCAGGAGCCCAGGAAGACCGCTGCTTGTGGCTGGAGGCCTGGCCTCTTCCAATGAAGCACTGCTCGTATTTTGTTCTGGGCATTAATTAATTATCCATTTGTGACATTTTAAAATTAAATAGGATGCTACTGATTGTTGATATCACCCACCAGTAATAACCTTCTTCCTTTTAGCTCTGGTGGGGTTTTGATGTTGGGAACAGGGAGATGACAGTAATATATGGTCGAAAGAAATTTTGCTCTCAAAGTCACTTAAGAAAAGAAGTTTGGATAGTACTAGTTCAGTGACTGCTATAAAAAAAATGTGGACATGTTTAAGTCACAGAGAGATGGGGTGGGGGTGAAGGGAGGAAAAACTGATTCTAAATCTTTCTTTTAAAAAAATACTTAATTTCTTTGGCTGCACAGGGTCTTAGTTGTGTGGGATCTTTGGTCTTTAGTTGTGGCATGAGAGATCTAGTTCCCTGACCAGGGATCAAATCCAGACCCCATGAAGTGGGAGCTCGACTCTTAGTCCTTGGACCACCAGGGAAGTCCCCTCCCTAAATCTTATAAAAACAGTGATTTACATAAAAATTGAAATCTGGAAATGTCAATCAACCGATGAATGGATAAACAAACAGAATGTGGTCTAGCCACACAGTACGTTTTTCAGTTCAGTGTTAAAAGGAATAAAGGGTCATTACATGCTACATGCTACAGCATGGCTGAACCGTGAAAACACACTAAGTGAAAAAAGCCAGATACAAAAGGAATATTGCATGAGTTTATATGAAAAGACCAGAATAGGTAAATCCATGGAGGGAAGGGGGAATTGGGATGATTGCTAATAGGTAAAGGTTTCTTCTGGGGCTGATGGAAGCGATCTGGAAAGAGATAGTAATGATAGCTACAGAACACTGTGAATACATCACAAATCGCTAAACTGTGCACTTTTATCTTTTAAAATTTTTTGGCTACGCCAGGCAGCATGTAAGACCTTAGTTCCCTAATCAGGGATCAAACCTTCCCCCATACTAGGGGAAGTGCGGAGTCCTAATCACTGCAGCACCAGAGAAGTCCCTAAATTGGGTACTTTTGAATGGTGAACTTTATGTGAATCATATCTCAACTGAAAATACAGTATAGGGATATTCAAAGGAAAAAAAATAAATTTGGGCAGCGGAGGAGGTGAAGTGAGGAATAAAATATATATAACTGTAATGTTCCCGTGCCTTTAGGGTTCTAAGGCTAGTATGTTGGTTCCAAAATATAGGTAAACATATATAACTTGATTCATAAAATAGACTTGAGATACTGAGTGAAAAACACAGTTTATATCATAAATGGTATCATGCTAATAAAACTAAATTTTCAGTGGTTTTTATTTCTGTTGCAAATAAAACAAGCTCTTCAGCTTTAATGATTCTAATAACTTAGTTTTATCAGCTTATAAAGAGCAGGCAACAGAACTGAGAAGAAACTATAACAATTACAGCAAAACAAAAATAGTTATTTTCTCAACTGAGTGTTTTTGTTTTTGTTTTTTAACCAAGCAGTTTGTGGGATCTCAGTTCCCTGACCAGAGATTGATCCCAGGCCATAACAGAAAGCCCAGAATCTTAACCACTGGGCCACCAGGGAACTCCCTGAGCATCAGCATACCCAGAAGGTGTCTGCTTTCAGAAAATATGTTGAGAAGGGAAAACACACACACACAATCACATAATACAACTCTTGCTGCGTCTAACTACTTAGTGAAGCTCATTCCTGAGCCTCTTGATGCTTCATTTTCATTATCTTCAAACAAACAAAAATAATTTTAAAAATTAAAACAGGCTGCTCTGGTTCTTTACATAACAGCTTTCGGGGGGAGTATTTTCACAAAAAAACAAAAGCAATTTTTTTTTTCACATTTGGAAGAAGATGGGGGATTCTGAAACAGATGAGGAATAATCGAAACCAAAGCCTACATGCTGCCTCAAAACCACACCCAAGGACCATTATTTGGGAAAATCACAGTCTGCATTCTTGGACCAAATGCTTAAACCGTGCCTCACACCATGACCAGACACCAGGTCCTCAGCACACACACCAGGTAAAGCCAAGGTAATGGCTTTTCTGTGAACCAGTCTTCCTATTTCTAGGAGTTCGGCTTTGAGCCCTGAAGATTCCCCCAAATCAAGTAAGAGTATTCAAGGAATGTTTGTTGAATGAGGGAACACATATACCATATCTTCTTATACTTAACAGATGACTGGATAAACAAAATGTGGTCGAGCCATACAATGGAGTATCGCTCAGTTGGCCCACTAGACTCCATGGGATTCTCTAGGCAAAAATACTGGAGTGGGTTGCCATTTCCTCCTCCAATGGAGTATAATTCAGCCATTTAAAAAATGAAGGACTATTACATGCTACAACATGGATGAACCTTAAAAAAGCCAGCCAGCCACAAAAGAGATGTTGTATGATTGCATCTACATGAAGTGTGCAGAACAGATAAATCCATCGAGATGGAAAGTAGATTAGTGTTGCCAGGGGCTGTGTGAGTGGGGATTGGGTAATGACTGCTAATAGGTATGGATTTTCAGGGGGGGAGGAGAGTGATGAAAATGTTCTAAAATTAGATAGTGGTGGTGATGGTTGCAATAGTTAATATGCTAAAAACACAACTGTGTATTTTAAAGGGGTTAACTTTATGGTATGTGAATTATATCTCAATGAGGCTATTATTATTATTTTTTTAATCAGCAGGGACAGCTGCTAAAAGTGAAGAGTCCTGGCCCCACCCAGACTGAGTGAATCAGACTGCTAGAACAGGGCCTAGGAATCTGCGTTTGTAAGTTTCCTGGGAAATTCACAGGCTTAAGAGTTGAACCCTGGAGTTTATTTTCCAGTCACTGTTACTGTCAGTCAGCGACAGATCCACTCTCCTTTGCCCTCTCCTTTGTAAGGCAGCCTTTTACTTTACTGTGTCTGTTTGCTCTTGTTTTTCAGAGCATCTCTGAAATCTGATGGAGGCACTGTCAGGATACGGCACGTTGCTCCTGTCCCTCGAGCCCAGGTGTAAATGCTCCAAGACGCTCTTTCACAGATCCTCCGTATACAGGCAGGCGTCAACAACAAGGCTTGTTTTCACTCTAAGGGGTGGCCTTAAGACCGAGAGCAAGATCTGAGTAATTTAAGACTTTCTATGGGTATGAATACCCAGTTACTGACAGTAATGTTTATTTTGAACAACTTGATCAGTATTTTCTTGACCCACACCTGTCCGTTTTGTGACAAATGAAACCAATGGGAATTTGTGGGCTTGAGCCTGTAGACTGGACCACACTTTGTGATGCTCTTGAGGCCAGAGATAGCAAAAGATGTTTACTGTTCTCATTTTCAGTAAACCCGGGAAGGAGTTTTCCACATCTGCAGAGCATTCTTACATACAGAGATGTATTTGGCCACCTTAGTAGGATGGAAACACATTTTTCACTTGACAATATTTGCAAATCATGCATTTCCCCTCACTCACTTACAATGTGGAAATACTTCCATATGTTGCCTTTGGCTTCACCATTTTGTGTGGGATAAAAAGCAAAAAAGTACAATTAGGTGGCCATTTTGCCTATGAACACTAAACTACTGTGCATGTAAGTAGTGTCAGCCCTCCCGAATCAAGGCTTCATTACTATTCATGTCACCTGTCTAGAAAAAGTTAGTGTGAGTTTGCCATAAACCATAACAGTAGGAGTTATGAGAGTTATAAAATACGCTAATACTGCCAAAATATGGTTTAAAATCTGGATTCAGGTATGTAGTTTTCTTTTAAATAAAAAAGTACACTTCTTTTTGCTTTTAGATATTGCTGCTAAGTCGCTTCAGGCTTGTCTGACTCTGTGTGACCCCATAGACGGTGGCCCACCAGGCTCCCCTGTCCCTGGGATTCTCCAGGCAAGAACACTGGAGTGGGTTGCCATTTCCTTCTCCAATACATGAAAGGGAAAAGTGAAAGTGAAGTTGCTCAGTCGTGTCCGACTCTTCGCGACCCCATGGCATGCAGCCTACCAGGCTCCTCCGTCCATGGGATTTTCCAGGCAAGAGTACTGGAGTGGGGTGCCATTGCCTTCTCCAGCTTTTAGGTATTACAGGTCACCAAACTGGGAAGAGTCAGGTTCTAACTTCTTTCAGCTCCCAAACAATTAAACTTGTTTTTCCTTCTGTGTTTGGCTAGGCCAGAAGCCACTTCTTATTTCTAACCTCTATAGAAGTCAAGGCCAGTGCTCCTACCATTTTTCTGATGAGGAAATCAAGCTGAGGGAAGCTGTCATTTAAGTTCATACAATAGCTCTTAAGTGACAGAACCAGGAATGAGTCTGTTTTGAGCCCAAGTCTGGTGCTCCTTAGACAGTATCTCTGTGGCCTCATATTATATTATCTAAACCAGATGCGAGTTAGATTCTAGCTCATTATTCTGGGTGCTGTTAAGTTCTTCGAGATCAGCAATTGCTTTATCCTTTTACATCATGCTGAATTTAGTAAATACTTTCTGAGTGAGCTGGGAGGGAGACTGAAGGTTTTTTTGTGGGCCTCTCTTTTCATGGTTCTGTGATTCTACATTTCTGTACTTTGGGAGTCTACCTAAAGAACGCATCTCCCATATAATCTGGTATATGGAAAACTGTACACAGAAATGTTCATGACTATCTTATTTAAAATACTGAAAACTACAAATAACTCAAGTGTCAAGCAATGTAATGATAAACTGTAATATATTCAATGAAGTATTATGAAGCAAATTAAATTATGTTTAAAACTACTATAATTCTATAGAAATAGAAAGTAGATTAGTGGTTGCCTAGGCCCAAAGTGGGTGGGTGAGAAAAAAGGGGAGTGACTGCTAATGACTTTGGAGTTTCTTTCTGGACTGATGAAAATATTCTAAAATTGACTGTGATAATGGTTGCATACCTCTGTGAACACACTAAAAACCATTAAAGTGTACACTTTAAATGGATAAATTGAACTATATGTGAATTATATCTCAATAAAGCTGTTATTTTTTAAAAGGAAATTAAGAAGCTAAAGGAAAAAAAAGACTATTACTAAATGGAGAAAATGTTCATGTTGTGATGTTAGCCAAAAGGAACAAGATCCAAAAGTTTGCACACAATATGAATAAAACATGTTTTTAAAGAGGGTGGTGGGGGGAGAAGAAATCAATTCCTATTTAAAATCTCACACGTAAGAATATGACTGGAAGGAAATATAACAAAGGATTAACAGTAGCTATCATCAGTGAAGAAACTTTGAATAATATTTTTTTGTTCACTTATCTACATTTTCAAAAATATATATATTTCCAATGTTTTGGTAATAAACATACATTATCATGGGGGTTCTCAGATGGCTCAAGAAGTAAAGAATCCACCTGCAATGCAGGAATCTCAGGAGCTGCAGGTTTGATCTCTGGGTCAGAAAGATCCCCTGGAGGAGGAAATGGCAACCCACTCCAGCATTCTTGCCTGGAAAATTCCACAGATAGAGGAGCCTGGCAGACTACAGTCTATGGGGTCGCAAAGAGTTGGACAAGACAGAGTAACTGAGCTCACACACGCATTATTGTCACTATTGGCTTCCCTGGTGGCTCAGTGGTAAAGAAACTGCCTACCAATGCAGGAGACGTGGGTTCAATCCCTGGGTTGGGAAGATGCCCTGGAGAAGTCAATGGCAACCCACTCCAGTATTCTTGCCTGGGAAATCCCGTGGACAGAGGAGCCTGGTGGGCTACAGTCAATGGGGTTGCAAAAATCAGACTCGAATTAGTGACTAAACAACATTATCACTATTGTAAATAACAGGGGAAAAATGTAAACTCTGCTGTTATCTGCGGGTGTCTGGTCTGCCCTGGTGCTCCCAACAGGCCACACAGTTGCTTTTCAGCCACAACCACAACTGCAGGGCATGGGTCTCAGCTGAGCCCATCACTTCATTACTTGTTTGGCTTTGCCACAGTATCTCCTGAACAGAAGGATAAGTGGTAGTTTATTCTCATTACCTCCTTTCCCTTAGTGACCACCAAGACTTGGATCCTGGTCTCCAATAACCACTTCCTAGTACAGAACCCATTCTTTCAGTGGGTTCAAAGAGATTATATGGGGACCTATGGCTATTAGGGAAATTGCTCATGTAATTCATTCTTCCAATTATTAGTGTTTACTTTCCACAGGGAACTAAGTGAAACTAGGGGAAATGTGAAATAAATCATTTTTCTTGCCCTCTGAGAGCTTTCATCCTCATCCTGTGAATGTCATATCATTCACATGACAATACTGTATTATATACTTGGAAGTTACTAAGAGAGAAGTAGATCTTAAATGTTTTCACAACACAAAAAAAGTTACCTGTGTGACGTCATGGATGTGTTAACTAATCGAATATGGCAATCATTTCACAACATACACATACATTGAATCATCGAGTATATACTTTAAACTTAAACAATGTGTGTGTTAGTTGCTCAGTCATGTCCAACTCTTTGCGACTTCATGGACTGCAGCCCACCAGGCTCCTCTATCCATGGAATTCTCCAGGCAAGGATATGGGAGCGGGTTGCCATTTCCTTCTCCAGGGGATCTTCCTGACCCAGGTCTCCGGCATTGCAGGCGGATGCTTTACCATGTGAGCTACTAGGGAAGGCCCTAGTACACAATGTTAAATGCCAATTAAATCTCAAAAAAAGCTGATAGAAAAAAGATGCAAACAAACGTCTCTAATACAAAACATGATACCATAAACAAAACAGGTGACAGCAGGTCCCTTTGTGTGTCTGGGCTTAGAGCGTGGGCTGAATTTCCTTTGGGGTGTATGGGTGAAAAGCACAGATGCTTGCATAATCTTCAAATGGCTAAATGTTTAAGGAAGGACAAGCCACTAAATGAAAAGCAGCACTGATTCTTTAAGGAATGACACCTAACTCATTTGCTAGATTTCCCGGCAGGAGTCAATCGAGATGGGAACTAAGGCAGAATCTGAACACAACTTGTACAGGTTTCTGAAAACGTTTACCAAATGTTACCAGAAGCAGGACAACATTAATTTTTTTTTTTAAAGCATTTCAAGTTTACAGAACAGCTGCACGAACAGTACAGAAAACTCACATACTCTTTTATCTAAATTCACCAAGTTTTAATATTCTCCTTCAATTCAAGTGTTCTGAATTGCTCTTTTGGAGCTTCAGGGAATATGAGTGCTATCCAGCCACCAGAAGCCTTCAGTGCTTATGAATCTAAAACAAAAAAGAATTTTACAAAACCAGTTTACTGAAGTAAGTTGGCACACCCCGGTCCAAAAGACAACTCAACCACAACTCACTCCTGACCCTCCACCAGGACCTCTCAGGAGGACACTGAACTCTTTAAAACCAGATTACCAAATATTCAAGAAGAGCTAGGAAAACATAGAAAAATAAAAAAACTGAGGAGCAGAGGTGACTGGCCCTACCAGATATTCACACATACTATAAAGCCTCCACAATTAAAACAGGATGGTACTGCCATAAGAATAGATAAATAGACTGGCAGAACAGACAGTCTAGACATAGACCTAAGTACTCGTGTGTGCGTGTGAGTCACTCAGTCATGTCCGACTCTTTGCGACCCCATGTAGCCTGCCAGGCTTCTCTGTCCATGGAATTCTCCAGGCAAGAATACTGGAGTGGATTGCCATTCTCTTCTCCAGAGGATCTTCCCAACCCAGGGATGGAACCCTGGTCTCCTGCAACAGAAGCAGATTCTTTACCATCTGAGCTACAGGGAAGTCCTCCAAGTACTCATAGGACTTAATACATGATCAACGGGGTATCTTAAATCACTAGTGCAAAGATGGACTTTCTCATAAACGGGGGAATAACTGACCAGCCCAAAGGTGTTCAATAAGATCACAATGCAGATCCGATGTGCCTACGGTCCTGGTAAACTAAGGATGACCCGGGTCTTTCTCAGAGCCAGAAATGCAGCTGCAGGCAAGAGCTAGTTCCACAGAGGGGCTGCAGCCCTGAGGGGTTGACCGCAGCCCCTGAAGGATCTGACCACTGCCTGCCTTAACCCCTCAAAATCTCCAAATGCCCTCTGAACCTGCTATGATTGGAATGCAGTTTCAAAATTCTGACTTTCCCCCTGCCCTAGAGTTTATCATACATTCATACAGTACCTGATTTTCACATCATATGCACATTATAACATATATAAGCCCTCCTCCCAATTTTCAGGTGTAATTCTTGTTAGGCTTATTTTGAAGAGAAGATTAAGCTTCAGCGACTGGCCTAGGATCACAGTGTTTAAGTAGCATAACAGAGAATCTTATGATTTGTATCTTTCCACTCCAAATTTTATGTTTCTCTGCAAACCTTGTTATCTGCTCTCTTAGTACCTTCAACCAGAACCACCCATCAACATCTCTCACAAGTCTGATGCAAGAATCTGCTACTCAGTGGTGCCAGTACCCTTGGGGACAGTAACCTGAAGGCCTGACCCCTCTTCTTTCAAGGGCGGCAAGCAGGAAATAGCTTTCATTCATAACCTTTGGGAAGGTCAGGGTCAGGAAATGAATGCTGTTTTGTCCTGTGATCTGTCAGGCACTGCATTAAGTACTTAACCAACATAATCATAGAAATAATGCATCTCCCAAGAGAAATGAGGGCTTCCCAGGTGGCACTATTGGTAAAGAGTTATCCTGCCAATGCTGGAGACGCAGGTTTGATCCCTGGATTGGGAAGATCCCCTGGAGAAGGAAATAGCAACTCACTCCAGTATTCCTACCTGGAGAATTCCATGGACAGAGGAGCACAGCAGGCTACAGCCAATGGGGTCGCAAAGAGTTGGACTTTGACTGAGTGCGTGCATGCGCACATACACAAACACACACACACATAAATGAAAAAACACATCCACATATGTCCTTGTAAATTAATATTCAGAGCACATTATTTTTGATAGCCATAAAGTCTATGCACTTGGATACAGTCCAAGTGCCATCAACTGATGAATAAACAAAATGTGGTACACCCATACAATGAAATAATATTCAGCCATCAAAGGAATGAAGTACTGACATATGCTACAACATGGATAAGGAGACACTAAGCTAAAGGAATAGAAGCCAATCACAAAAGGCCACATATTGTATAAGTCCATTTATATAAGATATCTAGACCAGAGGTATCTACAGAGACAGAAAGCGAATTAGTGGTTGCTTAGGACTGAGGTAGATGGAGCTGGGGTAGGGAATGGTGGCTAAGGGGTATTGGGTTTCTTTGTCCAAATGACAAAAATGTTCTAAGACTGATGGGTGATGGTTGCACAACCGGTGAATATACTAAAAATCATTAAATTATACACTTTAAATGGATTAATTTTTATGGTATGTGAATTATTCTTCAATAAGACTGTTATTTTAAAAAGAGAGACAGGAGGAAGGAAGGGAGGGAGGGAGAGAAGAGGAGTGGGGAAGGGAAGAAGAGTGGGTAGGGGGTGGAGAGAGACAGAGACACTAAGCATCTGGCAAGCATGTACCAGGTACATATTGCTGCTGCTAAGTCGCTTCAGTCGTGTCCGACTCTGTGCGATCCCATAAGACGGCAGCCCACCAGGCTCCCCCGTCCCTGGGATTCTCCAGGCAAGAACACTGGAGTGGGTTGCCATTTCCTTCTCCAATGCATGAAAGTGAAAAGTGAAAGTGAAGTCGCTCAGTCGTGTCCGACTCTTGGCGACTTTAGCGACCCCATGGACTGTGGCCCACCAGGCTCTTCCATCCATGGGATTTTCAAGGCAAGAGTACTGGAGTGGGTTGCCATTGCCTTCTTAGGAAGCTTAATAGTATCCATGGGATTTTAAGAGAGGTGTGTAGCCCCAAAGCCCTCACTCTAGTACATCATTACCTCCTTCACAAGCACTAGCTCTAGCAAAGTAGCATGTGAATCTGAGGAACCAGGATTCTTATGAGTACAATGGTTAAGACAAATGAACACATTAGGGTTACAGAAATATAACTGGATAGTAGATCTCACAAGCACTCACTGGTGCTTGCCTACCTCACAAAGTAGCCCCTTTCCTGCAAACCGCCACTTCCCTCCTCCACGGAGGCCACAGGGACCTGGGCAGCCACGTTTGAATGATGATCCCACCCCCAGCCACAGCTGATTGGCTCTAGAGGAGGCCTAACTGAAAGTCGGGCCAATCAGGTTCTGCTGCCAGGGAGTTGGGTCAATGTGTGTGGCCAGAACACGGAAACATGGCGCTGTGAGGCAGCCATTTTCACCCTGCTGACCAAGGAGCAGAGGGAGCTGGGCTGTTGAGGAGAAGCATGATACCCGCAGAAAGAGGGCTCTGCACTCCCAGTCCAATCTGCTCTTGGGGCCAAGCTGCATTCCTGCCCACAGGTTCCACAAGGTATCTTTATACCCTTGTTTGCTTAAGCAACCAAAAGAATCCCCAGTAACACAGTGTCATGTTCAATCTACGTTCAAGTACTTTCCCAAAATGAAAAAAGAAAGCTAGTGTGCATGTGAGTTTTAAACATGAATCTGCACCCATATGGCTGAAGCTGAGCCAACTGCAGCTACTAAGGAAACCAAACCCCCATTAGCTTTGCCTCCAGCTTGGCACATAAGTTGCCTGTGATCTTATCATTCCTGTTACACTATGGAGAGTCAAGAAGTTTCTTCCTCTTCCTGGGGGCACGCATCACTGAAAGTATTGGGAACATTTGAAGCCTTAGTTCATCTTTTTAAAATCAGATGGGTAAAATAACTTAAAAAAGAATTAAAAACAATAACAATATAATTAATATAATGGAATCAAAGCCTTAGTAAGGCCATGTCATGAGAACTAATCTTTCTAAGGACCTGAACAACATATTATAAGCACTGATACAAGAGGATCTGCTGGACTCTAGGATGAAGTTTTAAATAGGACATGGTATCAGAAGGCCCACAGTTTTCTTCTTCTTAATAAAACCTCACAGAAAATACTCTGGCCTTACATTGGAGTGGGCCAATGGGAGGTCACTGTGGGTAAATGAACAAAAAAAGGAATGTGTGCCTTCTTCGGTTCTTATTTTGGATCTACAGTATACAAGAAAGCAGAGCTCACATCGCTCCCACACACTGGCAGGGACACATCTGAATGAAAAACATTTAGAGAGGTTGCATTGTCTGCACACCAGGAGAAGAGCTGAGTTGACAGTAGGAAAGGGACGGAAGAGTCCTTTTCCCATCCCTCTGTCTATTTATGGGAGTCATTTCCCTTCAGGAAATGCTGAGCCCCTCTCCCAGGACCCTGTTGGGAATGACGCCTGCACTGGCTGACCCAGCCTTCCACATCCTCCTCCCGGCCTCAGCAGCTCTCCCTCGTGACCCCCATCAGTCACTGGGAACCCAGCCTGCAAATGACAGTGCTTCTTACAGTGCTCAGTCTAGTGTGGAAATTCAAAGAGGAAAGAGGGGATAAAGATACGTAATGCAGCTAGAAAAGCCCCTGGCATGGAGAAGCTCCTTAATGAACAGAGGATGGGAGCAGGCAAGAAGGGCTAGAAATGACCACAATGTGGGCCAGGATTTTGTGGCTCATCTAGCCTCAGTCACCTGTCTGGGGGATGGCAGAGGCAAGAACAGGACTCAAGGCGCCTGTCACCCCATGTGGGACTCAATCACCTCCTCCATGCTCCTTCCTCTTCCCCAGAAAAATGTATAGACGCATGTTTCTATAAGGGGGCTTCCCAGGTGGTGGTGGCGGTTTAGTCGCTAAGTCGTGTCCTACTCTTGCGACTCCGTGGACTGTAGCCTGCCAGGTTCCTATCCATGGGATTCTCCAGGCAAGTATACTACAGTGGGTTCCTTCTCTAGGGGATCTTCCCAACCCAGGAATCGAACCTGGAGTAGGGTGCCATTTCCTTCTCCAGGGGATCTTCCTAACCCAGGAACTGAATCCTGCACTGCAGGCAGATTCTTTACCGACTGAGCTATAAGGGAAGCCCAAAATCCCAGGTGGTGCTACTGGTAAAGAACCAGCCTGCCAACGCAGGAGACTTAAGAGACATGGGTTCAGTCCCTGGGTCAGGAAGATCCCCTGGAGGAGGGCATGGCAATCCACTGTGGTATTCTTGCCTGGAGAATGCCATGGTTGAAGAGCCTGGTGGACTATAGTCCATGGGGTCACAAAGAGTCGGACATGACTAAGCGATTTTAGCTCACACACACACATTTCTATAAGAAGTTATTCCAGGGGAATCTGGGTCTACTAATTACATATCCTTCTTTTCTTCTTTCTGGGGTTAGCCCTGGCCAAACCCCAAACTGAAGTTCTTCCCCCTGTCCTCTGAATTTCTCTGGATATTTTTTTTAACTTATCTATACTTGGTAACCCTAATAAACGTGCATAACCGTGTGGTATGTCTTTCACGGTTGGCCTCAATTGTTATTTATATGTTTGATTTAGGATTTCAGGTAGTTATGTGTGACACCTCAGATTAAACTGCAACAGTGAATGAATAGTCACCACTTATCGAACACTGACTGTTTTCTAGGCAAGATTCCACACAGATTGCTTCACCAACTCCTCACACCCACTTGACAGTTGCCTTGCCTTCACAGATGTGGTAAGCAAGGCCTGGAGAGATGAACTTTCCCCAAGGCCACGTGGATGCCAAATGAATTCAGGTTGTCAGATTCAAGTCCAGGTGCCTAACACCAAGTCAAGAGCTCTGGGGGCAGGTTACAGGCCTTCCCCTCCTGGATACAGACTAGCTACTCAGGGAATTGTTTTGATTGGGTTTTATTCACCCCCTCCTCCTCTCCCAGCACACCCTGGCCCCAGGGCACCGCCTGACCAGCCTGTCCATTTCCAGAGGCAGCCCTTGGGCTGCCATTTTGGGATTTATTTTTCCCTCTGAAGGGTTTCCTCATGTTCATTTTAACCTGGCCTCACTGATACTGGGGCTTCCCTGGTGGCTCAGACAGTACAGAAATCACCAGCGGGAGACCTGGCTTTGATCCCTGGGTCGGGAAGATCTCCTGGAGGGTGTGGCAACCCACTCCAGTATTCTTGCCTGGAGAATTCCATGGACAGAGGAGGCTGGCAGGATGTAGTCCATGGGGTCGCAAAGAGTCGGACATGACCGAGCGACTATCACTCATGCATTGATCAACAGTAGTACTGAGGTGGGGAGGAGGGCCCCTGGTGGGATCTGTCCTGTGTTGTGGCCCCTGGGTACCTGGCCACTCACACCACACCAGAAGTAGCCACTTGGAGGGGATGCACAGAAGGCCATGCTTTATTTCCTTCCGGCAGCCCTCCCCGGCTCCAGCTGTGCTGCCCCAAACGCCTCACTCCCCACCTCCTCTCCCTCTCGCCTTCCGGCCCTCCTCTTCCCTTCCTCCCCGCTCAGACCCTTTCCCACCCTCTTTTTGCTGGCTTCTGTTCTCTTTCTTTCCATGAGCAGAGAGTTTCCAGCCTGGCTCCCGGCCAGCACATTTGGACAAAAGGCAGCAATCTTGGAGGGAGACGTCATCTCCCATCCCCTTTGCTGGGGCCGGCACCATGGCTCCCCGAGCTCAGAGAGGGAGCCCGGGGCTGGGACTGCTCCCACCCAACTCCCAGTTCTGGAAAGGAGCTTGAAAGATGGCGTACTGTGGGGATTAAAAGCAAAGGGTTTGGAAGCACACAGCCCCAGATTCGAACTCCAGCTCTGCTGCTTGAGAGTCATGGGACCTCGGGCCAGTTATTTTGCTCAGCCTTGGTTCTCTCTTCTGTAAAGTGGTGACAGGAACAGCTCCTGGTTTGAAAGGCTTACCCAAGATGGCACCTGGAAAACAGTGGGCACGGTGCGTGTCCTGTGAGAAGCTCAACCCAGCTTCTGTTGTTATGAACGGAACTTAATCCTGCCAAATAATACAAGTAAAAATACAGGACTTTGTTACGATATTGATATTAATAATGACAATACTAATACAACCTCCTCAACTTATCTGCAGGGCTGCAGAAAGTGTTAGTCACTCAGTTGGGTCCGACTCTCTACGACCCCATGGACTGTAGTTCGCCAGGTTCCTCTGTCCATGGAATTCTCCAGGCAAGAATACTAGAGTGGGGAGCCATTCCCTTCTCCAGGGGATCTTCCACAACCTAGGAACTGAACCCGGGTCTCCTGCATTGCAGGCAGTTTCTATATCATCTAAGTCACCTGCAGACCAGACCCAGCCTCAATTGTTTGCAAGTGTGGTAAAGCTGTAAAACCTCTCAAACATACCATTACTGTTACAGTGTAATCTGCAAAAACTGGTTTTGAAATTGGAAAAGGAGCTGACCCCATTCCCTATTCATTAAAGCCAGGGCTCAGCCTCGAAGCCACAAGTGAAAGTTAGGAGGAACCCACCCCATTAGCATGGTCTGCTCGCCCGGACTCCGCTCCCCTCCCTCCCTGTTTTCTGGCTCCTTGGAAGCTGAGGCTCCATTGCTGTTTGTTTACTATCTATGCTTGGTGTTTTGTACTCAAGTTGTGTAATGCCTGGGAATGTGCTCTGTTTTATTTAGTTAAGTTTTGAGATATGGGCAATTTTTATTTAACTAATCTGAGCCAGCATGGATGGGTTTGAAATTAATCCACAAGATCAATCAAGGAGCTCAGCACATGAGGTGCTGCTGGGAAATACACACATGTAGGAACGGTCCCTGCCCTAGAGCTAGGGATAAAAGACGCAAACCCAATCAACCAATGGCAATGAAAGATTACAACCCTTCAACACCAGAAGATTAGTTTAAAAGTCTAGGGGATGCCTGACAACATGTTTAACAAAAGCCACAATATGAGAGGGGTTTAGGGACTAAATTCAAACCACAGTGGTAAGTGTTATGAAAGAAATATCACTGGAGGAATTTAGAAGTGGGCAGGCAATGAGAGTCAGAGGGGTCACCGACTGCTTCAGAGAAGACGTAGAATCTGGTGGCCCTTTGGACTAGTTGGGAGAGTCTTTCAGGTAAGGCAAGAGCATGAAGAAAGGGGACAGTATGTCCTGCCCTGGACATGAGACTGACGGTTGGACGGCTGCTCTGGGACATGTGGAAACACGGAGAGGAGGATGGAAGGACTGGCACATGAGACTTGGAGACGTTCTGCAATCAGAAAGCGGAGGTATGGTGTGCTTCCCACAGAATATAAACAGGATACATGATAGAAGGGGCTTCCCAGGTGGCTCAGTGGTCAAGAATCTGCCTGCCAATGCAGGAGATATGGGTTCAGTCCCTGGGTGGGGAAGATCCCCTGGAGTAGGAAATGGCAACCCACTCCAGTATTCTTGCCTGGAGAATCCCATGGACAGGGCAGCCTAGAAGGCTGCAGTCCACAGGGTCACACAGAGTCAGACACAACTGAGTGACTGAGCAAGCATGTGCGTGATGGAAGATATGAACTGATATATTCAAGAGGAACATATAGATCAAGCAGCCAGAGGTAGAGATCTAAGAGTCTGGTGAGAGAACAACCCTGTGGGGGTGGAGAAGAACTGGGGATGCAGCCAAAGAACCAGTGAACGCGGACAAGCTCTCCCCGGAGGGAAAGTGAAGCCAAAGAAGAGAGTGAGGAACTGAGGTGTGGGGGTGACTTTCTCTTGACTGAGCTCTTTACCATGTTTCTTCATCTTGGTCTTCCATCTGGACAGAGAGGTCTGATGGCAGAACATCTGCCTTGGGCTTCTTTTTATTCCTCCACAATGTCTATTTGGACCAGATCTTGGTGTATTGTGGGTGCGGCGTGAATGCTTGTTGAATGAGAAGAAAAGGAATCAGTGAAGGAGATCGTCTCCAGAGACAATTAGCATAACCCAGATGGTGTGGTGTCTCAGGGGAGGAAGCATTATTCAAAATGCTTCACAAAGGAGGGGCGTGGGCCCCAGCCTTACTGTTGACCCTTTCATGGCTGGATCTGGTTGTGGGGGTCCCAAAACAGTGGGACATCAGGAGTGACTATTCAGAGAAGCATTTCAGCCTTTTGACAAGCGGTGCAGACATGTCACTATAGCAATGTTATATCGACCGTGACCTGGGTCAGGCAAGTCACGTTAGGAAGTCATGTTAGGAAGCTCAGAAACCGAGAACAGTGAACTAGCTGTACAGTGGCTGCACCATCAGTAACGGGATGAAGTCTCTGCAGACAGTCGGGGATGGAGGCCAGATCTCAGGGACGTGAGGAGGAGCTTGTGGTCCTGCCCTGGGGGCTTGGGCAGGTGTTCTGTCTCCCCATCCTGAAAGCAGCCTTCTTCCTCTCTTGTTCTCCAGTCAACAGGCGGCCTGAACCCGGGCTGTGTACGTGTCTAGAAGCACTCTGACTCTTTTCCCTGTCACTCTTCCCTCTGTCCCAGGTCAAGGATCTTGGATTCCCTGAGTGCAGGTGAGAAGAGAGCCTGGAACAGGAACCTCTCTGGACTCTGCCTCTGCAGTGCCGGAATGGCCAAGTCTCATCACTTGGGGAAGCATCAAGAAGCCCCTCCTCTCTGATGTTTTTCTATCCTGTTAGATGCATCAGTTCAGCTGGTGGGTAAACAGAGCACTGGTCCCTGTTTGATGTCCTGGGAGCTGTGTGTGTTTATTGATTGTCACAGACACAGACGATGAAAAGGACCAGATGGAAAGGGATGTCAGGCAGCCAGGGATTTGTATGTGGGGTTGGCTGACCACACACTTCATTTCACATCTGAACGACTCCCACCTCCAGCTCAGAGCAGCGAGAGGGGAAATCCCTCTGGACCTGCAGCGAGCTAGAGACATTGCCATGGGAGAAGCCCAGCGCCCCAGCATGCTGCTTTGGTGGTCCGTGTCTTCCTAGCTGCTGCCCTGACCAAGTCAGTGCCTGAGAAACTGGTCCCACTCCAGCTGCAGGGATGCAGGTTCTACGTCTCAGGCTGCCCCAACACTCCTGCCCAGTGACTGAATCAGTGCTCTGTGGTTTCTCCCCCAGCTAACTTGTCTCCTGACCATGCAAGGCCAGTTTGAATCCTGATTTGTGGCACAATTTCCCACAAATACCTCTGCTCGGTCATCTGGGAGGTTGAGTCTGTATTTCCCAGGGACGTGAGAAGCACACATAAAATTATAGAAGGTTCTGCTTTAATGGTTCCAATCTGCTGGGAAAAGGCAGCTGTATTTTCTTCCACAGTGAGCTGTGGGAAGTAGGGACAGTGGTACCCATCTTCTCTGACTCGGTTAGTGGGAAGGAGTTGACACGCAGCACTGGGTGAGCCCCAGGACCCCTCCTCCTTCCCTGCACTCAGGTCTTTACTCTAGGGGGGAGTTAAGAAAAGCTGGGGGGCAGAGGGGTGACACGAAATCATGTCCCTGGGTTGGTACACTTAGAGCTGCAGGAAGAATGGATGGGCATGTCCAGCTCTTTGCCAGCTAGCAGTTTGCAGGGACGCTCCCAGCACAGACTGGCTGGCTGTATAGCAATTAATAATTTATTTTTTTGTTTGTTAATGGCAAAATAGCAATAGACAAGTAGAAAACAATATATACCAACCCAGACAATGTGGTAGATCATATCCTTAGATATTACCAATTCTACTATAAGAATTATTTTTATATTTAAAATTTGATATTGTCCCTTTCAAGTAAATACTTTCACGAGTACTTTAAGAAAAAAATGAAGAGAAGTGTGTTTAAATAAAACAAACAATTTATCTTTAGTGCTCCTTTTTTACTTTCCAAGTGTCCCACTTTGTATATATAGTTACTCTATCTGTTGTACAAAGTTGATTTGCAGAGAACTTAGGGCTAAATCAAGTCCAACCCTTGTGACACAGACAGACAGGATTAAAAAGCAGAGACATCACTTTGCCAACAAAGGTCCATATAGTCAAAGCTATGTTTTTTTTTCCAGGAGTCATGTATGGATGTGAAAGGTGGGCCATAAAGAAGGCTGAGCACCAAAGAACTGATGCTTTCAAACTGTGGTGCTGGAGAAAACTCTTGAGAGTCCCCTGGACAACAAGGAGATCAAACCAGTCAATCCTAAAGGAAATCAACCCTGAATATTCATTGGAAGGACTGATGCTGAA
Source organism: Bos mutus (assembly GCF_027580195.1). Lineage (NCBI taxonomy): Eukaryota > Metazoa > Chordata > Mammalia > Artiodactyla > Bovidae > Bos > Bos mutus. The sequence goes on along the minus strand of NC_091620.1, from coordinate 19,999,127 downwards.
GCTCCAATACTTTGGCCACCTGATGTGAAGACCGACCCCACTGGTAAAGACCCTGATGCTGGGAAAGACTGAAGACAGGAGGAGAAGGGGGTGGCAGAGGATGAGGTGGTTGGAGGGCATCACTGACTCAGTGGACATGAATTTGAGCAAATTCCAGGAGACAGTGAAGGACAAGGGAGCCTGGGGTGCTGCCGTCCATGGGGTCACAAAGAGTCAGACATGACTTTGTGACTGAACAACAGCAACGTGGCAGAGAAAGAGGAAGGCTCCTTGCATTATTTCCCTGGGCTGGCTCTTACGTGTGACCCACTCTGCCCATTCCAGGTTTCAGCCTACACCATTATGTGAACTCGTGGTTATATGAGATCAAGATTTTTGGAACACAGACTGACAGAAGAGACAATATTGGGACAATTTGTTGGATGATGAGCTATAAGCCATAGAAAAATTCTTAGAAACTCTAGTTTCAATGTTGCCTTGAAAATTTTAACAAAACTCAAAATAATAGATTGCCTCTATGAATGTACCACACAATTTCTAACTTAAATAGAAATTCATAGTAAATTCAGTGGGGAACAAGGGTAAGAGAGGTAATACTATTTTACAATTTTTGAAAAACTGAGTATCAAAATCTCATTTTATACATATACACAATGGAATATTGCTGCTGCTGCTGCTAAATCGCTTCAGTCGTGTCCGACTCTGTGCAACCCCACAGATGGCAGCCCACCAGGCTCCCCCGTCCCTGGGATTCTCCAGGCAAGAACACTGGAGTGGGGTGCCATTTCCTTCTCCAATGCATGAAAGTGAAAAGTGAAAGGGAAGTCGCTCAGTCGTGTCCAATCCTCAGCGACCCCATGGACTGCAGCCTTCCAGGCTCCTCCATCCATGGGATTTTCCAGGCAATAGTACTGGAGTGGGGTGCCATTGCTTTCTCTGACAATGGAATATTACTCAGCCATAAAAAGGAATGCATTTGAGTCATTTCTAATGAGGCGGATGAACCTAGAGCCTATTATACAGAGTGATGTAAGTCATAAAGAGAAAAATAAATATCATATACTAACACACATATATGGAATCTAGAAAGATGGTGCTGAAGAATTTATCTGCAGGGCAGCAATGGAGAAACAGACACAGAGAACAGACCTATGGACACAGGGAGAGGGGAGGAGAGGGTGAGATGTATGGAGAGAGTAACATGGAGACATACATTATCATATGTAAAACAGATAGCCAACGGGAATTTGCTGTACGTCTCAGGAAACTCAAACAGGGCTCTGTATCAACCTAGAGAGGTGAGATGGGAAGGAGGTTCAAGACGGAGGGGATACATGTATACCTATGGCTGATTCATGTGGATGTTTAATAGAAAACAACACAATTCTGTAAAGCAATTATCATTCAATTAAAAAATAAATTGGGCTTCCCTGGTGGCTCAGCTGGTAAAGAATCCACCTGCAATGTGGGAGACCTGGGTTCTATCCTTGGGTTGGGAAGATCCTCTGGACAAGGGAAAGGCTACCCACTCCTGTATTCTGCCCTGGAAAATTCCATGGACTGAATAGTCCATGGGGTCGCAAAAAGTCAGACATGACTGAGCAACTTTCACTTAAAAAATAAATAAATTAAAAAAAAAAATCTCATTTCATTAAAATATCCATCACTGGGCATGGATATATTCAATATACATTTGGCTTTGAAATCTTTTAATTTAGCAATTCCACCTCTGGGAATTTATATACAGAAATGTTGGAACAAGTGCTGGAGAGTATTTACAGTGGCTAAAATCAGAAGCAACTAATTACTCATCAGTAGACAGTGTGTTAAAGAAATAAAGTCAATTCATGCAAAAGAAGACTAGGTAGCTGTTAGAAAGGAAAGGACTATGTTATGTCCCACATGGAATTATTCTCACATAATACTGTTAAGTTATTCCACTTTTCTAACAAACAAACTAATATATTACATGTAAAGAAAAGAAGTCTAGGGGGATTTAATATACATACTGAACAGTGACCACCTCTGAGGAGGGAGTAAGTATGGGGAAAATTTTCACTGTGTTCTTTTTTTGTTGTTCAGTTGCTAAGTCGTGTCCAACTTTTTGCAACCCCATGGACAGCAGCTGTCCTTTTTATGTATTGCTTGGGGCTTCCCTGATGGCTCAGCTGGTAAATGATCCACCTGCAATGCAGGAGACCTGCGCTCGATCCCTGGGTGGGGAAGATCCCCTGGAGAAGGAAATGGCAACCCACTTCAATATTCTTGCCTGGGAAATCCCATGGACAGAAGACCCTCGAAGGCTTTAGTCCATGGTGTCCCAAAGAGTTGGACACACCTGAGTGACTAGCACTTAAATGTTTTATAATAAGGATAGTTTTTATAGTTTACATATAAATACATACATGTGTATATAAAAGTAATCTTAAAGTTTTACTTTTTAAAAAAAAATTTTTTTGGCCACACCATTCAGCAGGTGGGATCCCAGTTCCCTGACCAGGGATCCAACCCGTGTCCCTGCATTGGAAGCACAGAGTCCCAACCACTGGACCCCCAGGGAAATCCTCAATCTGAAAGTTTTAAAGTACACTTTTATAGAAAACAAAAAAGGAAATGTGTTTGCTACTCTGCTTGAACTGGTCTGACAGCCCTCCTGATAAGATACGCAAGCTCTTACCATCCTGCCCTCCTCTCCTGCTGAAGCGAAGCATGGATCCTCGGGTTCCCCAATACAATACAGATCCTCTTCCCTAAGCTTGCTGCAAGGCTGACTCACCCCTTCCTTCTCTAAGGCTCGGGGAGGGGGGAGTGTTGGGAGGGAACCATAACTTGACTGTTAGTAGTTCAGCCAGTTGGAAAACGGGGTCTCAGACTCATCCCTCTTTCAGCTGACCACAGGCCAAGGATGAATGTGTCAAAGGGAAGCCAATTCTGGCCTCCCGTTGGCAAAGGGCTTAACTTCTAGGCAAACTGAGCTGGGATTAATTTTTGCCCATATCGGACAATGATTTTAACACAAGGGTCAGGATGGTCTGATTCTGGCTTCCCTTCTTTTGGGGCTAAATGTAGAGAACTGAGTCAAAGGACTGAGTCACTCAGTCACTCCAGTTCCAGCACTGACTCGCCTCCCATCATTAAAGGGACAGTTGTGTCTGAGTTCCTCAGCTGGGAGGCCAGTGCAGGGGTTTCAAAGAGCCCAGGTGCCTGTGGCAGCTGTCTGGTTCTGGTGGAGGAAGAAGGGACCACGCCTGGGACACGGGAGACTGGGTATGACACAGGCCCAAGAAGGGGTCTCTGTCACTCTCGAGTAACTGTCAGACATTCCATGGACCCTCAGGAAGCAAAATAAAGGGGGCAGGTTCCAGAGAGCATGGGGGAGGCTGAGTCACCTTTGCCCACAGCCAAAGCAGCAACTGCTTGCAAGCTATATTTGAGGGTTTTGGGGAAAGCCATTGAGCCTCAAAATACTACTCCTATTATCCTATGATAGCTACTGAAATTCAGCTCTTAGAGATTTTTTCTTTTTGACTGAGACTTTATGCATGTTAAATGGCAAGCTACTTCTCCCAGCTTCTTTCCAATCTAGAAGACAGAGGTCGGAGAACATATATACTTGAATATCAGGAGGGAAATATAAAGAATCCACAGCTTAGAGGCTCAGAAATCAAGACAGACAGAACTATATGGGTCCCAGGCAGAGAGAGAAAGGTACCAAAGATTTTCAGTTTTGGCTAAGGTGAAGCACTGCATCCGATAGTATTAGACCAAGCAGACCTAACTGTAGAAGGCCTGTGATTATGCTTTTAGACTTACTGTTAAAAACTACTTTATACACATATACATACTAGCCTCTTATCTGTATCTGTTCAAGGTGGCTTTAGATCTTGATGGTGAAGGCTGACTAGCCAGCTGATTTCATTGTAAGCAACAGGCTTCCAAATTTTAAATTCTACAAGGTCTTTGTTTTTGGAATCTGCGATTTCAGTCCCCTCTGGTGACGAGCCCTCTAGGTGATGGCTAAAAGCAACCTCGCTCAACTGTGGAAGTACCTTAAAATCACCTGGGACCTTTTAAAAATACTGATACCCAGGGCCTGTTCTTAGAAATTTTGATTGACTTGGTCTGGAGCGGGGCCTGGGCATCAGTTGTTTAAAATAAACACCTCCCCTCAGCACTTAAACGTGTATTCTAAGGTGTACCCTGAGTTTAAAATGCTAAGAATTGTGATGGGAGGGCAGATGGGGTAGATTATCATTACCGCGTCGTTAAATTACCTACTCAACTTAAGACTTCTACAGTGGGCAAGCAGTGCTTTAAACTTTGGAGGGCACGTTAAGAATGCACTGACATAGATTCTGCAGCTTCACCCTTCTGCAGAAACCGACAGGAAGGGCCTGGCCAGATGAGCGGCGGAGTGCAGAACCACCCAGCTCACACCCCCTGTTCCTCTGCAACATTCCTTACGTTGCAGTGAACAGTTTTCCTGCCCTCCCTGACCTCAGCAGAGTAGAGCTCTGGTGTCTTGAGCCCCATCCTTTCCCCCACCCCTAGGAGAAGCCTTAACATTAGGTCGGAGGGCACAAAGGCCTGGACAACTGGGAGAACCGGACTTACCCAGCTAAACGGGATCCTCAAATGCTCCTTTCACTGTTTTTCTTTGGTCAGGATTTCCGAAGCCAATCTTCACAACACTCTGCCTTACCAGGTTCCTTTTCCAGACCAGTCTCAGCCCACCTGCCTATGGGCTATACCAGGATTTTCCTGCTTCCCCCTTCGTGGCTGGACACTGGGATGCTGTGCTCGCTACATTCATCAGAGTAGGTATCATCTCTTCCTCCATTGGAGTGCCCATGGCTCCTCCATAGGATTCCCTGGGCCCGCACTGCCCTATGTTGCCACTGCCCACAGGCCTGAGCTAGCTGCATTCGGCACCCCACAGAAATCCAGTATGTCCTCAAGTCATAACAGGAAGATGGTATAGGAAAATGGTCATGTGGAGATTTATCTTCCCATCTTTTGTAACACTGACAGTGAAGGTTTTTTTTTTTTTTTTTCCTCTGTTACTCTTTAGTCTTTACACAAACTTCCACATGACAAATTCCCAGTTGAGTTCAATTCCAGGAAAAAATTTGTCCTGAAAATGAATTTGTATGCTTTCTCTTGTCCAAAATCCCAAACTGTGCAATCCAGAGTATTTTTGTTTGTCTCTAAGCTGCCAGAGAATTCCGAGCCAAATTTATTGTCCAAGTGTTGTAATCTGCTAAATACAGGCCATTCAAAATCTCCATTCCTTTTGCTTTGCTCTGTTTTCTCCTGAGCGTCTCTGCATTTAGTTCTCATCTAAGTCATCTGACCCTGTCCTCAAGTCTGCCACCAGGTCCCACCTCTTTATCTCTTGGCTCTTTCCATCCACGTCACCACTGCCGTCACCCTGCGGGTCAGTAACTGCAGCTTGGGTGCTGCAAGGCCTCCGTCTCCTCCTCTCTGAGCCTCCACCCAGTAAGCAGAGTGAACTTTCTAGAATACAGAGTGATCTCCTGGCTCCTGCTTCAGGGAGATCCTTCTTCCCTCTGGGAATTACAACCATGAATTCTCCCCACACTTGCCTGTTCCTCTCCCTCCTCGGTGACACTGCACAGGCTGTTCCCTCAGCCTGAAACAACCTTCTCTGCTTTTGCTTTGTTGGTGAAGAGTTTTCAGGGCTCAGCCTGGCCTTACCTATTCTGTGGGCGTCCCTGCTCTGGGTTCCCCAAGGACACGGCACTCACGGTGAGGCCAGATGCCAACTGGATTTAGTTTTCTGTCTGACTACCCAGCTAGGATGGTAAGCGCCTGGAAGGAAGGCAGATACCTTATGCCCTTAGCCTAGCGCTTAGAGTTGCTAAGTGAATGAATACACAATACAGGAAAAAGGAAAAGAAGGCAAAGTGTTAGTCTCTCAGTCGTGTCTGACTCTTTGTGACCCCGTGGACTATTGCCCACCAGGCTTCTCTGTCCATGGGATTCCCCAGGCAAGAATACTGGAATGGGTAGCCATTCCCTTTTTTAGGGGATCTTCCCGACCCAGGGAATAAATCCAGGTCACCCATATTGCAGGTAGATTCTTTACCATCTGAGCCACCAGGGAAGCAGGGTTCGAATCTTCCAGAATAAAAGGACTGAAAGAAGGTCAGCCTTTTCACTGCCTTTCCTAAGAACAGTTACTCTTTGCCCTTGACTTCTTGTAGAATTCTGCTCATTGTAGGCAGCCCACCCCAAAGATGCTTCTGCTTCACTCCTCTGGTGTGTTTGATACTTGATGACTGGCAAGCAGAAAGGATATTGTTCTTTTCTCTTATGTAGTAACCACCGCAGATGTAAGTTTAAAAACAAAATTACTGTAGCGCCTACTACAACTCTGGGGCCATTATTACGCTGGAACATCCAGAACCTTAGAGAAGTCATAGTCCTAAAGTGTATCTCAACACCAGCTAAAAGTCCCCTGGCTCCTTCCCCAACTTGCTGTTTTAGTCGCTCGGGCCTGTCTGACTCTGTTGAGGGCATGGACCGTGGCTCGCCAGGCTCCTCTGTCCATGGCATTTCCCCGGCAAGAATACTGCAGTAGGTTGCCATTTCCTTCTCCAGGGGATCTTCCCCACCCAGGGATCGAACCAGAGTCTCCTGCATTGGCAGGAGGATTCCTTACCACTGAGCCATTGGGAAGCAGCTGGTGAAAAACAAAGTCAATGCCCTACCCCTGCCCCAATCTCTGCCCCTGGAGGGCAACGTCCAGATTCCCCACCCGATGCCCTCCAGGACAGGATTCCTCGGCTGAGGTCTAGCTCTCTGCTGTGGTTTGAATCCAGTTCCCTGTGACCCTCCTAAATATCTTTCTATCCTGTGTTGAGACTCCCCCCCTGGATTCCATCTGCTGCCAACCCCATCCTGAGGCGGAAAGCGGGAGAAATAAGATCATGCAATCATCTTCACCTTTCTGCTTTCTTAACACTACAAAAAGACTGACCACAGTGGGGGGCGGGGGGAGGTCTGGCTGCTCAGCTTTTCCCGGTTCTTGCTAAACACACACACACACTCACGCCCCTGGGACTCAGCTCGGCGGAGGGCGGGGGCTCTGCCCGGTTTCTGCTGGTTTCCCGGGCGCGGGACCACGGCCTCGGGAGCTCCCGAAAGGACGTCCGGACAACACTTTGCTCTAGTCCCGCAGATCGAGCTGCAGCGCCTCTATCCCCACGTCCGCACGCGGGAAACCCCGTCTTTGGTTTGCAGAGAGCCACTCACTTCACGGCTCCGGGTCGAGGCAGCTCTGGCCGTCGTCTTTCTCCCCCCCACAAAACCCTCTCCCCGCGCGTCCCCTCCTTGGTCCCCCCGCGTCCCCTCCAGTGTCCCCCGGCCCGGCCCTACCTCCTGGCTGGCCGCGGCTCCGCGGGCTCCGAGGCGCAGCTCGGGGGCGCTCGGGCGGGCGGGGGCGGCGCGCGGCGGGGGCCCGGGGCGCCATGGCCCGCAGTCCCCCGCGCTCTTGTCGGCCGGGCCTCTCCCCGCTCCCCGCGCTCGCGTGCCCGCCGCCTGGCCGCCGTGGGCGAGTGGAGGGCGGCCCCTTCCTCTGGCGGCGGCGGCTCTGAGCCGGGCCGCCCCCCGCCCGCCGGCGCTCAGTGAGCTCACCCGCAGCTGGCGGGCGCCCGGCCCGTTGCCACGGCAACGCCTCTCCCAGGGCAGCGCGGACCCTAGAGCGGCTCCGGTAAACAGGACCTTCTGCCGGACTCTTCCCCTCGCCCTTTTTTTGGGGGGTGGGGGTGTGGGGGGAGGAGATGGCGGCTTAACCCTTTCTTTGCTGGAGACCACCGAGTGGCCGGCTGCGTCTCCACCCGGCCGGAGGGTTTATTCGCGCTCAGCGCTCAGCCGGGCTCTGAGCCCTTGAGACAGATGCTGCGGAGTGGCCACGACACTCCCTGCCCTCAGTTCACTCCAGTCGTTGTAACGCGTTAGTGGGAGCGTCGACTGGGGTTCAGGCGCAGGACTTGGGGTGGGACGTCCGAGGCAGAGTCAGCCACCACCCTTGGCTCTGCAGCTCCAAGTCGGTCCGCACCGAGACGCTGACCGAGAAAGCCCAGGGCCCCTGAGCGCGGGGCACGAGACTCCGAACCGGGCGCCCGTGGTGGGTGGGGGGGTGGGGGTCAGGAAAAGCTTCCTAGAGGAAAAGTGACTTTATGGCGCCTGCTGCCACCGCTCGCAGAGGACAAAAGATCAGGGGACAAAGCTTGATCTTTTGATTTTGATTTAGAACTGCCAAAGAAGAAGTCCACGTGAAAATGCTGTGGGCCGTGCCGGGACCGCGGAAAGTTGATGAGCAGGAGTTCCCTGCTGAAAGGAAGATGGAGCTGGCAGTGTGACTTGTGGGTGTGGGGGAAGGCTCCACGCCCATCTCTATCTCCCAGGAAAGTCATTCTTGTCTTCAGTCCTCGGATTCCTAAAAGGCGGAACTAAAGCCTAAGCAAGGCAAGAGAAGGGAAAGAGAATGAATTCAGAGAAGAGGTGTGCAGGAGAGAGGGGAAAGAAAAAGGATTGTAGAAAGTGGGGAACGTTAGATACCGCCCAGGCAGTTCCTACAGACAGAGGACCTGAGGTCTGAGGGGCTTATTCAGATATCACAGTTACAAAGATGGAAAAGCTGTCTCCTCCTTTGCTGAGAGGTTTGCTCATTCTACAAGATCTTTGAAGCTTTTGTAGACTTCCTTAAATCTCCCCAAACTCCACCATACCATACCCATTTCAACTGAACATGTTAAACATGCCTGTATGGGATGTGAAACTTCCTTGACCGGGATCGAACCCAGGCCCTTTGCAGTGGAAGGTGTGGAGTCTTAACCACTGGACTACCAGGGAAGTCCTAAACATGGTTAACTTTCCGAATGCAAATTTGCAAGGTGTAAGCAGTATTTTTTTTTTTTTAAGTGTAAGCATTTATTGTTTTGTTTGCTAAAGCATCATTCAGTAAGTTTTCACTTCACAAAAAAAGATCAGAGACTTGGCTTCTTGACTCCCCAGTCCTGGGATATCATGAGGCAAACTGGCAAAGTGGAGAAAAGAGCAAATGGAGAATAATTGACCTGAGAGGTCCCCCAGGGGGGTCCCTCAAACCACTGCACAGAACAGGTCAGTCACCTTCAGGGTTGTGGCTTTCAAACCGCCAGTCACATTTCAAGTGGGCAGTCAGAGAGGAGGCCAGGGAGCCCCTTATGGTGTCCCCTGATGGCAGGCCACCACTCCTTGGTCTGCTCCTTTGTCGTTGAATTCTGCACACTGACTTGTTTTAGAAAATTTTCCCTGCCTTAGCTCATCAGGTCAGACTCTGATGGGCAATGTTGGGGCCTATGTGTTGCAAGTTTCTGTCCCTGCCTGCCTGTCACAGCCCCTAACCGCACTGCTCCTTAGGGCTGGCTGCTGCATCCCTGGGCCATCCCATGGTTGACCCTGACACCAGAGCCCTCCTTCCCTATGTGCTCCTGTCCCAGCTGGCTCCCTGGAGCTTTCCCCAGTTTGATGTTCCCCCTGGTCCCTCCCCAGTCCTGGCTCTCCAGCTCCAGGGGGCAGGGTAGCCCTCCAAGAGATTGGCAGGGAGGTGTGCCTTAGAACTTGGAAGACCCTCTCAGCAGTCCTCTCTTCTCCCTGGTCTCCCTGACTGTCCTCAGATTTTCCCCACATTGGAAAACAGGCTTGGAGCTGGAGGTAGTGCCTGGCTTCAGTCTGGAAAGGTGCTGATGGGAGGAGGGGGGACGGAGTTCATTTTTCCTGAACTTGAATCCTGCTTTCTCCACCTAGAGCAGCCACAAGTTACAGCAGACCATCTCTTATCCCTGCCCTCCTCTTCCTTCAGCATCCTGATGAAGAGTACGGGGTCTGGGACAGACGGCCAAATTTGGCTCTGGAGCAGATTGCTTGGCCTCTCTAACTGGGAGCCTCTTCAACTGTGCGCTGGAAATAGCAGGTGTACCCACCGCAGGGTATTGTGGGAATTAAAGCATATCTTCAAGTAAAGGATGTAGTACCAGGCCTGGCCCATGGGGGGCACTCTCCCTCAGCTCCTGTATGTTGTTGGTGGTGGTTCTGTGGCTAAGTGGCGACGTCATGGACTGCAGCACGCCAGGCTTCTGTGTCCTCCACTATCTCCTGGAGTTTGCTCAAACTCACGTCCATTGAGTTGGTGATGCCATCCAACCATCTCATCCTCTGTTGCCTCCTGCTGTCCTCAATATTTCCCAGCAGCAGGGTCTTTCCCAGTGAGTCGGCTCTTTGCATCAAGTGGCCAGTGTATTGGAGCTTCAACATCAGTCCTTCCAATGAATATTCAGGGTTCATTTCCTTTAGGATTGACTGGCTGGATCTCATTGCAGGCCCAGGGACTCTCAAGAGTCTTCTCCAACACCACAGTTCAATGCTTTAGTGCCTGGAAAATCCCATGGACGGAGGAGCCTGATGGGCTGCAGTCCATGGGGTCGCTAAGAGTCGGACACGACTGAGCGACTTCCCTTTCACTTTTCACTTTCCTGCATTGGAGAAGGAAATGGCAACCCACTCCAGTGTTCTTGCCTGGAGAATCCCAGGGTCGGGGGAGCCTGGTGGGCTGCCGTCTATGGGGTCACACAGAGTCAGACACGCCTGAAGTGACTTAGCAGCAGCAGCAGCTTTCTTTATGGTCCAACTCTCACATTTGTAAAACCATAGTTTTGACTATCGGGCCTTTGTTAGCAAAGTGATGTCTCTGCTTTTTAATACGCTGTCTAGGTTTGTCATAGCTTTCCTCCCAAGGAGCAGTTTTGATTTCATGGCTTCGGTCACCATCCGCAGTGATTTTGGAGCCCAAGAAAATAAAATCTGTCACTGCTTCCTCTTTTTCCCCTTCTGTTTGCCATGAAGTGATGGGACCGGATGCCTGTTTGTTATTCTTTCCCTAATCTCTCATTTCTTTGCAGGAGTATAGTGGCACTCAGGGGTCAAGGAGGGAGGAGGGCAGCAGGCCGTGTTTCTTCTCTCCTGAGTTGAATTTCTGCCTCCCCCTACCCTTTATTGGTCCAGGGCCTTCAGCCTGAGCATGGCCATCAGCCCAGAGCTGACATCCCCTCAGTATAAGCCAAGTGAAGGAGAACCGTGGGACCTGGGGAGGGAGGCTAGTCTGAATCAGACGGGGCGAGAACCTGAGAAGCAGCCTTTGAACCTCTAGTCTCCCCCAAATTGCTGAATGTCTGTTTAACTTCCTTTGAGATGCTAAACACTTCCTGAGCATCATCTCCTCAGTCCCAGGCACTTCATCTCTGTCAGGGCACCTGATCCATTCCATGCTCCTAGGCAATTAGAGATCACCCCTACCATTTTCTGGGTGGGAAAACCAAGTTCTAAGAGGTGATGTGACTTATTCGAGGTCACACAGGTCCCAGCCTTTTTGTCAAACCAGGTTGCCTGAGAGCAGGGGCTATCCCCAGTATAAGTCACTCTGGAGGGGGGATTCTGGATAAGCATTTAACCCTCGTCCCACTCTGGAAGCCACAGGCATCTCTGAAACCCCTCCCTAGAGATAACCCTGCTGGGGTTTGTTGTTTTTTAAGTTGCTGAGTCATATCCGACTCTTTGTGACCCCATGGACTGTAGCCCACCAGGCTTCTCTGTCCATGGGATTCTCCAGGCAAGACTATTGGAATAGGTAGCCATTCCCTTCTCCAGGGGATGTTCCTGATGCAGAGATCGAACCTGGGTCTCCTGCACTGCAGGCAGATTCTTTACCATCTGAACCACCAGAGAAGCCTGGTGGGTCACTGTGACCCATTCCTTTCCAACTTCTTGCCAGAATGAACTTCTCTCTCAGTGCCAGTGGCCTGCCAGTGGCATACTTGCAAGTCATACACAGTGTAAATGATAAATGAGAGGTTTGGTTGTTTTTAAATTTCTATTATTTTATCTAGAGAGCTGGCATGGAGAAGGGAATCCTTTATCTGTGTTCTGGGCCGTCGTGACATTTGGATGAGGTCGAGCAAGGAAGGAGGCTGTCTTTGGGGCAGACAAAGTGCACAGCCCCACTTTGACACACCCTTGGTGAGGATTCTCCTTATCCCTCGACCTGAGCCCGTGGAGCCATCTGGGCTGGCAGCCGGGCTTCCTCCATCTTCCACAGCCATCCTACTCCTTGCCTCCCCAGGAAGCCATCTCCTGCCTGCTGTTCTGGGCTCTCATTGCATCCGTGGCCCTTTCTCCCCAGCCTGGAGACAGCTGGATGCGAGCTCCTGCCCGGCCCACCACAACCCCTGGCTGCCTCCCTCTGAGGAAATAAAACCAAGTCAAGCATCCCACCCAAACCTCAGACCCAGGCTTGGTTTGTTCTTGGTCTGGAATCAAATGTTGTCCAGGAGGTATGGGATGGGCGGGGAAGTATGAGGCTGGGGAAGTGGAGGCCACCCAGGGGAAGGGTTGAGAGGAGCCTGGACCAAGGACCCTGGGCCTCCTATATCACCCCCTGGCTTCGAGGGACCTGTCTTTTTGGCACACCGCCCGCACCCCGCCCCCACGCCGCTTCATGCTCTCCTGTCCTCTATTTCTTGTACTAGGGCTGGGAGATTGGAAGCTGTGGGGGCCCTGTAGGGGGCGCTGTGGAGTAAGTGGCATTTGTTTATCACTTCCTGGTGGCTCAGACAGTAAAGAATCTGCCTGCAATGCAGGAGACCTGGGTTCCATCCCTGAGTCAGGAAGATCCCCTGGAGAAGGGAAAGGCTACCCACTCCAGTATTCTTGCTTGGAGAATCCCATGGGTAAAGGAGCCTGGCGAGCTACAGTCCATGGGGTTGCACAGTCAGACATGACAGAAGCAACTTACACACATACACACACACACACACACACACACACAGGGACTGCGGACATTTGTCAGAATACCCCTGGAAATCTCAAAGAATCACCAAATTGGCAAATATCATGATACTCTGTCATTTCTGCATAAGCACCGTCTATTTTATTCCTATGCCGCTAGCTTACTTTGAAGGGTCATGTTTTTTTTTTTTTTTTCACAAAGAATTAAGGCGTTCCTAACTTTACAAGGATGAATGTGTCTTTGACAAAAAGCAGAGAACCAAGTCACAGAGGGCCTGCATCTCTCACCATTAGGCAGTCTCCAGGGTCATACTTGTGATTCCCAGTACCCTCTGTGCTTCTGCTCTTCTCTGTTCCTTTTGGAAGACCCAGGAGACTCCAGGGAAAGGAACGAGAGGATGGTGATTGAGATACTCTTTACAAAGAGTACGGATTTCTATGTTTAAGCAGGTCCTGGTCTTTCTGGGCACTGTGATTCCAGTACACAGTAGGGTAGTCGGACTGACTCTGGATCGTACTTAAGACACAAGGCTTTGCATCTATTTCCTGACCAACTAGGGGATCTCCTCTGACACGAGGGAGAGTCAAGAATCCCCCTCAAATACTTTCATCACAAGACATTAGGATCTGGGCAGCATACCTCTGGGATTAAAGCCTGCCAGCTCATCTTCCCTGCTAACACCCACCCAGGCACTGACCTCAGCCTTCAGACCTCCAAATGGTGATAAGTCACTGTGCTGCCTCTTGGAGGCCACACTTTGGGGGCACACATTTCTGGAAGGCCCTAAAATCTGATCCACTCCCTGTATCTCTCAGGTCAAATAAGATTAAAATCAAGATACTAGCCAGAGATACAAAATTGTGAATCAACTCTATGCGTGTGCTAAGTTGCTTCAGCTGTGTCCAACTCTTTGCAACCCCATGGACTGTAGCCCACCAGGCTCCTCTGTCCACGGGATTCTCCAGGCAAGAATACTGCAGTGGTTTGCCATTTTCTACTCCAGGGGATCTTCCCCACCCAGGGATCGAACCCAAGTCTCTTAAGTCTCCTGCATTGGTTGTGGGTTCTTTACCACTAGCAAAGCCAGAGACACAACATTGTAAATCCAGTATACATCAGTTTAAAAAATAAAAGGCAAGTCAGGAGACTTAAAAAAAATTTTTTTATATGGACCATCTTTTAAAGCCTTTATTGAATTTGTTACAATATTACTTCTGTTTTATGTTTCTTTTTTCTTTTTTTGACATGAGGCATGTGGGATCCTAGGTACCTGACCAGGGATTGGACCTACACCTCATGCACTGGAAGTCGAAGTCTTAACCACTGGACCGCCAGGCAAGTCCCCAAGCCAGGTGACTTCTGACTACCACAGATAGCAGTGCGACCTTGAGCAAGGCGACTTCTGTTTGTGGGTCTCAGGTTCCTGGGGAGATGAGGCCAGATGGCCCTCAGGTCTCTCCCAGCCCCCACCCCCTCAGGTGGGCAGAAAAAGCACAAAGCAGCTGCCTGTTTTCACCCTCTTCCGGCTCTGTCCTGGGTGACTGGGCGGGTGCCAGGGAGCGCCGAGGCTTCCCGCAGATCACCTAGGAGGTGGGTTCTAACAGCAGCCTCATTTACCAATGAAGCCACTGCCGAGAAGAGCCAGGTACCTTGCCCAGGGATCCCATGAATGAGCGCCAGAGCCCAGCAGTATGACCCCAGACAACCCCTGCCTGCCTTTGCTGTCGGGACGCCAGCAGAAGCTGCTGTCAGGAGCTGCTGTTCTCATCCGCCCAGCATGCAAATGATGAGGTTACAGGTTATGGGAGGATGAGGTTACAGGTTACGGGAGGATGAGGTTACAGGTTACGGGAGGATGAGGTTACAGGACCGAGAGCAGCAGAGCTGCAGGCAGCGTGGCGGGGCATGCGGGCAGAGCTGGAAGGGGTCTCACAGCCCCCCAGGTAGGAGGGAGGGGATCTGCCCAGACCACTGGACCACTCGGTATCAGCCAAGAGACAGCACTTGCATCAGAGGAGGACTGCAGAGCCAGCCAGGAAACCAGAAGGTGGGAAGCAGAGGAGGAGAAATCTCCTGAGAATAATGGAGCCAATTCAGCTAAAGAGAAGACAAGAGATAGGGGAGGGGGCAGAGAGGGCTGACATGAGGGAGGAAGTGATGGAAAACAGCACATGGAGGGGTGTCCTCCCTGAGTGTCCTTTTCCAGCATGATTTCTGATATTTCTCCTCTACTGGCTTAGGGAGTAGATGGATGTGGGTGGCCCAGAGCCAGTTTTTTCATGCCAGAGTCCAACTCTCTGAGGAGCTCATTGCAGGCTGGGGGCACTGAGCGGGACCCATGGGTAGGGTGGAGTTGGTGGCGTCTCAAACTTTTTCTTTCCCTGATACTCCCCTTAGGCTTGTGGAGGGGAAAGCAGATTCTACTCTTTCCCAAAGGCATCCTCACACAGGGAGACTGGGAAGGGGCCCTGGAATCTGCAGTTTTACAGGCATCCCAGGGGTTTTTGGTGGAGGTGGCTCCCGTCCCCACTGCAGACACACTGGTGAGGGCCTGCTCAAGGTGGGGATGAAGTGCGGCTGCAGCAGGCACGGGGGTGTCTGTTCGCCGTATTTGTTCTGAAGAAAGTGAGCATGTGTGATGGAGGTTGCGGGGGAGAGCAGGATGCTGAAAGGGTCTCAGCAGAGAACGGTCCTCCTCAAGAAACTAAGCCCAGTGGGCCTTACCGAGGACAACTTCGCTCCCCTAGGGGACATCTGGCAAATTTTATTGTCACAGCTGGGAAAGGACAGTGTTTCTGGTATTGAGTGGGTCAAGGGCAGAGGTGCTGTTGAACATCTTAGGACAGCTTCTCCTGCCCCTCCCCTAATGCACAACAAAGAATTATCCTGCCCCAAAGAGCAGAGGTTAAAAACCCTAGAGCCACCCAGGTCACCATCCCCAACCCCTCTCCAGGATCTTGAATAAAAACTTGCACTGCATCACATCTGCTAAGGAACAACGTGACGTGGGAGATGCTACAATCACAGTCATTTGGCTCAAGTGAAAAACCACTACAGCCAGGTGCCTCTAGTCCCCCTCCCATTCTTTCCCAGCCTGTGCCGCAGGCCAGCAGACGCTATGGATGCACTTCACAAGCGACTGGTGCCACCTAGTGATACCAGAGTTAACACCAGCAGGACTATTTCCAAGAGCTGGAATCTGTTGGTTCTTAAGGGGTTTACTGCCTACACTGTGAAGCTTCTATGGAAATAAAGGAAGACCACCCAAATGAGAACAAGTAGAGGCTATTTATTCAGAACTTTCAAACAGCAAGAGAGTCAATTACAATCAATTGTATTTGGGAGAGCCTCCAGTACAAGTGGAGAATCAAATGCTAGTGGAAAAGGTTGAGAGAGAGAAAAGAAAAGGCGTCAGATGCCCTGAGTTGAAGGTTGTTAGCTTTGGGAGGCTGGAGGCTGGGGCATCTCGTGTGCCTGGATTTGGAGAGGTTATTTGGCTTTCTGTGATTGGTTCTGAGTTGGTAGTGGGGGCAAAAATTAGAGAAGCTGCAGTCATTGACTTGGAGAAGGCAATGGCACCCCACTCCAGTACTCTTGCCTGGAAAATCCCATGGATGGAGGAGCCTGGTGGGCTGCAGTCCATGGGGTCGCTGAGGGTTGGACACGACTGAGCAACTTCACTTTCACTTTCATTTTTCACTTTCATGCATTGGAGAAGGAAATGGCAACCCACTCCAGTGTTCTTGCCTGGAGAATCCCAGGGACGGGGGAGCCTGGTGGGCTGCCATCAATGGGGTCACACAGAGTCGGACACGACTGAAGCGACTAAGCAGCAGCAGCAGTCATTGACTAAGTCCTGAGTATTCTGGGCCCATTGCTCTAGAGGCTGTGGACCAGAGTTCTGTTGTCATATATGGTCCAGCCAGTGTCTGTTTGTATACCCAGCCTCCTAATTCATTAGCCATTCTAAATACAGTCCTGCTGTTACTAATCACGAAACATTACATAGAGTTATCCATGTGAGAAGCAGCTTGACCGCAAATCAACATCTGTGATTTTCAAAGACTGCCCTTTCCATTTTTGATTTAGGGCTCATATTTGATGTAACTGTTTGATTTTGCTGTCCACGATGTCTTACTGTGTACAACATTGCTCTCCCAGCTGAAATCCACGTGGGCCTCAGGGACCCCTCAACTGCGCCTGTGTGGGTGACTCTAATTCCTTGAAATGCGGCACCTGTACTACCATCTCCACCACCGCCGCCTCCATCTACTACTACCTCAGCTCCATCACCACCACCACAAGATCGATGGTTCTCAAACTGTGTTCCCAGGCCCAGAGGCGGCAGCAGACCAGAACTTGTTAGAACTGCAGATTCTCAGGCTCCACGCCAACCTACAGGGTCAGACACTGGGGACGCGGCCGGCCCTCAGGGGGTTCTGATGGACGCTAAAGTTAGAGAGCCTCCGCTTAAGGGGAATTTCTAGGATGCCACAAGCGGCTCAAGTCAGATCTTCCATGATGTTGCCTCCGAATCTGTGAAACAGAACAACTTCTGTTTATCTATATAATATAAACGACAATACTTGCTAACATTTAGTGACACTTGGTGTTACGCACGTCACATACAGTTTTGGCTTTCAAAAGTCTGAGAGGCAGGATCTGTTTATACCTCCATCTGACAAGCGAGGAATAGAGGCTCCGAAAGGCGAGGTGACTTGTCCCTAACCTTATACAGGTTACACAGAACTGAAACCAGGCTTTTCTGGCTCCAGAATTTTGCTCTTAACTACTGTTAAAGATACCATTTGCCGGACTTCCCTGGCGGTCCACTGGTTAAGACTCCATGCTTCCAGCGCAGGGGGCATGTTTCTATCTCTGGTCTGGGAACTAAGGTCCCATATGCTACATGGAGAGGCCAAGAAAGAAAGAAATAATCAAACAAAAAACATGCTAATTGCCACATGGATGGAAGTCTAGAGAATTTGTATAGCTTTAATCAGAGTCCCCACCCCAATTTGCCTTAAGTCAAACAGAGGCCCAGACAGATCATCTGAGATCACCTCTTTTATTTTGGGGGGGAATCAAAAATTTTTTTATTTATCCTTCCTCCAAACTAATTTTTTAATGTAAAAAGCGATGAGTCAACTGAAGAAAGGGCTGTGGCCTTGGCTAGGCCATGGTGACACTGGACACTCGACTGAGAACCTGGGCCTGTGGGGATGAGCAGGACTGGACCCGGCTCAGGGAAGCATCTCCAGGAAGGCTCTGCAGCGCCACGCCCTCTGCTGGTAGACAGTCTCAAGGACAGTGCAGTTGCCATAACAGGAATCTTCAAAAATTGGTTGTTTTGGGGATCATAGCTCCCAGGTCAATTCAGTTCAGTCACTTAGTCGTGTACAACTCTTTGCAACCCCACGGACTACAGCACCCCAGGCTTCCCTGTCCATCACCAACTCCCGGAGCTTGCTCAAACTCATGTCCATTGAGTCGGTGATGCCATCCAACCATCTCGTTGTCTGTCATCCCCTTCTCCTCCTGCCTTCTATCTTTCCCAGCATCAGGGTCTTTTCCAATGAGTCAGTTCTTTGTATCTGATGGCCAAAGTATTGGAGTTTCAGCTTCAGCATCAGTCCTTCCAATAAATATTCGGGACTGATTTCCTTTAGGATAGACTGGATCTCCTTGCAGTCCAAGGGACTCTCAAGAGTCTTCTCCAGCTCAAAAGCATCAATTCTTTGGTGCTCAGCCTTCCTTATGGTCCAACTCTCACATCCATACTTGACCAATGGGAAAATCATAGTTCTGACTAGATGGACCTTTGCTGGCAAAATAATGTCTCTGTTTTTAATATGCTGTCTAGGTTGGTCATAACTTTTCTTCCAAGGAGCAAGAGTCTTTTAATTTCATGGCTGCAGTCACCATCTGCAGTGATTTTGGAGCCCCTAAAAATAAAGTCTCTCATTGTTTCCATTGTTTCCCCACCTATTTGCCACAGAGTAATGGGACCAGATGCCATGATCTTAGTTTTCTGAATGTTGAGTTTTAAGCCAACTTTTCCACTCTCCCCTTTCACTTTCATCAAGAGGCTCTTTAGTTCCTCTTCGCTTTCTGCCTTAAGCTTGTGTCATCTGCATATCTGAGGTTATTGATATTTCTGCCAGCAATCTTGATTCCAGCTTGTGCTTCCTACAGCCCAGCATTTCTTATGATGTACTCTGCATATAAGTTAAATAAGCAGGGTGACAATATACAGCCTTGACGCACTCCTTTTCCTATTTGGAACCAGTCTGTTGTTCCATGTCTGGTTCTAACTGTTGCTTCCTGACCTGCATACAGGTTTCTCAGGAGGCAGGTCAGGTGGTCTGGTATTCCCATCTCTTTAAGAATTTTCCACAGTTTGTTGTGATCCACACAGTCAAAAGCTTTAGCGTAGTCAATGAAACAGAAGTAGATGTTTTTCTGGAATTCTCTTGCTTTTTCTGTGGATGTTGGAAATTTGATCTCTGGTTCTTCTGCCTTTTCTAAATCCAGCCTGAACATCTGGAAGTTCTCAAGTCACATACTGTTGAAGCCTACCTAGCTTGGAGGATTTTGAGCATGACCTTGCTAGCATGTGAAATGAGTGTAATTGTGGGGTGCTTTGAACATTCTTTGGCATTGCCTTTCTTTGGGATTGGAATGAAACCTGACCTTTCCCAGTCCTGTGGCCACTGCTGAGTTTTCCAAATTTGCTGGCATATTGAATCCAGCACTTTAACAGCATCATCTTTTAGGATTTGCAATAGTTCAGCTAGGATTCCATCACCTCCATTAACTTTATTTGTAGTGATGCTTCCTAAGGCCCATTTGACTTCACACTCCAGGATATTTGGCTCTAGGTGAGTGATCACACCATCGTGGTTATCTGGGTCATTAAAATCTTTTGTATAGTTCTTCTGTGTATTTTTGCCACCTCTTTTTAATATCTTCTGCTTCTGTTAGGTCCATACTTTTTCTGTCCTTTATTGTGCCCATCTTTGCATGAAATGTTCCTTTGGTACCTCTAATTTTCTTGAAGAGATCTCTAGTCTTTCCCATTCTATTGTTTTCCTCTATTTCTTTGCCTTGATCGCTGAGGAAGGCTTTCTTACCTCTCCTTACTATTCTTTGGAACTCTGCATTCAGATGGATATATCTTTCCTTTTCCCCTTTGCCTTTTGCTTCTCTTCTTTTCTCACCTATTTGTAAGATCTTTTCATGCCGGGGTCCAGCCCCGGATGATCCAGGGTATTCGAAGGGGAGACAGTGTTGGCGACTATTTAAATATTCATCAAAGATATAAAGACTAATAGAATGAGGATAGCTCAGCAGGAAAATTCAGTGGAGAAAAGAGGCTGAGTAGCTTGGTTTACGTGGGAAACCAATAAAACTTCAAGACAAGAAGCGTGCACCACTTACGTAGGCCGCAGGCATCCTTCCATTCTCCCGAAGGAGAGGAGACACTGAGGCCTCCCCGGTTGGATCTTAGAAGTCCAGGCAAAATTAGTAAGCTTGGTGGGTTCCGCGCTCCAGATGGAGACTCAGCCAGAATTTGAGAGAGAGACATGGGGAGACCAGTATTTCGAGGAACTGATCCCAATTCTTTATTTTCCAGAGTCTGTTTTTATACACTGAGATGTTATACAAAAGTCACGTGGGGACAGCAGTCCTGACTTTTATTAAAGTCAGGTGCTTCATACAAATGTATACAGAGGTCTTAGGGGTGTTACATCATCTTCTGGCCAGGGGGGCCTGCTGACAATTTATGACCCTCTCCTTGTGACAGTGGTCAGTCAACCAGAACACTTTTTTCTCCAAGGGTGATTATTCTTAAAACAGACGCCACCCAAATAAAGTTACGTTCCTATAGGGTGAGGGTGTAGTGGGTTTTAGTTAAAGAAAGAATTTACTTAGCCTAAGGTATAATGTGATTTATATCAAAGGTTAATACTTATTTCTTCTACATATTCATTAATGTGTGTAAGGGCAGGGGATGTGGAGTCTTAGCAACAAACATTGGCTCAACAAATGAAAAACCCTTCACCAATACAATTTCTAATCAGCCCACTATACTTATACTAATGGTTTTCTAACTTTTCTAAGGAACCTGTTTTTAGAAGGTTTAAAGTATCTCGTGCCTCTCACGGTTGGGAGGCTGTGAGCAATCACATGTGGCCGGACAAGCGTGTCAGGCAGGCTAGAGAACCTTCAGAGGAGTTTGTAGGTTGAAACACTCCTATCACGCCCAGGAATTATTATTAACTGGAGCTCTAAGTTAACTCCTTCTCCGAAAGAGGTGGTGGGGGACAGCCCCCCATAAAGTCAGAGGTATAGGTGAGAGCACAAAGTAGTAAAGTAGGCAGGCTCTGGTTATGGGGGTAGATGTTCGAGGATTTCCAGAGGGACTCCTGAGGCTCCATCCCGCCTTTGCGTATGTCGAGCCTCCTTCCTCATGACCTTTGCCATGGGCGGAGTGCCTCACGCCAGCCCCCAACATTCTCAGATAATCATTTTGCCTTTCTGCATTTCTTTTTCTTGGGGATGGTTTTTATCACCACCTCCTGTACAATGTTATGAACCTCCATCCATAGTTTCTTTCAGGCACTGTCTATCAGATCTAATCCCTTGAATCTATTTGTCACTTCCAGTGTATAATCAATCCTAAGGGATTTGATTTAGGTTATACCTGAATGGTCTAGTGATTTCCCCTACTTTCTTCAATTTAAGTCTGAATTTTGCAATAAGGAGTTCATGATCTGAGCCACAGTCAACTCCCAGTCTTGTTTCTGCTAACTGTATAGAGCTTCTCCATCTTCAGCTGCAAAGAATATAATCAATCTGATTTCGGCATTGACCATCTGGCGATGTCCACGTGTAGTGTCGTCTCTCGTGTTGTTGGAAGGTGTTTGCTATGACCAGTGGATTCTCTTGGCAAAACTCTTGTTAGCCTTTTCCCTGTTTCATTTTGTACTCTGAGGGTACAAAATGGAGAGTATAGTTAATGGCTGGCCATACTTAAAACCAGCGGAGTTAAGGATGACTTCTGTCTTGGGAACTTCAAAAGGGTCTGCACATCTTGGGAAGTGGGAGTTGGATTGTTAGCTGGCAGTGCAGGAGTCCCCAAGTTTTCCTGCAATCCTTAGGCTGTGAGTGGCAGGCACACTTCCAGCAGCAGGCATGGGCCATGTCTCCACAGTCATTCCACTTGTGAGTCCCTGGCAGACTTCTCTGGAAGGCTGTCACCCACGTGGAGATAAAGGGTCGTGAATGTAGAGGTGACTGTGGTACCCCAGGGCAGTCAGCCTCCAAGTCCCAAACAGCAGAGTAGAAGCCCACTGGCTTTTCCTTCCTGTCCTGGCTGATTTCCAAGCTCTGCTCTGCTCCTCTTTGCTTTCTAGAGCTATCTGGCCTTCTCTGGTTCTTCATAGTTAAACAAACTCCCCCAGAACCTCACACCAAACACCTTCCTATTTGGGGGCTTAATTCTTTCTGCGGCTGAACACCCTCCCACTCGTATCACCCTCCCGTCTTCTCCCAAGTAGCTGCCATCCTGGGGGATTCTCCTCGTCGCCCAAATCTTGGCTCTGTGCACCAGTGCCAAACAGAAATATGGAGACAGAGTTATGGAGGAGAAGGAAAGAGCGGTTTTATTAGTTTGCCAGACAAAGGGGGAACACAGTAGGCTAGCGCCTCAAGAACTGTGCCCCCCTCGCTGGTAAAGAGGGAGGGGTTTACAGTCCAGCAAGCCTACCTGAGAAGGATCAAGATGGTAACAGTCTTGCATTCTTCTTCTGCAAAGTTTCAAAAAGGTGAGGTTGCTGACAAGGTTAGGGTGTGTAGGGGCTTGGATGGTTAGGTCTCCTAATTCTTGATGACCCTTTGATCTTGCCTCAGGTGGTTTCCTGGCTGCTCCTCCCTTGATTAGCAACTGTTCTGACCTTTGGGACTAAAAGAAGGTCATGGAGGCTGGAGTCTTGCCTACAAGAAATGAGGGACAAAGAGACCTTCGTGTCCAGGAGCCCCGCAGGGCCCAGCTCGGCCACGTCCCCATTGTTCCCTTCTTTCACGGTGGGATCTTCCTCAAAAGTGATAAGCCTGCCAGGTCAGGATGTGTGTTTAGACGTTCCCAGGACCTCGAACGGTAGATATTATTGAGCTTCGATAAATATTAGATTGAGTTTAAGAAATATAGACTTGGCTGAATGAATGATCACTCTTTATGGAGCCACAGCCCCGGGTCTAAATACGTTCCTCAAATCAGGGCAGCCTGGGAATCCCGCCGTCCAAGGACAACACCCCCCACCCCCTCCTCCCACCACCCTCCCGGTCCCGCTCTATTGAAAACCAAACCTGTGTTCAGGAACCGGCTGTCAATTTACCTGGCGTTCCGCGTTTCCACGCTCTTTGTAAGGAAAGCTACAATGTCATTGGAGAGACAGACACACAGTGGAGAGACCAGGTGTGGAGGGCGTGTGTGGCGTTAATTCTATTTGTGGGACCCCAGGACCCGAGGCGGAGAAGGCAATGGCAACCCACTCCAGTACTCTTGCCAGGAAAGTCCCATGGACGGAGGAGCCTGGTAGGCTGCAGTCCATGGGGTCGCTAAGAGTCGGGCACGACTGAGCGACTTCACTTTCACTTTTCACTTTCATGCACTGGAGAGGGAAATGGCAACCCACTCCAGTATTCTTGCCTGGAGAATCCCAGGGACGGGGGAGCCTGGTGGGCTGCCGTCTACGGGGTCGCACAGGGTCGGACACGACTGAAGTGACTTAGCAGCAGCAGCAGCAGCAGCAGCAGCAGGACCCGTGAGCCGGGTAAATCTCCGCCGGAGTCTGGGTCGCGTTCGCTTTAAAGGGGCGGTTCCCGAGCCGGCGGGCAGGCGGGCGGTCCCGGAAGACGCGCGTTGCGCGGCCTGGGCGTCGGGATCCCTGCTCCCCGGCCCCCCCGGGTCCAGATCCCGGGTCTTCGGACCCCCGGCCCCCCCGGGTCCCGATCTCCGGTACTCCGCTCCGCGACCCTCCGCTCCCCTTCCGCGCCCCTGGCGCCCAGACCTCCAGTGCCCTTGGGACCTCGGCTCTCTGGAGCCCCCACCCGACTCCTCCCCACCGCGCGCTCGCTGCCCTGGTCCTCCGCCGTTAGCGCTGCCCCCGCCCCCGGCCCCAGCTCTCCACCCCTCGCCTTATCTGGTTCTTCCTCACCCCCACCAGGCTCCCCGCACCGCGGCCCTCCGATCTGTCCCCCTCGCGCCCCTCTCCGCGCAGACCTGCTGCGTCCTGGCCCTCGGCGGGTGCACTCTGGCGCCGGCGGGCGTGCGCGGTGACCCTGCGGTCGCCCGGCTCCGTCTCCGCCCGCGCGGCCACCTCGCGCAGGTCACGTCCCTGTCCTGGGGACTGCACACGGGCGGCCAGGTCTGCGCGCCCCCTTCATCTCGCTGCCGCCCCGCTCTTAAACGGAATACTCAGCGGAGGCCCGGACTCATGTCCTCCTTGCGGAAAGAAGGAACATAGATGGGCCCTCCTTAAGTGGAGGCAGGCAACGGAGGCCGTGACCTCTGGGAGAGGATGGTGACCCCCTGGCGCTTCTCTCTCAGGGTCTGCTTGGCGCACCTGAGAGGTTTTGCGCTCAGAAAGGAAGTCGGCCTTCTGAGACCCTCTGGGGGCTGTCGCAAGGCTAGACTCTGTTGGCTTCTGCTTGGCACTTTGCCCAAACTCGTCTCCACCTGTGAGGACATTGGCGAGGGGGCTTCGGAGAGCGTACGTCGGCAGACCACCAGTTGGAGTGACCTGGCTAAAAATGGGCCGCTGGAAAGAGTCCCTCCGGAGGGGCGGCTGGGCTGGCTCCTCCTGCACGTGCGCATCTGGCTCAGAGCAGGGGCTCTCTTGGTAAAATTCTTCCCTCTCCTCCTACTCTATCCCCTCACCTACCTGGCTCCCAGTGTCTCCAGTCTCTGGCTCCACCTGCTTCTGAAAGCCACCGAGACTTCGGGCCCCACCTACATCAAACTGGGCCAGTGGGCCAGCACCCGGCGGGATCTCTTCTCAGAGGCGTTCTGCGCCCAGTTCTCCAGGCTGCACGTCCAGGTGTCGCCCCATCCTTGGACTCACACCGAACACATCCTGCGCCAGGCCTTTGGGGAGGACTGGGGGAGGGTCCTCTGCTTTGAGAAGCAAGAGCCAGTGGGTTCCGGCTGCGTGGCCCAAGTGTACAAAGCGCGTGCCAATCCTGCCTTCCTGGAGAACGACAGCATCCAGAGACTGGCCACGGCCTCCATACTGCAGTTCTCGGAAACTGGGGCAGCTGGGGGGCTGGGCGAGCTCTCTGGACGCCTGGAGAAGGCCGGGAGGCCTCAAGAGAGTCTTGCCGACCAGTCATTTGTAGAAAGGCTGCTCTTCCCTAAACCGGACCTGGTTGGATCCAATGCATCCTTGTCTCAGGCTTCAGGGACCGCCCATGAACAGGAGCCAGATCACCTTGTCCCGGTGGCTGTGAAAGTAAGTGTTCTAATGTTTGCAGCCAGGCCCTCCCATCTCTAAAACCTCACCAACTCCACCGAGCTACCCAGGTCAGGATACAACCCTTTGCAAATTACCCCACGTTGCCTTCCGTTGATTTCTTTCAGCTTGACCATTATCTGAGTACCTGTGACACACAAGCTGTTTGATTTCTTGGCTTGAAGGAGAGTGATGCGAATGGCCTGAAAAAGGAAGATGAAGAGGCTCTGGTGTTGGCTGTCTCTGCGGGGGGAGGACCCATCATCCATCCAGCTGACCTCTTGGCTCTGGGGTCAGGATAAATGGGAGAGACTAGGTTAGGTGTTACTGTGGCGAGTCCAAGAGGGCAGCGTTCATTTTTACATCAGCTTCCTTCTCTGTTCATTTCCAGTCACCCCTGCCCGGCTCCATCATCTCTCCTCTCCACACCTTTCCATCCCTGATCCGAACACCCCCAGGAGAACTAGCGGATCCTAGTAGCCAATACCCTGGTGTTCTCACCCTCACAGAAAAATCCCTCCCACGGGGGCCTACTGAGACAGGCTGAATCATAATTTCTAAGGGGAGAGCCTGACCTGGCCTTTTATAATTGCTGCAAATGAGTTGCAACATCAGGCATGTTTAGGAAACACTTGTCCAAAGTATCTTGAAGTTTCCCTGTGCTCTGTGGGAGACTAAAGGAGTATATGTGCCCATCAAGTCAGATGCTTTATTTCATATGTATGAGGTACCTGAGATGGGCATTCTTTTTTTAAACAGGTTCAAAAAAAAATTGCTTATTTATTTATTTGGCTGTGCTGGTTCTTAGCTGTGGCATGCGGGATCTCCTTCTCCCACCAAGGGTTGAACCTGGGCCCCCTGCATTGGGAGCCCAGAGTCTTAGCCACTGGACCACCAAGGAAGTCCCTGTACTAGTTTTTCTTACATGTTTATTTATATTCCACTTTATTCTGAAAAGGATTTGTGGTGGAGGTAGAGGCTGTTATCTGCGTGTTTTAAATGATGGAACAGGAGGCTGAGAAGAGGTTGAGTGGCCGGTCCAGTTTCATCCAGGAGATGAGTTGCAGAACTGGAGTTTTTGAAACCCAGAGCTCTTTCCATCTCACCTCTGGAGTCCTGTAACTCTAGAGCAGTATTTTGCAGGCTTGGGACTACCTGACTCAGTTACCTGGACACTCAGTAAAATGCAGATTTCCACCTGGCCTCCCAGCCAGTCTGATTCAGTAGGTCCTGGAGGAGGCTCGGGGTCCACACTTTTACTAAGCAGCCCATGTTGGCTTTTATGCTCGCTGATGTTTGGGAGCCGCTGATCTAAGCTCAGTGTATCTGGAAGGGAGGCCAACCTGTTCTTCCCAGCAAAGCTGAGTGCCGCTCAGGGGAGCTGCCCTCCTGCCCCTCAGGAAGGCACAAAGGAATGGGTGTTGGACCTGCTTCCCCTCGGCCAGCTGATTGTCCTTTTTTTTCAGGGGGTTGTGGGGGGATGTTGGCTGCACCACAAGGCACATGTGACGTTTGTTTCTCAACCAGGGATCGAACCTGCAACCCCCTGCATTGGAAGCATGAAGTCTTAACTGCTGAATTGCCAGGGAAGTCCCCTAGATCTCTTTTGATGGTGGGACCCAGCTCTGGCTAGGCAAATGTGCCCTCCTTATTGATCCCTCCTCTGTCTCACTGTTCCTCTTTTGGCAGGTGTTGCACCCTGGCCTGCTCGCTCAGGTGCAGATGGACCTGCTGCTGATGAAGATGGGCAGCCGGGTCCTCACAGTTTTGCCAGGAATCAAGTGGCTCAGCTTGCCTGAGATCGTGGAGGAATTTGAGAAGCTTATGGTGCAGCAGGTGAATTCGCCTTCTCTCAATCGTAAATAGCACACGACAGTTTTTGCTGTTAGCAGCTGCTTAGTAAATGCTGAATGGATGAGCATTTTCCCAGGGCACTATGGCTAATGTAGAATATTAGTCAGGATAGCTGATATAACAAAGAATATCCAAACCTCATTGAGTTAAGGCAGCAAGGTTATTTCTTGCTATTCTGTGGAAGTTCCATGCGGGTAAACTGAGGGAGCAGGTGGGAGTTCCACTCCATTGTTATTCAGGGACCCAGTTTCCTCCAAAATTAGTCATCTGGGCTTAGTGTGGAATGGGGAGAGAGACCATGAAGCGTCACATAAAGGATTCTGTGGCCAGGCCTGGAAATGATGAACCTCACTTCTTCCAAGGCTACATGTCAGGCCCAGTGTAACTACGAGGGAATTTGGGGAAGGCGGTCTTGCATAGAGCCTGGGCTGCAAACGAAACGAGTCTGGTGGAACAGATAGCATTATCTGTGCTGCAATCAATGGCCACATTCCAGGAGAAGAATCGGCGAAGTCACATACTGTGCCTTGGTTTTCCTTTGTTTCTGGGGTTTAATGAGTAGACAAGGGCCCTGTGCAGGGCCTTTGGGACACCTGTTTAAGGAGCCAGACTCAGTAGACACAGTGGAGTCACTCAGGGCTCCAAGGAGCCATCTGTGCTGGCTTCCTGGCAGTTGGCACAGAAATTGACAGGCTTTCAGAGGCCGTGTGCCCAATCTTCATTTATATCGTCTGACTTAGGGTTTTAAGCCCCAGTGATGCATTTTCATGTTTAGAAAGCTTGGCTTTATGATATGGAGGTGTCTACTTTTGATAATAAAATTAAAACAGAAAAATAGCTGCTGTTCCAACACCCATCTTGGTGTTTATACTCTCAGTTCCACCACCCGCTTGAGCTTCAGTTCTGCTTCAAGAAGTCTGATACACATTGTGAGATCCCATCACTTCAAGTTCAGACCTCTACAGCTCTACAACTCACCGCATTTTGCCTTAAAAATCAACTCTTCCTACCAGCTGTAGCTCTCGGTGGTCTCATAATGCTGCCTGGCTTGAAAGCTTAGAGTCTGGGTGTATGTAGGGGGATGGATGTTCATTTATAAATTCATACAACAAGTATTAAAAACTGTTAGGATCTGGTGAACTAAGAAAACAAGTGGGGTTCCCTGAATCTCCTGTGATGGTGGGACCCAGTCCTGGCTGGGCAAATGTGCCCTCCTGATTGGTCCCAAGAAGTATATACTAGGAGGAGGAGGGCTGATGTGAAATATTTGTAGCACAAGTGCTAGTTACAATAGGAGTTCTTACGGGTTCAGCTGGGCTTAGCCGAGGCCCAACAGAGGAAGTGGTTATTCCACCCTGTGGGTCCAGGCTCCCCAGACTTGAGCAGAGTCTTGAAAGGAGAGTGTCCGCAGTTAGACCCAATGGGGGAAGAACATTCCAGTCAGGTGGAGTACAGAAGGCAGTCAGAGGGGAAGTGTTAGGCAGGCTGGGACATTCCCGGTCTACAGATTGGGTGCAGCCGGAGTTTGGGGCTGTAAAAGAAGGAGGCCATATCACAAGAGATGTACCTGGAGGGAGAAGCAGGGCCCAGACCATGACCCACCTCGGACGTCATCCTAACCAATGCAGACTCCATCCTGCAGGTGGTGGGGGGCACCAGCAGATGGATTGTAGAGAGGGGAGGTGGGGGACAGGGAGCCCAACTAAGACACCTCTGTTAGGGTTCAGGTGACTGGTTTCAAGTCACCTTGGGAGGAACAGTGGGATAGAAAAGAACAGCTCTGAGCGTGGTGAGGGCTGCAGAGCTGATGGCAGCGAGTCTCCCATGGGTGTGAAGGGTGAGAGAGAAGGAATCCTCTGCAGGGACTCCTGGGGGCGGGGTGAATATGAACTCTGATAAGTTCTCCAGTGTCTCTGCTGTCTGCAGCTTGGAGTCATGTGGTGGGGAGGGATGGGGGGTTGGGACTTCCGGGGCAGCCCTCACCCTCAAGTGTCCTGGGAGTTCTGCAGGAGGTTAGCTGGGGTAGGCAGGTGAGTCTCAGGCTCTGCCAGCTCTTGGGGGGTTCAGCGTTGCTGTCCCTGGCCCAGACTACCCCCTCCCTCACCTCTTCTCTCCACTTGTCTGTAGATCGACCTGCGGTACGAGGCTCGGAATCTTGAACTCTTCCAGTGCAACTTCCTAAATGTGAACTCCGTCAAATTCCCCACGCCTCTGCGTCCCTTCGTCACCAAGGATGTCCTGGTGGAGACATATGAAGTAAGAGTGAGAGCTTCCCCTAGCCGGTTGCCCTTTACTCACAGCCAGGTTGTCTCTGCTGCACAGGAAGGCTTGAGTCTAAGAGGGGTTTGGAGCCGCCTGACGGTGGGAGGTAGGGTAGCAAGGCGGGAAGAGCCTGGCCCTGCCTTCAGACTTGCTGGAAGTCTGCTCTGCCAATTGTATCTGATTCTGGTTTTTCCGTACACTTACAAAAAACCCGAATGACTTTTTTGGCCAACCCAATATTTGCTGGGTGGCTTCAGTTACTTCCTGTAGAACAGCAGGATACCCTTCCTGTCTTAGGAGTCAATGACACACTGAATGCAAAACGCCCTCCACACAGAGAAGGGCCTTATGGGCTTAGCTGTCTTCTGGTCCAGCTTCCTTTGTAAAGATGGTAATGAGACCCAGAGGAGTGGCCTGAATGGCCCACTGTTGCTAGCTGTGTGACTTTGTGCAAGTTACTTAAACTCTCTGGGCTTTAGTTCTTTAATTTGTTAATTAAGGATTCCAAGATCTATCTCAATAGGCTGCTTTGACAATTAAATAACCGACCTGCATCAGGTGCCTATGGAGCAGGTCCCCTTTCTTCTCTCTTCCTTTTCTTTCTCCTCCAGTGAGGTCACAGAGCTCCTTCGTGTCCCTGTTGGCTGATTCTTGACTAGAAACAAGCTCACCCTGACCTCACAGCCTCTCTTACCTGTGGGCGGCAGTCAGTGGGTTTCCTCCCTGGGGAACCTATGGGACTTTTTGAGACGTATTACAGAAGGGAAGCATAAACATCGGTTACAACTCATTTGTGGGTGACGGATTCACAGGCATTATAGGAAAGGAAAAACGCTTCGGGTCACTCCCCAGTCAGAGGGAAGGCAGCAGCTGTGTGTCCCCGGGAGGATGAGGAGCTGCGCAGTCGCGGGCTGTGCGACTGAAGCGGTTCTCACCCCGACTTCCTCACAGGAGAGTGTGCCCGTGTCCAGCTACCAGCACGCAGGGATTCCCCTGGACGTGAAGAGGAAGATTGCGCGGCTGGGGATCAACATGCTCCTGAAGATGGTGAGCTCACGGCGGGGAGCGTGCCGCCTCTCCGCCTCGTCCTAGATCTCCGGGAACTCGCCGTCACCCTGGAAGCTTTTCCGTGAGTGGCCTGGTGGAGGTGGGATGGTGAGGCTGACTCAGCCTGGAGTAGCTCTGGTCTCTCTGCAGATATTTGTGGACAACTTCGTCCACGCGGACCTTCACCCCGGGAACATCCTCGTCCAGGGCGCCGACGGTCTTGCCCAGGGCCCAGAGGCGCGGCTGCAGCCGGTGGACGTCTGCGAGGCGCTGGTGGTGGCTGTGTCGCCGGCGCGCTGCCCGCTGCGCCTGGTGCTGCTGGACGCCGGCATCGTGGCCGAGCTGCAGGCCGCAGACCTGAGGAACTTCCGGGCTGTCTTCATGGCCGTGGCCATGGGCCAGGTGAGGCCCGCCGGGCCCTGGAGGGGAGGTGGAGGGAGAGGTGGTTGGAGCTGAGTTTTTTTTAAACCACCGGGCTCCTCAGGGTTTGTCATTCTTGTTAATGCTGGCATTTGCCAAGGGTGCTTCAGAGAGATGAAGGAGGGAGGAGGAAGAGGAGCCCAGGAGATGAAGCCATCGAGGGTCCATAGAACAGGCTTGTTCCCGGCAGCAGATGATTTAGGATGACGGGAAGAAATGCCTCCTTCTCAAGTGGTGTTCTGGTGGTTTCTCTTCTTTCCTCAGTCACTATAGAGTTGGGCTTTGGAAATGCTAGCTTCTTGACTAATAGCGGCCCCAAATGTGTGCTATCTGCTTTGAGAAGGTGGGGCTGGAAAGAAGCAGCGGCTCAGGGAACTTACTCTCCAGGTGTGGGAAGACACCTGGGGCAGGAGGAGATGACTGGTTTTCACTTCTCATCCCACGCCTCTGAGGGGCTCCAGTGGTTGAGGATTCTTATTTAGGAAAAGGGACTCAGCGAAACCTTTAAGAGAGTCAACCTAAAGTGCCACATCAAGGGTGACAGTGAATTCTCCAGCAGGAAAGACCCAGGGAAAGACGGAGCTGGACAGACTTCCCTGGTGGTTCGCACTCCCAGTGCAGGGGGCCTGGCTTCAATCCCTGGTCAGGGAAATAGATCCCACATGCCAGGACTAAGAGTCTGCATACCGTAACTAAAGGTCCCACATGCCGCACCTAAGACCCGATGCAGCTAAATAAATTTTTTGGGGAAAAAAAGAAAAACAAACCTGGGAAAAAAGGGCAAAATTGAGAGAAGCCCCTGCTTAGGAGGCTTCTGGGGTGGAGGAGGGGTGGAGGTGGGTAGACCAGAGGCTTGAGTCTGAGCCAGTTTGAAAGTGTCCCCGGGCCAAGGTTAAAGACCGAGGTGCAGTGGTAGGTGGGGGCTGGGAGGTTCTCCTCTGCACAGGTTTGGGCAAAGGAAGAAGGTCATAGTCAAGGAGGAAGAGCTTGGCTCCCTGGCCATGACCAAGGGGGCCAGGTGGGTGTTAGGAAGACCTTGGAGCATCCTGGGTGGAGGAGGAGCCAGCAGGCTGTGAGTGGGGAATTCTGCTCAGGCAGGAAGACTGCCCTCGAGGAGAGTATGGCTAGTCCGCCCCGGAGCCAGGCCTCTGGGCCAGGCCGGTTGGTTGGCAAGCAGTGCCGTGAGGAGTGTGAACAACAGGGCCCAGACTCAGCCACTGGGCCTGTGTGGCCTCAGAGACAAAGGAGACCACACAGCTCTGGACTTTGATTGTGCTGAGCACAGGTGGGGCCTCGCCTCAAAAGGATCAAAAGGCTTTGATTGACAACCAGGTATTATTGGAAGGCAGTGAGGTAAAGTTAAAAATGGATGAGGGTGGGGCGCAAAAGCAGGAGGGTAGAGAAACTGGGGTGGAAAGAACTAGGATCTGAAGGCGTTTGGGCAGAGAATCCAGGGTTAGGCCCTCTTGATTCTAGCATGTTTTTTCCATCTTCCAGGGCCAAAGGGTGGCTGAGCTCATCCTGCACCATGCCCGGGCCAGCGAGTGCGAGGACGTGGAGGGATTTAAGGCTGAGATGGCCCGGCTGGTGACCCAGGCCAGGAAGAACACCATCACCCTGGAAAAGGTGAGCAGGCCACTGGAG
Source organism: Bos mutus (assembly GCF_027580195.1). Taxonomy (NCBI): domain Eukaryota; kingdom Metazoa; phylum Chordata; class Mammalia; order Artiodactyla; family Bovidae; genus Bos; species Bos mutus. The sequence continues at coordinate 19,966,535 of NC_091620.1, read as the reverse complement.
GGCTGGGGTTCCTGGGGTGTTTACCGACCTTGCCCTTGGACAGCGCAAACTGCAGGTCTAAGGGAGAGGTCTTGAGAGGACTTGAGTTTTTCTTTTTTTATTTATTTTTAATTGAAGGATAATTGCTTATCCAATATTGTGTTGATTTTTGCCATACATAACATGAATTGGCCATAGGTATACATATGTCCCCTCCGTCTTGAACCTCGCTCCCACCTCCTACCCCATGGCTTGAGTTTTAAGGCAGATAAAGAACAAACCTTTTCCTCTGCCCACATCCTCCAGGGGTAAGGAGGCCCACTAAAATCTCCAACTCTCAAGAGTGGCTCCTTGACTGGGCTCTCCTGGGTGGTTGTCGGGGGAGGGGGTGATACATGTGACACTGCACACCTGTCCAGACCCGGGTGCTGTTCTGCAGCTTCATCTACATGGAGCTCAGCTGAGCATGGGGTGGGGGAGGGAGCACTGAGGCCCCTGAGTAGACAAAGAACTCACCTAGTGTTCACAACCTTTATTTAGACCTGAAGCAGAAAAGTGTTAGTTGCTCACCCGTGTCTGACTTTTTGCAACCCCCATGGACTATAGCCCGCCAGGCTCCACTGTCTAGCGGATTCTCCAGGCAAGAATAGTGGAGTGGGTTGCCATTCCCTTCTCTGGGGGATGTTCCCGGACCCAGGGATTGGACTCGGGTCTCCCGCATTGCAGGCGAATTCTTTACCATCTGAGCCACCAGGGAAGCCCTTACTTGAAGTGGAGCCCACTTTGAATTCTGCACACAGTTCTAACAAAGCTGACTTTTCTTCCCAAGTTCATTCCCAAGTCCACTCTAGCCAGATCGAGTCAGAACAAGAGGTGGCCCCCGGGCAGTGAGGAGTGACAGCTGGCCCTTGGCACTGCCTGTCTTATTTATTCCCATGTGATTTCTGTATGTGCTGGGCGTGCTGGGGAAGAGGCCTCTAGGCTAGTTCTCCTGGGGGGGCGGTGGTCTTTGAACTCAGTCATGAGATGGAAGTTGGGCTTGTGTGAATGTAGTCCTTTTGGGGATTTGTCAGGCAGTCCATTTCCGATCACTGGGGTGTGTGTGGGTGTGGGTGTGGATGTGTGGGTGGGTGAGGGGCAGGTAAGGGAGAGAAGTGGCTCCCAGTAGCTCTCAGGCTCTTTGTTCTGTTTTCCAGCTTCAAGTTTCCAGCCTTCTCTCGAATGTCTTTAAGTTGCTGATGACTCACAAGGTGAGGCCTGGGCGGGGAGCTCGCTCTCTGGTCAGGCAGGAGGGAGGTCTGTGGGGAAGGCAAGTGGCCTCAGGGTTGTGGCAGGTTTTTCTCTTATGGAAGATCTCTTTTAGAAACGTTCTGCACACTGATCCCTCTGCTAAGAGTGCTGTTTCTACTCCCTGATGTCCAGCAAGGTTTTCCTTTGATCATTGGTGGGGTTCGGGGGGAAAAACTTTATGCTTTCTAAGAGCTTTGACAAGTTCTATTTTAAAAATGAATTAAATTTCATGTTAGGATTAGGGAAAGCTTTCATCATTGCTGGGGGCTGGCTTGGAGAGAGCTGGAAATGAAAACACACTCCTGGGAGTTCATTTGCTTAGGACGGGGAGGGTGAGGCTCATAGCCAGCTCAGTGCCCACCAGCTCTGACCTGGGCAGCCTCTCCAAGTCCCTGGAGGCTGCCAGGAGGGCCAGATGAGGCCGTGACACGGTGATCAGTGCGCTCTGACCTCCCTTTAGCCACCTAATTCAGTTGTATAACATTTATTAGTATCTGATTTAATCCCAACATTCCTTGAGGCTGGCACCAAGCAACTCGCCCTGGCCCCTGAGGCCACCTGACCAGGGAGCCCCACTTCCAGTGACTTTGTTCTTTAGCCCTGGGGCCCCCATTGGTACACAGCCTTCCTCACACCCGTGTGGGACACAACGGTTACTAGTGCTTTAGATGTTTGCTGTTGTCATCGTGATTCCCAGGATGGGAGAGCAGAGAGAGGGCCAAGTACAGCCATTCTCTTCAAATATTTCACCAGGCGCTTAATTTAAAATAATTTAAAAAATTTAAATTATGGTTAAAAACTAATATACAGTTTACCCCTACCCACCTCCAAGTGTACCGTACAGCAGTGTCAACCACATCCACACAGTTGTGGAACAGATCTCTAGATCTCTAATAAAACCCTATTCCTACTGAACAAAAACTCCGTGTCTCTCTTCCCTGAGCCCCTGGCAAGCAGAAGGTCCATGGTTTTGATGACTCTTGATTTTTCCTATAAGTAGGATCATATGGTATTTGTCCTTCTGTGACTGGCTTATTTCACTCAATGGAGTGTTCTTGAGGTTCATGCATGTTGCAGCAGATGACAGGATTTCCTTTTTAAAGACCAAATAATATTCCATTGTATGTACTTAACCATATTTTCTTTTATTTGTTCATCCTCTGATGGACATTTGGGCCACTTGTACCTCTTGGCTACTAAGAACAATGCTGCAGTGAACACGAGGGTGCAAATATTGCTTTGAGATCCTGGTTTCAAATTCTTTTGGATATTTACACAGAACTGGGATTGCTAGATGATATAGTTTTTTTTTAATTAAAATATAGATTTATACAGGGCTTCCCTGGTGGCTCAGAGGGTAAAGGGTCTGTCTGCAATGCGGGAGACCTGGGTTCCATCCTTGGGTTGGAAAGATCCCCTGGAGAAGGAATGTCAGTCCATTCCGGTATTCTTGCCTGGAGAATCCCATAGATGGAGGAATCTGGTAGGCTTCAGCCCACAGAAGTCTACACGATTTTACACTCCCACCATGATTGTGCATATGTAGCACGCTGCTTTCTTCTGATTTGCCCATCTGACCCCTCAGACAGCTTTCTGGGCCTTAACTGAGAAAAGACCCTTTACTTTCATCAAAGGTTATTTCCCCATGAGTCATTCTTCCATTTCCTGACCTTCTGTCCACCTGAAAGCAGATTCCTGTTCTAGGTTTAAATCCTGGCTCAACTCCTCCTCATGTGGGCTTCCCTGGTGGCTCAGTGGTTAAGAACTCTCTTGTCAATGCAGGAGACATAAGTTCAATCCCTAGTTTGGGAAGATCCCCTGGAGAAGGGAATGGCTACCCCCTCCAGTATTCTTGCCTGGGAAATCCCATGGACAGAGGAGCCTGGCGGGCTACAGGCCATGGGATCCCAAAAGAGTTGGTGACTAAAACAAACAACAAACAGACTCCTCTTCACCCAGAGGACTTGAGCAAATCACTCAGCCACCCTGAGCCTTAGCTTCCTTATCCACTGAACGGGCATAATGAAGTTGAGGATTAACTGGGTAATCCATGTAAACTATTATTACTGTTAATCTGGCTCCAAAGGGGAAGAAACCCTGCTGTATTTGATCAAAGCCAGGTGTGCTTGGTCTCAAAAAGACTACTGTGGATTTCAAAGAATGACCGTATTTAGATTTATAGTTTCTGGTGTTGTTTGTTGTTTAATCGGTAAGTTGTGTCTGACTCTTTGCAACCCCATAGCCTGTAGCCCACCAGGCTCCTCTGTCCATGGAATTCTCTAGGCAAGAATACTGGAGTAGTAGCCATTCTGTTCTCCAGGGGATCTTCCCGACCCAAGGATCAAACCCAAGTCTCCTGTACTGGCAGGCAGGTTCTTTACTGCTGAGCCACCAGGGAAGCCCAGTTTCTGGTGTGGCTGTGAACTTTTCACTTTAGTATTTTTTAAGTCATTCACATACTCACACACCTCCCTTAGAGAAGAGCTGTACACACTGCATCCCCCAGATTTTTTCTTACTATTTCTAGTGGGTGGGGGGTTGGGTGAATAGATGGGATGGTGGGGAAAATGACTGGATAGGGAAAAGAATGTTCAGTTCAGTTCAGTCACTCAGTCATATCTGATTCTTTGTTACCCCATGGACTGCAGCACGCCAGGCTTCTCTGTCCATCACCAACTCCTGGAGCTTACTCAAACTCATGTCCATGGAGTCAGTGATACCATCCAACCATCTCCATCCTCTGTCCTCCCATTCTCCTCCTGCCTTTAATCTTTCCCAGCATCAGGGTCTTTACCAATAAGTCAGTTCTTCACATCAGGTGGCCAAAGTATTGGAGTTTCAGCTTCAGCATCAGTCCTTGTAATGACTATTCAGGACTGATTTCCTTAGGATGGACTGGTTGGATCTCCTTGCAGTCCAAGGGACTCTCAAGAATCTTCTCCAACACCATAGTTCAAAAGCATCAGTTCTTCGGTGCTCAGCTTTCTTTATAGTCCAGCTCTCACATCCATACATGACTACTGGAAAAACCATAGCTTTGACCAGACAGACCTTTGTTGGCAAAGTAATGTCTCTGCTTTTTAATATGCTGTCTAGGTTGGTCATAACTTTTCTCCCGAGGAGCAAATGTCTTTTAATTTCATGGCTGCAGTCACCATGTGCAGTGATTTTGGAGCCCAGAAAAATAAAGTCTTTCACTGTTTCTATTGTTTCCTCATCTATTTGCCATGGAGTGATGGGACTGGATGCCATGATCCTAGTTTTCTAAATGTTGAGTTTTAAGCCAACTTTTTCACTCTCCTCCTTCACTTTCATCAAGAGGCTCTTTAGTTCTTCACTTTCTGCCATAAGGCTGGTGTCATCTGCGTATCTGAGGTTATTGATATTTCTCCTGGCAATCTTGATTCCAGCTTGTGCTTCATCCAGCTAATTAAGCAGGGTGCACAAGGGTAATTAGCCTTGATGTACTCCTTTCCCGATTTGGAACCAGTCTGTTGTTCCATGTCCAGTTCTAACTGTTGCTTCTTGACCTGCATACAGATTTCCCAGGAGGCGGGTCAGGTGGTCTGGTATTTCCATCTCTTGAAGAATTTTCCAGTTTGTGGTGATCCACACAGTCAAAGACTTTGGCGTAGTCAATAAAGCAGAAGTAGATGTTTTTTTGGAACTCTCTTGCTTTTTTGATGATCCAGCGGATGTTGGCAATTTGATCTCTGGTTCCTCTGCCTTTTCTAAATCCAACTGGAACGTCTGGAAGTTCACAGTTCACGTACTGTTGAATCCTGGCTTGGAGAATTTTGAGCATGACCTTGCTAGCATGTGAGATGAGTGCAACTATGTGGTAGTGGGAACATTCTTTGGCATTACCTTTCTTTGGGAATGAAATGAAACCTGACCTTTTCCAGTCCTGTGGCCACTGCTGAGTTTTAGTGCAGCACTTTCACAGCATCATCTTTCAGGATTTGAAATAGCTCAACTGGAATTCCATCACCTCCACTAGTTTTGTTCGTAGTGATGCTTCCTAAGGTCCACTTGACTTCGCATTCCAGGATGTCTGCTCTAGGTGAGTGATCATACCATTGTGGTGATCTGGGTCATACAGTGTATTCTTAGAAAAAATACATTTCTGGGTCATGAAGTATATTTTTGCCACTTCTTCTTAATATCTTCTGCTTCTGTTAGGTCCATACTATATCTGTCCTTTATCTGTAAGAGTATTACATAGATGATAAAAATCATCTGTTTTTTTTGTCAGGAGTGGATGTTGACCTGTTAACTCAGGATACTCTCCGTCTATCCGTGGGCTTCGGAAAGAACCCCTGTTTCTCTGTTTCAGGTAAAGCTTGAGAGCAACTTTGCTTCAATCGTGTTTGCCATCATGGTGCTGGAGGGGCTTGGCCGCTCACTGGACCCTAAACTGGACATCCTGGAGGCAGCAAAGCCCTTCCTCCTAAAAGGACTAGTGACCTCCCGCTGACGGCAGCAGTGGGGGCTTCCTCTTGGAACAAGAGGCCGCTCCCAACAGCCTCTTCTGTGGCAGCTTGGACGTCCTAGGACTGGGATTGTGGAGGGCCTGCCACTGTGTTTCACTCTGGTTTGGTTTCAAGCATCTGTTTCCAAAGGTCTGGGTTTCCTGGGGAAGTAAAAGGAGGGAGGGTCCTGACAGCTCAGGTATGGAAGCGGGGCCTGGTGTCAGAGAAACTGTTTCAGGGAAAACATTCTCTGGAGGAGGATGAATAAACTTAGTTATTTTGTTTTCTGTTTTTTTCTCTTCTCTTAACATCTGTACTCCTGGATCAGCCTGGTCTTCCTGGTTCCTTCCAGACTCTGATATTTAGGTTAGAAAATGTCACAGAATCCTGTAGACCCATGGTTTCCAAATTTTGGGGGGGTGTGGCACATACCTTGCGAGATCTTAATTTCCTGACCAGGGATTGAACCCATGCCCTTTGCACCGAGTCCTAACCACTAAACCGCCAGGGAATCCCCCCAGGTATTTTGTGTTGTTTTTCTGTTTTGTTTTTTCCCCTCAAATGTTTTGATTATGTGCCCTGTTGGTAAAGGGTTGCATATATTTATATATACATGCACATATAATTTATTTATAAGGTTTATACAGGTTCTACCATCACCAGCAAATCTCTGAAGACAGAGCTTACACTTAGGGCACGTTTCACTGTATCTCAAATTATCCTTTTGATAATTTAAAATCTTTTTTGCCAATCTTGCTAAATTTTATTATAAGGTAAAATGAAAAAAAAAAAACCACAATGATCAATGGTTAATGTGACATACTAGAGACAGGAACAGAGTCAGCTCCACTATTTTACTTGAAGTTTCCCTGTGCTCACATATTAGCATTTAGATACTGTTTTTTTCTGAGCATTCTACAGGGCTAATTTTGGTTAATATTAACAAACAGATAATATAATCAGTACATTTCTGTTAGGGCTTCCCTGGTGGCTCAGACAGTAAAGAATCTTCCTGCAATACTAGAGACCCTGGTTCCATCCCTGATCAGGAAGATCCCCTGAAGAAGGGCATGACAGCCCACTCCAGTATTCTTGCCTGGGAAACTCCATGGACAGAGGAGCCTGGGGGGGCTGTAGTCCATGGTGTCGCAGAGAGTTGGACACGTCTGAGTGGCTAACACTTTCACATCCTGTTAACCAGGACTTGAGATTTGCAGTAGCACCCAGCGACACTCCAGCAGTGAAGGAAAACGGGGCGGCCATTGCCTGGCCCTCTGCACTGGGCCAGCTCACAGGCCATTCTCTCAAAGCTGCTCTGACACGTGGCTGGCCCACATGGACTCAGAGCATCCCAGGGTCAGTTTGTAGAGTGGATATTAATAAAGCTTAATTTCTTAATTTTGTTTAAAAGGAATGTTTTCCCCTGCATCCCAGTGGATTCTCCTGCTTGTTTTGGAGACTGCTCTAGACAGTGAGTGGAAAGTCAAGCGTTCCTGCTCTCTGAGTCCTGCTGTGACTGAAGGACTAGATTCTCCCATTCTTTCCTTCTTAAGGATAAAGTTCCTGTCTTTTAGGGAACAACTGAGAACAGAAGTTATCTTTAGATATTGGACAGAGATTCCCTTGGTGCAGTTTTTTTTTGTTTTTTAAGAGGGGTGGAGATGTTATTGGCACTTCCCAAGTCTTGAGGGTAGGGCATTTGAGTCAGGCAGTGAGAGCCTGGGGGCTCCAGGTAACCCTGTTCAGCTCCCTCCTATGGGCAAACCAGCCAGACATTCAGCTCTTTATGCCAAATGCACATGCCTTTGTGCTGTGGGCCAAGAGACGGGGGCACCAACACAGAGCGATGTCTCCCTGAGTGAACACCAGCACCTCTGAACCTTTCTTGAAAGCCAGTGGATTCCATCAACTTACTGTGATAATCATTAGTTATCTCTCACTGCATACACACTACCCACAAATACAGCAGTTTAATACCTGGTAGTCTCTGCAGGTCAGAAATGTAGGCGAAGCTTGGCGGGTCCTCTGCTCAGTCTTGCATGGCTACAAGCATCTTGGGGCTCCACTGGGGTAGGTCTGAATTCAGGCTTACTCATGTAGTTCCTTGTGGAGTGCTGGACCGAGGGCCTCAGTAGCTCAGGAGCCATTACAGCAGCAACAGAAAATGAACACAGGTTGAATTAAAGAGAAAAATGGTTATTAATGGCTGTGCTTTAATATAGGTAATTTGCTGATTTTTAAAATAAGCATCTTAAAAAGGCTAAACTTGATTTATACATTCATCTTCATAAGGAGAAAACGCTACTTCTTGGGTATAAGTAGATAAAGGGGCAATGGGGCATCACTTGGAAGGGAGATCCCAGTTTAGTCCCTCCAAAGTAGAAAGAACAAGGTTCATTTCTGTGTTAAAACTGCTGGAAAGGTAAGTTCTTCCTTCTTTTGGAAACTTAGAGGGAAAGGGTGATCAAGCAACCTTTAAACGTAGAAAATTAGGGAATTCCCTGGCGGTCGGTGGTTAAGACTCAGTGCTTTCACTGCCATGGTCCATGTTCAATCCCTGGTTGCAAAAGTAAGATTCCAAGAGACATGTGTGCAGCCAAAAAAATATATAATAATAATAATAATAATAAAGAACAAAAGTAGAAAATTAAATAAACATGAAGCCTTGTGCACAAGTTTTTTTTTCTTTCCTCATTCCCCTGCAGTGTGCTTTTCTGAGAATCAAAAAGAGAGCCATTGTGCAACCTGCAAAAGGCAGTCAGGGATATTTGCCCTTGGAATTTTTAGAACATGTCTGCAACACAAACATGCATTGCTGTTACGTAAACAGTCAAAATAGTGTGCTGATGGGGACCCTAAACTTTTCATAGTAAAAAATCAGAATTAGTGATGCAAAACATTAGAGCTAAGGACCGCACAAATGGTCTATAGAACAATATTGTTTTAAATACAAGCCAGCATTAAAGTTAAAAGTTTTTATTTTGTAACTGAGCAAGAAAGATGGGGGGCGGTAAGTGAATTTTAGTTTACCTGAAGAGCTTTTGCAGCCAGGAAAATATTGACTAATAAAAAATTGCTGAGTACATGCTGTGGGCCAGGTACTCTCTTGAATGGCTGATGAAGGGTACTGAGACCTGGAGAAGTGACTTGTCCAAATGGACAGAGCTAACCATTGGTAGAGCTGAGGCTGAACTCTGGATTTTCAGACTATCAAGTTCTTTGGAGTATTTTTGTTTAAGCTGGGTTTTTTTGTTTGTTTTTTGTGGCCTAGGAATCACAGCATTGTTCTTTCCTGGGAGCAAGGCAGGCAGCTGTCTAATATGGGCAGAGAGCTCTCTTTGGAAGGATGAAAGACACTGCTCTGCCTATTCATGAACATCTCTTAATGGTTTGTGCATGTACTAGGAAGGGTAAATAGTGAATGGTAGTCCCAGAGAAAGCCACACTATTGCGTATCAGCTGGGAAGTCAACTTGCCCCCAGAAAACAGTACATTCTTTCTTACAGTTTATATACTTACAAATTAGGACAGGAGAAGGCAGGAGTGGGGAGGGATAGCGGGTGAATGTGGGGAGGGGCATGAGTTCTACAGGGCCAGAGGGTCCAGCAGTAAGTTTGGCAGAAAGGTGTGTTGTTTGTTTGCTAAGTCGTGTCCAACTCTTTTCGACCTCTTGGACTGCAGCACTCCAGGCTTCCCTGTCCTTCACTGACTCCCGGAGGAAGCCTTTTCTCCAGGGAGAGAGGTTCCTAGCTACTGGGCACATGGAGGCCCATTATTTGCCAAAGGAGGAGTGTCAGTTATATTCAATACACTTAAATCCCTAAATTTCAGGTCTATGTTTCTCTCCATAAATTTCGAAATTTTCATGCTTATCACTCAGTGTGAAGTCTTCAGTGCTTGGCAGGTGATCCATTTCAAATCGACATCTCCAAGGTGTGAGGCTGGCAGGTAAGTTTATAAAAATCGAGAATTCTTAGGAAAACTATAACTCATAAGTTGGGACACTAAGAATTTGGGAGCTGGAGTTCTCAAGGATGGAGAAAGGGGTTCTTCAGCTCCCCAAAGTTTGGGAAGTTTGGAGTTCATTCAGGACTTAATAGAAGGCAATATTAAGAGACAAACGCCAAGAATCCAGGGCTGGCTCAGGATCTAGGGATTGGGAGCACCGCGTATATTAGGGGCCTGCTAAAATGCAGATTCCTTGGCCCTACTCCAGACATAATAGCTGGGGTCGGACTCCTCAGGGGATTCTGATACCTCCAGTCCAGGTGCTGACATTTGAGAACCACGGGCTGCGGGTTGGTTATCAAGCTCATGTTTGCAGGACAGCCGTATAACGATGAAGGCTTCAAAGAAATCGTGTAGCCTTTGCAGAGGAGGAATACAATGGACTAGCTTTGGGAAGGACAGACTGGTTCAGAATGGATCTGGCAGCCTAGGAGGGTCTGGAAGAGTAGTTAATTCGGGAGGAGCAGGCAGAGGGGCGGGTCCGGGTCGGGTAACAGCGCCTAGATCAGCACCGGTAGCAAAGAGCGAGCTGTGTCAGCGTTAAGTTTCTGTGTCCGCGAAACAGAGGGCTCCAGGAGCTGAGCGCCGAGGTCCGGCACGCCCATCCCTGGCTCCACCAGGGCCGTCTACACCGCTGACCTTTCGTCAGGGCGCCACCAGGCCCACAAAGCGAGACCCCGTCTGCTGGCGCGAACGGCGCGCTCAGGCGGCGGCCCCGGACGCTTTCACCTCAGGAAGTGACTGAGACGCTCCTTCGGGCAGGTAATTACCGCTTCCCCGCTCCTCCCTACGTCACAGGGAGAGGGGGCGGGTCGGCTCTGTGACGTCGTCGGGCGGGTGCCAGCGGAAGTGACGTGGAGCGGCGGTGCGGTCTGGGTAACGGCCGGGCTAACGATGGCTGGCATGTCGGCTCTGAAGCGACTGGCGCCGTTCGCTCACGTTGGAGGCCACCTCTTCAGAGGCCGCTGCGCGAGGGCGGCTGGAGCCCGTGGCGTCCGTCGGTGAGTATTGCCTAGGGTTGGGGCTTCGCCCGCTTCTAGCGGAAGGCACTAGCCTTCGGGACGTCCTCACCTTGACGCCGAGCAGCAGGGGCCGATCCTGGTCTGCGGCGGCCTCCACCCCTGAGGCATGCTGGGACTTGGAGTCTGACGGCGCGATGCCGGGGCCGGGGGAGCCGGTAGAGGTGTGTATATGACGGTCTCGGGCCAGAGGGAGGCTGCCCCCGGGAAGCTGACCAGTTGAACGTGGAGACAGTTGGAGCTAATCTGGAAGCAAGGACAGGAGCTGAGGAGGCGAGGGCGTCAGGGAGAGGAAATCACCTGTACAGGGTAGTTTGAAGCTTCAAGCTTGAGGCAAGATGAGGCCAGAGGTGAGGCCGGAGACCTCGGGTCATAGGGAAAGAATGGTAGAGGCTCCTTATGCGTGGCTGTGCCCTAGCTTCCCTGGTGGGTCGGACAGTAAAGGATCTGCCCGCAATGCGGGAGACCCGAGTTCGATCCCTGGATCAAGAAGATTTCCCCGGAGAAGGGAATGGCAACCCACTCTAGTATTCTTGCCTGGAGAATCCTCTGAACAGAGGAGCCTGGCGGGCTACGCTCCATGGGGGTCACAAAGAGTCGGACACGGCTGACCGACTAAAACACAGAGGCCTGCCTGAGAGATTTCCAACAGAGGCGCTGATCGGTCGTTTTAATCAGATGTCACGTGGGCACGTTTTAATTCTAAAAAGTTACTATGGTTGTAGAGTGGAGAATTAGTCCTCCAAGGCACGAGAGTGGAGTGGGAAAGGGTGGGAAGAGAGCCAAAAGTGGATGTTTGGGCAATGTTGGAAGTGTTCTTTTTAAAAATATTTTATAGAACAGTTTTCTGTCCCTCCCCCCCCCCCAAAAAAAAAAAATTGAGAGGAAGGTACAGAGATTTCCCATAAACCCCCCAAGCCACACATGCATAGCTTGCTTCATTATCAGCACTCCCCACCGGAGGGTACGTTTGTTACAGTTGATAAGCCTATGTTGACAGATTATTGTCAACCCAAAGCCTGTAGTATCCTTTAGAGTTTACCTTTGCAACACCAGAATTTAAGAGTGAGCAAAAGCAGAGTCACCCATGATGTAGCGGGAGAAGCCCACTGGAGAGCCCAGTGCTGATGCCAAGAGGGCAGGTCTACCAAAAGCAAGCTGGGAGTGCAGAGAGATTAAGAGCAGGACTGAAAACAGTACACTGGATTTTTCCAGGTGATGTTCCAGGCCCCTCTGACCACGGTCCACACTTTACCAAGAGGCACTGCAAAAGAGTGGTTAAAAGCGGGATTCTGCCCCCAGACTGTCTGTCCAGATCTCACCTCTGCCACGCTCTTGCTGTCTGATCTTGGAAAAGTTTCATGATCTCTTAAGAACTGAGTTTTCTCACCGGTTTAATTGGGATAATAATGTTGACTCCCAGGGAAGTAAACGAGTAACAAATCTCTGAAGTGTTGTGAGTTGCTGGTACTCAGTAAAGACAATACAAGTATTGTATAAAGAGCTGCTGTTATTAGGGAACTGAGACCCAGCTAAATGAAAAGATTGACTTGCCTAAAGCCACGTGTCTGTTATGAATATGGAATTGGGACAGATGTAGGATGGAGAGAAGGAAAAGGCATGTGTGACCTGAGGACAGAGATCAAGAGCCACCAACAACAGCCTTTGAGCCTGCGTGGGAAGACGAGGGGGTGTTCCTCTTTGCTGCAGTCTTGGTACTTCCATGCCAAGATTTTAATGATTTATTAAAAGTTAAAAAAAAATTAATCTGTCGTAGTTTCTATTTGGAGGGATGTTCAGGCCTATCTAGTTTGCCTTAGTGCAGTTAGCAACTTCTTGGAACATAAAATTAGATGTTTGTGGACTCTTTATATTCTTTAATCATGGCAATCATTATGTCGTCCATCCTTTCTCTAATTGCAGTGTTTCAAATCTTCGTTCAAAAAGATTTATACCTTGCAGTCAATGACCCACTTATTTCATAGTTAAAACAAGATGTAACTCACAATAATGAAATGTGGAGAGTTCCTGGGAAGGGGTTTAAACTATAATTTTCGAAACTTATTTTAAATGAGTTTAACTGATGGGCACTTACTACTAGATTGTATCTAAAACTTGTCAAAGAGGAAGCCTGTTGTTAATATATTGAATTCCCACCCCCATGGTTTGTTTACATAATGTAGTATCTCTATGCACAGATAGCTCCTGCATAGGTACTGTTAAATAAAATTGGCATACAGAAACAGTGTGATAAATTCAGGGTGTAAAGAAGTGATGCTCGACAGAAGCTTTTGAAAGTAACATGTGCGGAAGGTTATTGGTGGCTCAAACAATAAATGCTCATGGAAGCGCTTTGCAGTCTGTAAAGTTCCATACAAATGTAATACCATATTTACCATAAGTAAAATACATATTTACCATAAGTAAAAAATTAGTACTATATGTTAGTAAAAGATTACCTAAAAACTGACGAAAGTTTAGAAGCTGGCTTTAATAAATGTTTGAAAAAAAAGTAATATATGGTCACTGTAAAAAAGGATACATACTTACATGAATACACACATGCATGCAGAAAGAATACAACCCATTTCTTATACCATCCGTAGCTAATTACTATTAATATTTTATATAGAATCTTTCAAATAAAAGTGTTGGATAGATATTTACATAAATATGGAATTAATGTTTGTGGGCAGTATTTAAGAGCTTGGGCTTTGTCACCAAACAATAATAATACTCCAGTGTCCTCATTTGTAAACATTGATAACCATAGATCTATCTCATCAGGTTGTTTTGAAAATTAAATGATAATATATAAAGTGCTTTGTGTGGTGTCTGACAGGTGATAAGATGCTCTGTAAATAGTAACTATTAGTAATCTTTTAGAGTAGAAGAGAATAAAAAGGGTACTGGGTAATATGTATCAAGAACCATGGAAGTAGTAATATTCACAAACTGTAGTGCATTTTGAAGTAATTTTACTGAAGTTTTTGTACAGATATTCATTTCTGTGTCGAACAAAAGGGAACATTGTTTTATAAGCTGATTCTTACCTGGAATGAAATTTGTGAACATGTTTTATATAGAAACTTTCTTTGAAATTCTATATCCATTTCTGTGTAATAGTATATGTATAGCTGCTGAAAGGGACTTGAAAGTAGCCCCGTTAGGTACAACTTACATTATTTACATTAGATTCAAGCTATAATAATTAAACTCCAACAAAATAAAATGAGTAGAGCCCTATGGATGATATCCCACACCTTGTCAACAGTATCTAAATGAAAAAACAAAAAAACAGAAAAACTTGTTCAAACTTACTGTTTAAGTCTCTTTGCTTTGTTCAGTGCTGTTGGCTTATTAAAAAGGATCTAAGTTCTCTTTTCCATAAAGTGGTCTTTTAAGAAAGATTGTATTACTAATACAGCAGAGGACATAATTTGTCTTTGAAACAGATGGCTCTCCAGAACAAAATTAATTTGCTGATTTGTTTCTCTGGATAAGCTATTGACCTACTACAGATTCACGATCCCTTAACCGTGTGGGGCCAGTACCCCACTAATCAGCACATTCATATCTGGTGTAAAACGTGTGGATATTCACTGAATGAACATCATAATTAGCCTCTCGTCAGTTCAGGCCAGTTTTTGCCACTGCACAGGTTTACAGCACGCTTATGCAAGTGGAGTATTTTGAGGGACCATGGAGCATTATCCTTCTGTTTTTTTTGCGGAGGAGGAGAGAAAGGTTTAGTTTCTGGCTGTAACTCATAGAGTTTTGGATGAGCTCGAAGACAGGGCAAGCTGCTTCACATGTCTGTTTTGTCATGTAGGGCTGGCGGAGGTGCGCACATTGAGCCCCGGTACAGACAGTTCCCGCAGCTGACCAGATCCCAGGTGATCCAGGCCGAGTTCTTCAGTGCGACCATGTGGTTCTGGATTCTCTGGCGCTTCTGGCACGACTCAGATGCTGTGCTGGTAAGTGGAGGAGAGTAGTCCTTGTCCTTCTGTGGGTGTGGGGAGGGAAGCTATGTTAACAGCTTAGATTGTTTTTCTGTTTGTAGCCTGTTTTTCTATCTGGAGGTATGTTGTCCTTATGTGTATGCAGGGATCCTTTTATTTTAGGAAACATTATCATCTCTGACCTTTTCCACCCAGGGATGTACACGTAGATACTGCGTGTCTTACGGTTGCCAATTGGTGGCCGCATCTGGAAGGGAGACTACAGAAGCTAATTCTCTTACCTTCCAAGCTGGGTAGGGGGTCATCGGCAGGTTAAGTTTCACCCTTAAATGTCTTTAAATGATACATGTCATCTAGTCTGTCTAGAGGCCCAAGGCAGCCAGGTTAAGTGGAATGGATGTGAGCTAATTTGTCTGAAGCAGGGAAATTAATTACTGGTGACTTTCTAACATGTAACTGGCCTCAAATGAGCTTTTAATCACATTTGCACAGATGCCATTCTCTAGGAAACTACAGTTTTAGGCCATTGAAATCCGTGCTTATTGATCCAGAATACTTTGAATTTCAGTAAATTTAGTTAATTTTTTTTAACGATAGGGAAAAATCTTAAATTTACACAGTGAGTTCTAGAAGCATCAGGTTGATTGGTGTCCCACTTCTCTTAGAATTGCTGTGCCCTCGTCCCCCAGAAAGAAGCTGCCTGGTGTCTGTGGACTGGCAGCACACAGACACCTTTGTCTCACTGTGGGTCGGCTGTCAGATCTGTGTGTGGCTGTCTGGCAGGAGATGATGGCAGGGCCTGGATGAGGATCAAAGCGGAATGAGCCCACACGAAGCTCCCAGGCCCCCGGCAGGAACGGCAGGACAGTTTGAGACACTATGTTTTGTCAGGGATTCAAGACAACACTGTTGTCAAGGGATTCACAACAATTCAGGGATTCTTGTGACGTGGGGTGTCTTTGAAATCTGTTGTCTCCATTCCCCCTTCCTTCCATCCAAAACTCATACTCAAATGCCAGCTCAGGCGGAAACTCCAAAATGGCCAAGCTTCTCAAATTCAGGCCGCGGCGCATTCTGAACAGATTGAAGAATAGTTGGACCATCAGATGGCTGAAGTGCAATAGAATTGCTCCTGGGGTATATAAAGGATTATTATTTAAATCACTTGCCCCACCAAGATTTCTTTTAAAATTTAATCAACTGTATGGAGTATAGATTATTAATAGTTTTGTGAAGTATAGATTCTTGAACTTTTTTTTTAATTGATTGTCCTTAGGGTCACTTTCCTTATCCCGACCCTTCCCAGTGGACAGATGAGGAATTGGGTATCCCTCCGGATGATGAAGACTGAAAACAGAGGCTCAGCTCTTGCCAAATGGGTGCACCCCATGTTTCTTGTTATGTTTATTTGTCTGTAAACATGTTTTGACTTTGCACCTATGGTGATTCTGAAGAAACAGTGCATTTTATAACAGTATAAAGAATAATTAACACATCATGTCTAACTTCTGCTTTTCCTGTTTTCACATTTGCTGTCATTCTGCCCCTTCTTCCCCCTACACACTTTTAGTCTCATCTTCCTTTTCATGTTTAAAAAAATTATTTTTTCTTAAGCTTTGTTACAGTTTAGGGTCCCATTTGTCTGTCTATTGATCAAAGACTTTAAGCACCAGCTTTGCTGGACAAGATAGATAGGGAGCTTGTTTGTAGTTACAAAAATAGTTCTAATTAAAAATTTGAGCATATGGGAATATTACATATTGGAATTGTGTGGAAATTAACTCTTTCAACAGTAAAAGGTTATGGCCCTTTCATTTTCCAGAACAGGAGGTTTTTCTTTCAAAAGGAAGATAGCTGGGAGGAATTCTCTTCCTCACAAATTCTTCAGGGATTAAGACACTGCATGGATAATAGATGTAAAATAAAGCCCAGACTCTTAAAGCTTTTTAAAAGAAAGCACAGGAGACTATCTTAATAATCTTAAGGCAGACAAAAAACTTTTGGAGAAAAGCACTGATTAAAATAAAACAGTAACTTTTATTTAGCCTCATCAAAAATTTATGCTATCACAAGATACCATTAAGGACTGAAATATATAAGCCACTAATTTGGAAAAAATATAGCATCTATATCCAACAAAGGGCTTGTATCTGGTATATGTAAAGAACCCCTATAATCATAAATTAGATTGAACAGTCCAACTGAAAAATGGGCAAAAGCCTTGAGCAGATACTTCACAAACAAAGATACATGAGTGGCCAATAATCACATGAAAAAGGCTCTTAATGTCATTAATCACCAGGGAAATGCAAATTAAAGCTACAGTAAGATATCTCTTACACTTACTAGGATGGCTAAAATAGGACTGACAGCTTTAAATGTTAGTGACAGTTTGGAGCAACTAGCAATATTTGCTAGTAAGAGTGTAAAACAGTACAGTGATTTTGTAGAATTGTTTGGCAGCTTCTAATGAAGTTAAACGTGTATCCTAGGATTCAGCAACTGTATTCCTAGGATTTACTCAAGAGAAATGAAAACTATGTCTCCATAAGAGACATGTACAAAATTTTGCATAATATCTCCAAACTAGACCTAATTGTACATCAATGAGAGAATGGGTAAACATATTACAGTATATTCATTCAACTGAATAATAATTCAGCAATTAAAAACAACAAGCTATAAGACGATCATTTAGATGAATCTGAGAGTCCTCATATTAAGCAAAAGGAGTGAACGTCACTTAAAAGTACATAATGATTCCATTCATATCAAGTCTACAAACTGGTGAAACTGTAGAGGTAGGGTAGGGGTTATGTGGGTGTATACAGTTGTCAAAATTCATTGAACTAAACCCATAGTATCTGCACGTTTTTATTTTAACTACACCTCCATAAAAATGTAAAAAAAAACCATTGCACATTAATAATTGCCATCATTCAAAACACCTTGGAAATTGTTTTAAAGAATATGAAGCATTAAGTGTCAGTTAAGTGTTCCTGTTAAATCAGACTACTAGTATTGCTGTTATTTTAATTAGAAGTAGTTTATTGACATAAAAATTACAGCAGTTTTGAGTATGTGGGGTGGGGGGTGGGGACAAACAGTTAAGCTGTTTTACAGCTTGTTTTGTGTCTCTGGCTTTGCTATGGACCAGGCAGAGGTCCCTGTCCTCACCAGGCTTCTTTGTTTCTCCAGTGTTAGTAGGTCTGCAGCACTAGCCTCTCCTGTCTTCTCATACATTTTCCAATATTCCTGCACACAGTTATTAACATTTTAATGATTAGACTGTAAGCCTGTTGAGAAAGCAAGGTGATTTGACTCCTCTGCAAGGCTACTCACATGATTGATGCTCAGTGAATGCTTGAATAATTGAATGAACAAGAGCGATGGATTTGAAGCTTTCCAACTTTTGTTTCCCTGCAGGAGCCAGATGAGAATTTCAAGAAATTAAGGACATCATATTGTATATTAAAGTTGTAAATTAAAGTGTGTTGGCCAAGAATGAGGAACTGAGTTATGGATATTTCTGATGATGATTTCCTGTGCACTGAACTGCTGTGCCAACTGCTTGTAGCCCTTTTTGTGGATTTCTTGGGTACCCCATGGTATAGATGATCAGTGAGGATCAAGGTTCAAGGAAATGAAGTCACCTTACTTAGGGTCACACACTGCTGAGTGAATGACATGAGGTCTGACCCCATGCTTAACAGCAGTGCCATGCTGCCTCCCTGCTTAGCTGTCTTAGTCACATGTACATTGACAGTTTGTAAAGATCATGCCATTTCTCTGCTGCTAGTGTTTTCTTGCCCAAAGTATACAGAGGTTAGAGGTCGGTACAGCCCATCTTGTGTTTATGTATCTCTTGTGGGCTCGACACTGTGTTGAGTCACCATTTGTGGAACTCTTAAGACAGTGTTCTTGCCTGGAGAGTCCCAGGGATGGGGGAGCCTGGTAGGCTGCCGTCTCTGGGGTCGCACAGAGTTGGACACGACTGAAGTGACTTAGCAGCAGCAAGACATGTTTCTATCTAGGAATTCTTAGGGCCAGAAGAATGTGAGATAAGGGTGAAATAGGACAATGCAGTTTTTCAAGAGTTTGTTTCAAAGTACTTTTCAACTTTCTGTAGTATCATAATTCTGAGAGGAGGTAGGACAGAATTTTTTCTATCTACAGATAAAAATATGCACTAGAGTAGCTTAAGGACTTGCCCAGAAGCATAGCTGTTCACATTTTGACGTTTTTGACTATCTAGGTGTTGGGACTGCCATGCTAAACAAGACAGATGAGAACTCAGACTTTGGCAAGGACAGACAAGTAGAAAGTTGCTGTGAAGGCAGTTAACACTGGATGCTGGGTGGGTCCATGCTGATCCTTTTTGGTGGACAGAAGGCATCTGAGCTGAAACCTGACACAGAGCAGGAACCAGCTGTGTGGGGTCTGAAGGAAGAGTGCCCCAGGGACAAGGAAGAGCAAGGACCAAGGTCTAGGGTGGGACCAGGGTCACCATGTTTAAGGGACAGAAAGTCCACTGGGCTTCCAGCAGGGGAGGAGAGGGTGGGACTAGATGAGGTCAGGCAGTGAGAAAGCTTCTCACAAGTTTTAAGCAGGGGATGGTCCAATTTGAGTTCCTAGTTCCTAGGCTTTCACTCGCCCTTTGTTCTCCCCAGTGGTCAGAATGGGCCCAATGGCAGCAAAAGCAGAAGCAAGTGAAACAGTTTTTCACCCTCCCCACCGTTGCCTCCAGCAGTCCTGAGCCTGATGCACAGGTGTTGGACACTCCTGGTTTTGTGTTTACTCACCTGTGTAGGAGTGTGCTGTCTCACCTGGTAAGTATTCGTGGTCTTTAGAAGACCATCAGATTCCTATGTACTTTTTAGGTCTCAGTTTTTGTTGTTTTCCATTGTTGCTCCTCCCCCCATCAATAGAGTTGTTTGGGAAAGACTACAGTGAACTCAAGTAGGATAACCCCATTAGCTTTTTTCCTGAGAAATCAATCAGAATTGCTTGACTTGAATTAAAAGATAACTAGCCGTCTTTTAAAATCGGCCAATGTGGCCTCCATATGCTGAATCCTCTTTTCTATATCTGGGCTGTGAAATCACTTTGTGCTGATGCAAAAATTGTCCCAGCCAGCTTACTCTCAAAGGAACAAACCTCTTACTCTCCTCATACTCTTTCCATTTTAGAGATGAGTAAGTTGAACTTCCCTTGTGGCTCAGCTGGTAAAGAATCTGCCTGCAGTGCAGGAGACCTGGGTTCTATCCCTGGGTTGGGAAGATCCCCTGGAGAAGGGAAAGGCTACCCACTCCAGTATTCTGGCCTGGAGAATTCCATGGACTGTATAGTCCACGGGGTCGCAGAGAATTGGACACGACTGAGTGACTTGCACATCCAACTTTAACTTCTAAGTTGAACTGTAGAGCGGTTAGGTAACTTCCCCAAGTTCCAACAGTTAGAGAACTAACGTTCAAATCCTGGTTGTTTGGCTGTAGGTCTGAGTGAGGTAGATAGAGTAAAGCTTTGTGATCAAGACCTACCTACTCTTAAGTCATTTTATGTCATGACCTAGAGTGTGTGTATGTGTATACATACATATATAATAGGAAAGTTTTATGCAAACTTACCTGTTATATTTTCATTTTTATTCTATTCTACATTTAAACAAATGGTTGGTTGAGACTGATTTTACTACCCACTAATGGGTTTCAATCTGCAGTTTGGAAAACTGGCACAGTGAGGAACTCAGGCCCTGGAGCCAGACTTGCTGGGTCTGACTCCTGGCTCTGGTCACTTATTTATGGAATGCCTGCTGGGAGTTTGGGCAGATTACTTGTTTGAACTTTGCCTCAATGCCCTCATTTGTAAAATGGATTAAGTAGATTCAATGAATTTGCACATAAGCCCTCAGAACTACATTTGGCAGGAAGGAAATAGCCTAAATGGAAGCAACTGTTATTTCCAAACCATTGGGTCCAAACTAAGTTTATAATGACCCTTGAATCCTAGTTTGACTTTTATAAATAAGCCTCCACATGGAGACAAACTGTAAACATATTTCAGCAGATGCCTAAGCAAGATGCCTCTGCCTAAAGCAAGACAGACATTTAGGATGGCTTTTTCTTCCTAGTTACTGGCTAAAAGAACAAAGTGTTTTATGCTGTGGCCTGGTAGATGGAGAGATGTACCTTCATAAATGGAAAGGTAGGCAGTGAAAGAATTGGTGGCAACAGAAAATAATCGTGTCAAAATTGAACACACGTGTGAGTTTACCCAGTTTCCTATGGAAACCTGAGTAAATAACACAACTGATTACCTAATAAAGTTGTGAGGTGCAGAGGTACTGTGGAAGGAATGCTTGTTGTGTGTCTTCTGGGAACTACAGATGTCCTCTTGGTCCCACCTGCCTCTGGAACTAGTCTGTGGAAGAGGCAGACACCGGTGCCTGTTGCCACCATCTCATCAGGAGCCTCAGAGGACAGCAGGGCATAGTGGAGGAGACGGGAGCTGTCTGAGCCGGTACTGGCCTGCCTCAGCACTCGGCCTGTACCTTCTATCTCCTGCATGAGCAGTGGGCTTGTTGACTGGAGCAGACAGAAGAGCAAGTGGAATATGCAAGTGCCACAATCTCCTTTTCTAGCTACAAATTCAGTACCATGGAGTCCACACCAATTTTTATATGCAAGTTTCACTATAGCCATCACAACCACATAGTGTACTTGTGTGTTAATAAGTTGCTTCAGTCGTGGCCGACTCTGTGACCCTATGGACTCCTCTGTCCATGGGATTCTCCAGGCAAGAATACTGGAGTGGGCTGCCATTTCTTCCCCACCAAGGGATCGAACTGGTGTCTCCTCAGTATCTCTTCCCCACCAAGGGATCGAACCGGTGTCTCCTCAGTATCCTGAATTGGCAGCAGGCAGGTTCTTTACCACTAGCGCCACCTGGGAAGCAAGTAGATAGTAGTGATCTTGGAAACCTATTTACTGACAGAGTAGTGATCTTGGAAACCAAAGTCCTGACTTTTTAGTCCTGGCTGCATGAATCTAGCCAAGTCATCCCTGGGGATTCATATTTAGTAGCTGACGAGGAGACCATGTAATCCATAAGACTGAGCCACAAAAGCTTGTTTTTGGTGGGGAGAGGACCATGCCCCATGGCTTGTGGGATCTTAGTTCCCTCACCAGTGACAGAAACCTCACCCTCTGCAGTGGAAGCATGGAATCCTAACCACAGGGCTGCCAGGGAATTCCCTAGACCATATAATCTTTAAGAGCTCTTTTGGCTCTTAATATTTTACAAGTCTAGGAGAACTACATAGCCTAGAGAGTAGGCTCAAACTTTATTAAACCCCTGATACAATTTCAGAAAAGCTAGTATGGTATGTTTCTTTATAATAATAAAATTTAATCACAATAATTAAAGGATTCATAATTCTGGACTAGATTTTAAGGAAAACTATAACAATGCATTAAGAAGTGAATCCACAATTACACTCCATCATGTACGAAGGTTATTTAAGAGTTTCTGTTATGTGGTATTACAGAATTACATTTTTCAGATGAGAGAACTGCAGTTCAGAGAAAATACTTGTCTCAGCATTTTATTATTCATTGGAGGGGCACAAAGATCAGAAACCAGATTCCTCAAACATGTGCCATCTTGAAGACTTCTGTTTATATTGTTCTCAGACACAGGGTTTCCCAGTAAAGTTTCAGAATTATTTCTCTCTCTTCTGGAAATTTTGCCTGGTAATATCACGTAGCGTTGATGATATTCTAGATGTCTTTCAAACTTCATGAGATCAAATGTATTAAGTCAAGGTAGCCAGCATTAAAATGGGAAGTTTAAAACATGAATGCATAGTTTCAAATACATATATTTCTGCCTACAGTCTGTGTTCCTATAGAAAATATATCTTTGGAAGTTGTGTCAAAAAAAAGTCTGAAAGATACCATTCACAGTTCAGAAGATGGAACTTCTCCAGACTACTACTTATACGACTCAATTACAGCACACCCTTCGCCTGAGCCCCTGGAAGGGGGACAGTCACATCACACCATCACACAGCGCTTGAGGATCATCAACATCAGACAAAAACTGTCACTTCTACAAGAGGGTAACTGGTGCGATGTACCAAGTATCTATCTTGACAACTTACTTTAAATGTATTTCTCATATAAATACCTTTTGCCCACCAAGCAGTAATTGAAATCTATGTAAAATTTCACTATATATGAAACAGTGTACACTTCTCAAGTCCCTCCACTGCCTGAAAGAACTGTCAGAACCCTCCTTCCGTTACTGAATGTGACAGTGCTAGGAAAATAACTGTCCTGATAAAGCCTTCTCCATGCAGTCAATCTTTATTATAGCAGTATTCGCATATTCACATCAAGTACATAGAACTTTTTTTGCCTTTTATATAGTACAGAGTTTTTAAATAACTTTACACAAATAAATTTCAATCTGAATTTCAGCTATCTTTTTTATTTAATTCTCCATGCGTTCTATCCAAACTGAACAATATTTTCCATTGTACAAATTTACATGAGAAAAAACTCCAAAGTACAAATGAAAGGACCTGAGCAGGAAAGAGAACTCAAGAAGTATCAAGAAGTGGGGCTGGGAGAAAATCAGAAAAAAAAGATTCAAGCAAACATTGAGGATTAAGGGACAAGGAGACATCATCTGACTGAAAATAAATGTCTTTTTTATGAATTGAAAAATAAGCTTTAAAAATAGTTACTCCTTTGTAATTTTTGCAAAGCAGGAACAGAAAGGTCTGTGGACAATTAAAAACCATCTTTTCACTGGGCACTCTCCAGACTCCATGAAAACTTTTTCAGTGCTTGAGCAGAACTGAACAAAACCCAAACCTTTGGCAGCAAGAGAGGAGAGGAATGTGAATGTGAATCACCATAATGTCTGGTGTAAACCAGGGCCATTAACTTGCTGCAGTTAAAACATGAAGGAGTTCCCTTTCCTCTCTCTTACAGAATTGTCCTCAAAGTAAGAAATAAGTGAAAAGGTGGGGAGGTGGGATTTCGTTTTTCTTGGTCCAAACCAAAGAGCAATCAATCATAACTAATAAATAGAATTCAAAGGGACATATGTCAAACAATTAATTGCAATCTCATGGTTGTACACTCATGTTTTAGAAGACACAGTAATTGCTGAGCAAGGAAAAGGGTTAGAGTGTGTACAACCAATGAACGAGCTACGTCACTGTGATAGTCCTTCAGATCAGGTGACAGGAAGGCCAAGCTGAGACTATGAGCTGTGGCATGGCCTAAGGAAACAGAGAGGATCCAACAAACGCGTTTTTAAATGAAGGAGGGAAAATTTATAGCATACACACACACACACATCCCTGTATGTAAACTAACATAACATGAAGATAAATAAGACGTAAAGGTTAGCCATTTATATTGGTAATTAACATGAATAAAAAGGCATATGTTTATATAGCTGGTTTTAATCAGCTATGGAACATAGGCAAATGCATTGGGAAGGAATGCTTTTTTAAAAAAACCCATTCACAGCTTAGAATAAAAAGCACACTTATTGCACTCTTACATTTTATTTCAGGTAATTACAGTTTATTTCCCACCCTCACATCAATTTTTCCCTACCCCTAGACTTATTCCCATACCTTCCCCCATCCCATTTTGGTCCATTCTGTGTACATCTGTGCCTAGTCTGAGCTTTGTTATTATGCTAGTCTGAGGTTTCTTCCTATGTGACATATACTGTCAAAACACAAGTAGGTTAACACAAATATAACACAATAATTTTCAAAACAAAGCCAACTGACTAAGCAACTTACTCATAACTCTCATCTCCATTCCTGTAAACAGAACACTTCCTCTGCTCTATCTCTTAAGTGAATTTCACGCCCGATTCCCTACGTAGATTCTGCGATGAGAACCAGCCACTTGTGGGTGATGGACAATGTGCTCAGCCTGCCAGAAGAAGCAGATGGTCTGCAAATAGCTTTTTTTTTTTCCATATTAACACGAATAAACGTATTTTAGTTGTTTTCAATGAGTACTTCATAAATCTACAGAAGTCTTAAGAAAAAAAGCATCACAAAAAAAACCCAGATATACTCACTGGCTGTGTCCTCATGCACAACTGGCTATATTAATCATTGCAATTAGTCAAAACTGCTAAATAAACATTTTAATGAAACTGACTTAGTAATTAATAAAACTACATTGACACTTAGGTAAAGGGGGGTCAAAAGGTTAAAAAAAAAAAGTATTACAAAAACAACAGCCGAACTTGTGAATGCTGAAATAAAAGATTCACTCACTTTTTTTGAGGTAGAGACTAACCACCCCTAAACATTTTAAAATAAACCACGGTTACCTTAAGCTTTTAGAACTTATGTTTCTATCCTCTTCTACCTTAAAAATACCTGATAGAAACTGCTAATTACCATGACTGGCAAAATTTAGGACTGAAACTCAATTTAAATGTCTTTCCAAATGGAAGTGAAAACTGATTATCTAAAAACAACAAAACAAAGCTTACTCTCTAGTGTACTGATAAAACAAAAATCTTACCAGTATTTTCAGTTTACCAGAGCTAGCAACATGGAACATGAGTACACTGGCCACTTCATTCTCTTCGGGCCAATATACAATCATGCAGAGATGCTACTGCACTCCTCGGGTGCTCAACAACCCATGGCTGTTAGTAACACACCTTAGCGGAGACGTCTAGAGAACCCGCTGAAGCCTTTCTTGAGGGTGGCGAGGGACCGATACAAGAAGCACACCATGGAGTGTGTCCGGTTCACATCCGCCCGCCAGGTCGTTAGCTAGTCTGATGTCCCCTCAGAGAGGAGCCCCTGGAGGCCCCACCTGGCCCTCAGAGCATTTTTGAACAGCATAAGCAGGACAGTCCCACTAACTTTGCAAAACAGTTGCTGAGCTGCAAGTTTACGTTTCAGCCTCTGGAAACTCAGTGTCTAGGTTGGCAGCAGTAATCTGGGAACAAGAAAATCAAATTCTGTCCTATATCTTAATTTCTCCTTTCTCACTAGTTAATACATGTGATTGCTGCCCAGCACACAGTACTTCAGCCCCAAACTACAGCAATTTAAAATGACCATCACACATTTCTGTTATATAAAAGTTCCATGCTTTGAAGAACCTATGGGAGTAGAAAAAGTTTCTCTAGAAATGTCACTGAATTGTGATTTCAACCTATTTGCTCTATGTGATAAATATATCTGACTATACTAGGGATTATGTACTTTAAAAAAATAATTTTGTTCACTGAAAATTTACCTGTGTTTTCTCTCATTTTTTAAATGTGATTTTGGCTATAAACTCTTTAGTGCATTTATCTTTGCAGTCTAAATTGCACGCTAAAAAATATTAACACAGCTGAGTTAGACCAGGGTGGCTGCTCTCTTCACAAATCACTGATTTATGCTAAATTTTTTTTTTTTTTATTGCATCATGAAGGCACAGTAAGATCATTTGGCAAATTGTCAAGGTATTTTTCTAACGCCTTACCTACACCATTTCAATGTATGACCTGTAAGCTATTTGCTGTTTATACTCATAGTAAACTTCCCATGTCTGGCTATGGTTTGTTTGGTTTGTTTTGCTTTTTAATAGCCTAATAGTTGGAATCACTAGTTTGAAAGTGCTGATATTCTAGCACTCACAATGCCAGTTTGGACAAAGAAGAGAATCCTGAAAAATGGTTCATCATTCTACCCTCTTAACTGGGCAGTCTCTCAACAGGAAAATCTGTGCATGTGATGAAGCTGTGGCTAACTCATTATGAAGATGTACTTACTGTCTTGCTAAAAGCCTACCGAAAATTAAAATTATATCTGTTAGTCAAGTGTTACCATTAACTATTTAATTTCATGTAACCGATTTAAGATTAAGATTCTGATACGTACCCCTAAAACAGATTCTGGCACCACTTTCAACAACATTCAGTTACTCTGAGCTACATTTTTCAGTATTACTGCTTAAATGTATAATGCCCTTTAGGACAAAAGGAGAGTGCTCAACAAGTATACATAAAAGTTAAAATCTTAGATCATCTTCATATTCTAGAGCTCCTGACTTTTCATATTTTAAAATAAATTACTATTCATTACCTCATTCTGAGGAGGTAGTTTTTGAAGAGGTCACCTGAACCCTGCAATGTGTTTCAAACTAAAGCTAAATGAGGTGTGCACAAGGCTGGAGAGGTGAATGTACAGGAGGGGTGTGCAGCAGTTCTAAAATTGCCTGATGAGGGAAAGACAACATTGTGTGATAAAGAGCTGTGACTGCATCAAATAACAATCTAGGAAATATTTACAAAGTTTCAGGTTGACATTGCTGAAGTCTTGAATTCTTTATTACTACACAATGCTCTTTGCCAACACTGACATAAATGTAACATCTATCCTAAAGTATACGGGATTTTATCTGCTAGCGTGCCCCAGCACGTCCTACCAGATCTCAATCACAATCAAGGACTGGATGTTAAGGAACCAGAATTTGACAGCTAGACAGAATTCCTCTTTTAAGGTGCACATAAGTACAAATGATCACATTGTATTTTCTATTCACAAATACCTTTTATAAATTGCTTTTTGGTCAATATTATTTCAGTGGTAAAAGTTTAGATGCTAGACTAATTTAATGATGAAAAAGTCCATCAGTCATACTACATATTTTAAAATAATCTTATGGTTGCTCTGAGATTTTTCAGAAGGCGTAATCTTTCCTTATATACACTACAGAAGGCACTGAAGCTGCCTTACAGGAAAGACATAAGTACAGCCTCACAAGCTCGTCAGGGAAGCAGTCACATATTATCCACACAAACTACTCATAAAGTGCTCTGCACAACAAAGAGTTCCTCCTTGTATTTTCTTAGGAGCTCAACACGCCTATCTATAGTCTAAGCCAAAAAAAAAGGCATATAAAACTCAGGGGAAATTCCTTTTCCATGTCATTTGTAAACTAGAGAAAAAAGAATTTGATGGAGAAAAGAAGAAAAAAGGAAAGCTAAAATTTTGTTATTTTTTGAGGGCACTATACAAATCTCTGAATACCCTGAGCCTGGCTTCTGGGCACAGATTCATTTGAGATCAAATCTATTTCCCTTTTTCAAATCAGACAGCAATCTATTCTAAAACAGAAAGGAAGAAGAAAGCGTTATCACCTTGAATTTTGAAAATGCCAACGCTAAGCTTCCTCTATAACTAGCTCCTCCTGAGCAGCTCCTGCCCAGCTGAGGGAGGGGGCCCTGCCTGAGAGCTCCTGGCTCTTCCCAACCTCGGAAAAGGTAACATAAGCATGTTCATGTTCAAAAGCATCTATGGGGACAAATTTAAAAAGAAAAATAGACTGCTTTTAAAAGAGATGCAGCATTATATTATGCACACAGATGCTCTTCAAATCAGCATGAATCCATTTTTACTATTTCTGAATTTTGTAGGATCTTGCTCTACTCACAAAGACTTAAGAACTCATTGCTTTTCAAACTCATTAATAACTTGAGGATTATTTTCCACTTGCATGGAATTTTCAGTAGGCCCTCCTCTGAAGTGTAGGTATTGTAGCAAAAATAATGGCAGTAGGCTGAAAGACACCGGGGCAATTTACAATTTGAAAACTTTAAATAATTTCTAATTCCCTGATTTATTTTATAGGTTCTGCCTAATATTGTTCAAGTCCCTTACTACATAGCTTGGCTGGGCACATTTGATTTGATTTATATTCCTAAATCTTGATGAGAGAGTCTACATTCATGATAAGGGAGGTACTGGCCAGGAACACATCCAGAGTCACTTTCTTTGCTACTACTGTGATTTACGCCACACTTTAGTAAAGGCTGAGGGAAGTTATGATTAGGTTATATTCTCCAGTTATAAAGAACAAAGTTCTTAATTACTCCACAGCGGTTCTTTACTGATGTTAATCTTTACACATCCTCCCTCAGTCCCAATACACCTAAAATTGGTCTATTCTCTGCCTGGGGAGGAACTCAGCTGCCAAATTAACCAACCTTTTGAAGATCAGGCTTGGGAAAAAAGGAAGGAGGAGAATGAATGAGGACACCACCATTTTTATTTGAGGTTGCATATTCTAGATAAAAGACTAGGAAGAAGATGTAGGACGTAGTGTAGGAGTAAGTTGGAAGAAACAATGAGGTATTAGTAAAGATGTTAGTATGGATCCAGCAAGTACCATTAATTTAAAAATTATAAATATTTGTCATTAGGCTAAGACTCCCCATATATTTATGTAGAGAAAAGGGTAATGATCTTTCTTTAAAAGCTGCTTATGTAACAAAAATACAATTTTCCAGGATATATAATTCTAGTGGGAAGTAATATTATTTTACTCCAATTCAATCTGAAAATTATTTTCTTTTTTTAATAAAAATATAATAGAAGAAACTCAAAAATTAAAACTTGTACCTTACATTTAAATTACATAAATGTCTCACATTCAAAACTGTTATCAAGCAGTTTTGTAGGCTTTTAATTAGATACAGGCATTTTGTGCCCTGGACAAAGTAACCACATAAGTACTTGGTGACTGATTGGAAGAGCTTAGGAGGAAGATATCAATTGTATTTTCCTGAGAACTTGCTACATGGTGGAGAAAAAAAAAAACCCCAAACACTCGTCTTCATTGCTGGACCCAATGGGAAAAGAAGGCGATGCGTGCCAGCGCTTCCGGCTGGCCAAGCCAAGGCCAGAGCCCCAGCAGCCCAGGAAAAAGATGCAGCATTCCCTTTCCGCCACACCCAAAGTGACCTCCTCACCTCTCACCCTCCTTTTAAATAAAGTAGCTTCATTTTGGTAAAAATTTGTCAAGGACTGAACATGCACCACACAGGAAGGGCATGCTGCATTTTTGTTCCATCCCTCAGAAATGAACCGGTGGTGGCTAGGGAAAAGGGTTCCACAACACAATCCCAGAACAGGAAAGAGAACAAGGCTTGGTGATTGCAACTGCCCCATCAGATGATCAGCCACATATTGATCTGGTGGTTAGAAGGGCAAAGTTGACTGGCAGACTTCCCAGAGCAAATCTCCCAAGCTGTAGCAGCAGTTTCTTTCCATCATGCCTGACCATCAAAAGGTCAGAACTCAGGGTCTCTCCTCTTTCTTCCTGGGAGTGGGCAGACTTGTGATATTTGTGTTGAAGAAGAAACACTGGCAGCAGAGAATTCTGGTTCCTAAAACATTCTTCCCTCTTTTGTTGGATGGGAAATTTCCTTCTGTTCCACACCAGCTTATGCACTGAAAAATTTTAACTTTAAAAAGAGTTGAGGAACAGAACTGTGTTTTGATGTTAACAAATTGTACGAACACAAGACTTAAGAAATAAGAGTAGATGCTGTCATGATGGTGTGGCTACTTGAAGGCTGCAAATTCTCCTGTAGAGGGAGGACAAGAGCTAATTTTAAAAAAGTTATCTCAAATAACCTAGAGACACAGAAAAGCCTCGCTGAAACCTCGCTGAAAGGTGACTAGCTACATACTACAGATCTAGCAACGACAAAAGCAAAAAAGGTCGAAATGAAAGAAGACAACTTACATAATACTACATTAAGTCTGCAGATAATCCCTCAGTTGGGTTTTACATGCTATGATTCTAATCAAGCTATAAACGGTTCAAATGAACAAAATTTCTCAGAAACCAATGGTAAAATAATAAGGTTGATTTGTAGAATACTTTCCCCCCAAATTATCAACTCATTTTCATTATTATAATGCAACTATTAGGAAGGAAAAAGCAGGAATTAATCTTTTTTAAAAGATAAAATTCACAGGTCAAATAATATGTCCACATTATACATTTGACTGAAGGCAAGAAAATTCAGACCTCTCCCATCTGTAGTTCATTTCACCTTTTAAACTATCAAAAAATTACATATAGGCACATGTCAATGAACATCATTCTCAGCATACAAATTTTAAGCCGCAAAGACCCTTTGAGGTATTGTACTCTTTTAAGCTTACTTAATTTGGGGGTTCAAGACATTATTTTTCACCTACTATTTTGTCCATACCTTCTACTAGGAACTAGAGATAGGTTCCTCTTATTCATTTCTGGGAGTTGGTTAGTAACTGACAACTATCACAATTTAGTCAGCCTTATCATTTTTCAGTAACAGCAACTTCTGATAAGGATCCAAGCAATCACTTATATGAACACACTATTTAAATGAGGAATAATCTATCCATTTTTAGATTGCTACTGATTTCAACTGGAGAACACTGGCATGTCCCAACAAACAACAGATTGCTAATGATTGGCTGACAGAATCCTCAGATTGTATGCTGATAATATTGGCAACTATTCTAGTGTCTATTATAGTATACCAGGTGACTCCCTGAATACTTTATACACATTTGCACTGCATCTGAGCCTCATAACAACTCTACGAAGTGGCTGCTATTACTTCTTAATTTACTGGGGTTAATTTACTTCTTAAAGCTGGGGTTTAAAGTGGTTAAGTAACTTGTCCAAAATTTCACAGCCAGAAAATGGCAGACCTGGAATGCACAGCTAGGCACTGACTCCAAAGTCCAAGGTCCTAACAATGAACATACCCCTGAACAATTTTCAAAAATGAATAATCTGTTTTTCCATTCTGAATAAAACTACTAATCAGAACTGCAGACAGTGATATTGTCTCTTTCCATTTAAGGATTCCTTTTAAGAAACAACTGACCAAGGTATTGTAAGTCAAAAGATCAAGGAAGGGTAAAAGATTTATTACCTCATATTTAAAGTTAAAAAAACTGGGGGAGTTTGGCACTGATTAGAAAAAAAGCCAAGTTACTAAAACCTTGGAGAGCAAAACATTTAAAGTACAATCATAGGAGGCTATTACCTAAACAGGGACTCTAGAAATATATAAACATCCTTACTACTTTTGCTTATGGTTTTAAGGTTGCTATTTTTTTTCAGAAGTATTCTAATACATCTTAAAAGTAATTTTCAACAGTCTTATGAGCAGTCACCATATCCAGCAGAATCTAAAATTCCTTAAAGGAAGCCAATGTGAAAACAGGATTTGCTTAACAGAAATCTTTATAAAAAATGGCTATAATTCATCTATTAAGTAAGAGAATATCAGAAAATGATAAACTCTAAGCTCAACTGTATATACCATGTTAAAAATAACTTAAAAAAAAAAACTTCAGATGTTTATTACTCATTTTTACAATCTGAACAGCATTCTATTTGACAAACTTAAATATTAGCCTTAAAACGACACAACCCCACAAAGCACAAAATCTTACTAACAAACTAAAGATCATGCTACCAGAATCTACTGCTTCTAATGGAATAGTTGTTGATTTCATCATCAGACTTTAGGTTGGGGGTGGAGGGTGTGGGGAGGGGATGACAAAAAGAACTCATAGAGTAGGAATTTCTCTGGTGGTCCAGTGTTTAAGACTTCACCTTCAATGCAGCGGGTGTGAGTTTGGTCCCTGGTGGCTATCACCACACTGTTCACAGCAATATGTGCCCTCACCCAAAATGACATCAAGAAAATTGTTGCTTTCTCAAGCTAAGATCCCATATGCCTCTTGGCCAAAAAAACCAAAATAATGAAAAAAAAAAAAGAACTCATAGTTTAGGTATCAATAAAACTCTACATGTCTCTGAAATCACAGAAAATTTAAGAAAAAATAGAAGTAAAAGACAATAGATATGATTTTGGGAAAACAAACATTTTTTTCTTGCTTATTCCTTCTTGCATGTCAGGAAATCTCTAAATCCCAACTTCTACTCTATTTTTATTTGATGTAAGAGCCAAATCTGCTTCTGTGAAGTTATTTAAAATGAAACATCTAAATATTCTGACTTAAAAAAAATCTCAGTATATTAATTTAATTATTAACCCAAAAATCAATCAGAGGTCAAAATAAAATTTTTTAAAAACCTCCTTTCTGGTTGAGAATAACCTAAACTCTATTTTCCATTTGGTTTTATTTAGGAAAAAGGCAGAGAACACTTGGGAAGACCCCAAGATTTCAGACACCTCAAATATCAAGTATTTGTTTGAAAGCTAAGGACTTAACTAACTAGTTGTAAGATATTACTAAATAATCACCCTTAATTCCAAAGTTAAATGTATTTCAGTGACTGTTATACATATAATTTGATAAAAATTTCTTAAATATAAAATAGTCTAGGAAAAAATCTAATGTTATTTGTACACAAATAAATCCCTGTTTTAGATGTAGAGGGGCAGTCATTTGAAACAAGAGTAAGTCCCATTCTTTCTTTCTGGTGACCTTTCAGGCAGTTTAAAAAAAATGAGGAACATTCTGGCACTGACGCACTGGACTTTTTAAAATTCTTAGAGAAATCATCACAGAAAAGGTATTTTAGAAATGCTCAATACTTCTCAAATAAGACTATAACTGACAATATGTTTTTTTCATGAAATATTTTCATAATACTTTAAAAAAAGGGTAGATGATTTCCTTACATTTAGACTGATCCACTTGGCAGGAAGGCCATATAAGCTACTGTGTTAAACAGTCACTACTTTAGAGAGAATGAGTTTAAAACTACTTGCTTAGGATTTAAATGGCTGATACAACAATACAGTAATATCTGAAAATAAACAAACCTGAACTATTTTATTTAAATGCTGTGATCCCTAAATTACTTAAAATCAAGAAGACAAACCTCATTTGTCTTTATAAAATGTAAAACATTTTATAAAAAGGCTGCCTTCTGAAGAAGGAAATCAACTTTAATGAAAGTATCCGAGGGTAACGGTTTTAGGAAAGAAGCTGTCAGTCGCAAGAGAGTGAACGTTGGTCTTTCTGTTTCACTTCCTTAGTCAAAAAGATAAACTCTATGTATGGTTAGGAAAATGTTTTTCTCGTTTGGAGAACAAACACATCTAAAACTTAGTATCAAACAAACAGCAACAACAGAAAGGAAAACTACCAGGTATCATTCTAATGCTTCATACTTCTCTGGATCCATGTTATTTAAATATTTCACCTGCTACATTTTTAATTATCTCCCAATAACATTTTCAGTGGGCCCAATTTGGGAAGAAGAGAATTACCATGTAACCCTGTGAAGGCATGTTCAAATGTCAATGGGACGGTATAATAAGTTTTCTGAGCAGTTCTAAGAGTTTAGCAATGTCCTCTGGCAAAGGAGACTGGTAAAGAAAGGAAGGAAAAGAGTCAGAAGCAGAGGTGGAGCGCTGGCTGGGTGGTGTTGGTGTGGGGGTAGCGCTGGAGGGAAAAGAGGGTGAACAAAGACAGGAAGATAAACGTGAAGAAACTATGCTGGGAAATTATAACAGAGCTCTATCAACAGAAAGATCATTTGACTCTTGCCCAAACTTTTGAACATTCCACAGACCGAAGTCGATTTTGTAAAAACTTTGCTAGCTACATGCTTGCTGTTCAATTCATGAATAAGTAAACTCCAGCCTAATAGTTACTAATAATCGTATCTTTAGTGTCACTGGAAAATTTAGAGATCATGAATTTTGATGTTTTTGAATAAGTCACATTCTTTTATGATTTTCTTATTCTCACTTTTTAAAATACAAGAAATGTTCTTTTCCTGAACTAAAAGTTATGAATAGATTTTTAAAAGCATGAATGGTATTGTTTATCTTAAGCTATCCAAAAGAAGGGCAAAAATTATGTCAAACTTATCAATGAGTGATTTCCCTGGATGAAATCTAACTTACTTAAAATATTTCAAAATTTTATTTATGGTGTGTGTTATCTGTGGTACTTAAAGACTAAACTATTGGTGTAAAGTCTTCCCAATTTTCTCCTTTATTTTCAAGAAGAAAGGCATTTATGCAGATGCTATCTGTGTGCCACTGAATAACCTTGAACTGTCAGCTATAATGAAAATCATCACAAATCCAAACTGAATAAATGAAGGTGTATTTAAGAGGCTGGTTTTGGTCCCTAGGCTGACTCTGAAGTCAGAACAGCTGCTTCTTTCACTTTGATTCCCAGTAAAGACTCTGATTCACAGTAAGAATATACTGACTGCCACATTAGTTTTGTTTTTTTTTTAACACAAGAAAGTGGAAGTCCTAGAAAGCACTAAACATACTAATTATACTGGGGAATCAAAAAAAGAAAACAGTACTCATTCCTAACAAGTGGACTCTTGTTGGGCAAAGAATATAAGGAGGAAAGATATTTTACAAGACACATGGATAAAGGTGATTGCTAACAGGCATCATGAGAGGTGAGTATAATCTAAAGCAATAATAATTAAAAAAAAATCAATTACTTGGTTGTTTGGCAACCATAGTCATCCAAAAGAAAACAAACAATGCTACGAGTTCCCAGAGAATTTTGCTGTGTTTTTGGGGAGGAAGAGGAGGCAATACCTTTGTCAGTAAATTTGACTTCTATAATGTGTAAGACATCCTTAATATATAAAGAAATATTAACTAAAAATCCAAAGTTAAACCATGTCACTCATGTCAAACATGCCACTCCTCAGTAATATCTTTGGTTACCTGCACCAATAATTTATACTGCTGTAAGGGAATAAAGAACAATTATATTTTCTAAATTATTACAAAAAGAAATAGTTATAAGAAAAAATATTAATAAAAATAAGCTTATTCAATTCTAGTGACTCCTAATTAGACCTGGTCAGTTTACCTTCACTAACACAGCCTAACTTACCATCAGCTTCCCACCTGCCAACACACACACGCAGACAGTGCTGTTCTTGGAGCCCCTAATGGATGCGGGATAGCTAACAGCAAAAGGTAGGTGGGGAAAGTTTAACTAAAGTTTAATGATTAGACTAACCAAGTAAACAAAACAAACTTGGAATGGGAAGTAAAGCCTCTGGAAAAGGTATTATAAATTTTCAGCAATGTCTATGAATTAAAAAAAAATTCGATGTTGAAAATGTAATGCTAACTATGGGTTTTAGACTGGGAAGAAAACTATATCCAAACTTTAAAAACACACATGTTCTTTTGTTCACCTTTAAAGAAAAAGAAAATCCTATTCAATTTAACAAATATATAAGCAAACATTTGTTCACTTTCTTTTGTCCCTACCCTCCTACATGCTGTCACTCACTCGGTTTGTTTCAGTGAACAGGAAACGTACCATATCCCCCTGCCTGAATGGGTGTTTTTGGAGAAGCACAAGCATATAGACTAAAATCCTCTGTTTGGAAGCCAGCCCGATTCAAGGAGGGTTCTGATGCACTGCGGTGAATTTTTGGCAATGAGCGGGCCAGCAGCTCAATAGAGGCGAGAATCTAAAAAAAGAAAAAAAAAGGAAAAAAAGAATGAAAATGTAGATGGTGTTAATCTTTAAGAGCCCCATTATACTTTATAAGAAAGTGTATGAAATCTTACATTGTTTTTACTGTAATCCCAAATGCCTGGAATGTACTAAAGAAACATACTTTTCCTTTAAAAGAAGAGAAAATTACCTATTACATCTTTTAATCTCTATAAACTGAATGAGAAAAGAAACCCATAGTTAGTTTTTATTTACATCTTATAATTTTAGATCATTTGCCAGCCTTGGAATAGTAAACAATAAAAAATTTAAAATCAACTATATACCTATTTCTCACAGACCACAAGTCCCTTTTGGGAAGAAGATGGAGCATAAATAACTAAAGCACTATATGACTTCATACACAGAACCATTAGAGCAACTCATTCTTTAAAGAAATTTAGTAATGGGAAATATCTTTCACACATATAATGAAAAATAGGGCCCCAATGACCCTAGTGCCACAGGAGTGAGAAGTGACAGATGATGACCCATGAGTAAAAAAAAAAAGACAAGAAAACTCTACAAATAGACACCAATAAACAAAATGTATAAATTCAGCACATTTTTAAGGTACAAAGAAACAGGTTATGACTCCTGAAGGCACATGGCATGATAACACATGAAACATACACATGAAGAGCTTGGCACAATGCCTGGCATATAGAAAGTACTCAATAAAACTTTAGCAGCCACATGATTACTACTCTGATTATATACTATACAGTAGTATTCTACACATTACATACTATTATTATTTTTTTTCTGAGCTACCAAAGTTTTTTTTTAAGTTAAATGAAATCTGTATAATGATTAGTATAAGAAGGCAAAGAAGTAAGCGTTGTTACAAAAATTTTAAAATTATAACACACAAATACAAATTCAAATAATACAGAAAAGTATAAATCGTACCTTCCAGGGGTAACCACTGTTAAAGAGTCTATACTTTCTTCTGGACCTTTCCTATGCATAAACATGCACATATGAAAACAGAGCCCAGCCCCACCCTCACCACCATTTAACACGGTGTCACACTACACATTTTTCGGCATTACTTTCTTTTCCCCTCATTGATATCCAAGCCATCTACACAGACACCTTGATCTTTATGTCTTTCATTTTTCCTATTACAGTTAACAGTCTAGTATCTATCTGGATACTTGGAAGCAGATTCTGTAGCATATAGAGTAGATTTCTCGGAGTGGAAAAACCAGAGCAAAAGGTGTATGTACTTTAAGTTTATGGAGTCTACCAAGTCCTTTCAAAAGGCCAAACCAATTTACACTCCTACCAACAAAATTTAAAAGAAAAGCTCTTCCCAACATTGTTCCCAATGCTGGATATATTATTAATCTGAGAGACAAAAAAAAAAATGTATTTCACAGTTGTGACTTTGTATTTTACTGATTATCACTGAATTCTTAACGTCTTGTGCCAAGTTCATTCACCATTTGTATTTTTTTTGTGAATCACCAGTGCATATTTTTTGTTCGTTTTCTACTGTCTACATTTACTTATGGATCTGTATAACATAATCACTCTTTATTATACATGCTACAATTTTTTTCCTCAGCATTTATCTTTCAATATTGTTTTTACTATATAGAGATGTAAAATGTTTAATGTAGTCATACCTGCTTATCTTTTCCCTGATAACTTCTGAATTTTGTCTCTTGCTTAGGAGAGTCTTTCCTACCTTAAGGTTATAAAAATCATTTGTTATAATTCTGTTTTTTACATGTAAACCTGTAGCCATCTGAAATTTTTGTGTCTATGGTGGGAAGAGAGATCCTATAATGAAAATGTGAAAAAAGTTCTTAAAGTGGCAGCGTTTAATAATCTGGAATATTCATATATGGACTTCATTTTCTAATACCATGAAAAGAGTAAAATATTACTTATGTTTAGAAATATGACCATTTTGTCCCTTTTAATACCATCTGAAAAGTGAGCCTAAGGATATAATCTGCATTATTAATGTCCATCAACCCCATTAAACAGGAGGGCCCAGCACCTGGGGTGTGAAAACGAGAACACGGTGCGGAGTCCTGCTGACACTGGCCAACAACACTGGTCATTTACTTCGAAAGTCATAAGCCAGTGGTGTCCTGGGTTTAAAAAACCCCAACTCTTCCTCAAAGGAATAGCAATGTAGAATTCCAGTTTGTAAAACAAATCTACCCACCCAGCCCTTCAGCCTTCCCTCCCTGCTCTGGGACAAGAGAGACTAGTTAAAAGCATAAATTCTATCTTTAATTCTTTAGTTGGGAATAAAAGACTCACACATTCCTATAATACTGAATTCCAAGAAACTTAGCTAGGACTGGGTACTCAAAGGCATAAGATTCACAAAAGACCAAGTCAGTAATTCTGGTAGCTGAGTTATGGAAGTCAGCACTTCCCACGTGAAATCTAGACTGACTTGCTGAAACATTTATACAGCGTATGATGAATTTAACTGCTGCTGCTGCTAAGTCGCTTCAGTCGTGTCCGACTCTGTGCAACCCCATAGACGGCCGCCCATTCCTTTCTCCAATGAATTTAACTGAAACAGATTTATATTGAGTATGATGAATTTCCGAGGTATTATAAAACACTGAATTTTTATGACCGTACCTACTACAGCTAAACTTCTAAGCTTGTTCAGGTACTTAGTTCCAGTTCATGAGGCTTATGAAAAATTACTAAGGCTGTTAGCCTTTCAACTTGAAAACAATCTGTGGAAAGTTTCCAAGAGTTAAGAGAATGGCAGACAACACCAAGAGCTGCCTTCTCTTTTTGCTCCAGGTAAAAATGCCTCTTCAAATAACCTAATATTAGAGGGATGCTTGCAACCTATTTATTTTATTGTCAAGAAGAATAAAAGTAGCAGTACACAAAGTGTAGTCTGTAGAAAACTATTTTGCACTAAGATATTATTTGCCTTTTTTAATGTCATTACTTTATAAGTGGAGTTTTCAGAGGCTATATAATGTAAGATATTACAACATAATGAATGCAAAGCAGAGAATCCAGCTGTCTTCTTTTTGCAGCAATTTGTGAGAAAGTATAAAACAAATGTCACTTTTCTCTAATTTTTTCTTGTTTCGAAAATACATTTTTTCATAAAACATTATATAACATGTACTGGTTTTACTATGTTTAAGTAAATTTATAAATACATATTTAAAACCTTAGTTTTAGTTTCTAAAATGGGAATTACTACCTACAAAAACAAAAGGTCTTTGGGGGTCTTCAATAATTTTTAAGTATAGAAAATGGTTCTGAGATCAAAACGTTTGAGAACTGTTAGACAAAAGCAAAAGCTTCTGAATCTTTTGTATTGGGATCCTAAGTTACTAGGTTCAACCTTTATAAATCACCTTTAATAATAATGTGTTTACTTGTACGAGTCTGCACATAATCACAAGTAATCCAAATCTGTGGAATATAAACTGTGTGCTCTAAAAAAGTGCTTAAAATATGCATTAGAATTAACAGTCTGTCCTTTTAGGTAACATAAAGCTTTTCCTTACTTGGGGAAAGAGTGGTCTTTCATCTCTTTTCTTTTTTAGGCACTCTGCCATTAATCTCTTCATGGCTTTTGGACAGTTACTCCGTACCTTACTGAGATCTGGAGACAGATATCCTCGTCCCACCATAAAAATTATCTGGGGAGGAAAAAAAAAAAGGCAAATCATATAATCTTGTAAATAAGTGAAAACACTGAAAATTCAACAAGCTGTGCACGTAAAATATGGATTTTTCTGTATGTACATTACACTTAAATAAAAAATTAAAAAGCACAATGCCACTAGTATTCAGAGTCTTATATATCATAGATTATGGGGAATCAATGCTTAATGTGCTACAAGCTGAAATCTTCACGATCCCGTGAGTACTACAAAGGTCTCCTAACTGCTTCCCACACTTTCAGTCTTTCCTTATCCAGCCCATTTTCCCACTGATTGGGTAACCATTCTGAAACACAGATCAGATCGTACCTCTTCCATTCAACCAAGAGTTAACCTTTGGTTAACCAAAGTTAATCTGTTAAGCAGCTGTTCTGGCATCTGAACTTTGCACTCTTTTGTTGAGAAAATTCTAATGGGGCATTGAGTTATATAAGTCTGAGAATCAGAGTCTCCTCCAGAGAGAAGGTGAAGTGGGAACTAATATCTTCTGTTTAACAAAGTAAAAAGGTTTATCTTCCCTGCACGCAGAGATTTGTAATTTTTCTGATTTCTTTCTTTTCTAATTTTCTGACTTGTGGTTCTTTTAAAAGTGGGCAAAGACAGATGTTAGCAGTCTTAAGTCTCAGGGAGAAGAGAGGGATTTTGATCTTAGAGGGAACAGGTTCAATAGGGGTAGACTGCATGCTCAGACCCTGATGCTGGAAAGACTGAAGGCAAAAGGAGAAGAGGACAGCAGAGGAGATGGATAGACAGTACGACAAGACTGAGTGGACGTGAATTTGAGCAAACTCTGGGAGATGGTGAAGGACAGGGGAGCCTGGAGTGCTACAGTCCATGGGGACATGACTTAGCTCCTGAACAACAACAGAGCCTAAGGTGGAAAGAGGCAGTCAGAGATCCTTGGTTATAGGGCAGAATTGATGAATTTCAGGAGCAGTCAAGTTTGATATCCTACTTCATGTTATTTCTGGTTTGGTGCTGTACTAACCCTTACTTAACTACACGCTGATTTGCCCGAGCACCACCAAAGTGAAGTTAGTTTAATTTCGCTTACCTCCTTTCCCATCTCCTCTGTTGTAACTGCTCTTCTCCCACTTCATAACAGGCATATCTTTTACACATGTGCACTTTAAATATATTGCATATCACAATGTATTGCGTAAATGACACTGCATTGTGTGACATATTGCAATCACAATATACTGCATATATCACACTGCGCCAAGGTGTAAAACTGCTCAGGGTACCAAAGGGACGCTTTCAAATACTGCTATCTAACTGGACTCTAATGAATGGGTAGCAAATCCCTTTGTAAGACAATTGGTTTCCAATTCTTTGCTTTCAGCAAAATCAACTGAATTGCCAGCTAATTATTAAAATAATTTTTTAATGACGTTATTAAATAATCTTTGGCATGCAACAGAAAAGTGTAGTGATTTACAGTGTTGTGTCAGATTCTAGTTTACAGCGAAGTGATTCAGTTATATACATTCTTTTTCAGATTCTTTTCCATTACAGGTTATCGTAAGATATTCTCTATGTTGCACAGTTAAGTCCTCATTGTTTACTAGGATTTTATTTTTAACTTAAGCATTTTAAACTTCTTGAATGTTTCAGCCAGAGGAGATATTATGTAGTTTCACTGTTTCATCATTTATGTTTAAGAAACATTTTGTCAGTTCCAATGGCATCTTTCAGCTTTCAACCTGTTGAACAGTTCTCAGTTACATTTTAGTGAGTTCCTTCTTATTGTTCAAAGAGCAAATTTTTTCCTTGTGAGAGTTCACAAAATCTTCAGTTATGGCCATGTGCTTCTGATCCGTGGCTTTGTCTCTTTTCCTTGCACAGACTTAAAAAAAATAAATTGATTTTAATTGGAGGCTAATTACTTTACAATATTGTGGTGGTTTTTGCCATACATTGACACGAATCAGCCACGGGTGTACACGTGTACCACCGTCCTGAACCCCCTCTCATCTCCCTCCCCACCTCACCCCTTTGGGTTATCCCAGTGCACTGGCTTTGAGTGCCCTGCTCCATGAATTGTACTTGCACTGGTCATCTATTTTACACATGGTGATACACATTTCAAAGCTCTTCTCTCAAATCATCCCACCCTTGCCTTCTCCCACAGAGTCCAAAAGTCTGTTCTTTATATTTGTGTCTCTTTTGCTGTCTTGCATATAAGGTCGTCATGACCATCTTTCTAAATTCTATATATATGTGTTAATATACTGTATTGATGTTTCTCTTTCTGACTTACTTCACTCTGTATACTAGGCTCCAGTTTCATTCACCTCATGAGAACTGACTCAAATGCATTCTTTTTAACCGCTGAGTAATATTCCATTGTGTATATGTATCACAAATTCATTATCCATTTGTCTGCCAAAGGACATCTAGACTGCTTCCATGTCCTTGCTACTGTAAACAGTGCTGTGATGAACATTGGGGTACACGTGTCTCTTTCAATTCTGGTTTCCTTGGTGTGCATGCCCAGCAGTGGGATTGCTGGGTCATATGACAGTTCTAGTTCCAGTTTAAGGAATCTCCACACTGTTCTCCATAGTGGCTGTACTAGATTGCATTCCCACCAACAGTGTAAGAGGGTTCCCTTTTCTCAACACCCTCTCCAGCATTTATTGTTTGTAGGCTTTTTGATAGCGGCCATTCTGACTGGCGTGAGATGGTACCTCATCGTGGTTTTGATTTGCATTTCTCTGATAATGAGTGATGCTGAGCATTTTTCATGTGTTTGTTAGCCATGGCTCTGTCTTAACTGACATTAATTAACTTCTGTTTTTTAATAAAGCAAAGAAGAAATTCAATAGAAGCATTAAGTAGGTCAAGAGATATAATCTGTGTGAAAGTTGACAAGTCTTGTTATTTTGAGGACTTGTGAAATAGTTTAAGATGGTTTTATGTGATCAACTAGTAGAACAGATACATATTTTCTTATTAAATTCAACTTTTAGAGTATTTTAGTGAAATATTATTGGTTTTATAAAGATAGAATTTTCAATTTTAATGACTCTTCTCCAAATAAATAACTTGCTATTACTTTTAATTTAATAAAACTATAGTATTTCTATGCATATGTTTATATATTTTGAAGAAGGAAATGGCAATCCACTCCAGTGTTCCTGCCTGGGAAATCCCATGGACAGAGAAGCCTGGCACACGATAGTCCATGGGACTGCAAGAATTGGACGCAACTTGGCGACTAAACCACGACCATAAAAAGAGTTCAAATAACCAGTGACGCAGTTATGGTAAAGAATTAATCTTGCCCAGAGGGAGGGCTGGGTCCCAGAAGACCTTGGTTCAGCCCCTGGATTGGGAAGATCCCCTGGAGGAGGAGTGAATGAACGACTAAGCACCAGCACCATCTGGAAGGTAATCTCTGAGCGCTGGAATGTTCTGCCTGATAAGAGTGCCTTTGTTTACCTGGGAGTCTAAGATCATGTCAGACAGTCTTATTCTATCATTGTGATTTACTGAGAGGGCTTTGGCAACCCACTCCAGTGTTCTTGCCTGGAGAATCCTAGGGACGGAGGAGCCTGGTGGGCTGCCGTCTATGGGGTCGCACAGGGTCGGACACAACTGAAGAGACTTAGCAGCAGCAGCAGCACAGAGGGCTTTAAGTTATATGATATCAGTTTGACCTCTGCAGGGGCTAAAAACTAAGGTGGCCAACTGTATCTATGTGACTGAGGCCTGAGAATGACTCTGGCCTCCAAGACTCTAGCGAGTTTCCCTGGCTGGCAATACTTTCTGCATGCTGTCACATGTGGCTGCCAGAACTTAGTACTGGCCACAACTGCACTGGAAGAGGACAACTGGAAACTCCATTTGTGACACTCTCCTGGATTCTGCCCTATGTGCCTCTTCCTGTGGCTCATTTTAACCTATATCCCTTTGTTTTAATAAACCATCATCTGAGTATTAACAACTTCCAGTGAGTTCTGTATGACTTAATGAATTACTGAACCTGAGGGTGGGCTGCTGAGCTCTGCATACAGTTGTAACAAAACTTCTGACTTTCCCATACTCTTTTAATATTTATTTGAACAATATTTCTCAGCACTTCTTTAAAAATAAAACTAGAAAAAGGACTGATGCTAAGTCCCCGCTTATTCTAGCAAAAGTCTTATTTTTCACAAATATATGGATGAAGAGAAAATAAA
Organism: Bos mutus; assembly: GCF_027580195.1. Lineage (NCBI taxonomy): Eukaryota > Metazoa > Chordata > Mammalia > Artiodactyla > Bovidae > Bos > Bos mutus. Next base: position 19,922,628 of record NC_091620.1, on the reverse strand, counting down.
ATCCCATGTTGTTCATTAAAATACACATTTCCAATAAAATTTTACCTGTTTCTATATATCAAAACCTGTATGTTATTTTCATCAGGTATATATTAATAATTGTTAATAGATAATTTGGAATTTAAAAAGTTAACAGAGCCTAAGGTCACTGGCAACTTTTTAAAAAAATTCTAAATTAAAATCTGTATTTTTTGTTGCAGAGATATAATTTGAGTGATCAATAAGAGGTTTTAAAGCATAAAAATGTTACATTAGGAAAACAATTCATTGGAGAAAGAAAAATACAAATATTCAATAGTTTAAAGGCAAAAAAAGAGCCATGTAAAACTTGCAGAAATTTGTATATATATAATATTCATTCATACATGTTTTGTATGTATATACATACATACATATATACACACATACACACACACACACACACACACACACACACACATATATTTTGGCTGCATTGTGCAGATCTTAGTTCCCCAACCAGGGACAGAACCTGTGTCTCGTGCAGTGGGAGCACAGAGTTTTAACCACTGGATGGCCATGGAAGTTCCGAAACTTATAAAAATTAATGAAGAGGTTTTATATTTTTTGAACAAATAATGATGGTAAGTATCGAAATAAAGTATGACTTAGATTTTAATTGGTACATTTAAAAGTTATATAATCACATTTTTTGGAAATGTCAATATAATACACTGAAAATTACATTCTTTACAATGATTTAAACTTTCAAGGGAAGGTCCTTCCCGGATGTAATTTATGGATAGGAAATTAAACTGGCACTTATACTACAAAATCAACAGCTTGGTTTGAAATTCTGGGACTGGTTACTTTCATCCTCAGTCTACACATCTATACTTGCACTCCTGGTATCCCTGCCCTCCATTCACTCCTGTTTTGTTGGAGCACACATCTGCTCATCCTCAATATCACCTCCTGCACTGCCTCAACAGAACTGTGAACTCCCCTGAGAGCACAGCCTGTGTTTTACTCACACAGGCTCTTTGTATACTCTTTGTATCACTCTAAATCCCATACAGTAGGTATCACAAATTTTTTAATCCTCAACATCACCTCCTGCACTGCCTCAACAGAACTGAACTCCCCTGAGAGCAAAGCCTGTGTTTTACTCACACAGGCTCTTTGTATACTCTTTGTATCGCTCTAAATCCCATACAGTAGGTATCACAAATTTTTTAATTAAAATAAACTAGTTTGCATGTTGATAACTTATTGGCTTCCCTGGAGACTCAGTAGTAAAGAATCCACCTGCCAATTCAGGAGACTTAGGTTCGATCTCTGGGTCGCGAAGATCCCCTGGAGGAGATGGCAACCCACTCCAGTATCCTTGCCTGGGAAATGCCATGGACAGAGGAGACTGGCAGGCTATAGTCCATGGGGTCACAAAAGAGTTGGACATGACTTAGCAACTAAACAACAACAACAAGAATATACTTGTTATCATTCCCTGGTAATTGTCATTTCCTGTCTCCTTTAGATCTTGCAGCTTAGAACCCAGCCACCATACTGCGAGAAAGTCCAAGCTTCCTGTGAAAAAGTCCTCATACAAAGACCTATGTTGACAAGAACTGAGGCCCCTGGCCCTTGGCCAAGACTAAGCTTCTGGCTGACAGCTAACTGGTTAACTGGTCATACCTTCTCATGTATGCAAATGAGCTATTTTGGAAGTAGATACTTTACCAGCCAGTGAACTGACCACAGCCAATACCATGTGAAATAGAGATAAACCTTCCACATTGAGAGAAGCCCACACTGCAGATTTATCGTTTAAGTCACTACATTTTAGGTGGTTGGTTATAGAGCAGTAATAACTGGAATTCATGTGAAATATAAACATCTGTTATTTTCTTCTAAGATGACACAGCACTTCTGCTCTGAGAGAAAAAAAAGTCACTATACCTAGCTTAACTGAGCACATTATTAATCCCAATTTAGTAGCGAAGCTGCACTACAAGAGGTAAGAATAGGTTGACTAGACAGCAAAACAGAATGATAAAGACAGGGGAAAGGACAAAGCAATTTCTCAGACTTTTGGCACTTGGGTAAGTGAAATAAAAAGGCATGCTACTCAGCAAAGTCATATAGGGATGGTCATTCCTCAAGGAGTTAAGGGGCTTGTTTAGGAAAGAATCCAATCTTTGTTAACTTTAAGGAATTCTTTAGTTCAATCTCTTATTTTTAATAATAGGGAAAAAAAAAAAAAGATACCTAGACAGCTACAGTGGCCAGGTCATGCAGGTTGTGAGTCCAACATCTGCCATCACATCAGGCTGTTTGACCTGTCCTATCTTGAATTTACAGGCAAAACCTGCCACCTCAGACTTCTGAGGGGTGAGAATATGGGGGGATGGGCCTATATTACACAGTAAAGAAGCAGCTGTACCATCTCCCATGGAAAAAATAAAGATTATTCCTAGATTTTCAAACAGAAGTCCAATCTGAGAGCCATAGAAATTGAAGTATGAGAAAGACAGAAAGAAAAATCAAATCAAGGAGATGGATGCAACACTACCTGGGGTTACTTCACTGAGGATGACTAGAGTATCTGATTCAAAAGAGGGAGTTCCATGAAAAGCGCCTCTTAAAGAAAGCAGACTAGGAAGTAATGAAGTAGAATGGGGATGGTGGGAAGAGAACATAATTCTTTCATATCCTTTTTTCTTCATCAAACACTTGGTTTCAGACTGGCAAATTCCAGAAGGCTCTAACTATACTACCAGAAAGAATTAACTAGTAAAGGCCTTACCCTTCTGTTGGTCACTCACTTCTCTCATGGGAAGTAAGCCCTTGCACAGCATTTATTACACTCCCATGGAGGACAAAGCACCTAAAATGCCAAGAAGTGGATGAGTGTAGAACTCTGGGATGTTTTTTCCGTATTTTGGAGACACTATTACTTATTTCCATAATATAACTTTATTATTTTATTAAAACAAACTTATTCACTGACAAACGGATTTCATCCAGACCTTAGGTTCATAATTTTTTTTATTATTTTTTGTCTCTATGATAAATCAACTAAAACTAAACTAAAATTCCCTCATAATTCATCTAGAAGAACAGCATGGCTAGGAAAACTGAACATGGCACAGGGTATTACACTGGATGGCTGAGTTAATAAGACTGTAAGAGGCAGGGTACATGAAGCTGGTAAATTAGAGACAATCTTGCTCCTCAGAATGCCATCATCGAATCAATCATCTCAGTGATCTAGGATCTGTCACAAGGACAGTAAGTGCAGTGTTTCAATTATGTTCTTTAGCTTCTATTTTAGCCCACTCTGAATCTAAGTTTCATGGAGGCTTAAAAGAATCAGGTCATCAGAAGCCAGGTCATAGATTTCTTTTTAAAACTTAGAGCTATAATTCAACATTTTAAAGCTATGAAGTAGTTAGACCAAACAACAATAAAAAAAAAAAATAGTTTTAGACTGACTTAGGTGGAAATGTAGCCAATTTAAAAAATCCTCAAGATAGAGAATCAAGGCCATTGTTGAGTTAGGGTCATACTTATTAAAAGTACACACAAGCATATGACAATTTAGATTACTTCTCTGATATTACATGATAGTCAAAAATTCTTAGTGAGAAAGCTACCCAGTATCTTTAGAAAGCTTCAGTATTACCAAAAAGATTGACAGTTGAACTGCTGACCAAAAAACTACTAAAGGAAGCATTATACATTAAAAACTATCATTTCATTAGGTTGGGAGGTTATGATCAAACACATACAACATTCATGCTTTTAAAAAGACTCTACACTGGTGACTCTCCGTGTGTGTTAGAAACACCCAGCAAACCCATTAAAATGCTGATGCCCGGATCCCACCCCACTGATTCAGCATCTGCTCCAGCATCTTCATTTTTAAAATAAACTATTCCGGTGATTCACATACAAATCACAGTATAATGTATAAATACTATTTTAATCCCAGTTTATATGGTCAACTATTGTTCTCTAATATATTAACAGTGTAACTGCTGCAATCTCTCTCCACACACACACACACCCACTCTCTTAAAATGCTGAGGTATATGAGGTAACTTCAGTAAAGAAAATTCATTTTTCTTGGCCAGTGTTAAAAGCCTAGGTGAATGGCTGGGATCAAAATTACAAAGAGCTGAAAGAGGCTATGCTGACACTTTGGAAGACAAGGAAGAGAGAGCAGGAGCTTAGGAAGAGAGAAGTAAAAAATCCCCTCCTATTTGAATTCTTCTCACAGAAAAATGAAAGCATGATATAACAGTCCTTTCATTTATCTAGCTTTAAAAATCTAAAAAGTAGGGAGGAATCTTAGTCATTTTAAAAGGACTTGGTATCAAGAAGTTCACAGCTGAGCACCTGCTCAGACCTGCACAGACAGTCTGTGACAGAGTAAAAGGCCTGAGTCCAGATGCTACAGCACTGTGCCAGGGTCACAAGGCAGGAGCCAGAGCCAGCACTGTGTCTCTAGTTTCTAGTCAGCAGAGCAGGAGGTTCACTCCACTACAACACTGAAGTATGGTATTTCAAGGAAAGGTCTTACACGCTGTCATTACTGTCAAAAGTACTGAACAAAAAATTCTAAACCTGGAACCAAGATCAAGAGTTCTATCCTTCATGCTTATCCGGGATCCAAGACTTACTTCTTTGCTACAATGAATTGGAGCCTCTTGACAAATAATAAAATGAACCGCAAGAAATGGTGAATATTTACCTGGTCCCTGTTGTTGATATTTGAATAAGGTAACTGTCCGGTCATCAATTCATACAGAACAATCCCAAATGCATATACATCTGACTGAAAGCTATATGGGTTTTTATCTTGCATTCTGATTACTTCTGGTGCCTGGTAGAACATAAAAAGAAAAATATTCTTGTTTATTATTCACATCAACCAAATAAAGACTGAAAACCAAATTATTATAATTCTCAGAACAATGTTTTTATCATTAAATAACCAGAACAATGTTTTTATCATTAAATAACCTATGTAAAATATGTAATCAATTCTCTTATTTATGGCCAAGGAAAGAAAACTGATTATCAAAGATAAACAAAAAATAAATGCTCTGTAAACTCTGAGAGAAACAGTACTGAGATTCCATATACATTATTAAGATTTAAAAAACTTTAACAGCTACCCTCTTTCTACACAAAATACCATTACTGCCATTTGAATTTTTCCCGTTACTTTTCCTATTAAGAGTGAGTTCCCACTTTCCATTACTGACTCAGGAAAGAAACCCTAGACCTGTCATTATGAGATGTTTGGAAGTAGCATAACCACTACGGTAATCGCCTGAGAATTTAAGTTTTCCCATTGGTACAAATGAATCTCCTCATCTCAGCACACCTTAGACAATCATGGTAAAATTTCAAGACTGATACATTCAAATGCCTTTCCTGTCTCCAAAAGAAGTGTAATTATGCCATGGATGCTTTATTAACAAAACCGAGAGACAGTAGGTAGATTTAATAGAAAATGGTATTAAGATTCTTTTGGCTGCTTCTTCTTGGGCAAAGATACAGACCTAATCATATTTGCTATATTTTCACACATTCCAGTTACTATAGTCTACAACTAGATTCCTTATTAGCCATTTACATGTAATACAACAAATGGTTGATTAAATATTGGCTTTAAAGAGTTCCTTCACCTTGCATCTTCTGGACTGTTTCATCAGGAAGAAATTAGAGAAACTGCAGGGTAACAAGACTTTGTGAAAACATGAGTCTGATACCAAAATCAGGACAAGCTGCAAAAATGGCCCAAAGACCTGGAACAAGATTCCCAGTCAGTGGTCAGGGTAAGGCAGGGCAGACTGTCTTATAAGGAGTGACAGCACTTTCAGTCTTACCTGCAAAACAGAATCACCTAAGCAGCCTTTCACCTCTCAACATCCAGACTACATACTAGCTCAATAATACACCATCAGAGTCTAGGGATGGGAACAGCTTCAACTGCTAGTTTTTATAGCTCCGCAGATGACTTTAATGTCCACCAAGGTTGAGAACCACTGAGGAAAGATGTATGGGAGACCCAGATGCAAGTCAAGGATGGGGTGGCGTCGGGGTGTGGTGAAGGTTACATCTCCTTGGTTTTGTCATGTATTTTCTTGATAACTGTTCTTGGTAGTACAGTGCAAAATAACCCCACACAATTGTGATGTAATGAACAAGCCAGATTATTAAGAGGCTGGTTATGATACAGACATAATTTTCAAAGCCAGGATGCAATTTTGTGAGGAACAGTTGAAGAACTGCCTTCTTGAAATTTAGTTTTACTTCACTGCTGTTGGTAGATGGTTTGATGAAAAGTCATATGTGATCTATTTATAAGAAATGCATGATTTATCCTCAATTAATTTAGTAACATAAAGATTTTCACAAAAGGTTTTCTTATTTAAGATATAAATAAAGATTGAGAATACCACTGTAAATAATTCAGGGACTTACCTAACCTTTGGTTCTGACCAAGTTCTTCTCTCCTAGTCTATGGATGTTCCTATTTATGAAGGCAGGATCAACTCAAAAGGATTTTACTCAACAATTAAGTGTACTACTGACTAATCTCTCGTCTTAAAACTCAGCTTGGTGGAATAAAGGATGAACCCATCTCCCCAGGTATTAACAAAAAAGAAATTAAAAGAAAATATAAAACAATGTATAATAGTCTATAAACTGTATAATCTAAGATTTTTGGAAAAGGACAAACCTGGAGACTGGACTGAGCCTAACTTTCCCACACCAGTTAAAATAAACACACCTTTAAAACATGTATCAACTGTTTCTTTACAATTGTAGATTTTGCAATTTCACCTTCTCGCAGGATACACTGTTATCTTTGTTATAAGGTGTATGACTTAAAGGTGTCTGAGATCCAGATTACAATGATTAATTAGTTTGTTTATAATTATTTATTAAAACAAACATATATTAAAGAAAAATATAGCTAGCTCTAATTACTAAATCCCAGAAAAGGCATTCAAAATCCATTGGTTCAACCCAGTGTTAAAGATGGAAAGACTTGGAGGAGGTCAAGAAACAGGCAGGTTAAGAGTCAAAAGTACGAGAGTGCAGACCTCTGGACTCCAAGTCCAAGGCCAACCCCCTTCCACCTTGCCACTCACTCTAATGCCAGTTATTATAAGAAATCATAGCCAAATTTAACCCCAGGCTTATCTTGACTAATTCAGAATCCTCTTCTTAGAACTGCTACAGATGAGTTCAGGGAATTCAGGCAAATGCAGCTTTGAAAGTCCTTGCAGTTTTGCTTTTTCCAGCAGGTATCCTAAAGTTTTACTGCAGATTCAGTTATTCAAAACTTAAAACTGCACTAACAGTTTTGGAACATCCTGTATTCAACTTGGAGCACAGGTTCTCAAGGATTTTTTGGTCTCAGGATTTTTTCAGTCTTAAAAATTATGGAGGACCCCAAGAAGCATCTGTTTATGTGGATTATACCTATGGATACTGAGCATATTAAAACTTAACTGAGGAACTGTTAAAATATTTATTAAATTATAAAACAACCATTAGCCGTTAAGACAGATTACCCTTTAAAAAAAAATGAAAACTAGATTTTCAAAAACAAAGTTTAGTGAGAAGAACACTACTGCCATTTTTTTTCCTTGCCATGCCACAAGGCATGCAGGATCTTGGTTCCCCGACCAGGGACTGAACCTGTGACCCCTGGAGTAGAAGCATGGAGCCTTAACCACTGGACTGCCAGGGAAGTCCCTGTAGTTCTTTTTGACTGGTTTAACAGCAGCCAGCTACGGTCACATACTCAGTTATGCATTCAATCTGTTGTGATGTGTTGAACAGTATGAAGAAAAAGCTAGTCTCACACAGGACGACCTTGGGAAACCTTGAAGGGTCTTAAGGACCCTCCTGAGAAGAGCTGGCTTAAGAAAAGCCCTATGACCACCCTTTTCACAGCATGCTGAAAGGAACTGAACAAAAGTTTTAGTTCCCTCTTCTTATAATTTCTCTCTCTTCTTTTCCACAAAGCAGAAATAGGAATAAAGAAAGAACAAGGAGCTATGCAGGGCACACAAGGCTGACAGTGTTTAAAATCTACCTTTCATTTTTCTTTTTCTTTTCCCAGCTGCCCATAATTATACCATTCTTTCTAGTCTAAAGAAAGTAACTTTCCAATTTAGGCTTAAATAAGATTGTGAAACAGTCTCTTGTTCTTAAAAGGAGTAGTTCTTTTATTGAAACCTTAATAATGGCTGCAAATCACACCTACTTTTAAATTGCATACTTCTTTTTTGAAACAACATACACAGAACATTCTAAACACAAAATATTTTAGAGAGACAATTCTGAATAAAACTTAAGCAGTGCTTATAAAAGATACATTCTTTTGTTTAAGATATACTGAAGCTGGTTCCATAATATTCTTCCTAAAGATAAAATTAAAATCTATTTATAACAAAATAAGATCAACATTGGTTTTTGTGTATACTGAGAACTATGAGAACACTATAGTTGAAATCTTCAATGACTTTCTAATAACAGCATCTCAGGGGCCAAAAATTTAATTAATGGAGAAATAGCCTCAATTCTTACCATCCACAAAATGGATCCAGACAACTGTTCAAACTGATGGGACCCACTCCATCGAGATTTCACTGTGGCTAGACCAAAATCACCTATTTTTACTGTGAGGTCTTCATGAAGAAAAATATCTGAGGTGTAGTTAAGTAAAGGAAAACAACAGGTCTCATTTTCCTATCAAAGCAAGCATTATGAAGATTTTAGGTATGAGATATAATTTCCACAATTCTTTATTATGATATTCTTTAAAAGGAAGTATAGTACTTCACATTTCCTTTTAGTTAATAAGTATGCTTTAAAAATAGTGTTATTTGAACTGTGTGACCTGCTTTTAGGATTTTTGGTGCCTCAAACATGGTAAGATGAGGTAAGCTGTTTTCCTAAGTTTGTGGGGGACCTTGGGACTTCCCCATTGGATTTTACTAAAAGAGGCCCAAATATCCTTCTGGCACTGCTAGGAAGGCTATAAAGCTCTTCACTGGCATTTAGGCACCTGGCAGATCGGATCTGAATCGGGCTTACGGAGCAAGAAGAAACGTTATGTTTGCCTCATCTCATTGTTATATAATGTAGAGCCGTCAATTACATCTCAACGACCACTGAACAAGATCAGGGCACTGAAAGAAGCTAGTAGATAGCTACCAAACTATGCATGTTATAGTGCTTACACGACATAAGCAATCACAGTCCTATTATCATAAGGACTTAATAGGCTTTTCTTTTTTGCAATGCTTAGCTGTTCAAAAACCAGAAGCAGGTTGGAGTATCATGCACTATTACCCTCCTGTGCAAACCCAGTTATTGATTCCCTTTACAATGTGTTGTTGAACTCAGCATGAAAGCTGGTTTTACATAATGTGAAGATAAAATGCAGGAGAAAAGGTCAGATGTTTTCAAACTTCGCAGACAAGTTCAGGAAGGATACTATTACTCTTGAGGTCTCTGTGGATGATTGACTTGGCGTGTAAGTAACTGAAAAACAAAAGATCATTTTAACCTGAGGAGGGCTAATGACTCTGGCCTCAGTATCTATAGAACACATTTAGGGGTGTAAACAAAGATTTATTTAGAATCATGATACAACTGCAAACTGCACACTGTGATAATCCCTTTATAGAAGAAACAGTAAAATAGACTGCAAGTGAACTGAGGATTTTAGGAACATGTTACTATTATGGTACAACCAAAATCTTTTTTTCTACTGAATGACTTTGCTTTATCTTTTACTGTTTACCAATACAAACCTTCTACTCCAGTCACGCCTATTTATCCAGGTCCTTTAAGTATACCTTGGTATTTAATCCCATCTCTGTGATCAATGCTCCCCTCCCACACCAAATTAGCTTTCATTCTATTCTCCACTGAATCAGACTTATTCCTTAACACTGAATATACGTTCTGACTCCTAAGTGACGTTTTCCCAAGACTCAACCATAAATGAAGTGATCTGTCCCCTGTTCAGTTATTACTGTAACAGTTTGATTCATGTTTTTTTTTTTTTTCCACCTATGTTCACTTTCTATTCAGAATAAAAACTCCATTTGATAAAATAAAACCACTTTTAAATGCTGAATTGTATGTTCGTAAAATACCTTCTTAAAACTAGTGAGGAACTTTCTACTGTAACGGACACAGTGAATCTATTTCAAAGTCGATGATAAATTTAAATCATCTGTTACCCCTAAAAGCTGCCTCAGTGGAGTTTATTGAGGGAAAGAGCTGTGTCTGGTTTATTTCTGTTTATCCCCAGCGCCTAGTAGCGTGCCTGGCATGTGGTAAGCATTCAATACATATACGTTGGATCAACGACAATGAGATAAATATAATGTCCTAGTGAAGGTTATTTTTCTTCATTTAACTGTAAGAAAAACAGATATATAAGACTTCTGAAATCTAACGATGACTATTAGGAAATAAATTTTGCCTTAAAGTAAGACTTTAAAATTCAAATAATATAATCAAAATTATATAATGAACACTGTTTAAAATAAAACATTTGCAAATAATTAACTTAATTATTTATGCTTTCTCATCTTCAATTTCCTCATCCAGAGATCAAGACCTCGAAATTTTTTCTCAGACAAAATTTTTATTTAAAATTACTGCTTATACAAAGCCAATTCCTTCTCCTCCAATTACTCTTACATTATTCTGTTTATTTCCTTCACAGCATTTATCACAATCTGAAATTATCTTGTTGTCATGATTTTTTAGGCTGAGAATTTGATATGCTACATCACACTCACTCTTGCATCAAAAGAAAACATGGTTATCAGTTATAGGCCCTCATATGCTTGAAAAGTTCTGCAGTGACATAGAAAGGTTCAAAAAAGGAGAAAAATGAGTCAATCAAAAGCTGTTCCAAGATGGGGAGACCTTATCCTCATTAGAAAGAAAAGCGGATAGGTCATGATACTGGTGGTGTTTGGGACTTCAGTTAGCTTGTTAGTATTTAGTATACAGAAAAGGTGTGGTCTCTGGAAAGAGGTCCTGTCTCCTTTGAAATTAAAGACAACAACAACAAATGGGTGGTATATATGAAAATAGAGAGGCATGATGAAGTTACAAGATGGGAAGATACAGGTATTCTTGATGGATAGTATCAATCTTTTCAACAAATTTGATACAATGAAATACACCAAGAATAATGTAGATAGAAATGTAACTAGAGGGTTGAAGAGAGAAATTTTCTGACCAGGAAAGTACTAGATAACTAAGAAGATATAAATATAATGGCTGAGCTAGTGATATATAATCGTAAACAGCATAGATCTATTACAGGCCAAGGTTGCATCAGCTGCAACTTGAGCTAATACTACTTTATCCTTGTGGAATCCTTTATCGTTTAGAAATTGCTCTACTAACTTGTATCTCATTTAATAAATCCTCTTTCTGCAACACTTCTGTAACAAAAGCAGCAAAAGAGCAGAAATCCTGGTCTATATAATGGAAGGCTGGAAAGAGGAGAGACTCAAACTCCTCAGCTGGAAAAAAGGGATGAGTATCAAACCTCAATCCCTACTTAATATTCCAGATAAAGGCTGACCCTAAACCATTATTTCCTTAAGAATCAACCAGTTACAATGTAAGATGCCACACCCCACATAACTGGTTGAGGGTAAGGAAGGGAACAAGAATAAACTGACTTTGCTATAGATGATACAAAAGTCTATCCATTATGTAGGACAGTTACACTGGAACTCCTAACCTTTCAAAGATGCTGTAAGTTTATAAAAGTAGTGCTTAGTCACTCAGTCATGTCGGACTCTTTGTGACCCCATGGACTGTAGCCTGCCAGGCTCCTCTGTCCATGGAATTCTCCAGGCAAGAATACTGGAGTGGGTTGCCATGCCCTCCTCCAGGGGTCTTCCCAGCCCAGGGATCAAACTCAGGTCTCCCCCGTTACAGGCAGATTCTTTACTGTCTGAGCCACCAAGGAAGTCCATAAAAGTACCAGGAAAGAAAAAACATGTTATAAACTAAATGAATATCATGCTCTTGATAGGTTTCTGTTAGGAGTCTCCTTCCATGAAGAAAAGTATCCACCTACAGAATCAATTTAACCTTAAGAAGCTGGCGCATCAGCTAGTAAAATTTGTTCTCTATGCTGTTTCTTTCAAGGTCTTATGCAAGATTCGATTTTTCAGCATTCTTTTAAGACCATACTATGATGCGCTGACATCAAACTAAAAAGCTTCTACACAACATAGGAAACTACCACCAAGATGAAAAAGCAACCTATCAAAGGGGAGAAAGTATCTGCAAATCATGCATCTATAGGGGATATCAAAAATAAAAAGAACTCACATCTCAGTAACCAAAAACTCAATCAAGTTTTAAAAATAGACATTTCCCAAAGAAGATATACAGATGGGCCAACAGGCACATACATGAAAAGGTGTTCAACACCACTAATTACCAGGGAAATGCAAACCAAAACCACAACAAAATATCATCTCTTATCTGTTAGAATGGCCATTATCGAAAAAGTAAGAAATGCAAGTGTTGGTGAGTAGATAAAGGGAATCCTTATGTACTGTTGGTGGGACTGTAAATTGGTACAGCTGCTATGGAAAACAGAATGGAGGTTCCACAAAAAGTTAGACACAGAATTACCAAATGATCTAACACTCCCACTTTGGGGTATATATATATCAAAAAAATTTAACTCAGGATCTCAAGACACTTGCACCCTCATGTTCACTGCAGCATTATTCACAGCAACCAAGACATGGAAACAACTTAAGTGTCCATCAATGGATAAAGAAAATGTTAACACACACACACACACACATACACACAGCAATAGTATTCAGCCATAAAAAATGAGGATATCCAGCCATTTATGACAACATGGATGGATCTTGACCTCATTATGCTAAGTGAAACAGGTTGCATGATGTCACTGACTTTTGGACTCTCAAAAAACAGAAAAAGCAAAACAAAACCCAAATTCCTTTCATCTTCCTTATGGTGGGAAAAAATGTTTATTAAATCAGCCACTGTTATTATGGCAGCTACAGTTACTCTACTGACTCCTATCAAAATTATATTCAACTACAGCCCTAGAGATTTGTTGTTCTTGCATGGCTCCTACAAAACCATTTCCCTTATCCAAAATTTGTGTACTTCTCTTTTTTGGACTTGAATAAGATTTCTTATTTTGCACACATGGCCTCTGTGTGCTTAGCTGCTCAGTCGTGTCTGACTCTCTGTGATCCTATGGACTGTTATCTGCCAAGCTCCTCTGTCCATGGGGATTCTCCATGTAAGAATACTGGAATGGGTTGCTATGCCCTTCTCCAGGGGATCTAGCCAACCCAGTGACTAAACCCAGGTCTCTGGCATCGCAGGCAGATTCTTTACTGTCTGAGTCACCAGGGAAGTCCTGAGATGTGGCCTGTAATTGCAGCTTATTAAAGTTCTAGTTTTCACTAAAAAATCAGTTTGCTGCTGCTGCTAAGTCGCTTCAGTCGTGTCCGACTCTGTGCGATCCCATAGATGGCAGCCCACCAGGCTCCCCTGTCCCTGGGATTCTCCAGGCAAGAACACTGGAGTGGGTTGCCATTTCCTTCTCCAACGCATGAAAGTGAAAAGTGAAAGTGAAGTCGATCAATCGTGTCCGATTCTCAGCGACCCCATGGACTGCAGCCTACCAGGCTCCTCTGTCCATGGGATTTTCCAGGCAAGAGTACTGGAGTGGGGTGCCAAAAAATCAGTTTATCAGCATGCTAATGATGCCTTCATCTAAGTAATGTGTAAATATATGCTAGTCATATTCAAGAGAAGAGTGAGGACAAAACTCTCCTAGCATAAGAGCTTCAGGTATGATAATTATACGATTATGAACCTAGTTAAATTCTTCATGTGTGTTACACATCTCTATTTTATCCTCAAGAATATCATGAGAGATTTCAGTCAAATACTTTGCTGAGATTCAAATACTTGTGCCTACACCATCTGCCCAAATTATCAGTCTAATCTATTTATAAAAGCCTCAAGTGTCTCTCACTCATTTGCTGCTGTTTTCATATACTTTCAGCTATTTCTAAAATCAAGCAACTGACCTACACACACATTAGCATTTCTGTCCTCTTTCATCTAATGCTGCACAATTTGAAATAAGTTCATCAGTCTTTCTTTCTTCTTCACACAGCAAGATGAATCTCTCCTCTGACACCAACAGAGAATTGTCAGCAGTTGATTGGACTGGAATGTGTGATGGTGGTGACAAGGTGTTATTTTATCCAAATAGAATTTCAAATCCCAGTCTCCATTCTACTTTGATGTTTTCCTTATCCCTCATAATCAATGTGGAAGGTGAGCAAGACTTCAGGGAATGCCATCCTGCCAGTCTTATGTAGTTAGTAATCATTTACCATGATTACTAGGATGGAAGTCCCTAAAGTAAGTGGAGATCACACATTTTTCTGTTGCACTCTACAGTGGCCTAAACTCAATCTTTACTTAGATTTTTCAGTTTCTCTCACTTGAAAAATCTAATTTACGGAGAGGTGTAACCAGTATACAACACAAAATGTACCCATTTACTATGTACAGTTTAAAGAGTTTTTAGCAGACACATAAAGTATACTTGTCTAAAGACCAACCATAATGAAGGTGAAGAATATCCATCACCCCTAAAGTTTCTTCATACATTTCTACAATTAACGGTACCTCCCTAGGCTCAGGCAACCATTGATAATGATTTCCATTACTAGCAATTAGCTTTACCTTTCCTAGAATTTCACATAAACAAAATCATTTGGCTTCTTTTGCTCAGCATGATTTGGAGACTCACACCCTGGCTGCATACAGTATTACAGTGGATAGACATACTATAACTTAACCAGTTAGTTGTCAGACATTTGGGTTGTTGTGTTTTTTGGCAATTATGAATAAGATACTATCTATATACATTCATGCAAACATTCATATATGAGTTTTTGTTGCCGACTTGTTTTCATCTCTTTTGGGAAGTCAGTGAGATTAGAATTGCTCATATGGTTAATTTTAATTTGAAAAGAACTTGCCAAAGTGGTTGTACCATTTAAGATCCTTACCAGCAACCTGTTAGAGCTCTGGTTACTCTGCATCCTTGCAAATATTGGTATTGTTGGCTCTGATTAGAAGCATTCTAGCGGATGTGTAGTGCTACCCTGTCTATCTTTAATGTCTAACACGTTGAGGATCTTTGCATGTGCTTATTTGCCATTCTTTCATCTTCTTTAATAAAGTACTCCAATCTTTTGCCCATTTTTTCATTGGGTAGTTTTTCTTATAACTAAATTGTAAGAGTTTTTCATATGCTTTGGATATAATTCTTTTACCAGATAATGTGTCCTGCAAACATTATCTTCAAGTCTATGGCTTGTCTTTTCATTTTCTTAAGTGCCTTTTGAAAAGCAGAAGTTTTAAATTCTGATGAAGTCTAATTTATTAATTTTTTCTTTTATGGTTCTTAATTTTTGTGTCATAAGAAATCTTTACCTACATTTTTGCGTCATAAGAAATCTTTAGGCTACAGTGATTTTCTCCTTTGTTTCTTCTAGAGGTTTTAGATGTTCAGCTTTTAGTCTTAGGCCTTTGATCCATTTTGAATGAATATTCACATTTTGTGCCAGAAAAGGGCTAGTTATTTATCCTATTTGGATATACAGTTGTTCCGGTAACATTTTGTTTGTTTTAAAATATTTATATATTTGGCTGTGCCGGGTCTTAGTTACATGGGATCTTTGCTTTTCCTTGTGCATGAGTTGTGGCATGCGTCTTCTTTGGTAGTGGCAGGTAGGATGTAATTCGCTGACCAGGGATGGAACACAGGCCCCCCTGCATGGGGAGCGAGGAGGCTTAGTCATCAGAGAAGTCCCAGGATGAAGATTTTGTGAAAATGGGCTCTAGGGGGCCAGTTCTGGGAAAAGTGGATTGCAGAGAGGGAGCTTCTGAAGGAGGGCGATGCAGGGGTCGTGGACTCTGAGGAGAGGAAGATTCTGGGGAGAATAGGCGGGGGTGCGGGGGAACAGGGGGCCCTGAGTGGAGGGAGATTCAGGCAAAGAGGGGGTGTAAGGTGAGAGCTCTGACGAGGGGGATTTGGGAGTGGCCCTCTGTGAGAATTTGGGGAGGAGGAGACTGAAAGGAAGGAAGTTTTGGTGAAAGCTAGATTCTAGGGAAGGGGGCTTTAAGAGGAAAAGGACTCTGGGAGAGGATAAGGAGGTGGGTTCCAAAAGGTAGGGGGATTCTGAATCCTGCCAGAATTCTCAGAGAGGAATTCTAGAAGAGAAGACGACTGCTGATGGTGAAGCTGTAAGACAAACCTCCTCCAAGAGGGCTGAGAATCAATCTCCAGTAACATTTTTTGAAAGGACTATCCTTTCTTAATGAATTGCCCTGGCATCTTGGTGTTTAAAAAAAAAAAAAATTTACTGATCACAGACATAATAGATATATGTCTAGACTTTCTTTCCTGTTTTGAGTCACACATCTGTCATTAATTACACTGTCTTGATTACTGTGGCGGCTTATAGAAAGTTTTGAATCTCACATTAAATGTCCTTCAACTTTGTTCTTTTTCAAAACTGTCTGAGTGACTAAAACTGACTATTCTTGCCACTGTATTTCCATATATGTTTTAGGATCAACTTGTGAATTTATACCAAAATCCTGCTGAGACTTCAATTTGGAAAAAATAGACATCTTAATAATACTGAGTTTTCTAGTCCATGAATATGATATCTGCATGTCCTGTTTCCCGGCTGGGACTTACATTAGAGAGGGTATAATCTCTCTTTGGAAAATACTCTCATCATAATTTAAGTACACCACTGGCCTGAAGAGACCAAGTGAGAGTGTACTGTAAATACGGAATATGATGATATTGACGGAATAGCAAAAACTATGCTATTCTTAGAATAGCATTCATAAGCTCAAATACACAAATTCAGAAGTATGGTATTTGTTTATTTATAAGAGCAAGACAGTTAAATGTGGGAAATGATAGGTACTTCAACCATTGTTGCTGGAACAATTGGATATCCATATAAGGAAAAAAAAAATCTTCAATCCTTACTTCATACTAATTTGAAGCAGGTGGAAGAACTAAAACTAAAAGCAAAAATTGTAAAACTTCTATTAAAAAACCAAATAATTACTATCACCCTCCTGTACATATAAAGCATTTTCAAGTTCTCAGGATATTTTTACATCATTTGATTTTATAACCTTTGCGTTTCTTTGTGAGGCAAGCAAAAGGGCAATAAGGCCACTTACGCTGATGGGAAAACTAGAGCCCAGAGGATCTAAGTGCCGTGACCAGAAAGGCGTAGAGGAAAGGACATGGGTTGTGAATGTGCAGATCTGGCTCTGAGATCCAACTGTATCACTCATTAGCCGTATGACCTTGGGTACATGACATAATTCCTGAAGCTCTGGATTTCTAACGTGTAAAATGGAGATAACGTTTACCTTCTTAGGTTCTTTCTTTCATTTATTTAACACATATTTATTGAAAGCCCACTCTGTGCTAAGCAACAACTGTTCTAAGTCTTGGAAATTAAGCAGAAAATCCCTACCCTAAAGGGGCTTGCATTGTAGTACAGAAGATATAAAAAAGATGCAAAAAAGTAGGTGGGAGAGAGAAAATGCTGAGTTTCAGGGGGTTGTAATTTCAGGCCAGGGAAGGTCTCTTTTCAAAGGACAGCTTGAGTAAAGATTCAAAGGAGGACAGAGAGTCATACAGATATGGGATAAGAACACAGCAGGCAGAGGGACGAGCAAGGGCAAAACCCCACGGCAGCTGTGTGCTTCCTGCATTCTACGAATAGCAAAGCAACCTGGCTTGGATGAGAAAACAAGAGGCAGAAGAGCAGTAATGAGCTGAGAGAGGGAGTAGAATAGGCAGTGCGGGAGGGAGGTGGTGGTGGTGACCTTCTAAGAACTATTGTGTAAGTACTCTGGCTTCCTTTCTGTATGAAATGTGAAGACACTGGAGGAGCAGAAGAGCAACATAATCTGACTGAAGTCTTCAAAGGACTACTAAATTGAGAATACAATGAAGGTGGGTAAGGGTGGAAGTAAGGCACTCACCCAGGCAAGAGGTAACTGTGGTCTGAATCAGGGTAACAGCAGAATAGGTGATGAGAAGCTGTGAGATTCTTGCTGCGGTTCAGTCGCTAAGTCATGTCTGACTCTTTACGACCTCATGGATGGACTGCAGCACACCAGGCTTCTTTGCCCTTTACCATCTCCTGGAGTTTGCTCAGATTCATGTCCATTGAGTCAGTGATGCTATCTAACCACCTCATCCTGTCAACCCCTCTCCTCCTGCCTTCAGTATTTCCCAGCATCAAGGTCTTTACCAATGAGTCAGCTCTTTGCA
The DNA here is from genome assembly GCF_027580195.1 of Bos mutus. Lineage (NCBI taxonomy): Eukaryota > Metazoa > Chordata > Mammalia > Artiodactyla > Bovidae > Bos > Bos mutus. The sequence goes on along the minus strand of NC_091620.1, from coordinate 19,904,189 downwards.
TCAGGTGACCAAAGTACTGGAGCTTCAGCATCAGTCCTTGCAATGAATATTTAGGGTTGATTTCCTTTAGGATTGACTGGTTTGGTTTCCTTGCAGTTCAAAGGACTCTCAAGAGTCTTCTCCAACACCACAACTCAAAGGCATCAATTCTTCAGCACTCAGTCTTCTTTATGGTCCAGTTCTCACATCCATACATGACATGAAAAACCATAGCTTTGATTATACGGATGTCTGTCAGCAAAGTGTTGTCTTCACTTTTTAATATACTGTCTAGGTTTGTCATAGCTTTCCTTCCAAGGAACGTCTTTTAAATTTCATGGCTGCAGTCACAGTCCACGGTGATTCTGGAGCCCAAGGAAATAAAGTCTGTCACTGTTTCCATTGTTTCCCCATCTATTTGCCATGGAGTGATGGGACCAGATGCCATGATCTTACTTACTGTTTTCTTTTTATGTTGAGTTTTAAGCTTTTTCACTCTCTTCTTCCACCCTCATCAAGAGACTCTTTAATTATTCTTCTCTTTCTGCCATTAGAGTAAGATCCTAGATATACTTTAAAGACAAAGATAACTGGAGCTGATTAATAGATTGGTAGTATGGTATAAGAAAAAGAAAGACATCAAAGACTAGAAACAAAATGTCAGATACAAGCAGCCTAAGAAGAGAGCTGCCAGTCACTGCAATGAAAAGACTGCAGAAGGGCAGCTTGAGGAAAAAGATCAGGACCTCAGAATCAGATATATTACATCTGAGATGTCCACTGGACAATCAAGAGATGTTAAGCACAGTTACATATGACAGTCTGGAGTTCTGACGAAATGAATTAGCTGGAGACTGCCACAGAAATGGAAATTAAATGGTATTTTAAGTCATGAAACTTGATGAGATTACCAAAGGACTATTTCAATATTTAGAGAGGTTAAGGAGTTGAAGAACTAGCTGAGAAGGAACAGATAGTAAGGAGAAGGAAAATTAGGAGAATATAAAGTAATGCTTCTCAAACTTTAGAATGATTAATGATTAGAATCACTCAGGGATCTTAAAATGCAGCCTTCAATTCAGTAGATATGAGGTGGTGGTTAAAATTCAGCTTTTCTAAAAGGCTCCCAGGTGGTAGAGTTTAAGGGATTAAGAAGACGTTTCATGAAGAAGAGTGTGATCAACTGCATTATATACTTCTGATGGTTGAGGACTGAGTATTTAACCACTGGATCTAGCAACATGGTAACTATCTTATTAAGAGATATTTCAGTGAAGTGTCAGGGGCAAAAGCCTGACTGGAATGGGGTCCAAGAAAATCGGGAAGGGAAGAATTTAGAGAGTGAGTAAGGACAACTCAGTTGAGAAGTTTTACTATAAAAGAAAGAAGAGGAACGGAATGATAGTTTGAGATGGAAGTGGGGTCAAGAAAAGGACTCCCACAACTTCTTTATTATGAAAACTTTTATGCATGAAAATGCAGAAAAATCAAAGAATAGCATAATATCCTGTGACTTGCACCTAGGTTTAACAATTGTCAATATTCTTCCAAATGTACATAAGAAAGATATTTTAAAACACAAGAAAATCCAGTAAAAAAGGAAAATCTGATGTTGAACAGGAGAGCGCTACTCAAAAGATGTCAGTCTGTAGGAGAAAGGGGATGGTATGCATGCACAAAATGAAAGGACTGGCTTTTCCTCTTAATGATGAGACAGAAAAATTGAGTATGAATGTAAGTAGGTAGGAAGATACTGTGGTGGGTGTTTCTAATACTTAATAAAATGGCAAGTGAGGTTATCAGCTGACAGTTCTTAGAGAAGAGATATTGGAGGACTGAGGATAAAAGAAATACAACGGGGTCTACGAGAGGGGAAGAGTAAAAACCCAGGGAGTGGAAGTATGATGGCTGCATGGCATCCAGGGCCCATTTAGATGGTGAAAGGACTAACTAAACTGAAGAAGCAGAACAGTGAAGAGGTCAAGGAAATACACTCTGGAGCCAAAGTGCTTGCGGCAAGTCACCTGGCCTCTTAAACTGTAGTTTCTCCACCAGTAAATAAATACAGGTTAATAACAGTATCTACCTGCAGGGTGGAAAAGACCGTGATGCTGGGAAAAACTGAAGACAGAAGGAGAAGGGGGTAGCAGAGGATGAGATGGTTGGATGGCATTACTGACTCAACAGACATAAGTTTGAGCAAACTCAGGGAGATAGTGAAGGGCAGGGAAGCCTGGCATGCTGCAGTCTATGGGGTTGCAAAGAGTTAGACACGACATTGCGACTGAACAACAGGGTTGCTAAGGATTAAATGAGATAGTATATATAAAGTACACAGAACAGCACTTGGAACAAATATTATGTAACTGCTAAATGTATCACTGTATATAAAAAACCCCACAAAACATACTTGGAAATGGCAACCCACTCCAGTATTCATGCCTGGAAAATCCCATGGACCAAGGAGCCTGGTGGGCTACAGTCCATGGGGTCGCAAAGAGTCGGACACAACTGAGCAACTTTACTTACTCATTCACTCACTAGTAGTAGCAGAGATGGAGTTAGAACATAATATTTATTGATCGGTAAAGACATCTAAAATAAGAGCAAGTAAAATAAAAGTAAAACCAGTGTGATTCTGTATTTAAAACAACAAACCACTGTATACAGTATTAAAATACAGAATTCTGAAAAGATACACAATACTACATATCTGAACATTAACAGTAATTCTCTCTCAGTAGAGTACTGGTGCTTACTTATGCTTACATTTTCTAAGTTTTCTATAGTGATTATGCATTTCCTTATAATACTTTATATTTTGAAATTAAGAAAAACTGCAACAAAGGCTAATTGTAGAAACCACTTTTCCTCACTACACTTAATGCTTTTAAATTTTTACACATTTGCCTCCTGCCTTTTTAAAAAAATTACACTTGTAAGAAAGTTGTGAAAATAAAACACAACTGTAGAATCTTAAATAAAAAGACGGAAACCACATGAATTTTACGTAGGTAAAACTAAAGCCTCTGTCCTTGATAAGCCATCCCCATCTGAGACTCTTTTTGCCATCCTGGAGATAACTACTACTGACTGAGCTCCTTCTAAGTTTTGTTTACTATTTGTACATATATATACATAAGATTTAAAAATATATGCAATGTTTTGTTTTTACAATTTTAAGTGGTCTCATGCTGCAGCTTGCTTTTCTCATTTGACATACTTTAAAGCTGATGTTGAAACATATATTATTCATTTGTGCTATATATTCTTTCCCTGCACATATGTGCCAATACTTTATTTATGCAGTCCTCTAGTGATGAGCATTTATGTTTCCAAATTTTCACTAGTAGATATTTTTCTGTAGTATATCTCCTTCAATATACCTCTCTTGGAACAAAAGCTGGTTGTTTCTTGGGTGTAGACCAAACACTTTAATAGATCCTTCCAAGTTATCCCCAGGGTGGTTGGCTGCATCAGGAGTGTCCCAGTGAGCAATCCCCCTAATCTTTATCAATACTTAATCTCGCCAGAATTTGGGCATTTTAGCAATTCTAGTAGGTAAAAAACAGTACTTCTTTCAATCTGCATTTTTTGTGATTATCAGCATCCTCCTCTCAATTACTATTTTTATCTGCCAGAAAATAACATTTACTATAATTAAATATTCTTCGATCAACCAGAATTATTTTCAGTCATTAATACATGTTTACCATCTTCTCAGCTTCAATTCATCCTTCTATCTTTCTTTTAACTAGGCTTACCTATGAATAAAAAGAAGCATACACTTCATTATTGGTTTTAAAGTAAATTGTAAGAATTTATCCTCAAATTATTTTTAATCACCTTACAATCAGAATATATCACTCCTGTGAGAACAACAGATTGCAACTTTTTCTGTGTGCCTCCCTGAGTAAACATTTAGTAAATTTTCTAATAATGCTACATTTAAAATTATACAGTAAGTATTAGACTGAAATGAAAAGCCCTGAAAAGAAATAGCACAACAGACCGACAATTCCTGGAATTTCTTTGTAATGTTATTCTTTAAATACCTTGGCCCTTTGGCAGAATCAATGACTGTCAGGTGAGAAGATGATAAACATATACTATATGAATCCTGATTCCTAAGAATGAATTTAATTATCTGCCACTAGAATAGCTCTGCTCTCTTAAAGTAAACCTAGGAATCAGAAATGATCTTTTGCTGAAGAGAGAAGACAGTCACACAGGAAAAACGTCACTCATCTACTGTTGGCTTATATTTTGTAATCCAATAAAGGGGACACATTTCAAAGTCCCAATAATTCAATCTTCCTAATTCCTAAAGGTTTTATCTAGGAATGGCTGCAACCCCAGTACTTTAATAGTGAGACAGCATGCTCTTATTCTGCTTATATCCTGGAACTTTAGAATCAGTTTTGGAAAGTAGTCAGAAAAGATCATTTTGAACAGTCTCCAGAAATCATTCAGGGCCAGACTAGTTTGAAATGAGGGCTGTGTAAAGGCCATTACTAAGCAACTATTTAAATAGTCTACAGATCTACTTGTCAGCTACAACTAACTTGTTCTGTACTTGATGAAAAGATGGTGAAGGACAATGGAGGAGGAACCTGACATCTAAAAGTTTAAATAATTGGAAGGAATGTAATTTCCAGCTGACTATAAATATCAGCATTTTAACATTTTTACATTGTTATATGAATGTTCCTTATAAAGCATCTGTCCTTATTTCACAGAATATCTTTTATCTCTGAGGAAACTGATAAACAGTTTTTTTTGCAGGGGTTGGTGGGGAGAGGTTAGTCCTTCTCCTTGAACTGTGTTTGTTTATTCCTAGTTTCCTTTCCCCCATTTGTTCTCTGTCACTGGCCTAAGAGACCTTCCCTCTGATGTCTGGTAATTGAGAGATAATTTGTCTTTACCCAGACTAAGTGAGACTAAAAGACAGTCTGAAAGCTTGGAGCATACAAATTGAATTCTTGTTCTGAACTCCCATGTACTCCCATCTAGATGGAATTCCTAATATCACTATCTTTGTGTCTCTATTCTTGGCTGGTAGATTCCTCAAACAAGAGTCTTCCAATCTCCTGCCTGAAGGGGAAGGTTTGGCTGCCAGCCTTCTGGGAAACAAATGAAGAGAGAGCACTAGGGAACTCTCCATTCATCACTTAGTAGGCAGTCACCCGACCCCACCCCCCACCCCCACACCCCATTTTCCCTGTGTCTTGAGTCCAGAAACTTTCTCTCCTCTCTAGAGAATATGTTTCCAGTGTCCTGCCAGGGTAGGAATCGGGTGTCCATCCAGTGGCATAGAGCATGAGAAGGCATCCAGAGAAACATTTCAGATAGGCCTTTTCATTTATGTACTTTTCCTCCTCCAGAAATAATTCACCCTCCCAGTTCTTGAGACTTGAGGATTCTGTGGTACAAATCAGGTTGGCTTCTATTTTTCCACACCCAGTTAATAATTTAGTTTTTTTGGGTGCACTATGTCTATTATTACTTCTTCATCTGCTTTCTAGCTTCTAAAATATTACTGCTATTCTTTTTTTCCTCTCCATCATTATATGTTCATGCTTAAAAACAACTTTCATTATTATAGTTTTGGTGGCATCTCAAGGAAACAAAAATGGGTCACCTTAACCTGAAAGCCACATAGCCACTTTAATAAGAGGACTTTCAATCTGCCAAAGCCTTCAGGAACTAAAGATGTGTTGGAACATTTAACCAGTTGCATATATTGTCTTATAAAAACTAAAAGGAAAAAAAGGAATTGTATCTTCTTTGGTTAAATTTAAGCTGGCAATAAAAAATATAATCTGTTAGAAGGCTTATATTTTATAATTAATATTTTTCAGCTATTAAGATAAAGGATAAACTAATGGGATGATTTACATTCACAGCCAGATACACTCATCATATAGTTAAGTTACTTCAAAATGCAAACAAAGTATTTCAGAGTAAACACATAGACTGTAAAGGTTTATACTTACAGATCCCAAACTGTAAAGTAAAGGGAAAATACTGCCTCTTAACTATATCCCAGACCACAGAACAATTCCAATTGGACAGTGTTTTTCTCTACCTCCACTTCTTACCTTAATCAACACTGCACTTCACTGCCCAGTCACTGTTTCTAAAACAATATTTAATACTATTCTCTGCTGCCTCTGTGTATAGCAAAAGCCTTTTCCTCTGTGTTAATCTTTGATTATGTCTTTGACTGTTTTTCCTTTTCTTGACATTTCTCACTTTTGATACAACAAGGATGTGGCTGCTCTCTCTTCTGGAAGGTAAACCTATCAATAATTATGCTGTTGTGTGTAATCATGGTTTCATTTAAAAATTTTTGTCTTATGTATCTATCATAGCTCAGGCCTTGTTTCAGGCATTAGAGACAAAACAAAGAGCACAACAATAAACCCCTGCTCTCATATAGCTTGTATTCTAGTGGGGATGACAGACAATAAACAAATGTTATATGGAGTTGGGTGTTAAAAACAAAAACAGCGTGGGGCATAGGGTGACAGAGCGGGGTAGGAATGTTTTAGTTATACAAGGTGATCACTGGAAGGCTTCCTTGAAAAGGCAACATTGGAACAGAGACATAAGGGAGAAGCTCTATGAATACCTGGTGGTGGGAGTACTTATCCTAAAAAGAAAATAACAAGTACAAAGGCCCTGAGCAAAGAGCATACTTGGCCTGCTGAAGAAGCAGCAAAGAGACTGGTGGGGTAAAAGCAGAACGAGATTTGTTTCTCTTTCAATGTTTACCATTGTGGCCACAGTTTACTCTTTGCAAGATTTTAATATAACCTTTCAGATTTGAACAGATTCAGAGTCAGAGGTGGGGCTGTTTTAGTCTACTGGAAAAGTGGGAATGTTACTGAATAAAGTAATAAGTTGCTGCAATAAGGACTTTGGCTGAATACAGACTTATAAACAATCTAAATTACAAATATACTGCCTAGTTTTCTGACAGAAAGGGTAGGACAGTGGGAAGATTTAAGAGCTAGATCAGGTTTTGAGTCCTGGTTCTATGCTTATTTGCTATAAATGACCCTGAGTCAGAGTTTTAGGTATTAATACATGTATACTCTTTTACTGTTTTATTCTAATTTTATAATGCAAAAGTGGTATAGTAGTTATGGGGAAAGAATAATGGTTGGGAGCCAAAAATTTTGAGTTAAATATCTTTGCTGCTGTTTATTAAATGTGAAGTCTAGACAAGTCATTTAGAAGCCTCAGTTTCTTTGTCTGTAAACATAAAATATGTACTTCATAATTTTATAAAAATTAAATGACATGATGACTATGTACGTGAAAATCATCTGTATACTATAAAATGTTAAACTGACTCAATATACATGCATATTTTTAAACTACATATGGGACCTTCAAAATTGTATTTAACTCACTTAAATTTTTTCATCTAAGTGCTTTCAAAATATATTTAATTTTACCTTTTGATTTATTTACTGTTTATTTGCACTTTATGCAAAATCTATCCTTGGTAGTCAATTTCTTACTTTGGCCTATGATAAATTTTATAAAGTAATTTTTTTATCTTTTAAATTACAAAGTAAAATTCAATGAACTAGTCAACTTGAAATCCTCAAAAAGGATCAAAATGCAGACTTTCACTTTTACTTTATTTTTACTATATTTTACACAGATGATTATTTTGCAATAGAAAATAGGGGCACATGGAGAAAATAACTTGAAAGGATAATTAACAATCATTTTATATACTTCAGTAACTGTTAATGACTTTTCAGTGGATTTATTTTTGCAGGGGCACCGGGGGACTATTTTTATCTTTTGATCCCTCACTGCTTAGCGAAATTATAGTATAGTAAACATAAATTCACAGTCACATATATATTATCAAATATTTGATATATGTTTTGAAGACTGTACTAGAGACAGACTATTCTATTTCTTAATATCATATAGCTAGCCATTAGTTAAAAGTGCCTATATGATGCTGGAGAGTAACTGGGAATTTAAGTCAAAAGAATAATAGCTGAAACCTTTAAAACATCCTCAGTGGTCTTCAAAATTTACATGAGATTTAACAGAATGGAACTTACTCCATGCCCTGTGCAGTCTGCCGTGCAATATCTATAAGTTTGATCATCTCGAATTTGGTCTCAATGATGTGGAGATGATGATATAAACTGGAGCCCTCACACCACTGGGTAACAATAGCCAGTTGTGGCTTTGTTGAATAACCCATGAAGAGGAGGATATTCACATGTCGCGTTTTCCTGTAAAAAGAAACATAACAGGAAATAGTAAATGTTGATACACTTTAGCAAATGTTAAAAAAAAAACAAAACACAAAACCAGGGCCAAAGCACTCTACTTGTCAATAAGATGCTGTCAGAAAAAGGTATTTTTTAGCAAGGCAGCAGCAGGATAAATTTAGATGAGACTTTAGGAATTATCTAGTCTAACACCCTAACTTTTTCATAAATGTCTTTTTCAGTGTACCTCATAGATAGGCAACTAGATACTATTTAAATACCTTTAATTATGGGACATTCATCACTGAGACTGTAGCCTGTTCCCACTATTCTTTTTTTCTTTTTCTTTTTTTTGGCTACATCTTGCGGCATGTGGAATTCATGTTCCACAACCGGGGAATCTGAAGTTCCTTCACCAGGGATGGAATCTGTGCCCTTGCAGTGGAAGTGTGGAATAATAGCCACTGGACACCAGGGAAGTCCCCTCTTCTTTTCTTTCTTCCCTTTAAAGTAGTTCATACTAGAAAAACATTTTCCTGTAACTTTCATCACTGGCTTCTCTGTTCTACTCTCTAGAATAAAACAGAGCAAGTTTATACCCTTTTGAACATAATAGCCTCCTATGGACCTATCATCTCAGTACTGTTGACAATTTTCTCCCTAAGTTATAGTTCCAGAATCCTCCGCATCTAAGTTCTCCTTGCCTGGACATACCCTAGTTTGCTCATTTCCCTCAAGTTCCAGGTTTGATACAATCTCTAAGTGTGTTTTGATAACCTTAGAATTTTGAGAGCAGTATTCCCGTAAGAAGAAGCACCACTTTTCATGATCCGAACACTGTTTCCATTAATTCACTCTAGGATTAATATTTTTATCAGCTGTACCATATAATATTGCATACCACTTAAAAGAAAACAGTCAAAGACAAAATATACTCAGAAAGACTTTGTTTTGTCCATTTTGAGTAAATCTGTGAAGCTAACAGGAGCTGTCACTGGAAAACACAAGTTGATCAAGGTAACTTCTCTGGAAAACATGATTCACACAAGCTTACCTGAGTACTCCTACTTCATTTTTGAAGGCCTGTAACTGCTGAGGTGTGGGTGCTGTCACATTCAACATTTTCACTGCCACATCACCTAAAAGGTAATTGCCATTCCAAATGTCATTCCAATCTTTAATTAAAATTTAAAAACATAAAAAACTCTATGGTATTTTCACAAATTACCAGAGCATTAAAACCATACCATTGCAAAACTGCAAATAAATTATACCTTAACTACCTAAACGGCATTAATTTTCAAAAGATAAAAACTAAAAATGACACTCCTATACTAGTATTTTAAAATACCAATCCCTGTTCTCCCCTCCCTCAAAAACAACCAGCCTATCTCATTTTTCCCTTGGAAATTTAGTTTAACCAATTAAATACCCATGATATTTTCCTAGCTATTTAGCAAAACTAAATTAGATGCATTCACTAACTGAATGTTAAAACTGTAGATGACAGGCAGAACGAAACTTTGCGGAAATAGAAAACTGCAAACTTCTTTATCAGAGTATTTAACACTTCCTTCAAATCCATGGATCACTTATTGCTTTTACTTAGAAAAATTATTTTAAAAAAAACTTTATATGAAACAGGTAGAATTCTTACACATTGCCAAAAGGTGTATAAATTGGTACAACCACACAAAACACTGTGTTGATATCTACTTCAGTTCAGATCAGTCGCTTAGTTGTGTCCGACTCTTTGCGACCCCATGAATCGTAGCACGCTAGGGCTCCCTGTCCATCACCAACTCCCGGAGTTCACCCAGACTCACGTCCATCGAGTCGGTGATGCCATCCAGCCATCTCATCCTCTGTCGTCCCCTTTTCCTCCTGCCCCCAATCCCTCCCAGCATCAGGATGTTTTCCAGTGAGTCAACTCTTCGCATGAGGTGGCCAAAGTATTGGAGTTTCAGCTTTAGCATCAGTCCCTCCAATGAACACCCAGGACCTATCTCCTTTAGAATGGACTACTGGCCCCACAAGTCTTTCCTAGATATATACCAACCACCATGGACACATATGTTCACTAAATGACAGGTGCTAAGAATATTCATAGCAGCAGTGTTTATAAAAGCCCCAAACTGGAAACTATTCAAATGCTGGTCACACGGTATATAGTCATGCCTATAGTCACACAATGAACACTATATAGAGAATGAATAACCTACAACTACATACGATAATACAGATGAATCTTATAAACAATATTGTGTAAAAAGGACCAGATACAAAGGAGTGCATACTGTATTATTATGTCTATTCAGGTATGGATAGTGGCTACTCTTGAGGGTGGGGGACATGAAAAGGACTTCTAGAGTTCTGGGAATGCTCTGTTTATTGACCAAATGTGTTAACGTTGCAAAATTTTAGCTACCTGTACATTAAAGTGCACTTATTTGCATGTATATTTCAATATAATTAAACTTAACATTAATATAATTAAACTAACATTGATTTTTCCTGATTATCAAGTGCTTATAGAAAAAAAACTAACAAACTTAAAAAATTAAACATTTTAAAAGCGTAAGGAATAAAATAAAAATCTCCCATAATCATGTCATTCAAAAATGATCACTGTTAACCTACTCCTGTATACTCTGTGTGTATACTCAGTCACTTCAGTCGTGTCTGACTCTTTGTGACCCTATGGACTACAGTCTGCCAGGCTCCTCTGTCCTTGAGATTGTCCAAGCAAGAATACCAGAGTGGGTTGCCATGCCCTCCTCCAGGGGATCCTCCTGACCCAGAGATCGAACCCACATCTCTTGTATCTTTTGCGTTGGCAGTGTGGACTCTTTATCACTAGTGCCACATGGGGAGACCTGTTGTATTCCTTACTAGGCTCTTAAAAGTATGCAGTATTATAAATATTTATATATTTATTTATAAATTTATATATATATAATATATATATTTAATATATGCAGTCTCAGTGATGAATGTCCCATAATTAAAGGTATTTAAATAAATATTTATATATTTATTTATAAATATTATATAACATTTATAAATATATCTGAAAAGGACAGGGGCTTCCCTGGTGGCTCAGCAGTAAAGAACCTGCCTGCAATGCAGGGGACCTAGGTTTGACCCCTGAGTTGGGAAGATCCTCTGGAAAAGGAAATGGCAACCCACTCCAGCATTCTTGCCTGGAGAATCCCATGGACAGAGGAGCCTAGTGGGCTACAGTCTATGGGATTACCAAGAGTCAGACACAACTGACTAACACACACACACGAAAAAGACAACCTAGAAAAGATATATACTAAAATATTGATGGTCATTTAGAAAATTATGATATATATATGTAGCATCATAGTATGGGATATTATACATGCTGCTTTTAAAATATACCACTGAAACTTTTCCATATCAATAAATATAGATCTGCCATACCATTTTACTGTCTATATAATTATATATGGACATTATCAGTATAATCCAATCTTTTAATGGGCATTTTAAGTTATTTCCATTTTTCATTAATATTAAATCTCCAATGAATATACTTACACATCTGTTTGTTCATGTTCTACATATAAAATTATTGGCTCCATACACATATTGCCAAACTGCCCTCCAGAAAATTCATAGCAATTTACTTTCCCACCAGCAGCATTACAATCACAACTCTAAACAATCAATTAAAATAATTTTTTGTCCATTTATTTTTTCAAAGAAAGATAAGTCACTTAAGAAGCAATGATGATTTCTATTTTTTGAATTTTTAATTCTTTCACAAGTAGTGAGACTGAACATTTTTTATATGTTTACTGGTCATTTCTTCCTTTGGTTAAGTTCTCTTTTTATATGTTTACTTGTGGTTTATAATATAAATAAAATTACCAACAGAAAGACTTATAAAAAAAAATATCTTGGTGACTAGCTCATCCGGACGATCATCATCTTTAAAAAATTATTACTGAAGTATAATGAGAGGACTTCTGGTTACTGTGAATCCAATTTTTATTTCCCATAATTTTTGATAAAAACCTTTGGGGAACTCTTGCGTCTGATCAAAACAGCTTAATGATACAAACAGTGAATACTCCCTTTGACATTTTCTTTTTAACAAAAGTTGTGACAGGATCACTGTATGACATACGTACCATGCCACTTTCCCTTGTAGACTGTCCCAAATGACCCTGATCCAATTCTTTGTCCCACTGTGATCTGTCCATCAGGAATCTCCCAATCGTCACTTGAATCCCGTCTACCAAGCGTTTTCTTGATAAAAATAAGGCAAAAGTCAAGCCAAAGCAAACAAAAAAGGAACACTTTATGTTCGACACTAAGTACATTCCTCTATTTCTGAAACGGACATAAGAAGAGAATAAGAACTTTGGGGAGAAACAAAACAAAACTATACTCTAGAGGAATAATACGAAGATGATTCTTACAATACACAACTTAAGTTTAAGAACTAAGTCAATATTAGGATGGAAATAATTCAGTAAAAATGAAAATTATTTATTGGTTATGAGCAGAAATGTTATATTAAATTTCAGTATTAAAATCAATAAAATAAAGCAACTTAAAAAAAAAATCATTTGGAAGACTACTGGGGCAAGATAAGTAAGCACTACACATTTGCGACTAGCTTTGGCTCCAAAGGCCAAAAATTTGAGTTAAGGTACTAGGCAACTGTTGATAATCTTAATTACTTTCTCCCAGTCAGTACTAACTTACTTCATATATCTTATCTGATCCAATCTCTCTCTCAAAAATGTTATCAACACATACAAAACTCTGGTATGATAGAGAATCCACTTAGCCAATATATACTAGTGCACTACTGCTAATGTGATTAGTTTTTAATAAATATTTAAGTTACAGCATAAATTTAATTTTTCAATAGGAAAAACTGTCCTTTGGTAGATATTTGAATTTCAGACCAACTCTTTAAAACATATATGCCTAATGCTTCCTAAAATACTGGCTTACTCTCTTTCCATAGTTCAGAAACAGAACACTATTCTAACTCTTCCCAAACTGCCTTTTACTCAATTATATTAGAGTTGAGAGCAAAAATCAACATTGTGGGAATATGCTTTAAGCAAAAAACTATCAGCTCTTAATGATTTCTAAGAAGAAAGCACTTCAGAGGAAAAAAGATATATACTCTCACCATTCGATTCCTGTCTTCTGAGGATGAAGAGGACTTTCTTTCTCGCTGAGGTCCTGGAGATTTCTGCAATGCTTTCACATTAGAGAGTGAGCCAGGTAATGAGGCAGGGGGTGTGGCGGATAAACCTGTGGTTGATCCTAAGTTAGTGAAAGGAAAAATTTATCTATTAAAGGAGGATCAAGTACGTTAGCTTACTGGGGGCAGAGGGTGCAAGGAGATGTAGACTTATTTTAAAAAATGCAGTGCATGTTTTAATACTGACCATTAGGAAAGGACAGGCAAAAAGAGGGCCTCATTTGGTGATTAATTATAAATTTAAAAACTGTAGTTTCTTTTAGTTTTACAGTTTTAGCATTTTGGTCAATTTAATAACCTTTAAAATATATGATTATAGATATATACTTTGCTTACTGCTGCAGAGCCTAGGAGAAAAACAATCTTAAATATATCCCAATTTTTTCTTTGACCAAAAAAACCAAAAAGCAAAATCAATTTAAAAGCAAACATAAAAAATAAACTTTAATTATGTGACATTAAGAGCCAATCAATAATAATAATAAAAAAGAGAGAAATGCTCCAAATGGAAACATTTTCTAATAATGGCCTTAATATTGACATTATCTAACTCTTTCATATTAGCCACTAAAATTAAAAAAAATCCTACACTACATACTATACACTATTTAAGAAAGATACTGGTCACTGTCATTGGTTTCTGGAGCTTTATTTTGCTAAACAAAGATTAATTTTACCTGCACAACAAAGTTAATGGCAACAAAGCCAAGTAGGTTTCTCAAGACTTTCTGAAAAATCTCTGCCTATAAAATGAGAACAAGTAAAGTGCAATGGCATCTCAGCCAAGTTACTACAAACGGAAATATTTTATCAGCAAAATGAGTCCAAGGGCTACACTCTTTGAAAATGGACTCACCTTTCTGATGGATACTTTTTCTTCCAAGTGCTGACTGAGCAAAAATTCCAATTCATGTACAGAAAGCACCTGGTTCAGAGGGGTTCAGGGTAATGACTCCTGGTGGAGCCTGAGTATAGCTAAGCAGGACTGAGATGTCAGTTAATATTGCACAAACAGAACGAAAAGACTTCCATTTTTAAAAAAAAGTAGGTAACTACTCTCAAGTTAAAAAGTCATTCTCTCTCAAAGGACAAGGATCAAAATACTAATGGCAACATTTAAAATGTTAAAACTGTATAGAAATTTCATCATTACTACACCACATATGTCATCATGTGTAATTTCCATGATCTCACATGCAATTTCTAAAAGAAAATGACACCTGGAGTATCTATTAACTACAATCTGTAGTTTAACTACAAACTGTAGTTAAAAACTACAGTTATTAACTGGAGTATCTATTAACTACAATCCGTATTCTGCCTTCCATTGATAATATTTCAACATCATGAAGCCTTAACTGTTTACCCAGGCTTCACAATCCTGATCTACTCAGTGCTGTACTGCATCACTTACTTTAATTACACTACTCAGTTCTCTATAACTTCCAGCCCATTCCATGGATTCTCTGAGAAAGTTGGGCAGAAAGAGCAAAAATCTGAAAACCATCATTCATTCAGAATAAGTAACAGACACTAGCAAAAACCAGTAAATATAATTCTTTAAAAATATTTAGAGCAAGACACTTGTCTAAATTTTGACTTAAATTTTTAAGAATTAGTTTAACCACTAGTTAAAGAATGGTGAAATAAAATGGATGGGTGAAATTATACTGCTACACTCTCCCCTCATATGAGAGCATAACTCAAAGTATCAATCTTAATTTTCTAAAGTATGCTAAAATACTTCAAATACATTACAGATCTTCTTTAAGTTCCCTAGTTTTGATATAAAATATACATGGCTTATGTTTAAAAAAAAAAAAAGAATACATATTACAAAAAGTCAAAGCCAAAAGTCTAATAAGAACTCATAATAGGGATTTCCATTTTTTAAAAACCAAAAAAATTGATATTAGCAACCATCAAGGTTATCACCTAAATGGATTAAAGTAAAAGAAATTCAGCTTGAAGAAAACCCTCCCCACATTATTTGCTGCCACCCCCTGAATTTAGGAAATTATCAAGACCAAAAGTTAGTATTAACAAAAAACAAGATGGAAGTTTCAGCTCTTGCTTTTAAACATTTATGACAGACAGCATACAGAAAGCTTGTGGAAGTGAGTATGTGTGAGAAGCACATTCAGAGCACTCCAGCCAGGCCAAGCAGAAATTTAGCACTGAAAACTCTCACACTTACAAACACACTGTGAGGGTGAGACACAAACAGCATCTGTTGTTTATATTTAATTTGCTTTGGGTGAAAACAAGAAAGAAGAGCCCAACTACCTCTGAACACTGGGCCAGGCTCAAAATCAAACACTATTTCACTGGGGACAGAATGTAGGAGGGGACTGGGAGTCCGGGATTGGTATTTCCGAAGACAGCGCATCAGCTGGTTCAAAGGGGCTGTTAGAAGAGAAAGAGAGGAGCAGGCAAACACAGGAAGACAGACACAGAAGAAATGAAAGAAATCACGGGGAATAAATAAGATGAGTTGAAGCCTGCTTCACAAAATAATTATGGATGTTTAAAAAACTGCTTATTTTCATAAAATTCCAATCATTCTTTTAAAAGTGATTCATATAAAGGATAAATGCTGTTTGATTTTTGGTACTAAGCAGGCAATTTTTATGACTAAGTTAACTCTGTGATGCTAACGTGATGGCAACATTTAAATGCTGAATGTACTGGGCAAAATTATCAAAGCCACAGCTATTAAAGCATACGAAAGTCAAACTGGCAGCAACATTAATTGGTGGGTTCATGGAATAACAAACAGGAAAAAAAAACTTTTGTAACTATGTACTACATATAATAAATACTAAGTCCAGAGTACATAACACAGGCTTATTATTTTGGTAGGTCCACAAGTATATAGAAACATAACAAAAGATGGTTCATGCAACATTTGACATAAAGTATCTTTGCATCTGGGCTTAGATATTTTGAATATAAAGCAGGGTCACAGTGAAAAGACTGACTCTAAACAAAGTATGTGGGCACTGCAGGGCTTCCTTATTAAACAGACGACAGTTGAAGAGGGAAGCATAAAGGACCACCTGAAAGAAAATGTCAAGACTGTTTCAAACAGCATCTCTTACAAAAATCTTATGGGGATAAACTCTTATTTTAAAAAGTATTTTCTAAAATAATGTTTTGCTATGACCCCAATATTCACTGGGTGCCAGAGTAAACAGCTGATAAAAATTCTTTAAGAAATCTCCATTCGATCTCTCATTTGCTTATTTTATTTATTGGACTAGTAAGAGGGGAACTGGGCTTTTCTATTAGGAGTCCACGCTATAAAATTTATCTTCCAGGGCCTTCTAGAAAGCTGAAGGGAAGTAGTTGACAGTGTCTATCAAACTGACAAGCTGTAGCAGGTAATCCCAGGGATTCTCCCCAAGAATGATTTAAGAAGTCAAGTTTTAACTGATTGTAAAAAAACCTGATTGCTCAGTCTTTAAGTATTAGTGGAGATAGGAATAAAATGGGTAAAATGATTTGATAAAAACATTAAAAAATTGTAGATGTCACATTTAAGACTCCCTTTTATGTCCTCTCTTTTTCTCTGTTTCTGGAGTTAAAATTTAAAATCAGTTAAAATTTTATTAGAGATAAATGATAATTACTAAAGAAAAGCAAACAATTTTTTATTTTTCTCTACATATTTTTCTCTGTGTCTGTGTTTCATGAAAGAAGCAAATATAAAGGAGACAAGCAGCAAAGCAATTGCATTCTTCCCGGGGTGTTTTTTTGTTTGTTTTAAATTGAAATCACTACTTACCTCCATCACTACGAAACCCTTGGTCTCTAATCAAGTCCTACAAATAGATAATAATGTATACTTAATCAAAGCATATGATAAAAAAGCAACAACATTTTATTTTCCACTAAGCATTAACAGAAAGGTGAATTCAAAATAATACCTGTCTTATAAATTACTTCACAAAACAGAAAGAATATGAAATTAACTAGTGAACATGATAAAATAAAAACTTTGAAACACCTGCCAACCTAACCCTAGACTGAAGGGTTTAGTCCTGATCAAATGCTGAAATCCATTTCAGGCCATTTAAAACCAATGGCTGCATTAATGCTCAAAAACATTCTACTGGCACATATTAAGAGCCATAAAATGTTCATACCCTTTGATCCTGTAATTCCACTTCTGGGAATTTTTCCTAAAGAAATAATTCATAAGAAAAAATGATATGCACAAAGATGTTTAGTGCAACATTATCCATTATACTAAAAAATAATTATTTCCCTATTTTAGGCATACTGACATTTTAGGCATATTGACATATTGGTTAAGTAAATTATAGTGTTTCAATTTAGAACATATTATGCAGCTACTAAAACAGTTATGAAATTTGAATCATGAAACATGTTTATAATTAAAAAAGGATACAAAATTAAGTGTACACTGATATGATCTTAAGAATATAAATGTTTAAGGACACACTAGAAGGGAAACATTTTTTTAGTTGTCTTTATTATTAAAATACAGCTTTTTATAACAGACATTGTGAGGCAGGGCAGTGGGGGAGGAGTCTACTGGCAATGTAGTGCAATTTGGACCAATTTGGACTTTGACAGAACTTAGTTTACCCAGTATAACTGATGACTGACCTACCCCAAATGTCTCTAAATATGCCCAAAGGCTTATAAGCTAAAACAAGAGAAGATTCTTTACAGATGCATTTCTGCCATGTTCAATGTACTATAAAAAACCTTTACCATTTTATACAGAATAATCAACAAATATCTGCAAATAAGGTGCTAAGTATTAGTGGTTGTATGACTACCAATAAATATAAAATCATGGTGGTCTCACTAACTTTGAGTTCTTGACAGCTTATCATCTAAGAAAGATATACAAACATAGAAATTACATAAAAATAAGAGCTTAAGAAAACAATAAAAAAAAAGGTGCCAAAGTTGCTTAATTAATTGCCAAATAAACAGTATATGTAAAAAGATTCTTGGTGCAACATAAGTTCAAAGGATAAAGAAATAACTATAGAACTTGGTCACTGGTGAAGCATTTGAAGAAGTTAATCTAAGAGCTGGAGTTTGAGCGGTAGATAGGATGCAGAAAAGCAGAGGTGGAATTCCCTGGTGGTCCAGGACTCTGAGCTTTCACTGCTGAGAGCTGGGGTTTAAGCCCTCATCAGGGAAGTACAATCCCATAAGCTGAGCAGCGCTGCCCAAAAAAAAAAGAAAGGCCTTCTGGACAACCTTCTGCTAATAACCACCATAAGCTTGTATTTTCCGATCTTAAATATGTTCTTAAAGCTCTCTGACAATCTTTTTCTATGTGATCTAGGTTAAACAGGACCTTCTAGTATTCCAATACTGGCTATTTCAAACTTTCCCCCAATTTCCTATGGTTCCTTTCCTAATTACTGCTCTTCCCCTTTTTAGCAGGATAGAGAAAACAGAAGCTATCAAAGAACATTCTGTTCTGTCTCTATATCTACAAACATCTGCATAATATTAGCTATAATTTCTGAATTCTTTTTTTGTGCCAAGAATGATAATCACTACAAGGGGCAGACACTGTTAGCTCCACGGTTAGGTCATCTGCCCACGGTCTCTCTGTCTCTAGAGAGTTCAGAGGCAGCTATGTTCACCTTTAACTCCTCGAGCCTGGCGGGCTGCCGTCTCTGGGGTCGCACAGAGTCAGACACGACTGAAGCGACTTAGCAGCAGCACAGCAGCAGCCCCTGAGGAACATCACTTCCAAGTTCAAGGAATCTTTATTTACTACCTTAATTACTCCTTCTCTTGTTCTTTTGAACCTCTCTCTTTACTTGCTTCTTCCCCTCAAGTTACAAGTATGCTCAAGTCTCTCACATGATTCTGCTTCAGTCTATGGCTTTCATCATTCCTTTGTAGCCAAGCTTCTCAAATCTGGCACTCAATCCCACATTTTTACCAGCTTTTGCTCTCCTCCACTAGACCTCTAAAACAGCTCTTAATGACATCAAAATGACACTGTAATTGTCCAGTTCAATAGTTATATTGAATACATTTGAGTCTCAATGACAACCGCCATCAACTACTTCAGCATTCTTGAAGTCCCCATTTCTCCCTTTGGCTTCTTCAACACCACTTTCTCTTACTTGTTTGAAGCTAAATTTAGGAAGAGGAGCCTATAATGGAGACAGACAAAGACAGTCTCTGTTTATATCTCAAAAGTTAATGATCACTAGGGTTGCATTTCTACCATCATTTACATCCATGACTTTAACACAAATAGGCTAATTATTTCTAAATGTGTATCTCTACTCAAGGTCTTTATTTCAACTGGTACTGGACTTCTAAACCAGTAAAGATGCACAGACATCTTCAAGTCAGTATGTCCAAAATAAAAGTTAACATTTTCATTCCTACAAACCGTGTTCTTCCCTAGGCATTTCTATCTTAATGAATCAAATAAATACTATGTATACACCTAAGGCAGAGAATTCTAGGCATTGTCTTTTTTTATCTCTCATCTCCCACTTCTCTCCTTTACTACTAGATAGAACAGCAATTGCCTATAAGAAGAATGGCCAGGTTTTACCCCATTTCAATCATTTACCACCTGTGTGATCTGGAAAAAGTTTCTTGACAACTCTAAATCTTAACAGTAGAAGAAGGAAAATAATAGTACTTAACTCACAAGTGTTTATGAGGATGGAATAAGAAATTTTATGTACTTGGTAAAGGACCTAGCACATAGTAAGCATGCCATTTACAGTATCAATCCTAACAACCACGTCTATCAAATCTCTCACTAATTCAAAAGATTTTTCTAAAGTAAAGAGCTGACCACTTTCTTTCCCACTCAGTTTACTGGACCCTTCACTATCAACTACTACAGAGACCTCAGAATAATACATGTCATCTTCCCTACAATATCAAGTATTAATTACATCCCACATAAAGGTACTTCCATACTTCTGCACATACCATTTCCTTAACAAATGTTCTTCCTTCTTAAAACCCCTAACACTAGGTACTTAATAAATCCCTACTCCTTCATATTCATTGTTCATCTTCTACAATCTGGCTTAAATGTTATCTCTTCTCTGCTAAACTTGACTGTCTTTAATCAGGTAGAGTTCATCCCCTTCTATAAACCATCATTGTATATTTTTGTGTTTATTTATTTATATGTCTGATTCATCCATTAGACCGTGATCTCCCTGAGGGCAAAGACTGTATGCTAATTCATCTTAATTCCCTATTCTGATACAGTGCCTATCCCACAGTAAATATTAAATTTGGTTTACTGGAATAATAAATGATAAATAATGACTGAAACTGAATGAGATGACTGAAATTGAATGAAATGCTAAAAGGTTTATATTTTATAATCAATGGGAAGTAAACAAAAGTTTTATAACAAAGGAACAGATGGTGATTGAAGTCTTACAATAAATAATAAAACGAATAAAACCCTATTCTGACAGTAGCAATAAAGAATGTAAATGGACAGAGAAATCAATGGCAGGAAATTTATATAGCAGATTAATGTCATAAGTAGTTCAAGTGAAGAAATATGGGCCCAAATGGTGGTAGAAAAAACAAATTTGAGATACATATCAAAAGGAAAGGTGATATCTTATGACTATTTGCTTATGGGGAAGATGAAACAGAAAGATGTAAACATGACACTCCAAATGTTCAAGCCCAAGAGAACAGGAGAATCTTAGGAACACTAAGATATAAAGAGAAATAGTCTAAAAGAATGTTACTTTTGAAAGTAAATACAAAGTTTACAACTTTGAACATACTGACAATAGATCTAACCTAGAAATAAGATTTGATTTCATATTTCATAAAATCCTCTTATTCATTTATTTCCCTCTCCTCCTTTTTTCCCCCTTTGTATGTGGGTCTAGGCACATGGAAGAAGACCGTTTTAGCTGAGAAAAATTGGTATTAAGAAAAGGCTACTTTAAATAAATCCAACAAAATTAGAAAAAAAATTTCACAGCAAAAAGTAGGAAGAAAGTCTGACTTGGGAATGTATCTTGAAAAATGAAATTAAGATTGATAAAAAGTTTATTTTCATTTACTTCAACAAAAATATTAAGTTATAATGTCAACAATATGCTAATTCTTAGAATTAATACAGAGGGAATCAAGGTTTTGTTGGCCATAATATCAAACTTACAATAACATAAACTGAAACTCTCAATTTAATATTCATCTTTCACATCACAATCAATCATTTCTATAAAAATTTTAAAGGATTTCTTCAGTTCCCTCAATGCCTCCATCAATCCTTCGATATTTAATTCATTTTCTTTAGAAAAGCCTGTTCTCTTGTCATCCTTTAGACACTTACTCTCTTTTACTGTTAACTGGACTAATTTAATTCTGCTGTATCCTTATTTCCCAGTGGCTTTTCATTATCTTCAATAAATCCTTAAAATCTTTTTGTTGTTGTCAGACTAGCAATCAGTCTGCTTTATTTTTTCATAGCAATGTTGGATAATGATGAAAAGGGGCTGGAATGCAAGCTAGTATTAAACTGGGAGGGAGGAATATGTGGGTGGAGACTTATTAGGGGAGTCTGTTAATTAGTGAATATTTTCCTGTTAGGATAATTTTGGCTCCTTTACTCAACCTTATGAGGACTCACAGAAGGAATGCCTGTATAACGAGAACATTAGGCTCATTAGAGAACAATAGGCTGTCCTCTAGCATACACATGACCCCTCAGTAATTTCAGTATCCTGCTTATCTGGGTAAACAGTTTCAGATTTCTTTTTAAATATGATTACTTCCCAATGCAAACAAATTTGGTAGCTTTTTCTGTTGCTTATTACATTCAAGATTAAGGATAACCCACATTTTTTATTCTAAAGTACAAATTATGGGAGAAATGATCCTGACCCCACCACAGCTCAGATGTCAAGGGCTCTTTATTCTCTTCAGGAATTTGGTTATCAGGATGATACAGTAGAATGAACCAGTCCTTTTGGAGTGATCCTGTGTATGTCATCTTTTTTTCTCAACCCTTCCTTCCCTTTTGTCTATATCTGGAACTAGCAAAATACAATGGGCTGGCCACCTGCTTTACTGAAGTTTATTGGAATAAAGCCTCACCTGTTTGTTTAAAATGTACTTATTATCTGTGGTTGTTTTCACACTAGTGACAGAGCTCAACAGTTGTCTTTAGAGACTGCAAGATCCACAAGCCTAAAATATTTACCATCTGGCCCTTTAAGAGTTTGCTGACCCTTGGTCTATACTATGGGAAATAGACCTCTGCTTTGTCTTCTAAGCCTTTTATTAATACAAATGTTTTTTGATGACCTCTTAAGTTAGGTCATCATGTAATAATTCCTATTTTAGGGAACTATATTGGGAATGGTTTTTGCTGTCCAGAAGTCAAGGTTAAACTGAAGAAGTGACACTAAGGTTCATAATTAACTTCCAGTGTGTAACATAAACTAGAAAAGGAAAAAAATTCAAGAGTGATCAGCCAGAAGTAGCTAAAATAATTGATTTGTATAGAGATGGAGTACAATGGTATACTCAAGAAAGTAAAGAAGGTAAACAGTAGCTTTGCACGAGAAGTACATAAAGTAATGATTAGTCCTTAAGCGTTATTTAACTCAAAGCTGAACTTTTAGAAATTTAGGTAAAGACTTCACATTGAAATATGCAAGTATATTCTTATTTTTTCTATACCTTCAAATGGGTCAAGTGGATTGATTATCTGTTAAATAAATGAAAATAAGACTTTTACAGAAGTGTCATAAGGAAAAAACCAATGAGAATAACTCTATACTTTGGTACTAGTTAAATATTTTATGCCAGCAGAGAAGATGACAAGGCTTTTCTGATCTGTAATTCATGAAAAGTCTGTTACTTATACTAACTGTGATAAATGAAACATGGCACTTATTTCTGATCTATATTATAAATCTATATTAAAAATATACACAAAAAGATTAAAATTAACTCAATTTATTGAGAGAAGGAGTGGGAGAGAGGGGAGAGAGAGAGACACAGACAGACACTAACTTCGAGAGAGAGAGAAAACTTAATTTACAAAACAGCTGACAGAACCAGATTCCCCAGTCTGTGATCCAAAAAAACAGCAGAAAAATAAACACACTTGAATTTTCTACATTCGAACACTGCTGGATACTTACATCAATATTGACGGGTTCTATTGTGTTTATATGCACATTTGGAGCTGATGAGGACCGGTCTCGTTGTCCAAACTGATTTCGATGATCTTCATCTGCTGGTCGGAAAGGCTGTGGAATTGGAATGGATTTTGAAGGAGATGGACTGGTGAGAATTGGGGGCCTGGAAAAGTCAAGTGATTGGAAGATAAGATTTAGAGCAACTTTCTAGAAAGAATAACATAGAAAAATGAATTATATAAAGATTTTGTTTTCATAATCTTAAATAAAACCTTAAAATAAAGGCAATGGCAGTAATGGCTTTTAAAAGAATTAGTTTAAAAAACTGATACATGCTTACAACTAATACCAACAAAGCTGCTTTGCTCAAGCAGACCCTCCAGGAAGTATCAATGATAAGAATACTGATTTTATTCAGATAACTCCAGAGAAATCTTCAAATGGCTAGAAATTACCTGTGGTTAATCAGCTGAAGAAACTCTTGTTCTTTAACATTATACAAAAATGTTCTAAGTACACACTGACTGAATAATGTCTGCCAATTATTTCTATCTTTGCCATTTCTTGATGAAGTTACTAAGATGAAATTTTTATGGGAAGTATTAGGAAATCATAAATCTTTTAAAACCACACATGTGTATTTCAGGTATCTGTTGCTTTATACAAGATGTATCTATTGCTTTATACAAGAGGTAAATTAAAATCTTGAACAAAAATGGCAAAAATAATTTCCAAATTCAAAAGATGATTCTCAGAGTGTCAATGTCTCATAGTTTGAAATGTTTACTATGCCCAATAATTGATACAAGACGCACAGAAGAATAATATATTAAACCTTCAAGCAAATTTTCTAAAAACTGCTTTTTGATGAAACTGACAGACTGACCTATTTTGGTAGTGTAGATAAATAACAAAGTCTATGATCTCTCACTGCCCCCAAAATGAAGCTGGCATTCACAGAGCACATTAAAGTTTTGAGAATAGATTGTAAACACCCATGAGAAGTCTATGTTCTTCAGAAAGAATATCCAAGGGAGCTGAGAAGTGAGTACCACTTGATTGATGAGGTGCGACTCAGTGAGCTCCGTCAGGACCAATGAATGATTCAATGCTAACAGCTTCTCTTCAGAGATTGGTTATTGTTGCACCCCATCTTATGCAAACTCTGAAACTTATCAGCAGTATCAAGTGGTTAATAAGACAGCCAGAAAGACAGCTGAGGGAATAAAAAGACATTTTTGAGAGAGAGTTTAAAGAAGAATGAGAAGAAAATATAGTTTTGGACCAGATGAAGGTCGGAAGAGCCAAAAAAGTCAACTTGTGACAACAAGCTTCTAAATAAAATATATTACTAGAATCTGAACCATACCAACTTATGAGTTTTACTTCTTTGAAGCATCCTTTTAAAAGGGTAGGGAAAGAAATTTTAACTTTAACTGTTCATATTAACTAAATGAATCCACTTAGAACTGAAATAAAAATAATTGCTCTACTGGTCCTTTTTATTATGACTGAAGTGAAGTGAAGTCGCTCAGTCGTGTCTGACTCTTTGCGACCCCATGGACTGTAGCCTACCAGGCTCCATCCATGAGATTTTCCAGGCAAGAATACTGGAGTGAGTTGCCACTTCCTTCTCCAGAGGATCTTCCTGACCCAGGGATCGAACCTGGGTCTCCTGCACTGCAGGCAGATGCTTTACCGTCTGAGCCACCAGGGAAACAGGGTTTTATTATGATTAATTGATTAATTTTTAGTTTGTGACAAAGCTGTCTCTGTTTTTGCTTTAGACAGCCAATAACAGGCTTTGGCAAGGGATTTTGGGAGGAGGTAAACAGAATTTTAAAATGACAGCTTTCAGAAACTTCTGAAACATGCACTGGCTTTTCTAAATACTTAGAGGCTAATTTAAAGTCTCAAGGCAGTAACACAGTTTATGTCATAACTTAAAAGTAGAAAAAGCCTGAACTAACTACAACTGTAGAGGGCAGTCTAATTAATATAATTGATCTGGTGTAGTGACAGCAAGTCATTCTCGAAACTTAATAATAAATGAAGACTATGACAGCAACATGTAGCACCTAAGTCAGAAATGTGTATGCAAAGGACACTGGTCTTTACGTAGGAAAAACAAAAATCTGGATTAAATCTTATAAATATTATTATCCAATCTAAAGAAAATGGATAAACTAGAAAATGAAGATAAGCTGTTTCTGTCCTTCTCTTCTCCCCCTACTCCTCTGGTCCCACCATCACTACTGTGCTTTTATCTCCTGAGCTCATTCAGACTCTGGAATTCTTTATGGTCCAGTTCAAATCCCACTTTCTTGATTAAATGTTCACTACTCTGTCTTACTATTCTCTTTTGTAAACATTGCAATATTTATCACATAGTTTAAAATAATATATCATAAATTGTAGATTATAATTATATATTAGCTTAAAACTGTTGGCCATTATCTCCTGCGTCAATGGTTTTTTCTAAATGGGAATCATATACTTCTGTATCTGATGTTAAAAATAAAGCAAGCACAAGGCAGGGACTCTAAATTATTTGTTGCTTGATTTTTTCCAAGTATGGTCCTACAACAGTCTATGTCAGTTTTAACCCTCTGTGTCTGTACCAAATGTATGACAGGTGTGATGAGTTACCTGAAAAAAAAGTCCTTAATTTAATGACCCAAATGTTGGAAATGTTTCTAGGCAACTAAAAGTTAAAAAAAAAGAAAAATCAGCTCAAGTAGCATGTCACTGAACAGCAGGAATCAAATCATACCCAATAGAATCGGAGGGGGGTGCAGAAGGGGATGAGCCACATGGAAGGGTAGTCTCTGCTAAGGAGGCCTCCTCCTGTGGTATTGGGTGGTGTTCAAAGAACTTGGAGACAAACAGCAAACTGTGAGGCAAAAACAAAAACAAAACAAAACAAACCTAACTTGTGCAAAACCCAGAAGCTTCATACACCAGAATACATTAAAGAATTAACAAAAATTTCTGAGCTCAAATTGCATTTTCAGGAAAGACTGCTAAATTCAATTAGCCGTATTTCTGTCTGATAGCTTAGGGTAAAAAATTATACTCGACTTTCAAAGACAAGCTCAGAATCTAAAACTAATTGTTCTATATAGCAAATTTCTACATAGTAGAGAGGAAAAATTATGCTTTATGGTTAAGGAATTAGAAGAAAATGTATCTATTGCTAAAAGATTACATTATTATCATGTACTTTAAACTACTGAGTGGAACTCTCCCTAATTCCAGTGATCATAAAGTAAGACCTTAATAGCAGTAGTGACAATACACACAAAAAGATTAAAATTAACTCAATATATTGAGAGAGGGAGTGGGAGAGAGGGGAGAGAGAGAGACACAGACACTAACTTCGAGAGAAAACTTAATTTACAAAACAGCTGACAGAACCAG
Source organism: Bos mutus (assembly GCF_027580195.1). NCBI lineage: Eukaryota > Metazoa > Chordata > Mammalia > Artiodactyla > Bovidae > Bos > Bos mutus. The sequence goes on along the minus strand of NC_091620.1, from coordinate 19,877,118 downwards.
ACTCCCCAATCTGTGGTCCAAAAATATAATAGTTAATTTAAACACTCAAAAACCATCTGAAAGTGGTATCTATCGGGAAGAGATCTTATATTAATTAAAACAGAATATGAAACATAAATGAAATGTACAGCAGACCAGAATTATAATCTGAAAGAGAAGTACTGGCTACACTACTGTCTAGCCAAACCTCAAAAAATTCCCTGTAACAACTCTTCTGTAAAGCAAACATCCACAGATTCTAAGACATACTAGTTTCACATTAAGAAAAGTTAAATGTAAAGTGGCAAAAAAATTTTTTTTGATTACTTACTCTAGTTGGTCATAATTAACACACATCAGTGGAACCTCTGTACTACAACGCTGGTGAAATTTATAACCACATGTTTGACAGCGGAACCCCTGGAAAAGCAGCTTTCTACAGAAGTCACAAAATGCTAAGGTGAAAAAAGTTTTCCGTACCTGCAAAGTAAAACATCATGGAGGATTCTGTAAGAATCTCTTTAGAAATCAACCTATTTACTCTTTTGTTTAAAATAACAAATTTTTACTATGTTTGTGTTAGTCACTCAGTCGTGTCCGACTCTTTGCGACCCCACGGACCATAGACTGCCAGGCTCCTCTGTCCATGGGATTCTCCAGACAATAATACTGGAGTGGGTAGTCATTCTCTTCTCCAGGCGATCTTCCCAACCCAGGGATCGAACCCAAGTCTCTTGCATTGCAGGCGGATTCTTTTACCATCTAAGCCATCAGGGAAGCCCAAGCCTATAGCACCTGGTATTCCTAGGCAGTCTCCCATCCAAGTACTAACCAGGCTCAACCCTGCTTAGCTTCCGAGATCAGATGAGCTCTGGCGCATTCAGGGTGGTATGGCTGTAGACTTACTATGTTTACATCATGAGAACCGACTTAACCATGAAGAGTTTAAAACGAAACCAGGGGGTTCAAGGTAACAGATGGACTACATGAATTTATCTCCCACCCACTGTTCAATTAAACTCAGAAGTCAAGAAGATGGGAGATAAATGAAAGACTAGAAACTAATTTCAAGCTTTACTATATAAAAGTAAGAGTACAGGAGAAGGAAGTAACAGGTGAAAGAAAGAGTAAGTGTACACTTGAATAATTCTACAAAGGAGTTAAGAGATGCTTATTGGTGTTGACACAAGAAAAAATAGCATGCTTAAAGTTACAAAGGTGTGGAACAGAGGAACCAAAAAACCCACAAAAACCAAAAACACTTCCAAGGAGGAGAGGAAAGAGGGGGAAAGGCTGTCATGTTACAGATGATCTAATTTCCAATGGAACTGGCAATCAGTAAATAATGTCTAAAACTGATAAAGAAGTTGTGATCTTAAGTTATTATTCAGTAACATGAAAAGAATCACTAGAAGAGCTTAAAACAGAAACCATTAAAAGTTAAGAATGTAATTATGTTGAATTGGTTCATAGAGCTTTTCAAGTCTACTATATCATTCTACTTTTCTATCTATTCAAATTGATTTTTGAGAGTTTGATATTGAAACTCCAACTAAAAATCTTAATTTATCTACTTAAGAAATAATTGTAATATATAGTAGAACTATATGTAACCTTGTTCTGTATTTTCCAAGTCTCCTATGTCTTTTTTCAAATTTAAAAAAGAAAGGAGAAGGCTATCTTTTCACCTTGCTAATAGTTTCCTTTGATGTGCAGAAGCTTTTAAGTTTAATTAGGTCCCATTTGTTTATTTTTGCTTTTATTTCCAATATTCTGGGAGGTGGGTCATAGAGGATCCTGCTGTGATGTATGTCAGAGAGTGTTTTGCCTATGTTCTCCTCTAGGAGTTTTATAGTTTCTGGTCTTACGTTGAGATCTTTAATCCATTTTGAGTTTATTTTTGTATATGGTGTTAGAAAGTGTTCTAGTTTCATTCTTTTACAAGTGGTTGACCAGATTTCCCAGCACCACTTGTTAAAGAGATTGTCTTTAATCCATTGTATATTCTTGCCTCCTTTGTCAAAGATAAGGTGTCCATATGTGCGTGGATTTATCTCTGGGCTTTCTATTTTGTTCCATTGATCTATATTTCTGTCTTTGTGCCAGTACCATACTGTCTTGATAACTGTGGCTTTGTAGTAGAGCCTGAAGTCAGGTAGGTTGATTCCTCCAGTTGCATTTTTCTTTCTCAAGATCGCTTTGGCTATTCGAGGTTTTTTGTATTTCCATACAAATTGTGAAATTATTTGTTCTAGCTCTGTGAAGAATACTGTTGGTAGCTTGATAGGGATTGCATTGAATCTATAAATTGCTTTGGGTAGTATACTCATTTTCACTATACTGATTCTTCCAATCCATGAACATGGTATATTTCTCCATCTATTAGTGTCCTCTTTGATTTCTTTCACCAGTCTTTTATAGTTCTATATATAGGTCTTTAGTTTCTTTAGGTAGATATATTCCTAAGTATTTTATTCTTTTCGTTGCAATGGTGAATGGAATTGTTTCCTTAATTTCTCTTTCTGTTTTCTCATTATTAGTGTATAGGAATGCAAGGGATTTCTGTGTGTTGATTTTATATCCTGCAACTTTACTATAATCATTGATTAGTTCTAGTAATTTTCTGGTGGAGTCTTTAGGGTTTTCTATGTAGAGGATCATGTCATCTGCAAATAGTGAGAGTTTTACTTCTTCTTTTCCGCAAATGAAGCAACCGACAAACAACTAATCTCAAAAATATACAAGCAACTCCTACAGCTCAACTCCAGAAAAATAAATGACCAAATCAAAAAATGGGCCAAAGATCTAAATAGACATTTCTCCAAAGAAGACATACAGATGGCTAACAAACACATGAAAAGATGCTCAACATCACTCATTATCAGAGAAATGCAAATCAAAACCACTATGAGATACCATTTCACACCAGTCAGAATGGCTGCGATCCAAAAGTCTACAAATAATAAATGCTGGAGAGGGTGTGGAGAAAAGGGAACCCTCTTACACTGTTGGTGGGAATGCAAACTAGTACAGCCACTATGGAGAACAGTGTGGAGATTCCTTAAAAAACTGGAAATAGAACTGCCTTATGATCCAGCAATCCCACTGCTGGGCATACACACTGAGGAAACCAGAAGGGAAAGAGACACGTGTACCCCAATGTTCATCGCAGCACTGTTTATAATAGCCAGGACATGGAAGCAACCTAGATGTCCATCAGCAGATGAATGGATAAGAAAGCTGTGGTACATATACACAATGGAGTATTACTCAGCCATTAAAAAGAATACATTTGAATCAGTTCTAATGAGGTGGATGAAACTGGAGCCTATTATACAGAGTGAAGTAAGCCAGAAGGAAAAACACCAATACAGTATACTAACGCATATATATGGAATTTAGAAAGATGGTAACGATAACCCTGTATACGAGACAGCAAAAGAGACACTGATGTATAGAACAGGCTTATGGACTCTGTGGGAGAGGGAGAGGGTGGGAAGATTTGGGAGAATGGCATTGAAACATGTAAAATATCATGTATGAAACGAGATGCCAGTCCAGGTTCAATGCACGATGCTGGATGCTTGGGGCTGGTGCACTGGGATGACCCAGAGGGATGGTATGGGGAGGGAGGAGGGAGGAAGGTTCAGGATGGGGAACACATGAGAAATAAAGGAATAAAAAATAAAAAAAAAAAAAAAAAGAAAGAAAGAAATATATACCCAAATAAATGTTTTTTTAAATTATTTAAAAAAAAAAAAAGAAAGGAGAAATAAAAGTAAAAGAATGATTTCCTCTATAGAGTGGCATTAAAGGCTAATAAGGGTTGGGGCAACCCCTTTGCACTATTTTAAAAACTATATACACTTGATTAAAATGTAATATACTTTGATTAAAGTGTTAAAAAAGTTACAAAAGAAAAAAAACTAGTTTATAATTAAAATTATATGAAAATCAGATTAACCCTACCTAAACTTGTTAACTTAGGACAAAAGATCGAACATCACTTAAAAGATGGTAAGAACTACGTTTAACAAATTATCAGTTTGTTAGAGGATCAGAACCCCTCAATGCATCTGTGAACATTCCTCTATGTGATGCTTACAGAGCAACATGTAGGAACTCCATGTCAGAAGGCAAACGTGTCACATAAACAGAACTGTGCTAGGGAGGTTCTATCTTGGTAATGGACAAAACCAGAAACTGTTTACTACCATTTGGTTTGTGTATGTAATAAGCAGAAAACATAAGAAGGATAAGTAAATGACAAATGTTAACAACTGCTATTTGGGAGTGATGAGAGCATAGGTCACTCTATTTTGTCCTTTTTTTTTCTGTATATTCTCAAGTTTTCAGACAACATTAATCACACACAATAATAAGAAAAATACACTGTGATCCAGGATACAGTTGTATTCTTATAATATTACTCTATATATAATGCACATCAGAATTTCTAATCCATTCTATTACATATAAATTCTTTTCATGATCCATTAAATTGATTTCAATACTCACTTTATAAACCTCTTCAATAAACACATATTTAACAGGATAAAATGTTATTAAAAGAAATGTTTCATAGAAAATGGTACCTTGGCATATCATCCATTCTGGCTTTTTGAGAATATTTAGACAAACTATTTAGATAATTTTAAGAGTAGCTCTTGCTTTCTTCACATTCTGGCTATGGATCAAGTTACAGAAGATATAAAAAGGCAACTAACTGATTTTAGCTTTGTTCCTTTTCCATTTGTCTCTGGATATACAAGCAGTAAGAAAAAGCTTTTTTAATATTTATGTGGCTATTATTTACTAAAGCAAGCATCTTTTTATACTTGAGCATAATCTCTGGAAATTAGAGCACAGAAAAATATAAATTGTATTCATAGGAATCACCATTTTATAGTCATCTTATCTTTTTTGCTACATACTCATACTTTCAATTGCCTAATAATCTGTTTCATGAAGCCCTAATTTCTCTTCCTTCTTTAATCTAGTCGATTGCAGTCTTTCTTCCTGTCACTAACATACTTGAAAACTATGCATAACTGATTGTTTCTGTATGTAAAGGAAGTGGGAGAAAAAGAGAAGGAAGGGAGAAAGGAGGGAAGCAGAAAGGAGAAAATATGGGTATGCATTTGAGCATAAACTGAGTGACATATACCTCTGTATGTACACCTTTGTTTATAAGCAGCTACAGGAAGATATATCTTTTCTTTTGGGCCACAACTTATGCTTATTTTGGAATTTGAGACATGAATGGTAAACTCATGTGGGCCATAGAACAGGCAGTTTGCATGCATTGATTTGTAAGGTGTGGGGCTGTCTGAGGTTAGCATCTATGTAAAATGGGAAGGTCTAGACCCATGGCATCTGTTTCTAATCTTGCTTCTCCACCTTTCCTGCCTCCTCCACCCCATCCATTCCCAAGGATTCCTGGGATATATGTAAATGCTGAAGGAATCGCCTTTGTAACAGACTATGAAACCAGGGGGCATAAGCAGCCTTCCTCCCATAGCCAAGGAAATTCAGAACACAGAAGCAGAGAGAGGAATTCTTTCCCTTTCTAAGCAGAACACAGGCTTACTCTTGTTTCTATATGACGCTAAGAGCAATTGTTCAAAACCACAAATCTAACTAATCACACTGCTCCCTTGCCTATAATAGTTATTAAATTTCCAATGATTTTAGGGAAAAGTCCAAATCTTCAACACAGCATACAAGGACTCACATGAGCTTATTCCACTGGTATACATGCTACACTGTAACATCCGCCTCTCCAAGTATGTAGCCTCCATTCTAAACTTCTCTCAAATCTGAAAGGGTAACATGCTTTCTTGCTGTTCCCTTTGTCTAGCTAGTCTTCCTTTCACTCATCTTTCCTCATCCACCAGGTTTTAGGTTTGATAATTCTTCCTTTGGGAAAATTTCCTGACTCCTCAAAAGCCAGGTTAGAAATCTCTATTCTGTGTATCTGTTGTACTTCAATGGAGAAGGAAATGGCAACCCACTTCAGTATTCTTGCCAGGAGAATTCCATGGACAGAGGGGCCAGTCCATGGGGTTGCAAAGATTTGGACACAACTAAGCAACTAACACACACAGCACTTTAAACATATACAGTAATTAAGAGTCTTTATGAAAATTCTTAATTAAAACATTTATTCTAGGAATCTCTATTCTGTGTATCTATAGCACTTTCAGTTCAGTTCAGTCGCTCAGTCGTGTCTGACTCTTTGCGACCCCATGAATTGCAGCACGCCAGGCCTCCCTATCACCAATTCCTGGAGTTGACTCAAACTCACATCCATCGAGTCAGTGATGCCATCCAGCCATCTCATCCTCTGCCGCCTCCTTCTCCTCCTGCCCCCAATCCCTCCCAGGATCAGAGTCTTTTCCAATGAGTCAACTCTTCTCATGAGGTGGCCAAAGTACTGGAGTTTCAGCTTCAGGATCATTCCTTCCAAAGAACACCCAGGACTGATCTCCTTCAGAATGGACTGGTTGGATCTCCTTGCAGTCCAAAGGACTCTCAAGAGTCTTCTCCAACACCACAGTTCAAAAGCATCAATTCTTCGGCACTCAGCTTTCTTCACAGTCCAATTCTCACGTCCATACACGGCCACTGGAAAAACGATAGCCTTGACTAGACGGACCTTTGTTGGCAAAGTAATGTCTCTGCTTTTGAATATGCTATCTAGGTTGGTCATAACTTTCCTTCCAAGGAGTAAGCGTCTTTTAATTTCATGGCTGCAGTCACCATCTGCAGTGATTTTGGAGCCCCCCAAAATAGAGTCTGACACTGTTTCCACTGTTTCCCCATCTATTTCCCATGAAGTGATGGGACTAGATGCCCTTGATCTTAGTTTTCTGAATATTGAGCTTTAAGCCAACTTTTTCACTCTACTCTTTCACTTTCATCAAGAGGCTTTTTAGTTCCTCTGCACTTTCTGCCATAAGGGTGGTGTCATCTGCATATCTGAGGTTATTGATATTCCTCCCGGCAATCTTGATTCCAGCTTGTGCTTCTTCCAGTCCAGCGTTTCTCATTATGTACTCTGCATAGAAGTTAAATGAGCAGGGTGACAATATACAGCCTTGACGTACTCCTTTTCCTATTTGGAACCAGTCTGTTGTTCCATGTCCAATTCTAACCGTTGCTTCCTGACCTGGATATAGGTTTCTCAAGAGGCAGGTCAGGTGGTCTGGTATTCCCATCCCTTTCAGAATTTTCCATAGTTTATTGTGATCCACACAGTCAAAGGCTTTGGCATAGTCAATAAGGCAGAAATAGATGTTTTTCTGGAACTCTCTCGCTTTTTCAATGATCCAACGGATGTTGGCACTTTAAATATATACAGTAATTAAGAGTGTTAATGAAAATTCTTAATTAAAACAATTAGTCACTCAGTTGTGTCTGACTCTTTTGTGACTCCATGGACTGTAGCCCGCCAGGCTCCTCTGTCCATGGGATTTCCCACTCAATAATATTGGAGTGGGTTGCCATTTCCTTCATCAGGGGATCTTCTCAACCCAGGGATCTAACCTGTGTTTCCTGTGTTGCAGGAGAATTCTTTACTGCTGAGCTACCGGGGAAGCCCTAAGGCAGGGATCCTGTTTTCTTCTTCACTGTTATATCCCCAGATCAGACAAAATATTGGCAAACAAAAAGATCTGAACAAATATTTACTGGCATGTCTCCAACTGTACTGTGCAGATCCCCACAGCCTGCACCTCAGCTGCAGCTTGCTCTCACTGTCCTCTTGCGGCAAGGACCTGCCTGAGGCGCTACTTCAACATTACTGACTTGGGTCTTCCTTTACCTTCTCATATCCAAATTTAATTAAGAAGAATAACTAAGAAAAAGAGTAGTCATCACTATGAAATATAAACTCAACTTTTTTTTTTAATTCCTAAAAACTGAAATAAAAATTCTTAAGATTTATCTTCTCAAAATTCTACAAGTTAAAAACAAAATCAATACTAGCAAATGCCTTATCTCATGATAATAAAACTATATGCTTCATGGTAAATCTGACTGACATCAGGTATATTTAACACTTGTCCAAAAGATGCCTGATCTATTGAAGCACAAACCCGACTTCATTATTCACCACTAATGGAGCCCCCAAAACACTAACCCCCTGGGAAATCAGAAGAACCCAGCTGTTCTAATCACAAAGGCACAAGGGAAAACACTTGATGCTGAAAGGGAAGCAATTACTATCCATTTAGAAAAATAAACTACAGTTCAAATTTCATACACAGAAAAGTAAGAAATGCACTCCTGCCTTATAGATCATTCTAATCTTGGCTGCTGCCTACTCGCTCAGAGAACAGGTTCTCAAGCTCTGGGAACTGTACCCTTATCTCCAAGGTAGAGAAGTTCCATTGTTCCAGGCCTCAGGCTGGAGACGCTTAGCTTAGGCTAGATTCTGGCAAATGCAAAAACCAGATAAAGGGAGAAGTATGGAAGGAGAGCTTTAACATCTGTCTTTCTTCAGTCCTCAAGGAGAGCTATTCCACTTCCATTACCCTATCTTTCAGAAACATTTACACAAGTGTGTCAAGGTGTATGCAGAATCTATTTACCATGTTTAGAATGGATTTTTAAAAAAAACTTAAATGTCAAAGAGGAATGGTTAAATACACTGAATGTATATTCTTATGGACTACTATGTAATCATTATAAAGCTAGGTGTAATGACATGGAAAGATACCTATGATGCTGTGCTTAACACTTTTTTAAAGTATCATACAAAATATAATTCCACTTTTAGTTTTTTTTAAAAAGGAAAGAAATGGAAAATAATGAAGGAAAATGAAGGAAGTAAAAAAGAAAGAATATTTTGGGCCTGCAGATATAAGAACACACATTTTATATACAGAAAGACTTTGGAAGACCACACAATAATCAATTGTTAATAACAACTATTTACCTCTGGTAGGGTACTTCCAAGTTTTTACTTGATATACTTTCATACCATTCAAAATTTTTAAATGACTATCTATTACTTTTTAAAATTAAAGACAAAGTATAATGATTAAAAAAAAACCTGTTTAATATGTGGTGCTTTTTTTCCCTTTAAAGAATAAAACTGATTTTCAACTTAGGTAAAAAAACAATGCCAAAATTATTCATCTCATACTTCATTCTTTAAATAAAAACTCAAAGAACTTAACGATTTTTGACATTGAAATATAAAAAGTACATACAAAGTTGTGTGTTGTAAGTGGAACATTCTCCAACACTTCTACATGCAACTCCTCTCCAGTAAGCCAGGAAATATCAGTGTCCCAGCCAATTGGTTTCTTCTCCTGAAAAGCACAGACACAGCCTTTCTTGGTTATCATACCTAAAAAGCTTCATATACCTCATGCTGAAGATATGAAAATTGGTTATTGAGGGGCTAGTAATGGTGAGGGAGTTTTGGCTCCCTAGTCTTCCATCGTTAGAAATTTAAATGGCAATAAATTAATTTTTAAGTTTACCCCAAATAAATGTATCACTCTTGGACAAACAGCAGGGTAAAGAGATGTACTCTTTTCTTCAAGTCAGCTCCAGAAAAGACCTACAACAGCAGAAAATGGATTGTTCCTGGGGTCCAAAAAAAAAAAAACAAAAAACAAAAAAAAAATCACAGGTATGGATTTACCTATCCATTCAAAGAAAAAGAGTATTCAGGGGACAATATGCCCCCAAAAAGGAGATCTCTTTTTTTTCTTTTCCAGATGGGATTCAAAATTGGGAGTGGCAGGGGTGGGGTCATGGCAAAATTTCATGCTTTCTGAAAAATAATTCAATATAAAATGTTAATTTTGATAAGTCTTTGGTGAAACTATGAGTTTATATTAAAAACAGGAGTGGGAAAGAGTCCATTATTCAAATAAGAAACAGAGAAAATGGTTCAAAATTTTAAGAATCTCAAACTCCATATAAAGTCATTTTATCAGAATAATAAACACCATCATTACACAAAATTATCTAATGTTCACTTCTCAAAGGGCATACCAGACTTGTTTAGGCTAATTAACTTAGTTTTTTTTTTTTCCCTGAGGTTGATTTTCAATACCCTAGGTTTGGGTAAAGATCTTACAGAAAACCTCAAAATTTGGTATCTGATGTTTTTTCCCCTTTTTAAACAAAGTTTCACATCACATACAAACCATACCCATCCTGAATTCTGTAAACAGCACAGCACTCTGGGATTAGACCTCTCATCATCAGTGCCTTCTTCAGGCTGTCCCGGACTGTGACTCCACACCGTGCAGGTACCTAGGGTATCATAAAGTCAGGATATGAGGTAGAGAAGTAAATTATATATTTTTTCACATCACTGGAAAAAAAAAACCAAAACCCAGTAATTTACCTTTATAACATTTTGAAAATGTCATATGGATTACTATGTGAGAAAATTATTTCTAGGGCTAACAACATTAATGGAAAATTATGACTCAAGCATCTATTACTCACCAACTCAAGGCAAAATTAATTTTTGGTTTTTTATTAAAATTACAAAATATCTTAAACACATAAAAGAAAAGAAAATACAACAGATCACTAAGTGCTCTCTGCTGAGAAATAATAAATGTCAACATTTAAAGCAAAATCAACTTTGATCCAACATTGTTCAAAGCTGAAAACGGTAATCCTTCAATTATTATGGTCGTTAAGAGATCTCTTACTGATCCTAAACATAGAAGAGAATACTTGTCTTAATGTATTCAGATGGTATTTGTTGTGTAGTTGTTTAGCATTCCTATTTCCTCTGGGAACCCACCTTTCCCTAAAAACCACCTGGTACTCGAGAAGTTATGAATCCAGGGTCACTACTCTTCTGGCTGCACATAAGCTGGCTAATCAGTTTCCCATATCCCAGATCCAGGGCTAGATATATGACCTGAACAGTACTACACTTCTTCCTTTAACTGACAGATAGACTCTGGTTGACAGAAGTTTCTTTCCTACTGTAAAGTTCCAAGAAGACAGAAATATGGAATCCCTAATGGTTATCTTCCCTAGTACACTGAGAAAATCTGGCTACCGAATGAAGCTAACTTAAGGAGAAGCAAAGATGACATTAGGAGCTAAGAGAAAAGAGGCATCGAAAAGAGAGAGAAAAAGAATCTTCCTGTATATTTGAAGTTATCTCTACCTTGGTCTTTTCTGCCAGTGACTCATCTCCCTTCTTATTAATTTGAATAATTTAAAACTGAAAAAGAACTGACAAACACAGTGTAGATAGACTAAGGTGAAGCAATGGGAGTTCGGGTTGGTCGGTTTTTATGCGGAGAGAGGAGTGGAGGGTGACAGACAAGATGTGTTAGTTAATAACAAAATTAAAGGTTTCATTCTTGTAAATCACTAAGTGAAAGTAAAGTCGCTCAGTCGTGTCCAACTCTCAGCGACCCCATGGACTGCAACCCATCAGGCTCTGCTGTCCCTGGGATTCTCCAGGCAAGTTTAAATCACTAAGGTATTTAGCAAACCAGAAGTCTCTAAAGAAATTGGGACTCTTATGCCAGAGGTGAATTGAGTGAAAGTGAATATAAGACAGCTGAATTTCAACAGTATGTCAATGGGGAACAATCTATAAAGCCAAATTAGGACCTAAGATTAGAAAAACAAGAGACAGATTTTAGCTCAATATAACTGTTAAAACTATCCAGCAAGGGAAAAGTTTGAGGGAGTAGGTTCATCACTGAAAGTATTCAAGAGACTAGATTTGTACAGTTGATCCTCTTTAATTCATGGATTCTGTATTTGCAAACTTGATTATTCATTAAAATTTATTTGTAACCCCCAAATCAATACTTGCAGTGCTTTTGCAGGCATGCACAGAAGACTGAAAAATTTGACCCTTCCCAGCTGAGGTTTGGAGAAGGCAATGGCACCCCACTCCAGTACTCTTGCCTGGAAAATCCCACGGACGGAGGAGCCTGGTGGGCTGCAGTCCATGGGGTCACTAAGAGTCAGACACGACTGAGCGACTTCACTTTCACTTTTCACTTTCATGCATTGGAGAAGGAAATGGCAACCCACTCCAGTGTTCTTGCCTGGAGAATCCCAGGGACAGGGGAGCCTGGTGGGCTGCCATCTATGGGGTCGCACAGAGTCGGACGACTGAAGCGACTTAGCAGCAGCAGCAGCTGAGGTTAATCAAGGTAACATGCCTTCTATTCCTAGCTCTCATACTGTAAACAAGTACCCTATGCCAGGTGACTTTTAAGCTAATGGACCCCAGTCTGCTGTGAAGAAATAAACAATCCAGGGGCCAATATACAGAGGCCATCTTTGGCTCATTTATAATAGTAATCCTGCACTTGTCCTAGGAGCAGTTTTTCAGTATTCACTAATTCAGTGTTTGCAGGAAATATACAGAACATAACTACTGCCAATATAGAGAACTGTCCATACCTTCCAGAAATAATGAACAGAAGGGAAAGCTAACTTTTCCCCTCTGCTATTCGTATTCTGCCTACTTAGGTGGCAACCCTATCTTTAGTTTTAAACCCCAGCCAATCTATCCTGTTATCAGTGAAATCTTTTTTAAAAAAGGTATTCTTAATGTGTGTGTTTGCCAAATACTTCTGAGAACCTGATGAAAGCCTTAGAATAATCTCTTTGAAACATAAAAGTTCAAGCCCATCTATGGACTGCTGAGGAGTCCACTGAACTCAGAATTTCATTCTGTGATATAATCTTACATTAGTGTTCTCAAATTTTTCCATTTAATTATAGGGTGAAATCCAAATTCCTTAATACAGCATACAAAGTCATTAATGGACTGGGGCTATCCACCCTTCAGTTTCTTTGCTAATTTCTCTCATGCACTCCTGTAATGCCATCTTCTAATATAGCTAAGCACCCTTATGCTTCTCTAAAGAGGTTGATTCCAAGGTGTATATATGTTTCATCAGTAGGCAAAATTTTGGTTTCCCACTCTTATCACCAAGGGAAAGTCATCAATCTGTCCTTCATCCACTTCAACAGGCTGATTTTTGTTTCTTCATGATACTACCTGTTCAACAGACTGACAGACCAATGGAATGAAACAGAAAAACCAAAACTAGACTCTTCATTCAACACATAAATAAAATCAAAATAAAGGCAGCATCTGTAACAGGGTAAAGATGAACTTTTAACTAATTGATGCTGAGACAACTGGAACCAATCTAGGAAAAGAAAGTTCATCCATACTTCATACAGTATCATAGGGTAAACTCCAAGTGGATCAGATTTAAATGTTGAAGGAAGGAGGGGACAAACCATAAAAGAACTAGAAGAAACATGGCTCCCTTACAATCTCAAGAGAAGAAGGCCTATAAAATTATGATGCAAAATCTGGAAGCCATAAAAGAAAACACTCACACAACACACTACAGTCAGCCCTCCATGTCTGTTGGTGCCACATTCATGGATTCAACCACCCGAGGATCAAAAATATTTAGAAAAAAATCCAGAAAGTTCCAAGAAAGTAAACCTTAAATTTGCCTACTATAAGTAATCTGGAGATGATTTAAAGTATACAGGAGGATGTGCATAGGTTATATGCAAATATTAATACTATGCCACTTTATGTAAGGGACTTGGGCATCTAAGGATTTTATCCTTATATAGTCATCCCCCAATATTTGTAGGGGATGTGTTATGGGGTCCTGGAACAAATCCCCTACAAATACTGGGAGAATGACTATATAAGCAAAGTCAAAAGACAAATACAGATTGGGAAAAATATTTGCTACTTATGTGACAGGAAAATAAATTTCCTGATACATAAGGAGCTCCTGAAAAATTGAGATTAAGACCAACCCAACAGAAAAATGGGCAAAAGAAAGAGAGTTCAGGAAAACAAATTATAAATGGGATTTAAAATTAAGAAAAAGTGTTCAACCTCAGAGAAAAGCGAACTTAAACTTGCCAAAATATTTTTTCACTTATCAAATGGGCAAAAATACAAAAGTCTAACAACATATTCTGTTGGTGAGGCTATGGTAAACAGGCATCTCATACAGTGCTGGTTAGTTCAGTTCAGTTGCTCAGTCATGTCCGACTCTTTGCAACCCCATGGACTGCAGCACGTCAGGCCTCCCTGTCCATCACCAACTCCCAGAGTTTACTCAAACTCATGTTGGTCGAGTCGGTGATGCCATCCAACTTCTCATCCTGCCTTCAATCGTCCCCAGCATCATGGTTTTTTCAAATGAGTCAGTTCTTCGCATCAGGTAGCCAAAGTATTGGAGTTTCAGCATCAGTCCTTCCAGTGAATATTCAGGACTGATTTTGTTTAGGATGGACTGGTTGGATCTCCTTGCAGTCCAAGGGACTCTCAAGAGTCTTCTCCAACACCACAGTTCAAAAGCAACAATTCTTTGGTGCTCAGCTGTCTTTACAGTCCAACTCTCACATCCATACATGACTACTGGAAAACCCATAGCTTTGACTAGACAGACCTTTGCTGGCAAAGTAATGTCTGCTTTTTAATATGCTGTCTAGGTTGGTCATAACTTTTCTTCCAAGGAGTAAGCATCTTTTTATTTCATGGCTGCAGTCACCATCTGCAGTGATTTTGGAGCCCCCCAAAATAGTCTGCCACTGTTTCCACAGTTTCCCCATCTATTTGCCATGAAGTGATGGGACCAGATGCCATGATCTTAGTTTTCTGAATTTTGTAGTGCTGGTAGCAGTGCAAAATTAAGCAAAATCTATGAAGCAAAATTTTAAAGTATCTTATCAAAATTACAAATGTATATTTCTCTTTGATCCAGGAAGCCTGCTTTTCAGTTCAGTTCAGTCGCTCAGTCGTGTCCGACTCTTTGCAACCCCATGAGTTGCAGCACGCCAGGCCTCCCTGTCCATCACCAACTCCCGGAGTTCACTTAAACTCATGTCCATCGAGTCAGTGATGCCATCCATCCATCTCATCCTCTGTCATCCCCTTCTCCTCCTGGCCCCAATCCCTCCCAGCATCAGAGTCTTTCCCAATGAGTCAACTCTTCGCATGAGGTGGTCAAAGTACTGGTTTCACCTTTAGCATTATTCCTTCCAAAGAACACCCAGGACTGATCTCCTTTAGAATGGACTGGTTGGATCTCCTTGCAGTCTTTAGTATATCATAATATAACTGGCAACTATAGTACATCTCTACAATGGAATCTATAGCTATATGGCTGGCTCACATAAACATTAAAAGCAAAACATTAAACATTAAAAACAAAGCAAAACATTAAAAGCAAAATACAGAATAACATATACAATACGATGCCTTGTATGGAGAGGAGCAGCACACACCCCTGCCCCCCTGCCCCAAATAAAAAGTTAGCTAAAAGGCTCAGGGGAACCTGAGTGTATAGGGAGAGGGGCAGAAACAAGATTTCTTGATACAAATACCACATGAAAGAATTATCTATTCACAAAGGAAAACGGGTGGGCTCCCCAGGTGGCTCTGTGGTAAATAATTTTCCTGTCCATGCAGGAGATGTGGGTTTGATTCCAGGGTTGGGAAGATCTTCTGGAGGAAATGGCATCCCACTCCAGTATTTTTGCCTAGAAAATCCATGGACGGTGGAGCCTGGCGGGCTATAGTCCATGGTGTTGCAAGAGTCTGACACAATTTAGTGACTAAACAACAAAGGTAAAGGTGTAGGGGAGCACTGTTTCCATTTTTATAGATGGAAAGACTAAAAAGATATTTTCAGAAGAACCAAGTTAATGCCTCTTTTCCAAATTCCAAAATTAAGTGTCCTTGCTTGATCTAAGGCCATGATCTTAGTTAAAAACTAGCATCCTGCCTTAACAAAGATCTAAAGTCAATGTAATCACCTGAATATTTGCAAAGGAAAATATATCCAAGAAAAACAAAGACATATGTCCACACAGAAACTTGGACATGAATATTCACAGCATTATTACTAACAGCCAAAAGTGAAAACAAAATTCATAATGGCTAAAGTGTGTTTTGATACACACACAGAATATTATTCAACCATAAAAACGCATGAATACTGACATGCTACAATATGGATGAGCCATGGAAACATTATGCTAAGCAAAAGAAGTCAGTCACAGAAGACCACATATTCTATGACACCATTTATATGGAATGAAATGTACAGAACAGGCAAATCTGGAGAGGTAGAAAGGAAGTAAGTGATTGGCTAGAACTGGGAAGATGGAGTGACTGCTTAAGGGGTACACAGTTTCTTTTTCGGAGTGATGAAAACGTTCTAAAATTAACAGTGCTGACAGTTGCATAACTCTGTGAACAGACCAAAATTGTATAGTTTAAATAAGTAAAGTATGTCTATAAATGATATTTTAGTAAACCTATAAAAAATAAAACAAGCCAATTCTGTCTTTTAAACTACAAGTTCAAGAAAGTCAGCTTAGAACAAGCCACATTTCAGGAAAATTGGGTGAGATTTTTTTTTTTTTTTGATTAACTTATTGTTGTTAACACAACACATTAAAAATGTACACGAATGAGGGTATGTCATGTCTAATATACTTGAAATTCTATTAGATAGGTTGTTTAGCTGCTAAGTCATATCCAACTCTTTCGTAGCCCACCGGGCTCCTCTATCCATGGGATTTCCTAGACAAGAATACTGGAGTGGTTTGCCACTTCCTTCTCCAGGAGATCTTCCCAACCCAGGGATCGAACCCGCGTTTCCTGCATTGGAAGGCAGTTAACATCTAAATTTCATTAACACTCAATGTTGACCAGGATCTTGTGGGAAAAGGAAGTCTTATACACTAGACAGAATATAAACCAGTACAATTTTTCTGCATAAAATGTACATTTTATGAAGTTTTAAGTGTGCATACCCTATGACCCAATACTTAAGTCCCTAACATTAAAATATTCCCACAACATTTCAGGATATGTGTATTTAAATGTATTTTGCAGCATTTAATTATCCATAATGAAATAAATAGTTAATAAATCAGATATGATCATTCTAAACAATAATTTTAACCATAATAAAACAAGTAGCTTGACATTATGTGAAAGAAGGGGATAAGTATAAGGCAAAAAGATTAGTCCCTTTCTCCTGCCCCCGGCAATGTCCCCATCCTCCAGATAATCGCAATTACCAGGCTTTTATATATGATTCAAAGCCATCTCAAAGGACACACACATTTATTCTTTTTAGTCACTGTATCTAATGCATGACCTGGATAGTCTTAAGTAGTTCTGTACCAAGGGACACTTACCTTGTTTATACTTTTTTCATTTTTAGAAATAATGAGTACACATTGATTTTGATACAGAGTATATTATAAAATCTCTAAATTAACTTTTAAAGAAATTACAGTTTTGAAAATTTAAAGTAAACATATTTGTTAGAAATTCTGAAAAGGAAGAATAAATACCTCTAATACCATCATGAAACAATCATTGTAACATTTAGAAAAGAAGTTTTACATGCATTTCATGTGAGTTTTAATACAATAAAAGACAAGTAAGAATAAAGAACCAAACTTCAAATAAACACTTCTTCACACTAAAAGAGGTCAGTCCCTAGAAGAGGCCTCTAGGGTAGCTTTTTGCTTTTCCATATAAATTTTAGAATCAACTTTTCAGATAAAGTAGTAAGGGTGGGATAAGATCCCCCTAGAATTCTGCAGAAACTGCACGTAATTTTGATTAATTTGGGTGAGAAGTATATTTAGGAAGATTATCAAGAACAAAGTAACTTTTGATTTCTTTACTCTCTTCAAATGTCTTTCAATAAAGCTGTACAAATTTCTTTATAAAAGTCTTAAACATTTAAAAATTATTTTGTCAACGATATCATTTTTTAAATAAAATTGTATGTTCTAATTATTAAGTGCAGAGTTCTTATTATAATAGATTTTCTATGTAGACAAATTAACTGCTAAAAATAAGTTTTCTTTCTTTTTAATATTTATGTTTTTTATTTCTTTGTCTTGATTGAGACTGGATAGAATATTCAACTCCATAAGTAGTAGATCTGTCTTGCTTGTTTCCAATTTTAATGAGAACACAGAATCCTTCTTTAGACATACTTGATAGATACCCTTTATTAAGAAAGTTGTCTTTTATTCCAAGTTTACAGAGTTTTTTTGTTTCTTTCTTGTTACAAAAAGGTTTTCAATACATCAAATGTCTTGTTTACTGTATCTAGAGATATCCATACACTTTTATTCATTTAATCTGCTAATAAGAACTGCACTGACTGTTTTGGAGTGGGGCATCCCACACACATGTGGGATGTTAGTTCCCCACCCAGGGACTGAACTCATGCCCTGTGCAGTGGAAGCATGGAGTCCTAACCACTAGACCATCAGGGAAATCCCAGAGCTGCACTAATTTTTAAAAATCATTGTTATACTCCTAGAAGAATTATTTTTTTTAAATATATACATTGTTAGATTCAGTTGACCAGTATTTTATTAAAGATTTTTGCAAATATGTTCTTAGATTAACCTTTAGTTTTTCTTTATCAAGTGATCTTTGGTTTTAGAAGCAAGATACACAAATTCTATAAATGAGTTAGGAAATGTTCTCTTTAACTTTTTTACAGAAGAATAAAATTTACATAGGACTAGGATTTTTTTTCATATTTTCTCTCTGACATATGACATTCAGAAGTGTCTTCAAATCTCTAAAAATGTGGTTTCCCATTATTGTTACTAATTTCTACTTTAATTACATTATGCTCAAAAAACACACCTTGTGTTTGTGAAGATTCCCTTTTTTGCCTAAAATGCAGTAGAAAAAATTTTCAGTGTCCCATACATTCTTGAAAAGAACGTGTGTTCTTTCATTTATTAGTACAAGGTTTACATGTCTATTACATAAAATTGACAACTATGTTCTTCACATCTTCTGTAATTGCTTTATCTACCTACATATCTATTTCTGGCCACACCACACGCCTTGTAGGATCTTAGTTCCCTGACCAGGGACTGAACCCCGGGGCCCTGACAGTGAAAGTCCCAAGTCATAACCACTGAACCACCAGGGAATTTCCTCTAGACTTTTATAATGGAATTATAAAATATATAGTCATTTTTGTCTGGCTATTTTCACTTGACATAATTACTTTCAGAGTCATCTGTGCTGTTGTGTATACTAGTAATACATTATTTCTACTAAGAAGTATTTCATTTAACAGATATACCAAACTTATTTAACCATTTCGGTAATGCCCAGTTTTGCACATGCCATGCAAAACTATTTATAAAAATACTTTCTCCAGGAAAGATATAGAAAAGCCACTTGATATCATTAGCCAACAGAGAAAAGTATATCAAAATCACAACAAAGTCCCACTTCATACTCAATAGGAAGGCTATAATCAAAAAGAAATAATTTTAAAAGTACTCCATTTATTTCACTGGTCTATCTGTCTATATCAGTACCAAAATGATTTACTTATTAATTTATAATAAGTTTTAGTATCAGGAAGTGTGAGATCTCCAATTTTGATCTTTTTTAAAGTTGTCTGAGTATTCAGGATTCCTTAAGATTCCATATGAATTTCAGGGTGGATTTTTCTATTTTTGCCGGAAAAAAAAAAAAAAAAAAAAAGCTTTTGAGACTTTAAAGCTAAAAGACTTTAAAACATTAAGTTAATCTTCAAATTGCTTTCAAAAGTGGTTATACCATTATACATTCCTATCACCAGTGTACGAAAATTCAGTTATTCCATTCCACATCCTCACCAATAGTTGGTAAGGCCACTCTTTCATTTTAATCATTCTAGTAGGTGTGTGGTGGTATCTTGTGCCTTTAATCAGCTTTTTTCCTAACGGCCCATGATGTTGAGCATCTTCTTATGTGTTTATTTGCCATCCACATATCTTCTTTGAAGTATCTATTCAAATCTTTTGTCCACTTAATTGTTTCCTTACTGTTGAGTTCTAAGAGTTCTTTATATATTCTGAATACATGTCTTTGATCAGATATATATATATTTTGCAAAGATTATCTACTAGTCTGTGGTTTGTCTCTTTATTCTCTTAATATAGTCTTTAGAAGAGGAGAAGTTTTTAATTTTGATAAAGTACAACTTATCAATATGTTCATTAGGGATTGTGTTTTGGTGTTATATTTTAGAAACTGTTACCAAATTCCAAGTCACAAAATATTTTCCTCTGTGTTTTCTTGTACAAACTAGCTTTACATTTAATTCTTACTTTTCATTCCTTCCTCTGTGTTCAATTTTTTACATTTAATTCTTACTTTAAAATGTTTACATTTTTACATTTAATTTCTACTTTTCATTGCTTCCTCTGTGTTCAGTTTTCTCCCTAAGTCATTTCCAGGTAGTCCCTTTGGGTACAGCTTGAGAAAAGTAAACTCATCTGGAAAGGCTTTACTGTGCCCTGACTCACAGTGTACCCAATAAGTTAAACTCACACTTTAGCTAAGCAACTTACAGCATCACTCAGCACTCTTGAGTATATTATTCTACTGTCTTCTGGCTTCTACAGCTGCTACAAAGAAATTTTTTGATAATCTAACTGGAATTTCTTTATAGGTAATTTTTCCTAAGTGCTTTTAAAACAATATTCTTTCATTTTGTTACATCTAATAAGAATGAATTCAAATTTACTTAAACAACTTAAAGCTTATGCGTCTCAAATCCTTAATTTGTGTCTTTAATGAAGGTTAGCCATCATTTTTTTGAATTTTGCTCTATTCTTTTTCTGTTTTAAAAAAATATCTATTTATTTATTTATGGCTGTTGCTACACAGGCTTTTCTCTAGTGGTGAGCTGGGACTACTCTTTACTTGAAGTGGGCAGGCTTCTCATTGCGGTGGCTTCTCTTGCTGTGAAGCATGGGCTCTAGGGCTCTAGGGCTTCAGCAGTTGGGGTTCCTGGGCTCTGGAGCACAGGTTCAATAGTTGTGGTGCACAGGGTTAGTTGTTCCACAGCATTTGCAATCTTCCTGAAACAAGGATCAAACTCGTGTCTCCCACATTGGCAGGTGGATTCTTTACCACCAAGCCATCAGGAAGCCCCATTCCTTTATTCTGTTCTCATTTTCCGCTTTGAGGCATATGATGAAACTATTCAATCCATCCTTCATACCTATTAACCTCTCATATTTTCTATAACTCTCTTTCTCTGTTTTCCAGAGGTCACCAATTTTCCTCCTTCAGCTAAATTCAATCTACTTTTAAATTAATCCATTGAGTTTTTAAAAATAAATATTTTGATTTCTATACAGCATTTTAACACTTGGTCTGTAATATGCTGTAACCTGCTTGATAATTACTTCTCCATATTTGTTTTCTCTCTTTAACATTTTGTTTTCCATCATACCATTTGAAAGTAAGTTCTAAATTTATTGATCGAGACAGACTTCAGTATAGTGGCTATTCTTAAAGGTGGGTACTCAATTGAGGGAGCACAAGAGTACACTCTCAACATTAGAAATGTTCTATAATTTTTATCTGCATGGCAGGTACACATGCAGAAGGTCACTGAGCTGTACAGTTGAGATTTGTACACTTTACTATATGTAAGTTTTATTTTTAAAAAAGAGGTGAGAGAGGTTGCAGGCATCATAACAATTTACCCCTAAACATTTAAGCATATATTTCCTAAGAATAAAGATATTCTCCTACATTATATTATCTCTATTATCACACTTAAGGAAACTAATAATTCCATAAAAACATACTACATTCAACCAATATTTGACGTATCCCATTTCAAGAAGGACTTCTACAGCTCTTTCTCACCCTAGTCCCAAACCAGGATTACACAATGCATTTGGTTGTTTTGTCTATTGTTTGGTCTATTTGGTTTGTTTGGTCTATTTAGTGTAGAATAATCTCCAGTGTTTTATTCTCCATGAATTGAGAGTCCAGGCTGTCTTACGGAATGTCCATCTTTCGAATGTGTCTGCTTCTCATGGTGCTTAACTTTTCCCTTTACTTCTTGTCCTTCCTATAAAGTGGAAGGACCAGAAGCTTAACATTCAACACAATTATTTTTAGCAATAATACTTCAGGGATGATAAGTGTCATCCACTTTAAATTTTAAGGCCACCTAGAAATTCTGTTTGGTTCCTTCTTAGGAATCTAATTTTGCTGCTATTAAGTCTTCTAACTCACTGATGACAGACTATTTCTTCTTGCATACTGTAACTTGGGATTTTGACCTTGTCATTGAGGTATTATGTGTATGAATTACATAAGATCTATATGGGCTAAGGGAGGGATTTACATTTGTTTCTGGCCAGTGCCTGAGTGCTATTACTATTCCAGAACCTTTTTAAAAATTTCATTTCTTGGGTTGAGAATTCCTAAATAATGCAGGTAACATAATGATGAACCCCACACTATGGTAAGAACAGATCTACAGTTAAGAATTCACAAGGGAAACTTTAACCTTTATCTGGGGCCCTGGCAAAGACAGAAAAGTTTCACTGTTATTTATGTATGCTGGTGAACAGATTTTCTTCTAATTCACCCTTTTATTGAAGGTAAAGCTTTTCAAAGGTTCAGATTATGTGAGGATATAAGTTTCAACCACCTTTGTGGCATAAGCCGAAGGCCTAGTCTTGTGTCTCCACATCATGACATTCACATGCCTTTGTTTCACCGGGTAACTAACTGACCCCACTGGAGGCCACTAGAGCATAGTAAGTCAGCAAACATTTTCTGTGAAGCATTATTAATGCTATCTGAGGGGAAAAATTAAAAGACTACTTTGGCTTCAACTGTATTTAGTAATGAAATGTTTTTTTATTAATATCAAAATAACCATATACATTATAAAAAATGAGTGATGCGGGTAGGTGCGTTTTTCCATTCAGTTATGTCCAATGGCAGTACTTGTTGCACTTGAGATTACAGACCTTCTATAATTATCCTGCAGATTTCCCTGCTTTAAAGGTTATTTATAGAGTACTGTGTTCCAATGATGATATAATGATCAACAATCAAAGCTTATATAAACAAGAGGAAAAATGTCAAGCACAATAAGAATCCAACATTTGGTAATAAATCTGAATAAGGCTTTCTCTATGGCAAAGAACAAAGCTTACCTGACATATGTTAGACAACAAACAAGCTTAAGTCTCAAAATTCTGACTGATTCTAAACTAACACTCAGACGTGAGTGTGGTTCAAGCTTGGTAGACAGGTATACAAGTGACACTAAAGACAATGCGATTTGTTCCACTTAAGGAACACAGACTTTGGCATCAAATAACTATGTCTTTTCCATTCTGGTTTAAATGGTATCACATTTCATTTTCCACAACTAGTCTTTCTGAAAAATACAAAGAAAAAGCCACGATGAATTAAAAGCTGACTCACCACTGTCCTCTGTTTATTGGGCAGGAAGACTCTAACGATAGGTTTTTGTGGTGACTTGGGGTTGCTCCGTGACACATCTGTGGGATTTTGAAAAACTGAAAGAGATGAAGGCAGCACTGAAAGGCTAGAAGAGGAAGAAGATGTAACGGTGTCCGTTGATGCAGAGCTAGAAACAGAAAAATCAGTTCCATTCCCCAGGGATTCCAATAACTGTTGTTCTCTTTGTTGGAGGGCATCTAGCTTGCTGGTGTATTCTTCATAGGCCTATAAAATAAAGTAGACTTACATTGAATCTGGACTTTTTCCTGACAGTAACAAAAGGAAATATGAAATTTTAGTTTTTGATTATAATCTCTTTATAATCTAGCTAACAGGATTTTGTGTTACAAATTACAAAGTAAGTACTGGAAGTATTGTAAATTAGTACTTTTATCTTTAAATTGATAAATCTTGTTATAAGACACTCATCTAGAAACTGCACACACACATACATGTATGATGTCCGTAACAGCCATGAATATTAATTAAAAAAAAACTAGTGTTAGCTATTTTCTGGCCAAAACACAATTTACCTTCCAAACTACACATCTAACATAAGATAAACTACTACATCGAAGCATTTTTTTCTAGATAAGTTACAGGTATATAAGGTTTCACATCTCTCTCGGTCTCTCTCTAACCAACTGAGAGAGGTTGAAAAGGAGATGAGGCGTTAAGAGAGATCTGTCAAAAAGACAAGCCTAAGGTACACAGTCCAGGTGGCGCTAGTGGTAAAGAACCTACCTGCCAATGCAGGAGACATGAAATGTGGGTTCGATCCCTGGGTCAGGAAGATCCCCTGGAGGAGGGCATGGCAACCAACTCCAATATCCTTGCCTGGAGAATCCCATGGACAAAGGAGCCGGATGGGCTACAGTCCACGGGTTTGCAATGAGTCGGACACGACTAAAGCGATTTGGCAGGCAGGCAAAGGTACACAGTGCCAAATCTCACCATAATCACCAAAGTCTCCTCAATAGGGATTAGAGGATGCATAACTGTGACCTTTTTTTTGAAACAGTTATTAATTAAAAATATCTTCTTTTCCACACTATGGATACCTTATGACCTCCCCTTTCCCATGAAACACTTCTTAGAGAATAGAATTTTATTTGAAAAGGTGGTTTACATCCTGTAGTCAAGAAATTTTGAGACCATTACCCATCAGGGTATGTTTCTAGAAGTATCATTTTACTAAAGCTGAAAGGTCAAATGATCACATAAGATATCATTTTCTAAAAGCAGGAAGAATCTTGAAAATAGAATGATAATTGAAAATTAAGAGATAGAATGGATTCGAATGTATATGCCCATGGTTCTTTACTGCAGTGGTAATCACCTTCTCCCCTCCACACCATAACCCACCACCATGTCTCCCTACCACCCAAAATAGATATGACACTACACACATTTATAAAAGGCTACAAAATTTTAAAAGTGCCGTTTCCCATTACCTAGAGAGTTTATTACTGGGCTGCAGAGAAGCAAATGGCTGCATTTTTATTTGTGTTGTATATGAGAAAGAATGTTTTTGATACAAGGTAAGAGTAAGGAAGGGGAGATGCTTAAAATGTTAGCATTTATATAGATAGAGTTAAGTGGGGAGAAGAGAGTACTAGTACAGGAGACATTTTTAACAGAGTAAGGAGGTTAGAAATTTTAAGACAGAGGAAAACTACAGACTAGTACAGCTGACTGTCATACAATACCTGGGACATATGAAAGGGATCAATAGATGTTCATGTAATTTAAGTGAAGAATATGAACACAAATCATAAGACTAGAAAAGTGGGTAAAGGACAGCTTGGAGAGACTGTATACACTATGCTTTGAAGCCTGAACTTCACTCTACAAGCAAGGAAGAATTATCACAGGTAGAGAAGAATAATGAAGAAGGAAATGGCAACCCATGCCAGTATTCTTGTCTGGAGAATTCCATGGATGAATAACCTGGTGGGCTACAGTCCATGGGGTCACAGAGAGTCACACATGACTGAGTGACTAATACTTTTAGAGGAGAATAAAGGAGAAGTTTCAATTCAATATAGGCCACCACACCTGATGTCTAATGTCACCATATAATTTTTTTTAGAGGGGAAGGGAAAATACTAAAATGAGCTACTGAAGGGCTTAATTAAACTACATAAAAAAGCACTCTCCTTTACCATCTAATAGTTGCCCAATGCTGACCCCAAAACGTTTCACAGCATTTCACGGCCTTATAGCCAAATCAGTCCAAAATCTACTGATCTATGTTTCTACTTAGCTTTCAGTTCCATGGGCTAATTACTTAAGGACATCTTTTTTCAATATGATCCACTTATTGATACTTAATCATTCAATAAATATATATTGAGCATGCATGTACCTGGTACTATTTGGGGCTCAAACCACCAAAATAAAGACCAACACAATTCCTATCCTTTGAAGATTATATACATACAGCCTAAGGAGGCAAAAATTCCTCCTTGCATAGATCATATAATCTTATTATCATCTGAGCAGGTACATTTACTACGCAGAGTTAAGCTTAGGAAAAGTAATAAATGTCAACAAATTTTCAGAATGTTAATTCTGTATCAAAACATTAGCCTTAATTTTTGAAAATATATTATTCCCTCCACTGTGGATTACAATCTATTATTTCACTGCATTTATCAATAACTCTTTCTTAAACACAAAACATTTACTTATTCCATCTCTCTCCATTCTCATAGATGCAATCTACCAAGGTACTTCCTTCCCCGCCTTGTTTTGTATCTGGTTTGGCTCATTTCACCCCATTATCCTTGCTGCATTCAGTGTGGATGGTGATTACTCTTATAACACTCCTGTCTTAAAGTTCTCTAAACCTCTTATCTACAAAGGCATTTATTTCTACTCTACATACAAGATTCAGAGATACAAATAATTCTTTACAAAAGTGTTCTAAATGATGACAAGATCTCAGTTGGGAACCTCCCACACTCCTGTGCACACACACTTTTCTTAAATTTCTTAAATGTCTTAAATCTCACTACCACACTACTCTGGTTAATGGTCAATATCAATCTCTTAAAGTTTTTCAGATTTCTTTGCTATTTTCTTCCCATGCTTTATGACTCACGATTTCAACAATGCCACTGGTAACATCTTAGACTGTCTGGTTAATTCTTAATTCTTTTATCAACTTGCTTGTTAAATACCAACTCTGGGTAAATTCCATCATTCAATGATTCAGTTCTTTCTCTCAGGTTACCACATATTACTGAAGAAAATAATAAGACAAGGCCATTGAGTTCCATTATCAATTCATGGAAATTAGTCCTCTACATTATTGCATGAAAATTTGTACTTATTTTTAATTCATATTACATTTCTCACAACATTTACTCCAACCTTTTCTATGCTTCTCTGGCTCCTAACTTCATTCCCCAACCTTTAATTCACTCAAAAAATACCACTACATTCAAATTTACTCTGAAGATCAAAGCCATCAAATCAAAGCTTCCTCCTCTTTCTTTGAGCATTTCTCTCCATTTTTCCCCATCCTTTTTTTTGTTCTTAATTTAATTCTAGCATTGGGTGGTTAAGGTCCCCCACTATGGAGGCCTTGGTTCATCACTATCTCCATTTTTTCTTTTATCTTCCAACTTTCCCTCTTCCTTTGTTTTCTTACCCTGAAAATGTGAGTAGGTCATCTTGCATAAACATATACTTCAAGCATCAATACTACCATCAATGAAATTCCTTTGGTGCTTCAAGAAGTTGCAGAAACCAGGTATTTCTTCAAGAGGCAGCTTTTCCAAAATATCATTCTTTCTCATCAAAATCCTACCCATTTTTCAAAGTCCAATTCAAAGCTCTGCTTGATAAACTCCAAAATCAGTACTTTCTTTTCACCTTCTTTACAGTATTACCACACTTTTCTTTATATGGTTTAAAAAAATCATTTGTGAAAAAATTTTGTGAGCATTGAGATAAATAATAGTAAAGAAAGTTATCACAGAGACTACCACATAGCAAAAACCCAATACTTTTATTAGTAGTAATAAGTAGTAATAGTTCTTATCATTATTACTGTTACTACTATTGGGTTGGTCAATTAGTTCATTCAAATTTTTCCACAAGACATTACAGAAAAACCTGAACTTTTTCTCTAACCCAATGTACTACTTGACTAGGTTCTCAACATGACTCTACCAAACTGTAAGGCATTTGAGGGCACAACTCACGGTATTTATTTTTTTAATCCATTAGTTCATTCAATGGCTTCTTTCTTAAACTGAAGTATAGTTTTTGAACTAAAAAAATGAAAGAATGTAGAGAAAAGAACACAATATTATTTAGATGAAAATACTCCTCAAATTGATATACAGATTCAATGCAATCCTTATCAAAATCCCAGTTGGCTTTTCTGCAGAAATGGACAAGCTGATCTTAAAATCACAAAGAAGTACAAAGGACTTGGAATAACTAAAACAATCATGAAAAAGAACCGAGTTGGAAGATTTACATTTCCTGATTTCAAAAGTTACTACATAGCTACAATAATCAAGACATGTGGTACTGATATATACATAACACAACAAATTAAGAGTCCAGGGGGAAAAAAGCCTTACATTTATGGTTAATTGATTTTTGACAATGTTACTAGTACAACTGAATATCTGCATGCAGAAGAATGAAGCTGGACTATTACCTAACATCATGTTCAAAGATTAACTCAAAGTGGATCATATACTTAGGAAGAGCAAGACCCAGAGGGGCAGGATGGGCAGAGGTGTGAGGGATGAGGGAGGGGATACATGTATTGTTATGGCTGATTCATGTTGTAGTACGGTAGAAACCAACACAACATTCTAAAGCAATTATCCTCCATTTAAAGATAATTAAAAAAAAAAAAAGAGTTAAAACTAAAAAACTCTTACTACTGCTGCTAAGTCACATCAGTCATGTCCAACTCTGTGCGACCCCAGAGACGGCAGCCCACCAGGCTCCCCCATCCCTGGGATTCTCCAGGCAAGAACACTGGAGTGGGTTGCCATTTCCTTCTCCAATGCATGAAAGTGAAAAGTGAAAGTGAAGTCGCTCGGTCGTGTCCGACTCTTCGCGACCCCATGGACTGCAGCCTACCAGGCTCCTCCATCCATGGATTTTCCAAGCAAGAGTACTGGAGTGGGTCGCCAGTGCCTTCTCTTAAAAGAAAACATTAACAGAAGTAACTCATCATGACCCTGGACTAGGCAATAGTTTCTTAGATGACACACCAAAACACAGTAACCAAAGAAAAAGTAGATGAACTTGACTTCATCTAAATTCAAGCTTTTGTGCTTCAAAAGACACTATCAAAAGAGTGGGAAAAAAAAAAAAAGACATCTCACAGAACAGGAGAAAATATTTGCAAATCAAATCTGACAAGGATTTATCACCCAGAGTATACAAAGAACTCTTACAACTCAGCAATAAAAAGACAACCCAGTTTTTTTAATGGGCAAAGGATCTGAATAGACATTTTCCCCTAGAAAATATAAAAATGGCTAATAAGCACATGAAAAAGATGCTTAACATTATTAGTTACTAATGAATTACAAATCAGAACCATAAGGAGATGCCAATTCACACTTACTAGGATGGCAATAATAATAATAAATGGAAACTAACAAGTTGGCAATGATGTATAGAAACTAGAACCCTCACACATTGCTTGTGGGAATGTAAAATGGTACAGCCACTTTGGAAAGCAGTTTGGTAGTTCCTCAAAAAGTTAAAACAGAGTAACCAAAGGACACAGCAATTCCATCCCAAGGTACATAACCAAAAGAACTGAAAACATGTCTACCACAAAAACTTGTACATGAATGTTCATAGCAGCTTTACTCATGATAGCCCAAAAATGGTAACAAGCTAAATGTCCATCAGTTGATTAATGGATAAACAAAATGTGATGTATCCACATGATAGAATATTAGCCAAAAAAGGAATGAACGCTACATGCTACTTGGTTGAATTCATTCACACAAAATGTTCAAAAAGGCAAATGCACAGATTAAGAAACTTAGGTTAAGTGGTTGATAAGGACTGGAGAGAATGATTGCCAATGGGTAAAAGGTTTCTTTTGGGGGTGATAAAAATGTTTTGGAATTATATGATGGTGATGACTGTACAATTTTGTGCATATACTATAAATTACTCAACTGTATACTTTAAAAAAGTGAATCACAGTTCATGAATTATTTCTCAATTAAAAATGGGAAGACGATTAAGGCCCTACTTAATTAAAACATAATAGGAAAAAACAATGGAATAAAAAATTTCTATCATTAGAGTTCATTATATTTATTCTTATTGAACTTAATCTCACAAGATACAATGAAATCTTTCAAACTGTCCACAACTGATAATTAATGAACTGTTCTGTATTTCACAGGAAGCACCTAGCTTCCAGTATTATTTTCACTACAGTATCTGTTTTGATAAATGTTTTTGCATTATCTTGGGTTCTACACAGGCTAAAGATCAGAAACGCTGTAAGCATAGTAATAATGATAAAGCAATTAAGAGCACAGGTTCTGATAAAAAAGAAAAAAAAAGAAGACATACACATGGGGAAAATGTAAGCAGTTACAGAAGACTCATTAAAAAAACACAGATTCTAAATTCAAAATGTCTAGCTTCAAACTTTGGCTACCCCATTTACCCGTTGTGTAATGCTGGTCATGTTATTATTAAAATCCTTTTTGCCTGAGTCTCTTCTTCGATAAAATGGAAATGAGTATTAAATATAACTCATAGGGCAGGTTGAGGCTTAAATGATCTACTATATGCTTGGAACAGTTCCTGGCATAGCAAGCACTCAATAAATGTTAGGAGCTTTACTGTCTGTCTGCAGGGGATCTGAGCATACACATAAACTTGGTGGTAGCTTGGAGGGTTATTCCAGAAACTTTATTCCCTTCATTTCTGCTGCTGCTGCTAAGTCGCTTCAGTTGTGTCCGACTCTGTGCAACTCCATAGATGGCAGCCCACCAGGCTCCCCCGTCCCTGGGATTCTCCAGGCAAGAACTGGAGTGGGTTGCCATTTCCTTCTCCAATGCGTGAAAATGAAGTTCTCACTTGCGTCCGACTCTTAGCGACCCCATGGACTACAGCCCATCAGGCTCCTCCATCCAAGGGATTTTCCAGGCAAGAGTACTGGAGTGGGTTGCCATTGCCTTCTCCACCCTTCACTTCTGGAATCCAATAAATCAGGTCCAGAAACAGAAATCTACTTCTAGAAAAGCATCCAGCATTATATCTTACATACAGAAGGCATTCAAATAATTTGATGAGTAAAAATAAAAGAACTGGGACAAAAATAAGAAATTCTGGGAAATGACTTTTAGGGGAAATATCTTTTCTTTGTGTGATGGTAAAAAGAAAAGACTGGAACCAAAGACTGAAAAGACAAAACTGAAATTCTTTTAGAGTACGATAGCTCATTTCACTGCAGTTATCATCAAGGGAATCAATAGTGTTAATTATTATTCATATGCCAGTAGGAGAAAATCTAGAACTTAAAAGCTTGCTTTTAAATAAATTAGTACACAAAAAAGAGAAAGTCATGAGGATTTCTGATGGTGATATAACTGATTTCATTCTGTTTTGCTATGAGGAAGAAATGTGGGGATAGGTAAAGATTTAACTTTCTATGGAAACATCAAAATGGTTTCTTTGGAAATGCTATGTAATGAAGTAACTAGAGCACAACTTCTATCTGCCAGTGCACAAACTAATCTGAAGCCAGACTGTGAAAACTGGAAAATTTTTACTTTTTAGCCTCTTATTTCAGAAAATGTAAGCTGAGTCACTAGTCTAGGAGTTATGTAACCCCATTCTGGTTGGTGAGATGTAAAGACTTGTAGGGGATTTGAGAGGAGGGTTTTCCTCCGTGAAATAACTCAGTACACCAGAGTATCTGTGATCCCTGCTTCTGGACTTGAGGTATTGTGTTAAGAGTACAATTCTAAGATCTGCTGCAGACAGAAACCAAAAGGATGGTAGCAATCTATGCCAGTGTGTAATAACAACCTTGAGCTGTAGAACCAACTTTGAATAATGTACCTCCATGTTTGTCATTATGGGAGGAGAAATTAAAAACAAGTTTGGACAGCCTGTTGTTTGGTTTTTGCAGATCTCCTAGATTTATTCTCCAATTTTTCCCATCTTTCCTTTAATATTTTCTTTGTTTTATTCTGCTTTCTGGAAGATGTCCTTGACTTTATAGCGTGTGTTTGTCTGTTTATATGCACATGCAGATACACACACATATATAAATTTCCTATTATACTATTTTAACTCTTACTATTTTAATTTCCAAGAGCTCTTTCTTATTCTTTAATACTTTTGCTTCTTTAATACAACCATGAAGCAAGAAGAGATTATGGATCTTCTCTTATCTTTGATGTTATAGTGATTTTCAAATTTTCTTCTGTTCTCTGCACTGTTTCTGAGTCCCTTTTGACCATTTCTGCCATTATCTTTCCTGTTAAAAGCTTTCTTCAAATACTGGTTATTCTTAACTGTTCATTTGTATTTAAGAGTTATGAACCCTGAAGATATCAATACTACACAAAGCAATCTACAGATTCAATGCAACCCCTACCCAAATCTCAATGTGTTTGCAGAAATAGAAAAACACCATTCTGAAATTCATGAGAAAATCCAAGGGATCCCAAATAGTCAAAACAATCTTGAAAAAGAACAAAGCTGGAGATCTGCATTTCCACAATGAGATACCCCTTCACACTCATTAGGACAGCTACTCTTACACACACACATACAGAAAATAAGTCTTAGCAAAGATATAAAGGATTGCAAAATATAGCTGCTTATGGAAAACAGAATGGCAGTTCCTTTAAAAATTTAATGTAGAATTATCTTACGATTCAGTAATTCCACTTCCGGCTATATACACGCAAAAAAGGTAAAGTCAGTATTATTCACAATAACCAAAAGGTGGAAACAACCAACCACTGATGGTAGCCATCAATAGACAAATGGATAATATACATTATATTATATACAGGTATATAGACATACAATGAAATATTTTTCAGCCTTAAATAGGAAGAAACTTTTGACACATTCTTCAACATGGATGAAGCTTGAAGACATTATGCTAAGTGAAATCAGTCAGTTACAGGATAAGTATGTTAGAATTCCACTTATACGACATTCCTAGAATAGCAAAATTCATCAAGACAGAAAGGAGAATGGTGGGTCTCAGTGGGTAATCAGTAGATTACTCACTTAGTACTTAATCTACTTAAGGGCCTTCAAATATCAGGACCCACAAGTCTTTTCCCTTGGCCTGGTCAACTTTCCTCAGGGAAGAAAACTCTCAATTCCGGCCAGGCTCCTCTTCATAGTAAATCAAATGGTGGTTAAGTTCAATGTTTTAACTTATTTATGTATTTAGTTTCTGTAAACCACTCCCTTGATTAAAATATAAGCTATCTGAAGGCAGAGACTGGGAGG
The DNA here is from genome assembly GCF_027580195.1 of Bos mutus. Classification (NCBI taxonomy): domain Eukaryota; kingdom Metazoa; phylum Chordata; class Mammalia; order Artiodactyla; family Bovidae; genus Bos; species Bos mutus. Next base: position 19,844,291 of record NC_091620.1, on the reverse strand, counting down.
AGATTTTTTTTTTTTAATATATATATATATATGCCCAGAGCCTAGACAAGTACAAATGTTAGCAGGCACTCAATAATTGCCTATTGAATAAATGAATCAAAGATTTACAGAGCACTTATTTCATAATCATAAACTCAAAATTTAGTCTTTAAATTACCATGTGTGATATATTTCCATTTTACCAATTAGGTGGGGTATAGGGAGGTTAGGTAACCTGTCTGCATAAGTTAAGGCAGAGCTACAATTCAAACACAGGGTGTGTGTAACTCCATAGTTCATCTCAACCACTATATTATACTGCTTTCTGTAGAGAAACTGTGTAATGTTAGTACCTGTCAGTAAGAATCTATGTGCTAATGATACAACCTGTAAGGTATAGTCTGCTGTAAACTGTTCTGTTGTTGTCGTTCAGCTGCTAGGTTGTGTCTGACTTTTTGTGACGCCATGGACTGTAGCTCGCCACTCTTCTGTCCATGAGATTTTGCAAGCAAGAATACTGGAGTGAGTTGCCATTTTCTTCTCCAGGGGATCTTCCCAACCCAGGGATGGAACCTGCGTCTCCTGCACTGCAGGCAGATTCTTTACCACTGAGCCACCTGGGTAGCCCTATACTGTCCTAGTTAGATATAGTTCAAATAGTTAAAAGCCTGAAGAGTATGTGTGTGGAGGGGCGAATGAATCCCTGCTATAGTGAAACCATGTTATTGATGCAAATGTATTACCTCTGAGGGTGGGGAAAGTTTCCTGACACAAAAATGGTTGGCAGAAAAACTGCTGGTTAAGTTGTCTAATTCTGACTAACAAGCAATTACCATTTTCACCAGGACTATTTGCCTCCTTATGACTCCTCTGCTTGTTCTCCTCACACACAAAAGTAAAACAGAGAGCATGTGATATCAGAAAATACACTAACTAGTATTCAGAGGTATGAGTTCCAGTCCTGGCACTGATACTAACTGGCAGTGTGCTCTGTGATAAGCCATAAAAAGAGAGAATAGTTTATCAGCAGTCATTTCCAAACTTTCAAGGTTATTTTAGAAATACACAAACTTACTTTCTCTCGAAATACCGAAGATTTAACTTATCCTTTAAAAGTAATTAGATTACTAAATTAGAATTTTGGTTTAGGAGTCTGTCAATCCATGCCTAAAAAATCTCTGGCATTTGAAGGCAAATGGTAACCTGATCATTTGTAATTTAGGGTTATCTCCCAATATGACTGGTTCTTATAGTTGGAGCTAGCTTTTATGGAGACCGGCAGTATAGTGCAGTGTAAGCAGTATGGGCTGTGGAGCCTGACTGCCTAGATTGTCTAACAGCTTCCTTGCTGTGGAACTTGAGTGACTTACATAAGGAAACTAATGCCAAGAAAGCGTACCTGTGATTATTATAGAAACTGCTACCTAATAGGATTAAGAACAATAACTAATCTATAAACTTACAATGATGTTCAAGACTGGATACAAAAGCTTCAAGGCACTATTAAACTGTAATGCTAAGCAATCTTGAGATACTAAAATTTTGTAAATTTTACCCATGAGGAAGCAAAAACCTATTTGAGGGGATTTGTTCTGAAAGAAAGATATTTTGCAAAATTCTCCCCATTTTCTAATACAGCAACTAGTTTGCTGGCCTCCAGAAAAGAATGCTTTCTCTTTTTTCAATAATTTTTTCTTTTTTTAAACCAGGGTAGTATTTTGAAGTTTATATACAACTTCTTCTTTAGTTTTGCTATTTTCCAAATTACCAAATACTATATATTTATTGTAACAAGTGAAACAACCTTAAAGAGTACAATAAAGACAAAGCTAATTCTCTCTTCACATATCTATTTTTAATCCCACTCCCTAAAATAACCCATATTACCAATACAAATGCGTCTTACAACTTCATTTTCTTTTCCTCAAAATTACTACAAATATGACACTCAAAAGCTTACCTCCAGATATATTGATGGTGGATTATGCTCCCCACCAAATTTGTCCAATAGGGCCTCTATATGCTCCTGTGTCAACTTAATCATTTGTTTGATATTCCACACCTAAAAAATATTTTAAAAGAATTTAAATACAAAGCATTTAGAATATGAATTCTTTAGAATCTTTAGAATATGAATATGAAATACAAATCATTTAGAATATGAATATCTTAATATTCCTACTGAAATATTATTGTAACTGTCAGTGTTCCTTGAAATTTAGAGCTTAGAGATCTTGAGATGATTTATTTTAAACTTCTTCTTATACTAGTGATACAACATTTTCTCAACTATAAAACATTTAAGTAATACATAAGTATTTAGGAACAAGCAGTAAAAATCTCTTTTTCACATTCCCCATATTTCTGGGTGTCCTGCCAAAAAGATAAGTCCTGTTTATGGTGTGATATACATTCTTCCATAACTTCTTTTTACTCAAAAAACAAAAATACATACATATATAAAATAGACAAATACATATAAATATTACATATTAAAATATTCTCAACATTTGCTTTCTTCACCACACAACATGCCTCAGAATTCTTTCCATGTCAATATGTATGTATTTTGCTTTTATTTTTTTTTCAGTGTTTTTAAGTATTCGTTCTTTCAATGTAGTTTCACTTTTAATTAATTAATTAATTTATTTATTTTACTTCGTTGCTATGCACAGACTTTCTCTAGTTGTGGTGAGCGGAGGGCTACTTTTCACTGTGGCGTGTGGGCTTCTCCTTCCGGTGGCTTTTCATTACAGAACACTGGCTCTAGGCACACAGGCTCAGTAGTTGTGGTGCAAGGGTTTAGCTGCTCCATGGCATGTGGAATCTTCCTGGACCAGGGATCAAATCCATGTCCCCTTCACTGGCAGATGGATTCTAATCCACTGTACCACCAAGGTAGTCCTATTTTACACCTTTTAAATGGCTGTATTACAACATCGTAAGTCCAGACAACATTCATTTCACGATATTAGGACACTGCTTATTTCAATGGACTTCAAAGGTAACTTAAGATTAGGTGGATACGAATGATTTTAGGAGAATCATTTCCAGATTTCCATTGTCTATTTGTATTCTTCCTAAATGATCTGCTTAAGAACTAGTTCTTTCTTCCTCTCCTTTAAAAATCACTACGTTGCAATTCTCCACTTTGTAAAAGAAAGGCAAAATTCTTATCCATCTCAAGTGCGTCTACTACCGTGTACTCTTCTGAGCTATATAAACTTCAAACTACCTAACAAACAAGAGAAGAAGGGAAATCCCTTGGCAAAAAAGGGGGAGGTTAATATCCTTGCTCTTAATATGAGCAAGACCTTATTTTATCAGTGAAACAAATTCTTGGGAAGGTTTCAAGCCTTATCCATTTATCTAGCCACCCAACTGAGAATTCAGAAGTCTAGTGGTCATATAGTATAGGCACATATTACATGTTTAAGATAAATAAGCAATCAGATCATTTTTTTTGTTTTTTTTTGTTTGTTTGTTTTTGCTTTTATTTTCTTTTTATTTATTTTTTTTAAAATATTATTTTATTTTTAAACTTTACATAATTGTATTAGTTTTGCCCAATATCAAAATGAATCCATCACAGGTATACATGTGCTCCCCATCCTGAACCCTCCTCCCTCCTCCCTCCCCATACCATCTGGGTCGTCCCAGTGCACTAGCCCCAAGCATCCAGTATCGTGCATTGAACCTGGACTGGCATCTCGTTTCATACACGATATTTTACATGTTTCAATGCCATTCTCCCAAATCTTCCCACCCTCTCCCTCTCCCACAGAGTCCATAAGACTGTTCCATACATCAGCGTCACTTTTGCTGTCTCGTACACAGGGTTATTGTTATCATCTTTCTAAATTCCATATATATGCGTTAGTATACTGTATTGGTGTTTTTCCTTCTGGCTTACTTCACTCTGTATAATAGGCTCCAGTTTCATCCACCTCATTAGAACTGATTCAAATGTATTCTTTTAATGGTCAGATCAGTTTTTTTTTCTTCGTGAAAAATGAGTTCAATTTATCTGAGTGGTGTGAGAACATGCTTTTTGCAAATTATACTACAGTATATACTGTCTACAGATACTCTCTATAAACTGAATGATTTAAATCTGTAATTTTATGGTGTGACTGAAAATGTATTTAACAAATATACTCTAGAAATCATGGCCACTTAAATTATTTAAAGTTATAATGAAAAATGTGAGATAATTTTTTAAATGTACGAAGGAGAATAAATAAGCAAAGGGCACTTGGTTTATTTAATGATTCCTTCCTGAAGGACATTAGATTTCACCTCTCCCGGCTTTAAACAATGCTTCAAAATGGCTCTGAAATGCCTTCTCGACAAAGGGAGAAGTTTTCCTTTTAGACAGTGAAGCACAGGGTTCCTGGATTGAAGGATATGCACGTTTAAAAAGTCAGTATGGCAAATGGTCTTCCAAAAGGACAAAAGTACCAAGATACCTCCTATTAGGGTATCAGTCCACCCTTTTCCCACAATCCCACCAACAGTGTATATTATCAGACTTCAAAATTTTTCCTGATCTTAATGGGGGGAAACGTGATCTTCTTGTTTCAATTTGTATTTCCCAGGAAGTTGAGCATTCTTCACGCTGATTGATCATTTAAATTTATGAAAAATTATCTATCCATATTCTTTCTCCCTTCTATTTTTTTTCTTTTTATAGATGCCCTTTATTCTGGATATTAATCCTTATTCTCCTACAAACGCTGCAGTCTTTCCTCCTTTTCACTTTGTCTCTTTAGCCATAGACAGTCTTGCTACTCAAAGCATGGTTCATAGACTACCAGCAGCATAATCTTCTGGAAGTTTGTAGGAGCAGCAGAATCTCAGGCCCCATTTCAAACTTACTGAACTTTAACAAAATGATCCTTATTAAAGTTTGAGAAGAAATGACAGAAGTTTCTAGTTTTTTTCTATAATCAGATATTACAATATTTTTCCTTTATGAATCCTTGGCTAAATTCTCATATCCCCAGGAAGCATTAGGCTGTCTTTTCTCTAGCTACACTTATTTCCCAAGTAATCTTATCTAATCTTGTGGCTTTATATATGTACTGATGAAGTCCAAATTTTCCAGCTCTGTTCTCTCAACTCCATGGTATTTTTCTTCATGTGCCTACTGTACATTCCTACATACTTATTAAGATAAGTAGTATTTCAAACTTAACATGTTCAAAAGTTAACTTGATATCTATCCACCAGGTCCTGTTTCAAAATGCTTTTCTTACAGTCTCTTCATCTCAGAAAATGACAAACTCCCTCTATGATGAGTTTACTGACCACCCAGGGCAGAAGTGCTTTATACTCGGAATTTGATATTCTAAAATTGATTATGTTTTTCATGTCTATTAGCTACTTTGAAATAAGAAATATGTTTTACTCATCTTTTATTCCCTCATCACTTATCTTGGTGTCTTAGTCATTACAAGTATTCAAAGTAGTGTTGGAGCTAAGATTTAAGCTTTCTTCAGAATAGGATAAGAGAGAAAAATTAATCCTAGTTCAGCAATTCTTTACAGTCCAAGAAATTAAGTACTCTATTACCTACAGTCTCTCTTTTTTCTTTCCACCCTTAAAGTTCCACAGATAAAACTTGTGTAGTTAGGGTAAAGAACCATTCAAAGAATGGGAGAAATGGAAAAAAAAAAATTAGAGATGGCAAAGAGCAAGCGAGAAATGAGGAGACTGAGCTGATTAGAACTGATTCCTTTTCTTCCTGGCAGTAGAAAATGCTAAGATTTACATAATGCAGGGCCAAACCACAACTGCCTGAAAGGCAGGTTTCTTAACTTCCAAACAACAGTAATTTTATATCCAAAGTACGAAGAAAAATCACTATGATCACTCAGTTATAATTAGAAAAAATGAGTCTGAGCAAGCAAACTCTTTCAGATTTTCCTAAAGAATAAGAAAAAAGAAACTGTGATGATGATAATACTTTGAAGATACATTAAAAAGTAGAATAAAATATTGTAAACAGTAGATACAGAGTTTTGGCTTAAAACATCTTCTTGAAAAAACAAGAAAAACTGTTACAACAATCCTAAAAGGGAAATGAAAGAATTAAAAACAACAAATTTCAAGAAAGGTACTAGAAGATTTCCTATCCTTTTTTTATCTCTTCAGCAGAACACAGCAATTAAAACCAAGTAATATTAGTAAAGGGCAAAGGCTAATAGAGTTCTACCAAGAGAATGCACTGGTCATAGCAAACACCCTCTTCCAACAACACAAGAAAAGACTCTACACATGGACATCACCAGATGGTCAACACTGAAATCAGACTGATTATATTCTTTGGCTATATTCAGCCAAAGATGGAGAAGCTCTATACAGTCAGCAAAAACAAGACCAGGAGCTGACTGTGGCTCAGATCATGAACTGTTTATTGCCATATTCAGACTTAAATTGAAGAAAGTAGGGAAAACCACTAGACCACCCAGGTATGACCTAAATCAAATCCCTTACAGTATAAATTATATTATACAGTAGAAGTGAGAAATAAATAAAATTATAATAAAATAAATAAAATCATTTATTTATTTAAATAATATTTAAATAAATATTTAAATAATATTTAAATAAATAAAATTATACAGTAGAAGTGATTAACAGATTTAAGGGACCAGATCTGATAGACAGAGTGCCTGATGAACTATGGATGGAGGTTCATGACATTGTACAGGAGACAGGGAGCAAGACATCCCCAAGAAAAAGAAATGCAAAAAAGCAAAATGGCTGTCTGAGGAGGCCTTACAAATAGCTGTGAAAAGAAGCAAAGCGAAAAGCAAAGGAGAAAAGGAAAGATATAAGCATCTGAATGCAGAGTTCCAAAGAAGAGCAAGGAGAGATCAGAAAGCTTCCTCAGCGATCAGTGCAAAGAAATAGGGGAAAATAATAGAATGGGAAAGACTAGAGATCTCTTCAAGAAAACCAGAGATACCAAGGGAACATTTCATGCAAAGATGGGCTCAATAAAGGACAAAAATGGTATGGACCTAACAGAAGCAGAAGATATTAAGAAGAGGTGGCAAGAATACACAAAAGAACTGTACAAAAAAGATCTTCATGACCCAGATAATCACGATGGAGTGATCACTCACTAGAGCCAGACATCCTGGAATGTGAAGTCAAGTGGGCCTTAGAAAGCATCACTATGAACAAAGCTAGTGGAGGTGATGGAATTCCAGTTGAGCTCTTTCAAATCCTGAAAGATGAGGCTGTGAAAGTGCTGCACTCAATATGCCAGCAAATTTGGAACACTCAGCAGTGGCCACAGCACTGGAAAAGGTCAGTTTTCATTCCAATCCCAAAGAAAGGCAATGCCAAAGAATGCTCAAACTACTGCACAATTGCACTCATCTCACATGCTAGTAAAGTAATACTCAAAATTCTCCAAGCCAGGCTTCAGCAATATGTGAACCATGAACTTCCAGATGTTCAAGCTGGTTTTAGAAAAGGCAGAGGAACCAGAGATCAAATTGCCAACATTCGCTGGATGATCGAAAAAGCAAGAGTTCCAGAAAAACATCTATTTCTGCTTTATTGACTATGCCAAAGCCTTTGACTGTGTGGATCACAATAAACTGTGGAAAATTCTAAAAGAGATGGGAATACTAGACCACCTGATCTGCCTCTTGAGAAATCTGTATGCAGGTCAGGAAGCAACAGTTAGAACTGGACATGGAACAACAGACTGGTTCCAAATAGGGAAAGGAGTACGTCAAGGCTGTATATTGTCACCCTGCTTATTTAACTTCTATGCAGAGTACATCATGAGAAACACTAGGCTAGATGAGGCACAAGCTGGAATCAAGATTGCTGGGAGAAATATCAATAACTTCATATATGCAGATGACACCACCCTTATGGCAGAAAGTGAAGAAAAACTAAAGAGCCTCTTGATGAAAGTGAAAGAGGAGAGTGAAAAAGCTGGCTTAAAGCTCAACATTCAGAAAACAAATATCATGACATCTGGTCCCATCACCTCATGGCAAACAGAGAAACAGTGGAAACAGTGGCAGGCTTTATTTTTTGGGGCTCCAGAATCACTGCAGATGATGACTGCAGTCATGAAATAAAAAGATGCTCACTCCTTGAAAGAAAAGTTATGACCAACCTAGACAGCATATTAAAAAGCAGAGACATTACTTTGCCAACAAAGGTCCTTCTAGTCAAGACTATGGTTTTTCCAGTAGTCACGTATGGATGTGAGAGTTGGACTGTGAAGAAAGCTGAGCGCCGAAGAATTGATGCGTTTGAACTGTGGTGTTGGAGAAGACTTTTGAGAGTCCTTTGGACTTCAAGGAGATCCATCCAGTCCATCCTAAAGGAAATCAGTCCTGAATATTCATTGGAAAGACTGATGCTGAAGCTGAAACTCCAAACTTTGGCCACTTGATGCGAAGAGCTGACTAATTGGAAAAGACCCTGATTCTGGGAAAGATTGAGGGCAAGAGGAGAAGGGGATGACACAGGATGAGATGGTTGGATGGTATCACTGAATCAATGGACATGAGTTTGAGTAAACTCCAAGAGTTGGTGATGGACAGGAGGCCTGGCGTACCGCAGTCCATGGGGTCGCAAAGAGTTGGACACGACTGAGCGATTGAACTGAACTAACTGTTAGTAAACAACCAATGATTTCTCACAACTTTACAAATGGCAAAATTCACTCTCCAAAAAACCTGAATTAAAAAAAAAGTCTATGCTAAAATATAATGCATAAGAACTGCTACGGAAAGAAATGAAGGGTGGCAATGGCAGAAAGAAAACTATAGGCACTGATGCCCTTCCTCCCAACAAGAAGGTATCAGGTTCAAATCAATGGTTTCTATCAAATCTTTAAGGAAACACACTATTAATTAATAGGTGACAGTACATATAAAAAAGAAAACCTTTCAAATTCATTTTATGAAGCTAGCAAAATCCAGGTGTCAAAACTTGACAAAAACACAAAAATAAAGCCACAAAATAATCTAACCTATGAGGACAAACTCAAATATAACTCAGTACTATATACGTATTTTTTAATGCAGGACTAGAGATCTCTTTTAATATAGGACTAGAGCTCTCTTCAAGAAAATTCGAGATACCAAGGGAACATTTCATGCAAAGATGAGCACAATAAAGGACAGAAATGGTATGGACCTAACAGAAGCAGAAGATATTAAGAAGAGATGGCAAGAATACACGGAAGAACTATACAAAAAAGATCTTCATGACCCAGATAACCACAATGGTCTGATCACTCACCTAGAGTCAGACATCCTGGAATGATAGGGACTCTAGGAAGCTCATGTACACATTGCTGTATTTAAAATGGATAACCAACAAGGACTTATTGTATTGCACAGGGAACTCTGTTTAATGTTATGTGCCAGCCTGGATGGGAGGGGGGTTTGATGGAGAATGAATACATGTATATGTATGGCTGAGTCCCTTGGCTGTTCACCTGAAACTATCATAACATTGTTAATTGACTATACATCAGTACAAATTAAAAAGGTTATAAAGTTTTAAGTAAAGTAAGATAAGTAAAACAGACTCATGTCTGAATAAATCCTAGTTTTCATGGATAAATTTCAGAAATTCAGAGTTGAAAAGAAAACCCTAAATGGTTCCTACAAAATAACTAGAATTAATATCAGACTTTTGATCAGCAACATGAAAAGAGAAAGTAGATTACTTGTTGCCTAAGACTGGTGGATTAGTGGGAATGCGGAATGACTGCTGTCTGGGGGATTCTCTTTGGGGTGATAAACATGTTCTACAGTGATTGGGGTGACAACTGTACAACTCTGGGAACATATTAAAAACTGCTGAAATATACCCTTTAAATGGATGCATTCTATGATATCTGAATTACATCTCAATAAAGCTGTTAAACAGAAAAAACAATGGAGTAATGTTTTCACTGTCCTATATAAAAATGATCTGAACCTAGAATTCTACCCTCAGGCAAACTACCAATCAAGCATGAGGGTAAATGAAACCTTTTTGGTCATGTAATGTCTCAAAAATTTACCTCAATAGGATTCACAGGTCTGAAAACACTTTTATGTTTTAACTTAGCAATTTCACTTCTAGAAATTTTTACCAATCTCCCACAAAACTAGAAAAACATAGTAGGTCTATTTATAAAGATAAGTGATTCACTAGGTGAAAAAACATCAACTGATTTAAAATTTGGCACTATCTTTACATTTTAATACCACAAAACAAGCACAAAGCAAAAACTGAAGCTGCTTTCCCACCCCGTACCAAAAAGACATTGCATAAAGAGTTATGTTTTAAAGTAGAGAATTAAAGATAGCAAAAGTGATAACAAAAAGCAGTCAGAACAACTAGACATAAGGTATGGTTATGAAGAGTCCTGAAAGTCATGGTAAGTTGCTTTCATTTTATTCTAAGATATGAGAATTTGAATTTTCAAAAGCAGACGTATGTGTGTCATAACCTGATATTTTACTACTGACAATTATCCTCTCATTTTATAGATGAGAACATTGTGGCACAGAGGTGTTTGTTAAATTAGATATGGGAGAAGAATGAGAGAAATAAGAATCAAAGCTGACCCCAAAATTTTGAGTAGGTAACAGGATGGACAGTGACACCATTTACTGAAGTGGGGAATCTCTAGGGGAAGAAATCAAGTATTATATCACCTAAAAAGAGGTTAATTAAATGATCAAGTAGGCAGCTGGCTATGCATTTCAGCACTCAGGAAGAACTATGAGGCAGGATATATATTTAGGTGTCACAGAATGCTAATAAGGAAATCTCCAACAGAGTATAAGCAAAGACGACTCAACCCTTAGACTCCACCAAAATTTAGAAGATTGATAAAGGATAGAGTCCACAAAAATGACTGAGAAGAAACAGACACTGAGGTAGGAGAAAAACTTGATTCAATGAAGATAATTTATTAGATAAGAACAGGAACAAGAAATAGTAGATAGAAGACAGAAGAATGAAATATAAGTATCTGTATATGGCACCCCACTCCAGTACTCTTGCCTGGAGAATCCCAGGGACGGGGGAGCCTGGTGGGCTGCCGTCTATGGGGTCACACAGAGTCGGACACAACTCAAGTGACTTAGCATATAGTTTGTCATCATGTTTATATGTATTTGCATATGTATCAGGGCTGGCAGATAATAGAGTATGTTTGTAGGCTGGAGGGAAAATCCAACCGAAAGACAGAAACTGATGATGTGTAAAGAGATGCCAGCTGCAGGAAAGAAGCCCTAGAGACACTAAGAAGAGATGGAACCTGAGTCACAAGAAGTGGAATTAGACTGGCAGGGAAGGTCTCTTAATAACAAGAGAAAGGAAGACTGAGAACCTGAAGACCAATGCAGTTAGGTTTGCAGATACAGTGATGCAAAGATGATGACAGCTGCATCCGATTTCTCAATAAAGTTTGAGGTGAGGTCCATAGATGAGAGATGAGAGTGGCTGTGAGAGGTTTGCAATGAGTGGGAACATAGTATTAACAGGGAAAGTGAAGAAGGAGTAGCAGCACTGCCAGACACTACTGAAACCCGGTTGAGGTTCATGGCATAAATTCAGAGCAGTACATTCAGCTGCCTGAGTGCAAGCAGAGAGGCAGTGGCCATTGGTATTTTGTTCTGCCCGTAAATGGGGAGAGGGACTAGACAGTCAAGGATATTATTAATTCTTACAGGCATTCCTTACTAAAATCTTCGTCCTGAAGTCTGTGAGTTGTAAAGAAAGTTTACTTGAGAAGGCTGAAGAAGGGCTATAATCAAGGGCAAGACAGATATCTGCAACTTTTCTGAGCTTAAGAAAGAGGTTGAGGATTTAAAAGTTTGTTGAACACAGTTTCACAATTACTTTGGCCAGTGGACAGTGAGAAATAAAAATAGGAAAGTGGTACTCATGAAATCAACAAATAGAAAATGTCTTGACTTTGAGTTAAACTTGGAAATTAAAATTATCTAAAACAGAATAAGTGAATCAAACCATTTCTTCTGGCTGATTAAGAGTAAATAAACCCTAACATTTCCAGGATCTTGATAAAGCACAAAAGAAAACAGCACATAAATGAATTATTCTAAACTGTCCATAAAATTGTCCACTAATTTACTTAGTTTTTAAACTGAAAGTTCAACAGCTCCTAACCACTACTATTCAAAATGGTCCTTAGGAAACAGATCAAATATTTGCCACATACATATAACTGAATTAAATGAAACTGTATTTGGAGTAGGAATAAAACTGAATGAAAATGCAGATTCATATCACGTGAAACAGATGCAGTAGAGATTCAGGACCTTCAACTGCAAATACTTTTGCGTATCTTAAAAACATACCATGGCTTCTGCTACTAATTCTGATACAACTCCCCAGTCATAATTTTCTTCCACTGTAAATCTCCTATCCCAAAGCACTTTCTGTTTACATGGGGAACACTTCTGTGTGCCACATCCTAAAATCAAAGATTTGTGGGAAAATACTGTCACAAATAATAACTGGGGCATAATCGCCTATAAGGGCCATAAGTTCAGTAAAGCTGAGATCTGTTACACATCAATCACTGTTTTAGTCCTAGCACTTAAGTGTTCCAGCAAGAAGCAGGTTTTTATAGGTGCTGGCTACCTGAAAATATAAAAAATTCTATATTCTGGGTAAGCTCAGAGCAGACTGATGAAATCACAATTCAAGATTATAACATGATTCCATACTGAAACAAGTTATGTATGCAGATAGACATAAATAGATGCCAAGCATAAATTTGATATTGATGAAACAAGTAAGTTTAAAAAGGCTATGTCTGGAGTAAAATACTTGTAAGTGATATGACTGACAATGATTTACTTTCCAAAATATATAAAGAGCTCATACATCTCAATATCAGAAAAACAAACAACCCAATCAAAAAACAGGCAGAAGACCTAAACAGACATTTCTCCAAAGAAAACATACAGATGGTAAACAGGCACATAAAAACATACTCAACATTGCTAGTTAGTAGTGAAATGCAAATCAAAACTACAATGAAGTATCATCTCACACCAGTCAGAGCGGCCATCATCAAAAAGTCTACAAATAATAAATACTGGAGAGGATGTGGAGAAAAGTAACCCACCTACATTGTGATGGGAGTGTACACTGGTGTAGCCACTATGGAGAACAAAATCAGAGTTCCTTAAAAAACTAAAAATAGAGTTACCATATGATCCAGCAATCCCACATCTGGGTATATATCAGGAAAATATGAAAACTCTAATTCAAAAAGATACATGCACCCTAATGTTCATCGCAGAACTGCTTACAATAGCTAAGACATGGAAGCAACCTAAGTGTCCATCAACAAATGAATGGATAAGGAAGATGTGATATAAATACACAGTGGAATATTACTTAACTATAAAAAGGAATGAAATAATACCATTTGCCACAACACAGATGAATCTAGGGATTATCATACTTAATGAAGTATGTCAGACAAAAACTACTCACCACTACTATTCAAAACAATCTTCAGTAAACATATGATACCATATGATATCTCTTATATGTGAAATCTAAAGAAATGATACAAATGAACTTATTCACAAAACAGAAACAGATTCACAGACATAGAAAGCATATTTAGAATTACCTGAGGTGAGGGATAAATTAGGAATTTAGATTAATAGATACACACTACTATATATAAAACAGATAGACAACAAGGACCTACTACATAGCACTGGGAACTCTATTCAATATCTTGTAATAAGCTATAATAGAAATGAAACCTGGAAAGGAATATCACTTTGCTATACATCTGAAACTAACACAACACTGTATTGGTAAATCAACTATACTTTACTCAGTCAACAGACTATGTCAGTAAGTAAAATAAAAATGTTAAGTGAAAATAAGCACTATAACAGGTTAAGTTGCCACCTAATCATAGTTCTTACCTCATAGGAAAACATCAAGAATTTAGTGAGATATTTTATAAAACATTGAGCATATTGCTTAACAAATAATTGAAAATATAATTATTAGTTACCAATGTTATCATCAAATGTTTAAATATCAGAAGCTCCATAAAGGAGCCATTTTCCAGGGAAGGTGTGCAATCAGAATAGGCTACATTATACTCTGTTAAGGACCTCCCATCTCTGTAGTTACAATCAGGAAAAAAAAAAAGACTCTCCCATCTCTGTGCCTTGAAACAAAATAAGTTTAGTTTTCATTCATGCTATATGTCTACTTCAGGTAGGAAGGGAAGCCCTGTTTATTGTAGTCATACAGGGATGCACGTTAACAGAGCAGTAGTCACTGTTTTTAATAATGTTAATCACCAGGCTGGATAGAAAAAAAAAAAACTCTGGAGGGCCTGACACTGGCAACTAGACATAGGGTATGTCATATTTATAACAAAAAGAATAGAACTAGTCACATGCCTTCTTTGTGACCAGGTAGGAAAACTGGATATGCATAAAGAGCACAAAGGACTACTAGGGAAGGCTAATTTATCTAGAAATCCATAGGTACAAGAAAGCTACAGAAAAACAGTCTGAGACTTGGGCTTAGGAAGAATGATTACTCGATGTCATGGGAGAAATGAAGAAATGTATTATAACATCAAACACTATCTACATTTTAATGGTCTTTGAATACACTGCTTCTTCTGCTAGAACATTCTTTTCTTCCATTAGCCACACCATCTCACAACATAACCAAATGGGCAACTAGGTTTTTTCCTCTGAAGTCTTTAATGTGAACAAAAACTATAAGCCCCAAACACACTGATTAGCACATACTTAAGCTGATTCATATAGAAATAAACAATACAATCATAAGAAATCTGAGATACAATTTTAAGTAACAGTTATCCAGGAAACTGAAAAACTTGAAATTTAATGTTGTTCTTTTCTCCCAATCATAAGAGAGAAAAAATTAGGTAGCAAAATAGCTATCTATAAAGAAGAAATAATAAACATAAATTAGGATGTTCCTTGATCCATAATAATTATATTAACATGACTTCTGATGACACACACTGCCACCCGGCCACAGGAAGGACACATTATACAAGATGGGCTAATCATGTACTTCATCCCACTAGACCAGGTAATTGAGTATTGTGGGCACATGATTCTAGTTAGGAACAATTAAATTCTTTCCCAGCAATTTTCCTAAAATGCAGCCTTCCTGACTATTATGTGTGGCTATCTATCTGTTCTTCACTATACTCGTATGACTATAGTCATTTAAGTGGAAGCAAATGAACCTAGGGCTACTTAGAGCCACGCTTTCTAGCACACAGGAAAGTCTATCTCCAACAGAAGATAAGGAGCAGATATTTAGAAACAAGTAGAAAAAGGTGGGAAATATTTAGAATTCACTGGTACTGGACAACCTAAGGTCCACTTGACTGATTCCTGTAGCTCAACTAATTACTTTAGTATATTTCCCATAAATTTCCCTCTTTTTGATTAAGCTGAATGAGTTAAGTTTCTGTTTTGACCAACACTGTTTTTGCCAAATAATGTATTTAAAACAAGAGTTTGGTTTAGTCTCCATTGGCTGAAGACACCAGAAGACCAGATTCCCTGTAGATGACAGGAAAACTAGGAAGAAATGCATCTGGCTACAAACATGCCCATCTAATTCAAGCTTCATAATGAATTCTGTGATTGGCTGGAAAGCCCAGATAAGAAGCTCAAATTAATTAACACTGAAAAACAGACACGTGAAAGAAATATTCATAAGCTAGAGGTATCCACTATTCTGGTCATGTAAAAGGTTATATAAATAGCTCTATTCAATGTGTTATGAACAGAAGTTACTTGTGCTAATGATTTTTAAAAATCTGATAAGCAATAATCCTTATAAATTCAAGTAGCCAAATCAAGCTACCAAGTATAAATTGAAAAAGATAAAAACATTTAACACAAGGAGGTAACTTTCACTGAAATTTGATATAGTCAATAGATCTTATTTACATAGATTCAACAAAAAACAAGATGAAGGAGAGGGAGAGAGAGGTGAAGGGTAAAGGGAAGAGAAATCATGAACCTGCACCTCTGAGCATGGTAGGGCAGTGATGAATATCTGAGCAGAGATTAAAAGAAAGTAACCAGAGGCCTCTTTTTGTCATCAGGGTATAGGATAAAAAATCGGTTACAGAGCATTTAGAAAACATTTCCTAACAGGGATTATAAACCTACCACAAAATAAAGCTATGATAGTGACAAAGAACTTAAGACTATTCTGACATCTGTTGAAACCTTATTCTGCTTAAACTTTTATTTTCTTTGATCAAAGAAATGAAGTTAATAATTCTTTCCTTTATATACTTAAGGAATCTATTGTGATAATCAAGTAACAATACACCATTTTCTATGAGTTACAATATGAAGATGTACATGTTTGTTTTATATTAACTTTTAAGAAAGTTTAAAAACAGATCTCAAACATATTCAAAACTACATTTTAAAAGCATAAGTTAAAACTTTAAAGGGAAAAAAAGCAACTGAACTCTTTCTCATTAATATTATTAGTTCAGTCTATTTATGATAGTTCTCAACTTTGCTTAACTAATAGCAGAAGGCCCTACTTGAAAGTATACACATCTCCCAGGGTCTAAGTAATCTTAGCATCAAAAGTGCTTTCAGGTAGCTCCCTTTACTCCCAAATCTTTAGTGAGATCACCTTTCTGATGCAGGTAACTACAAAAAAAGGGCTTCAGTCTATCTTCCAACTAGGATGCTATAAGTTTTTGCTCTCCTGAACACAGTCACAGCAAAAAAAAAAAAAAAAAAAGAGTGAGGGAGAGGAGAGAATCACAAAGAACACTTCTTTGCCTCATTGTGAACTTATATGACTATTATTCCCTAATCAGATTAATTCTCTTAACATAATATTCAAAACATCCAGCAAACAATTCAAAATTACTCAGCATACAAAGAACTAGGAAAACCCCCAAGTCACATGGAAATGACAAGCAAAAATTACAAACCCCAAGATGACTCAGATGTTGGAGTTAGCTGACAAAAACTTTAAAGCAACTTTAATAAAAATGCTTCAACAAGCAATCAATAATACTCTAGAAGTCAATGGAAAACTAGAGTCTCAGGAAACAACAGAAGACAATAAGAATTACAATAACAAAAATTTAAAAACTCGATAGATGGGCTCAACAGCAGAATGAAGATAGAGGAGTCAGGGAGCATGAAGGCAGATCAACTGAAATTATCCAGTCTTAACAGAAGAAAAAAAAAAGAGATCAAAAAATTTTTAAAAACTTGGGGTTCTACAGGATAATAACAGTAAGGTCTAACATTTGTGTCACTGACTTCCAAAAGAAAAGGAGAATGAAGCAATAAAAAATATGTGAAGAAATACTGGTTGAAATCTCCTCAAATTTGACAAAATACATAAAACTACAGATTCCGAAAGATGACTCCCAAAATGGGTAAGTACGCAGAAATGCATACGACACACATCAAGTGTTGAAAACTAAAAACAAAGCGTTATCTTGAAAGCAGAGACAAATGACCCATAAACTACAAGGGAATAACATTTCAGATGACTACAGGTGTCTCAAAAGAAACCATGAAGGCAGAAAGTAGTAGCACAGCATTTTAAAGTATTAAAAAAACTGTCAACCTAGTATTTTATACCCAGTGAAAATAGCTCTCAGCAATGAAGTAAAATAAAGATATATTTAGATAAATAAAAACAAAAAAAAATCTGCTGCCAAAAGAATTACTAAAAGAAATTCTTCAAACAGAAGAGAAATTGTATCAAAAGGAAACCTTAAAGAGCAGGAATGAAGAGCAAAAAAAAAAAAAAAAAGGTAAATATCTGGGTAAACACAATACATTAATCCCCTCCTCTTACACTCTTTAAATATGTTTAATAGTTGAAAGAAAAATTATAGCATTTCCTAATGAGACTTTCCATAAAGGAAATGTAACATGCAAGACAAGGATAACAGAAAGGAGTTGGTGGTGGCGGGGGGGTGGGTATAGACAGACCTATATAGTAGTAATATTTCCATAATCCACTTAGGGGAGTAGAGAATTTATTCTAAGCAGACAATGAAAACTTTAGTATATATACTGTAATTGCCAGAATAACCACTAAAGAAACTACTGAGAGGTATAACTAAAAATAAACACACTAGGTAAATTTAAAATGGAATACTAAAAGAATGTTCAAATAACCTAAGAGAAGGCAGGAAAGAAGAAACTGAGTAATGAAAAACAGAGGAAACTAACAGAAAATGAATTACTAAACTGGTTAACCTAAATCAAAACATACTGGGCTTCCCTGGTAGCTCAATGGTAGAGAATCCACCTGCCAATGCAGGAGACATGGGTTCGATCCCTGATCCATGAAGATCCCACATGCCACAGAGCAACTAAGCCTGTGCACCACAACTACTGAGGCTGTGCTCCAGAGCCAGAAGCTGCAACCACTGAGGCTATATGCCACAACTACTGAAGCCCATGTTCCCTAGAGCCTGTGCTCCATAGAAAGAGAAGCCACTGTAATGAAAAGCCAGTGCACCACATCTAGAGAGTAGCCCCCTGCTCACTCGTCATAACTAGAGCAAAGTCTGTGCAGCAACAAAGACCCAGCAGAGCCAAAAATAAGTACACAAATAAACTTTTAAAAATATATCATTATATTACATGTAAATAGTGTACAGATACAAATTAAAAGATAAAGACCATCAGAAGGGATGAAAAAATCTAAATACACAGTTTCTACCAGCAATTCACTTTAAATATGCATTAGAATCACTCAAAGGGCTTCTTAAAATACAGACTGCAGAGTATCAAGCTCAGAGTTTCTGATTCAGTAAGTCTACAGGAGAGTCTTCATTTTTAAGATTCCCATGTAATGCTGCTGCTACTAGTATGGGCATCACACTTTGAGAACCAGTTATTTAAAATGATGTTTCAAAATTCTAAAAAAGTTATGTTAAAAGATATGAGATCAGTTTTCTATAGATGTTGATTTCCAGTTTTACTAATCATCTCTCTCAAATGTACAAACAGTACATGGGTGATGGACATACTTTGGTTCCTTCTGTGTCTGAAAATATCTTGATTAGGTATGGGATTCTTAATCACAGCTGTTGTTTACCTCTCAGTGTTGCCATTGTTGACCTGATAATCCTTCCTTTTTGTTCTATCTGAGCTTTCTTTCTAAGCTTCTGATCATCTTTATCCCTAATATTCAGTAATTTCACTACAAAGTATAACTTCTGCTTATTATTCTGCCTTTCAGTATACAGATTCAAGTCTTTCTTCAGGTCAGGATATAGTTTATTATTATTCAGTTAACTATTACTTCCTTGCTTTTTTCCTTCTAGAAATCTATTAATTCATGTTAGATTTCCTTAGTCTATCTTCTAAATCACTTACATTTTTACTAATGAATTCAACTTCTGTGTATTTTCTTTTTACTGATTAACAGTTTATGTACCAAACACTATTCTAGGCTTTAGGCATGTAACAAAGCTCCTGCCCTCATGGAGTATACACTCTATTAAGGGCACAAATAAACAAGAAAATAAATGTATAATTTCCAGCAGTGAATCAATGCTTTGAAAAAAATTCAATCAAGGTGAAAGACAGTAGGGAGAGGCTCTTTTGCTTTATTTCTAAAATTTTATTTATTTATTTATTTTGGCCACACCACGACCATGTGGCATGTGGAATCTTAATTCCTTGACCACGGATAGAATTAGTGCCCCCTGCTGTGGAAGTGTAGAGTCTTAACCAGGGGACAACCAGGGAAGTCCCAAGAAGGCTCTTTCAGAAACCGTAGGCTTGAGGTCTTGTCAAAGAGGTAGTAATATTTGAACAGATATGAGAATAAAGTGAGGAAGCTGGTGAAAATATTCTTCAGGTAGAGGAAAAATAGCAATTAATGAAAAAAGTCCTAGGTTACAAGTATGCTTGGAGTATTCTACAAAAACAAGAAAGCCAGTGAGGCTGATGTGATGTAAGAAAACGCATACAGTGCAAGACTAGCTCTCAAACTTTATGAGTATGCTCTCATGATCCCTTTACACTCTTAAATTATTGAGGATCCCCCAAACTGCTGTTTCTGTGAGTTATATCTAATGATATTTGCCCTATTAAGAAATCAGACTGGGAAATTATTTTTAAAATTATTTGAATAAAATTGTCATGTGTTAAACAACTTTTTTTTAAAACAAAAAACAAGTCCACTGTCCAAAACAAACAAAAAATTTAGTGAGAAGAATGGCATTGTTTTACATTTTTGCAATTCTCTTTAATGACTAGTTTAATAGAAGGTAGCTGGATTGTCATACCAGTTTCTACATTAACTTGTAACAATAACACAGATCATGTAGCATATGGAAACTTGATTCTACAGTCAGGAGAATGAGAGAGAAAAAGGTAAATATCATCCTAGTATTATTAAAAGTTTTGGCCTTACAGATCTCCTGAACCCTTGGACCACATTTTGAGAATCACAGTCTAGAAGATGAAGCTATAGAAGCTGGTAGGGGCCAGATTATATAAACCTTGAAACCACAGTTTAAAGTTTGGGTTTTAAGTGTAGTTTTCTAAGCAAATGAGTAACATTATATAAATTACATTTTAAATAATTACTCCTACTGGTATGTACGGAACAAAATATAAGGGGGCAACATCAGTTGGAAGATTACTGCAATAACTGGGGAGATGACAGCAGTGAGGACTAAGATGGTGGCAAAGTAAACAGTGAGAAGTTGCCTGGTTTAAGAGGCACACAAAACCCCTACATATGAACGAGTTCCGTTCCAAGAGTGTGTTCATAACTCCAACAAAATTAGCCGATGTAACCAAGTAACACAATCAGCTATACAGGATGTACTGTAATGGGCTTATAATACTTTTCACAGAATGATACATAAAAAACACAAAAAATAAACATTTTTAATCTCAGAGTACAGTACAACAGCTGGCATACAGAGGCTGGTAGCAAGTGAACAGGCAAGAATTACTGCCTGGAGGAGGAAGCAGGGGCTGGGAGATGGTAAAGATGTCAACAATAGGACTTTCACACATTGCACATTCACATATCTTAAAGTTCGCTACTAGAAGGTTACTATGTTGAAGACTTACTGTATTTCAAAGGTAGAGCCAATGGAGCTCACTGGAAAAGTGGATTTTAGATGTGAAGAAAAAAGATCTTACTTGATCTTTCAGAACACATATTCAGTTCTGAGCAGTGGTTTCTCTTTTTCAGTTTCAGGTCCAAAAGTTATACATTTGGAAATTAGTACAAGAGAAAATTATCTTGGTTCCATGTTTGAAATACATCCTGGATCAGATTACTTCTTACTACTTCCCCTGCTAGTCCAAGCTACCATCATCTCTCCCCTAGAATCTCCACTAATTTGTTCACTGAACGCACGGATGATTAAAATAAAAAGAAAACAGGCAACTGTGGATAATGCATTACCATATGGTTGCGGAATTAAAAACATGTAACTCCGCTCAGAACACCATTAATCAAACAAAAAACTTAAACCCTATATCAAAATATAGGCATATGAATATATTTATGTGCTTTAAATTAAAATATGTATCTCCTTCTTTCCTTAGATAATTTTCCATTTTAACCATTTTCAATTAACAACCTTTATCAATCAACTGGCACTGACTGCATGATCAACTTCAATAGCAAACGTAACTAGCAGGATAGCTTTTCATTTGCTTTAAATACAAATGAGATCACAACCTAATGGACTGCAAGTTCAATGACTACAGCTATGGAGATAATACACAGTAATAATCAATGAAAAATCAAGTAAACCTTAAACTGACAAAATCTTCAAGTAAGAAATACTATGAATATATGTATGTGTATATATAGGATACACACACACATCCCAGAAAACTTCACACTGTACAAAGAACAGAATGTCTACAACCCTTTCTATTTAAAACGTAACCAAGTTCTAGGTCCAAACCTAGAAGTTTAGCCAACTTACAGTTTTTATCTTATTTAAGAAAAAACATTACTTCTCTTTTTTTATTTTTAAGCACAACTGAATTATCTGCTTCAAAAGAGAATATAAAGGATAATTTTCCTACAGCTTTCTGCTATGAAAAGCAAAGCAGTCACTTGATCTTCCTATTTCCTGGTCACCCCTTGGCAAACATTCTGCACTGTCATCTTAAGGAGTCTACCTTTAATACAGTTACAATTTAAACCACTGAATTTAGACTCCACCACAGGTAGGATGTCCTATGTTCTCTTATTTTACTGGATCATATTTAGTCACACTCTGTAACATCTCATATTATTCTCTCAAGGCAATTCTGTTTTTCTTCCATGGTGCCTTTAGTTACTTTTTCCATTAGCCATGTGCGATATTTTGGGGCTTAACCTTTAATCTACAGTACTTATTTTTCAAGATTTCCAAAGTATGTTTTTAAGTATCTCCAGCTTTTTAATACTGTTCAAAGATTCAGTAAATGTGAAGCACCGTCCCTATCCTATAGTATAACGGAGTTACTTAAAACTATTCCAAGCCCACATTTTGTTTCCGTTCCCTTGTCTATAAAGATGAATAACCACAAAATACATTATTTTGGTTTTCAACCTTCCTGATAAACTGTTATATGTACTCAAATGGTGATTTTTTAAAATTATATACTTATTTATTCACAGACCTCTCTGCCTACTAACATAACTAAGCCCAGTATGTACATGCTCTGTATGTAAAATAACAACAGGCACAGAAATAGGCGTGTTTGTAAAAACACACAATAAAATAGTAACTATCACTTACTAACCAGGTTACATGTATTAACTCATTAAATCACTACAGCAGAGTGAGATAATATGTATTCCATCTTACAGATGAGTGGTAAGGCTCAGCAAGGTTAAGTAACTTGCTCAAACTCATAAGAAGAGGGATCTGAATCCAGATACATCTCCTTTAGCAATTAGAAATGACAGTATCTGAACAAAGGCTTCGAACAATGTACCATCTACAATAGACCTTAACAATGGAATTTAACAAACATACCCATTATGTGCAAATAATTACAGGCTTTTGAGATAGGGAGATAACCAGACTCTACTTTTTAGAAAAAACATAAGAATTTAAAAGGAAACATAAGGTATCTTTTAGTTCTCCAGAAGCTACGAACATAAGTCAGGTTCTCACTACAGAAGACTCTTAACCTTCCCAGTTTCAGGATCTCTTTAGAGTCTTAAAAATTATTGAGGAGCCCACAGAGCCTTTATTCATGTAGGTTATAGTAATCAATATTCATCTATATTAAAATTATATCCAAGAAATTTTTATACTTAATTCACATAAAAATTACAACACATTAACACAAATTATCTAGTTTTTATGAAAAAACATAACTACACTTTCCAAAACAACAAAAAACAGTGGAGATGGAAAGTGGCATTCTTTTATAATACTAATTAGTATCTACCTTAACAGAAGACATCTGAATTTTCATATCTTCTGCATTCAATCTGCTGCACTATGACACACCACATCACTGTATATTCACAAGAAAATGAGAGTGAAAATGCAAATAATGTCTTAGTATTATAAAACAGTTTTGACTCAAGGACCCCCTAAGGGTCTCAAGAACCCACAGGCACTCTTTACTATTCCTTAATAATCACTTTTCAAAATTTATAATTATTAATTCAAATATATGTGTGTAGAAATGGCAGAAAGTGAAGAGGAACTAAAGAGCCTCTAGAAGAAGCTGAAAGAGGAGAGTGAAAAGGCTGGCTTAAAACTCAACATTCAAAAAATCAAGATCATGGCATCCGGTCCCATCACTTCATGGCAAACAGATGGGGAAACAATGAAAACAGTGAAAGACTATTTTCCTGGGCTCCAAAATCACTGCAGATGGTGACTGGAGCCATGAAATTAAAAGACACTTGCTCCTTGGAAGAAAAGCTATGACAAATCTAGACAGCGTATTAAAAAGCAGAGACATCATTTTGCCAACAAAGGTCTGTGTAGTCAAAGCTATGGTTTTTCCAGTAGTCATGTACGGATGTGACAGCTGGACCACAAAGAAAGCTGAGCACCAAAGAATTGATGCTTTCAAACTGTGGTACTGGAGAAGACTTTTGAGAATACCTTAGACAGCAAGGAGATCAAACCAGTCAATTCTAAAGGAAATCAGCTCTGAATATTCATTGGAAGGACTGATGCTGAAGCTGAATCTCCAATACTTTGGCCACCTGATATAAGAGCTAACTTCTACTGATGCTGGCAAAGAGGGCAGAAGGGGAAGGGGATGGCAGAGGATGCAATGGTTGGATGGCATCACTGACTCCATGGACATGAGTTGGAGCAAACTCTGGGAGACAGTGAAGGACAGGGAAGCCTGGCGTGCTGCAGTCCATGGGGTCACAAAGAGTCGGATATGACTGCACAACTAAACAACAATATGTGTACACAGATTTTGTTCAAAGTCTGTGTTATCTCTGGGCTATAGGTTCTATAGTGACAGTGACTATATCTATTCCTATATATAAATATGTTCACAATGTGTACACACAGTGCCCAGCACATAGTCATCACATAAATATCTGCTGGATTAACATATTACAATACAAAGAAACTACTCTGGTTAAAAGAAGGTAAAGGGACAATGTGTGTCAGGAGGCAAATTTGGAAGGCTTCATATTTGACCTGGATCCCAAAGGATAGTCTGAATTTTATTAAGTATATGGGATTAGAGTACTGCAGTCATAGTAAACAATCATCAAGGTACAGGTATGTTCAAATTAACTATTGCCATAGTTTGGTCTGGCTATATATATAGCATTGGTGATAAAGGTAATAAAGGTAGGCTGAAAAATCTTCAATGGAGTTTGGCTTTTATTTTAAAAACATGATCAAATGGTTAACACCCCAGGTTTCAATTCTGTAACACCATCTACTAGATGAACTTGGTAAGTTTATTCCAAATCTTTTTCTGCTCATACTTCATAGGTTATTTTAATGGCTTTATGAGACAATCATTCCACGCGTTACCTTGTTTACTATCATTACTCTAGTTTAAACTACCACCTTTTCTCCCTGAACTACTACTTACAAAGGCATCCTAACTGGCTCCTCCACTTCTTTTGCCCTACTTCCATTCCTCTCATATCCTTTCTCCACAGAGTGAAATCTCTAAAACACAAATCTGATCACAATCATTCTTGCTTAAACCTTTTACCGGCTCCTCAAGGACTCATAATAAAACCTGAAGTTCTTAGCAAAGCATACAAGATCCTAAAGGATTTTGCCCCTGTCGATCTCCTGCCTCATTAGGCACTATTCTCTCCATCCCTTACTCAATAAACTCAACCACAATGGTGTTCCAGCAGCAAACCTTTACTGCTATTCCTTCTTCCTGGAAAACTCGGCTCAGAACTTTTCCAAGCTAGCACAACTTGTTCAGATAAAACAGAGTTTTAGATTTTACTTTCTCCAAGAGGCCTTTCCTCACTAGCTCCTCCCAATCTATACTGTGTACTCATTAAACTCTCACAGCAGATGATCACAATTCAGAATTTGTGTGCATGTATATATTTTTAAAATAATTTAACTGACAGCTGATTGCAGAGACTTTTCTAAGCCATCATACAGTAACTTTTTTAAATGCAGTTTTTGTTACAAATGTCTTTTGATCTGATTAGACATATATTTTAGGTTGTTTACTCTGGCAACAATGTTTAAGTTAACTAATAAGTCAGAGTTACTAGAGGCCCACTCTCATTAAAAATACGCTACAATTATCAGCAAGAAGTAATGAGAATCTGAACTACTGTTGATCAAAATTTAGTACCCTAAGAAAACCCTGCTTTGTAGCACAGAAGAATTTACGGTTCTGAGAGAGTAAACGGCCATGCCAAAAGAGAAAGATTGAAAAATTTTTGCCTAATAATTCAGCTATGAGTTTAGATGACCAGAAAAGTAGAGTGCTAAGAGAAACTGTAATCCCAGCTCTACAAAGTAAATCATCACAATTGTAATCCTGAAGTCTGATGGTTGGTTAATTGAAAACGTTAGTTAAATCAGGGAATCCTAAGCAACGATAAAACCATAATCATTTTAAGTTATTTCAAGAAACATTTTCTCTGTTATAAAAACTTCAAGACCATAAAAAAAATCTTAGAAAATTAATCAGCTCTTTCTAACAACACAGATTCTGATACCAAAACTGGGTAAAACAGCACAAGAAAGTTATTGACTAATCTCATTTGTAAGCACAGATGTAATAGCACTAAATAAAAAGTTGTATGGCAAATGTAATGAATTAAATTACATTAGTAGAAGAAGAAAATCATACAATCACCTCAATAGATGTAGGTAAAAAAAATCTGACAAAATTCAATATCCATGTATGATTAAACATACACACACAAATCTCTCAAACCAGAAACTGCATCACCAAGCATATAGCGTTCACATTAAAGATAGGAAAAATAAAAATTCAGTGATATAGATCACTACAACTATCAAATATTGTACGCAAGACCCTAAGCAGTGTGTGAAAACAGAGACTTACACATGAGAAAGGAAAAAATAAAACAATCATTATTTGCACATATGAGTGTTACTTAAAAATCCAAGACTGATGAATTTGAGAACAAGACTTCTCTAGGAATCAGATTTTTAAAAATCAATGTACAAAAGAAAAAATCAGTTCCCTACAATAATTTTCCCTAATCCCATTTGCAATAGCACAAAAGATTCTTGGGAATAAAACTAATCCCACACTCCTCAAAGTATAAAAAAAGAACATTATATTGAAAACTATAGATATTTATTTAAGGAAATAATGGACTAAAATAAATGAGGATCAAGACCATGTTCATGAACTAGAAAATTCAATTTGTAAATATCTATGTCCTTATACTAATATATAAATTTAATACAATCACTATCAAAATCCCAGTAGTACTTTTTATAGAACTTGATAACTTGATTTGCATTCCTGAACAATACAGTTAATTCCATTTGTTTTTAAACTTTTTATGAATAGAATCATGTAAAGAATTTTCTGTGATTTTCTAATGTTTGACTAAATATGTTTGGGAGATTTGTACAGATCAATGCAGGAGACAGATTTTCTATCTGAACAATATTTTTATTCCATAAATGAATATATAATGATTTATCTATGCAATCCACTATTGATGGACACCTGAATTTTGTGTCCGTATACTTTGGGGTTAATAGGAATAATGCTGCTATGAACATTTTTCTATAAGTAAGCTTCCTACTCCATATACTGACACATTTCTCTAGGACAATGGTTGGTTCTCTAAGTACGATTCCTCGGCCAAGTTCCCATCATCTGGGAACTTGCCAATAACACAAATTACCAGGCTCCATTCCACTTCAACTGAATCAAAAACTCTGGGGCTGGGCCCAGACATCTGTCTGCACTGCACCCCTACAAGTGATTCTGATACACATTCAAATCTTACAACCATGGGTCTAGGGTAACTGCTTAGCAGTTGTAGAAAACTATTATTTTGCAAAGTGGTTCATCAATTCACACACCTACCAGCAGTCAAGCTGGTTTTAGAAAAGACAGAGGAACCAGAGATCAAATTGCCAATATTCGCTGCATCATCAAAAAAGCAGGAGAATTCCAGAAAAACATCTATTTCTGCTTTATTGACTATGCCAAAGCCTTTGACTGTGTGGATCACAATAAACTGTGGAAAATTCTGAAAGAGATGGGAATACCAGACCACCTGACCTGCCTCTTGAGAAACCTATATGCAAGTCAGGAAGCAACAGTTAGAACTGGACATGGAACAACAGACTGGTTCCAAATAGGAAAAGGAGTACGTCAAGGCTGTATATTGTCACCCTGCTTATTTAACTTATATGCAGAGTACATCATGAGAAACGATGGGCTGGAAGAAGCACAAGCCGGAATCAAGATTGCCGGGAGAAATATCAATAACCTCAGATATGCAGATGACATCACCCTTATGGCAGAAAGTGAAGAGGAACCAAAAAGCCTCTTGATGAAAGTGAAAGTGGAGAGTGAAAAAGTTGGCTTAAAGCTCAACATTCAGAAAACTAAGATCATGGCATCTGGTCCCATCATTTCATGGGAAATAGATGGGGAAACAGTGTCAGACTTTATTTTTTTGGGCTCCAAAATCACTGCAGATGGTGACTACAGCCATGAAATTAAAAGAGGCTTACTCCTTGGAAGGAAAGTTATGACCAACCTAGATAGCATATTCAAAAGCAGAGACATTCCTTTGCCAACAAAGGTCCGTCTAGTCAAGGCTATGGTTTTTCCAGTGGTCATGTATGGATGTGAGAGTTGGACTGTGAAGAAAGCTGAGTGCAGAAGAATTGATGCTTTTGAACTGTGGGGTTGGGAGAAGACTCTTGAGAGTCCTGTGGACTGCAAGGAGATCCAACCAGTCCATTCTAAAGGAGATCAGTCCTGGGTGTTCTTTGGAAGGAATGATGCTAAAGCTGAAACTCCAGTACTTTGGCCACCTCATGTGAAGAGTTGACTCACTGGAAAAGACTCTGATGCTGGGCGGGATTGGGGGCAGGAGAAGAAGGGGACGACAGAGGATGAAATGGCTAGATGGCATCACCAACTCGATGGACGTGAGTTTGAGTGAATTCCGGGAGTTGGTGATGGACAGGGAGGCCTGGGGGAGAAGGCAATGGCACCCCACTCCAGTAGTCTTGCCTGGAAAATCCCATGGATGTCCTCAAGGAGCCTGGTGTGCTGCAGTCCATGGGGTCGCTAGGAGTCAGACACCGAGTGACTTCACTTTCACTTTTCACTTTCACGCACTGGAGAAGGAAATGGCAACCCACTCCAGTGTTCTTGCCTGGAGAATCCCAGGGACGGGGGATCCTGGTGGGCTGCCATCTATGGGGTCGCACAGAGTAGGACACGACTGACACGACTTAGCAGCAGCAGCAGGGAGGCCTGGTGTGCTGAGATTCATGGGGTCGCAAAGGGTTGGACACGACTCTGCGACTGAACTGAACGGAACTGAACCAGCGGTGGAAGAACTCCCATTGCTCCATATCCTTGCTAATGTCTGATGCTGTCAGGTATTAATTTCTGTTAGTGTACTCTGTATAAAATGGTCTTTAGTGGCTTCAGTTTCTATTCAATTGTTAATGAGGATAATGATCTTTTAACTATGTTAATTAGTTATTTAAATTTCTTTTATCATCAAATGCCTTCTCAGACTTTTTTGTCCTTTTTCTACTTGGTGTTGTCTTAGTGAACAGTTCCTTAGATATATTTTTCATAACAGTTGTCCATTCATTACATGGTGGATGTAACATCTATAATGGCCCCAATGACTGTCACCTCTTGATATTCATGCCCTTGTACAACCTCACCTCCTGGAGTACGGGTTGGGCTTACTGACTTGCTATTGAATAGACTGGCATAAGTAATAGAATGTCACTTTTAAGATTAAGTTTTAAGAAGACAATCAACCGAAGTATGCATCAACAGATGAATGGATAAAGAATATGTGGTATATCTATAGATACACAACGGAATACTACTCAGCCATAAAAAAGAATGAAATTTTGCCATTTGCAACAACATGGATGTACTTGGAGGGTATCATGCTTAGTAAAGTAAGTTAGACAGAAAAAGACAAATATACTTAACATATGGAATCTAAGAAATAAAACAAGTGATAAATATAACCAAGCAGAAACAGAGTCACAGAAGTTAGAGAACCAGTAGGAAAAGGAAAGGAGGAAGGGGTAAAATAGAGGTAGGGGATTAAGAGGTACAAATGACTATGTATAAAATAAATAAGTTACAAGGATATATAGGAGAGCACAGGGAAAACAACTTTAGAAAAAAAAGACCTCAGCAGCTCAGATGGTAAAGTCTCCCTGCAATGCAGGAGACCTGGCTTTGATCCCTGGGTCAGGAAGATCCCCTGGAGGAGAGAATGGCAACCCACACCAGTATTCTTGCCTGGAGAATTCCATGGGAAGAGGAGCCTGGTGGGCTACAGCCCATGGGGTCACAAAGAATTGGACACAACTGACTGACTTTGACTCACCACTTCCCCCCACCCTTCACCCCCCCAAAAAAAGACTGTGGCTATCACCTTAGGGAGTCTCTCTCACTCTGGTCTGGATCTCTCATTCCAGGAAAAGCCAGCTGCCATGCTGTGAGAGGGCCCTAGGAGGAGGCCCATGTGAGTGAATCTGAAACTGGATCTTCTAAGGCTGCCACATGCGAAGAGGCAGCACAGAACGAGGTCCTTCTTCAGTACAGCACTCACTGAGATAATCGCAGGCCCAGCTGACACCTTGACTGCAGCCTCACAAGAGACCCTGAGCTAGAACCACTAAGCTAAGTTGCTCTCAGATCCCTGATCCACAGAAACAGAGAGACAAACACTTGTTATCAGCAACAGGTAGCTACTGCATGTGTTACAAACATCTTTGATCCTGTACTTTAAGTCTCTTAAGGGAGTCTCAATAATTAAGTTTCCATTTTTAACACAGTCAAAAATTCATCAATTTTTATGGTGTTTTTCAGTCTCAAGAAATCCTTCCCTGCTTTGAGCTCATAAAAGTATGTCCCTTCTTTTGAAAAGCTTTCTGTATTTAGTACTCAATCCACTAGCAATTAATTTTTATTCATAGTAAGAAAGAGGTGGGGTAGAACTTCATTTATTTAATGCAATAAACAACTAATTTGCCATTAAGCATGTGTCCACCCACCTACCCCCATAAAAGCATATAAAGCTCATTTAGAAACCTCTATTTACATAGTATCATCTGTTATTTTGTTATTCATCTTCCCTTTTCTTATTATAGGCACCTGGTGGCTCAGAGGTTAAAGTGTCTGCCTCCAATGCGGGAGACCCGGGTTTGATCCCTGGGTCGGGAAGATCCCCTGGAGAAGGAAATGACAACCCACTCCAGTATTCTTGCCTGAAGAATCCCATGGACAGAGGAGCCTGGTAGGCTACAGTCCACGGGGTCGCAAAGAGTTGGACACGACTGAGCGACTTCAGTCACTCATTCACTCAAGACACCCCAAAGGCTAGACCTCAGACACCCAACTGCCTAGGCCTCAAAACCATGCCTGTGGAACCCTCAAAGTCACTCTCCCTGGCTCCCCAAGGTCAGGCTAACTGCTCTGGACATCACTCAGCAGCAGATCCCAACCCTCTCCTGCCTTTCTAACAAGGCTGTAACACAACTGACATTCTTAAAGATCTATTTAAAGAAAAACCAGTCTACTTCTAGGCTTCCTACCATTTAAAAAAATTCACAAAAGAAAATATAAACAAAAAACATATACAATGAGGAAAAATTTTTAATATGAAAAAAAATCATGTAATAAAAATTAGAGTGATAAGTCTGTTCGTATTCTTGGCACTCATCTGACATTTTAGGAAGTGGTTTATTAAAACCTCCAGATATCACCAGAAGTGAATCTGAATGTGACTTCTGGTGGGAGCCATGTGTCTTATTCACCAATTTATAACCAGGGCCTAGCAGTGCTTCACATATAGCAGGCATTCAAATTTGTTGACTGAAAAAAAATGTATTACAGAAGTCATCTCATCTTACTGTTCTTTAAGAATATCTTGGCAATTGTTGCCTCTTTTTACTTCAAAAGAAACCATTAATCAAGCTGTCAAGTTCCACAGAAAAACCAACAGAGGTGTAGATTTCAATAAATTACTGATCAATTTGAGAAAAGGTGACATTTTCACCATTCAGTCTTTCAATCCATCCTCAGGATATGGTATATAACTCCATGTATTTGGGTGTTGCTTTCTGTCCCTAAATAAAGTTTAATTACCTTTCTTTATAGAAGTCTTGCACATCTTAAATAGCTAAAATTCAGTTTAAGTATCCCTTTTCTAAAAAATCTTTCCATCCTCTATCCCCTACAACCATTTTGAATTATATGCTCCTATGCTATGATTCCTCTGGCACCTGGGCCACATTTTAAACATAGTATACTGTCCTTAATTCTTGATGTGTCTGCTTCTAACTAGACTATAAGACCCTTAAAGACAGAGACTGACATTCATTTCTCTATCATAGCACCCAGCAACCAGCACAAGGGAGCTCAATATTTTTAAACTTTAAACAAAAGAATGAATAAACATAATCAATGAATGTAAAGCATAAACTATAAGGAAAAGAACCACCACTTATTGAGTACCTTCTATGTACTGGACATAATACGTGGGGTTCTTAGATGTATTATCTAATTCTAAAAGTAACTCATACTTTGGACACATACTTTATAAAGGCCTAATACTAGTGTCACATGATATACAGGGCATCAGGAATTCTGTAATGATAGTCCTTACTGACCTGGAGGTCACAGTCTCATAAGCCTTAATAGGAATAGCAGTTGTCTTAGTCTGCCTGGACTGCTTATTAAAAAACACCATGAACTGAGTGGCCTGCAAATAGACATGTCACAGATTTAAAGGCTGAGAAGTCCACAATCAAGGTGCCAACAGATTCAGGGTCTGGTGAAGATCCACTCTGTGGTTGCAGATGGTGCTTTCTAGCTGTAATCTCACATGGAAAAAGGGACAAGCTAGCTCTCTGAGGTCACTTATAAAAGCACTAATAATCCTAATCATGACGGTTCCACTGACTGCCGAGAAAAATAAGACAGGTGAAATCAGAGATGCTCTGAAGTTTCAAGCATAAGGTATGCTAAGTGGAAAATATTACCAGAAGGGAAGAAGATTGAAAGGGAAAGATCTAACGCAGTTTTGGACCTGCTCACTCTGTGATGTCAGTGAGACATTAAGGTAAAATAATCAAGAGATAACTGGAAATGAGAACTGACACTAGTTCACAGGGGAGTTTGATTATTAAGGGTACATAGTGACCTTCAAGGGCTTCCCTTGTAGCTAAGTTAGTAAAGAATCTGTCTGCAATGCAGGAGACTGGGGTTCGATCCCTGCGTTGGGAAGATCCCCTGAAGAAGGAAATGGCAACCCATTCCAGTATTCTTGCCTAGAGAATCCCATGGACAGAGGAGCCTGGCAGGCCACAGTCAATAGTATCGCAAGAGTCGGACACAACTTAGCAACTAAACCACCACCACCAGTGGCCTTCAAAAGACCAGACTCAGCTGTGCAACAGAAATGGAGACTGACTTTCAAGAAGTACGGTTTGAGTGAGTTACTAAGAAATGGCATTTAGTGATCAGAATAAAAAAGCTCAAGGGGTAATAGAGTCAGGGAAAGTATTTTTGTTTTTGGATGGGATGGGATGACCTGAATACGTTTGAAGGCAAACAACAAGTAAACAGTGTCAAAGAAAGGTCTAAATGGGGGTGTGTGTGTGTTCATGTCGAACAATGTGAGAGTTGGGGTATGAAATAGAGACAGACTGTTCTGTGCTGTCTCAGAGAACTAAACTAAGAATGAAGTTTAAACCTAGAGAAGGTAAATTTGAGCTCTACAATTTTATCTTTATTAGTAGTAAAGATACTTGACAAAGGAACAAACTGACTTACTATTAAGGGTATTCAACTGAACATCTGTCAGGAATGTTACAGAAAAAAAAAGTCTGCACTATGGTGAGAAGTAAGACTAGGTTCCACCTGACATTAAACTAATACTCATATTAATCAGTAACTCCCATTCCCTCATCTTCCAGCCCCTGATAACCTCTATTCTACTTTCTGTCTCTATGAGTTTGCCTATTCCAAATATTTCATATAAATAGAATTACAGTATTTGTCTTCTATGTCTGGCTAAATTCACTTACCAAAACACTTTCAAGGTTTACTCATGTTATATCATGTATCAGAACCTCATTCCTTTTTATGACGGAGTAGTATTTCATTGTATGTACTACATTTCATTTATCTGTTGATAGACATGTGGGTTGTTTCCACCTGTTGCTTATTGTAAATAACCCTGCAATCAATATTAATAGACATTAGCAGACATCTAGTATATGGGCTTCCCTGGTGGCTCAGCAGCAAAGCATCCCCCTGCAGTGCAGGAGACATGGGTTTGATCCCTGGGTTGGGAAGAGGCCCTGGAGGAGGAAACAGCACCTCACTGCAGTATTCTTGCCAGGAGAATACCATGGACAGAGGAAACTGGAAGGCCACAGTCCAGGGGTTCACAGAGTCAGACATGACTGAGCGAGCACACGTGCATACTAATACACACACACACACACACACACTGAGTGAGCACACGTGCATACTAATACACACACACACACAGACACACACAGTATAGATGTATAGTCTATCTGTTCAAGTCTCTGTTTTCAATTCCTGGGTGGTGTTATAATTGTGTTTAGATTTTTGAGGAACTGCCATTAAAAATAAATCACCCAATACAAAACTCACAATGAAGGACTTCCCTGGCGGACCAACGGTTAAGAATCCACACTTCCACAGCAGGGGGCATGGGTTTGATCCCTTGTTGGGGAACTAAGACCCCACATGCCACAAATGCAGTTTTCAAAAAACAAAAAACCTCACAATGAGATACCAATTCATGTCCACTAAGACAGCTAAAAATTTTTTAATTGCAAATGTTGGTAAAGATGTGGACAAATTGGCAGGCAAGAATTTATCATTGAACCACCAATGCTTCAGTTTAGTTCAGCCACTCAGTCGTGTCTGACTCTTTGCAACCCCATGAACCACAGCACGCCAGGCCTCCCTGTCCATCACCAACTCTCAGAGACCACCCAAACTCATGTCCACTGAGTCTGTGATGCCATCCAACCATCTCATCCTCTGTCATCCCCTTCTCCTCCTGCCCTCAATCTTTCCCAGCATCAGGGTCTTTTCCAGTGAGTCATTTCTTCACATCAGGTTGCCAAAGTATTGGAGTTTCAGCTTCAACATCAGTCCTTCCAATGAATATTCAGGACTGATTTCCTTTAGGATGGACTGGTTGGATCTCCTCGCAGTCCAAGGGACTCTCAAGAGTCTTCTCCAACACCACAGTTCAAAAGCATCAATTCTTTGGCACTCAGCTTTCTTTATAGTCCAACTCTCACATCCATACATGATCACTGGAAAAACCATAGCCTTGACTAGAAGGACCTTTGTTGACAAAGTAATATCTTTGCTTTGTAATATGCTGTCTAGGTTGGTCATAACTTTCCTTCCAAGGAGTAAGCATCTTTTAATTTCATGGCTGCAATCACCATCTGCAGTGATTTTGGAGCCCAGAAAAATAAAGTCAGGCACTGTTTCCACTATTTCCCCATCTATTTCCCATGAATTGATGGGACCAGATGCCATGATCTTAGTTTTCTGAATGTTGAGCTTTGAGCCAACTTTTTCACTCTCCTCTTTCAGTTTCATCAAGAGGCTCTTTAGTTCTTCTTCACTTTCTGCCACAAGGGTGGTATCATCTGCGTATCTGAGGTTATTGGTATTTCTCCAGGCAATCTTGATTCCAGCTTATGCTACAGGATGTGAAAAAATTGGAATCCTCATCCACTGCTGGTGAAAACGTAAATGGAACGCCAGTGGGAAAACAGTTTGGTGGTTAGTATGACATATGTCATCACTAAGATGGACTCTGAAAACATTAAGCTTAGTGAAATAAGACAGACACTAACATTTCATGTGCTGAAGAACAAATAATGTATGATTTCACTTATATGAGGTACCTAGAATAGGCAAACCCATAAAGACAAAGTAGAATAGAGGTTACCAAGGTGGGACAAGAGAGAAAGAAGGAATTTTTTTTTAATAAGTTTTTGTTGGGCATGATGAAAAATCGGGGGTATAACAATAATGGTGATAAAATATTTTATCAATCCATGAATATGGTATTTTGCTTCAATTACTAGGTCTTCTAAAATTCATTTCAACAAGGATCCTAGAAGTCTTAGACTGTTTTTTAGACTTATTTCTGGGTACACATTTTTTGTTCTATTGTGAAATTACAGTTTTAGATTTTCCTTATTTACTAGAATATAGTAATAAAGTGATCTTTCATTTTCCTAATCAGCAATCTTGTTAAACCCTTACTGTTTTTTAACAATGTAGATACCTTTAGATTTTTATAAATACACACTCCTGTCTATGTGAACAGTGATAGTTTTATTTCTTCCTTTCCAATTCAAGTTTTTTAAATTTCTTTTTCTTGCTTTAGTGAAGGTCACAACTTTTGGTATAATGCTGACAAAAAGTAATTATATTGGACACTGTATCTCTCCCAATCTCAGAGGGAAACTTTTCAATATTCCAACATTACGAAACTTTATTTTTTTATAGTAGATAACCTTAGCACATGAGTTTTGTTTCAGGTTTTATGATGAATGAAGGCTCAATTTTATCAAGCACTGTTTGTAACTATTCAGCAGATCATATGTTTCGTCTCTAAGCTGTTAAGATGGTATTACAAATAAATTTATTTTTCTGGTATTAAATCTTACATTTCTAGGATAAATCTAACTTGATTATAATGCACTCTCATCTTTAGATAAATATCTTAATATCTTATTTAGAAATTTTACATCTTTATTCATATAAGAAAGTAACCTGTTAATTTTCTTTTACATTGTCTTCTTGTCTCATTTTGGGATCAAAGTTATGCTAACTTCAAAAGACGTTGAGAACATTTTCTCTCTCACTGTTCTCTGGAAGAACATATACAAGATAGAAATACTGTTCCTTGAATGAACTGTTAGTTTTCTTCGTGGGAAAGCTCTGACTACTGGTTTTAAGCTGTAATACTCCTTTCAAGTTTTCTGAATATTCTAGAGTCAGCTTTGGTGTTATTTTTCTAGGAATTTGTCCATTTCTGTGACGTTTTCCAATTAACTGGCTTAAAACCATTCATAATTTTGTCTTCGATCTTTTAAAGTCTTCAGGATATGTAATGCCATCTTCTCCCCCACTCTCCCCTACTTTTTTTTCGCTCCTTGCTCTTGGTTATTTTATGACATTTTTTTTGATCACTATCATTCAAGATTTATCCGTTTCTCTTTCTAATAAATAAATTTTGCCTTTGCTCTCCACTGTATGACTCTCTTATTATTTGCTTCCTTCTTTATTTTCCAGGTTTCATCAAAATTAAGATGTTCTTATAAACGGACATCAAATTTAACAATTAATGAGACTTCTTGTATTTCAGCAAACACATTTAAGACTGAATTTTTCTCCATGTACTATTTTAGTTGCATTCTATAACTTTTTAATTTTGTTTCCACTGAGGGGAGTGACTGTTACATTAATCAAAACTTTTATTCTAATAATACACCTATCCTTTCCTTTTCCTATTCTTCTTTCCTTTACAGTGACACTGATTTGTCAGGGGAAAAAGTCAGGTATACTGTAGAAAGTCCCACTTTCTGGTTTGATTTGGTTGATTTGTTTTCTCATGGGATCACTTGCCTTGTTCCCATATTTCCCATAAGCGAGCTAGATCTAGAGATCTGATTGAGAGATTTGATGATTCAATTTTTTTTTTCTCCAATAAAGAATATTCCATAGCCTGGTGCTGGGTAATTTCTATTTTTCTGTCAAGATCCTTTACATGTGAGGGACATAACATCTCCTTATCTCACTTTTAACAACCTGATTGATCAAATTCCACAACTTGACATCAAAATTATGTACTCATCCAGCTCAAGGTACTTTCTAATTTCCATTGTGATTTCTTTCTTAATACATGGATTAATTCATAGTTGTTACACACTTTATAAACATATGAAGCTTTTAAAATTATCTTACTGACAAATTTTAATAAAAATGTGTTATGGAAAGAAAAGATGCTCTTTTTATTTCAATCTTCTGAAATCTGTTGAAACTTGTTTTATACAGTCAATTTCCCAATATCCTTATGTGCCTGAAAATGATGTGTAGTCTTCTTCAACTGGGTACAACAGGTTCTATAAATCATCTGGGTTAAGTTTGCTCATTATGCTGTTCAAATATTTTAAATCCTGCGTAACGTGCCTGTTGCTTTTATCAATTACTGAGTGAAATATTTAAAATATCCCATTAAGACTGTAAATTATTCTACTTCTTGTAGTGTTGTAAATTTTTGTTATATGTATTTTGAAGCTACATTTCAGGCTATCCTATATGATTAAAGTCATTGTCTTCCTAGTGAATCGTTCACTCTATATTTTGAAGGGAGTCCCCCGATAACCAATAAATCTTTCTAAATTAATGTCTACTTTGATATTAATATAATTGCACCATGTTCACACTGTTAAATCTGCATGATTTATCTTACAACTTTTACATAAGTCCCAGATAAACTCCATAACACCATGTTTTAAAAATTCTGGTCTAACAATCTTTGCCTTTTAAGTGAACCATTTATTTCATTTAGTACTTAATGTAATCACCCTAATTCATGTTGTTTGTCCTTCCTGATCTTTGTTATTTTGCATCCTTTCTGGTTTTCTTTGGGATAATTTTTTTCTTTTTTATTCCATGCTTCCCCTCTCCTAGAAGTTATAAGTCTAGTTTTTAGAGTTATATTTAGCCTAGAAATTAAAACATGGAATTATCAAAGTCAAATCAATTAACACACTTTACCTTCCCCCAGAAAATACTATCTTAGAACATGTCCTTTATTTATCATATATTTTAATTAAGGTCTTACTAATATTTTATATAGTCAATGTTTAATTCAACATGTACACATATTTGTCACTCTTTACTCTTTATCCCATCTTGCACCTCAGATCTTTATATGTAAACTTTCTGTCTAAAGTATAACACATCCTTCAATTTTCTTTACAAAGGGCTGATGGACTTTCTTCACCAAGATGTTTATTTACCCTCATCCTTAAGTGATACTTAAGTATAGAATTTATAAATATAAATCTCCAGTTATTTTGTGAATATATGTTTTCCTATTGAGAACTCAGCTATTGGTCTATGGCTGCTACTTTGAAAGAAATCTTCCTTGGGCTGCTTTTAAGATTTTTCTCTTTGTATTCAAGTTTATGCCATTTCACTATATGATTTGTCTGGGTACAGATGTCTTTTTACTTATACTGTTAAAAATTCACAGAGCTTCTTAAATCTATTGCTGGTTTCTCATCAATACTAGAAATCTGTCAGCCAGAAATATCTTTTCAAACATTACCTTGGTATCAATCTCTTTTTCTTCTCTTTCTGGAGCTCTGGTTAATTATGTTAGATCTCACTCTATTTTTCACATTACTTTACCTCCCTTCAGTATTTTCCATGTCTTTGACTCTCAGTGGTGCATTCTGGAGTTTCTTATGCCTTACCATCTGGGTAACTAATTCTTTCTTCAGCTAGGTATAATTTGACAAATTTTCCCCTTAGGGGTATTCGACATAGTTTTGTTTTTGAAATTTCTCTTTGGTTTTTTCAAGTATGTCACTTTTTCCACTTCATGGATCACAACCTTACTGTGGCAAAGGTTGTGCAATTCAATGAAGCTATGAGCCATGGTGTACAAGGCCACCCAAAATGGATGGGTCACTGTGAAGATTTCTGACAAAACATGGTCCTCTGGAGAAGGGAATGGGACCTACTCTAGGATTCTTGCCTGGAAAACAGTATGAAACAGCCCATTCTTATGTGGACAGTATGAAAAGACAAAAAGAGATGAAGTTGGAAGATGAGCCCCCTAGGTTGGAAGGTGTCCATATGCTATTGGGAAAGAACGGAGAGTATTTACTAATAGCGCCAGAAAAAATGAAGCAGCCAGGCCAAAGTGGAAACGACACTCAGTTGTGGATGTGTCTGGTGGTGAATGAATAGGAACCTGGGCTGCCAGGTCCATGAATCAAGGTTAATGAGAGGTGTTCAAGCAGGAGACAGCAAGAGTGAATATCAACATCTTAGGAATCCGTGAACTAAGATGGATGGGAATGGGCATATTAATTTGGATGACCACTGTATCTATTACTGTGGGCAAGAATCCCTTAGAAGAAATGGAGTAGCCCTCATAGTCAACAAAAGAGTCTGAAATGCAGTCCTTGGGTGCCATCTCAAAAAAGAAAGAATGAGCTCCGTTCATTTCTAAGGCAAACCATTCAACATCACAGTAATGCAATTCTATGCCCCAACCACCAATGCTAAAAAGCTGAAGTTGTATGGTTCTATGTAGACCTATAAGACCTTCCAGAACTAACACCAAAAAAAAAAAAAAAAGACATTCTTTTCATCATAGAGGATTGGAAGGCAAAAGTAGGAAGTCAAGAGATACCTGGAATAACAGGCAAGTTTAGCCTTGGAGTACAAAATGGAGCAGGGCAAAGGCTAACAGAGTTTTGTCAAGAGAACACACCGGTCATAGCAAGCGCTATTTACCAACGACCCAAGAGACAACTCTACACATGGACATCACCAGATGGTCAACACCAAAATCAGACTGATTATATTCTTTGCAGCCAAAGATGGAGAAACTCCATAAAGTTAGAGTTGTTTTTACATGACCTGGAACTGTCTGTGGCTCAGATCATGAGTTCTCTTTACAAAATTCACGCTTAAATTGAAGAAAACAGGTAAAACCACTAGGCCATTCGGTGTCAGTCACTCAGTTGTATCCGACTCTTCGCGACCCCATGGATTGTAGCCTGCTAGGCTCCTCTGTGCATGCAAGAATACCAGGGTGGGTTGCCATTCCCTTCTCCAGAGGATCTTTCTGACCCAGGAATAGAACCTTCGTCTCCTACATTGCAGGTGGATTCTTTTATGGTCTGAGCCACCAGGGAAGTCCTAAGCCATTCAGGTATGATCTAAATCAATCCCTTACCATTATACAGTGGAGGTGACAAACAGATTCAAGGGATCACTGTTGACAGTGACTGCAGCTATGAAACTTAAAAATGCTTGCTCCTTGGGAAGAAAGCTATGGCAAACCTAGATAGCATGTTAAAAAGCAGAGACGTCACTTTGCTGACAAAGGTCCATATAGTTAAAGCCATGGTTTTTCCAGTAGTCACGCATGCATGTGAGGGCTGAACCATAGAGAAGGCTGAGGGCCAAAGAACTAACACTTTCAAACTGTGTTGGAGAAGATCCTTGATAGTCCCTTGGACTGCAAGGAGATCAAACCAGTCAATCCTAAAGAAAATAAGCCCTGAATATTCACTGGAAGGACTGTTGCTGAAGCTGAACCACTACTTTGGCCACCTGATGTGAAGAGAACACTCACTGGAAAGGACCATGATGCTGGCAAAGACTGAAGACAAAAGGAGAAGTGGGCAGAAGAGGATGAGATGATTAAATAGCATCTCCAAGTCTATGGATATGAGCTTCACTATCCGAGAGATAGTGAAGGACAGGGAAGCCTGGAGTGTTGCAGTCAATGAGGTTGCAGTCAGACACAACTTAGTGACTGAACAACAACAGTGTCACTTTATACAACGTCTTGTTTCCTGCTTCTCTTCAAATGTCTTTAATTCTTTAAACATAAAAAACAACTGTTTTAACTTCAGTGATATTTGCAACATCTAAGAATTTTGTGGATCCATTTATGCTCTTCACTATTATTCACAGTGCCGTTTCCATGCACGTTACTACTATCTTTCTTCATAAAAAA
Organism: Bos mutus; assembly: GCF_027580195.1. Classification (NCBI taxonomy): domain Eukaryota; kingdom Metazoa; phylum Chordata; class Mammalia; order Artiodactyla; family Bovidae; genus Bos; species Bos mutus. The sequence goes on along the minus strand of NC_091620.1, from coordinate 19,802,738 downwards.
CTTACTTTGAGGCATATGTATATAAAGAAAAACCACTTATGTGTCAATTATATCTCAATTTTTAAAACTACACAAATCTTAACTATATTACTTGAATTCTATTAGGTTAGTAAAAAAGTACTCACAGTTTCGGACTGCGAATCTTAAATCATTATAACTAGGCTCAAACACATCTTTATTAATCAAAGTAGGAACCGTTACAGTCAACACATTTTTTACCAATGAGAAATAAGTTTGTTTATTCCTGTAGCATAAAAATTTGTGCTTTGGGATTCAATGAACTCTTCAAAAGCATTTTCTGCCTCTTGCTGATTGTGGAAGTGGTTTCCCTGCAAAAAGCTGTCGAGATGCTTGAAGCAGTAGTCTGTTGGCGAGAGCTCAGGTGAATATGGCAGATGAGGCAAACTTTGTAGCCCAGTTTGTTCAACTTCTGACGCGCTGGTTGTGTGATATGCGTTCGAGTATTGTTGAGAAGAATCGGGCCCTTTCTGTCAACTTAATGGCAGCTGCAGGCATTGCGGTTTTCGGTACGTCTCACTGAATCACTTAGTATACTTCTCAGATGTAACGGTTTCGCCAGGATTCAGAAAGCCGTAGTGGATCAGACCAGAAGCAGACCACCAAACAATAACCATGACCTTTTTCTGGTGCAAGTTTGGCTTTGGGAGGGAAGTGCTTTGGAGCTTCTTCTCAGTCTAATCACTGAACTGGTCATCACCAGTTGTCATATAAAATCCAGTTTTCATTGCAAGTCACAATCCAGTCAAGAAATGGTGCATTGTTCCTGGATACAATAATAGAAGGTGACACTTCGATGATTCTTTTTAATTTGTGGTCAGCTCATGAGGCACCCACTTATTGAGCTTTCTCACCTTTCTAATTTGCTTCAAATGCTGAACTATCACACAATGGTCAACACTGAGTTCTTTGGCAACTTCTCGCGTAGTTGTAAGAGGATCGGCTTCAGTGATGGCTCTCAGTTGGTCGTTGTCAACTTCTGATGGCTGGCCACTATGCTCCTCATCTGCAAGGCTCTCATCTCCTTTGCAAAATTTCTTGAATGACCACTGCACTGTACCTTTGTTGGCAGTTCCTGGGTCAAATGCATTGTTGATGTTGCAAACTGTTTCTGCTGTTTTCAAGCTATTTTGAACTCAAATAAAAAAACTGCTTGAATTTGCTTTTTGTCTAACATCATTTCTATAGTCAAAAAAAAAATTAAATAAACAGCAAAGTAATAAGTCATTAGCAAAAAAACATAAAGTGAAAAATGAACATTAAAATGATATATAACTTAACCACATTTATTTGGAATGTATTCCAGTATCAAACGGCAATTTTCAATAGTGCAAAAACCGCAATTACTTTTGCACCAACCTAATACATACATACATACATACATCATGTAATTTTGCCTAGTTTTTTTCAAATATGCCTGGTTACTTATGACAATGTACTGCTCTCTGTCCTTGAAAAACTGCTGTTGGCAATTCCCTCAGAGTGAAGAAGACTCTGTCCTACAGATGATTTGCCTTTCCTTCTGCCAGACCTTGGGAGCACTATCAGTCGGAAACAAGAGCCATGATAAAAGGGGACCTGGATCACCCCAGCAGGACAAATGTAACCGTCAATCAGTGTGAGGGCTAAAACTATGGTCAAGACTTGAACAGTTTAATTCATTTCCTTTTTCTTGCCCTGCTCCAATCAACCCTACAATTCCCTTGATATTGGAATAGGCAGACAGTTCTCTTTCACCTTTAATCTAATGATGAAATTACTGGAGTACCATTCTCAATGGAGTCGCTCTCCTTTTTGACTCTGAGCGTGGATGAACTCTAGGTCTCAACTTCTGTCCTCTTCACCCCCATGACGTCCACCAAAACCGAAGCCCAACTTCAAACAGACTGGCAACTGCCCCTAGGGCAAAAGCTACTTCATCACCTTCTTTTTTCTTTGGGTTTTTGCTTTTGGTCTGCCAAGTCTCTACTGAGCTTCCAGGTGGCACAGTGGTAAAGAATCTGCTTGCCAATGCAGGAGACGCGGGTTTGATCCCTGGGTTGGGAAGATCCCCTGGAGTAGAAAATGGGAAGCTGCTCCAGTATTCCTGCCTGGAAAATTCCATGGACAGAGGAGCCAGGTGGGCTACAGTCCACAGGGTTACACAGAGTCAGACATGACTGAGTGACTGTGCACACACACACAACACTCCATTATCTTTTCGGCTCTTCATTCATTAAGATTTTTTAAAATAACGTTTCAAAGATTTTTAGTTGTCTTCATCAAAAGTTTATCTGAATAACCTAATCTACCATTACTGATAACAAATCTATTTCCCCTCTTTATGACAACTATTTTGTACTACTTCTTGAAATTTAAAGATAACCTATATAAGCACAATTTAAAAAGTCAATATAATACCCTAATTGTACTTTCAATCAGATGAAAGAAATTAAGTTATAAAAAAGTATTGATTTCAAAATGTGAAAGCAATTACTGTAATAAACAACATAATAAGGCCATCAGGTGCTTGCATCTATATGCAGAATCACTCTGACTGTGGTGGTTACAACTGCGGACTGAGGAGAAGAGTATCTGAGTCATCAATACTATACAAGTGGCACTGCCATAATTTATGTGATTTTCCCAAGTGGTAGAGAACTCTTGATAAAGGTCTGATTGAAAACTTTTGATATTTCTCCAATTTATGTGATAAATTCCTGAAACTTCTAGTGTACTCTATGAAAATAATAACTCATACGTAAAACAAAGTTAGTTTCTAAGCTCTGATCATAACAATCACTTTTTTCCCCCTACCTCAAAATCTAGCAACTCATAAATCATGTGATTATCTGAACAATTTGAAAATTGCAGACTGTCCTGAACACTGTGGGAAGGCTGACTTCCCTGGTCCTTGCTCACTGAATGCTAGTAAGTGTGCCCTGTTCCCTCACCTTGCTAAAAAGCAAAACACCTTCAAGTATTCAGAAGGTTTCCTCTAGGGAAGGACTGCCCACAGACAGACCCTCTGGCTGCAGAAGACACAGGGATGCAACACCAAGCTTTTCTTCATGGAAGGAACTGCTGCCCAGCTGTGAGTATAGTCAGCAGACAGCCTCCAAATGTCCCATCCTCGAAGGTCCACCTTAACTGCTGCCCGGATTAGAGACCAAACAAAGGCCCAGCCATCTTGGCTTAATATGGGTCTGTCTGATAGGCAATCTCTCACTCCAGAGCTCCATGCTGATAGGTAAAGGTTTTCTGAGGCCTACATCACAATACTTTGATAAGAGAACTTTTTTCTCTGCTCAGTCCCACACAGAGCCTCTTCCTCTTGCAGGTTATTGATTCCTAATAAAATCTTGCACTGCAAAAAATGTCTCAGTATCTGCTTTCAAAGAATCCAACCTCCAACTGTGGCCTAGTGTGACACCTGACTACCAAGTCTTTCTATAAACATTTTTTGTTTGACCTCTTTCCATCTTGATTCTACCCTACAAACACTCACCAATTCAATCACCTTGGAATATAACTTACAATTTTTTATTTTAAATCTCCAGTTTCATCCCACTGCATATAATATAAAGTTAAAATTTTTTTTCAGTCTATCATTATTTTCCACAATCCAGCAGCATCTAATTTAGCCACATTTTACTTCACACAATTCACTTAACTACAGACTATTCTGTTCTTTAAAAAAACTACCTTATGAATTTCCAACTCCAATTTTTTTCAAATTCTATTCCCACTGCCTATTACAGCCCTTTTCCTTCTTTCTACTTGCCTGCTGCTGCTGCTAAGTCACTTCAGTCGTGTTCAACTCTGTGTGACCCCATAGACAGCAGCCCACTAGGCTCCTCTGTCCCTGGGATTCTTTAGGCAAGAACACTGGAGTGGGTTGCCATTTCCTTCTCCAATGCATGAAAGTGAAAAGTGAAAAGGAAGTCGCTCAGTCGTGCCCGACTCTTAGCGACCCCATGGCATGCAGCCTACCAGGCTCCTCTGTCCATGGGATTTTCCAGGCAAGAGTACTGCAGTGGGGTGCCATTGCCTTCTATTTGCCTAGGTTAAACATTAACTTCCATCAAGACCTTATTAGCCTATAATAAGAGGCTAATAAGGTCCACACGAGCCTTGACTATTTTATTGAAGTACAGCTGTGTTACTTTCAAGGCTACAACAAAGTGATTCAGTTACGTAGACATACATATATACTTCTCCAGATTATTTTCCATTATGGGTTATTAAAATATTGAATATGGTTCCCTGTGCTGTAGCAGGTCCTTGCTTATCTATTTCATATACAATAATGTGTATCTTGGAGAAGGCAATGGCACCCTACTCCAGCACTCTTGCCTGGAAAATCCCATGGACAGAGGAGCCTGGTAGGCTGAATGCCATGGGGTCGCTAAGAGTTGGGCACGACTGAGCGACTTCACTTTCACTCTTCACTTTCATGCACTGGAGAAGGAAATAGCAACCCACTCCAGTGTTCTTGCCTGGAGCATCCCAGGGACGGGGGAGCCTGGTGGGCTGCCGTCTCTGGGGTCACACAGAGTCGGACATGACTGAAGTGACTTAGCAGCAGCAGCAATGTATATCTATTAATCCGAAACTCCTAATTTATCCCTCCATTCTTCCCTCCCCTGCTCTCTCTTTTTCCCTTTGGTAACCAGAAGTTTGTTTTCTATCTCTGTGAATCTATCTTGTAAATAAGTGAACTTTGACTTTTAAAAGGTCTAGAACTGACCATGGAGAAGGCAATGGCAACCCACTCCAGTGTTCTTGCCTGGAGAATCCCAGGGACGGCGGAGCCTGGTGGGCTGCCATCTATGGGGTCATGACTGCAGTGACTTAGTAGTAGCAGCAGCAGCAGCAGAACCAACCAAGGTAGCCACAGCCAAATGTTGACTATTTGAATTTAAATTAAATGAAAATTTAAAAGCCAGTACTTGGTCCTACTATACATATTCTGAGTACACAATAGCCGCATGTGGACATATTGGACATCAGGGAACATTTCGATCATGACAGCTATCTTGACTGAACAGTGCTGGTCTAGAGGGAGTAGACACATAATGACAAAACCCAGTAACACAATACAGTAAGTAAAATGATATAGATATACTTCAGGATGCTACAAAAGCACAAAGTAGATGCACCTAACTAGGCCTTGGAAAGAGGATAAGGAAGGCTTCCAACAATAAGTGAACTAAGTTTGAAAGGTTTGGGGGATGGGTTTAGGAGAGGGAATCTATATTTCAAGCAGCAGGAAAAGCACAAGAAAAGATAAAGACAGGTCACATTTGGAGGGTTCTTAAAATAAAGTCACAGGATAGCAATTGCTTCACAGTACAGTATAAAAATTAGACTGCAATAGCTGGGATACTATTCCACAAAGAAAAAACAATATTCAAAATTTTTTCAATAAATAATTACTTTTAAAAAGAAAATTATTTACCAGATCTCTCCAAATTTAGCTTTCATAGCAGGATAATGGCAGATACTGCATGAAGAAGTAATAATTCATGTTCTATTTCCCAATGATTCTATGTTTATGAGTCAAAATGAGAATGACTCATATCAATTATTAAATTGCCTTGGCAAGTTACATTGAACTTTGATCTGAGGACAAGTTAGGAGGCCCACAATGCTGTCTGGACAACAGCAAGTAAAATACTAAGTAAAATAACCTAATGAACTGAATTGAACATAGTCGCACAGTCGTCTCCGCCTGTGCGATCGCATGGACTGCAGCCTGGAAGGCTCCTCTGTCCATGGGATTCTCCAGGCAAGAGTACTAGAGTGGGTTGCCATTTCTGTCTTCAGGGAAATAACCTGATACTATTAATTCAGTATTCCTAGTCTATTCACTCTCACACACTCCTAACAACCTTTAACATCTTTACCTTTCTCCTTAAAACGCCAAAACCCCAAAACCCCACAGTATCTTAGCTGATAACCTTCAGTTTGTCTTCACTGGGAAACAATGAGGCAACTGGAAGACAACATGCACAGACTCCCAACATCATATCGACCTGCCCATCAGCACTGCTACTCCACATGCTCTGCCCTACCACTTACTATGAAAGAAAAGTCTCTATGCTCCTACCGGGAGCCAGTCCTTCCACTTGTGTGCCAAACCCCTTTCCCTCTGGCCTGGTCAGACACTGCTCCAGCAATTCTTCTATCTCCCCTGAAATCACTAACGTTTTACACCATAATGGTTCATTCTTTCATCATATGCCCTTACCTTTTCATCATTAAAAAAATCTCATGACCCCAACTCTTTCACTAGCTATGGTCCCATTTCTCTTTTCCCTTTGTAAGAAAAGTCTTCACAATCTTCCCATACCCTCCTATTCTCTCTTAAACTCACTCACTCAGAGTATCTCCCTCAGTATCTTCTTATATAAATCATCAATATCATCCATTCCTTAACTCGAGTGGAAAATCCTTAGTCTTTGTTAATAAACTTTCTTCATTTAATTTTCTACCTCACTGGTTGCTCAAGTTCCTCCTATTTTCTCCAACCTTGGAGCTCTTCTTTTGCCTATCTATGCTCATTCCCTTGATGACTGTATCAACCTCACAGCTTTAAAAACCACCTAATATACAAACGGGCTTCCCTGGTGGCTCAAAGGTAAAGAGTCCAACTGCAATGCAGGAAACATGGGTTCGATCCTTGCATTGGGAAGATCCCCAGGAGAAGGAAATGACAACCCACTCCAGTATTCTTGCTTAGAAAATCCCATGGAGAGAGAAGCCTGGCAGGCTGCAGCCCATGGGATTGCAAAAGAGTTGGACATGACTTAGCGACTAAACAACAATAAATATACAAACAGCTCATGCAGCTCAATACCAAAAAAAAAAAAAAAAGCAACACAATCAAAAATGAGAAAAACCTAAATAGACATTTCTCCAAAGAAAACATACAGATGTCCAACAAACACATGAAAAGATGCTCAAAATCACCAATTATTAGAGAAATGCAAATCAAAACTACAATGAGGTATCATTGGTTAGAATGGCCATCATCAAAAGATTTACAAACAATAAATGCTAGAGAAGGTGTGGGGAAAAAAGGACCCTTCCTACACTGCTGGTGGGAATGTAAATTGGTTCAGCCATTATAGAGAACAGTACGGAGGTTCCTTAACAAACTAAAAATAGAGCTACCACATGATCCAGCAATTTCACTCCTAGGATATATCCAGAGAAACCAGAATTCGAAAGGATGCATACATTTGATGTTCATTGCAGCACTATTGCCAACAAAGGTCTGTCTAGTCAAAACTATGGTTTTTCCTGTGGTCATGTATGGATGTGAGCGTTGGACTGTGAAGAAAGCTGAGCACCGAAGAATTGATGCTTTTGAACTGTGGTGTTGGGAGAAGACTCTTGAGAGTCCCTTGGACTGCAAGGAGATCCAACCAGTCCATCCTAAAGGAGATCAGTCCTGGATGTTCTTTGGAAGGAATGATGCTTAAGCTGAAACTCCAGTACTTTGGCCACCTCATGCGAAGAGTTGACTCATTGGAAAAGACTCTGATGCTGGGAAGGATTGGGGGCAGGAGGAGAAGAGGATGACAGAGGATGAGATGGCTGGATGGCATTACCGACTCGATGGATATGAGTCTGAGTGAACTCCGGGAGTTGGTGATGGACAGGGAGGCCTGGTGTACTGCGGTTCATGGGGTCGCAAAGAGTTGGACACGACTGACTGAACTGAACTGAACTGCAACACTATTTACAATAGCTAGGACATGGAAGCAACCTAAATGTCGACTGACAGAGGAATGGATAAAGATGTGGAACATATCTATACAATGGAATATTAGTCATAAAGAGGAATAAACAGTGCCATTTGCAGAGATGTGAATGGACCCAGGGACTGTCATACAGAGTGAAGTAGGTTAGAAAGAGAAAAACAAATATCATATAATATTGCTTATATGTGGAATCTAGAAAAATGGTACAGATTAATTTACTTGTAAAGCAGAAACAGAGTCACAGAGTAGAGAACAAACGTATGGTTACCAAGGAGGGAAGAGTGAGTGGGATGAACTCAGAGACTGGGGCACTGCTATGTATAAGATGTGGATGTGACTGGTGGTAAAAGTGAAGTTCGATGCTCTAAAGAACAATACTGCACAGGAATCTGGACTGTTAGATCCATGAATCAAGATAAACTGGATGTGGTCAAGCAGGAGACAGCAAGAATGAATACTGACATTTTAGGAATCTGTGAACTAAACTGGATGGGAATAGGCAAACTTAATTTAGACGACCACTGTATCTACTATTGTGGGCAAGAATCCCATAGAAGAAATGGAGTAGCCTCACCGTCAACAAGAGTACAAAATACAGTACTTGGGTGCAATCTCAAAAATGACAGAATAATCTGTTCGTTTCCAAAACAAACCATTCAATATCACAGTAATCCAAGTCTATGCCCCAACCACTGATGCCAAAGAAGCTGAAGTTAAATGGTTTTATGCAGACTTACAAGACCTTCTAGAACTAACACCAAAAAAAAGAGGTCCTTTTCATCACAAGAGACTGGAATGCAAAAGTAGGAAGTCAAGCGATACCTGGAGTAACAAGCAAGTTTGGCCTTGGGAGTACAAAATGTAGCAGGGCGAAGACTAACAGAGTTTTGCCAAGAGAACACACTGAGCATAGCAAACACCCTTTCCCAACAACACAAGAGATGACTTTACACACGGACATCACTAGATGATCAATCAAAACCAGACTGCTTATATTCTTTGCGGCCAAACATGAAGAAACTACACAGTCAGAGAAAAGAAGACCTAGAGCTAACTGTAGCTCAGATCATAAGCTCCTTATTGGAAAATTCCAGCTTAAATTGAGGAAAGAGGGAAAACCACCAGGCTGTTTAGGTATGACCTAAATCAAATCCCTTAGGATTATACAGTAGAGCTGACAAATAGATTCAAGGGATTAGATCTGGTAGACAGAGTGCCAGAAGAACTATGGACAGAGGTTCATAACATTGTACAGGAGGCAATGACCAAAACCATCCCAAAGAAAAAGAAATGAGGAGACCTTACAAATAGCTGAAAAAAAGAAGAGAAGCAAAAGGCAAGGGAGAAAGGGAAAGATATATCCAACTGAATGCAGAGTTCCAGAGAATAGCAAGGAGAGAAAAGAAGGGCTTCTAAAGTCAACAGTGCAAAGAACTGGAGGAAAACAACAGAATGGGAAACACTAGAGATCTCTTCAACAAAACTGGAGATACCAAAGGACTATTTCATGCAAAGATGGACACAATAAAGGACAGAAACAGTATGGACCTAACAGAAGCAGAAGAGATTAAAAAGAGGCAGCAAGAATACATAGAAGAACCATACAAAAAAGGTCTTAATAACCCAGATAACCACAATGGTGCTGTCACTCACCTGGAGCTGGACATTTTGGAATATGAAGTCAAGTGGGCCTTAAGAAGCATTACTATGAACATAGTTAGTGGAGGCAATGGAATTTCAGCTGTTCAAAATCCTTAAAAATGATGCTGTTAAAGTGCTGCACTCAATATGTCAGCAAATTTGGAAAACTCAGCAGTGGCCACAGGACAGGAAAAGGTTAGTTCTCATTCCAATACCAGAGAAAGGTAATGCCAAAGAATATTCCAACTACCATACAACCGCACTCATTTCACATGCTAGCGAGGAAATGGTCAAAATCCTTCAAGCTAGGCTTCAGCAGTATGTGAAATAAGAACTTTCAGATGTACCAGTTGGATTTTGCAAAGGCAGAGGAACCAGAGATCAAATTGCCAACATTTGCTGGATCACAGAAAAAGCAAGAGAATTCCAGAAAAACATCTATTTCTGCTTCACTGACTATGATAAAACCTTTGTGTGGATCACAACAAACTGGAAAATTCTTAAAGAGATGGGAATACCAGACCACCTGACCTGTCTTCTGAGAAACCTGTTGCAGGTCAAGAAGCAACGGTTAGAACCAGATATAGAACAACAGACTGGTTCAAAATTGGAAAAGGAGTACATCAAGGCTGTATACTGTCACCTTGCTTACTTAACTTCTATGCAGAGTACATCATGGGAAATGCCGGGCTGATGAAACATAAGCTGGAATCAAGATTGCCAGGAGAAATATCAATAACCTCAGCCATGCAGATGATAACACTCTAATGGCAGAAACTGAAGAGGAACTAAAAACTTGATGAAAGTGAAAGAGGAGAGTGAAAAAGCTGACTGGAAACTCAGCATTCTAAAAACTAAGATCATGGTATCTGGTCCCATAATTTCATGGCAAACAGATGGGGGAAAAGTGGAAACAGTGGCAGATTTTATTTTCCTGGGCTCCAAAATCACTGCAGATGGTGATTGCAGCCATGAAATTAAAAGACGCTTGCTCCTTGGAAGAAAAGTTATGACCAAGCTAGACAGCATATTAAAAAGCAGAGACATTACTCTGCTGACAAAGGTCCATGTAATCAAAGCTATGGTTTTTCTAGTAGTCACATAGGGGTGTGAGAGTTGGACCACAAAGAAGGCTAAGCGCTGAAGAACTGATCCTTTTGAACTGTGGTGTTGGAGAAGACTCTTCAGAGTTCCTTGGACAGCATGGAGATCAAACCAGTCAATCCTAAAGGAAATCAACTCTGAATAGTCATTGGAATGACTGATTCTGAAGCTGAAGCTCCAATACTTTGGCCACGTGATGCAAAGAGCTGGCTCACTGGAAAAGACCCCGATGCTGGGAAAGACCAAGGGCAGGAGGGAGAAAGGGGCAACAGAGGATGAGATGGTTGGATGGTATTACAGACTCCATGGACATGAGTTTAAGCAAACTCCAGGAGATGGGAAAGGACAGGGAAGCCTGATGTGCTGGAGTCCACGGGGTTGCAAAGTGTCGGACACAACTTAGCGACTGAACAACAAAGAACAAATGAGAACCTACTGTGCAGCACAGGGAACTCTACTTAGTGCTCTGTGGTGACCTAAATGGGAAGGAAATCTAAAAAAGAGTGAATCTATGTAAACACATAACTGATTCACTTTGCTGCACAGCAGAAACTAACACAACACTGTAAAGCAACTATAAGTGAGTAAATTAGTCACTTAGTCGTGTCCAACTCTTCGCGATCCCATGGACTGTAGCCCACTAGGCTCCTCTGTCCATGGGATTTTCCAGGCAAGTATACTGGAGTGGGTTACCATTCCCTTCTCCAGGAGATCTTCCCAATCCAGGGATCAAGCTTGGGTATCCTGCATTGCAGGCAGATTCTTTACCATTCAAGCCACTAAGGAAGCCCCCGATAAAAATTGAGAGAAAATAAAACTAATTTGATGTAAGAAAAAAATTTTTAATGTAATTTAGTGAACATTGGAATGGATTCTCTGGCTGAGTGGTGAAGTGGGTTAGTCATGGAGGGAAATATCTTGATTTTTAAAAAAAAATCAGATACAAAGTGAAAATAAGATTTGTGGAATAATAAAGCTCCTAGGATGAGTAAGCAGTGACACTGACTCTAAAAAAACAAAAACACCTAAATGCCCAAATTTAAGGTTAGCTGTTACAACAAATACATCTTAAAGGTATAAGGACTCAAACTCATGGTATTTATTTCTTACTCATCTAGTAGCACTAGGTGGCTAAACAGGTTGGCAAGATGGTTCTTATCTAGACTGATGGACAATCTACCATTTACAACACACGGTTTACAACTTTCCTTAAAGATCACCTCTGTTCCAGCAGGCCAGAAGGGAAAAACCAGATGAAGACGATGGTATGGCCTAGACCTAGAATGTGTGCACATCACTTGTGCTCATATTACATTCAGTTCAGTTCAGTCGCTCAGTCGTGTCCAACTCTTTGCGACCCCATGAACTGCAGCACGCCAGGCCTCCCTGTCCATCACCAACTCCCGGAGTTCACCTAGACTCACGTCCATCGAGTCAGTGATGCCATCCAGCCATCTCATCCTCTGTTGTCCCCTTTTCTTCCTGCCCCCAATCCCTCCCAGCATCAGAGTCTTTTCCAATGAGTCAACTCTTCGCATGAGGTGGCCAAAGTACTGGAGTTTCAGCTTCAGCATCAGTCCTTCCAGTGAATATTCAGGACTGATCTCTTTTAGGATTGCCTGGTTGTATCTCCTTGCAGTCCAAGGGACTCTCAAGAGTCTTCTCCAACACCACAGTTCAAAAGCATCAATTCTTCAGCGCTCAGCTTTCTTCACAGTCCAACTCTCACATCTATACATGACCACTGGAAAAACCATAGCATTAGCCTGAACTTAATCACACGATCACAGCTAACTACAAGGGACTATTGTCTTTATACTCAAAGCAAATAAGACATAGATATGGTGAACAGTCTCTGCCACTGGACCTCACTCTCAAATTCCAGACTCATGTACCAAATGCTTACTCAACATTTTGGACACCTAATAGGTATTTCAAACTTAACATCCTTAAAACTGAATTCTTAATCTGAACCCTCCCCTTTCCCATGACACCTCTCTTTCTTGCACATCTCACCTTCAATCTATCAATAAATTCTGTTAGCTCTACTTTCAAAATGTCCAAACTCTGACCACTTCCCAAGACTTCTACTGCTACCAATCTAGTAAGCCACTGCCTTAGAGGACTGGAAGAGGCTCCTCCCTGGCTCCCTTGTGTCCATCCTTGCCCTTTACAACCTATTGCCCCCATAGCCATCAGAGCATTCCTATTTCCACATAAGTCAGATCATAGCACTCAGCTCTGGACTGCTACTTATTTCACTTAAAGTCAAACTCCTCACATGGCCTGTGGTCATGTCCCCACTGCTGCTTCAAGACCTCTTAGATTTCATCCTACTATTCACCTCCCTTCCTCAAGGCACTTCAGCAGCTCTCGCATCCTTACCGTTTTTTAAACAGGCAAGGTACATCCCTGGCTCAGAACCTTTGATCTTGGTTCTTCTGATACATTTTTCTCTGCCCTCCTAAAATCTTTGCTCAAATGTCACCCTTTTCAGACAAGGTCCTACCTACCTCTATTTTAAATTGCTACCTAATCCCCAAACTTTACCTGCTCTTTCATTTTTCCATAGTACTTACTACCTTCAAACATACTATAAAATTTTTTTTATGAGTGTGTGTGTGTGTCTCTCCATACACACACACACACCCCTACACCAGAATGTAAGCTAGATAAGGAGAGATATTTGCATTGTTTTGGTTTTAAATGCACTAAGCAGCTAGATTACTACCTGGCACAGTAGAAATTCAAATATTTATTGAATACATAAATACCTATTGTCCTGTAAAATGACTCAATACAAAATTTATCAATGTAGTTTTGGAAGGATGACAATGCAAATGGTGGACAATAGCTTTAAAAATGCCAAAACACAAGTCCTAATGCTTACCATTCTTCCTATAAAGCCATGATATATAGTCTTTCTACTCTCATACAGAGAAGTTACCTCACTCTTATGAAAGGTTTACTGAAAATACCAATATGCTGGCACTTTAAATTTCTTTAATTCAACAGTGGTTTAAAGATAACGTTAATGGAATATTGGCAACACTGAAACAGTTCTACTAGGTCAATCATCAGTCCTACTTTAAGAACTAACCAGAAGTTTTTGACAACTAGAGCCCTGTGCTAAAGTATGTCATTGGACATTCTTTAAAAATGCCATAAAGATATCTGAAAGCAAAATTTCGAATATATTTATCTTTGTCCCAAAAATTGGCATAAAAATAACACAACTATAATTCTGTGAAGGCTTGTATGTATTCTCACGCCACCCTTGTTATCCACTTACAAGTTCAGTACATAGCATGAAGAAGGGCAGGATGGGGATCAAGAACTGCCAGTGAAAACCAAGCAGTGTATGAATGGCTATGACACCGAATAGTTATGACTTCAGGATTAAACTTTTGTCTCAAGTACCCATTCATGATAACCAATAACTAAAAGTTTGATTCCTAAATACATATAGCAACTGAAGTGCCAAATTCAGTAGTAGAAAAATCATCTGCAATAAACCCACCAAAACATTACACTGCACTAAATCTTTATGCATAATGAAACTTTTAGATTGTGTAATTTACTCTTAAAGTGAGAAGACACGCAGAAAGAATATACGGGCAGAACATTTCACATTGTAGAAGCAAGCATGTAAAAACTAAGACGAAATGAACATTTTCAGTAGTTGCAGAATAGGAATGTAAGGACTATACTAAATCATAAAGTCTTCCCTATCTGAAGTTCTCTGACACCTGTTATTGTGCAGTCGCTCAATCATGTCCAACTCTTTGTGACCCCATGAACTGCAGAACGTCTGGATTCCCTGGCCCTCACTATCTCCCAGAGTTTGCTCAAACTTCTGACACTATTCCCACGGAAATTTAGTAATGTGATGTGTAAAAAATTAATTCTGAGTTATGTAGGAACAATTAACAATAGTTCTTCATCTTTTCATAGTAAAAAAAAAAATAGGAAGGCAGTAATTGTTTGGGACTCATGGAAAAGGTAGGATTTTTTTTCTAAATAATAAATGGAAATTAAATTACCTTCATACATGACCAGAAATTATGCTACGAAGAACTCTTTAAAAACAAAACTCAAATTAGTAACTGTTGGGGTTTTTTTCCCTCTATACTTCGGAGAGATTTCTAGGTAGAGAGTACAAACTTTAAAATGGACAAAATGGGATTAGACCCAACGTGGGAAAAAAGTAAAATAGAAGTTCTAATAACTATTTACAATATCACTGCTGGAGCTAGTAAACTCCTTTAATAAAGCACATCTATAAATACAAACAGAAATTTACTTTGCAAAATAAGTACTGTAATGCAGCAAATACAGTATAAAAATCTTAGGTCAACAGAGGAATAACCCCCAAGCAATATTTTAAACTGTTTCGAATACTCAAAGGTAAGTGACTAATTCAAAGCATCCTAAAATTTAATTTAAGCCATTCTGGAAATAAAGTCAAATTTTTCTGGTGTTATTACTTTAAAGGTTATATATTTAGTAAAAGAAAAATATAAAACAAAAGTAGAGTATTTCTCAATTTAAACACAAGGCATTTTTTTTTACAGTAAGGAGACACATACTTTTTTAAAACACATTGATTTTGGAACAACAGTTCAAAATAGTCTCCAAAAATGTTGTGGTTCTCTCTCCCTGTAAGTGCCATTTCAAAATTTGCAAAGTAGCCAGATACTACTACTAAAGAGCCTCTTGATGAAAAGTGAAAGAGGAGAGTGAAAAAGTTGGCTTAAAGCTCAACATTTAGAAAACGAAGATCATGGCATCTGGTCCCATCACTTCATGGGAAACAGATGGGGAAACAGTGGAAAACAGTGTCAGACTTTATTTTTTTGGGCTCCAAATCACTGCAGATGGTGATTGCAGCCATGAAATTAAAAGACACTTACTCCTTGGAAGGAAAGTTATGACCAACCTAGAAAGCATATTCAAAAGCAGAGACATTACTTTGCCAACAAAGGTCTGTCTAGTCAAGGCTATGGTTTTTCCAGTAGTCATGTATGGGTGTGAGAGTTGGACTGTGAAGAAAGCTGAGCGCCAAAGAATCGATGCTTTTGAACTGTGGTGTTGGAGAAGACTTTTGAGAGTCCCTTGGACTGCAGGGAGATCCAACCAGTCCATTCTAAAGGAGATCAGTCCTGGGTGTTCATTGGAAGGACTGATGTTGAAGCTGAAACTCCAATATTTTGGCCACCTGATGCAAAGAGCTGACTCATTTGAAAAGACCCTGATGTTGGGAAAGATTGAAGGCAGGAGGAGGAGGAATCGACAGAGGATGAGATGGCTGGATGGCATCACTGACTCAATGGATGTGAGTTTGGGTAAACTCTGGGAGTTGGTAATGGACAGGGAGGCCTTGTGTGCTGCAATTCATGGGGTCACAAAAAGTTGGACATGACTGAGCGACTGAACTGAACTGAACCTACAACATGAACAGAAGCCTGAATAGTCTACCCTCCCAACTGTCACAAGACCCTGTACTAAGTCAGGTATTTCAAGACTTTCACTGATGTTTAAGTCTTAAGTTTTCCTTCCTTCACAAGGAAACTAAGAAAAAAAAAATCAGGTAATGTATTCATAATTCTTAGGTGAAAATAATGACTACAACTATCATTTTACATTGCAGGGAAGCCCTTCAGGCTATGGAACAAAAAGCTACCACCATTGTAATTTCAAACAAGGTAATAGGTCCTATGGGTCCCAATGAAAAAGGAAGAAATATGACCAACCATCACTATATGCTTATCCTGAGTAGAAACAATTTAATGATGACTCTAAGAGTAATAAAGGTGCTAATTCTGGAACATCATAGAACATGACATAGATTTCAAATGGAAAAACTCACAGTGAAGATGGAGAATAACACAGCTAGTATTATAAACTAGTAACTCCAAACACCTGATTGACATTTTCCATAACTTTTTTGGTGAAAAAACAACTTAACATATTCACTTTCACCTATACATATCTTGATTATAGAGTTAATATTTTTGAAATGTAGGTCAAAAAAAAAAAAAAGGACACTGTTGACCTTCTGGTGCCACCTACTAAGATATTTTCTTCATTTCTTATGAAGTTAATTTTGGATGAAACACGTTTTCTGTATCTGCCACTTTTCACAACCTCTCCACCAAATAAATCAAGGAAGGGATGTGTTAACTATATACTACAGTGAGTTTAAACTTTTCTTGGATAGAAGACACCTTTGAGAACTGGGAAAAAATTATGAATCCTGTCCTGTCAAAAAATACAATAGCACAAAATAACTTTAAAAATCAAATTTTAAAGTTCTAAAAATCCTACAAACTGGATCTACCTAATTTTAAGACTGAACTATAAAGCTAGAGTAATCAGGGACTTCCCTGGTGGTCCAGTGGCTAAGACTCCACGCCCTCAATGCAGGAGGCCAGAGTTCGATCCCTGGTCAGGGAACTAGATCCACATGCTGCAACCAGGAAGTTGCATGCCACAACTCAAGAACCTGCATCCACAGTGAAGACCTGCTGTAGTCAAATAAACAAATCAACTTTAAAAAAAAAGCTAGAGTAATCAAGACAGTGTGGTACCAGGCAAAGAAGAGACATATAGGTCAATAAAGCATAAAACTCAAATACAATCAACTGATTTAAATAGAGGTGCCAAGGTAATTCAACAGAAAAAGGTTAGTCTCTTCAAGGAAGGTGAAAAACTGGATATCCATATGAAAAAGAATGACCAAACTTTAACCCTTACTTCACAGTATATAGAAAAATTAACTCCAAAAGGATCACAGACCGAAATGTAAAAGCCAGAACTGTAAAATTTATAGAAGAAAACATGGGAGAAAATTTTACAGACTTAAGTTGAGCAAATATATACTGGGTAGGACACAGAATGCATGAAACATAAAATAAAAAATTGATAAATTTTATTTCATCAAAAACAAAATTTCTACTCTTCAAAGAACATTTAGGAAAATGAAAAGACAAGCCACAGACTGGGAGGCATGTACAAAACACATGTCTGAAACAAAGAACTTGTATCCAGGTTATGTATACAACATTCTTACAACTCCATAAAAAGAAGGTAAAAACTACATAAAAAGATCTGAATGGCTACTTTACCAAAGAAAATATATGAGCAAGTGAATGACAAATAGATTTAAGGGACTAGATGTGATAGACACAGTGCCTGATGAACTATGGTTGGAGGTTTGTGACATTGTACAGAAGAAAGGGATCAAGACATCCCCAAGAAAAAGCAATGCAAAAAAGCAAAATGGCTGTCTGAGGAGGCCTTACAAATAGCTGTGAAAAGAAGAGAAGTGAAAAGCAAAGGAGAAAAGGAAAGATCCATTTGAATGCAGAGTTCCAAAGAATAACAAGGAGAGATAAGAAAGTCTTCCTCAGTGATCAGTGCAAAGAAACAGAGAAAAATAATAGAATGGGAAAGACTAGAGATCTCTTCAAGAAAATTCGAGATACTAAGGGAACATCTCATGCAAAGATGGGCTCAATAAAGGACAAAAATGGTATGGACCTAACAGAAGCAGAAGATATTAAGAAGAGGTGGCAAGAATACACAGAAGAAGTGTACAAAAAAGATCTTCATGACCCAAGATAATCACGATGGTGTGATCACTCACCTACAGCCAGACATCCTGGAATGTGAAGTCAAGTGGGCCTTAGGAAGCATCACTACGAACAAAGCTAGTGGAGGTGATGGAATTCCAGTTGAGCTATTTCAAATCCTAAAAGATGAAGCTCTGAAAGTGCTGCACGCAATATGCCAGCAAATTTGGAAAACTCAGCAGTGGCCACAGCACTGGAAAAGGTCAGTTTCCATTCCAATCCCAAAGAAAGGCAATGCCAAAGAATGCTCAAACTACTGCACAATTGCACTCATCTCACACGCTAGTAAAGTAATGCTCAAAATTCTCCAAGCCAGGCTTTAACAATACACGAACTGTGAACTTCCAGATGTTCAAACTGGATTTAGAAAAGGCAGAGGAACCAGAGATCAAATTGCCAACATTCGCTGGATGATCGAAAAAGCAAGAGAGTTCCAGAAAAACATCTATTTCTGCTTTATTGACTATGCCAAAGCCTTTGACTGTATGGATCACAATAAACTGTGGAAAATTCTGAAAGAAATGGGAATACCAGACCACCTGAGCTGCCTCTTGAGAAATCTGTATGCAGGTCAGGAACCAAGTTAGAACTGGACATGGAACAACAGACTAGTTCCAAATAGGAAAAAGATTACGTCAAGGCTGTATATGGTCGCCCTGCTTATTTAACTCATATGCAGAGTACATCATGAGAAACGCTAGGCTGGATGAAGCACAAGCTGGAATCAAGATTGGTGGGAGAAATATCAATAACCTCAGATATGCAGATGATACGACCCTTATGGCAGAAAGCGAAGAACTAAAGAGCCGCTTGATAAAAGTGAAAGAAGAGAGTGAAAAGTTGGTTTAAAGCTCAACATTCAGAAACTAAAATCATGGCATCCAGTCCCATCACTTCATGGGAAACAGATGGGGAAACAGTGGAAACAGTGGCTGACTTTATTTTGGGGGGCTCCAAAAGCACTGCAGATGGTGACTGCAATCATGAAATTAAAAGATGCTTACTCCTTGGAAGAAAAGTTATGACCACCCAGACAGCATATTAAAAAGCAGAGATATTACTTTGCCAACAAAGGTCCATCCAGTCAAGGCTATGGTTTTTCCAGTAGTCATGTTCGGATGTGAGACTTGAACTATAAAGAAAGCTGAGTGCCAAAGAATTGATGCTTTTGAACTGTAGTGTCGGAGAAGACTCTTGAGAGTCCCTTGGACTGCAAGGAGATCCAACCAGTCCATCCTAAAGGAGATCAGTCCTGGGTGTTCTTTGGAAGGACTCATGTTGAAGCTGAAACTCTAATACTTCCATCACCTGATACGAAGAGCTGACTCATCTGAAAAGACCCTGATGCTGGGAAAGATTGAGGGCAGGAAGAGAACGGAATGACTGAGGATGAGATGGTTGTATGGCGTCACTGACTCAATGGACATGGGTTTGGGTAAACTCCGGGAGTTGGTGATGGACAGGGAGGCCTGGCGTAATGCAGTCCATGGGGTCACAAAGAGTCGGACACGACTGAGCGATTGAACTGAATGGAACTAAGCATATAAACAGATGTCAAATATCATTAATCATTAGGAAAATGCAAATTAAAACCACAACGAGCTACTACTGCATACATATTAGAACTGCTAAAACTAACAAGACTGATAATCCAAGGGTTGACAAGGATAAAGTTTGGAACTCTCATTCATTGTGAGTGGCAATGCAAAATGGTATTACTGCTTTAGAAAAGTTTGACAGTTTCCTATAAAATTAAATATACACCTACCATATGATCCATTAATCCAAGTTCTAGCTCCTTACTAGAGAAATAAAAAACCCAGCGTCCACACATAAACCTGAACCCAACATTTCTGGCAACCTTATTTATAACTGCTAAAAACTAGAAAGAACCCTGCTACCCATCAACTGGTAAATGCGCAACATCCATACGCTGCTGCTAAGCAATAAACAGAAACCAATTACTGATACATGCCAAAAACATGAGTGAATCTCAAAAATACCAAACTAGGGACTTCCCTGGTGGTCCAATGGTTAAGAATTCACTTCGTAATGCAGGGGCCATGGGTTCAATCCCTGGTCCACAGCCACTCAGCCCATGCACTGCAGCTGCTGAGCACGCAGCACTCTAGAGCTCGCACACCAGCACTAGAAAGCCCGCACTGCGACGAAGATCCTGCATGCCACACCTAAGACCTGAAGCGGTCAAAAACATAAATAAATACATAAAATAAAACATAAAAACAAAAGACTTAAAACTTCTAAGTGGCTTAAGTTAGAGGAAAAAAAACTTCAACTTAAAAAAAAAATCAAACTAAATGAAAGACACCAAATACATGGTAACATATACTGTATGATTCCCCATTTATGACTTTGGAAAAGGCAAAGCTAGAAGTCAGCTCAGTGTTTGTCAAGACTGGCAGTAGTGTAGCTGGGAAAATGAATGAAAAGAGGAATTAGGGAACTTTTGATGGAAATGTTCTTTACCTTGATTGTGGCAGTAGTTACATGACTATACACATTTGTCAAAACTTATCAAGTTGTGTGTTTAAAATGGTACATTATAGTATGTGTGAATTATAACCCAATAAACCTGACTTTTAAAAACTTACAGAACTCTAAATCACACCTTAACTTCAGAACCTCAAATATGATCTACTCAGTCTCCATTAGACTAAGTAGAAAACTTTGGCCCATGAACTAAATCTGCCCCCACCCTAGCTGTTTTTTGTACAGCTCACAAGTCAAGAATGTTTTTACATTTTTCAATGAAAAAAAAAGAAAATAATATTTCATGACACAGTCAAATTTCAGTGTCCATAAATAAGCTTCACTGGAACACAGTCACACTTATTCATTTACACAGTCTATTAGCTGATTTTATGCTACAATACAATCATTGAGTGTTCAGTCTTTGTAACAGAGACAGAGCAGTTAGAAACACAGTACCTAAAATATTTATCACTTGACCCTTTACACAGAAGTCAGCTGATTGCTGCCTTAAACACAAGTTGCCGAAAATCTTCTACACAGATTACTACACTTGGGAAGATTCATGTCAGCACAAATCTCTCTTCCATGAACAGTAGCTCTAAAATTTTTACAGCCATCAACTCCTTTTCTTTCAAGGAGATCAATGCCTAATGCAGATAAATGAAGAATTTCAACAGTTAAAGTATAGTGGGACTAAATAGAGCCTTGAGGTAAGCTCTGTAGAAGGTCCCTAATACCCTCAAAACAAATTGTTCCAACCATGTGGTTGTCAATCTAATAAACTGATTTTATGAGTAGCATTAAAAAAAGAGAAATGAATGGTACAGAAAATCCAAGTGCACCATACCTAACAGGGTTTCATTCACCAATTCTTTAAAAAAATCTTCTTTTAACTGAGATATAGTTGATTTACACTATTATATTAGTTTCAGGTGTACAACACAATAATGCAAAAAATTTATAGATTGTACTCCATTTAAAGTTACTATAAGATACTGGCTTATATTCCCTGTTTTGTACACATTAACCAATTCTTTCACTAAATATCTGAGTACCTATGTGCCAGATGAGGATAAAAAAATGTACAAAAGAGTCAAAAACTGCTTCATGTATATGGATATTAGAGCAACTCAAAAATCTACATTTCTTACAGCGCTAATGTGTTTTTAAAAACAGTACTAGAGCTCTATAGTAATTGTAAAACCACAATCTTATGGCACATTTGTCCCCAAAGTGCTGTCAATAATTGCAGCTATATTACAAGAATAAAAATGATGTTTCATTTCACGTTACAGAGCTTCCAGAAGATATAAAGTTAACTGAGTTCAGAGCAATTTTTATATTCTTTATCAAGGGCATTCCCAGAACCCAGAAAGAAATGTAATGTTATTGAGCATCTCTTTGCCTCTATAAGCACAGTCCTGATATGGGGGGAAACAAGAATAACAGTTTTTTAAACCCAAGAGAAATCATGGAAACCAAAATAATCTCAGAGGATAGAGGGGAGAAAAAAATAATTGCTTAATGTTAGAGTAGAGGCTGTATTAAAGTTTCTTCTGACTACCGTGCTAATTATGCGACAGTAAATTAGATTGGTGGACAAAAGAAAACTGAAAAATAAAAACCACTTCCCAGAATATGTCAATGCCGCCACCAAATATTTAAGGAAGGAACAGAAGAAATAAGGCTAGATTTTTGGTTCTTATCTATAACGTTATGACCATGTAAGCATTGTTTACAAAACAGAAAAGCTCCTCAACAGGCTCATCCATTTTGAATCCAGAAGCTGTATAGCTACTGCCAATCCTGACTTTACAGGATAACCAATTCAGACGAACTAGACAAAGAATGAGTAAAAGGACTCAAAACAATTCAACTTCTGAGGAAGAAAAATTTAGTAAAAGCCACTGACTCTAAAGGTTTATCTGAATGACAATTTGAGGCAGAAATTTAGGAAGCAAGGGAACATACTGAATTTCATAAAAGAGGAAGATGACACAAAATGTTCACTAAGTACCAGCTAAATTAATATCAAGATGTCAAGGGGGAAAATGCACTTTTGCATTTCTAAAGGAGAAAAAGAGCTTTATGGTTGGAGAAAAAAAGAACACTAAAATAAATGCTTCATTCTTCAACAAGGTAAGCATCAGGTCTTAGAAAACGCTAACAAAGCAGTATACAAATGCTAACAAAGCTCCCTCCCTTTCTTCCCTAGCACTCCTAGAGCCTAGGTTTCCATTTGTTATGACCCGATCGCTCCCTCAACAGTAAAGCCAGAAATAGGGAATCAAAATAAATCAGACTTCTTTAGCCTATAGTCTTAATATAATTTTTCTAGCCTATTATCTAAATACAATTAAATCAAGTTGCTTTTAGGTTTTACTACATTCAAGGATTTGAGTACTCAGTTTCAAAGTTTCTTTCTTGTCCATTTACTATCAATTCCTTTAATAGTCAGCATACATAAGTGACAGATGTCAGAAAATTTCTAAATAAAATAAGAGGTGAGTGGCGCCGAAAGGAAGGAGTTCATTAAACGGTAAGAAAGACTACAGAAAGGGAATGCTAAAAACACCAAAGACACAGTTATTTTATGGTTTTAACAAACAGGCATGTTTTGTCTACTTTGAAATGTTATCTTAACAAGTTCATACAGCAATAGTCAGAACTGTAGAAACACAAAGTTTAGCGGGCCTAACACTTTTTAAAAGTATGATGCAATTCAACCTGGTTTGGCATAATTCACAAAAATGTATTTTAACACACTGAACCTCATTATAAAGGACATACTATCCCAGAATACTACTTAGTCAATGTATTATTATAATTACACAGTTTAACCAAGGTTAGTGATAACAGATCTTGAAAACAATACAATTTTAATTGTCATGTGATTGTAAGAGGCTCCTTTCTACAAAAATACACTGTAAGAGGAATGGTTAATAAATATCATACCCTGGCATAACACATTAAAAAAAAAACAAAACATTTTTATACCATATTGTCAAAATGTCCCATACTATACCATATGGTCATAGAAAGAAAGTAACATCAGGGAACTATAAATGGTTAGAAGTAAATGTTTAATGCCAAAAGTAAAAGCACATTTATTTGATAAATATTTAATAAGCTCCTGTCATTTATCAGAATATTCTATTTTGAGCTTCTACAAAGTAATACAAATACAGGACATGGAATTTGTTCACTTACCAACATAATTTAAAAAACTAAATCTACATTCTATGTTCAAGATGTCTGACAGCAAAATTTTTTAAATTAAAAACATAAAAATTGTTAAAATCACACTATATGTTAAATCTTTTATGATGCTGTTTAAAAATATTACAAAACCACATATATTATATTATGCAAGCATTAAAAAAGAGTGTATGTATATACACTAAAATGTTTTATAGTAATTATATCTTAGTGGCAAGATTACAGATAATTTTCCAAAATTTTTTGCACTTATATTTTTCTAATTTTTCAATAATAAATGTGTTTTTCCTGAGAAACTTTTAAAAATCTGTATTTTACTGTCAAGTAAGGTAATTCTTTAGACACTTTCTTTCATTTCGTTCTATGCACTTGACAATCATAACATTATCTCCTTAAGTGCATATAAGGAAGACAGTTTAAAAGATGACAGTAAGCCAACTTCAAATTTAAAATTATTTTTTGGAGGAATTTATTCTATCATCTATAACACTGATATTTATATTGAAAAGAGATTTGTTTTTAACCCTTTACTCTCCCCTCCCCCAGTCAAATACATTTATTATAAGCTCTTACAGGAAAATATGGAGGAAAAACTACTATTCATCACTAGCCATAAAAACTTCGGTGGAGGAGGCAGGGGGAAACACTTCTACTGAAAATTAGTTAAGAGTATACTTATGGTTTCAAGAGATACTAATATCTTTTCCAATTATTACCAATTTAAACTTGAATTCATCTAGCCTAGAAGTTCTCAAGTACTGGCACATGAGAACTGCCCAGGAAATATGCCAAATACAGAAGCTCATGGCCCTAGCTCTCACCTACTGAGTCAGAATCTTCAGAGTAGAGCTCAAACAATCTGGCCCTTTCAAATAAAATAGCAGACAATGTACTTAACAAAAAATTTCTCTGTATCACTGCAAACTGTTCTAATAATTTTGAAACAAAGTTCTCAATGAAAATAATGTTACAATCAGAAATACAATTTCATAGAAAGAGAAAGTGTCAGTCGCTCAGGCCAGTCTGACTCTGTGACTTCATGGATTGTAGCCTGCCAGGTTCTATCCATGGGATTCTCCAGGCAAGAACACCGGAGTGGGTGGCCATTCCCTTCTCCAGGGGACCTTCCCGACCCAAGGATTGAACCCAGGTCTCCTGCATTGCATGCAGATTCTTTAACATCTGAGCCACCAGGGAAGCCCCGTTAATCTTACCATTCTTTAGGATGCAATTCAACAAAACCACACAAGCGCTACAAAGTAAAGCAAGCCTAGAGGCACCTGTGAGGAGTAAGACAAAGGCATATCCGATTCATGGAAAAAATAGACAGCAGATGTGACCCCAAGTATTTATCCATTAAAAACAATGTATTCTAAAAATAAATTTCCATGTCAACGGAACAAAGTTGTTTATAAATAAGAAGGAATGTGGAGGTGTGGGGAAGACAAGAGGAAGCTTCAGCAAGTTAAGTACCAAAAGCCAGGAAACAAAGCAGAATGAATGGCAACTGCGGACAAGGAAAATGGAATGAACTAGGAAATGGAAGAAGGGATGACCACTGTCCTTAAAATCCAAGAAACTAGAGGAAATGAACAGATATTAGAGGAAACTGATCTGAGCAGAAATGCAAACAGAAAAGTAAATGGGAAGTGGTGTAAAGGATACACACACACACATATATATACATACACACATCACATATATCTATATAGAGATATTTATATAATTCGGAAACAAAGTTCTCAACAAAAACAATGTTAAAATTAGAAAATTACAATTCATAACCCATGCCCAGTATTTTTTATAATATATATTTATAGCTATATACAAATGAGAATTTTAAGATGAGATCAAATGGTAGTACAGAACGCATCTTGGGCACAGATGCAAGTGGTGTAAGAGAATCAAAAACAGTATTGTGAACAAACTGATACTGAACAGAGTAAAAGCATATGGGATGAATCTCAAAGTAAAGATGATGAAGCAGGAAAAAGAGAACTGCATAGACAGAAGAAAGAATGAGACGTTATGAGAATTGGGAAATAAAATGTAAGTGCTGTAGTACGAAGGAAAGAACTTTGAGCAAAGTCAATGGCGTTAAATCACATTATCTAATCAATAATTATAAAGCACAGTTATCATACCACACATTATCTCATTATTTGGAAAGGATAATACAGTGTATTATTTTATGTAATACATTTTACATAATAAAACCCCAAATGTAAAGAAAGTAATCTGACAAGGTGATAAGAGGCTAAAATAAACAGTGGCTGAGAGATGGAAGGACTAAAGAAGTAAAAGAAAAAAAAAAAAATGGGACAGAAAGAAATCAATCACACCTATTTAAAAACCACAGGTAGGAATAAACAAAGAGGTGTGGATGCACAACGGATGACGGACTAAAAGGTGCCAGGAAAGCAAGTGAAATCTGACGGAATCTTGACAGCTTCAGGATTCAGAAAGTAAGTAGTTCCAAAGTGTCCAGAAGGATTTGTGACCGTAACATGTTACGGAGCAGGGGAATGAAGTAGAGGGCCTCAACAAGACTAAGACAAGAAGGCTGCAAAAATCGTCTTAAGTAGAAACTGAGGTTAGGAGCAGGCAGGTCCGACCACTGGCAAAGGAGCGGGGAGGCAGGTGGAATTGGGATGGGGGTTACCAGCTGGCGACACTGCAAACATTAGGAACCGGGGGTCTGAGGTCGGGATGGAAGAAAGAACGGAAACACTGGCACTTAGGATTGAAAAAGTAGAGGCTAGATCAAAACCATTAGCTGGTTAAAACAGGTGACGAGAAATCCTCCCCTCCGCCCTAACAAGTAGAGAAGCGGCGGGAGGGCAGCGGCCTGAAAAGGGGCAGAGTCGGGGAGAGTTAAAGAGAGAATGATGCGCCCATCTTCACCGTGACCATGTAATAATTACACACAACGTTAACTTGGGCTGGGGTCCCGGCCCCGGCTACTAACCCAGGTATTTCACCAGGATGCCGGCCCCAGGTTCCCCTCCACCACCACCACCAAAAATAAAGAAAACATCCAGGAGATGCGAGGCTGGCTACCTTCAGCCAGCCGTGACCTTCTCGGACCAACCCCGAGTCTCGCCCCCTATAGATAGCCTCCTGCTCCACCACGGCTGCCCGAATCCCCCAAGCCCAGAGCGCGGACCAGGGAAACCCCCCCTGGGCCATTGTGTGTGTTTACGTAGCGAGCTCCTGCCTGGCGGGGAGGGACAGGTGGGGAAAGCCAGTGTCTCAGCCCGCAGAGCCCCGAGAAGGTGGCTGAGGGCAACCGGAGCCCCCACCGCCACCTCTTTCCCCCCAAAAAACACCAGTCAGCCGAGCCCCGAGACCGGAGGGGTGCAGGGTGCGCCGCCACTCACCTCCTCGGGAATGGCGGGGTCCGCAGCCGAAGAGGCCGCGGCGCCGGCCTCGGGCTCCATGTCCCCGTTGAACAGAGCCTGGCCCTGCTCCGCGCCACCGCCGCCGCCGCCGCCGCCGCCACTCAGCGCCGCCATCTTATAACCGAGAGCCGGGCCCGAGCGACCGCTGCTGGGCGGGGAGGGGGAAGGGAGGCTGAGGGCGGGGGGAGGCGGAGGCGGAGGACGGGGGGCAGCGGGGAGGGACGGCCCGGGCGGCCCGGGCGGCGTCGGCGGTGGGACGGCGCCTGGGCCACCTCGGGAACCGGCCTGCGGCCCCCGGCGCAGCTGAGCCTGAGGGGATTGGGGGAAGGACGCTAGGCCGGGGGGGAGGGGCGGGGGCAGGGGGCGGAGACGACTGGAAGTCGCCGCGGCAACGGCGTCACCCGCGTGTCACGGTCGTGACGTCATCTGAGGTGCGTGACGTGATCCTCGGAGCGCCCTCGCGCAGTCGTCAGGGGAGGGTGTCTACCCCTCCTGCCCACCCTCCTCTCCCACGTTCCCTCCGCTCCGCCGTTTCCATGGCTCCGATTAATTCTCTTCTCCTCAGTCCTAAACCTGCTCTGTGTTGTCGGATTTACTCGAGGAGATTGGAGAAGTTGAGATCCTAGAGGGAGGAAGGCGGAAAGCCCTACTGTGTTATTTCTATTATCATTACAACGAACGTCTCCGAGTCATAAAAATAAGACTTGAAACCCCGAGGTTGTAACAGCCAAGCAGAATTTGATAGAAATATATTTAGGAAAAGCCAGGTTACCAGAATGATGCTTGGATCCTTTTCATTAAAGGATTTGGTCTGTCAAAGCAGATCTAAATGGAAGTCTAAAAGCTTTTTTTTTTTTTCTTTACCATCGTTTAGGAATGAAATGTTTTAGTCTGTTTTTCGTTTTCCAGATTCGTTCGTTTAACAAATTAAAGTGGATCACTTTCCATGCACTAAGGCCTGCACAAGGCATGGA
Organism: Bos mutus; assembly: GCF_027580195.1. Taxonomy (NCBI): domain Eukaryota; kingdom Metazoa; phylum Chordata; class Mammalia; order Artiodactyla; family Bovidae; genus Bos; species Bos mutus. Next base: position 19,774,503 of record NC_091620.1, on the reverse strand, counting down.
GCATTCTAGACATCTGAAGCATCCAAACTTGAATCATTTAATTTTCAAGAAAATCATTCATAGTATTTTAAATACTTTTGCGCAGTTCATAAACAGAATATAGCCCAAGGCATTCTCTATGCAAAATAGGCGTGAAAACGTGAGGAGAGGTAAATTACCTTTGAGAGGCCCAATTACAGAATGGAATTCGTTAAATCTGACTTATTATTTAAAAATACATTTATGTGACAAGAAGGGGAAATATGCTGGGGAAAAAACTTAAAAGGGAAAAGTCAGAGTGAGAAGCAGTGAGAATTACTGTGAACTCCTGATGGGGTACAGGTAATCACAAAATAACCTAAGCATCAAGTCATGGTATGCTCTAAGTGGACTACCCATGAGGGGAAGTCACCAGTGACCTTCTTGTATTCACCATGATTCAAGAGATAGAAGACTGTTCTACTGACATCTTAAGCAGGATGTCTGTGTATGGATAGAGTCAATATGAGTCCAGGAGCTGATCATTACTCCCAAGGCAAGGAGTTCTGTGTGAGGCTTCTTGTTTAATCAGAATGCTAATATTCCCCTACATTGAAAAATAGGGGACAATAGGGGAAAATTAGAATACCGCCTATTGGATGAGCTTAGTATTCTCTGTACTTTTCTTCTAAGTAGAGAAGTCTCTTGGAGACACTAAATTTAAATCAAAAGATGGCTTGACAAAAGTAGTGTAAATGAAGATGATGATAGAGGATGATGGTAAAGGATAATGTCATTGAACTATACATGTCTAAAGTGCCCTTCTTTACTATAAGGAATTCTAAGCAGAGGAACATGGAACCAGCAGCCAATCATAGCACCTTTCCCCCTCGATACCATCAGAAGAGTTTTTATTCTCTAATATTCCTGTCCTATTTTATTTTTTAAAAAATCAACCCCTAGAAATATTACATCATCTCACTTCTTCATAGCATTAAAACGCCAAGATTTTTTTTCCATTGGTTGCATTTTATAACCTTTATCTGCCACAATATGTAGATCATCTCTTATTTTTTCTCCACAGAATGGGGGATCTCATCCATTTAATATTTATTCTTGTTAGCTTTTGTTTATTCAGTATTTTCTGACTTCATCATCAAATTCTGGATATATTTTCTTTGATTTCCCTAAGCTGTTCTAAAGACCCACAGAATCCAGATGGAAAAATATAGTGGAAAGCATAAACTTTGGAATCCAAAGATTAATACTTTAGTGTCAGCATGCCACATCTTGGCTATATAATCTCAAGGCTAATAAGCACAAATCCCCATTTGCTGTTCTTCCAGTCTCTAAAATGAGGGTAATGATAATGCCAGTCCTGTCTATCTGTATCATTGTGAGGATTAAACTTAATAGGTTTGCCCTTTATAAAATATAGTCAGCCTCTCAGTCGGAATTCAAGCAAGGCATAGCAGATGTGGCTTATTTCTGCCCCATGATGTTTGTGACCTCAACTGGGAAGACTGACTGCCTGGAGGTGTCTCGGTGGTGGGGAACTGGAATCATCGGGAAGCTGATTTCCTCCTATCTCTGATGGTTGAAGCTGGGACCATAAGCCAGAATTCCTCTCTTCAGGTGGCCTGAGCTTCCTCCTAGCATGGCTGCCTCAGGGTAGTGAGACTTCTAACAAGGTGACTGAGGGCTCCATACCCTCGGGTTCCTGAAAGCAAGGTGGAAGCTGTATTGCATTTTATGACCTAGCTTCCAAAGTCACACAGCATCACTTCTACTACGTTTTATTGGATACGGGTAAGTCACGAAATCCTTCCCAAATTCAACGAAAGAGATGCCAAAGAATTTACAGACATATTTCATTTCAGATAGATCATCTTTAGAATAATGAACTAGCTACTCTGTAGAAATGGCTACGTACCCTCACCTTCTCCAGAGGGGATTCTACACTTACACTCTCCCCTCTTTAATTACAGAGAATTGCCAAGACATATCTCAGTATGGTCATGAAGAAGCCTTTACCTTCTTTAGATTTGGAGGCCTCCACTGTTTGCAAAAATAAATGCAGGTCCTTGGCCTTTGGACACAGCCTAAGTCTCTCATCTTGGACATCCCCCCCTAAATCTCAGTGCTGACATAGACAGTGTTGATGTGCTGCAACCCTCTACACAAAACAGTGACACTGTGTTCTCGGAGCCTGTAATGAGCCAAGCCAGTTTGTGTTGAGCAGAAACAGAAATAACACCTCCCTTTTGTGTTATAGCATGCCATATGGGCATCAAAGCAGTATTATCTTGCGTTCTAAAGTCTTGCAGACATTTTAGTCAACACAGTTCTTTTAGCTTTTGCTCACCATCCCCTTGGGGTCACAAAGAGTTGAACATGACTGAGCACACATGCTCATCCCCTTTCCCCCTATGACATTTATGTTTTCACAGAATGCTGGAAAACAGCCTAGGTGAGAACATTGCTCCAGTGGATGACTGAGACAGTGTTACAAAGCCTTGCTGCAATGTCTGACCCTCTCTTCCCTGACTATATGTTTATTTTCAACTGGTGATTCTATCCTGAAACCTGCATTTCAGTAGACACTGAATAGTCCCATCCATCAGCCAGACTTGACCACCCAGGTCTCATCCCTCATGAATGTTGTCAACTACTGAAATCTGGTAAAAGGCTTCTCGGAAGCTTAGAAACTCCAACCATGTTCAATGCTGTATAGCTAATCACAGTTTAATATTTTCTTTATTAATCAAGGTCATCATTACAAATAATACTTCCTGTGTTGTTTAATAGTAGATTACTCTCATAAGTATTTAGGTGCACACAGAAAATAGAATCAGAATTGATTTAGCACAGCCTTCCTACTGAGAGACACTTGGAATCTCATCTGTAGAATTCTAGAATCTACTCAGATACTTTAGTGAGGGAGACCTCACTAATACAGTACTCTATTCAACTGTAACTTGAAATCCTCCTCTTTGTGACATCTATATTCTGATCTAAGTTTTGCCTTATAGAAGAACACAGGATGAATCTGTTTCTTATTCTGTGTAACTGCTTTCAAATATGTGAAGGAAGTTCTCTGAAAGCATTTTTCTCTTCTTTCTGTGTACTCTTTTCAATGTTCCTCTTAAAACGTGGTCCTGTGAATTAAACACTGTTCCAGATTTGGTCCAACTAACAAAGAATAGACTCTCTCATTGCAATAATCTAGGAACCATGTATTTGTTAATATTATAAAAAAATCATATAAGCAACCCCACCCCATTATTCTTACATAGGAAGGTTATAGTAAACAAAAAGACCTTTGTTGTTTTTAAAATAAAATGCTATTACATCAAGTCTAGGTTTTCAGTCATTTTAGCATTGGTCATCTCTTCCACTGAAATTCTATTTCTCAGACTTTAACTCTTGAAGGAAGATCTTGCTTTTTAATTCATAAAATTTGTTAAATATTATATTTCTAACATTTAACAGAGGGTATTTATATAAATATGTTATTTAATCTTATAACATCTTGCTTATACTATCCTTGGTCTTGTTAATTAGAGTTCTTTGGAACATTCTTTGTGAATTTGGTAATATGGGGTGCTGAATTTTTAAAGTTTGCTTTTATTTCAAGGTGTAGGTGTAGCTTTCCATATAAAATATGGTAAACTATATCTATATATTGAAAATAGTACCTGATAAGAGATGGGTCATAGCAGGGTGGAGGAGGTATGATGGGAGCAAGACTTCCCTGAGTTACCTGAGTATACCTTTTAATTTGGTTTTACTTTATGAGTGTAAATAAATGAAAAAGTACAATCTAAAAAACTAAATCTAATTTCACATCAAATTAATAACATAACTATATGGAGAAAGGGCTTTCCTGGTGGCTCAGATGGTAAAGAATCTGCCTGCAATGTAGGAGACCTGGGTTCAATCCCTGGATCAGGAAGATTCCCCTTGAGAAAGGAAAGGCAACCCACTCCAGTATGCTTGCCTGGAGAATTCCATGGACAGAAGAGCCTGGAGGGCTATACTCCATGAGGCTGCAAGGAGTTGGACACAACTGAACAACTAACACACATACAGATAAAATGATTAATTCATTTCCTGACTGGAGACTATGGTGGATTTACTGTGTTAAATTATCTCCACTGGACCTATTTCCCAGAATCCTCTTACATCCTTTAAGACCTGCTGACCATCTCCTTAAGTATATCCCATTGTTGTTGATCAGTCACTAAATCATGTCCAAGTCTTTGGACTGCAGCATGCCAGCCTCCTCTGTCCTCCACTGGTTTCCAGTTTGATCAAATTCATGTCCATTGAGTCAGTGATGCTATCTAACCATGCCAACTTCTGCTGGCCCCTTCTTCTTTTGCCTTCAATCTTTCCCAGCATCAGGGTCTTTTCCAATGAGTTGATTCTTCATGTCAGTGGCCAAAGTGTTGGAGCTTCAGCATCAGTCCTTCCAATGAATATTCAGGGTTGATTTCCTTTAGAATTGACTGGTTTGATCTCCTTGCTGTCCAAGGGACTCTCAAGAGTCTTCTCCAGCACCACAGTTTTGAAAGCATCAATTCCCTAATGCCCAGCCTTTTTCATGGTCCAACTTTCATATCTGTACATGACTACTGGAAAACCATAGCTTTGACTATACAGACCTTTGTTCGCAAAGTGATGTCTCTGCTTTTTAATATGGTGTCTAGGTTTGTCATAGCTTTTCTTCCAAGGAGTAAGCGTCTTTTAATTTCATGGCTGTAGTCAACATCCACAGTGATTTTGGAGCCCCAGAAAATAAAATCTGTCACTGCTTCCACTTTTTCTCCTTCTGTTTGCCATGAAGTGATGGGACAGAATGCCATGATCTTAGATTTTTCAATGTTGAGTTTTAAGCCAGCCTTTTCACTCTCCTCTTTCACCCTCATCAAGAGGCTCCTTAGTTCCTTTTCACTTTCTGCTATTAGAGTGATTTCTAAGGTTGTTGACATCTCTCCCGTTAGTCTGGATTCCAGCTTTCAATTTATCCAGCCTGATATTTTGCATGATGTGCTCTACATATAAATTAAATAGGCAGAGTGACACCATTCAGTCTTGTCATATTCCTTTCCCAATTTGGAACCAATCCATTGTTCCATGTCCAGTTCTAACTGTTGCTTCTTGACACCCATGCAGATCTCTCAGGAGGCAGGTAAGATGGTCTGGTATTCCCATCTCTTTAAGAATTTTCCACAGTTTTTTTGTAATCCACATGGTCAAGGAAGGACTTTAGCTTAGTCAATGAAGCAGAAGTAGATGTTTTTTGTAATTCCCTTGCTTTCTTCATAATACAATGGATGTTGGCAATTTGATCTCTGGTTCCTCTGCCTCTTCAAAATTCAAGTTGTACATCTGGAAGTTCTCAGTTCACATATTACTGAAGTCTAGCTTGAAGGATTTTGAGAATAACCTTGCTAGCATGTGAAATGAGCGCAATTGTGTGGTAATTTGAACAGTCGTCGGCATTGCTTTTCTTTGGGATTGGAATGAAAACTGAACTTTTTCAATCCTGTAGCCCCACTGAGTTGTCTAAATTTGGTGACATATGGAGTGCAGCACTTTAGCAGCAGCATCTTTTAGGATTTGAAATAGCTCAGCTGGACTTCTGTCATCTTCACTAGCTTTGTTCATAGTAATGCTTTCTAAAGCCCACTTGACTTCACACTCCAGGATGTCCAGCTCTAGGTGAGTGACCACACCATCATGGTTATCTGAGTCATTAGGACCTTTTTTGTACAGTGGTATTCTTGTCACCGCTGTATTCTTGTCACTGCTTCTTGATCTGTTCTGCTTCTGTTAGGTCCTTATAGCTTCTGCCATTTATAGTGCCCATTCTTGCATAAAATGTTCACTTGAGTCTCCAGTTTTCTTGAAGAGATCTCTAGTGTTTCTGATTCTAATTTTTTCCTCTATTTCTTTGCATTGTTCACTTTAGAAGGTCTTCATATTTCTCCTTGCTCTTCCCTGGAACTCTATATTCAGTTAGATATATCTTTCCTTTTCTCTCTTGCCTTTCACTTCTCTTCTTTCCTCAGTTATTTGTAAAATCTCCTCAGATAACCACTTTTCCTTCTTGCATTTATTTTTCTTTGGGATGGTTTTGATCACTGCCTCCTGCACAGCATTACAAACTTCCATCCACAGTTCTTCAGGCACTCTTATCTACCAGATCTAGTCCCTTGAATCTATTTGTCACTTCCACCATATAATCATTAGAGATTTGATTTAGGTCATATCTGAATGGCCTAGTGGTTTTCCCTACTTTCTTCAATTTGAGCCTGGATTTTGCAATAAGGAGCTGATCATCTGAGCCAGAGTCAGTTAGCTCTAGGTCTTGTTTTTGCTGACTGCATAGAGCTTCTCCATCTTCGACTGCAAAGAACATAATCAGTCTGATTTGAGTATTGACCATCTGGTGATGTCCATGTGTAGAGTCATGTCTTGGGTTGTTGGAAAAGGGTGTTTTCTATGACCAGTGTGTTCTCTTGGCAAAACTCTGTTAGTCTTTACCCTGCATCATTTTGTACACCATCGCCAAACTTACATGTTATTCCAGGTACCTCTTGAGTCCCTACTTTTGCATTCCAATCCCCCATGATGGAAAGGACCTCTTTTTTGTGTTAGTTCTAGAAGGTCTTAAAGAACTGGTCAACTTCAGCTTCTTCAGTATCTGTGGTTGGAGCATGTGCTTGGATTACTGTGATATTGAATGGTTGGCCTTGGAAATAACCAAGATCATTCTGTCACTTTTGAGACTGCATCCAAGTACTGCGTTTCGGACTCTTTTGTTGACTATGAGGGCTACTCCATTTCTTTTATGGGATTCTTGCCCACTGCTGCTAAGTCACTTCAGTTGTGTCCGACTCTGTGCGACCCCATAGATGGCAGCCCACCAGGCTCCCCCATCCCTGGGATTCTCCAGGCAAGAACACTGGAGTGGGTTGCCATTTCCTTCTCCAATGCATGAAAGTGAAAAGTGAAAGTGAAGTCGCTCAGTCGTGTCCGACCTTCAGCAACCCCATGGACTGCAGCCTTCCAGGCTTCTCCATCCATGGGATTTTCCAGGCAAGAGTACTGGAGTGGGGTGCCATTGCCTTCTCCGTTCTTGCCCACTGTAGTAGATATAATGGTCATCTGAATTAAGTTTGCCCTTTCCCATCCATTTTAGTTCACTGATTTCCTAATGTGGTGATGTTCTGCTTGACCATGATCAATTTACTTTGATTCATGGACTTACATAAGAGGGTACATCTATCCTGTGAGAGGATCCAAAGTCTCTTCACCAAAGATGTAAGAAATGAATTTGTGAGGGTAACTTTTAGAGCTCTTTGGTGGCTCTCTTTCATAAGCCAGAAATGCCAATAACTGCTACCATTTCTATGGAGTGCACTTTTAACTGTGGTGGAGAGCACTGTGTTCTCCTACAGGATGTCCATCATGGGAGTTGTCATGAGAGCCCTGAGTGGTGAGAGTTTGCAGTCCCTCCTCATGGTTTCCATCAGTAGACCCAGAAACACTGGTCTCACATAGACTGTCTACCCAGATCCACAGTTGCATAATATCAAATCCCTAATGTAAATAAATTATTTACATTTCCTAGTGCTTCTGCTTTGGATTAAGTACTTACTGGAAAAGAGTCTAAACACAAAATTAATTGCAAGTAAATCTTTATTTACATTTATTATTGGTAGTAATCTTGGTTTTGTAATTCTGAAACAGTTTGTAGTTATTGCAGCATAGAGCAAATGAGTACATATATTGCTATTGGGAATCTGGGTTCATACTGTGGAAAAAGTAGAAACACACATGGAATAGGGGAATTTGAAGAAGAATGCTGTGGTGTTGCATTTAATTGGAATGTAGTAGTACTAACATAAGATTTAGTGGGGAAAATACACACACACACACACATATATACATACACACATACACATTATATAATTTTTAAAAGAATATATGTTAATATACAGAGAAGAAATGATACAATTAGAAAAATATATGTTAATAAGCATATCAGTTGTGTAAAAACTTGCTACTATATAAGTGTTGTTGTTGTTGTTCAGTTGCTCAGTCGTGTCCTACTCTTTGCAACCTCATGGACTGCAGCATGCCAGGATTCCCTGTCCTTCATCATCTCCCAGAGCTTGCTCAAACTCATGTCCTTTGAGTTGGTGATGCCATCCAGTCATCTCATGCTCTGTTGTCCCCTTCTTCTCCTGCCTTCAATCTTTCCCAGCATCAGGATCTTTTCCAATGAGTCAGTTCTTTGCATCAGGTGGCCAAAGTAATGGAGCTTCAGCTTCGTCATCAGTCCTTCCAATGAATATTCAGGATTGATTTCCCTTAGGATTGACTGGTTTGATCTCCTTGCAGTCAAAGAGACTCTCAAGAGTCTTCTCCAACACCACAGTTCAAAAGCATCAGTTCTTTGGTGCTGTTTTTTTTAATGGTCCACCTCTAACATCCATACATGACTGCTGGAAAAACCATAGCTTTGATTGTATGGACCTTTGTTGGCAAAGATTGTCCCTGCTTTTTAATATGCTGTCTAGGTTTGTCATAGCTTTTCTTCCAAGGAACAAGTGTCTTTTAATTTCATGGCTGCAGTCACCATCTGCAGTGATTTTGGAGCCCGCCAAAATAAAGTCTTTCACTGTTCCCATTGTTTCCCCATCTATTTGCCATGAAATGATGTGACTGGATGCTGTGATCTTTGTTTTTTGAATGTTTTGTTTTAAACCCATCTTTTTCACGCTCCTCTTTCACCTTCATCAAGAGGCTTTTTAATTCCTCTTCGCTTTCTGCCGTAAGGGTGATATCATCTGCATATCTGAGGTTATTGATATTTCTCCCAGCAATCCTGATTCCAGCTTGTACTTCATCCAGCCTGGCATTTCCCATGATGTACTCTGTGTAGAAGTTAAATAAGCAGGGTGACAATATACAGCCTTGACATACTCTTTTCCCAATTTTGAACCAGTCCATTGTTCCATGGTGGTTCTAACTGTTGTTTCTTGACTGCATACAGGCTTCTCAGGAGACAGGTAAGGTGGTCTGGTATTCCCTTCTCTTTCAGAATTTTTCACAGTTTGTTGTGCTCTGCACAGTCAAAGACTTTAGCATAGTCAATGAAGCAGACGTAGATATTTTTCTGGACTTCTCTTGCTTTTTCAATGATCCAACAGATGTTGGCAATTTGATCTCTGGTTCCTCTGCCTTTTCTAAATCAAACTTGAACATCTGGAAGCTCTGGGTTCACATACTGTTGAAGCCAAGCCTGGAGAATTTTGAGAATTACTTTGCAAATATATGAAATGAGTGCAATTGTGCAGTAGTGTGAATATTCTTTGGCACTGCCTTTCTTTGGGATTGGAATGAAAACTGACCTTTTCCAGTCCTGTGGCCACTGCTGAGTTTTCCAAATTTGCTCGCATATGGAGTGCAGCACTTTCACAGCATCATCTTTTAGGACTTGAAATAGGCCAGCTGGAATTCCATCACCTCCACTAGCTTTGTTCGTAGTGATGCTTCCTAAGGTCTACTTGACTTGGGACTCCAAGATGTCTGGCTCTAGGTGAGTGATCACACCATCATGGTTATCTGGGTCTTTAAGATCTTTTTTGTATAGCTCTTCTGTGTATTCTTGCCACCTTTTCTTAGTATCTTCTGCTTCTGTGAAGTCCATACGGTTTCTGTCCTTTATTGTGCCCATCTTTGCATGAAATGTTCCCTTGGTATCTCTAATTTTCTTGAAGAGATCTCTAGTCTTTCCCATTCTGTTGTTTTCCTTTATTTCTTTGCATTGTTCCCTTAGGAAGGCTTTCTTATCTCTTCTTGCTATTCTTTGGGACTCTGTATTCAGATGGGTATATCTTTCCTTTTCTCCTTTGCCTTTCACTTCTCTTTTTTTCTCAGCTATTTGTAAGGCCTCCTCAGACAATCATTTTGCCTTTTTGGATTTCTTTTTCTTGGGGATTGTTTTGATCACCACCTCTTGTACAATATTTCAAATCTCCATCCATAGTTCTTCAGGCACTCTATCAGATCTAATCCCTTGAATCTGTTTTCCACTTCCACTGTATACTTGTAAAGGATTTGATTTAGGTCATACCTGAATGGTCTAGTGGTTTTCCCTACTTTCTTCAATTTAAGTCTGAATGTGTCAATAAGGAGTTCATGATCTGAGCTACAGTCAGCTCCTGGTCTTGTTTTTGCTGACTATATAAGCTTCTCCATCTTCAGCTGCAAAGAATATAATCAATCTGATTTCGGTATTGACCATCTGGTGATGTCCAAGTGTAAACTCATCTCTTGTGTTGTTGGAAGAGGGTGTTTGCTTTGACCAGTGCGTTCTCTTGGCAAAACTCTGTTAGCCTTTGCCCTGATTCATTTTGTACTCCAAGGCCAAATGCTATATAATTGTGTACAGCTGCCCCTTGAATAACACGGATTGTAGCTGCATAGGTTCACCTATCTATTGGTCTTTTTTAATAGTAAATACTATTGTACTACGTGACCCAAGGTTGGTTGAATCCACAAATGCAGAAATGCAAATATAGAGGAACTGTGTATACAGAGGGCCAACTCTAACTTATACATGGATTTTCAAGGGCAAGGAGGGTCAGTGCCCCTAACCCCTGCATTGTTCAAGAGGTCAATGTATATCTTTATATGTACTTATAATCTATATATCTTTATTTATTTATGAAGATAAATATATATCTTTATTTATTTATAAAGATTTATATATATATTTATCTATCTATACCTATATAGAGTATATATGCATACTATATAACTACTTTTGTGTGTGTGCGTGTATACGTATGTATATATATGCATATATATGCTCAGTCGTGTCTGACTCTTTGCCATTCCCTTCACTACAGCCCCCTAAGCTCCTCTGTCCATTGGATTTCTCAGGCAAGAATACTGGAGTGGGTAGCCATTTCTTCCTCCAGGATATCTTCCCAACCCACGGATCAAACCCAAGTTTCCTGTGTCTCCTGCATTGGCAGGCAGATTCTTTACCACTGAACCACCTGGGAAGTCCTGTATATATGTAAGTGCTTATGTGTATATATATATTACTATAGAAGTATATAAATACTTATGTGTATATATATTGCATATAGAAGTATATAGGTACTTATGTATATGTGTATTCTGTATTGATATAGATGTAGATTCATAGATTGGTATAGATACAGTTCATAGCTTGTTAGCTCTGCCCACTGAAAGAAGTGCCTAGGAATAGTAGTATGCATATCTGGTACCTGGATCTTGATTTTGAAATGCCATTCTCCATTAAATGTAGCATTCAGTTCAGTCACGCAGTCGTGTCTGACTCTTTGTGACCCCAAAAGTAGCATGAACTTCTTTAAAAAATGGTTCATCCCTCTGGGACAGTAAATGTATAAAGTGAGTTTGCACAGGATGTACCATGTATATGCAAGAGCAAGGATATGATAGAATTAGAAGAATCACCATTTTGCAACCACCAGTGTGGTAATTAGTCTAGGTCAGGACCATGAAGAGTTGCTGAAATTATTATTGGGTAAAAAACTGCTGGGGAACAGGACAGTCTTATGGTTTCATAATACCACCGCACGGACTCTTGTTAATTATAAAGGGGAAGTGTATATTTACAATGGAGAGAACTGGGAGCCACTATATTAACCAAGTAATAAAGCTTAGCATCACCAATAGGGGGACAGTTCCCTATTATGTAAGTCCTAATGCAGTGCATCGTCTGTGTTGTGTTTGGGTCCAAAAGTGTTCAACCTGAACGTAATCATGAGGAAACAATCAGAGCCAGAATGTGGGACATTATAAATATAAGACAACCAGCTCTCTAACTCTTTAAAAATTCACTATTGTGAAAAACAAAAGAAGTCACGGGCAGAGGACTATTCTAGTTTAAAACAGAATGAAGAGCTATAACAACCAAATGTAATACATGAAACTTAACTGAATCCTGGATAAGAAAATAAACTATAAGAGATAGGTTAGGAACAGTTGGGAAAATTGAAATATGGGCTATATATTAAATGGCAACTTTTAATTAATGTTAATTAATTTAATTAATGTTAATAATCTTATTTCTATGAGATGAGTGGTGAAGTGTTTAGGGCTGAAATGTCATATCTGCAACATATTTTAAAATGGCTGAGAAACAAATGGAGAAAGAGATAAAGAAAAGGTGCAAATATTAACAATTGGGGAATCTAGACAGATAATGTGTTTGTAATACTATTCTTTCAGCTCTTCTGTATGTCTGTGTTGGAAGAAACAGTTTTTATTATATAAAAGTAATACATTAAGTTTTACCTTCTTCTTACATGACCTGCCTAGGATCTACTTTTGATAAATTTTGTTTGAAAATACCTTTAATTTTCTGACACACGGGAATTAAACCATTTTGTGTCATGATTTATAGACAATAAGAATCATGAAACAAAATTTTGCTGTATCTCACTCAGGTTTTTTAAGACCCTATAATGCATCTCTCTACCTATCAAGTGAGAATTTTCTCACATCTTAAATGTTGTTAATATAAGTGTGTGTTTGGAGTACATATTCTTTAATTTCAAATATTTGCAACAAGGCCTGTCATAGTATCTTCTCGTTCTTAAGATATTTTTATGCTGTCTCATAGTTCATGTCTTCATTTCTTCATTCATTCCACAAATACTTACTGCATACCTACTGGGTGCTAGACACGGTACTAGGCTTTCATGTGATCTGAACAATAATGAGAATATTAGATTTTGGTTTGTTTGCTTCAACACTTACTGTCACTCTTAAACAGCCTTGTTTATATATAGTTGTTTTTCAGTCACTCAGTCCTGTCCGACTCTTTGCGACCCCCTGCACTGCAGCATTGGAGAAGGCAATGGCACCCACTCTAGTACTTTTGCCTAGAAAATCCCATGGACGGAGGAGCCTGGTGGGCTGCAGTCCATGGGGTCGCTAGAGTCAGACAAGACTGAGCGACTTTACTTTCACTTTTCACTTTCATGCATTGGAGAAGGAAATGGCAACCCACTCCAGTGTTCTTGCCTGCAGAATCCCAGGGACGGGGAAGCCTGGTGGGCTGCCGTTTATGGGGTCGCACAGAGTCGGACACGACTGAAGCGACACAGCAGCAGCAGCAGCAGCAGAAGCACTGCAACATACCAGGCTTCCCTGTCCTTCACCATCTCCCAGAATTTGCTCAAACCCGTGTCCATTGAGTTGGTGATGCCATCCAACCATCTCATCCTCTGTCATCCCCTTCTCCTCCTGCCTTCAGTCTTTCCCAGCATCAGGGTCTTTTCCAATGAGACGGCTCTTTGCATTAGGTGACCAAAGTATTGGAGTTTCACCCTCAGCGTCAGTCCTTCTGATGAACATTCAGGGTTGATTTCCTCTAGGATAGACTGGTTGGATCTCCTTGTTGTTCAAGGGACATACACACATATAGTAGATTAAAAAGCAAGTCGCTAATAGTACCCAACATTAGAGACATCAGAACTTCTGTTACTGTTGTGTGTGTGTGTGTGTTTAATGTCTCTAATGTTGGTTTCTAAATCTGTGTTTTGCTTGTCTTTGATTCTTAGGTATATATAGAAACCTGTCTGTAGAATCTTGCTTCCTATTTCATGGAAGAAATAGAGGCTTTACGGCATTAACTCTAGTTTCCAACTCCCCTAAGTAGGAACTTCTATGCATTTTTATTCATTCTTATCTCCTTCCCTACCTCATAGTATGAAGTGTCACTCATTATGCATTTGATACTGTTAGCTGTCTCCTTTTTCTCAAAAATCTCTATTGCCTTAGATTTTATGACTCTACACATTCCTGATACTCCTCATAAGAGATCAATTCTTTCTTGGTTTCCTTTTGAGGGTTAACTTTCACCATTTGCAATTTTACCATAGATACAACCTGGGCTTTCATCTTCTGCCAACTTTTTTTTCTCATGGAACTCCTTTTATCCTCTTATCAATTCCATTGTTTTTATTTGCAATGATGGCTTCTACATCCACATCACTGTCTAAGTATCTCCACCTTGACCTCAGCTTTCAGTATCCAACTACCAACTAGATGCTTTCACTTGAATATGTCACAAATAGTGCTGACTCCACAAGTACCAAACCAAGCTCTACAATCTGCACTTTCTGCTTTAACAGCTGGTCATCTTTAATATCTTTAAAAATTGATGGTACCACCTTTTGACTTTTTAAGTATAAATACTAATTATATACTTCATTCTCTGCTGTAGATATAACAAAAATCTTTAAGTTGATTTCTGTAATCTTTTTTTAGTAACTGAATTAAGCTACTTTTTAAGTTTTTAAACAGTAAATAGGCAAATGTATGTCTCTTCACCTTCACATCTTTTCCATTTTAGGTGTCCTCTGAAAAATCTGGATTCTTCTTTTAAAATTATTTTATTTATTACTTCAAAAAGTTTTCAGCTATCTTTTTTGTTCTTGGTTTCTGGTTTCAGCATCTGCCATGATCACTTCTTTTCACTTTCATTTTCATGACTCAATACTGGATAATTTAAGTCAAATTTAACACTATTGCTTTGGGAAACAAATATCCTAAATTATTCTGACCCTTTCACACTGTTCAGAATTAGTGATGGTTTGAAGGTAGCACTTTTCAAATAAGAATTTTTCTTACATGAATATAAATATATCTTCCATGATTTTGCACAGGACATTAATTCACTCTTTAGCAAATGTTATTAATTGCTAAAATAATGATAGAAGTTAGATGTTAGAAACTTGAGGTACCAAGAACTCTGTTACTTTAATAAGAAGACTGAATATTTTATCGTATTTGTATTTCCTGCTATTTGATGCCTTTCAAACATACTGTAAGTGTAGTTGATTGTTCTGGATGAGACTAGGCCCAAAGATTTTTGAAACACTGAAGAGAATATACAGTTAAAACTGCCCTAAAACTTACAAGCAGGAGACTGTCAGTGAGAGCAAGGCTAGAGTGGTGGCAGACAGCTAGGTTGGACTCAACCAGAAGCTGAATTTTACTGCTGTTAGTTTACAAGATACTGATAAATGCAGACAGCAACTTCATACTATTACTGTACCTTTCAGTTCAGTTCAGTTCAGTCGCTCAGTCATGTCTGACTCTTTGCGACCCCATAGACTGCAGCACTCCAGGCCTCCCTGTCCATCACCAACTCCCAGAGCTCACCCAAAGTCATGTGCATCAAGTAGGTGATGCCATCCAGCCATCTCATCCTCTGTCGTCCGTTTCTCCTCCTGCCCCCAATCCCTCTAGCATCAGAGTCTTTACCAGTGAGTCAACTCTTCACATGAGGTGGCCAAAGTATTGGAGTTTCAGCTTTAACATCAGTCCTTCCAATGAACACCCAGGACTGATCTCCTTTAGAATGGACTGGTTGAATCTCCTTCCAGTCCAAGGGACTCTCAAGAGTCTTCTCCAACACCACAGTTCAAAAGCATCAATTCTTCAGCGCTCAGCTTTCTTCACAGTCCAACTCTCACATCCGTACATTACCACTGGAAAAACCATAGCCTTGACTAGACAGACCTTTATTGGCAAAGTAATGTCTCTGCTTTTGAATATGCTATCTAAGTTGGTCATAATTTTCCTTCCAAGGAGTAAGTGTCTTTTAACTTCATGGCTGCAATCACCATCTACAGTGATTTTGGAGTTCAAAAAAATAAAGTCTGACACTGTTTCCACTGTTTCCCCATCTATTTCCCATGAAGTGGTGGGACTGGATGCCATGATCTTAGTTTTCTGAATGTTGAGCTTTAAGCCAACTTTTCCACTCTCCTCTTTCACTTTCATCAAGAGGCCTTTTAGTTCCTCTTCACTTTCTGCCATCAGGGTGGTATCACCTGCATATCTGAGGTTATTGATATTTCTCCCAGCAATCTTGATTCCAGCTTGTGCTTCTTCCAGCCCAGCGTTTCTCATGATGTACTCTGCATATAAGTTAAATAAGCAGGGTGACAACATACAGCCTTGACTTACTCCTTTTCCTATTTGGAACCAGTCTGTTGTTCCATGTCCAGTTCTAACTGTTGCTTCCTGACCTGCATATAGGTTTCTCAAGAGGCAGGTCAGGTGGTCTAGTATTCCCATCTCTTTCAGAATTTTCCACAGTTTATTGTGATCCACACAGTCAAAGGCTTTGGCATAGTCAATAAAGCAGAAATAGATGTTTTTCTGGAACTCTTTTGCTTTTTTGATGATCCAGCGGATGTTGGCAATTTGATCTCTGGTTCCTCTGCCTTTTCTAAAACCAGCTTGAACATCAAGAAGTTCACGGTTCATGTACTGCTGAAGCCTGGCTTGGAGAATTTTGAGCATTACTTTACTAGCGTGTGAGATGAATGCAATTGTGCAGTAGTTTGAGCATTCTTTGGCATTGCCTTTCTTTGGGATTGGAATGAAAACTGACCTTTTCCAGTGCTGGGGCCACTGCTGAGTTTTCCAAATTTGCTGGCATATTTGAGTGCAGCACTTTCAGAGCTTCATCTTTTAGGATTTG
Organism: Bos mutus; assembly: GCF_027580195.1. Taxonomy (NCBI): domain Eukaryota; kingdom Metazoa; phylum Chordata; class Mammalia; order Artiodactyla; family Bovidae; genus Bos; species Bos mutus. The sequence goes on along the minus strand of NC_091620.1, from coordinate 19,757,966 downwards.
AAATAGCTCAACTGGAATTCCATCACCTCCACTAGCTTTGTTCGTAGTGAAGCTTTCTAAGGCCCACTTGACTTCACATTCCAGGATGTCTGGCTGTAGGTGAGTGATCACACCATTGTGATTATCTTGGTCATGAAGATTTTTCTTTGTACGGTTCTTCTGTGTATTCTTGCCACCTCTTCTTAATATCTTCTGCTTCTGTTAGGTCCCTACCATTTCTGTCCTTTATCGATCCCGTCTTTTCATAAAATGTTCCCTTGGTATCTCTAATTTTCTTGAAGAGATCTCTAGTCTTTCCCATTCTGTTGTTTTCCTCTATTTCTTTGGATTGGTTGCTGATGAAGGCTTTCTTATCTCTCCTTGCTATTCTTTGGAACTCTGCATTCAGATGCTTATATTTTTCCTTTTCTCCTTTGCTTTTCACTTCTCTTCTTTTCATAGCTATTTGTAAGGCCTCCCCAGACAGCCATTTTGCTTTTTTGCATTTCTTTTCCATGGGGATGGTCTTGATCCCTGTCTCCTGTACAACGTCACAAACCTTCATCCATAGTTCACCAGGCACTCTATCTATCAGATCTAGTCCCTTAAATCTATTTCTCACTTCCACTGTAATAATCATAAGGGATTTGATTTAGGTCATACCTGAATGGTCTAGTGGTTTTCCCTACTTTCTTCAATTTCAGTCTGAATTTGGCAATAAGGAGTTCATGATCTGAGCCACAGTCAGCTCCCGGTCTTATTTTTGCTGACTGTATAGAGCTTCTCCATCTTTGGCTGCAAAGAATATAATCAATCTGATTTCGGTGTTGACCATCTGGTGATGTCCTTGTGTAGAGTCTTCTCTTGTGTTGTTGGAAGAGGGTGTTTGCTATGACCAGTGCATTCTCTTGGCAAAACTGTATTAGCCTTTGCCCTGCTTCATTTCATATTTCAAGGCCAAATTTGCCTTTTACCCCAGGTGTTTCTTGACTTCCTACTTTTGCATTCCAGTCCCCTATAATGAAAAGGACATCTTTTTTGGGTGTTAGTTCTAAAAGGTCTTGTAGGTCTTCATAGAACCATTCAACTTCAGCTTCTTCAGCATTACTGGTTGGGGCATAGACTTGGATTACTGTGATATTGAATGGTTTGCCTTAGAAATGAACAGAGATCATTCTGTCGTTTTTGAGATTGCATCCAAGTACTGCATTTCAGACTCTTTTGTTGACCATGATGACTATTCCATTTCTTCTAAGGGATTCCTCCCCACAGTAGTAGATATAATGGTCATCTGAGTTAAAAATTCACCCATTCCAGTCCATTTCAGTTCGCTGATTCTTAGAATGTCGACGTTCACTCTTGCCATCTCCTGTTTGACCACTTCCAATTTGCCTTGATTCATGGACCTAGTATTCTAGGTTCCTATGCAATATTGCTCTTTACAGCATCGGACCTTGCTTCTATCACCAGTCACATCCACAGCTGGGTATTGTTTTTGCTTTGGCTCCATCCCTTCATTCTTTCTGGAGTTATTTCTCTACTGATCTCCAGTAGCATATTGGGCACCTACCGACCTGGGGAGTTCCTCTTTCAGTATCCTATCATTTTGCCTTTTCATACTGTTCATAGGGTTCTCAAGGCAATAATACTGAAGTGGTTTGCCGTTCCCTTCTCCAGTGGACCACATTCTGTCAGACCTCTCCACCATGACCCACCTGTCTTGGGTGGCCCCACACGGCATGGCTTAGTTTCATTGAGTTAGACAAGGCTGTGGTCCATGTGATTAGATTGACTAGTTTTCTGTGATTATGGCTTGTGTGTCTGCCCTCTGATGTCTCTTGCAACACCTACCATCTTACTTGGATTTCTCTTACCCTGGACGTAGGGTCTCTCTTCACGGCTGCTCCAGCAAAGCGCAGCCGCTGCTCCTTACTTTGGACGAGGGGTATCTCCTCACAGCCGCCCCTCCTGACCTTGAATGTTTAGTAGCTCCTCTCGGCCCTCCTGCCCTTTAGAAGTTTTTTAATATCTTTTTTTATATATATATAAATATATAAATATTTATATATATATATTTATAAATATATATATATAAATATATAAATATATATATAATATAAAAATAAAAGTAATAATTTAAGATCAAGTTTGAAACTCCTCACCCCATATGGAAGGATGCTAAGAGAGGTCTCAAGCTAAAAATGAACAAGTTAAAGGCAAAATTAACACACTGAAGAAATATTAAAGCCTCTTTCTAAAAAAATTGACATGGCTAATTACTGCAGTATCCAAGGTGAGGGTCATCTGTCTTCTTAACTAGCTTATTTTTACTAAGTCTGAAGGTGTCTGTTTATTCCTTCTGTGTTGAATTGACATTCTAGTTGTAAGGTATTTGTAAACAATAAGTAATATTACACTTTTCTTGGTAATATGGAACAGGAACTATTTCTTCAAGGCCATCATAGCTTTCCTCAAGACACTTGTCCTTGTAATTCGACCTTGCAGCATGTTGGAAACTTGAAGTTATGGAAGGTATAAAACCAGTTTTCCTTTCTCTGTCCCTGAAGACTTATTTCATTGTCAAGTTTTCCACATACAGTTAATTACACATCTTTGGATGTGGTTTATTTAATTATTACCTGTGGGAAAATAAATCATAGGAAGATAGTTTGGAAATGTTAAATGTGTTCAGTAAATTAAAGATTTTTAAAAGTTACGAAGTTTCATTTCTTGAATGGGTCTAGATATAAAGCAAGTACCCAATCTTTTTTTCCTCAAAATATATACGTACAAACACCATTGAATAGTGGAGGACAGAGGAGCCTGGCATGCTGCAGTCCATGTGGTCACAAAGGGTCAGACACAACTTAGCAACTGAACGACAACAACAACCACTGAATAACCACAAATTCTAGGTGTTCTGATTTAGATATATGCTTCCTTGTCCTTTTGGATGGAGGTTGGAGAAGGCATATGGAGATGTTTGTATTATGCATTGAGGCAAGTTACCCAAAACCAGTTGCTTATTTTCGTAGCTAAGGCAGACTCTTGGCAGAGGATGATGTTGAGAGTTGTTTGCAGGAGATGAAGAATGAATGCAGACGGGAAGCTGACGGGTCACTTTAGTGAAAGACTGTGAGGTCTGGGCTTAAGTGCCTGAGAAGCAAAGTGCCATGGCTGTAGGGAATAGGCCTTTCTCTGAATATCTGCACAAAACCCAAGCCTGATCTGAAATGGGCAAACAATGGAGCTAGGACTGTTAAGGGACTGCATCCTTGGCATGAGTAATGGGGAGCTGCCATGGGCATCCTCAACATTAGTATCAGTGGTTCTCCTTTAGACAATGTCAAGGACAACAGTGGCTGGGGCACCTGAAGCAGGGGAGGAAGAACATAGTAGATCCTGAATGGGAACTGGTCTGTGAACACCTTAAAGGTGCAGGGTCAGTGCTGCGCCATTGCAAGGACACCATTCACATTTTACTTACTGTGAATCTCAGCTGTGCTCCGGCAAGTGACGTTCACCCAGGACAGTATCAATTGTACCCCGTGGAATTGGGCTATGTGGCTGTCTGATCCTGGGAAGCATGGCTTTCGCAGGTTCCCAGAAATAATTACAGGCTCCCTTAAATAGGCTGCTGAGGTTCACACTATCAAACACTGGGTAGGAACCCAAGTCACTGTGATTTTGAGTTTTGAGTTAATATATCCTCATTTTATTCATTTATTCTGATAACATCTGGGAATTTGGATTGCTTAGTTTTGTACACTCCTGCCAGATATTGTTATGTTCTCTCACATAGAGCAGGGATCCAGTGAGATTCTCAGCAGTGTTCCAGATTCAAGCGTATGTGGAGGACTGATGAGACAGGCTTTCCAGCAGCCCATTTACAGGAGAGATTGGAGTGACTTGTAGGTGGATCAAGGACTGTGAACCAGTGTTGAATAGAGTGATTCTCATAATAGTATATCATCGCTTACTTAAATTATTTAAAATTTTCTCCATTTCTACAGCTCTCACTCATACCGGAGTTTTGAGGTGAATTTGTTAAAAAGATGAATCTGTTCAGTACAGAGTTCAGTATGCAGCAAGCTCTGCTGGGAGAGTTACACTGTGCTGACCTTCTGGAGTGAGGATATGCCATCTGAAGAAGAGAATTACACACCTTTGAGAAACATTTCCTGGTGTATTACTGGGCCCTCATAGAGACAGACTATCAGACCTGCCCAGTTATGTCAGATGGCCCTGCAGCCATTCATCAAAAGACTAACATCAAGGAAGACCAGAGGGCAGAAAGGGCACCTAGACCCCCATGCACAGGTACCCTCTTCCTCACTCATACTTCTGTCTTGTCAGGGGAGGTCCTATAAAACCAGCTAAAGGAGGAGGTTCACAGAGGTGTAGGCTGTTGTTAGTTCTTCAGTTGCTAATTCGTGTCTGACTCTTTGCCACCTCATGGACTGCAGCACACCAGGCTTCCCTGTCCTTTACTATCTTCTGGAGTTTGCTCAAAGTCATGTCCATTGAGTTGGTGATGCCATCCAACCATCTTATCCTCTGTCGCCTCCTTCTCCTTGTGCCCTGAATCCTTTCCAGCATAAGGGTCTTTTCCAGTGAGTCAGCTCTGTGCATCAGATGGCCAAAGTATAGGAGCTTCAGCCTCAGCATCAGTCTTTCCAACAAATATTCAGGGTTGATTTCCTTTAGGATTAATTGGTTTGATCTCTTTGTTGTCCAAGGAACTCTCAAGAGTCTTCTCCAGAACTACAGCTTGAAAGCATCAATTCCTTAGTGCTCAGCCTTCTTTATGGTCCAACTCTCATGTCCTTACATGACTATTGGAAAAACCATAGCTTTGTCTATACAGACCTTTGTCGGCAAAGTGATGTCTCTGGTACATGGGTGAAAACTGAATATGGTTATGGCAGCATTATATCCACTTTTAGGGGTGACCTTGAACAGTAGTAGGCAGGGAAGATCTTCCCAACAGGCAGAGTCATGAATGGTACCACTGGTCATGCACTTTGTAGGAGGAGAAGTGGGCCAAGAGGACAGTGTATGCAGATCCTTCAGCCATGGTCAATGATCAGGATCCTAGAAAGAAGAGACTGACAGATCTGTACAAAGGACATCTAAAGAAAGGCCTTGTAAGTAGACCTGTGAGAGTTGACACCAGTGAGCACATCTTTATATCAAATGTTAACATCTACCAGAGAGCATCCACACATGGATAAGGCATTAAACAACCAGAGACAAAATGGTTAGGCCAGTTGATGTCAGCTAGCCTATGTCATAAGACGTCCCAGTACTGGCACAATAGGCACATGAGCAAATTGGCTGTGGGAGCAGAGACTGAGGTTACTCGTGGACCCAACATTCTGGCCTCCTACTTGCCAAGGTAGCTGTAGCTACTGGTGCCAACCTGCTAGCCAGAGACACCAATGCTGTCCTTGATATATTGCACCATCTGTTGAGGAGAACTGTTGGTCACTCGGTGACAAGTTGACCACACTAGACATCTTACTTTTCTTAATATTACCAAAAATATCTGATAATCCCTCAAAGTCAACAGCCATGGCCTGGGTTCAATCCCTGGTTGGGGAACTGAAATCCCCACAAGTTGTGCCGTGAGGCCAAAAAAAAAAAGCAGGTATGACGTTGTTTGAAAAAGGTATGTGCTCCGTCTCTTCAGTCATGTCTGACTCTTTGTGACCCTCTGGACTATAGCCCACCAGGCTCCTCTGTCCATGGGATTCTCCAGGCAAGAATGCTGGAGCGGGTTGCCATTTGAATACATAACTGTCAATTATTTTACAAAAAGTCTCTAATACTTCCTGTTTCCACCGACAATACATGAGGATCCCCTCCCCACATTCTTGGTAGTACTGGCCATTATCACTTTAAAAATTTTTTGACATAGATTTAAAGTGATATCTCATAGTTTATATTTCCCTGATCATAGTATTTTTATGTGTTTATCAGTTGTTAACTTTTTTTCTTCTGTGAATTGTCTGTTCATGTCTTTTGCCCACTTTTCTACTAGTTTCTTATTCTCTTGTGCCTTAGGCTTGTAAGAGTTCATTATTTCTCATAGTTGTTGAATATCCTCTTCTGTTACATAAATATTTTTTCTGAATCTGTTGTCTCTTAAATTATGATATCTCTTCCATATTTATTCATACCAAAGTTTAAAAATTTTTAGATTCATATGTATCTTTTTCTTTCTTTTGTACCTTCTGGCCTTCCAATGCCATCTACCTATTGATTAAATATATATTTTCCTAGATTTTATTTCCTCAAGGATTTTGTTTGATTAATATTTTACAGATTTTATCTATCTGTATATTTTTAATATATGGCTCAATAGCTAGCACCATTTATTATATAATTCTTCTTTCCCACAGTGATTCCACCCACCTTTATCCCATATTACTTTTCACATGTATGCTGAAATATTTCTGAATTCTTATTCCCTTACATTAATATGTTTGTCTAATTTAGAGCTCTGTAATCATTTGATAACAGTGAATTTTCAGTGTGTTCTAATATCTGCTAAGTCCTCCTTTATTGTTTATTTTGCTATATGTAATCATTTATTTTAGTGTATAAACTTTACAGATATTTTATCTAATTCCAACCTGTATCCATACCCTAGAGTATTAATTGAAATTTTATTAAATTTATGTATTGTTTTGAGAAAATTGACTTTCTAGTGTTAATGTCCTCATCTAAGAACATGAATGCTTTTCCTTTTGTTCAGCACTTGCTTCATGTTCTGAAATAAGATGTTATTATTATCTATCTCTATTTGCTGTGCTTTTCTTGTCAAATTTATCTCTAAGTAATATATATGTTTTTTTCCTATTGTGAGTAGCATTTTTAACATCATTTCCTTTTCTAAACGTTTATTAAAATGAGTAGAGAAAAATCAGTAATTCCTATACATTGATCTTGTCTTCAATTCTGTTATTAATTCTTGCAGTGTTTCTTTAATCTGTACCTCTTGAGTTTTATCTCCTTTTCTCATAATATTTGTACCATTTTTCCTGTCTCACTGAATGTACTGGATTGTTCAAGACAATGTTTAATAATACTGACATAGCATCCTGACTACTTATTGATTTTAATGAAATAGTTTTGGTATTTTGCTATTTAGGCTATTTTTTGTTGGGCTTTGGTAAATAATACATTGTATGAAGGGTTTCCTTCTATTTTATGTAGAATTTTTATTAGGAATTGCTGCTGGATTTATCAAAAATCTTTTTAACATCTATTAACGTGATTATACACCCACTCCAGTGTTCTTGCCTGGAGAGTCCCAGGGACGGGGGAGCCTGGTGGGCTGCCGTCCATTGGGTCGCACAGTCGGACATGACTGAAGCGACTTAGCAGCAGCAGCAGCAACATGATTATATAGTTTTTCTCTTTAAAATTTGTTGACAAAATGGATTATATTGATGGAATTCTTATTATTACCTACCTCAAAAACATTTGATTACAATACTGGATTAAATGTAAATTGTTTGGAACCACGCATCTATACTTATAAACTTGGAAATATGTGTCTATACTCATGAATGAGACTGGTCTACATTTTTCCTGTTTTTTTTTTGCATTTTCTTCATCAAGTTTATATTTAAAATTTGCTAACTTTATAAAATGAACTACTGGACTTTCTATCTTTTCATTAATAGCCAAGAATAGTTTGCTGCTGCTGCTGCTAAGTCGCTTCAGTCGTGTCCGACTCTGTGTGCCCCTGTAGACCGCAGCCCACCAGGCTCCCCCGTCCCTGGGATTCTCCAGGCAAGAACACTGGAGTGGGTTGCCATTTCCTTCTCCAATGCACGAAAGTGAAAAGTGAAAGTGAAGTCACTCAGTCGTGTCCGACTCTTCTCGACCCCATGGACTGAAGCCTACCAGGCTCCTCCTTCCATGGGATTCTCCAGGCAAGAGTACTGGAGTGGGTTGCCCTTGCCTTCCCCACAAGAATAGTTTAAATCTCATTAAATATTATGTTCTTTAAAGAATAAATTAAAATCTGCTAGGAACCTATTTGGTTCTGGCACAGTTTACAATGGGTGAATTTAACACTTTCAACTCCATCTATAGTAATTCTTCTATTCATATTTGCCATCTTTCTTGGATAGGTTTTATTTATATAGGAAATCATCTATCTCCAGCTCTTGAATGTATTGACATAAAGGTGTATGTGGTATTCTCTTAGAATTCTTTTAATCACTCCATCTCTGGTATATCTCCTATCTCATTCCTAATCGTGTATATTTTTATTCCCTTTATTTGTCCCTAATTAGACTCATAAAGCCAATGGCACCCCACTCGAGTACGCTTGCCTGGAAAATCCCATGGATGGAGGAGCCTGGTAGGCTGCAGTCCATGGGGTTGCTAAGAGTCGGACACAACTGAGCGACTTCACTTTCACTTTTCACTTTCGTGCATTGGAGAAGGAAATGGCAACCCACTCTAGTGTTCTTGCCTGGAGAATCCCAGGGACGGAGAAGCCTGGTGGGCTGCCGTCTATGGGGTTGCACAGAGTTGGACACGACTGAAGCGACTTGCAGCAGCAGCAGCAGACTCATAAAGGTTTATTAATATTTTCACTTATTAAAGATATGTTCTATATTATTAAAAGAGAGTAACTGAAGTCATAAAGCATCATACATCTTCCAGCTGTCTTTGATGATGAAGAGGGACAGTGTTTTTCCCCAGAAGAAATCTCAAAGAAGCTTTTTGTAAAAATCCCTGGTGGTCCAGTGGCTAAGACTCGGTGCTTCCATTCCAGGGGGCATGGGTTTGATTCCTGGTCAGGGAACTGAGATCCTGCATGCTGTACAGTGTGGCCAAAACTAAAAATGTAAAATAAGAAATCAATTTGCAAAATAAGCAATTATACAGCAGACAAAAACTAATGGAGAGAAACATGAGAAATGCATATAAGTTTAGTGTAATTATCTTCATTGTCATTTATGAACCCAGAGTAAAACTTATAAAATAAATGTTCATGCTTTTAACAAATCAGTATGTTCACTTATGTGTTCACTGTTGCTATACTCAGTAATTTATTTCTCTATATAACCTTTACAAGCTTTTATCTAATTCCAACCTTTTATCTAATTCCTTGTTAAGAGTATTCTTTGTGCTTGTGTTCAGTCGTGTCCAGCTCTTTGTGACCCCATGGACTGTAGCCCACCAGGCTCCTCTGTCTATGGAATTTTCCCAGCAGGCATACTGGAGTGGGCTGCCATTTCCTCCTCCAGGGGATCTTCCCAACCCAGGGATTGAATCTGAGTCTTCTGTGTCTTCTGCATTGCAGGTGGATTCTTTACCACTGAGTCACTGGGGAAAGCAAGAATACTCTTTACCTTGAGTAAAAAGTGCAATCAAATTTATACTGAGAAAGAAAATGTTTTCACAGTTATCAAGGTGTTTTGTCTTAGAGTATTGTGGGTAGTAGTGTTTGGTTTTTCTTATTTTGTTGTCAAAGGATCTTTTTAAATTAAAATCTTAATCAGCAGATAAGTAGGTCGAATTTGGTAACACCTTTGTTCTAAGCCAAATAACAAATCTATAAATTTTCTGATAAGGTTACCGTGAAAGTGAAAGAAAGTTAAGTCACTCAGTCATGTCCGACTCTTTGCAATCCCATGGACTGTAGCTTACCAGGCTTCTCCGTCCATGGGATTTTTTTCAGGCAAGAGTACTGGAGTGGGTTGCCATTTCCTTCTCCAGGAGATCTTCTCAACCCAGGGATTGAACCCGGGTCTCCCACATTGCAGGCAGATGCTTTACCCTCTGAACCACTAGGAAACCATGACCTAGCAATTCCACTTTTAGGTTTATACCCAAGATAATTGAAACCATATGTTCACATGAAAACTTGTACATGGATGCCCATAGCAGTATTATTTATAGTAGCCAAAAAGCAATCCAAATGTTCATAAACTGATGAATGGATAAACAAAATGTTTATCCATTACAATGGAGTATTATTCAGACATTTAAAGGAATGAAGTACTGACACATGCTTCAACACGGATGAACCAAGAAAACATTATTCTAAATGAGAGAAGTCAGACAGGAAAGGTTGCATGTTGTATGATTCCATTTATATAAGATGTCCAGAATAGGCAAATATGTAGAGACAAACAAATTAATGGTTTGCAGGTGGCTGAGGGGAGGAAGAATGAGGAGTGACTACTAATGGGCACAGGGTATCTTTTGGAGGTGAAAAAAATGTTCTGGAGTTAGACAATGGTGATGATTGCATAAATTCGTGAATATGCTAAAAAAAAAGCCTTGTATGCTTTAAAATGGTGAATGTTACATTATGTAAATTTTACCGAAAAACCTGTGGAATAAAAAATGCCTAGGGAAAATGTTAAGAATTAGTATGTATGCAAGTCAGGGAAGAGGTCATACTAGAGATACAAATTTAGGAAGATTTCTTTATTGATGGGATATAAAGTGTTGAAGCTATGGTTTTTCCCAATAGTCATGTAAGGATGTGAGAGTTGGACTATAAGGAGCTGAGTGCCAAAGAATTGATGCTTTTGAACTGTGGTGTTGGAGAAGACTCTTAAAAGTCCCTTGAACAGCAAAGAGATCCAACCAGTCCATCTTAAAGGAAATCAGTCCTGAATATTCATTGAAAAGACTGATGCTGAAGCTGAAACTCCAATACTTTGGCCATCAGATGCGAAGAACTGACTCATTTGAAAAGACCCTGATGCTGGGAAAGATTGAAGGTGGGAGGAGAAAGGGATGACAGAGGATGAGATGGTTGGATGTCCGACTCTGTGTGACCCCATAGATGGCAGCCCACCAGGCTCCTCTGTCCCTGGGATTCTTTAGGCAAGAACACTGGAGTAGGTTGCCATTTCCTTCTCCAATGCGTGAAAGTGAAAATGAAAGGGAAGTCGCTCAGTTGTGTCTGACTCTTCACGACCCCATGGACTACAGCCAATAGGCTCCTCCGTCCCTGGGATTTTCCAGGCAAGAGTACTGGAGGGGATGTATTCCAGTACATTGCCTTCTCCGTTAGATGTCATCACTGGCTCCCAACTCTGGGAGTTGGTGATGGACAGGGAGGCCTGGAGTGCTGCAGTCTATGGGGTCGCAAAGAGTCAGACGTGACTGAACGACTGAACTGAACCGAACTGAACTGAACTGAAAGTGTTGGGTCTGAGTCTCTGTTTGCAGATAATATGATTTAAAATATGAGGAAAATCCTATGGATTCCACAAAGCAACCACCACAACTAATATGTGAATTTAACAAGGTCCCAGGAGATGAGTTCTATCCCTGGGTTGGGAAGATCCCTTCGAGAAGGAAAAGGCTACCCACTCCATTATTCTGGCCTGGAGAATTCCATGGACTGTATAGTCCATGGGTTTGCAAAGAGTTGGACTCAACTGAGCAACTTTCACTTTCAGGATACAAGGTTATAAAAAATCAGTTGTATATCAGTTCACTTCAGTTGCTCAGTCGTGTCTGATTCATTGCAACCCCATGAATCGCAGCACGCCAGGCCTCCCTGTCCATCACCAACTCCCGGAGTTCACTCAAACTCACATCTATCGAGTCGGTGATGCCATCCAGCCATCTCATCCTCTGTCGTCCCCTTTTCCTCCTGCCCCCAATCCCTCCCAGGATCAGAGTCTTTTCCAATGAGTCAACTCTTCGCATGAGGTGGCCAAAGTACTGGAGTTTCAGCTTTAGCATCATTCCTTCCAAAGAACACCCAGGCTGATCTCTATCATAGTAAAAATAATTGGAAAATGAAATACTATAAAAACTCCATTTATAATAATTATAGAAAGCTAAAATGCTTAGAAATAAATTTAACAAAAGATGTGTAACTACACTAAAATTATTAAACATTGTTGAGAATAATTAAAGAAAATCTAAATAAATGATGAATTAGCCATATTCATAGTGTGAAATAATAACAAACACATATATTGGTGTCTATCCTTGGTTCCTAACACAGACGTCCTGAATTCCTTATTAATAAGGATGCTGGGAGAACCTTCTGTTTTTACATTTCATCTCTGACCCAAGTTCCTGGCACGGAGATTCTGAAAGTCTTGTAATTTCCAAATGATAAGAGCACTGGGAGCATCTTTTGTTCTAATGTTTGACCCTAGTTTTTGACACAGGGCTTCTGAATTCCTTAGAATTTCCTGGGTGATAGGAGTGTTTTTTGTTTTAATGAGGCAATTCTGGATGGACTGCTGGCTGATTCCTGGGTCAGAGCTGGTCACCAGAAAGACCAAGCCTTGGTTAGAAGCGTGGAATTTTCAGCCCCACACCCTCATTCTCTAGGAGAGGAGAGAAGTGCTGAAAATGGAATTAGTAATGATCATGTCTATGTGATGAAGGCTCCATTAAAACCCCAATAGTATGGGGTTTGTAAAGCTTCTACATAGGTGAACATATCCATATTCTGGGAAGGTGACAGATTGCGGTTCTGCAGGACCCTCACAAACCCTTGCCCTGTCTATCTCTTCATTTGGATGTTCATCTGTGTCCTTTATGTTATCCTTTATTATACACTGAACAGGTAGGGAGGAGATCATGGGAGCCCTTGAACTGTAGCCAAGTTAGCCAGAAGTTGTGGCTCACCTGGGGACCTACTAGCAACTGACATCTGGAGTGGGGGCAGTCTCACAGTAATGAGCCCTTAACTTGTGGGATCTGTTGCCATCCCCAGGTGGGTAGTATCTGAACTGAGTTAAATTGTAGGACTCCCAACTGCTGTGAGAGAGAATTGTTTGGGATGAGAAAACCCCCATATATCTAGCGTCAGAAGTGTTGCAAGCATGGTAGTAGTGTGAGTTTAAAGGAGGGACACTCAGGAGGAGGACTGGGTTTCCCTGACCATGTGGATTGGCTGATTCACTATTGGTAATGCATCTATCCTTTTAGGCTTCCCAGGCGGTTCAGTGGTAAAGAATCTGCGTGCCAATGCGGGAGACACAGGAGACTTGGGTTCTATCCCTGGGTCAGGAAGGTCCCCTGGAGGAGGGCATGGCAACTCACTCCAGTATTCTTGCCTGAAAAATTCCATGGACAGAGGCGCCTGATGGGCTACAGTCCATGGGGCTGCCAAGAGTCAGACACGACTGAGAGACAGCAACAGTGCAGGTTGAATTCAGTTTCAATCATAATTCCACTAGCCTTTTTTTTTTGGTTGAAAGCTCATTCTAAAATCTGAAGCAGTCTTACGAAATAAGAAAAAGTTGGAGGACCAACATTGCTTGACTTCAGTTTTTACTATAAATCTAAAATAATCAAGGCAGCTTAGTACTGGTATAGGGATCAACTAATAGATAAGTAAAACTGAAGAAAAATCCCAGAAACACACACACACACACATATAATATTTCATTTTCAGCAAAGATATTAAAGCAATCTAATGAAGAAAGAAAAATATTTTTTTAACAAATTATGCTAGAACTGGCTATCAGTATGCTGCTGCTGCTGCTAAGTCACTTCAGTCGTGTCTGACTCTGTGCGACCCCATAGACCGCGGCCCACCAGGCTCCCCTGTCCCTGGGATTCTCCAGGCAAGAACACTGGAGTGGGTTGCCATTTCCTTCTCCAATGCATGAAAGTATAGAAAGTCCTTAACTATCTCACATCATGTATGAAAATTAATTCTGAGGAAATTTTCAACTATAATCTCTTCAAAAATTTCCTCATACCCTTTCTTTTTCTCTTCTTCTTCTGGGACCCCTATAATTAGAATGTTGGTGCATTTGATATTGTCCCAGAGGTCTCTGAGACTATCCTCAGTTCTTTTCATTCTTTTTACTTTATTCTGCTCTTCAGAAGTTATTTCCACCATTTTATCTTCCAGCTCACTGATTCATTCTTGTGCTTCAGATATTCTGTTATTGAATCCTTCTAGAGTATTTTTAATTTCAGAAATTGTGTTGCTTGTCTCTGTAGGTTTATTCTTTAATTCTTCTAGGTCTTTGTAAATTGATTCTTACATTTTCTCCATTTTGTTTTCAAGGTTTTTGATCATCTTTACTGTCATTATTCTGAATTCTTTTTCAGGCAGTTTGTCTATTTCCTCTTCATTTATTTGGACGTCTGTGTTTCTAGTTTGTTCCTTCATTTGTGTAGTGTTTCTCTGCCTTTTCATTCTTTTTTTTTTTTTAAACTTATTGTGTTTGAGGTCTCCTTTTCCCAGGCTTCAGCGTTGAATTCTTTCTTCCTTTTGATTTTTGCCCTCCTAAGGTTGGTTCAGTGGTTTGTATAAGCTTCATATAGGGTGACATTTGTGCTGAGTTTTTGTTTGTTTTTGCTCTGATGGGCAAGGCTGAGTGAGGTGGTAGTCCTGTCTGCTGATGGATTGGGTTTGTATTTTTGTTTTGTTTGTTGTTTAGATGAGGCGTCCTGCACGGGGTGCTACTGGTGGTTGGGTGATGTTGGGTCTTGTATTCAAGTGGTTTCCTTTGTGTGAGTTCTCATTATTTGATACTCCCTAGGGTTAGTTCTCTGGTGGTCTGGGAGTCAGAACTCCCACTCCAAAGGCTCAAGACTTGATCTCAAGTTTTGTGTGGTTCTATATATTCCTTTCCTCTGGTCAGGTACTCCTGTCCACTCTTGGCTGGTGTTCTCATCCACTTCTGTGTCTGAAGGTGTATTCCTGATGTATCCAGGGAGAGAGATGTACTCCACGTCTACCTACTCCTCTGCCATCCTCAAAAATCTAAAAATTATTTCTGAATTTATCATAAACCTAAACATAAAAGCTTAAACTATAAAACATCTAAAAGAAAAGATAGTAAAATATTTTTGTGCCTTCTGGTTAAACAAAGTCTTTAGAACACAGACTTCTCTAGCCATGGAAGAATAGGTTGAAAAGGGGGAGATAGTGATCAAAAAGTACAAACTTTTAGTTATAAGGTGAATAAGTTCTGGATACCTAATATAAACTATAGTTAACAATAATGTATAAGTGGCAATTCTGGAGATGAAAAGTACACTGACTGAGATGAAAATTTAGCTTGAAGAGCTCAACAGAAGATTTGAACATACAGAAGAAAGAATCAGTGAACTTTAAAGTTAGTTAAATTGAAATTATCCTATGTGAAGAACAAAAAGAAAGAAAAAAAAATGAGAGCCCTAGAGATTATAGGCCATCATTAAGTGTACCAACATATGCCTTATGGTAGCCCCAGAAGAAAAGTCAGACAAAGGGCAGAAAGAGGATTTGAAAAAAAAAAAAATAACCCCAAACTTCCCAAATTTAATGTCAGACATTACTATACACATCAAATTCAGCAAACTCCAACTAGAATAAACAAGAAGACAGTCAGAGCTCGGCACATCATAATCAAACTATCAAAAGTCAGACAAAGAGACCCTTGAAAGCAACAAGAGTTAAGTGACCCATCATATTACAAGGGATCTTCAATAAGATTATCATTTGATTTCTTATAGAAGCTATGGAGGCCAGAAGGCATTGGGGTCACATACTCAAAATGCTGAAAGAAAATGCTGTCAGTTAAGAATTCTATATCCAAACAAACAGCAACAGCAAACTATCTTTCAAAGATAAAGGAGAAATATGGCTTTCTTAGATAAGCAAAAAATGGAAAGAATGTATTGCTAGCAGACCTGCCCTATAAGAAACACTAAAGGGAATCCTTCAGGCTGAAATAAAAAGATACTATAGGGACTTCCCTGGTGGTCCAGTGGCTAAGACTCCGTGTTCCCATTGCAAGGGGCCTGGGTTGGATCCCTGGTCAGGAAGCTAGATCCCACATGCTGTGACTGAAGATCCTTCATGCCACAACTAAGTAAGACCTGGCACAGTCAAATATAATAAATATTTTTTTAAGAAAAATATTAGATAGTAACTGGAATTCTCATGAAATAAAGCACACTTGTAAAGGTATTGCAAAGGGTAAATATTAAAAGCAATATGACTGTATCTTTTGTTTGTAATTCTTTATTTTTCTTGATTTAAAAGACTGATACATAAAACAATAATTATAGATCTGTGTTGATGCACATACAATGTGTATTGTGTGACAGTAAAGGACAAAGGGGCAGGAAGGGAATGGAGCTTATAGGAGGAAAGTTTTTTGCATACAATTGAAATCAAGCTGATACTAATGTGAACTAGATTGTTATACATTAATATGCTAGTTACGGTACTAGATAAGATCTGTCTTGTCTGTTACTAGTTTTCCCCTCCTCCTTCTTACCTTAACCATGGAGGGGCACAAACCACATCTAGTTGAGTAGAGAGCAAAGTAGGACAAAGTGGAAAAACAGGTGTCACCTAGGGTTACCTTTTTGCATAGCAATCATCTACCTGTGGGAAACAGCATAAACAGGCGTGAAAGAGTTAAGCAATCTTTGTAAACACGGATAGCTAGACTTGTCCTTCACAAAGCTCAGCAAAGCTAATTACTCTCTAACTTCATATCTACCGCATTTTGCACCTGGTATTCTCCTACCCCTACACTCTCTTGGAGCATTCTTCATTTCAAAGAGGACATGGGTGATAACTTCAGGGACACCAGACCGGATGCTAAGTTGACTGATGCCAGCAAACTTTGCAAAAGAGGAAAAAAAAAAAAAAGAAACTTTGCAAAAGAAGAAGCATGACCTTCATGAGGATATAAAACCTCTCCCTGTTCCTGAGAGAGAGGAGGGCACAATTGTTGAGGTGCTAGCCTACTGCATTTCCCCTTGGCCTGGCAAAGACTAAAACTACTCTTCTCTATTTCCTCCAATCTCTGTCTTCATATTTTTATTCAGCATCAGTGGACAGGGAGCCAAGACTTACGCAACATTAATGACAAGTTGCTAGTGTCCAGGATACCTGATATATAGTGGTGAGCAGACCAGGATAACGGCAATAAAACTCCCACTCAGAGAAAGGGGGAAATGGGAAATTATAGCAGTTACCAACCTTTAGAAATTATCAAATCCTGCTGGACAATTACTGAATCCTACTAGACAGGAACAGTGAGGATTCCCAACCCTGATAGAGAAATAAGTTCCTTGATGAGCCAGCCAGTCTGGCAGCCCCTAATCTTTTCCCTGGGGTAAACCTGTGTTCCCTCCATCTCTGGAGATAGTACCCTTCTCTTCCACCTAGCTCTGTTTGGGATCCCAGAGATTGCTTAAATTCAGTAGCCACAGGCTGTTACCACGTTCTGTTTGTCTTATTTTTGTTTGTTTTTTAATCTACACAGATCTATTAAACCTAGTAGGTTTTTGGAGTATCTGTTTCTAATTAGTTCTATGTGCAGGTAACCACAGTAAAGATATTTTTCTATTAATAGATAGTCTTTGAGTCTGAGAATTTGGGGCTCTTAGGCCAGTCTTCAGAGAAGGCAATGGCACCCCACTCCAGTCCTCTTGCCTGGAAAATCCCATGGACGGAGGAGCCTGGTAGGCTGCAGTCCATGGGGTCGCTAAGAGTCAGAGACGACTGAGCAACTTCACTTTCACTTTTCACTTTCATGCATTGGGAAAGGAAATGGCAACCCACTCCAGTGTTCTTGCCTGGAGAATCCCAGGGACTGGGGAGCCTGTGGGCTGCCGTCTATGGGGTCGCACAGAGTCGGACACGACTGAAGCGACTTGGCAGCAGCAGCAGCAGGCCAGCCTTAATACTTCAGTGGACATGAATCCGAGCAAATTCTGGGAGATAGTGAAGGACCAGGGTAGCCTGGCATGCTGTAGTTCATGGTATCGCAAAGAATTGAACACGATTTCTCCACTGAACAATAACAACAGCCTTGCAGCGCTTTTAAAGCAAAAGCAGGAGGACAACACACTTAATCCCATCTTCTTCCACTGACATTCCTTCTTTGTCAGGCAAAGAATTCTTAACAGTGAAGGTACTGGTTAAAGTTCTGGGCTTCCAGTCTTCTGCCCTGCTGGCCTGTTGCTTCGCAGCCTGGCTTGCTTGGACCTCAGGGTAAGGTATTGAAGCAGCTGACTTTTTCAGTTTCACAAAGATCCCAACTCCAAGACAGTTGGCTTCTTCAGACAGAGCCCCTCTTAGCCCTGAGGTTTTCCACATTCCCTTCCCTCTCTGTTTGCATCTGGCTAACTTGAGTCTCAGTTTGCTCCTTTTTGGAGACCGATTGCTGAAAGTGGCAAGATATTTTGTTGCAGGAAAGCAGACCCCTTCCAGGGCCTGAGAGTGGGCTCTTGTCTAACACTCGGATATGAGTAAAATAACTCATGCAGATGGTTACTGTGGTGCCTGCCCAGGGTGGGCAGTTTGATCAGTGGTTCCCTAACAATTTGGCTTCCTACCACAGTCAGAGTCCTAACAGTGGCCCAAAGGCCTTCCATGCTCTCACTCTCCTCCCCCACCACACTCCCCTCTACATCAGTTTTTATTATCCTCCTTTTTAGATTCCTGTTCTTCCAAAAACATTCCAAGGAAGCTCCTCCTGCACCCACTGCTTGGACAGCGTCATCCAGGCTGCCTCACGGCTCTCCCTCTCTCACTTCCCTCAGGTCCCTGCCTACTTTTCACATTATCTCAGTTTTCTTTCTGACCACTTCACATAAAAAGCAACTCCTGTTCATAAAACTCCCTCGTCACCTCTACTTTGCTATTTCTTTCCCATAGATCTTTATAGACTGCACATTATATGGCAAGATATGATAGATGATATTCTGCTCAGGGGACGACAGAGGATGAGATGGCTGGATGGCATCACTGACTCGATGGACGTGAGTTGGAGTGAACGCCGGGAGTTGGTGATGGACAGGGAGGCCTGGCGTGCTGCAGTTCATGGGGTCGCAAAGAGTTGGACATGACTGAGCGACTGAACTGAACTGATTCTGCCCAGATATTTCATATCAAATTTCACCACCTTCTCAGCCTGAAATGATTGATTCTTGGTATTCTCTGACCAATTCCACAATATTGTTTTCTTATTCTTGTGGTTTCTCATATCAAAAAAAAAATAGTCAAAATTGGTCAGGAATACATTCACTTCCAAGAAACCAAAAACTTCCATGGGGCTATAACTAGATGGAGGAGTATTTGTCTCACACTACAAAAAATTGGGGGATAGGTAGGTAGTCTAGGTCTAATACAAAGAAGTCTCTGAGTCCAGGCTTCTTGTGTTAATATCTTTCCACACTTTCAGTGTTTTGGCCTGTGTTCTTTTGCTGGTTGTCTATTATGCGCAATATAGCTGCTGCATCTCCATGCTTTGAACACACATTTGTGCAAGAAGAAAGAAGAAAAGGCATTAGCTGTATCAATAATGAAAAACTTCTCCAGAAATCCTCAGCACTTTCTTTTTTGTTTCCATGGTCAGGACTATATAGTCCCGGATGGCCTCTTTGATAGAGGCCATACAATATAGTCCTGACCATGGAAACAAAAAGGAAAGTGCTGAAGATTTCTGGAGAAGTTTTTCACTATTGATACAGCTAATGCAAGAAAATTCTAGAATGTGAATATTTTTAGCTGGAAACATTGCCACCTGGAACAAAATCTGGCTTCTGTTAATAAGAAAGAAGAGGTGAATGGCTGTTGGGTAAACAGAAAAGTCTGTCAGTGTTTTTCTCTTCTGTGAAGTGCTATTTATACATTTTGCCTAGTCCTTCTATTGGGTTATCACCACCTTATTAATTTTTAGTGGCCCATTGTATAATTGGGATGTTAGTTCTTTGTTGATTTTAAGGATTACAAATACTTTCTACCATTCATTCATTCATTCATTTATCACAAGTTGTAATAAACTACACATCAAATTTACCATCTTGAGTATTTTTCAGTGTACAGTTCAGTGGGATGAAGTGCGTCCACACTGTTGTGCAGCCATCACCAGAACTTTTTCATCTGTCCCAATTTCAACTCTATACCCATTAAATGCTAACTTCCCCACCGCCAACCCCTGGCAACCCCCTTTCTACTTTCTATCTCTATGAATTCGGCTACTTTAGGGTTTCCCATAAGTGGAATCATACAGTATTTGTCCTTTTGTGACTGGTTTATCTCACTTAGCATACTGTCCTCACAGTTCATCTATGTTGTAGCATATGACAAGATGTCCTTTTTTTTTTTTTACCAAGCTACAGCATGTGGATCCAGGGATCAAACCCGCGCTCCCTGCAGTAGAAGCACACAGTCTTCACCACTGGACCACCAGGGAAGTCCCAGTCCTTCATTTTTAAGGCTGAATAATATTCTCTCTGGGGATTGTTCCTGGTAGTCCATTGGTTAAGGCTTTGCCTTCCCATGCAGGTGGTGCAGCTTCAACCCTTGGTCGAGGAGCTAAGACCCCACATGCCTAGCGGCCAAAACAATCAAAACATAAACTGGAAGCAATATGATAACAGATTCAACAAAAGACCTAATAAAATTCCACTTGTGTATATATATGCTACATGTTGTTTATCCATTCATCCATCAGTGGTGAATGGACATTTGGGTTGCTTCTACCTTTCAGATACTGTGAATAGTGCTGCTTTGAACTTGGACGTACAGTGTCTCTTTAAGACCATGCTTTCAGTTCTTTGGGGTATATATCCTGAAGTGGAATTGCTGGATCATGTGGTTATTTATTTATTTTTGAGGATTTATTTTTATTTGGGACTTCCCAGGTGGCACCGGTAGTAAAGAATCCGCCTGCCAATGCAGGAGACGTAGGAGACACAAGTTTGATCCCTAGGTCAGGAAAATCTCCTGGAGGAGGAAATGGCATGCCACTCCAGTATTCATGCCTGGAAAATTCCATGGGCAGAGGAACCCGGCAGGCCACAGCCCATGGGGTTGCAAAGAGTCAGACGCGACTGAGCACACATTCCATTCAATGACTAGTGACGCTGAGCATCTTTTCTTGTGCTTTTTGGTATTTGCATAACTTTTTTTTTTTTAAGAAACATCTATTTAAATCCTTTGCCTGTCTTTTTATTATGTTCCTTGGGGATTTTTGTTATTGTTGAATTGTAGGAGTTCTTTATATATTCTGAATATTTACTACTAATCAGATATATGGTTTGTAACTGTTTTCTCCCATTCAGTGGGTTGCCTTTTTACTCTGTTATTCAGGTTTTTTAAAATTTATTTATTTTTATTTTTGGATGCACTGGGTCTTCGCTGCTGCGCTTGGGCTTTCTCCAGTTGTGGAGAGTGGGGACTACTCTCTAGTTGCCGGGCACAGGCTTCCCGTTGTGTTGGCTTCTCTTGTTGGCAGAGCACAGGCTCTAGGCACACAGGCTGCATAGCTGCAGCTCACGGGCTTAGTTGCTCTGCGGGAAGTGGAATCTTCCCGGATCAGGGATGAAACCCGTGTCCCCTGTGTAGGCAGGTGGATTCTTACCCACCGAACCACCAAGGAAGTCCTGCTTGTGTCCTCTGATTCACCGAAATTGTAAATCCTGATGTAGTCCAGTGGATCTGTTTTTCACTTTAATGGTCTGTGCCTGTGTCATTCTAAGCAATCATTGTCAAATTAAATGCAAGATGCATTTCTTCTAAAAGTTTTATGGTTTTTACTTTTATGTTTAGGTCTTTAATCTATTCTGAGTTAATTAAAAAAAAATTTATTTGGCTGTACCACGGGACATGTGGGATCTTAGTTCCCCAACCAGGGATCAACCCATGCCCCCTGCAGTGGAAGCACGGAGTCCTAACCACTGGACTGCCAGGGAACTCCCCTAAGTAAATTTTTATATACAGTGTAAGGTGAGGGTCCAACTCCACTGTTCTACATGTGGCTATCCAGTCTTCCCTATATCATTTGTTGAAAAGACTGTCCTTCCCCCATTGGATGGTCTTGGTATCCTCGTCAAAAATCACTTGAACACATATGCCAGGATTTATTTCTGGCTTATCTATTTTATTCTATTGAATAACCTCAGATATGCAGGTGACCCCACCCTTATGGAAGAAAGCAAAGAAGAACTAAAGAGCCTCTTGATGAAAGTGAAAGAAGAGAGTGAAAAAGTTAGCTTAAAGCTCAACATTCAGAAAATGAAGATCATGGCATCCGGTCCCATCACTTCATGCCAAATAGATGGGGAAATAGTGGAAGCAGTGACAGATTTTATTTTGGGGGGCTCCAAAATCACTGCAGATGGTGACTGCAGCCATGAAATTAAAAGATGCTTGCTCCTTGAAGAAAAGCTATGACCAACCTAGACAGCATATTAAAAAGCAGAGATATTACTTTGCCAACAAAGGTCCATCTAGTCAAAGCTGTGGTTTTTCTAGTAGTCATGTATGGATGTGAGAGTTGGACTATAAAGAAAGCTGAGTGCCGAAGAATTAATGCTTTTGAACTGTGGTGTTGGAGAAGACTCTTGAGAGTCCTTTGGACTGCAAGGAGATCCAACCAGTCCATCCTAAAGGAAATCAGTCCTGAGTGTTCATTGGAAGGACTGATGTTGAAGCTGAAACTCCAATACTTTGGCCACCTGATGCTATGAGCTGACTCATTTGAAAAGACCCTGATGCTGGGAAAGATTGAGGGCAGGAGGAGAAGGGGATGACAGAGAATGAGGTAGTTGGATGGCATCACCAACTCAATGGACATGAGTTTGGGTAAACTCTGTGAATTGGTTATGGACAGGGAGGCCTGGCGTGCTGCGGTTCATGGCGTCACAAAGAGTTGGACACGACTGAGTGACTAAACTAACTAAACTTACCAACTTTTAAAAAAATCAGTTTTTTTTAATCAACTTGGGGTTTTCTGTTATTTATTGATTCTATGATTTTCCCTAAGGTTCCTCCTTCTTTTGCTGAAGGACCTTTGTACTGATTTTTAAGTTATTGTCTTTTAGCTCCAAATCCACTCTTCTCTGCCCTGTGATGCTGGGCCTGGGTCTTTGGAAACTACACATCTTTGTTAGCTTTGTTTCCTATCTATAGGTTTCCTGTCTACTTGTAGGCTTGCCTACAAGTAGATAGGAAACCTGCAGAAAAGAAAAGTGACTTGCTTCTTTTAATTTACATGTTATTTCTGTTAACATTGTCCCAGAATCTTTACACATCCTACTCATCCCTTTCGATCTGAGGTCCAAAAAAACTACTCTTTTTTTTAAGGCAGATTGGTGGATGAAGATTCATAATCTTACTACACCGGTACATTTTTTTTTTTTTTTGTATGCAAGTGCTTTTGAAAAAGGGACTTCCCAGGTGGCACAGTGGTTAAGAACCTGCCTGCTAAATAGATGTGAGTTTGATCACTGGGTTGGGAAGATCCCCTGGAGTAGGAAATGACAACCCACTCTAGTATTCTTGCCTGGAAAATTCCATGGGCAGTGGAGCCTCGTGGGCTACAGTCCATGGGGTCACAAAGAGTTGGACACGACTGAACAACTGAGCACTTTTGAAAAAAATGGAACAACAGCTTTACTGAGATATAACTCCATTCCATAGAATTCACCCATTTAAATGTGCAATTCAGTGATTGTTAGTATATTCAGAGAAAGATGACCACAATATCTAATTTTAGAAAATTTTCATCATCTTCCAAAGTAACCCCATTATCAGCCTAATACAGTCATTTTGGGGACATCCCTGGTGGCTCAGTGGGAAAGAATCTGAATTGTTTTCATCTAAGGCAAGGTTCCACAATTCTGGTCCAGAAATTGTTTTCTCCTGGGCCCTGTCTTTTATTTCTGGACAATTGCATTTGGTGAGTAAGAGATCAGATGAAGAAACAATGCCAAACATTCCAGACCCTCTGCCCTCTGTGTTGGCTGCCACTCCGACAGGCCGCACTCACGTGCTGTGGCAGCCTGCTTTACAGGCCCTGTATAAATCACGTAGACCGTGGTCAGGATGGACAGGTTCTGTCTGCTTAGCATAAGCAACGTTCACGGGAGGAAGTCTGAGCCAAAGGCTTCCTGTTAATTAGTGTTTCTCACTTGTTGGTATTACCTGTCTTTTCATCACCTTCCACCTCCATGCCAGAGGCAGCTTGGACCCGGAGGATCCTGAGGTCCACTGCTTAGATTTTATAAATTTTTTGCTGGAAAGATCAAAGATCCAAGAGGACAATAAGATTTTACTCCTAAGGGATATAAGCCTGTATATTTTACCATGTTCTTAAATACACAGGAAGCCTTTAAGACTTTATCCTTGAATTAAAATCTTGGCAAGACCAATTCCAGGCACCGCCGTTCACAAAACCTACAGCATGTGAAAGGCACACCCTAGAGTATGGAGTGTAACCAGCACCAATATCCTTAGCCTGATTCTTGGCCAGCAGATATATAGTAACAACAGGATAGAAGTAATGAGGAGGATAATTAGCATTCTATGGCACCTTCTGTGTGTGAGATTTAACTAGAATGTCTCACAAATGTGTACATAGAACCAGTGATGTTACTATGGCTCTCCCTTCGTATTCCCCCAACCCCATCTTTACTGAAGAATAATTGACCAATAAAAATTGTGTGTATTTAGGGTGTACAGCTTGCTGCTTGCTGTATGTATACATTATGAAATAATTGCCACAATCAAGCTAATTAACATATATTAATAAAGGAAGCAAATTGTGGAAAAAGGAGAAGAATTCGTAGCAAAATTGACTGGTGGAAAATTGTTCTGTGATTCTGTCTCCCACCCGCTCAGGGGAGTAGGGGGTAATTCTCCCTTTATATCAGATAAGGAAAGAAGACACACAGCGAACTGGTGCCTGACTCCTACCTGGAAAAGCTGCAAGCTAGAGAAGGGCTAACTTCAGATCCAGATGCAAAGAAGGATAGTGAGAGTATAGGAGAGTGGCTGCTCGGAGTGGTCCTGCTCCTAGAACCTGCTTCCAGAGTCTCAGAGCAGGGGATGCTTGAGTATTCTGAACACCCACTGTGGCCTCTCGGTAGAGAGCACAGCTGGACCCACACTGGTTGTTGTTGTTTAGTCACTTGGTCGTGGTCCGACTCTGTGACCACATGGGTTGTAACCTGCCAGGCTTCTCTGTCCGTGGGACTTCCCAGGCAAGACTGCCGGAGTGGGTTGCCATTTCCTTCTCCAGGGGATCTTCCCGACCCAGGAATCAAACCCATGTCTCCTGCACTGCAGGCAGATTCTTTACCACTGAGCCACCTGGGAGCCATATTGGACCCAGCCCCAAAGGACCACACGAAGGAAGGAGGGACTGCAGAAGACAAGAGTCTCCATGGAGCAAACCTCTGAAAAACCAGAGAGAAAACTGGCCAACCTGCAGAAGACACTTGTCTCACACCACAGGAAATGCAGCCCAGAGTTCCCAGGGACTGCCTCCAAGGAACCCAAGAAGAGTTCCGTGAGAGAAAATGTCAGCTAGAGACATCTGCCAGGCCCAGTGCTGTAAAGTCACCTTCTGAGTCTACCAGGCAGATAAGAACTTTCCTTCAGTGCTGTGCCAGTCTGCACCCCTATGTAGACTTATCAAATGCTCATCCATATGTTGAACCAAGTGGAAATGTTAATAAAGATTTCACGATCTAAAAACAGGATGGCACATGAAGTCCTGGGTTGCCCAGTCTCTTCTCTCTCCATTGTAAACCCTCACAAACATACTCATCGGGGGACATGATGACCCGGTGGCCCTTGAACTACAGGCTGATGATTTGAAACACTGTTCCCATTGCACAATAACTCAAGGTCGTAAGATAAACAAAACTCGACAGTCCACCTTTATTTACATTTTTGGCGTGTTGTTCATCCTGGACTTTTTGCGTTTGATTTCTTAAAAAGACTTTGCATGATTTATCTTGATTACTGATGCCTTTTAAATTTTGTACCTGAAGCAAGCACCTTCCTTCCAACCCTGTTTTCCAGCTCTTTTTTTCTTTCTTTTTCACCCCTTCAACCTAAAAGAACCCAGAAATCTGGGTTATTTAGCAAGAGGGAGGGGAGGGCTGAAGCATGAAGTGAAGAAAGCTTCCCATCTACAGATGGTCTGAGCTGGAGGAGAGGAACAGTGGGAGGCAAAAGTAAAGATGTGCTCTCTGATTACATTCCCTGAAGATGTGCTTATTCAAGGTATTGGTCACATGAAGTTGCATACCAGCTTCAAAACAAAATCACAGATGCTTGAAAGTTGGGACTTGAATTGAGGATAGACAGAGAAACCTCCAGCATGATATGGTGAAAGAACTTAGGGTTTGAGGTCAGAGGTCATGGTTCCTCGATACATAATCTTGGGAAAATACTCTGTTAGCCTCACTCCACCATCCATAAATTCAGCGAATGTTGTTGAAAACTTCCAATATGCTTACATCTTTGGGGAAGACAGAGGCAAACAGCTGATGGCTGGCTGTTCAATAAACCTTACGGTAGAGCTATCTTCAGGCTGTGTTCTGGCAATGGAGTCTAGGGGCAGAGCAGCCTTCCCACCTGGGGAGCTTAGGAAGGTGAGAGCAGAGCTCAGTAGGGCAGAAATCAGAGAGATGGGTCACATGATGCTGCAGGAAAGGAATGCCTTAGCCAGAGGGAACTGTATACACAAAAGCATAGAGGATTCTGCGTATGTGCATTAATGCATGATATTTGTTTTTCTCTTTCTGATTTACTTCTCTGTATATGACAGACTCTAGGTCCATTCACATCTCTACAAATGATCCACTGTTGTTCCTTTTCAATAGCCTCAGATATGCAGATGACACCCCCCTTATGGAAGAAAGTGAAGAGGAACTAAAAAGCCTCTTGATGAAAGTGAAAGAGGAGAGTGACAAAGTGGGCTTAAAGCTCAACATTCAGAAAATGAAGATCATGGCATCTGGTCCCATCACTTCATGGGAAATAGATGAGGAAACAGTGGAAACAGTGTTGGACTTTATTTTTTGGGCTCCAGAACTGACTGCAGCCATGAAATTAAAAGACGCTTACTCCTTGGAAGGAAAGTTATGACCAACCTAGATAGCATATTCAAAAGCAGAGATATTACTTTGCCAACAAAGGTTCGTCTAGTCAAGGCTATGGTTTTTCCAGTGGTCATGTATGGATTTGAGAGTTGAACTGTGAAGAAAGCTGAGCGCCGAAGAATTAATGCTTTTGAACTGTGGTGTTGGAGAAGACTCTTGAGAGTCCCTTGGACTGCAAGGAGATCCAACCAGTCCATCCTAAAGGAGACCAGTCCTGAGTGTTCATTGGAAGGACTGATGCTGAGGCTGAAACTGCAGTACTTTGACCACCTCATGCAAAGAGTTGACTCATCTGAAAAGACCCTGATGCTGGGAGGGATTGGGGGCAGGAGGAGAAGGGGATGACAGAGGATGAGATGGCTAGATGGCATCACCGACTCGATGCACCTGAGTTTGGGTGAACTTCGGGAGTTGGTGATGGACAGGGAGGCCTGGCATACTGTGATTCATGGGGTTGCAAAGAGTCGGACACGACTGAGCAACTGAACTGAACTGAACTGAATATACCATTGTATACATGTTCCGCATCTTCTTTATCCATTCATCTGGTGATGGACATTTAGGTTGCTTCCACGTCCTGGCTAAGAGGGGAAATCTTAAGTGTTCTCACCAAAAAAAAAAAAAAAAAAAGGCAAGCAAATGATAATAACCATATGAGGTGATTGATCAAGGGGAAAGGGTTTCTAAGAGCCATGGTACCGATTTTTTAGATGTCTACTGAAAAATTCCTACAAGGTAGTCTATCTTGAAAATTCCTTTGGGACTTCTCTGGTGGTCCAGTGGCCAAGACTCTGTGTTCCCAATTCTGGGGGTCTGGATTCCATCCCTGGTCAGGGAACTTGATCCCACATTCCACCAGTAAGACACAGCACAGTCAAATAAATAAATATTTTTTAAAGAAAAGAAAATTCCTTTGGTTTCAAATAGCTAGAGCCTTGGTGACTCAGCGGAAAAGTCCATTTTAACATGCTGCTGCTCTTATATTGAAGAGGTATTTTTCCTCAAGATCTGGACATGGTGAGAGAAAAGAAGTGATGAGTTAAGATTCCTCAGCTCTACGGGATTCCCTGGTGGTCCAGTGGCTAAGACTCTGTGTTTGTACTGCAGCGGTGAGGGTTTAATTCCTGGTCTTGGAACTAAGGTCCCACATGCAATGTGACATGGCCACAAAATAAGAAGAAGAAGAAGAAGAAGATTCCTCAGCTCTAAGCTCTGTTCTTAAAGGCAGAAGTCTACATTTTAATAAAAATGTAACATTTCAGATTGGTGCTTGAGGACTCCTTGTGTGTGATGATGGAGTCAGTGCCTGAAACATCACCTGTGGCGTTCTTACCTGAATCCTGGCCGAAGTACTCATTTCAGATAGAACAGTGATTCATCAAACTTCAGATGCTTTACTGCATCCTACTGAGAGTGGCTAAGACTCACAGGTAAAGATCCAAAAGGTGGAAGTAGCTATAGTCTCATTATGAGACCATATGTTATGTATGAGAGATAGAAACTTTGAAGAGGTTTATAGAGGTTGTTATTATTAGTTTTCTCTGGAAGTCTGATTCTCTGTGTGCAGTGTCAAAGTATAGGTCAGCCAATTTCTGAGTAATTCATAGATTCAAAATTAGCAGAATTCAATTAAGTAAGGTTTGGCCATGACTATCTTTATTCTAATATAGGAATATAATGTCTATCTTTTTAGATTTAGGGGTTACTGGTAACCAGCCTCAGGCCAATTTGTCTGTGCTGTCTCTCTGTTAGCACTCTATAAAATTTAGCTTATCCCTTAATCCTAATAAATATTTCTCCTTGAGTCTATTTTAAACTGAAGTAGGACAATACTGCAGGATAGGAAATTATTTATGTCAGGCTGATCTGACATTCATCCATCATGTTAAATATCATTTCTTTAGAGACACTTTTGGGAGTGTTACGAAGGCAGGGACGTGTATAACTCACCCACTGCTGTGTCTTCAGGAGCTTGCCCAGTGCTAGCACAAAATACATGCTCTGTCATCATCTTCTTGATGAATGGATTCATTTACTCATTAACCTGTGACAGACCTATTGTTCAGTGTGTGCATGCAAGCGTGCTAAGTTGCTTCAGTCACGTCTGACCCTTTGTGACCCCACAGACTGTAGCCTGCCAGGCTCCTCTGTCCTTGGTCTCCAGGCAAGAATACTGGAGTGGATTGCCATGCCCTTCTCCAAGGGATCTTACTAATCCAGGGATCAAACATGTGTCTCTTATATCCCCTGCATTGGCAGGTGGGTTCTTTTCCACTAGCCCCACCTGGGAAGCCCCTAGTGTTTGGTGACAGTGAAAGTGTGAGTCGCTCAATCATGTGCAACTCTCTGTGACCCCATGGACTGTTGTCCACCAAGCCAGGTAAGAATACTGAGTGGGTTGCCATTTCCTTCTAGTGTTGGGCACTGGGATATAAAGAGGAAAGATGGGGGTCCCTGTCCTTGAGTAGCTGATGGTCCCTTTAGCTGAGACTGACAATTGCCATGCGGTGTGAAAATCACTTTGGTAGAGCACTCTGTCTGAGTTGTGTGGGAACACAGAGGAAGGGTGTGTAACACTGTTTGGGTGAGAGTGGGAGGAATGGGGGAGAGACTCAGAGAAGGCAGGGTTGCTTGAACTGTGTGTGTGTGTGTGTGTGTGTGTGTGTATGTGCACGTGCGTGCTCAGTCACTTCAGTGGTGTCCGACTCTTTGCCATCCCATGGACTGTAGCCCATCTGGCTCCTTTGTCCATGGATTTTCCTGGTAATAATAGTCAAGTGGGTTGCCATGACTTCTTCCAGGGGATCTTCCCGGCCCAGGGATTGAACCCTGCATCTCCTGCTTTGTAGGTAGATTCTTTACCACTGAGCCATAGGGGAAGCCTCTGAACTGTTTAAGGACAGGTAAAAGTTAGCCACATCAGAGCAGTAAAGGAGAAGAAATTGCAGGTTCAAAAGGAAAGGGGACCGGGACTTCCCTCGTGATCCAGTGGCTAGGACTCTGCTCCCCCAATGCAAGGGACCCACGGTTCAATCCCTGGGCAGGGAACTAGATCCCATGTGCCTCAGCTAAAGGTCCTGCATGCTGCAACAAAGATCAAAAATCTTGTGTGCTGCAACTGTTAGCTGGCACAGCCAAATAAATAAATAATTTTAAAAATAAATAAATAAATTAATAAACTTTTAAAAAGAGAGTACAAAAAGTGTGTCTGTATATCAGCACTGCCCTAAGGCAGAGTCTAAGAGGTATGTGAGTGTGTGTGTGTGTGTTTGCGTGTGGCTGTGATGAAAGAGGCCCACTTGTGAGTTCCTCTGAAGACCCACGACCCTATTTCCAAACAATGCATGGAGCTGAAACAGACTCTTTTTCCTTCTGCCTGCTCTTTGCCTTGCATCCACTCCCATCCTTCTCCCTCAAATCACCTGTTGGTCCCTGATGCCTGGCTACCTGGCCAGGGTACCTTTTCTTTCCTGTCCCCGTATGGGTGTAATCTCCTCATTTGTACGCCCAGCAGTCCTTGGTGTGGGGGGCCGTCACCGAGTCACTCCCAACTGTAGTGCAGTGAGACTCCTTCATATCCTAAATGGCAATTATTTCCCTGCTATGGAATTATTTGATTGATTGTCTTAATCTTTTATTTTCTTTCCAAAGACACAATCTGAAATTCATATGTTAGTTTTTCCTGTGAGAAAAGCAACCAAGGATATCAAACTGCTCAGGCAGTGAAACAGTAACAATGGAATCAAGCTCAGAGAACCAAGTTTCACTAAAACCAGGACCACTGATTAGCTGTATAACCTTGGAAAAGTTGTTTTCTTATGTTTAAAACAATAGCCGGACCAGTACAAGGTGCTCGCTAAAGTATCCTCCAACTCGGATTCTTGTCAAGGGAGAAATATTTAGCCTTAGGAGGAAGAGACAAAGTAGTGTTGATACTGAGCAGAAACAGTAGTAATTGCCTGCTCATCTCTCTGTTTATCCCCCTCTCTGTTTCTCTCTCTCTCTCTCACATACACACACAAACACACACACTCCATGGGAATATTTCAGCTAAAGGAAATCAGCTTAACAGAAACTCAGCAGTGGGTGTAAGGTTAGCCTTCTCCATAAATGTTTTGATAATTGTGCAGTTGTAATTAAGTTCTGCTTGAGAAAATTGGTTCTCACGGTGCAGCTTGAGAACCTCCTTCACTGCTTATTCAACTCCAAAGCTCAGTGGATCTTTGCTTCCTACTAGTCACCAGTTTAGCTTGTTGTCCTAAGGTCCAGAGAGCACTGTGATACCACCGAGACACGGTATCATTTGCCTGACTTCTGACCAATATGTGGTGGAAGCTAATAATCTGTATGTTTTTGAAACAAACAAACAAACCAAAATCTGTTTGTATTTAGATTTGGTAGACTATCTTTCCATCCAAAAGGAGAGCTGATTACACTGTTTTTCTTTAAGGGGGTAAGTTGGTTCTGAGTCTGGTATTGTGTGTGTGTGGCTATGTGTGTTTACCTGTCTCAAAGTAACAATTCCAGTTTGGCAACCCCCTAATTGCAGGGATTGCTAAAAAGATTATTATATGTGTTATTGCAGAGAACTCAGCACCCTATAAAGTCATGTGGCAGGAACTAGGGTATTTCTCAATTTACCACATAACATTGCAATATACCAACTCCTCTTTGTAAACAGCAGGCCAGGAGTACCTGGAGGGTGGGCTTGCAGGGTCTTCTGAAAACTTTTGTTGTTGTTGAGGGAGGGTGGAGAAATCACAGTCATTTTGTTAATTCTTTTGTTGTTCTTTGGCTTTTCTCCTTCTTTTATATCTTTTTTCTAATTAGAAAAGAAATACATATTGGATGCAGAAAATTTGTAAAATGCACAGAAATATAAAAAAGCAATAAAATTAACTGAGATCCCATCTCCTAGTTACAACCATCAACCTTTAGAAATACTCCTTACTCTCTTTACTCATGCATAAAAAATATTTATGCTCTGTTTTTAACACAATATTATAAGACAGGCATTTTTCTTATTTAAAAAGTTGTTTATAACTATGATTTCAAGTGGCTACCTAGTGTTTTATTTATAAATTTCCCTAAACAGACTTCTATCATTAGATGTTAAAATTAGGTCAATGTCAGTTTTTCACCTGAATATAAAGTTTTACATCGTTCATCTTGATGTCAAAATATTTGTGCATATTTTGGGTAACTGCTTTAGCATAGGTTACTAAGAATGGAATTTCAAGGTCAGAGTGTAGAACATTTTAAAGCCTCTTTAAACACATTGTGAAATTGCTGTCCTGAAAAGTTGTGTTAATTTTTATTCCTGCCACCAACAATATACAAAAGGACCCATTTCACTACACTTCCATCAGTCGAGACAGTCACATTATAACACATCTTTGCTCAACTTGTCGGTGGGCAAACTATCTTGTATTTACAGTTTTATTTCTTGGTTATTTGATTTTAGTGAAGTTAATCATTTAACCAAATGTCTATCATCCAATTGCATGTGCATTGTCTATTCATATTGTTTGTCCATTGTCTATTGAGAATTTAGAGAGGTTTTTTGAACTCATTTGTATGAGCTCATTTAACTCTTGGGCCATAATATTTGTTTTAGTAAATATTTCTCTCAAGTGATTGCTTGTATTGCTTCTGTATCTTTTTGATGTATAAAAGTTTAAATATTTGATACAGCTCAAATTTTAATCTCTTATTTTCTTTTATTTTTTAAACTTAGAAAGTTATCTCCAGTCCAGAGATTAATAAAGTTTTCCTTCTCTTTTCTTTCATTGTATATCCATAAACTATTTTAAATGCAAAGCACATACCCCCAAAATCTGAGGATATACCCATCAGTTCAAAGAAAGCAAAAGTAATGATTCATTAAGAAGGCAAAGCTGGTATCTGTTAGGAACGACTTGGACTGCAAACTTTGATGAGTATTTGAAAGAAACACGTGACTGTTAGTGAGCTGCTGATCATGAAGTGTGGAGGTGACTGGGAGGGGATGGTTAGAGAGTCTGGAGAGATGGATTTTCATGCTGGTTTTGAGGCCTCTTCATGTTTTCCACTCTTTTCTTAGAATTTCTGAGTTTCTACAATAAATTTGTAGTAGCCATGGATTCAAGGAATGATGACTTAAGACCTTTTCCTAAGATTGACAGATAGCTATGGGTTGCAGAACACACAGTTCCTCATTTTCAAAAGACACAGAGAAATAGAAAAGTTAGGGAACTGGGGCAAAACTAACTGGGAGTCTCTCGGTGTTACCCCATAATAAACAGAAACAGTAGAGAAATGTAAGAGTTGAGTGTCAGGGCACAGGTGAGCTACATGGAGATGTGGAGCCTAAGTGAGAGGTAATGGTTCCTCTTTTGAAATGAAATAAGGAGAATCCGAATTAGATGAAGCATTCATACAATTTGAAATTCAGTGTAAGAAGGGCAGATATTTGTAGTTTCATATGTTTTATTTATACTTTAACTCTACTTATTTTTATTTCATCATTGTGGATTATTTAAATATTTGTATTGGTTATCAGGGAGAAGGCAATGGCAGCCCACTCCAGTACTCTTGCTTGGAAAATCCCATGGATGGAGGAGCCTGGTAGGCTGAAATCCATGGGGTCGCTAAGAGTCGGACACGACTGAGCGACTTCACTTTCACTTTTCACTTTCGTGCATTGGAGAAGGAAATGGCAACCCACTCCAGTGTTCTTGCCTGGAGAATCCCAGGGATGGTAGAGCCTGGTGGGCTGCCGTCTATGGGGTCACACATAGTCGGACACGACTGAAGTGAGTTAGCATAGTATAGCATAGCATTGGTTATTAATTCTGCTAACATATTTAATTTTTAGTTGAAATTATAATGTAAGTCTACATGATTATTTCTACTTGGACAAAACCTCAGTGGCTGGTCTAGCATCTACTAAGGAGAATTTATCTTTTAACTTACCTGAACTATAAACACAGTGACTAAGAGGAACTGCTTGGTTTGTAAAGCACTGGCTTGGTAAACCCAGCCGTATAAAGTGACCACAGATTACACATAATGACATTTGTGCCCTGTTTGAGGACATTTGCCAAGAGTCCTTCCGTAACCTGGGATCTAGTTCTGCATTTTCAGGGGCCCTTGGGCAAAACATCTGGCTCAAGACATGCTAATTTCTTCAACTGTTACATGGGGGCTTTGACTAAATCTCTAAGGTTGCTTCCAGCTCTAAAAGTTGGACTTTTTTTTTTAAAATCCTGCAACTAGGAGAAACCTAACAAGGAAGTTTTTTGCTATTTTTCTTTAGCCATATGAAAAATACATTTCAGGACAGTCACAGGAAGCAGGCTGGAGCTTTATAATTGATTAGGAGTACTAGAAAGGCAAATAATATAATTCCTTTAAGTTACTCTGGTTGCCTAGGCTCTAACTTTTCTTGAGTAATTTTTTGTTGTTGTTAAATCTTTTGTTTTCTGTTTTCTTTATGTTGGTATGTAAGAAATAGCTACCATATTCAATTAAGTTCAAAGATTTTAGTAAAGAATTAGAACAGAGCAAAGAATAAAACCATGTATGTTTCAATGTATTAGAACACCTTCCTATAGTAAAAATCCTGATTGGTCAAATAACTCAGCCATGGCTGAGGCACTACTGCCACCTGCTGGCACATTGCCTAATTACAGGAAAAATATCAAAACAGCTTGTGAGACTAAAATGACAACAGATATTATAGGTCTTGTTTGTTTGTTTGTTTATGGCCGCACCTCGTGGCATGTGGGATCTTGGTTCCCCAACCAGGAATTTAACTCAGACCCTCTTCAGTGTAAGCACAGAGTCTTAAGCACTGGACCACTAGGAAATTCCCAAATGTTATAGTTTCAAACAAGCCTCTGAAATGTATATTTAACAAGGCAATCACTATGTAGATAAAAGTATTACAATCTAGTAGTGCCCAGGCTGGTGCCACTGAACCTATAGTCAGACAACATTGCTTATTTTTGCTTCCATGCTCTTGGGAAGAAAAAATCCACTTTCCCCCCCCCCGCCACTTGCATTTATTTAAAAATTTTAATTAAGCAAGTCATGGATGCCTTTCTGGAAAAGTTAGAAAACTGAAAGAAGCAAGAAGTTTATAAAAGCCATTTACAATGGTATCACCCAAGAGTAAACACTCGTTAACTTTTGGGCATATTTCCAATATCATATCATAAGTTTTTCTGCATCATTTTAATGATGGGATAAGGGAGTTAGTACACAGGCAACAATATTAATAATAACAACTACCACTGACAGTGTACTTACTATATGCCAGGCACCGTTCCGAGTGCTTTACATAAACTTGATCTTCATGGCTAGCCTGTGAAGAAAGTAATATTATCTTCATGTTACACACAGGAAATTGAAGCATGTAGAAAAGAAGTAGCTGACTAGATGTCGCACATATAATAATTGGTAGGGCTGGGATTCAAACTTAGTCTGCTTGGGTTTAGGATCTATTCCTACTGCCTCTCTGCATTATGTTATTTTGGTATAATTTAGCCACTAAATTACCCTCGTTGGACATTGAGGTAGTTTCTGAAGTTATTGTCCTTATAAACAGTGATATGGTAGTCATCGTTTTTGTTAATTTTTGCAAACACACTTCATTATACTTTTTGGCTAAATTCCAAGAGGTAAAATGAAAGTCAGATTAACTCCACATTTTTTAAGGTTCATTGTCTAATTGCCTTGTGTCAGACAGTAAGAATGTGCTCAAAGAAAGAAGGGTGTGGTGAGGGAAATCTAAAGGGAGTCAGTGGTATTGGATTGGAATTGAAGGCATGGGTATGAACTTACAGTATTTAGAAACATATTTAGATAGCTAAGTATAGAAATAGATTGAGATATGTGTGTATTGAGAATGAATATACATTCATACATGATATGTTTAACAGCTCTGTCTGCTGAGAGGGCCCCAAAACAATGACACCCAGTAGCAGTGAGCACACCTAACATTCATGTCTTGGTTTTTAAGTGCCATCCTTCATTAAAAGGAGCCACATCTTCCTTGGAGAAATGGCTGATTCCAAGGCTGGGGCTGGGAAAGTGCAAGATGAAGGTGCAACATTCTGGTGTCAGAAAGTAAGGCAGTGACCAAAGAAAGAGGGACTATATCAGAAGAACGTAGGATTCAGGTAAAAGGGACTCCCACTGACCAAATCTGGGACAATTTAAGCATCAAAATAAATAATGATAGTAAAGACTTCATGAGTTTAAACCAGTATATAAGTGTATGAAACAAAGAACAAATGATGAATAAGCAGGAAAGGGAAAATTTTCCTTCATAGTAATATTCTAACTAATTAATGTTAGTTAATTAGCTACTTAGGGTTTCCCAAGTAGCTCAGATAGTAAAG
This sequence comes from Bos mutus, assembly GCF_027580195.1. NCBI lineage: Eukaryota > Metazoa > Chordata > Mammalia > Artiodactyla > Bovidae > Bos > Bos mutus. The sequence goes on along the minus strand of NC_091620.1, from coordinate 19,721,718 downwards.
AATCTGCCTGCAATGCAGGAGACCCAGGTTTGATCCCTGGGTTGGGAAGATCCTTTGGAGAAGGGCATGGCAACTCACTCCGGTATTCTTGCCTGGAGAATCCCAGACAGAGAAGCCTAGCAGGCTACAGTCCATGGGGTCGCAAAGAGTTGGGCACGACTGAGTGACTAACACACAACAACTAATTAATGTAGAAGGAATGACGGAATTAGAAAGTCACTATTACAAAGGAAAAACGAGTAAATTAACAATGGAGAAACCTGGCAGACGTCACCTTCACCAAGTGTTCGAAGCTTAACATCACCTGTGATGGTTCATTATGTGCCTCCTGATACGGGGACGAACACATCACACCTGTGATATTGCCATCCCAAATGATAACCTGAATCGTGAGGAAACATCAGACAATTCCAAACTGAGGCACATTCTTCAAAATACCTGGACTTTATTCATCAGAAACATCAGGATCATGAAACACAGAGAAAGAACTTCCCTGGTGGTACAGTGGATGGGAATCCATCTGCCAATGCAGGGGATGCGGGTTCGATCCCTGGTCCAGGAGTAACCCACATGCCTTGGAGCAACTGAGCCCAAGGGCCGCAACTACTGAACCTGTGCCTAGAGCCTGTGGGCTGCGACTACTAAGCAGCTATGCTGCAACTACTGAGGCCCACATGCCTAGAGCCTGTATTCTGCAACAAGAGAAGCTGCTGCAAGGAGAAACCCAAGCACCGCAACCAAGAACAGCCCCACTCGCGCAACTAGAGAAAAGCCCATGCACACGGCAAGGAAGACCAGCATCATCAAAAGTTTTTTAAAAAATCAAAACAACAGAAAGATTGAGGCGCTGTTTCTGATAAAAGAAGACTAAAGAAACATGACAGCTGAATGCAATCCATTATCTGAGATTTTCTTTTCTTACAAAAGTCATTATTGGGATAATAGTTGAAATATGATTTATAGATTAGCTAATAGCTTTTTATCAAAGTTAATTTCTTGATTTTCCTGATTTTGGTAATTGTACAGTGATTATGTAATAGAGTGCTTTGCTTTAGTAAATAGCTGTATTTAGAGGTACAGGGGAATCATGTCTGCAACTTTCTCTCAGTTTTAAAAATTCACATATACACACAGAAAGAGGAGAGAGAGGAAGAAAGAGAGGAAGTGGGGGAAGGGAGAGGGAGAGAGAAAACAAATGTGACATTTGGGGAATCTGTGTGGACGTTATAAAGTAATTCTTTGCACTATTTTTGCAATGTAGTGTAAAACTGAAATTTTGCCAAAATCAAAAGTTAAAAAAAAAATACAAATGTATGTGTTTTCCTGGTGTGTCTGTGGTAAAGAATCTGCCTTCTAATGCAGGAAACACAGGTTCGATCCCTGGATCAGGAAGATCCCCTGGAGGAGGGCATGGCAACCCACTCCGGTATTCTTGCCTGGAGAATCCCATGGACAGAGCAGCCTGGTCCATGGGGTCACAAAGAGTCGGACACAAGTTAGTGACCAAACAACAACAGTAAGAAATGTATATGCTATAAAAGGGAAAGTGATTTCTTACTCTTTTTTTTGATCCTTTTCCTCAGATATAATCACAGTAAGCAGTTTGGTGGGTAGGCTTACAAACATCTGCTATGCATATATAAATAGATGTGTCTGTGTCTGTGTATGTGTTCTTACACATTATTTTTAAGTAGGTTCATAGTATAAAAGAATATTCTGCTACTTGAGTTTTTAAAGTGTATCATTGACATTTTCCCATGTCAGAAAATATACATATATCTCTTTTTAAGAACTTGTTTAATATCCAAAGTATGGATGTGTAGTACAGCTTAGTTAATAACTTTGCTATTGATGAACAAGTACTTTTCTACAAAAACCAGAGTGAACATTTTTGTGCATTTGTATCTTTATTCCTATGCTACAGTCACATGGAAATCCCGAGTCAAAGGATATTCATATTTAACCTCTTGATAAATATTGCAAAGGCCTCTTTAGAAAGCAAAAGCTTCCCCACACAATATCTCTTGATTACCACTGTCGGGGCTATACATTCAGAATATATGTGAACAACGACTGAGACCAATTTTGGGGCCATTTGGGTGAGTCTTATGGACCACGTTCTGCTAATGGCTTTGCATCCATGACCAGCACGAGCAGTGTAAATGCCTCTTATACTCTTGTATATTACCTGTAAACATCTCTGGCTTTGGGTTACCTCATGCAGGCTGGTACATGACTGTAAACAGTTTCTCAAGAGTTCATTGTTAACCTGAGAGGTTGTGCCAACTCTGTAAGTGCCCCATAATTACCTGTGTGTTTTCTAGTGTGTTTGTCTTAAGAACACAGCTATTAATTATTGTGGGTTGGATCACTACTTATCTTCTACTTTACTTTCCTCTCTTTACTGTTGTGTGTTATTATTATTATTATTTTTTGCCTTTCACTCACAACCAGTTTAGTAATATCAGTTAGATACCTGTAAGGAAATATTGGCATCAAGACAGGCTTAATATAAATAAATAGATACAATAATTCCTTTTATTATACCGTCTACCACTACTGCCCCCAAATATTTGCTCTGTAAGTTGGCTTTTCATCAGCAATGGATATGTTATGTTGTGGGAAAGGTCTGTATTCAAGGGAGAAGCGGCAGAAATAGTTATCCCAGTGAAACATAGGCTCAGAGATCGTTTGTAAGCTAATGGAAATGTTTTTGAATCATGACTGTAAATTGGCGAATTTAATGATGTAAAAAGGGTTTTTAAAGGACTGAGGGTTACCATATGAAAATCTTCAGGCAGCACAAGATTTACTATGACGTGACTGGAGAACAATGAGAGGAAAAATCATGAAAAGCAGTTTTCATGGAACATTTATTGAGTTTCTGTTCCAAGTCCTAGGCTGGGTGCTGGGGAACATAGATGACTAAGGCGCACCCTTTACCCCTGGGTAACTTACCTTCTTGTGGGGGACATAGACACGGGTGCACATAATTATAATGTGGTATGAAGAGGTATGTACTGGATGTAGCTGTCAAGTATCAGGGAGCACAGAAGAGAGAATAATTAGTTTTGGCTCAGGGTACAGCGTAAGGGAGGGATTCCTCAGTGGCTTCCCAGTGGTGAAGAATCCACCTGCCAATGCAGGAGACATAAGAGACACGGGTTTGATCCCTGGGTCAGGAAGATCCCCTGGAGGAGGGCAACCCACTCCAGCATTCTTGCCTGGAGAATCCCATGGATAGAGGAGCCTGGCAGGCTACAGTTCACAGGGTCACAAAGAGTCAGACACGACTGAATGACTAATACTCTGACTTTTTTAGTTGCTTGACAATGTCGTGTTCATTTCTGCTGTACAGCAAAGTGAATCAGCTATAGGTATACATAGATGCCCTCTTTTTTGGATTTCCTTACTATTTAGGTCACCACAGAGCACTGTGTAGAGTTTCCTGTGCTATACAAGTATATAGAGTTGTTTAGTTGCTCAGTTGTGTCCAGCTCTTTGCGACCCTACATGGACTGTAGCCCACCTGACTCCTAAGTGCATGGGATTTCCTAGGCGAGAATACAGGAGTGGGTTGCCATTTTCTTCTCCAGAGGATCTTCCCGACCCAGGGACTGAACCCACATCTCCTGCTTGGCAGGTGGATTCTTTACCACTGAGCCACTGGATGCATGTGCTGTATGACAGAATCTCATTAATTATCGCTTTTATTCATAGTTTGAGTACTGTATATATGTCAATCCCAACCTCCCGATTCACCCCACATCCCCCTTACCCCTCGGTATCCAAACGTTTGTTCTCCATGTCTGTGTCTCTATTTCTGCCTTTGTAAATAAGATCATCTATACCAATTTTTTTTCCAGATTCCACATATACAATATTTGTTTTCTCTCTCTGACTTACTTCCATCTGAGTTATTTGATGATGTTTTCTCGTGCTTCAGTGAGAAAGCAGATGCATCAGTTGGGATGCTCTGTTTTGAATTTGTGACAATGGTTCCTAAAGAGCCACTGCGTTTTGGTTTTTTTGATCATAGAAGTGATGCTTGTGTTTTGCAGAACATTTGCTAATAAGCCATGATTTGGAGTGGCCTTAGTCGAGTAGATGATCTGGACTATTTTTCTTTTATTCCTGTTTTCCATACCTCACCCTGTGGCCACACCCCCCCCGCCCCCCCACCCCGGGGAGCTGGCTCTGGTGAGTGGTTTGGCAGTGTGGTAAACAGAATCCTGGGCGGGGGGGGCCCACCTGTTGTGCTAAAGACAGACTGTGATCGCCAAATAAGATCACTGAGCTGTTCTTCACTTTCATCTTCCCTGCTATTAATGCTGGTTGTGAAATGCAGTAGGGAGGCTTCATAAGACTAATGAAGGAGGAGGAAAGATCAAGTGATTATTTTTCACAAGAAGATCATCCTCATCACAATTTCTGTGATGAACTGCACAACCTACCCGGATGGTTCGGAGCAGACTCTAAGGCTGGAATTTAGTGCCCAGGGATTGGACTATCCTTACTCCCTCAGCCTCTCCCTGAACATCCCCACAGAGACCACTGCAGGTACGAGATCATACGAGATCGTACTAGAATGATAAGCAATGATTAACACCACGGTCTCACCAAGAATAAAATCACAGATGGACATGTGAGCTTGTTAGAGGGAATTATAAAATCAGAGGCTGAAGGAGATTGGTGATGAGGACCCCACAATCCAAAGTTGATAACATTTCCAAGCACACGATCATCTGTCTGGAGGGCAGCATCTAGCGGGCTCACTAAGTAAACCTCTTGGAACCAGGGTTTATCTCTTTCAATTTTGGTTCCACCGGATTCCTGAAACATCAGTTCTCATTCTTTCAAGCACATGCTGATCACCTGGAAGCACTTGCTGGGAATGCCTGTACCTGGGCCGCCTTGTAGTCAGCTGACTCAGAGAAGCTCCAGGAGGCCAAACCCAGCCGCTTCCCGGAGTCATGCTGACTGACAAGTGCAGGTCCCATGCGACTGGGGAAGAAAGTCCTGTTTCTCTTCCCGCTGGTTTCCCACCAAGCCCTCAGAGTAAAGGCTAAATGAAGAGGTCCCAAGAAAGGAAAAACAGAATAGACGACCCCCAATTTTATAGCCTAGATGTATTTCTCGAAGGTTGCATAAAACTCTAATTTGTATGAGCTTTATCTTTACTTTCTGTTTATTTCAACCCCAACATGTTATATCCACTTTTTGATTTTCACGTGGTCGTGGCTTTGCCACTCACCTTTCTTTATCAGCTCCACCCAGCCTCTCCACTGTGAATTTAACTTCTTGTGAACAGAGTAAGCAGGGCAAGTGAGAGCCCCGAGTGCCCCCTGCCTTCACAGCCGTAGAGCCCCTCATCTCCCCCAGGGGCACCCCTCTCAGGCGCCAGCGCCTGTCTCTCAGGGGGTCACCTGGCTGCTAGCCTCCTGCCTCGGGGTATAGGATTGTTTGCACCCTGCCCAAGGCCCTAGCTCTCCTCTCGCTCTGCCCTGCTGCCTGTCAAGTTGTGCCTGGAGGTGCAGAGTGACTTCTATCACTTGTCAGACCAGGTGCCCCAGTTGGGCTGGTCACCCATCTGGCTTCATTCCGGGTGAGTACCACACTGACCGAAAGGGCTCAGAAGTCATTTCCCATCCGAGTTCCAAGTTCCTGCTCTGCAACCAGTGCCTCCTGCCTCTATTTGCTATCAGAGTAGGTGAAATGCTTCCCAGGGCTTCCCAAGTGGTGCTCGTGGTGAAGAACCCACCTGCCAATGCTGCTGCTGCTAAGTTGCTTCAGTCGTGTCCGACTCTGTGCAACCCCATAGACGGCAGCCCACCAGGCTCCCCCGTTCCTGGGATTCTCCAGGCAAGAACACTGGAGTGGGGTGCCATTGCCTTCTCCAATGCATGAAAGTGAAAAGCGAAAGTGAAGTCGCTCAGACTCTTAGCAACCCCATGGACTGCAGCCCACCAGGCTCCTCCATCCATGGGATTCTCCAGGCAAGAGTACTGGAGTGGGGTGCCATTGCCTTCTCCGACCTGCCAATGCAGGAGATGTAAAAGATGCGGGTAAGATTCCTGGGTCAGGAAGATCCCCTGGAGGAGGGAATGGCAACCCACTCCAGTATTCTTGCCTGGAGAATCCCACGGATGGAGGAGCCTGGTGGGCTACAGTCATGGGGGTCTCAAAGACTCAGACATGGTGGAAGAGACTTAGCATGCAGGTAAAGCGCATACTCACAGCAAAAGAATAAAACCAGAAAACTTTTGTTCCCTAACAGTGGCCCCTCCTGAAATGCATGGTCCCTGCTTCCGCCCACCTCTGCCTTCTAACCACACAAATATGTCTGTCTTGTCCATGCAAAGCCTACTGGATCCTATTCCATTCTTTCCCTGGCTGTCACAAAATCCCAGGAAACACAGAAAGAAGCAGGTGTCTTACTGCTTCGAGCAGAATCAAGTGTGATAGAAAGAGCAGAAACCATCAAGCCTGCTCGTCTTTTCCTTGGTAGAATACGCTTTCCTGTCTCTCAGTTGCTGACGGCAGGCGTGGTTAGACCTGCCCACAGGGCTTACTTAGGTGCTCCGGCTGCGCTGGGGGCTTGCAGACGGCGCCCTTCACCAGCGCCGCTCCTTCAACACCAAGGAGGCTGACTCAAACCCAGGCCAGGGACAGGCAGTGACTGATCCTGCAGTCACTCCTAACCTGTGTTGTCACAGGGACTTCGCTGCTTCAGTGAGATCCTGAGACATATTTTAAGACTGAAAAGCCTAAAGGAAAGCCAGGCAGGTGACGAGAAACCAGAGAAGCAGGCAGGGCAACAGCCCAGTGGTAAACGGACGCTGCCTCTGGCTTCTCTGTTCTGCAGGGGCAGCCCAGGTAAACCCAGTGTTCCCACGACTTTTAATTTCTTTTAAAGAGAAGCTGGTATCTGGGTTTTATGTGCAGTCTCTTAATTACAAAACATTGATATCTAACTCACAGTTTAAAAAATATCACGGGGGCCAGACAAATCATATTCATGGGCCAAATATGGGCTGTAAGCTACCAGCCTCTGACCTCTGGGCTAGATTCTTTCCTCCTGATCCAGCTTTGCCTGGTCGCCTTTTGCTTCTTTCTTAGCCCCTCTGGTCCTCAGGCTTCCACATCCTGAGCCTGGTTTTACCTTGGCACTCCACTCTCTCTACTTACTCCAGGCTCACTCGTATTTCCTAGCTGCCTAACCCGTGTCCTCCAGCTCTGCCTTCTGGGGGAACATGTAAGGGGCCATGTGTGTCGATCTCATGTTGTCATAGCCCTGCACCCCCAAGCCCATCTGTACCTTGCCAGGGCACCTGACGGAACCCCCAGTTCTACATTATGGGGCAGAATTTCACAGTGTGGTATGGCCCTCTCAGTGAATCCCATCAAAAGGACCCAGTGTCGGTGTGTCTTATTATTGATGTTAACCTGGATCTCCTGCTTAAGATGGTGTCTGTTAGGTTTCTTTACCTTAAAGCTACTACTTTTCTCTTTGTAAATAACAGTTACTTAGGGGAGATGCTTTGAAAGCATACAAATATCTACATACTTTTGCCCACTAATTTTAGCATCCCATCAGTGCATCTTGCCTGCAGCAATGATTATGTGGTGTTCTGATGGCGATGTTCTCTCTTCCTCATTCTTTACATTTTTAAGTTGCTATTCTTCAGTGCAAAGAAATAGAGGTAAACAATAGAATGGGAAAGACTAGAGATCTCTTCAAGAAAATTAGAGATACCAAGGGAACATTTCATGCAAAGATGGGAACAGTAAAGGACACAAACGATATGGACCTAACAGAAGCAGAAGATGTTAAGAAGAGGTGGCAAAAATACACAGAAGAACTGTACAAAAAAAGATCCTCACGGCCCTGATAACCATGATGATGTGATCACTCACACGGAGCCAGACATCCTGGAATGCGATGTCAAGTGGGCCTTAGGAAGCATCACTACGAACAAAGCTAGTTGAGATGATGGAATTCCCGTTGAGCTATTTAAAATCCTAAAATATGATGCTGTGAAAGTGCTGCACTCAATATGTCAGCAAATCTGGAAAACTCAGCAGTAGCCACAGGACTGGAAAAGGTTAGTTTTCATTCCAATCCCAAAGAAGGACAATGCCAAAAAATGCTCAAACTACTGCACAAATGCACTCATCTCACACACTAGTAAAGTGATGCTCAAAATTCTCCAAGCCAGGCTTCAACAATATGTGAACCGTAAACTTCCAGATGTTCAAGGTGGATTTAGAAAAGGCAGAGGAACCAGAGATCAAATTGCCAACATTCATTGGATCATTGAAAAAGCAAGAGAGTTCCAGAAAAACATCTATTTCTGCTTTATTGACTATGCCAAAGCCTTTGACTGTGTGGATCACAATAAACTGTGGAAAATTCTGAAAGAGATGGGAATACCAGACCACCTGACCTGCCTCTTGAGAAATCTGTATGCAGGTCAGGAAGCAACAGTTAGAACTGGACATGGAACAACAGACTGGTTCCAAACAGGAAAAGGAGTATGTCAAGGCTGTATATTGTCACCCTGTTTATTTAACTTCTAGGCAGAGTACATCATGAGAAATGCTGGGCTAGAAGAAGCACAAGCTGGAATCAAGATTGCCGGGAGAAATATCAATAACCTCAGATATGCAGATGACACCACCCTTATGGCAGAAAGTGAAGAGGAACTCAAAAGCCTCTTGATGAAAGTGAAAGAGAAGAGTGAAAAAGTTGGCTTAAAGCTCCATATTCAGAAAACGAAGATGATGGCATCCGGTCCCATCACTTCATGGGAAATAGATGGGGAAACAATAGAAACAGTGAGAGACTTTATTTTTTTGAACTCCAAAATCACTGCAGATGGTGACTGCAGCCATGAAATTAAAAGACACTTGCTTATTGGAAGAAAAGCTATGACCAACCTAGATAGTGTGTTAAAAAGCAGAGACATTACTTTGCCGACAAAGGTCCATCTAGTCAAAGCTGTGGTTTTTCTAGTAGTCATGTATGGATGTGAGAGTTGGACTATAAAGAAAGGTGAGCACCGAAGAATTGATGCTTTTGAATTGTGGTGTTGGAGAAGACTCTTGAGAGTCCCTTGAACTACAAGGAGATCCAACCAGTCCATCCTAAAGGAAATCAGTCCTGAATATTCATTGGAAGGACTGATGCTGAAGCTCCAATACTTTGGCCACTTGATGCAAAGACCTGACTCATTGGAAAAGACCCTGATGCTGGGAAAGATTGAAGGCGGGAGAAGGGGATGACAGAGGATGAGATAGTTGGATGGCATCACCAACTCAATGGACATGAGTTTGAATAAGCTCCGGGAGTTGGTGATGGACAGGGAGGCCTGGTGTGCTGCAGTCCATGGGGTTGCATAGTCTGACACAACTGAGCAACTGAACTGAACTGATTCTTCTGTAAGTAATAACAGTTGTTACTTCTCCCCAATTTATTTGTATTAATATGAACTCAAGGATATTTATTTTGATCTTTGGGTTTTAAATCAGCACTATTCTTATTTGTTCTGATGCTCAAATTGTTCCAGCTTTGGCCACTGAGAACTCTTTTAGGTTAAATTCCATGCCTTTTGAGCAAGTTCCCTCTTTTTTGAAAGGGCATTATTTTACTTTCTTGCGTTTTACCAACTGCAGCCTTGGAATCCACTTTCTCCAAGGAGCTGGGATTTCTTGTGTTATAGAATGGTATTTAAAAATAAAAATCTAGATGCTAAGTTGTATTTTTAGGTCAAAGGATATGGGTGTCATTAATGGCTCAGTATACTTGTTAATAGATTCTATTTCAATAAGGTTAAACTAAATATACTACCATCTGCTTCATGGGAAATAGATGGGGAAACAGTGGAAACAGTGTCAGACTTTATTTTTTTGGGGCTCCTAAATCACTGCAGATGGTGACTGCAGCCATGAAATTAAAAGACACTTACTCCTTGGAAGGAAAGTTATGACCAACCTAGATAGCATATTGAAAAGCAGAGACATTACTTTGCCAAAAAAGGTCCGTCTAGTCAAGGCTATGGTTTTTCCAGTGGTCATGTATGGATGTGAGAGTTGGACTATAAAGAAAGCTGAGCGCTAGAGAATTGATGCTTTTGAACTGTGGTGTTGGAGAAGAATCTTGAGAGTCCCTTGGACTGCAAGGAGATCCAACCAGTCCATTCTAAAGGAGATCAGCCCTGGGATTTCCTTGGAAGGAATGATGCTAAAGCTGAAACTCCAGTACTTTGGCCACCTCATGCAAAGAGTTGACTCATTTGAAAAGATTCTGATGCTGGGAGGGATTGGGGGCAGGAGGAGAAGGGGACAGACAGAGGATGAGATGGCTGGCTGGCATCACCAACTCAATGGATGTGAGTTTGAGTGAACTCCGGGAGTTGGTGATAGACAGGGAGGCCTGGCGTGTTGCGATTCATGGGGTCGCAAAGAGTCGGACACGACTGAGTGACTGAACTGAACTGAACTGAAATATACTACCAACAGCAATCTTCCAGTTTTACTAAATCTTGTCGTCAATCCAAATGAATTATCATTCATTTATTTTTCTCTTCCTTCATCCCTCCCTCCCTTTTTTCTTTCCTTCTCTTTTTTTCTAATATCGTGAGAAAAATTACTTTATTAATTTTCCAATTATAAGTAAGTTCGGGTCTTTCATTCATTCAGCCAAAATGTAGAGATTCTGACTACAAACCAGGTACTGTTCTAGGCACTGGGGATATGGTAATGAGTGTGAGTAAAATTCTTGTCCACATAGAGCTGGGTTTTTGCAGGAGGAAGAGACAATACATAAACTATTCACTGTGCCTGGTAGAAAAATGGAGCAGAAAAGGAGGTGAGGTTCATTAGTGAATAAATATTTGTGATTTGCAACTGAGTAGTCAGAGAAACGGAGAAGGCAATGGCACCCCACTCCAGTACTCTTGGCTGGAAAACCCCATGGGCGGAGGAGCCTGGTAGGCTGCAGTCCATGGGGTCGCTAAGAGTCAGAGACGACTGAGCAACTTCACTTTCACTTTTCACTTTCATGCATTGGGAAAGGAAATGGCAACCCACTCCAGTGTTCTTGCCTGGAGAATCCCAGGGACGGGGGAGCCTGGTGGGCCGCCGTCTATGAGGTCGCACAGAGTTGGACACGACTGAAGCGACTTAGCAGCAGCTAAGCAGCAGTCAGAGAAAGCTTTGTGAGGCGACCTTTGAACAAAGACTGAAAAAAGTGAGTGTAAGAGCCAGGTGGGACAGTTGGGGAGAGTGTGTTTGGAGGCAAAGTGTAAAGGCCCTGAGAGCAGAGTGTGTGTCCTCATGTGCTTGTTTACTAATTCTAGTTGCTCTTTTTGTGTCATTTGCCATTTTTCCTTTGTTAGTTGCATGTTTTTCTCATAAATCTGTATACTTAAAAAATATCCAATTTATTTGTCTTGTTTGCCATAAATATTTTTTGGTATCATTTAAAATTTTTCTTTTTTTAAATTTTTTCACTTTATTATTTTTTTTAAATTTAATTTAATTTTTAAACTTTACATAATTGTATTAGTTTTGCCAAATATCAAAATGAATCCACCACAGGTATACATGTGTTCCCCATCCTGAACCCTCCTCCCTCCTCCCTCCCCATACCATCCCTCTGGGTCGTCCCATTGCACTAGCCCCAAGCATCCAGTATTGTGCATCGAACCTAGACATCTGCTGGCCTTTTCACTTGGGTTTTTTTTTATTACCTTGAGGTTACAGAAGTAAACATCTGTCCAAGTTTAGCTAATGATTGTTTTATTCCCTTACACTTTCCATTAAAATTTTTCCCCCTGTATTTAATTACTGACCCATGCAATATTTATTTGGTGTATGGTACGAGGTGTTACGGAGAAGGAAATGGCAACCCACTCCAGTATTCTTGCCTGGAGAATCCTGTGGACGGAGGACCCTGGTGGGCTGCCGTCTGTGGGGTTGCACAGAGTCAGACATGACTGAAGCGACTTAGCATGAAGTGTTAAGTTGTTCTCCTACTCAGTTGCTAACAAATTGTCCCAATACCATTTATTAACAAATTTGTGAAGCATCCTTTATTATATGTTCACTATTATACAAACTATTTCTAGATTATCTTTTTCCCTTCATGATTTATTCTTGTATGAATACCAGTATCTTTAAAAACAATTTAAACTATATATTTCATCTGATATAGGTCTTCACATTATTCTTCATTTTCAGAATTTCTTTTGTGTTCTCTATTTTTCATTCCAAATGAAATTTTAAATCCTTTTATCAAACACCAGAAATGTATATTGAAATTTTGATAGAAATCATAAAATGAATTATATAAATTAAATGTAAACTATTAACATCTTAATAACACATAATCTTCCTATTTAGGTATATGGGATTCTGCTCCATTTATTCAATTTTTCTTTTACAACATCCAGTAGTTTCGTGAACTTTCTCATACTAAGACTTTCTCCTTACCTGGAATGGACACCTTGTTCTACTGCTGTCAAGGTCTAAAGATTTGCTCCTTCTGGGTTAGGAGAAGGCTTCAGGGTGGCTAAGGAATCTCATTTGAGGTAGAGCCACACTAGTTTGCCAGCTGGTGGGCTTTGGCCAAGTGACCTTAATAGTTCTTAAAGTGTGGTACCAGGCTAGCAGCATCAGGAACACTCAGGAAATGTTGCAAATGCAAATTCTTGGGCCCCTGGGAGCCCTACTGAGTAAGACAGTCTGGGGTGGGGCCCAGCTGTGCTTGACAAGCTCTCTCGATGATAATTGCTGAATACTAACGTCTGAGGAATAGTACTTTAATTATATATATATATGTGTGTATATATATATATATATTTAATTTGGCCGCGCCCGGTCTTAATTGTGGTAGAAAGGATCTTCCGTCTTCGCTGGGGCATGCAGGATCTTTAGTTGGGGCACGCAGTCTTAGTTGTGGCATGTGGGATCCAGTTCCCTGACCAGGGATTGAACCCAGGCCCCATGCATTAGGAGCAAGCCCAAGCACAGTGCTTAGTAAATGCTAAAATACTGGACAAAGGGCAGTTATTGTTGTGGTAATCCTCAGACTTAGCAGATCTGTGCTCCGCTGTCATGTCACAAAAGGTACAGGGTCTGGAGTCAGGTGGCTCGGACTGAACCCTCAGTCTAAGACATTTGGAGCTGTGTGATTTTTGCTCCTAAGACCTAAGCCTCAGTTTCTGCAACTGTAAAAGGGGATACTTATGATATAGGAATTAAATAAGATTAGGCTTACAAAGCACAATCCCTGGCATCTGTAAGTGCTCTAAAACATTGACATTACTTGCAATCATGGTTGTCACTGCTTGTAAAGTTCCTGATGATTCAAACCACATTCATCTCTCAAAACGTTTCAAGTTCAGCATACATTTTTTACTGGTTTTCCAGTTATCTCCACATCCAGGGCTTTACTATTCGTTTCCTTGTTTTATCTAAGTCTTCTTGAATGTACTGCTGTTTGTTTTGATTTTATCTTATATGTAATTTTAAATATATATAAAATATATTTTATATAAATATGCATATATTTTAATATATTTTAATATTTTAAATATATATATATAATTTTTTAAAAGAAATGCTTCCTTTTGAACTTATAAATGAGCACTTATGGACCATGAAGTCAGGATTGGCGCGTTGAAAGACATTTCCCTCTGCCTTTTGCTCTTGAAGTTTATTCCTCTCATTCTCTAAACTTTGAGACTTAAAAGGTTTGGGAAAAGTGTGTGAGGAAAGAGGAAAAAGGTGAAGAGGGTGGAATTTTATTTTTTTAAACTTTTAATTTTATATTGGAGTATAGCCGATTAACAATGTTGTGATATTTTCAAGGGGACAGAAGAGACTCGGCCATACAGACACATGTATCCATTTGAGGGTGGAATTTTAAATTCTGACTTTTTTTGTGGGATTAGCTTCATAAATAAAAGCATTATTATGTATGTGTGTGCTTTTTTTTTTAAGTTACTGGAACCCATGATTACAGAAACAGTAAAATGCATCTCACACCTTCTTCCTGAACCTACCATGCTGCTTGTAGAGAACTCATATTTTTAGCACGTATTCATCAACATTGCCTTGGAAAAATCTGCTAGTAAGACAAAAGCAAATCTTAGTCATACAAATAGCTCTCTGTAAAAACATTTGATTAATCTCTTATAGTATACCTAGTCTTTTTCACAAATGTTTTCACTAATCCCATGAAGTACTATCATGATTTTACAGAGGCAGAAAGTCTCGGAGGTTGTAAGGGACTTAATGTCTCCTAGCTGGTGAATAGAACTATGTCACAAACCCGTGAGTTTTGAATAATGGGTTTGAGAAACCCAGTCTCTTTTTACTAAGCCATTCAAGGGTGAAATCCTCCATGCACATCAAACACTAGAGGGAAAACAGTTTTGGTTGTGACCAGAGAAATTAAACCACCTGGCAAAACCCAAAAAAGGGTTTTTTCTAGTTGCAGTTAGTTCTTAACTGCTGGTCGCTGGTGTCCTGAAATGTGTTGATTCCATGGACTTAAGAATTGACCCCTCCCTCTCATCTTTTACTTTCTGTCTGGTCCACCATTCGGTACAGATTGTTTTGAGCTGCACAGTTTCCTTATCGCCTGGTTTTAGGGTGCAGCTCACGTACAGATGCATTTTACCCTGTTTCTCACTCTCAGCATGGAGCAGTGCCACGCTAATCTGCTGAATTGTCTACAGCTTTCCTGTCAAACAGTGCTAAGGCTCTTTGGAGGCTCAGGGACCATCAGCACACCAATATACCGATCCTTGGCTTGTTTTCTGACTCAGGGGAGCTGTTGACATCTAATGCAGTCACTCTCTTTAAAGTATCAAGCTAATGCTCCTCAGTTTCTCAGTCTTTCCCTGAAAAGGTGGCGATGGCGTGATTCAGAACATCCATTTAGCTACAGTGGGTTCGGGCTGCAAGCCTGTTTCTCAGCCCAGCATCCTGGAGCCCATCTACTCAGCAGGCTCCTCTGCACTGGCCAAGAGTAACAGTGTATCTGCACTTTCCTGAGCGAGTCCCCAGGATCTGGTCAATACAACACACGCCTGTTCATTCCCACGATCCTAGTGACTAAGGCTATCCGTCTGTGTCCTCTACAATCAGCATGGGCCAGGTGCTCAGCAAAGTTCTAACTGAACGGATTCTCAGCTTTCTGTTGAAATTCATGTCTATCAGATGGAACTATCCATTTTTAGCTATTTCTTATTTTTATCAACTGTAATATAGGCCCTAGCCATACCGTCTGGATAAGTATCTCTAAAAATACCATTTATCTAAACATATGGAGCAAGATTCCTACTAGTTCAGGAATTATTCACAGGGCAGTTACTGCCAATACTGCCAGTGTTGCAGGGAAAGAAAATTACAGCTAGGGCAGTGGCTGTTGGTGCCTTGCCAGTGGGGAACAGGGGTTAAAGGTGCTTTATTTTCCACAATAATCTGCATATAGTTAGCGCTTCTGTACTGTACACTTAAAAAGTCAGGATGGTAACTTTTATGATTTTGCCACAGTAAAAATATTTTTAAAATTTCCTAGACAGTGCTTGAGATCTTCAGAATACTTGGGGGAAAAAAAAATCAGAGAAGCTCTTGCATCTCAGTGGAAACTCACTGCTGCTGCTGCTGCTAAGTCACTTCAGTCATGTCCGACTGAGTGACCCCATGGACAGCAGCCTACCAGGCTCCCCTGTCCCTGGTTCTCCAGGCAAAAACACTGGAGTGGGTTGTCATTTCCTTCTCCAATGCAGGAAAGTGAAAAGTGAAAGTGAAGTTGCTCAGTCATGTCTGACTCTCAGTGACCCCATGGACCGCAGCCTACCAGGCTCCTCCATCCATGGGATTTTCCAGGCAAGAGTACTGGAGTGGGGTGCCATTGCCTTCTAGAATACAATAAAAAGCTAATCTGGTTAAGTTAAATGTGTACAAGTTAATCTGGCTAAGTCCAAGCTTTTTCAAAGAACCTGCAAAACCCTTCATCATCTGGCTTTTGTCTCATCATACCTAAAGTCATACGAGTCAGTATGTTTTCAGTTCCTCAAACTGGAGCATTTCCTTTTATCTTTGGGCTTTGCCAATGGATGTTTTCTATGCCTCTAATGCTTTTCCACCGTTTTTATTCTGCCCCACCCTAATTTATTCTTCAGAGCTCTTTAGGGAGGCCTTCTTTAAACTACCTAACGAAGTTTTGGCCTCTTGGTATCCCTCTGGATCAATCCATCGATCCATTCACATTCTCACAGAAGTCTGGATTTTTCCTTTGTAGCATATAATACAATTGTATTTGTGTAACTGTGTAATATCAGTCTCTCGCATGGGACTATTTCCTGCAAACCACTGTATTACCAGGGCTCTGGCAGCTTGTATAAAGCAGGTATTCGGTACTCTCCTACCAGGCACAGCCTTTTATCCCACAAACTTACCTTGCAGATATTCTCAAAGGAGTAGGCAGAGAGGAACATAAAGTTTGTGAGCTTGGTGGTGGAGACAGTGGTTGAACAGCCAGAGAGATCAAAGAATTTAGGGGTGGTTTAGGTGGGGAGGCAAGAAGGGAGTAATGAGGACGTTCATTTAATGAGTCTCCCCTCCACTCCCCCAACATCCCATCCCCTCCCAAACCAGTCATTCAACAATAAATAGTCATGCATTCCATTTCTTTGGGGAATAAGGTAAACCTCAGATTACAGAACCAAGGCAGATAATTTTGCAGAATTACAGTGAAACCAGTCACAGTTCAACTGGGTTAGATTTCAACATGGAGATGATGGTGTTCCTCCAAACAGCCTTCAACCTGCGAAGCTGACACTCCTCCAGGATGTGGATGGACCGTAAATACACTTCCTCCTGCTTTCAGCCGCTGAGAGAGAAGTCCTCCCCTGGCGGACTAGCACTATTTCTTTTTCGCTGCTCTTTTCCCTTCTCCTTTCCTTGGCTTCACCTTTCCACGAAGCTTCTTTAGACGCAGCTGCTCATCCTTGAAGTCCTGATGTTCGTCTCTGAAAGGAGAAAAGAAAAAAATAATTAGCCAGTATTTTTACCAGACTGGAGAAGTACACCTGTCTAGAATGTTCCCTCAGGTGGTTCTGGTTATCAAACTCTGACTTCTACAGCTTAGTGAACAGAAAGGACAGGGAGCCCCTGAGGTACAGAGGGGCTGTGTTCCCAGAGTTCATTTCTAAGTCAGTTTGCCCTTACAGAAGCGAGGTCACGAACAGCAGTTACTTGCCAAGCCCATCCGTGTAAACTGATATAACTAGGATTCAATACTAATAATTTCCCCAGGTTTCCCTGTAACACCAAGACTACACAGTGATGGGGGCAGAAAGTGGGTATAAGCTTCAGTAGCTACATGAGACCCTGGGAGGCCCAGGGATCAGCACCTAAGGGGACACGTGTGGAGGAAGCCGCCTGGATGACAGTGGATGAGTCACACAGAAGGCTGCTGGGGAGTCTCCAGCAGAAGGAAGCTGCGTCAGCAGAGAGGAACTCCACAGACAAGCCCTTGAGGAATCAAGGCGGCCAGGGCTGTTTGTACATATTAATAGGGTGTAAGCTGAAGACTGCCTGTATTGTATAAAAATGTCTGCATTTTACAATTAAACATGGTCATTCCTCAGTATCCTTGGGGGACTGGCTCTAAGACGCCCCCCACCAATAGATACTAAAATCCACTGGTGCTCAAGCCCCTTATATAGCATAGCATATAATCTACACATATCCTCCTGTGTACTTTAAATCATCTACTTATAATACTTAATAAAATAAATGTAAATGTTATATATAAAGAGTTGCCAGTGCTTGGCAAATTCAAGGTTTGTTTCTTGGGACTTTCTGGAATTTTTTTTAATATTTTCAATCTGTGGTTGGTTAAATCTACAGATAGCTAACCTGTGGATAAGGAGGGCCTAAAACAGTATCGTGTTTTGATATGTAAGCTCTGGAACCCATGTGACCCTGGGTTCAAGCTACAGCTCCACCACCTAGTAGCTGTGTGACCTTGGGTGAGGATCCTTCCCTCTCTGCACCCTGGTCTCCTCACCTGTTTGAGTGTGGATAGTGGTAAACTAATTACATGTAAGAGAGTGGTTTCCCGGGCCCAATTTTTAACTCCTGATGCTCTTTTTTTTAGGGTTTCCCTGGTAGCTCAGCTGGTAAAGAATCCAATGCAGGAGACCCTGGTTCGATCCCTGGGTCAGGAAGATCCCCTGGAGAAGGGCATGGCAACCCACTCCAGTATTCTTGCCTGGAGAATCCCCATGGACAGAGGAGCCTGGTGGGCTACAGTCCACAGGTCACAGAGTCCGACATGACTGAGGACTAAGCACACACAGCACAGCTGCTTTTAAATTTTTTTATTCTTTAATTTTTGGCTGTGCCGTGTGACTTGTGGGATCTTAGTTCCCCAGTCAGATATTGAACCCGGGCCCTTGGCAGTGAAAGCTCAGAGTCTTAACTGCTGGACCACCAAGGAGTTCCCCCAGGTTGTTTTAAAAAATAGATAGGTTTTATAGGGTTGGATACAGACCTCTCTGGGATTAGCTATGCGCTGTGCTTTGCTCAGTCGCTCAGCTGTGTTCAACACTTTGCGACCTGATGGACGGTAGCCCGCCAGGCTCCTCTGTCCATGGGATTCTCCAGGCAAGAATGCTAGAGTGGGCTGCCATGCCCTCCTCAGGATTAGCTATGATTGCCCCCAAGTAAGTCACTCTCAAAAAAGCAGCCAGAGTCATTCTTCTGAGACATAAGTCAGATCATGTCACTCCTCTCTGTTCACAGCCTGGCAAATCACTCTCTGCTTTCTCAGCCCGCTTCACAACCTGCCTCCTGTCCCATGGTTTTCCCGTCAGCCTGTGACGCTCCTGGAACAGACGAGGCGTATTCCTCAAGGTCTTTGCTCTGCTTTGGCCTCTGCCTTGAAAGCTCTTCCTTGGGTACCCCCGGCTCACTCTCCACCCTCAAGTCTCTGCGGAAACCTCTCTTCTCAGTGACGCACCCTGACTGTTCTGTTTGATACTGTGGTCTGCCCTTGGCCTGCCCACTGAGGGCCCATCAGCACTCTTGATCCTGCTCAGCTGGCTCTACTATTTTTTCCCCCTGCATCACATTCAACTTTGTACCATACCACATAATTTACTTATTTAGTATGTTTTCCCCTCTCTTCTTCCCTCCTGTCAGTCATTTCTGACAACCCCCTCAGGCAGAAATAAAATTCCATAGGCAGGGGTCTTTATGGATGAATCGCCCAAGCACCTGCTTGATGGAATGAGTCACTGTTTTTGAGACCCTGATTCCCTCCCCGTTTTGTAGGTCTTTGTAAGACTTTTTTTTTATTGAAGTCTGTCTGCTTTCATCCTGCCTGACTCCCCAGGAGGCCTTGTGTTAGAGGCACCGTTTACTGTACCTAGTGACTACATACGTGAAAATAATTGTGCTTCTCCATGGATAACTAAAGCTAAGTGTTTTTCCTCTGTCCCCAAAGACAGTTGAGGCTTTATTTTTCAAACAAATGGGGAGCAGCAGCAAAAAAGTAAATTAAAATAATCGAAGGTAATTTTGATATGGGTTATGATTTTCTACTCAGGACACGTGTCTTTCAATATTTTATTTTATTTTAAGAATAAAATTAATTTTTATTTTTTGAGCCAAGACTTTAGTGAGATAATCCCAAAAGCAATTCCAGAAATTCAAAACACATCATGGATTATCATCTCTAGTGATATATTAACGAAGAAAATCTATTTTGTTCATAGAACGTTTCCCTTGTGCCCATCTTAAATGCCTGCATATGGAAGGTACTTAAAAAAGAAAAAAAATCTGTTGGGTAAATGAATGTACCAATCTCTAGTTATTTGGAATGAACTGTTAATCTTATTATATTAGAGCGAACAATCCCAAATTAATTTTTGTAACATCGCCCTAAGACAATTAAAACATGTTAAATTAAAAAAAAAAAGTAGGCATTTGACTTGATACAATTATGTACTATTTAAATTCTTGTATAATGAGCATGTATTCATTTGGTAATTAAGACATTTTTTAAAAGAAAAACGATCACAGGGGTATTTGATCTTTTTTCTTTTTAGAGCAGCATATTATCTTAAGCGCCCACTTCCTACACATGCACGAACATACAAATGCATGGTGGAAAGAGCCCGCTACTCTTACTATTACATATCATTATCCTATTATAATATCGATTACCTATTACCCGTAAAGGTAAACTTCAGCTTTAGTATACCAAAAAGGGTACCAATTAAAAATGCCCAAAGAGGGTGAAAGGAAATAAGAAATCCAACAAAACTGCCATCAGGAAGGAAAGGAGGCTCCCTCTCACCAGTTAGGAAGCAGGTCAGCTGCGCCCTTTTCATCTGACCAGCAGGATCTGCTCAGTGTGTGGACCCGTTTCCCCTGCATCCACTGAGCGCTCTTAGATTAACGACTAACTCAAGGTCTCTCTATAGCTCGGTATCTAGTCACTGTTAGTCACATCTTAGACATAATTAAGGTATGTCTTCTAGTAAGTGCACGTTCCCTTTTTTTTCTTAGTATACTCATTATGGACAATTTTGAAAGCTTTCCCCTCCCACAACTGTACCTTTTGAACTACCTGGGCACTATTATAAGAACCAAAAAACTATGAAAGTAGAAAGACTAATTTTTTCCCTTTCTGATCTATTAAACAAACCTCCTATAGGTTACTCTTTGTGGGTTTTTTTTTTTGTCATTACCTGTAGAGGCCAACAGAACGTAGTATCCCCATGAGTGCAAAATAAGTGTTGTGATTTGGATACCAGTCATAAGTCTCCTTCCTCTTGGCCAAAGGCTGCTCACTGAACAGCTTCACCACTTTCATGGATTTGGAATCAGTAGGCCTGGCAACCTCACTGAATAGCCGGGCACTCAGACGACTCATGCGCAAGGCATATTCTGAAAGTGAAGACATTTCTTGAGCAGCAAGGAACAAGAGGCCCTATAGAAAAATGAGAACACAAATGGTTCATGTTAAGAAATTCCCAGATTATCTAAGGAATGCTTTACAAAGTGAAAACACAGAGAGCCACCCATGACTTAGTTCCTGTTGGCAGGACACGCCTTGGGGTTGAGAAATGTCCACAGTTGGAGGGGATGCACAGTTCCTTTGCATGCTTTCCCCTTGCATCTTTTATGTTGGATGTTCACATGATTACTCCTGTGCTGTAATGCCCTTTTGACAATGAACAGTTTTGTGATTTAATAGGTTATTTACTGATAGTCAGCTTACCTATTTGTAGGCTAGATGAGGACAGGGAAACAAGTCATCCAGCCACAGCATCTGTTATTATACCTTCAGAAAACACCGACTTCAGCACTCTGCAGAATAAACATGCTGACTGCTTGCCATCTAAAGGTTTAATCATGGTGGAGAAATAATTATGCTGTTGTCTTTATTATCAGCCCTTTGAACACTGTTCTCCTCAAGGGCTCCAGATGGCTCTGAGAACGGCTAATGAGTTATGAGGTCATTTAGCCTCTAGGTTGCTGGATTGGATTCTGCCTAGAGACGGAGAGCCAGTTGGGAAAAACAGAGATAGTAGTCTTATAGGAATTAACTCGACGGCTCAAAAGATTCATTTTATTCCTGAATAAAAGGCATTTATGAGTTGTGATGTGACGTGTCTTATCTTCCATCTTATATATTCTGTTTTAATGAAAGCTTGCTAAATTCGTATTAGCTGAAAACAGTAACTTTTTCTTTGGAGGCATAAAATGGTGAAATAGTGTAAGAATGATATCTGCAATATGCAGAAATTACAGGTAATATATATTGAAGATTATATAAGTGATACATTAAAAATCAAGACTGTTCACAAGTACTATACCAGTATTTTATAACTATAAATGGAATATTACCTTTAAAAATTGTGCATCACTATAGAGTATATCTGTAACATATAATATTGTACATCAGCTATAATTCAATTACAAAAGCAGTAGAGAGTTTCTTATATTAGAAAAAAGAATGATGCTAGCAGACTAACTCTCATTCCATTTTAGTTCAAATTTAAGTGTAACTGTCAGCAGAGTATACTAATTTACATAAACTTTTGTAGTGACATGAGAGTTTTGTTGACTAAGACAGTATCCTGGGGGACAGTTCATCTAGGATGAAAAGGAGTTGACCTCTGAATAGAAAAAAAGGCATCAACTTATCTTGAAAAACCAATGGAAGAAATGTATTAAAAAAAAAACTCTCCTAAACAGGAATGCTGCCAAGTAAATGTCAAAATTGCTCTAGCAATTTAAATACCCAGTATTTAAAGAACTTTTCATGTCCATTCCAAGATCCACTGAAAGAGCCTGAAGGATGACCTGAAACCAATTTCAGGTCAATCTCTAACCAGTTACCTTCTGAAAACCAACCAAGCAATCTTGGGCCAACAGTGCCACCTGAAGGCCAGCAATGGGAGAACGGTCAGGTCCACGGTCTCCCAGCCCCTCTCCCCTCCATCTGTGCAAGCCTTACTCCTTTCAGCACTCTGTTGCAGGATTCCCTTCTTTCCCAACTCTTGCTCCACTGTGGATGGGGGTGGGTTGGTGTTGTTAGGGCTAGGTTTATAATTTCATCAATGAGAAAAAGTCACTAACAGTTTAACATATAAAGAGAATATAATAACGTATCAGGTTTTGCACATTACCAGAAGTTGCCTTCAGAAGCTACAAAAAGTTTCTTTGCATGCATTATCTTTTCTCCTCCCTCCACCCTTCAGTTCAGTTCAGTCACTTAGTCATGTCTGACTCTCTGCGACCCCATGAACTGCAGCACGCCAGGCCTCCCTGTCCATCACCAACTCCCGGAGTTCAACCAAAATTGGGTGAACGATTACCTACTGTCTCTAAATATGAGTCTCCCTTTCGGAAAACAAAGCTTGCAGGACTGTGTGAGAAATAAGACAGTGGCACTGAATAAATGGCAAACTTAAAAAAGCAAAAACTTAAACGTGCTTGGTATTCATACATTCTATATACAGACACATTTGTTTGTTCCTTGTCCTCATTTAACCACACACAAAAGGAGATGCATACTCCATGCGGCTGAACCTGTGCCTCCCTGGAATGGTATCCTCACTTACAAACACTGACACCCAGGGAAACACAGGGGAGGGGACCACAGCTTGGCAGTAAGGAGGAAGGGACTCACCAGGACTGTGGTCATTGAAAGCAACACAGGATGCTAAGTCATCTCCATGCCAGCCTTGGAAGGCAGCAAAGTGCTGGGACATGGCTCATGGATAATAAGGTCTCATTAGAATCCAATGGAGGGCTTCCCTAGTAGTCCAATGGTTAAGAATCTGCATGCCAGTGCAGGGGACATGGGCTTGATCCCTGGTCTGGGAAGATTCCATGTGCCACGGGGCAACTAAGCCCATGTGCTGCAATTGGTGATCCCGCTCACTAGAGCCTGCGCTCTGCATCAGGAGAAGCCACCATAATGAGAAGCCTGAGCGCTGCTACTAGAGAAAAGTCCACATGCAGCGATGAAGAACCAGTGCAGCAACACATAAGTAAATAAATAGAAAGATTTGTTAAAAAAACAATAAGAAGAATCCTATGGAAATGGTCATATCACAAACTCAAGTCCTAGAACTTTTCTGATGGAGAAAGAGAATGAGCCTCTTCAAACCTGAAACATTTACTAGAAACAAAGAAGCACTTGCTAAATAGAAACAAACAAAATGGCTGTAACAATTACCAGTTACTGCTCTGTAGCCTCTTACAGAGCACAGACCAATATGCTCCTGATGAAGGATGGCATAGGTGCTAGGTAATCCTTTCTTTCCCATAGATTAGAACAGCTCAAGAGTTATGCTGTCCCTAAATACTGGTCCTGAGACTGGCAAACTGCCACTCATCACTAGCTTTGATTTTTTTTTTTTTTTTTAAGATTGGGAAAGCCTTACCTAGGACTTTTCAGGATCCTCGTATGTCCCTTTATGGAAACTTTCAACTTTATCTTAAAAACAAACAAACAAAAAAGAACATGATTACCGTGTGAAAGACATTAAGGTAAAAGGCAAGTAAATTAGATTTTTATCCACATGAGGCCACTTAAAATATCAAATTTTCTTTAAATGTGAACTAAATAAAAGAGTATCATGAAGAAAAATTACCTGGACTGAAAATGCTAAGTAAAAACGAATTACTGAAATGTGCTGGAGCAAGACAGGAGAAAATGTCCATATTATTGCTTTAGCATATAAAGGTAAGTTTCTGTATCTTTCTGATAGGTCTGATGCAGTAAAAAGGTCAGATTTGTACAGTAACTGACTTTGGATTATGTTTGCCTTTTTTCTTTGAAAAGTGTGGATGATGTTCAAGAGTTCTTAATCTGGGTATACCTCAGTGTGGCCAATCTCGAGGAGCTGTATTTAGAAGCATGAAAGGTGTGTGTGTGTAAATTCTGCTGCGGAGGCAGGCTTCTCAAAAACCACTGGTTAGTGGACAGCACCAGCTTTAGAGTACACAAAGATGGCTGGAATTTTGCCTTTCTCCTTTAATGTTCATATCGTGTTTGTAGTAGTATGTATTCTTTGCTTTCCTTTTCTCATCTACTACAGGACAGTTATACTACCTCACTGTCTTGCCAGGGTGACAGACGAAAGTCATGGCACAATGCCTGCCCTAACAGTCATCAGTCAAGGAAGTCGCACACTGTGCACGCGTGTTTCACACACACACAAAGCCAATCTAGACACAACGCTTTATTATTTTTAAAGCTTGGCGCTAATTATTTTACTGGGTCTCAGAGACATGAACGGCTCTGAATGTAGGTCAAGCTTTACTCATTTCAACAAGAACATCCCCAACCCCCTCCAACTGCCTGGATCACACCTCTCTCCTGTGACGGAAGCAACAGTGTCAAGCTGGGCTTTCCGCTAATACATTTAAGCTGATACAACTTATCTGCATTACCCCCGACTTCCACACACCTAAGGCCGACTGATGAGCATAGAAACCAAGACTTGAATGCTGCCTGATCAGAGTAATTGGGCCGGAGAGGAAACTACGCCAGGGCCCTTCGTTTGGTAAATTCAAGTTAAGCAGGAGAAGGCCAAGTTGTTTGGGTGATACCTGTGAAATCTGCGAGCTGGTTAATGAAACTGACTCCTCCTATTCTTGGCGACTCTACAAGATTGGAGACCCCCGTTCGGTCTCTAAAGCCATCGCCCACAACTCACTACAGAGCCCCCGCTAAAAGTCACGTACGGCCTTACCTACTTGTGACCTCTCCTGTGAGCCATTTTCCCGGAAGGCCAGCCCCCAGCCCGCCCCCAAGTGCCCGCCAGAGACTCCAGTGGAGAGCAGTAGAGAAACGTAAGCGTGGTGGCTAGAGAGGAGTCTTAGGGAAAGACCCGGAACTCTTAATGTCGTACCTGACGCCTGCGCAGTGAGAACAGCGCCTCCTGGTGCGCGGAGGACTGACGGTGATGTAGCTTCAGGTGCGAGAGGCCTGGTTTTCATGGAC
The DNA here is from genome assembly GCF_027580195.1 of Bos mutus. NCBI lineage: Eukaryota > Metazoa > Chordata > Mammalia > Artiodactyla > Bovidae > Bos > Bos mutus. The sequence goes on along the minus strand of NC_091620.1, from coordinate 19,696,163 downwards.
TGTCCTGCAGGGTTCGCTAATTGTATTTTGTTGGAAATGGCTCTAGCGCGGACCGCTCAACCTCTGAAATAGTGTTTATACGTGTTCCTTGTCGGGGAGAATGAAATGCGTTTGTTTTTTCTTTTCCTCCTTCCGCTTTGTTTCTGTGTGTTTTCTTTCTCTTTTCATCCAGCTTAGGCCTTGACGTGCTCCAAGCGCATTGCTTGACTTTAGGGGCTGAGGAATCTTCTGACTCACCAGGAGTGCCATTCCCCTCCCACTTTGCTGGGTTAGGGGCGCTGTTTGGAGCACTCTCTCTCTCTTTCCCACCACTGCCCTGGAAGCTTCTTCAGAGAGTAGACAGAGTATCTGTCTGACTCTTCAGTGGTTATCTAGACCCTCTTGGCAGTATTTCACTCCGTAAGAGATGTGCTCTCTAGCAAGCCACACAGGCATTGAATTGAAGCATTTGTTGAATGTTTGATAGTTCAACTGAAAACACTACTTATTTTCTGAGTATTATTCAAGGCCTGTCATAAATATTCTAAAAATGTACCCTGGGAAAATGCAAATCAGCAGCGTGCAATATATACCTAGACACCCTCTTCCCTTCTACAGAACTTTGTATTCTTAACTTAGGTTTTGACGTCTTATCAATATGTGCTTTAGAGTTTGTTTATATCAAGTTAAGTTTTGACATGTTATCAACCTATGATACCAAGTAGCCTTGTTAACTTGGGTCTGGCTTAAGAAGTTGTCACAGGGTGTAATGGGTATAACGTGTATGCTGCTGCTGCTAAGTCACTGCAGTCGTGTCCGACTCTGTGTGACCCCATAGACGGCAGCCCACCAGGCTCCCCCGTCTCTGAGATTCTCCAGGCAAGAACACTGGAGTGGGCCGCCATTTCCTTCTCCGGTGCATGAAAGTGAAAAGTGAAAGTGAAGTCGCTCAAGTCGTGCCCGACCCTCAGCGACCCCATGGACTGCAGCCTACCAGGCTCCTCCATCCATGGGATTTTCCAGGCAAGAGTACTGGAGTGAGGTGCCATTGCCTTCTCAGAGAGCATGTATAACTCAGTCCAAAAAATATACTGGGTGGGAATTTCACCTTGTCTTGGCTTGTTGGCTTCCCCTGAATATTGGCTGTTAGAAAGTTTAAAACCAAATTTGCAATGGACTCATGGCAAGAGCCATTATGTGAGTATTTCCATAAACAAATACAAATCTTGTTGGCTGTTTTGTGTGTCTTCGATTTCCCCCCTTTTTTGGCCTATTTATTAGTTGTGTTATCAGAATGTTTTGTGAATCTGTCAGCTATCATAAATTTTTCTTAAAATATAATAAGGCTTACAGGTGGCTGTGTACTCTGGGGTACTTTACACTATGACTCCTATTAAGTCAATTTCATAGGGATCATACTCTTTTCTAGAGCCTAGTGTAACAAAATACCACAAGCTTGGTGGCTTCAAACACCAGAACTTTATTCTCTCACAGTTCTGGAGACCAGAAATCCAAAATCAGCATCCTTGAGCCAAAACCAAGATGTTGGCAAGGCTGTGCTCCTTCCTGAGGCTCTGGAATAGAATCATTTCTTTGACTCTTCCAGCTTCTGGTGGTTGCTGGCATTCATTGACTTATGGCCACATCATTCCAGTCTTCAAGGCCAGAATCTTCAAATAGCTCTCTGCTTCCTCTTTACATCACCTTCTTCTTGATGTGTATCAGATCTCCTGCGGCCTTCCTCTTGGAGGGATATGTGTAATTGCATTTAGGGCCCACTTGATAACCCAGGATTATCACCCCATCTCAAGATTCTTAATTTATTCACATCTGCAAGGGCCCCTTTCCCATATATAGTGGGATTCACACCTTCCAGGGATTAGGACTGGCACCTCGGGGGGACATTTTCCTGTCTACCACAGAGTTAGAAACAGCAAGTCTATGATACTGACCTGTAGAAACTGTTACTGATCAATGGGGAAATTTAAATATTATGGTGGGCAAACTAATGGAACAGAATAAAATTTAACCTCCTGTGGACATTAACTTCCAGACCTTTGCTCACCCACTTATACCTCCAAGCTAAAGCTTCCTTAAAGACACTTGTTATAGGTAGAAATTGCCTTATATATTTCTCTTTTCTGAAACCCAGTGTTTTAAAATTATGGATTATGAATCATTAGTTGGTTGTGAAATCAGTTTAGTGGGTCATGAGCAGCATTAAAAGATGTTGGAATAGGAAATATCAGAGTGGGTTGCATGTAGTAAGGGTAATCATTGTTTCATGAAACAATATGTATGTGTGTATTGGATCATGATATAAATATACTGCTTACTCTAGGCTTGTAGTAGGCATCTGCTGTAGGCAAATTCACTATTCATCACACTCTATGGCAAGTTGCAGCCGGAATTAAAGTTCACATCAATTGAAGTTCTTATTGTGTGGAATAGTCCACGGGGTAGGTGGATCCCTACTCCCTCAAGTATAAGTTAATTTACAGAGCCTTATTTCTATAAGTGTTCTTCCCAGTGTTGGGTAGGTTCTTTTATCTTATTTCTACATTTATAATAGTTCTTTTCTCAATTAACAAAAGAAAGATGCATTCCTCACCGAGGGTGTAAAACCCTCCAGTATGACAAGCAAAGATATTCAAGATGTTTTGGGAGAAGCTTCTTTTTCCCCCTGATCATTACCTGTATTTATTAAAAACTTTTAGTTTTGTATTGAGGTATAACTTATTAACAATGTTTTGTGGAAGTTTCAGCTGAACAGTGAAGGAACTCAGCCATCCATATACATGTATCCATTCTCCCCCAAACTCCCCTTCCCATCCATGCTGGCATATAACATTGAGTCCATGTGCTATACAATAGGTCCTTGCTGGTTATCCATTTTGAACATTACAGTGTGTATATGACCTTCCCAAACTCCTAACTATCCCTTTCCCCCGGCAACCATGAGTTCATTTTCTAAGTCTATGAGTCTCTTTCTATTTTGTAAGTTAATTTCCTTTGTATAATTTCTTTTTAGGTTCCACATATAAGGGATATCATACGATATTTCTTCTTCTTTGTCTGACTTACTTCACTCAGTGAAGACACTGAATGACAGTGAAGACAAGAATGACAGTCTCTAGGTCCATCCTTGTTGCTGCATATGACATTATTTCATTCTTTTTAATGGGCGAGTAATATTCCATTGTATATATGTGCAACATCTTTTTCTGTTCCCCTGTTGATGGGCTTTTAGGTTGCTTCCATGTCTTTGCTACTGCAGACAGTGCTTCAGTGAGCATTGGGGTGCATGTATTCTTTTAGATTATGTTTTTCTCTGGATATATTGCCAGGAGTGGGATTGCAGGGTCATATGGCAGCTCTATTTTTTATTTTTTTAAGGGACTTCCATACTGTTCTCCAGGGAGAAGGCAATAGCACCCCACTCCAGTACTCTTGCCTGGAAAATCCCATGGATGGAGGAGCCTGGTAGGCTGCAGTCCATGGGGTCGCGAAGAGTCAGACACGGCTGAGCGACTTCATGTTCCCTTTTCACTTTCATGCATTGGAGAAGGAAATGGCAACCCACTCCAGTGTTCTTGCCTGGAGAATCCCAGGGGCGGTGGAGCCTGGTGGGCTGCCGTCTATGGGGTCGCGCAGAGTCGGACACGACTGAAGCGACTTAGCAGCAGCAGCATACTGTTCTCCATAGTGGCTATACCATTCCTACCAACAGTGTAGAAGGGTTCCCTTTGGGAGAATCTTTCTTTAATGATCAGTCAAGACAACGTAAATCTTTCTTAGGCTTCCGTCTTTTCCCATCTTATATATATTCCAGATAAGGGTGAAGTAAATGCTTAGATATGGTAACTGGATATTCGTTGTGACTTTCTGAAATCAGATAGACTGTGTAAGTGTGAATGCTGGGAGTGATAGTAATTTTCCTTTAATCATCACATCTCTTTTATCTTCTGTGGTTAAGAAGTATATTGTTATTGAAGGAGAATCTGGCAAGAGCAGAGCAAAACTGGCATTGAAGAAAATATTGAACCCTAATTTTTTTTCACGCATGTAAACATAAGAAGCAAAAAATTTTTTTCAGCTAGTCTCAATGCTTATCTGTAGGATGTATTGTTATCTGGAAAGGAAAGTGACTTTGAACAACTGAAGGAGTGAAGGTTAGTGACACTGATTCTTTACCCAGGGATTGAACCCAGGTCTCCTGCATTGCAGGTGGACTTTTTACCAGCTGAGCCACAAGGGAAGCCCAAGAATACTGGAGTGGGTAGCCTATCCCTTCTCCAGCTGATCTTCCAGACCCTGGTCTCCTGCATTGCAGACAGATTTTTTTACCAACTGAGCTATCAGGGAAGTCCTCTTTTAAATATAAAATGAATTATTTTAAAAGACCTTCATATTTTTTCCCCATTACATGGAATAATCTGCAAAAACATCATGCATAATTTTATTTGCTTATTTTTTTGATGACCACTTTTGGTACCACCTAAAATCATTTTGTGTACACCCATCAGTGCCTTAATTTTATTTTAGATTTGGCATGTGGTGTTCAATGAAATTTAAAACATATCATGAAAATCACAGATCACCAAATACTTCCTGTTCCCTCTCTTTCCAGGCATAAGACTGTAGTTCATTTCATGCCAGTTCTTGGAGTTGGGGAAGGCCATGTGACTGCCTATGGCCAATGGGTTATAAACAGAAGTGAAGTGTTGCCTTTACTCATATGAAACTCTCTGGAGCTCTCCTTTCCCTCTGGTACAGAGGATCATTGCTTTGTCAGCCTTGAGAGTTGTGATTATGAGGAACAGATCCTGTTCTGCCAGCCACAAGGTGCACCTGGCTTAGGTTACAAAGAAGCCTTTGTTGTTTGAGGTCATGCAATTTTGTTTTTTGTTACGGCAGCATAACATAGCCCATCCTGTCTGATACACTTATTTTATCAAATTCTGTCATGAAGCACATAAGTACATCCCTGTTTAATAATTTCTGCCTCTTATTAACAATAAAATTGTGTGCTAGCTGCTAGACTGATTTGTTTTTGACAGCATGTACTTCTATTCTTCATTAAATATAAGGGAAAATTTTTATTATTATTAAAAAAAACTGCTTAGAGTATTACAGAAATTTTATGTGATTTTTACTTAGTTATTCCTGAAAGTTGAAAACCAAATTTCAGTATACACATGGACATACTTATTAAAGGGATACTGTGATTAAAAAAAAATTCTAATTCATAAATAGTATTTATTTTGTTTTACTACTGTAAATTAGCATATTAAAAAGCAGAGACATTACTTTGTCAACAAAGGTCTGTCTGGTCAAAGCTGTGGTTTTTCCGGTAGTCATGTATGGATGTGAGAGTTGGACTATGAAGAAAGCTGAGCGCCGAAGAATTGATGCTTTTGGACTGTGGTATTGGAAAAGGCTCTTGAGATTCCCTTGGATAGCAAGGAGATCCAACCAGTCCATCCTAAAGGAGATCAGTCCTGGGTGTTCATTGGAAGGACTGATGCTGAAGCTGAAACTCCAATACTTTGGCCACCTGATGTGAAGAGCTGACTCACTTGAAAAGACCCTGATTCTGGGAAAGATTGAGGGCAGGAGGAGAAGGTAACGACAGAGGATGAGATGATTGGATGGCATCACTGACTCAGTGGACATGAGTTTGGGTAAACTCCAGGAGTTGGTGATGGACAGGGAGGCTTGGCGTGCTGCGGTTCATGGGGTTGCAAAGAGCTGGACACGACTGAGCGACTGAACTGAACTGAACTGTGAATTAAGTGATGACAAAATGCACATACATTTTTATTCCTAGTTTTATAACATTATAAAATGTATAAACTAACTCTATTAGTTCTTATTAATATATCATTTTAGTCTTGATTGGTTTTAATAATTGAACTTATGAGATATACTTTATAATCTATTTCCCAGTTTTTAGAAAATTTGCATCAAATACACATACTAACACATTTATTGGAATTGAAAATTGTCACACTTTTTCTCAAAGTGAATTTCATTTAGATGATTGGTTTGAAAATGAAGATTGACTTTTTTAATTAGATTATGTGGTCAATAGCACATTTTCTCCAAATTGAATAAATTATATCTGTAGCCCCTCCAGGGTTCAGCAAAAATATATAGAGTACATGATGTAATGAAAGTGTTTTATAAAAAATATTTTGCATTAAATTAATAATGTTTCCATTTTGCTAATCCTTTAAAGGTTATTTCAGGTAAGGCAAGATACTTCTAAATGAGAACAAAAGAAATATGGATTTGGTAAATCTTAGTATTGCTTTTTTGATTTATTTCCCAGACATTGTGAAAGTGAATAGCAACGATGCCTGGATAATAAGTTCTTTTTCTTTTAACTCAGATTTTAGATTCTGTTTTGGAGGGTAACGGCCTCTCCACTGTTTACTAGATATGTTATTTTGAGTTGCAGAAATTTTATGTTTTTCCTTATATTAGCATCTGTAGTAGGAATCTTAGCAGCAGACAGTAGTGGCTCCAGGTCAATATATTCTTCTAAAAATCAGATTGAAAACAATTATTTGTTTTCAGAAAAATTTGAGAAACTAGTGAAGTTGTCAGTTGATCAGTTCAGTTCAGTTCAGTCGCTCAGTCATGTCTGACTCTTTGCGACCCCATTAATTGCAGCACGCCAGGCCTCCCTGTCCATCACCAACTCCCAGAGTTCATCAAAACTCATGTCCATCGAGTCGGTGATGCCATCCAGCCATCTCATCCTCATTGTCCCCTTCTCCTCCTGCCCCCAATCCCTCCTAGCATCAGAGTCTTTTCCAATGAGTCAACTCTTCTCATGAGGTGGCCAAAGTATTGGAGTTTCAGCTTTAGCATAAGTCCTTCCAAAGAACACCCAGGACTGATCTCCTTTAGAATGGACTGGTTGAATCTCCTAGCAGTCCAAGGGACTCTCAAGAGTCTTCTCCAATACCACAGTTCAAAAGCATCAATTCTTTGGTGCTCAGCTTTCTTCACAGTTGAACTCTAGCATCCATACATGACCACTGGAAAAACCATGGCCTTGACTAGACGGACCTTTGTTGGCAAAGTAATGTCTCTGCTTTGAATATGCTATCTAGGTTGGTCATAACTTTCCTTCCAAGGAGTAAGTGTCTTTTAATTTCATGGCTGCAATCACCATCTGCAGTGATTTTGGAGCCCCCCCCACCCAAAAAAAGTCTGACACTGTTTCCACTGTTTCCCCATCTATTTCCCAAGAAGTGATGGGACCAGATGCCATGATCTTCGTTTTCTGAATATTGAGCTTTAAGCCAACTTTTTCACTCTCCACTTTCACTTTCATCAAGAGGCTTTTGAGTTCCTCTTCACTTTCTGCCGTAAGGGTGGTGTCATCTGCATATCTGAGGTTATTGATATTTCTCCCAGCAATCTTGATTCCAGCTTGTGTTTCTTCCAGCCCAGCGTTTCTCATGATGTACTCTGCATAGAAGTTAAATAAGCAGGGTGACAATATACAGCCTTGACGTACTCCTTTTCCTATTTGGAACCCGTCTGTTGTTCCTTGTCCAGTTCTAACTGTTGCTTCCTGACCTGCATATAGGTTTCTCAAGAGGCAGGTCAGGTGGTCTGGTATTCCCATCTCTTTCAGAATTTTCCACAGTTTATTGTGATCCACACAGTCAAAGGCTTTGGCATAGTCAATAAAGCAGAAATAGATGTTTTTCTGGAACTCTCTTGCTTTTTCAATGATCCAGCAGATGTTGGCAATTTGATCTCTGGTTCCTCTGCCTTTTCTAAAACCAGCTTGAACATCTGGAAGTTCACGATTCATGTATTGCTGAAGCCTGGCTTGGAGAATTTTGAGCATTACTTTACTAGTGTGTGAGATGAGTGCAATTGTGCAGTAGTTTGAGCATTCTTTGGCATTGCCTTCCTTTGGGATTGGAATGAAAACTGACCTTTTCCAGTCCTGTGGCCACTGCAGAGTTTTCCAAATTTGCTGGCATATTTAGTGCAGCACTAAATGACAACATCATTTTTGAAGATTTGAAATAGCTCAACTGGAATTCCATCACCTCCACTAGCTTTGTTCATAGTGATGCTTTTAAGGCCCACTTGACTTCACATTCCAGGATGTCTGGCTCTAGGTGAGTGATCACACCATTGTGATTATCTGGGTCGTGAAAATCTTTTTTGTACAGTTCTTCTGTGTATTCTTGCCACTTCTTCTTAACATCTTCTGCTTTTGTTAGGTCCATACCATTTCTGTCCTTTATCAAGCCCATCTTTTCATAAAATGTTCCCTTGGTATCTCTAATTTTCTTGAAGAGATCTCTAGTCTTTCCCATTATGTTGTTTTCCTCTATTTCTTTGGATTGATCACTAAGGAAGGCTTTCTTACCTCTTCTTGCTATTCTTTGGAACTCTGCATTCAGATGCTTATATCTTTCCTTTTCTCCTTTGCTTTTCACTTCTCTTCTTTTCACAGCCATTTGTAAGGCCTCCCCAGACAGCCATTTTACTTTTTTGCATTTCTTTTCCATGGGGATGGTCTTGATCCCTGTCTCCTGTACAATGTCACGAACCTCTGTCCATAGTTCATCAGGCACTCTATCTATCAGATCTAGTCCCTTAAATCTATTTCTCACTTCCACTATATAATCATAAGGGATTTGATTTAGGTCATACCTGAATGGTCTAGTGGTTTTCCCTACTTTCTTCAGTTTAAGTCTGAATTTGACAATAAGGAGTTCATGATCTGAGCCACAGTCAGCTTCCGGTCTTGTTTTTGCTGACTGTATAGAGCTTCTCCATCTTTGGCTGCAAAGAATATAATTAATCTGATTTTAGTGTTGGCTATCTGGTGATGTCCATGTGTAGAGTCTTCTCTTGTGTTGTTAGAAGAGGGTGTTTGCTATGACCCAGTGCATTCTCTTGGCAAAACTCTATTAGCCTTTGCCGTGCTTCATTCCGTATTCCAAGGCCAAATTTGCCTGTTACCCCAGGTGTTTCTTGACTTCCTACTTTTGCATTCCAGTCCCCTATAATGAAAAGGACATCTTTTTTGGGTGTTAGTTCTAAAAGGTCTTGTAGGTCTCCTTAGAACTGTTCAACTTCTGCTTCTTCAGTGTTACTGGTTGGGGCATAGACTTGGATTACTGTGATATTGAATGGTTTGCCTTGGAAACAAACAGAGATCATTCTGTTGTTTTTGAGATTGCATCCAAGTACTGCATTTCAAACTCTTTTGTTAACCATGATGGCGATTCCATTTCTTCTAAGGGATTCCTGCCTACAGTAGTAGACATAATGGTCATCTGAGTTAAATTCACCCATTCCAGTCCATTTTAGTTCGCTGATCCCTAGAATGTCGACGTTCACTCTTGCCATCTCCTGTTTGACCACTTCTTGATTCATGGACCTAACATTCCAGGTTCCTATGCAATATTGCTCTTTACAGCATCGGACCTTGCTTCTATCATCAGTCACATCCACAACTGTCAGTTGATAGATCATCACAAATAATTTTTATGATGGATTTCTATGTAATCTTTTGCCTCTAACTTGGGATGAATTTAAGGACTTGGGTCATATTGCTATGACCTAGCTTTTTCGATTCCCATCTACTTGTTCCTGTGAAAGTTTCTCAGTACTTATGTCAATACAAGTAAAAGTAGAATTGATGCTGTCTCATTCAATAATAAGTAATAGTTGTACATGAATATATTAAATCAATGGAGAAAACTTCTGTCAAGAGACGTGTTAAATTTTTTTGTTTATAAGCATTCACCTCAGACAGCAAGGAGATCAAACTGATTAATCCTAAAGGAAATCAACCCTGAATATTCATTGGAAGGACTGATGCTGAAGCTGAAGCTTCAATACTTTGGCCCCTGATGCGAAGAGCCAGCTCATTGGAAAAGACCCTGATGCTGGGAAAGATTGAGGGCAGGAGGAGAAGGGGATGACAGAGGATGAGATGATTGGATGGCATCACTAACTCGATGGACATGGGTTTGAGCAAACTCGGGGGGAGGGTGAAGGACAGGGAAGCCTGGTGTCCTGTAGTCCATGGGGTTGCAAAGAGTCGGACATGACTGAGTGACTGAACAACAACATAAGCACTCTCCAAAATTCATGATATGTTTAATTTGTTTTGATCGCTTGTGTTTCAAAACATTGTAACCCTAAATCAACCCAAAGGGAAAACTATTTTTAACAGAAAATTTGAGTCACAGAAGTTTAAAAAAATTAAAATTTAATTTACAAATATTTTATTGCAAAGAAATAGAATAGATGATCAAGAAATGTCTTTTAAGTATAAAAATATATTAGGATAAGGTGACATTTCATGAGGTAAGTAGAATGTAACTTCAAGGAGAAAAAGAAATGGTATAAACTTTTCTACTATCAAAGAGGTCATATTTGTGTATTTTATAAACAAAATGATGATGGATATGAAATTACTATTGGACATTGAAAAGATGATGTAATGCTTTTATTTTAAAATTTTCATGTTGGCAATACACTTTGCCATTCTTTAAATGTATGATGAAAAATTTTAGATGTCAACTTAAAATGTGCAAGAGAGCACATGCTTTCTCTTAGGTGGGTTATAAGCAAAAGTTCGAAGATCATTTGTATTTTATTTTTTTATGCTAACAGTTTCTAAAGCTGTTTCCAAAAGTGCTAACTGGAGAATTAAGGTGGTAGTCTAGGATTCATTACAGTTTCTTTTTATCAATTACAGTTTCTTTTATTAATTACAGTTTCCTTTATTAATTACAATTTCTTTCTGATATCTCTTTTTGTGATAACTCATTGCAGAAAAAGAGTTATACCTGTCACTTATCTGGGTAATTGTCTCATTTTTATAAGTACGTGGGTATTTATGTAGATATTTATATATATTTTGGATATAAATATAAATATTTATATATATTCCCGGATATGGAGATACAGGAAAAAGCAGCTCTCTTCTGGTGGTACTAACTGCTGCTGCTGCTGCTGCTGCTAAGCCTCTCAGTCGTGTCCGACTCTGTGCGACCCCATGGACTGCAGCCCACCGGGCTCCCCCGTCCCTGGGGTTCTCCAGGCAGGAGTACTGGAGCGGGGCGCCATCGCCTTCTCCCATGGACTGCAGCCCACCGGGCTCCCCCGTCCCTAGGATCCTCCAGGCAGGAATACTGGAGCGGGGCGCCATCACCTTCTCCCTGTGGTGCTAACTGCTACTAGTGACTTCACCCTTTGGTGTTTCTATCACCCAGTCCTTGTACGGCTGTTGTATATCATTTCAGACAAAGAAGGTGACGACTAAGGGAAAAATAAAGCTTAGAAATATAGGAAAATATTATCTCTTTATCAGAATAATTTAAGTGCACTTTCCCCTACATCAGTACATTTAAGAACATCAACAGTTTGCAAAAGGATTTAGTAGCATGTTGGTATCATGTGAAAACCCATTACCAAAGGATGTCTGCATCCAGGGCCCTCTATTTTCTGGGCTTCCAGCCCTTTATCTCAAGCCTAAAAGCATATTTATCCATCTATCCTACACTCTTTAAGTTGTAGTTGTCTGAAGTATTACATGTACATTTGTTGAAATTTGGAGAATATTAGTAATTTTTGTTCTCAGTAGTTATACATATTTTAAATAAATTAAAGAAGACAAAGAGTCTATTATATTTACCTAGATATTTACCATCTTTGTTGTTCTTCCTTCTTTCCTGATGGTCCAAGTGCCCCTCTGGTATAATTTCCTTTCAGCCCGAAAAACTTCTTTTGTCACTTTTTAAAGAGTGGATCTGCTTGTGCCAAATTCTTTTATGTTTGGTTCGTGTGAGAATGTCTTTATTTCACTGTCATTCCTTAAAGGTATCTTCACTGGATATAGAATTCTGGGTTGAGAGTTGTTTTCTTTCAGCTCTCAAAAATATTGTTCTAGTGTCTTCTGGTCTTCATGGCTGCTGAGGAGAAATCAGCAGTTGGTCAAATACTTGTTCCCATGTATGTAATGTGTCAGTTTTTAAGATTTAAGAAAAAAAAACTTTGATTTTCAGAAGTTTATATTTTTGGGACAAGAATAAAAATCATGCCAGATTCATAAATCAAACTTCTGAATACCAAATTTTTTTTTCTTAAAACTTAAAAATTGACATCTGTACATTTATGACTTCATTATATTAGGGAACTTTTGGCCATTATTTTTTCAAAAATTCTTTTTGTATTAATTTACTTCTCCTGTCCTTCTAGGACTCCAGTGACTCAAATGTTAGATTATTTGATAATGCTCTGTTTATTTCCCCCACTTTTAGGTTGAATAACTGCTGTTATCTATTTTCAGTCTAATCTTTAGTTTCACTGGCCCTTTCCATTCTCATTGCCTCTGTTCTTTTATCAAGCTGTGCATCATTTTTATTTCATACAAAATGTTTATTTTCAGTCCTAAAATTTCTATTTGAGTCTTTGCTGTTGAATCTATTACTTTGCAAAAAAATTCTGTTTCTATTCATTTAAGGAAGGTTTATCTTCATGAAGCATGGATATGATGACTAAAGTCTTTGATAGTTTCAATATCTAGGTTGTCTTGGGGTTGGCATATCCTAATTTTCTTTTCCTTACAAATTGATCATAATTCCCTGGTTCTTTGTATGCTGAATAACTTTGGATTATATCTTGTATTTTGAGTATTAGGTGGTGAGTCTCTCAGCCCTGTTAAAATTCTCTGGAGAATGTTGATTTTTGTTTGTTTTGGTATACAATCAGCTTGGTTATATTTGGATTGTAAGTTGTGTGTTGCCTTCTATGTCAGTTCAGTTTTCAAAGCCCTTACAATGCTGCTTTGGGTCAGTTCTAAGCATGTGCAGATTAGGGAGTAAGCCTAGTCATGGGTGAGTCTATGCATGTAGAGAATTAGGGATCCCTTTGTCTATCTTTCTGCTCTCTAAGATTTCCCTCACACTCTCTGAGTCCCAGGGGCCCCTTTTCTTCATCCTCTGGCTGTAAAGACAGGTTTCTGTTAGGAGTTTAGTCACCTGCATTGCGTGATGGGGCCACCCATGGGGCCGAATAGGGAGAAAAAACAAAGACAGAAAAAAATGGTAGGGGTTCCTCTGCAGTCCCTTTCCCCACGTCCTCTGTTTAGGATGATAAGTTATGGAGGTTTCGGATGCTTACTCCACCGCCACTGTCCTACAGCCCCAGGACTGGGCCTAATCTTGTGGTAAAGCTGGCTCTCAGGTTCTCCTTTTCCTGGTCCTCGAGACAGTAAGGCAGTGTTTCTCTTGGAGTTTATTTGCTACCAGACCCAAGTTCCTCCCTTGGGTCACCCGTGGGTGAAATCTGGGAGATACAAGAGGAAAAACAAAAGGAAACTCATCACCACTTACCCAGAGATGATTTGTTTAAATTCCAGAGTGAAAGTCTCTCCGTCCTCTGGAGAAGAGATTGCCATCAGTCCCTTTGTGAACTCCGAGTCTCGTAGTTTTGCGGTCTTCACCTTTGTTTCAGCGCTGCTGCGTCTTCAGCGTCATGTCAGGCCCTCGTTGTTGTTGTTCTGTGGGGAACTGGGTATCACAACTGGTGCTAAGATGCTCTCTGAATAGTAAATGGTCTGTTTGTATAATCCAGAGACCTGGTATTTCTTTGTACAAAAATCAACTCTAAATGTGTTGTAGATCTAAATATAAGAACCAAAACTATGAACTTTCTTTGAGAAAACATACAAGAAGCCTACTGTGACGTTAGACTAGGCGAAGTCTTCCTGGATCGGACATGAAAAATGCGAGCCATAAAATAAAAAGTTGATAAATTATGCTTCATCAGAAATGTAAAACTTCTGATTTTTGAAATATACTTTTAAGAATATGAAGAGATAAGCCACAACTGGAAGAAACTATTTGCAAAAATTATACCTGATAAAAGACTTGTGTCTAGTCAGAAAATAGGAAGAACTCCTACAACTAAAATGTAAGAAGATAAACAACCCAATTAAAAAAATGAGCAAAAGATGTGAACAGACTCTTCACCAAAGAAGATATACAGATGACAAATGAGCACGTGAAAAGATGTTTAACATCAGGGGAATGTGAATTAAAGGCAACATATTGACTAGAAAGGCTAAAATTAAAAACAGAATAAGAATGTTGATATGGATGTGGAGCTAGCGGAATCGGAAAATGGTATAGTTACTTTGGAATATAATATGGCAGCTTATTATAGTGTTAAATATATCCTTACCAGAATTCCCCCAGATTTCCACCGAAGAGAAATTAAAAAATATGTTTACACAAAGACTTATACTCAAATGTTTATAAACAGTCTTATTTATGATCGTCCAAACAGAGAAATGTGAAGGAATGTGTGTGTGTAAATGAAGAAGATATTCTTGAAACCAATCTGACTGAAAAGTGTTCTTCTCTAGCTATTTCTTTTTTTTTTTTCTTTAGCTATTTCTAATGTTATTAATTGAATTGCTTCTCTTTCTGGATCCCTAGCCAGTTTCTCTTAATAAAACAGTGTATAATCAGCCCATTGTTGATTCTTCCCACTATTCGCTGGTTCAGTACTTTTCCCTAATTTTTTCTTAGAACTTTACTAATGGGGTAATTAACTCATCCCTTCACAGGGAATCTTGATTTCTGTCTGCTCCCAGGAATTCTAGAAACCATCATCATCATCGTCATTGTCATTATATCAGCAGCAGCAGCATGTAAGTACCATCATCACATCATCATCACCACCTCCACCACCATCATCATCTTTAAAGTGGGTTTTCAATCATCATTGAAGTGGGTTTTCAATCCCGTCCGTCTAAAACAGGGCAGATGCCACATAGCTTTAGCAGACTTGCTTTACTCTTCCGAAATAATCTCACTCCCAAGCCTGTTACTGTGTTTCTCACAGAGTGAGGTAGCAGAGTGGTTAAGAGTATAGGCTGTGAAGCTGGACTTCCTGGATTCAGCTTGTGGCTGAACCATATACTAGCTGTGCAGCCTCAGGCAAGGTACTTAACCTCTCTGTGCCTAAACTTTGGGAAATTTTTAACCTCTCTGTGCCTTAATTTCTTCCTCTGTCAAATCAGACTGATGCTGGTGCCTGTTTCATAGGATTGTTCTGAGTATTAAATGTAATATTATAAAGCACTTAGAGCAGTGCCTGATACATAATTAGCTCATAGTAAATGATAGCTCAGTTGGTAAAGAATCTGCCTGCAATGCGGGAGATTGTGGGTTCAATCCCTGGGTTGGGAAGATCCCCTGGAGAAGGGAAAAAAGGGTACCCACTCCAGTATTCTGGCTTAGAAAATTCCTTGGGTTCTCAAAGATTTGAACACGACTGAGCTTTACTTTCACTTTCAAATGCTAATAGTAAATGAATTATAATAATAATTATATTGGTGTTCCTGTTTCCTGGAATGTCCTGTCCTCTGCCTTCTATTTAACCAAGCCATCTATCCTGAAGGCTCAGGTTACTTCCATGTCTAACTTGAATTCATCCTGACTGCTTTTTCTTTTTTAAACATTTTTATTGGAGTATAGTTGATTTTAAATGCTGGGTTAGTTTCAGGTGTTCAGCAAAGTGAATCAATTATATATGTATCCACTCTTTTTTAGATTCTTTCCCATATAGGTGATTACAGAGTTTGAGAAGGGTTGCCTGTACGATACAGGAGGTCCTTGTTAGTGATCTATTTCATACGTGGTTGTGTGTATATGCATCCTGACTGTTTTGGTTCTTACTGATATCCCTCCCCTCTACAGCCATATGGTACTTATAACCTGACCCACATCATTTAACCAATTGTGTATTGAAGTCTTTCGGCCTCCCCTTCTCTAGCTGCAGTTTAACTTCTCTGAGAGCAGGAAGTGTGTCCTGCTGGAGCTGTCTTTGAGTTCCAGTCTCACATCTTTAAGGATGGGGAGGGGGTGATTTTTGCCCGAGTGTTCCACTGCTGCCTCAAAGACTATGTGCTGGACATTCCTGCTTGCACCTCCGTATGTGCTCTCCACTCTTCTCTACCCTGCTCTGTGCTTTAGGAGCTGACCTCCTAAGACTGTATTTCTTTGGACCCAGGCATTAGGAGGCACCAGCAAGCGATTAGAGGGTGGTAGGGTATTTATTCCCTTGAGTCCCTCCAGCTTGGGTGGCTCTTTTCCCCAGAGCCCTTGGGCAGCCCTCCCCTGCAGCCGCAGTTCACGCTGAGCTTGTTAACTGCTTTCCTCCTCTGGGCTCTGCAGGCCTATGGGCAGTGACAGCTTGCTGTTCTGGTGATTGGGGTGGTTTACCACCCCTTGTTAGTTTCCTTAACAGTCCATGCCGAATTATGCTAAGTTGCTTCAGCCCGCCAGGCTTCTCTTTCTGTGGGAATTTCTGGGCAAGAATACTGGAGTGGTTGCCATGCCCTCCTCCAGGGGATCTTCCTGACCCAGGATCTGGGTTCCTGACCCGTGGTTCTTACATTTCCTGCACTGGCAGGCAGGTTCTTTACATCTAGCACCACCTGGGAATCCCCCTTAACAGCCCACATATATTTAATTTCTTTTTTTCCTATCCTTGTATTATTATTTTTTTATAGTCTTTCTTCAGAGTCTAGGGATGCTAATAAAATGTTAAATAGAAGTGATGTTAATGGGAATCTCATTTTGTACCTGATTTCAAAGAGGAAGTTTGCAGTTTTTTTCCCATTAAATATAATACCTGCTGCAGTTTACTGTAGACATTATGTATCAGATGATGGCTTTTTGCTTTTATTTCTGCTTTGCTAAGAGTCTTTTCTAAATTATGAATCTATGTTGAAATCTATCAAATACTTTTCTATTATTTATTGATGTGATCATATATTTTTTTTAAAATTCTTTTTCCTATAATGCAGTAAATTATAGTGATTGATTTAATTTTTTTTCCTGGAATAAACCGAACTTGACTGTGATATATTTACTGTTATTTCATATATTTTTGTCTTCATTTGCAAATATACTGTTTAGGGATTTTACATGTATACTGATAAGTATTATTAACCTATAATTTTACTTTTTAAAAAATGTATTCGGTTTTGGTATCAAGGTTATGCCAGTTCATAAATTTCTCCTTTTCTATTCCCTGGTATAGTTTTGAGATCGACATTATTTTTTCCACAGATGTTTAGTAGAATTTGCGGTAGAGTCATCTAGGCTTGCATTCTCTTTGTGTAAAAATTTTGAATTACAGTTTTTTTTTGGATAATCATTATTCTTGTGTTATTTTTTTTGAAATTCTACTCACTGGCCATCTGAAACAGGACTCTCTTTCTTTATGTCAACTTTGATAAGTTGTATGTGTTCTATAAAGTGGTCCATATAGCCTAACTTTAAACGTTTGTTGCCACAGTAGGCTATGGGTTATTAATTTTCAAAGAACCAACCTTTAGCTTAGATAATCTTCTCTGCGTGTGTTTGTTTTCTATTTTACTGGTTCCTTCTGTTTTTGTTATCTTCTTTCTATTCTATTTGGGTTGAATTTGTTGGTTTGGTTTTTTTTATTTACTTATAATGTGGAAGTTTAGCATATTGATTTTAAACTGTCTTCTTTCTTACTATATGCAGTTGAAGAAATGATGACTTCTGAGGAGGATGAGAACCCCATGGGCCAGAGTGGCTAGAGAAAGAATCACAGAGAAGCTGGGACTTGCAGTTGCAGAAAGAGGAACTGACGTGCTTAGCAGACTGATGGGATATTGTAAACAAAAACTTAGGCAAGAATATATTAAAAATTTTTAATAGAAAATTTCAAACATATACACATGCAGAGAGAGCGATATAATGAACCCTGTGTACCCACCTCCCCCTCCTCTAATATTATTTTGAAGTAAATCATGGATGGCATATGATTTCATATGCTTATATTTCAGCATGCATGTCTAAAAGATTGGGAATCTTTTTTGCTTATTTAAAATAAAATCAGCCTGTTGAGGACTTTGTAATGAGGTGCTAATAAGCAGTAACATTATCATGGTAATTTGGCCTGAGGACTCATGAGTATGCAAATCTGGGGTCACATGGCCTTCTTACTCTGAAACCTAAACTCAAATCCTGGAACTGTTACAACTCTGATAGAGCAAAAAGTCACACCTGTCAGTATGAGAGAAGAAGGGTCCAAAGATGTCATCTTAGAGGTCATTGGAAAACACGTTTCCATTAATGACCAGGAATCTTATCATTTCGGCCACTTGTTTGGGAAATCAGCACAAACTGGCATAGCCCACAGGCAGTTTGGAAGGGATTTTGTTTGAGGGGCATGATGCGTTGCGTAAAGTACAGGCTCACACTCTTGTGTTAGCTTGGCCCAGTTTCTGCTGCATTGATCCACTCCTTCTCTGGCTTTTGGTAGTTCACCTTTGTATCCCACCCCTGGGGTAGATTTTGTGATCCTGGAAGAGGCGTGCCCTTTATCTGCTCCAAAGGGCAGCATGGTTTTTAAAAAAAGGTTTTGGAATCAGAAATAGGTCTGAATCCTGTGTACCCCACTGAAAAGATCTAGATACTCTTTTAGCTGTTTTCATCATCAATAAAACAGGTTGGCAATGGGTACTTGGCAAGGCCATTATGAAAATTAATTATGGCAGAAAGCAAAGAGGAACTAACGAGCCTCTTGATAAAGGTGAAAGAAGAGAGTGAAAAAGCTGGCTTAAACCTCAACATTCCAAAAATAAAGATCATGGCATCCGGTCGCATTACTTCATGTCAAATAGGTAGGGAAACAGTGACAGATTTTACTTTCTTGGGATCCAAAATTACTGCAGATAGTGAGTGCAGCCATGAAATTAAAAGACGCTTGCTCTTTGGAAGAAAAGTTGTGACAAATCGAGATACTATATTATAAAGCAAAGACATCACTTTGCCAACAAAGATCTGTATAATCAAAGCTATGGTTTTTCCAGTAGTCGTGTATGGATGTGAGAGTTGGACCATAAAGAAGGTTGAGCCCCAAAGAATTGGTGCTTTCAAACTGTGGTGTTGGGGAAGACTTTTGAGAGTCCCTTGGACAGCAAGGTGATCGAAGCAGTCAATCCTAAAGAAAATCAGTCCTGAATATTCATTGGAAGGACTGATGCTGAAGCTTCAATACTTTGGCACCTGATGTGAAGAGCTGACTCATTGGAAAAGATCCTGATACTGGGAAAGATTGAAGGCAGGACGAGAAGGGGACGACAGAATGCGAGATGGCTGGATGGCATCACCGACTTGATGAATATGAGTTTGAGCAAACTCCAGGAGATAGTAAAGGACAGGGAAGCCTGGTGTGCTGCAGTCCATAGGACTGTTTTCCATATTTCTTTGTGTCCACAAAGAGTCGGACGCAACTGAGTGACTGAACAACAACAATAATATGGGAACCACATGGTGCTTGCTATTAATCTTTCCTCTCAATTTAAGATTGACCCTGCCTTTCTCGGAGTTACCTGAACCTTAGTATGTATCTCTGGACTTGGTCAACAGAAATTCCATAAATTAAACTCTGCTTGGACGTTTGTTCTCATTATACCAGACCCTCTGAGTTGTCTGCTCTGAGAATGTTATCCATATTTCTTTATTTCTGAATCCAAAAATTTTCTCAAAGTTTCTAGTTTCTCTGCCATTCTGCCCTGGGTGGTGGGAGTTCTTGTCCTTAGCCACACGTCAGAATGTTAGAAATTCTCGTTTAACTGAAACTGTCTACTGACAGCATTAGCGTTCTTAGAACTCCACATTTATATTTCATTATATCCTCTCTAACCCACTCTGAGTTCTTGAGTCATAATAATTTGGACAGAATATATTATTTTCCAACATGGGGAATCAGAGTTACTAGGATTTGAGAAAAGAGTTTGAAAGAGAGTTTGGAAACCCCAAAGGAAATAGTCATTCACTTCACAAACTTGCCTACAGTTAGCTTGCCCAGTGACTGGACTGAAGTTTCACTAGGGCAGCCTCATATCCATTTAGTCTCTGTGGCTTCATTTTCCCATCTTCAACTGATAGATAATAATGCCAGTGGTCGGTATCTTGTGAGTAGATCCTGAATAAGCATTTGTGTGATTTAGTCATAATGATAGCACCATAATACCTACCCCATAGGGTTACAGAGATAGGAGAGTGTTTGCATTGTGGTTAGACACAAGTGTTTTAGAGCCAGACAATCTAGGTTTCAAGCTCAGCTTTACCACTTATTACCCACATGACTTTGGGCAAGTTACTTAACCTTTTAAAGCTTTACTTTCTTCATCTGTAAAATGGCAGTACTAATAACATCTATTTCATAGGGCTATTAGAGGATTACATGAAATAAATTCTGGTATTTAAGCACTCTCTAAAAGTCTCTTTACGGTTATTCTTAAAAGTACTAATGGCGATTAAAGTATTGGAATAAGTAGGTATGAAACTCCAGCAGAGTAAGTGCTTAATAAATGTGAGAAGTCAATAATTATTTTTTTCTCTTTCAACACTTCCTTCTCTATCAACTGAATAACAAACATGAAAAGGAAACAGTAAGGAGGTTAAGGACCTGGACTCTGGTATCAGACTGTCAGGGTTCAAATCTTAAAGCTAAAGTTTACTAGCTGTGTGGCTTTAGGCAAGTTATGTAACTTCTCTGTACCTCAGTTTCCTCATCTATAAAGTTAGGATAATAGTAGAACCTACCTCATAAAATTATTATGAGGATTAAATTGTTTGATATAGTGAAGTATTTAATAACAGCCTCAACACAGTCAGTGCTATATATTTGTATATAAAATAAAAGATACTTTATTTGTCAATTTTTAGTTCCAATTCCAAGTGCATAAGTTTCCATTTTGTAATATATATGGTGAGTGATTGACATTGAACTTGGATGAACTGTGGGCAAGTTATGTCGTTATAAACAGAGCTTAAAAACTTAGAGAAGAGAAACATGAAGACCAATATATATAGGTATATGTTAATAATTATGGGCTTCCCTGGTGGCTCAGAGGTTAAAGCGTCTGCCTGGAATGCAGGAGACCGGGGTTCGATCCCTGGGTCGGGAAGATCCCCTTGGAGAAGGAAATGGCAACCCACTCCAGTACTCTTGCCTGGAGAATCCCATGGAGGGAGGAGCCTGGTGGGCTACAGTCCATGGGGTCTCAAAGAGTCGGACATGACTGAAGCGACTTCACTTTCACTTTCTTTCATTAATAATTATGAAATATTACATATCAACTGCTGATTTAAATATTAAACATGAATTATCTCATTTAATTCTACCACAATCCTTTGAGGTAAGAGCTGTTTTATCCTTATGTTACAGATAGAAATGAGGCACAGAGAGACTGTGTAACTTGCCTTGGGTCACAGAGTGGAGCTGGGCCAGTTCCCTTCCCAGTGAGATGGACAAAATGGTGCTCTGCAGGTCATGGGCTTAGGCCAGTGATCTTCACACGCTGAGTCACTCACCCTCGTGAGATACAAGTAAGTTTAAAGTAAGTTTAAGGCCGGCAATTTAAAGCACAGGATCAGTCTTCTGCGTAGCTTAATGCTAGTCCAAACATTCAGATAACATAAAATAGGTTTATCCCCCATAAAATTTATTTGTCTGTTTATCCCAAGATGTGTTTATACGAAAATGAGCATGTGATAAATGTAGGCAGTCCTGGGTCTTGCTAGTAATACAAAAATAAACACGTTAACAAATAAATTTGAAAGTGTGATTGACCCTTGAATAATGTGGAGGCTAGAAGTGCGACCCTCCTCACAGTGGATAATCCATGTGTAAGTTTATGGTTGGCCCTCCAAATCCCCAATTCCTTATTCTTGGATTCGGTCAGCCTTGTACTGTGTGGTACTGTGGTACGCATTTACTGAAAAGAATCTTTGTATGTACGAAGAACTCGTGTTGTTCACGGGTTGAATTCACTAAAAGCTGGCTTAATGAAAAAATGTGGTCACCAGTTCAGACAGAATGCTTCCCTGTCAGCAGGATTTCTCTGACAATTACATTAATAGTTAAATTTCTGAGCACAGAGAAGCAACAGATCCTCAAGAGATGTTAGGATGTTTTTCCTGGGAAAGCCATGGAACAGCTACTCTTTGCCACAGTTCCTGGAACCCTTGTGTTCGCCAAAGCCCTGGACCTTCCCTTGCTTTCCAAACAGGAGAGCCTTATACTGAAAGTATGGTTGTTTAGGACCCAGCTTTCCCCGATAGCAGCCACAGGTTACTTCAGTATTAAACACCCATAGGCGGCAGTGACTGTTCTGGTCACCCATCACACATTTGCTCTTCCTCCTGGTCAGAACATCCTGAATTTCCTCTGGTGAATCTTTTCTCTGTGACTCAACCCTACGGATTGTGGATTGGGTGGGGCTCCCTTCTGGCCCCAGAGGTGGCACATATGAACAATGCCTGACTAATCAGGAGTGGACAGTGACCCAAGTTGATCCAATCAGTGTGATTCCAGGACTCATGAAGGAGGTTAAAAAATGGCACTGTCTTCTCGGCTGGAAGACACCTGGGAGGATGGGAACTCAGATGCCAAGTGGAGAACGAGAATGAACAACAGTGAGAGCAGGGCCGAGAGGGAAGGAAGCTGTCATCCTGATAACACCATTTGGGTTCCAGGCTCGTGTCATGCCCGAAAACCATCCTGAAACTTTTCAATAACAAACCAAAAACTCTTTGCTGGTACCAGTTTGAGTTGAGTCTCTGTTACCTGCAACAGGAAAAGTCTTAACTGACATAGCGAAAAGAAACTGTGGAGCTTTGTATTACTCACAGTAGCTTGTACCACTTAAAAAAATTATTTTAAAAATCTATATCTATTCTTACCTATTTCTTTTTCTCTTTAAAATAGAGTAAAATTTTTTTTTTTTGAGATCTCCTAGAGACATTCATGGATCCCTAGTTATTAATTACCATTGTAACATATTGGAGAAGGAAATGGCAATCCACTCCAGTATTCTTGCCTGGGAAATCCCGTGGACAGAGGAGCCTGGTGGGCTACAGGGGTGGCAGAAGAATTGGAGGCAACTTGAGCCTAAGCAACAGCAACAGATTGTAGCATATAATTCCTTCCTAAATGAAGCATAGTACATATGAGAATGCATGTGTGCACAGTGACACGTCAAAGACTGAAGAGGCTACTGTGGGATTTGGATGCGTGGCTCATGCACAGCCATGTGGGGCACAGGATTCTGAAAAATTAACCTTTTAGCAAAATTATCTATTACTACAGGATGCAGACTTTAGGATCGTTAGTCTACTGAAACTTCAATGCTAAATTCACAATTTCAAGGATCAACTATATTGGCTTACTGTGTTAATTTATCCTACTGCGATTTTTTCCTTTCCCTTCCATTTCATTAAGTCAGACTTTTCCAACATCCATGCTCCAGAGTAAATTCTGGGTCCAAATGTATTTGCTGGCCACTAAAGCAAAATGAAAATATTGGAAATGTTCCAGCTCGTTTTTTAGTTAAAAAAATTTTAAACCTTTCCCTAAAGTCCACAGTTTACTGACCTTTACATTGTAGATTTTCTGTACTTACTGATACAGGAAAAGCAGAGGCATTTAAATGAGTTTCACTTTAAGAGAAGCTGGTATTTGAGAAGTAATATTTATGAAATAACTATTTGAAGGAATGATTATTTGCATAAAAGGTGTTTTTCATTTTAAACAAAATCTCTTCTATGTTTCCCATTAATATTCACCCTATTTGTCTCAAGGACTGAGCAACTGAATTGAACCGATAAAACTGTGCTTAGAATTCTGGAATTTCAGAACAGGAAAAATGCTTGCTTGATGATAATTTTTTATTTGTAGAAGTTGCAGAAAGCAACAAGTTAAATAATTTGTCCAGTTAATGATTGGTTGATTAGTGGTAGATGAGAATGTGTTGCCAGTAGACCCACATTATTTTAAAAAATTTAAAAATTTATTTATTAGTTTTTGGCTGTGCTGAATCATCATTGCAGTGTGGGTTTTCCTCTAGCTGTGGCAGGTGGGGGCTATTCTCTAGTTGCGCTGTTTGGGGTTTTCATTGCGGTGGCTTCTCTTGTTGCAGATCATGGATTCCAGGGTGCACCGGCTTCAGAAGTTGTGATACCTGGGGTCAGTAGTTGTGGATCCTGGACTCTAGAGCACAGGCTTGATAACTGTGAGGCTTAGTTGCTCCTCGACATGTGGGATCTTCCTGGATTGGGCATCAAACCTGCATCTCCTGCATTGCCAGGCGGATTCTTTACCACTGAGCCACCAGGGAAGCCTGACCCGCTTTCGTCTTAAAAGAAGTTCGTCAGGAACCCTCCCTCTGCAACCTGCTCCCACCCCTTTCCCAGCCAAAGACGTTCTTAGAAGGAAAAATGATATAGTTCTGAAACTTTAGGTTTCATAAAGAAAGGAAGAGCATTAGAGAAGGAATAAATAATAGTAATATAAGTCTTTTTTTAAAATTTCAGTTGATCCAACAGATATTAGTTTGCTCAAAATAATAATAGAACCAAGGTATTTGGTGCTTATAGGTTATGCACAGTGAAATGAATGACAGTGATGTTATTAGAGATGAGAGGAAGGGATTGGGAATACCCTGTTATAAAGTACTTGCATTACCCATGAGATTGTATAGTTGTATCTGAAAAGGACTTGGATGAATAAATGTATAGGACAGCTGCTAAAAGAATAAATTAAATAAAAAAGTGTAACTAATATCCTAAGAGAGTACAAAAAATGGGATTATATAAAATGCTCAATTAAAACAAAAAAAAAGATTAAAAAAATATGAGAGAAAAAAAAGAAACAAGAAGGGCAATGAATAGAAAAGAGTAACAACTATGGCAGATACTAATTTGATTATATCAATAATCACTTTAAATGTCAATGGTCTAAATACACCAACTGAAAAAAACAGAGATTGTGTGTCTGAGTGGATTAAAAAAAACAAGCTCTTATATTTTGTTCATAAGAAGCTCATTTTAAACATAGGCTGGATAGATTAAAAGTAAAGATAGATAGGTTAAAAGTAAAGAGACGGAGAAAGACATACCACGATAACACCAATCTAAAGAAAGCTGAGGTAGTAGTATTAATTTCAGACAAAGCAGAGCAAAGAAATATTAATATTATTAACATTAGTTTGTATCAATAAATTATTAATTTATATTAAAATTAATAACATTAATTTCAGAGCAAGGAAAATTAACACAGATAAAGAGAGGAGAGGTATTACATAATGATAAAGAGCTCAATTCTCTAAGAATTCATAATTCTTAATGTGTATGTACCCAACAGCAAAGTATCAAAATACGTGAGGCAAAAATTGATTAAGCTGAAGGGAGAAGCAGAACTTTAGAAATCCTTTCAGAACTTCTGAAAGAAGTTCTTTTTTTGGAAGCTGAAAGGAGAAATAGAACTCACTATTACAGTTGGAGACGTTAACATCCTTCTCTCAGTAATTGGTAGAAATTTAGAAAGGACACAGCCGAAGTGAATGGCACCATCAATCAATATGATATAATTGATTTTATAGACTAATTCCCCCGACAGAATAATAAAGTGTTTCCTTTCTTTCACACAGAGCATTCACTGAGATAGACTGCATGCTGGGTCCCAGAATGCACCTTAACAAATTAAAAAAAAATAGACCTCACACTATGCATGCTATCAGTTCACAGTGGAATCAAACTGGAAATCAACAGAAAATAGCTGAAAAATCCTGAAATGCTTGGAGGTTAAACAACACAATTCTCAGTAACGTATAAGCTAAAGAACTCTTAAATTCTAACTTATTTTTAACTAAATGAAAGTGAAAATACAATTTTCCAAAATTTGTTGTATACAGTAAAAGCACTGCTTAGAGGAAAATCTATAGCATTGAATGCATATATTAGAAAAAAATTAATCTAAAATTAATCATTTAAGTTTCCATCTTTGTTGTTGTTGTTCAGTCACTAAGTCGTGTCTGTCTCTTTGCAACCGCGTGGACGGCAGCACACCAGGTTCCTCTGTCTTCCACTTTCTCCTGGAGTTTGCTCAGATTTGTGCCCACTGAGTCAGTGATGCTATCTAACCATCTTGTCTTCTGTCACCCCCTTCTCCTTTTGTCTTCAGTCTTCCATCTTAGGAAACTAGACAAAGGAGGAAAAATAAAGTAAGCAGAAGAAAAGGTAATAAAAATTAAAGCAGAAATCAATAAAATTATAAACAGGAATGATGACATTAAAAGATGGTTGTTTAAAAAGATTAATGAAATTGATAAGTGTCCAGCTAAGCTAACTAAGAAAAAGAGAAGACAGAAATTACTGATACTAGAAATGAAAGAAGGGCCATCACTACTGATCCTATAGATATTAAAAGGA
The DNA here is from genome assembly GCF_027580195.1 of Bos mutus. NCBI lineage: Eukaryota > Metazoa > Chordata > Mammalia > Artiodactyla > Bovidae > Bos > Bos mutus. The sequence continues at coordinate 19,669,854 of NC_091620.1, read as the reverse complement.
GAATAAAGGAATATTATGAGTAGAAAAGAGTAACAACTATGGCAAATACTAATTTGATTGTATCAATAATCACTTTAATGTGACTATTGCTATACAAGTTCATACGAGAAGAGAGAATTTGGATTTGCCTACATTTATTAAACAAAATACCATAACATTTATTGAACCAATAACCTTCTAAACAGAAAGTTTAGACAAACCTAGACAGCATATTAAAAAGCAGAGACAAAAGTTATGGGTTTTCCAGTAGTCATGTATAGCTGTGAGAGTTGGACCATAAAGAAGCTGAGCACTGAAGAATTGATGTTTTGAAATTGTGATGCTGGAGAAGACTATTGAGAGTTGCTTGGACTCCTTGGAGATGAAATAATCAATCCTAAAGGAAACCAACCCTGAATACTCACTGGAAGGACTGATGCTGCAGCTGCAGCTCCAATACGATGGCCACCTTATGTGAAGAGTCGACTCCTTAGAAAAGACCCTGATGCTGGGAAAGATTGAGGTCAGGAGGAGAAGGAGGCAAGAGAGGATACAATGATTGGATGGCATCACCAACTCAGTGACATGAGTTTGAGCGAACTCCAGCAGATAGTGCAGGGTAAAAGAGATTGACTTGCTGCAGTCCATGGGGCTTCAAAAAATCAGAATAACTTAGTGACTGAACAACAACAAATAGCTAGATTTAAATCCCTGCCCCATCGTCTACCAGCTGGATGAAGTTGGGCAAGTTACTCTCTTAGTGGCTCCCTCCCTTCAGCCTGATAAAAGTAGATTATATAAAGTAGATGTATTATGTAAAGTTGATTGTATTTTGAGCCAAATAATGCTCAGAATTCTCCAAGCCAGGCTTCAGCAGTACTCTAAGAACTTCCAGATGTTCAAGCTGGATTTAGAGAAGACAGAAGAACCAGAGATCAAATTGCAACATCCATTGGATCATTGAAAAAGCAAGAGAGTTCCAGAAAAACATCTACTTCTGCTTTATTGACTATGCTAAAGCCTTTGACTATGTGGATCACAACAAACTGGAAAATTCTACAAGAGATGGGAATACCAGACCACTTTACCTGCCTCCTGAGAAACCTGTATACAGATCAAGAAGCAACAGTTAGAACCTGACATGGAACAACGGACTGGTTCCAAATTGGGAAAGGAGTGCACCAGTTCAGTTCAGTTCAGTCGCTCAGTCGTGTCCGACTCTTTGCAACCTCATGGACTGCAGCATGCCATGCCTCCCTGTCCATCACCAACTCCCGGAGTTTACTCAAACTCATTTCCATTGAGTTGGTGATGCCATCCAACCATCTCATCCTCTGTCATCCCCTGAGAACTCCCGCCTTCAATCTTTCTCAGCATCAGGGTCTTTTCCAATGAGTCAGTTCTTTGGATCAGGTGGCCAAGGTATTGGAGTTTCAGCTTCAACATTAGTCCTTCCAATGGATATTCAGGACTGATTTCCTTAAGGATGGGCTGGTTGGATCTCTTTGCAGTCCAAGGGACTCACAAGAATCTTCAGCACCACAGTTCAAAAGCATCAATTCTTTGGTGTTCAGCTTTCTTTATGGTCCAACTCTCACATACATACATGACTACTGGAAAAACCATAGCCTTGACTAGATGGACCTTTGTTGGCAAAGTAATGTCTCTGCTTTTTAACATGCTGTCTAGGTTGGTCATAACTTTTCTTCCAAGGAGTAAGCATCTTTTAATTTCGTGGCTGCAGTCACCATCTGCAGTGATTTTGGAGCCCCCCAAAATAAATTCTCTCACTGTTTCCACTGTTTCCCCATCTATTTTCCATGAAGTGATGGGACTGGATGCCATGATCTTTGTTTTCTGAATGTTGAGCATTAAGCCAACTTTTTCACTCTCCTCTTTCACTTTCATCAAGAGGCTCTTTAGTTCTTCTTCACTTTCTGCCATAAGGGTGGTGTCATCTGCATATCTGAGGTTATTGATATTTCTTCCAGTAATCTTGATTCGAACCTGTGCTTCATCCTGCCCTGCGTTTCTCATGATGTACTCTGCATAGAAGTTAAATAAGCACAGTGATAATATACAGCCTTGACATACTCCTTTCCCTATTTGGAACCAGTCTGTTGTTCCATGTCCAGTTCTAACTATTGCTTCCTGACCTGCATACAGATTTATCAAGAAGCAGGTCAGGTGGTCTGATATTCCCATCTCTTTCAGAATTTTCCACAGTCACCCTGCTTATTTAACATACATGCAGAAGAGTATATCGTGTGAAATGCCAGGCTGGATAAAGCACAAGTTGGATTCAAGATTGCTGGGAGAAATATCAATAACCTCAGATATTCAGGTGACACCACCCTTATGGCAGAAACTGAAGAGGAACTAAAGAGCTTCTTGATGAAAGTGAAAGAGGAGAGTGAAAAAGCTGGCTTAAAACTCAACATTCAAAAAACAAAGATCCCATCACTTCATGGCAAATAGATTGGGAAACTATGGAACAGAAACTGAGAAACAGAATTATCTCTAAAGAGAATACTCTTAATTTTGGATGTTGATGACTCTTTGATTGATTTTGTACTTTTTGAATGAATTTGTCATTTTGGAACCTAGGGAAGCCTACCTGCAAGAGGAATTAATCTTGTTGCAGATAATACTTCAGTGTAAATATTTGAACTTTCATTTTTGAGTGCGTATCCAGTAATACCCTTAAAGTAGATTCTTTGTGAGCACTGTACACTTGCACGGTCCTCTGGTTGCTGTCCACGGGGTACCACTGAGATCAACTGTAGTGGGGCTAAATGACCGAAGACGCTCTGGGTAGAGGATTTTTATTACCTTCTAGGAGGGGGCTCTTCCCTGTGGGCTTAGCTGCTTGCGCAAATGAAATGGTAAATGTGAAAAGGCTTTTTATAAAAGAACAGCTTTCTACATCTGTGTGATCTACTACAGGCTGCAGCTGTGTGAACACCCTGTAATGCAATATCCTAGGCAGTACTTTCAAGTCTTTTTTTCTTTTCTTTCTTTTTTAGAATTTATGTATTTATTTGTTTTTTGCTGTGCTGGGTTTTCACTGCGGCCAGCAGGGGCTTCTCACTGCGGTTACTTCTCTTCTTGTGGTGCACAAGCTTAGTTGCTCCATGGCATGTGGAATCCTCCCGAAGCAGGGATCGAACCCATGTCCCCTGCATTGGCAGGGAGAGTCTTAACCATCAGACCACCAGGGAGGTCCCTACCTTCATGTCTTGCATGGGCATTAGTTGGCCAGTGATTCCTTTTCCTGAACGGAGTACTTGCTAGCAAGCCCAGCATCTGTAGAAGGCGGTGGAGGAATGGAGAGTCCTATACCCCAGGTTCTCCGTGGTAAGACAAGCCCCTACCAACAAGCTGGAGTCTGGGTTTGCCTGGATAAGCCCTGGCCATGCTGCAGTAAGCCAGGTTGTGTTTTGGTGTCTGGCACCCTCCAGAGATGATACAAATTCCTCTCTTTCATGAGGTGGTTCCTCTTTGTGTTAGTCTTGGGTTGCCATAACAAAGCACTATAGACTGCTTGACTTAAACAACAGGCATTTATTTCCTCACAGTTCTGGAGCCCAGGAAGTCTCAGATCAAAGTGCTGGTCAGTTAGGTTCCCGGTGAGTTCTCTCTGCCTGGCTTGTGGATGACTGTCTTCTCTCTGTGTCCTCAAATGGCCCTTTCTCTGTGATCAAAGGAAGAGAGAGAGAAAGTGAGATAGGGCTTCCTCCTTTTCCAGTCCGTCTGGGTTAGGGCCCCATCCTTATGGCTTTATTTAAACCTAGTTACTTCCTAAAGAACTTATCTCAAGATACAGTCACATTGAGGGTTATGAGTTCTTTTGAGTTGCTATGGAAACTATGGTGTCTTGGTCTGTTTGGTCTGCCCAAACAAAATGCCATTAGCTTGGGAGGCTTAAACAACAGAGCTTCAATATCTCACCATTCTAGAGGTTGGAGGTCTAAGATCAGAGTGCCGGCAGGGTTGGGTTCAAATGAGGGCTCTCTTCCTGGCTTGCAGATGGCTGCCTTCTCTGTGTCCTCACATGGCCAGAGAGAGAGGAAGCAAGCCATCTAGTGTCTAATCCCAACATGGGGGCCACACCCTTATGACCTCCCAAGGCCTCATTTCTGAATATTATCACATTGCAGGTTAAGACTTTCAAATTTTCTGGGGATACAAACATTCAGTCCAAAGCTGATAAAGTAGCAAATGATCAAGGACTTGCAGAATCTGGACTCTGAGATGTCAGGTCAGAGAGGAGAATAAGACACTGTCCTGACTCCTTAGTCAGGAGGTAAATGCCTGGATACTATCAGGGTATTGCATTGACCAGATGACATCAGGGCATGCTTGTATTGGTCAAAATCTGCCTGGGAGAAGTGTGTCTACTTGTCCCATTTCTAGATCTTGTGGAATTGTTGTCCCCAGGAGGTCTAATCTCACACAAATCAAGTGTGCCATGATTTTTGGTGAATGATTAGATCAGGTTTCCTATTCTTTTTATTTATAAAAAAGAAAATCCCAGGGCTTCTGGGGAGGAAGTACAGGGTCTGAGAAGTAGGTATCACACTGTTTAAAATATTGTGACTTTCTAAAATACTTCTGAAAGAGAAATTATCACACAAAAATATCTATTCTCACTAGTAGATTTTTACAGATGAACTTTAGAATTATTTTTCAATAACTATCTGGGTTCCAATAAAATCTCTTGAGATTTTGATTGGAATTGTGTTAAATCTATGAATGATTTCGTACAGCACGGACATTTTAACAGTACTGAGCTGTTTCATTCAGGAACATGGTATGTTTCTATATCTTTTTTGGGTCATTCATGTCTAGCAGTAAAATTGTTTTCTTCATATAAAGCCTTCACTTTCTTTGTAAATGTTATACTTAAGTATGTTATCTTTTAAAAAATTTTTTTATTTTTGTTTTGGCTATTTCTCATGGCATGTAGGATCTTAGTTCCCTGTCCAGGGGTTGAACCCATGCCCCCTGCCATGGAAGTTCAAAGTCATAACTACTGGACTTCCAGGGAATTTCTAGGGCGTTTTCTGTTTATTTGTTTGTTGTTGTTACTATGCATGGGATAGTTGTCCAGTATTTGTTCTAACAATTGCTATTATAATGTATTGATTCCTATGTGTTTTTCTTACATTAGGCCACCTTATTGAACTCTCTTATTAGTATTAACTGTTTTAAAGTTTTTTCTTTTGAGCTTTCAGTCATACTCTCCACATATAATAGTTTTACACTCTTCTTTCCGGTCGTTGTAAGTCTTATTTCTGTTGCCTGCCCTGTTCTTGATGTTCCACACCCCCCCACCCCCACCACCATTAAATAGTGATGGTAGAGAGTGCATATTTTTCTTGGTCTTGATTTTATAGCAATATCCACCTTGTGCCAGTCCATCGTAGCCTGTTTTCCCTCATATTTGTTCCTTGACTTTCCTTGCTCAGTTCTGCTGCAGGGGGCTGACATTTGTGGGTTGCATGTCCCAATGCTCCTGTGTCAACTGGTGTCCATCTGGGCTCGGCCAACAGGAGGCCCTAGGAAGGATTGATGAACAGAAGGTAGGGAGAAGGGCAGAGCATCTATCCCCTGTTTTCTTCCGCAGGTAATAACTGCAGCTGCTGCTGCCTCAATTTCATGGTTCTGGCTCTGCTGGACAGCTGTCTCCATGGTCCCGCTTCTGTTGGGTGAATCTGGTCCTTAAGCTCAGGAAAAATCTTTCTTTTTGTGTTCCTCCAGCTAGGCTGCCCTGTGTCCCCAGCAAGAGAGACACTGCCCTATAGATCCCTTGTTTTATTTTTATAATTTTTTGTGGCACTTGGGCTTCTCTAATTGTGGTGCATGGGCTTAGTTGCCCCTGGCATATGGGATCTTAGTTCCCTGACCAGGGATTGACCCTGCACCCACTCCATTAGAAGGCTGATCCGTAACCCCTGGACCACCAGGGAAGTCCCTCGACCCCTGGTTTTAGAGGGCCCGCACATCACAAACACACAAAATATCGGCTGAAGACCTCATGGTTGCTTTTATGTGTTGGGATCCAGTATCAGTACTGGCACAGGATGGCTTGCAGCCTTAAACGTCTATTTTTCTCGTTAACACAGAACAGGCTCCAAGGAGATGCTTTCCTATACCTTTTGCTCTGTGTCCTCAAAGCAAAAGACCTGCATCTGAGTGCCTTTCAGTTGTGTGGGTTGAGTTGCTGGTGATAGATATTGTTGGTGATAGATGCTGCTTTGAGTTGTTGAGAGGATCTGAGGGTGGAGGCACTTTGATAAAAGAAAAGGTGAAATGATTAACTTGTCAAATTCTTCCTCCCAGGTAGATTTTTGAATAAGGAAGTATCATTTGCCAGCAGTGATGAGCATCCATTTTCTTGCTTCCCATTGTGTTCCAATTCGTGGTTCAGAGTTATATATGAATTAGGGCAGTGTTTTGAACAGTAGCACACAGTAACTAAAGAATGTTTTACAATATTATGCTCTTGCAGTTCATATTGCTGTTTTTAAAGTTCATTTGTTTTTATTCATCTTTCTGTGCCGGCTCTTCCTTGCTGTGCACAGCCTTTCTCTAGTTGTAGCAAGAAGTGGGTACTCTCTAGCTGCAGTGCACGGGCTTCTCATTGTGGTGGATTCTCTTGTTGCAGATCATGGGCTCTTGGGAGTGTGCGTGGGCTTCAGTGGTTGCAGCATGAGGGCTCAGTAATTGTTGTTCACGGGCTTAGTTGTTCTGGGGCATGTGGGATCTTCGGGGACTAGGGATTGAACCTATGTCTGCTGCATTGGCAGACAGATTCTTCACCTGCTGGTCATATTGCTCTTAAACTACAAGTGTATTTCTCTAGATCCAACCTGCATTTTGCCCTAAAATCCAGAAACATTCTTGATAACTTGTGTGGAACATAACTTGAATTTGTTTCTAGTGATGTGGCCTCAACTGAGCAAATAGTCATGAAGTTCTTTAGGGAAACTCAGAGATTATTTATGATATGTCTTGGATCTATCTGTAGATGAAATACATTTAAATTTGACTTTATAGCCACTTAAGACATGTAATGGAGATGTCGATTAAATGTTGTTAAAGCCATTAAATTTAATTTAGAAAGGATATAAGATATACTAGGAGAGCTAAATGAAATAATAGAAGATCCTTAAATACAGAACAAAGTATGGTCTTTGGTGGATAATGAAATTAATTTTGGATTTGTGCTATCCACAGTTTTTTGATATGAACTATTGCTTGCTATTTATAATATAAACAAAAGCATATCTAAGTTTGGAAATTTCTCAAAAGGATTAAAAATATTATAAAATTGTAAAGAAAATGGAAATAAACTATTTATAACCAAAAGTGATATTCTAATAAAAGGAAATTAGAACAAGGAAATGCAAATGTTTTTGTGACTTTAAAGGAAATTTACATACAATTAATCCCAAAATAATGTTTGTAGTAACTATTTCCAGTCATTACTGATCAAGTTATGGTCTTGTAGAGAAATTTGAATCAATTAAGCAATGTGCTGTGATTTTTGGTTTTCTTCATTCTGGCATTTGAAAGAAGAACTTAATAAATATTGTGTGGATCTAGGAGTTACTTTAAGAGCTAGTAAAAATCATGCTGTATGTGATAATGATTTATATGGTAGATGTAATATAGCATTTTTTGCATTAACAATAATTTGTCATATGTGATTGTTATAATTCTTGACCGTACCATATAAAATTCCAAATGTAAGCGTTGATTTAAGAATTTTATTGACACTTTCAATAGATACGCTAGTGCCTCAATAAAGTTTCTCCAAATTAAAATTATTAAAAAAAAACTAGGAACTACAGTGAATCAAAAACAGTTATCAAAAACATTTGGCATTACCATCAATAGTATATAATATTATGTGAAAATCCTGATTATAACAATAGTGATTTTTCTAAAACAAAAATCAAGAAGAGTAAGTCTTATGATACACATATTACAAATCAATTATTAACATATTTATTTTATTACTTATCTACACATTGTTGGCCCATCAATGCATGTACTGCTGCTGCTGCTGCTGCTGCTAAGTCGCTTCAGTCGTGTCCAACTCTGTGCGACCCCATAGACGGCAGCCCACCAGGCTCCCCCGTCCCTGGGATTCACCAGGCAAGAACACTGGAGTGGGTTGCCATTTCCTTTTCTAATACGTGAAAGTGAAAAGTGAAAGTGAAGTCGCTCAGTCATGTCCGACTCTTAATGACCCCATGGACTGCAGCCTACCAGGCTCCTCTGTCCATGGGATTTTCCAGGCAAGAGTACTGGAGTCGGGTGCCATTGCCTTCTCTGCAATGCATGTACAATAGTAATTAATTTGGTTGTATTTGATATTTTGCCATACAAAAAACTTTTTTCATATAAAAATCATGACTTTATACATATTTGAAAATTTTATTGTCATAAAGATATTTGTCAGGTAGAAAGATAGAACATTTTTAGTTACCAGTCATTGTAACCTGCCAGGCTCCACTGTCCATGGAATTTTCCAGGCAAGAATACTGGAGTGGGTTGCCATTTCCCATTTCAGGAGATCTTCCCAGCCCAGGGATTAAACCCATGTTTCTTGTGTCTCCTGCATTGGCAGGTGGGTTCTTTACCACTAGGCCACCTGGGAAGCCCCAACATTTAGACATATGGTATGTGGGCCTCCATTTGTATGCTTGCCCTGAGCTCTTTGTTAGGGGTGAGCCTCTTTGTTGAGGGGTGGTAGTGACACTCCGCTATCAACTTCCTGTTGCCTGCTTGGCTTCTTGGTTCTTCTATTATCCTTTCATTTTGTACAGATAAGCAACCACATGAATATTTTCTTAAATGTCACTTTCTTTTTTACACGAAAGGTAAAGTTATGGGTTGAAGAGTGTCCCCCTGGAATGAATGTTGAATCCTTATCCTCATGCCATCAAAATATGGCCTTATTTAGACATAGTGTCATTGCAGATGTAATTAGTTAAGATGAGGTTATACTGGAGCAGGGTAACCTCTTAATCCAATATGACTAGTGTCCTTATAAGAAGAGAGACACTTGGAGACAGAGGAAAGGATGATGTGAGAGAAGATGGTCATGTGCTGACACAGGCAGAGATTGGAGTGAGAAAGCTTCTATAAGCTGAGAAATGTCAAGAATTGCCAGCAGACACTGGAGGTTAGAAGAAGCCAGGAAGGATTCTCTGCTACAGGTTTCAGAGGAATCCTGGTCCCATTAACACCTTGATTTTGAACTTCTAGCCTCTAGAACTGTGTGACAATGAATCTCTGAGGTTTTCAGACACCTAGTTTGTGATACTTCTCATAGAAACACTAGGAAACTAATACAGGTAGTACATTAAAGATACTCTTTGCCTGTTGTACAAGTGCTCTGCAGGCTGAGTACCTAGAAGCACATCCTCTGGGTCATAACAAACCTGTATTTTTCATCTTAACAGGTACTCCAGATTGCCCTCCAGTGCGGCAGTGTCAGTTTATGCTCCTGCCAGCTGTGCATGAGAGCACGTTTCCTTTGCCCTGGCCAACACTTGACATTAACAGCCATGTAATTTTTCCCCCATCTGATGGGTAAAAAGCAGTATTTTAAAAAAAATCGTATTCCCTGATTACTAGTGAGATTGAGGTTTTTTTTTTCCCATTTGTTAATTTTTCACTTGAATTTCTTCTTCTGTAAATTGTCTTTTTATAAGCTCTGCCTGATTTCCTGTTGTGATACCAATCATGAATATTTCTTTACACAGGAGATGATCTTATTCATTTAAAACCATTTCTAGTATAGGAAGAGCTTTTAAATATCGAGAATGTTTATTAGGTTTAATTGGTTGTCTTTTCAGCTTCTAGTGAGATGAACAAATGATATTTATTTGACCTATTGATATGAGGCACCTGTAACTGTAAGAACCTTAAAAAGCAGACCAGTTAAATATTTTATGGGCAAGAGGAATGATGCCAATGTGGGGCTTTTCAGAACATGTTTAGAGAGCTGCCTAGTTAGAAAAGAGAGTGTGTCTCAGGGAATGTGATGGTCAACGGTAGAGTACAGAGTCTGAGCTTTACTGTAGAGGTGAGATAAAATCACTGCAGTGTTTGGAGTGAAGGACTGAAGAATTTAAGAAGGCGAATATGTTGCTGTGGTGGAGGAAGAAGAAAATCAAAGCAAAGAGAGGACTTAGATATTCAGGGGTAAGATGAAAATAACCTAATAAGGAAGAAAAGACCGAAGGTAGGTAAGTACACCAATGTAACTCTGCTGAGTGATTTAGGAAGAAGGTCTTTATAGGAAAAGAAGTGTACCTATTCAAGCATAAGAACTAGCATGTCACAGACTTGGGGGACTTTGTCAGGAGAGCTAAAGTAGAAGATAACTTTTGAGTTTCAGACGATGTCCAAGTTGCACAAAGTTATTTAGGAAAATAGAAATAAGAATATGTAGAGGGCCTTTTCTCTGGGCACTGATGTAATACTGATGCAAGGCTAAGAGAAAGCACACCTCATCAACTTTTATTTCCAATTGACAATGTCAAAGAGTGATTTTCAGACTGAAGGTGGAGTGTAGGGTAGAACAAATATGATAATTGAAGATAGTTCACAGAGGGTGAGAAATTATAGAAGAGCATCTATCTGCTCTGTGTAAAGTGTACCCAGGGAAACTGAGAGAACTTTTAATGATATCTTTATATTTTAACTTTAATGATATCTCTGAATCTCTGATGTTGACCTTTGAGAAAGCCTGGAAAATGTGAACTTAGAAGGCTATGGTTTTTCCAGTAGTCATATATGGATGTGAGAGTTGAACTATAAGGAAAGCTGAGCGCCGAAGAATTGATGCTTTTGAACTGTGATGTTGGAGAAGACTCTTGAGAGTCCCTTGTACTGCAAGGAAATCCAACCAGTCCATCCTAAAGGGGATCAGCCCTGAATGTTCATTGAAAGGACTGATGTTGAAGCTGAAACTCCAATACTTTGGCCACCTGATGCGAAGAGCTGACTCATTGGGAAAACCCTGATGCTGGGAAAGACTGAGGGCAGGAGGAGAAGGGGACGACAGAGGATGAGATGGTTGGATGGCATCATCGACTCAATGGACATGAGTTTGAGTAAACTCCAGGAGTTGGTGATGGACAGGGAGGCCTGGCGTGCTGCAGTCCATGGGGTTGCAAAGAGTCAGACACGACTGAGCCACTGAACTGAACTGAAAAGTAGATGTGTATGTGCTTGTGTGCATGTGCGCAAATGGAATTCCAAATTTCAAAAACACAGATTTTAAAAACTGCAAATCCATAGTGATCTTAATGTCAGGGCAAGATCCTAGGACAGCATTCCAAAGGGATGGCATGTGAACTCCTAGAAGAGGAGGTGATCGTTAGAACTCTACGTGGGTCATGTAAAAAACTGGCTGATCACGTTTTCTTCTTCATCGGTTGCCATGACTGTTAGATCAAGGATCACTGTTGGTTCCAAGAAGCACAAACAATGAGGAGGTATCAGAAACCCAGTAGGAGCAAGCACAAGGAGGAAATGAACAAAGAATGTTTAGCTGGAAGGAAGACAGTATAGAGAGAACATGATGGCTGACGTTAAATATGAGAAGAATCATTATATGGAAGAGGGGTCAGGTATCTGTGGACTTCTCCAAGGCCAGTGGGTAGGATTCCAGGGACCTAGGATGAGACTCAGTATAAGGAAGACCTGTTTAACCACGCATACCATCCAGCAGTGGAACCCAGTGCTTTCCAAGCCAGTGATTTCCGCATCACTGCAAGTATGCTAGCAGAAGCTGGTCGGTCACTTTTTGGGAAATGTTCTAGAAGAGATTCATGTGTTATTGTGTGGATAACTCTAAGCTTAGTCATGTCTGACTCTTTGCGACCCCATGGACTGTAGCCCACTAGGCTCCTCTGTGCTTGGGATTTTCCAGGTAAGAATACTAGAGTGGGTAGCCATTCATTCCCTTCTTCAGGAGATTTTCCTGACTCAGGGATTGAATCTGGGTCTCCTGCATTGCAGGCAGATTCTTTACTGTCTTAACCACCAGGGAAGCCCAAAGGAAGTGAAAGTCACTCAGTCGTGTCTGACTCTTTGCGACCGCATAGACTATACAGTCTGTGGAATTCTCCAGGCCAGAATCCTGGAGTGGGTAGCCTTTCCCTTCTCCAGGGGATCTTCCCAACCCAGGGATCGAACCCAGGTCTTCCGCATTGCGGGCAGATTCTTTACCAGCTGAGCCACAAGGGAAGCCCAAGAATACTGGAGTGGGTAGCCTATCCCTTCTTCAGCAGATCTTCCTGACCCAGGAATCAAACCAGGGTCTCCAGCATTGTAGGCGGATTGTTTATCAACTGAGCTATCAGGGAAGCCCCAAAGCCTTTCCAATTTTGAGCATCTGTGATCCTAGGCCAGTGTAGGTACAAATCAGAAGGATTAGATTGGAAATAATAGAGACCCTGAAGCTGTACATAATGGGGCAGAAGGAGCTTGAAGAAGACAGTGGGAAGACATGTAGATCACTTACTTAAGAAAAGAAAATCATATAGTCATATAGTCTAGAGGAAGAATAACTGTCTTTTTTAACTGCAAAGACCAGGATCATCCTCAAATGGTTTAGAGCTGTCCAAGAGCATTGCACTTTAAAAGAGGCCTCAAATCAGTACCTTTTATAGTGTTTCTGGGATGTGATGAAGGACAGTCGTTTCAAAATACAATTTTAAAAGTGGTCAGAAAATATGATGACAGTGCATCATCACAGTCCCATTGAGGACCACTGGGAGGGGCATGGCATGTCACTGGAAGCAGGCCTAAGGCACAGGCCAGGAGAAGAAGTTAAAAAGCAAGAGTAAGAGAGGAGTGGAATAATGGCAGAGGGAGGAAGGATAGGGCACAGTAAACAGGCACGTTTACTACAAAAAGCAGCTGCCTGGGCTTGCAGAAGCCCCAGGGGCTCCTCTTTCAGCTGGGTCTCAGGGGGCAGGAGAGGTGGGTACCAGACAGTAGAGACTGAGGCTCTACTGCTGGTGTGCCCCAACTTCCTGAGTGACCTTGTGGATGTCATTTCACCTTGCTGCCTCCTCCCTGTTGTCAAGAACAGGTATACTGCTAACCTAAAAGTACTCTGGGCTTTACCAGAGAAAATAGGTCCAGAAATTTAAGACATTGTCTGCCTGGGTAGGAAGTGTCTACACTTGTTTCCGTTTTTTCACTGTTGAGAGAGGGGAAACAGGTAAGTGGAGGGTGGAGAGAAAGGTGAGAAGACATTGTGGCCAAAGTCGGCCTAGCTCCCCCTCATCGTCCCAGGGAGCCCGGGGCCGGTATGCCTCCGGAGCGGGCTGGGGGCGGGGACATGTTGCAGCCCATGTTGCAGCCCGCAGGCAGCCGGACACCCAAGGACCTGAGCGGACATCCTCAGGCTCTGCGGGCGCTTCAGCAAGTCCCATTGCAGCATCAGGGACCAAAAGAGAGGCACGCCCCTCCCCCACTAGATGGCACTGAAACGCCTCGTTCGAGATATTCAGAATGCAGGAAGCTAGGAAAAAAGACAAAAAGAATATGGTGGAGGTGCGCTCATTTTGACTCGCCGGCCCAGTTGTGCAAAGCAGGGTGTGCAGACCCTCTCGCGATAGTGCCCTTCCCCAGGGCAGCCCTTCACTCATCAGTGTGGGCCATGGGCTTTGGAATGAGAGTGAAAAGGAGGGGTGAGCCTTAGAGCGGAGAACCTAAGGTTTCGACCTGGTAGGGAGGCACCCAGCCCTGCGGCGGCATCTCACGTGAGCCGGGCGGTTGTGTTGAGAGGATGAAGCTGGCTCGCTTGGGGCCTGCTCGATTAAGGTCTGGGGTCTCTCCCCGCCACCTCCCAGAGTCCTCGGAGAGCCTAAATCCAGCCGCCACCTGGATAAGGACAAACCCCGAACCGAGGTGTCGTTTGTCGTTTAACCCCACTTCCCCACCTCAAAGCGTGAGCCCCCTAGGCGTTTCCAAAATCTATTAAGCACCCTCCGGCCCCCGCCCCCGGAAAATTCTGTCCCTCTTGTCTAAGAAAGCATCAGTCAATTTTCTTTTCCCGCTGAGGAGGGAGGTGGAGGTGGGTGTATGTCGGAGTGTCTGGCGCTGGCGTGGGGCTGGACCGGGGCTGGTGCCGACAATCCCGCGGACTCGCTCGGACGGGGGTGGAAACGCCTGTAGCCGATTAGGGCAGCGCCTGCGGCTTTCTGGGAGAAAACAAAGATCAAATACAATCCAGGACATAGGCGACCGAATCCGGGGACGCAGGGGAACTTCCTCAGTCCCTCTGAAGGCCCACTCAGCAATAAGCAGTCTTTTCTTTCAAGAACTCTGGTCTATTTAAGGGAATTTCGCACTACTGGAAAGAGATAAACGGAGATGGAGGCAACATCCTTACATTTCTACTAACGCCCGTAAACATGCTACATATCACATATATGTATATGTGCATAAATATGGATGTGGTTGTGCACATACCTAGCCAGACACCATTGACTTGCCTGGTCACAGAATAAGCCTTAGACATCCTGTGCCTGGGAAATGGTGCACTTTATCTTTAAGGATGCTAGAAAAATAAGAGATGAGGCTCACGTTGCACGGATGACATCACTAGCTTTTGGCTGCGCGCTCCGTGTTCTCGTCTGTGGGTTTCAGCCAAGGCTGCAGCGCCCGGCGCCGGAGCAAGAGAGCAAAGCCGCGGCTTCCTCCAGCGCCCCGCAGCCGGGCGATGCGATTTCCCGAGCCTCCCCGGCGCAGCCTGGGCTCTCGCTCCCTGGCACCGGCCGAGACCTCGAGGTCCCGGAGCCGCCGCGGCTAGAGGAGGAGGCAGGGACGGGGAGCTGAGAGTCCCAGCCTCCCTCCCCCACCCTCGCCCCATTCACCTCGGCGACCACCGCTCTTGGAGCCGGATCGTAGAACGCCAAGGCCGGACACGACTCTCTGCGCGCTGCCGAGTGAGCCGGCATCTCAACCCCTGGGTGGGCTGCGAAGAAAATGGTGCAGTCTGAGAGCGGCTGACCCTAGCTGGACCGAGCAGACGGAGTGCTGGAGTGCCGGTGCTCAGGTGGCGGGAGAAGGGGGCGGATTGCGTCGAAGGGCCGGAGCCGTTGTTTTTCTGGGTACCTGCAGCACCCGGGCAGCACGTTCCCGGGGCTACACGGGAGCCCAATGAAGTGAGGCGGAGGCGTCGCGGGAGAGGCGGGTTTGAAGGTGGCCGGGTGGACACTTCGGGAAGAAGAAGGCAGTGGTGGGGGCGGCATGACGCCCTGGGGGCTGGCTGCTGGGCGGGCCGGGCGCCGCGATCGCGCGACCTGTCCATGGTGTTGAAGGCGCCGTGCGTCGAGCCCCGCGCGTCCCGCGCTGTGCGCCCAGCCGGGTGCACCCTCCTCAGCGCAGCCAGCCTTTCGAGCCCGCGGGCTGCCTCCCAGTCGCCCCTAAGCCCCGACCAAGGCTCGTCCGGTAACGCCGTCTGGGTGACCGCACTGTCGGCCCGAGGGGCCGCCTGAATGGCGAAGCAAGAGGCAGACGACCCGGGAGCTCGCGGGGAAAGGTCGGCCGAGACCGTGCACCGACTGGGAGCCCGCCTCTGAACGCTCCGCGCTGGCCAGAAGGAGCAAAGGACCTGCTGGTGACCAGAGGACAGAGAATTTTTTTTTTTATTTTTTTGGTAAAAGACCCGATCCAGAGAAGAAGAATATTTCTTCTCTTGCAGACCAGGAAGGGTAGAGTCGCTGAGAGAGAGACCCAGGCGGGACTCAGGGCAGCCTACCCTGGCATCTGGAGGTTTCCTGCGCTGGCCGGCCGCATCGTGGTGATTCAATTTATCCCGTCGCCTACCATCTCCTCCTGATAGACCCCCTCTCCCAAGAAAGCCAAGCGACTGGGTCCCGCCACTCTGCACAAAGAAAGCCCAGGAGTCCCACCGCAGCGGAGGGCACTTGGTGTTTAGTTTCCGGCCCGAGGGCAGTGTCGCCCGAAACCCGGCTGAGTGCTGCGGACGCGGCGGGTTCTGAGCAGCAGCTTCTTGCGGGGCAGGGAGGGGGCGGGAGGCGGTCTGGCCGGGCGCGCCGCCGCCCGAGGCTGCGCCTGCTCGGGAGGACGCCCAGGCGATCGCCGGAGCTTCTCCCGATCAGAACTTTTTACGCTGCCCGCCCCCATCCCCTGCAGTCCCTGGGCTGCTCACCAGCAGGCAGGGGCCGAGGGGCGCCGCTGCGGAGTCCCCTTGCCGTCCCCTCCTCGGCTCGGCCGCCCGCAGCTTTGTTCCGGGCGCGCGGAGGGAAGGCGAGGCTGCGGCGGATCATGCCCAAGGTGTAGCCGCGAAGCGGAGGCATGGCTGCCGGAAGGTTACTGCTCTACACGGGCCTCTCGCTAGCGCTCTGCGCCCTCGGCATGCTGGCCGTGGCCATATGCTCGGACCACTGGTACGAGACGGACGCCAGGAAGCACCGGGACAGGTGCAAGGCCTTCAACACTCGCCGGATCGACCCCGGCTTCATTTACAACAACAACAACAACTTGCCACTCCGGGCCAGCCGCTCGCGCCTGGACCGCTGGGAGGGCAAGCTCCTCCGGGCCCGGAATCGCCGGCAACTCTTCGCCATGAGCCCCGCCGACGAGTGCAGCCGGCAGTACAACTCCACCAACATGGGCCTCTGGAGGAAGTGCCACCGACAAGGCTTCGACCCTGAGATCGCGGCCTTGATTCGGAAAGGTAAGCGCTTAGAGGCGAGGCGAGGCGTGGCGCGGCGCTGCGGAGAGCCGCGCGCCTCTAGGCCCGGCTGCCCTCTCCTGCCTTCGCCCGGCCGCAGCCTCTCAGATCTCTTGGTATCAGGAGGTCAGGTTATCCAGGCTCGGCTGAGCCTTGAAGTGGCCACATCTTGCCTCCCAACAGCTCGTAATGAGGCTTACCTCTCCCTACTTAGCCTCTGGTCTTGCGTTTGTCTGATGGGATTCCGATAGAATGTCATGGTCCAGGGGTTTTAACCCAGGAAGATGCTTCAGTAGTCTCTGAAAAGGAAGGGAATCTGTAATCTTGTGCGGTTAACAGAGGAATGAAACACTTTAAGAGTGTTACGTCGGGGTAGACAGGCTCTTAGTTTTAATCTTTGGTTTACGTGTTGAACTGATTCATCAAAGGCAACTGGGGAAACATCTCACAGGGAAGGCCTTATTCATGCCAGAAATGTTGAAGTGCTATACTCTGCCCGGCATAATGCGGGCACTAGTCATAGAAACATCAATAAATCACAGCCCCGGCCCTATTTCAGCCCAAAGCCTGTTGACTTGTAGCAGCACACCACAATTCTTGATCTGTCTTTTTGAGTGGTTGATAAAAATGTCTCCTGCACATTGAATATTAGCAGGATCTAATAAGCACACGAAAGTAGGTGTTTTTTTTTTTTTTCTTTTTTCCCCTTTAACACCAGAGGGGGTACTTAAGAGAGAAAAAAAATACTATTTTCAGAAGATTTGTAGAAAAAATATCCAGAGTATATGAAGGCAGAAAACAAACTGCATTTGCTAATGATAAAAATTTACTTGATACTTTAATATGATCACAAAAATTTTTTAAAGTCTGCTCATCTGATGCAGTTTGTAGATCTTGCATGATTTATACTTTGGGGAGCATCCTGTTCCATTAGCTCACTGAAATATTGTTTGGATGTATAGTAATATTGCTTTGAAGAAGGGAATGTGCGTGCTGGAATATGCATTAATGATAGCTGCACCCTGGAAGTTGTGGTGCTGTTTCATGAGTTCCTCCCACCCCCTGCATTTTCTTCACCTGTTAAATGGTAATACCAAGGTGAAAACAATGTTGTTGTCTGAAAAGTCTTTGTGGCTACCATATGAGGTAGTTTTTCCTAATGTTAATAATGACAGTGCAGGGTTGCTGCTATTTTAAAATCTTGTTTGTGAAAACTAATGTTCTTTGATTTGTTAAAATGTTGAAGTGGATCAGAAAAAAACTATTAATTTGAAAAAAAAAAGTCAGTTGTTTAAGAAAGACAAACAGTGGGTATAGTTTGGGTGGCCACTCAGATTTAGGTGGGTAGGTTCAGAAAGAGAATCCATCTTAGTATTTGTTCTGCATCTTCTGTAGAAAGGACTAGGGATTTTAGATGATTTTGTTAAGAATGTGTTACTATTACAAACATCACATCTGCTTCATGGTTAGACTCTTAGTAAAGTAGGGTGACCCGCTTGGAGCTCTACAACTTTGTCAAACTGTACAGGATATAAGAGATTTGCAGAAGAGAGCATCTTGGGTTTGGGAAAAAAGAGGAAGCAAAATAGATTTTGACAATGGTTGACTCTGTAACAGTTTTCAAATTTTCAGATTCAGGAAAATGTTACTTTATGTGTCATTTTCTGCTTTCATTAAAATTGGAATGATAGGAAGTTAGCGGAAACGTGAGGAAGGATTCATGTTAATAACGACTAATAAACACTGGTAGGACTTGCTGAAGGACATTCTTGAATTTTCTTTCTTGAACATCTTGTGGAACAAGGCTGGTATCCTTCTGCCTGATATTGGTTAACCCCACTAAGAAAAAGGGGGCTGGAATTCATGACTTCTGGTAGCTCCATTGAGAGCTTTGATTCCATGTTACTCTGCTTGGCAGTCGGACTAGAAAGGTTGACTTGGTCTGTGCACCAGAGGGATTGGTTACCATAGTGACATGTTCTTCCGGTGAAGCTGGAAACAGCGACAGGGAAAGGGATAGGGGAAGAATGTACAACATTTTGACTTTGTATGGACTGATTTTTGAATGGAAGCAACAGAAAATGGACAGGGCACAGCAGGGGGATTGAATACACTGATTCCTCGAGTTGGCAGGGCATTGTATGTCACTTGAACTAATGGAAACACTGTTTCCCATCACCCAGAATACAGCAATCACTGTCAGCAGCAAGCTCCTGCTTAACCATGGCCATTTCTATCCATTTGACATCCTTGTTAGGTATTATTGAGATAGATAGCATGCCAGACTTACAAATCTTGAAAGACTTAAGGTCACTATCTTCATTTTTAATCTCAAAACATAATCTTTGAAAGCCAGATCTGCTTTTTCTCAGCAGGGATGGACACACTGTGGAAATAAGTGCGTCTTATGTTAGGAGAATTCACAAGCAATTCTAATGTGCAGATTTTAGCAGGAAGTTAAAAAAAAAAGTTTATATCTTTTGTTTAAATTTAAGACATCGTAGAGAAAGATATTTACCTCACGGTGTATATTAGCAGTCTCAAAACCTATCTTAGACCTTTGGTTTTTTGGGAAGCATCTTAGATTAAAATTCTGGAGATATGTGTTGGGCAGGGGAAAAGGGAAATCAGGAAAAAGACTATGTAAAATCTGTCAATATTATGTGAAAATTAGAGATTTATCCTAGAGTCCTAAAGAACTCAATCATTTATTAAGTCAGTGTTCATTACATTAGAAAATGCTGTTTGTGCATTTTACAATAATACCACATAATTAATAAGGAAAAAAAATCAAATCTATATCTGATTTGAAGACAAAGTCCTTTGGATTCATATGCTTTCTGAAATCCGTTTCTTGCCCTGCTGACATGACTGTGCCCACAGGAAGACGTTTCTGATCACTGTGTATTTATTTGTTTGTCTTATTGAACCATAAGTTCCTGGAGGGCTGGAAAGATAATCATTTGTAAAATACATCCACTCGATGCTTGGTACTTGGGAAATAACTCATACAAATTAGGTTCCCAGAAATGTATCCATCAAAAGCTTATTCTAATTGCTGGAACACTGTGTGGGAATCCAAATAAAGGATTAGTCAGAAAATTGTGATAGGAAAAAGAACCAGTGTGACTCTCAGGGCAGTTTAATATTGCAACAGAGGCTTCATAATTTAACAAGGGAGATTTCTTGAGCAAAAGCTTTGCTAAGGAGTAAGAGCAACAGAATACAGTTTTGGATAACACATGTCAACGAATAGATACATATCACCCACAATCGTTATTTTTCACGTTAGACAAGATTTTAATTTTTTCCTTCTTGAGGGTAGGATTTGAGTAGAGGATGTGGCAAAGATCACTTATCCTTGAATTCCCATCTGTGTCTATAATCAGGTCCTCTCGTCTTCTTTCATTTCAATTTCATCTGTGTCTTCCTGGTAAGTCACTGTGAGCACTGGGGACAGATAAATGGCAGGATCAGTTTCTGAAATCCTAGAGACTTCCAGACTGTTAGAAGGAGCAAACACAGGTAGGAGTTTGTTCCAGGGAAGATTCAGATTCTTTGGTTAGTACTGAAATGTTATGTTGATACGGCTTGAAATCTGTAGACCTTCAACTGACATGCTAAGAACTTCCTTATTATTTGAAAATAAGCCTTATAGGAGAACTTGACCTAAATAATTATGGAGTGGTAGTCAGTGTTCTAAAGTTTGTGTTAATAAAACCTTGTACATATTCACAGATTAATAATGGACTCAGCGAATATTTACTGCACAGGTATTAGCGAATGGGCCCCTATCACTGGAACAAAGACAGACTGGTCCTTAGAATTCCCATTGTTCTGTTAGTATCACATAGAGTAAGTGATGAGTCTGGGATAACAAAACTGACAGAAACAGATGCAGAGAAACCCAGAGAAGGTGACGCTTCATTGTGTTAGCAGTGGGATGAGGTCAGAAGGGAGGGAGTTGGGGAGAGTTGCCCTGAGGAAATGAAATTTGAACAAGATCTTCAGGAAGTTTGGAGGCGGCTGGGGAGGAAGGGCATTTCAGGCAAAGAGGCCAGCACAGGCCCAGCCTTGGAGGTGTGACCCTTCCGTTTGGCCTTGTGAGTGTTGATTTATGGGGCGAGGGAGAGGAGCAGACCAGGAGCTGGAGAGCAGGCGAGGACTGCATTAAGGAGCTTGTGAACTGAGATCCCCTGTAGCAGTGCTGCCTATAGGGTGGCCACCAGCCACATGTGTCTGTTTAAACTGAAAATAATCATACTTAAATACATTTAAAAAGCACTCCCTTGGTCACATTACAGATGCTCAACAGCCATATGTGGCTAATGGCCATCATTTCAGATAGTAATAGTATTTCAGTTCAGTTCGATTCAGTTGCTCAGTTGTGTCCGACTTTGCGACCCCATGGACTTCAGCATGCCAGGCCTCCCTTGTCCATCATCAGCTCCCAGAGTTTACTCAAACTCATGTCCATTGAGTCGGTGATGCCATCCAACCATCTCATCCTCTGTCGTCCCCTTCTCCCGCCTTCAATCTTTCCCAGCATCAGGGTCTTTTCAAATGAGTCAGCTCTTTGCATCAGGTGGCCAAAATATTGGAGTTTCAGCTTCAACATCAGTCCTTCCAATGAATATTCAGGACTGATGTCCTTTAGGATGGAGTGGTTGGATCTCCTTGCAGTCCAAGGGACTCTCAGGAGTCTTCTCCAACACCATAGTTCAAAAGCATCAATTCTTCGGCACTCAGCCAAAGTAATACTATTACTATTTATTAATAGTATTACTTTTGATTAATAGTGATCAAACTTGATGGCCAGGTACTCTTCTAAGTTTTACGTTTATTAGCTAACTTATTCTTCATGATACTGCGCTGAAGTGGGTATTTTTATTATTTATCTCTATTCTACAGTTGAGGAAACTGACACACAAAGCTCCATTAACTTGTCACATTCTCATGATAAGAAAATGAAGGTGTCAGGCTTTGAGTTCTGGCTCTGGGTTTGGAGACTTATACACCCCACTCTACTGTTGCCATAGAGTGTGTTGGGGGGTGCGGTGGGTAGAGAAGAGGCTGGTGTATTGATTCCCCAAATTAAAAAAAAAAATAGGTTATTTTGCTGTTTACCTGAAACTGACACAACTTTGTAAATCAACCATTCTTCAATAAAAATAAACTTGCTCTTTCAAAGATACAAAAAACCAGGAAGTAATTTAGAGTTCACAAAGGTGAGACCTGCTGGAAGTCTTCAGCTTAGCACTGAGAGGAAGGTCATTTCAAAGCAAAACATTCACCTGGCCCTGAGACCTGCCAACAGAATTTCATCCACCTTTGTGCTGTAATTTTTTATTTCTTTTTCTTTTTTTTCACTGTGGTAGATGCTGAGATTATAGAAATGAATGACATATGCATTCATTCCACAAATATTTGAGGGTCTAGAGACTGGGCATTGTGGAGAAGCTTATATTCCAGGTGGGGTGGGCAGTGGAGAGAGACAATAAATAAATACAGATGAAATAAAAATAACATCTAACGAGCTAATCAGTGTATAATATAACATGCAGTAGTGAATTCTATGAAATGTCTTCGCCCTTGATAAGCAGAAAGGGGAAGATGAAATAATAAGCCCAAAGAATAAATAGTTCTATTAGTTTTGGTTTCATAATATCTGGAGGCTTTACCTGCTCACAGGCACATACATACAAAACCCATGATATCTGTATAGGGTGTGCATCTCCGTGCATGTATGTTACATGTGTGTTGGGGGAGAACAAAGTCATCATGTGGTTCTTGTCCTCAGGGAGCTTATACTCCAGCTCATGGTTTCCCAAGTTCATTGTCATGTATGAGTGGATCAGGCTCTTTTGCAGGAGGTCACATCTGTTTCAACTGGATCAGGAATCATCTGGTCAGGGAACTCAGGGGTGAGCTCTCTTATTGGGCCAATGAAGTCAAGAGCCTTATTTCTGTTGCAGAGGTCAGTTTATTTATTCTTTTACTGTAGGGTTGGTAAGGATCAATTAGAGGATCGATTCTATATTCCACTTTGGATTGTCAGTTAAAAATATTTCCTCCCTCTTTGCTATTAGTAGGTAATCCTAGGCCTTCAGGCAGAATCCTAAACACACTCTAGATTAGACTCTTCATACACACACACACACACACCCCCACACACACACGTATACGTCTAGACATTGGATAGTAGAGTCACAAGTGTTCATTCAGATGCAGATACTTTTATAACTCCTTACCCCCAAAAATACACACAGAGAGAAGGCTGTGCATGAGTTGGTGGATGAGTGGACAGCACGTTTATTCTAACTGACTGGATGTCTGCTGCTTTTGAGACAATGTATCCAGTCAGTCAGTCAGTTCAGTTGCTCAGTTGTGTCCAACTCTTTGAGACCCTGTAGACTGCAGCATGCCAGGCTTCCCTGTCCATCACCAACTCTGGGAGCTTGCTCAAACTCCTGTCAGTCGAGTCTGTGATGCCATCCCACCATCTCATCCCCTGTCGTCCCCTTCTCCTCCCGCCCTCAATCGATCCCAGCATCAGGATCTTTTCTAATGAGTCAGTTCTTCACATCAGGTGGTCAAAGTATTGGAGCTTCAGCATCAGTCCTTCCAATGAATATTCAGGACTAATTTCTTTTAGGTTAGGATTGACTGGTTTCATCTCCTTGTAGTCCAAGGACTCTCAAGAGTTTTGTCCAACACTACAGTTCAAAAGCATCAATTCTTTGGCGTTCAGTTTTCTTTATAGTCCAACTCTCATATCCATACATGACTACTGGAAAAACCATAGCTTTGACTATATGGATCTTTGTCAGCAAAGTAATGTGTCTGCTTTTTAATATGTTGTCTAGGTTGGTCATAGCTTTTCTTCCAAGAAGCAAGCATCTTTTAATTTCATGGCTGCAGTCACTATCTGCAGTGATTTTGGAGCCCAAGAAAATAAAGTATGTCACTGTTTCCACTGTTTCCCCATCAATTTGCCAGGAAGTAATGGGACAGGATGCCATGATCTTCATATACATTCTTTTAAAGGACGTTGTTTCCTCATGTATAAAAGAGTGGGTTTGGATTGTATGAATGTCAAACCCTTTCACATTTGATGAGAAAGTAAAATGTAGGTGACAAAGGGTGAATAATGGGGAAATGGTTGAGAGAAGGTAAAAGAGAGGTAAAAGAAAGCAGGGTGAGGCAGGGGAAAGAAAGAGCAAATTGAGAGAGATGGAGATGTTGCAGAAAGGATCATGGCAGGGTGCTAGTTTGTAAAAGGAAGAGGTGGAAAACGAAGCAGCTCATTTTGTTCCAATCTAGGACTGTGTAATAAAAACTCACCATCTCTCTTTCTGATGATTTAAAATGCTATGTTGCAGATTGAGGTTAAAAAATCTAAAAACTTGATGGAGAAAGGTCGTGTTGGTTGCATGACAATATGGATGTACTTAATGTACTAAAAGTACAGAACTGTTTTCTTTTTTTATTATTAATTTTTATGGAAGTATAGGGAGAAGGCAATGGCACCCCACTCCAGTACTCTTGCCTGGAAAATCCCATGGACGGAGTAGCCTGGTGGGGCCGCAGTTCATGGGATCACTAAGAGCGACTTCCCTTTCACTTTTCACTTTCATGCATTGGAGAAGGAAATGGCAACCCACTCCAGTGTTCTTGCCTGAAGAATCCCAGGGACGGGGGAGCCTGGTGGGCTGCCGTCTATGGGGTCGCACAGAGTTGGACACGACTGAAGCGACTTAGCAGCAGCAGCAGCAGCATTGAAGTATAGTTGCTTTACAATGTTGTATCAGTTTCAGCTGTACAGCAAAGCTATATCTACAGACATATCCCCTCTTTTGGATTTCCTTCCCGTTGAGGTCACCACAGAGCACTGAGTTGAGTTTCCTGTGCTGTACAGTAGGTTTTCATTAGTTATCTGTTTTATAGATAGTATCAGTCATGTGTATATGTCAATCCCAATCTCCCAGTTCACCCCACTCTTCATTTCCCCCTTGGTGTCCATACTTTGCAGAACTGTATTCTTAAAAGTGCTTAATATGATTGATTTTATGTTTCATATCAGTTCAGTCACTCAGTCGTGTCTGACTCATTGGGACCCCATCGTCTGCAGCTTGCTGGGCTTCCCTGTCCATCACTAACTCTGTTTTACCACAATTAAAATAAAGAAATTAATTAAAAGAATTAAGAAACGTAATAGAGAAAGGAACTGGATTCCTGGTGTGTAGAATACTTCATAACTGAGGATCTTCATTTATTCCACACATTTTTTGAGCACCCACTATGTGTCAGGCACTGACTCAGGTATGTTTTGGACATAAAAGTTAATGAAACAGGCAAAATATCTGCCCTCATAGGCCTTCCAATGAAATGCCTTCGAGGATTGTACCTTTTTGCTAAACAAAACTTTTCAAGAATACCAGTATATAAAACAAGTAAAAATAATGAATATGTTCCTTGGGTCATTTAAAAACCATTGTATGGTAAAGAACACTTCTCTGTGTTTATTCTAAAAATGCCTTTTGAGTTCCAGCTATTTCAGGCACATTACTTGGGGCTGGAGGATCCTGAGTGAGACAGGTATTAATAGCTCCTGTCCTCAAAGAGAAAACAGGCAGTATGCAGAAGACTGACAAAAACCCTAAGTTTAGTTCTTTTTAAAAAAATATTTTAATTTTATTGGGGTATAGTTGATTTACAGTGTTGTGTTAGTTTCAAGTGTACATCAAAGTGATTCAGTTATACGTATTGTTGTTTAGTCACTAAGTTGTGTCCGACTCTTTATGACTGCATGGACTGTAGGCCCCCAGGCTCCTCTATCCATGAGATTTTCTAGTCAAGAATACTGGAGTGGGTTGCCATTTCCTCTTCCAGGGGATCTTCCCAATCCAGGGATGGTACCTGTGTTTCCTGCATTGGCAGGCAGATTCTTTACCACTGACCCACCAGGGAAGTCCCACATATAAATATGTATTCGTCCAGTCAAGGCTGTGGTTTTTCTAGTGGTCATGTATGGATGTGAGAGTTGGACTATAAAGAAAGCTGAGTGCCGAAGAATTGATGCTTTTGAACTGTGGTGTTGGAGAAGACTCTTTAGAGTCCCTTTGACTGCAGGAAGATCCAACCAGTCCATCCTAAAGGACATCAGTCCTGAATATTCATTGGAAGTTCTGATGTTGAAGCTGAAACTCCAATACTTTGGCCACCTGATGTGAAGAGCTGACTCATTTGAAAAGTCCCTGAGGCTGGGAAAGATTGAAGGCTGGAGAAGAAGGGGATGACAGAGGATGAGATGGTTGGATGGCATCACCGACTCAATGGACATGAGTTTGAGTAAACTCCAGGAGTTGATGATGGACAGGGAGGCCTGGCATGCTGTGGTCCATGGGGTCACAAAGAGTTGTACATGACTGAGCAACTGAACTGAACTGAACTAATATATGTGCATACACATATATTTATTCTTTCTTAGATTCTTTTCCTCTCATCCTTTCTCATGTTGGTTATTACAGAATATTGGATAGAGTTCCCTGTTCTATACGTCGCTCATCTGTCTTATGCGTAACGGTGTGCATGTTTTCATCTCAAGCTCTGATTTATCCCCCTCCTCCATGTTTTCTCTTTGGTAACCATAAGTTTGTTTTTGCTGTCAGTGAGTCTGCTTCTGTTTTGTAAATAAGTTCATTTGTAACTTTTTGAAAAAAAAATTAGATTCCACTCCGGGAGTTAGTGATGGACAGGGAGGCCTGGCGTGCTGCGATTCATGGGGTCGCAAAGAGTCAGACACGACTGAGCGACTGAACTAACTAACTAATGAGTAATATTATATGATATCGGTCTTTGACTTCTCTTTGTATGATAATCTCTAGGTCCATTCATGTTGCTGCAAATGGCATTATTTCATTTTTTATGACTGAATAATATTCCATCATATATATGTACCATGGCTTCTTTATCCATTCCTCCGTCATTGGACATTTAGGTTGCTTCCATGTCTTGGCTATTGTAAATAGTGCTGCAGTGGACATTGGGATACATGTATCCTTTCAGATTATGGTTTTGTACAGATATGTGCCCAGGAGTGGGATTACTGGATCATATGGTAACTCTATTTTAAGTTTGTAAAGGGACCTTCATACTGTTTTCCATACCATTTACATCCCACCAACAGTGTAGGAGGAGTCCCTTTGCTCCACACCCTCTCCAGCATTTGTTTGTAGATTTTTTTTTTTTTGATGATGGCTATTCTGACCAGTGTGAGGTGGTAACCTCATTGTAGTTGTGATTAGCATTTCTCCGATTATTAGTGATGTTGAGCATCTTTTCATGTGCTTTTTGGCCATCTGTGTGTCTTCTTTGGAGAAATGTCTGTTTAGATCTTCTTCCCATTTTTGGATTGGGTGTTTGTTCTTTTGATATAGAGCTGGATGGGCTGTTTGTATGTTTTGGAGATCCAGGTTTGGTTCTTTGAGAGATTTATGTGCTGAGGTCCTGAGTGATTCTTGAGTTCTGGAGCGATTAGGGGAAGATTTGCCAAAAAGCGGACAGTTGGTCCTAAGATGTACTTAGGTTATCTGTGGGTTGATAAAATGAAGTCTGAGCCTCAGTGAAAAGTGATTAATTAATAATGATAAGGTAATACTTGTCGAGTCTGCGTTCCACCCACATTTGTCCCCCAGACACCTAGTTCTTCTCCCAAAAAGCAGCTATTGCTCTCAGATTTTAAGAAATCTTATCAGAGATACTCTGTTCAGCAATATTTTAAAATACCAGCAAGTATAAATATGTCAGGCAACACACAGGTGATTTAAGGATGAAAAAAGTTTATTTTTCGTAAATCTGTATACACAGAGATGATGTTTAAAGGCCCATTCTAGGAGTCACTAGGAATCTTCTACAGGTGATGTTTATTCTGAGCGGAGGTTGCTGTTGGCATTCAGAGAAGTTTGACAGATTTGCTGCTTTTATGGGGGACTGCAGTATCTGAATTATTTCAATTGATTTTTTTGGCGTCCAAGTATTTTGCCAAGAAAAGGCAATTTACTTTATATTAGGTCATCTTCATAAATTTATATCATTTCCTGCGTTTGAAAAAGCCCTGCTGTTCTATATTCTGAAGCTCTCTCTGTTGGACACTTTATTTGCTCTAGAGCAATCTCTCATTCAGATTTGCCCTCCATTTCTCTTCATATTTGTAATAGCAGTTCTATCTAGGCAGACACAACTCTTATTCCCCAAGGCTCCGGGGTGTTTTGTTAGAGCTAGATGGGGTAGGCTTATCTTTACCTTAAAGAAGCTCCGGGCTCCTGTGCTGCTGTATGCTAATTAATGCCTTTCGAGGCTGAGGACGTACCTGCCCTGTCTCCTGACACTTCTGCCCCAGGCTGTACACACTCATGAGTCCATGGAACACACCCAGGAGTCGCCACGGCAGCACTGTCTTATCATAATAAAATAAATAAGTCAACAAAAAGGAAAAACTTTGTGTTCATTATTAATAGGGACATGGATAATAGGTATGGTTTGTTCATATGATGGAAACTACCACTGTATATTTAAAAGACATCTACTAGACCTACGTGTTTCCAAGTGGAGAAAGATGAAATTGGAGTGAAAGGATCAGGGTGCAGAATGAAATGATGTCATTTATATGAAACTCAAAAACAGATCAGATAACATGAGATATGGTTTATTTGTTTTTATACAAATATGCATGTGACTGATAAACCCAAAATGAAGGATGACGTTTATCTTTCTCAGGACAAGGAAGGAAATGGAATTGGGATGGAGCTTTCAAATCATCTGTGATATTAATATTTTATTTCTTAAAACAACAACAACAAACAGATCTGAGGCAAATGGGACACACGTATGCATGCACACTGAAGCTATTTGAAAGATTGTTGCTGTTCTGATCAAAAAAAGTTGACATTTTATTCAGACTCTACTGTTCAGTGTTCAGGAGGCAGGTTCTTTAAAGAAAATTCTTGGAAAACTTTGAGTCAGTCTGTGACTGACTTTTGTAAGTAGTAACAAAGAGGAGAATCAGGTAACCCTTAAAACAGTTTGTGCTGAGAGTTGCTCCTGGGGAAGGGTTTAGAAAGGATAAACCTTTCTAAAGGTTTTCCCCCCTTCTGATGTGGTGTAAGAAGAGGAAGCCAAGGCTTTAAAATGGCTTATTTCTGAGATAGAGACGAATGTGCACATCAATTCTTGCTTTGCAGGTTTCCTGTAGCTTGTGGAGAAAAACCCAGCGCTCTAAGGGCCAGAAAGGTAAACCAAAGCCCTCCCTCCAATGAACTTAATCAGACACTGAAGATTAGTAGCTAAGGCATGGAGACAGAGAGAGCACAGCCCACCATAGACTGAGCACGAGCCCCTGGGAAGCCCTGTGGACCCTACGGGAGGACCTCAGGTGAACTAGGAAAGAAAAAGCTGAGCACTGGTAGGAAGGAGTCAGAATTATATTCTTAGAATTGTGCGGGTGACTTCAGCCAGGAGCAATGGTATGTTCCCACGCCATACGAGCTCCAGCTGGAACGGGACAGGCCCGTCAGAATTACAGCAGGGGTCCCATTTTCACCTGATAATGCTTTTCAAGCACCAGATCCAGACCTGAAGTTACTAGGGGTCATGAAAGTCCTAGGGGATTTCAGGGGCATTGGAGCAGAATAACTTTCATGCTCATATTTCAGTAACCACAGGGCTGAAGAGATGCCCATGTGACGTTCTGGGCAGGCCTGCATCTTCAGGTCCCATGTGGATGAGCTGCTTTATTCATTGTGCTCTGCAAGGATGCTCTTCCTGCCCTTCCTGAGATGAGTGACTTTGGGAAGGGCTGGCCTCTGTGTCTTCAACCTCTTCCCCTCACTTCCTCCTTCAGGAATGTGTTAACACAAAACAGAAGTTCATCTTGCTCAGCCCTTGTTCTTTCCAGGTGTGGCCTCTCTTCTCGCCTGGCTTTCTTGTCTTCTTCACCTTCAGTGCACTTTGAGGCCCTAGCCCCGGGGTTTCCCCCCCAGCTCCCATGCTGGGGTCACTCCTCTCCTTCTCTTTGAAAACGTCACCTTCTCTGGCTTTGGGGGCACTGTCCTCTCCTGGTCTGTTTCTGTCTTGTTTCTTACCTCCTCTCCAGCACTAGCTCTTCTTTCTCAGCCCATGTGAGTGTTCTCCAGGGTACCACTTCTTTTTCTTTCCCCCCACTGTCCCCTTGAGCCATCTCACGTCCATGACCGATTTTGGCCTTGATGTTCACAACCTATTGCACTGGGAATCTCTCAGTCAGACCCTCCACGCAAACACCTCACCTGTTAGATATCTCTGCTTGAGGTTCCATAGGTCCCAAAGAACCTGTTTTCGTTTTCTCCCAGTCATTGCTCTTTCATTTTCCTCCATCTCGGGAAATGACCTCACTGCCTCCCTACTTGCCCAAACCAGGAACTTGGGAGTCATCCTTAGAGATCTCTTCGTTCTTGCCCTACTCATCGGAGCAGTGAAGTCACTTTTCCTCCTGATACTTTGCTGCTCATCTCCCCACACTATTCCGATACTGCTGCCGTGGTGAGGTCCACAGCACCTGTGTTCTTGTGGCCTTCTCTGTTTGGTTTTCCTGTTCTCTAATCTCATCTCCTGTCAATGCTTTCCATTCAGAGTGATTTTTCTTACATGTAAATCTAATCATGTTATCACTCTGCTCAAAATTCTTCAGTGGCTCCTCCCAGCCCGTCGATCACGAGAGGTCCACGATAAGGTCGTCTTGGCGTGTGAGGACTCACAGGTCTGGCAACATTCCCCACCCCCTAGCCCGCAATCTGCCCATCTCATCCTTTTGCCTGCTTCTCTCCAGCTTGCTCTCCTCCAGCTCTGATGAAGGACTCCTGGTCCCCAAACAGGCTGAACTGTTTGATACTTGAGAGCCTTTGATAATGAAGCTTCTTCCTTTGCCTAGAAGCCTCTGTCCCTGCTTATACCCACCCCCAACTCAGTCTGGCCTGCACCTGCTTATCGTTCAGGGATCAGCCACGGGCCCCTCCTCCTAGTCTTGCTTGGGTTCCATCACCTCTGTCTCCCAGGGAGAATTGCCTTCTTCCTCCTTAGCCCTCTGTCACACGACAGACATCTTCCTAGCACCAGTGACATTTTGTTTCCCCATATGTTTCCCTCCTTTTTAAGACTATTTTTAAACTACTTATTATTCATCTTTTTATCTGCAGTGTTTTGCATAATGCATGGTCCATAATAGGTATTTAATACATAGTTATTGGGTGAATGAAGGTTTATTTCCATTAATGCAGTCAATCTGGAAGTCTTATTTAACAAAGAGCCATAATTTCACTGGACTAGGGAAACTCACTACTAAAGGAAACCTGCTGTGAGTTGCTTTGTAATGCATACGATAAACTTTGATTTATTTCTTTTGTTAAGGTTTGTATTTTCTTAAAGCGCCCATATCTCTGATTCACATGAGGAGAATTTCAAGTGGGGATTGTTCCACGTATCCTGGACTGGACCTCTTCATTATGATCTTGCCCACTTTCTCTTCTCGGCATGCTTTTCTTAGTCTGGTCCTCACCACCACCTGCCCCTTCCCCCTGCCTGCAGCATATTGGATAAAGAGAAGGCTAGGTCCATTTCATTTTTTTTCTTTTAAAAAATATGTATTTATTTGGCTGCATGGGATCTTCATTACAGAATACAGGGTCTAGTTCCCTGACCAGGGACTGAACCCAGGCCCTCTGAATTGGGAGCGTGGAGTCTTAGCCACTGGACCACCAGGCAAGTCCCATATCTCCATTTCTTGTCCCCATCGTGGATTACCTCTGGGTCTGGCATATGTGACTATTCCCTCAAGTTTCTCAGTGTTTATCACCAGGCTTGTCTTCAGGCTGTCTTGTCAAAACTTCCCTCTCCACTGTTTACTAAGGGCAGCTTCCTCAAATCTCTTCTCGGAGAGTTTGGTCAGAAAACGGCCAGAAGATAGAGACTGTGTCTTTGTGAATGCCTCTCTGGTTCATACCTTAGTTCACTTTTCATGACTTCCAGCTGGCGTGGGTCAGTGATGCTGGGTAAACAGGGTCAGTATCTAATTCCAAGTCTCTGGTGCACCTGGCCCCATTGTGGTTGGTGAGCAACATTGCTCATAGAAAGCATGCATCCTCTACAGAACAGTTTGGGGACGGAAAGACATCACGGCCAACCAACCCATCTTTGCTTGTGAAGACCACCGCGTCCCAGCTCGACAATGGATGAGAGACACGTTTACTCTCCACGTCACTGGGAAGTGGATTCTCTTCCCAAACAGCAGTGACTGTTGTTCAGGCTGGTCATCTCACAGGGAAGGTTTAGAGAACTTCTCCTTTAGCTATGCGGTCTACTAAGGGCAGACCATTGCTGTCATTTGGATAGTAGAATAAATCTTTTGTTTTTCAGCAGACAAATATACATCTGGCTACATTGCTTGGCTCTCTAACTAAGCTGAATAAATGATTCTTATCAAGGAAACATTTTCTATGACCACTGTATCTCCTGGAGTTATATTGGTTAAGTCTATGCTGAGTTTAAACTAGAAAAATGATTTCCAGGACCCTCTGCATAAAGCACCATAGACCAAAATTCAGATTGTACATTCAGTAGTAACCATTGGGTAGGCATCCCAACTAAACACTGAACTTGAGTTTTGAAGAGTTAGATTAATTGTAAAAACTGATTATAAAAAGTATAAGTGATCTATGCAGCAATGCGAGTCTTATAAA
Source organism: Bos mutus (assembly GCF_027580195.1). Lineage (NCBI taxonomy): Eukaryota > Metazoa > Chordata > Mammalia > Artiodactyla > Bovidae > Bos > Bos mutus. The sequence goes on along the minus strand of NC_091620.1, from coordinate 19,637,361 downwards.
ATGGAGGGTCGCCCTTACCCTAGCAAATCGTCTCTTGTCATAAACACTTATTTTAAAACCTGTAGGAATCCAGAGGTTTATTTCAAACTGGAAGGTGGCATCTCATCTTTTGGGGTCAGCAGAGTTGTTACCATTTCAGAAAAGGACGTTTATCTCCTGTGCTGGCAGCATGCCGGTATCAGCTTTTATTACACATATCCGCAGTGGTGTGGTGGCTGGCTGGGCGCTTGCAGATCAATAAAAGCTGCTAAAAAGGGGGATGCATCAGAGACCATAATGGCTCCTTCACAGAAGATAGATCGTCTCCAGCTAGTGAAGTGCACTCAGGAGCAACAGCAACATCCCTGTGCTGAGCTTCTCATTATTTAGAAGAGAGAAACGGACTTTCTCAAGGTGATGAGTCCTATGATGCAGACCTTAACATGCTAAACATACCCTCCAAGAGAGTTTCTGTTCCAAACAGATTCAGTTTGTTTAAGCAGAAGAATTCCTAGGTGGCAAAATACAGAATTGATTCTCTTGGCCTCAAACATGACTTGATTGTAGTTATTCTGCAGCTTGGTTGTCCTGTTAATTTTTAAAAGTCCTCTTATGACTTGAACACTGATTTCTAAGAGACTCAGGTGGGATTGGGTACAGCATCTGTGACGTGTTGGGAAGATTAGGGACCCTAAACACAAAGTGATATGAGTGGGGTTTGAGAGCAGTGGAAACTTCCAGAAGATGGTACAGAGTTCCTTGGATAAAGTTCTTGACTTGAAGGCTGTGGACACATGGAGTCAAGGTTTTGTTTGAGCTGAGTGTACTTATGTGCAGGTGGGTCCCTAGGGTATGATGTCAGAGAGGATGGTGACTTTTTCTAGGGTGTGTGTTCTACTCTGTGGTTCTCCTTCCTGATGCCATGAATAAATTACACAAATTATATATTCACTTATTCAACACATATTTGGTGAATACTTACATGTCAGGGTTTGTATTAGGAGCTTAGGGTACAGTGTGCTTAGTCGCCCAGTTGTGTCTGACTCTTTGTGATCCCATGGGCTGTAGCCCACCAGGCTCCTCTGTCCGTGGGGATTCTCCAGGCAAGGATACTAGAGTGCGTTGCCATACCCTCCTCCAGGGAATCTTCCCAACTGAACCCAGATCTCCCACATTGCTGGCGGATTCTTTACTGTCTGAGCCCCCAGGGAAGCCCTAGGGTACTGTAGTGAACCAAATAGGGCGCCAGCCCTGATGTGGGAGGAACAGCTAGCATGCTGGAGAAATTACAATGTTGGAAGAATGGCTGGGGTTGGGGGAAGGGATGAAGGCGGGCACTGTCGAGGATCCAATGTCAGCGAAGAACCACCTCCTGTAGGATTTGAAGACATAGGATGGCATGAGATGGGAAGTCTCTGAGAAGAGGATTGGTGTAATTAGACTAGACTTATGGTTTAAAAGGATCACTTGGGTTGCAAAGTTAATAACAGATTACAGTGGGGGTGCATATGGAATCAGGGAGCTAGCCCACATAGAGGGTGGCTGGAACTAGAGCAATGGGAGAAGAGATTGGGTTCTGGATATATTTAGAATGAGAAACTATCAGCATTGGCTCATGGATCAAATGCAACCTGTGAGAAAAAGAGAAGTCAAAGATGGCATCAACGTTTTTTGCCTGAGTAGCTGGTAGTGTGGCGTGCGTGCATGCTAGGTTGCTTCAGTCGTGTCCTACTCTTTGTGACCCCATGGACTGTGACCCCACCAGGCTCCTCTGTCCGTGGGATTCTCCAGGCACGAATACTGGAGTGGGTTGCTGTGCCTTCCTCCAGAGGATCTTCCCAACCCAGGGATTGAACCTGCATGTCTATGTCTCCTGCATTGGCAATGGATTCTTTACAACTAGTGCCACTTGGGAAGCATGGAGTTGCCATTAAATATGATGGCCAGGACGAGGAAGATCTTGGTTTGGGAATCCATTCTTTTGGACATGATAATGTTTGAGATACCTTTTGAATGTTCAAGTGGAAATGTTTATGGCTAATTGGACATATGGGCCTGGGTTCAGGGGAGAAATCTCACTTGGGATGTAAATTTAGGAGTCATCAGCTAGCTTATGGTATTTTTAAAGTCATGAGACTGAATGAGATCACCTAGAGAGTGAGTGTAAATAGAGAAGAGAGGAGGTCTAAGGATTGAATCCTGGGGCTTTATAAACCTCAGGGAGATGAGGAGGAGTTGGCCAAAGACACCAAGAAGGAACAGCTAGTGTAGTGAGAGAAAAATGAGGACAGTGTGGCATTCTGGAAGCCAGATAAAGGACGTGGTTTAAGGAGGAGGAGGAAGTGATCAACGGTTTGCAAGGCTGCCCGTGAGTCCAGTGAGATGAGGCTGAGACTTGAACTTTGGCTTTCACAACACAGAAGTTAATTGATTCCGGTGGTAGATTCAAGAGTGAATGAGAAGAGGGGAGGAATTGAAGACAGTGAGTTTAGACAACTTTTAAAAGAGTTTTCCATGTAAAAGTAAGGCGAGAAAAGGTAGCTGGACTGTGAAATTTAGACTAAAACTTTTTTTTTAATTCGAGAAATACTAGCATAATTGTAGGCTGATGGGGACTCAGTAGATAGGGACAAAACTGATGGTACAGGGAAAAAAGAAGGAAGAACTGCTGGAGCAATTGCTGGAGAAGGTTGAGGCAGAAAGGAAGGTGGAGAAAAGAATGGAAGGAAGGGATGGAGCCCAGGAAGAAACACATGTTTTAGGGGAGTAAGTAAAAATCTGAGATGATCATTTATTTATTCCTTTTTTTGTTAAAGTATAGTCGATTTATAATATTGTGTTAGTTTTAGGTATATGGCAAAGTGATCATATATACATATATATACATATGTATATTCCTTTTAAAAATTCTTTTCCATTATAGCTTGTTATAAGATATTGAATATAATTCCATAGGGAATTGCATATAGTATAATATAATATATTACACAGTCAATCCTTGCTGTTTTTCTGTTGCGTATATAGTACCGTGCATCGTTAATCCCCTGTGGCAGATTTATTCCTCTCCCCCTGCCCCTTTCCCCTTTGGTAAGCATAAGTTTGTTTTCTGTGTCTGTGAGTCTGTTTCTGTCTTGCAAATAAGTTCATTTGTACTATTGTTTAGATTTCACATATCAGTGATATGTGGTGCTAGTGGTAAAGAACCAGCCTGCTAAAGCAGGAGGCGGAAAAGACATGGGTTTGATCCCTGGATTGGTAAAATCCCCTGGAGGAGGGCATGGTAATGCACTCCAGTATTCTTGCCTGGAGAATCCCATGGACAAAGGAGCCTGGTGGGCTATAGTCCATAGGGTCACACGGAGTCAGACACAACTGAAGTGACTTAGCACACACATGTAAGTGATATCATGTAGTATTTGTCCTTGTCTGACTTACTTCACTTAGTAGGATAATCTCTAGGTCCATCCATGTTGCTGCAAATGGCATTATTTCATTCTTTTTTATCGCTGAATAATATTCCATTGTTTATGCGTACCATATCTTCTTTATCTGTCATCTGGTAATGCACGCTTAGGTTGCTTCCTTGTCTTAACTATACTAAATAGTGCTGCTATGAACATTGGGCTGCATGTAACTTTTTGAATAAGACGTTTTGTCTTTTCTGGATGTATGCTTCGGAGTGGGATTTCTGGATTATATGGTAACTCTATTTTTAGTTTTTTAAAGGGAAACTCCACACTGTTCTCATGGTGGCTCCACCAATTTACATCCTCAACAACAGTGTATGAGGATTCCCTTTTCTATACTCTCTCCAGCATTTATTATTTGTAGGCTTTTTGATGATGACCATTTTGATCAGTGTGAGGTGATACCTCCGTTGTAGTTTTAATGTTCATTTCTCTAATAATTAATGATGTTGAGTATCTTTTCATGTGCCTGTTGCCCGTCTGTATGTCTTCTTTGGAGAACTGCCTATTTGGATTTTCTGCCCATTTTTTTGATTGGATTTTTTTTGTTATTGAGTTATATGAACTATCTGTATATTTTGGAAATTAAGCTTTTGTGGGTTGCATCATTTGCAAATATTTTTTTTTCCAGTCTATAGGCTGTTTTTTTGTTTTATGGTTTCCTTTGCTGTGCAAAAGCTTATAAGTTTGATTAGGTCTTATTTGTTTAGTTTTGATTTTATTTCTTTTGCCTTGGGAGACTGACCTAAGAAAACACTGGTACAATTTATGTCAGAGAAGGTTTTGCCTCTGTTCTCTTCTAAGAGTTTCATGATGTCAGGTCTTATGTTTAAGTCTTCAAGCCATTTTGAGTTTATTTTTGTGTCTGGGTGTGAGAGAGTGTTCTGACTTCACTGATTTACATGCATCTGTGAGACTATCTTTCTTGATGCAAGTTATCTATCTTCTTGCTCACACTACTTGCGAGATAATTTGAGCCAAGAGCTTTAAGCTTCTTAGAAGAGAGTTTCTATAGCATGTTGGCATCTTGTTGGCATTGAGCATTTAATGGAAGTTTTCTCTGAAGAAAGCAGGATTGGAGAGTGGACTACACTCTGGTAATGCATGTTGGTTTTGCTTTTTGCTTTATAAAAAGGAACTGGTCAGGGTAGCCTGTTTTAGGCATCAGCTGGTTGGTGATTGGTTTGGACCCTCTGAGACATATTGCACTTAGGTGTTCATTGAAATGTGTTGTGTTGTGTCTTGAAGTATGGTATTCTGAAAAGTTCAAAAGGTTTCAGTTTTAAAAGCTGGCACAACCCATTCTGGAACCTCTTCTACTAGCTGCTGTAGTGATCTTTAACGAACAGTTTCTGCAGTATTTTCACTTAATAGCATCACTTTAATTAGGATCTTAGGGTGCTTTGGTGCTGATGACATTCAAGTCATTTTTGAGATAAAGCTGCTTTATTTTCAGGCTGAATAGACACATTCTTGCCTTGTCATGCTAAAAATGCTGCACTATGTCTGCATTTCAGAGCCACTGATTAAATGAGTGAAGACCTATGGTGGTGTGGAATTAGTCTTCTTTGTCTATTATATTGTAAGTTTCTCTGGAAAACAAAGCCCAAGAACGTCTGGGAACCTCTCAGCTACAAATATTTTCTATGATTACTGTAGGAATTTAAGTCACAAAATCTTCCTTTCTTGGGGGAAAAAGAACACATCAAATTATATGTCTGCATGTTTTTTGAGAAGATATGAATATATTGAGCTTCCCAGGTGGCGCTAGTGGTAAAGAACTTGCCTGCCCAAAGCAGGAGACGTAATAGACATGGGTTAAATCCCTGGGTCAGGAAGACCCCCTGGAGGAGGGTGTGGCAACCCCCTCCAGTATTCTTCCTGGAGAATCCCCATGGACCTAGGAACCTGGAGGGCTACAGTCCATGGGGTCACAAACAGTCGGACAGGACTGAAGCGACTTAGCATAAAAACACACATGGATATCATTAGTCTCTTTGATTTCTTCTTTGGAGATTGTAAAGACTCAAAAATCTAAGAAAAACTGTAAAAGTTCTAGAAACAAAGAGTAACAGGTGCAAGTTAGGGGAGCAGGTGGTGTATAATTTCACCTTTGCCTCCTACTCAGAAGGAGAGGGGAAATCAGGTCCCAATTTGGAAACCATGTGAGAAATGTCATTCATTGCTACCTAAAATTGCACGTAACTTTTGGTTTTTTCTTTACCCTTCTGGCTTGTGGCTGGGAGCATGTTTGATTCCATCTGGAAGCAAGTAGGTTCTGAATTTCCACAAAATGTCTTTCAGGGTGTATGCCATGACCGATTTTATTTTTTCAAGCTCTTAGAAATTTCTAAGCGTATCACATTTTTCTATTTGGTTATTGCCACTTTCTGTCACAACTATCACAGTGATAGGTTTATTCAAAGGATGCTCTCCTCCCTAATCGTCTGTCACTTACTTTTCCTCTCTCTTTCAGTAGCTGCTTATTCTCTCATATATACCTTTCATCAGGACTTTTGTTTTTTACTAAACCGTCACCAATATGTAGGGCATGTGATTATTTTCATCATTTTGCATATGAGGCACTGGACACAAAAAGGTTTATCACCTGTTGCCTGACTAGTAAACAGTGAGAGCATACCTGGACTATTGCTTTTTTCCATATTCATTCAACCTCTACACTCCAGGATACTGCCTCGTAGTGCTGGGTTGAACTGGGGATGTGCCTGTGTATTCTCCTGCTTTGTTCTCCTTCATCACGGCATCCATCAGAGAGACCAGGTGTGTGAAGGGAGGTGCAAGTGCCGATGGTAGCTCTAGGCAACCAAACCATATCTCTCCACTTACCTTGACAGCCTCAGACTTGGTATCTAGAGCTGAAGAAACTCAGAACTACATTCTATACAACATGATTAGCCTCTTGGCAAGATTCTTGCTCTGGCTCTTTATGACGGACATTTCCCCAGACTTGAGGGGAGAGTAGTTTTCCAGTTTAAATATTTTGTTACGCTACACTTTCAGTTGTACTGTAGGTCAAATGGTTGCCCATCCAACATAAAGTGACTGTTTATCAGATTTATCTCTTTCCTTGTGGGTGCACAGCCAGACTGTTCCCCTCCCACCAGATCGCTGCAGCTGGGTGTGGCCATTTGACTGAGTTCTGGCCAATGGTATATGGATGTAAGTGATAAATTTCACCTCTATGTCTGTGCTGAGAAATCCTCCTGTGTTATCCCCTACTTTCTCCTACATTTCTATTTGGATTCTCACTATTTGGATTACATTGAAATTCAAGGATGAAGATGGTAAAGCCTCAGGAAGAATGACTGGAAATAGTAGTCTTTCTTGTCTTGTTGGCCAGTTGAATTTTAGTGAGCAAGAAATAAATTTCTTAGTTTTAAGCCATTGAAATTCTAGAATTTATATGTTAAAGTGGCTAGTATTTCATTATTTACTTATGTATATAATATCTTAGGGCTTCCCTGATAGCTCAGATGGTAAAGGATGTGCCTGCAATGCAGGAGACCCAGGTTCAATCCCTGGGTTGGGAAGATCCCATGGAGAAGGAAATGGCTAACCTCTCCAGTATTCTTGCCTGGAGAATTCCATGGACAGAGAAGCCTGGTGGGCTACAGTCCATGGGGTCACAAAGAGTTGGACATGACTCAGCGACTAATACACAAATACATAATAACTTAATGTATCCATTTTCAGCTCTAACATGAAAACCTGTCTTGAGACAACATATAAACTACATCTACATATCTACATCCAGGTTAACACAATAAATTCAAGATCCTTCTACCAATATCAGCAGTACAATAGAGTTTTACAAATTTATATATTCTTCTGTTCCCTGATAGCTCAGTTGGTAAAGAATCCGCCTGCAATGCAGGAGAACTTGGTTTGATCCCTGGGTTGAGAAGATCCCCTGGAGAAGGGAAAGGCTACCCACTGTAGTATTCTGGCCTGGAGAATTCCATGAGATTGCAAAGAATCAGACATGACTGAGTGACTTTTACATATATGTTTATAACAAGATTTGTAGAAATAAAAGATTATTTTCCATTACTTTTTTCTCCAAATTTTTAAGTATTGTCAAAGATTGCTTAACTTAGATTTTTGATTATTATTTCAATATTGAAGAGAACCAATTCACCTCGAGTCTTTTTGGCCAATGGAGCTCCATGAGAGTCTGTCCATGGTCCTGAAAAATTTAGCATCGTCATTGTGTTAAATTTGCAATTGTCTCCTTCAAATCTCATCTCACAGTAATGTGTGCAATACTTCTTCTTATAGAATGTATCCATTAGACCATTAGTTTTCTTAAACAGCTAGGTGTTCCTTTTGTGTCAACTTGCCAAAATTTTCTGCTTGTGATTTTCTGTTCTGATTCATCAACATTACCAAAGAGCTCCTTACTGCCAGTGCTCTTCTAAAAAATATGAGTCTCTGTGACTTTTTCCCAGTCGGGAGGAGGCATCTCTCTAATTTATTGCATCTTTTATTCACTTGAAGTTAGAGTCTATGCCACTTGAAACTTTTAGTATTGAAAAACTTTCCCAGTGCAGATGGAGAATGTTCTTCTAACCCTTATCATGCTCATCAGATTAAAGTTTTAAATCTAAAGCTTATCAGGTTTGTCATAGCACAGTTTAAAAAATAATTTTGATATCAACCCAATTTAAAAACAGGTAAAATGGGTTTATCTAAGCTTCTATTTTATACTTTACATGTAAAGTGGTTTATCTAGGCTTCAGTTGTAAATATCTTTTTTAGAGTGTGAGTAGTAACAGTGTAGGCCCTAGAGTTATACTATCTCCAAGGTCCAACTTCACTGTGTAACTCAGAGCAAATTGCTTAACTTTTCTAGATCTCAGTTTCCTCATCTGTAAGATGGAGACTTTATTTTTAACCTACCTCATAGAGTAATTATAAGGATTGCTGCTGCTGCTGCTAAGTCGCTTCAGTCGTGTCCGACTCTGTGCGACCCCATAGATGGCAGCCCACCAGGCTCCCCCGTCCCTGGGATTCTCCAGGCAAGAACATTGGAGTGGGTTGCCATTTCCTTCTCCAATGCATGAAAGGGAAAAGTGAAAGTGAAGTCACTCAGTCGTGTGCGACTCTTAGCAACCCCATGGACTGCAGCCTACCAGATTATAAGGATTGAGTGAGGTTATATAAGCAAAGATCTGAGGACAGTTCCTGGCACATAATGAGTGTTGTCTATGACCATATTTCAAACTTGCAAAAATAATAGAATGGATTAAACAAGATAAATTATATGTAGGTCTCTGTATTAGATAATTGCCAAAATGATCTCTGTTGCCAGAAGTACCTTATGGGCAAGCATATATCTGAGTCTCCAGTTTTAAATTTCTGCTGGGCTTTCTGTTTATCTTTCAAGAGCAGATGACGTTTGCTCTTTTACTAACCCATCTTTGATCCAAGTGCTGGTCATCTTTATTTACAAAAGCAAAACCAAAATAAACAAAAAATCTCTTTAAAAATACCCTGGAACAAATCTTCAACTTTGCTAAAGCCAGCTTGAGCATACCATCCACAGCTGAACTGGAATTAGATGCAGCTGTGAAATTTGTCTTTGGAGACCTTTGTTTCCCCCTTCAGAATCTTTTCCTCCCTTGATAGAATCCTGTTTTGTATCAATTAAAACATTAATCTACCTTCCTTCTTATCATAGCTCTTCAACTGAGGAAAGCGTCTGAGTAGGTTCTTTACTATTATATCAGTTGTAAATGACCAATCAAGTTCCAAGCTTTGTCCTTCACAGAGGAACGTGCTACAGATATGGAGATGAAGTCTTAAGCGAAAGGAATACATTTCTAACATGAAATTTTATTAATAACAACTAGATGGGATGAGTAGTTTGTGGTCATACATCCTTTCCTAACATCCTTATAAACTGCTACCCTTTTCCTTTTTCTTAAAGGTTTATACATTAATTCATTCTGAATTGATTGTCAACCTCTGAATGGACTTATATGTGGCTAGCAATTTACTGTTAAAGAACTGTAAGTGGAGGCCCTCAAAGACGGTGGCAGATCAGCACAGAGTGCCCACACTCAGTAATGTGCTGGACTCCTGACTGGGCATGGGAGCTTGATTTGCCCCACTGTTTGACTGGGCATGGGAGCTTGATTTGCCCTACTGTAGATCTGTAGCGAATTTCAATTTCATATGTATCAACTGTTATTGTCCTTAATCACAGCTACTGATGTCATTTAGTTGAAAAACCTCCATGCTAGGTTGAGTCAAAGCATGGGCTCCTTCTTCTAGCTCTGCCATTTACTTGAGGTCACTGGCCCCTTAGCTTTACATCTTCTGTCTGTAAAAAGAAAATGGTGCCTCTTAATTCAGGCTGCACTCAGAATCAGCTGGGCAGCATGCAGATTCTCAGACCTCAACTCTCTAACTGCTAAGTTACTATGTTTGAGTGGGCTAGGTGGTCTCTAAAAAGACTGAGTTGGGAATTACTGGATGGGTCCATTTTTAAGGTCCTTTGGGTCTTTTGAGTGAGCATTAATTTTTTCTCTGAAAGCTCTTAGTCTGTCCTCTCTTTAAGTGCAAACACTTACACACATAATTTTTTTCTTGTAAAGTGTGAGAGATGCTAGCATCTTTGAAAACCTGCTTCGAGTGGATAATAAGCTAGATTTTGTGGGGAGTACAGGAGAAGTGGTCAGCCTCCTAGATATTCCTGATTTAACCCAGCTCCCTCATCATTATGTGGTTTGTTATTTCAGTTGACATAAATTTATAGAAGTTCCAAAACATCTACATTCTAACATGAAAATACAATAAGCATGCTCAACCAAATTGAAATTATTTTTAGACCATTCACTCTGAAGTTCTTCTTGTAGATATAAATGAGGGTTGACTGCATTTGCATGCATGCATACTGCATGGCAATAAGCTGATTTCCTTGCATGGCTGGTAAGCTTATTTCAAAAGAAGCATTCCAAAAGTGTTTTGAGCAGTGGAATAATTATATTAACTGCAAAGGTAAAGCATTAAAGGGCTCTACAGGACAGTAAACTGAACGAGTACATTTTGTGTTTGTTTAAACAAACATATCTTTAAATAATCTGTCTACTTTATAAGTAGACAAGTTCTGACTTAGTGCCCTCAAGATCCTTTTCATGGATATTTGGAAGGGAGAAAAAATTGATTTCCATAGGCTTGATTTAGTTAGTTTATAGGTTATCAAATAATCCTTTGAGATACATTCCTTGGAACATTAGATAAGGCATCAAATTCTAAGTCTGTAACCTGCAAATCTGGAAAAATTATTTTGGCTCTTTTGAACCTAATCTGGGCTTGGCAAAAATCACTCCAAATCTGTTGCCTGTTGTCTAACTCTTGATTAATTAAGTAATGAACTACAATAAAATGTTTCATGCAATCTTTCTGTTTTTTCTTTTAACTTTAAAAAATTAGAATAATAGATTTTTACCTCTTCCTATCTTTTTGCCTGTGTTCAGGTAGTAAGCAATGGATTTCTTTAGCTGTGGACCTCACTGCTGTTTAAGAGCTTTTGTGGAAATGGTTGAAGTTATTAATTGTGTTTTCCCTGGTATGGTGGAGATGTCCTTGGAGCTTGAGGCCTAGGGTGTGTTAGTCACCCAGTCACGTCTGACTCTTTGTGACCCCATGGACTGTAGCCCACCAGGCTCCTCTGTCCATGGAATTCTCCAGGCAAGAACACTGGAGTGGGTTGCCATTCCCTTCTCCAGGGGGTCTTCCTGACCCAGGGATCCAACCTGGGTCTCCTGCACTGCAGGCAGATTGTTTACCATCTGAGCCACCAGGGAAGCCCCAGAACTTGGGGCCTAGGGTGTGTTAGATCTCTGAGGTGGTTCTGGTGGCTTGGAAGCTGCTGTAATGGTAAGAAGTCTGAAACAAACATGTCTCTTGATGTCTTAGTGTTTCTTTCTGTTTTGTGTGGTGACTGATGTTTTGTTTTGAGAGACTGATGGATGACAGACAACTATCTAGAAATAAAAATATATTTAGCATGTTTTGATACAGCGACTCTATTAGGTATCAAATATTTTTGTTGTGGAGTTGAGTTTTAATGACCGTATTACTAAAAATTATACTTCCAGCGTGCAGAGCTGAAGCCCCACTCTTTCTGAATCATCCAGTGCAAAGGAATAATCAGAATATGAGAGTCTCCTTAGCATCCTTGTCATCACCTCTGTTTTTCTTCTTCTGGTTCCTGGATAGTGTATGTAGGAGTGTGTGTATTTGTGTGCATGTTGCACGTGTGTGTGTGCATGTGCACACATGTGCCACGTGCCTCCCTGTATGTCTGAGTGAGTTTTAGTTTTTCAGTAGGCTTTTTGGGGATGTTTGAGGTGAGACTCAGTGAAGAAGAGCAAGGGCCATTGAAGAGTAATTGCTGCTTGATGGCAGAGCTAAAGCACTGTGAAGAGGTTAGCAACCCCTTTTTATTGCCTGCAATGCAGAGATTTTGTAATTAGTAGTTTCATTAGAGAGTGTGCATGACTATTAAATGGTTCAGGCAAACAAAGCATTCATTGTATTGGAAAATTTACTGTAATCAGATAGAAAAAGTACTGTTTTAGGGAATCATTTGTCAGGTTGAAGAAATTGTTTCAGTGTTTGAAAGTCTTTTCTTATTAAAAGGGTTTTTTTCTCATAGTCTTTGAAATGTATACAGGTCAGTGTCTTAGTCCCTTTGGGCTGCTGTAGCAGCCATACCGTGGACGGGATGACTTACCCAGCAGGCATGTATTTTTCACAGTTCTAGAGGCTGGAAGTCCAAGATCGAGGCACTGGCAGCTTTGAGGTCTGGTGAGAGCCTTCTTCCTGCTTCAGTCATCTTCTCACTGTGTCCTCACATGGTACCAAGATCTCTTTTATAAGGGCACTAATCCCTTTCATGAAGGCTCCACCATCATATCTAATCACTTCCCAGTACCATCTCATTGGGGGTTAGGATGCTGTATATGCATTTAGGGTGGGAGAGGCACAAACATTTAGTCCATAACATTCAGTGTTCAAAACATGGTTACTTTGCTAGGGCTCTATTTGCATTTATCATGTGTTATGTCCTCTGAGTGGGGTTTCTTTACTTAATAGTGCAGGGCACATTTTATTCCATTGATAGAGGTTAACACATTTCTTGGGAGTTGGGATGGTTGTGTTTGGCAGTGGTGTTTGCCTGTTGCAGATTTCATTTTGTGAGCTCTCCTACACTGCTGCTATAAGGCCAACAGAAACGTGCTAGTTTCTAAGCATATGCAGGGTTCCTGGCATGGAAAAAGCTGATGGGGGTTTGCCCACACACCAACTGTCTCTGTTTAGGAGTAGCTATCCCTATTTTTTAACCATCTTCACACTTTGTCGATCCAGAGAGGTACAGTGTATTTTAATCAAGCCCTAAGGCAGCTTTGTGGCTAGGTTAATTATAACCCTCTCTTCTATTTGTACAGTGTTTTACAGGCTTAAGAACATTTCTACTTATCACAGTTCCTTTGATTTTCTGAGCTTTCTGGGCGGTAGGCAGGGTAGGTGGTATGACCCCATTTTACAGAAGAGAAAGTTAAAGCTGATGGCATTATAGAAAATGTGTCCAGTGAAGTAGGTGGAGCCAGGACTCTGGAGTCTCCATCTGGAACTCTGTCCATCACAGCCCGCCACCTTTACTTCTATCCCCAGGGACCGCTAAATCCAGGAGCCAAAAGATGCCCAGAATAGCCTTCGTGCCGTTTGTGAGTTTCCTCTGTGTTATATTTGTCGTTCCCCCGCTACCTAGTTTTCTTTCAAATGGAGAGAGGAAAAAAAATGATCACTCCCCAGGTGGTGCCAGCTCATCTTTTCTGTGGACTTGGGAAGGCAGTGACCAGTCTAGACCTGCTGAATCACGTGGCATGGATCCTGGGGGCAGGAAAGAGAGGAGCAGCGGGTGGTGGACGTAGCTGGCCAGACGGGGTTGCGACGATAAAGCATTCCAACCAGCGTGCTCTGTAGTTTTCACCCTCTTGTCTCCGAAGTCACGAATCAGCCGCCTCCAGAAACCTGAATGCAAGGATCACCTTTTGTTCAGTTCCCACCTTTCTTTCGCTTTGGCGCTAGTGTGGCATCTACACATTATAATCTATTGATTCGTCTGTCTACCTTACCTGATAATGAATTCTTTGAAGGCAGGGACTGTATCTCCTCTGTCTATCTCCATTTCTGTCACCCTGCCCAGTATGTAGTAGGCTTTCTCTGAATGTTGGTTGAATGACTGAGTGAACTTTCAGCGCTGGGCTCGAATGGAGGCTTAGTGGTGTTGGCTTTCATGCAGCTTCAGGGGACAGAATTTGACTTGGAAGAAATCTGAATTCATGCAGTAATGAGGTGTGTTGTTTGAATTTGTACCGTGCAATATGTTGTTCCGTTTATTTAATAACAGCATTGCTGACAGATTTCCTTTGAAGATTTATTGGCAGATTTTACTAACTGTATTAGTGCTGGAATTATGGATTTTCCCTTGTAAACCTCATCATAGCCAAGGAAAAAGGGGTGATTGGATTCAGATCCTTCACAGGTTGTCTGCATAATCACTGTTGAGAGAAGAGAGTCTTCCTCATCTGGGTATCAGACTAGAAACAATTGTCTTTGTTTCTTTCCATCCATCCCCGCCCCCTGCAATGCACAACTGGGAGCATATTCATGCATTTTTCAAGCTCTTGCTACCTGTGTTTTAGTTGAATCTGAGTGAGGTCAGATATTGACCAGATTTCAGTGTAAAACAAACAGAATTCATGTTCCCCCAGCCTCCTGAGATGCAGGAAGAGCATCTGGGCAGGTGGCATAGCCTTTGTCTTCTTACCTGGAGGCTCACAGGAAATGGGCTGTCTTGGTTCCCACTGTGGGGACAAAGGGGCCTTCATTGCACAGCCCATATTCTTTGCACCTCGGCCTCCAGTGGGGCTCAGGAACGCCTTCCACTGCCCGCGAAAGAGGTAAAGGTCCTTTGCAGAGGCACAGATGTATTGGTGGGTGTCGGGGAAGAATGCTGTTTAACAAAGCCAAGGTCTTTTCTAAGTCTGAAGACACACTCAGATTTCCAGAGTTTTATTTTTCCTCTGTCCGTTGCCCTATTTCTGCCATCTGAGCACCATCATAATTATCTCCACTCCTTCTTTTACCCTTGCTTTCATCATTACTGAGTTGCATCTATTATTCAGTATTAATGGGTTGTGTTTGCCGGGGCTGCTTTGGGAAAGTAGACTGGGTAGTGTGACAACAGAAGTTTATTTTCTCGCGATTCTGGAGGCTAGAACGCTGAGATCAAAGAACCAGCTCTCTGGTCTCGCTCCTTGGCTCGTAGATGGCCACCTCTGCCCTGTGTCTTCACACGGTCCGCCCTCTCGGGGCCGGTGTCCTAGGCTCCTCTTCGTCCAGTGGTGTCCGCCATATTGGATTAGGGCCCGCCCCAGCCCCGGGCCTGCTGACGTACCTGTGGTTAGGACTGTAACACGTAAATTTGAGAGGACACAATTCGGCTTATAATAACATGGGCTGAAAGTCAGAACTCTTCATGAACTTAAAGGACAGTTGCACTGAAAAAGTCAGAAAGTGAAAGCGTCGGTTGCTGGGTCGTGTCCTACTGTTTGAGACCCCACGGATTATAGTCTGTCAGCTCCTCTGACCATGGGATTCTCCAGGCACCAACACTGGAGAATGTAGCCATTCCCTTCTCCAGGGGATCAAACCCAGGAATCAAACCTGGGTCTCCTACATCGCAGGTAGATTCTTTACCATCTGAGCACTGGGGAAAAGAGTCAGAAGCCGGACTTAAATCCATTACAGTAGGTATGACTTAAGCCCTTTGTGGGCTTTTGTCTAGATGTTAGGGCCTGACGGAGGAGGAATGGAGGAGAAAAAGAGGGGAGAGGAGTAGAAATCAGAATGCAGCCAGGGAAGGGCTAGCTGGCTGAGCTGTAGTGTCTGAACTCAGCCTCCATCCCAAGATTGTAATCTGAAAGATGGAACATTTTATTTCTTTTGCTTTACTTAGCCACAAATGGAAATGCATGTTAATGTCATTTTCATTAAAATTATTCTCCTCCTTAATTTCCCTCATCAGTTGTAATGACCTCTTCCAAGTTAGAATGCTAAAGGATGTTAGAGGGAAAACATAAAATGGGACATGCAGCTTCTCAAATAGCTCTGAAACAAAGTATGTGGTCGTTAGAAGACTGTGAAAGCAAAGACAGAAATTTATAGAGTCTGTTTAACTCAAAAGAGCTTCTCAATAGGACCTTTAAGAAGGGTCAGTTAGGGTTCAACAAGGCAAAACTGTGAAATATGCGTTTGTTTTTGTGCTTCCATTCAGCTTTGCAACCCTCCTGGTTGCTGTTTGGTAGTTCCGAAGTGTCCTGTGATTCTCAAAGTGGGGTTCCTATACTTCCTAGGAGGATGTGATGCCCAGGAAAAACATGGCACCCCTGTGTCATTTGTGAATTTTACTCTATGATTATTTGGAAAATCAAGTAATTAAACTATTAAATAATTTAGCATTATTTTTATACTTAAATGGATATATTACAGAGAAGAGCACAAAATGTACATGACTTTTAAAGCTGAAACTTAACACTTTAAAGGCATTTAGGGCTTTGATAGGTCATGCCGACTCTTTATTTTCCCTAGGAAGAGAAGTTCATAGTCTTTTACTCTTTGGAGTAAGTTCCCAGGTGGATCAGTGGTAAAGAATCCACCTGCCAATGCAGGGAGATATAGGGAATGCACGTTTGATCCTCGGGTAGGGAAAATACCCTGGAGGAGGAAATGGCAACCCACTCCAGTATTCCTGCCTGGAGAATCCCTTGGACAGAGGAGCCTGGTGGGCTACAGTCTGTGGGGGTGGCATAGAGTGAGACGTGACTGAGCGACTGGGCATGCACACGTGATAGGTCATAAGAAAGTTTTAGAAATTCTTAAACTCTCTGCAATTACCAGGTGTCTCAAGCCTTCTTTTGGCCTCAGGCCACTTTCCGAAGTAACTACCAGATACTTTGATGAAACTATATGTGTAAATACTCTAATAAATGCCAACCCATTAATGGGAACACAGTGGTCCTTGTACTCATCACCCTCTTCATGCCTGGATAAGCCTTGGGTATTTCACTTGTGGCCATTGAGTGAGCGCGTCTCTGCCTCTTGTTTCATGTATTCACTCAGCATATTAATATATCACTGGGCACTGACAATGTGCCTGGCACTGGTCTAAGCACCTGAGATAGAGGAGTAAAAAAGAAACAAGATACCTGCCATGGCTGAGTCTACATTCTAGCAGGGAGACAGTCATCAGGATAAGTAAATGATAATATTGTGAGTTTGAGCAAACTCCAGGAGATAGTGAAGGATAGGGAAGTCTGGTGTGTTGAAGTCCATGGTGTTGCAAAGAGTCAGACACAACTTAACAGCTGAACAACAACAGCACTGATGTTGTGTTTGAAGCTGATGAGTGTTTGGGGGAAAAAATGGAACAAGGTAGGGAGCATAGGGAATGTGGAGGAGGGCACTGGCTTGGGATTTCAAGGAGGCGGGACAGGCAAGGACTCACCAAATAGATGACATTGAAGGAGATAAAGGACCAAGACATATAGATTTTGGGGAAAGAGGAGGAAGAGTGAGGAAGCAGCCATGTTAAATCGCTAAGGCTGGCATATGCCTGGCCTGCCTGAGAAATAGCCAGAGGCCAGCAGAGTAGAGTGAGTGAGTGAGGGAGGGGCAGAGCAGTAGGAGGTGTATTCATGTAGGGCCATCGTTAGGTCTTTGCTTCCACTCTGAGGAGGGGTCACAGTCACTGGGGTCATTCTGGTTGCTGTGCTGACAGTAGATTGTAGGGGGACAACGACAGAAGCAAGGAGATCAGTTAGGAGGCAGTTCACAGCACAGACAGGTGATGGTGGCTTGGGGCAGAGTGTTAGCAGAGGAAGTGGTGAAAAGTGGATTCTGGAGATATTTTAAAGGTAGAGTGAAGAGGATTACTTATGGATTGGATGTGAGAGAAAGAGAGGACTCAGGGAAGGCTCCAAAGTTTTTGGTTGACCAGGGATGGAGTTGCTGTCAACCAAGATGGAGACCTCAATGATCCAGCAGACTTTGGGGAGATAAGGGCTTTGGTTTGGGGTGTATTAAGTTGGAGATGTCTGGTAAACATTGCAGAGGAGGCAGTGGATATATGTGTCTGGAGGTCAGCAGAGTGATCTGGACTGGGGATATAAACGAGAGTTGTTGGCATGCTGCTGCTGCTGCTGCTAAGTCGCTTCAGTCGTGTCCGACTCTGTGCGACCCCATAGACGGCAGTCCACCAGGCTCCTACGTCCCTGGGATTCTCCAGGCAAGAGTGCTGGAGTGGGTTGCCATTTCCTTCTCCAATGCATGAAAGTGAAAAGTGAAAGTGAAGTCGCTCAGTCATGTCTGACTCTTCACGACCCTGTGGACTGCAGCCTACCAGGCTCCTCCGTCCATGAGATTTTCCAGGCAAGAGTACTGGAGTGGGTTGCCATTGCCTTCTCCGAGTTGTTGGCATAGACTAGTTGTTTAAAACTATTAGATGAGACCGCAAGGGAGTGGGTGAGAGAAGATTAAACACTGAGGCTTGGGGCACTGCACTGTAAAGAGGTCCAGGAGAAAGAAAACCAAGGAGGAGTGGTCAGTGGAAATTAAGTGAAAGAAAGTGTTTCCAGGAGAAGGAAGCAGTCTGTGTCACAAATTGCTGGTTGAGCAAATGAAATGAAGAATTAGATTTGTCCACTGGGTTTGACCATTTGGAGGTCCTTGGTGGTTGTTTTGGTAGAATAGCAGAAGTCCAGTTGGGCTAGGTTCACGAGAGGATAGAAGAGGAGATATTGGAGACCTTGAGTATAAAGAACTTCTCAAAGATGGTTTGTCATAAAGGTGGTAGAGAAATGGAAGATTAGTTGGAGTGAGAAGTGGCCCTGGGAGAGGGATGTTTAAAGGGGGGAGAAAGAACAGCAGATTTGCATGATGATGGGAATGGTCCAATAGGGAAGGGAAATTTACCGATGTTGGGGGGGTGGATCCTTACAGTGATATCATTAACTAGGCACCCAGGGATGGGATCTAGTGCACAGGTGTGCATCAGACAGGTGTGTGAGCAGCTCATTTATAGTAACGGGAGGCGAGGCAGAATGTGTGGTAGTTAGGCACGTGCTGGTAGGTAGACAGATGCGGTCATGGGAGTTAGTGGAAATTCTATCAATTGCTTCAAATCTCAGTGGTACAGGATGCAAGATCATCACCTGTGAGGATGGGGAGCAAGTGATGAAGGGGTGGACTTGGAAATATGATATCTTTGCAAGCAGCCTTAAGGGTTCAGTTGAGGCTTGTGGTCTCATATTTAATGTGAGACTCATGTGGCATGATTGTGTGTTTTTCTCTAGGGTGTTTTGCTGTGTGGGCAAACTCGAGAAAGCAAAGAGTTTTTGTTTTTTTTTTTAATATTTATTTATTTGGCCACATCAATTGTGGCACATGGGATCTGCGTTGCACAGGCTTAGTTGCTCCTCAGCATATGGGGTCTTAGTTTCCTGACCAGGGATTGAACCTGCATCCTCTGCTTTGCAAGGCAGATTCTTAACCACTGGAACACCAGGGAAGTCCTGGCAAAGAGTTAGAGTTAATCAAGAGTTTGCTAAAATAGCATATGAAGAAGTGAAAGTGGGTCTTAGAGATGGAGAGTACAGGAATGATTGGCTGTGGCATCCAAACTGGAAAATGTAGAGAGAAAGGACAGGAACAGATGAGGGACAGTGAAAAAGTGATGGGATGGATGGATTGTAAGTCCTGGTGGGATCAAAGGATTTTTGGAGATGGGTCACTAGAAGCAGTAAACTGGAAACTCAGGAGGTGGTGTACAAAGAGTGTGACCCCTGAAATTGTGCATTATTGGTAAGGACAAGGCCTTTGAATTCTTACCTGACTTTCTGTTCTCAGGTTTTATAGACCTGGATTCCTGTCCTTCAGTACCCTTAATCCAGCTAGTAATTATGCATTTATTATTGTGATAGTTTCCTTCACTAAAGTGTGAGCATCATAAGGGCAGGGACTGTGACTGTGTCTGTTTCTTATCTGTTTCACACCATTATGTCACTGTGTGTCTAGTTCAGTGCTTGGCAAATTGTAGGAGCTTCATAAATAATTGTTGAATGAAAGGTAAGACCTACGTTGATGGTAGTAACTTGACCCGAGTTGGGATGATGATGTTCACTTGGGCCCTATGGATTTTGATGATTCCAGCACAGGAATCAAAACATTGACTCCTAAGAAAAAATCAAATAGGATTTGACAAAACCTCTGTTCTATTGATTAAAAGACAAAATTCTGCATTGTTTTTGAAAGCTAATTTATAGGAAAAAGAAGACACATGGTAGGAAAGATCAGGATTGAATTTTAGGAGCTTATTTCTTTAACAATCGTATTAAAACAATGTTTTAAACTTTTGAGTGAGGTCATTGTGTCTTTATTCATTCAACAATTGTATGAATGTCCCTGTGTATCAGACACTACGTAGCTGTGAATTTCATTGGAACAGGGCAAGGTCTAGGTCCCCAAGGGCTTACAGAATTAAGAACTGACTGAAGAAAGAACTTTTTTGTATAAATGAGTAGTGGAATTCAGTGATACAATTCAGAATATACAGTTGCATCAAAACTTGGGAAGAACACACAAATAGTGATTTGAATTATACTACTTCCTCCTGAGGCATCATACTTAACATGTAGAAACAGCATTTTGAGAGTTAGTAAGCTCACTTTAAAGGTGAATATGCAAAACTGAAGATCTAAAGAAGCGAGGCAGGCATTGTTACGACATGAATGTCTGTTCCCTCTTTCTCTTCCTTCTCCTTTTCCTCTTTTCCTTTTGACATGAAGGAAATGCCTGGCACATAGTAGGAATAAATATTGACTGACTGAGTGAATCATCCGGCATCTAGTCCCATCACTTCATGGCAAATAGATGGGGAAACAATGGAAACAATGACAGACTTTATTTCTGGGGGCTCCAAAATCACTACAGATGGTGACAGAAGCCATGAAATTAAAAGACGCTTGCTCCTTGGAAGAAAAGCTATGACCAACCTAGACAGCATATTAAAAAGCAGAGACATTACTTTGCCAACAAAGGTTCATCTAGTCAAAGCTATGGCTTTTCCAGTAGTCAGATATGGATGTGAGAATTGGACTATAAAGAAAGCTGAGTGCCAAAGAGTTGATGCTTTTGAACTGTGGTGTTGGAGAAGACTCTTGAGAGACTGCAAGGAGATCTAACCAGTCATTCCTAACCTCAAAGAAATCAGTCCTGAATATTCATCAGAAGGACTGATGCTGAAGCTGAAACTCCAATACTTTGGCCACTTGATGCAAAGAACTGACTCATTGGAAAAGACCCTGATGCTGGGAAAAATTGAAGGCAGGAGGAGAAGGGGCCAACAGAGGATGAGATGGTTGGATGGCATCACTGACTTGATGGACGTGAGTTTGAGTAAGCTCTGGGAATTGGTGATGGACAGGGAGGCCTAGTGTGCTGCCGTCCATGGGGTCACAAAGAGTCGGACACAACTGAGTGACTGAACTGAACTGACTGAGTAAATAATTTACCTAAGTTCCAGAGAATAGCAAATTTCTCCATAGGTATTTTTATGACTGAATGTATATGATCTCCCCTGTTCCACTCAGTTCATATATGGGAGCCCTAACCCCTAGTATAACTATCTTTGTGGTAAGGAAGTACTTCTGGTTAAATGAGATTGTAAGGGTGGGACCCTGATCCAAAAGGATTAGTGTCCTCATGAGAAGAGATATCGAAACCTCACTGGCTCTGGGTCCATGTGCACACAGGGAAGACAGGCCATGTGAAGACCTAGCGAGAAGGTGGCTGCCTGCAAGTGGGGAAGGAAAGCCCACCAGAAATTGAACCCTGTGGGACTTCAATCCCGGACTTTCTACCCTCCAGAACTTGGAGAAAATACGTGTCTGTTGTTTGAGGCACCCTGTCTATGGTGCTTTGCTGAGTAAGACAGGCACATGAAGCTGCCTACGACTTGAAGAATATGGCATCTGCCATCCTCTGTTTATCTAATACATTAATTTTCCATTTATGTTATACAGGATTGCCTCAAAAATAGTGTCTTTGCTCACAATTCCTTCGCCTAGGGAACGTTCCTCAAATACGAATTGCTTCTTCTCACCTCAGGTGTGGAGAAGCCAGCTTGCATAGAATCTCAGAAGACAAATGTTGAAAGGTTCAGGGTATTTTCTGATGTTAATTCTGGATTAAAAAATATAAAGAGAAGGAGAAAAGGTCAGAACCTAAACAGCTCTCCATCATCTTACTTTATAATAACTTTTTCCTGGGAGAAAAAAAGAGTAGGACAAATGACTGCTGTCATGGACTGTGTTTCTATTTATTTTTCTGTTGCCAGCAATGAGTGTTTGCTTATATCAATATTTTCATTCTGATTACATCCATCAGTAAGCTAAAGTGTGTATACTAATTTATAGAAGTAGTTGAATGAAGTTAACAATTTTGGCATTTCATGACAAAGCCAGAAACATTAGTCTTTAGATTAGAAGTATTAAGGATGCATAATTTACAAAGTCAATAATTGTTTTTTCCTGGCATTTATTGGTATTTGATCTTTCCTTTTTGCCCATGTGTGTAGTAGGTCATCAGGATGAATTAACTCATGCAGGATGTTTTCATCTGATTTTTGGGCTCATTCTATTCTGGAAGATTTATTTGCCTCAAAGCAATTTATCTTCAGAAATCACCTCACTAAGTCCGTCCTGTTACTAGATTATAATGTAAAAATCTACTAATTGTTCCAGGTCAAGGTATCAGTTATCTCTCCTCTTTCCTGCTCTCTGTTCCTACCCTTTTAGCAAGAACCTCTCTCCACGGTTTCCAGTTTTCATGGAGACTCCCTAGGAGCTCCAGGGAGGTAACATCAAAGGTCTTCCTCTTGTTTATCAGAGAAGTAAGGACGCCCCTCAAAATCCTGCAAATTCCATTCTGCAGGTACCCACTCATCCACTTGGCCTGAGTGATAAATGACTTTTGCCAAGAAAGTACATTTCATTAATCTTACTGCTCGAGCCTCTTCTGGGGAAGAGAAGGAAAAGGAGGTGACATATATGGTGACTTGGGAGCTTGCTCTGCATTTCAGTCTGAGGCAGATCACTGGCTATCAGTGCATACCCTACCAGGCCTCCAAGGGTGAAGCAGTTTCCTCTGAAACTGTCCAACAATACTGTGATGGCAGAATAGCTGGAGACATTTCAAGAAGTGCTGAGGTGGGGGGTGAGTAAACTGAGGTCCCTTGAGGCCCCAGGCCCTGCTCCTGTGGCTGGTTGGTGATATCAAGTGGGTCCCTGCCTCCTACACTGGTGCTTCCCACTCCAAAAGAAGTTTTTACTTTCCAAATGCTTGTTTAACCATGGAGCTCATGTTGTTCTAACTCAGCTGCTCTAGTTGAAGTGGGAAGGGGACCTCTGAGTCCCGGGCTCTGTCCTGTCCATCCCATCAGATTGCTGTCCATCTGTTCCCAAGTTCCTGGGACTCCACATAACACAGCATGAAAACTAGGAGACTTGATAGCCATTGGACTAGAAGGGCATAGGAGGGCTCAGGCAAGGGCACTGCCCAGCCAAACGAGTCTGCGGAGTCCGTCTTCTTCTTCCTATTCTCATGCTTCTCTCTGGGAGCATCCTTCCAGGTGGAACAACCAGTCAGTGCCCATCTCAACATCTTCTTCTGCAGGAAGCCATTCCCAGTCCCCTCATCGGAATGGGAGCCCCCTCCCTCTGAATCCAGTGCATCTGTTTCCTGGGGGCGCCTCCTGTTGTCTACCTTGTTGATGAATCGGACCATCTTCAGTTTGAGGGTAAGCCTCCCAAGGCCAGGGACCATGGCATACTCATTTCATCTCTTTGGCACCTACAATGTTGCTGTTGTGTAGTCGCTCAATCGTGTCCGACTCTTTGCGACCCGATGGACTGTAGCCTGCCAGGTGCCTCTGTCCATGGGATTCTCCAGTCAAGAATACTGGAGTGGGTTGCCATTTCCTTCTCCAGGGTACCTTCCTGACGCAGGGATCAAACCTGTGTGTCCTGCACCGGCAGATTCTTTACTGCTGAGCTACCAGGGAAGCCCCGGCACCTGCAATGGTAGATTGCAAATGATGAGGACTCAGCAAATGTTTGTGGAATTGAAGAGACCATTTTATTTGCTATCTGCTTAACCACCATTTGAGCTGGATAACCTTTGATATCTGGGTATGCTAACTGTGCCTCCTCAGGCAGGGGGAGAAGGTTATTTAGATAATTGTTCAGAAATGTTATGTAAAAATCTAATGATTGTATTGTCTTGCTGTTTTCACAGTTAACGCCATTTTAGTATGGGGATCAAAGAGCGTTTATAATTGATATAAAGAGGAAGCCTTGAATTTTTCAGGGCTGAAAGTGGATGACCACAGGATATCACTGATTGGTGGGCAAGGTCCTCAAGGAGGAAGTGTTTGAGTTGATTTCACCATTAAGGTGACTCACTGGAAAAGACCCAAATGCTGGGAAAGATTAAAGGCAAGGAGGAGAAGGGGACAACAGAGGATAAGATGGTTGGATGGCATCGCCGACTCGATGAACATGAGTTTGAACAAGCTCTGAGAGGTGGTGATGGACAGGGAATCCTTGCGTGCTGCAGTCCATGGGGTCACAAATAGTTGGACACGACTGAGCGACTGAACTTAACACCATTAAGGACGGCACATCTATGTTAAGTATAGCCTTGCACTAGGTGCCGATGAGCTGTATCAGACATCTCTGTGTCCTGCCTTACATCCTTCTCAACCCATCTTTTACTCCAGCCATTGCTGGGCAAGGAGCCTCCCAGAATGTCATAGGACAGCATCTTGCTTCAGTTGTACCACATAGCTGTTCCTTTCTACCCATGGGTTTCTGGGGACCATCACTGGAAGGCCCATTGGAGTGTGAAGGAGTCAACATCTCTGGGTTAACCCTTACCAGTGAGGGGCGGGAGCTGGTGGTGAATTGCTTCCTTCTTTGTCCTATGGGTGGGGGAGTCTGAGCCATATTCTGTTCATCCTCAGAGGGTCCAGTGCGATGGAGTGAGCCATGCAGGGACCCAACAGCGGCCACTCATTCACACACATTTGCGTTGGCTCTCTCCCCTGCTGTGTTTCTCTCTCCCCTAGTTCCTCACTCCCGCTCCTGGGATCCATCCCAAATAACCTACTGCACATAAGCTGTTAGTAAAGACTCGGCTTTTAGTGGGGAATTCAGGCCAAATTAAGGGATTAAAGAGTGTAGTGAGATCTTTTCCTTGTCCTCCAAAAGCTTATTAGCTTGGGGAGTCTTGTGGAACATGTGGTTACTTTAGAAGGCCAAAATGGGTGGTTCAGACAGAGTGGGTGCTGCTGCAGAGAGGAAAAGGGAAGCTTGGTGTGTGTGTAACTTGTGTACTAGGCAGGTCCCGGGAAGGAGCTGAGTGGGCTGGGAGGAAGGCAGAGTACGCTTTGGTGTTATGTAATGGGAGGTGTGAGCAGAAAAGCTGGGTTAGGGTTATTGTAGGGAGAAGTGAAAAGTACACTTAGAATTATCTGGTTGTGTGCAGTCATGCATGAATGACAGGCGTAGGATTCCCGATTTTCCTTTGATGAGAAGGCATTCTGGAAATTTGAAAACTTGGTGGGGTATAGTCTGGAGAATGAAGAGAAAGGGACGAGAAACTGTCGGGACATTGAAGTGGAATCAGGTGAATGAGGGGCAAAGTTCAGTGACCCAATCAATTGCAAACTCCATTGAGCATTCTGCTAGAAGTGAGATTCCGGGGGGAATACAGAGATTAACCTTAACAAGGTATATTCACTGGAGGGTGTTATGCTGAGTGAAACAAGTCAGACAGATAAAGACAAGTACTGTGTGGTATTGCTTATATGTGGAATCTTAAAAATAAAACAAACTACTGAATAAAATGCAAAAGAAACAGACTCACAGGTAGAACAAACCAATATTTACCAGTGTGTGGGTGGGTGAGTGGAGGGGGTCACAAACTTCTGGGTTTAAGGTAGGTTCATGAATGTATTGTACAACAGGGGGGATATAGCTGATATTTTGTAATATCTATGAATGGCAGTTAGCCCTTAAAATTGAAAAAAAAAATGTTTTCCCATGCTTAAAAAGATAAAAACAAACCAAAAACCCCCAAGGGGCATTCACATCTGAGGAAAAGGCCCATGTATGAGTAGAGTGGTATTTAAAAGGAAAAATTCTCATGGACCCCCAGAGTTGACTTCAATTATTTTTGTTGTTGTTGTTGTGTGTGCATGTTCGATTGTATCTGATTCTTTGCGACCCCATGGACTGCAGCCCACTGGGCTCCTCTGTCCATGGGATTCTCCAGGCAAGAATACTGGAGTGGGTTGCCATGCCCTCCTCCAAGGGATCTTCCCAACCCAGGGGTTGAACCTGCATCTCTTATGTCTCCTGCATTGGCAGGCAGGTCCTTTACCACTAGCACCACCTGGGAAGCCCATTTTTATTATAATTTTATTTAAATATAAAAAAGGCGAGGTATAAACCCTTAGTACTTATATACCCATAAACCTTAAAGAGATTTACGCATTAAAAACCAATCAAATGACAAAATCAATAAAATTCAAACTACCATCATTAATTTAACGTGATGGATGATGTTTTTGGCTAAAACAAAATTGCTGTGGATGAATGCGCATGGTCCTGGCGGCCTCAGCTTAGACTCCGAGTTCAGGCTGCAGTGTGCCCCGCAGAGACTCCATCCTGCTGCCGGTTTGTGTTTGAACCACTGAGAAAACCTTTGTTTGAACAGCTGGCCACGCGTGAATGCATTATTTACCCACGGAGGCCGCCTCTGTTCTTTTCTCGTTAGCCAGAGACAACGAAAGTGGCATCCTTTGTGCCAGCTGGGCCCCAAGCAGGAAGCAGGAGTGGCACTGAGCTCTGGGCGTGGGGGTGGGGGGTGGGAAGGGGGCCCTGGAGGGAAGCTGAGTGATGGAGGTCAGAGGTCGGTAGAGAATTGGGAGAAAAGGGTCAGCATCTCACGAGACCGAGAGGGATGCTGGAATATCCCATATTAAGTTCAGCTGGGACGCTGATGTCGATTTCTTCACCTGTTAAATTCCAGCGAAGGGGGGATTTCAGAGAGATTTTTCTGGATTAAGTGATGCCCCTGCCCCTGCCCCCGCCACGGCATCTGTGGGATCCAGTAGAATATTTATGGGATATTACATTATTTACTGTCCCCATACAGTTTGGGGCTGCCCAGGTGGTGCTAGTGATGAAGAACCTGCCTGCCAATGCCAGAGACTTAAGAGATGTGGGTTCGATCCCTGGGTTAGGAAGATCCCCCCCGGAGGAGGGCATGAAAACGTTTCACCTGTGGCTTGTTCGTGGGCCGGGCCTCCACCCCAGTTATTCAAGGGCTTCTCACCTGGGGCTGACTCCAGACCTGAGGATGCCACCAGCACCGGCTGGACGCTGTTTGGAAGTCTGCCTTTTCTCTTAGAATCGGGGCCCGGAGGTAAGGTGGCCTGGGTTTCAATCTCAGCTTTGTTTCCTGTGGGACTTTAGACCCAGTCTCTTCATAATAATGGCTGCTTTGTGGGATGAACAAGTTAAGATACATGAAGTGTTCAGGACACTTGGTGGATAGTAAGTGCTGTGTAACAGTGTATGATGGTGATGGTGGCGTATTAGTTAAATCTGTGATGTTTGACCCCGCAGGGAAGCACTGGGCCTGCTGTTTGAAGGGCTTTTTTTTTTTACAGGTTCTGTGGGAGGGATGATTGGCTGACCATAGTGAGGTCTCTGCTAAAGAGGCAACAGCAGGATATAAAAATATATTAGGAATCACGAACCTTGATTATTTTAGCCCTCGTTCATTTGTGGTCAGTTGGTCTGCCGTTGCAAAGAAAGGGTGATGAAGGAAGGGTATGAAGAAGCAGTGAGAATGGAACTGAAAGGGCCTTGTCTGAGGAGCTTCAGAAAACCTTGCTTTCTAAGAATATTTATCCTGCATTAAAAAACAGATGTGCTAATAATGTGCTGTCAGTCTTATTAATTATAACAGGTCCCCAGGGGAAAT
This sequence comes from Bos mutus, assembly GCF_027580195.1. Classification (NCBI taxonomy): domain Eukaryota; kingdom Metazoa; phylum Chordata; class Mammalia; order Artiodactyla; family Bovidae; genus Bos; species Bos mutus. Next base: position 19,609,708 of record NC_091620.1, on the reverse strand, counting down.
TATTTGGCACACTTGGGTCTCTGAAGACATTTTGCTGAGTCAGGCCCTGTGTGAGTCGGGGTCCCCCAGAAGGGCACCCCAAGACAGGGAGATGGCTAGAGGGGGGTTGGGGGGTCATGGCAGTAGGTATGGGGAGGGAATGGGACAATGATTGGCTGCTGGGTGGGCTCTTGCTGTGGGTAACCAGGGCTCAATTTTTGCAGAGCTCTGAAAAACAGTGCAGAAAGCGCTTCCAGTAACTGAGGCTGACCTGTGAGGTTGCTGTGCTACTCATCCACTGATTTCTCCAAGCTCCTGCGTGGAGGCCTGCGCAGGTGGGGTGGAGGGTTAGATATCCGGCACTTCAGGTCTCTCACAGGGTCCCAGAGGGACCAGAGAGGTGGCCAGAGTGGTTCTTCAGACATGGACTGTCAGGTCCTGGCAGGTGAAGACTAGGATTGCCTGCAGGTACCGAGGTGCCCTGGATGACGTGGGCTGGGACGTCGGCGAAGTTCTTTCACGTTCTGTGCTCTGTGCTACACTAACATCTTGGGTTGGCACTCGACAAACACACGTTAAGCGTTTATTAACATGCTTTGATGCCTTTTGCAGATGTATTTGCTAAATATCCTCAGTGGGGAATCCCCCTGTTTGGTCCCATCTCAGATAAAGGGAGGCAGGGGCCGGTGAAGGGAGCCAGCCAGGGCCCTGCAGGTGGGGAGAGGTTGATGGAGGTACTGGAAGTGAAGGGGCTGGGTGCTCCCCTCCTGCAGATGCAGCCATCATGGATGTGGATCCGGGCAGGCCTCTGCCTTTGCCATGGAATCAAAAGGGTCAGCAGGACGTGGTTTGCTTATGCTAAAGAGTTCAATTGTAATGGTTAAAAAAAAAAAAAAGAAGTGAAAGTGTTAGTCACTCAGTTGTGTCCAATTCTTCGCGACCCGATGGACTGTGTAGACTGCCAGACTTCTCTGTCCATGGAATTCTCCAGGCAAGAATACCGGAGTGGGTTGCCATTCCCTTCGCCAGGGGATCTTCCCAACCCAGGGATCAAACCCGGGTCTCCTGTGTTGCAGGCAGGTTCTTTACTGTCCGAACCACCTTCTGGAGGCTCTGTAATGGTAAAGGCGCAGATTTTGGATAAGGGCAGGAGAGTGGCTTGGGGTGAAGATGGAGCTTGCAGCTATAGCTTTGAGATGGGCAAGGTCTTTCTTCAAAATTTGGGGGTATTATCATTGAGGGATCTGGCTTAGCACAGGGAGGTGGCATCAATGATTGGAGGCAGAGACTAGGGGGAGGTTCAAACTGTTCTGAGACTTGTGACTTTGGGCAGGTTGACTTCTGTGTCTTCATCTGAAGGAAGAAATGGTAATATGCAGTTTACCAGGTTATGATCAGGTGAGCAGATGTGTCTGTTACAAAGCAGTCATGTTCTTCGGACTGGTGGCGACGTGGCTAGGCGAGGGATGGAATGGGAGCTTGAAGTTAGCAGATGTAAGCTTTTATAGATAGAATGGATAAACAAGATCCTATTGTACAGCACAGGGACCTATATTCAGTCTCCTATGATAAACCATAATGGAAAAGAATAAAAAAAGAATGTATAACTGAATCATTTTGCTGAAATTATCAGAACATTGCAGAAATTAACACATTGTAAATCAACTATACCTCAGTTAAAAAAACTGATGTAAAAATTAGTATAGCCACTTTGGAAAAGATTTTGAAAGTTTCTTATAAAATTAAACATATACTTACCATGGGGGGAAAAACAAAAAAAAAGCAGTCATGTTCTTTTCTTGTGCATAGAATATTTTAAACGTTTACATTTAATTAAATGTTATAATAAAATAATGCAATTATTCTATTTACACGATAATTTCAGGTTTTATAAAAATGTTAATTCAGAGTATATATTAATGGGATGCAAAATTTAAATTTAGTTTTATTTTTATTAATACTTTTTAATCCAAGTAAAAGTGGTAATAAAATACAACTAAAAATGTCCTAAAGAAAAAAGACCAGTCCTTTGCCGCTTATTTTCCAAGCCAACTTTTTAGTTACTTTGGATGTTTTTTAATTGTTTCCTCATTTTAAAGTGATACACTTATGTCACGATGTGTTAGATATTACATTTAAACTTTGATATCATTGATTGAATTTTAGTCTTTATATCCTATGCTGCTTCATCCACCTCTTTATCTCAATATAATTATATCACAATTTTTGGTTAAAATCCCTTATCAGTATTTACATTATTATGACTGTGTAAATATCATTTATTAATACTTCTGAGCTAGATAGTGTACTCAGATTCTATTTACTTCTCATACATTTTATTTTCCTAGAGGAAATAAAACTGCCTTTCAAAAAATTGCTCAGTGTTTTATGTATCTTTTGCTAATTTCTCCCCGAGATTCTTTTTTAAATTTATTTTAATTGGAGGATAATTACTTTACAATATTGTGATGGTTTTTGGCATACATCAACTTGAATCGGCCGCAGGTATACATGGGTCCATTCCGTCCTGAACCTGCCCGCCACCTCCCTCTCCCTGAGATTCTAATAGAGCTGTCAAATATCTATCAATCCTGTTTTCCAACAGCTCACCAGGAGAGAGAATCTGTAAGTTCTGTTTCCCCTTCTCACATCCCTCTTTCGTTCTGCTCTGGAGGCTCTTTCTTTAGGCCAGTAGTACAAACCCAGTAATCCAAGGACTTTGACCACTCTCATATTTAAAATCCCCTTTTCATTAATGTCCTGTCTTTGTTTTTCTTAGTTTAGTTCCTCTTTTTGCTGTAGCACATCCAGTAGCAACTTCTTTAAAAAGGGTAATTTTTTGAGTCCATGTTTGTTTGAAAATGCTTTTATTCTTGGTTGATAGAATCCTCTACCTGGTCAAACTAAGTTGAAATGAACTATGTCTAAAATTTGAAAGAATGAATCCGTTGGTAATGAAAGGTGTGATGCTGCTTAGGTTGTTTCTCTTTGAGACCTGAGAAACAAAACTTTCTGTTTTTTCTCCCTGTGTACCTGGACCCTCAGCTGGGAGCCTCTCCAGGGCTCTGTGGTAGAGAATCACTCTGTTTTGGTTAGCATCCCCACTTTCAACTTGCTGAGATTATAACTTCCTTTTACACTGTTTAGCCAGATACCCTCCTCCACCTGCTCTCTGTCTTTCAAAATTTGTTGAACCCTTTAACATAAATGCAGCAATATTTTTTAGATCCAGCTCCTACAGTAGTGGAAACAAAAGCAAAAATAAACAAGTGGAACCTAATTTTAAACTTAAAAGCTTTTGCACAGCAAAGGAAACCATAAACAAAACAAATACAACCTACAGAATGGGAGAAAATATTCACAAATGAGGCAACCATCAAGGGCTTAATTGCCAAAATGTACAAACAGCTTATACAGCTCAATATTTAAAAAAAAAACGCAGTAAAAAATGGGCAGAAGATACAGACATTTTTCTAAAGACGTACAGATGGCCAACAGGCACATGAAAAGGTGCTTAGTATTGTTAATTATTAGAGAAATGCAAATCAGAACTACAGTGAGGTGCCACTTCACACTGATCAGAATGGCCGTCATCAAAAAGTCTACAATATTGTAATCATCTGCCAATTAAAAATTAAACTTTTTTTTTTAAAGTGAAGTACTCTATATCAACATAGAGATAATAAATGCTGGAGAGGGTGTGAGAAAAGGGAACCCTCCTACACTTTTGGTGGGAATGTAAATTGGTACAGCCACTAGGGCGAACAGTATGGAAGTTCCTTAAACTAAAAAGTTACTGTATGATCTAGCCATCCCACTCCTGGGCATATGTCCAGAGAAAAACATAATTCGAAAAGATACATGTACCCTAGTGTTCATAGCAGGACTATTTATAGTAGTCAAGACATGAAAGCAACCTGTGTCCATTGAAAAATGAATGGATAAAGGTGTGGTATATGTGTGTGTGGTATATGTGGTATATGTGTGTGTATATGTATACACACACACACACAGCGGAGTATTAGTCGTAAAAAGAGAATGGAATAATGCTATTTGCAGCTACATGGGTAGACCTAGAGATTACCATACTAAATGAAGTCAAAGACAAATATATGATATCACTTACATGGCTACAAAGGAACTTTATAAAACAAAAACAGAGTCACAGACATAGAAAAAACTTACGGTTACCAAAGGGGTAAAAGGGGAGAGGGATAAATTAGGAGTTTGGGATTAACAGATACACACACTACTTACTATATATAAAATAAATAACAAGGACCTACTGTATAATACAGGGAAATATAGTCAATATCCTGTAATAACCATTATAGGAAAAGAATCTAAAGAAAAATATGTGTAACAAATCGCTTTGCTGTATACCTGAAATGTTGTAAATCAGCTATATTTCAATTAAAAAAAGCAAAAAAACCCTTCCCAAACCAAAAATTTGTTGACATCTTTCACATGTTGATGTTGCCTTTTCTGTACACCTCAGTGAAGGACTCTCTAGCAACATATCAAGAAGGAAAGTTGAAACCCAGGTTAGTCCTGTCTAATGCAGGTTCTTTGTCCACCGTGGATCAAGGAATTGTTATTGATAATGGATTTATCAATGGGCCATGAGAGTGTTGCATTTAAGAATTTTATGCTTGTCAGCTTCAGAGGGCAAAGGGCATCGATTATGCAAAACAAACTCCATCCCCCAGTACTGCATGGAGACTGCAGACTCAACCTTAAATGTGATTACACAAATGTATCATGGTCAGGGAGAAAATTACTGATAAGGACTTTTTCCTTTTTCATCTTGTCCATTGTTTTTCTTCTTCTTTTTTAGAAACCACTTTTCTTTGTGAATCTGAAGGCTCTGAATGAAAGATAATGATAATAGCTTGTTTATGTAGCCATAAAGACAACCATTATAGCTAGTTTGTTCCCATAGCCAGATACTGTATTTCTTGCCCACTTGGAGGTGAATCAACGCCAGTGGTCAGAATAGGAAGAAAAATCGAACTCTGGAAATTCTAGTTTTTGTCAGCCGGGACCAAAGAGAGAGGCAAGATAGGGCAAAGGAAGAAAAAAAAAAAAAAAAGGCAAGAAGGAAGAGAGAGGGGTCAGTAGAAAAAATGATGCATCAGTGGAGGACTTCATAGAGACTTATCAAGAAGGAAATTCAATTATTTCCTTCCCCACTTTAGGGAGGTTTTCAACTATTATCTCCTCAAGTATTTTCTCATGGTCTTTCTTTTTGTCTTCTTTTTCTGGGACTCCTATAATTCGAATGTTGTAGCTTTTAATATTGTCCTGGAGGTCTCTGAGATTGTCCTCATTTCTTTTTTTTTTTTTGTCCTCATTTCTTTTAATTTGTTTTTCTTTTTTCTTCTCTGATTCATTTATTTCTATCATTCTATCTTCTAATTCACTAATCCTATCTTCTGCCTCTGTTTTTCTACTATTTGTTGCTTCCAGAGTGTTTTTGATCTCATTTATTGCATTATTCATTATATATTGACTCTTTTTTACTTCTTCTAGGTCCTTGTTAAACCTTTCTTGCATCTTCCAATCTTTGTCTCCAGGCTATTTATCTGTGATTCCATTTTGATTTCAAGATTTTGCATCATTTTCACTATCATTATTCGGAATTCTTAATCAGGTAGATTCCCTGTCTCTTCCTCTTACCTTATCTTTGACAAAGGAGGCAAGAATATACGATGGATTAAAGACAATCTCTTCAACAAGTGGTGCTGGGAAAACTGGTCAACCACTTGTAAAAGAATGAAACTAGAACACTTTCTAACACCATACACAAAAATAAACTCAAAATGGATTAAAGATCTAAACATAAGACCAGAAACTATAAAACTCCTAGAGGAGAACATAGGCAAAACACTCTCCAACATACATCACAGCAGGATCCTCTATGACCCACCTCCCAGAATATTGGAAATAAAAGCAAAAATAAACAAATGGGACCTAATTAAACTTAAAAGCTTCTGCACAACAAAGGAAACTATAAGCAAGGTGAAAAGACAGCCTTCAGAATGGGAGAAAATAATAGCAAATGAAGCAACTGACAAACAACTAATCTCAAAAATATACAAGCAACTCCTGCAGCTCAATTCCAGAAAAATAAATGACCCAATCAAAAAATGGGCCAAAGAACCAGACATTTCTCCAAAGAAGACATACAGATGGCTAACAAACACATGAAAAGATGCTCAACATCACTCATTATCAGAGAAATGCAAATCAAAACCACTATGAGGTACCATTTCACACCAGTCAGAATGGCTGCGATCCAAAAGTCTACAAGCAATAAATGCTGGAGGGTGTGGAGAAAAGGGAACCCTCTTACACTGTTGGTGGGAATGCAAACTAGTACAGCCACTATGGAGAACAGTGTGGAGATTTCTTAAAAAACTGGAAATAGAACTACCTTATGACCCAGCAATCCCACTGCTGGGCATACACACTGAGGAAACCAGAATTGAAAGAGACACGTGTACCCCAATGTTCATCGCAGCACTGTTTATAATAGCCAGGACATGGAACCAACCTAGATGTCCATCAGCAGATGAATGGATAAGAAAGCTATGGTACATATACACAATGGAGTATTACTCAGCAATTAAAAAGAATACATTTGAATCAGTTCTAATAAGGTGGATGAAACTGGAGCCTATTATTCAGAGTGAAGTAAGCCAGAAGGAAAAACACCAATACAGTATACTAATGCATATATATGGAATTTAGAAAGATGGTAATGACAACCCTGTATACGAGACAACAAAAGAGACACTGATGTACAGAACAGTCTTTTGGACTCTGTGGGAGAGGGAGAGGGTGGGATGATTTGGGAGAATGGCATTGAAACATGTATAATATCATATATGAAATGAGTCGCCAGTCCAGGTTCGATGCACGATACTGGATGCTTGGGGCTGGTGCACTGGGACAACCCAGAGGGATGGGATGGGGAGGGAGGAGGGAGGAGGGTTCAAGATGGGGAACACGTGTATACCTGTGGTGGATTCATGTTGATATATGGCAAAACCAATAAAATATTGTAAAAAAAAAAAAAAAAGAGAACACTGAAAAAAAAGAAGGAAATTCAAGACTGAATTCCAGGCCGGTTTCATGTGCTATATCCAACACTGATGATTCCCCTGGTTCTTTTCCTTTAATTATTTTCTTATTGCCCCTTGGTTTTAAGGTTTTTAGTGTCCTGAATGCTGCCCCACCTGTCTTGGCCTGTCTTCTCTGTCTCCTGTTGTGCTATCAGAGATGCAGAAAGTAGGAATGATGCCCGAGTTGCAGGAAGAGCGATTTTCAGAATTGACAGGGCAGGAAGAGCAGCCATAAGCCTTGCCGGATAGTTATTGTTTAGTGGGTGTTCAGGTGACTGGGAGGCTCCCTCCTTCCTCATTTTGTGATTTGTGCCAGGGTCAGTGGTGTGGCTGTCGTTACAAGGATCCCCCGAGGCGTGCACCACTGTCTGTGTCCTTCAGTAGCAAATGTAGGGAAACAGAACAAGAATGGTCCTTCCTCTGTCATACAGCACAGGGAACTCGGCTCAGTGTTACGTGGCAGCCTGGATGGAAGCAGGGATTGATGTGTATATACGGCTGAATCCCTTCTCTGTTCACCTGAAACTATCACAGCGTTGTTAATTGGCTATTTGAGTGTGTTAGTTGCTCGGTCGCGTCTGACTCTTTGCGATCCTGCCGGGCTCCTCAGTCCATGGGATACTCCAATATAAAATAAAAAGTTCTAAAGAAAAAAATGAATGGTCTTTCCTCTTCTCCTGGAGATAGAGAAGAACAGGGAAGCCTGGCACCCTGCAGTCCATGGGGTCACAAAGAATTGGACATGACTGAGCGACTGAACAACAACAACAACAACAGTTTCTCCTCTCGGCTCCTGCACATCATCCCCTTGAATTCCTCGAGTCCAGGGAGGAAGGTTAGCATCCTGCAGAGAGGATGGGAGGTGCTTGTGGCAATGTACCTACTTCAGACCCAGAACATGGGGTCCAGTCCCCATGTCTACACTGTGAAAAGTGGCCACTGTGAACTCAGACACTGACCTCATGGGCCTTGGCTTCCTAGGTTGTAGAATGAGGAAACTAGAACTCTCGGCAATCTTTTGAATTAGAATATTCTGTGAAGTTAGTGGCAGACACATATTCTAGAATTGTGTGCTGCAATACCTTGGGGATCCTGTGGGTTCTGATCTAGACATTCTAGAATTTTGCAGTCAAATGAGTTGCACAAACTTTGGGCTTCCCAGCATGTAAAAGTTGTGTGTACACCATACTGTAGTCTTAAGTCCATAATAGTATGATGTTTAAAAAACACACCTATCTTAATTACTGGTAAAAGATGCTAACCATCATCTGAGGCTTTGGGGAGTCAATGTTTTTGCAAAAGCAATAGGAAAGATTACTGATCGCAGACCATAATAACAAATATAGTACTATTAATAGAAAAGTTTGAAATAGTATAAGAATTACAAAAATGTGACAGAGACATGAAGTGAGCAACTGCTGTTGGATGCATGGCACTGATAAACTGGCTTGGTGCAGGGTTGGCGTAAACCTTCAACTTCTTTTTTTTTTTTTTTTTTAATTCAGTACCCGAGAAGCACAAAAAAGTGAGGTATGCCTGTACTGGTTACATCTCCTTTCTTCAGTCAGTCAGTCAGTCCAGTCGCTCAGTCATGTCCGACTCTTTGCGACCCCATGAATCAAAGCACACCAGGCCTCCCTGTCCATCACCAACTCCCGGAGTTCACTCAGACTCACGTCCATCGAGTCAGTGATGCCATCCAGCCATCTCATCCTCCGTCGTCCCCTTTTCCTCCTGCCCCAGCAGGAGGGTCTTTTCCAATGAGTCAACTCTTCACGTGAGGTGGCCAAAGTATTGGAGTTTCAGCTTCAGCATCAGTCCTTCCAATGAACACCCAGTACTGATCTCCTTTAGAATGGACTGGTTGGATCTCCTTGCAGCCCAAGGGACTCTCAAGAGTCTTCTCTAACACCACAGTTCAAAAGCATCAATTCTTTGGTGCTCAGCTTTCTTCACAGTCCAACTCTCACATCCATACATGACCACTGGAAAAACCATAGCCTTGACTAGACGGACTTTTGTTGGCAAAGTAATGTCTCTGCTTTTGAATACGCTATCTAGGTTGGTCATAACTTTCCTTCCAAGGAGTAAGCATCTTTTAATTTCATGGCTGCAGTCACCATCTGCCGTGATTTTGGAGCCCAGAAAAATAAAGTCTGACACTGTTTCCACTGTTTGCCCATCTATTTCCCTAGAGTGACATTAAACATTCACTTTTTAAAAGTTTGAAAGGAATGAGCATCTTCTTCATGTGGGCCCGTTTTAGCTTTTCTGATAGGGAACATCGAACATCAAGAAGCAATGAGCTTCTTTGATCCTCCAGCCGGGTCCCTTTTGAGGACCGTTGTCCCCTAGACTGTAATCTGCATGAGGGCAGGACTCCTGTTTGTCTTATTTAAGAGCCCTCTCAGAGCTCTGCCTGTTCACATGACTGGAAGTGGAAGTTGGACATATTTTATTTGTTTTATTTCTTTGCCACATAGCACAGTGCCAGGAATGTAATAAATATTTGTTGAATTGATGCCTAACATATGGTATTCTAAGTATTGTGAATGGTGGAAATTGCAGCATAAGCAAGGTGAGGGTATGGGTATTGTATTTTTTTTTTTTTTCCTACGGAAAAAATAACAGTGCAGAATGAAACCTTTCAAAGAAGATTACAAAGCTGTTTTCTTTCTCATTACTCATCACTTTCTTCCTCCGCAGAATTCCAAGTCCTATTGTCTCACCAAACAGTGAAAAGAGAAAAATGTAAGAACCTTCCAGAATTAACCTAGGCTTTGTATGCCCTCCTTGTTGGATGTGTGTCCCTTTTGTGCTTTGGTTTGGTAGAAATTAACCAAAGAGTAAAGAAATATCTGAGGTCCCCTATCGGGATGCTAATTAGTTGTTTTCTTGTCAAAGGAATTAAAAAGATGTTTCTGAGAGAATGTCTGTTTGATTTGGAAGAGAACTTTTGTCTCACCCCAGTTTTACGTGGTGTCCCCAGGTATCTCCAATTAGCTCAAGAGGTGTTACACCATTAAAAAAAAAAAAATCTCAAAGTGAAAATTAGTTTGCTTTGGTTTAAAACATACATGCAATATATCCCTTCAGGAGGAAGAAAGCTATTATAAAATCTGGAAAACAATTTACAAAAAGAACTTAGCTCCCTAACTGCTCGGAAGGAAGTCTGGTGCCCTATACAGTCTGAAACTGACTGGAAAATAGAGTTGTTGTTTTAATTGCAGTTGGCATTTGCAACTCTCCAGGTGAAGAAGTCAGCTTGCTGGAACATTCTTTTGGCATTAGAAGCTCAGAAAATTAATAAGAAAGAACCGAGGACAAAGTGGTACTTACCGATTAAAGCACACTTCTGGAATTTCTCACGGACCCTCAGGTAACCTTTGGTTTGTAGACATTGAGCGATTGCTAAGCAGAGAGCGCTGTGCTGGTGCAGAGAGCTCCCTTCTCTAAAGGACTCTGGGCTTGCTGGGAGTAGGAAGGAAGCAAGAGAGAGAACCAGAGTTAGTGGCATGACGGATCCGATCCTCAGTGTGCTGGGAGGTCAGAGAAAGGAGGGGCCAGGCTGGATTGGAGTCCAGAAAAGAGATACCATGGCTGCCGGTGGTGCCTGACGGGGTGCCTTGTTTGTCAGTGAGCAGAGATGACTCGAAAGGGCATTCAAAACTGAGGAATAGTGTGAGCCAGAGCTGGAAGGCAAGCAGTGTGTTGGCACATTGGGTAGGTGGGTAGTGGTACGTGGAGGTGACTCATGAGAGGTGAGGCAGGAAAGCTGAGCAGGTGCTGATCTGTGAAAAGATGGTGCTGTTTGAGTCTGGAATGTCTTTCCTGAACTCAGTTTCCTCCATCCTTTGCTCTCCACACCCTTCCCCTTGTTTGGGCGCACACAGAAACTGGTTGGGAAATGTTGCTGTAAACAGTGAGTGGTCAATGGTGCTTTGATCAGAGGATGGCATGTCTCAGAAGAGGATTATGTAAGAACTTATTTTTTAATATAGTTTTAATTGTTTCATGTCTTGTTTATAGCTGCGGCTATTCGATGGACAGTAGACATGCTAAATGGGATCAGTGTTTGCTGTTTAATTCACCCGGTCAGGAGGGATCTTGGTCTAGAAATACCCTGGAGAGTTTTGAGATCACAGCCACCCATTGTGCCTGATGGTTGTGGCCTGAGATGACCTCTTTGGTATCCCTCCAGTGTGTGTGTGTGTGTGTGTGTGTGTGTGCATGCGCGAGTGCGCATGTACTAGTCAATATATTTGGTTACCCCAAAGTGGAAGGTACAAAGGCTTTAGGACCAGGCAGATTTTTTTTTAAAGTTGCTGCTACTGCTGCTAAGTCACCTCAGTCGTGTCCGACTCTGTGTGACCCCATAGACGGCGCCCACCAGGCTCCTCCGTCCCTGGGATTCTCCAGGCAAGAACACTGGAGTGGATTGCCATTTCCTTCTCCAATGCAGGAAAGTGAAAAGTAAAAGTGAAGTCTCTTAGTCGTGTCTGACTCTTAGCTACCCCATGGATTGTAGTCTACCAGGCTCCTCTGTCCATGGGATTTTCCAGGCAAGAGTACTGGAGTGGGGTGCCATTGCCTTCTCCATTTTAAAGTTGAAGTATAGTTAATTACAATGTTGTGTTAGTTTCAAGTGTACAGCAAAATAATTTAGTTATATATATATAAATTTATATGTATATGCTGCTGCTGCATCGCTTCAGTCGTGTCCGACTCTGTGCTACCGTATGGACAGCAGCCCACCAGGCTCCTCTGTCCACAGGATTCTCCAAGCAAGAATACTAGTGTGAGTTGCTGTTTCCTTCTCCCTTATGTGTGTGTATGTGTATATATATATATATATATATCAGTTCAGTTCAGTTCAGTCGCTCAGTCGTGTCCGACTCTTTGCGACCCCATGAATCACAGCACGCCAGGCCTCCCTGTCCATCACCAACTCCCAGACTTCACTCAGACTCACGTCCATCGAGTCAGTGATGCCATCCAGCCATCTCATCCTCTCTCGTCCCCTTCTCCTCCTGCCCCCAATCCCTCCTAGCATCAGAGTATATATATATACATTCTTTTTTAGATTCTTTTCCATTGTAGGTTATTAGAAAATATCAAGTATAGTTCTCTGTGCTATACAATAGGTCTTTGTTGATTATCTGTTTTCTATGTTGTAATGTATATATGTACACATTAATCCCAAACTCCTGTTTTGTCCCTCTTCACCTTTCCTCTTTGGTAACCATAAATTTGTTTTCTATGTCTGTGAGTCTATTTCTGTTTTGTAAATAAGTTCATTTGTATCATTTTTTTCTTACTGAATTTTTTTGGCTACACTGCACAGCATATGGGATCTTAGTTCCCTGACCAGGGATTGAACCTGTCCCCCTGCATTGGAAACACAGAGTCTTAACCACTGGACTGCCAGAGAAGTCCCTGTATCATTTTTTCTAAGATCTCACATATAAGTGATATGATGTATTTATTTTTCTCTAACTGGCTTACTTAGTGTGATAATATGTCGCAAATGGCATTATTTCATTCTTTTCATGGCTGAGTAGCATTCCAGTGTATATGTAGCACATCGTCTTTATCCATTCCTCTGTCAATGGACGTTTAGGTTGAGGACTAGGCAGATTTGCATCGGATGCAGGTCTGCCCCTTTGAGCTCTGTGATTTGCGTTGGAGTGCATAGGCCAGCAGCAGCAACCACCAGGGAAAGCCCCACTGGCGAGAGATGGGGTAGGGAATGACTGTCGGGGGTCCAGCCTCTTGTTGGACACAGTGGCTGCAAACGGAGACACAGAGGAGGGTCTCTGCTCCTTGGGCATTTGGTTTTCTTGTATCTTCTCTCCTGCAGAGAGTCTAATCCTGTTCCTTCTTCTTCCTCCAGATTTAGTTTAGAAAGACTTTTTAATCCTTTTTTTAAAGACTATTTGGTGAACTTTGACTCACCTGGGCACTACTTTGTACACATGTGTAATGGGTTGAATGGTGGCTCCCAAAAAGATACTCCCGAGTCCTAACCCCTGGAGCCTGTGTATTTGGAAAAAGATCTTTGCAGATGTAATTAAAGATCTCATGATGAGATCATCCCAGATTTAGGGTAACAAGTCCAATGACAGGTGTCCCTGTGAGAAAAGGAGAGGACTCAGAGATACAGAGGCACATAGAGTGATGGCCTGGTGAAGATGGAGGCAGAGATGGGAATGATGGATTGACAAGGACTGCTGGGAAACTTCCAGAAGCTAGGAGAGAGGCAGAGAGTGCACCCTCCTAGAAGGAGCCATCCCTGCTCACACTCTGATTTTGGATTCCTCGCCTCCAGAAGAGAGTAAATTCTGTTTTAAACCATGCTTAAGTTTAGGATAATTTGTTTTGGCAGCCCCAAGAAACTTGTATAGCACCTATGTGGGAAGGCTCCATCTCCACTTTGTGGTCCAAGCCCTTTTAAGCTCCCTGAGCAATTTGCTTCTTTAGAATTTTTTCACTTATATTTCTCTGCAAGGTAGAGTCAGAAGTTCCTGTTTTAGGTCCAGTTCCTTTGCGCTGTATTTCCTCCGGGGTCTATTGGCCCTGGAGTCTGCACCTGATGAGTGAGCCCTAGGATATCAGGGGACCTGGTTTCTTTCCTCCAAAGGCTGTCAATTTCAGCTTATTGCTCTTGTTTCTTTTACTAAGGTGTCTATATAGTATGTTGTTAAAACTAAGACACTTGTGAGAGTTAAAAGGAGCACAGAAAGAAAGTGAAAGTGTTAGTCACTCAGTTGTGTCTGACTCTTTGTGACCCCGTGGACTGCAGCCCGCCAGGCTCCTCTGTCCACAGAATGCTCCAGGCAAGAATACTGGAGTGAGTTGCCATTTCCTCCTCCAGGGGATCTTACCAACCCAGGGATCGAACCTGGGTCTCCTGCCTTGCAGGCAGATTCTTTACCATCTGAGCCAGCAGGGAAAGGGGGTACTACTGGTATTTATAACAAACGTAAACTGAGACTGTCTTAGGTGAACCAGACATCTGGTCATTCTCTTATTGGTCATGTCTAGGTTCTAAATACTGGACTTGTGGGGCATCCTTTCTGGTCTGGTTGGTATAATTGCTGGCTAAGCCTTGGGAGTGAGAAATGCAGGGAGTTCAGAATCGCTGGCCTTCCTAGTCTCTTTTCTCTTGCTCTAGTGTTCTCTCCAGAGGCTTGATTTCTCTTTTTTCCTTTTTAGCTTCATGTCTGATAACCCTGTTTTGTCCTCAGACCTCTTTGGTAAGGTAACACAGCCCCTTGACCTCTTCCTCATTCTCATTTTTGCCTCTCAATATGCTTCTCTGTAGTGAGTAAGAAGATTGGGACTCCTTTGGATGGACCATCAATTAACTTGAATCCTTTAAAGTAAGTCTTAAAATATGTTAAATTATTAATTCACACCAGAAACAGGAGCAAAGAGTTTGTCATGTTTCATACATTAATACTGCATGGGGCTCTGACACCATCTGGAGCACAGAATCCTGGGGCCCATGATAGGGGCTGTAGGCAGTCACTGAAGTTGTTTCATGATTCCCACACCGCTGCCACTGCTGAGAGAACAAAGAGTCGTCTGTTGGATGTTCCTCTGCGGGGTGGAAGCTAGGCCACGTTCTCTAAAATTAGCCTCTTTTCCTCTGCTGTTGTTGCAAATAAGGAGCCTTCCAGGAGGGTATTTGCCATCACCACCAATGACCTAGAAATGTCAGTTACAATTAAGTACCATGCTCTGAGATATATTAGCCATATTGCTCCTCCGGAGAAATGAATGGCCATGCATGATGTTTCAGTTACTAGATTGGAATAAGAGTCTAAGAGAGCTCTTTTGGAAGACAGTGAACTTCTGCAGGACCCTGTAGCCACATTTGAGAAGCTACCGCCAATTGCCCCGGGGTAGTAGGTCACATGTCTGACTGCCCATTTCAAGGATGCCCTTAAGGGTAGGGATTATGTTGCCATGTTCATTCATGTGTCCTGCACACCCCATGTGGTGCGAGGCAGCTGGGAGATGCTCAGGAGATGTGTCCTGAATGAATGAGTGATGCTAGAAAAGGTTCAGCATTTCTATCTGCTGAAGTCCTATCAGTGGCTAAAACTTCGAGACACTGTATAAGAAATACTCATATTCCCAAGTGTGCTTCTTTATTCAGCTTGATTGCACTATGGTGTGAGGAATAACATATGTAAAATGCTCAGATCTGTAGTGACCAGCTCCATCTTTGTACGTGTACACGCTTATGTCACCACCACTCAGATCGAGAATGAAGAACACGTCTTAACACGTAAGAAAGCTCCCGTGCGCTCCCTTCAGTTAACAGCTTTCTGTCAAACATCACCACTTTGTCTTCTGTGATCATAGGTTAGTTTTGTCTGCCCATGTACTTCTTATATATGAAATTCTGTAGTGTGTGGTCTCTTGTGTTTGGCTTCTTTCACTCAATATTATGTCTGTGAGATTCATTCGAGTTGTTAACTGCTGTGTAGCAGCAGTTTATTCTTTTTATTGCAAGGAGGTATTCCATTATATGAATATACCGCAATTTATTTATACACTTTAGTGTTGGGACTGTTTCCAGTTTGGGCTATTATGAATGTTTTTGTACATGTCTTTAATTGCACATATGTCCTAAAATTTCATGTTTTACTAATAAGGGAAGGAGAGGAAGGAAATAATAATGATAATAATAACTGATGCTATTGAAAGGTTACTAAATACCAGGAAGTACAGTAAGTGATTATGCAAATACTCTGTAGCCTAGTCTATGCATGTTTTTTTATTGCCATACCATTCTGTCTTCCCACTTTGTGCCTTAATTAGAAAAAAAAACCCTTAAAAGCAAGATAACCTTTTAGTACACATTGTGTACCTGATTAGTCAGCATCTGAAATTATCTAATTGACTCTTTTGTTTGTTTTAAAGCAGCCCCCGTCCCCTGCTGGGGCTTCCCAGGTGGCGCTAGTGGTAAAGAATCTGCCTGCTAATGCAGGAGGCCCAAGCAAGAGAAATGGGTTCGATCTCTGGGTCGGAAAGATCCCCTGGCATAGGAAATGGCAATCCTCTCCAGTGTCCTTGCAAGGAGAATTCCATGGGCAGAGGAGCCTGGCAGGCTACGGTCCATGGGGTCACAAAAGGAGCTGGACACGACTGAAGCAACTAAGCACTTGCCCCGCTACCGTGGCTTTCTTCACTAGAATGGGAGCCCTGAAGATTTGGGACTGAATCCCCAATAAGCAGTTCTGTGCCTGGCACTGATAAACTGCAATAGGCTTACTTACAAGAAAGCTGATTTTTTAAAAAGATTATTTGTGAGCAGGTTGTTTTTGAGTCTCAGACACACTTTGTCACAAAATTATCTTGGACTGGTCTAATGCAACCTGTTAACTGGAGTGCCAGTGATGGTCACCAGGACCTCCTACAGTCTTAATTTCAAAGAGAACAGCTCTTTAACTCAGGTGTTTCCTAGTATTTTTGTGCCATTTTTCACCGTTAACCTCATTAAGCAGCCTTAAAAAAAAAAAAAAAGTCAACTTGAGTCTTCAGTTCAGTTCAGTCGCTCAGTTGTGTCCGACTCTTTGTGACCCCATGAATCGCAGCACGCCGGGCTTCCCTGTCCATCACCAACTCCTGGAGTTCACTCAAACTCACGTCCATCGAGTCGGTGATGCCATCCAGCCATCTCATCCTCTGTTGTCCCCTTCTCCTCCTGCCCCCAATCCCTCCCAGCATCACAGTCTTTTCCAATGAGTCAACTCTTCGCATGAGGTGGCCAAAGTACTGGAGTTTCAGCTTCAGCATCATTCCCTCCAAAGAAATCCCAGGGCTGATCTCCTTCAGAATGGACTGGTTGGATCTCCTTGCAGTCCAAGGGACTCTCAAGAGTCTTCTCCAACACCACAGTTCAAAAGCATCAATTCTTCGGCGCTCAGCTTTCTTCAGAGTCCAACTCTCACATCCATACGTGACCACTGGAAAAACCATAGCCTTAGTTAACATACAATAAAATGCCTAGATCTTGAGTGTTCTACTTGATATGTGTTGATAGTTAAGTATAGCCATCACTCCAAATGAGATGCAGAATTTCTCTAGCCCCCCATACTTCCTCCTCAACCCTTCACCATTTTCCAGGCAACCACAAATCTGACTTCTTTCAGTATGAATTAGTTTTGCCCGTTTTGGACTGCCATATACAAGGGAAATACAGTGTCTGCGCTTTGGTGACCAACTGTTTTTCCTTATCGTGGTGTTTTGAAATTTACCCTCATTGTATATATTTTATTGTTGTTGTTGTTTAGTCCCTAGGTTGTGTCTGACTCTTTTGTGGCCCTATGGACTGTAACCCTCCAGGCTAATCTGTTGAGGGGATTTCCCAGGCAAGAATATTGGAGTGGGTTGCCATTTCCTTCTCCAGGGGATCTTCCTGACCCAGGAATCGAACCCTCATCTCCTGCATTGGCAGGTGGATTCTTTACCACTGAGCCACTGAATATTATTCCGTTGTACGAGTATCTCACAATTGATCTACTTTCTTGTTGGACATTTTGAGTCATTTCCAGGTTTTGGCTGTTTTGAGTACATCTTTCACATACATTTTTGTGCAAGTCTTTTGTGGACATAAATTAATTTCTCTTGGGTAATGATATAGAGGTGGAATTATTTGGTAAGTGTGTTTATTCAACTTATAAGAACCTTGAAAGTGGTTGAATTATTTTACACTCCTATCAACATGTATGAACATTCCAGTTGCTCCACATACTTATCAACATTTGGTATTGTCATGGAGCTCTATTTTTAACAAGCTCTGATTTTGTCTTTTTGCAGTTCCAACATTTGTCTTTTTGCAGTTCCACACTTTTTTCTCTCTCAATGTGTACCTCAAGCCTCTATTTACAGCCCTGGCATTTTTTTTTTTTTTGAGTGACAAGTCTGAGAATTTCCTTAGCTCTTCCCAGCTTGAACCCTTGCTGCATATTTGGTGGTTTCTGCTTTAGAAGAGGAAACTCTTAACTCATCTCAGCTTTCCTGTCCTTGTTTGGCAGATGTTAAGTTCCTATTGAGCATCTAAGGCCCAACTACCATTCTCTATTGGATTTTTGGCTTTAGCTGAATTGAGCTAGAAATTAATCTTTTCAAGAGTGGGGTATTTATCTGACGTGATCATCATTATATGCCTAGCTTCCAGAACAATGCTGGTACATAATAAATATTTATGTAATAAAGACATTTTAAGACTGTGAATGTAGTAAACATGTTATACATTACTCAGCATATAACAATTTATTAGGAGTTTCTGATAGTGCCACAGTTAATACTTTGTTTTTCCTTAAAAGCAAAATGGAGTATGATTTAGTGAGAGGGGTATAGAGATAACTAAAGAAAATAGACTGAAGTTATTAATGATAAGATGGATTTGTGTGCAGGCATAGTATTGCCTTCCATATGGTACGAGAGAAGGGGGCTACTAAAAGTTTTCATTCTGCAAAATATCTTTCCCACCACTTTGGCAGAACTCCTAAAATGTGTGTTAGAGATTTGTTTCTTGGCTTAAGGTATTCAGTATTTTTATTTTCATGAGATCATTTTTAAAATTCAAAATTTTAAGGAAGGCTCATAGGCATCCTTATAGGGAATTAATTTAATAGACTTCTTCACCAATTCACATGGCTTAGGGATAAATAGGAAGGGAGAAGGCGGGACCAGGGAGTTAAACCCAGGGCTTTCTCTCCTGAGTGTAGAAGCGTGTGTGTGTGTGTGTGTGTGTGTGTGTGTGTGTGTGTGAATCTGTGTGTGCTTTGGGGTGTGCAGGGGAGTTAATGCTGAATTTGAGAAACAGAGTGCAGAAGGAAAGGTGTTGGAAGGAAACATAACCTCTGTCAAATTTTAGTTAACATCAGTCAAGCTGTTAAACATAAGACTGATGTGTAGAGACTATAAAAGCTATGCCATACTTTCTTTCAGTTCTAAAATCATATACAAAAGATGACTTATGTGTTTTAATGGCAGTTTTGTTCTCAGATACAGTACATTATGAACACTTAAGTTAAACTTTATCTTTTAGACATAATCTTCCATGAAGCAATCTAGATGCTCTTTACCATTGTTCTCTTCTTTCACAATTAGTGCCACAGCCAGCTTAAATCCATCGACTATCCAAAGATGTGTTGGGTTTCACCTTTGCTTTTCCTTTTCAGTCTGCGTAAAAGTTTCCGTCTTTGCCCAGACATGTTTGAGACCTCTGATTTTTATCTTCAGCATTTCATTTCCCTTTTACTTTTTTATAAAGTGATGGATATAGTAAAATATTCCATAGTTGAGCAGACATTGCTCTGCTAAATAAGATGACCGTGCTGAAGACACTGTGCTCCTTTCATTGCTTCTCTCTGCATTTAGAGCAAGATCCTTCTCTTTACAAGAACTGAGGCCCTGAGTGGTCTCCTACCCACCCCAACACCCTTATTTCTCACCTCTCCTCCTCTCGTTCACACCACTTCAGACATGCTAACACTCTTTCCGTTCCTCAGATGTATTGGCTTCTTTCCTGCTAGAGGACTTCTGCACGTACTGTTTCCTAAGCTCTGAACATGCTCCTTTTTTTCACGGGACCTAGACCTTCAAGTCCACTCTTGAACTTAACTCTCCAGTGAGGCTTTCTCAGACTTCCCTATTTATTTTTCTGTGTATTTTTATTCATAGACTTTGAGTTTTAGGAGAGCTCTAGATTTAAGGAAAACTTGAGCGAGATAGTATGGAGTTCCTAGATAGCCTCTGCACAATTCCCACTATTATCAACATCTAGTGGAGCTCATTAATGGAGATTAATGAACCAATATTGATGATATTAACTAAAGTCTATTTTATTCAGACTTCCTTAGTTTTTCTCTGTCCTTTTTCTGTTCCAGGGCCCCAATCAGGACCCCACATTATGTTAAGTTGTCATGTCTCCTTAGGTTCCTCTTGGCTTGTGACAGTTTTTTTCAGATTCTCCTTGTTTTTGATGACTTCCACAGAGTTGTGTGCTGGTTAGACGTTTTGTAGGATCCTCCTCTATTGGAACTTGTTGGATTTTTTTCCCCTCATGATTAGACTGGGTAATGGGTGGAAAAGGTCAGTTTTCATTCCAATCCCAAAGAAAGGCAATGCCAAAGAATGCTCAAACTACCGCACAATTGCACTCATCTCACACGCTAGTAAAGTAATGCTCAAAATTCTCCAAGCCAGGCTTCAGCAATATGTGAACCGTGAACTTCCAGATGTTCAAGCTGGTTTTACAAAAGGCAGAGGAACCAGAGATCAAATTGCCAACATCCGCTGGATCATGGAAAAAGCAAGAGAGTTCCAGAAAAACATCTATTTCTGCTTTATTGAGTATGCCAAAGCCTTTGACTGTGTGGATCACAATAAACTGTGGAAAATTCTGAAAGAGATGGGAATACCAGACCATCTGACCTGCCTCTTGAGAAATTTGTATGCAGGTCAGAAAGCAACAGTTAGAACTGGACATGGAACAACAGACTGCTTCCAAATAGGAAAAGGAGGATGTCAAGGCTGTATATTGTCACCCTGCTTATTTAACTTCTAGGCAGAGTACATCATGAAAAATGCTGGGCTGAAAGAAACACAAGCTGGAATCAAGATTGCTGGGAGAAATATCAGTAACCTCAGATATGCAGATGACACCACTCTTATGGCAGAAAGTGAAGAGGAACTAAACAGCCTTTTGATGAAAGTGAAAGTGGAGAGTGAAAAAGTTGGCTTAAAGCTCAACATTCAGAAAACTAAGATCATGGCATCTGGTTCCATCACTTCATGGGAAATAGATGGGGAAACAGTGGAAACAGTGTCAGACTTTATTTTTTTGGGCTCCAAAATCACTGCAGATGGTGATTGCAGTCATGAAATTAAAAGACGCTTACTCCTTGGAAGGAAAGTTATGACCAACCTAGATAGCATATTAAAAACCAGAGATATTACTTTGCCAACAAAGGTCTGTCTAGTCAAGGCTATGGTTTTTCCAGTGGTCATGTATGGATGTGCGAGTTGGGCTGTGAAGAAAGCTGAGCGCCGAAGAATTGATGCTTTTGAACTGTGGTGTTGGAGAAGACTCCTGAGAGTCCCTTGGACTGCAAGGAGATCCAACCAGTCCATTCTAAAGGAAATCAGTCCTGGGTGTTCTTTGGAAGGACTGATGCTAAAGCTGAAACTCCAATACTTTGGCCACCTCATGCAAAGAGTTGACTCATTGGAAAAGACTCTGATGCTGGGAGGGATTGGGGGCAGGAGGAGAAGGGGACGACAGAGGATGAGATGGCTGGATGGCATCACTGACTCGATGGACATGAGTTTGAGTGAACTCCGGGAGTTGGTGATGGACAGGGAGGCCTGGCGTGCTGCGATTCATGGGGTCGCAAAGAGTCGGACACGACTGAGCAACTGAACTGAACTGAACTGAATGGGTTTGGGAGGAAAATGATACAGGTAAAGTGCCATTTTCATCACATCATATTAATGGTACATCCTATCAACATGATTTGTGACTGTTGATATTGACCTTGCTCACCTAGCTGAAGTAGTATTTGTCAGATTTCTCTAAAGTTCTTTTTACTGCCTTCTTTGGAAGGAAGTAACTACTTCATAGCTAAGGAGTGGGACCATAACTCCCTAGTCCTTTAAGGTGGAGTATTTACGTAAGTCATTTGCAAGTTCTCTGCACGGGAGAGCTTTCTTCTCCATTTCTTAATATATTCAACCATTTACTCATAGCAGTATGGATTCATGAGTATTAATTTTATACTTTGGAGTATAAGTCAATGCTATTTTGTTTATTTTGTTGCTGTAGTTGTTCCAGTGTTGGCTGTTGGGAGCTCTTTCAGTTGGTTCCTGTGTCTCTTTGATCTTGCTTCATTAATTAGGTATTTATTTGTCAACACCTTTCTTTCTGCTATTTCAAAGATTATCTTGTATGTTTCCTGCCCCACCCCTAGAATCGGCTATTTGTCTAAGGAGCCTGGGTTCCTTTTGCTGGAGAATGATATTAGAGACTAAGATCTAGGTGCTAGGTATGCTCATTGCTACTGGGTGTTCCCCATTTATTTTTATGCTGATTCTTTCCTCCATAGCATAAATTAGATAGTATGTTTGCTTTTTTTAGAACTTGCTTTAATTCTATTTATAGAATGATCATTTCCATCAATTAGAGACACACTAATAATTAATTATTTATGTAAATATTTTTAAAAATTGTTCAAGTCTCTTTGGGAACAGGATAGATTCTAAAAAGGCATTACTCTTTACCATAATGCAAAGCAGTTCTTCCTGACAAGGATTTTTTTTTACAAAATGGTATTAAAATAGTTTATTTGCATGTACTTTAAAAAATTTGAGTATAATTGATTTACAATATTGTGTTAGTTTCAAATGTACAGCACAGTGATTCAGTGATATATATATATATCTCCATATACATGTACATGGATATATATGCATTTTTTCCCCCCAGGATAGGTAGTTACAAGATACTGAATATATTTCCCTGTGCTACACAGTAGGTCTTTGTTTATTTTTTCTTTTATTATTGAAGTATAATTGCTTTACACTGTTTGGTTTATTTATTGTCTGTCTGCTCACCTTCTGTCTGTCTTCTGTCTGTCACCTATATTGGCTGTTCCCTGAGGTTGAACACCATACTTCACCCACAGTGCCTGACGCATAGCTGGCCCTCAAGAAACACGAATACTGGCTGGAAAGCAGGACTTTTAACAGAGAGCTTGAGTGTTCATCTAACAGCCATTTAAAGCTGCAATTTAACATATAAGTGGTGTTCAGACTTACTGTGTTTCGGTATACGAAGTATTAGGGAAAAGCTAGCCTAGTCCAAAGCTGGACGTGTGACGTTAAGGATTTCTTTTATATATGCATTACTTATGCTATGCTATGCTATGCTAAATCGCTTCAGTCATGTCCGACTCTGTGCGACCCCATAGACGGCAGCCCACCAGGCTCCACCGTCCCTGGGATTCTCCAGGCAAGAACACTGGAGTGGGTTGCCATTTCCTTCTCCAATGCATGAAAGAGAAAAGTGAAAGTGAAGTCGCTCAGTCGTGTCCGACTCTTAGCGACCCCATGGCATGCAGCCTACCAGGCTCCTCCGTCCATGGGATTTTCCAGGCAAGAGTACTGGAGTGGGGTGCCATAGCCTAATGTATTAATTGTGTTGATGTTTACATTCTAATTCTCTAGTAACTTGTTTATTAGCTTTACAATCAGAAAAAGTATGTATGATTTCTAGCTAAGTATTGCTTAGTGTAGGTGAGATAGCTAGATAGTGAAAACGCGTGTTTATTTGCTAATAGTTACAGTAAAGACAGTTTTTTTTTTGGTTTGTTTTTTTAATGCCCCCTTCTCCCCCCCATCCCCAATAGCCGTGGGCAAAGAAGTGCAAGTAGAGGCACAATAAATATGCTCATTACCTTTTCTCTGTCAAAAGTGACACTTTGGAACAAAGACATGCTAAAGCAGAGACAGCTGGAATAGGCTGGGAGGGGCTGGGGCCTGGAGCAAATGCTCAGTGGGGGTGGTTGCTCAGGGACTCCGGGTGCAGTGGTCAGCACTGGAGGGATCTCCAGTTTCTGGTAGTCAGCCTGGGAGAGTACACCCTTGGGAGACCACAGTGTGCTTACCATGAGGAACCCAGACACAAACAATGCTGGGTGTCTGAGCCCTCGGTGTGGAAACATTCTGTCGGTGCTTGCAAAGAGCAGGGCCCCAGTTCATCCAAGGAGCTCAGGAGAAGCCCTTCTTTGAAAGAAAGAGGAGAGGGAGCATCTTGGGCTCAGAGATGTGGACAAAAGGGAGCTGGCGGCTCATTTGCCAGAACCGGAGCCCATGGCGGGAACAGGGGAGCAGAGCATGATGCCAGGACTGGGCAGCTGCAGGGCGGACTCGAGGTTCAGCTCTAATGTGAGCAGGTGCCCCTCCGTTGTCTCCTGTCCTTAACCGGGCTCAGGGCAGGTTGAGGCTGCAGGGCTCAGGGTCTGGGGTTGGGGTGGTGGGTCATGTGACTACAACCTTAGGTAGAGAGGAAATGCTAGGCCTGGCTTGGAGGATCTTTGGTTACTATTTGACCTTTAGCTCTGGTGTAATTGCTTTTGGGAGGGAATCATTCGAAGGTCACTTTTGGCTGCTTACTGAGGCAGCCAGCAAGGCTTACCCTTGGTCTGCATCCTGTGCAGCATAAACACGATGTTCTGAGGACGGGACAAACTGAGAAAGCAGCACTGACAGATATACACTACAGTGTGTAGAGTAGATGGCTAGTGGGGAGCTGCTGGATAACACAGGGAGCGCAGCTCAGTGCTCTGTGGATGACCTAGAGGGCCAGGATGGGGACTGGGAGGGAGGCTCAGAGGGAGGGGTATATATGTGCTTATAGCTGACTCACACTGTTGTACAGCAGAAACCAAGACAACATTGTAAAGCAATTATCCTCCAATTAAAAATAAAAACACCGCAGCCACTAACCCCAAACTCCCAGCCCATCCGTCTCCCTGCCCCACCCAGCCCCTTGGCAACAAGTCTGTTCTCTACGTCTGTGAGTCTCTTTCTGGTTTGTAGATTTGTTCATTTGTGCCATATTTTAGATTGCACGTGCGTCAGCGTTAGTCACTAAGTCGTGTCCCACTCTTTGGGACCCCATGGACTGTAGCCTGCCAGGCTCCTCTGTCCATGGGATTCTCCAGGCAAGAATACTGGAGTGGGTTGCCATTTCCTTCTCCAGGGGATTTTCCTGACCCAGGAATGGAGCCTGGGTCTTCTGTACTGCAGGCTGATTCTTTACCACCTAAGCCACCAGAGAAGCCCAGATTCCATATCTAAGTGATACCATGTGTATAACTGAGTCACTTTGCTGCACAGCAGAGATTGATACAACACTGTAAGTCAACTATACTTCAGTACCTAACTGCTCCAAAAGACTGTTCCACCAGCCCCAGCAGACACTGGGTTGCCCCGGCTCAGCTCTTTTGCCGGGCGGGGGCCACATTGCTGCTCTCTGGAGTTCCCTTCCTGGCTCCTGTGAGGAGCGGGCAAATGGGGACTGTTGTCCTCACCTTCTACATTCTATCCCCCAGGAATTTGCTCCCTAATCTCAGATCCCCCACCAGGGGCAGACCTGGTAGAGTTAACCCTTCATGTTCCCTGCTGTGCCTAACTTTTCTGACTTGTGAAATCTGGGTGAAGGAGGTGCAGTGGTTTCCCCTGGAAGATTTTCTGAAAATCCTAGATTAAGAGGCCACTTCTTTGCAGTGACATAAATGGCCTTTATATCCTGTCTTGTATAAAAGAGATGTTCAGAGTTGGCAGCATTGCAGGTCGACTCATTCACCCCTGGGCCATGCATTTATTTGGAAATTGCAGAATGTCTCTTTACTTTTTAATTTAGTGGTTCTCAAGGTTGAGGGTGTACAAGAATTTAAACAGTAGAGTCCAGGGCCCTGCTCTGTGCAAGTCGGATTCTGTAGGTCTGAAGCAGATGTAGGCCACCTTGATTCTAAGCAAGAGTTAGAACTCTGATGTCTCAGGGGAGGGGAGTGATTGTCACTGTAAAAGCTACGAGGTGCTGAGCTGATTGTCTTGTGGTAACAATAGCTCCTGCCCAGTTACTGTGACTTTTCAAACACATTGCTGGCCTAACTAATATATACCCAAGGGTCGTAATTTGCAATTGTCCCAGTGTTTCTAGAAAGCATTTGGTTTGAGGAGTGTTGGAGAGTAATTGTTTGTTGAAGCAATAATAAAGTGTTAGTTGCTCATGTCTGACTCTTTGCAACCCCATGGTCTGTAGCTCGCCAGGGTCCTCTGTCCATGGGACTCTTTAGGCAAGAGTACTGGAGTGGGTAGCCATTCCCTTCTTCAGGGAATCTTCCCAACCCAGGGATTGAACCTGGGTCTTCTGCCTTGCAGGCAGATTCCTTACCAGCTGAGCCACCAGGAAAACCCCAAGAAGCAACAAGAGGAAGGAGTTTGTTTATTGTGTGCTCACCAAATACTGAGTACTGCACTTAGCACTTTTATATGTAGTATCTTATTTAATTCTAATAAAGCTCATCAAAATAGATATTAATTGTTCATTTATGGAGGAGGAAACTGATGTTCAGGGAGGTTTATAAGGTGCCCTGCTGCAGTTTCCACAGCTCTTGGGTGGCAGAGCTAGGATTTGGGTCTAGGTCAGCCTGACTTCAAAGCCAGTGTCCATCCCGCTGGTACCTGTCACTGCCTTCTATTCCATGCTTTATTCCATGTTTTATTTCCAAGGAAAGAAAACACACAGCCCCAATTCCAGCATGTAGCTCTTAGTGGTCTGTGAGCTACTCACAGGCAGAGTCTTGAATTGGGACATGGGTAAGAACACAGACTGTGGACCTGATGGCCTGGCTAGGAATCCAGGTCTTCCCATTTCTTAGCTGGATAATGCTGGACATGTCACTTAACTTCCTGGGACCCCATTACAACATCTTTAAGTTGAGGATAATAATATCGACCTCATGAAATTTCTTTGGGGATTAAATGAGGTAATATAAGTATAACCCTTAGTGCCTGGTGTATAGTGACCACAGTTGGAATGTTAGCTGCTCTTTGATGGCGATGATGATAACAGCTGCTGCTACTGTGGATCACTGTACACTTCTGTTACCAGCGTGGCATTTGGCCTGTTGTTAGGACTAAGGGAATATTGGTGAATGAATATATCCCAGTTGACTCTTCAGTGGGCTTCCCTGGAGGCTCAGATGGTGAAGAATCTGCCTGCAATGCAGGAGACCTGGGTTCGATCCCTGGGTCAGGAAGATGCCCTGGAGAAGGAAATGGCAACCCACTCCAGTATTCTTGCCTGGAGAAGCCCCTGGACAGAGGAGTCTGGCAAGTACAGTCCATGGGGTCGCAAAGAGATGGATGGGACTGAGTGACATACACACATACACACACATTCTTCTGTGGTCATTCCTTTTTTCGTCCATTGACCCTCAGCCTTCTACCATCCTTTCCCACCTTTCCTGTTTCTTTATTCTCACATTCTCTAAGCCACAGAAGTTATCTGCTTCACTTTGGATGTTCGTGTCTTCAGGCTGCGTCTGTGAGGACCTCGGGGTGGTTATGGAAAAACACGTGTGGTTGGATGAGCATCTGTCTGGATCATCTGTGTTTGTCTTTCTATGTGTGGGCATATCTGTAAGGGAATGAATATTTGTATGAATTTGCAAGTTGGGGTGTGATTTTGCATTTTTGGGGGGTGTGTCTTGAGTAATGAGAATGTATAATTGCTGATATATACATTTAAAGTGTCTTGTATGGAGGAGGTGTTTCTACTCCCCCTGTGTTGAGAGTCCATCTGATTGGGGTTTTGGAGAGGTAAACTCAGTGAAGGAAAGACTGGGAGTGAGATCAAGCTTTTTCCTCATCTCTCTTCCTCATCTCTCTTTCCTCTTCCTTCCTCTCTCCTTCCCGTCTTCTAATAGAGGAATGTGTTTGGTGGAGTGGAAAGCTGGGCTGTGGTACAGAGGAGGTGAGGCTGGGGTGATGGATTGGGAGGCAGACAGGGAAGCCCTGCTAAGCCCACATTTAGCAACTTGACTTTTATCCCAGAGGAACCTAGAAAGGAGAGATGTGGAAAGATATTTGTATTTCAAAAAGAAAAATGCAGCGTGAAGGATGGAATTGAGGGAGATGGTTGGAAGACTGTTGTCGAAACCAAGAAGAGACAATGGAGAGGAAGGGACAACTTTATGAGATGAAATTAACAGGACTTAGAGATGAGTTAGACACTGGGATGAAGAATAGGGAGTCCTCCAGGTGCCCTGCTTGGAACAATGGGTGTATGATACTGCCATCAGCTGAGACAGAGAATACAGGTGGAGAAACAGGTTGGGATGGTGTGGCAGAGGGACTGAGCTGGGGACCTATGGAGTTTGGAGTATCCATTGGACATCCAATGAAAGATGTCAAGTAAGCTGTTGAATATGTGAATCTGAATTTTAGAAGCAAAACATCTGCTTATAGATGGTCACTGAAGCCATGGGTAAAGATGAAGTTGCCTCAAGAGAACATGCAAGAATGGAAGAGAAGAGAACTGTATTAGTTTCCTAAGGCTGCTGTAACATATTACTACAAACTTGGTGGCTTAAACAATAGAAATGTATTACCTTATGGTGTTAGAGGTCAGAAGTCAGACATGGGGCTTAGGGGACTAAAAGCAAGGTGTCAGCAGACCTGTGTTCCTCTTGGAGACTCTCGGGAGTCTTCCCAGCCTCTCGAGGCTGCCCACATTCCTTGGCTCATGGCCACATCACTGTCACCTCTGCTTTAGTCACTGTAATTTTCTCTCTGGCTCAGATCCTCCTACTTCCCTTTCATAAGGATCCCTATAATTACATCAGGCCCACCTGGATAATACAGGATGATCTCCCTTTCGCAGATTCTTATCTTTTTCTTTTTTTAACTTATTCTTGGCTGTGCTGGGTCTTTGTTGCTGTGTGGGCTGCTCTCTAGTTGTGGTGCCCGGGCTTCTCGTTGCCGTGGCTTCTCTTGTTGCAGAGCACGGTCTCTAGAGCGTGTGCACCTCAGTAGTTGCAGCATGTGGGCTCGAGCACAGGCTCAGTAGTTGTGACGCATGGGCTCAGTTGCTCTGAGGCATATGGGATCTTCCCAGACCAGGGATCGAATCCATGTCTCCCCCACTGGCAGACAGACTCTTCACCACTGAGCCACCAGGGAAGCCCTGCAGATCATTAACTTAATTGCATCTGCAAAGTCCCTTTTGCTGTAGAAGGTAACCTATTCATAGGTTCCAAGCATTAGGATGTGGGCATCTTTGGGGGAGCCATTATCCTGTCTACCACAAGGATCTAAAATAGAACCCCAAAGTTTACCAACTTTAAAGACATAGAGGAAGAGGATTGTGCAAAGGAGGCAGAGAGGAATTAGAATGAGGAGACTGTAGCCTGAGATCGGCCGGGGTTAGGAGGAGATAGTAGAGAATTATGCAAAGAGGAAATGATTGCTTCTATCACATACACTAGATTCTACAGGATAAAGATAGAAAATTGTCCGTTGGATGTGACAAAGGAAGAAATTCATTCTTGCAACAAATACTTATTGAGCATCTCTTTTGTGCCAGGCACTCGCAGGTGTGGCAAATATAGCAGAGATGACGTACAGTCCCTGCTTACATCCTCGTGGCAAAGACAGGCAGTGAATCAACAAGAAAGCAAATCACATAGCTATAAGTGCTATGTAAGGAGTTCAGTTAGGAGATGTGAAAGAGAATGGCTGGGAAGACCTGTGAAGAGGTTTGACGTTGAAACCTGTATCTGATCGACAAGAAGAGTGAGTCATTGAATCCTGGGGCCAGCACTCCAGGTACTGGGAGCAGCCAGTGAGAAGGCCCTTGCTGGAGTGGGTCCTTGTTTAGCAAGAGCAGAGAGGGGGTCTGTGTGGCTGTAGCATGAGGGTGAGGAGGGGTGTGTGGGGAGTGAGGTGGGGAAAGGCTGTGCAGATCTTGACCTTGGGCTTTGAATGCCAGGTTTTGTTCCAGGATTTTGCTGTTGGTGGTCAAGAGTGAAACAGAGACTAGGAAAAGAGGTGATTGCAGGGACTTCTCTGGAGGTCCAGTGGTTAAGACTCTGCCATCTAATGTAGGAGGCTTGGGTTCAATCCCTGGTTGGGGAAGTAGATCCCACATGCCTCGAAGCCAAAAAACCAAAACATAAAATAGAAGCAATATTGTAACAAGTTCTATAAAGATTTGAAAAACTGTCCATATCAAGAAAAAAATCTTAAAAAAAAAAGTTGATGGCAGTAAGAGGTGATGGTGGCCTAGACTGGGATTATAGTAGTTACGGTTGAATTATGCCCTCCCTGTGCTGTGCTCAGTCATGTCCGACTCTTTGCAACCCTGTGGACTATAGCCCACCAGGCTCCTCTGTCCATGGGATTTTCCAGGCAAGAATACTGGAGTGGATTGGTATTTCCTACTCCAGGGGATCTCTCCGACACCAAGATCGAACCCCCATCTCTTGTATCTCCTGCACTGGCAGGTGAATTCTTTACTACTGAGACACCAGGGAAGCCCATATACCCCACTGCTACCCCTCAGAGATATGTTGAAGTCCTAACCCCAGGTACTGGTGAATGTGGCTTTACTTGGAGATACAGTCTTTGCAGATGTAATCAACTTAAAATGAGACCATACTGGATTATGATGAGCCCTAGTCCAAATGACTGATATCTTTATAAATAGAAGGAAACTTGGACACAGAAAGAGAGAATCGTGTGATGACAGAGGCAGATACGGGAGTGATGAAGCTGCAAGCTAGGAAACACCAGGGCCACCAGGAGAAGCTCAGAGTCAAGGAAGGATTCTTCCCTCTGGGTTACAGATGGAGCATGACTCTACCAACACCTTGATTTCAGACATCTCGCCTCTGAAACTATAAGACAACACATCTGTTGCTCTAAGCTACCTACTTTGTGGCAGTTTGGTACGGCAAGTCCTAGGAAATGAGTACGGTGGTGGAGATGGGCCGGGGTGGCTTGGAGGTAGAGCTGATGAGATTTGCTGATGGATTCAACATTAGAATTGTGAAGGAGAGGGAGTAGTTGGGGACAAACTAAATTTATGACCCAAGCAGCTGGGGTAACTGGTGATTTTCTCTGCAGAGACTGGAAAGACCATGGCTGAAGCAAGTTTGGGGAGCAAAAGCAAGACTTGAATGTGTGAGTCAGAGACTGAGTTGGAAGTATAAGTTTGAGGGTCATTAGCATATAGATAGCATTCAAATAATGAGAGTAAATGAAGTCACCCAGGGAGAAGAAGTTTCAGGAAACTCTAAGTGGCCTTGAAAATTCCTCATGTGGAGAAAAAGGATTTTCCAATGTCAGATACTCCTCACTTTTTAAGGGTTCTGGTGGGGGATGTGTGCTATTCCTCCCATCTACCAATACATGGGTCAAATGAAATGTGTATTTCTTTTACTTGGTCTGCTTTGAAACCCTGGCCAAAATATTTTGAAGGTCCTTTCAATCCTATCATCCTCCTATCATGAGGTAGAGAATCTTTTCCCCGCCAAATTCCTCCCCACTAAAAATAATTGTATTGGTCACAGGATTGCCTTTGAATGATGAATGTGGTAGAAGCGATGTTGAGTTTGGTCTCAGAGCCTGGACTCCAGAGGTCTTGCGGTTCTGACTTTGCCCTCTTGGACCACTCTTGCCTCCGTGGAAGGACGACCGGGTTCTACTACTGATGGGAGAATCGCCTGACTGCAGCCCAGTGAGTGAGTCCAAGTGAGATCAGTAGCGGAACTGCCTGGTTAGCCCACAGAACCAGGGGGAATGACACATGATGGTCGTTTTAAGCCACAGGGTTGCCAACTGGTTGGTCCCGTAAAGGGATACACTTGGCATAGAGCTTGCATCCATGCAGGCAGGATAATATCAAAGGGAAGAGCTGTATGCTATTCAGGGTCAGGAAAATGAATCAGGATTTAATCTAGATGCATGATTAAATGGAAATCTAAAAGGTCATGGAATAATACATCTTTCATAAAATGATGAAACACAGAAGGCACATTTCAGAGACCAAATGGCATTCAACAAATCATTCCTTCAACAAATATTTAAGGGTCTCCTGTCTACAGTATGCCTTCAGGGCGGTAGGTGAGGGGCACAGGGGTGGAGGGGATGAGTTCAGAATACTGTCCCTGTGTGGAGTTTATCGTTGAGGGCGTAGCATGACTGTGCACTAGGAATGGCCACAGATACAGAATGGGGTTGGCATTAGCACTGGCTGTCAGCGGTGGACCTCTCACTAAGTCCTGTGCCCTTTCTTATCTTACTGAGATCTCACCACAACCCTATGGCGTGGGGCTTATTTGCTTCCATTCTGCAGATGAACAGACTGGCTCTTGTAAAGAGCAAGTAGCTTGGCCGGGATCACACAGCTGGCAAGGGATGGCTACACCACCAGTTGTGTCTGACTCCCAGGTTTGTAGAGTAAATCCCCTACGTATGAATGAGTTTCATTCTGAGAGCACTTTCATAACTCCAATTTGTTTGTAAATCCAACAAAGTTAGCCCTAGGTACCCAAGTGACACAATTGACTATATAGCACAGTACTGTAGTAGGTTTATAATACTTTTCAGACAAGTAATGCATCAAAAACAAATGCAAAAAATAAAACGTCTTTAATCTCACCGTACAGTACCTTGAGAAGTATAGCTGCGTCACCACCGCTTTTACACTTACTTCTTCTGACATCCTGAGCTTGCAATAAGGATGCTGGACTACTGTGAGTAAACTACACCAAGGCACAGTCATTTGTGGAGAATGCACACACGTGACAGTGAATGCCAGACATGTGAACTACGTCACGTGATTGGACATGTGCACACACGTTTGCATCTTTGAAAGTTTGCGACTTGAAGGTTCATATGTAGGAGACTTAATATATTCTCTTTTCTACCAGGCTGTCTTAATTTCCCACTAATCCTCTCCTAAGAAGGCAGGTTATAGGGCCAGATTCTAGTTTGGGTTTAGAGGGGCTCTGTCATCAGATGCGGTTCCTCTCTGGGTTGGCAACTGGCATTGGGAGAACAGATAGATGCTCAACGGTGAAAACCACTGTGGAGATATAGCCTTCCAGTCTCTCTGCACAAGGAAAATCAGGATCTTGGTGGGAGGGGAAGGCAGAATGAACCCATAGCATCACAAATTCAACCTGTGAAATCTTGAGAGACACCCCCTCTCTTCCCAAGTAGACTTTAACAAGGAGGGTGGCCCCTCCAGGGTATATTCTCATTGTACTGGGTTCGTGCATGGCACAGCCATGTGGGTGATGGGGGTTAGCTGGAAGGGGAGGACCACTGTCGGAGTCAACACCCCTCACCTCACAGGTCCCTCCTGGTGCTTGGGCAGCATTCTGTGAGCTCCACAGCTTGGGTGTGGCAGCTGGGTTCCATCGCAGATCTAGTATGTGGTGTCACAGTTGTGGGACAGTGTGCTTTGGTGGATGTGTGCTAAGTTCAAAGGAAGGCTTGCATATCACTGGACTCTTAGCAGAGGAGGGAATCATGGCTAGGGTGTGATCCCATGCTGAAGGGAATGGCATTGTGTGGACTCAGACGGAGCCCATGGCAACTACTGTCCTAAGAGTCAATCAGAGTGATGAGGTCACAGGCAGAGAAGGGTTCCACACAGGGATGCAGAAGTCAGCATCTCAGGATAGGATATGGGGGATAGGCCACATCCTGTGAGGCTGGGCCTGACTCTGTCCTGGAGCTCCTGCCCTCGAGTGGGCCACTCTTGGGGGCTGGGGGCTGCATTCAGGTCCCATCTCTGGGAGGGCCTCAGGGTGTCACAGGTAAAGCTGACTCAGCTTCCAGACTTCACAATGAGGTTCGCCTCAAAGATCAGGACACTCAGCTTCCAGACTTCACAATGAGGGTCACCTCAAAGATCAGGGTGTCCTTTTGCTTCTTGGTGAACACTTATAGACTCTAGGGTCTCCGAGTCCTGAGGGCAGAGTGTGAGCACGAGTCACTTCTACATCACCGGACCAGGCTTTGTCCTGACTCTGCCACTTAGAATGGTTTTGAAGTTTGGGGGAAAAAAGAAATCTTGAAGTAACCTTGCTCTGTGGTGGCTGCGGGCTTTGTGACCATAGGCGCTAGGACATCAGCAGTGGGTGAGTGGTGATGGGAGTCCCTCCCATCCAGGGGCTCTGTGGAGGACCACCAACCAGAGGGGCCATCTCTTCTTGGACAGAACCGGCCTTTTAACTGGACAAGCAGATTCTGTTAGACCCTAGTAAAGGCTGAAGCCAAGCCTCCAAATGTTTTCTTTCCTCTTTCTTAAAATATTGCTTATTTATTTATTTTTATTGGAATCTTTTACAACATTTCTATTTATTTATTTATTTTTGGCCCTGCCATGTGGGATGTGAAGGCATGTGGGATTTAGTTCCCTGACTAGGGATTGAACCCAAGCCACCTGCATTGGGAGTGCAGAGTCTTAACAGCTGGACTGCCAGGGAGGTCCCTCTCTTTTTAAATGATAGTTCATTTTCTCTAACAGCAGTGGTGATATTTACCAGACATTTATTAGGTGCCAGGAATTGTGCTAGGTACTTCACAGACATTATATTATACAGATTCTCACAACACTGAGGCAGATACTAGCAGAACCCCTTTTGTACAGATGGTGGAACGGAGATGCAGAGAAAGTAGATTATTTGTTCTAAATCACATGTCTAGTAAGCTATGGAACAGGAATTAACTAAAGCTTGAGCACTTATCTGTGCTGCTTCCAACAGGCAAAGAAAGAGCAGTCTCAAGGTAGAATATTTGCAAAACATGAGAGAAAAACAAATCATCTGTAGTCTCCCTCTCCATAGATTCCCTCTCTTAATGTCTTTTTCTGTGAAAATGTAATTAAAAAAAAATAGTTAACGTAGTTACTGACCTTAGTCTGCTTTTTAAAAATTCTACATTATAGTTGAACATTTTCCAATGTTAAATATTTTTAACCCCTTGATTTTTTAATGGCTGGGTGCTGTGTGCTCAGTCATGTCTGACTCTCTGTGACCCCATGGACTGTAACCCGCTAGGCTCCTCTGTCCATGCAATTTTCCAGGTAAGAATACTGGAACGGGTTGCCATTTTCTGTCCAGGGGATCTTCCTAACCCAGGCTACAAAGCATTTTATTATATAGGAATCTATAATTTAATTTAAAAACATCTCCCTATTATTGGAACTTCAGGTTGTTTATAAGTTCTATTGGTATAAATAATGCTATGGCTGGCAACTTTATTTATGCATCTTTGCATATATCACAGAAGACTGCCTGCTTGAGAATAAATTCTTAGAGGTTCTGCCCTAAGAGGCATGTACATTTTAGAGGTTGCTGGTATTATGGAAAAAAAGCACTTTCCAGAAAGTTGGTAATAATTTCCTTTCTATCAGTTGTTGTTTACTTACTAAGTTATGTCCAACTCTTACTATCAGAGTACATATTTATTCCTAATTAAAAGACACACTTCTTGGAAGAAAATCTATGACAAACCTCGACAATATATTAAAAAGCAGAGCCATCAATTTTCTGACCAAAGTTTGTATAGTCCAAGCTACGGTTTTTCCAATAGTCATGTACGCTTGTGAGTGTTGGCCCATAAAAAAGGCTGAGCGCTGAAGGACTGATGCATTTGGATTGTGGTGCTGAAGAAGACTCTTGAGAGTTCCTTGGATCACAAAGAAATCAAACTAGTCCATCCTAAAGGAAGTCAACCCAGAATATTCATTGGAAGGACTGATGCTGAAGCTCCAATACTTTGGCCACCGGCTGCAAAGAACTGATTCATTGGAAAAGGCCCTCCTGTTGGAAAAGATTTGAAGGCAAAAGGAGAAGAGGGTGACAGAGAATGAGATGGTTAGACAGCATCATGGACTCAGTGGACATGAATTTGAGCAAACTCCAGGAGACAGTGAAAGACAGGGGAGCCTGGCGTGTTGCAGTCCATGGGGTTGCAAAGAATCGGACATGATGTAGCAACTAAACAACAACAACTGCTAACACTGGATATTTCATTATTTTGAAGCCTTGTAAAAGTGCGTAGTGAAAAGCAGTACCTTTCTTTGATTACTAATAACATTGAACACTATATGTTTATCAGCTACATGTAGTTGTCTTGTGAATTGCTTTTATTTTTGGGGTTTTAATTTTTTCTTCTAGTGAGATAGAACTGACATATACCACTGCATAAGTTTAAGGTACACAGCATAATGATTGGATTTTCAAATATATTTCCATACAAAATAATGACCATAGTAAGTTTGGTGAACATCCATCATTTCATATTAGGTACAAAATTTAAAAAAGAAAAAAATACTTTTTCCTTGTGATGAGAATTCTTAGGATTGGCTTTTAACAACTTTGACATGTATCATACATCAGTATTAATTACATAAATCTTGTCATACATTACATCCCTAGAACTTACTTATAACTGGAAGTTTGTACATTTTGACCACCTTCGATTCCCTCTCCCACTCTGGTAACTACAAATCTGATCTTTTTCTTGTTTGGTTGTTTTTGAAGTATAATTTACCTACAAAACTATGTTTGTTTTGATGCACAGGATAGTGGTTTGAAATTTCTATCTGTTACAAAATATATTGTTGTTCAGTCACTCAGTCGTGTCTGACTCTTTGCGACCCCAAGGACTCCAGCACACCAGGCTTCCCTGTCCTTCACCATCTCCCGGAGCTTGCTCAAAATCATAGCCATTGAGTCCGTGATGCCGTCCTACCATTTCATCCTCTGTCGTCCCCTTCTCCTCCAGCCTTCAATCTTTCCTAGCATCAGGGTCTTTTCCAATGAGTCAGCTCTTCGCATCAGGTGGTCAAAGTATTGGAGTTTCAGCTTCAGCATCAGTCCTTCCAACGAATGTTCAGGACTAATTTCCTTTAAGGGCTTCCCAGGCGGCCCTAGTGGTAAAGAACTTGCCTGCCAATGCAGGAGACGTAAGAGACGCAAGTTCAATCTCTGGGTGAGACGATCCCCTGGAGAAGGAAATGACAACCCCCTCCAGTATTCTTGCCTGGAGAATCCCATGGACAGAGGCACCTGGTGGGCTACAGTCCATGGGATTGCAAAAAGTTAGACATGACTGAAGCAACTGAGCATGATTTCCTTTAGGATAGACTGATTTGATCTTGCAGTCCAAGGGACTCTCAAGAGTCTTCTGCACAGTTCAAAGCATCAATTCTTCAATGCTTAGCCTTCTTTATGGTCCAACTCTCACATCTAAACATGACTACTGGGAAAACCATAGCTTTGACTAGATGGACCTTTGTCAGCAAAATAATGTCTCTGCTTTTTAATACGCTGTCTAGGTTTGTCATAGCTTTCCTTCCAAGGTGCGTCTTTTACTTTCATGGCTGCAGTCATCACCATGCAATGATTTTGAAGCCCAAGAAAATAATCTTTCACTGTTTCCATTGTCTTCCCATCTATTTGCCATGAAGTGATGGAACCAGATGCCATGATCTTAGTTTTTTGAATGTTGAGTTTTAAGCCAGCTTTTTCACTCTCCTCTTTCATCCACATCAAGAGGCTCTTTAGTTCTTCTTAACTTTCTGCCATGAAGGTGGTGTCATCTGTGTATCTGAGGTTATTGATATTTCTTGATTCCAGCTTGTGCTTCATCCAGCCCAGCATTTCTCGTGATGTACTCTGCATATAAGTTAAATAAGCAGGGTGACAATATACAGCCTTGACCTACTCCTTTCCCAATTTGGAACCAGTCTGTTGTTCCATGACTGGTTCTAACTGTTGCTTCTTGACCTGCATACAGATTTCTCGGGAGACTGGTAAAGTGGTCTGATATTCCCATCTCTTGAAGAATTTTCCACAGTTTGTTGTGATCCACACAGTCAAAAGCTTTAGTGTAGTCAACGAAGCAGAAGTAGATGTTTTTCTGGAATTCTCTTGCTTTTTTTAAGATCCAACAGATGTTGGCAATTTGATCTCTGGTTCCTCTGCCTTTTCTAACTCCAGCTTGAATATCTGGAGGTTCTCAGTTCACAAACTGTTGAAGCATGGCTTGGAGAATTTTGAACCTTTTGTCATATATGTCATGCTGCTACTGCTAAGTCGCTTCAGTCGTGTCCAACTCTGTGCGACCCCATAGATGGCAGCCCACCAGGCTCCCCCGTCCCTGGGATTCTCCAGGCAAGAATACTGGAGTGGGTTGCCATTTCCTTCTCCAATGCATAAAAGTGAAAAGTGAAAGTGAAGTCACTCAGTCGTGTCTGACTCTTAGCGACCCATGGACTGCGGCCTACCAGGCTCCTCTGTCCATGGGACTTTCCAGGCAAGAGTACTGGAGTGGGGTGCCATTGCCTTCTCTGCATATATGTTATAGATGCTTTTTCTATTTGCCATGTATTTCTATATTTTATACAAAGTTTTTTTTTATGGTAAGAGGTTTTAAATTTCTCAGTAATCAAATCTACCTATCTTTGCCTTTAGTATTTTTACTTTTGTTCCTATGCAAAAATACATAGGTGTCTCCATTTTAAAATGTTATTCTGTTACTCATTTTTAAGTCATTAACTTGGCAAATATCTATTGCTTGCCTGTGCTATACCCAACCCTTTCCAGACATTGAGGGCACATAAGCAAGACGGGCAACTCTTTGACCTTTTCCATCCATCTGAAATTAATTTTTCAGTATGGTGGGAGAACAGGTTGTAAGAAGATGGTCTTTCTTGACGAGATCAACTGGAGCTTGGTTGACCTCCTCTGTGGTGGCCCTGCCTTCCTTAGGAGGTAAAAGTAAAGAGGAAAATACCTTAGCTAAGGTCGGAATCTTAAGACTTGAACTTGGATGGCTTTCTGCCTCAGTGGAAGACACACCAAAATCAGTGCCCCTTGGACTGTGATCTGTGCTGTGCTGTGCTTAGTTGCTCGGTCGTGTCCAACCCTTTGTGACCCTATGGACTGTAACCTGCCAGGCTTCTCTGTCCATGGGGATTCTCCAGGCAAGAGTACTGGAGTGGGCAGCCATGCCCTCCTCCAGGGGATCTTCCCCCTGGATCTTCCCAACCCAGGTCTCAGGAATATCACTTACCCTCACTGGGCCTCACTATCCTTATCTCTGACATGATCGGACTGGAACTATTGACCTCTAAGATCTCTCTTCAGCTCTAACATGCTCTGGCTATAAGCACCTTTGGATGACGGCAATATTTATAGGCAATGATATGACTAGAGAATATTTAGACTGATTCATAGTCTGTGTGAGGCAGAGAAGAACATGCAAAGTCTTTTGGGAAAGAAGTTATTTTTGAGTGCTGTAAAACCCTAGTAATAAAACACAAATTCAAAAACGAAAGAAATTGGGCTGCATTTCTCAGGTACAAAAGATGGACACCTTGAAAGATGATGGAGTTAATAGATTCAGCTGTGATGCTTCCGGTGGCTCCAGTTCAGGAAAGAAAGATCCTCCTGGGAAATCAGCAGGAACTCTTTTAGACAGATCAACTGTAAATTATGGAGGGATTATCCAGGTTCAATCTTGCTCTCATGCATTTTGACTGCATCTATTCTGCTTAATTACTTACTTGGTTGGCATCTCAGACTTCCTCTGTTTTCTTGCAGCCTGCAGGGAATCCCTTTGATGAGATAGGATGGTGTAGTCAGAAAACTGTGGATTAGCAATCAGGGGACCCAATTTCTAACTGTTTCTAATGATAAGACTCCAGCCGATCATTTTTCCAGTCTGGGTCTCAGATGTGTTTATTGAAAAATGAGGGATTTGGGATAGATCAGAGATTTGCAACCAGGGGCTATTTCTGAATATTGCTGGTTTGGCTTTGGCTCCCAGCCGCAGGTTGGGTCAGCTTGGCCTGGCTCTCAGTGTTCTGGGACCAGTGGAGCATGTTCTTCTCTTAGCAGTGGTTCAAGTGCAAACCTGGGATGCTTCTGCGTTTAGGCGAGTTGAGGCTCCTGGTCACTTCTGCCCATAATCCACTGGCCAAGATGAGTCACATGGACAAGCTGAACATCCTCGTGCAGGGATGTGTGCTTCATGTCTCACGGGACAGACTTTTAAAAGTATTTATTTTTATTTGGAGGATAATTGCTTTACAATGCTGTGTTGGTTTCTGCGTACGTCAACATGAATCAGCTGTTAAGTCCTCTCCCTCATGAACCTCCCTTTCCAGTCCCACCCTATCCTGCCCCAGTAGGGGGTCAGAGAGCACTGGGTTGAGCTCCCTGCTCCAGACAGCTAACTTCCCACTGGCTATCTGTTTTACATATGGTAGTGTATGTTTCAATGTTGCGCTCTCAACTGGTCTCATGGGAGAGTCCCATGGCGACTCAGGAAGCGGGAAGGGGTGAAGAGTGGAAACGGTACGCAGTCCATCAGGAAGGACTCTTCCTCCTGCAGTCCTGGGAGAGGAGCGCTTTTCATTTTAGAGGAGCTTGCGGACCAGAAGCAAAGGAAAGCAAAGCAGATCTTCCCTTCCTTGCCCTTACACAATACACACACACACACTTGCACGCACACACAGAGATAGGAATGCAAGACTCCAAGCAACACACAACAGCAGTGACCGCTAGACACAAAGAGAAGGTTTATGGACTTAGAGAGTAAATGCTGCTTACTTATCTGAGTGGCTGGAAGCCAGGTCCCATCGCTGCTGGTCTTATTTGTAAATACTTTCAGTTGTCCTAAGCCTCAGTTGCACATCTATGAAATGGGGATGATAACTTCAGCCTCCCTCTGCATAGGATGGCTCTGAGAATTGAGTTAAGTAATGGCCGTGAAGCCGATGCCTAGCACATAGTGGGTATTAAGTCCTTCGTTTCTCCTCCTCTCTCCTCTCTGAACCCTTATCTCACGGTGGCTGGATTATTATCTCATCCTCCTCTGTGTCCCTTCCCACCTTCAGCTTCCCTTCTGATGGCTCTGCTTTTTCCTGTCTCTGTGCCTTTGATGGGGCGCTTTGCCCTGCTTGGTGTACCCTTTCTTCCCCTGTCTATAAAAATAGCGTTTTTCTTTTAAGGCCAGCACGAGCCCCACTTTCTTTTTGCTAACAGACATCAGCTTACAACAGATTCTCTTTTTACCATTGGTATTTAACCTTGTGTGGCCTCATGCTGCCAATTGATGTCTCTGCCGAAAGTTCTTCAAGGGCAAAAATCCATGTCTGATCCATCTCTGTATCTCTTATACCAGCACATTGCAAAGACCATGGTAGGTGCTTACTAAATATTTGTTGAATGATTAAAAAAATAAAAATCTCAGGCTCCCTAGAGCCGTCACCTTTGTCTATGGGGTGTGACCGGGACAAGGAGACCAGCAGGAAGAACAGGACTCAGGAGGTCCTCTGAGATGAGGCCAGGTCTGTGTACAGGGGTACTCTGCCTGGAGCTGGCCCTGGACCGTGTGGTCTCAGGAGCTCCTCTTGAGCGAGGGGCCCACTGATGAACTACTGACTGGCCAACTGTCCGGTTGCCATTTGGAGATGTGGTCTGACCCCCTGCTGGCTTGCATGCCCAAGGCACAAGGCTTCAGCA
Source organism: Bos mutus (assembly GCF_027580195.1). Taxonomy (NCBI): domain Eukaryota; kingdom Metazoa; phylum Chordata; class Mammalia; order Artiodactyla; family Bovidae; genus Bos; species Bos mutus. The sequence goes on along the minus strand of NC_091620.1, from coordinate 19,568,457 downwards.
TCCCCTGGTATCTGGGTGTGGCACTGGGATGCCTGCTTCTGTCTTCTGAGGGTACCAGTTGCTTTCTGCCTACGTAGAACTCAATTCTTGGCATGACCTCTAGATGAGTCATTTTCTGTGCTTGAGGAGTTTGACAGAGAGGCCAGAGAGAATGGAGGTTAAATGGAGATTTATGAGTGTTTAAAGAAAGGAATGGGGTGGGGTGAGGGATGCTTGGGAGGGCAAGGGAAAGGAGGGAAAGTTTGGCAGTGTTTTTGTCCCTTTTGTGAACTATTTAGATACTGATGTCCCATGCTCTTCTTCATCTTGAGGAAATGATGTCCCCATACACTCAGGGGCTCAGCCTGGAAACCCAAGTGTTCTTTACTTCCTTCCGCATCTATCCCACCTGTGGTCTGTCCCACTTTCTCCCCGTGTTCTAACCCTCGTCTGACTATCACTCTCCTCTCTGCCCCTTCATTGCCTCTCTCTTGGGCTCCCATGAGGTCCTCTCACTGTCTTTCTGGAGCCAGTCTTGCCCTTTACAACCTACCTCCATCACAGCCAGATTGGGGGCTTCCAGAGCTCCATAAAATCATATCACTCTTCTGTTCAAAATCCAATTATGATCTCCAGTTTCACTTAAAATTAAACCCCAACTTTTTTTTGCTATGTAGCATAATTTCCTCAGAAAATGAAACATAGTATCACCATGTAATCCAGCAATTCCACTTTGAGGTATTTGAACTATTAAAAGATAAACTGAATAAGCATATTAAAAACTTTAGGACTTTATCTGAGCCAAAATTGGCTTGGATCTGGCAGTGCCAAATCAGGAACGGTTAGGAGGACTCGACTGTCAGGAGTTTAGGGAAGGAACTTTTATAGAGAAATAGTGAAAGGGAGAAAGTTATGTGATTGGCTGTAGCTTAAGTGGTTATGTAATTTGAGAAGGAAAGCTGCTGTCTGTGATTGGTTGTCCTTAGGTTTTGATTTCTTTTTAAAAAATTATTTAATTTTGGTTGCCCTGGGCCCCCGTTGCTGTGCTTGAGCTTTCTGTAGTTGAGGTGAGTAGGATCTACTCTTCATTGCAGTGCGTGGACTTCTCATTGTGGTGGCTTTTCTTGTTCGTTGCGCTGACTTATCTTGCCGTGGGGGACAGGTTCCAGGACGCGGGCTTCAGTCGTGGCAGCATGCAGGTTCAGTAGCTGGGCTATGTGGGCTTAATTGCTCCACCGTATGTGGAATCTTGGAGACCAGGGATTGAACAGCTGCATTGAACACCTGCATTGGTAGGTGGATTCTTATCCACTTTGATTCCTTAACCTTGAGACATTAAACGCTTTGGTTGGGGTTTGCTTACTTAGGCTAATGTAATGAGATACATCCTGAATGAGATGCAGGATGTATCTCAAGGCATTGAAGCCACCTCAGACTAATGGACTCCTTATTTCATTAATTTTATAGCCTCAAAGAATTAAAGTTTGAAGGATAGATTTGCACACCCATGTACATAGCGGTATTATTCACAGTAGCCAAAAGGTAGCAGCAATCCAAGAGTTCATCACAGATGAATGGAGAAACAAAATGTGGTACATATAGACAATGGAATATTCAGTTCAGTTAAGTCGCTCAGTCGTGACCAACTCTTTGCAACCCCATGAATTGCAGCATGTCAGGCCTCCCTGTCCATCACCAACTCCTGGAGTTCACTCAGACTCACGTCCATCGAGTCGGTGATGCCATCCAGCCATCTCATCCTCTGTCATCCCCTTTTCCTCCTGCCCCCAATCCCTCCCAGCATCAGAGTCTTTTCCAATGAGTCAACTCTTCGAATGAGGTGGCCAAAGTATTGGAGTTTCAGCTTTAGCATCAGTCCTTCCAAAGAAATCCCAGGGCTGATCTCCTTTAGAATGGACTGGTTGGATCTCCTTGTAGTCCAAGGGACTCTCAAGAATCTTCTCCAACACACAGTTCAAAATCATCAATTCTTCAGCATTCAGCTTTCTTCACAGTCCAACTCTCACATCCATACACGGCCACTGGAAAAACCATAGCCTTGACTAGACGGACCTTTGTTGGCAAAGTAATGTCTCTGCTTTTGAATATGCTATCTAGGTTGGTCATGATTATTCAGCCTCAAAAAGGAAAGAAATTGGCTACAACGTGGATAAATCTTGTAGGTATTACGCTCTGTGTAATCAGCCAGTCACAAAAAGACAAATACAGTGTGGTTCCACTTATATGAGGTTTGGAGTCTAATTCAGAGAGACAGAAAGTAGAAAAAGGGTGGTTGCCAGGGCATGGTGGAGGGGGAGGGAATGGGAACTTATTTAATGGGTATAGAATTTTAAGTTTGCAAAATAAAAAGTGTTCTGGAGATGGAGTTGTGGTTGTACAATGTGAATGTAACACTGCTGAATTGTGCACCTAAAAATGGTTAAGATGGTAAACATGTGACTGGCCAATTATAAAGGAGTCCATTCTGTTTTCGAGGTTTTGGATCATCTTTACTATCATTACTCTGAATTCTTTTTCACGTAGTTTGCCTCTTTCCTCTTTGCTTATTTGGTCTTGTTCCTTCATTTGTGCAGTATTTCCCTGCCTTTTCATTTTTTTCTAACTTAACTATGCTTGAGGGCTCCTTTTCCCAGGCTTTAAGGTCATATTCCTTCTTCCTTTTGGTGTCTGCCCTGTGACTCAGAGATTTCAAACTAGAGCTCTGTGACAACTTAAAGGGGTGTGATGGAGTGGGAGATAGGAGGGAGGCTCAAAAGGGAGAAGACATGTGTATACTTGTGGCTGATCCATGTTGATGTTTGGCAGAAACCAACACAATATTGTAATTTTCCTTCAGTTAAAAAGAAATTAAGAAAAAAAAAGGAGTCCAAACTTCTCATGACCTGTGAGTCTTCACTTGAGCTGCATCCCTCTGAGTCTCCAGCCTCATGGTGCTGGGCCCCTCATACACGCTATCTGGGTACCAGCCTCCCTTCTCTGCATCTTCTCTTCTCCTCAAAGGAAATTTGCGTGGCTGGTGCCTTCTCCTGGGTAAGTCACTCTAAGGTCACCTCTAATGTCAGCCCTACCTCACCTTCTCCCAATTACTCTTTATAACCCTTTCTGGACCCTTAGGGTGCTCCATTGCTCTCTAGGATGGATTTTGTCCAGCCGTCTCCCTAACCTGTTGTTTGACTTGTCTACCCTCATGGCCAGCAGAGTGCGTGCCACAGGAAGGATGCTCAGTTAACTGCTGGCTGAGTGGTGTTTGCTGATGCATGTTTCTGGTTGGCTATTAAGAGGTCATATGCTCTAAGCCGTTTTCCTCATCGTGGGCCTGAGTTACACACCATGATCCCTGGGCCAGGCCACTTGTGCCCAATGATGGAAACCGACCGGATGTGGGATTAATAAAATTAATTGGTCCTCATAAGAATTAAATTATTAACCTCGAAGTCAACACATTTTTATTGGATTTCTTTTATGATTAAGGCATTAGGGAAGGGAGAGTTATAGAGATGAATGAGATGCAGGATGTGTCTCGAAGAGCTTCCAGTCTGACAAGATAGAGAAGATATGCATGGTCAGGGCCATGGTGAACTGCAGGAGGAGATGAGTGGTGTGTGTAGGGGGATGTTACTTTTAGCCACAGGGCTCCAGAAAGCCTCCATGGAGAGGTTCTGTTGGGGGCAGGTCTAGAAAGGTGGAGGGACTCTAAATGGAGAATAGGCCTGGACCATGATGCAGGAGCAGAACCAGAGATGTGGGTGAGGAAGGGCAGGCAGCCATGGTGTCTGTGTGCGTGTTTGCGGTGTGGGTGGTGTTCTGTAAAACTGAGGGAATCAGTGCCTTCCTTGAGCACAAGAGTGAGGAGATCAGAGATGAGTGTCATGAAGATGATTTAATAACCACGGCATGTTGGCTTGGGTGGGTTGGGAGGTTGGCAGCAGGGCCCCCAGTTAGACTAGAGCCTCTTCCCATGGAACAGGTAGAAGGCAGTGCAGGTCTGAGGATAGGTGACTACAAGGCGTACCACTCTCTGTGTGTGAGTGACTGTGTGTGCCAGCGTGAGAGTGTATGTGAACATGCATTTGTGAGTGTGAGCGTTTGTTGGCAGAAAGGGACGAGTTCCTCCCAGTGCTGAGCTCATTCTCCAGACGGCCCACAGTCAGGTGCCACCTGCAGGGCTTGGCCGCCTCCCCTAGGATTCCCTCTTTCCCCGCAGGAGCCACGGAGAAGCCCATTTCAGAAGCAGGAAGCTGACTCTGGTGTGGGGCTGACATGGGAGGCTGGATGGCCCTTGGCTTCTGCAAACCCCGGAGCCCACAGCCGCCTCCTCTCCAGCCACCGTGTCTCGCCTTGTTCCGCTCATGTTCACATCCCGCTGCTGTCCCCGGGCTCTGTGGCCGACTGTCCTCCTCTGACCCCCGCTGGGCCTCTTGGCACCTTGTCTGCTGTGTTGCTGGCATGTGATACACACTGGGCTCTTCTTGTTGCTGGCTGCTGCCCATACCCTGGGGCGGACTCCTGAGCAGAGTTTGCAGAGAGCAACTTGATGCTTAATAAGTGTTCATGGAGTGATTTAAACATAAGCAAAATGGGCCCAACTAAATACATTTGCCTTTTAGCACGACTGCCTAAGGGGACAAAAGGAATATTCAGCTCATTATAGGATGTTGACATCTAATTTCGTTTCTTACCAGTGCATAGTTAGAAAAAGAATCGTATCATTCCCATGGTACCAATACCAGCATTTCATTTCATTAATCAAAATGGGCAATGTTTTGTTGAATACAGGCACCGGAAAACATGGGGACTGATATAAATAGGTTTTTAATCATGATTTTAAAAGGTGGTATTGTGTAGGTAAATCAGCATTTGCATGTATTTTTATGGGAGTGGAGAATAAAACTCAGAGTGTGCATGCAGGGTAGGCAGACTTTTTAACCATCTGTGCACAAAGGATTGATTCTGAGTATGGTGCTAAAGGCATCTGAATCCATCATTTCAAACCAAACCAAGGCCATTTATTGCAAAGTATTTTATGGCAAATACAAAAACCCCATTCTTGTCAAAAATAGATTCCCTCCAAAGTTGAGGCTTTAAGGTGGTGTATCAGCTAGCTTTTGCTGTGTAACAAACAACCACACAAACTCGGTGGCTTATAACACTTTGGGTATGGTGATCTGGTCTCTGCAGTGGGGCTCTGTTGGTTGTTGGGGCTCCTTCATGCCTCTGGAGGTCGATGGGGATTTGTCTGGGGCACCTTAGCTGGGCCGATTCTTTCTGGGCTTCTCATTCTCCTCTCAGCACGAGCAGGCTAGCTTCAGCGTGTCATTCTCACCACAGTGGTGGAAGTGGCATGAGTGTGCATGGAAACATGTGAGCCATGGCGCTGGCAGCCTGTCACTCCTGCCACCAAAACAATTCACATGGCTGAGCCCAGGCTCTGGGGGCAGGGGATAGGCTTTGCTTCATCGGAAGAACTGCAGTTAGATGGAGAAAGCTGAGGGTGCTGGGAGGGCTGAAGAACTGGGACCAAATGCAGTCTACCACAGATTGTGTTTTCTGTCTAGTAAACAACATGTTTCTAAGCAAATTTGATGAAGAAAACAAAGGTGTGTGTGTATGTATGTGTGTGTGTGTATCATATGTGTGTGTGTGTATATATATTTCAATAGGTCATTTATCCATAGGTATTGAAAACTGAATGATTGTTTAGTGTTTTGGAATTTTGAGATTATGGTTTATTAAGGGAACTCAGAGGAAATTAAACCCCAACTAAACCTCGCATTTTACAGACTAATAAAATTTTAATCCAGATTGGTGAGGTGATTTTTCTTAGGGTTTTTAGTCATCAGAGACCCTAACTATTGAAACTATCTATATTTTCTGAATATAATACTGTTTGGTAGGTATAATAGTACACAATTTCCTTCCTGCATCCTCTTTTGAATAAAAACCAAGTAAATATAACAACAGCATTATTTTTAATATTTGAGCTTCTTGTTCACAAAACTCCTAATAGGAAAGTCATGGAATTCTAATTTGCGGATGTGTGTGATGTGTGAATTACTGTATTCAGTAATTGATTCTTAAATGAAAAAATGTAAGGATGTTTTCATTAGAGGTAGGCAGGTCAGTGCAACAACCAGAAGAAGCCTGCATTGCAGCATTTCACCCTGACTCTCATGTATATGATGGCATTAATACTGCAGTGCTGGTGTTTGGAATTGTCACCAAGCAGTGAGACAGGTGGAGGAGATGGGACTGGGACAAGACGAGACTGGGTTCCTGCATTTACTTTGCTGCTGGTGACAGGACCTGGGCCCATGGCTCACCTCTTTGGTTCTACTTATACTCATGTGAAATATAACAGGTTGGATTAGATGAAATCTAAAGCCAATACCTGGGCTAAAATTCTAATTTTTGTATCAATGCTGGAAATTATACAGGTTTTCCCTATGTTGCTGTTAGTAAGGATTAGATTCAGCTGTACTTGACAGAAAGTGAAGTGAAAATGAAAGTCGCTCAGTTGTGTCTGATTCTTTGTGACCCCACGGCCTATAGTCCATGGAATTCTCTAGGCCAGAATACTGGAGTGGGTAGCCTTTCTCTTCTCCAGGGGATCTTCCCAACCCAAGGATCAAACCCAGGTCTCCTGCATTGCAGGTGGATTCCTTACCAGCTGAGCCACGAGGGAAGCCCATACTTGACGGAAAATTCCCCCAGTAAGTGGCTTATGTAATATAGAGGCTTTCTTATTAGTAACAAAAAAAAAAAGAGGCTTGGAGTTAGGTGTTCAGGGCTTGTAAGATAGCACTGGGCATCACTGGGGATCCAGATTTCTATCTTGCTGTCCTGGCATCCTCAGGACAGGACTCCCATCCCCAAGGTGACCTTCAAGGTTGCCTCATGGACCAAAATGGATGCAGGAGCTCCAGCAGTCATAATCATTTAACATGTCAGCAGTAGAAAGACATGGAGGAAAGGGCAAAGGCACTTGCCCTTGCTTTTTGGAAAATCGTTTTATTTTGAAATTGTTTTAGATTTACTGAAAAGTTGCAAAGATAATTACTGTATATCTTTTATTCAACTTTTCCTAATTACATATCATATATAGCCATGATATATTTATTAAAAACAAGAAATTAACATTGGTACAGTACTGGGAGTCTAACTACAGTCTGTGTTTAGATTTTACCAGTTTTTAAACTAACGTTTCTTTTGGTTTCTAGGGCTCCATTCTGTAACCACATTGCATTTAGTTGCCATAGCCTTTCAGTCTGTGACAGTTTCTCTGTCTGTCCTTGTTTTTCATGACCTTGACAATTTTAAAGATCACCGGTCAGGTATTTTGTAGAAAGCCCCTCAACCTGGGGTTGTTTGTTCTTTCACGATTAGACAGCAGTTATGGGTTTTGGGGGAATTCTCAGAGGTGACATCCCTTTCCCATTGCATTATATCAGGGTTTATGATATCAACATGGCTTATTACTGGTGATGTTAACCTTGATCACCTGGTTAAACTGGTGTCTGCCAGGCCTTTCCACTGTCAAGTTATTCTGTTCCCAATTCCAGACACTCTTGGGTAGAGCTAAGTTTCTTTTTTTTTTTTTAATTTTAATTAATTTTATTTTATTTTCAAACTCCACATAATTGTATTAGCTTTGCCAAACATCAAAATGAATCCACCACAGGTATACATGTGTTCCCCATCCTGAACCCTCCTCCCTCCTCCCTCCCCATACCATCCCTCTGGGTCGTCCCAGTGCACTAGCCCCAAGCATCCAGTATCGTGCATTGAACCTGGACTGGCATCTCGTTTCATACATGATATTTTACATGTTCACAGAGCTTCAACTTCTATTGGCTGGAATTTAGTGGAGTGTAATTGGTGGTGAAGAGTTCTAACTGACGTCAGGCTGCTGCAGTTGAAATTGTAGCTCTGGCACTCATTAACAGTATGAATTGAGCAAGTGCTTAACTTCTCTGTCTGTTTCCTTGGTCAAAAAGGGAATAATAACTGTGCGTGCTCATATGGTCATTGTGAGGGTAAAGTGAGTTTCTACTTGTAAAGTTGCTTAGAATTGTGCCTGGCACCTAATGAGGTACCGTCATTGTTAGCTATTGACATTGGAAGGCTACACCCTGCTATGAGTGAGGCTGGGAAATACAGTCTTTTTCTCATGAAGCCACATGCCTAGCTAAAACTTGGGGTGCTCCTACTAAGGAAGGAAAGGGAGGCAGGGTAGAGACAGCTAGCAGTGTCTGCTGTAATTGTCACCAAGATCTGGACCACAAGTAGGTGGAATGCTAAATTGAGCATCTTTCCTGTTACAAAGTCTCTCTTGAACAGGGTCCCCTGTGCTCTGGAAGTGGTCATTTTGGGGCCCCAGGAAATTGAAAAACACAGGTTGTCACCAGAAAGGAGCTCGGAGGTCATCAGGAATTAAGGGTCCTGTTGGGTTCGCTTGATCTTCTGGGAAGAATCAGTTCCCTCTCTGCATCACATTCCCAACGGAGGGCACCCAGGATGAGTGTGGTGGAAGGAATGGTGGATCCATCTGGAAGTGTTTGCTTTCTTGAGAACATTTTTTATATGTTTTGAAAACACATTCCTCAAAAAGGGAAGAGACTGAGGTCAGCTAGATGTCTTGGTGAAGATCAGAGCCACCTTCTCCTGTCAACAGAAGGGGTGAGAAGGAACATCCCTGGGATGGGAGGACTGAAATCCAGAAGAGCTATAGGAATGACCCAGAACCTACCCAACCCCATCTTTCATACCCGGCACTCCTTCAGAGCACCAGGAACCAAGGCCTGGGTCATTGCCAAGTTGTGCCTTTGGGTTTTCAGGTTTGAAAGGAGAACACAAAGAGGAAGGACCAGGAGTGGCTCTGCTTTGCCGATGGGATCGAAACACTGATTCTAGCTGGAGCCCAGTGTGCTGCGTCTGACCACCAACGTACCTCCTGAAGCCCGGTCCCGACAGGTGGTTCCTAACAAGCATCCACTCCAGGCCCTATGATGTCAGGTGTCTGGAAACACTTTCCTTCTGGTCTAATGTTTACCCTGCTGAATTTGTGCTTTTCACATAATTTGTTCGGAGAAGGATAGTGTTCAAAGTCATAGCTGGAGCTTGCTGTGTGGCCTAGAGCAGTCGTTTAACCTCTCTGGACTCTAGTCTTCTTTTCTGTAAAATGAAAGTGTTGAATCTATGTGATCTAAGATCCCTTCCAGCAAAACTGCTCTGGGCTCTGCCCTGATCGGAGGCCATGCTGTCCAGAGCTGCCCACTAGGGCTACGTCTTATCCTTTGATGCAGGCTTAAGAACTCAGCTCTTCATCCACGTGTTACCCAGACTGTCCCTTGGTGTCGTTTGTTTCTCTGACTCCAGGCAGCTCTGGTACAGAGCACTCCATCCTCCCATGGCAGCAGCCCAGGCCTGCACAAGGTGGGCACTGTGAGTGCGTGGGAATCTCATTGTTCTTGCTCTGGTCAGGTTCTATGCGGAATGGCGACTCTGCAGCAGATTTGTGGCTTTAATCACTTCATCCTGTACCACGGGCCTGTATCTGTGTCACTGACATCCCTCGCTCTTTTTCATCCTTTTGATCAGAGACAGTGCCTGATGTGCTATCTCATGCTGGGCTTCCTTCCAATCCCTTAAACTGAAAACATTTTTGCAAAAATGCTGGTTCCTATGCTGCCCCCAAATGCATAATTAAGAAGGTAATTATGGTTTCCGAGCCTGCTGCCTCTTCAAGGGCTGGTGAAAGAATTCAGTCCTGGCCGGGCAGCGTGGTGTGCAGGCCCCTCCACAGAGGGCCGTCCACCCCAAGGGCCAGTTTGCCTGCACTTTGCATGGTCCTTCCCGTGATGTCCAGGGAATCAGATTCCCTGCTACTCTGAATGTAGGTCTAGGTCTGCTCCCCACCTTGAATTTTCCCCGGGACTTCTCTGGTGGTCTAGGGGTTAAGAGTCTACCTTCCAATGCAGGGGATACAGGTTGGATGATTCCTGGTTGGGGAATTGAGATCCCACATGTGGTGGGGTGAGCCCACGTATCACAACCACTGAGCCCACAACGAAGAGCCTGCATGCTGGAACGAAAGATCCTGCGTGCTGCAACTAAGACCTGACACAGACAAATAAATAAACAAGTATTAAAAAATTGCCTCTACGTTTCTTTGAAAGTCACGGCATCCTTTGGCTCCTTTCCACCCTTTTGTGCACTCACGTGCTCCAACATGTCTTGTGATTGTGGCCAGGTTCTTATATAGCCCTTTACAGTATTCCATCTGTTTCATGTATGTTTTCATAACATGTTCGATTTTCATGACATCCACGTGAGAGGCCAAGACAGAGATCAGAAACCTGAGTCTCAGAAAGGGTGAGTGATTTGCTTAAGCTGGTGAAATGAACAGCGTCCTTAGCTGGGTCTTCTGTCTCTGCTAATCCAAGATCTCTGATCTTTTATGATTTTGACTCAGTGTCATTCGGTTGACTTCTGGATTCAAGTCTGTCTTCTGGTGACATTGACGTTAACGCATGCTTCATGGCTTCTCCTTCCACACATGAGCTCTGCCTTGGGGAAGCTCCCCAGACTCTGGAGCAATGGAGCTCTCCTGGGCTTATGTGTTTGGGGAATGATATTTGTGGAATTACATCAAAGGGGTGAACTTTAGAAAATTTCAGCCAAGTACACTCTTTCTCAGAGCTTGCTCTCATCTCCTCTTTTTTTAATTTTTATAAAAAGTTTCCTCCTGGATATTTTCTTAAACCTCTAATTCATCTAATTAATATTTAGACACATGACTCGGAGTGATCAAATGGTCCTAGGTTTAGCTGAGAATCATCCACATCATTGTTTGTAATCTTCTTTCACTATTTATTGAGGTCAGGTTACTTGCAGAAAACTCTGGAGACACAAAGATGAAAAAAGACACTGGTCTTGGTTTCAACAAACTCACTGAGATGACTGGAGCTATTAGAGACCTCAGAGATTCCAGCACTATTTCCTTCATTTTATTTTTTAAAGCTTTTATGTAGTATACCAAAAATGTTTAACAGTATTTGTACAACTCCAAATTAAAATTTCATCCACAGTTTCACCATATCCCCCAAATCAAGCTATTCTCAATGTCTGTGTTCCACTTCCAAGAATATGAATTATGACTTTTCTTCAATATTATACAAATGTTTTTCCCATGTTGCTTTATTTACTACTCAAGTATGTGTTTTATGTACTTAGTCTTTTGATTACCACTGGATATTTAGGTTTCTGCTTTTTTGCCATTATAGAGCTCTAGTAAACTTTTGCCAGAGATTTTACAGTTATTTTGGGTTATTTCCTTTGAAGTATGATTACTTGGTCAAAGATTGAACGTTTGCATGGTTCTTGATGAGTATTGTCATACTGATCATTTAAATGGTAGTTAATTTATCCCATCATCAACAAAGTGTGAGTTCTTGACTCAGATTTTCTCTGGATGGGTTTGTTTCCATTGTAACAGTAATCCTTGAGGTCCCTTGGAGTAATAATCTTATGATTGAACCTTGTTTCTTTCATTGCCATTATTCGCAGTTCTTTCTCAGTTGTGATGTGACCAGTGGTAAGATCACGGATGAGTGACTTAGCCTGTGTGCTCCTGCTTGGTCATCACTAGAGTGGGGACCATCCATTATTTCTGGGTGGTTGTGAGGATCAAACAGTATAATTTATGGAATTTCTCTGTAAATGATCCACAAGTAAGCTGTTACTGGTGATGTAACTGATTGCCTCTTAAATGCCTTTTCTCTGCTTTGAATGTGGCTTCCCTGAATGGGAAGGATGGATGACAAAGTTCCCACCAGCTGTAAGGACTCTGCAGTGCATGGCTGTACCAGGGAGGAGATGATGAGATGGGGGGCAAGCATATGTACTAATGGAGAAAGATCTGAAAGAGCTAAGATAGAGCTAATAATCCCAGAACCAGTCCCTGTTAGTCAGGCTTCAGTTAACAGGGATCCCTTCCTTGCCAACTGTGCTCTCATAGACCCTGTGTGGGCCCCTCTCCCGAGGCATCCTTCTCACCTGGCCCAGCACACTGGTTGACACCAGAGAAGATGCTGAAGCCTGTGGAGCAGTTCTTGCTGGGGGTGGTGAGCCTGGTGGACCACACATGCCAAACCACAGCAAAATCGGTGCTCCTCTGTCAACTAGAATCATGGGCCCTGTTGATGGGCATGTACCCACTGCTATATTTAAAATGGATAACCAACAGGGACCTACTGTACAGCACATGGAACTCTGCTCAGTGTTATGTGGCAGCCTGGATGGGAGGGAGTTTGGAGGAGAATGGATACATGTGTGTGTATAGCTGAGTCCCTTCACTGTTCACCTGAAATTATCACAACATTGTTAATCGGCTATATCCCAATACAAAATAAAAGGTTTTAGAAAAATCAGTTATTGCAGATTTCACACAGGTATATAAACACCCCATGTTTAGAATATGCTTGAGGTATAATGCCTCAGTTTTTAGTCTTAGACTATTCTTAGCACCTTAATATAGATCTATTGTCTATTTTAAAAATAGCAAATATTTTAGAGTTTTTACTGCATGATAGAAACTGAGTATTTTACAGTCATTATCTTATTTTATCCTGGTAATGATGCTGTGATGTAGGTACTAATGTTAAGTCCAGTTTACTGATTGGGAAACTGGAAACTTAACTTGCCAATAGTCACTTGGTTACAAACGGTAGAGCTCGGGTTAGAACTCAGGACTTAAAAAATATTCTGCTTACTGGTGTCTCAGGGCTCTGGCTTGGCCAGACCCATACTCACAACTTACTTTGGATCAAGATGCATGAATGTACTTGGCAACCACAGAGTGCCTTATGATACTGCCTCTGTTGTCGTTCAGTCGCTAAGTTACGTCCAACTCTTCTGCAACTCTTTTTATAGCCAACCAGGCTCCCCTGTCCCTGGGATTCCCCAGGCAAGAATACTGGAGTGGGTTGCCATTTCTTCCTCCAGGGGATCTTCCCAACCCAGGGATCGAACCTGCGTCTCCTGCATTGCAGACAGATTTTTACCACTGAGCCACCTGGGAAGCCCCACTGCCTTCTGAGGAATGCTACAATTCCCATGCAGAGGGAGATGGCAGGTGTCACAGGGGAGAGCAGTGATGGGGACGGTGCTTTGGGTGGGGGTTGGGGGAGAGAAGAAAGTGGAACAGGGCTGTGTGAACACGTGAGTGTGGACCAGGGGCAAGGGAGGTATATGCCTGCAATTCTTGCTGGAGTCTCTGCTGTTGATTTTCAACAAGTATTTGTTGAGCACCTACTATCTGTGGTATGCTGACTGTGCTCCACTCACTGGGATGGGTACTTTATATCTATTTTTTCTCCATTCCTCCCAATGATGCTCTATGTTCCATATTCTTTAATACACAAGGAAATGGAGGCACATAGAGATTAAATATTTGCAGTACGGTTATGAAGTTGGAACCAGGACTGCAACTCACAGGACAGTGAGCATGAGTAGTTTATTTCCTAATTCATTTGATTTCAACCATTCATTTGCACGTGTTTATTGAGAGCCTGCCAGGTGCCAATCACAGCATGAGGTATTAGATTAAAGGGTGAAATCCCAGATTTGCTGCTGGGGAGAATGTGAACAGTGTTCCATAAGAAGTTAAAGACTCCATGTCTCTGTCCTCAATTGGGATCTTTTTTAGCTTGAATTTAAGCTGAAAGGTATTTTTCACACCAGAAAGGAAGCCACCAAACCCCTCTTAGATGCTGCAGTGGAGCAGAGAATGCAGGCTGAGCAGGTCTGGCCAGAGGACTTGGGCCCTGGACCAGAGAGCAAGAGTGGGTGGCGGGGCCTCGCTCTCACCAGAGAAGGTGCACAGCAGAGATGCAGGCTTGGCCACAGCACCGCCTCAGGAGTAATTGACCAGGACTCCGTGGCCTCCCAGCAGGGAGTGAGTGCCGCAGAGGAGGACCTGAGAAGGGTTAGCAGGAATGAACGCGAATGGAAACACTTCCAGCCACATCAGCCAGGGGAGGAGGAATTAGACATTATTAGATTATTAGACATTGAAGGTGTGTGGTACTTCTAGATTGCTGTACATAATTATGTGTAAGTTCTGTCCCAAAGCAAAAACAGTCATTCGCAATTAATTCTTTTGTTCTCCTCATTAAATCCTACTTAAAATGCTCCTTGAGGTATTGTTATAGATGAGATCTGTGCAAATGTATTAGCTTACAAGTATGTGCGGGTGCCTGAAAATAGCTCTTGAAGTCCAGACTGTAAGGCCTCAAGTTGGAATGGGTGGCCACCTAAGTGTCTCCAAGTCTGCTAGGTGTTGTGCTTGGCTCTGGGATCCAAAGGATCCTAGGTGCAATCCTTTGTTGTGAATACTGCACAGTCCTTCCTTTTAAGGAATTCAGAGGTACTCAGTAAACGTTTTCTGATTGAGTTGAGTGAATGACAGACACATTGTTAAGGGAAGAATGGAACCAGTTACTACCTGACCACCTCTTCCCCATCCCTTTCCATTGGATGTTTGGGAAATGTTCCTTGAGGGATGGGTATTTGAGTCAGATCTTCAAGACTGGACTGTCATCATAGTGAGGATGTGAAGATACCAAAGAAAATAGCCCACCCCACATGAAAAATTGTACAACCTTGGACCATGTTTATATCTAATTTGAGGCTGTGTAACAACGATGTAGGCCTGGAATTGTTTCCTTCCAAATGTCAACCCAGTCGATCCAAACGACGGCCTGCATTTGTGTTGAGGGAAGGATTTGGAAGTCTCTTACCGAGGCTGGATTGATTAGCCGTGTTTGCCATGGGGTGGGAGAGGTGTTGGTGGTGTTTGTACAGTGTTAATTCTCTGGGCTTTTAAAATAACCCTACTCTGGAAGGAGAGGGTGGGATGATTTGAGAGAATAGTACTGAAACATATACATTACCATATGTAAAATATATAGCCAGTGGGCGTTTGCTGTATGATGCAGGGAGCTCAACCCAGTGCTCTGCGACAACCTAAAGCGGGGAGAGGTGGAGGAAGATGGGAGGTGGGTACAAGAAGGAGGTGACATATGTATACCTATGGCCAATTCATGTTGATGTATGGCAAAATCCATCACAATATTGTAATTATCCCACGATTAAAAAATATACCCCTACTCCTTTCTTTGGCCTCAGCCTCTTCCACAGGGGGAAAGCAGATCCGTGGGTAACAGGGCCTGGCATTGCAGTTGGTGACAACTCATGCCGGAGGAAGAGACCATACGGGAGCAAGAAGTGGTTCTCTGCTTTTTCATTAGTCGAGTCTTCCATCAAAAAAAAATTTCTTCTGAGGCTCAGTGGATGGATTAGGCTTTAAAGAGAGTCTAGTGAAGGCGTTCTCTTGAAAAACATTAATTATCAGAAAGGAATTATGCATCATAGAGGCATAGACATTTTTGCACTGTTCACATTAATGTAACAATGTCTAATTTGTTTCTTCTCGAGTTGTTGAGGTATGCACCGAACCACAGAGGTTGAATTTCCAGATCACTTAGGTTTTGTGTTACAAATTTAAACACAGCTTAGAACAATTTAAATGGGAATAACTATAGAATTGATTGTCGAATTTACTGCTTAAGTGACTCACTTGCAAGGGTTGTTGTTAAAGATACTGTTGGTGATACATTGCCATCATCATCAGGTCAAGCATTCTGCTGTCGTGGAGTTATATCCTCAAGGGTTATTGGGCTGCTTGCCCTGTCCTGAACAGTCCTGGGTTGCCCCGGCATTTGAGACTTTATGTCTTCATTTTGTTTTTCTGTGTCTTACTTTGACATTGGCTGTCAACCTCTGGCTGCTGTCAGTTAGCCCGCTGTCTTAGGAGGATGACTTTTTGTGTTACTGTTCTGTGAATTTCTCTAAAATCATGTAATTAAGCCTGTTAGAATTTTGTCTAAAGGAAGCCACAGCAGGACTCTGATGAAGGCCTCAGGGACGTTCCAATGAAAAAAGACAGCACACTTCCCATGCATGGTGTTTGGGCTTGGACAGACACCTCTTTTCACTTTTTTTCACTTACTTATTTCACTTAAAAAAAATTTTTTTTTTTATAGAATATTTGTTAAAGTTGTTTAATGTACCATTTCTCATTTGTCATTCTGGAAGTCCTTTTTTATGAAGACTATTCTTTGATGACAAACAACAGCCACGTTGTCAGTGACGATTCTGGACCTCCTCATTGGAGGCTGGCTTTTACTTAGTCAAAGTTGCTGCATAAGTGACCTTCGGGTAAATTGAGGTGTAACTATGCTGCAAAAAAATCTCCTGATTTTATGGACGAGGCTTCAAGGTCAGATTTGAAACTGCTGGTCTAGAGAATAAGACTGCAGACTGGAAAGCTGAAGATCTAGATTGACTTGCTAGAATTTGCTTAGCTTCTCCGAAGTTTTGAAGAAAATGCTCTCCTTCAGCCTAGAGCCCAATAATTAAAGAATTTAGTTTCTTGGATAAAGGGCTGTATCAAGATCAGTATAAATACTTGCTCTGAAGGGTTTAATAGTCATTTAGGCAAAGAAGTGGCAGAATCTGCCCAATGGAAAAAATCCTGAAAAAAGGTGTTTTGATTAATTTCTTTTCCATTTGAGAGGCAGAGAGTGAGGAGAGGCTTTCTGATAAAAAGCCATCATTTGAAATGGTTGCGTAATATTAGCTGACAGTCCTTCATTGTGGACACAATGTACCACTGCTGTAATATGCAATGTCACTCGCAGCTAATCCCTTTATTGATTTTTTTTTTTCCCTCTGAATTTGCTGACAGCAAAAGATTAGGTCTAGAGAAATAGTTGCAGTTCAGGTTCTGTTTGACAATATTTAGAATTTAAAGTGACCTTTAAAAGAGAGAGGGCTGCCTGAGAGGGATTTAAGTGGTTAGGGACAGGGCCATACTAAGGGTGAGGTAAAAGGGAATGCTTTTTTAATGCTGGTGTCAAGGCAGGCCATCCTGGACAAGTGTCCTCTGTCCTTAGGACCACGTGAGAGCCCAGGGCCAGGTTGACCCTTGGCTTTGTTGTGAAGGAGACGAAGTTTGGTTTTTGTCCCATTTACTCTTTAATGCACTTGACTCTCCCTTCTGTAACCTGCTGTCTCTGGTCTCGCTTGCGCTGTCTAAAGCCCTCCACTGTACATCTCTCCCAGGCCTGTGCACCTTCCATGCCCTGGGCTCCCATGCCACCTCCAGGAGTCCTCCCATCTCTGCCCATTTTTAAGAGGAAAGCGATCGAATGAAACTAACAAGATGTGTGTGGCTAGTGGTCCTTCACTCCCCATGAAGTAAAGCCTCTGAAATAGTATATAGACAGGTTTTTTTCCTTTGTGCATATCAGTGTGTCAAAATGGTAAAGGGAGAGAGTTGGTGGATGTGCTTTAACACATTAATAATTTAAATAAAATATAAATATATCCAAAAACACGGCACTCATTCTAGCCCTCTCCTGTACTCTCTACCCTGCGCTGGTGGTCACCCCTTCTCTTTTCCTTGGTCACTTTCCCGGGAGCAACATTTATACCCTCTGTAGACTTGGTGTGTCACGTGGAGCTCGTGTTTGTGTTGGTCGTGCTTTTAGGAGTTATTTCACCTTGGTATATCCAAATTCACCTGATGTGTTCCATTCTATCCTTGTGCTTGTCAGTATCACCTGGCAGAAGACAGTGACGTTTCCATTAGTTCCCAAGTTGCATAATTACTAATTTCTAGTTATTTGACTTGTCATTTGATTCCTCTGCTCTTTAATTTCCTTATCTGTGAAATTAGAAAATGTGACCAGATACCTCCAAGATCACTTCTAACTATAAAGTTCTAGGTTTTATTGTCCCTTGCCTTCTGTCACTTCTAAATCCAATTCCAAAAGGCTCTACATGAAGAAAAGCTCCAATATCCTTTCAGTCATCCATGCATCCATCGTGTGCCAAGTTTGATAGGGAACTGTATATGGTAGGATGATGAGAATTCAAAAGCCATAGAAGATGTGGTCCTTTCTCTGGGGAATTTACATTTTAGTTTGAGAGACAAAATTAGGGTATAGGAAATAGCCAGAGACCAGAAAAAACTATCAGTTTGTATCACCACAGCAATGTATTCATAAATATACCCTTAAATGTATAGTTAGATTGTAAGCCCTTTGAGGCCTTTAACACATGGTAAATTTTTAATACATGTTGATATACATGTATATCAACATATATATGATAATGTATGATATATTGATATATACAGGTTGTGTATATCATGATGAGATATATACAGTGGAAATATACAATACAGAAGTGACCGAGGTAGAGGGGCTGACTGGGGGACGGTTGATGTAGGCTGGATGAGTAAGGAGGAGCCCAGTGTAGACTGGCTACCAAGAGGAGGAAGGGATTTTCTAACAAGTGGGTTGGGTGAGTGTAGCCTGAGCTGTAGTTCTGGAAGGGTGATACGCATTAACATGGCTTTTCTCTGCGTGTGCCTTTGCCACTGCGAGTCTGTAGTGAGAGTGAGTTCGGGTTCACAACCAGGAGCTGGGACCGGCTGCGTGTATGCTTCTTCTATACTGATCCTGGAGTCTGATCCTTGAATGTCATTGGACTATACTGCATCCCTCATTTTCTCAAACTCTTGGCATGTCTTCCTTCCTGGGTGTAAGGCCTTTTGGTCATCCCATTCCTTAGAATCATGGTGCTACCAGCTGTCCAACTAGGAGACTCATCTCAACCCAAAGTGTCCTACAGCCAGAGTCCACCACCATCTTGGACCCCTTGGCTGCTAACTAGAGGTGTGAGTATTTGGATTGTTGATAGTTCACATCCAGGGCTGGACCTTGAATTTGGTAGTTGTTTCCTAGGCCTTCTTATTCCCAGCTTCGCACATTTCCCTCTTAGCTTATCCCTGGTGGCTCAGACGGTGAAAGCATCTGCCTGCAATGTGGGAGACCTGGGTTCAATCCCTGGGTCAGGAAGATCCCCTGGAGAAGGAAATGGCAACACACTCTAGTACTATTGCCTGGAGAATCCCATGGATGGAGGAGCCTGATGGGTTACAGTCCATGGGGTCGCAAAGAGTTGGCCATGACTGAGCGACTTCACTTTCTTTCTTTCTTTCTTTATATCAGGCATGTGTCCTGGGCACCAGGGGAGGCCCATGCATGCCTGCTGCACCTTGGCCTCAGGACGCCCATGATTGAGAAGACAGTTGTAACGAAGAACACATTTGCAGCCAAGAACCTTTTTAGCCTCTTCCTACTGGGTTTAGGTACGGTTATAAGGGATGCTTCATGTAGAATCACCCAAGGAAGAGAAGAGAACTGGGTTACCTGGCTGGAAAGAGTTAATGGGGGAAACATATAGAAGGAATGATGTGGACATTAACATTGGTCAGCATGTTGCAATTGTTCATCAAGATATGTAGGCATTAATAAGTTAGTGAAACAAGAGTCCTAAAGGATATCAAAGTCCTGAATCTTGTCACCTTTTCAGAGTTTTTAAATGGAGAGTAACATGTGTGTGAATGAGGTGTAAAGTACCCTAACTAGCTAGAATTCTTCATTATAAAAACAACGTTGACGCTAAGTCATAACAGATTGTAAGTCAGAGAGCCTCAGCGTAAGGGTTGTGTCCTTGCTGATCCCTTCCCAGATCTGAAATCTTTCAACAGCATGGGGTTAAGTGAACCAAGGGAGGCAGGACATGGCTCTGGCAGCCTTCACAGCTCAGCCTGTCATCCACATGCTCACTCTCAAATTCCAGGTCCTTTGTTTTGCCCTTAATTGTTAGAAATGCACATGGACGTCAGTGGTAAAAATTAGCGCTTCATTCAAGTTAGAACTTTGCATTCTTCAAACAGGTTTGGGGTTGGAATTCTTCTTTGTGGTACTTAGGAAAAAATAGTTGATTGAGCATATTAGACGTGTAAGTATAATTGTTTGATTTCAAACAATTTAGAAGTACCTCTTTATACCTTGACCATTGATGTGTTAATCACCAATTATTTCTGCTTACTCATGTGATGTTTCCCTGGACATGATTTCTAGCTTCCTTCCTCTTCTTCCTCCTTTCTGCTCCCTTGTCCACATTAGATTTAAAATGTTGAAAATGAGAATGTATTTTGCTAATTTTCTTACCCTAACCCTTAGTTCAGTGCCCAATACCTAATGTCAGGAGTGATGGATAATTGTGAACCCATATAAGGTTATGTGGGCTTCTCTGGTGGCTGAGTGGTAAAGAACCTGCATGCCAATGCTGGAGACATAGAAGACTCAGGTTCGATCCTTGGGTTGGGAAGATCCCCTGGAGAAGGAAATGACAACCCACTCTAGTATTCTCGCCTAGAAAACCCCATGGACAGAGGAGTCTGGTGGGCTACAGTCCATGGGGTTACAAAGGGTGGGACATGACTGAGCGACTAAACAACAACAAGATAAGGTTTTGACCTTTGATAAGCAAGTGTTTCCCGGGCTGCCCTTGTGGCTCAGCTGGTAAAGAATCCGCCTGCAATGCGAGAGACCTGGGTTCAATCCCTGGGTTGGGAAGATCCCCTGGAGAAGGGACAGGCTACCCACTCTGGTATTCTGGCCTGGAGAAGTCCATGGGGTCAAAGAGTTGGACACGACTGAGTGACTTTCACTTTCACTTCTTTCCTGGAAGGGGCAGGTTTTGAGCAGAGGGTCATGGGGTTGTCTGAGTGCTGGCCTGTGGCCGAGTTCATCCCCACATGCTGGCCTCCTTGGGGCACAGAGCAGCCCTGTTTGGCCTCAGCAAAGGAATAGCATCTTCAGAAATGATGGAATCAGAGCCCTCTGGGCTCAGCCTCCTTCTGGGTGGCTCTCCCCACTGGGCTCTTGGTACCCATGCTTCCTTGGAACTCTTTCCTTCAGGAGGATTCTTTTTTTTTTTTTTTAACCAAAGTACCGACATTCTTCATGGATTTCTTCTGGGCAGTTCCACTCCCTCACAGGGTCTGAACAGCACAGACTGGTGAGAACAGCACTTGTGGGGACACAGGTTCTAGAGTGAGATCCTGGAGGCCGTGTCTCCTCCATCATCTTCCACAGTTGTTTGTGGAAGCGTTTGTTGACTGACTTGTACCTAATTGGAGTGAGTGCTAGACCTGCAGTTGCTTTATTGTTTTGGTTTAGGTTTTAGGCATGGATTAGCTCATCCTGATCTTCAAGGTCCTTCTTCCCCCACTATTGTTCTTTCTTGTCGTCGTTCAGTCACTCAGTCATGTCCAACTCTTTGCAACCCCATGGACTGCAGCACACCAGGCCTCACTGTCCTTCATTATTTCCCAGAGTTTGCTCAGATTCATGTCCATATTGTTCTTTAGGGACCCTCCAATTCCTCTCAGCAGGTTCAGGAAATCCTAGAGGTATCTGTTTATGTCCACATGTTCTTGGCTCTTGGCTCCCCAGAGGGCTCTCGTGATTCATTCAGAAGGAGTCAAGATCTCTGCTCTCCACCAGCGACTCCTGCCCTGCAGCCTCTTCTGTTCCCACCACTTGGCTCCCCCACTGCTGCTCGTGTCTGGTGAGTGGGGTCTCTGCCCTCCTAGTCTGTTCCAGACACGGGCTGGCCCAGCTTTCTATGGTCCTGGCTGCCCGGAGCCCACCTCCTGGTTGTCATTTCACTGGAGAGGAAGGGACTCCGTTGCCCCCGCCCCGCCCCCGTTTCGTGGGTCACCAGCACGGGCTGCCTTGTGTGTGTGTGGCAGTGACTTTCTTACAGGGACTTCTGTCACTTGGCTTGTCCATTTATTTTGTTAAATCTGTTGTTCCCAGGGCTCTGGCACAGATCCCAGGAGCTGGGGACCCCTGAATGACACATCCTGCCGTACTTGGAATCACCCTCCCCCACCCTGGGCCGTGGTCCTTGGGCCAGGCTTGTGCACAGTGACCCTTCTCTTAGGATGGATATTTTTCCAGTGGTCTTCTGGGTCCCTCGTGCAAATAAACTTCTGGCAAGTCCAGAGAGGGTAATCCTGGGACTACACCACATGTTCTGAAGTCCAATTAGCACTCCTTCTGCTCTGCATGGCAGCTGTCTTACCAACCCTCCAGACGTGCCCAGACATGTCTAACGCCCCAAGCAGTCACGGACAGCTTAGGCTGTTACCATGGTACTCTCAGTGCTTCTGGGGTGCTGATGTTAAGTTAGCACCTCATTCGTGAGCCCCATCCAGAGATGGTCTTAATTATGACATTAAATGTAAACTTTGGTCCTAGGTCAGCTTCTCCTGAGAATTCTTTCCTTTTGAAACTTCAGCTTCTTAACCTTTTGGATCCTTAATAACTTGGTCTTCTTTCCTGTCCACTGTGACTTGATGCTATTAAAAAAAAAAAATAAAGGTTGGGGGCGGCTATGATCAGTGAGTTGGGGTGACAGTTGACAGTTCATTGAGTTCATCGTAAGAGTCAAGGTCATGGGTAGGAAACCAGAGATGATCCTACAGAGTCTGGGTAGATGCCAAGAACTGAGAGGGTGGTGCCAACAACCGTGGTCAAAATAGGGACCAAAATGCAGTTTCCAGCTGCATTTTGGAAACTGGATGCTTTTTCAGTGAACTAGGAGTTTTTCTAGTCTGACTGGCTTGACTTCAAGGAACACAGGTACTCAAGTGGAGGGAGGTGATTGGGAGGATGGACCGCAGCTGGGAAGATAAAGAACCCGGGCAGCCTGGGATCCTTCCGGAAAGAAAGAGTCTTTCCGGGCCTCTGCTTCTCCCTCATCTGCTCTTTCTACCCAGCTTCCTACTTCCCTGCCTCCCTCGTAACTTTAATCTGCATTTTATTTTGTATATTATTCTGTTTGCTTCTCTTGGTACCAGCTTAACTTGATGCTACCCCTTTATCTTCCGCTGCTTTCCTTCAGTGTTTCTGCCACCATTCACTTGCGGGAAGACTGGCTGAGTTTTGGATCTTATGCTGGACCCTTGCCATGGGTGGCTGGTGCCCATCCCCGGCCCAGTTTCGGGTTGAGGGTCACATATTTCAGTATACAGCTGTTTAAACATCAGGAAAAACTGGTGATGCATACTCTCTTAGAAGGAAGTTTGGGTAGGCAGGATTTATCTGGTTTCCAGGAAGGTGGTTCTCTTGATTCCCTCCGGACAGTGAGTAGACTCACGTGGCCTACTAATAGCATGGGCTGCCCTCATGTCAGGGCTCTTGCCTCTGCAGCATCTTTAAGGAGTCCCTGAGTATCTGACATGTGGCAGCATCACAAGTCCACTTGGATAGTCTCGAGCCTGTATCTTCTATGTGTATGCCTTTGATAAGATGTTTGTAAGAGGACTCTCAGTACACTGATGATAATGTCTAGAACGGTGCCATCATACACTGGAACTCCTCAAGCTTTCACAGCAGCCTTGTGGAGCAGGTGCTGTGGCTTTCATTTTACATGGGAGGAAACTGGAAAGTTGCGAGACTTGCACGATGAGTAAGTGGAAGAGCGTGGACTAAGCCTTCTGACTTCTAGCCTTGTACCTCTTTCTTTCCATACGTTACACATCTGTATGCAGAGCCTTGTACTTCCCTAGGTGTTACGAGGAGATAAAAAAGAAATAAGCGTACCTTCTAGTAAAGAGAGGCTGCAAACAACATCCATTAAGACAGTCATTTGAGCGCTGATTGCTCTTTGCCGGTGATTGTGACCTTGAAGTACTCACATGAGAGGATATACAGAAATTACAGGCTGCTCTGAAAGTCTGGAATGTGCTGTGGATTGAAGATAAGCCTGGAGAGAATCAAGGTCACGTACGTGTCCAAACCTGGGGAACCCTGCCAACAGTCAAAGTTATCTGGTGGAAAAAGTGAGCTGGAGGGCGTTCCTGAGTCCTGCTGCCTGAGGAGGTCCAGGATTGGTGATGATGGAATTGACAAGGAATCTGAAGTCCATTGGAAAAGCCCTCGATGCTGGGAAAGATTGAGGGCAGGAGGAGAAGGGGGAGACAGAGGATGAGATGGTTGGATGGTATCATCGACTCAATGGACGTGAGTTTGAGCAAACTCCAGGTGATAGTGAAGGACAGGGAAGCCTGGCGTGCTGCAGTCCATGGGGTCACAAAGAGTCGGACACAACTGAGACACTCAACAACAAGAACTGAAGTCCAAACCAGGGAGGTCACTATATTCTTTGGGAAGAGGGTAGTGGAGCCAGCGTAGCTCTGAAGGGCCACACTGCAGTGACAGTTCATCTTCCAGATAGCTGTGATGCCCGAACTGGCCGCAGACGTCACCAGAGGTTTTCTGAGCTGTTTTAAAGTAGCCTAGAATGAACATCAAATGATGAGAGACACTCCCTCACCATAATGTACTAGAACATAGCCGAGGGCAAGACTTGAAGGGCTGTTTCTGGGAGCAAAGCTTCACCAAGTTGGCTGTGGGAGGTGTGGGAGTGAAACAGAGCTCTCCCGGCAGTGGGCAGGGGTACCCAGGGGGCAGCCACTAATACAAGGAGTGGAGGAAACCTAGCGCCCAGGGCATCCTGACAGAAGACAGGCAAAGCAATAGGAACTTAGGGGCAGGCTGTGTGCCGCTGGGTCAATGTACAGGAGGCTGGCAGCCAGTGGCTGGGTCGCCTCCGGCTCATCCAGGGCAAGGGATGCAGCCATCCATCCTGGCAAGGGGCAGGTGGAGTCCTCAGCCTGGAGGAACTGGTGATGTAAGTGGCTGGCCTGTGAGCCCTGGGCCTGAGGACAAGGCAGGACTGGTGAATAGGTGAGGGCAGAGTGAGTGGTGATGTGGCAGTTCTGACCTTGTCCTAGCCTGAGACAGGCCCTCGTAGCCACCGGCTCACCCACTGGCTGTGTCAGCCATTGTAATGTCTCTCTGCAAAGGCACAGCCCTGCTTTTAAGGTTAAGAGAGGGGTGACTCAAATTGTGGGGGAGAGGAAGGCTTGGAGGGCGGAGAACGGAAAAGTGTCTGTTGAGGACCATCACAGATGCTGAGTGCCATGCAAGAGTGATGTGGGAGCCAGAAGGGCAGGGATGAGAATCTGTGGTTCAGATGTGGGAGGTGACCGCCTCAAAACCATCCTGGGCAGAGCTGGATTCTCTTTTTTGTGATCTCTACTCTTGTTTTGTTTTTAGCATCATCATTTACTTTTTTTGTATAGGTGAGACATTGACATGGTTCACGGTTTTAAAAATACAAAAGGATTATATAAAATACAAAATGGAGAATGTCTCTTTCCCTTTCATTTTCCCAACCTCCCAATTCCTTCTGTAGAAGGAAAAACTACTATTTTCCTCCTGTGCAGGTATGCTTGTTCCTCTCCGACTCTTTGCAACCCCATGGAATGTAGCCGGCCAGTCTCCTCTGCCCATGGGATTGTCTTGGCAGGAATACTGGAGTGGGTTGCCATTTCGTTTTCCATGGGATCTTCCCAATCCAGGGATTGAAGCATGAGAGACGTGGTCTCATGTCTCCTGCACTGGCAGGCAGATTCTTTACCAGCTGAGTCACCGAGGAAGCCCATTTTCCCACTAGAGTTATTTTATGCATTTGCCAGCATGTACCGATACATCTGTATCTATGTCTATCATCTCTGTCCCCGGCCTTACATAAAAGTGATATGTATTACTTGCTGTCCTGCACCTTGCCTATTTTCGCTTAATTCATCTCGTAAGGCTTTCCACATCAGTTTCTAAACAGTTTTGTCTTTTTCAAAATGCTGTATTGTGTTCTGTTATGTGAATATACTGTACTTTATCTAACCAGGCTCCAGTTGATGGAAATTTGGGTTGCTCCTGTAAGCAAAGTGCCAATGAATAATCTTGTACATACATCTTTTCACACCTGTGAGACCGCATCTCTCAGATAAATTACCAAAAGAAGAATTTCTGGATCAAATTGAGTCTTTGTAATTTTAAGAGATATTGATGAATTGCCCTCCAGAGAGGTGGTACGAATTTATAAAATTTACATTCCAACAGCAGCCTGTGAGAGTGTCTGTTTTCTCATACCTCACCACGGGGCATCATCAAACTGGTGGATCTCTGCCAGAATGAAAATGGCATCTCTCTCTTTTTAGTTCTCTCTCTCTTTTCTTTTTAAAGAAAATTATTTATTTCTTGTTGGCTGTGCTGGGTCTTCATTGCTGTGCACAGGCTCCTCTCTAGTGGCAGTACACTTCTCATTTCGGTGACTTCTTTTGTTGCAGCTTGAGGGTGCTAGAACATGGGCTTCGTAGTTGTGGCACACGGGCTTAGTCGCTTTGCAGCACGTGGAATCTTTCTGGATTGCCAATCGAACCCATGTCCCCTGCATAGGTAGGCAGATTCTTAACCACTGGACCACCAGGGAAGTCCTGTAATTTATGTTGAGTGTTCTTGAGCATCTTTTCATATGTGTAAGATAGATTGTATTTTCATCAACTGTCTGTTCATATCTTTTGCTCATTTTAAAATTGGATTGTTGGTCTTAATGTCTAGGTGCGTTTTATGTTTGAGGGAAATTAGTTCTTTGTAATGTGAGTTGCAAATATTTTCCTCAGTTTGTCTTTTGCTTGTTTACAGTGTGTTGTGCCATGTGGAAATTTTGTATATATATATTTTTTTGTAGTCAGATTTATCAGTATTTTCTTTTATGGATTCTGTGTCGTAGTTATAGAGGCTTTTTCCCCCTAAGACCACCAAAGGTTTTCCCATAGTTTCTTCTAGTACTTTTATGATTTAACTTTTTTCCAGACAAATATTTGATCTCTTTCGAATTTATCCTGGACTAAGATGCAAAGTATACCTTCAATTTAATTTTTCCCCAGAAGGTTACCCAGTTTTCTGAAAATAATTAATTGAATAAGCTGTCTTTCCCCTATGACTTAAGATGCTACAATTACTAGGCTAAGGACTAAATTGTGTTCCATCGAAATTCAGGTGTTGAAGCCCCAGCCCCAAACGTGATTGTGCTTGGAGATGGGGCCTTTAGGTTGAATGAGGTTCTAAGGATCGGGCCCTAACTGGATAGAACTGGTATCCTTATAAGAAGAGAAAGAGACCCCAGAGTGCCCTTTCCCCTTGCATCACAGAGGAAAGGCCATGTGAGGACATAGTGAGGAGGCAGCCTCCTGTAAGCCATGGATGAGTGGTCTCATCAGAAACCAACCCTGGCACCTTGATCTTGGACTGCTAGTGTCCATATTATGAGAAAATTAGTGACTATCATTTAATCCACCCAGTCTCTGGCGTTGTGACAGCTCGTGCAGACTAATACATACTATGTAGTAAATTCCCATGTCTTCTGGGTTGACCTCAGGTTTTCTGAATTCTGGTCCAGTTCTTTTATTGCATCACATTGCCCACTGCCTAGGAGTGGGGAGAGTCAGGGCTCCCAAAGCCGGGGGTGGGGGAACAGAGGGACATGCTGGGAAAGGGAAGATCCAATGGTGAGTGGGAAGAGAATGCAGAGAGGGACTGGGATCCGCAGAGACAGTAGAGGCTGGAGAAGGACGACCAGGCATGGAGGGGAGATAGACGACACGATTGTGTAAGGGAGAGGTGGAAGCGGCTAGCCCAGTAGAAGGGAGCACCAGGGCAGATATTGTCTGAGCCAGCTGGGAGCTGCTGCAACTTGTATGGGAGGGAAGAGAGAATGGGGACTCTCCGAGAGGTACTCTTTGTCTTAGGTGTTTATTTCAGTGTCTATTTCAGTAGTTCAGACTGCAGTTGCTTTGCTGGCTTCATACTTGCCCTCAAACCCCAGCCTCCTTAGTTTCTGTTAATTCCAAAGACATTCCACAATGGACACTTGGAGTACTAACTCTCGGGAGGGTGGCAGCTCACTAGTTGATGTTTATATTTATTTCAAAGAATCTCAGTGTGCTCCATCTTTTGTAAGCAGGAAAAATATCAGCAAATGGAGATTTCTCTAATACTGACTGCCCCGTCCTCCTTTAACCACCCGACTCTGTACGCTATGCCTCTCCACTGGTGGGGTTTGCCTAGGTCCTCTGCCTCCAGCCCTGACTTTGGAGAGCTCCATCTCTTGGCTGCCTCCTGGATCCTGGATCCTCTCCAGAAAGTCATCTTGCCAGGCGGAGGCTGCACCAGTTCTGTTTTATTGTGGTGAATGCAGTGACTCCCTGAGTCCTTGCAAAACTAGATTAAAGACAGCTGTCTGTCCATCTTATCTTGTTCTGCTTCTATGTGCTGGCTGTTGATTTCCATGAAGCCCTGGATGCAGAGCCTCAAGGGACGTGGGGGTGATGGTCACTGCCCTTAGGGAGGGGTTGGCAGCCTTACAAGGAGCAGGTTACTCCATTAGGATGATCCGCACCTCTCCAGTCATTCAGTCTGGATGCCTGGGGTCCCAGCGGGTGCACACTCACCACCTTTGTGCCCCTGGGATCTGGATGTTGGGCAGCTGTTTGACTTGGCTGCAGCAGGGATGCTGGTCCAGTGAGCAGGGAGGATGCTGCTAGGCCGCCCCTGCAGGGAGCGGGTCAAAGTCAAGGGTCCAGGAAGCCGGGGTAGACCAGAAGTCTCCACAGATGTCCTCCCTGTACACGCTTCCAGCTGTATTTGGGCCCTGCTCTGAGGTCTGGACAAGCATGGCCGCCCCCTGCCCAGGTCCTCCCCTCAGTGCTCTGCTACTTGCCCAAACTCACTCCTCTCTGCAGGATTCGCCAGACTCTGGCTAAGGCACAGTCTGTTTCCTGTTGAGTTCACTGTGGACTCCCTAGATGTGGGCTGGGCCTAGGTTACCCCTTCTCTCGTATGCTACATCCCCCAAACTGAACAACATGATTCCTTCTTCCTCCATCAGCCTTCCCTGACGTCCCCATCCAAGACCGCCCCGCCCCCAGCACAGTGAGGCGGTCACCACGCCCTCTGTTCCTGGTGCTTTCCGTGTCTCTGTGTCACTGGGTCCTCCGAGCACCTCCCGTGCACTCGGTGGAGGTGAGGGTGAGGCTCATAGGTCGCTACCAGGAGGAGATCAGTGGGAGATGAGCCAGAGCTCCCGGAGGTTCTCCCACTATAAAAACTCAGATAATGTGGCTTTGATTTTGTTAAGGTGACCAAGTGGATTTCTCCTCCAGAAGTGATGGTGTTCTTTCTCATTGGACCCCCAGGGACTATATTTGGTAGGAGGATAAAAATCTAGAATACTGAAAAGTGAAAAACTAGTGTAGGTATAAATCTACAGTTCTGTTTTCATTCCATGTAATATTTTGAGGTCTATCTCTGTACTAATATGTACAGTACATTCATTTAAAGTATTGTATAATATGTGAATATAATCACCAATATTTTCTTTCTCCTAATTGATGAACCTTTAGGTCTTCGTCTTCACTATTATTATTATTATTCTTATTTTACAAGCAGTGCTATGTAGAACATTCTTGTACTTCTCTCCTCCTTGTATACATATGTAGGATTTTGTCTAAGGGTGTGACTTGGGGTCATAGGGTGTATTCGTTTCCAATTTACTTGACATTTGTCAAGTGTTTGTAACAATTTACACTCTCAAGAATAGTGTCTGGAGCTTTCTTCTCCCCATCTTTACTAAACCTTGATATCTGACTCTTAGGTTT
Organism: Bos mutus; assembly: GCF_027580195.1. Taxonomy (NCBI): domain Eukaryota; kingdom Metazoa; phylum Chordata; class Mammalia; order Artiodactyla; family Bovidae; genus Bos; species Bos mutus. The sequence goes on along the minus strand of NC_091620.1, from coordinate 19,538,903 downwards.
TGCTATTTTGACTGGGAGGTGGAATGTGGAGCCACATTTCCAGAATGTTAAAATGAGAAATTCCATCTTAGCATGGACCAGTGAGTGATCCATCAGGTGAGGGCTGGGGGCCACCCTTACACGTCACAGGTTCCCCTAAATTGTTGCTTTCCTGGGTGTCGGTGGTCAGCATCCCCAGTGCTGTGTAGTTGCCGTGATGCCTGTGCTGTTGTCTTTGAGGGTCTTACAGGTGGGCACGGAGTCACATTCTATTAATAGAAGTTTGATGGTATTACCAGTATTAGAGGGGGTTGGATCTAGGGGGGTGGTCTCAGCCCTTGAGGCAGGAGCAGGGTGGTGGGATGTAGTCAGGGTTGGAGCCTAGGGGGAATGCCCTGAGCTGGGGTTGAGGGAACACTAGAGTCACAGCTGAGGAAGCCTGAGGCAGGCAAGGATGGGGTGCTAGAAACCTGTCTTGTGGGACATTCATTTCTTTTGCTGAAACCTGTCAGATATGTGCTTGCTGCACGTCTTAAAGGACTTATCTGACATCTGGCATACACAGTAAATCTGCATTCTATATGGTGATGACATAGTAAGAGTAATAATTATGTGGCACTTATAAGACACAGGTGCTGAGTACTTTACTGAAACTAATTCACTGATTTCTCACTGCACCCCTGAGGGAGTGGATATTTGTATCACGTCCCTTTAAAGTGAAGGCATGGAAGCACAGAGGACTTTATCCATTGGCCAAGATCATTGACCCAGAAAGTCTCAAAGCTGGGGTTTGACGCCAGGCAAGCTGGTTCTGCGGAGAAGGCAATGGCACCCCACTCCAGTACTCTTGCCTGGAAAATCCTACTGATGGAGGATCCTGGAAGGCTGCAGTCCGTGGGGTTGCTGAGGGTCGGATACGACTGAGCGTCTTCACTTTCACTTTTCACTTTCACGCATTGGAGAAGGAAATGGCAGCCCACTCCGGTGTTCTTGCCTGGAGAATCCCAGGGACGGGGAAGCCTGGTGGGCTGCCGTCTATGGGGTTGCACAGAGTCGGACACAACTGAAGCGACTTAGCAGCAAGCTGGTTCTGATGACGGGGCTCTGGACCACGGCAGTGCTGCTGGGCACAGTGGGAAACAGTGAATCATTATTTGTATTTTGATGTCTGGTTTTGAATTTTATTTCAACTAGTGAGTCAAGCTGAGTTAACACTTTAATTAACATCTAGCCAAGCCATTTAACTTAAACAAGAAAATAGTCAATTTTGTGAGTAGAGATGATGCTGGGAAGGATTGAAGGCAAAAGGATAAGAGGTCGTCAGAGGTGAGATGGTTGGATGGCATCACCAGTTCAGTGGACATGAACTTGGGTGAACTCCAGGAGATGGTGAGCAACAGGGAGGCCTGGCGTGCTGCAGTCCATGGGGTTGCGAAGAATCAGACATGACTTAGCGACTGAACAACAGTATATAAAGAAAAGTATAATTCATCTGTTTGGGCTTTCTACTTTAATTCTGTGACCTTTAGTTTGCATTCAGTTTTTAGCAAAGGCACATGGCAAGTTTAGGAGTAAAATAATGAACAGCCATCAGGGTTTGGTTGCTCATATAGGACAGCCAGCTTTTCCCCAGTCTTCCCCAAACACGCATACACACGCACACACATAGTGTCTCTGCCCTCCCCCCCCCCAAATTAACTGGTAAAAAGGAAAAGCATTATCTAACTCCTTTTTCAAATACAAAGTAGAAAACTCAGTAATCTGGACTTTTTTCCCCTAGCTGAAACCAAACATTCAGCTATTTGGAAATACCTGGGCAGTCATCTGAATTCTCTGCCTTCTATCTGGTGCGTCCGTAGGGAATGGCTGGCCTTACGGAGATGCATGCCTGAGGGTACAACCCTCCATCGGAAAAGCTGGCAGTACCCACCATCCGATCTGGATCTCACCTGGGAGCACCAGTGCCAGTTCTGCCCTGGTGTCTGCAGTGCTGGAAACTCAGGAACCATCATCTCTGTTTTCTCTGAAGGAGTGGGAATGAAGAATTTCCAGCTCGGTTCATCTTCTCCCTGTTCCTCCCCTTTAGGACAACCGCCTCATGCTGGATCCTAAATTTAAAGAATATGGATGTTTCCCTCTGGCCCGAGAGCTGGGGATTCTTATCAAAAGTGACATTTCAAAAGTGCCAGACTGGCCTCCTCCCTCTTTCCTGCTCATCCCTTATCACCCCTGCCTGTCTCCATCACTGTCTCCGCATCTCCAGATCTGTCTCCACTTCCTGCGTCTCTGGAGAGAAAGCATGAGCTCACTGTTTTCCAGCGAAAAACCAGATTTGGTCTTCTCGCCTCGTTTGCCTGTCAGGGCCTGGAGATGGATGGTGCTTCCACCCGCTGAAACTGTGCCCAGAGGAGCCACAGGCTTGTGCTTGGGGTGTTGGCACACCAGGGCGGGAGGCGGCCTTGGGGAAGGCAGTGACAACTTGGGGCTCTCCAGAAGGCTGTTAGGGCTGTGATAGGAATAAGGGAGCAGATTATTTACTACACCCCAAATGGTGATTTAAAGCCATACCTCACCTTCTCATACTTTCCCAAGCAGCCTGTCTCATGCTGGAAAAATACATGAGCAAACTGGGAAAAAGGGTGGCTGAAACCTTACCAGGGAGCCGGGTGCTGTGGGGTCAGCACGACGACACCTCGTTTTTTATTTCCTTTCGTGAGGATGTTACAATTTAATGACATTTAAGAATGTCTTGTTTAAAGCATCTGAAAAGACTCAGAGAGGGGGGAAAAGACATCCCGAATCTAGGAATGAGGAAGTGAGGATAAAAAGGTTGTGGATCCCACAGAAGATGAGGTGACCTTTAGCACAGAAGATGGTAAAATGTTAGAGGCTATGATGTTGAGTCAAGGGAGTTACATGGTAAGGTGATGGATGAGAAGAACGGAGTGGGTGAGCAGGAGTCAGGGGCGTGGAGACTGTGTTTTGCAGGGCGACTGGGGGACGTGGACATGGGTTGTAAACTCGGCAGGTGTGTGGTGGTCACCCAGCAGGGAGGCTGCATTTCTATTCCTTGATGGAAGTGTTGGCTGCTAGAGGACGTGGAAGGATGGTGGGCAGCGTGGGAAGTAATTTCTTCTGTGGGGCCACCCTGTTTGTGAAAGGGGACCAGATGGTCAGAGGAGCTGTGATTTAGAGGTAGGGGTGCTGTGTCAATTTTTCAATAAAGGGGACCATGGGGATTCCGTGGACACAGACGAGCAGCCAGACTAGTGGGAGGCCTGGACAACTGTCCAAAGGGCCTACAAAGCAGATGTCGGGGGAGTGCTCAGCCAGGAGGCGGTGATGCCTAGGGACCAGTGCACAGCTCTGAGCTGACCTCATCCCCTGTGTAGGTACAGTTCCTAGATGAGTTGATGGGGTGAAGAGTGCAGATGGGGTCTCATGACATCCAGGTGCACTAGCTGCAGAAGAGGATCTGGGGCAAGGGGATGGGGGCAGATCGGGAATGTGAATTCATGGCAGGCTACAGGGTCCCACCCAAGGGCTCTTAATGGTTTCATTTCTGATTGCAAGCTTCCCTGGTGACTCAGATGGTAAAGAATCTGCCTGCAATGCAGGAGACTCAAGTTTGATCCTTGGGTCAGGAAGATCCCTTGGAGAAGGAAGTGGCAACCCGCTCCAGTATTCTTGCCTGGGAAATCCCATGGACAGAGGAACCTGGCGAGACACACTCCATAGGGTTGCAAAGAGTCATATACGACTGAGCAACTAACACTTCCTCACTTTTTCACTTCTGATTACAAGCAAGTTTGTGGCGTGTGTGTGGGTACACAGTTCTGCCCTCAACACCCATCCTGTTGAGAGATTTTAGTGATGACTTGGACGAGGCCAGAAGTGGCCCCACTGATGGAGTTTGTGGACTGATGTCTAATTTATGGAAGGACAGGCTCACCACCTAAACATTTCTTCAGGGGCCTGGAGCAAACAGGAGACCCTGCAGGAGGTAACAAACTAAACGACATAAAACAGCCCCAGATGAGAAAAACAACCAGCTGCTCAAGCCCATGCTGGCCAAGTAGCTTCTCTGGAGGAAAGCACATGGGCCATGTCCCCTGCCTGTGACCAGCCTGTGTCACAGCTGCTACAGCGCTCACAGGGAGCCGGGCTGTAGGCTCTGTCCCCGCAGGTGCGACCGTGGTCAGTGTCACCCTGGGAGAGATTCTGACATGTGCCTGGGCCTTGGGGTGACCAGCGTGGTGCTGGGTTCTGTGACCGTGGGCGCAGGACCTGAATGGCCTTGGCTGGAAGAAAAGGAGCCATGGGTGGGAGAGGTGTGAGAGCCGTCTTTAGATATGATGCTGCGCTGTGCTTAGTCGCTCAGTCGTGTCTGATTCTGCAACCCCACGGTCTGTAGCCCGCCAGGCCCCTCTGTCCATGGGATTCTCCAGGCAAGAATACTGGAGTGGGTTGCCATGCCCTCCTCCAGGGAATCTTCTAAACCCAGGGATCAAACCCAGGTCTCCCACACCAGGGAAGCTCATGAATACGGAAGTAGGTAGCCTATTGCTTCTCCAGTCCCAGGAATCTAACCGAAGTCTCCTGCATTGCAGGCCGATTCTTTACTAGCTGAGCTACCAGATATGGATGCGCTGTTATATGGGAGCAGGTGTGTCCCAGAGGTAGAACCGATAAATGAGCATTTCTCGAATGCTTACTCCAGAGCAGGTTTTACATAAGTTATCTCATTTCTTCCTCATCCATCTTAGGGGCTGAGCGCTATCATTATCTGCATTTGCAGATGAAGAAATGAGGTTCTGAGAGGCTGAGTGCCTTGCCCCAGGTCCCTGCTGCTGGGTGGCTTGTCCTGGGAGTGGGGTAGGGCTGTGGCCAAGTGCAGGGGCCGGTAGATGCATTCTCAGTCCCCTTCCACTGTGTCTAGAAGCTGTCTTCCAGCCAGCTCCTTAAGGGAGCACTGGAAGCAAACCTTCTTTCTTGTTCTGATAAGAGCAGCAAAGTCTGTAGAAGCTGGAAATCCCTGCACGTGGAAAAGTTTTGCTTTATTTCTGATGGAAAACCTTGGAGGGTCTCTTTCTTGCTGAAGAGCTTGACTTTTCCCAATTTCTCTTCATGAGCACACATAGTGTGGTGCTTAGGGAGTGTGGTAGGTGGGTTTGCATGACACCTGTGCCAGGAATAGCTCTGCATTCTCAGGCAGGAAACCTCCCTAAGCCTCTGTGTTCTCATCTGTGAAATGCGGACAGCAGCAGGCCTTAACTTTTACGATTAAATGAGATAATGTGGGATAAAATCCTCTGTACAGTACTTAACATGTAGAATGCATTCATTGAACATAAACTATTATTAAAATGAATTACTCTTGACCCATGAACAATGAGGTCAAGAGTAATTGACCTCAACCCCCCAACGAGGGGGTTGGGATGGCCCCTCTGTGTAGTTGAAAATCAAGTATAACTTAGAGCATCTGTATATGCGACTCCTCTGTATCATTGATTGTAGTACTGTAGTCTTTCCACTGAAAAGGAAAATCTGAATAAGTGGACCCATGTAGCTCAAACCCATGTTGTTCAAGGGTCAACTGTATGACACTCAAAGCACCCTCTTGGCCAAAGATGAAAACCGCAAGCTCCCCTACCCTGAAGCATTTACTGTACACAGAAATACATGGTTAATATATAAGTAACTGTTACAACAGTAGCTGGCAGAAGTGTTGGGAGACAGACTCAGAAATGAGAGGGCTGCCCTCTGGAAGTAGGATTTTTAAGAATGCAATCCGTGCATGTGAGTCCAGAGGGCCCCCAGAACACGACTCCTAACAAACATTTATGAAACACTGAATGGAAAGGAATTAAATATTTAGGAGTCTGCCCATGAGTTGCATACAAAACAACATTAAAAGGCCACGCTGATACCACAAACACAAAAAAACAAAATACACCAAGTGGAATGTGTTTGAAAGCATTAAAAATAAAAAAGTAGGTAACACTTTTTCCTCAGTATGAAGAAAATAAAACATTCTTTCTTGCTGGGCCAGCAGCAGCTCTAAGCCTTGAAAATCCTTCAGCTCATAACATCTGGGAGGAGCAGGAGGTGCTGAAAATGAGCCGGGGGAGGTAGGGTGGGGAGGTTGGTTGCAGGAAGCTTTTGTGAAGAGCCGACTGAAATCACTTGTAAATATCGCTGCTCTCCCCAGCCCTCACCCCTTCTGCCAGGCCTGGGGATGTGGTCTTGTGGGATGTGGAAACTCCAGCTCTGTCTGCCCTCCTTGAACCCCTGGAACTTTGCTGGTTTGCTTCCCTCCCTTTTCATCAGGGACATGGTTTTGCTTCTAATCTCAAACCTTTCACCCGCTAAACTCCATCTCCGCTCTTACAGCGGCTAAAGAATTCGAGGTCGACAGTGCTGATAAATTGATAATGGCTTTCCTAATTGGTTAAAGGAGAATCTCCCTGTCTCCTCTCCCTTCTAAGGTGTAATTTTAAACCGCCCCCCCTTTTTTTTTCTCTTTTTGGAGGAAATGCCCTTTATGGAAGGGATAAAGTCCAAGATTTAAAGCTTCAACCAGTTTCTTTTCTTTTTTTTTGAAGGTTGGCTTTCAGTTTTTTTTCCAGTGTGTTCTTTCTACTTTTGACTTAATCTTTCCATTTATTAGGGCTGAACGATGATTGAGAACCGTCAGCTCGATGGATGAGACGGGTGTCAGAGTGAGAGGCTGAGAGCTCTTGCCGTGGCGGCCTGGGGCCAGGACTGGTCAGCAGGGAAGACCCCAGTGTCCTAGGCGTTCTTGCCATTGGCATCAAGGGAGGAAGAGTGGCAGACAAGACATGGGTGATGTCCCCCTTGCCCGCTCTTCCTTGTCAGTGGATGTAAAGTTCCTCCACATACGAAGCTCTGTGGCTGCAAAATAATCCTTGTTTCTCATAAACCTCCTGCCATGGCATGGAATCATTACAGCTGTGGTGTCTGAACCCACTGTGCTGACACCTGGACCCTGCCTGTTCTCCTTCTGGCTGGCTGGCTGGCTGGAGAGAAGGCCTTCATCTCTCTTAAACTCTCCCTTCCTTCAGTCACGTGAGAATAATACTGAATATGGGCTGAGAACAATCAGAGAGGTAAAATCTGCCTCTCAAGGTTGTTGTGACCATGACGTGGGGGTAAAGTGAGTGTCCAAAGTCCTCACTGTCTGGAAGGCATTGAATGGATTTAGTTTTTTTTAAAGGAGCTCTGGGATGAAGGAAGCCTGTGGACTCTTAGCAGTGGTCCAGTAGTCCAGTGGGGTGCTGGAATGTCAAGAAGAGCATTCCAGAGTTTCAATTTCAGTTCAGTTCAGTCACTCAGTCATGTCCAACTCTTTGTGACCCCAGGGACTGCAGCACGCCAGGCCTCCCTGTCCATCACGAACTCCCAGAGACTACTCAAACTCATGTCCATTGAGTCAGTGATGCCATCCAACCATCTCATCCTCTGTTGTCCCCTTCTCCTCCTGCCTTCAATCTTTCCCAGCATCAGTATATTTTCCAATGACTCATCTCTTTGCATCAGGTGGCCAAAGTATTGGAGTTTCAGCTTCAGCATCAGTCCTTCCAATGAATTTTCAGGACTGATTTCCTTATAGGATGGACTGATTGGATCTCCTTACAGTCCAAGGGACTCTCAAGAGTCTTCTCCAACACCACAGTTCAAAAGCTTCAATTCGTTGGTGCTCAGCTTTCTTTATAGTCCAACTCTCACATCCATACATGGCTACTGGAAAAACCATAGCTTTGACTAGATGGACTTTTGTTGGCAAATTGATGTCTCTGCTTTTTAATATGCTAACTAAGTTGGTCATAGCTTTTCTTCAAAGGAGCAAGCATCTTTTAATTTCATGGCTGCAGTCACCATCTGCAGTGATTTTGGAGCCCCCCAAAGTCAAGTCCGTCACTGTTTCCATTGTTTCCCTATTTGTCATGAAGTGATGGGACCAGATGCCATGATCTTCGTTTTCTGAATGTTGAGTTTTAAGCCAGTTTTTTCACTCTCCTCTTTCACTTTCATCAATAGTCTCTTTAGTTCTTCTTCCCTTTCTGCGATAAGGGTGGTATCATTTGCATATCTGAGGTTACTGATATTTCTCCTGGGAATCTTGATTCCAGCTTGTGCTTCTTCCAGCCCAGCGTTTCTCATGATGTACTCTGCATAGAAGTTAAAGAAACAGGGTGACAATATACAGCCTTGATGTACTCCTTTCCCGATTTGGAACCAGTCTGTTGTTCCATGTTCAGTTCTAACTGTTGCTTCTTGACCTGCATACAGATTTCTTAGGACACAGGTCAGGTGGTCTGATATTCCCATCTCTTGAAGAATTTTCCACAGTTTGTTGTGATCCACAGTCAAAGGCTTTGGCATAGTCAATAAAGCAGAAGTAGATGTTTTTCTGGAACTTTATTGCTTTTTCGATGATCCAGCAGATGTTGGCAATTTGATCTCTGGTTCCTCTGGCTTTGCTAAATCCAGCTTGAACATCTGGAAGTTCACGGTTCACATACTGCTGAAGCCTGGCTTGGAGAATTTTGAGCATTACTTTGCTGGTGTGTGAGATGAGTGCAATTGTGCGGTAGTTTGAACATTCTTTGGCATTGCTTTTCTTTGGGATTGGATTTCTTTGGGATTGGGATTCAGAGTTTGGGTCCCCCTAAAGCAGAGCTTGAGTCAGGGACTTTAGGGGGAGTTCCCAGGAAGGGAGGAAGGAGGGGAAGCCAGTGGAGGGCACAGCACTGAACTGGTTCCTGCTGTGAGTCTCAGTGTGGATCCCGGGGCCTCCCTCAGGGTAACTGTGCCAAGGGCACCTCGTGGTCATCCTCCAGGGGGCTGGGCGCTTGCTCTCTGGCTCTCACATCCTTGGTTGAGGGTCTCTCATGAGTATTGACTCCCCTGCACCCTGTGGGCTGCCCAGGAGGGCTGAGCGGACCGTGAGCTGTGAGGAGGCGGAAAGCTGGCTGCAGACTTGGTGTGGGTGCTGTTGGTGTGCCTGGGAGTCTGAGTGGGCTGAGAACAATGAATCTAGTCCTGTCCACAGAGACCCCAGACCAACTTCAGGGCCTCATGCACACACCTGAGCGGGCATTCGCCCCTGATGCTGCTTTGCTGGTGGCTCCCAGGTGTGCCTACAGGGAGGAGGCCAGCATGAACTTGAAGCCAACTACTTACTTCATCATGTAGACCATTCGATCAAAGAACAGACCCTGGTGTCTATTCCTCATTTATCCATAGATGTAGTGAGGGCTTTGTGTCAACCTTGCCTGGCTCTGGGGGTAGAAATGCAAACAAAAGACCTGGGTTCTGATTCTGAGGAGTTCAACAGTTGAGTGGTAGAAACTGCTCTTTGAATAAAAAAAGGATTTGGGGGTCAAAGGAGTCTGGGGAAGCCTGCATGCCACACCTGTCCCTTCTCAGGAATCACGGTTTAAGTGAAAAACTCAAAAGTCCCACAGAAGTAAACCTTTTATAGATTGTTAATCCCAAGTTTTCCTAAACATCAGTGCGTTTGACCATCTCACGCCCAGCCTGCATCACTCCACTTTTAAAGTGGGGACTGGAGAGGGGGTTCCCATGCTCTGGTTCTTTCTCAGGCCCACCCTGGTCAGCGCCAGATATGGTTGTGAAGTTGTGGGTTTCCCTTCACAGCACATCCCCCTGCCCCCATGAGCTGGGATCCTGTGCCTTTCTCAGCCTCTCTTCTCTAGGGGTGCCCTGCTGCTGAGGGTCCCTCTCGTCTAGTGAAAGTTGCCTAGTCGTGTCCGACTCTTTGTGACCCCATGGACTATACAGTCCATGGAATTCTCCAGGCTGGAATACTGAAATGTGGTAGTCTTTCCCGTTCTCCAGGGGATCTTCCCAACCCAGGGATTGAACCCAGGTCACCCATATTGCAGGTGGATTCTTTACCAGCTGAGCCACAATTGAAGCCCAGGAACACTGGAGTGGGTAGCCTATCCCTTCTCCAGTGGATCTTCCCAACCCAGGAATCAAACCGGGGTCGCCTGCTTTGCAGGTGGATTCTTTTCCAGTAGAGCTATGAGGGAAGCTCTCTAGTTTAAAGGAAAGGGATTTCAGGATCTCATCCATACCTAGGCGCAGGTGACTAGGGATGATCCCATTTGGACTGAGTTAGAAAGTGAAAGAAAGTGAAGTGGCTCAGTCGTGTCTGACTCTGTATTGTGTCTGACCCATAGACTGTAGTCTACCAGGCTTCTCCGTCCATGGAATTTTCCAGGCAAGAGTACTGGAGTGGGTTGCCATTTCCTTCTCCAGGGGATCTTCCTGACCCAGAAATTGAACTCGGATCTCCCGCATTGTAGGCAGATGCTTTACCCTCTGAGCCACGAGGGAAGCAGAGTTATAAAAATAGGGGCCTATGAGAATAGTGTCTGACCCAAAGGAATGACTCTCTAATGCATGAACATAAGTTCTGTGGCACCTGTTTATGGGAGGTGATTCTAGATGGCATGGGGCTAAGTCCTGGCCCTGCCTCTAGAGTTTCCCTGCCTTAGAAGGTTTCTACTTACCATGAATAACTCTGGAGAAGTAGACTCCTGGAAACAACACCTTGCTGATTGTAGTCGCATGTGAAAGGAACCTCGCCTGTGGTTTCCTTGTAGGGTGGGATCAGAATCCGGAGTTTATCATGTGGGCCATCTCTTCCGCTCCCCTCCAGTCTGTTTCCTCATATGCCCAGCACATGTCAGGGTTCTGAGCTACAAGTCTCCTAGGGTTACAGCACATGAAATGTCTCTCTCTTCCTCTCCCCACCCCCATGCCCCACCCCCTGCCTCTGTGTGTATGTAATGTGATGCAAACATTGCTGATATTATTTCTGATTTCCTGTGGTCTTTCCCCCTTAGAGTAAGTAGTATTAAGCAGTGATTCATCATGACTGTGAGATTGGCCAGAGAGTTTGGGTTTTTCCATAAAACGTTAAGAAAAAGCCCCAGTGAACTTCTTAGCCAACCCAGTCGTATTTATTGAGCACTTGCAGTGTGCAGGGACCACATCAGGACTTGACGTGAATTACCAGACTCATGCCTTGGGTCTTAAAGCATTTGAAATGGAGAGAAGAGATGAGAACTGTGTTCCCCTGTTCCTTGTTCCCGGGTCTCCCTTTGCCACCGAGGACTTAGAGAGGTGGAAGGGAAGCTGGAGTGATGATGTAGAAGGGGAGAGGGCTGGATGCTTGCATTTGTCTTGAGTCCAGTTGAGTCCAGTTCCGTCTTTACCTGCTCGGAGCCTGGCCTGCCCTTTGACTTCTAGGTGGGTTCAGTTCTGGGGAGACTTAGCAGGAGGTGTGGGTGGGAGGAGTGAGAGATTGGGCATTTATATCCTGCCCCTCACACAGGTGGGCTGTACCCTCTCCTGGAGCCTGCATCACCTTCCTCCCAGGGCCCTCTTCTCCAGATTCCCATGATGGTCCCTGCTCTGCCTTGCCCAGCCTTGGGGTTGCCCCACCTCCTTGTGTTGCCAGCCCCAGGGCCCTGCCCCACCGTTGGCTGGTCCCTTTACACCCTATGCTCAGCTTTGTAAACTGACCGCTTTGGAAACCCTCCTCAGTTACCTGTTTGGGTATCCTGTCTCCCTGGGACTCTGATGGTGGCTCAGATGGTAAAGAATCTGCCTGCAATGCAGGAGACCCTGATTCAATCCCTGGGTCAGGAAGATCCTCCTGGAGAAGGGAATGGCCACCCACTCCAGTATTCTTGCCTAGAGAATTCCATGGATGGAGGAACCTGGTGGGCTACATGGGGTCACAAAGAGTCAAACATGACCGAGCAACTAACACTTTGGGACTCTGACACGCAGATTGGAGGGTCCTCAGCTCAGAAGGCAGGGCATGGCTGAAGGTATCAAGTTCCAAGGTGCCCACAGGAGGCACCCCCCAACCCCGATGCCTCACGGACGAGTTTTTTGGCCCCTCAGCTGAGGCTGCAGGAGGGGGAAGCTCCCCTCTCTGGGCTAGAATGCAGGAGTTGGGGAAGATCACAGGCTTCTCGGTTACCTTCCACCGTCCTTCGCAGGAAAACCCGTTTGTGTTGGGAAGCCCACATTCTGGCTGGGCACACGTATTTGGTGCCCAGATGGCGCCTGTATTGACAAAAGCCCAGCACACTGACAGGACCTGCAGACACATGGGTAAATATTTTGCCTTTCTTCTTAGGCAATATTTGAGTCTTTCAAATTTAATTGCTGTCAAAGGCAGGATGCTTGCATCCCTGAGGCAAAGCAGATAGTGAGGGCCTCCAGCGGGGCTGTTGGGAAGTTCTCCAGCCAGGCTTCCTGGCCGGCTGCCCACCGCGCCTGTCCATCAGCGTCTTTCTCTTGTTGAGTGTCAGGTGGGCAGGCTGGGGCTGAGGGAGGAAGCCGGGAACCTGTGGCCACTTGTTGCATACGTTTTGAGGCTGAGAGAACCTGGTCCTAGCCAGGAAATCAGGTGCTTCTCTCAGATGCGAGTGACAGGCACTCATCCAGCTGTTACCAGCGAGATTCCATCTTGTGTCTTCCAAGCTGGGCCCACGGAGTATTTTGTTTGATCTCGAAATTATGGAGTGTAGGGTGGCTCCTAGTTCTCATGCCATCTTTGTGCAAATTAGGTGAAGGCAGCCTCTCTGACTGAGACATCCCCTGCATACCCCACCATGGTGCAGGTCTTTGCAAGCAGAGCAGCGGCTGTACTTCAGCGCGCAGGTACCCCCTGAGAGGCATCCTTGTGCAGTGCGCAACCTGCTCAACTGTGTACGCCCCACGTGGTTGCTCATGATATTCGTGTAAAATGAATATTTTCCCTTTTTCCCTAATATCTCCCTCTCTTTCTTTTCTCTGTCTTTTTTCTACCCTGAAACCATTGACCTAGTTGTCCATTGGGTTACATTTACAAAGTGTGGTAAGAGGCTATTCTGTGTTCATATGTGATTGACAAGCCTCTCCTTACCTGGTCCAGACGGGAAAAAGGTATTTGCCAGAGGCTCCCAGAGTTCTGCAACAGTCACCTCCGTTTATTCATGACGTTCTAATTTGCCTCCATTATTTTAATCCCTTGCATACAATAGAAGCAGTTGGATTCCTTACCCACTGAGATCTTATAAAGGACGCCTTGTATTATTCATGGCTTTCTTCAAAGCATAGGTTCTTGGTGCTCTTGTGCTGGGGGCCAGGGAGATAAAGATGAATGAATGAGACAAGTCCCTGCCCTCCAGAAACTAGTAATCCAGTGGAGGAGTGAGGCGTGTAAATAGATAAATCACAGCCCATTGGTGTGCTGGCTGCAGCAGGCAACCCGATCAGGGAGGGGGAGAGGAGTGGGGCCATTGGATGCCTGCTGCTGGGTGCTGTCCTAGATGTGAGCAGGGCTTCCCTGAGGAGCTGGAGGCCTGTACCTGGTGAAAGAAAGGTGGGGAGGAGAGGAGGGACAGAGTTGTGAGTGGATCCACCCTCCATGGGGCAGGGTGGGGAGGGCACCTTACTGGAGCCTAGGGTGTGTCCTGGTTGGGGCTAAGTGGGGGCTGGGACTTTCTGCCAGGAGTGTGGGGTTTATCCCCTGCGTGATAGACTGCATTTTCTTTCTATGGTACAGTCTGAGCGGCAGTATGGAGGGTGGCCTGACAGGAGAGATACTCCAATAAGGCGATCCTGGGTTCTGATCCTGGCCCTGCTCCTACCTTGGGCAAGTCACTTAATCTTCTTGAGCCTCCATTTTCTTATTTGTAAAATAGGGGTGAGGCGTATAATAGCACCTACTTAATTGGGTTATAGAAGGATTAGTAAGGCATTGTTCATAATAGAGTGTGCCACCAGTGGGACACACACGTATGTAAGTGTAAGTAAGTGTTAATTGCTCAGTCGTGTCTGACTCTTGGCGACCCCATGGACTGTAGCCCACCAGACTCCTCTTTCCATGGGATTCTCCAGGCAAGAATACTGGAGTGGATATCCACTTCCTTCTGCAGGGGATCTTCCTGACCCAGGGATGATGACACATATAGAAACCACAAATGGGTTATGGGGATGTGGCTACTTCGGCCCTTGGGAAGGCTGGACAGGGCCCAGCAGCCCACCCGGTGCCTTGCACACGTCTTTTCTATGTGCTCCAGGACATAGTTGGAAACCACTGGTCTACTAGGCACTTGGCAGGTCTCTCCTATCTCGTAAGTCCTCAGTCAGTGTGGCTGTTTCTTGAGATTGGTCATTGTGTTCTCGCAGCTATGATGGAGGGAGTGGGGACAGAGGGCAGGCAGGCTGGATTCCAGGGACATTTCTGACATAAAACTTTCGGAATTCGGTGACCAGTTGGATGCCAGGGAGGAGGGGCACCACTAGAGCCCCGGAAAGCCTTGGGATGGCCGTGGGCTTTGTGATATAGACTGGATGGGAACTGATGCTGTCAATGGAAATTGTTATATGAGATGTGAATGTGGGTTCTGGAAGCGGAGACTGTCAGGAAGACTGTTTTTTCTAGAAGTGTAGCAGGTGAGGGAAGAAGGAAGACAGAGGTGGGGGGATATTGTGGGAGGGATGGTGGGCCCATGAGAGACTTCAGGATGTTTGTGGGCTAAGAGGACAGAAGCAGAGGAGCTGAGAAATTAAAAAAAAGAGTACCTAACACTTTCCTCAAAACTTTGCCTCTGGACAGCGTCTATCCCATTGCAGGGGTGTCTCAGTGACTAGTAGTGGGTGGTCATCCAGACGTGATTTACAATAAGGCACTGTCTAAATTACTGCACTCCACCTATTGCCAGGTTCCCTGCTGACAGTGAGCCAGGGGTCAGACAATTCAATCAGGTGCCACTACTTATAAATTGAAAATCAGTGGGGTGCAAAATGGATTACCATCAAAATCCATTCAGGTGCAAAACCAAAATTTAAAACCCCTAACCTTTAAAAATCACTCCTTTCCTGATTCTTCATGATGCCCTGACACTTGAGTTTTAATATCCTCCGGATAAGGAAGTGCCAATAGAAGAGCCTGCAGGAGACCAAGATCTCCTAATCTTGCTTGCCTTTTGAATTTGGCCAACCTGGTGGATTTATAAACTCACTCATTGGCAATTCTATTAGATTCTCGAAGGCGGCAGTTTTCAAACTCAAGTGTGCAACAGAATTACCTGGAGGACCTAGTAAAATTCATATTGCAGGCTCTAGCTCGGGGGTTTTGATTCAGCAGGTGTGGGGTTAGGCCTGGGAAATGGCATTTCTAGCAGGTTCCCAGGGAATGCTGATGCTGTGGTCCAAGGGCTACCATTTGAGAACCTCTGGCTCTGAGATACAGAAGTATTTTCATAATCTGACTAGCAAAGCTTGCACTGATTGATAACAGCGTCTCAGAAACGGTCCTAATTGGACCAGGCAATTGAGTGTGTCACGGGGCTTCGATTTTGTCCGAGAAATCTGAGAGGAGACTGGTTCAGGGAGGTGCAGATGGAACGGAGTGCTTTGTGTTTAGAGGTGAGGCTGGTGGGGGCCATGGGATAGAGAAGAGGGAAGAGGCCCCTCTAGCTCACCTTTCCACAGACAGCACGTGCCACATGATTAAGGCCGAAGTCTGCTTGCTGCTGGCCCATGGGTGCAGACTGTGAATGTTTTTTAGATACCAAACATCCTCCCTTGACGTATAAGTTGATTTTTCTTAAGATTAAACACATGGGTACTACTTTCTTAACAAGCTGCCATCAGCCTCAACTTGGACTCTTCCTGTCTCTGAATGATGCCGGAGATATGTGTGCGTGTGCCCAGTTGTGTCTGGTTATTTGTGACCCCATGAACTGTAGCCCACCAGACTTCTCCATCCGTAGGATTTCCCAGGCGATAATACTGGAGTGGGTTGCCGTTTCCTTCTCCAGGGCATCTTCCCAACCCAGGGATCGAACCCCAGTCTCTTTCAAACCCTGCACTGGCAGGTAGGTTCTTTACCACTAGCGCCATCTAAATTGATGGTGTTTGATTTTGTTCTTTTGGAGCTGAGGTCACTACCTTGTATTCACAAAATGTTGGTGTCACCAGGCCCAATATGAAACAAGTCTCTCTCCCCAGGATAGAAGAGCAGATCCTGGAAACTGCCCCAGACACGGTTGCTGCCTCATTAACCTTTGGCCTCCTGTCTCTTTTCCAGGAGAAATTGAGCGGTGCACGTACATCAAATACCACTACTCCTCAGCCACCATCCCCAGGAACCTCACCTTCAACATCACGAAGACCATCCGCCAGGATGAGTGGCACGCTCTGCGTAAGTACACCTGAGTCTCTTTCCTTGGCTGTGACCTTTGGAGGGCATGGACGTTGGATGCCCACCAGCAGTTTGGACAGATGGACCTCTATCAGAGACCTGTGGACAGTCTCAGAACATGGTGGCAATCCTTAAAGTCTGAATATCTGTGGGTCTGAACTGCCCCAGTTGGTTTTGATTGTATTGCAGTTTTGAGGAGTTTGCTTCTACAATTGACACAAAAAGCGATTGGCAGCCAGACAATGATCCATGGTCTTGCTTTGCCACCCTGGTAGGCATTTCAGATTTCACCTACCTGACTGAACCAACTCCTGGGATTCAAGTCCAGCTTGTCTCCAAGTTGCTCGGGGCATTATTGTGGCAACCTGCTAATCCCTCGTGTCATCCTCTGTGTGGGTTAAGACCTGCTGGTGGTTGCAGGCAGTATCACACTGGAAATTTGCAATGGGGGGGGGAGCCTGAGTGGGAGGGTCTGGTCCTCCACTGACAAATTTATCTCTTGGAGAAAGAAAGGCTTTGGGACCTGGGTTCTCCTGTGATGGCTCAGCGAAGATCAGAATATGTGCCTTCATTGGTTAGGGAAGATTTTGGTCAGGGATTCTCAGAGACTTAAATTATTAATATGATAAGACGATGACTTAATGAGCAAACAGAGTTGGTTGACTATTTTTACCTTTCTGCTCCACGGGGATCCACCTGCTTGTCTGTGTAAGGATAACTCTGCTTTGTCGCAGGCACGGTTCATGCGAACACATTCTTCCTGCTAGTAAGCTCCACGCCACCTCTGGTGCACTTGTCATTTCTTCCCGATTCCAGCTTTTTCACGTAATGTCACAAGGTTGAGTTTCAGTTTTCATGTATACATGAAGGAGGCTCTTTATTGAAAACAAGGATCCTGTCGTGAGTAAGCTTTGATGAAGGCCAAAACCATCTTTCTTCTCTTTATTGTTGCCTAGTTATCTTTGGCATGCATGGAGCCCACTGGGTCTGTTCCACTTTTTGGGTTGGTTTTAATCAAATCACCATATGTTGATGGGCGGGGTGAGAAACAAGTAAAATTAAACAGAGCAATGATCCATTGGTTTCAGGAAAAATATTGTGACTAGGTGTCTGGATGAGTATTACCTACAGCCACTGGCCCCAAATGGTGTAGGGGCAGGTGTGAGTAGATGGGAAGGCATTAACCAAATGGTTCCTCCTACAAGCTTTATCACTGGTGGAGACACAAACCACACCCTGAGGACAGAGAGCAAATGTCCAACGGGCACCCTCGTGTACTAGATATTGAGCTAAGCTTCCCACATACTTAACTTTAATGTGAGATTTGCCCTAGAGACACTAGTAAGGGTTATTAATTTCCTTTTTGGAGGCAGACATACCAGAAGCCAAGTATATAAATCCTTGACCGTGACTGCTTATTTGTCACATTGCATTGGTCTAGGATAGTCACTTAATAGACACTTACAATGCATGTTCAAGATACGTGACAAGCTTGGTTGAATAACCACTTAAATATAACTGGAAGGGGAGTCGTCATTGAATTGAAGAAGTTGTTGGTATTGCAGCATCCATTCAATTCCACTCAATTCAGTCCCAGTTACCAAGTTTTTCTGTGTACTAGGGCACATGGTGGACACCTGGGCCACAGAGAACTCTTTCAAAGAGCTCGCGTCTGGAGGTGGAGGAGGGCGGGGAGGAGTGGAGAGAGACATTCTCAAAGCAAATAATTATAAGGCAATGCGCTAATTACAATATAGTGTAATTGCTTCAAGCAATTAAGATAGCTTGTGAAAGTTTTTCAGCAAGAAGGAGAGTTATTCTAGTGTAAATGGCACAGATGCACTTCATGGGAGACCTGGTAGAGCTTTTTTGGCTGTGCACACAGCAGAGAATCTGGAATTCAGATGGACGACCCATGGCGACATCACTGAAAGTATGTTACATGGTGTTAGCAAAGATAGAGAAGAGGCTGATGCTCAGCTTTATGGACCTTCTCTGAGCCCTGTGTCTTCGGGGTTCTTGTTCTAAAACTGTAGCGCCCTTAGCTTCTGCAGAATCCAGCGTGAGCCTCTGCTGTGGTGAATGGGGGTGCAAACAGATCTATTTTTAACTGATAAAAGCCGTCTCAGCGACTGATGCATGCGGAATTTTGGGCACCCCATGTTGGGTGGAGTCGAGGCTCCCCTTTGGTGTGGGATTCATCTGCCTGTTTCACAAAGCAGCCTGATGGGCTGTGAAGCCAGCAGAGAGCGTCTGCTGTTCTCGGCATCCACGGCAGCTATTTTTATCAGAGGGCAGGTGAGCATCGGTCGTATCTGAAGCTGCTGCTAAGTGTAATTGGCAATGTTGATACAATGGGGAACCATAGACAGAAAGAAAAAAGAAAGAGCGCGTTGTGCTCAGTCGTGTCTGACTCTGCAACCCCATGCACTGTAGCCAGCGAGGCTCCTCTATCTATGGAGTTTTCAGGAGTGGGTTACCATTTGCTTCTCCAGAGGATCTTTGTAACCCAGGGATCAAACCCAGGTTTCCTGTATTGCAGGCAGGCTCCTGCATGGCGGGCAGGTTCTTTACCAACTGAGCCACCAGGGAAGCCCATGGGGAAGCATAGTAAATGTCAATTTTAGTTTTCAAAGGTCAGATATTGATGACATTAGATAGGAAGTGGGCGTATAAGCCCCCTTTGAAATAGAGTAGAAATGGTCAAAGATTAGCAAACATCTATGATGGAGCTTTAGAAATTAAAAAAAGAAAATCAGACTCTGATTTCTTTACTTATTTGAGAATCCTGTATTCTTTAAGATTGTTAGTGGGATCAAATAAATTCATTTAATGCTAGGTTGGTTATTGTTTTATAATTTCACCATAATATCTTATATTCAATAATTTTTCTCAGTAAATGATTTTCTGTTAAAGCAAAAAATTTGATTTTTTTTTCTGCTGAAATAATTCTGGGAAAGTATTTCAGACTTTGATGAAGCTCAGGTTATACTGATTACATACATTTTCATCAAGAATTTGCATGTAAGCCTGGATGGGAGGGGAGCTTGGAGGAGGATGGATGCATGTATATGAATGGCTGAGTCCCTTCACGGTTCATCTGAAACTATCACAGTATTATTAATCAGCTGTACCCCAATAGTGAATAAAAAGTTTAAATTTAAACAAAAGAATTTGCATGTGATCATCAAACACTCTTATGAAAAAAATTTTTCTTCAAGTAAAAAAAGCACCATTTGGTTTAAAACTATGCTGTGATTTTTGAATAGTTAATTCTACCAATGAGAGGCTTAACTGTTTGGCTGAGAGCTCATTCACGTTATGGTCCCGTGACTAGCAGGTGAAAGAATAAAATTAATCTGTAGGTTGCTAGGTTTACAAATCCAAGTGTAAGGAGATAATAACCATCACTCTGGGGAGTAAAGGTCAGAGTCGGACCTGTGTGTGTGTGTGTGCGCGCGCGCGAGCGCGTAGGGTGGTCTCTGCAATGGAGGTTTGAATGCTGAGTTTTCTGAGTGATTTGGTGACAAGGTTCTGAATCTGTCTTAGATGGTAATTGCTGACGAACAGTTGGATGTGCCCGTTTCTCCTTCCTACCTTGGCAAGAGCTCCCCCAGAGAAGGTAGAACTCCGTCAATAGTAGGGACTGTGCCCTCAACCCGCCCAGACCAGATTGTCTTCTGGGAGCAGTCCACTTTATCTTCCTGCCTGCCTGCCACCCCGAGTGGCGTTGGTCCAGCCTCGGTGGGCTCCGAGGGGGCACTGTACTCCTGCCGGATCTTCCTGCCACCTCCAGGGCTGGAGCAGGATGGGCGCGTGTGGCCAGGCCGGCCAGGAAGGGGGGCCGGTGGCTGCAGGAGATGAGTGGCAGGGCAAGATTGGCAGTGGTCAGGGGACGCAGGCTGGCAGTAGAGTGGCATCTTAAACGGCGATGCTTCCTCCTCTTGCCAGAATGCATCCCTACGGGCTTCTCATGCTCTGAAGCTCAGGCTTGGGTTGTGTGCTGGTTTAGAGGATTCTGTGTCTCCGTGCCACCTCCAGGAGCCCCTGAGGCCATCCCCAGTGGCTATGCCTTTGCTTTCTCTGTCACTGGTGTCCCTTTGGAATGCCCCCCACGGAGGTGGGGGCCTGGATGTAGCCAGTAGCAGGGCAAGGATGGGTGGGTGGTAAGGGGAGGTCTGGGGGGGCCTCTGATAGGACCTGGGGAAGCCAAGGGGGGGTTGAGAAAGCTGGGTCTGGGGAGGGGGTGGTGCTGAGATGTGGGTACTTCTGCAAGGAGAAGCTGCCATGGAGTGGAGCTGTGCTTGGGGCAATGCCAGTGACCCCAGGGTCAGGGGCGGTGGCAAGGGGCCCTGTGGGGGGCCTGCCTGAGGGCTGCAGAGCAGGTACCGCTGGAGGGTGTGGGGAGGACAGTCCTTTATCCCCTTGGTCTCCCACTCTGCTCATCAGGGGCTCCCCCTGGGGTTCGAGCTCTGAGACTCTGGAGCTCTGTGCCTGTGAGCTCAGATCCTCTCACTTGGCTTGGCGTTTTTAAGATGGAGGTTTCAGCTCACAGTTGATTGCCCCTGGCAGTGGGAAATCAGGGAGCTGGGGCTCCATGTTCCTGCAATCAGATCCTCTCCATTATCTTTCAAGAGGCTGAGAGCCGAAAAAGCGTGAGTTCTTTTTTTTTTTAAAGCTTCCTTCTATCAAGACTATCAAGGAAGTTCAGCTAATTAAATTGGATGGTCACACAGCACATTTCCAGCTGGCCAGGGAGGGAGGGAAGGAGAGAGGATCTCTGCCCCCGACATTCCCCCCCACCCCCTGCTGTCCTCCTGAGGGCTCACCCAGCCCTCCCATCCCCCAGGGACACAAACACACACTCACATGGTAGCCTTGCAAAGTTGAATCAGATGCAATATGTATGTAGTTCAAGAGGGATGGGAAGAGGAGGGGAAAGGTATTGGGGGAGGGATGACAGAGATGAAGGCTTTGCGGGGGAGCAAAGACATTTCAGCGAACATGATGCAAAGAAGGAGGAGAAATGAAATTCAAAAGTGTCTTGTCTCATGCATGCTCCTTGGATGATACACTTAGATCCCTGACCCCGAGGCCCCTGGCTGTTTACGCTGGGGGCCTGTAGTTTTTCGTTTACTCTGGTGGGGGACCGGCCCCTTCCAGGCTGTGTACCGTGGGAAGCTCAGGCTATCTGCTGCTCTGCTGTGGATCTCCGTGCCTCACTCTCCTCTTACTCTGCTTGGTCAAGCCCTACCTGGTTCCTCCTCCAGCCTCTTCCACAGTCTCTTACACACCCTCTCCTCTTTTCAGAATTAAACCCTTCTGCCCCTGAACCTCCCTGGTGCTAAGACTCCCTCCAGCCACCCCCAGGTACCGCCCACCTGTTGGATCCCAAGCTGCTCCTTGCCCCTCCCTGTTGCCGTTAGCCTTCTGGCCTTGGACTTGTGTTGACTCCTTGCCTGATGGTGCTTGCTTTTTCCTTTCCCAGTGGACTGGCCTGGTCATTCCAGACCGGCCTGCTCATCTGCCCTCTGAAAGTGAAAGTGAAAGTCGCTCAGGTGTGTCTGACTCTTTGCTATGCCATGGACTATACAGTCCATGGAATTCTCCAGGCCAGAATACTGGAGTGGGTATCTTTTCCCATCTTTTCCCTTCTCCAGGGGATCTTCCCAACCCAGGGATCGAACCCAGGTCTCCCACATTGCAAGCCGTCTGAACTTTACTCCTATTCAGACCTCTGGACAGCCCAGGAGTTGCCGAGGTTTCTGGTTCATCATTCCCCAGACATCTCTGGTCACGACAAGATGAATGTGTAGACACAAGAGCTTGGGATGATGATAACAGTAATTATAACAATAATAACTGCCTTTGTTCATACCAGCTGCAATGCTCCTTGGAGGGTGGCTCAAGAGTTTCCTCCTAGGAACCCAGTCCACGTTGTGCTGACTGCTTTGTTGACAGACTAACAAAGCCAGGGAGGAAGGGGCTGTGTAGAGGTCCCCTCTTGGCCTCGGAAGAATCTGAGACTGAGAATCCAGGTCCAAGCTCCAGCAGACTCCCTCCAGCTGTTTTCCCTTTCTGTTTTTGGCTGATGTTACGTAAAACGTCCTAATGAGGTAAACATCCCAGACTTGGGAAGCTTACATCTCCTGCAGTGTCAGCCATTTCCCTTCTCCTGCATCTGTGCCCAGCCAGTGTGAGTTCTCAGCGTGGGCAATCTGTTGTGAGCTGCCTCCTGCTTGCATGCCTGGCATCCATGGAGGTCATCTCTGGCCGGATGCCCTCCCTGGAATTCTGGAAGCTTGGTAGCAGAGGAACCCAGCCAACAGAGCATCCCCATAGGTCACTTGGTGTTCTGAAATCTTGGCCTTTTGTAATCCATCACACATTTCTCTGTCCCCCATCCCCCCAACCTTGCAGGGAACATTGTCAACCTTTCAGGATACCCACAGCCTGCAGCCCAGAGGCTGCGCTATGCTTGTCCTCCCAGAGCTCCCGTGGCGTTTTTGCAACAGGCTAGGCAGAGAAACGCGCAGTCCTTCATATGATACCACACCTACATCTGCTCTGGCAGCTGTAACTCCAGGCCAGGACTCCTTTCCTTCACAGCTTTCCCTGCCTGTCAAAACCTCCCCTTCCTCTGTCCCACTCCCTCAGGCTTCTGCTAGACAGCGGGTTTACTAACTGGGTGAACCTGTTTGAGTTAAGGTGTTAATGCCTTCTTGGGTTACCTGTCCTGATGGTGTTGTTTTCAG
Source organism: Bos mutus (assembly GCF_027580195.1). Lineage (NCBI taxonomy): Eukaryota > Metazoa > Chordata > Mammalia > Artiodactyla > Bovidae > Bos > Bos mutus. The sequence continues at coordinate 19,515,902 of NC_091620.1, read as the reverse complement.
AAAACCTCACCCAAATGACTATGAAGTGTTAAAGGTCGTGTGGAGACACTCTAAAATCATGACACAAGTGTAGCTGTTGATCCCACCTACTTAGATGGTGGCCTGACTAGGGACCAGTGGTGGAAATGGAGTGGACAGGAGGGAAAGTTTATTTTTGAGGTGGCCTTAGGAGTAAGATTTCCCTGGTGGCTCAGTGGTAAAGAATCCACCTGTCAATACAAGAGACACTGATTCAGTCTGTGGGGTTGGGAAGATCCCTTGGAGAAGGGAATGGCAACCCACTCCAGTATTCTTGCCTGGAGAACTCCATGGACAGAGGAGCCTGAAGGAGTTGCAAAAGAGTCAGACATGGCTGAGCGACTGGCACTTTAACTTTCGCTTTACAAGTAAGGCTTCCCTGGTGGCTCAGTGGTAAAGAATCCGCCTGCCAATGCAAGAGACGAGGGTTTGATCCTGGTTATGAGATCCCCTGGAGAAGGAAATGGTAATCCTCTCCAGTATTCTTGCCTGGGAAATCACATAGACAGAGGATTCTGGGGGGCTACAGTCCATGGGGTCGCAAAGAGTCGGATACAACCAAGCGATAAACAGCAACAACTAGGATTAGGGAAGAGAGGAGGCCTGGAGTAAGGAGGGGGGCGGGGTGCGGGTGTAGAGTAGACTACAACCTTTTCTGTTCAGGATAGCCACGTACTGAAACAAACCTGAGAACCACTGTGCTGGTGTAATTGCAGTCTTCAGGCCACAATTCATCTGAATGTGCAGGTCCGATTTTGTGCTGGGAATTAGTTGGGAGTCTGGCCTAGAGGCATTCTCTCAGCTTCTGCAGATTGGAAGGTGTTTCCTTCTGGCCGAGCATCCTGATCCAGACGCCACAAAGGAGCCCTGGGTGCAACCCCACTGGCCTTCCTCATCCATTTGTTCTTTTGCTCATTCATTATTCATGGAGTGGCTGTTCTGTGAGAAGCCCCGTGTCGGGTACTGGACGGGATATTAAAAGGTATCCTGCTTTCCAAATTGGATGATATATTTCCAGGTATCAACTAGGCCAGGGATCAAACTGCTTGTTGCTTTACATTTATTGACTACCCAAGGAGTGCAGGCTAATGTGGCTGGCATGCACACACATCGTGGGTCCTGACCTCCACACTTAAATGGGCAAGAGCTCATTGCAGGGGAAATAAAAGCAAAGCATAAGACAAAACGACCATATCTCAGAGGCTTGGCCTGTTTTTCCTAGGCTGGGGAAAAGTGGGGATGGTTTAGCATCTGCTGCTGCTTGGCCCTCCGGGGGAGCTGTCCCAGCTCTAGGTGCTAAAAAGGAAGCTTAATATGGCAGGTGACTCATCTTTCCAATAGTTAAGACAATGGAGCTCTCTGTCCACAGGAGCTGTAGCAGTGAGGGGGAGAAGCAGGACCAGGAGCTGATGTTCCAGCAGGCAGGGACAGCTCAGACACAGGCAATCCGGGTTGGATGACACAAGGATGTCTGGGCAGCAGACACTTGTCATCAAGACAGTGGGTCAGCAGGCACGAATAGTTAAGGGCTACTTTGGGGATTTTAAGACTACGTGATCCAATAGGGAAGAAGCTGGGCCAGCAGAAGGCAGGCACCCGTTCTCAAGAAATCTGGAGCATTAGGGGATTAGAATAAGAAATAGAGAAAAGTGACGAGGAGAGAAGCCAATTTTAAGGTCAAAGGTACCATACCTTGATGGAGAAGGAAATGTTTCTGCCTGGGAAATCCCATGGACAGAGGAGCCGATAGGCTACAGTTCATGGGGTTGCAGAGTCGGACACGATCTAGTGACTGAACAAAAACAGCTACGCTTGAACACGATGGGAGACCACTTTAGTCGGAGCAGCCGTCTCAGCCTGTGATAGGATTGGTCCTGGGATTTGGGGATGAGGCTGCTTCTGAAGATGGTAGGACTATGGAGAGGGTAGGCCAGAGGCATCTGGGAACCAATGTCACTTAACGGAAAAAGTAATCAGGTTCTCCCTGGTGTGGTAAAGGTCTCATCAGAGTCTAGAGCAATGCTGCTCAATTGTGGTTCATGGACTGGAAGCATCAGCAGCATCTGGGAACTTGTTAGAAATGCAGATTCTTGGGCCTGAACCCAAACCTACCAAGTCTAAACCTTTATGAGCGGGGCCCAGGAATCCGTGACTCTTAACACATTCACGTTTGAGAACTCTTGGTCTGGAGGGTGTTGTGGGGGCTGCAGTGGTCAGTGAAGGCTCCTGGGAGGAAAGAGTGTGGGTGGGCTTTGGATGAGAGCTGGGAGAAGGAATGCTGCGTTTTGTACCTCCCACACGGAACCAGGACTTTAAGTTACTTGCATGCTTGTGTTGTCTGTTTCTATTTGGTTATAGCTTTGGTAATTTAACATTTTCCATATCTCTTTCTGTTATTATGGGCTTCCTTGGTGGCTCAGATGGTAAAGTGTCTGCCTGCAGTGCGGGAGACCCAGGTTCAATCCCTGGGTCGGGAAGATCCCCCGGAGAAGGAAATGGCAATCCACTCCAGTACTCCAGTACATTGTACTCCAGTACATTGCCTAGAATATTCCATGGACGGTGGAGCTTGGTAGGCTACAGTCCATTGGGTCGCAAAAAGTTGAACATGACTTCACTTTCTTTCTTTTCTTTTCTGTTACAAAATGGCATGGGAGACGTGAGGTGTATTTTCTTTTTTCCCCCCTATTATGGGGCATCCTCCTGTTATCTAGCTTGAAATCTCTATCATGTATCTGCAGTGTGCTCCTTTCAGAAACAGACTTAAAGCTTCACTGAAGACAGGGGACATTGCATTGAGCTCCAGCTCTGTTGCTCTCAAGGTATACGACCCTGGGCAAACTATGTGAATGTTTTAAGCCCAGTACAGTCATTAGTAAACCGGTGGTAATAACACTATCTTGAGAGTTATTATAAAATTTAAGTTAAATAAGATGGTTCATGTGAAATCAGTAAAGGCTGATACCAAGCAGTGTTGCTGTTGTTTCAGCTGTTAAGCTATATTCGACTCTTTTGAGACCCCATGGACTCTAGCCCACCAGGCTCCTCTGTCCATGGAATTTCCCAGGCCAGAATACTGGAGTGGGTTGCCCTGGATCTTCTCGACCCGGGATCAAACCCACGTCTCCTGCATTGGCAGGTGGATTCTTTACCACTGAGCCACCAGGGAAGCCCTACCAAGCAGCATTAGGTGCTATAATTACTAGAACACAGAGCTGTGCCTGGCACTGAGTTCCCCATAGGAAATGGGGGAAAGGCTCTGAAATGGTACTTTGTGGACTCAAGGGCTTTTCTCTTCAACTGTATGTAGCCTGTGTGGGTCAGTGTGCCTCGTATATGGCTGTATATGTTGGTGGGCCTGCTTAGGGTTTGCCGTCTGCACAGGTGTGTTTGTGTGTGTGTGTGTGTGTGTGTATGTGTGTATAAGTGATAGGAGCTGGCATCTGGTGTTTCCGATGTGGGAGTAGGAAGTGGTTGAGTATATTATGTGCTGAGTGGCAACCGTGTGGCATATTGTGAAAGAAGTTTAAGAGCAGAGAATCCTCAGTGTTTGGGATCCTCAGTGGGATAGCACAGAAAAAGTAGTCTTTAATTTGTCAGTTGTGTCCAATAGGGATGCAGTTTAGACAATAACAGGAGCCTCTAAAAGAAGATTTACATGCTAAGTGTCTAAAAAGTAACATCTTCAGAGCTTTGAAGATAAATATACTGTGAGTACATTTGTGTTGAAATTGTCAAGGGGAATATGAAAATGATTCTCGCTTAACTATTGAAGCCTAGCCCTGCCTTCCAGGAAGGCTGCAGTTTCCAGTACGTGCTCTGATCAGAGCCTCTCTTATTCCTGAGGTGAAAAGACACTTCCCCAAAGAGGATGCAGTGAGTGTGTTGGAAGTAGAGGCAAGAGAGTGTCCGGGAAGAGAATAGGTGACGCTGGAGACAATATTCCTGTCCTGGGGGAAAGGGAACTCCTTTTCGTCTCTCTCTCTCTTTTTTTTGTAGTACAACATATATTTATTAAAAATTTAATAGCAAATTCTTAGTCGCCTATTAAGAGTCTTGCTTATGATAGGTTCTCAGAAACGATCTCTTTTTAATACTTCGCTGTTATGTTGACGTTTTCTACATGTTTTAAATATAAGAACCAATTACAGAATGGTGGTCTGGATGGATCATTGCATGTACTCCCAAAACAAAGACAAAAATTGCGGTAAAAGTTCATATTAAAAAGACTTAGGGCCTCATATTCTTAGGGAGCCCCCAAACATGCACAATTAAATTTTATTTTCTCCTGTGAAGAAAAAAAATAAGATTTAAAAAGATACTGAAATAGCCTCAGGGAACTCCTTATTTTCAACTCAGTGCCCACGGTGGGCCAAGGGGTGGTGCTGGCTGTGGTTGGTCATGACTTCTGCCATTCCTTGTTACCAGCTAAGGAGGACTAAGAATTGCAGGAAGATTGGTTAACCTTGGAGATTAGCTGGTGACTTGCCAGTTGAAAGAGAGGAGGCTACAGCACTGCCCAGCCCATGTCCCTTTGGGAGGAAGAACTAGAACCCGGGTCTTTGTGAATGCAAGATTCACGCTCTTTCCTTGCTCCAAGGGTCCCTTCCTATGTCTTACAAGATAAGCTGACTCACTTTCTCTTTTCCCCTCTCTGCCTGTTTTCCCAAATAAGCTTTACTCCCCCTGCCCCGCCATTATCCCAAAGAACAACTCTAATTCATCCTCCAGCCCCGCACCCCCACCATCAGCTACTTCCCCTCCATCTCATTATCCAAAGTGAATGAGGCTCCTCACCCCTTGAGCAACCAGGCTCCCCACCCCTCCACCCAAGAGTTCTGGTATTCAAAATGAACCAAAGAAAGCTATTTATTTTCCACTTCTCTGTTTTTCTTTTTCATTTAATTACTGGTATCACAACAGGATTTTTTTTTCTGTTGCTTTTCATTGCAAATGTATAGTATTTCATCTACATTATGAGTTAAATAGGCTTTTGTGGGCCAGCCTAGAAACCCAATCATCATTTATAACAGATATGACTTCTCTGGAAATGGGTTCTGAATTCCAAATAACTGACTTACAAATGAGGTTTTAGAATGGAGTTCATTTCAGAGCTGGAGACTGTATCTTCTACTTTCTAGGCAGTTTACCTCTGAATGATCTTGCTGTCTCCCCTCTTTTTACATCTCTTGTTCTTAGGCTGGATTCCCCCAAATTAGGTACCCTCAATGGGGTGAGAGCTCAGACTGTTCTGTCCCTTGTTCTCAGCCCATAACCAGCTACTGATACATTTAATTAATGTTAATTCATACTCCACAATATGTCCTATGTAGGCTTGGCTGAAACCAACCATGAGACACTGAGCATCCTTGGTGCTAGGGATCGTTCAGTCTCAGGACCCCCCAGCCCCCAACTCAGTTCATGCTAGTAAAATGAGGCTATTTATGTAACATTTCCTGGAGGCTCTTTGCTTGGGTACCTGGCACCAAATTGGAAATGAGCAGTCAGAGTGGTGTGTGTGTGTGTGTGTCCTCCTGAGACTGAGAAGCTGCTAAACATGGGCGTGGAGATGATACCACGTGGGACCCACATAGTGTTCATATTCCTCACACCACCACATCCCACTGACTCACTCATGAGGCCTCTAGATGCTGCACAGTTGCCAGGGAAACCAGGAAAAGGAACTGTAGGAAAGCCATCTCCTCCCTAAGCTCCTGGGCGTGCCCCCTTGAGGGTGGAGGAGGGGAGAAGAAAGAGAGTTCTTCCTGGCTGTGATAGGTGGTTGGGCAGTGCTGACGCCTAGCCAGCATGCCCTCCTTCCCCAGGTTGGCTTTCTCCGTGCGTCGTCGTCGTCGTGCATCATCGTCGTCGTGCGTCATCGTCATTGTCATCGTGCATTGTTGTCGTCGTGTGTCCCCTGAGCTTTACGTTCTGCTGTTCCCTCTCTCCCATTCACAGCGCCATCAGCTCCTGCCCCAAAGCAATCTTTTAATTTCCTGGAAGTTAAGATGACTTCTCTACTTCATAAAGAGTAGGGACTTCTGGCTTGTGGTTAAGGTTTGAAATCCAGCTGCTGTTTAGTTTGGCAGAACTAGCAGAAATGTGCCATTAAAAGAATGATTAACTCAACTCCATCTCCTCTTTCAATTGAAGGAAAGGGGCTGGGATCTAAGTGCTTACAATTCCCCATCAGAGCTTTGCGGCTCTGGTTAATGAAGATCCATCTTTGGTCATCCTTGGAATGACCTAAGTTCCTTCATGCTGGGTTGAGGGCCTGCGGTGTGCACAACATTGGAACCAGGCAGTGAGAGAGGGGTCTTCAGGGAGCCCACAGTCTCCCAGAGGACACAGGGCAGTGATTTCAGATTGAGACAGCAGGGGCTGGCACTACAGGACATGGACAAACCAAATGCTATTAGCAGTGTCCATAGGAGGAAAAGACCATCTCAGCCCAGGATAAAGGGGCAGGAATAGTGGCATTGAAATGGGCTTAAAGTAGTTGACTTGTTAAGTTTATTGAGTTCCTACCATTTACTGGAAACTATTCTAAGTACCAGATGAAAGAGCCAGCAATTCCTGCCCTCATGGAGTTGCATTCTCATGGGATCATAACTACCACTTATTGGTGAAGCTTAACTTGGGTCAATGGCTATATTCAGTTCAGTTCAGTCGCTCAGTTGTGTCCGACTCTTTGTGACCCCATGAATCGCAGCACGCCCAGCCTCCCTGTCCATCACCAACTCCCGGAGTTCACTCAGACTCACATCCATTGAGTCAGTGATGCCATCCAGCCATCTCATCCTCTGTTGTCCCCTTCTCCTCCTGCCCCCAATCCCTCCCAGCATCAGATACATTACATCCCCAATATGCCTCATTTCACTTAAACCTCAATTGTCTTATGAGGGGCATGTTATTATTGTTATTGTTATTGCAGCTTTCAGTTCAGTTCAGTTCAGTTGCTCAGTTGTGTCCGACTCTTTGCGACCCCATGAATCTCAGCACGCCAGGCTTCCCTGTCCATCACCAACTCCCGGAGTTCACGCAGTCTCATGTCCATCAAGTCAGTGATGCCATCCAGCCATCTCATCCTGTCGTCCCCTTCTGCTCCTGCCCCCAATCCCTCCCAGCATCAGAGTCTTTTCCAATGAGTCAACTCTTCGCATGAGGTGGCCAAAGTACTGGAGTTTCAGCTTCAGCATCATTCCCTCCAAAGAAATCCCAAGGCTGATCTCCTTCAGAATGGACTGGTTGGATCTCCTTGCAGTCCAAGGGACTCTCAAGAGTCTTCTCCAACACCACAGTTCAAAAGCATCAATTCTTCAGCGCTCAGCCTTCTTCACAGTCCAACTCTCACATCCATACATGACCACAGGAAAAACCATAGCCTTGACTAGATGAACCTTTGTTGGCAAAGTAACGTCTCTGCTTTTCAATATGCTATCTAGGTTGGTCATAACTTTCCTTCCAAGGAGTAAGCGTCTTTTAATTTCATGGCTGCAATCACCATCTGCAGTGATTTTGGAGGCCCCAAAAATAAAGTCTGACACTGTTTCCACTGTTTCCCCATCTATTTCCCATGAAGTGATGGGACCGGATGCCATGATCTTCGTTTTCTGAATGTTGAGCTTTAAGCCAACTTTTTCACTCTCCACTTTCACTTTCATCAAGAGGCTTTTTAGTTCCTCTTCACTTTCTGCCATAAGGGTGGTGTCATCTGCATATCTGAGGTTATTGATATTTCTCCCAGCAATCTTGATTCCAGCTTGTGTTTCTTCCAGTCCAGCGTTTCTCATGATGTACTCTGCATATAAGTTAAATAAGCAGGGTGACAATATACAGCCTTGACATACTCCTTTTCCTATTTGGAACCAGTCTGTTGTTCCATGTCCAATTCTAACTGTTGCTTCCTGACCTGCATACAGATTTCTCTACTAATGGGAAAACTGAGGCTTACAGAAGACAGGTAACTTGAGAGCCATGTGGACTGAGTGTTATGACTTTATGATATCTTGAAAGTGTTAGTTGCTCAGTTGTGTCAGGCTCTTTGTGACCCCATGGACTGTAGACCACCAGGTTCCTCTGTCCATGGAGTTCTCCAGGCAAGAATACTGGAGTGGGTTGCCATTCCCTTCTCCAGGGGATCTTCCCAACCCAGGGATCAAACGTGGCTCTTCTGCACTGCAGGCAAATTCTTTACTGTCTGAGCTACCAGGGAAGCCTTAGGAAATGCATCCACCAGCTCTGTCTGGGAGGGATGGAGGGGAGTGGAGTCTGGACTCTGAGGGGCCTTCTATAATATCCCAGGCCTGAGATCATAGTGATCTGGATTGGACTCTCAGCAGTGGATTATGTGAGACTTGAAGAAATAAGGAGATGTAGGTGGATGTGCTTGTATAAGTGCTCTATGGAGGAGGGTTGAGATTCTGACATGTGTAGACAAAGTCTGATGAGTGGGTCTCTAACTCACTCCCTACAGGGGCATGGCAACTGTCTTTATCTTTTGAACAACTTTATTAGCACTAACTGTGGACTCAGACAGAGAAGGCGATGGCACCCCACTCCAGTACTCTTGCCTGAAAAGTCCCATGGACGGAGGAGCCTGGTGGGCTGCAGTCCATGGAGTCTCAAAGAGTCAGACACGACTGAGCGACTTCACTTTCACTTTTCACTTTCATGCATTGGAGAAGGAAATGGCAACCCACTCCAGTGTTCTTGCCTGGAGAATCCCGGGGACAGGGGAGCCTGGTGGGCTGCCATCTATGGGGTCGCACAGAGTTGGACACGACTGAAGCGACTTAGCAGCAGCCGCAGCAGCAGTGGACTCAGAATATGAAAAGTAAGCTTTGCTTGAAGTGGAGGGAAGAATTAACTATTTTTTGTTGAGCTTACATTTCTCTTTTCGTGTGCAGAAATAAGGTATATTCATTACGTCCAAAGATAATTCAACCTTGGCATGCAATAAATGCATGAATCATACATCTCTTTGGCCTTCAAGTCTCAAGGCTAACAACAGTTTTCATTCTGTCATTAAACAAGACCTATTTGATCATGATCATTAATCTGTAAAAATTAGTTTTCATATGTATGTTATATTTAAATAAACTAAAATATACCAAGCTCACTGAAGCTGTTCTTGCGAATAGAATTGTCAACCGTAACATAGTTTGCAAATACACCTATTACTCATGAACTCAGATTTAAGGGGATAGTTAGATTTTCATCTGTCTTTGGGTATTTAAACTGGATTCTCACCTAGGGATCATGAAGGGGGAAAAAATCAATGAGGAGCTATTACTTACTCTCCGAAGAGGGGTTCTTCTGCCTTACGCGAGTGGAGCTGTGAATAATTCAACACATTCCTGGGCTCCTTTTTCCTTTCTTGAGGTTGAGCTTATTAAAATTGCATGGCCAAAGGACACTGGTGAGGAATTGACTGGCTCCTTCCATCTCAGCTGCCAGAAGCCCCAACATGGTCTCATAACAATCTCAGCTCAGTCTCTGGGGACACTGGGCTGCCATCAGCTGGGGATGACGCATGGGTGAATGAAGAAAGTGGGGGAGGAAGAGCCAGGCATCTCCTCCATGCCGTAGCTTTCGTCCATTCCCTTGGCAGCCATTCTGCTAGTGCATGGAAGTGGGATGCTATCTCCATGTTCTCTATTGATTAACTTGGTCATCATTGTTGGCCCCCTCATTAAGTATTTAGAATTCTTTAGAGTTCACTGTGCTCTAGGTAAGTGATGAAGAGTCAGGGCACCCTTTTAGAAGCTTTCCAAGACTATCTAATTCATCTCCTCGAATGAGGGGAAATCTCTAGAGAAAGCATCTAAACTGAAGATTACAGTCAGTGCTATGTTTGTTGGGGGGAAGGGGGAATCCGATGACACTAAAGAGTTTTTGAAAATGCTATGGTTCTTTTGGAGCATTTTTTTTATGGGTCAATATATATAAGTTTCTTGAACCAGCTAGGATTCAACTTGGAGGCTGAAAATGGTGGGAACCCAATGAGACTTTTAAATCCTGTGGACCCAGGTCAGATTTATTTAAGCGTTGTCAGGGAGATTGAAACCGAATGTTAAATCTGATTAATCTTGCAAGGAGGGAGGGAATCTGAGACAGATATCGCCATCAAGTGCTATTCTGGGCAGCAAACATTTGCCCACCATCTGAATCCTTCTTTAAGTCTCTGGTTGTAATCCTTCCCTCTTACCACTCACCCCAACTCTGGTTCCTGTTCTTCCTCATTAGATTGATGTTTTCCCCTCCTCCTATCTTATGTCTTTTTTTCATCAGTTTATTTTGCTTCTCCTGATGCTCAAAATAAAACATGATAAAAAAAAAAAACTTGATAGAAAAGTGTAAAACACCAGAAAAACATCAAATCATCTAAAATTCTACTACCAATAGGCAAGTTACCATTATGGCATATATCCTCTTGCATTTCTTTCCATAGTATAAATCATACTTTTCATGTAATTTTTTATCTCAAGTTTTATTTATAATTGTATCATAAGCATTTCCCCTTGGCATCAAAATTCTTCTTAATCACAATTTTAATGGCATCATAATACTCAACCATATGGATATTCACAATTTGCTTAACCTTTTCCTTTAAAATTAAATGTTTATGTAGTTCTAGTTTTAGGCTATTATGATAATGTTGTAATGATAACCCTTGTATGTAAATCTTTAACCATCTTTTTGATAATGTGTTGAGGATAAATTCCTGGAACAGGGATTATTGGCTCAAAAGATACATATTTTTTTTTAGGTTCTTCATGAACAATGCCAAATATCCTTTCAGAAAACTTGGGCCAGTTTCATCTTATCTAAATTTACCTACACTGAAAATTCTTTTTTCACTCAAGCATATACTAATTTGATTGATGAGAAATAGTAACTCATTTTTGAAATTGTCATTACTATGAGACAGGTTTGAGCTGAAAGAAATGGTTATTAGCCATTGTGTTTCTCCCTTTTCAAGTTCTCTCTTCAATTGTCTTTACTTTCCTATTGCCTTACGTTTCCACCTCAAATGAATTAGCCCATCTTCAGGATATGTGTCACTTGACTCCTCCTCTAATCCTCCCATCAACTCCCCCTTAATCCTTTGCCACCTCTAAAGATTTCTGCTTTCAGGGCTAAGAGGTTGACAGCCCCTGGATTACAGGTACCAAGCCCTAAGAGGTGTTCAGAAAATGAATCCCTGTAGTTACTTAAATGGGTTCAAGAACACTTTGGATTTTGTGGTCTTGGAGTTGCCATGAGGAATGAGACCCTGTCTTGCTCACACCTTCGTGACCAGCGCCTAGAACAAAGCTGACACATGAGGCAAGGCACTCGGTGCCTGTTTGTTGAGTGAAAGGGCAAAGCCTTTTCACGTTTCCAGCTTCTTCGCAGTGATTTGACTCTCCTGACCCACAGCTGTCTCCCTGATCTCAGGAAAAGAACAAGGGGGGCTGCCAAGCAAGTTTGAAATTAACCTACGTTTTGCAATTTGTACAAGAATATAATTAGATTCCTTCTCCAGAGGTACTCCATTAATGTAATCGATGATAGTAGTTACTCAGTATGTAGCCTTAAAAAATTGCTGATGCTTCATAAAAACAAACACTTGCCTAGTAAAATTCCCTGCCAGGACTAGCCACTTATCTGTTTTATTTTGTATGAGACCTGGTATATCCTCTGCGGCATGTCCACTTAGAGACAGCAGCCAGGCCTGCTCCCTTGGAGGCCGGAAGGACCCCTCAGTCATCACACCTGTGAAGTGGAGGGCTCTTGCTGCTGGTGGGAGGCATGGAATTGCGTGGCTCTCACCATCAGCTAGTTCTCCCATGCTGGCTAGCTGGTGCTTCCCATGGCTGACCATACGATCCAGTCAGCACTGCTATTGCCATACAACTTAACTCTTTTATTTTTTTAATAGACATGTAAGTATGTATGAATTCAGCACCAGTTAAACTCGTGTAAATTTAGGGGAGCCACTTCCTTCTTTCACCCTGTTTCTTCCTTCTCCTACCAGAAAGCATTCTCTAGCCTTGGGGTGTCATGGGTCTCCAGTTGTCCTGCCTTTAACTGCAGGCAGGCTGATGCCCATCAGGGACCCTGAGCCTCCCCTCAGAGACTTGTGGGGAGATATCAGTTGGGCCCTAAACCCGGGAGCAAGAGGCTAGTGATGGAGACATCACCCCCTGGTTGAGAAAAGAGTGAAGAGGTCATCTGAGCACAGCTGTGAGCTGTCATCTCTAATAACCAGGGGGAAGTGGGTGATGTCAGTTCCTGCACTGGAAAGTTCTTTTGAGTGACTTGGAGCAGATGGAGAGAGCGTGGTGATTTGCACATGGTGATCCCGGAGGAACCTGTCAATTCTGAGGTTAGGTCTCCGTTCTCCTCTCTCCAAGGAAGCCCCTCCTGCATGCCACTCTCAATGCTCTGTTTACTTCATATCACAGTCACTGACTGTTGTGCTTGTCTACCCGAAGGCGAAGGAGATGTCTTATACACCTCCAGGTATCTGGCACGTAGTAGGCATGAAAACATTTCTTTAAAAAAGTTGCAGAATGTGAAAGTGGAGTTGTTGGATGCAGGGACAGAGCAGAACATCATGGTGCTAACTCGGTTGTTGAAAGTAGAATTGATATTGCTCTCACTGGGCGAGCTCTGTTTTGAGGGAGAAATTTCTCCATTTTCCATATTAACTCTGGAAACCTTTCTCCAAGTGACGGCCGCACCGTAACTCTTCCTCCGTTTCGGGCTCGTCCTTCTCGCAGGTTCCTATGCATTTCAGCACAAACAGATGCTGGGAGCTAGACTGTGGGGGTGTTATAACTTCCGCATCCCACTGGGGTATGCCGAGAGGAGTCCGGGCCTCTGGTTACACAGATGCTTCCAGGGTCCTCGGTGTTTGGAAGGTCCAGAGCACTTTGACTTGTCCCTCTGCTGGTTGAAAGGGTGTTGAGGATTCTGTGTGTCCCTGAAGTGTGTGTGCATGCACGCGTGCTGAATGCTTCAGTCATGTCCGACTCTGAGACCCCATGGACTGTGGCCCATCAGGCTCCTCTATTCATGGGATTCTCCAGGTGAGAATACTGGAGTGGGTGCCATTCCCTCCTCTAGGGGACTTTCCCATGCCAGGGATTGAACCTGCATCTCTTACGACTTGCTCATTGGCACGCGGGTTCTTTACCACTAGCGCCACTTGGATTCTCCACCAAATAGACTTCTCTCTTTTGAAAAATAGGCAGCACCTAGTTCGACTTCTTTGACTTCACTGTGCCTCTGTCCCTGTCTCATGAAGTGACCCCTGCACAGAATTTCCAAATTGTGGTCCCAGCACCACCAGCACCAGAATCACCTGGCTAGGCTTGCAAAATATCCGATTCTGGTCCTGCCAGTTCAAGCTGGTGGATCAAAGTTGTAAGCAGGGCCCAGGAATCTGAATTTTAGCAAACTCTGATGATTATTCCTAAGAGTTGGCTAACTCCTGCCCTAGTGCATGGGAGAGCTGGTCTCCTGGGGAGCAGTGGTCCTAAAAGATGTCTGGTCCAGGTGGGGCCAAGGGATAGTCACTGCTCCCTTTCCACAGCCTACTTCTTGCTGATCCATAGGTATATATAAAGCTGGTGATATGCATTGTTGGGGTTAAAGTATGAATAAGATGATGCCTCTGTCATTATTTTAAAGAAGATGTCTGTATTCGTACCTGATCACTTTAATACATGATACATTGGGACACATCAAATGCCATAAAAGACAGGGAGAAGGGAGCATTTTAGGAGGTTGAGATGATCTGGTGAAAGTTTAATGGAGGTAGGATTCAAATTGGACCTTGAAGAGTAGCTGGGACTTCCCAGGCACATGTGGGAAACGAAGACCTTCTAGACTGATGGAGCCATGTGAGCAAACTTCTGGAGGCAAGGAGGATACTGGGATATCTGAGCAGTGGAAGGAGTCCCATGTGGCTGGAATGTGCGAGGCTTACGGATGGGAGAAGAGACTGGAGGAGGAGTAAAACTCACATACTTTAAGACTCTCCTCTGTTGGCCCATGGGAGAACTTGAAACATTTTCTAGTAGGATAAGATATGATCACATCCTCTGGGAATAAAACCTGGTCCAGGGGTTTGCATGACCATCTATTTCCCCACATTTGGGTGAAAGTGTTAGTCGCTCAATCGTGTCTGACTCTTTGCGACCCTATGGACTATAACCTGCCAAGCCCCTCTGTCCTTGGAATTCTCCAGACAAGAATACTGGAGTGGGTAGCCATTCCCTTCTCCAGGGGATCTTCCCAGCCCAGGGATTGAACCCGGGTCTCCTGCATTGCAGGCTGATTCTTTACCGTCTGAGCCACCTTTGGGAGTGGTCACCACATTTGGGTTCAGTTCAGTCACTCAGTCGTGTCCAACCCTTTGCGACCCCATGAACCACAGCACGCCAGGCCTCCCTGTCCATCAACAACTCCTGGAGTTCACCCAAACTCATGTCCATTGAGTCGGTGATGCCATCTAACCATCTCATCCTCTGTTGTCCCCTTCTCCTCCTGCCTTCAATCTTTCCCAACATCAGGGTCTTTTCAAATGAGTCAGCTCTTTGCATCAGGTGGCCAAAGTATTGGAGTTTCAGCTTCAACATCAGTCCTTCCAGTGAACACCCAGGACTGATTTCCTTCAGGATGGACTGGTTGGATCTCCTTGCAGTCCAAGGGACTCTCAAGAGTCTTCTCCAACACCACAGTTCAAAAGCATCAATTCTTTGGCGCTCAGCTTTCTTTATAGTCCAACTCTCACATCCATACATAGCTACTGGAAAAACCATAGCCTTGACTAGATGGACCTTTGTGGACAAAGTAATGTCTCTGCTTTTTAATATGCTGTCTAGGTTGGTCATAACTTTCCTTCCAAGGAGTAAGCGTCTTTGAATTTCATTGCTGCAGTCACCATCTGCAGGGATTTTGGAGCCCCCCAAAATAAAGTCAGACACTGTTTCCACTGTTTCTCCATCTATTTGGGTGGTCACCTGCAAATTGGCACTTGCCATGGGTATTTGCCATCTACCTCAATAAGGATTAAATAATGAGCTGCTGATCTTCAACACCAATGCAAGGAGTTCAGGGTGGAGAGCAGAAATAAGGCACTCTGTGCTCCAGGTGGGCAGGAAAACTGATTGGACAGGTCTTCAGATAACTGGGTATTTTCAGGAGATGATTTTCAAAGCCTAATTCTTGTATCTCCTCATGTCTAGAAAAGCACTAAAATCCTTCATGGTGACAACTGTTCCTCGTGACTAGCAAAGCTTCATGAGACTAGTAGAAACCTTCTGGAAAAACGTGTGCTTGATTTGCATGTATTCCCCCTTCACCAAAATCACATATATAGTGTCCTCCCCACCGCCTCTTTGGAGCAGTTTCTCAGAGCTATCTGAGGTGCTGCCTCTCGGGCTGCAGTCCTCATTTTGCCCCAAATAAAACGTAACTCACAACTCTCAGGTTGTGCGTTCTTTTAAGTCGACGGGGTTAACAAAGTCCTTTATTCCCTTTGTGTCACCTCACCCCTCAAGCCCTCAGAATTCTAAATCATCTGTACTCCAGTCCACGTGATAGAGCCAAACCTCGGTGAGAGAGGAAAGGACGGACAGAGAACGCAGTTTGGTCATTTCTGCATTGTCCACTGCGCTGCTGGAGGGATAGGCGTGGGAGGTGAAGAATTCATGACCGTGTGTGTTACCAGAGGCATGTATACTTGGCTTTGCAGTGCGTGGTGTGATTGCTGGCAGCAGGAGCAGCTAATTTACCTTCCTAATTAGGCAGATATTCAAATGAGTTGGCACTCCCTGAACGCATGCCACCAAATTGCAAGGCCCTGTCAAAGAAACCATGTCCATCTTCATGTTAATATTAATTATTTACGTTCATACTAGTTAAGAGTACTCTGGAGCATTAGCATTAAGAGATCTCCCATCAGCCTGGCTTGTATGGCCAATGGGCTCCCAGCTGGACGTCTCCATTTGTGATTGATTTTTTATGAAGCTGGGAATAATCTCTACCACACTTAGAATTGTTGAATGGAGGCTTCTGATTTGTTGTGGTAAGGGATATGTTGTTACGTTGATAATAGTTTCCTGTTTGGTGTAGAATTCTTGCTCGAAGGCAGATTTCTCTGTGTTGCAGCGTACACAGTAGCATGGGAAAGCCATTCGTGGTTCTAATTCCCTTTCGAACTTTAGTTTCCAGTAAAGTACAGTCAGATGTGAATGATGGGATGTACTCTAAGCCCATATGTAGACAGGACAGAATTTATAACCATCAGTAAAAGCATTCATCTTTCACTTATGCATCTCATCATGGAATTTTATAGCTAGAAGCAACTTTAGAGATCAACTAATCAAACTTTATCATTTTAGTAATGAAGCCCAGAGAAAGTTAAGGATCTGGAGTCTGTAGTACTAAAAGTGTGTTGTGGGGTACAGGCTAGCCAAGGATACAAAGAGAAGTGGATTGGAACCCTAAAAACCCTCTGAGGATCATGCCAGGTTGATTGTCTCTGTGTATCTTAGTCACTCTACTTCCTATGGGTCCATGCTGGAGAGGGTACTCGTACTTGCTCCTTAACAATTGCCACTGAGCCCCAAGAAATTGCTAGGCACCCTTCAAGATCTTTGGATAACTGATGGACAAGGTGGGCTTAGTCCTTTGCCGTTTGCATCTTGTATTTCCCCCAGACACATGGTGCTTTCTGCTGGCTTCAGGCCTGTCCTAGACCCAGCTCAGCCTTCCAGATCCTGGGTGTGTGATGTTCCTTAAGCTTGCCTGCTGTTTGGTTTTTTAATGAGAGCGAACTGAAGAGCACAAGAGGGATTTTCCTCTCTCTGTGCAATCACCAGCAAGAATTGAACTGGATGAGAGCGAGAGAAGCAGAGCAGAGCTGCAGTGATGCTATCCAGTTCCAGCTTCTAAATGTTCTCTGGGAGGCTAGCCAAGCAAACACCCTCACCCCCAGGCCCCTGTGAAGGTTGGGAGGGGCTGGATGGGGGCAGCTCGGAGCTCAGGAAGGGTTTGTAATGAGGCGGAGAGGAAATGGGAAGAGTTCCCCAGCATCTCCTGTATTGGCATGCGGGTACTTTACCACTAGGGCCACCTGGGAAGCCCCCTCTCCAGCATCTCTGATTAAACCACTCTCAAGTTTGAGAAGTTACAGAGGTCAGGTGAAGGGGAGCTAGACAAAGGGGGAGATGGGTAAGAGCGAGGGGAGGCAGATGTGTGAGTGGTGATGGGGTTCCCAGAGCCCCAAAGAGGAGTTCCGAAAGTCCTGAGCAGAGCTTGTCTCTCCCCTGGACACAAATAGACACTCTGTGCAGGAGGGGAGGCAGGCACTGGGCCAGCACATCAGTGCCCTGTGCACGAGCTGGAAGAAGGTAGCAGAGCCAAGCCAACTGCCCGGGGCCTGCCTTTCCCCCACAGTACAGATTATTTCAAAGGGATCGTCTCTGTCCCTCTAAGAATAATTGAAGCATATGGGATGGGTGAGGAGCTAGAATAAAGTAACCCAGAGTAAGGAAAGGCCTGGGAAAGAAGCTGATGAGACACACCTTGAGAGCGGAAATAATCCATGAGAAAACTATTAAACAAAGTAGAAAAGAAAAACAGGTGAATATTTATCTGATGTTCTGATGGGAGAAAGATTTTTTAAGCTTAAGGGAAATCACAAAGGAAAATATTGATAGGCTTGTCTACATTCAAATCAAAAACTACACAGTCCCCAAATTAATGAAAAATTAAAAGGCAGAGAAACCTGAGCAAATACTTGCAACAAACACAACAGACAAAACATTAGCTTTTTTAATATGGTAAGAGGGCATGCATATAGATTCAGAGCCCATTAAATAAATGCATGAAGGCTTTGACAAGGTGGCCCAAGGGAAGTAGAAATTCTAACATACGTGAAAAATGTTCAATTTAACCAAGTAATCTGAGATGTCAATATAGTAATATCATATTTTTTTTATTTTTGGCCTAACAAGGTTAAGAGAATGCTCATTCATTGTTGATGTGTTAGAGGGAGATTAAGCTGATATAAGATTGCTTGAGGGGCTTCCCTGGTGGCTCACTGGTAAAGAATTCGCTTGCAATGCAGGAGACATGGGTTTGATCCCTGGATTGGGAAGACCCTCTGGAGAAGGAAATGGCAACTCACTCCAGTATTCTTGCCTGGGAAACCCCATGGACAGAGGAGCCTGGCGGCCTACCATCTAGGGGGTCACAAAGAGTCTGACAGGACTGAGTGACTGGGCACACACACACACAATATTACTCAAAATATATTTGGCCGTATTTTTCAAGAGACAGCATGTTCATATCCTTGGACTAAGTAATTTCACTGAAGGGCTGTTATCCTAAGGGAATAGTCTGAAATACACATAAAGTTCTATATTCAAGTTGTTCATCACTAAAAACCAATAATGATCATAATGCTCAAAAATGGGGTAAGAGTTAAATTATGGCTTGGTCATATGGTAAATGATGCTGTAACCAGCAAGTGGCATGGTTCTGCAGAATTTTTAAAGCCACAAAGAAATGTTTATATATTGAATGCTAATTGAAAAAAGCAAAATGCAAAATTACAAGTAGATTCTTTCCAATTAGAATGTTACAAGGAACTATATACACATATGCAAGGAAAAGGCTGCTGCTAAGTCGCTTCAGTCGTGTCCAACTCTGTGCAGCCTCATAGACGGCAGCCCACCAGGCTCCTCCGTCCATGGGATTTTCCAGGCAAGAGTACTGGAGTGGGTTGCCATTTCCTTCTCCAATGGATGAAAGTGAAAAGTGAAAATGACGTCACTCAGTTGTGTCTGACTCTTCGTGACCCCATGGACTGCAGCCTACTAACAGTGGTTATTTCCACGTGGTGAGATTATGAGTGATTTTTTAAAGGCTTTAAAAAAAATTTATTCCTATAAGCATGCATGATTCAGCAAACTTAAACAGTAATAACAGCAAGAAAACCAAACACTTTATTTAAAAGTAAGAAGAGGAGGGGTAGATAGAGTACCATAAGCTGGGGACAGGGTGATGTCTGTGGAGACACACAGCCAGAGAGCTGAATCAGCAAGTCGTGTAGCTGGTTCCCGGGGTCAGAGCCCAGTCGTAGGACAAGTTGTAGATGCAGTAAGTCTGGAAGTCCAGGAATAGATCTGAGTCCAGGTTGGAAAGGCCCTACTTCTTTATGGAGGCAAAGAACTCAGTGCAGGGTGGTCCATGTTAGAACCTCCAGGGCTTGGGAAAAGAGGCCACCAGGCCGTCCGTGGAAGACTGCTGCCCATCCCCACCTGGTATGACTTGAAAGCGAAGGTGTTAGCTTTGCAGTCGTGCCTGACTCTCTGCCACCCTATGGACTGTGGCCCTCCAGGCTCCTAAATCCATAGAATTTTCCAGGCAAAAATACTGGAGTGGGTAGCCATTCCTTTCTCCAGAGGATCTTCCCAACTCAGGGATTGAACCCAGGTCTCCTGAATTGCGGGCAGCTTGGGGCGTAGCAAGGAGATCCATCCAGTCCATTCTAAAGATCAGTCCTGGGTGTTCTTTGGAAGGATTGATGCTAAAGCTGAAACTCCAATACTTTGGCCACCTCATGCGAAGAGTTGACTCATTGGAAAAGACTCTGATGCTGGGAGGAATTGGGGGCAGGAGGAGAAGGGGACGACAGAAGATGAGATGGCTGGATGGCATCACCGACTCGATGGACATGAGTTTGGGTGAACTCCGGGAGTTGGTGATGGACAGGGAGGCCTGGCGTGCTGCAGTTCATGGGGTCGCAGAGAGTCGGACAAGACTGAGCGACTGAACTGGAGTGTAGTAAAAGTCCATCCTTGTGCTGTGTCTCGACTGTATAAAACCTGAACCCCAAGATTCTCTGGACTGGGGGAACAATATCTGAGTTATTGAAGTATCAAGAGAAAAAAATGTGCAGACTGGGCGTGTGAAGAGCCATCGGTGGGGGAAGTCACTTCTCTTTGTGATGGTGGTAGGGTCACAGCAGAGGGTGACTGGGCAGTCCCCGGCACGCGTGTGCCTCTGCACGTGACTTGACCTGGTCACCCTTAGCACCAACAGAGGCCTGTGTTCCCCACCCTTCCCTGAGACCAACAGTGTGTGCATGCTGCCAGGAGTCTGGGTGGCAAGGGGAGCCGCTTGTGGTCAGGGAACACAGGAAATTGATATGTCCCCTGGGAATAGCTGAATCAATCTCTGAACTTCTTAACAAAGGGTTTTAACTAGGTGACATCACCAGCTATATATGCAGCTTAGCTCTTGGGTGTCAGGATGTCTTTTCTTTGCCTAAAAAAGCAGAGATGGATGGATGCTTCACAATAATCACAAAAACTGAGAAGAGCCAGTGGGAGCTGATAGAAGCTTCATTTTTTTTTTTTTTTTAAATATGTGTGTGTCGCTGACCTAAATATCCTGACTTCATTTCTGGATCCAAATGCTTGTACTTGTGTGTGCACATAATACCCTTTTTTCTCTAATGTTTTCTGCACATCTGAGGGTTCACTGGAAAACAGGCTGTCTTAGTTCAGTCTGCTATAATAAAAACATGATAACTGGGAGGCTTAAACAACTGATGTTTATTTTCTCAGTTTTGGAGGTTGGAAGCCCAAGATCAAGGTGCCTATGGATGTGGCCTGGTGAGGGCCCATTTCCTGATTTGCAGATGGCTGTCTTCTTGCTACAAATGTCTTCACATAGTGGAGGGCAGAGAGAGGGAAAGGTTCTCTTTTCTTGTAAGTGCGAAGGCCATCATGAAGGTTCCACCTTCATGACATAGCATGACTACCTCCCAGAGGCCCTGTCTCCAAAACCCGTGACATTGGGGGTGAGGGTTTTGGCATATGAGTTTGGGGGGCACACAATTGTTCAGTCCATAGCAAAGAGCTTGAGACTGAGCTTCACCTGCAGAGAGTTTATTGGGAAATACCCTGTGAGGGAGGGAGAGAGGAAGAATGGGAAGCAGGATTGAGCAGGAGAAATGATGGAGCTGTGACAGAGGCTTTGGCCTCTGTCACACATAGAGCACAGGGGGCTCTGGAGTTGGGCTGGCCCTTCAGAGTGTTCTGAGATGAGGCAAGGAATTGACCTCCACATTGACCTGTCACTGGCTACAGGCTGCTGCTTGGGAAGGGTCTAGCCTTGGGCAGGGCGGCTCCCTTTGGCCAAGGGCAGTGGCTAGGGAGCGTCTCAGCTGTGAGCCCCTGTGCTGCAGGGGACTTGGTGGCGTACGACAGCGTCCACTACACAGGACCGTGAGAGACTCAGAACACCTCACCTCCATCCTGACCACTGTCCACCACCCTGGGCCCACCTTGGTGGTTTCCAACTGCAGAATGGCTTTCTTGATGGTTCTAGCCACTCCATCAGGGAGGGCTTAGGGAGGTAGGGAGTCAGGGCTTGTCCACAGGACTTGGTGGTCCCACTCTAGTATATCATCAACCTCATCAACACCTGTGTGAGTGAGTGTAGGCCAGTGCCCCTGCTTTTAGGGAGCTGATGTTGGTCACTTTGAAACAACACTGTCCAGTAGAAATATAACATGAGCCATAGATTGAAACTTTAATAGCCATTTTTAAAAAAGAAAAAGATCAAGTTAACCTTAATAATAGAGTTTATTTAACCTAAAATAATCAAGTTTTACTTCAACATATAGTCTATTTTTTAAAAACATTTTAATAAGTTAAACAATTTTTTTGGTACTAGGTCTTTGAAATTCTGGCTAAGTTTTCTAGTCTCCTTTTGACCAGTGAGACTTCAAGTGCAGTAGGCACATGGGACTAGTGGCTACTGTATTAGAAATTGCTTAGAATGCCATTTTTTTTTTCTGCTATGAATTCTACCCTCCTAGTAAATAAAATGTAAGTTTTTTGGATGGGGGAGGGGGGACACCGATAATTCAAGTTCATCACCATTAATATTAAAATTCACAAAGCATAGGATTGGATCTGCTTTGTGTGTGCAGTACTAAGAAGGGATACCTTCCTCCTAGAAGCCTCTAAGCTTCTGTTAGAGTGTTTACTAATTAAGCTCCTAAATCTACACAATCCGTCTTCAGGGTCATCTGGACTCTGGGACAAGTTTTAAGAGATGACATAGTTTATGATGAACTGAAAATAACAATAAACCAATAACCAATAAAACCAATGAACCTAGTAACATGAGCAGCAGTACCTTAAAAAGTCCCAAGATGCTGAGATATTAAGCCATAAAGTAGAAGATACCCTTCTCTCTTCTGTGGGTTGTGATACCTTCTACTTTCCCAAAGTAGAAAGTTAATGATTTCCTCTGAGCAAAGGAGGACAAGAATTTCGGTGAGTAGAAGTTTTACTTTTAAAAATATTTGGGAGCAAAACATTTACACTGATTGAATTGCATTTTCACCCGGAAGAGAATACCCATCAGAAGTGAGTTCAAGGTACATTACTCTGTCTTTGGCAAACACCACACGGGTTTTCCAGCTGTAGGCGCCTTCTGTGATCATTATATCAAGCAGATTGCCTTCTTACCCTCCACTGCCTGGGTTGCTGTGTTTTTTGTTTATTCATGTCTCTGTTTTTCTCCTCCTCTTGGTGATTGGGTACTTTGCCAGCTTTTGAAAAGTTCTGAGAGAGGCGGGTACTGGCAAGGTTGTTCTGGGACTTCCTGCCCTGCGTCTCCTCTGGGTGGAAAGCCCTCTCTGTGAGGTCAGAACATTGTCACTTCTTCTCAGATTCCTTTTTGATACGAAGTGGGTGCCTGCTTCCCCTGAGTCCTCTCACCCCAGAAAGCAACATGGCAGACTGTTTAGAATTTATTTGACTTCTCGGCTGTCAAGCTCCAGCAAGATTTGGGTGTACGTGGTGATGCTGGTTTCCATCAGATCTCTTTTTAAAAATTTTAATTTTTTAACACCAAAAACATTTTGCATTGGGATATAGCTGATTAACAATGATGTGGTAGTTTCAGGTGGACAGTGAGGGGACTCAGCTATACATGTACATGCATTTGCTCTCCCCCCAAGCCCCCTGCCATCCAAGCTGGCACATAACATTAGGCATTATTTGTGCTATACAACAGGTCCTTGTTGGTTATCCATTTTAAATATAGCAGTGTGTACGTGACCTTCCTGAAGTCTCTAACTGTCTCTTCCCCCAGGCAACCGTGAGTTCATTTCCTAAGTCTGTGAGTCTCTTCATCAGATCTCTTTTAAAATAGCTTTGCCTTGCTTCCTTCAGAGTAGTGCTATCTGATAGAACCATGATGTGAGCCATATACTTAATTTTTAATTCACCAGTAAGTGCCTTAATAAATGAAACAGGTGACATTAAATTTAATACTGCAATTTATTTAACCCTATATATCCCAAATAATCTCATTTTAATATCTCACCAACGTAAAAAATTATTAGTGAGGTATTTTACATTCTTGATTTTCATATTAAGTCTTCAAAATATGATGGGTGCTTCACACTTAGGACACATTGGAATTTGAGTCCTAAATTTTCTTCAGAAATACTAGATCTTATTTAGAGTTCAAAAAATTTATGATGGAAAATGTGGATTCACATATCCAACTTGTTCTAAACATACTTAAAACTTTTTAAGAACTAAATTGAGTACCCCCTCTTAAGTCAATTTTCTTTATATATCCATAGTAATAAAATGGATTTATCAGTGAAGAATGAACTGATGTGATTTTGGAGCAAAGTGAAAAGTAGTCCTACCAAATAAGCCTGTGTTTAATGAAAAAAGATCTCATGTTACTTTCATTTTTAAATTTAAACTTAGGTTTGGTGAAAGTTACATCAGATTGGGACTTCCATGGGGTCCAGTGGTTGAGACTCCCCTCTTCCACTGTGGAGGACACGAGTTCCATCCCTGGTTGGGAAACTAAGAGCCCATGTGCTGCACGGCATGGCCAAAAAAACCAAAATAAGCTAACTAAATCCTAAAAAAAAAAAAAATTGTATCAAATTTAAAATTCACCTTCTCCATCACAGTGGCCACAATTCAGATGCTCAGTTCAATCACGTGGGGCCACTTTAGAATATTTAAAGCCCTGTTGAATTGGAAAGAACAAAACTATAGTGATTTTTTCCCACGATACCTCTGTGTGTGGCTATTTTCAAGGGTTTTGTTTTAAAGGCGCACACGTGCGTCTGTGTGTGCACGCCTGCCTGTGTGTATGTCTTTATTAACTCCGTTTCTGACTCTTTGTTTGGGATTATAACTGCTGTGTCCCTACCTTTTAACTGCAGTGGGTTTTATTTCCTTGCTTTCTGATACCATTTTTCATCTCATGCTCCATCCAGCTTTTTTTATCCCCCCCCCCTCCTGCTTTCCGTCATGAATGGGTCACAAAGGGTAATTTTAAGAGAATAGAATTTTTTTTTAGGGCAGGTTTTAGGATCACAGCAACACTGAGTGGAATGTATGGAGATTTTCCATGTACCTCATCCCCCCATCACATTTGGACCCACCCCCATCATTAACGTCTCCCACCAGAGCACTGTGTTTGTTCCACTCGGTCATCTGCACTGATACAGCCTTATCACCCAAAGTCCGTAGTTTACCTTAGGGTTCACTCTTGATGATGTGCGTTCAGTGGTTTTCGACAAACGTCTAATCAATGTATCCGTCACTATAGTATCATACAGAGTATTTTCACTGTCCTAAAGCTTTTCTGTGTTCACCTTTTTAAATAATTATTTTTTGTATTGAATAATTCTGAATTCCCAGTAGTAAAAAACAATAAAAATAAAAAGGTTGTGTAGATTTTTTCCCTCACTCTAAAGTAAAATGTAAGCAAACTTAAACAACTAATCCCTTGGAGCCCTTGATTGATTTCCTTTTCTTGAAGGTCCTGGACTAACAAAGGGGCGAAATGTCTCTGCTACTGAATCCATCTGAGATCCACTGGGCACTCGGTGTTGGGTTTTGCTGAGGAGGCTGCTGCGACGGTCATTTGTTTTTTTGCTCTGACCCCAACAATTGACTTCTGTTTTGAGATGAAAAAGAACACAGAAATCTCTCAGATCCTCTGTCCTGGTACAGGGCGGAGGGAGGTCAGCTCGGCTTTGTGGGGTGATGGTTGCCATGGGAAGTGATAAACAGCATCCTAGCCAAGGATATGAGATGTTTATGATGCTGAGGGACAGGTCAGCTGGGACTGGGTGTCGTCACCAGACAAGACCTGGGGGGAGAGGGAACTGCGGCAGGGCCCTCAAGTTAACTTGGGCCAGTAGATGTGTGACCTTGAGCAAGTTGGTCTCCTCCTTCGGCCTCAGCTTCCTTCCTCATCGTCAAATCGAGCTGTACCGTATGTGCCTCCTCCACCATATCGGCCTGTGAGACCAGATCCACTTCTCAGAGCACTCATTCCTACTGCTGGGCAGCACCCAGTTACAGGCCTGAGAAGAGGTTAGATCAAGCAGTTCCATTATTAAAAGCAATGGGGAGAAGGGAGAAAATAGGAGCTAATGCATCTCCATGTTCCATTTTCACTCCCCAAATAATTCACGTCTGCACTAGTTGTTTTTGCTTGACCTGTCACGACCTAAACGTGTATTCACCAGCAGATACCCACACACCCAAATCATCCAGATGCCTGGCCCAGTTATGGCCTGGCACCCTGAACTTTCCTCTGCAGCTGGCAGGAGAGGCAGACTGGGGCCTCTTGGGATGTGGATGTCTTGGGAGCATTTTGCATAGTTCATCTTACTCAGTTTGCCAAGTGTTTATTGAGTTATCTACTTACTTATCTTTAAACCTATGATTTTAAGCTCATATTTTGTGCCAGGTCCTAAAATAACCCTTTTATAAAGATCAGCTCATTGACTTATATGTTAAGATAAACAGATCCTTTTAAGAAAATGTCACAAACACAGTTCTTATCATCCAGAAACTCATAGAATACTTTGAGTTGTATAATATGTCTGCAGGAAACAGTTAAGAGTCCAAGGCATTGTTTTTTTTTTTTAAATGCACAAATGATAATATAGTCAGTAAGTGCTTCAGACATTCAGGGAGGGGAGAGATCATTTAGGACTAAAGTTCAGTCATGAAGGTGTTTCTCATACGTGGAGAGGAAGGAAGATAGTTTTTTGAGTAGGAATAATATGGGTTAAAGTTTTCATTACAATCGACTGGTAGGTATAAGGGAAGTAAAAGATACATAGGTACGTCGTTGAATGAACAGATCAATGACTTCAGGCTTCAGGTTGGGTGACTGAACCTAGTCAGGCCGCTGCAGTAGGAATGGTGATCATGGTTTCTGTTTCAGGGGAGGTAGTGTTTGAGATGATGACGTGGCCACTTGGATATGCTTGTGGACACCTGAACTGCAGTGTAGTTGAGAAACTGAAGGAGGAATACAGACTTGAGAGTCATGGAATAGAGGTGATCATGAAGTCATAAGATAGGATTTTGTTTCCTAAATGAAAGAGGAGCATGATGCCTGGAGTCATTTGAAGTGCACAGGGCTTGCGCTTGCGGGAAGAAGGGGTCAGCAAAGGGCACAGAGAAGGGATAAACGGACACATGGTAGGAAAGCACCACGTGGAGGGACCAAGGAGTCAGGTTTCCTGGTTTGGCCGACACCTGTGCCGCCTGATGGCAAGAGGTGCACAGAAAGGCCAGAGGCAGAGCCCAGGGCCCTTCTGGATGAGGACGAACAAAGGACTTTGTGGAAAGAGGTCTGTTCTTTGTTATGCTCGCTGGTAATTTTGTTCAGAGACCTCGGTGTTACGTGACTGCTACCAAGGGCTGAACTTTCAAGTACATTTTATAAAACAGGAAAACACAACAAAAAGGGCTCTGAGAGCCTATTGAGTTTATAGCATGGAGAGGAATCACTGAGGTCTCAGAGCTCTTCCCCTTGCCTTCTGAGCATCCTCTTCTGCAAACACTCTCATTTCTGCAGATAGCGTGCGTATGTTTTCACTTGTCCCCAAGCTCAGATGAGGCCACACTGCACTCATCAGCCAGTGCCCTGACAGAGCTCTACGTTATTTGGGAGTGTCTAGATTTGCCAGCTGAGATAGAGGCAAGAGAATCAGCATGTTCCCAGCAGATCTGCTTCCACACCTTCCCCAGATCCATATTCACTGTGTCCAGTGAATTTCATTATGGCGCGTGACTGAAACGTCACGTGGTATTAGATGTAAATCCAGTTCCATTATGTAAACAAGCACCATTTTCATCTCATTCCAGAACCACCGTCAGACTGGAAAAGGGTAGAGATGGAAATAATACATTGTGGGAAATGATGTTTTAGGTTTTTTTTTCCTGAATTCTGATTAAACCTGTAACTTCTGGAGATTTCTACAGACTCAACTACTGTCCGTCTAGCTTTGGTTTGGCCCAGCCTACAGTCTATTCAAATATATTTCTGAAGGGGTTGATTCTGAGTAAGAATCAGATTCTTGCAGGTCCTTGATATCAGTGAAGAATGGCAGCAACTTCTGTCTGTTTTTGTTGATGCTCATTATACTGGAGCCATGCTTATTTTAGTTCAACTCAAATCGTATCATCAAATATTTATTATTCCCTGAGTAAAACGGAATTGAAAAATACTTATAGGTGAGTGACCCCTTTCCTTACATTGATGAAAGTGGCAAGTTTTTCATTCGTGATTTCAGCAAGTATCTTTCAGATCCAGTTTATCAGGCAGAGTGTTGTGGGGACCACAGAAGGCTATCTGGGGGGTAGTGTCCATTCTCCAGGAGCTTTTAGCCTATATGGAGAGACGAGAATAACTCAAATAAAAGGATTTAAAAATAATCTGGCTAAATATATAAAGCATGTTATAGTATAGCCTGTGTGCTTAGGAATTCAAAGTAAGTTAAGTAATATTAAGTGATGCAGGTCACCAGAGACACCTGGTTGGAGGGGGTCAAGTCGTGGACTGGATGAACCGCATGGCCAATGAATGGTGTGCCCAGGGTTTGAACCCAGCTGTTGCTGACTTGAGAGCTGGCACTCCTTCGGGGGCCACCTGACCAGCAGGGATGCCCACGTGTGAAGTTCTGGGAATGATCCCAGGAGGAGCAAACTGTGTCCTGCTGCTGCTGCTGCTGCTGCTAAGTCACTTCAGTCATGTCCGACTCTGTGTGACCCCATAGACGGCAGCCCACCAGGCTCCCCCGTCCCTGGGATTCTCCAGGCAAGAACACTGGAGTGGGTTGCCATTTCCTTCTCCAATGCAGGAAAGTGAAAAGTGAAAGTGAAGTCTCTCAGTCGTGTCTGACTCTTAGCGACCCCATGGACTACAGCCTACCAGGCTCCTCTGTCCATGGGATTTCTCAGGCAAGAGTACTGGAGTGAGGTGCCATTGCCTTCTCTGAACTGTGTCCTAGGAATGTGAATGTTGAGTTCAAAAGCAGTCAAGCAAGGGAGGAATTCTGATTTGAATAAGGGTACAGGGTGGTGGAATAATTGGAGAAGAAATCTGAGTTTGGAAGGTGCTTCAGAGTTCTGAGGGTCCCGTGGAACCACTCCCAGGCCTCAGGTGGAGGGTCCTGGCTACCACCACCTCAGCCTTCTGCTGGAACCCAATACATCGTCCGTGTGAAGTAGGAGCACAGCAAACCTATGGGGCCAGCATTCCTGGTCCTTATCACCGCCCACTGCCCAGGCTAAGGCTGCCAGTTTACATGCAGGAAACTAGGTTACATCTGAGTTTCGGATAAACAGCAAACATGTTTTTAGTCTAAGTATGTCCCCTACAGTGTTTGAGACATCCTTATGCTAAACTTACTGTTTATCTGAAATTTGAATGTAACTGGGCATGCTGTCTTTTTGTTTGCTATTTCTGGTATCTCTGACCCAGGCTCCTGCCTTCTTTGGGGATAGGTTTCTGGCCTGCTTGTTTCTCCTCTTGCACCTGAGTCCTGTCTGTTAGGTAGATTAGTAGAGGTACAGGCCACTCTTACGGCACTTATGCATTAATTTATTGACTCTCCATCCTAAACCTATGAGTGTGTGTATGCTAAGTTGCTTCAGTCATGTCCGACTCTTTGCAGCCCTAAAGGGTCAGCTTTAACAGTCTCCCTTAGGCGCCTTCTGCTGGCCATGCCACCGAGTTCAGCCCTGAAGATACAGTGATGGGTAAGAGACTCTCAGTCTAACTGGGATGGGACCCCCTCTGTCCCCAAGGACGTAGCACTGTCTTTACCAGAAAATTCTATGCCAGAGGCAAAAACAAACAAACATGCAAACAAAAACACCCCACAGGAATCAGAGTTCAGTTCAGTTCCGGTGCTCAGTCATGCCTGACTCTTTGCGACCCCATGGACTGCAGCACACCAGGCCTCCCTGTCCATCACCAATTGCCAGAGTTTACTCAAACTCATGTCCATTGAGTCGGTAATGCCATCCAACCATCTCATCCTCTGTTGTCCCCTTGTTCTCCCACCTTCAGTCCTTCCCAGCATCAGGGTCTTTTCAAATGAGTCAGCTCTTAGCATCAGGTGGCCAAAGTATTGGAATTTCAGCTTCAACATCAGTCCTTTCAATGAACACTCAGGACTGATTTCCTTTAGGATGGACTGATTGGATCTCCTTGCAGTCCAAGGGACTCTCAAGAGTCTTCTCCAACACCACAGTTCAAAAGCATCAATTCTTTGGCATTCAGTTTTCTTTATAGTCCAACTTTCACATCCATACATGACCACTGGAAAAACCATAGCCTTGACTAGACGGACCTTTGTTGGCAAAGTAATGTCTCTGCTTTTGAATATGCTATCTAGGCTAGTTGTAACTTTCCTGCCAAGGAGTAAGCGTCTTTAATTTCATGGCTGCAGTCATCATCTGCAGTGATTTTGGAGCCCAAAAGAGTAAAGTCTGTCACTGTTTCCATTGTTTCCCCATCTATTTGCCATGAACTGATGGGACCGGATGCCATGACCTTAGTTTTCTGAATGTTGAGCTTTAAGCCAACTTTTTCACTCTCCTCTTTCATTTTCATCAAGAGGCTCTTTAGTTCTTTACTTTCTGCTGTAAGGGTGGTATCATCTGCATATCCGAGGTTATTGATATTTTTCCTGGCAATCTTGATTCCAGCTTGTGCTTTATCCAGCCCAGTGTTTCTCATGATGTACTCTGCCTGCATAGAAGTTAATTAAGCAGGGTAACAACATACAGCCTTGACATCCTTTTCCTATTTGGAATTAGTCTGTTTTCTGTCCAGTCCTAACTGTTGCTTTCTGACCTGCATACAGATTTCTCAAGAGGCAGGTCAGGTGGTCTGGTATTCCCATCTCTTTCAGAATTTTCCACAGTTTATTGTGATCCACACAGTCAAAAGCTTTGGCATAGTCAGTAAAGCAGAATTAGATGTTTTTCTGGAACTCTCTTGCTTTTTTGATGATCCAGCAGATGTTGGCAATTTGATCTCTGGTTCCTCTGCCTTTTCTAAAACTAGCTTGAACATCTGGAAGTTCATGGCTCATGTATTGTTGAAGCCTGGCTTGGAGAATTTTGAGTATTACTTTGCTAGAACTGAAGCATGTGAGATGAGAGCAATTGTGCAGTAGTTTGAGCATTCTTTTACATTGCCTTTCTTAAGGATTGGAATGAAAACTGACCTTTTCCAGTCCTGTGGCCACTGCTGAGTTTTCCAAATTTGCTGGCATATTGAGTGCAGCACTTTTACAGCATCATCTTTTAGGATTTGAAATAGCTCACCTGGAATTCCATCACGTCCACTAGCTTTGCTTGTAGTGATGCTTCCTAAGGCCCACTTGACTTCACATTCCAGGATGTCTGGCTCTAGGTGAGTGATCACACCATAGTGATCATCTGGGTCGTGAAGATCCCTTTTGTACAGGTCCTCTGTATATGCTTGCCACCTGTTCTTAATATCTTCTGCTTCTGTTAGGTCCATACCATTTCTGTCCTTTATCGAGCCCATCTTTGCATGAAATGTTCCCTTGGTATCTCTAATTTTCTTGAAGAGATCTCTAGTCTTTCCCATTTTGTTGTTTTCCTTTATTTGCAGCAAATATGGCAGGTAGGAGCTTCCCTAGTGGTCCAGTGGTTAAGACTTTTCCTTGCGATGCAGGGGGTGTGGGTTCGATCCCTGCTCAGGGATCAAAGATCCCTCATACCTTGCTGCCAAAGAATCAAACATAAAATTGAAGCAGTATTGTAACGGATGCAATTAAGACTTAAGAAAAATGACAAAGGGGCCTGGCCAGTGCATGTGGACAGATGTCCAGGGAAACACGTGATCTGTGCAGCTGGGAATGGGCTGTGATGCAAAATGCTACTGGACAAGATCAGGGGCGCGTGAGAGGGTGAAGAAAGTGCAAGGTTCTCATAGTTCCTGAAGTTCTACGGCTGGAGACATTTCAAGGAACATTTATTGACAAGACCTACTACGTGCATGATGTAGAGTTCCCAGGTAACTACTTAGCCTGCAAGATTCCTGCATAAGGAAAAATTATTAACTCATGAAGCCATACTTATTAGGTAAAATAACGACAGTAATAACTCCAGAGGAAACTTATAAAACAAAATTAGAGCGTTTATTACCCCAGGTCTAATTTAATTTATTGACCCCGAATTGTAATTAACTGTTTGTTATAGTGAGTTCCAACCTACAGTCCTCTGTCCAAGGTTAACACACTCTCATTTCTTTAACTTATTAGTAGACTTGACCTTAAAGTGACATTTTTTTCTCAGGCTGCCTCCACCTGGGATTTTCATCTGGGAATGTCAGCAGTTACACCCCAGAACTCACATGAGGGGCAGCACGGTTGACTGTTCCCAGAGGGCAAGGGAAGTCACTTCTCTTTGAAATTTCAATCAACTTGATGCTTCTTTTTATCATTGAGTTCTTTTACTTTTCGCTTAGGAGAAAGACATTTCTCCACGATTTCTATTTGCTTAAGGCTTAAGAAATGGGATGCTACTATTTATTAGTGTTCCTTTTCAAGCTGCTGTGAGATAACAAGAGAAGGATTTTGTTAAGCTAGAGAACTGACTTGCTGAGAGGCAGCTGGTGAGACAGAAAGAGGGCTCCACTGTGAGCCTGTTGGTCTGTCGGCCCCTCTCCCTGCTGGGCTGAGCGGGTCAAGACTGGAAAGATGCGGAGGAACGGGGACTTATGCAGGAGGAGCAGCTGGCCTGCACTTCCGCGTGAAGTCCAGACTTCTGTCTCCTTCCCCTTTTGGGTGTCTGGGCCCTCTCTCTTGCATAGCAGCTCTGAAACCCAACTGCTTCATCTTCTAATATTGAACATGTTTGCTGTTCTCAAAAGGAACAAGGCAGCCATGTGAAACTGAACTCTTCAAAGGGAAACCGGTCAAGATGTGAGAGTAGCTCTGGCAGTAAAGTTGGGAATCTGCATGAGAATTCTTTGGGCCTGTGTTTCTGTTCCTGTGGACTTGATCTCTATCTGGGCCTTGGAGGTAGAAAGTAGACTGTTCCATAGGTTGAAGGTAGAGATTTAAAGCTTTGTGATCATCTTAGTTGCTCATGTGTTATCTATTAAGTCTGCACATCTCCTGGAGCTGTTTAGCTTTTGCATCTGTATAATTCTTGGACTAGAGGCGCAGGATGTAAAAACTGAGAGACCATGGAAACTGTATAGTTCAGTCTCTTTCCTGGAAGTCTAACCACATTAAAGGGTGTCCAGAGTCAGTAGTGGTACAGATGGAACCAAGTGTCCTGACCCTCCATCTAGGGCTCTTTGCTGATTTTGTCCACTTGCCCAGCTTCCTTCTCCAGGCCCTGGGAGGCTGACCTCGATGGGCTGCATTACCTCCACTCACTAACTCTCAGCTTTCCATATGGGTTTGTCCAGTGGGAGGCACGGCCAAAGATGGAGGAGGCAGGAGGAAAGAGGGGTGGTCTCCATTGATACTGCACCCCACCTTCTGTGTCCTCCAATGCCACGGTGCTGGGTTCTTCAAGGCATGGGTCCTGCCAGGGAGCCCTCTTCTGCCGCTCTGACTTTTCCCTGCCTCACAGTTCCCTCCTCTTGTCCATCAGGGGCAGTGATAGAGTCCCCCTCATTGCCAATCCCTCAGTGCTTCACTGTCCCTTAAATTCTGCATAGAATGCAGAATTAATGCATTCTATGCATTAATGCATATGCATAATTAATTATTATTAATAATTAATTATATAATTAATAATAATTAATGCATAATGCGTTAATGCCTTTCCTAAAACTCCCTTCAGTCAAGTCCTTTTGAGTATGTTCTCCATACCCTACTAGGTCCTTACAGTTCCAAGTGCTTCCCTCCTCCTGGGGCTGTCGGATCTTAAGTCAGCAGCCTCACCAGCTCCAGGCTTCTGCTCTTTCTAATCCTCTGTAGCAGGTGTATCTTGGTTTACACAATAGCTGTGCTCTGGAAAATGCATTAAGTTACACAGGTATTAAGTTGAGTTCCTAGTTTTCTATACTATTTTTCATTTCAGATATACATTTTCCCTTCAGTTTTGAATGCTTTTACAATGAGTAGTAGCTCCTGAGACTAGGGACCTATAATCCCACCACAAACACAGCACTTGGGTCCTACTAAAGCCCACACTTGGGTCCCAGGCAAAGACAGAAGCCTCTTGGTAAAAGGACTTTGTCACCCTGTCTCCTTATTCTTTTCTGCCTTCCAACTTTTTGCTTATTGGTGAGTTTTACTTTTTGCCTTTCAAAATGGTTCCAAAAGTGGGGCTCATCTGGACTCTACTGGTAAAGTAGAAAAGAACATTACTGATGGGGAGGAAGGATAATTATCTTGTTGTTGTATTTTTTGACTTTGCTTATTTTTATTGAGGCAACATTGATTTAAAACATTATGTAAGTTTCATGTGTACATTGTGTTTCTATGTCTGTATACCCTACAATGTGCTCACCACCAAAAATTTATTTTCCATTTGTCACCATTTAGCTGCTCACTTGACCCGTGTTCCCTCCCCTACCACCCCTTCCTCCCTGATAACCACTATTATGTTCTCTGTATCTACGTTTGTTTCTGTTTATTTTTTAATGTTTCATATGAGTGAAATCGTGTGGTAAATCTAACATTTCATTTAGCACAATACCCTCCAAGTCCATCCCTGTTGCTGCAAATGGCAAGATTTCATTCTTTTCACGGCTGAGTAATACTCCATTGTGTGTGCATATAC
The DNA here is from genome assembly GCF_027580195.1 of Bos mutus. Lineage (NCBI taxonomy): Eukaryota > Metazoa > Chordata > Mammalia > Artiodactyla > Bovidae > Bos > Bos mutus. The sequence goes on along the minus strand of NC_091620.1, from coordinate 19,481,727 downwards.
ATAGACACACACATATGTATGTGCATTTATTTGACATTGGTCTTCAGTTCAGTTGCTTAGTCATGTCTCTTTGCGACCCCATGGACTGCAGCACACCAGGCTTCCCTGTCCATCACTAACTCCCGGAGTTTGCTCAATCTTACATCCATTGAGTCAGTGATAACATCCAACCATCTCATCCTCTGTCATCCCCTTCTTCTCCTGCCTTCAGTCGTTCCCAGCATCATGGTCTTTTCCAGTGAGTCAGTTCTTTGCATCAGGTGGCCAAAGTATTGGAGTTTCAGCTTCAGCATCAGTCCTTCCAATGAATATTCAGGACTGATTTCCTTTAGGATGGACTGGTTGGATCTCCTTGCAGTCCAAGGGGCTCTCAAGAGTCTTCTCCAACACCACAGTTCAAAAGCATCAATTCTTCGGTGCAAAGCTTTCTTTATAGTCCAACTATCACATCCATGTATGGCTACTGGAAAAACCATAGCCTTGACTAGATGGACCTTTGTTGGCAAACTAATGTCTCTGCTTTTGAATATGCTATCTAGGTTGGTCATGACTTTTCTTCCAAGGAACAAGCGTCTTTTAATTTCATGGCTGCAGTCACCATCTGCAGTGATTTTGGAGCCCCCCAAAGTAAAGTCTGTCACTGTTTTCATTGTTTCCCCTTCTATTTGCCATGAAGTGATATGGGAGTGGAAACCATGATCTTAGTTTTTTGAATGGTGAGTTTTAAGCCAGCTTTTTCACTCTCCTCTTTCACCCTTCTCAAGAGGCTCTTTAGTTCCTCTTCACTTTATACCATTAGAGTGGTATCATCTGCATATCTGAGGTTGTTGATATTTCTCCTGGCAGTCTTGATTTCAGCTTGTGATTTCGCCAGCCCAGCACTTTGCATGATATACTCGGCATAGAAGTTAAATAAGCAGGGTGACAATATACAGCCTTGACATACACCTTTCCCACACTTTTTTGCTTCACAGTATGAAAAATTCTTTATATTCCCTGAGTATTTCAAATCACTGACTCTACCCAATGGAGATCAGGGAAACTTCATGTGTTCCCATCCACTATCTTAAGCTACCACTGAAGTGGACAAGTAACTGTGGGGTCAACAGGCGAGTAGGATTTCATATACAAAGGCTGATTTTGCACGTGACTTCAGGAACATAATGTCAGCCTCTGCCTGTGTCTTTTTCATTTTTCTCTGCTCCTGGCAGGGTCTCTGCCAGTGGGATCCAGGCCCCAGAGGCAGGGCTGGGGTACTGTAGCTGACTCCTCTTCATACTGGGAGAAGAGGGTGGGTGTGTGAGAAGCTGCTTAGTGCCAGGTCAGAGTCCAGCCTTGAAGAAACTGAGGTACTTTGCTTGTTGTTGATTTTGCTAAGACCTTGGGATTGTTGAAGAGTTGGGTCACAGGGGAAAAAAGCCTGAAGAGCAGGGGCCAGAAACAGTGGTTCCAAACCTTTGATTTCATAAACAAAATCCTTCCTCCGTGAAAGGGCAGCATTGGATTCCCTAACCAGTCTTACCATTTATGCAGCCAGGGGAGCCCAGGTGCCACCTGCAGTATGGTGGAATAGAAGTGTTGCCTCATGCAGAAGCGCCCGTTTCACTTGAATATTTGGAATGAAGAGTTAAGTAGGTGATAAGTAATTTAAAAAACATTGTATTGGGGGCTTTCCTGGTGCCTCAATGGTAAAGAATCCACTTGCCCGTGCAGGCGACATAGGTTTGATCCTTGGTCTGGAAAGATCCCACATGCCTTGAGCCACTAAGCCCGTGCTCTAGAGCCCTTGAGCTGCAGTTACTGAGCCTACATGCCCTAGAGGATGAGCTCTGCAGCACGAGAAATGACCACATCAGAAGCCCACGCATTGCGAGTAGAGAGTATCGCCTGCTTACCGCCACTCCAGAAAGCCCACGCAGCAACAAAGACCCAGCACCACCAAAACAAAGCATTATTTTCAAATGAATAAACACAGATATAAAGTAGAATGCAAAATTCAGAAAGCAATCCTGTATATGTTTAGATAAAACCACGAGACCTCAGAGAAATTCTACACTTACTCTGCCCACTGTGGGGTATCCCTAGAGGTTCGTCTTCATTCTCGGGAGTGTTTTCATTAAAAAATTACAGAAATGCTATAGCTTGTTTAGTTGCTCAGTTGTGTCCAACTCTTTGTGACCCCATGGACTGTAGCCCGCCAGGTTCCCCTCTCCATGAGATTCTCCAGGCAGGAATACTGGAGTGGGTAGCCATTGCTTTCTCCAGGGTGAAATTCTATAGAGATGAGGCTTAAAACGGTTAATGAAAGATAATATAGGCTTTCTGGTAAGAAAGCTTTAAGATTTATTAAATTGAAAAGAAGATCATTTGTCATAATGTAAGTGGTAATCCAAGTTCAGCCTTAGTCATTGAAAAGAATTGAGAATTTAATTCTATAATTAAAAAGAAACCCAAACTTAATGAACACATTCCTTGCAGTCAAAAACTGGTAGAGTGCAGCCTGATTGCTGCATAATTGTTTTGTTTGGGGTGCAGAGTTTTTGAAATACAGTTTGCATGCCAGTTTGTGAGGGAGAGGGAGCAGATGTGGTGTCCTCCTCCTTCTTGCCTTTATGTTGTAGAGGCATTCCCCTGGGCTACCCTTGAACTGATCAAACTCTAAGCTAAAGCTGGCTTCCCTGGTGGCTCAGATGGTAAAGAATCTGCCTGCAATGCTGGAGACCCGGGTTCCATCCCTGGGTTGGGAAGATCCCCTGGAGAAGGAAATGGCTGCCCACTCCAGGATTCTTGCCCGGAGAATTCCATGGACAGAAGAGCCTGGTGGGCTATAGCCCATGGGGTCACAAAGAGTAGGAGATGACTGAATGACTAATACTCTAGGATGACTAGGATGAAGCAGGGTTCGGAGTTAGAATCTTTGTCTGCAAGAACAGAGAGCACTGGACTATGGGTTGAACTTTTGGATAGTGGGGAATGGGACAGACCAGGCACAGAAATTGAGGATGTAGAAGAGGGCCTCAAGAGCAGACAGTGTCGATCATCTGTGATCCAAGGCTAACCAGACATCAGGATGGGAAATCTAAACCCAGCAAGTAGTTGAGAGCAGTGAGTAGCCATGGTCATCGTCTCATCTCCCAGAGCCAGAGCTCCTGCTGTGCTCCAGGCCCTCAGTCATCTGTTTCCACCCTTATCACGATTCCAGGGGATGGAACAAGGACCAGGGGATGGGAAAGTGGAGTCCAGTGCTGGAGTTCCCAGAGTGACAAGGTGGGAGAGATAGGGACCATATGCTCCATCTATCACAGCTATGTTTTGGTTGTTTTTTTCTTTTTTTAAAAAAGTCACTTTATTGAGTTACGATTGACATGCAAAAAGCTGTATATTTTTGATGCTTACAATTTGAAGGATTTGGAGGTAAGTAGAAATGGCACCCCACTCCAGTACTCTTGCCAGGAAAATCCCATGGACGGAGGAGCCAGTCCATGGGGTCGCTAAGAGTTGGACATGACTGAGCGACTTCACTTTCACTTTTCACTTTCATGCCCTGGAGAAGGCAACCCACTCCAGTGTTCTTGCCTGGAGAATCCCAGGGACAGGGGAGCCTGGTGGCCTGCCGTCCGTGGGGTCACACAGAGTCGGACACGACCGAAGTGACTTAGCAGCAGCAGCATACACTGTGATGGGCTTCCCTGGTAGCTCAGCTGGTAAAGAATCCTCCTGCAATGCAGGAGACCCCAATTCAGTTCCTGGGGCGGGAAATTCTTCCTCCAGAGAAGGGATAGGCTACCACTCCAGTATTCTTGGGGTTCTCTGGTGGCTCAGATAGTAAAGAATCCACCTGCAATGCAGGGTCCTGACCTGGGGTCTATCCCTGGGTTGGGAAGATCCCCTGGAGGAGGGCATGGCAACCCACTCCAGTATTGTTGCCTGGAGAATCCCCATGGACTCCTACATGGACTCCATGGGCTACATTCCATGGGGTCACAGAGAGTCAGCCACAATTGAGTGACTCAGCACAGCACAGCATACACCCGTGGAACCGTTACCATGATATATGCCACAAACCTATCCATCATCTCTTATAGTTTCCTCCCACCTTCTTATTTATCATCATCATCATCTTATGATAAGAGCGCTTGATATAAGTGCCCTCTTACCAAGTTTGTATGTTTATATTTTTTGTCATTTGATTTTAGAAATTTTTTATTGAAATATAGTTGATTAACAATGTTGTGTTTCAGGTGTAAAGCAGAGTGATTCAGTTTTGTATATATATACATACATTCTTTCTTGCATTCTTTTCCATTATAGGTTATTACAAGATATTAAGTATAGTTTCCTGTGCTGTACAATAGCTCTTTGTTGGTTATTTATTATAGTACATTACTGTTAACTGTAGGAACTGTGCTGCACAGTAGATCTCTAGGATGTATTCATTTGTGTAATTGAAACTTTGCTCTCTTTAATACGTCCCTATTTTCCCTGCCTCAGCCCCTGGAAGCCACCATTCCATCTCTGTTGCTGCCATTTTTCACCCTTGCATGTATCAGTCTCTTCTACCATCTGGCAATAGGATAAAGTACCATTTTGTACTGCAAGCATAGCAGAATCTTATCTCTTAGACCTGGAAGAATCTTGCTAGGTTGTCAGGTCCAGCCCCGCAATTCCAAGAAAATAAGGTGTCATTATCCATGGCCCCCAAGGCAGCTCAGGCCAGAAAAAAGGCTTAGACGCTTAAGAATGTTAGGGTGAAAAGGACCTTAGAGGTTTTTCAGTTCCTTCTCCTAATTTACAGACAAAGGAACTGTTTCTGGAGGGTCATCAAGGAGAGAAGGTAAAATTAGAACCTGTTTGCTGGTGGCTCAGAAGGTAAAGAATCTGCCTCCAATGCAGGAGAAGCGTATTCCATCTCTGGGTTGGGAAGACTCCCCTGGAAGAGGAAATGGTGACCCACTTCAGTATTCTTGCCTGGCATGGACAGATGAGCCTGGCGAGCTGCAGTCCACTAGGTCACAGGGAGTCGGACACGACTGAGCACGAATGCGCTCATATCGAAAGCCAAGGTTGTTTGTACCACACCAGGGACCTTGAGGCATTTTCTAAAAAGTAGCCTCACCTGGTGAATCCATTTGAGTTGCATGTTTCTCTTTGGGGTCAGCAAATGTCCAGTTGTTCAGGCTCTGGTTGGAATCTATAGAAAATCAGGTTTGGTGCTCTCTTGCTCCCTCTGCTGGCCCTCAAGGCTGATTCCCTGAAATTGACATAGACACTTGGGCCATGAAATGACTTAAAATAAAATGGAGGCATGCATGTGGGTTGCTTTAGAAACAAAGCAGAAAGCTACAATTTTTTTTTTTCTCAAACAGGCAAAGCCAATCCAATAGAAGCTTGAATATATATATGTATACATATAAATTATATTTCCAACTTCTCCACCACCCCCCACCCCCCACCTCCTGGTTTCTCTTGGCTATACACAATGGCAAAGCAAAAATGGAAAACTTGAAAAAAAAAAAAAGTTGACAGCATTTCTATGATTCAGCTGGCAATTTGCTACGGTATCCAGGGAGACAGCTTCTCACATACATTAGCATAATGTGAAATGGCAGCTAGAACCAGAATTTACTGTCTAAGCAACTCAGCCTGAACAGCCGTTGACGACAATGCAATTTAAAGGAAATCCAAATATTAGGCTTAAGTGACTGATACAGCCTGAAACCTCTTCATTTTAAGCATATGGGGTCCAGTTTGTTTCCTCATTTGATTCCCCCTTCTTGGGGCAGATGACTGGAATTCAAGGTTAACAAAGAGAGATACTGTGACCAGCTGAGATGCAATACAGCATTCAGCTAGCCTCAGCTCACTCCAGCCCTGTTAGCACCAAAGTACCTTTTCTTCCTTGATTTTTTTTTTTTTTTGAGATTTTTCCATTTCCATTGATATCCAAATGCTGACATTTTCCTTCCTGTATCTTCCCTGTGAGCCTTGACACCAGAATGTATCTCCTTGCTCTCCTATTATCTGGACACCAAGCCACTGCTGATAGCAGCACAAGCTTGAAAAGGGTTTTGTTTCTCAGCAGGAGAACCCAGCGAGCCTGGGGAAGACATCCCAATGGGTGTGATTCCTGAGAATTCAGAGCTTGTCCTGGATGGCACTCTTACTGACCTCTGGCTTCCCAGCGTTCCTCTGGCTCCTCTTTTCCCTTCCTCTGTCTGTATAATTTCCTCCCTCGAGTGGAGGATCAGGGTCCGTGGAATGGTGCCTGACATTTTCCAGGCAGATGAGATCCATGGACACAGATGGCAGTTTCCCAGATTTGGTCTTCCAGTTGATACTCCTTCTAATCTCCCTCCAGTCTGCCACCTCTGTGACAGCTGATGCCAGACTTAGAAGTCCTAGATGCCCCAGAGGCAGGACCTCACTCATGTTGTGCATGCAGATCCGAGGATGATGGGAGGGAGGGAGTCCTCTGTGCACACAGACTCAGAGAGTGTAGATCATCGAGACCCCACCCCCAGGAGGTCTTGCAAGTGGACATAGAATAATAATTTTAGACTTTGAGGCTTACCTCCTCATGACAGGGAATGATCCAAGGATGTGGGTTTTCAATTTGTTAGAGATGAACACAGAACCTGGCTCCCCCTCCATAGGAATTTTCCTAGTGGTCTCTGCAGTGTTAGAGGAACAGCTCCCAATACTATTCTCACCTCCAACACCAGTTGGAAGTTTACGAACACCCACAGTCTCCCTGGTGGCTCAGATGGTAAAGGATCCACCTTCAATGTAGGAGACCCAGGTTTGATCCCTGGGTCGGGAAGATCCTCTAGATCCCTGGGTCGGGAAGGGAATGGCTACCCATTCCAGTATTCTTGCCTGGAGAATTCCATGGACAGAGGAACCTGGCGGGCTACAGTCCTTGGAGACACAACTGAGTGACTAAACTCTTTTTTTCAAGGTCTCTCTTAGCATAAGTAATTCACTAGAAAGTCTCACAGAATGTTCTGAAAGCTGTTATACTCATGGTTATGGTTTATTACAGTGAAAGGATACAGAATAAAATCAGCCCAGGGAAAAAGCACAGGGGGCAGAGTCCATGAGAGTTCCAAATGTGGGGCTTCCAGTTGTCCTCTCCCTGTGGAGTCATGGGAAACACCACTTTCTTGGCATCAATGTATGATCACATGCATGGAGTACTGCCAACCACGGCAGCCCATCGAGTCTTGGTGTCTGGAGTTTTTATTCGGGTTCCGTCATCTAGGCAGAGTTGACTGACCTCATGGTTGACCTCAGTCTCCAGCCCCTCCTGAGGCTGAGGTGATACCACATGACCCGAAACCTGAAGTCTGAGTCACCTCATCACACTATACTGCATGACCATAGGCCCCAGGCAGACAGACCTGTATTTGCTGTTATATTCCTTGAACTTAGAGAATTGCCTCCCAGAAGCCCATGACAAAGGCCAGCCTTCTCTTTGGGCAAGGTTGATTCCTTACTATGCAGCCTGTCTATACTGCTGAGCCAGCTGCAGAATCTGTTCAGTTAAGGCTGAGTGTTCCTGATCTGTATGAGACAATTGGCCATTGTGAAGATGGAAGTGAAAGAACCACAAATGAGTGACTGGGAAGAGAAAAAAACTGTACTGGAAAGAAAGAGGGCCTGCTCTGAAGACATGAACTGCAATATTATGTATGAATATAGAGCGGGAGCCATGAAACCCAAAGGGTTTGTGAAATACTGTTTTAGGTAGTGGTTTATTCTTTGATTTTGTCCACAAGGTGTGTGTTAAACCAAGGATAAATATATCTTAACCTTCAAGGTTGAGAGCTAGTTTTTCCAAAAAAGCAAGATGAATTGGGGCCCATAGGTAGAAATAATTTGCTCTAGAGTCAATAGAGGAGAAGGCAACGGCACCTCACTCCAGTACCCTAGCCTGGAAAATCCCATGGACGGAGGAGCCTGGTGGGCTGCAGTCCATGGGGTTGCTAAGAGTCTGACACGACTGAGTGATTTCACTTTCACTTTTCACTTTCATGCATTGGAGAAGGAAATGGCAACCCACTCCAGCATTCTTTCTTGGAGAATCCCAAGGACAGGGGAGCCTGGTGGGCTTCCGTCTATGGGGTCTCACAGAGTCGGACATGACTGAAGCGACGCAGCAGCAGCAGCAGCAGCAGAGTCAATAGAAGCATTGCTTTCTATGTACATCCATTCAGGCAGTAGAGAAATCAAGGGGCATAGGATGAAATTGGCTATTTTGTAAGCACGTCAATAGTAATAACTATCGTAATTATAAACAATAATGACTACCATTTATAGATGCTTCTAAGTGCCAAGTACTGTTAGATTATTTACCAGCATTATAACATTTAATTATTTGAACCTCTCTATGGGATAGGTATTATTATCTGAATTTTATAAATGTGAAAATTGAAACTTAGTGTGGTACTTTAAGCTAAGTCAATAATAGCTTAAAGGCTCATGAGTGACAGAGTTAAGACTCAAACCCAGGGCTTTCTGACACAAGTTGTCTAGACTTAACCTGCTACAGGTCCTTAGATGGACGTGATTAACATGGTCTACAGGGTAGAGGTAAACCTCTGGTTTATGGGTTTGGTATTTAATGTGCTTATTTTAATAATGACTTCAAAAGACTATGTGGGAATTTCCTGGTGATCCAGTGGTTAAGACTTGATGTTCTCACTGCAAGGGGCTGAGGTTTGATCCCTGGTTGGGGAACTAAGACCCTGAAAGCCAAAAAAATAAATAAATAAAAAAGATGATGTATCTGCTAACACTGAGGCTAGGTCCACGAGAAGCTCAGGTTTCTACATGAAAGGCTTTGGAAGGGCTAAGGTGATGAGAGGGGAGGGAGGAGTTGGGAGAAAACTGACTTTTATGGCGTCATGACAGTGACACACACCTAACCTCAGACTTAGCTCGCAGTCAGGGCTGGCAGGTTCAGTTTGTTCATCTACACCAGGAGGGAGGTGTAGGCATCTTGCTAGGATGGGATTCACAGATTAAGAACATAAAACAGAGGTGGGAATAGTGTTGGAATTCTCTAGATTCATGCTCCCTGAGACCAAGAAGAGTGTCTCATTTATTGTTCTTTTTCCAGCATCTAGCACAGTGAAGGGCACCCTGGGGAAGTTTAATGAATCTTGAAAGAATGAATGGGTAATATGTGAAGTGGTTAGGTGGGATGTATCTTGTCTGGGATTGGGGTCAGATGAAGGAGCAGGATTAGCTTTTGTTGTTGTTGTTGCCATTTTATGTGTTTTCCAAAAGTTTCCCAGATACTTTCAAAATCATACTTGATATTGATGTGGCCCTTTGTAGTTTTAACATACTTTTATGTGCATTATTTCATTTGATCCTTCAGTTCAGTCACTTAGTCATGTCCAACTCTTTGCGACCCCATGGACTGCAGCACGCCAGGCCTCCCTGTCCATAACCAAGTCCTGGAGTTTACTCAAACTCATGTCCATTGAGTTGGTGATGCCATCCAACCATCTGATCCTCTGTCACCCCTTTCTCCTCCCACCTTCAATCTTTCCCAGCTTCAGGGTCTTTTCAAATGAGTCAGTTCTTCCCGTCAGGTGGCCAAAGTATTGGAGTTTCAGCTTCAGCATCAGAACTTCCAATGAATTTTCAGGATTAATTTCCTTTAAGATGGACTGGTTGGATCTCCTTGCAGTCCAAGGGACTCTTGAGAGTCTTCTTGATCCTTACAAGATCCTTAAATTTTATAGTGTTCATTTTATATAAATGGAGGGGACACTTGAGGTTCACTAAGATTAAATGACTTGCTGAAGGCTATATAATTCATAAAGGACAAAGAAATTGTGACACCCAAATCCAGTACGCTTTCTAGGACCCCAGAGATGATGGTGGGCACAGGTTATAATGGTGTTCCTCCAGCCCCCTGACTGCTAATGTGATCATGATGACTAACAACTCTACCTTCTCGACAGAGTTTGATTTTTAAGTGCATTATTGTGACAACAGGTCGGGTTTCTCCAGCTAATGATTCTTTGCTTGCTGGACTGAAGCTCTCCAGCACTGGCCCTGGGTATGACTTGGCTGGGGGACTGGGGTCCCCATGATCTTGGGGACCTGAGGTTCCCCCCGGCTTGAAGTCCTCCTGCTTCATGAACTGGCCCATCTTGGAACATGGTCAGGGCTTCTCATGGCAGAGACCTTAACCAAAGTTGTTGTTTGGAGACTAAATGAGATAATGTTTCTCCTAGGTTTCTTGAGAAAAATATTGAAACTTGGAATCGCAAATGGTGCTATAGCTTTGAGCAACCCCTCTTCTTTCTTTTTTTCTCCCCCAAAGAAGCAACTTTTTTTGAAGCATAGTTGAGTTACAAGGTTGTGTTAGTTCCAGGTGTACAGCAGAGTGATTCAGTTTTACATATATGTATTCTTTTTTAGATTCTTTTTCATGACAGGTTATTACAAGATACTGAATATAGTTCCCTGTGCCACACAGTAAATCCTTATTGTTTATCTGTTTTATGTAGAGTAGTATGTATCTGTTAATCTCAAACTTTTTGTTTATCCATCCCTCCCTTCCTTTACCCTTTGAAAACCATAAGTTTATTTTCTATGTCTGTGAATCTACTTCTGTTTTGTAAGGAATTTCATTTGTGTCATTTTTTTTTTTTTTAGATTTTGTGTATAAGTGATATCATATTTGTCTTTCTTTGACTTACTTCACTTAGTATGATAATCTCTAGGTTCATCCATGTTGCTGCAAATGGCACTATTTCATTCTTTTTGATGACCGAGTAGTATTCCATTGTGTATATATACCGTATCTTCTTTATCCATTCATGGATGCTGGACATTTAGGTTGTGTCTCTGTCTTGGTTAGTGTGATCAGTGTTGCACTGGGGAGTGTGTTTCCTTTCAGATCATGTTTTTCTATGGATATATGCCCAGGAGTGGGATTGCAGGATCATATGGTTGCTCTATTTTTAGTTTTTTAACATTGTCCCATATTCCCATTTAACACTGTTTTTTTTTTTTTTTTTTGTAGTGGAACAGCCACTCTTCTGATAAGACTTATTCTGTGATAATACTTTGAGGGAGAACCATGCCATTCATTTCCCTTCTGAGACAGACTGGAGCCCTGATCAGTAACTGATCTCCTTGTTGGCAGAGGGTGTGGCTGAGAGTGAACCCCTTAACCTAATGACCCTGGAACACTGAGTAGAGAGATAAACCTAGTTTCTGCTGTCCGTCAATCTTCTGTTAATACCTCGGAATTCTAGTTGCAGCTGCTTTCTCAGCAAACGGTGTACACAAGGAACTGTTAGTTCTTGAAAACCTTGTATCAACAGAGTGTTCCTGGTGGGTTCAGCTCACCATCCTTTCTATCCTAGGAAAGGTAACTGAGCGGATATTCCTGCTGGCTTTTGGCTTAAGGAAGGCTGTGCAGACCCCCTAGTGGGCTCGGGGGGCTGCGTCAAGGTTCTGAGCAAATCTTGACACTTCTTGTTATGCTCATAACAAGGCACTGCTGCCTTTAGTCTCGGACCCGGCGGAGCTGTACAGCACTAAGTCATCAAAAGGTGGTGGTTGTTTGTAGGAGATTGTCCACAAAAACTGCAGTTTTGTCGATGGTTCATCGAGAAGGTGTCAATTACTTGAAGAAATGTGTTTATAAACTGAAATAAGAAAGACTCAGACCCAAGTAATGGTTTATGTTCAATGTTTTTGCTGCAGTTGAGACTTTTCCAAAGGTGTGACTTGTCCAGATTCTTTTCTTAAAACTGCTCCAGAGCCCCTGTGACCTGCCTCTCATTCCCCTGAAATCAGGCGATGCTCCCAGGGGCTTAGTGTTTGGCCAGGTGGAGAGCAGTAGGAGGGGTGCTGCCTGTCTCCTCTTGCTGCCTAAGGAGGTGGGTAGAGGGGAACAAGAACGTGACATCAGAAAGACTCCTTCCTCCACGGCTGATCTTGAGCTAAAGGCACCGTTGACCTGGGCAAGGTAGGAAGGAAGGAAACCCTCCAGCCATCCTTGGTCCTTTCTGCAGATGTCTGGTCCTCCTACTTGCTTTAAATTTCTCTGTTTAAAGGTTTTTCCTGTCCCTCCTAATGAGGAGCTCAATAATTTGTTAATTTACTTCACACTGTCATAATAGGGGCTTGAGGGATTCCTAAATTCCTACCTAAAGTATGGGCTGTACTTTCTAACTGAGAAGAGCGGATCACATAGCTTGAAACAAAGATGGTGGGTTTCAAGACCTCAGTGATGAAACTGATGTTCTGATGGCAGACACCTTAACCAGAGTAGCTGTTTGGGGAACTAAAGGAGATAATGTCTCTTAAAGACAGAGTTTCTTGAGAAAAATACTGAACCTTGGAACCCTAGATGGTGCTATAGCTTTGAGCAGCCTCTTTCCTGATACAGCTTGTTCAGGGCTCAGCTACCCTTGGCCTCCTCTTCTTCCATGTTGGCTTCAAGCCGACATCCTCCAAGGCACAGGCGCAGATGTGGGCATCCCTGGTTAATGTGCTGACATCAAGCATCAGGCTGAAAAGCAAGTCACGTCTGCAGAGACTGGAGTGGTTACAGAGCCCCGGGGCAGGCCTTCTGTGCTGCTGCTCGGCTGGCTTCAGCCACTGCGGAGCCACACTGTTCTCTGGGCTTTGCTGGATCTCTCTCTCCAGCATCTGGCTGAGCCTCGTAGTTAATTCACGCTGTGTTCTTGTCTGGGTCACGCTTTTCTTTAACAGCCTCTTCAGGGCTGTGCTGGCCTGATTCTCTAGTCCTCCTCCTGTAACTGGGGGAGGGAGGAGCTGGGCTGACAACCATTTCACCCGTGGAAACTGGCTGGCGCCTGCACCTGCATGTGCTTAATAAATATTCTCAGAGCTTCTCCTGAAGGTCAGCGTTGGAGCTCTTAAGGGAGGATGAAGTTTGTTTTTGCCCAGCTCGGCGAGGGGGTGTGGGCACTGTGTCCTAGAGCGCTACAGAATTACACAGAGGCCTGTATTTCTCACTGGCCATCAATAAGAAACGCAGTGACTGTCTAGACATTCATGATAGGATGGATTCCCCCAGATAGGGTGTATTTATGTCTTTTGATTAAAGAGCTGTGGTCCCTGAAGTACTCTAAGAATTGTGCGACTTTAGAATCTGGTAGCAGAAGTAAAGACTCTTGGGGAAACACCTGGTTCAGCTTCTGATTTTTATATGGTCAGTCTCAGCTCTGGTTCAAGCTGAGATGCTCAAGTGGGGAGTGTCTGTTTCAGACTCAGAAGTTCACGAGGGCCAATCAGCCCTAGGGAGTCCCTGGTTCGAGCTGCATTGCTCAGGTGGGTAGTCTATAGTCCTGGAAAGAGGAGAACCCAGGATGATAAGAAACTGACATTCAGGAATTTTCTTTGAGTGCATTGTCTTTTGATACTAAAATTTCATGCAATTGTGTGCTGTGTACTAAGTGGCTTCAGTCACGTCTGACTCTTTGCGGCGCTATGGACGGTAGCTGGCCAGGCTCCTCTGTCCATGGGGATTCTCCAGGCAAGAATACTGGAGTGGATTTCCATTCCCTTCTCCAGGGGATCTTCCCGACCCAGGGACTGAACCCGCATCTCTTACGTCTCCTGCATTGCAGGTGGGTTCTTTACCACTAGCGCCACCTGTAATTAAACAACATACATATTCAGCCACCATTTAACATCGTTCTTATCTGTCACATATGTTCATCAAAAGTAGTTTTGTTAGTTTCATTGTTTTCATTGTTGCTGTTTTTACCATTCTCCCTGAAATCATCATTTCTAATTAAAATGTGGGCTTAAAAAAACACTGTATAATTCCAGCTGAAGCTTAATCAAAATGATGCAAAGAAAGATAAACTTTCTAAACCTCCTAAAAACCGAAGCCATAGCTCATGCTGGCCTGTGCTGCTAAATGTTAACCATGTCCTTAGTGCCGTGTCATTCTGACTAGTACCTAGAAGAAAATGCCACCACACTTTAGCCACTCAGTCAGCCGGGCGGCCCAGATGTTCAGAAAGAGTGCTTCCATGATCATCCTTGTCAGCACTGCCTGTGCCTTCCAGAACATCCTGGTTCTATTTCTATATGTTTCTCCTAGACCCCATTATAGTGGGTCTCAGCATAGCCCACCGCCAGCCACTCTGAAGGTTTGCTTGTCCCCGAGTGCTCTAAGCCAGGTCTGTCTGACATGGGCTATCAAATTCTCTCCTGGGACTTTGAAGGGACAGTTGATTGTGTCCTCAGTTTGCCTGTTGCCCTGGTAACAGAGGAGTTAGATTTTTTTTTTTTTAACTCCCACATAAGTTCCAGGATGAGGCAAATCCCACCCGCTCCATAGCTGGCTGTATCCACGTTCCAATAAGCATTGTTTCTGCATCACTGAGTCTGCTGAGAAGCTGGGGTTGGGAAGGAGGTATGCTTCAAAATCTCTCCATGTTTTCCAACCTTCCAGCCATGACTGTTGGTTGTCTCTGTCTTTAGGGCTTCTGGTTTCCTGGGTCGGAGGGTCACAAGGCACCGTCCTCAGGTATTTCCCTGCACTGGTGTCTTTCCAACGTTCTCTTTATGAGGTTTTTAAAGAGCGTAAGTGGTTTAGCACCTGGGCAAGGGTGAGTGGATTCCACTTGAAGTGGCCACCACTGGGAGGGGGCCATGACCCCCTTTTCCTATCACTCCCTCATGTTCATTTTCATGACACTCACCACGGAGCTCCATGAACCATTTCCTCTCTCCAACCGTAAGATGCTGTCGCAAAACAAGGTCCCTTCATCGCTGATCTTGGCTCCAGCATAGAGCTCAACCCAGTGGCTGTCTGTGTTCTCTTATAACCTTGAAAGTATACAGTAGTTAACCATGTACTGTTAATAGTGTGTACTTAATAGAGTACTGAGGGTTTAGCCTTTGTTCTGGGTGGTTCTGCTAAGTGCATCATCAGCATGATCTCCTTTATTCTTAGAGGAACTAAGTTCCTCTAGTATCCCTGTTTTACAGTTAGACAATGGAGGCTCAGAGAGGCCAAGGAACTTGCTCAAGGTCACACAGCTGGCAAGTGTCAGGATTTAACTTGCTCTCCTATCGGGCAGGACAGCCCTACTCCGCCTCACCGTAATGTCCTTGGACACACTGTCCCCTTTCTCAGGTCTTCTTGCTCCCGTATTTCAGTGTCCAGCTCAACACCCGGCCCCTGTGTGGACACTCCAGACAGGAGGGAGCTCTTTTTGGCCTCCTGTAGTTCATGGAGCTCAACTGCTTACCACTGCTTACCATTCACCACCCTGAGCTCTAGCTGACATTCATGCTTCTGATCTCTAACTGGGTGGCACATTTTTCAGAAGGCAATTCTTAGTGCCTTTTGTTTCTCCTGAAGTGATGGTTATATGTTCCCATATAGTCCATGTTCAACAAATCCTGGTCACTGATGTTACTTTAAATTTGAGCCTTTACCTATGAAAACAAGCTTGCCTGATGGCTCATCTGGTAAAGAATCCGCCTGAAATGTGGCAGACCTGGGCTCGATCCCTGGGTTAGGAAGATCCCCTGGAGAAGGGAACAGCTACCCACTCCAGTTATTCTGGCCTGGAGAATTCCATGGACTGTATAGTCCATGGGGTCACAAAGAGTCAGACACTACTGAGTGACTTTCATTTACCTATGAAGGGAGGAATGCATTTTGCTGAATTGATGTTGTGTAGCTCAATGGCACCCCACTCCAGTACTCCTGCCTGGAAAATCCCATGGACGGAGGAGCCTGGAGGGCTGCAGTCCATGGGGTCGCTGAGGGTCGGACACGACTGAGCGACTTCACTTTCACTTTTCGCTTTCATGCATTGGAGAAGGAAATGGCAACCCACTCCAGTGTTCTTGCCTGGAGAATC
This sequence comes from Bos mutus, assembly GCF_027580195.1. Classification (NCBI taxonomy): domain Eukaryota; kingdom Metazoa; phylum Chordata; class Mammalia; order Artiodactyla; family Bovidae; genus Bos; species Bos mutus. The sequence continues at coordinate 19,465,837 of NC_091620.1, read as the reverse complement.
CCAGGGATGGGGGAGCCTGGTGGGCTGCCATCTATGGGGTCGCACAGAGTCGGACACGACTGAAGTGACTTAGCAGCAGCAGCAGCACAATTGGAGGGTTTTACTTATTTAATAAGTCATTTACTTCTAAAACAAAGAAGGAATCATCTGTAGCTATTTCTCTGAAATGATTTATTACAAACAAGAAAAATGATATAGGCAGCTACAGTCAAATATATAAATAACATTCAGTATCAACTCTGCTGTCTCACTGGAGAGAAAACAGCATTCCCATTTGAAACCTAATTTGGGGTCACTCCACCAGAGTCCTGACGGCCCCTGTGCTGGGGATTATGTTACCAGGCACAACCTCTTTTCTGCTCCAAAAGCCAGGGGTTCTGAGAGCTCCCTTCCAGTCACCTGCCAGGGGGCTTCCCTCACCACCTCACCCAGAGCAGCATATTTACCTCCTCTTCTGGGATGTGACTTGTAGACACAACAGTGGCTTGTGCTGAAAGAGAAAGTCTACAGAAACAACATTCTCCAACCTTCATGGTCCCTGGGATGTAATGAATGGGGCTTCCCTGGTGGCTCAGTGGTAAAGAATCCACCTGCCAATACCAGAGGCACAAGAGACTCGGGTTTGTTCCCTGAATCAGGAAGATCTCCTGGGGTAGTGAATGGTACCCCACTCCAGCATTCTTGCCTGGGAAATTTCATGGACATGATTGAGCAACTGAGCACAAGTCAAATGCACAAGGGATATAGTGAATGAGAAATTGAGACATTTTGTAGAGACATTAGGGCACAAATATAAGATGGATCTAAGACATGATTAAAAAACCACAACCAAACACAGCATTCTACAAACTGATAATTATTAGCCATCTAAACAGATGCTATTTCAACAAGGTGTTAGTGTGCTCAATCATGTCCAGCTTTTTGCGACCCCCTGGACTGTAGCCCACCACGCTCCTGTATCCATGGGGTTCTCCAGGGAAGAATAACAGAAAGGGGTACCATTTACTCCTCCAGGGGATCTTCCCAACCCAGGGATCAAACCCAGGGCTCCCTCATTGCAGGCAGATTCTTTACTGTCTGAGCCACCAGAGAAGCCCCATTCATTATATCCCAGGGACCATGAACTGACCATTAACTATAGCTGGAGAGAGACTGTGCCTTTGCTATAATGTTCTCGTGTGCTCTGGGTAGAAGCATCAAGCAGGTCTGCCAAAGGTTTCTGTGCCCAGTGCTGTCGCAGGAGCTGGGAAGGGTCCCTGGAAGTCCCTGTCCAAGTATTAGGCCTCTCCCAAGAGCAGACAAATCAAAAGCAGTATATGAATAAGTGAAGATACACATGGCTTGAATTTTACTCATAGCTGCAGTCAGGTATCCAGACGACTGTTGTAACACAAGATTGGATAGTTTGTCATGAATCTCTCCACTAGTCTTTAGGAGCTTCACATGAAAGGAGACTGATGTCCAGTGTCTCCAATAAAATAATTGGAGATCACTGGTCCTTGAGACCCTGTAAAGGAAGGACAGGGACACCATCTTCAGCTCCCAGAGGAGGTGGGTTTCACTGAAGGATTGTTGGTACTCGAAAGCAGGGTAAAGGAATTGTAAACCTTTCTGCTTAGCTTCATTTTCCTTGCGCACAATGTGAGTTGCTCCACCAAAGTCCTTTCCGCATATTAAGACTCTATGGTTTCTTTAATTCCATTGGAAGTGAAGTGAAGTGAAAGTTGCTCAGTTGTGTCCGACTCTTTGTGACCCCGTGGTCTATACAGTCCATAGAAGTCTCCAGGCCAGAATACTGGAGTGGGTAACCTTTCCCTTCTCCAGGGGATCTTCCCAATCCAGGTATCGAACCTAGGTCTCCCACATTGCAGGCGGATTCTTTACCAGCTGAGCCACAAGGGAAGCCCAAGGTTCATGGAAAAACTGCAGTATATAGAGAGTGTAGAGAAAGCCCTTCTTATATACATACTTAGAAGAATTCATTATTGCTCCAGCAGGGACCAAGTGTGTGTCTAGGCTTTTGTTTGGTGTGTGGAGACAGCATTGATACAGAGAACAATTCTTTGTGAAGGTCCAGAGGCGTTGCCCTGTACAGTAGATGTGTTTATGGAAAGTTGCCTGGTAATCACCTATGGGCATGTCAAGTCATATTTAAATACACTAAAGGGAGCTTTGAAGTGATGGGACCAGATGCCATGATCATAGTTTTCTGAATGTTGAGTTTTAAGCCAACTTTTTCACTCTCCTCTTTCACTTTCATCAAGAGGCTTCTTAGTTCCTCTTTACTTTCTGCCATAAGGGTGGTGTCATCTGCATATCTGAGGTTATTGATATTTCTCCTGGCCATCTTGATTCCAGCTTGTGCTTCCTCCAGCCCAGAATTTCTCATGATGTACTCTGCATATAAGTTAAATAAGCAGGGTGACAATATACGGCCTTGATGTACTCCTTTCATGATTTGGAACCAGTCTGTTATTCCATGTCTGGTTCTAACTGTTGCTTCCTGACCTGCATACAGATTTCTCAGGAGGCAGGTCAAGTGGTCTGCTATTCCCATCTCTTGAAGAATTTTCCACAGTTTGTTGTGGTTCACACAGTCAGAGGCTTTGGTATAGTCAATAAAGCAGAAATAGATGTTCTGGAACTTTCTTGCTTTTTTGATGATCCAGCAGATGTTGGCAATTCGATCTCTGGTTCCTCTGCCTTTTCTAAATCCAGCTTAAACATCTGGAAGTTCATGGTTCACATACTGTTGAAGCCTAGCTTGAAGAATTTTGAGCATTACTTTGCTAGTGTGTGAGATGAGTGCAATTGTGTGGTGGTTTGAACGTTCTTTGGCATTGCCTTTCTTTGGGATTGGAATGAAGACTGACCTTTTCCAGTCCTGTGACACTACTGAGTTTTCCAAATTTGCTGGCATATTGAGTGCAGCACTTTCTCAGTATCATCTTTTAGGATTTGAAATAGCTCACCTGGAATTCCATCACCTCCACTAGCTTTGTTCATAGTGATGCTTCTTAAGGCCCACTTGACTTCACATTCCAGGATGTCTGGCTCTAGGTGAGTGATCACCCCATTGTGATTATCTGGGTCATGAAGATCTTTTTGTATAGTTCTTCTGTGTATTCTTGCCACCTTTTCTTAATATCTTCTGCTTCTGTTAAGTCCATACCATTTCTGTCCTTTATTGAGCCCATCTTTGCATGAAATGTTCCCTTGGTATCTCTTATTTTCTTGAAGAGATCTCTAGTCTTTCCCAGTCTATTGTTTTGCTCTATTTCTTTGCATTTATCACTGAGGAAGGCTTTCTTATCTCTTCTTGCTATTCTTTGGAACTCTGCATTCTAATGGATATATCTTTCCTTTTTTCCTTTGCCTTTCACTTCTCTTCTTTTCACAGCTATTTGTAAGGGCTCCTCAGACAATCATTTTGCCTTTTTTCACTTCTTTTTCTTGGGGATGGTCTTGATCCCTGTGTCCTGTACAATGTCATGAACCTCCATCCATAGTTCTTCAGGTACTCTGTCTATCAGAGCTAATCCCTTGATTCTATTTCTCACTTCCATTGCATAATCATTTGATTTAGGTCATACCTGAATGGTCTATTTCCCTACTTTCTTCAATTTAAGTTTGAATTTGGCAATAAGGAGTTCATGATCTGAGCCTCAGTCAGCTCCTGGTCTTGTTTTTGCTGACTGTATAGAGCTTCTCCATCTTTGGCTACAAAGAATATAATCAATCTGATTTTGGTGTTGACCATCTGGTGATGTCCCTGTGTAGAGTCTTCTCTTGTGTTGTTGGAAGAGGGTGTTTGCTATGAGCAGTGTGTTCTTTTGGCAAAACTCTATTAGCCTTTGCCCTGCTTCATTCTGTACTCCAAGGCCAAATTTGCCTGTTACTCCAGGTGTTTCTTGACTTCCTACTTCCTTGCATTCCAGTCCCCTATAATGAAAAGGACATCTTTTTTGGGTGTTAGTTCTAAAAGGTCTTGTAGGTCTTCATAGCGCCGTTCAACTACAGGTTCTTCAGCGTTACTGGTCAGGGCATAGACTTGGATTACTGTGGTATTGAATGGTTTGCCTTGAAAATGAACAGAGATTTTTGCTATGGCCTCTTTTGTTTCTTTTGCATTTATTTCTGCCCTAATTTTTAAGATTTCTTTCCTTCTACTAACCCTGGGGTTCTTCATTTCTTCCTTTTCTAGTTGTTTTAGGTGTAGAGTTAGGTTATTTATTTGACTTTTTTCTTGTTTCTTGAGGTATGCCTGTATTGCTATGAACTTTCCCCTTAGGACTGCTTTTACAGTGTCCCACAGGTTTTGGGTTGTTGTGTTTTCATTTTCATTTGTTTCTATGCAAATTTTGATTTCTTCTGTGATTTGTTGGTTATTCAGCAGCGTGTTGTTCAGCCTCCATATGTTGGAATTTTTAATAGTTTTTCTTCTGTAATTGAGATCTAATCTTACTGCATTGTGGTCAGAAAATATGCTTGGAATGATTTTACTTTTTTGAATTTACCAAGGCTAGATTTATGGCACAGGATGTGATCTATCCTGAAGAAGATTCCATGTGCACTTGAGAAAAAGGCGAAATTCATTGTTTTGGGATGAAATGTCCTATAGATATCAATTAGGTCTAACTGGTCTATTGTATCATTTAAAGTTTGTGTTTCCTTGTTAATTTTCTGTTTAGTTGATCTGTCCATAGGTGTGAGTGGGGTATTAAAGTCTCCCACTATTATTGTGTTATTGTTAATTTCTCCTTTCATACTTGTTAGCATTTGTCTTACATATTGGAAAAGAAGAAGTAAAACTCTCACTATTTGCAGATGGCATGATCCTCTACATAGAAAACCCTGAAGACTCCACCAGAAAATTACTAGATCTAATCAATGATTATAGTAAAGCTCCAGGATATAAAATCAACACACAGAAATCCCTTGCATTCCTATACACTAATAATGAGAAAAGAGAAAGAGAAATTAAGAAAACAATTCCATTCACCATTGCAACGGAAAGAATAAAATACTTAGGAATATATCTACCTAAAGAAACTAAAGACCTATATATAGAGAACTATAAAACACTGGTGAAAGAAATCAAAGAGGACACTAATAGATGGAGAAATATACCATGTTCATGGATTGGAAGAATCAATATAGTGAAAATGAGTATACTACCCAAAGCAATTTATAGATTCAATGCAATCCCTATCAAGCTACCAACAGTATTCTTCACAGAGCTAGAACAAATACTTTCACAATTTGTATGGAAATACAAAAAACCTCGAATAGCCAAAGCGATCTTGAGAAAGAAGAATGGAACTGGAGGAATCAACCTACCTGACTTCAGGCTCTACTACAAAGCCACAGTCATCAAGACAGTATGGTACTGGCACAAAGACAGAAATATAGATCAATGGAACAAAATAGAAAGCCCAGAGATAAATCCACACACATATGGACACCTTATCTTTGACAAAGGAGGCAAGAATATACAATGGATTAAAGACAATCTCTTTAACAAGTGGTGCTGGGAAATCTGGTCAACCACTTGTAAAAGAATGAAACTAGAACACTTTCTAACACCATACACAAAAATAAACTCAAAATGGATTAAAGATCTAAACGTAAGACCAGAAACTATAAAACTCCTAGAGGAGAACATAGGCAAAACACTCTCCAACATACATCACAGCAGGATCCTCTATGACCCACCTCCCAGAATATTGGAAATAAAAGCAAAAATAAACAAATGGGACCTAATTAAACTTAAAAGCTTCTGCACAACAAAGGAAACTATTAGCAAGGTGAAAAGGCAGCCTTCAGAATGGGAGAAAATAATAGCAAATGAAGCAACTGACAAACAACTAATTTCAAAAATATACAAGCAACTCCTACAGCTCAATTCCAGAAAAATAAATGACCCAATCAAAAAATGGGCCAAAGAACTAAATAGACATTTCTCCAAAGAAGACATACAGATGGCTAACAAACACATGAAAAGATGCTCAACATCACTCATTATCAGAGAAATGCAAATCAAAACCACTATGAGGTACCATTTCACGCCAGTCAGAATGGCTGCGATCCAAAAGTCTACAAGCAATAAATGCTGGAGAGGGTGTGGAGAAAAGGGAATCCTCTTACACTGTTGGTGGGAATGCAAACTAGTACAGCCACTATGGAGAACAGTGTGGAGATTCCTTAAAAAACTGGAAATAGAACTGCCTTATGATCCAGCAATCCCACTGCTGGGCATACACACTGAGGAAACCAGAAGGGAAAGAGACACGTGTGCCCCAGTGTTCATCGCAGCACTGTTTATAATAGCCAGGACATGGAAGCAACCTAGATGTCCATCAGCAGATGAATGGATAAGAAAGCTATGGTACATATACATAATGGAGTATTACTCAGCCATTAAAAAGAATACATTTGAATCAGTTCTAATGAGGTGGATGAAACTGGAGCCTATTATACAGAGTGAAGTAAGCCAGAAAGAAAAACACCATACAGTATACTAACGCATATATATGGAGTTTAGAAAGATGGTAACAATAACCCTGTATATGAGACAGCAAAAGAGACACTGATATATAGAACAGTCTTATGGACTCTGTGGGAGAGGGAGAGGATGGGAAGATTTGGGAGAATGGCATTGAAACATGTATAATATCATGTATGAAACGAGTCGCCAGTCCAGGTTCGATGCACGATACTGGATGCTTGGGGCTGGTGCACTGGGACGACCCAGAGGGATGGTATGGGGAGGGAGGAGGGAGGAGGGTTCAGGATGGGGAACACATGTATACCTGTGGCGGATTCATTTCAATATTTGGCAAAACCAATACAATATTGTAAAGTTTAAAAATAAAATTCAAACACACACACACAAAATAAATAAATAAAAATAATAAAAAAGAAAATGAACAGAGATCATTCTGTTGTTTTTGAAATTGCATCCAAGTACTGCATTTCAGACTCTTGTTGACTATGATGGCTACTCCATTTCTTCTAAGGGATTCTTGCCCACAGTAGTATATATAATGGTCATCTGAGTTAAATTCATCCATTCCAGTCCATTTTAGTTCACTGATTCCTAAAATGTCGACGTTCACTCTTGGCATCTCCTGTTTGACCACTTCCAATTTGCCTTGATTCATGGACCTAACATTCCAGGTTCCTATGCAGTATTGCTCTTTACAGCATTGGACTTTACTTCCACTACCAGTCACATCCACAACTGGGTGTTGTTTTTGCTTTGGCTCTGTCTCTTCATTCTTTCTGGAGTTATTTCTCCACTGATCTCCAGTAGCATATTGGGCACCTACCGACCTGGGGAGTTCATCTTTCATGTCCAATCTTTTTGCCTTTTCATACTGTTCATGGGGTTCTCAAGGAAAGATCACTGAAGTGATTTGCCATTCCCTTCTCCAGTTTTGTCAGAGCTCTTCCACCATGACCCATCCATCTTGGGTGGCCCTACCCGGCATGGTTCATAGTTTCATTGAGTTAGACAAGGCTGTGGTGCATGTGATCAGATTGGTAAGTTTTCTGTGATTGTGGTTTTCAGTCTGTCTGCCCTCTGATGGAGAAGGATAAGAGGCTTATGGAAGCTTCCTGATGGGAGAGACTGACTGAGGGGGAAACTGGGTCTTATTCTGGTGGGAACAAGAACAACATCTTGTTCTGATGTTCATGGCATCTGGTCCCATCACTTCATGGCAAATAGATGGGGAAACAATGGAAACAGTGACAGACTTTATTTTTGGGGGGCTCCAAAATCACTGCAGATGGTGACTGCAGCCATGAAATTAAAAGACACTTGCTCCTTGGAAGAAAAGTTATGACCAACCTAGATAGCATATTAAAAAGCAGAGACATTAGTTTGCCAGCAAAAGTCCATCTAGTCAAAGCAGTGGTTTTTCCAGTAGTCATATATGAATGTGAGAGTTGGACTATAAAGAAAGCTGAGTACTGAAGAATTAATGCTTTTGAACTGTGGTGTTGGAGGAGACTCTTGAGAGTCCCTTGGACTGCAAGGAGATCAAACCAGTCCATCCTAAAGGAAATCAGTCCTGAATATTCACTGGAAGGACTGATGTTGAAGCTGAAACTCCAATATTTTGGCCACCTGATGCGAAGAACTGACTCATTTGAAAAGACCTTGATGCTGGGAAAGATTGAAGGCAGGAGGAGAAGGGGACAACAGAGGATGAGATGGTTGGATGGCATCACCAACTCAATGGACATGAGTTTGGGTAAACTCTGGGAGTTGGTGATGGACAGGGAGGCCTGCCATGCTGCAATCCATGGGGTCACAAAGAATCGGACATGACTGAGCAACTGAACTGAAAGGGGGAAGCTGCTTTGTAGAGGGAATCTCATTTTTAAAGTAGGTGATGCTTCTCTCTTTTGGTTCATCTGAATGATTCCAGATTTGCTCCAAACCCTTTTCCTGCATGATGGCCTGTACTAGGAATGCTGAGGGACCGTGGGGGGAAATGCAGTGAATTGGTACTGGTGGATGCATTGAGTTTTGAGAAGGCAGAAGGCAGTGATGAGTACTGGGGAGGGGGCTGGTCATTTATGGAGAGCAGTGTGTTGGGGTGCAAGCAGGCTGCTGTGGGTGCATCTGGTGGGTCCGATGGAGACAAGCACAACTCAGAGTTGGAAGCATGTAGGTAGGAAGGGGCTATTGGATGAAGTCCTTAGGTGTTGCCCTTGGGACTTCCGTGTGATTCATCAGGAACTGAGAGTCCTGGGGGATATTAGGATATGGGTGGAACCTAATGAACCAACACATACTTGTCAAATGAGTGCTGGGTGCCGCCATGCTAAATACTTACACTTATTCCTTATATCAAAGTGTATAAGATACCATCTCCAGAACCCTAAGCTCTAGTTGGACGGAGATGTGAAGAGTCAGATAAGAATCGAAGATACTGACCCACGAAAAATAAACACAGTTGGCCTAAATGGAAAAGCTCTGTTCTTGGATTGAAAATACCAGTTAAGAAATTCAGAATTGGGTTCCCTGAGTCATACAGCAAATTCCCACTGTCTATCTATTTTACATATGTTAGTGTATATATTTCCATGCTACTCTCTCCATTTTGGGGCTCCGTGCCAACCTAGAGAGGTGGGTTGGGGTGGGAGGGAGGCTTAAGAGGGAGGGGACATATGTATACCTATAACTGATTCGTGTTGATGTATGGCAGAAACCAACACAACGTTGTAACTACCCTTCAGTTAAAAATAAATGTTTTTAAAAAGTTAAAAAAAAAAGAATGTTAAGGAAAAAGAAATTCAGAATTGGGAATATCTAAGGGTTTTAGTGAACTCCAGTTTCATAGGAGTCAGCAGTATGAAGTGGCTGCCAGAAAGCAAGAACAGTCGCAAGCTTCAGGAATAAAGGCTTGGTGCCCAGGGCAGGAGGGCCATGGGGCCTTGGCACTCTGCACAGTGGAGCCCATCTGGTGCATGGCACACAGTTCTGGGCATGACATTTCAAGAAGCACATGGAAATGCAGCATTGCCTCTTGGGGGACACAGCCTGGACAGTGAAGGGGCTAGAAAACACGTCGAATGAGGGACAGTCCATCTTTTCATTCTGCAACAAACAGTTATGGAATGTCTGCCACCGAACCATGATAGGTACTAGGGATTCAGACGGAAGCTTGTCATCCTGGAAAATGCTACACGAGGCCCACTTGTTCTGGAGAAGAAAGGACTTCGTGGTGAAATTTAGACACAACTATGGCCCATGTAGAAGGAGGGTTCTGAAGGGTAAGAGAAGGGCCAAAGAATGGACGTGAGAGGGAGGCAGAATTGAGCCCCAAATAAGAAAAAGGCTCGGTACCCATTGGAGTGGGTGAATGGTAAGTTGGCACTCTTTTTATGGGAAGATTTTACAGGTCTGCCAAATTAAAAAAAATGGGAAACACTGTCCAATTCTCTTTCTGGCGTAAAGGCTGTCATGAATTGTAATAATAAGTGCTAAATTCGTGGTAGGCACCACAGATGCTGTGGAAATTGATAGAAGGCAGAGACGGCCACTTTCCTCCCAGGCAGCAGGGGATGCTTCCTTAAAAAAGAAAGTATCTAATTTAGGAGCTGGACTCTGGTGCCCACTGCTGGCTGGGAAGGACCGTGCTCTGGGTCTCTGAGGTTGGTGGGTGGATGGGCGGGCGGGCAGCCTTGGACGGGGACTGGCTGGAAAGGAGTGCAGTGACTGCCAGGGCAGGTCCCACCCATGAATCCCCAGTCTGACCAAGATGACCCAGCTCATTGAACTAAACTGGGGTGCCCCTGGGGAAGCCGGCTGTGAGCAAATAGCTTGGGTACCTCTTAGATCACCCTCTTTGTGGCCGTTGGAGGCTTCCCATTGCAAAACTCCACGGATTTGCAAGTTCTCATCTGATACCCTTCTGGGATTCTGGCAGTCGAAACCCTCAGAGTTCATTTTCCATTTAATAACCTTGGGTCACCCACAGGGCTCTATGGTTGTCCAAAATAGTCACAGAAACCCACCCTGGGTAAACTTGGTCACCAGTTCATTTCCTATGGGATGGAGTGGGGCAGGGGGTGCCAGGCCATACCCACCCATCTTCCTAGGCTCATGCTCAGTGAGGAACTCCAGGTGGCCTGGCCTGTATCAGATGCCCATCCTTCCACCTGTAACCCTGATGATGGAGGTGGTGCCAGCTCTTCTCAAATCTGTGCCATACATCCAGGTGGGGGATGAAGAGATAGGAATTTCCCATGTTGGAGGGTCAGTGCCAATCTCAGAACAAGGGAAGGCATGGGGCTGACTGACCGTGAAGTGTCCATGAGTCAATGCCTCGGGGAGAGCCCTGGCTGGGCTGCAGTCATTCTGTGGACTCCCTGCTGGCTCAGGCCAGTAATTAAAGCCTGAGTTTGTTCATTAACAAGTTGAGAGGAAACAGCCCTGGTTCTTGCTGACACAAGCAGGTCAGAGGCAGGGCTATGTCTCTGGGCACCACTCACAAAACCCTATTTCCTGGGGCAGCTTTCTCTCGCCTGGAGTGTTGCTGTCCAGAAAACATGCATTTAAATTATACTTTGTTTTGTTTCCTAGCAGAGATGCTGACCCCACAGTCTGGGGTGGGGTCTGGGATTGGTCCTCCAAATACAGGGTCTCAGGTGGCGGATGCAGATGGCCGGTGGCCGCACATGGACGAAGCTACCCTTGGTATCTGCCTGCTTCCCTGCCCAGTGTCCTAGTCTCCCTTTCAGACTGTTAGTATTTTGCAAACAGATGGTTAACTGTACAACGTGAACTCTTTCAGGGCCTGGAGGAATGAAAGCTTTTGCAAAGGGAAGCATAATCTTTTGATGATGGAGCCCACTGTTTCATTCCTTCTCCTCCGTCTCCCAGGCACGGAATATTGTGGTTTGTCAAGGCTCCATGAAGGGCTGTTTTTTTTTTTTTTTCTGGATTCAAGGCGCCCTGTTACTGCAGGAGCCTGTGATAACTCCAGCTATTAGTATTACTTTAAGTCTCAGTTTTAAAATAGCTGCAGGGCTGCACCTGGAATAAAAATGAATTAAAAAGAAAATCACTGAGTGGAATTTAAATAGCGCCCCAGGGATAGGCTTGTTCTTCTGGCACCATCAGTTAAACCCACAAGATTTTTTTTTTTTTTCCCTTTCCAAAAGCTTCCCAGAATGCCACTCACGTGAGCAGACACAGGGCTTTTGTCATCTTTTCTTCTCTGGGGTTTAAAAATATCATTTTGAAGGAAGGCTTCTCTATCTTCTTTAGTTGTTTATCAGCTTGGGTACCAAGTGGCTGATATGTACCATCTGCCCATGAGGGACCAGGGACCACAGTCCAGTAAGGGGGGGCCCCTCCCCTCAAGGAACTTTCTGGAGGATGTGAAGGCAGAAGTGTAAATGCAGCCTGGTAATGTGCGGCTTCCTGTGTGGGGAGACGGGTGAACAGTGTTTGCAGCGAGGGAAGAGCATGGGCCCAGAGGGAAGGGAGTGGCACTGTGGAGAGGCCAGTGGGAAGCCTGGAGAAATGCAGGAGGCTGTGGCAGGGGAGGCAGGCAGGGCCAGATTGAGAAGGGACTTGTGTGCCATAGGGAATTGTCTGGATATGATTTTGTAGATGAAAAAAATCAAGTAGGAGAGTGATGTGGTAGAGTTTGCTTATTATTTTTTAACTTTTTATTTTGTCTTGGGGTACAGCTGATAACAATATTGTGGTAGTTTGAGGTGGAACACCGAAGGGACTCAGCCACACATACACATGCATCCATCCTCCCCCAGACGCCCTCCATCCAGGCTGCCACATAACATTGAGCAGAGTTTCCTTGCTGTACTGTAGGTCCTTCTTGGTTATTTGTTTTAAATACAGCAGTGTGTACCTGTTGATCCCAAACTCCCTAACTATCCCTTTCCCCCATTGACTTTGCTTTTTTGAATGACCATTTTGCCAGCAGACCAGAGATGGGATTGGAGGGTGTGTGGAGTTGATCCCGGAGACAAAGAAACCTATTTGGGAGCCTTGGCAGTGGTCCAGGTGAGCAATGAGAAAAGTTTGAGTTAGGCCAGGGCACTGCAATGAAGAACTGACCAAAAAATATATATATATATATTCAGAAGATACAACAGAGCAATAGATGCTCTGACCGAAGGAGTGAAGCCAGGTGTCAGAGGTAGAGACAATCTAGAGATGGAAATAGTAGTTAGGCTTGAAGAGTGCCCTCGGGTTTGGCCATCATGAGGTTTCTGTAACCCTGACCTTAAAACTGCAGTTTAAAAGCATCAGCTAGGGGAGAGGAGCAAGGGAGTAGGGGAAGAGAGGCTGGAAGGGGAGAAGAAAGATAGTATTCAACTGTGCAGGATAAGTCGTAAAATTAAGCCACCTGCTTGTAATTCGTAGAGCTTTCCTTTTTTTAAAGTCCCATTTGCTCATTATTTTCGTTCCAAATTCCTGAGGGTGAAAGACAGTTCTGAAGATGAGATGCCTGGTAAATGTGGAATTGGGGAGAATAATCGGGAAATTCGTTAATTATCGCTCTATTTACAATTCTGTTACAGAGTCCAAATGGTAGTTTACGACACCAATTTAAGCCTTATTGGATAAGAGGTATTGACATAGCATGACTCCCTGGAGAGGAATGCGAGTGAAATTCAAACATACTTGGGAATGTAAATTCAGACCCATACAGGACGGTAGTCACGGCACATCCTATTAAATAAACGAACACTTGAAGATCCAGGCACAGCTGACAGCAGGGGATCCAAAAATGTTCTTCTTGCTCGTTCTTTCTTCCCAACTGCATGGGGATGAGAAAAGAGGAAAGGGAAGCATCATGAAGAACCCTAATAATAGGGATAGTTTATTAAATGCTCAGATGGTGCCAGATACTGTGCTGAGTATGATCTCATTTATTTGATAGAATTTCCTACAGGTAATCAGGGAGGGACTCTTATAATCCCCGTTTCGTCCTTGAACTTGGAGGCCAAGTGGTCATGGCTGGCAAAGTGGATGTTGTGATCTCTGGTGATGGGCAGACCAACCGTGTCAGCTCCTCCCCATTATAAAGCTTTGGGTCTCTGCTGCTTTATCAGCAGAAGGTGGAGGTTGGTTCAAAATACCCCTAAAATGCTCTTTGCCTGAAAAATCCAACTTCTTCCACCTGAGGTTGCAAATGTGCCTGTGCTCAAAGTAAGAGGGACCAATGGGAAAGGATGTAGTCATGCCGGCTTCCCTGGAGAAGCAGCAGGTGAATTTCAGAGCAGGAATGTCAGTATCCTGGCAACTTTCGGCCTGACCCCATGAGATGCACCAGAGGGCTGTGGCCGTCCCAGCTGCAGTCTCCCTTTTCATAAAGATTTCCCGTCCTGTCTCCTGCAGTCAAGGGTACCATTTTCCCTGGATGGACTCTGAGCTGCTATTAATTTCGTATGTGTCTAGAAATCTTTTTCTTACTATTCACGTTTTAACTCTTTATCTTTCACATTTGACATCACTTATTGCAAAGACAAATGTCTGAAGCATTTGTTAAAATCCCCCACATTCTTCCTGAGGTCACTACCACACCAGCTCTTTGCCTCATTACTTCTCAGAACACAAGCTTTTCTTGCCAAATATCGCTGGGGTGAAGAATTATTTGGTAATGGAAAAATGTGTATTTATTTTTTATAAAAAGATTTTTTTCTGAGACCAGATGATCTTAGTATTGGAAAATTTGTAGTGCTGGATCCTTTTTTTAAATGTGGAAGGGCTAGAATGCCCAAGGGTGATCCCAAGGATTTGAGCTGAGAGGTGGAGAGATGGTGGTTGTTGATCTGTTGAAGACAGAATAGCTCAGTGGAAGAACTGTTATATTGAGCTGGGCACCACTTCATTCAGCTGAACTGTATACGAATTACTGCCATACAATGGCTGCTGTTGCTATTTATTGGGTCTTGGTGTGTAAGGCACTGTGTGAATCAATACTTAAACAGGGATGGTCCCATTTAATCATCACAATAGAAGAACAACACAAAGGCTTACTGCCTATGGCTTGTAAAACTCAACTTTGGTGGACAACATGCCATGTGATTTGAGAGTTGAGCTTTCCTCTGGAGGTTACAGATGTTCAATTTTCTCCTAATGCTCTTACATAGATTTTTCCATAACTTTATCCAAACCCTCCTTCAATTTACATTTTTAGTCTTTACCGCCTCTCGATGTCACCAGTTTTGTTGTTGTTATTCATAATTTCTTTCTAACTGCCCTACATTTGTCTGCTTTAAGATTCAAGGGATGATGCTTGAGTGTGGCATTGTGGAATTTGGTTTATGACTGCATTTTTATTCTAAGACATTTGGAAAACTTTGACATTTGTCCTCTCCTAACATTTTTATTTGTCTTGCAGAGTCCTAATTTATTTAATTCATCCTTATGAAGGAGGCTTTTTTGTTTTTGATGATTTTAGCTGCCCTCCTCCAGACCTTTTCTGATTCCATTAGAGCTTTACCAAGAATTGAAAATGAAAGTGGCATTTATCATAGAATGCCATGGTCTTATTCCAAATTGTCTTAGGACAGAGCAGTATAAAGCATAATACAGGGTCATATTGTGAACAACTTTGCTAAGTGTATTAGACAAAGGAATGACCACCACATACCACCGTCTGCTCAGATACAGTATGAAGGGTGAGTCGGATGGGCCATTGGCCCTGAGGACCTAAACTGGTCAGTTTTAACTCAAGGACGTCAAAGGCAGCTGGAAACAGCGTGACCAAAGGGACTAATGACCCCACATGGGGATTCAGCTGGGAGCCAAGTGGGTTTGGAGGAGTTGAGGGAGTAGAGTCTAAGATCAGTTGAGGACAATGGATCAAGGTTACAGGGCTCATATTGGGGGGGGGGACTGGCTGTGAGATAAATGGTGATCTTCTAGATTGGCCAGGTACATGTGAAACCTCTTTCCTTAGAGATGGTAACTTAGAAGAGCAGCTGAAGATAATCGTTGGTGGGGTTCGTATGGCCTCAGTAGAGTCTTACCTGAAGACAGGGACTCTTCACTTCCCAACCCCTTCCCCAGTGAGGGTCACTAGTTGTCCACTTGGGCCTGCCCAACCTCAGGGAGAATCATGCTTGTTGCTGGTCCCGTGAGTGAACAGACCCGCAGTCTTCTTAGAGCTGAACTTTGGCTGGACCAGCATAGAGAATGGGGGACCCATTCAGAAGAATGTGGAAAGTTCTCCAGAGTTGTTTTTTTTCTTCTTCTTCTTTAATTAGTATTCAGCTTGTTCTGAAATTCACCTGTACTGAATGTTGCTTAAAATAATCAGGTCAACATTTGGGGACTGAGAATACTTCGATGGTACTGGGAGTGTGTTAAAACGAAGTTTAGTTTGAGTTACAAATAATCATGGAACATAGGATTAAAGGGATTCTTGGAGGTATTGCAAGTTAGATTATTTTACATCTAACTGCAAGAAATTCCTTGAAGTCTTTTTTATCATCACTCTCCCTTTTATGGGGACTTTCAGGCGAAGTTTCCTTGAGGTCTAGTCTCAGGAATAATATTGCTTTTCTCGCCCCACCCCATTTACTTTTCAGAATCATTCTTTGAGGTAGATAAAATTATTCTAGTTTTAGAGTTGAATAAACAAAAACTCAAATTGTTTAAAGTAGGAAAAGTAAGATTTAACTAAAGTCTGTGAAACTTCAAAACTCTTCAAACTTAAGAAATCCTAATACAAAACTCTGACTTCCTTAATGAAGAAATACAAACCATGAGCGTGTGGCTTCTATAACCTCTAATCTCTGGCCTTTTAGCATTTATCTTGCTATCATTTTGCGTATCTCAAGAGACTTATTCTCCTGGCCTCAGTTCTTAAGATATTTTTCCATGTCCTGCACAGCCTTTTCCCTCCCCCAGCCACAAGTGTGCATAAGTGCTAAAATGTTTATTGTGCTTTTCCTTCAGTCTTTATATCTTGCTGCCTGCCTCCACGCCCACCTTCCTTTCTCCCTTTTTCCTACTTCTTTGTCAATTTCCTAGTTGGTGTGAAGTGAGTGATCCATCAAGTTTCTCCTTTGCTGTTTCCTGTTAAAACACAGAAAGCCAAAGGACTGTCAGTCTTTAATAAGGGAGTAGAGTTCACCTTAACAAATGAGTGAGTAGAACTCTCTACTGCATGTTTGAATATTAGTCTTACTCGTGGCTCCATTTTTAGGTCTCTTCTGTCCTCTCCTCTTTCTATTTTTCTTTCTCATATCTCTAAGTCGCAGTGTCTCAGTAGATTTTTCAGTTAGTGTCCCTTTAATCAGCCTTCAATTCTTTTTTGAATGAGACTGCTGCCGCAGCTGCTGCTAAGTCGCTTCAGTTGTGTCCGACTCTGTGCGACCCCAGAGATGGCAGAACATCAGGCTTCCCCGTCCCTGGGATTCTCCAGGCAAGAACACTGGAGTGGGCTGCCATTTCCTTCTCCAATGCAGGAAAGTGAAAAGTGAAAGTGAAGTCGCTCAGTTGTGTCCGACTCTTAGCGACCCCATGGACTGCAGCCTACCAGGCTCCTCCGTCCGTGGGATTTTTCAGGCAAGAGTACTGGAGTGGGGTGCCATTGCCTTCTCTGTGAATGAGACTAGGTGTAAGTAAATGAGTTCAAATCTAGTCACTCCTCTCTCTCAAAATATGAAACTGAGGTTACTTCGCCCAGTTGATGGACCCCCCTTGGCTTTTGTAATTAACGTGTGTGTGTGTGTGTGTTGCTTAGTTGTATCCGACTCTGCAAAATCATAGACTGTAGCCCACCAGGCCCCTCCATCCATGGAAATTTCCAGGCAAGAGTACTGGAGTGGGCTGCCATTTCCTTCTCCTGTAATTAACATATTCTTTTCTAAATACAACCCACGAGTTTAGTAATTTGTTCCACTTTGGGGATCTGCTTGGGGCTCCTAAGGGAGTGCCTTCTTCCTTTTCCTGATACGGACAACATTTGTTCCTCGCCCATCAACTGTCATCTCTGAAAACTTTCCCAAATACGGACCCATGAGCCATACATTCAGTTCTGGGCTTGAAGAGTTGAACTCATTTAAGGAAACCAACTGTTCTCTCATTATCATTTCACTGTCTCTTTCTCGCTTTACTTATTTCTTTATGATGTTTACCTTCCTCACTTCCCAGATCATTTCCTTAAGGAAAGGCAGACACAATAGGACTCTTTTTTGCCATCTGTGAGCACTAAGTTGTCTTCCCCAAGCAGCGAGTTCATTTTTTCCTGATTGTGTTCTCAGACATAGCTCATAAGTACTTTTAAAAATTATCTTGCACATTTGGAAATAGCAGACACTCCAAACCCTTGCCACAGAGTGTGTGCACCCCAGGATCGGAGCCCTCCCCCCGTGTCTGTACCTGCATCTTCAGTGCGTGGGCTCCAGTGGACAGCCATCTGGTCTGAGTGCCCTTGTGGCTTCCTTTAGATATCTCCCACTCCTTTTCATCTTTGGGATCTTTTGTCATTTTTCAGCTGCAGTTTCACCTTTCAGAATCTTTCTGGCACAAAGGTTTGACTTGGACACCTTGCCATGAAATTCTATCCATTTTTCTCACCACTACTATTTCTATTTCACTTTTTTCTGAAGTCCAGGTGCCTCCCTAGGCCTGGACTCTGCCTCATCTTTTATTCTTTGTTGCAGCCTCAGTTTTGCCTGCTGGCTCCTTACCTCCCGCCTATAAAGATAAGCAGAGTTTCCTTGTCCAGAAAAAAGGAGGAAAAAAAAGACCAAAAATGAAAGTAAAGAGAAAGATAAGAGAGGAAGCATCTTTGATTTTCCTGTCCCCCTCCAATAACTGTCTCACTTTTCTTCTTCAAGTTCATGCCTGTGTTCCTTGACAGTCCTGCCTCACCCTCACTGGGCTCCCCATCCACTCCTTCCACCGTCCTTTGCAGACTGACTTCTGGCCCCCTGGTGCCTTTGAGGCTGTGAGCTCCAGGTGATTCTGCCAAATAGCTGCCCCATCCAGGCAGCAGGCATGAAAGTGCCGGCCCTCACTGTGCACTGGCCGACCTGCTTCCTCGGTGCCTCTGCCTTCCTCCGTTCTTTGCCCCACCTCCTGCCTCACGGACACTTCTGACCTGGCTACTGACTTCCCTGTGCTCCATCCATCCTTTCTATCCCTTCCTCCTGCAACTGACCTCCAGGCTCTTGTCCTTCCTGGCTAACCTTTCATCTGTCCTTCTGGTTTTATTTTCCTCTCCTTCCCAGTAAGGCTCAGTGCATCTACAGACAACTCCGAAACTGTCTTCTGGCTGGGCTTGGCCCTCAGGATCTTCTCTCCCATGACCGTCCTGTCCATGCTCAACACTCTTCCGTTACTTGTTTTAAGGACTGAGCTGAGTCTTTAATCATAAGCTCTAGGTGCAACTCACACGCCTTTCCAAGGCATGGGGGAGAAGGGCAACGGGGTTGAGAGCACAGGCCCCAAGACAGACCATGTGGGTGCTGGCGCTGGCCCTGGCCCTGGCCCTGCCGTCATCCTAGAAGCTCAGTGACTGTGTGCAGGTTACTCGGAGCCCATAGTATCTACCTACAGGTTTGTGGAGACAACTGTGTAGAATTGATCAGCTCAGTGCTTGGCACATAGCAAAAGTGTTAGCCATGGTCATCATCACAGACTTTGGAATTCGATCTCATTGTTGTTCAGTTGCTAAGCCGTGTCCGACTCTATTCGCCCCATGGACTGCAGCATGCCAGGCTTCCCTGTCTTTCCCTATCTCCTGGAGTTTGCTCAGATTCATGTCCATTGAGTTGGTAATGCTATCCAGCCATCTCATCCTCTGCTGCCCCCTTCTCTTTGTGCCTTCAATCTTTCCCAGCATCAGAATCTTTTCCAGTGAGTCGGCTCTTCACATCAGGTGGCCAAAGTATTGGAGCTTCAGCGTCAGCATCAGTCCTTCCAGTGAATATTCAGGATTGACTTCCTTTAGGATTGACTGGTTGGATCTCTTTGCTGTCCAAGGGACTCTCAAGAGTCTTCTCTCCAGCATCACAGTTCGAAAGCATCAATTCTTCTGGGATGCAGTCCCAGAACTCAGCAATCTGGTTTGAGTTAAACAAGCGCATCAGAGTACAGGGCTTTCATGGACCCCAACACAAGGAGGCCAGCCCGCCCTGGGAGGGACCAGGATAGGACTGAATGTGGCAAGGCTCATCTCTGCTTTTCTCTGGTTGTCTGCTTTACTCTTCTTCTGCAGACTGCCTTCCCATCTTTCTTTTTCTTTTGCTCTTAGGAGCAGATGGTTTCCCCAGAGCTCCTGAGTTTCTGTTTCCAAAAAGCAACCGACCAGCAGAGAATCCAAATTCCTGGGAGAAAGCATCTGCTTGGCTCAGCTTTCGTTACATGTTCACCCCAGTCCAAACAGTTGTGGCGTGATGGTGCGAATGGTAACTTGAAACAAAGATGCTTGCGGTGTGGGGGTGGGGGAGGGCCTACCCTGAGAGCTGGGGCAGTGCTCCCGGAAGACAGGTGTGGCTTACTGAACGCCTAAAAGGCACGTGCTACCTTGAGTCATCCGTCACATCACTGACCACATCACTAAAGGGATTCACTGGGCCAAACGTGTATGTTCACATTCTAGTTCTCAACCGACTGACCAGACATGGAACCTGGGTTCCTCCTTCACACACCCACCTCGTACCCTTTATCTAATCCATCACCTTCCATAAGTCAGCTCTAGTCAGATTCCTGCAGCAGACATTTCCTGTCCCCTTGCCCTCCCCACCAGATACTCTTCCTTCCAGGAACTTGGTCCTTCTGCTTCTCCTTTATCACTGACAAAATGCCCTGCAAGTTATTTATGTTCCGTATAAAGTGGAAGCCCTCAAAAGGCAGGAGCCAAACCCAATTTCTGCTCATAAATGCTGGCTGTGAGTGATGACCATTTCTACCTGTGCCTTCCATCAGTTCAGTTCAGTCACTCAGTTGTGTCCAACTCCTTGCGACCCCATGAATCGCAGCACACCAGGCCTCCCTGTCCATCACCATCTCCCGGAATTCACTCAAACTCACGTCCATCGAGTCGGTGATGCCATCCAGCCATCTCATCCTCTGTCGTCCCCTTTTCCTCCTGCCCCCAATCCCTCCCAGCATCAGAGTCTTTTCCAGTGAGTCAACTCTTCGCATGAGGTGTCAAAGTACTGGATTTTCAGCTTTAGCATCATTCCTTCCAAAGAACACTCGGGGCTGATCTCCCTTAGAATGGACTGGTTGGATCTCCTTGCAGTTCAAGGGACTCTCAGGAGTCTTCTCCAACACCACAGTTCAAAAGCATCAATTCTTCGGCACTCAGCTTTCTTCACAGTCCAACTCTCACATCCATTCATGACCACTGGAAAAACCATAGCCTTGACTAGACAGACCTTTGTTGTCTCTGCTTTTGAATATGCTATCTAGGTTGGTCATAACTTTCCTTCCAAGGAGTAAGCGTCTTTTAATCTCATGGCTGCAGTCACCATCTGCAGTGATTTTAGCTACTCCAAATCCTGAGATAAAGTGTGTACTTAGGAGACCCCTACCACTTGTGCATTGCCAGGAGGTTCTTCCCTGATGGTCAGAATTGTGTCACAAAGAGCAGTTTTCCTAATTGCTTTCTCTATCTTTGTAGAGATAATATTGTTAACAGGACAATGGAGGAATCTATATGATGTCCTGCGTGTAACAGAGTCAAGCTACCAGAGATACCGGCATCCTTGATAGCACTGCTGTGTCTGGATTCTGAGACAGTCTCATCATCTCTATTGGGAATGTGTTATTTATCTCCTGCAGCTGGAGAGTGCTCTGTACCCAGTTACCTCTCCTAAAATGACTTCTGGTCATTCCTCCTCTTTTAGGAAACCCTCTGGGCAATCTTCAGAGGATCCTGAGGCCTTCTGACATCACCCTATGACAGATTTTTCCGTCTTATGAAAAGCAGCTGGAATTAACAAACAGTGCCTGTTGCCTGTCGTTCTTAACTAGGTTAAACTGGGATGTGTGCTGGAGGAGAACCTGGGCGGTGGCCCCAGGAGTGAGCATCCATAGTGGCTGCCAGAGTCCCTATAAAACTCTCTCTGCTGAGTAATCACGGTCACTTCCTTTCTTTGTTTCTGCTAGAAAACACAGAAATTGTACCACTCACTGTCTAGAATGAGGTAAGAAAGTTGACATCAAGGGAGGTGATAATAGGTAAGAGCATCTTAATTCACTTTGCCTCCTATCCCCCCATCCCCAAGATGGCAACCCAGGATTGTGGAGTTCATTGAAGAATCTCATCTTCAGGTAGTGGAAAATTTAGGGACAATATTACTTTGGGGCCAAGCTTCCTCTTCAGGATGCTAAAATTTCCACTAATGACAGTGATTAAACATCAGTCTTGTCCAACCCACAGTGGTGAAGCCACCATCTTGGCAACTCACCTGTCACCTCCTTTTGTTGTTCAGTCGCTAAGCCATGTCCGACTCTGCGACCCCATGGAATGGAGCACACCAGGCTTCTCTGTCCTTCACCATCTCCAGGAGTTTGCTCAAACTCATGTCCATCAAGTCAGTGATAACCACTCACCGCCTCATCCTCTGTCATCCCCTTCTCCTCCTGCCCTCAATCTTTCTCAGCATCAGAGTCTTTTAGCATCAGGTGGCCAAAGTACTGAAGCTTTAGCATCAGTCCTTCCAATGAATATTCAGGGTTGATTTCCTTTAGGATTGACTGCTTTGTTCTCCTTGCAGTCCAAGGGACTCTCAAGAGTCTTCTCCAGCATCATAATTCGAAAGCAACAACTCTTTGGTGCTCAGCCTTCTTTCTGGTCCAACTCTCACATCCATACATGACTACTGGAAAAACCAAAGCTTTGACTATTTGAACCTTTGTTGGCAAAGTAATGTTTCTGCTTTTTAATATGCTGTCTAGGTTTGTCATAGCTTTTCTTCCAAGGAGCAAGCATCTGTGAATTTTGTGGCTGCAATCACCATTCACAGTGATTTTTGAGCCCAAGGAAATGAAATCTGCCACTGTTTCCACTTTTCCCCCATCTGTTTGCCATGAAGTGATGGGACTAGTTGCCATGATCCATGGTTTTTTGAATGTTCAGTTTTAAGTCAGCTTTTTCACTCCTCTTTTGCCCTCATCAAGAGGCTCTTTAGTTCCTCTTCACTTTCTGCCATTAAAGTGGTATCATCTGCATATTTGAGGTTGTTGATATTTCTCCTTGATTCCAGCTCTTCCCCTAAACGTCCTCCCTTGGAATTCTACACTCTGGTTTGTGTTATCTCCCAGACATACAGTTTTTTTCAAATATCAAATTTCAATATCAAAACCCTGCCGGCTCATTTTTCTCCCATTATTGGCTCTTTGTCATTTCATCTCGGATACACATTTTGGAAAGACAGCGCATCTCTGCTTGTTTTGTCAGGTTACAAAGAGCCACCCTGTATCTCTCAGTAGGGAGCCTCCAAGAGCCACGCTGTACCTGTCCCTCCCCTACCCCACCCTGGGGCACTAATGAGTTTCCTTCTGCCTATGCAGGCATTTCCCTCAGTGTTCTGCAGAGAGAGCACTGTTCTTATTTGGACGATTCGGAATATTCATGCATGTGGATCGTAGTTGCAAAGTGATTGGATTTCTCCTCCTCCTCTTGATCTACTGTGTCATCTTCTTTGACATTATTTCCTCTTATCTTTGGTTTTATTCTAATTTCTCAGAAATATCTTTTCACTGTCATCTTGCCATCTTGTCTGGGAGGGCTTTATCTTGTCTAATAAACCAGACTGTGAAGTATCATTCCACAAGCGCCTTTCATCTTGTTAGCTGAGGAAGGAACTTGCCCTTGCAAGTTTTTATCCTCGGGCAGGAAAACAAGTTTGGATCCCCGCACGTATCCTGCAAGTCACTGACTGGGTGTCCATGTTCTTGCATCACTAATGAACCAATATCCTTTCCGGCATCTTCTCTATATTCTGCCTTTACGTATTCCCCTGCCCCTTCAAGTTTGCTTTCCGATCTTTTGTTGAGGACACTGGCTGCTACTCTGGGGAAAACCAGTCTGAAACACTAAGATTGTCAGGGTCATGGCAAAAAGGGCCCCATGAAATGAAAATATGACAGGGATCTGTGGACCCACCTCTGTCCTGGAGATCATTCTATTTTTACAGACAGATCTGGGGAGAGTCCACATCACTCTAATCTGGAGAGGAGGACTCATATAGGATTTGGGGGAGATTTAAACTTGAATGGCCTCAGAGATCCCAAACTGAAGTCTGAATCCTAAGCAGACTGCACCTCAACCCACCTGACTGGGGACCACCAGGACCACCGGAAGAGGACCCGGCTGGACTCCTGGGCATTACTTAGGCATGGCCTGTGAGCATTTTCCGGTGTTTCCCTGTTGCCCTCCCAGGAGGCCCAAAGCTCACTAGGAGTCAAGGTCTTTGTCGGTTCTTTCATTCAAAACAATCTCCTTTGCCTCTAAGACTGCTGACTATCTTGGATTTTTTCCGCTCCCCACACCGGCAAAAAAATTACCTTTGGAGATGGAAGTACTAATGAGCTTATCTACCACAAGTGCATCTGCAACCCCATAATTATGAGGGTGAAGTGGCAAAGAGGGTGGGTGCCAGTGGTGGAATGGGAAGGAAGGAAAAAAGGTGAGACTGTGGGAGAGACCAGCAGGGTGCCTTTACTGGACTCAGTCCTGGTAAACATTTCCTGTGACCTGCTTGGTGGTGTTTGGTGTAATGAACAGCAAAGGTTCTCTTTGCATCTCTTTAATTTGCCTTTGGAGAGGAGAAGAGGGAGCTTTAGTTGTTAACAGCAGAGAGGTTTCCTGTGTAACACTTGTCAAGGTTACCTACCTGTGGCTGGCACCATGCCTGGCATATACACAGCGAGTAGAGTCTTTATGAATGACAATAACAGATCTCATTTTTTTCATCACAACTGTAAGAAATCCAAGAGGGTATGAGGTCATCATGTGGTTACTTTCTTCTTGAACTTTTGATTTGGAAAGAAGCAAAGGAGAGCACCTCATGTTCTTCTGTTTGACATTTCTGCCCTCTGAACTTCTGAGGTCAGCAGAAGGAGGCTGAGGGTGGTGATGTGAATGACAGAAAACGGGGATCAGGCACCCTGGGGCTGAATCCCGAGCTTGCCGCTTGGTAGTTCAGCAGCCCTGGTCGAGTTTGTTTCTCTCTGTCCGCTGAGTGATGGTTCTTGCCCACCCCAGGGTGCTATAAAGACCAAAGAAGTTGCTATAGAGAGGAATAATTGGGAAACTGCTCGAGTGGTTTACAAAATTAATTGCAGTGATTAATAGTAATACAGGTATAGTTTCCAGTCCCTCGGGCCCCCTCCCACCCCTGCTGACCTCAGCTACTTGAACCCATGAAAGGGAACATGGTTCTTCTGAAGGGGACCTTGGCTTTTTCCAAGGCGCAGGATCTCAGCACCAAGGCCAGAGGCAGCAGGACCCCCGTCTCTATCAGCCTCTGGTCCTCACAGGCCTGTCTGGCACGTGATTACACGTCCTTGTGCTTAGACATGTGTAACAGAGAGAAAAGAGGCAGTTGAAAAATGAAACAACTGCTGAACAAAAACAAACACAGAGATGCAGAGTGGTAGTTACCACAGGAGAAGGGTGAAGTGCATATGGTGATGGATGGAAACTAAATTTTTGGTGAGCTGGCCGTAGGGTATACAGAAGTAGAAATGTCGTGGTGAAACTTACATATTGTTATACACCAATGTTATCTCAATAAAAAATAAAGCTAAAGAGAAAAAAGAGACCAACTCAGACTCAGGATGTGCATCCCCTTTTCTCCTGTTATTTTTCAAAAAACATCAATGAAGACTCTCAGTTAAACACCCTGTAAGTGGGGAGAGGAGCTGAGATGGGCGTTCCTTCTCTGTAGGCCCAGCACCCTCAGCTCCCAGCCTGGCCCAGAAGGGACCTGCTTGGTTTCTGGGAAGACAGAGGCTTTCAAACCCCTTGCCCACTGGGGAAGCAGGCTCCTTTGGAGAATATGGAGAAGAGAACAAAGAAAATAAGTCCTGACCGTTGTGCATTTTACCCTCATTTTTCTTCTGGAGAGAATTAGAATCTCCTGCAAAATCCTGGTGAGCATGCCTTTGCCAGGCTGCAGGCCAGTCACCTGTGAACAGACATCGCTCAGACATGGGCCCTTTTCATTCAAATACAACTCAATGATACTCTGCTTGCCCATAGAATTTGGCAGTTTTTATCCCTCTAGACTGAAGTGACTTAGCAGGCATGCACATCCTTCTAGAGAGAGGGATTGTTTGGGGCCTGCTGTCCCTGACATAGGATGGGATGATGTGCTGAGATGTGTCCTTGCCTTTAGTGGAGTCCCGCCCAGGGCTGAGAGAGCTGCCTCCCTCCCTGGGAGCTGGCTTCGGATGTGATGGGTGTCTACACATGCATGCTTATTTTGCTATTGGACGTGGATGAAAGCATCCGGATTCCAGAGGGAGATGGGGGTGGGGAGATCTTGGGCTTTGTGGAGTGAATCTTGGGTAGCCCCTAGCACAGTTAGGGGAATTAGAGTGTAGGTATGCAGCCTGGGGGCTTCCCAGGTGGCTCAGTGGTTAAAAAAAAAAAAAACAAAAACTCCACCTGCAAATGAAGAGGTAGGTTCGATCCCTGGGTCAGGAAGATCCCTTGGAGCAGGAAATGACAACACTCTCCGGTATTCTTGCCTGGGAAATGCCATGGACAGAGGAGCCCAATGGGTTACAGTCCATGGGGTCGCAAAGAGTCCAACACTACTGAGTGACTGAACACACACACACAGACACACATGTGCACACACGCACACATGCGGCTTGGAAAGGTGCAGAGATGAAAGGAAAGAGGCCATCTAGAACAGCACTGTGAGCAGACTGTACGTGCTGCCCGGAACCTCGGATCTAGCAGGTGCCATCCGCGATTTCATTTCTCCAGGCTGGTTTGGGCAGCCACTGTGGCTGAGCCTGCTGGATGCCCCCAGAGGGGATGTCTTGTCTCTTTATTTGTGACTACATTTAGCTCGGGGTCTCGCAAGTCCCAGATGCCTGAGGATGATTATTATGAGGCAGAAGAAGGAGGTGACTGTCAAGCTGTGGTTGGTGAGCAGGGAGTGTTTTAGCAAACAGACTTGGCCTCGCCTTTGGTTTCTGTAGGGGGCCAATTCCTCTGCTCATTCACTTTATCTTTTGTCAAAAGAGGAAATTCACAGAGCACATGGCCAAGAGCAGGGAATGAAATTAAAGTGGGTATTTTGGCTGGCAACCCGGAGGCGGGTGGAAGAGCAGAGAGGGAATACCAGCCCGGAAGTGTGGCTCACCTTTGTCCCACATTTCTAGAGACCTGAAGGTGGTCCAGCCGCAGCCCTGTTGCCATTAACCTCCTGATGCTAATGGCAGCTGGTTTGCATTCCCGTTAACCTTTGCTGGCTGGGCATCTGCAGCTGCCAGCAGTGCACACGTGTCTCTTCTTGTTGAGGTTTCCAAAGACACAGAAAAAAATGAAATGCAGCAAAACCCTAAGCATTTGTGCTGGAGCCAAAGGGGAAGGAGTGCTTTCAGCTAGCCTTCAGGGGCTCGGGGCTCGGGAAAGAGGATTAATCCTTTTATGCGTTGATGTAACATTTACTGTGAGTCTGAGGCATGCCAGGCAAAGCCCTAATCTGCTGGGGATGCAGAGATGGAAAAAAAAAAAAAGGTTCCTGCTGTTGGGAAGCCTGGCCCAGAGTGAGGATGGCGAGGGAGCCAGCTTACTGATGGCACCAGATTCATTTCCATGGTCTTGGGGACCTGGGCTTCTGATTGACTTCTTCTTCTTCTCGCTCTTTTTTTTTTTTAATTTATTATTATGAGATCATTTTAGATTCACAGAAAGATCCTGATGGCCTGCACTCAGTGGTACATCTTGTATCAATATAGGCCAATCTGGCAGACTTAAAAGTGTATTTCCTCTGGGCTGCGTCCCACCCCCTGTTTTGTTTTCTTCTGAGTGGGTCTTGCATATCTCACCCCTCCAGCCTTGTCAGGATGCTGCAGGGTCTCTCCAGTCTTGAAGCGAAGTCATTTCATTAGTGGATGCATTCCTGCTGTGTGGGTGGCTCGCATTGTTCTGGAGAGAGAAAGCTGAAAAGTGGCAGTTCTCAGCCTGATCGGATTCTCACCGTCTACAGGCCCAGCACAGTTTATCACTAGGGGCGTCGGGAATTACTGGCTTAAAAAATGAATGGTACTTGGCATTGTTATAATGACCTTGTCCATGGGCTTCATACATTGTCGTATCTTATCTGCAGAACAAGACTGTGGAGTAGGACCCGGGACCTTTCCTAATAAGCTGAGAGCTTAAGTGATGTAGCTGCTGAGAAGCTGAGCCCAGATGATCCATTCCTAAAGCCCCCTACTCTTAACTTCCCCTTAATAAAGGAATGAGTCCATACTGGTGGACTGTGAGCAGCCAGGGAATGTGGAGTGATGTCAGGGGACAAGGAGTCTGTGATGCTCCCCATAGCACACTGCACTGTCCTCTTCCTGTCTTTGAAACCCAAGGCTGGGCCTGCCTATCTTTATGAAACGTCACTTTACTAAGAACTCTAAGAGAGCATTCTGTCTGGAGAAGGGAATGGCAACCCACTCCAGTATTGTTTGGAAAACCCCATGGGCAGAGGAGCCTGATGGGCTACAGTCCATGGGGTCACAAGGAGTTGGACCCAACTGAGCAACTAATACTAAACTAAGAGAGCATCAAAGCAGAAAAGAGAGATTGTGGGTCATAATATATACAGACGAAATTTGGGTAGAACTTTCTTGGATTTTATTTTTAAGCTTCTTGAATTTCAGGCAAGAATACTAAAGTGGGTAACCATTCCCTTCTCCAGGGGATCTTCTCAACCCAGGGATCGAACCTGGGTCTCTTGCATTGCAGGCGGATTCTTTACTGTCCGACCACCGGGGGAGCCCAACCTCCAATAGGTCTTTTTTAAAATAATTTTTTGAATTTATTTTTGGCTGTGCTGGGTCTTCGTTGCTGTGTGGGCTTTTCTCTATATTGTGGTGCGTGGACTTAGTTGCTCTGCTGCGTGTGGGATCTTCTCAGATCAGGGATTGATCGTGTACCTCCTGCATTGGCAGGCAGATTCTTTACCACTGAGCCTCAGGGAAGACCCCCCCACCCCCACCCCGTCCCACAGTAGTTCTTATTCCAGTAATTTGGGGTTTATGTCATCAGACTAGGAGCTGGGATGAAATAAGCTTTTCTCGTACTATTGGAGACAAAGGTTCTATGAAGTAAATATGGTGAAAAGACAATCACATCCTTAGAAGCTCTTGGGCAGCATCCATTTGCTGATGTGTAAGCCATGTACCAGTTTTAGAAGTCTCATTTTCCCCCAAAGGTCAATGAGAATGGCTTAGTAACTCTGGTCGCTTGCAAGAGTACAGATGAGAAAGAAGTGGCGAGAGAACTCACTGTGCTGCTGATATGCTGACCCCTCTGCCATTCCTTTCCCCACCTACCCGACCACCTGGCTAACACGCTTACCTGAGTTTTGTAGGAATATGTGGGGTTTTGTCTGCGGGAGTAGGAACCTGTTTAGGGGAGGAGTCAGTGAGAGAGTTTACTGGAACAGACCTGGTTGGGAAAGAGAGGCGAGGATGGTGTTTGAGAGAAGAAGGCTTACCAATGGCTCTTTCCTCTGAGAGAGAAAGCTGGTTTCCTTACTGGGTCTTTGACATTTCCTGCTCCACTGACAGGCTTCCAGAATGTTCCTGTTGGCACCCAAGGCAGCTCCTGAGGCAGAGCTGAAGTGATACCTTCCAGGAGCCCAGGCTCCCCTCGGGGTCTTCAGGGATTCTCTTTTCCGAGGCTCCCCTTCTCCCAGGCTCCCCTGGCCAGGCCAGGCCTGGGTCCTTCCTTCCGAGCTCCCTGGGTCCTTTCTCCTCTGAGCTCCTTGACTCCCTGTTCTAAGCAGGATTGGAAGACCCCACCTGGTCTCCCTTTGATTCTCTGCTGGTGGCGGGAAGTGGGATTGTCCTCTCTTCTGTCCCTTTTCCTGGTCACGCACTTGGAGATCCAAAATCTGGGATCCTGGCAACAGTTCTAGGTGGTCTGAGATAGTGCCTTCTCTGGTTTGTTTTTAAATTCGCTGTCAATATTGGGCAGATTTCACGTGAAAGTCAGACTGTAATTCCTCAGGGAGGAGGATCGATATGGTGGCCGCTCCCTTTCAGATGTCCTTTCTCTTGCTGATCAGGGTCTCATGACCTGGGCTTCTGTTTCTGCCCTCATCCGCCTCACCTGGCAGGGTGGGAGGCTGCTGCCTCTGTCACAAACCCATGGAATGGCACATGGTCCCTTCTGGTTCTGTTTAGCTACCCTCAGGGCACATCCTCAGGGGTCTCATATCGCCTCATGCAGCGGTGGTGGGCTGCCGGAAGAAAGGCTGTGTCATTTGGCAGAGCTCAGCATGGGAGAGTGGATGAGAAACACCGAGGGAAAAGGGGCCACCCACCTGGTCCACTGGAGCAACAGTCCGGCCACCTTCATGCCCCACCTGCACCTTGTCTCCGAAGTATCAGGAGAGTGAGAATTTGTGTTCCTTCTTTCCAGGAACTTGGACACCTTCTTCTCTTTCTTCGGCTTTCTCTTAGCTTCTTGGATCCTTCCCCATTTTTGACTCAATTCATGGGGTCACAAAGAGTTGGACACAACTGAGTGACTAACACTTTCACTTTCAAGGCTAGATGCTAAGTGACAAGCTGAAGATGGTGGGGAGAAGCTGTTATTCCCAACACTGACCAGGTTTTTGAACTGCCCAGGATGGCAGAGCCCAGTGCTCTGTCTCTGTGAGCATTCCCCACACCCCCCGCCCTGTCCAACCCCCACCAGCCCCCACGGCCATTCTCCTTTCCTCTTTTCTCTTCCTCTCTCTATCTCCTTTTACCTTTCTCCTTCATTTTATGTCTTTCCCAACCCACAGCTCCTAACTTGACTTAACATTTCTGTGTTTCTAGAAGATTCCTCAGCGGTTCCCGTCGCTTCCCTTGACTAAACCTCCTTCCCCATCTCTCTGACTCCACTGTACTCTTCTAGGCTGTGCAAAGCGCAGCCCGCCTGGAGGACACGTCATTGTGCTCACGAGAGGCTTTGCTCCAGATTGCTCTGTGTTTCGCAGTACCATGAATCTGGAATCTGGGCTCATTTGAGTAAATGCTCAACAACCCAGGAAGTGAGCTTATACCTGAATGATCTGGCAGTATTTGGAGGAAATTGGAATTTAATTAGCGCTTCCTTTTATGCCACTGTCAATATGCCTCTCTTACATTTATGGGGTTGTGTGGGTATCCTCCGGTGACTAATTACGTGAAATTTCTCTTCTTTGTTAAATTCTAATAAACACGCACAATATATATAAAGTTGAAACTGGCTCTGCTGCCAAAAGTGAGATTTTTCTCATTTGAATAGGGATTTATTTCTCTCTCCTTCAAGGAGATGGTAGTTTCACATACTTGTGTTTCACGGATGGGTGGGTGATATTTGTCATTCTTTTTCTCTTATAGGCGATAGCAGTGAGTAATCTAAACCAGCAACACTTTCTCTTCTTTTGTTTATGTCCAGAAAGGTTGCAATGAAAGAAAAAACAATAGCAAATGGGCACTTACATTTAGATTGTTAGTATTGTGCTTGGTTTCCCAAGCTCCAGCTCAATGAGGTTAATTATACCAAGAGAAATGTTTCATAGGTGCCTATTAAGGGTAGAACAACTCCTCTCCTTGCCATGTGGGGAGCGTTGGCCCCCTTCTCCCTTGGCAGGCAGGACCTGTGTGTGTTCCCAGAAGTCTCCCCAGTCCAGCTACCCCAGAGTTGGCTGTAAGCACCAGCCCAGAAAGAGAACTAACTTGAGGAGGTGACGGAGGGGCCTGGGCCAAATAGGAAAGACTCAGTTGGCACTGAAACAGTTCGCAGGTCCAAGGGCTGTGATCACAGTGTCCATTTTTCAGAAGAAGCCAAGGCTGGGTATGGTCAAGGGTCATAGCAGGCGTGCTTGCTAGAGGCTGAGAGGAGGGGGACTTGGGGGGTTGTTCTTTAATGGGTATGGAGTTCCAGTTTGGGAAGATGAGAAAGTTCTGGGGATGGATGGGGTGATGGTTGCCCAACAACATGAATGCACTTAATGCCACTGAACTGTATATTTTCAAATGATTGAATGGTTTACATGTATTTTATCACAATGAAAACCAAGTTTCATAATTGCTAGTCAGTAGTTTAAAGATACAAAAATTCAGATGACTAGATTTTTTAAAATGTGGCCTATACAGACAATGAAATATTCAGCCTTAAAGAGGAAGGAAGTTCTGACACATGCAACAGCACGGATGAATCTTGAAAACATAGTGACCCAAAAGGACAAGTGTTGTGTGACTCCACTTATGTGAGGTGCTTAGAGGAATCACATTTCACAGACAGAAAGGATAATTGCAGTTGCCAGGGCCTCGGGGAATAGGGAATGGGGAGTTAGTATTTAATGGTTGTGGCGTCTCAGTTTGGAAAGATGCAAAAATTCTGTAGATGGGTGGTGGTGATGGTTGCATAAGCATGGGAGTGTACCTAATGCCACTGAACTGTTGTTGTTGCTGCCGTTCAGTTGCTAAGTCTTGTCCGACTCTTCATGACCCTCATGGACTGTAGCACATGCCAGGCTCCCCTGTCCTTCACTATCTCCCTGAGATTGCTCAAACTCACATCCATTGAGTCAGTGATGCCATCTAATCATCTCAGCCTCTGCCGCCCCCTTCTCCTTTTGCCTTCAGTCTTTCCTAGCATCAGGGTCTTTCCAATGAGTTGGCTCTTGGCATCAGGTGGTCAAAGTGAACTGTGTACTTAAAAATGATTAAAATAGTTCAGTTTGGGAATATTTTACAACACAGAGACACACATACAGTCCTGGAAGGCTGCAAGGCACCAAGGAGTCTCCCTTACTGTCCTAGCCCAGCACCCCTTCACTTAGTCCTGGCTCTCTCTCTGGGAACATCGTGTAAATAAAACCAGACAAGTTTATCTGTGTCCTGACAGATGCCCACCATTCTTATGTGCCAGAGAGCAAAAGGCTGCCTGATAGAGACTTGACCTCTGGGCGTGGAAGACGCAAACACAAATGCCAGCTCGGAAAAGGGATTAATGATGTAAATGGTCTGAGGGAAGGAAAATGCTATTAGTGCTAGCTTGGCTCACTGAGAAGGGTCCATTAATTCACATATAGGAGTTCCAGGGGGAAAAATGTTGCCCTAATTATGTCTTGGGTAATTTGGCCATTTACATGGCTAACCAATTTGCAGCTTGGTTCTTCCTCGAGGTATCACATCTTTATTCAGTACTGTCCCTTCCCACCCGGGGCCAGGCTGCTCTTCCGATATATGCAACATTGTGGAGGTGTTAGCTTGTCTTGGCTGATCGCGACCCCGCCTCCTCTCCAGTCATGTGACCTTGTAGCTCTTCGGCGAGATTGGAAATGTGTCTCGCTGGAGTTATCACCTACGTTAGCAGAATTCTTGTAGCCTCCGGAAGATACAGGGCCAGATACCATGTTTGTAGCATCTTCCATGAATAGCTGTGATGGGTAAGGATCAGCTTTGTCATTCAATTAAGGGCAGATTCAGAACCTATCCAGGTCCCGTTCTGGTGAGATGCCTGCTGGAGAAGCCTGGTACATAGGAAAACGCAGTGCCCTGCTCTCCAGGAAGGACCCATCCTCTGGAGATGGCCTTCTCATACCCAGTGAGCTGAGTATCTGGACCTTGCCATGAACATCACCCTCAATCGTGATTGACTAATAGGCTCCAAGTGACCGTGCTGATGTTTTTCCCAGGATGCCAGACATGTCTCCAGGCTTTGGTGGAGAGAGATCTTCTGGATCAATGACTATGATTTTTGCTTCCACCAGTCCCTACCACCTAATGCCTTTATTTTCTTGGACTCCAAAATCACTTCAAATGGTAACTGCAGCCATGAAATTAAGACACGCTTGCTCCTTGAAAGAAAAGCTATGACAAACCTAGACAGCATATTAAAAAGCAGAGACATTGCTTTACTGACAAAGATGCATATAGTCAAAGCTGTGGTTTTTCCAGTAGTTATGTATGGATGTGAGAGTTGGACTATAAAGAAAGCTGAGTGCTGAAGAATTGAGGCTTTTGAACTGTGGTGTTGGAGAAGACTCTTGAGAGACCCTTGGACTGCAAGGAGATCAAACAAGTCCAGCCTAAAGGAAATCAGTCCTGGATGTTCTTTGGAAGGACTGATGCTAAAGCTGAGGCTCCAATAATTTGGCCATCTGATGCGAAGAGCTGACTCATTGGAAAAGACCCTGATGCTGGGAAAGATTGAGGGCAGGAGAAGGGGACGACAGAGAATGAGATGGCCGGATGGCATCACTGACTTGATGGATGTGAGTTTGAGCAAACTCCAGGAGGTGGTGATGGACAGGGAAGCCTGTTGTGCTGCAGTCCATGGGGTTGCAGAGTCAGACACAGCTGAGCAACTGAATTGAACCACCTAAGGCAGGCAAAGACACTGAAAGCGTGACTGTGAGAAAATGTGATGTTCTTCCCAAAACAGCAGGAAGAAAAGCAACGAGTATTTATTAACAAGATCTCTTTTAATAATAATAGATAAAAGCTATTATTTTTCATATGCCAGGCTTCATATTGAGTGTGCTGAACATATTTCTTTATCTAACTTTTACAATAACCTAAGAGGTAATGGATATCATGGTCTCCATTTTACAGGTTATAGAAAAGAGGCTCAGAGAGGTTTGGTGGCTTGTCTGATCACAAAGCCAGTAAGTTAGTAGAAGCAAGATTCCAGTCAGGTTTTTGGATTCAATTGTCCACATTCTTTTGGCAGCTTATAGCTGCTTAGGGACTAGTGTTCATTGCAGGAGCTGAATGTCTAGGATTTAAGGTAACCAACGTTAGTTCAGAATACCAGTGAGCAACATTATAGGGTTGTTAATTGATTCCATTTCTAAGAGCGCCACATGTTTCTCCTCTTTCTCTTCCTGCTTTGCAGATCTTTCATACCCTGTATTGGTGAGTCAAGATGGAGGTAGAGGAGAATAGAAAGTGGTGACTGGAGGTGGGCAGGCAGAGTTGTCACAGGATGGAAGAGCTCCATCTTTTGTAACCAGTCCTGTTGTTCTTTTGAGAAAATGGCAGTGAATTTGCTCCATTGGCTCTGTGTGCCCTGTGCTCCCCCCGCCCCCATGCCTCCTCTCTCCTTTTGTCCCCAACCCTCCCCCCACCAAATGTTTCTTTGCACTCCACTCAGTCCTGTACTATTGCCAGATTACTATCCCAAAGTAAAAATCAGATCACATCAGCTGGGGCAAACATCTTTTATGGTCTGTGGCATTTGGAGCTTTCCATGGTGTGACCCCAAGTCACTTTCTGGTCTTGTGCTCTGCCATCACTTCCCTACACTGAAAACAGGGAGAGCAGTAGCAATAGTAGTAATACTACCAGTAGTACTAATACTACTACTAGGAGTAAAGCAGCAGCAATATAGGAGCAGCCAGTGGTCACAGAACACGGTGTGCTGAGTGCCGTTCTAGGTACCTTCTGTGCTTTATGTATATAGTCCTTTAGCTCTCATAACCACCCAGGGAGCAGGTCCTTTTGTTCTAGTAAATGCATCTCTTGCTATTGCAGGGCATGCCCTGTGCTTTCCCTCTCCTGTGCCTTTTCTCCTTCTGTTATGTCTGACAAGACTCTGCTCCCTTTACACCTCTCCACGTCTGAATTTTACTCATATCCTGAGGTTTATAATAGGTGCCCTGTCCTCCTTGCTATGTTCCATGGTGCTCTCCTGTTAAATGGGCTCTTTTGTTTCTGCTTCTCTCTCATCCAACTCCTTGTATTCTGCCAGCTGCTGTAGACATGTGTGTGCTTGGGTTATCCTCTCTGGTTTCTTGGAAGAACCTTGAGTCCATGGACTATCCTCCAGGTCTATAGCCTCTGTGTGCATGCTAAGTTGCTTCAGTCAAGTCTGACACTTTTCGACCCCATGGACTGTAGCCCACCAGGCTCCTCTGTCCATGGGATTCTCCAGGCAAGAATATTGGAGTGGGTTGCCATGCCCTCCTCCAGGGGATCTTCCCAACCCAGGAATCAAAACTTCGTCTCCTGTGACTCCTGCATTGCAGGTGGATTCTTTACAACTGAGCCACCGGGGAAGCCCGTATCTTCTGTTCAGCTCAGTTGCTCAGTCATGTCTGACTCTTTGCAGCCATGGACGGCACCATGCCAGGCTTCCCTGTCAGTCACCAGCTCCCAGAGCTTGCTCAAACTCATGTCCATTGAGTCGGTGATGCCATCCAACCATCTCATCCTCTGTCATCCCCTTCTCCTCCTGCCTTCAATCTTTCCCAGCATCAGGGACTTTTCCAATGAGTAAGTTCTTCCCATCAGGTGGCCAAAGTATTGGGGTTTCAGCTTCAGCGTCAGTCCTTCCAATGAATATTTAGGGTTGATTTCCTTTAGGACTGATTGATTTGATCTTTCAGTCCCAAGGACTCTCAATAGTCTTCTCTAGCACCACAGTTTGAAGGCATCAGTTCTTTGGCACTCAGCCTTTTTTTTTTTTTTTTTGTCCCATTCTCATATCCATACATAACTACTAGAAAAACCATAGCTTTGACTATATGGACCTTTGTCGGTAAAGTCATGTCTCTGCTTTTTAATATGCTATCTAGGTTGGTCATTGCTTTTCTTCCAAGGAGCAAGTGTCTTTTAATTTCATGACTGCAGTCACCATCTGCAGAGATTTTGGAGCCCAAGAAAGTAAAGTCTGTCGCTGTTTTCATTGTTTTTCCATCTATTTGCCAGTTCACAGCTGCTCCTCGGTAGCATCCAGCAAGTACCTTCTACATAGCAGGTGCTGGCTGTGTTTGGTATGTTGAGCGGAAATTAATAGGCTTGAATTCATATTCTGGATTCTTGAAAGACTGATGTCTTTAATGTAGCCTACCCCTTCTAGTTAAATGGCTAGATAAGCCCAACCAAATTAGGAAAAAATAAAGATGCCAAGCATGCATGGGTGTGTGCTCAGTCATGTCTGACTCTTGTGACCCCATGGACTGTAGCCTGCCAGGCTCCTCTGACCATGGGATTTCCCAGGCAAGAATACTGGAGTGGGTTGCCATTCACTTCTCCAGGAGATCTTCCCAACTCGGGGATTGAACTCGAGTCGCCTGCATTAGCAGGTACATTCTTTACCACTGAGCCACGTTTAGTAATTATCTGTACTCCTTAGATCAGTGGGAGGG
Source organism: Bos mutus (assembly GCF_027580195.1). Classification (NCBI taxonomy): domain Eukaryota; kingdom Metazoa; phylum Chordata; class Mammalia; order Artiodactyla; family Bovidae; genus Bos; species Bos mutus. The sequence continues at coordinate 19,428,997 of NC_091620.1, read as the reverse complement.
AACTTTATGGAGGGAATGCCCTTTGTGTGAGGGGAAGGAGAGGTTGGATACATCTTTGAGGCTGTGTTAATAATCCAGGTTCCTGCTATGAGCAGCAGGAAGGAAAGTTCTGTATTTTGAAGAGGTACCCCAATATGATATGAGTACGTCTTTCTTAATTAGCTTTAAAAAAACAAATATTAATATAATTCATTCCTGCAAGTTTATCAATATGACCAGCTTTAACTAGGAAGAGGTTAGTGGCAGAAGTTCATGGGGTACTCTTAACCCTGAGGGCTTGTTTTATTTCTCATCCTTCTGGTCTCCTTAATTCGGCCTATTCCAGTCCACCTGTCTGCCCCCACAAGTGTCATCTTTTCTTACTATCTTTGTGCCATCCCTCTCTTTAAAAAAAGCAGTCACTCCAGGCTCTGGTCTTCCCAAAGTAAACCATATTCATGCCAGCATCCTGCTGTTTAGCCTTCAAGCCATAGATCAATTTCCGCTTCTTTCTGGAAGCATTTCTTGACTTCTTCACTTCACACTGATGCTGCTCTTGTTTTTATCCAAACTTCTACAGAATATATGGCCAATACCACACAGTTCACTCAGTTACACTCCTGAGTGTTGGTGATGATTGCTTGTCATCTCCCAGATGAATTAGGATCTTCTTTTTTTTAATTTAAATTTATTTATTTTAATTGGAGGCTAGTTACTTTACAATATTGTATTGGTTCTGCCACACATCAACATGAATCCGCCACAGGCGTACATGTGTTCCCCATCCTGAACCCCTCCTCCCACCTCCCTCCCCATACGATCCCTAATCCCTCCTGGTCATCCCAGTGCACCAGCCCCAAGCATCCTGTATCGAACCTGAACTGGCAATTTGTTTCCTATATGGATCTTCTTAAGCATAGTGGCCTTATCTCATTTTGCTTCTTGAACCCAGCAGCTCTTCACAACATGTTAAGCATACAAAATACAGATCTCTTTCCTTTTAGATACTGATTGGTTGAGGATGTTGGTACCATTTTATATCTAGTAGTGTTAGTCACTCAGTCGTGTCCGACTCTTTGCAATCCCATGGACTGCAGCCCACCAGGCTCCTCTGTCCGTGGAATTCTCCAGGAAAGAATACTGGAGTGGGTAGCCATTCCCTTCTCCAGGGAATGTTCCTGACCCAAGGTTAGAACCTGGGTCTCCTGCCTTGCAGGCAGATTCTTTACCATCTGAATCACCAGGGAAGCCCATTTCACAGCTACTTGGTTCTAAAGATAATGATTGGTCTGCAGCCTAGCTAAGTATTGAAATAATATTTTCCTCCATTAAAGAGGACAACATTTTTTTAATTTTAAAAGGATAAGGTGGATTGATTTAGCAAGTTTAAGTATTACTTACATAATAAGTGATTCTTGTAAGAGTTTGTCCCATAGGCAGTATATCAAAGGTGCTGGTCCATGAGTGTAACCCAGTATCCCAGGTAGCAGAGGAGGGCAGCCTAGAAGGGGGATTCTGGCCCTGGGGCTCTCACTCAGTCCTGGGATCCCTCAGATCCCTTCCTCCTCAGTCCTCAGTGGTACCCCCCTCTTGTAGCCCCTGCCGCCAGCCCAACAGGAAGTTCCCATCAGGCAGATGGTATCAGCGCACACATGTGCCAGAATCCAGACTTTCAGGGGCAGTTCTTGGTCGCAGGGTCCCTGAGTAATGAATGTGATAGGCTGGGGGAGTGCTTCAGTTGGGGGTGTTCTTTCTTGACCCTCCTCTTGAGGACACAGATTAGCCTTCCTAGAGAACGGGATACTGCTGCTGCTAAGTCGCTTCAGTCATGTCCGACTCTGTGCAACCCCATAGACAGCAGCCCACCAGGCTCCCCCGTCTCTGGGATTCTCCAGGCAAGAACACTGGAGTGGGTTGCCATTTCCTTCTCCAATGCATGAAAGTGAAAAGTGAAAGTGAAGTCGCTCAGTCGTGTCTGACTCCTCGCGACCCCATGGACTGCAGCCTACCAGGCTCCTCTGTCCATGGGACTTTCCAGGCAAGAGTACTGGAGTGGGGTGCCATTGCCTTCTCTGAGAAAATGGGATAAATAGGGACTAAGAAACACATGCTGTCAGTCCCTTCTTTATTACCCAGGAAGCCACCTCATTTTCAGCCCATGTTGGTTGGGGGAGAAACAAACTTCCTATATTCTAGGCACAGGAGTAATGGCTTTCCATACTTTAATCGCTTAATCCACATGTTGAATGTCAGCCTAGAAGGGTCTTGTGGTTTGGGCATATTGACGAGAACATGAAACCTGTATATAATGGATGATCAGTGAATCTTTGTTGAATGGATGAATACAAGTGTGGAGGCTATGATTATGTTTGCTGTGAAAAACTTACTTTTACAACAGATGTTTTGTATAAAGCACTTTTCACTTGCGGTATCTGAGTCTTTATAACATTCTGTGGTGGGAATCTGGCTTTTGTCCTCATCTGAAGATGAAGAAACTGGGAACAAGAGGGTGAATAACTTTCTCCAGGTCACACATCAGGTAAATGTAAGACAAGGGCAGGACCAAGATGCAAACTCAGATTCTCCAGTTTTACAATCCCTTTCTTTTCCATCTGCCTATTAAGAAATAGAACTCCAGCTTGAAGAAATCATTCTGTCTTCTCAGACTTCAGTCCAGACTGTCAGGTGAGACAGACTGATAACAGGTGGGGTTGGGAGAGGTTGGGAGAAAGTCGGAATGTATTTTTTAAACCATTCTTTTAAACAAGCAGAGCCCTTTTTTTTAAACATGATTTTGTGTGGAACCCCAAGATTAAAAAAAAAACAGAGAAATGTGAAGCTGCTCTAGTTGAAGGAGGGGCTCAGGACCTCAACCCCCACCACTTAGTCTCTCCATCGCCCTACATGCTCAGTTGCTCAGTTGTGTCCAGTTCTTTGAGACCCCATGGACTTAGCCTGCCAGGCTCCTATGTCCATGGGATTTTTTCAGGCAAGAATATTGGAGTAGGTTGCCATTTCCTCCTCCAGGGGGTCTTCCCTTCCCAGGGATTGAACATGCAAGTCTCGTGTCTCCTGCATTGGCAGGTGGTTTCTTTACTTCTGAGCCATAGGGAGGCTCCATCACCCCACAGCAGTCTCCAAAGAACACAGTGATGAGCTGGGGCCAGAGAGGCATAAGGACCGTGCCCCCTAAATGCCCAGCCTCCATCGTAATTGGCCGTGTCTGTCATATACCCATCCCATGATGTGACATTACAGATCAACCCAAAGTGCCAAAGTAAAACAAGATGGTACAAAGATATCCTGATTGTCAAGTGCTCTGGGGGAGGACCGAGAAAGTGGATGAAGTTAATCCTATAGAGGAAAGACACTCAGAACTTGAGCTTGAAATAGGAGAGGCTTTATTTTTGCCGACAGGAAGAGTAAATCAATTCAACTCACATATTTTATTTATGGTTTTAACAATAATATGTTTTCATTATAAAATAATGAAAAATTCAGAAAAAATGAAATAAAAATCACTTCTAATTTATACTGACAACTGAGATATCTACTCAAAGATAGTGTATTTTCTAACACTGGTTTTCCTGTAGATGCATTATAGATGCATTATAATGCATCTATTATAGATGATCAAATTTTTTATTTAATTTCCACTTTTTGCTCTTTAACATTATAGGATGTACATTTTCTTTTCTCACCAGTGTGTTGTTGAAAACAATTTAAAACATCTTTCTTGTTACACACATAATATATATTTGTTGTAGATGTTTGGAAATAAATAGATAAGCACTAAGGAGAATATAAAAATCACCAATAATCTCATTACCCCAAATTGACTATTTCTTAGTATTTTGGTGTATATTTTTATAGTCTTTCTATTATTTACAGACAGACACACACACACACACACACACACACACACATGTATATATGAGTGAGTGAAGTTGCTCAGTCGTGTCCAACTCTTTGCGACCCTGTGGACTGCAGCCCACCAGGCTCCTCCCTCCATGGGATTCTCCAGGCAAGAGTACTGGAGTGGGTTGCCATTTCCTTCTCCAGGGGATCTTCCCAACTCAGGGATTGAACCCGGGTCTCCCTCATTCCAGGCAGATGCTTTAACCTCTGAACCATCAGGGAAGCCCATATATATATATAGATATACACATCCTTAATATACTCATGGTTATATTACATATACTTAAGTATTTTCCAATGTGGTGAATTAGGGATAGATCTTAATTTTATCTTCTTTCATTGCTTTGTGATAAACTTAAAATATTTGTTGATGATTATTTTTATGTAAATTGTCTATCCATGTCTTGTCTTTTTAAAATAGAATTATTGTTGATTTATAAATGTTCTTTATAGATTAAAGATATTTATCTTTCCTTTTTGCATCTATGTGAAAATATTGAGTATATAATTAAAAATCTATGTTGTATTAGTCCTCTAAAGTATCAATACATGAAGAATATAAAATTTACAAGTTTTTGCTACTATAAATAATGCTACACTTAATTTAGTTGCACATAGATCTTATTTGTATCATTTCTTTGGGATTGAGTCAGAAAAATGGAATTATTGAGCCACTGCCCACAAGAAGTATAGGCAAATATCTATCTCTCTAAACTCTTCCCTGGTAGCTCAGCTGGTAAAGAGTCTGCCTGCAATGTTGGAGGCCCTGTTTAATTCTTGGGTTTGGAAGATCTTCTGGAGAAGGGATAGGCTACCCACTCCAGTATTCTTGGGCTTCCCTGGTGGCTCAGATGGTAAAGAATCCGCCTGCAATGTGGGAGACCTGAGTTCGATCTCTGGGTTGGTAAGATCCCCTGGAGAAGGGAACTGTCTGAGGTGGGACAGTCTTGACAAGACTCTAAGGGAGAATGAGGACCAGGTTTGAGCAGTCATCACAAGGTGACTGCACGTGGAGCTAAAATTTCAGAGGAAGAAGAGAGACTGTGACGCTGGACCTTGAAGTTCAGGTTACACGTCCTCAAAAGATGTAGAGTCCTTACAGTTGAAGTACAACCCACAGCTGAGGTTGAGAAAGAGAACCACAAAGGGCAGATACACTTATTCTTTGTTTGTTATTTGTTGTTGTTCAGAAGGTGATGGCACCCCACTCCAGTACTCCTGCCTGGAGAATCCCATGGACGGAGGAGCCTGCTGGGCTGCAGTCCACGGGTCGCGAAGAGTTGGACATGACTGAGTGACTTCACTTTCACTTTTCACTTTCATGCATTGGAGAAGGAAATGGCAACCCACTCCAGTGTTCTTGCCTGGAGAATCCCAGGGACGGGGGAGCCTGATGGTCTGCCGTCGGTGGGGTCGCACAGAGTCGGACACGACTGAAGCAACTTAGCAGCAGCAGTCACTCAGTTGTGTCTGACTGTGTGACCCCATGGACTACAGCACACTAGGCTTCCCTGTCCTTCACCATCTCCCAGAGCCTGCTCCTACTCACGTCCACTGAGTCGGTGATGCCATCCAACCATCTCATCTTCTGGTGTCCCCTTCTGCCTTCAGTCTTTCCTGGCATCAGGGTCTTTTCCAATGAATCTGCTTTTCACATCAGGTGGCCAATGTATTGGAGCTTCAGCTTCAGCATCAGTCCTTCTAATTGAATATTCAGGGTTGATTTCCTTTAGGATTGACTGGTTTGATCTCCTTGCAGTCCAGGGGACTCTCAAGAGTCTTCTCCAGCACAGTGGTTTGAAGGCATCAATCTTTGGCACTCAGCCTTTTTTTTTTTTGGTCCAGTTCTCATATCCATACATAACTACTGGAAAACCCATAGCCTTGACTAGACAGACGTTTGTAGTAATAATGTCTCTGCTTTTTAATACGCTGTCTCGGTTTGTCATAGCTTTTCTTCCAAGGAGCAAGCATCTTTTGTTGTTTATTTATTTATTTTTTGGTCATGCTGCACAGCTTCTGGGATCTTAGTTCCCTGACCAGGGATCAAACTGGGACCCTCAGCAGGGAAAGCACAGGGTTCTAACCACTGGATCACCAGGAAATTCTCTAGGACATGCTTATTCTTGATGGTGGGGCTAGGATGACTTTGATTAGGAATTAGTAAGTTTAAAAGCTATCATTACCCTAGCCATGGTCACCAAGGACTTGCCAGGTGTCAAATCACTTTCCCTTTATTTACCTCTTCTGCAGTTTTTGAGTTTCCTGGTTTTCAAAGCACCAGATCCCCTTAGATTCCATGGCACCATCCTCTACTGATTTCTTTATCCCTTCTGAACTGGGGCCTTCTCTGCTCTTCTGCCATCCCTGCCTTAAGGTTGAGCTCTTCTCCCGCTACTTAATAAACTCTTCCTGGGTGACTTTGTCAACCCCCGCACTTTCGCTTACCACCCATGTGCCAACCACCCTACTCCTCAGTGTGTGTTTCCAACCCAGACCTCTCTTTTGAATCAGACTGAGTATATTTACTCAACGGTTAGATGCTTTATTGCAAATTTGGAAATATCCAAACTTCACTCATCTTCTTTTCCCACTCCGGCCTCTTCCCAAACCCAATTTACTTTCTTCCAGAATTCCCTGTCTTAGTGAGTGGGTTTCTGTTAGCAAGCTCCTTCTGGGCTCTGCTTTCAGAAGAAAGGGACTCACATCTCTGAAAGAAACTTGGAGTCAACATGAAGATGTTCCTGTGGCTGAGAATGAGTCGGTACTAGTTTCCCAAGGAAAGCTAAAATAGGAGAGAGAACCTGCTGTCCTTCGAGTTGGGAAATAAAGCCCTAACCCCTCAATATTTTCCAGGCCCTGAGAGGTCATTTGGGAGGCAAAAGTTTCTGAACATTTCTCCAGTATAAAGACTCTTAAACCACCACAGTCTTTGGCTTGCAGGTTCAGTCTCCAAAGGTCACATATTCCAAAACAGTTTCTAAATTTGCCTCCGATTTGCATTCATAAGAAGATGCACCTGCAGACCCTATAGAGTCCCATCTAAGCCGTAGAATTTCAGTCCTCCGCTGGTGGTCCGGATAGCACGGCAGACGCAGTTCCTAAAGCAGGTGGAAACCTTTTAAAGAAAATCTTCCCAAAGATCTCAATTGGGAAGAGCTAGTTCTTTATCGTATTTTTGTTTTTATTAATGAAAGACACAACAGATTGATCAGAAGGAGGGGGGGTGTCAGTTCTTTTTAGATAGACTTTCTAAAGCTTCAAGCAAGAGCTATCCAAATTTGGGCTAGTTATTAAATCTTAAAGGAAATCAATACTGAATATTCATTGGAATGATTGATGCTGAAACTGAAGCTCCAATACTTTAGCTACCTGATTCAAAGAGCTGACTCATTGGAAAAGACTGATATCCTGGGCAAGATTGAGGGCAAAAGGAGAAGGGGGTGGCAGAGGATGAGATGGTTGGATGGCATCACTGACTCGATGGACATGAGTCTGAACAGACTCTGGGAGTTGGTGAAGGACAGGGAAGCCTGGCATACTGCACTCCATCAGGTCACAAAGAGTCAGACATGACTTGGCAACTGAACAGCAACAAAGTAAATCTTTGAAGGAGAAGACTTTAAGTATTATTTTTTCATCCATTTGGAGGCATCAGAGCCAGTAGAAAAATTATCAGAAGTGAAGCAGCATCAAGCATTTGATCGAGTAGAAAAGAAGGTTTCCAGTTTGCTGAGAGGAGAAGAGAAGACCTTACCACAATATCTTCTTTCCCTGTCCTCACCGTGCTCTTTCTGGCAACCACTAAGCTCACCAAAAAGAGAAGCTTCCTTTCCACTGCTCTCCAGGCTGCTGGATGCTGAGGTCATTCATGCTCCAGGCTCACCTTGAAACTCTTGCCCACGTGCCCCATGCCTGTCCCCGGGGTTGTATGTCTCCTTCCACCTGATAGAATGGAATCCTGCTCAGGACATTGTCATTCGAAGTTTCATTATCAGCTTTGCTGAAAGTGCCCCACAGTGCCTGTGAACATGAATAAGAACCACAGACATTTTCTTTCAAGGAGACTTTATTATGGATCTTTAGTAGAACTAGTAGATTATTTCACACACAATTGCTCCAAAAAGTTCTATGCCCCCAAATGGTTGGGGCTCCAAATGCTCCTTGACCTCTGCTGAAATGCCTTCCCTCTGGGGTCTTCAGCTGCCTTCTAGAGATAAAAATGTTGCTATTATACAAGTTCCTTCTGCAAGTTGGCAGTCTGAAAGAGGAGTATCAGAGTGGCTTTCGGTGGATAAGTACAGGCCTTCTGGACTTATTTTTATACTTTTCTTTTGAAAAGTCTGCATGTGTATCTTCTGAATTATTGATATGTGTCTTTGGGTAGCTACATGTGCATGCTAAATCGCTTCAGTTGTGTCCAACTCTTTGAGACCCTGTGGACTCTAGTCTACCAGGCTCCTCTGTCCAGAGGATTCTCCAGGCAAGAATACTGGAGTGGGTTGCCATTTCCTTCTCCAGGGGATCTTCCTGACCCAGGGATTGAACCCACATCACTTATACCTCCTGCATTGGCAGGCGGGTTCTTTACCACTAGCGCCACTGGGAAAGCCCAGTGTCTTTGCGGAGAGGGTCTAATTTCAGAAAGCCATAGAGGCACACGTTGCATCAGAGCCCCTCCAATGAGACAAGGAAATTAAGTGCAGAAATCTCTGATTTAAATCCAGTTCCTGACAGGGAGCCGACAGGAAGCAGTTCGAGCTTCCACGAAACGATGATGCCAGCGAGAGCCGAGAGCAATGAGGTGAAAACAGACCAAGCCAAAAGTTTTGGTTGCCTGTGGTGCAGCCGTTTCAGAGCAGGATCACCACCACCTGACTTTTCTCTCATGTAGTAGCAACAGCTGGAGCTTCTCCCCTGGAAACCCAGGAGATTCTTCTCTCATCTCTTCTTGGAAATGTTTAACCCCTGCCAGCTGGAATCAACCTTATAGGGACGAAAGAGCAGCCGTGTGGCTTCTGTCCTCAGATTGACAGCTTTCCAGGCTGCGCCTTGCATGCTGTTGGCCTCGTGGGGTGGTTTTCTCCTGTAGGATTTCTGTTTTTTCTTGGTTTTCTTGTCAGAGAGGAGGCTGGCTCCTGGCTCTCAGGATGTCTCTACTCTTGAAGACGGGGCAGCATTCCTCCTAATGGGGTGGGCATGGGACTCCCGCGGGGCTGTATCTGCCTTCACTACTGTCTTGCATTCAGTGCTGTGTGCGTGATCATGTGAGCAACCCTGTGTTTACATGTATGAGCTGTCTGCTTCCACCACATACCTGTCCCCATATCTTGTGTCTCCCTGGCTCCTTGGGATCTAGCTTCTGTGTTCACCAGCTGACTGAGATGATGCTCTCTGAGGAGCAGTTGGTTCAGATCCAGTGTCCCTTTCTTGGGCATCCTCCTCCTCCTCTGCTTCTCAGCAGTGCTTGGTGTTGCTCCTGCGGCCGCCACGCCCCGCTCCAGTCTTGCTTTCCCTTCTGCCTTGGCAGGTGCTCCTGTGCTGTCTGCATCAGTGGCTCTCATCTCTTTCCACTCTTCCCGGATACTCTTTCTGATCCTCAGTGCTCACCGTCCTCCCTCTGACGTCTCGGTCACCCTAATGGCCAAACTGCCTGCTGTATTCAGATATTTCCAGGCTGCACTGTCGTCTCGTGGAGTTGTAGCAGAAGATGGACCAGGTGCTCACTGGCCATTTCTATTCCCACATCACATTGTTATTCAGACTCAGTCTGGTGCAAGCTCATCGAGTCATTATTCAGACTCAGTCTGGTGCAAGCTCATCGAGTCATTCTCCAGCCACACTTGAGTCTTCTTCCTGATATTCCTCATGCATGAAAGCCAAGGCCCATTCTTGATAGTTGGTTCTGTTTTAGGGGCACGTATCCAGTCAGCTGGGGCTTCCTAGGTGGCTCAGTGGTAAAGAACCTGCCTGCCAATGCAGGAGATGTAAGAGACATGGGTTTGATCCCTGGGTCAGGAAGATCCCCTGGAGGAGGGCATGGCTACTCACTCCAGTATCTTGTCTGGACAGAGGAGCCTGGTGGGCTACAGTACATAGGGTTTCAAAGAGTCAGATAGGACTGAAATGACTTAGCACACACACACGCACGCATGCAGTCAGTTGCCAAGGTCTGATTTTTTTTTTTGGAATGTCCCTCCAATCAGTCCCTTCTGGTCCAGTTACACCTGAAATGTTGCTGTTTCTTGGGTGCTGATCTCCTTGCCACCCTGATCACTGTCAGTTGCTTCTGTACACCTCTACCTGATGAATCTCCTGGAAACACTGCTTTCCTGCACCCCATCCTCTCAGTTCAGTTCAGTCACTCAGTCGTGTCCGACTCTTTGTGACCCCATGAACTGCAGCACACCAGGCCTCCCTGTCCATCACCAACTCCTGGAGTCCACTCAAACCCATGTCCATTGAGTCGGTGATGCCATCCAACCATCTCATCTGCTGTCGTCCCCTTCTCCTCCTGCCCTCAATCTTTCCCAGCATCAGGGTCTTTTGAAATGAGTCAGCCCTTTGCATCAGGTGGCCAAAGTATTGGAGTTTCAACTTCAACATCAGCCCTTCCAATGAACACCTAGGACTGATCTCCTTTAGGATGGACTGGTTGGATCACCTTGCAGTCCAAGGGACTCTCAAGAGACTTCTCCAACACCACAGTTCAAAAGCATCAATTCTTCGGTGCTCAGTTTTATTTACAGTCCAAATCTCACATCTATACATGACTGCTGGAAAAACCATAGCCTTGACTAGATGGACCTTTGTTGACAAAGTAACGTCTCTGCTTTTTAATATGCTGTCTAGGTTGGTCATCACTTTCCTTCCAAGGAGTAAGTGTCTTTTAATTTCATGGCTGCAATCACCATCTGTAGTGATTTTGGAGCCCCCCAAAATAAAGTCAGCCACTGTTTCCTCATTCTCTTGGCAAACAATTTATCTTATGAACAACCTAGAGTCTGTAATGCATAGGTTGTCACTGAGGAACTCCTGGCTCCAGCCAATCTGAATCCACACCTCCAAAGGTATACTCAGAACATGCCAAGGGCAGCCCACTGCACACCCATGCTGGTACTGGCTTCCTTACCCAGGAGGCCTTTTCACACTCCCATTTGCAGATCTTACCCCTTCTTCAAGGTCTAGTTTAGGATCTGCTTTTCTCATGAAACTTCCTATAAATATTTGAGCTTTTTTAAGGATCTTGACCCTCCAACATCTCAATAATGATATCCAGCGTGCATTCTCAGTCACTTCAGTCATGTTGAACTCTTTGCAATCCTGTACACTGCCAAGCTCCTCTGTCCATGGGATTCTCCAGGCAAGAATACTGGAGTGGGTTGCCATGCCCTCCTCCAGGGCATCTTCCCAACCCAGGGATCAAACCCGCATCACTTATGTCTCCTGCATTGGCAGGCAGATTCTTTACCCACTGAGCCACCTAGGAAGCCCATGATATCCAGCATTTACATTTAATCACTTATTGATCTTTGACATTGTTTTCTTTTACTGATATGTATTTCTTATTTGTGGATTAATGCATTTCTTTTTGTGTACCTGTTTTATGACACAAACATAATTATAAGCTTCCTGAAGGCCTGAGCTATACAATTTTTTCCTTGTGTTTCCCTTATTAACTGATACAGAGCTTGGCTGGTAGGAGTTACTTGGCACTTGAGAGCAGAATGAGATTTAAGGTCATCTGGGACTTTTACTTTATTTCAATCACAGTAATCTATTTTAAAAATAATAGTTTTTTTCCTCTACAAGATTATTTATTGACCCGTTCGTCCCTCCCACCTTGCCATCAGTATGTAAAAACAAAATTTTACTCATTGAAAAAAGTGTCCTGTTTCTTGTTTGTGAGCTTGATTATGTCTGATTGACAGCTGAGACGTACTCCATGTTTTTCACGACAGGTTGTTGGCTCATCGTCCCTGATGAGGCTGTGCGAGTGATGCTCAGGGTGGAATCTTGCCCGTGGTCACATGGTTGAACTCCAGAGAGAGGAAGAAATAGCAACACTGCAGAGGCTGCCAAACCTAATTCAGGCACCACTTGGCCTTGATGCCTTTTGTACTGAAGGATATTAACATAAAGAGACTGGCTGGCTAGCAAGTAAGGCTGAGCCTGGGTCTCAGCTTGGCAAATCCAGAAATTTGATGTAACAGCTCACTGCATTCTCTGAGGAAGAAATTGGTGTTAACCAGACTTTAAAACACTGGTTATAAAGTCAACATTCAATTAAACATTTTAGGGACTGAGGTATTTAATCCTTTTTCTAGGGTGACTTGGAAGGTAGGAAGACATTTAGGCCACCTAATTCTAAATCAGAAAGTTGACTGATGATTGTGAGAGAATCAGAAGGGTGGTTTTGGAGGAGTCTTGAACTCTGGGAAGACCTGAAGAATTTCTTCTGGATAGCTGTGTGTGTGTGTCTGTGCTTATACACTTTCCTCCCCCATATCCTGAATATTCACACTTGCTATTTGCAAGTATTTATTGAGCACCTACTTAGTGCTTGCTGCCATGTGCTGAAGACAAAGGTGCTAATCCTACACGTTTGAAGTTCATAGACAGGGCTGTATCCTTGGGCCAGTACTGTGTAAAGAGCATCAATCTCATTCATCAGCTCTTTTTTCCTAACTCTCTCTGGATGACCATTTCTTTTGGGTCTTAAAACTCATTTCTGAAGTTGGTGTGTTTATGAAACTGGCTGATACGATCAATTTCACTTTATTTTTGGAAGTGACATCTTCTAAAGTTTCCTCCAGTTCTGGGTGACAGTCTTCTCAAGGTGCGTGGATACATGCATGCCCAAACCTCCCAGGAACAGGAATGGGGAGCTATGGGTGGGCATTCGCCACTCTTCCTCCTTTGTCCTGGTGCTGGAGACCACCCCCCCTCAGGATTATCTGAACTGTCCTGGTGGAAGCTGGTCTTGGAAGTTCTTATTAAAGCAATCGGTGGGCAAGGCACACAGAGGAAGTTTTAGCTTGCTGACGTGGATGCTTTGGAAAGTGCCATTGTATTTAAAAGCAGCGTCTAGTAGCCCAGCTATTACTGGAGCTGCCTACAGGGAGGGGACTTTTCTTTCCTCTTCAGGAGTGGTAGGAGGTTGCTGCCTTCTGAATGGGAGATGAGAGATGACAGGCTGTCCTGCTATTGTAGAGAGAAGCCCTGGGTGGGTGTAACCCTACCTTTTCCACTCTGCCCACCTGGCTGCAGGTATGTCAGGGAGAATGGCAGACCTTTTCCAGCTGATGAGGAGGCAAGAAGGGCAGGTTAAGGCTGTGTTTGTAATTAGTGTGAACAACTAAGAGCAGGTGGCAAGAGCCCTGGAACTGGAGACAAACTGCTGGCACCTGTGAGACATGGGGGAACTTTTAATGCCAAGATGACCTTTAGTCCTGGAGCAGAAATTCCCGGGATGTCTGCCCAGGAATGGTCAGATGCCAAGATTGAGAGTCTCTAGTGTGGTTTTTGGATGATGTGTTTTAATCAGACTTTTGGCACAAAACTGATTGGAAATCCTGAGTCATAACCCAGTCCCAGAAGTGATTTTATTTCATGATCTGTTTCAGAGTGAGGTAGAAAAGAGCATTTTACCAGAGTCTAGGGATCAGTCAAAAGTTGTCCGCGGGTGCCAGCAGTGAAGGATTGGTGATAAACTATGTGGACAAAGAATGTTGCCCTCCATATCAGCAATCAAAGGCTGCTGCAGCCATCGGCCACTGCAGCCACCCCCCTCCTCCGATGGCACCCCTCCCCCCGCCCCTCCCCCAGGGATTCAGGATGGAGAAAAAGGATACTGGCCTACACAGTTAAGGTGCATATCAAAGGAATGATTTCAGTGAGCCCAGACTCTTGCATCTTCCCGTAGTTAGAAAAGTGCTAACTTCATTAATCTGAAGTATCTGGTTTTCTTTAATAGTAATCTTTTGATGTTCCAACTACCTGGAGATTTTTCTACAAAAACTCCTCTATATCCTGGCTCCTCCCTTAACACTTCTAAACATTCCCTCTGAGTTATCTGAGAGCGTACCTTCTGGACTTAAGTCCTCAAGTTTGTTCATTAAATAGAGTATAATTCTCAACTTTTAGGTTATGCTTCTTTGTTTTCAGTCAACAAGTATTAAATTGCACTTGGTATATTTTGAGCCACTAACAAAACAGCAACTGTGGTGATTGTGTAGGGTTGTCAAAAGCTGCGGAACATGGCTGTGCTAGCATCTGCACTCAGCAGCAGCATCTGCAGGCATGCAGTGTCAGGAGCATTTTTTCAAAAGATTATCTTATTAGATTTTGGCTTTTAAAAATTATGTACTTGAGAGGGATGTAGATTTATTTTTAATTTTAGTTAAAGCATCTCTTATTGAATAAGCTTTATCAGACCTGGTTAGGATTGTAGTATGATCACAACCTAGGGTGGTATAGGATGTCCATCTGTCTGTCTATCCGTCTGTTCATCCATACAATGATGATTCATTGAGCCTACAATGTGGCATCCGCTATGTGAGTGACACAAACGTACTGGATGCTGAGTCTCTAAACAAAGTACAATGATGGCTGGTCATCCTTACAACCCATTTTGAGGATGGGAATGGGGTTGAAAAAATCAATAATTGTATATTTTAATACTAAGAAGGCTGGGTTTCCATATATCCAAGTTGGCTTGAATTAATTTAGTGGAGGGAAAAACCCAAGTGGGTCAATTCATTAAACCATTCAGGTCTTTCTCTTGCTTTCATTTATTTGATTAAATGCTTTGTCTGACCCCCTGGTGGCTCAGAGGTTAAAGCGTCTGCCTGCAGTGTGGGAGACCTGGGTTTGATCCCTGGGTTGGGAAGATCCCCTGGAGAAGGAAATGGCAACCCACTCCAGTATTCTTGCCTGGAGAATCCCATGGACGGAGGAGCCTGGTAGGCTGCAGTCCATGGGGTCGCAAAGAGCTGGACACGACTGAGTGACTTCACTTTCTTTCTTTCTTTTCTCTGAGCTTAAAATGTTTTCACTTGGAGTGGGGCACTACTCCACTATTATTACAAGTAGTAGCAGGGCACCACTACTTGTCACTCAAGGGGAGATAGAAATGTATTAGGGACTAAAATGTGTCTCCTCTCTTCAGCCCTGTTCCATGCTGCCAGACTGTTTTACAACCAAACCTGAGCCTACCCCTCAGAAGCCTGTAGCAGACATCTGGAACTTTGCTACTTTAAGTCTATCTGATTCGCAGCTCATCTTGCTTTTGCAGTATCTGTTACCTTATAGAGAGCAACACACCAGCTCCACCACATGTGCTAAGAATAATACTGTCAAATATTGTTAAACTGCTAGAAAGCAACGTTTGAAAATGGGCTAAATGAATGTGTATCTCCCATGCTGTCTTAATTCAGTTAAGGAGATCTTTTTTTTTTTTTTTAACCATATGTGCCAGAAATGCTTACCTTGGATCCAAGCTTGAATATGATATACTGTGCCAAAAAAAATGAACAATTTTTACCAAGTTTTAAGCAATTGCAAAAAAAATTGGTGACTGTAATGGAGAGAATTGTCAAAGACTTAAAAATGGGATTCTTTCTGATCTCCAGAAGATAAAATACAAAGCAGAAGGTTTAAGAATAGCATAAAATCAAGAGAGATGGTGACCCAAGTGGACTACTGTATTTAGAACAAGAGCATGGAAGAGTCACTCTAGAAATAAATTGGCTTTTGAGCACCTGGCCACCAGTGTAGTGGTTCCCATAAGGTTTTCTTTAGGAAAAGAGACCCTCATTGACAGACTGACAGCCTTTTCTCGGAAGCTTCTGGTCTTTTGTAGCTTGATCCCACAGACAGAAGACTCATCTTCCTCTAAAGACGTGGCAATGGCAGTATTGGTGCCCATTTGGTTAGCCTTTGGTCCCCAAAGTACTTTGAACTTTAGCTTAGTATCTTGTCAAGAAAAGGGATAACTACATTTTTTTTTTTTTTTTTTTTTTTTTTTTGATGATGAAATGTCTCATAGAGGGGCCATCTTCTAAAGAATGGGATGGGAGAACTGTCTTTCTGATTGTGTCCATGTGTGTCTCTTCTGACCATCAGGGTTCAAAAAAATGGGGTTTAACGCCCATTTAAAGACCACTTGAGGGACTTCCCTGGTGGTCTGTGGTTAAGACTTCACCTTCCAATGCAGTGGGGTGTGGGCTTGATCCCTGGTTAGGGAGCTAATATTGCACAGCCAAGGCTGTGGTTTTTCCAGTGGTCATGTATGGATGTGAGAGTTGGACTGTGAAGAAAGCTGAGCACTGAAGAATTGATGCCTTTGAACTGTGGTGTTGGAGAAGACTCTTGAGAGTCCCTTGGACTGCAAGGAGATCCAAGCAGTCCATTCTGAAGGAGATCAACCCTGGGATTTCTTTGGAAGGAATGATGCTAAAGCTGAAACTCCAGTACTTTGGCCACCTCATGCGAAGAGTTGACTCATTGGAAAAGACTCTGATGCTGGGAGGGATTGAGGGCAGGAGGAGAAGGGGATGAAAGAGGATGAGATGGCTGGATGGCATTACTGACTCGATGGACGTGAGTCTGAGTGAACTCCGGGAGTTGGTGATGGAAAGGGAGGCCTGGTGTGTTGCGATTCATGGGGTTGCAAAGAGTCAGACACGACTGAGCGACTGAACTGAACTGAACTGAACTGATCGCACATGTATTGAGGCCAAAAAACCTGAACGTAAAACAGAAGCAATGTAACAAATTCAATAGATATTTTTAAAATGGTCCATTAAAGAAAAAAAAAGGCCACTTGGAATGCGTTCTATGCTTTTCCTTTCACTAGCTGTGAGATCGTAGGCAAGTTTCTTAGCACCCTAGTGCCTCAGTGCCCCCGCCCCATCCACTGGGGATCTAGCAAACCTGACTTAGAAGAGTGATGTGAGGACTGGCAGTATTGGCGGCTCAGTAGAGCATATGCATTTATCACATGTTGGCTCTTAGGTTGGTTTAGGGACCTCTATCAGGCATGTGCGTTTGAGCTGGAGAAGTCCAGATGACTTCTGTGGCTGGAGTGAGCTCTGGAAGAGAAGAAACATGACTTACAGTTTCTGAGCCTTGTGAGAGCTCAAAGGGTGGTACGTCTCCTCAGTCCTCGGAGGCCAGATGATCCCACTCTGGTTCCTTGGACTCCTGTCTCCTGCAGCCCCCGTACCTAGAGCCTTAGACCCTTCTCCACCTTGAGTGAGTCCTGGAATCCTTTCCTTATCCACTCATCCAGCCATGTATGCATTCATTCATTCACTCATTCAACATGTCATTGCTATTCCATTTGTTAAATACTTCAACTCTTACCCTGAATTTAATCCGCAAACAAATCTACAATGGAGATATTCCCAGGATCATCCCATTTTGCCGAAAAAGAAACTACAGCACAGAGAGGTTAAGTAACTGGCTCGAGGTCACACAGCTAATAAGTAGCAAGGGATTTGGACCTGGGAGGTCTGAGTCCAGCTCCTGCTCTTAATCTCTGAGCTGCAGCACCCTGTCTCTGAGGTTAGCCACTAGCCTTTCTTACAGGGGAAGGCTTCCAGAGTCAAAGAGGCTTCTTGCAATTTGCTTTCCCATTTTAGCTCACTTGGATTCCCTCAGAGTCCTTGGTTGAGAATAAGCCTCATCACAGTCAGTGGTGAAACATCATCCCATGGACATGATTCTTGAGAAAGTGAAGTCTGTTGGAGTATGACTTGTCTCTATAGAGGAAGGAACTTCTGGCCACTAAGGACCCACTGAAAGCCTGTGCGGCTGGCAGTGTGCCGCTCAGTGTCCGGGGCAGCCAAGACCAGATCTATAGCTGTGAGTATCTCCAGACCAGCTACAGACTCACCTCCAGTACGGGGCTGGTGGTTCTTGTCTATCCTGTCCAGGAGGTCAGACACTTCCATGATGCCTGTCCTGAAGCGGTTGGCCCCATGGTCTTGAGCATCTCTGCCCTTGTGTGTTGAAGGTGCCACCTGTGTGAACTGTGAAACCTCACTAACCCCCGTGGCAAGTGACATTTATTGGGTGTCATGCACACCTCCACTGCACTGGTCAGAGGCCCTGAGGACCAAGATCAGGCTTCAGGAGGAAGCCACGCCAGAGAGGGGAGCACAGGCAATCACTGGTCATCACTTGTGGCCTGCTCAGGCTTCCCTCCCCAGTGGGCCGTAATTGCTTGAAAATGGCTTTCAGCGCTCAATGGTGGTTCTGCTGCCTGTGATTTTGCTCCAGGCCTGAGTAGGACACAAAGGAAGAATGTGTGGCTGAATAGCCTTCAGGTCAGAGCCATAGTTCTCAGCCCTGCTGGCCACTGGGTCACCTGGAGAGCTTCAAAGAGGACTGATACCCAGGCCCCAGTGGGGTTTCTGATGTGCTTGTCTGGGGCCTAATTGTCAGCATTAAAAAAATTGCTCCCAAGATGGGTCTCATGTGCAGGCAGGAATGGAGAAGCTCGGGCCCCAGCATTTAGCCCTCGCCCCAGAACCTGCGGGGCTTGGATTTAAACAGATGCAAAAGCTATTTCCCACTCACTGGAGGCAGCCTGGGTTCATCATCGTTATCACCAGCATCTATTTGTGGAGTTCCTAAATTGTGCAAACAGCCTCTGAGTTGTGCTGGGAAACAGCGAGGTTGAAATCAAATTCGAAGCGCGCAGGCTGGCTGGAAATCTGAAAATGATCCAAGGCCTGGGACCAGCCTGTGCCGTTCATCTTCTGTATCTTCCCTATCTGCCCTGTCATGGGCGCACAATACACATTGCTGTTTATATTGTTATTAACAATAATCATCATCGTGACAACCAACAAGGCCGAGGAATATGTCCTCGGTGTCAATTAGAAATCCTGGAAGCGTGAGTTGGTGGGATTGAGAGGGTCAGAAAGCTTCATGGAGGAAGGGGACTCGAGCAAGTGCAGAAGGACAGGGCATTCCAGGCATGGCTGTAACTAGCACAGAGGCGTGGTGCTGGGTGTGCCTGAGGCAGCCGGCAGACTCAATTATCTGATCTTGAAGAATGAGATCTGCAGGTGAGATTGTGTGGCCAGGTAGGCAAGAGATTTTTGTTCTGAGGACCTCCTTTCCTCACAAAACAGTCATGAGCTTGACTATTTATCTTTTGTCATTTCCTTACGTGTGCTTCCGTTGTCAGGGAAGGGCCTAGGACTTCCTTTGGAATTCTGAAAAGTCTGTTGTCTGCTTCTGGAAGATTGGACTGAAATGGTTTGAAGGCTGTTATGAGGTGTTAAGTCTAGTCAGCTCTTCACAGGTAGCTAACCCTTGGTAAATGTTAAAAGAGAAAACTCTCCTTACAAAATTCTGTTTAGAAGCTGCTCAGTGTAGAAAATCCAATGCAAAAAGAATAAAGAAAGCAAAAAAATCTCCTTAAATTTTTCTACTATAATCGCTTGATCTCTTTCTCTCTCTTTTCTCATCTCTCTGTCAACCATCAATCTATCCGTGCAAATACATGCACAAATGGAGTTTCGTAGTAAATAGAAGTGATGCATACACATGATACTTATATAATACTTTACACTGTGATAATACTGTACTTCCTGTTTTGCAGTCTTCCTGTTTGACTTAATCTGTTGGGGGAATCCTTTCACATTAGTGAATAAACACTACATCATTATTTTAAGGGCTGCACAGTGCATTGGTTTATGGCTGCATCCCTATCTGACCAATTTCATGTTCAGAGGCATTTAGGTTGTTTCTAATTTTTTCCAATTCCATTTTGTTTATAACTTTTAATTAACACTGGAGTGCTGATTACTGTATTTTCAGAGTTCATACATTCAACAAGTATTCACCGAGTGACATGTACTGTACCAGGCACTAGAGCAGTGATTCATTCATAAACAGAAGGAACAAAAATCCTTGTTCTTTTGGAGCTTACATTTTATTATGAGACAGAGATGATGCACAAGATAAATACATGATGAAGTATGCTGGGTTATAAGTGCTAAGTAGAAAAAAATAATGTGGCAAGAGATAGGAAATACTGTGATGGGAGCAGAAATGGAGATTTTTGAGAAGGGTTGTGAGGAAAGGCCTTGGTGAGCAGGGGCTTTTGAAAATAGAGGCATGAGAGAGCCAGTCATGGGAATATGAGAGGAAGGGCATTCCAGACAGAAGTTCAAGTGCAAAGGCCCTGAGGTCTGGACATGGGCGTGTTCAAGAAACTCCCTGGAGGTCATGAACTTGGAGGAGAGTGAGTGAGGGAGAGCTTAATGGGAGATGATTTGAGAGAGGTAGGAAGGAGGCAGATTATTTGGGGCCATTGGTTCCTGAAAGGGAAGCCACTGGAGAGTCGATCAAAGTGATATAATATGACTTATATTTAATAGGATACAGCCTGAAGGCAGAGCAAAATCAGAGGCAGAGAGACGAGCTGTGGGTATTTCAATAGTCCAGGTTGCAGATGGTAATAGCTTGGGTTAGCAGCGTGGCGGGGAGGAGGAGGGGGAGGACTTTGTACTCTGACCCAGGCACATTTACTGACAGCTCAGATGTGAAGTGTGAGAGCAAGAGAAGGAGATGATTTCAGGGTTTGTGTCCTGAGTAACGAAGATCAGCCCTGCCGTGAACGGAGAATGATCAGGATAAATGCTCTGTCCACAAGGACAGTGGGTGGGGTGGGGGTCGGGAGCTGAGTTTCAGACTTAATGTGTGAGAAGCCGTCTGCCTTGAACAAATTCTTTTTACGGCAGTGTCTCATTTAAGGTGCAGGTTGGCTTTCTAACACTGTTGATCGATGCAGCTATTAGATTTTAGGGGATTTTTGTCATCGTGGTTTTGAGTCAGGGTATAATGTCCCTTTAAAGAATCATCTGCCACTTTTTGGTGTGTAAATTTGGAAGCACACATCTCGTTTTAGCTGTAAATCTGTTTATTGTAGATTTCAGTTGTCATTATTTCTGCAGATTCTTGATAACTGTGTCCATTTGCATACAAACAGGGCCTTTTGTTTCTGAACCAGATGATTAGCTCTTAGCTGGATCTGGGTTTGAAGTCGTAATCCTCTCTTTGTGACAGCATAGTGGTTGCTCTTGGAAATGATTAGGATGTCATAATTGGTTTAGGATTCCAGGTGGGGAATAAGCAGGGAGGGGCAGGTGATCATTTTCTGAGAAGCAAAAAATTCCTGCCTCCTCCCCAGGCTCTGATCAGAGAGGGAGGCTGGGAAAATGCATGGTCTATAAATAGAACTGCTTCTAAAGAGGCTGCTTCCTAAAGATCTCATTAGGCATCGGAAAGCCCTTTACTCTTAGCAATTAATGGCACTGAGTTGATGGTGCTATATTGTGAAGAGTCAGAGAAGAAACCTCAATTTGCTTCCTTATGAAACAGATGCAGGTAGAATGCCTGAGAGAACTCTAAATGGGTTTCTATAAATCTCAAGTCATTTCCCCAGATTATCAAAGTGTTTTGAGGAAGATAACTTTCCGCCTCTCTCTGTGTTAAGTCTTCATTGTTGACAGTAGCTAACAGGATGCTGTGCCTTTGTCTTCACTGCCTACCCGCTGGGAGAACATCCCCAGGAGGGTCTTCCAGAGATAAAAGAACCGTGTTCGCTGCTGGTCCTCAGACGGGCCTCTGTCTTTAACTCGTCCTTACAGGGATCGGCTTATGGTCTGAGCTCATTAAGATCACGCTCGAGCCTCCTGAACTGACAGGGCCCCAAGAAGGTGAAAAAAGCTTGAACTTCTTGGGAAGACTGCAGAAAATGTTTCTCTGTAGCCGGATCCTTGTCTCCAGACTTAGAAAAAGACATAAAAACCTCCTTCCCCATTTTTCTCGAGTGAATTCTGTTTAAACCCAGCAGCTCTTCCACCTGGGATGGTTTGAATTCAGATGGATGGCTTCAGTTAGTTATAGAAGACTGCCCTGGGGAAAATGCCTGCTTCTCTAGGTAGTTCAGTCATTGATGGTCAGAAATGTACAGGCCTGTGGGTTCACGCCTCGGAATGACTGGGGGGGTTCTCTACCTTCTTAGGTCACAGATCCCTTTGATAGTCTATCAAAAAACCATAGATCATGCCGGAAACTCTTACATCCACCCAGCATTACTAATGTAGTAAAGTTAAAGAATTCCTAAAATCTGTTTATGAACACTCCTATTTTTGTAATAGTCTTTTTTTTCATTTGACAAGTATTTATTGAGCACCTATCATGCATTCAGCACTGTTCTAGATACGAAGAATATAGCTGTAAACAAAGCAATCATATATGTGTTTATTAACAGTGGCTAAAAATCTCCTGAGTAGGAACTCAGATAATCCCCTTTTCCTTTCCTATTTTTTAAATTCTGTTTTCTCATTTTTCTAAACCAAAGATGTATTACTTGTATTAGAGAAACATAATAAAAGAGATAAACTTCATGGTTCATTTCTTGAGAATAATATACAACGACATATGCTCCTTTGAAAGCAGTAATGGCTTTAAATGGATTTGTATTTTATCCATCATGATAATATAGAGATAGTCTGATAAATAAAGGTCCAGGTATATGCTAGACATATTATTTATTTAGTCAGTCCACAGCTACTACTTGTGATGCCTGTGGATAGATGCCCTGCAGTAATTTAAGACCTCCCGGGAGTTAGATGTCCCTGGATCAGGAATGGTTCCTCTATGAACCAAATTTCATTGTTATAAATAAAGTTTTATTGGAACACAACAGTGCCCATTCATTTGCGTATTGTCTGTGGCTGTTTTCACACTGTAAGGCAGTGCTAAGTAGTTATAGTGGGTAATTTGGTTGGCTCACAAAACCCAAAACTCTTACTTTATAGCCCTTTCCATAAAAAGGTTGTGGGTCCGTGCTTTAGGCTAGCCTTGTCTAGTGGTTCTTTCTGCAGTAACAGTGTTCTGTGACGGTGTGGTCCTGTCCAGTACAGTAGCCACTAGCCACATGGGTCTGTTGAGCTCTTGGGATGTGGCGAATGTGACTGAGGAAGTGAATTGAATTTCAGTTCAGTCGCTCAGTCGTGTCTGACTCCTTGCGACCCCATGAACCACAGCACGCCAGGCCTCCCTGTCCATCACCATCTCCAAGAGGCCACCAAAACCCATGTCCCTTGTATTGGTGATGCCATCCAACCATCTCATCCTCTATCGTCCCCTTCTCCTCCTGCCCTCAATCTTTCCCAGCATCAGGGTCTTTTCAAATGAGCCAGCTCTCTGCATCAGGTGGCCAAAGTATTGGAGTTTCAGCTTCAGCATCAGTCCCTCCAATGTACACCCAGGACTGATCTCCTTTAGGATGGACTGGTTGGATCTCTTTGCAGTCTAAGGGACTCTCAAGAGTCTTCTCCAACACCACAGTTCAAAGCATCAATTCTTCAGTGCTCAGCTTTCTTTGTAATCCAACTCTCACATCCATACATGACTACTGAAAAACCATAGCCTTGACTAGATGGACCTTTGTTGGCAAAGTAATATCTCTACGAGCAAGTGTCTTTTAATTTCATGGCTGCAATCACCATCTGCAGTGATTTTGGAGCCCAAAAAAATAAAGTCAGCCACTGTTTCCACATCTATTTGCCATGAAGTAATGGGACAGGATGCCATGATCTTAGTTTTCTGAATGTTGAGCTTTAAGCCAACTTTTTCACTCTCCTCTTTCATTTTCATCAAGAGGCTGTTTAGTTCTTCTTCACTTTCTGCCATAAGGGTGGTGTCATCTGCATATCTGAGGTTATTGATATTTCTCCCAGCAATCTTGATTCCAGCTTGTGCTTCTTCCAGCCCAGCGTTTCTCATGATGTACTCTGCATGTAAGTTAAATAAGCAGGGTGACAATGTATAGCCTTGACGTACTCCTTTTCCTATTTGGAACCAGTCTGTTGTTCCATGTCCAGTCTAACTGATACTTCCTGACCTGCATACAGGTTTCTCAAGAGGCAGGTCAGATGGTCTGGTATTCCCATCTCTTTCAGAATTTTCCACAGTTTATTGCGATCCACACAGTCAAAGGCTTTGGCATAGTCAATAAAGCAGAAATAGATGTTCTTCTGGAACTCTCTTGCTTTTTCGATGATCAGCAGATGTTGGCAATTTGATCTCTGGTTCCTCTGCCTTTTCTAAAACCAGCTTGAACATCTGGAAGTTCATGGTTCACATATTGCTGAAGCCTGGCTTGGAGAATTTTGAGCATTACTTTAGTAGCATGTGAGATGAATTTGAATTTAAGTAGTCACACATGCCCTGGACTACTGAATTGAGCAACGCAACTCTAGTCCAAACAGTGAGGTCCATAGTTTAGGTGAGGGTTTACTCTTGGTGGTGTGTATTCCGTGGGTTTTTACCAATGTATTATGTACAGGTTCAAATCCCTTCTGGGGGCAGAAAAGAAAGACATGGTGTCTAACCCAACTGTTAGCCTTTAATTTCTAGATGAAGCTCACGAGCACCTGTGAGATTCTAAATGAAGGCACAACTTTGGGGATGGAGCTGGAAAGGCAGGTTGAGGATGATGGAGGAGGTGCTGAAAGGAGAGGGAGGAGGATAAAGAAAACTGTTTGCTTTACCATTTGACACATTCTCTTTCCCTGCTGGAAGCTGGCCCTGGGCAGGTAGACATATGTGAATGTGAATTTATACACCCAGGCATCCTCTCTCCATCATGTCCAGCCATGATCAGAAAGGATGCGATCCCAGTTTCCAGCTCATTTCAGGTGATTCCCAGAGACACCTGGACCCGAAGGCAAGCAGTGCTGGTGATGCAGATGGCCAGCCTAATTTTCCTCAGGAGACACGTGTTCCCAGGGATGGTCTAGTGGCAGCTTACAATGCTCTTTTTTCATACTGATAGTGTTCAATTTCAGTTCAGTTCAGTTGCTCGGTCATGTCTGACTCTATACGACACCATGGACTGCAGCACACCAGGCCTCCCTGTCCATCACCAACTCCTGGAGTTTACCCAAACCCATGTCCATTGTGTCTGTAATGCCATCCAACCATCTCATCCTCTGTCGTCCCCTTCTCCTCCTGCCCTCAATCGTTCCCAGCATCAGGGTCTTTTCTAATGAGTCAGCTCTTCGCATCAGGTGGCCAAAGTATTGGAGTTTCAGCTTCAGCATCAGTGCCTCTAATGTACACCCAGGGCTGATCTCTTTTAGAATGGACTGGTTGGCTCTCCTTGCAGTCCAAGGGACTCTCAAGAGTCTTCTCCAACACCATAGTTCAAAAGCATCAACTCTTTGGCACTCAGCTTTCTTTACAGTACAACTCTCAATGTAACTGACCCTAGAACATGCTTGCTATACGATCTGTGAACTTTGTTCTTTGAACTTGGCCTCTTTCAGATAGTCTGTGTATAGCCCAAGATTAAGATCTGCCTTTTGCCATGAATGCATAATGTGGCTACAGGATGAAATTTCTTTTTTAGGCAACACACTTTGATATTTTGGTCTTTCAAAGAAAGCCATATTTATTTTATTCAGAGACTCAGATTTGGGTGATGATCTGATACCCTGAACCTCCAACTCCTCCTCCGCCTCCAGTGTCTAACTTTATTAATGCACATACTGGAAGGGCATTTTAAGAATCTCACTGTCTTTCAGCGAATGCTCTTAAATTATATTTTAGCACCACCACAGATCCTGGTGGTTTATTACTCGGTCTTTAATGCATTTTGCAGTTGAAATGAGGAATAGAGAAAATGAGACTGGCATAGGATATGTAAGATGTGGTCTGTAAAATGGGGATAAGTTAAACTGCAGTAAACATCGTGGAGTTTTATGAGGCTTATATATCCTAAATTATGGCATAACTGGGGCAAAGTGGTAGAAAGTAATTTCAGGGGTATCTTCTCTGCTGTTTCTAAACCTGCACCACACCCATTTAGGGTGTGTGTAATTCAGTATGGTCACTGAGTGAATGCTTTTTTTTTTAATTTAAAATTTTTTAATTGAAGTATAGTTGACTTACAATGTTGTGTTAGTTTCAAAGCAAAGTGATTCAGCATATATATATACACACACACATATATATGTACATATATACTTTCTCTTCAGATTTTTTCCCATTATAGGTTATTGTAAGATATTGAATACAGTGAAGAGGAACTAAAAAGCCTCTTGATGAAGGTGAAAGTGGAGAGTGAAAAAGTTGGCTTAAAGCTCAACATTCAGAAAACGAAGATCATGGCATCTGGTCCCATCACTTCATGGGAAATAGACGGGGAAACAGTGGAAACAGTGTCAGACTTTATTTTTTGGGGCATCAAAATCACTGCAGGTGGTGACTGCAGCCATGAAATTAAAGACGCTTACTCCTTGGAAGGAATGTTATGACCAACCTAGATCAGATCAGATCAGATCAGTCGCTCAGTCGTGTCCCACTCTTTGCGACCCCATGAATCGAAGCACGCCAGGCCTCCCTGTCCATCACCAACTCCCGGAGTTCACTCAGACTCATGTCCATCGAGTCAGTGATGCCATCCAGCCATCTCATCCTCTGTCGTCCCCTTGCCTTGCCCCCAATCCCTCCCAGCATCAGAGTCTTTTCCAATGAATCAACTCTTCGCATGAGGTAGCCAAAGTACTGGAGCTTTAGCATCATTCCTTCCAAAGAAATCCCAGGGCTGATCTCCTTTAGAAAGGACTGGTTGGATCTCCTTGCAGTCCAAGGGACTCTCAAGAGTCTTCTCCAACACCACAGTTCAAAAGCATCAATTCTTCGGCACTCAGCCTTCTTCACAGTCCAACTCTCACATCCATACATGACCATAGGAAAAACCATAGCCTTGACTAGACGAACCTTTGTTGGCAAAGTAATGTCTCTGCTTTTCAATATGCTATCTAGGTTGGTCATAACTTTCCTTCCAAGGAGTAAGCGTCTTTTAATTTCATGGCTGCAGTCACCATCTGCAGTGATTTTGGAGCCCAAAAAAATGAAGTCTGACACTGTTTCCACTGTTTCCCCATCTATTTCCCATGAAGTGATGGGACCGGATGCCATGATCTTCGTTTTCTGAATGTTGAGCTTTAAGCCAACTTTTTCACTCTCCACTTTCACTTTCATCAAAGTGAAAAGCTTTGTAGTTCCTCTTCACTTTCTGCCATAAGGGTGGTGTCATCTGCATATCTGAGGTTATTGATATTTCTCCCAGCAATCTTGATTCCAGCTTGTGTTTCTTCCAGCCCAGCGTTTCTCATGATGTACTCTGCATATAAGTTAAATAAGCAGGGTGACAATGTATAGCCTTGACGTACTCCTTTTCCTATTTGGAACCAGTCTGTTGTCCATGTCCAGTTCTAACTGTTGCTTCCTGACCTGCATACAGGTTTCTCAAGAGGCAGGTCAGGTGGTCTGGTATTCCCATCTCTTTCAGAATTTTCCACAGTTTATTGTGATCCACACAGTCAAAGGCTTTGGCATGGTCAATAAAGCAGAAATAGATGTTTTTCTGGAACTCTCTTGCTTTTTTCCATGATCCAGCGGATGTTGGCAATTTGATCTCTGGTTCCTTTGCCTTTTCTAAAACCAGCTTGAACATCAGGAAGTTCACGGTTCACATATTGCTGAAGCCTGGCTTGGAGAATTTTGAGCATTACTTTACTAGCGTGTGAGATGAGTGCAATTGTGTGGTAGTTTGAGCATTCTTTGGCATTGCCTTTCTTTGGGATTGGAGTGAAAACTGACCTTTTCCTTTGGCCACTGCTGAGTTTTCCAAATTTGCTGGCATATTGAGTGCAGCACTTTCACAGCATCATCTTTCAGCATTTGGAATAGCTCAACTGGAATTCTATCACCTCCACTAGTTTTGTTCGTAGTAATGCTTTCTAAGGCCCACTTGACTTCACATTCCAGGGTGTCTGGCTCTAGGTCAGTGATCACACCATCGTGATTATCTGGGTCGTGAAGATCTTTTTTGTACAGTTCTTCTGTGTATTCTTGCCAACCAACCTAGATAGCATATTCAAAAGCAGAGACATTACTTTGCCAACAAAGGTTCGTCTAGTCAAGGCTATGGTTTTTCCTGTGGTCATGTATGGATGTGAGATTTGGACTGTGAAGAAGGCTGAGTGCTGAAGAATTGATGCTTTTGAACTGTAGTGTTGGAGAAGACTCTTGAGAGTCTCTTGGACTGCAAGGAGATCCAACCAGTCCATTCTGAAGGAGATCAGCCCTGGGATTTCTTTGGAAGGAATGATGCTAAAGCTGAAACTCCAGTACTTTGGCCACCTCATGCGAAGAGTTGACGCATTGGAAAAGACTCTAATGCTGGGAGGGATTGGGGGCAAGAGGAGAAGGGGACGACAGAGGATGAGATGGCTGGATGGCATCACTGACTCGATGGATGTGAGTCTGAGTGAACTCTGGGAGTTGGTGATGGACAGGGAGGCCTGGCGTGCTGCAATTCATGGGGTCACAAAGAGTCGGACACGACTGAGCGACTGAACTGAACTGAACTGAACTGATGCTCTACAGTAGGTCCTTTTTGTTTATTGATTTCATATATAGTAGTATGTGTCTGTTGATCCTAAACTCCTAATTTATCCCTCCTCACCTTTCCCACTACTTCCCTGGTGGTGCAGAGGGTCAAGCGTCTGCCCACAATGCAGGAGACCCAGGTTCTATCCCTGGGTTGGGAAGATCCCCTGGAGAAGGAACTGGCAACCCATTCTGGGACTCTTGCCTTGAAAATCTCATGGATGGAGAAGCCTGGTAGGCTACAGTCCGTGGGGTTGCAGAGAGTTGGGCACATTTTACATCCCAACTTTGGAATCACATCATTTATATGTGTCATAAGACCTTGGGTTGCACACTCACTTCTGTCCCATAAGTGGAGAAGGAAGGAGGGAGGCTGACTGAGGCAGAAGATGTGTATTTTTCTTTCTGGTCACTGCTTTTCTTCTGGAGGCACTGTTACTGTAGTGGTGGAGAGAGATGCCCATTTGGGATTCTGTCCAAACTTCACACAAGTGGTATCTTGTATCTGATACCTTTTTTGATGGGAGGAATCTGAGAAGGGGCTGTGAGACACAGCATCTGCTCAGAGGAAAAGAAACAAATGGAGTTCTTCCCACCTCTCCTCTTCCCCTGGCGCAGGCTGGGGCTGCGGGAGTTCCCAGCCCGTAAAAGCCACCATGATGGGGTGGGAAGAGCTCAGTCCTGGGAGATGAGACCCCTGGGCTACTGAGCATGGGACTGGTCGCTCAGGGTCTCCAGGTCTAGACCAGTCATGAGAGGAGAGCTGTTTCTGCTCCTGTGACACATTCTGGCTTAGAAACTGCTCTGTCTTCACCCTTCCCTGTGTCCCATTGCAACACTCAGCATACAGTTTTTATTCTGTATATAAAGAGGTCGAAGCTGTTCTTGTGAATCTTCTCTGATGTGGGCCAAGGAGCCTGGCCGTGGTCATTTACCATCCCCAAGGTTGAATGATCCAGGCCAAAGATGCTTTTCATTTTGTCTTCCTGAAATGTATCCTAGGCTCATTGACTTGCAGAGGGTCTCGGAAGACCAGCTGGCCTAAGATCAGCTTTGTTTCTAACTCCTTCCTACAGATGAGGCTCAGAAAGTTTCAGGACCCTGCTCAAGGTGACCTAGGGAATTAGTGGTTAGAATCAGGTCTCATGACTCTCAGATCAT
Source organism: Bos mutus (assembly GCF_027580195.1). Taxonomy (NCBI): domain Eukaryota; kingdom Metazoa; phylum Chordata; class Mammalia; order Artiodactyla; family Bovidae; genus Bos; species Bos mutus. The sequence continues at coordinate 19,399,444 of NC_091620.1, read as the reverse complement.
TTTGATAAGCTGTACTTCTTCCCTGGTTGATCCTGTTTATATATCATGTGTGCATGCGTGCTCAGTCACTTCAGTCATGTCCCACTCTGTGATCCTATCGGCTGTAGCCCGCCAGGCTCCTTTGTCCATGGGATTTTCCCAGCAAGAATACTGGAGTGGGTTGTCATGCCCTCCTCCAGGGGATCTTCCCAACCCAGGGATCAAACTCACATCTCCTATTTCTCCTGCATTCCAAGAAGATTCTTACTGCTGAGCCACCAGGGGAGCTTTTGTATAGTATACCCTCCTGGGTTTTATTGCTTTCATGTCCTTAGAGTCAACCCCAAGTCTTAGAATGGGAAGACTTGGGCATTGATGCTGGATGTCCTAAAACTGTGCAGCTTCTGTTACTGCCCTCCCAGCAGTTAACCCAGATGTCCACCAAGAGACTGTATGGAGTTCTGTTGGAACTTGCCGTGGTAAACTGAAAGAAATAGCTGCACCCCTCAAGCTGTCACTCCACCTTCCACCAGGGGCTGGGACATGGAACAGTGTCTGTGTGGGCAGAGTCTCAGACACCCACCCGGGTAAGGCAGGAGGAGGAGAGCTGGGGCTCTGGCTGTCCTGGCCGCCGTGGATACTGTCCTCATTGCCAATTTCCTCCCGTGACTGGGGAGCAGATTCTACCAGCTGGCAGACAGCCTGTGTGGAACCGCTGTCTCAAATCATCATCCTTTTGTCCTGATCCTTATCAGGTCAGCAGAGCAGCCTTTTATTCCTTGTCCCCGGGGATAAAGCTTTTCTGTCATTGCAACATATTCAGGTAAAGACATTTGCTCTTGGTGTTTTCATTCTAAGGAGCTGAAAAACGAGTTGTACCAAGCTGCTAGTACATCGACTATTCTACAGAACATTCTATGATAGCTACTGCAGTTGTGTTAGGGGAAGGAAATGAACCCATGGCCCAGAAACCCTTAACAAGCACCCGTTTATACAAGTTACACTGTCTGTTCTTCCCCATTAATTAAACAAGTATCAAGGGACCTGCTATCATGAGGAAGCCAATGAAGGGAAAGAAAATAAAACAGGAGATGCCATCTTAGCTCACAAAGAGTTAAAAACCAATCTGGTCAGGGAAACCAAAGCTCACACAAAGACGACAAGTCTTTAGAAAGTATTCTAATGACAGGTTGCTAGTACAGTGTACAGAACGTCAGTGGTAGCAAAATGGGCTCATCTAGGCACGTGGCCAAGAGATACGCCAGGAACCACCACTGCACAGCAGAGAGAAGACGGACTGAAAAAAACTAGAATATACCCATGAACAAAAAGAAAAAGAAAATCTCTCATAGGCCTACCAACCTCATCGGGCTGCCGTTCCCATCATATGGGTTACACACAGACTCATCCACTTACAAACACACACATTCCACTGGCATGATCTCTTCTCTCACACCAGCGATCAACGTGACCCCCAGGAGCTGTGGGAATGGTAGTCTTTCCCCTCCCTGAATTTGATTCTCCTCCTTCTGTTTACACAAGTTCCCTGCCTCCTCCACCCCTCGCTTCTCTCAGGGTTGTTCTTATTCAGTCGCTCGGTTGTATCTGACTCTTTGCTACCCCATAGACTGTAGCACGCTAGGCTTCCCTGTCCTTCACCATCTCCTGGAGTTTGCTCAGACTCATGTCTGTTGATTCAGTGATTCCATCCAACCATCTCATCCTCTGTTGTCCCCTTCTCCTCCTGCCCTCAATCTTTCCCAGCATCAGGGTCTTTTCCAATGAGTCGGCTCTTCGCATCAGGTGGTCAGAGTATTGGAGCTTCAGCATCAGTCCTTCCAGTGAATATTCAGGGTTGATATCCTTTAGGATGGACTGGTTTGACCTCCTCTCAGGGCAGAATCATCAGTTTAGAGATGCATGTGCCTGTCCTGTGATTGTTCATGAAGTTTTCAAGCATCTCTTCTAGACATTCCTTTCAAATTACAGAAGCCAAGTGTGTGCATGTGGGACAGGAGGGTGATGCTTGAGTTTGCCCAGAGAAATGGAAGCATGAAATGCAGAGAGGAGTTTGTCTCCTGCCTGCAATGCTCTCCTTCCCACAGGGGAAGCTCTCCACTGCCGTATCTATCTGCCCATCTCTCCATGCATCCATCTATCCATCCATCCATCTCACCTGGAATATGTAAAACATGTGAGCCTTCTCTAGTGCTTCCTTATCTTGCCATGTGTGTTGCAGATTAAAGTCCACACTACCCAGCCTAAGTGCGTCAGTGATCATTTTGAGAACAGGTATATTTTGGTGCTTTGTTGCTTACTTCCTCCCAGCTTTTGTAGGTTTCAGGGGTTCTCCTTGGTGAGTACCATAGAGCATGTGGCTGAAAAGTGTCCCTACCCATTTTGTATCTACCTGGAATCAAGCCACTTTACTGAGGGACTTCCAGGGGAAGGTTGAAGGGCCTGGAGGGTAATGAGATTTGATGTCCTTGGCCTAGGCTGGGATCACCCTGACTTAACAGCTGCTGAGAAGCCCACTTCTTTATTGCTGTATCCACTCTTCTCTGCCCCTCCACCTCTCCTAGAGGGTCAGGAGTCCCTAGGGTGGCCCAGAAGCAAAATCTACCTTTGACAAGTCCCAGTGGCATCTCACTAAACACTCAGCTCTAAAATTCTGTGGTCTTGAAAATACCATTGAACACAGACATTTGTGTATCTCCATCACATGTTGATGGGTGGACCGTAGCCAGCCTGAGACCCATTATGATTCGTGTAGGTGTGGGGGTGTCCATTTTCTACACTCTGCTTCCCCAGCCCAGCCCCTGGTCACAGTCAGGACAGCTACTTTGGGCCCATCATTCCCTTTCTCGTCTCTGAAAAGTGTTAGTTGCTCAGTCGTATCTGATTCTTTGCAGCCCTATGGACTGTAGCCTACCAGGTTCCTCTGTCCATGGAATTCTCCAGGCAAGCATACAGGAGTGGATTGCCATTTCCTTCTCTAGGGGATCTTCCCAACCCAGGGATCTAACCCGGGTCTCCTGCATTGCAGGCAGATTCTTTCTCAGCAATTTCTTATTTGGCTTTCCTGCCTGGGAAACCAAATGTGCCCACACAATCATTAGCAAGTGTGGAAATTGTTGTTAGGAGCTGCATATTTGCTTCACACCCACCGATTTTTAGGTGCTGTGCAGAATACAATTGCCAGGGGATGGCTTTAGTCTGAGATGCCAAAAGGAAATTCATTAGCATTGAGAGAAATGCCTGCATTACAGATGGGATTCTTGACCACCCTGGGCCAGGGCTGGACAGAGCTGGACTGAGACCTCGGCGGCTGTCCTGGGTGGGGGTGGGGACCTCCCAGGACCTGGAAAGAGGCAAGCTGGGGGAGGATCCAGGCCCAGGCGGAGGAGGCCCAGAGGCAGGGAGGCCAGTCTCCAAAACTGTATGGCATTTATTCATCTTAACTCCACACAGTCTTAGGACAGAATCGAGGACAGATTTCTGGAGTTTTTCTGGGAATGTGTGGGCCTTCCTCAGTCCTGGCTTGACACGCAACACAGGATTTTGCTCAGGCTGATGGGCGTTTGAGTTCTGGCTCAGCAACTCATTGTGCTTCCCTGGTTGCTCAGGGGTAAAGAATCCGCCAATACAGGAGACGTGGGTTTGATCCTGGGGTGGGGAAGATCCCCTGGAGAAGGAAATGGCAACCCACTCCACTATTCTTGCCAGGAAAATCTCATGGACAGAGGAGCCTGGCGGGCTATAGTCCATGGGGTTGCAAAGAGTGGGATACAACGTAGCAACTAAACAACAACATCAACGGCAACTTATTGGTAGGTGACCGGGAGTAGGTTGTATGACATCTCTGAGCCTCTCTTTTCTTATCTGAAAAATGGGCATGATCATACCTCCATGCAGGTTTATTCTTACACAGCTTTAAAGTAAAGTACATTAAGAGGTTGATGTTGTGCTTGTCCTGTGACGACGGCGTTTTGCTTGTGTGAGTTATTATCGTCCACGTGCTTGTTACCATGGTCAGCTCTAGACTGTATGCTTTGTCGTGTCTCCTTGGGACCTGAAGATGAAAACCTGGGAGCCACCTACCCTAGGCAGAATCCTAAGGAAGATACACAACCTAATTCCTTGGAAATGGGAGAAAGATCTGTTGTATTTGAACATGTAAACATCTGTTGATGGGAGTAGAGAAGAAAGCAGTGGACAAAAGGGAAGAGCATTGTGAAATTTCCATTAGGAAAAAGCCACTAGTTACACCTGTGGCTCTGCCTTCTCTCCTGCTGCCCCATGGGGAGGTCACCATCTTGGGACCCTCCTCTTTACAGATCAAGGGGGAGAAGCCCTGGGAAATGCGTGTAGTTGGCATTCCATCCACGTGTGTGCCGTGTCCTATAGAAGGAGAGCACTTGATCCAGGTAATTAAAAGTGTCAGCTCCTTATCCAGGAGAGGGTTCTATTAAATTATGTAAATATTTTTGCAAGTTGGAACTCTGAAGAAGACTTATTGATCTGTGGCAAGCTGCCAGGCAGCTGGTAAAGATTGGGAAAATTGTTCTCAATCCAAGGCAGGTCCTAGGAGGGGTGGGAACACAAACAGTCTGGAGGCTCTTTTGTTTCACCTTTATCTTCGCCTCCCGTGAGGAGCCTGCAGTTTCTCCCAAGGCGGATGAATCAATAGCAGACAATGACATGAACTGCTTGGTTAGTGCAGCCTCAGTGAGTCTCACATGAGCCATATTGGCATGGCTGCCCAGAGGGGCGGCCTGGATAAGGGAGGGGAAATTGATGTCAGGGGATGGGAGTCTGATCCAACTGGAGGAGACAGGGGGCACCTATGGGAGGTGGCTGGAGGGGACAATGCTGTGTAGATCCTCGGCTCAGTCCTATCCTCCAAGAGCTCCTTGGCACCACTGACCCCACCCACTGAGGTCCGTGTCTGCCCTTCCTCCTCTTTCCTGCCCCAGTCCCTGGCTCTGCCCTGAGGATGCTGGAGATGGGGTTAGCCAACTGGCATGTGTAGTAGGCTGGGTCTTGAGAACGGAGATGTGGAGATGGGAAGGGAGTGGCTGGCATGGCCAGGAGCTCTTTCCTCACGGTTTTGGTCCTGTGTGAATTGGGCAAGCACCCTGAGGAGGAGCCAAGGCTGACAGCTGGGAGGCCTGCCCGAATGCCCAGCGCTACTAGAACCCCTGCTAGCCAAGCTGGAGCTACTAGTTTCCTGTTTCATGGTGTCTCTCTCCTTCCTTGTCTTCTCCATGTCAGTATGGCCAGTTCTTAGAACACCTTCTAGCGCATAGTGGGTGATCAGTAAATGTTTATTGAATGAGTCAGTCATGATGATTCCTTCTTTGTCTTGATTTAGTTCTCCTGTGAAGGTTCCCAGGGCTGGAGCAGAGGGTGGAGAGGAGAAAGGGCTCTTCTAGTTCTGGGAGTTTTGGGAAAGTCCTCTTGACCCCGTATGCTGAGCCTTGTAGTGGGGAACACTCTAGGGACTGAGTCCAGGGGCTTTCTGTCACCAGGGAACTCCTGGCAGCTGGGCTGCAGGGCAGAAGGAGTGACTGGAAACAGAGGGACGGGTGGTCAGGGAAGATGAGACACTGGGAACAGGTCATACATGGTGCTTGCGATGGATACTTTCCGTCTCTCCCGCCCCAGCCTTGGGCACTGTGTGTCCAGCAGCTCCCACCTCCGCCTTCCCCTCTCCTCTGGATTCCTCCCTCCATGGATCTTGGCATGTCTCCAGGGCTGATGCAGATTTGGGGGCTCCTTTAGCTCTCTTTCTTCCCACTGCCTGGCATTTTGCAGATCTGTGGCTCATTTGCACCTTTAGTGGTTATGGAGGAAGGGTAGAACGGAACCCACAAATAGACAGTTTTGCTGTTTGTTAGTAACTTCTGTCAGATGAGAAAAGCTGAACCAAGTAGTAATATCGTGTGTGGTTTGGGGTGGCTGCTTTTTCCCTTTAAACTTCCCATCGCTTCACCTCTCTCTGTCAGAACAAGGTGGTGGGGACTTGTCTACCTTATGGATGGGTTTGGAGCAGAGCCGCATGGTGGTTCTGTCAGACTGGTCCAGCGTGTCAGGTGGCAGCCCAAGCAGTGCACTAGAGAGAGGTCCGGAAGGATGATGCGTGTGTGCGTGCTGTCCTTGGCGGTTCTGAGACCATGTTCTTTTTCTTGCATTCGAGGAAACTTGCTATTTTTCCTCCCAGTGTCTTCAGGTACAGCGAGCCCCGACTCTGCTTGAAGTTTTGTGCTCTGCAGGGAGCCGTTACTTTGCTGTTTAAAAAAGCCTTTATGCTTTGTGGCTTTAGATTATTTCACATGATGAAACACCATCTCACTACTGACAATTGTAATTTACAGTGTTTCACGGTCTTTTCAACTGAAAAAGAGTGATCATCACTCACCACGGGCAGACTTGGAGAGTCGCCATTTCCGAGCCAATTGGGAGTGTCTTACTGGCTCCTGGATGAATCTAGTCCTCCCTGGGGCCTGCACGTCTTCATTTGCTCCTCTTCATCACCCTCACTGTCTTTTCATCACCTCAGCTGCTCTCTGCCTCCGAGTCTCACTGCTGTCACCATCATCCCCACCATCATCACCACCATCCCCACCATCACCACCACCATCATCACCACCACCATCACCACCACCATCATCACCACCACCATCCCCACCATCATCACCACCATCACCACCACCACCATCCCCACCATCATCACCACCATCACCACCACCATCACCACCACCACCATCCCCACCATCACCACCACCACCATACCCACCATCACCACCATCATCACCACCACCATCACCACCACCATCCCTACCATCACCATCACCACCATCATCACCACCATCACCACCACCATCCCTACCATCACCACCATCATCACCACTATCACCACCACCATCCCTACCATCACCACCATCATCACCACCATCACCACCACCATCCCTACCATCACCATCACCACCATCACCACCACCATCACCACCACCATCCCTACCATCACCACCATCACCACTACCACCACCATCCCACCATCCCACCATCACCCACCATCATCACCACCATCACCACCCACCATCACCACCACCATCACCACCACCACCATCCCCACCATCATCACCACCATCACCACCACCATCACCACCACCACCATCCCCACCATCATCATCACCATCACCACCACCATCCCTACCATCACCACCATCACCACTACCACCACCATCCCTACCATCACCATCACCACCATCATCACCACCATCACCACCACCATCACCACCACCATCACCACCACCACCATCCCCACCATCATCACCACCATCACCACCACCATCACCACCACCACCATCCCCACCATCATCATCACCATCACCACCACCATCCCTACCATCACCATCACCACCATCATCACCACCACCACCATCCCCACCATCATCACCACCATCACCACCACCATCACCACCACCACCATCCCCACCATCATCATCACCATCACCACCACCATCCCTACCATCACCATCACCACCACCATCACCACCACCACCATCATCACCACCATCCCTACCATCACCACCATCACCACCACCATCACCACCACCATCACCACTATCATCACCACCATCATCATCACCATCACCACCACCATCCCTACCATCACCATCACCACCACCATCACCACCACCACCATCCCCACCATCATCACCACCATCACCACCACCATCACCACCACCACCACCATCCCCACCATCATCATCACCATCACCACCACCATCCCTACCATCACCATCACCACCACCATCACCACCACCACCATCATCACCACCATCCCTACCATCACCACCATCACCACCACCATCACCACCACCATCACCACCACCATCACCACCACCATCCCTACCATCACCATCACCACCATCATCACCACCATCACCACCACCATCCCTACCATCACCACCATCATCACCACTATCACCACCACCATCCCTACCATCACCACCATCATCACCACCACCATCACCACCACCATCCCTACCATCACCATCACCACCATCACCACCACCATCACCACCACCATCCCTACCATCACCACCATCACCACTACCACCACCATCCCTACCATCACCATCACCACCATCACCATCACCACCATCACCACCACCATCACCACCCACCATCACCACCACCACCATCCCACCACCATCACCACCACCATCACCACCACCATCACCACCACCACCACCCATCCCCATCATCATCATCATCACCATCACCACCACCATCCCTACCATCACCACCATCACCACTACCACCATCCCTACCATCACCATCACCACCATCATCACCACCATCACCACCACCATCACCACCACCATCACCACCACCACCATCCCCACCATCATCACCACCATCACCACCACCATCACCACCACCACCATCCCCACCATCATCATCACCATCACCACCACCATCCCTACCATCACCATCACCACCACCATCACCACCACCACCATCATCACCACCATCCCTACCATCACCACCATCACCACCACCATCACCACCACCATCACCACTATCATCACCACCACCATCCCCACCATCACCACCACATCACTACCACCCATGCACAACTTGCATTCTGTCCCTAGACCCCCATGTCTGTCTCCATCTCCTCATCTATTAAAAACTGGGGCTCGGAATCCTGGGCCACAGGTTTCACTGGAAGAAACAGGCAGTGGGAAGAGCTGACCTTTGGAGAGAGACTGGTGGGGAGGAGGATGTTTCTTGAACGACAGAATACTGAGTCCACCACTATCCACTCTGTAACCCTGGGGAGCACTTATTTACCTGTTGTAGGTCTCTGTTTTTTTCATGTGTCAGATGAGACTAGTAATACTTACCTGTTTAGACTCTTGTGAGTCTTAGAGCCACTGTTATAAAGTTCCCTGACACAAGCATTGGCTAAGTCAGTTTTATCATGAGGATGGTATCTGTAGGACAGTGTGTTTCAAAAGTAATGTAAATTGTGTAAATGTGTGGTTTTCCTATTCATGTTCTCTGGCTCAATAAACTGGATATTATAAAATGTGTACTACCACTGCTTCCGGGGTCTCCCAGGTGGCTCAGCAGTAAAGAATCTGCCTGCCAATGCAAGATATCGGGTTCCATCCCTGGGTTGGGAAGATCCCCTGGAGAAGGAAATGGCGACCGAAATCCCATGAACAGAGGAGCCTGACAGACTACTGTCCATTGGGTCACAAAGAGTCAGATATGATTTAGTGATTCAACAACAACAACCATTGCTTCTGCCATCACTGCTGTTACCACTGCCCCACCATCACCCCTACCAGCACCTGCGGTTACCTCCATCACCGCTGTCATCACCGCAGCCACCACCATGACTAAAATCAGCAATAGGGAACTCTCGCTGGACTCACTTGCCAAGCATTGTTGTAAGTGTTTTGCCTGTATCTACTCACTCAATTCCTACAAAAACTCAGAAGAGGTATTCAAATATCATTAGTCTCATTTTCAGTATTATTACCTTCCTGATAGATGACAGATCTGTCTTGGAGATGTTTAGTAATTTGCCCAAGGTCGTAGAGTTAGTAAGTGGTGATGGAGCCTCTGTTCTGTCTACACTTTTGGCTATGTCGTTCAGGTTATTTACACATGTGCTTTTGTGTCTGTCTGTGTGTTCCTGGCATATGTGTTTCTACGCAGGTCGGTACATACTTTGTTGTTTTGACACTGAGGAGGCCATGGTGGCCTTATTAAAGACTAAGTCCATTACAAATAACAGAGGTAGAAAATATTCACAAGATATCTCACAGATAAAATAATGCAGGGTGATTTTTAAAGTTCTGTGACAGAAATTAGAGTAATAAGGTGTAAGAAAGGGGAAGGAAGACAGAATTTCGATCATAATACAGTTAAAACCTTCAATAATAATACCTTTATTTAAAACTGATTATAATCAGTGGAGAAATGCTGTAAATTATATAATTGAGCTTTCTCTCAGCCCTTCCTTCTATTATCTCCCAACTTTGTTTTCCTCCCTGGAAATCAAAGAAGCATGTAAAAATAGTCTTTGGGGGTTCAGACTGGAGGGCACTATTATTCTGGCCAGAAACATCTCATTAGGGCATTCAGTTCAATTCAGTTCAGTCGTTCAGTCGTGTCCGACTCTTTGCAACCCCATGAATCTCAGCACACCAGGCCTCCCTGTCCATCATCAACTCCCGGAGTTCACTCAGACTCACGTCCATCGAGTCAGTGATGTCATCCAGCCATCTCATCCTCTGTCGTCCCCTTCTCCTCCTGCCCCCAATCCCTCCCAGCATCAGAGTCTTTTCCAATGAGTCAACTCTTCGCATGAGGTGGCCAAAGTACTGGAGTTTCAGCTTTAGCATCATTCCTTCCAAAGAAATCCCAGGGCTGATCTCCTTCAGAATGGACTGGTTGGATCTCCTTGCAGTCCAAGAGACTCTCAAGAGTCTTCTCCAACACTACAGTTCAAAACCATCAATTCTTCAGTGCTCAGCTTTCTTCACAGTCCAACTCTGACATCCATACATGACCACTGGAAAAACCATAGCCTTGACTAGACGGACCTTAACATCTCATTAAGACAGTCAGTAGTGGAATACCTGAACCCTAGCGCACCTGCCCTCTGTCTGACCTTGAGTGGCGATGGAAGGAAGGGAAGGGTAATATCTGCTTTCTTACATAGTTTAAAACAAACAAAAAACAGAAATCTCCCTTTTTAGTGATTCTGGGTGCCAGCACCACGTTGCCCATGAGGTCTGGACCACTCAGCCTTGTGAGCGAGTTTGTGACATTTGATGTGGTCTGGAGTTGTCAGGGGACCAGTGGCCGAGCTGTCACCCTGGCAGCTGCCAGCCTGGTTGCTTTGGTCTGCCGAAGGTGATGGGGACCCCCTCCGCCTCTCACAGCTGTCAAATCCAGTCCCATCCTGGCTGGTCAGGGTGACACCTCTGCATAAGAAGTCACTTTATTTTATATTTTAGAAGCAGGTGCTTGGAAGGATATTTGCTTTGGGTATACTTTGTTCCCATCACAGATATTGTATGTTGGGGGATTTATCTTACTGGTAGGAGGCTGGAGCCATCTATTTAAATGGAAATAGTTACTTCAGAAAAATACAGGGACTTCCTTGGCAGGTGTCAGGGAAAGAAGGGGTGTATGTGTGTGTGTTTTGGAGTAGGGGTGCGGGTTGTGACTTTAACACGTAGATACACATTGTAAATCCCTAAGAGGACTAGTTTCTTCAGACCCAGGTTGGAGAAGGCTCTAGCAACCCTCTTGGGGCCACCTTCCTTCCCTCTGGCTCTTTGCACTGTAAAGTGGACAGATGGTTCTATGGTCCTACCAAGAGAAGGGATCTGAAGCCAGTGAGGAATCATTTCAGCATCAAACAGCCTCACACTGGATAAGCTAGTGGTCTTTGGTAAAGCTCAATAGACGGATCTGGATAATAAATTACATGCTGCAGGCAGCCAGGCTGCAGTGGGGCCCACAGAGCCATGTGGGTGGGTGGGGCGGGAGTCAGTGATGGCTCAGGAGCCAGCTGCAGGGGAAGTATGGATGGGAGATTGGGGTTGACACATATACACTATTGATGCTATGATGCTGGGAAAGACTGAGGGCAGGAGAAGGGGGCAGCAGAGGATGAGATGGTTGGATGTCATCACTGACTCAGTGGACATGAGTTTAAGCAAACTTCAGGAGATAGTGAAGGACAGGGTAGCCTGGTGTGCTGCAGTCCATGGGGTGCAAAGAGTTGGACATGACTGAGTGACTGAAACAATAATATAATAGATAACTAATGAGGATAGAATGTGGTCCACTGGAGAAGGGAATGGCAAACCTCTTCAGTATTCTTACCTTGAGAACCCCATGAACAGCATGAAAAGGCAAAATGATAGGATACTGAAAGAGGAACTCCCCAGGTTGGTAGGTGCCCTATATGCTACTGGAGATCAGTGGAGAAATAACTCCAGAAAGAATGAAGGGATGGAGCCAAAGCAAAAACAATACCCAGTTGTGGATGTGACTGGTGATAGAAGCAAAGTCCAATGCTGTAAAGAGAAATATTGCATAGGAACCTGGAATGTCAGGTCCATAAATCAAGGCAAACTGGAAGTGGTCAAACAAGTGATGGCAAGAGTGAACGTTGACATTCTAGGAATCAGTGAACTAAAATGGACTGGATTGGGTGAATTTAACTCAGATGACCATAATATCTACTACTGTGGGCAGGAACCCCTTAGAAGAAATGGAGTAGCTATCATGGTCAACAAAAGAGTCCAAAATGCAGTACTTGGATGCAATCTCAAAAATGACAGAATGATCTCTGTTCATTTCCAAGGCAAACCATTCAATATCAGAGTAATCCACGTCTATGCCCCAACCAGCAATGCTGAAGAAGCTTAAGTTGAACGGTTCTATGAAGACCTACAAGACCTTTTAGAATGAACACCCAAAAAAGATGTCCTTTTCATTATAGGGGACTGGAAGGCAAAAGTAGGAAGTCAAGAAACACCTGGAGTAACAGGCAAATTTGGCCTTGGAATACGGAATGAAGCAGGGCAAAGACTAATAGAGTTTTGCCAAGAAAATGCACTGGTCATAGCAAACACCCTCTTCCAACAACACAAGAGAAGACTCTACACATGGACATCACCAGATGGTCAATGCCGAAATCACATTGATTATATTCTTTGCAGCCAAAGATAGAGAAGCTCTATACAGTCAGAAAAAACAAGACCAGGAGCTGACTGTGGCTCAGATCATGAACTCCTTATTGCCAAATTCGACTGAAATTGAAGAAAGTAGGGAAAACCACTAGACCATTCAGGTATGACCTAAACCAAATCCCTTATGATTATACAGTGGAAGTGAGAAATACATTTAAGGGGCTAGATCTGGTAGACAGAGTGCCTGATGAACTATGGACAGAGGTTCATGACATTGTATAGGAGACAGGGATCAAAACCATTCACAAGAAAAAGAAATGCAAAAAAGCAAAATGGCTGAAGAGGCCTTACAAATAGCTGTGAAAAGAAGAGAAGCGAAAAGCAAAGGAGAAAAGGAAAGATATAAGCATCTGAATGCAGTGTTCCAAAGAATAGCAAGGAGAGATAAGAAAGCCTTCCTCAGTGACCAATGCAAAGAAATAAAGAAAAACAACAGAATGGGAAAGACTAGAGATCTCTTAAAGAAAATTATAGATACCAAGGGAACATTTCATGCAAAGATGGGCTCGATAAAGGACAGAAATGGTATGGACCTAACAGAAGAAGAAGATATTAAGAAGTGGCAAGAATACACAGAAGAACTGTACAAAAAAGAGTTTCATGACCCAGATAATCACGATGGTGTGATCACTCACCTAGAGCCAGACATCCTGGAATGTGAAGTCAAGTGGGCCTTAGAAAGCATCACTACGAACAAAGCTAGTGGAAGTGATAGAATTCCAGTTGAGCTATTTCAAATCCTGGAAGATGATGCTGTGAAAGTGCTGTGCTCAATATACCAGCAAATTTGGAAAACTCAGCAGTGGCCACAGGACTGGAAAAGGTCAGTTTTCATTCCAATCCCAAAGAAAGGCAATGCCAAAGAATGCTCAAACTACCACACAATTGCACTCATCTCACACGCTAGTAAAGTAATGGTCAAAATTCTCCAAGCCAGGCTTCAGCAATACGTGAACTGCCAACTTCCAGATGTCCAAGCTGGTTTTAGAAAAGGCAAAGGAACCAGAGATCAAATTGCCAACATCCACTGGATCATCGAAAAAGCAAGAGAGTTCCATAAAAAACATCTATTTCTGTTTTATTGACTATGCCAAAGCCTTTGACTGTGTGGATCACAATAAACTGTGGAAAATTCTGAAAGAGATGGAAATACCAGACTGCCTGACCTGCCTCTTGAGAAACCTATAGGCAGTTCAGGAAGCAACAGTTAGAACTGAACATGGAACAACAGACTAGTTCCAAATAGGAAAAGGGGTATGTCAAGGCTGTATATTGTCACCCTGCTTATTTAACTTCTATGCAGAGTACATCATGAGAAATGCTGGACTGGAAGAAGCACAAGCTGGAATCAAGATTGCCGGGAGAAATATCAATAACCTCAGATATGCAGATGATACCACCCTTATCGCAGAAAGTGAAGAGGAACTAAAAAGCCTCTTGATGAAAGTGAAAGAGAGTGAAAAAGTTGGCTTAAAGCTCAACATTCAGAAAACGAAGATCATGGCATCCGGTCCCATCACTTCATGGCAAATAGATGGGGAAACAGTGGAAACAGTGTCAGACTTTATTTTTTTGGGCTCCAAAATCACTGCAGATGGTGACTGCAGCCATGAAATTAAAAGATGCTTACTCCTTGAAAGGAAAGTTATGACCAACCTAGATAGCATATTGAAAAGCAGAGACATTACTTTGCCAACAAAGGTCCGTCTAGTCAAGGCTATTGTTTTTCCTGTGGTCATGTATGGATGTGAGAGTTGGACTGTGAAGAAGGCTGAGTGCCGAAGAATTGATGCTTTTGAACTGTGGTGTTGGAGAAGACTCTTGAGAGTCCCTTGGACTGCAAGGATATCCAGCCAGTCCATTCTAAAGGAGATCAGCCCTGGGTGTTCTTTGGAAGGAATGATGCTAAGGCTGAAACTCCAGTACTTTGGCCACCTCATGCGAAGAGTTGACTCACTGGAAAAGACTCTGATGCTGGGAGGGATTGGGGGCGAGAGGAGAAGGGAACGACAGAGGATGAGATGGCTGGATGGCATCACCAACTCAATGGACATGAGTCTGAGTGAACTCCGGGAGTTGGTGATGGACAGGGAGGCCTGGCGTGCTGCAATTCATGGGGTCGCAGAGTTGGACACGACTGAGCGACTGAACTGATGAGGACATATTGTATGGCACAGTAAACTCTATTTGATGCTCTAGGGTGGCCTGAATGGAAACGAAATCCAAAAGGGAGGGGAGATATAGATATATACAAAAAATATTTATAGATATATATACAAAATATATATATGTATATTTATTGATCCATTTTGCAGTATTTTGTATTAGTTTCACTAGAAACTAATATAACATTGTAAAGCAACCCTACTACAATAAAAATTAATTTTAAAAAAAGTCCAAGTAGGAGATCAAAAAACCAAGATTGCACTTTAGCAAGAGATCTAGAAAAAAGGTTTCAGAGTAGCAAAGGAGATTTTTTAAAATAAGGAGTTTGTAAAATTGAAGGTCCAAATATAAAGTCAAACAGAAAAGCGAGCCCATTCACGTGCATCACACAGGAAAATCTGAACATGAAAGCAGGGTCTTTTCCCATCTTGCCACATCTCACCCTTGGTAGCAGAAACTAGTCCTCTATTCTGGAAATGGGAGGTTATCACCTGCTGGAAAGCACCTGTCTGAAGGTGGGGGAAGATGTATCAGAAAGATAGGAACAGGTAGAACCTGGTACAGCCAGCCTGCCCTTGAGTGGATAGTCTGCTCTGCAAACATTTGTTTCATCCTGGCATGAAGTCAAACAGCCAGACAATTGACTGCACAAGAGGATTTAGGGCAAGTTGGAAAAGGTCATTTTGTCGAAGTCTTGGAGTCAGACCAGGATCAGATGAAAATGCGGTGATGGGTAGGCATGGTTTGTTAAGAACGGTGCTGTGCTAGACAGAATAATTATGTGTGAGATGTCTGCATCTTCATCTCTGAAACCTGTATGTTCCCTTCCAGGGCAAAGGGACTTGGCAGGCGTGATTTAGTTCAGGATCTTGAGACAGGGGTTAGACTGGAGCATTCAGGTGGGCCCAATATAAACACAAGGATCCTTAGTAAAGGGAGGCAAGAGGGTTGGAGTCAGAGAAAGATTTGAAGGTGCTACACTATTGGCTTTGAACCTGGAGGAAAAGGCCATGAACCAAGGAATTCAGGTGGCTTCTAGAAGCTGGAAAAGAAGGTTAACAGTTTTTCCCTAGAGCCTGCAGAGAGAGCAGTCCTGTTGACACTTTGAGTTTGGTCTGGTGAAAAACATTTTGGACTTCTGACCTACACAGTGATAATTGATTTATTTACTTTATGCCTCTGAATTTGTGGCAACTTATTGTAATAGTTGGAAATTAATACATCTACCAATTTCTTTTGAGATATTTCTTGCCAAAGTTTGCTCTAGAATCTTCATCTGTAATTTCTGTTATTATAATTTGGCATGTATAGCTGTGTTGATAACATTGCAATATGGATTTGTATTTGCAAAAGGAGTAAAATCAAGCTTATTTCAATCTTAGTTAAAACATCAAAAGATGTGTGCTTTTCCGGGCCCTAATTGTAGCCATACCACCACCTGTTGGCAGTACAGTGTTCCCTTCAGGAGAAATATCTAAGGAAAACACAAGAAATATCCTGCCTTGACATGAAACTGTACCTAACAGATGGGTGGATCATTGATGGGTTTTGTAAATATTGCATGAATCTGGAGCACTTTGAGAAAAATAATACATATAGAATACTGTAGGCTATTTTTTTCTGCACAATCATTGAATACTCTTGTCCCCACCAATGTTATATGATTATTACTATATGTTCTCAAATATGTGGCTAAATATGAAATTCACTGCTCCCTCCAGATCAGAAACAAAGACAAGCTCTCAAAAAACCACTCATGGTCAAAAGTATTGAGTGAGATCAAAGCAGAGAAACACATACAAGCAGCCATCACAGCAAATCCACATGTAAACATCGATAAGAAGGAAATGAATCCACTTTCCTTCTCAACCCAGAGCAGGTTTTGACCCTGTTTGGAGTTCTCTGTGCACAAGCTGGAGAGAGGGGTGCACACTGCTTACTGGTTGCTGTTGCTATGGAAACTGGCAGAGACAAAAGGCCAGGCAAATGAAGGAAGAAGATGACATCTAAGGACTGAAAAACAAAACAAAATGAGGTGTTCTTTCTTCTTCTCTCCCCATTTTGCTACATGACTGTATTAAATGCTATGATTAGAGCAGCGAGGAATGTAGGAAGGAAAACAGGAAGATGGACAAAAGTCAAGGGTTTGCTTTCTCTCTTGTCACTTGTTTCAACTGCATAATCCAGTTCAGGGTTTTCTCTTTGGTTGCCCATCAATTTCCTCTCCTACAAAAGCAAAGATTCTACCCATATGTCGGAAGGCAAAGCTTTCCTTTCTCTCTAGGGAAGGAAGTGTGACTATCAGCTCAGTATACAGAAGCACTTTCTACCGTGGACTGCCTGCCTGCCTTCTCTTTGGGGTATTTTCATCTCTAGAGGTCAAGGCATGGCAGAATGACCCAAAGGTCCCAGGCACTTCTCCTGTCTAGTGATTCAGGACTGTCATTTCAGTCATTTGATTTAGGGGAAATGGGACTGAGTTTCAAATGCATCTCTTTTTATCTAGGAAAAAAAACAAACCCTGAACCATATGATTGTAAGGCTCCTTTCCTGGGAAGCCCTAACATTCCCTCTGCCTTTTCATTAGCCCCATTCTACTTGATCTGGGGAATTTCCTTCACTTTAGGGTTGCAGTGACTTTTTGCCACTTTTGAAATTAGTCTTGACTTCTCCAGTGTCTTTTAGGAGAAACTCACAAATTACATTAAAAAAAAAAAAAAAACCCGAAAAGCTAACAAGAGTTGAAGAAAAGAGGAATAATGGATCTAGAGATGTCATTGGTTCCAGCCTTTTATTTGTTGGATGAGTGAACCATTAAGTATTTCTCTGCTGCCCTAAATCAGGATGACTGGAGCCCCATGTTAAAAGTCTTGCTCAGAAAATTCATTTTCCTGGAGCCCCTTCTCAGACCTCCTGAAGTAAGGAATCTCTTGGGATGGGCCTAAGGAACCTGCGCATTTAACTCCCATTTTATCCTTCAGATCAAGTTGCACCTATCAACCTAGGTCTTCCTGGCAACCTTCAGGACGGCCAGAGTCTGAGATGGTGCTCATTAAGCTGGTCCGTTGGCTGATAAGGAATCTCTTTTGGGTAAGCTGAAGCAAGTCTTTGTCTCTTGAGCAGAGAGAGGAGCAAGCTCAGAGTCCACTTTAAACAAGACTCTTCTCACAGATGGACGACTCAATCATTCCTGGTTTTTTCCGTTTGAATTTCTGTGGGCAGTGATGTGTGAAAATGCCCTTACCTACCTCATGTTGTGTCCGTCTCCAGTTTCTCTCAGCTTGATTGACTCTTCTGCCCAGCCTGGTAGGTTCTTCACACCGTGGGGTCTGTTATACATACTGTCTATCCTGATGGAAGGCCAGCTTCCTGCCATCTGTCTGTCAGTGATCACATGGCTGTCCATCACATGTGGCTGTCCCTCTTAGACATTCTGTATCATTGGTTTGCAAACTTTAGCTGCATCAGAATCACCTGGAGTCTTGTTAAAACACGGGCTGCTGGGCCTGTCCCAAGGGGTTCTGATTCAGAAGGGCTGATTCAGATGAGGCCTGGACCGTGCATCTCTGACGGTGGTGCTTGCTGAGGCTGGCACTGCTGGTCCAGGGACCGCACTTTGAGAGCTGCTGTCCAGTGTTTTATGCTTCGCGGCTGGACCATGTAGGCCCCTTAGGGAGTCCGATTCATCTCTGTCCCGTGCACTGCCTCTGACAAGGCCACGCACGATAAGTGTGTGATGCTGAATGGGACAAATGAAATGAGACACCTCTCTGACCTCAGACTAGTCCTTGGATTCTGACTGTGAGCTTCCAAAGCCAGATGGCCCCCCAGAGAGTCCTAGCTGGCATTCCCCAGATCCAGCTGGGGCCTATTGTTGGACTCATTGGCAGCCACAGAATCTAAGGCCAGATTGGTGCCAGGGCTGCTGACCTTCCCACAGCTGCCCGGCTCAGACTCAGGCTTGTTATAGGCCGCAGCTGTGATGGGAAGATTCCTTAAGCTTCTGTGCTCCAGCTTGTCCTTTAGAGACAACTGTGGGGTCAGCTGCCCAAGCTCTGGATTCCTGTCTCATCCTCTGAGTGTCTGTGGTCTGGGCCTGGGACTCCTAAACCTCTCTGAAAGTGAATCAATGAAAGTGAAAGTGTTAGTTGCTCAGCCACCTCCGATTCTTTGCGACCACATGGACTGTAGCCTGCCAGGCTCCTCTGCCCATGAAATTCTCCAGGCAAGAATACTGGAGTAGGTTGTCATTTCCTTCTCCAGGGTAATCTTCCCTACTTACTACAATTCAGACTGTCTCATCCTCTACAGTAGGAAAAAGTAGAGTTAGCGTCTAAACCACCACCACCACACCAAGTCTGAAAGTACTGTGTGTATTTGCTCCTCACAGATCTAAAGTTCTGTGCTCTGATGTTAATGCGTAGGTGACATTGCCTAATAATGAACACATCAACAGCTACAGAAGTTGGATTATCTCACCGATCTCCTGTGCTGTAAAGTCCTGTAAATCCCATTTCACAGACCAGGACGCTGAGGCCAGAGTGGTTGAGTCACTTGTCTGTGGTCAGAGTTGGAGGCACTCACTGCTCTCAGGTGTCTTTGACTTCATGTTCCAACGCAGAGCTTGGCCCTTCAGACACCAAGCCTCAGATGGTGTTTTAAGGGATCCAGCTTCTATCGAATTCTACTCTGCAATGAAGAGTTATGAAGTTTCATTTTAGAAATTGTTTTTGATTTTGAAAAAAAAAATTTAATGTGATTTTAAAACTTTTTTGAAGTCCTGGATTTTTTAAGTCTTAGTCTTAGAAGGTAGGATGAAGTATAAAACCAGTTAAGATGTATTGGGTTGGCTAAAATGTTCATCAGGCTTTAAATAAAAATATAAGACATATTTTTCTTTTTTTTTTCATTTTCACTAAGAACTGTATTGAATACCGTTTATTAACCAAATGAACTTTTTGGCATTCCCAATCTCTGGGAATGCCCAGAGACTCACATATCAGTTTGAAAACCACTGGACTGGGTAAAGACGGTGAAACATGGGGCACGAGAAGGCCTGGGTCAGCCAGTGGCTCTGCCACCTGCTGTGAGACCTGGTGCAAGTCAGCAGGCTCCTCAGGACAGGACTCAGTTGCCTTGGTTATAAAGTCACAGAAATGGACACGAGTCCTCCCATGTCTGTGACTGTGACCTTGATTAATGAACTTGAGCTGATGGCTAAAAAAAATTAAAAATAGGTTTTACTTTTATGAAGTGATCAAGTGTGAAAGTCGTTTAGTCGTGTCCAGCTCTTTGCAACCCCATGAACTATGCAGTGCATGGAATTCTCCAGGCCAGAATACTGGAGTGGGTAGTCCTTCCCTTCTCCAGGGGATCTTCCCAATCCAGGGATCGAACTCAGCTCTCCCACATTGCAGGCGGATTCTTCACCAGCTGAGCCACGAGGGAGCTAGTCATAATTAGTACGTTATGTACAACTGTGTTATGAAAAAGAGTTTGGAGAGAAATTATGTCCTAAAGTAAAAGGTCTCAAACACACTATCACTGACATTAGTACTATTTTAGGGTTCCCTTTCCCCACACTTTTCCCATTTATGGATAGAAGACAGCCATATTTTAACCCAACCCTGGTCAAATTGGCACAAATTCATTATCAGTAGTACCTGAATGAATAGCAAGTTACTTATCAAAAGCCCCCACTTTTACAAATACATTTACAGTGCAGGTTGATAATTCCGTGATAAAAATCTTTGAACACGAATGTCAGTGGTTTGAGCAGTAAAGATTTTTCAGAGATTCTGGAGAAGTAGGGCGTTGCCTTCCACCTTAATTCTGTTTCCTGTCCTTACTTTTCCAGCGTGTGACCTCTTTATTTGACAAAATACAGGGGAAGTGACACTGTTGCAGTGAGTGATAGATTTGTCTCGGTGTAAGCCATGGTGCAGGCATCAGGGCCATGTTAGCCTTTTATAGTTAAGTTTTGGGAGATCTTGTCCAGATCCACACTAGGTAATGGTTTGGTACAGACGCTTAGTTTTTGCATAGAAAATGGTGACCCAGTGTGGCCAGGAAATTCATATTTATCTTATAAAGAAAAAAACCTGAAGAGATTAGCTTAATTAAATATTAAATCAAATTATAAAGGATTATTTAAAATGCCTTTATTGATTATTTTATAGTAACTACCACTTTTACCAGGAGAATAGGCCTTTTTAAACTTTAAGGGGGCTGTTAGCCAAATGAGGCTTGGAATTTGGGCATCTCATCACCACGTGGTGAGTGATGGTAAGCTCACTTTGCTTTGTTACATGTGGTCCAGATCTTACCCACTTCTTTACTTTAGTCAAAAGTAACTCTTCACAAAAATAGGGGATATGGAAAACAGTAAATCATGCTGTAGAAAATCAGCTAGAAAAATACTAAAATATACAGGCTTAGGACAATTTGGCATCCTTTTTAACAGTTCTTTGGTGTTAAAATTCTAACAGACACATGTGCCCCAGTGTTCACTGTAGCACTATTTACAATAGCCAGGACATGGAAGCAACCTAGGTGTCCATCGACAGATGCATGGGTAAAGAATATGTGGTATATGTATACAATGGAATATCACTCAGCTATAAAAAGGAGGGATTTGAGTCAGTTCTAGTGAGTGGATGAACCTAGAGCCAATTAAACAGAGTGGAGTAAGTCAGAAAGAGAAAAACGAATACCATGTATTAATGCATATATATGGAATCTAGAAAAATGGTACTGACGAACCTATCTGCAGGGTAGGAACGGAGATGCAGACATAGAGAATGGACTTGCGGACCCAGTGAGGGAGGGAGAGAGTGGACGAATGGAGAAAGTAGCGGCAACATATATATACGCACACTGGCATGTGTAAAGTGGATGGCGGCTGAGAGGTTGCTTATAACACGGGCAGCTTCACAGTCTGGTGCCCTGTGATGACCTAGAGGGTGAAATGGGGGAGGGGAGGGGGTCTCAAGAGGGAGGAGATATGTGTATATTATGACTGATTCCAACCATACGGCGGAAACCAATGCAATGTTGTAAAAACTAAAAACCAAAAAAATGTACAGATGAAAAACAAAAACAATTCTTGGGTGTTATCCATCAGCCCTGGTATTATCACCATAGTTTCTCCTTTTCCTAATTTATCTAGAATGTCACCTGAAGAGCAATTCTTCTTGGGACAGTACCCATCTCCAGGACTTGATACCAGCTTTATGTAAGTCTGCTTGTTGATTAGCACCTTATGATTGGAAATCCCATGTGACTCTCTGCATCTCCTCCCTGTCCTCACACCAGCCACCCTGGATATAGGCTGTGACTATCTCTGTGTACACATACATGGATAGAATCACATTTTAAAAATTAGAAAATAAACTTCCATTAGAAAGTAAATTCCTTAGGAAAGTAGATTCCTAAGGAAAAGGGAGGTGTTTCCTGCTCCATTAGGAATCTTCTAGACCAGGTCTGCCTGGGTTTTCCGTGAAATTTAAATATAGGATGGCAGAGAGTCATGCTCTTCTGAGTAGATTCTGAAGTTAGGATGTCAAGTAAAAATCCCTCCGTGGAGACTACTTTGGGTGATGCCATGTGGCAGGTCAGCATGCAGTCTTCCAGGTGTCCAGCAGAGTCTGGTTTCCCTTTAGCCCAGAAAGAGACAGATGTTTGCTCAGCCAAACATCAGATGCCACAGTTGGTTTGTGTTGAGAAGCCACACTGCGCAAAAACACTTCTCATTAAGGACCAGCCTCACACACTCCGCGCAGCGAGATGCTCCTATCTGAGAGAGCCGTGGTGACGGGATGCGGCTCCAGGGCCAGCAGGCTTCCGGCTCTGGTCCAGCTCACCCCCCTCGTGCCCTCTGCACAGAGTCTTGGCACACGCACCAGCTCTTTCTCACTCTCCATCACTTCTCTGCCTTCTCCTCTCTCCCCTCCTTGTCCCCCTCCCCTCCCCTACTCCACCCCCCACACCCCCCACCCCGCTGCCAGCAGCGAAATGTGCGTATAACCCCAAGACAGAATGCCCTGACAATCGCAGCAGCGGAATGTGCGTATAACCCCAAGACAGAATGCCCTGACAATCGCAGCAGCGAAATGTGCGTATAACCCCAAGACAGAATGCCCTGACAATCGCAGCAGCGAAATGTGCGTATAACCCCAAGACAGAATGCCCTGACAATCGCAGCAGCGAAATGTGCGTATAACCCCAAGACAGAATGCCCTGACAATCGCAGCAGCGGAATGTGCGTATAACCCCAAGACAGAATGCCCTGACAATCGCAGCAGCGAAATGTGCGTATAACCCCAAGACAGAATGCCCTGACAATCTTGTCTTGTCACTGTTGTTACCCAGGAAAGACAATTTCACAAACAGCCTCTGTCATAAAACCTTTCAAAATGTAATTTCCAAAGGTCCCTATCTAATTAACCACAGAAGGTTTTAAGAACAATATTTACACGAGTTGGAAGAGAAAAGGATTTTTTAAGAGACCTAGCCACATTTAGCAATAAGCTGCATATTCTGTTGCATCCTCTGAAATTTTTATTATACTAACCAGGTCTTTTCATTTTGTTTTGTTTTGTTCTTAGTGTTCGCTAAAGTCTTGGCTTTTGCTCTAGTGAGTTGTTTTATTTATTTTTGAAATTTGTTTCTAAGTGTCTAAAACTCTTGTTTGTTTATTTTGGGCTGTTCTGGGTCTGTGTTGCTGCGAGGGCTTCTCTCTAGTTGTGGAGCACAGGCTCTGGGTTAGAAGCCTGGCTTTGGTGGCCTTTAGTTGTTGCAGCTCCTGGGCTCTAGAGCACAGGCTCAGCAGTTGTAGCACCCAGGCTTAGTTGCTCTGAAGCATGTGGGACCTTTCCTGGATCAGGAATCGAACCCGTGTCTCCTTCCTTAGGAGGCTTCTTAACCACTGAGCCATTGGAGAGGGCTTCCCTGGTGGCTCGGCTGGTAAAAAATCCACCTGCAATGCAGGAGACCTGGGTTCGATCCCTGGGTGAGCCACCAGGGAAGCCCTCTAGATTTTGAAGTTGTTTTGTTTCACATAAGAATAAGATGACAGAACCAGTGAATCAAAACTTCTTCTGAAATAAACCCAAATTGTGTAAAGGTCTTCTAAAAGCACATCTGAAGGGAGGGCGTACATCACATTTATCGTGTCTGTCAAATGGGTGTTGTCTTTTCTGGGGACAGGCAGGACAGTGAGGAGGTTGCAAACGAATGGCTTTCTGGCTAGGGAGTCAGATTTCTGGAACTTCAGAAAGGGTCTCTGGGCCATCCTGGCAAACTGTCATTTCAGTAGGGAGCAGCCTGAAATTAGTTAATCTAATTTAGACTGTGAGAAAAATGCAGCCATTTCAGAGAAAGTGTGGATAATTTCAGGGTGAAAGCAAATTCTAACTGACAAGAATATCTCCAGCCTAGTTAAGCTAATGAAACCTTAACTAGGTTATGACGAAATCAGAAGATGAGAGTTTGAAATGGACCTGGGAAGAAAAGGAGCAATTTCAGATAATGTGTCTTACTCTGGATGGAAGACTGATTTTTGTCTGGAAAAGAATAGCTTTAGCCTAGTTAAGAGAATGAGACATTAACTGGGTTACAAAGCCATCAGAGCATGCATGAGCAGAACTGACACCTTGAGACTTGTCAGAATCCTGTTAAAAGAGTGACCCATGGAGTTCCTGACAGGGGACCGGGACAAGGTACCACTGATGGATGGACCGCGCCTCGTTCCCACGTGACTGACGCACAGGCAAAGAAGAAAGGTCTGCAGATAGTTATTTGAAGATATTTTGTAAGTTTTCCCACCAGATTCTTCACTTTATTTCATAGCTAATGTTGTTCTTGGTTCATAGATAATAAACAATTTAGCTTTTATTTATAAACTGGAAGTGTTTTGTATTTTTTTAAGTATTTCTGATTTATATTTTCTCTTTTTCTATCTTGCTCAAATTTTTAGATTGCCAAAACCACATATTTTTAAGAGTATTCACATGGCCTGTCTCACCTTCTCTTTGGTGAACCCACCTATCTCTGGCTAGAACAAATAACTGAGGGTATTCGTCGCTCAGTCGTGTCCAACTCTTTGTGATTCCGAGGACTGTAGCCCACCAGTCTCCTCTGTCAATGGAATTCTCCAGACAAGAAAGCTGGAGTGGGTTGCCATTCCCTTTTCCAGAGGATCTTCCAGATCTAGGGATCGAACCTGGGTCTCCTGCATTGCTGGTGGATTCTTTGCTGCCTGAGCCACCAGGGATGGATTTTCCTAAAAGCAGACCTCTCACGGGAGAAGCTGAACAGGGAAGGAACCAAGACACACATTAGATCAGGCTCCAGAAAAACTCAGATGGGCAAGGTCATATTCAGACATTGAACATACATGTTCAGAACCGTTACTGTGTTCTTGGCATTGCGTGAGGCAATAATGATGAACAAAACAGGCAAAGGTCCGCCCTTGTGGGGCTTAAATTCCAGTGAGGAGAGACAGGCAAGCAATAAACAAAACAAGTAAGTCAGTTATCTGCTGTCAGAAGGTGTACATTGTTATGAAACAAAGAAAAAATACAGCAGGGTGAGAGTCAGGAGTGCTGGGTGTCGGGGTGGGGCACAATGTGGTGTGAAGCCTTGCTCATGGCCTGAGTCAGTAGCCACTATTCTCAGATCCATGAGTAAGAATTAATCTACCATCCACCCATCCATTTGTCCATCCATGCAGTGAGACTAATTGGATACCTGGCACTGTTCTGGGCATGAAGATCCAGAGATGAGTAAGACATGGTTCCTACCTTCAAGATGTCACAGTGAAAAAACAACTAAGACCGGTGATTACGCAACTACACTCTGCCTCTGAGTAACTTCATTCAGGCTCTGCTGGGATCCTTCATCAGTGAGGCTTTTTTTGGTCATCTCACCTAAAATGCGTTTCTATTCCCTGACTGTGCATTATTTTACTTTATGGTGCATATCACTCCTGGCATTGTTATTATTTATGTTTTAGTCTCTCCCACTAGAATGCAGCCTCTGAAAGGAGACATGTTGTTTTATTCATTGCTGTATCCTTATTGTTGTTGTTGTTCAGTCACTAAGTCATGTCTGATTCTTTGCGACCCTGTGAACTGAGGCACACCAGGCTTCCCTGTCCTTCACCATCTCCTGGAGTTTGCTCAAACTCATGTCCATTGAGTTGGTGACGCCATCACCCATCTCATCACCTGTTGTCCCCTTCTGCCCCTGCCTTCAATCTTTCCCAGCATCAGGGTCTTTTCCAATGAGTCAGCTCTTCACATCAGGTGGCCATAGTATTGGAGCTTCAGCTTCAGCGTCAGTCTTTGCCCAGCTTAATTTAGAAGATGCTTAATAAGATTTGTTGAATGAATGAATAAATCAATAAAGTCCTATAGAATAGGGATACATTAAGTATGGGGTTGCTGACCCTGTATCTCCTAATAAAGTAGTGAGTAGAAAAAGCAATATTAACATAAGATCCCCTGGAAACCGTATAAGGAATGATTAAAAATAATATTATAGTAAGAAAATGTAAGATATTTCTTACTAGGTTAAAATTTTTTAAATTATGAAGTATTTCACACAAACAGAAAAGTGCATAAAATATCCATATACATCATTACATGGGGTTTTGTTTTATTTTTCTGACACACACACGCACATACATACACCCTTATACATCCTTGAAGGTTTTATAATGCTTCAGGCCTAAGATTCAAAATAGCAATGCTTGGTAACAAATACCCCCTGGTCACTTGAAAACTATAAAGGTCTTGTCCATCCCTCAGAGAACTTCCCCTACCCCCAACAGTGGTGAAACCATACCTGGGTACTCCTACAACATATGGTCCGTGTACCCTCTGGAATCCTTTTGAGCAAACCTTATAACCATGTGGACAATGGATGATGTGGTATACACTGGGGTTGCTGTTAGTGGTGGGGCAGCCATGACTCTGCATCTCTGGAAGTGGTCTCTGGAACAGTTGGAGCACCAGTTTCCTTCAAAGTAGGGAGCCAAGGAAGACTGTCTCTTTCCTTTTACAAAAATAGTCTATCCATACCTTTTGCTGTAAGTAATTCCCAAACTCAGGTGGCTTAAGGCAACAGTTATTTATTTAACTCACAAGTTTT
Source organism: Bos mutus (assembly GCF_027580195.1). NCBI lineage: Eukaryota > Metazoa > Chordata > Mammalia > Artiodactyla > Bovidae > Bos > Bos mutus. The sequence continues at coordinate 19,372,346 of NC_091620.1, read as the reverse complement.
TGAGTTGGCAGTGTGGGCTGGGCTCAGCTGGGCAGTTCTTCTGGTCTCCAGGAGCTCACTCAGATATCTGCAGTCGGCTGAGGTTGACTGATGACCTCCACTTGAATGGCTGGTCCAGCATGGCCTCAAATGGAATAGCTGGTCTCTGTTCCTGTTGATTTCCCACCCTCCAACAGGCCAGCCTATGCTGGTTCAAGTGGTGGCCATGCAAGGTTCTGAGAGAAAGCAGCAGTGTACAAGTCCAAGGTCACTTCTGCTGGATTCTCTTGCACAAAATAAGTCACAAAGATCCAGTCTAGATTGAAAGATGGATGTGGAAACAAACTTCACTCCTAGATGTCATTTTTTTTTTCAGTCTGAAAATGTTCCTGATTTCATGACCTTTTTGAATACCTCCTACCTTTAGATCCCTGAACTAGGCACTCAGCTGATATGTCCCACCTTCGAGGTGCTATTACATAGGCAAATAAGAAACTTGAGAACAACAGAATTCATGGAAATATGCCATGCTGGATATGAGAAAAGAAAGAACCAAGGATGGATATGATGCAACCTTGTTCTTGAGGCATGCACAGTTGTTTCCAGATCACGTAGCGTTGTTTCCCGTAGCTCACTCTCCCTGTGGATTTAAGCACAAAGTCCTGGGGATTTCACTTTGACTTGCCTCCTGGAGGCATCTCTTCCACCACCACCTCGATTCAGTTCTCTTCATCTGTTGCCATGACTACAGCACAACCTTCTCGCTAGTCTCCCTGCCTCAGTTCCTCCTTCTCTGCCAGGCTTGGCTAAGGCTACTGCCAGAATGTCTTCTAACATGAACATTTGGTCATGTCACTCCCCTGTAAATAGTCTTCTGTGGATCGCCCCCAGCCTAAAGGCTTGCAGCTACAGAGTCTTCTGTGCCATGCAAGACCCTTTCTGAGCTGGCATTCCATTACTCCACCATCTCACATTTTATTCTTGAGCAAAGCCAAACCATTGTTACTTTTGTGAATATACTAGTCTTTCTCAAATCTTTTGCCTGACATATGCTGTTCCCTATGACAAGAACAACCTCTCTCCTGCTTGACTGCCTAAAGATTTTGACTTCCTTTGAGGGTAGGTTATTTTTAGAAAGATACCTACATTTTTTAGACGCTGTATAAGAAATTCAAAGCAGATGCTATTGCTGCTGTCTCTGACTTCAGACTTCTATTCCTCCTTCAACTGTGTGCCCCACTGCTCCTCCCTGTTGGAATCATACTGCGTGGCTTTGTCTCTCCTCATTACTATTGTTTTGTTTACTATCCGAAACATTTAGGGCAGCACCCCATTCTTTTCAACTTTTTAAAATCTAGCAGTTAGCAGTTAATAAATATTCATTAAACAAATGAAGTCAAGACAGAAAGGAGTGAAAATATGAAGTTCATTTAAATTTCATCTATGGACAGGCAGCAAGGTATTGTATACTGCTCCCTGGACTTGATGCCAGAAGTTGTTGCTATATTACTTCACAGCCAATTGACCTTGAGGAAGTCTGATTCCTTCTTAGAAGTCTCCATTTCCTCATTAGCTAAATAAGAATAAACCTACCATTTACCTCATGGTGTTAAGACAGTCAAGTGAGAGAATGAAATGTGAGCATAGAGTTATTAGCAAAACTGAGAACTAGCCCTAATCCTTAAGCAGGTTTTGAGGAATCTTTCCCTACTGCTTTGCTCCACAGTTTATGATCCATGACTTGTAAATCTCTAGTAGGTAATAGCAGTATATATGCTTTGAGTATTAATATATGTTATACTTTGGATTTAATACTATATTCTAAACTCTGTAGTTTTTGTTTTCTTTTTTATAATAAGCTATGGGAAGCCCAAAGCTATAATAAGCTATCCTCAAAGAGTGTTAAAGAATTCATGGTATCACAGAAATAGGCTAAAGTCAGTGGAAATGTTTTGGTGCCATGATATTTATGTTATACATAGTCAGTCCTCTTCCACTTCCTGCCATGACCCTAGAACCTCAAGTTTGCTATGCCATTCAGTTCTGGTAAAATAATGAAGCAAACTTCTAATCCCTGTATAGTCCAAGAAAATGAGATGTTTAGTCGGGGTGGGGGGAGGAGGTGGGCGGAGAGAGAGAAAGAGTGTGTGTGTGTGTGTGTAAGTAGGGGGAGAGGGAATCCATAAGTGCATACATAAATGCTTGAGAGTTAAATTATTTTCATTTATGGGTTTTTAAAAAATATTTTTTGTATCCCCTACCTACCTATTCACCCAATTCTCTCCATTATTGACCTCCAAAACCAAATCTTTTTAAGCCTTAAGGGGCTTATTGTGGCAAGTCATCTGTATGTCCCACTCTCTCCACCTAGGTTCACTTAAATGGCTTCTATGGTTCCCACTTGGGCACCCCCTTCCCTTACATTTCCACATCCTTTATTTATTTCTGAGCCATTGCCATTTGCCCCACCTTCTTCTGAAACATTTCTCTGAGTTTCTCCCTCTTTCACCACTTTGGGATTCCAGGTCTTCTTCCTTCTTCAATCTTCCTGTGAACTGATCATTAATATCCTTAATGGTTTAAGAGATTCTAGCTGCTCTCTATTTAAGATTTTTTTTTTTTTACTGTTTAACTTGTTTTGCTTAGAGAAAAACAAAGTTATTCATGTTAATGAAAATAAATTCATTAAAAAGCAGGCAGACCAAGTAAACAGCTTCCTCAACAAAACTCTGCCGCTGTGATGAAAGGGTGGGAGGGTTGAAGGATCGTCCCTTGGGAAGGCAGAGAGAGCACCAGGGTGAATACTGATCATTTCTCAGGGCTATCTCCAGTTTTATTGGAGAGAATCAAATGTTCTTGCTAATTATTGTCAGGGATTTGGCTGCTATTCAGACTCAGTGACTAACTCAGGAAATAAAGGGAGTCAAAGAGATGAACAGTCTGAGGACAAAACCATAACCACCTCCAAACAGACTGTGAGCCTTAAGGATTGGGGCCCCCAGGGACCCCGACACTCTCTTCATCCTTTATGCATCTGACATGAATTGAGAGAGATCCAAAGCAGATGAAGACCACTGATTCTCTTAAAGAGGGAAAGAAACTATGATAAATATTTTAAGATCTTTTTATTCTTGAGTGGGGCAGAGTGAGTATGTACTGGATAGGAAGGGCAAAGTGGAGCCAAGCAAACTTAGATAGACTTTCTACTTGGGTTTGCAGTCACCATAGCATTGAGGCTGTGGGGGAGGAGCACACTGGACTGAGCTGTCCAAGGTGCTGACTTGCCTCTGTGTAAAGTAACTGCTGGACATTGATCTTATCTTCCAGAGATTCTGCCTAAGAACTTAACTACTTTAAATTTTGCTACCCATGACACTATGACCGTACCCCTTTGCTCCTTTCAACTTTGTCTCTGGGTCCTAAAATCACCCTCTACCTTCTTCCCTGCAAATATGATATTTTGTAATTCATAAAATACACCTTAAATCAACAACTAGAGCATGATTTTTTAGGGCTGTCTCTGACACTGGGATCTATAATGAAATAGAGATATGTAATCATTGTAGGTTGTATTGTAATTTGTTTTAATTGTGTACAGAGGAAAGCAAAAAATCTGATTCATTAAAACAAGGGCAGATTCTTAAAGAAGGGGAGAAATAGTATCGTATTGGCTCATATCCAGCTGTCTCCAACTTTATCTTCTGCATTCAATGATGTCTTCAAATGAAAGTTCTATTGTCTTCCCTAATGTCAGCCTTAAAGGTTAAGTGCCTCCAGCTCTCCTCTCTCAGGAGCTGCTTATGGCTAAAATTGACAAGTTTGTTCAAACCCTTTTTGAATCCTTCTGTATTTCCAGTCAGTACAATCTACTGAAATAATGAGCTACACATCTTTATAAGACTTGTTGTAAACTTGCCTTTTTTGGTCCTAAACTCACTGTACTCATGTTTCTTCTGCTTCCATCCCACCCATCTTCATGTATATAGACATGTGTCATAAGTTAGTTTATCTCCACTATTCATCTCATGGTAAGCATTGGTCATATCATTTCTCAGCCCTTGCTGTTATAACAACGTCCTTAGCTTTGGGTTTCCAAAGCCCAGGAAGCTTTTGGGAGAAATCCGAGGGGTTTATGAATTGTATGGGGAAAATTGCATCTTTATTTCCACTAACATCTAATTGAAATTCAGGATTTTATTCCATTACAAATACCACTAATAATTATCATAGATATTTTTATATTATGCACAGGTTTGTCAAAGTTTCCTGCATCTTTTTCCAGTAAGCTTAAATCTTTTCTCCCCATACCAGTTTGGTGTCATCTTTGAGACACACTTGGGTCCTTTCTCCTAAACATTGTCTTTAAAGATGCTAAAGAGCACTGGCCTGGTGCTTATCTTTGAGAAACCAGGCTCTTCATATTTTGCTTCTCTACTCACAGATATTTTTTCAAATACTTTGTTTCCTAAACAACTCTTTATCTATGAAACCCATCCCTCCCTGTCTCCTCAATTCCATCACAATTCATTCAATAAACTGGAAAGGCATTGAGTGGAGAAACTTTTATTGATGATCAAGAAATTTTGCTCCGCTTTGGATTCTTTCTTCTTTTCTCAAAAATTCTACAAGTAGGTAGGCATGTTTTCTCTTGTTTGAACCATGTTGCTTTCTTATTAATAAGAATGCTTAGATTTTTCTGCCGCTACTGCTGCTGCTGCTAAGTCGATTCAGTCGTGTCTGACTCTGTGCGACCCCAGAGACGGCAGCCCACCAGGCTCCCCCATCCCTGGGATTCTCCAGGCAGGAGCACTGGAGTGGGTTGCCATTTCCTTCTCCAATGCATGAAAGTGAAAAGTGAAAGTGAAGTCGCTCAGTCGTGTCTGACTCTTAGCGACCCCATGGACTGCAGCCTACCAGGCTCCTCCATCCATGGGATTTTCCAGGCAAGAGTACTATTAGGGTCCAATTCCTTTCAATTTATTACAGGAGAATTAATGCTATTGTTCATAATTCCTTTCAGTTCAGTTCAGTCACTCAGTTGTGTCCGACTCTTTGAGAACCCATGAATCGCAGCACACCAGGCCTCCCTGTCCATCACCAACTCCCAGAGTTCACTCAGACTCATGTCCATCGAGTCAGTGATGCCATCCAGCCATCTCATCCTCTGTTTCATCCCCTTCTCCTCCTGCCCCCAATCCCTCCCAGCATCAGAGTCTTTTCCACTGAGTCAACTCTTCGCATGAGGTGGCCAGAGTACTGGAGTTTCAGCTTTAGCATCATTCCTTCCAAAGAAATCCCAGGGCTGATCTCCCTCAGAATGGACTGGTTGGATCTCCTTGCAGTCCAAGGGACTCTCAAGAGTCTTCTCCAACACCACAGTTCAAAAGCATCAATTCTTGGCACTCAGCTTTCTTCACAGTCCAACTCTCACATCCATACATAATTCCTTTACCAAATCTAGAAAAAAGAAACTTCGGTGCTCAAGCAGATAAACAGCCCACCCAGGCAAAGGACTATTTTAAAAAGAGGCGGCCAGGTCTATAAAGATACAAGATATCCTCCTGAAGTCTTTGTGCAATTTGAAACTGTGATACTTGTAGAAGTATAAATGCTACAAAGTTATAAAACATCACCTGAGAGTTCACTTGAATTTCTTCCAAACTCATTGAGTTCTGCAAATTCTAAACATTAAGCTCTCAATTTTAATCTTTTGCCTCAGCCCATTGTTTGCCATCGTCAAGAGGGGCTGAAACAAAAAATCAAAATCAAAAGCTCAACATCTGAGATCTACAAAACTAAATGGGTTTTTCTAGTCAACTATTAAAAATGAATATTTTAATAAATATCAGATATTTGGGAGATGGAGTTGAATCATCTGTGAATGTAGAACTGTGATTTTCAAGAGCTCTGTTAGTTACTAAGTCTTTCCCAGAGGTTCAGTCTTTCTCTCTCTCTCACACACACATACTCACCTCTTTATGTCCTCCTGCATACACGGTTCATATTTAATAGTTACCTTAACTAACTCAGACTGACCAGCTGTTTTTCCTAAAATAGGTGCTACATTTGGCATTAAATGGATTGTTCCCAAGAAATTCTATTTGTAAGACTCTTTCATGTAAAATCTAGGAATCTTGCACCGCTGCTGCTGCTAAGTCATGTCAGTCGTGTCCAACTCTGTGTGACCCCATAGACGGCAGCCCAACAGGCTCCCCTGTCCCTGGGATTCTCCAGGCAAGAGCACTGGAGTAGGTTGCCATTTCCTTCTCCAATACATGAAAGTGAAAAGTGAAAGTGAAGTCGCTCAGTCGTGTCGGACTCTTTGCGACCCCATGAACTGCAGCCTACCAGGTTCCTCCATCCATGGGATTCTCCAGGCAAGAGTACTGGAGTGGGGTGCCATCGCCTTTTCCGAATCTTGCACTAGTATCTTTTTAAAAAGCTTTCTCACTCGGTTTTTACTGATGCTGTTTTCTTTCTGCCTTTCCAGGGCACATCTGGTCTTAGTGAGATGCACATACCAGTTCTGCCTCAGGGTACAGCCCACCAGCTTGGTGTCCTTGTAGCTGACTCTGGCATAATTAACACACTTGCTGGTATTGGCAGAATTCTGTATTGAGCGTCTGTTTATCATTTTCTTATAGTAACTGCCGTGCTCTTATCCAGCCTCTCAGATTCTCTCTGTTCCAACCTGCACTCCAGTCTCTCCTAATTGACCCATTATCATTAACTCGATTGTTAGCTTATTCTATCCATAATGACTATAAACAATTGTGGTGATAACCTATTCTTAGGAGGGCTACAAAAACAATTTAGCTCCCAGTGGCTCATGTCTTCTTATTATAGACTCCATCAGCCATTTCTTCAGATCCAGGGTGGAGTTGTTATGAAGAGGGGGTGCGTTTTTAGGAAAGCAGCCTTTAGAACTAGTGGCCATGTATATGAGTGGGTTACATACTGTGGCCAGTTTTATTCTTGAATTCCCTCAGAATTCTCAGGTCCATGCCACCTCATATAATTAACGTATTTATCTTGTAAATTTAGGTTGTGACATCCTTTTCTCATAGAAGAGCCATGCGACCATCTCTTACCTGCTCACAGAACCCAGACTCTGTTCATGTAAGGATAAGGAGGGGAAGGTAGTTCCTCTGACAGCCTTGGAGGATGGATCTTGACTGACATACAGCCAGTCATGACAGTCTCATTCTGCTCTGACAGACGCTACCTTGACAGCTTCTCCTGCATCTAGGGATGTCTATGGGACCGTTATAGCTAATAAGAGGAAAGGGGAAGTCTTCTGGGGGCTTCTGGCAAGAATTTTGAGTCCAAATAAAACATGAGATCCTTGTGAGAGGCAAGCCGTTTTTACTCTGCCCCTTCCTTTTTGCTTGGCACGCAAGCACGCAGGCATAATGTCTGCAGTGGCTGTAACTGTCTTACAAGCATGATGGAACGGTCAAGAAAAACACAAAATGCTGACCCAGCATCCTAACATTTTTGAGCCCTTGCACTAAACTCTGTAGTGGCTCACTTCCAGAACTAGTGTTGTGTAGAATAATCAAACGACTTCAACTTCTCATCATTCAGATATTCTGTTGCTTGCAGCCAAATGCATTCTTAACTAATTTGGGCTGAAAACACAGTGTTTTGACTGCTTTTTCCATCCAGGATGTAGGTTAGGTTCTGGGTTTTAGATGTAGTTATAAGTAAGAATGAAACATTTTAGAGGACATTTGGAAGCAAAACATCATCTAATCCTCCTTGGTGGAAAAAAAAAAAAGGACAATTTGGTAATGCTTTGAGTTCCAAGGGAAAGACAGCAAGGAGAACATTAATCACTGGGCAATTTGCCACCCCCCCCCCAAAAAAAAAGCCTCAAAGAAGGGGAACAATGAATGGAGCTTCTCTAGGCAGAGAGGAGAGAAGAGAAGGTTAAAGAGTCATTAAACCAGGAGGGACGTGATGCCTGCTGTGGACACGGTCCCAGGTAGTGTGCCAAAATAAGAGTCCCTTTGAAGGGAGAGAATATGGAGTAGGGGTCTTGACACTACCTAGATCCCTGGCACTGCCCTGCCACTGGCTGGTCACATGACCTGGCGTCCCCTTTGCTCCTCACTGCTCTCCCTGGGTTGTGGCAGTGTTTGGCACCACGAGGTCATTTGTCTCCACCATCTCTCTAGGTTTTAAGGTAAGGAAGGAGGGAGCAGAGGAACAACCTGTCACAGTGCCAAGTGACTCGGAGAAGGTAGAGCCCTCCCTTGGTATCTGCTGAGGTTGGTTCCAGGACCTCCTGCAGGTATCACAAACTGATGGGCATTCATGTCCCTTAGTCTGCCCACTGAACCTGTGGATTCTGCATCCATGGGTTCCACCAACCCAATCTGTAGTTGGTTGGATCCGCAGATGCAGGACCCTTGGATAGCAAGGGCTAACTGTGCTGGAAAACCAGTTCTGCGTTTGAAAGGAAAGAATCTTCCACTTCTCTGTGTCCTTGCTACGTCTGGGGGAGAGGTAAACAAGAATAGTTGGAACTGATCTTGCAAGACTGTCTCAGAGGTGATTCGATTAGATGCGTGTTATTTGACCTACCCACTTCAGGTGTTTAAAAAAAAATAGTTGTTAACATTTAATAATCAAGAGACTTTGCATAAAAACTCATGTTTCTCATCTCAAAACATGTAGACACCTTGGCAACACGAGGCCTCCATTTCTGCATGCCATTCGGGCGGGAGCAGAGTCACCTTTGTCCCATCGCGTGTTTCCCAGTTTGAAACTGTCACCTTCTCTTTATTGTCTACATGACACCGAGGCTGGGGGTTACTTTATCATCACCCTCCCCATGCTTTTCTTTTTCATAATAGAGACTGTCTCTCTCAAGAGTGGGGAAACAAAAGAATAGAGGGAGTAGGCTGCGTGTTTCTCACACCCAGCCTACTTCATCATTAAAATTAGCAGCCTACCAACACCTGTAGGCCTTTGAATTTGCAAACCAACTATAACTGTAGTGCAGACCACGAATGGAAACTTGTCTTTGTGACACTTTCACACTCATCCTTCTTGGAAAAAGGGAGGTGAGGAGGTTGATTATTCTTACAAGACGAAGCATCTTTAGTGCATGGCAATGGCTAAATTAATTCAGCTTTCTAGACCCTTTTGCTGCAAGACAGCTAGTCTGACAAATGCCATAGCTAATTAGTGTGCCAAGTCGCAGGAGGGAACCTGCTATCTGGCGATCACAATAGTGCTTTTCAATAGGCCCTACAAATGAAGACATAACATTCAATCTTGGCCTGGGTGGCAGCGGTGGGACCTTTATTTTGCCATGGAGGGGGGCATTCCCACTAGGGCCATTTGCTGGGACAAAAATCTCATAGGACACAGTAGGCATGCTAAAATGGACCTTTTCTGGCTTTGAAATGTACAGACAAGTTGCTTGCAGCTGATTGTCTCTTGGGCTCCAGGATAAGATACTGTCCCCTTGGCATATGTGAAACTGCTGGTTCCCTCTTTGATTGTTTCCTAAATGTGAAAGCTTAACACGTGTACCGTATTTTAAAAGACCTGTTAATTTGCCAGACTATTAACTTGTCCACTAAAAGAGCTCCACAGAACAGGGAGGTCTAGGTTATTTTATCATCTAAGAACCCACCAGGACCCTGCACATGGGCAGTTGGCTCTCAGGATCAGGGAGTGCTCCAGTGGACGTTCGGTACTTTGAGGTCAGTCTCGTAGCTTTGTTGACTTTCTGGCTTCTGGATTGGCTGAGGGTCTGCCTTCTGGACCTCAGTGAGTAATTGGGACGGCATCTGTGCATTCCCCACCTCCGCTGGGCAGAGCTGCTTTGAGCAGTTTGAAAGTTACAGGAGGTGGGCAGGAAATCACCCACGCTGTACCCTTCCCTCCCCGAGCCACCAGCAAATGCTCAGCGGACAGCTCTTGCCATCCAGAGCAGGCAGCTAGCTGGCTGGCCATCTGGAGAAACCCTGGTGAAGTCAGACCCGCAGCAGACAAAGAGACGTTTTTTGAGTAGACAGAGCAAGGGGCTGGGAAGGCAAAAGCCCAGCCAAACAAAGAGACATTTTTTTGAGTAGACAGAGCAAGAGGCTGGGAAGGCAAAAGCCCAGCTTTGGGGACAGAGCAGACCATGAGGCCCCATGCCAGCAGGCTCTGGAGAACTGACAGGGCAGAACATTCAGGGGAGATAAAACCATAGCAAAAGTCTCCAGGGCCGAAAACAGAGTAGCTCATTAATGCTAGAAGAGTGAGCAAACCTTAAGGTGACTCAGACTATGGTGACTCATGAATGGGGCTAGTGTGACACCCTCGGGGGTTGTCTTTGCGGGCTTAGTAAACAGCTAGGAATTCCTTTAATCTTGACATCGAGAGCCAGATTATTTAGAGCCACATGCATCACTCGTGATTCTCCTCCCTGTGTCTGCTGTGACATCTTTTGGCTGGTCAGTTACTCAAGATATAGTAATCCAGTCCATGAAGAGCCTCCATGCATGGGCTTGGATGACCCGCCAAGTGACCCCTGGGAGGTGCCAGGAGGGTTTCAATTTTGAAGGGAGGGAAACTGAAGACCAGCGGAGAGATGGGCCAAGGTCAGGCCAATAAGTGGGAGTCCAGGACTGGCACCTGACTCTGATGGCAGGGCTGTTTCCTCGGTTCAAGGCTGCATGTTTCCCCAAGATGAGCTTCTTTACCTGTCAGTTTTCTCTCCTCTCTCTCCTTTATGTGCAGGGGTGGGCAAAAGAGATTTCTGTGGAAATTGAATCTCTTTTGTGCTCCTCTGAATAAAGATAAGCCCGGGGTGAAAAGCCGTCTCAGCAGTGGTCAATTTCCCTGTGGCCTTTAAAGGATAAAGAGGCTCCATGAACTGCCTTCACACCCTCTGAATGTCTATTTATGTTTTCATCACCCATGAACGGATCCCAACTATTTTTGGGTCTAGTTATAGCTTTATGTCTTAAGGAGTTAATGGATTTATGCTTTCTGCGTGTAACAAATGTGACTGCTTTGACTTGTCTTCTAACTAATTCCTTCTAATCTTACTTTGTAGGGTGAGCAAACCCCCTTTCCTTTCCCAAAATAATTTCTAAGAGACAGCCCCCTCGGTACAGTTAGGGAGTCATTCGTTTTTGCTGTACTTCTGGGCTGTGCCCACTTGAAAAGCAAATACCTTTCCGGTGTAAGCACCCGTTAAGAAAGTGGGCCCGGATCTCCTAAAGAAAGTCGTTCAGCAATTGCCAGCCAGCTTTTTGCCTGCTATAGCTTCCTTGCGCCTCTTCCCTTGTGCCTACTCAAGATTTTCATTTTGTGCAGCTCCTCAGAGCTCCTTCCTATCTGCTAGACTGGATGCTTCTCACTTGGAATCAATTTTTGCTCAAATAAAATCTTAAAAATTAAATAACTGGTCCTGGGATCACATCCTGCAAAGTCTACTTTACAGACAAGGCAGGTGACCCAAGAGAGGAAACGGGCGGGATACGGGAAATGCGGTACCGCGAGAGAGATGTAACAGGCCGTTGGCATTTGGCACCTGTATGGTAATCCTGGGAGGCTGAGGGTAACATACTCTGCCCTCTTTAGCCTCAGCCCCGTGATGCCATGCGAGGATGTAGGATACATGTTGCCAGATCTTCTGCTTTTTCCAATAAAAGCTGGGAATCAAGATTTGAAGGTAATGTCTCCTGACATTTGCATGTCATAACTCATTAAAAAATCTTTTTTCACATTGTGGACTAAACAAAACACATCTGTGACCCAGGGATGGTGCCAAGGACCAACCTGGGAAGACTGGAGCCCCTCTCTCAGAATGCCCATCTCTGCTTCCTTCTCTGATTTGGCCTTTCTGCATTTTCTCAGTAAAACCCTGCATCAGTGCAGCTTTGAGAACCCTCACTCATTCCCCCCAGACTGTGGGCTTCAAATCCCTGCTGTAGACATTCTAGGTTCCACTTGGCCCTCGTGATGTGAGTTAAAGATGGAGTCGGGATATGACCTTGGCAAAGAGGAAGGACAGTTTCTTCATCTATAAACAGAGGCAGTTAAAGTTGGAGGCCCTATTGGAGCTCCGATCTGATGGAAGGGTATTGGGGCTTTTTGGATTAAGGCTCTTGAATTTATTCAGATACTGCCTGCTTCACATCTGTATTAGTCAGGCAGATTTCCTTAACCTCGTGAGTTCTACTTATAAAATGGGGATAAATGACCATCCCCAGACTTGTAAGGATGTTTGGGGTTAGAGGAAATGTGTATAAAGTTCTGGATAGATAAAGTCGCTTTAGTCGTTTCTGACTCTTTGCAACCCTTTGGTCTGTAGCCCGCTGGGCTCCTCTGTCCATGGGATTCTCCAGATAAGAACACTGAGTGGGTGGGCATGCCTTCCTCCAGGGGATCTTCCCAATCCAGGGATCCAGCCCTTGTCTCTTACATCCCCGGCGTTGGCAGCGGCTGCAACCCCCGCTGCACGCTGCTTCCCTTGTCACATGGCCATCTTCTTTTTGTGTCTGTGTATTCAGATGGCATTCTCCCTTCTGAGTGTGTCTGTCTCTGTGTCTCCTTCTTTTATAAGGCTATCAATCATATTGGATGAAAGGGCCACTCTACTCCAGTAGAACCTCAGCTTACATCTTAATTACACCTGCAAAGACCTTGTTTCCAAACAAGGTCACATTCACAAGAACCATCTCCAGGAGATCTTCCTGGAGAAGGGAATAGCTCCCCCCACCAGTATTCTGGCCTAGAGAATTCTGTGGACAGAGGAGCCTGGTGGGCTACAGTCCATGGAGTCACCAAGAGTCAGACACGACTGAGTGACTAATACTTTCATGGGAACCAGGCATTAGGATTTCATATCTTTTTAGCAGACACAAATTATCCCACAGCAGTGACCCACAGCAATTATCCCACAGCAATTCATTTAACCCTCGTAGTGTCTCTTCTTTTATCAAACAGAGACACGTCCGCCTCACCTGTCTCCCAGGGCTGTTTGGGAGGTCACGTGCATGCTGGGGGGACGCTTCTGTAAGGCAGAGGCACTTGATAACTGCTCAGTATTTTGTCTTCAGCCTGGAAGGGATGTGATAAGGTCAGAGAGGATGATTGTCAAGCATGTGCATTCCTCCGGAGCTATCATAAAAATAAAGCTTGTAGTATTTATTATTAATAACCTGCACACTGGAATCCTTTGACACTCTTCTCATTTTGACTTCTGACCACCCGCTCCAGTTCCTGCCCATACTGAAAGCATGCCCACGCATTCCTTCCTAAATGGCAAATGACTATTTTGTTTCCCTTTCTTCTCCCACTACACCCCCGCCCCCCCCCCCAAAAAAAAAAAAACAACAACAAAAAATACCAGAGGGAGCTGTTTCCTTGTGTTTAAGACCTATTTGTTGCTGAGGATTTAACAAACTACACAGCCGTATGACCTCAGAGGTGGTTTGTTTCACAAGACGGCCCAGATTTCTTGGTGTTTCAAACCCCACTGCCCCATTCTCTTGACTGCACCCTCTTCAACTCCCATAGATTTTCGTTTATTCTATTTAACGCCATTTCATTCAGTTTCCCCTGCTTTTCTTGAACCCTCTCATCCATCTCCATATTTCTCCCCCATTTCTCTTTTATCCTTCCCTTTCTTCCTTCTTTGCTTCCACTTCCTTTCCAAAGCATTCTCTCTCCTACTCCCATTCAGTCCTTGCTTTATCAGCTTGGATGTGATCCTTGGCTAACCTCGGCTTTATTTTCCTTCTAGCACATGTGTGTGCTCAGTCGCTGCAGTTGTGTCCAACTCTTTACAACCCTATGGACTGTAGCCCACCAGGCTCCTCTGTCCAAGAGATTCTCCAGGCAAGAATACTGGAGTGGGTTGCTATTTCCTACTCCAGGGGATCTTCCTGACCCAAGGATCCTGGATTGCAGGCAGACTCTTTACCCACTGAGCCATCTGGGAAGCTCATTTTCCTTCTAGAGACCCCTCCAGTTGCCCATAATACACTCTGTCACTCTCCCATGACAGTTTACAATCAGTTTTATGAGCCTTAAAACTGTTCCATCCTCTTACTCCCAAAAGATGGTGACTGATGCTGAATTGAATCCCCAGGAGTTCGCAGGTGAGGCTGCTCCTGCATGGACAGCAGCTTCCTGATGTCCCTGTTGCTTTTGGCTTGTGAGCTGGTTTGTGCTGCTGTGATTCTAGGCCACACATCTGGGGAAGAGGGCCGAGCAAAGGCTTCCAGCCCCTGGACAGCAGGACCCCCAACAGAGCCCTGTGGATGGGAGAGAGAAGGGAGAAGACACTCTGTCGTGTGATGTCTTTGAAAATTTGAACTTCTTTTATAAACCAATTATTTACAAAAGGGTGAGAAGATTCTCCATTCATTCATCCAACAATTCATTTTTGAGCTCCTGTTAGGGGCCAGGCATTGTGTTGAGTGCTAGGAGTCTAGTGTCAGGTAAAGCCATCTCTTAAAACCAGAAGATCTTAGTGGTCAGGACACAGTGGGTGAAGGAGAATGGGACGAATTGGGAGCATAGTGCTGAAACATATACATTACCATATGTAAAACAGATAGTCAGTGGGAATTTGCTATATGACGTAGGGAGCTCAAACCCAGTGCTTTGTGACAACCTAGAGGGGTGGGATGGGGTAGGAAGTGGGAGGAAGGTTCAAGAGAGAAGGGACATATGTTTACCTGTGGCTGATTCACGTTGTTGTATGGCAGAAACCAATACAGTATTGTAAAGTAACTATCATCCAATTAAAAATAAAATTTAAAAAGCATTTTAAAAAAAGACACAGATAGATGGAGAAATGGAGTGTGATGAGAGGCTGTGCTGAGCACTGAAGTGAAGTGAAGTGAGGTTGCTCAGTTGTGTCTGACTCTTTGTGACCCAATGGACTGTAGCCCACCAGGCTTCTCCATCCAGGAGATTTTCCAGGCAAGAGTACCAGAGTGGGTTGCCATTCTCTTCTCCAGGGGATCTTCCCACCCCAGGGATCAAACCCAGATTTCCTGCATTGCAGGCAGATGCTTTACCCTCTGAGCCACCAGGGAAGTGCAGCTACTGCTGAGCACTAGCCTGGACTCTCACCTGACCTACATGGTAGGAGGTGGACAGAAGGGTCTCCTGTGAGGCAATGTCCTTGAGTGGACATTTGAAGGGCTTAGCTGTTGGAAGCTGTGGGAGAAAAAGAGTGAGGGGCAGAGGGCACGGGCCTCCAGGATGAGGAAACAATCAGTGAAAAGGCCTTTAGGGCAGGTAGACCTTGGAGCTTTCAAAGATCTGAAGACCAGGGGTCCAGCGAGCAGGGACACGTGAGGGCCGGATGGGCTGTATCAGCTGAGAGGTAGGGACAGAGGCCATCATCCTTCTGGAAAAAGAGGAATGTTGGAGAATACAAAGCAAGGCAAAATGATCCGCATCATCCTATCTTTACACATTTGAAACTTTTTTTGAGCTGGAATATACACATAGTGAGGTGTATGAAGGGTACATAAGTGTGTGTCTCATTGAATTTTTACGTGAATGGACTGGGCTTACAAACTTATGATTTTATTCTGAATGAAACCTCATACCGCAAACATTTTACACTGTTAAAAGGGCGTCAAGAATTTGATGCTAAAGATGAAATCCCGCTCCCTTGTCGGGTGTTTTCCACTTCCTCCGTTTGTCTGCATGTCTCTCATGTCAGCGTTTGCCTCATGGACCATGCACCGAACATTACTCTACGTAACCGGTGGCAGGTATTTGGTTATCTTCGTAACGATGCCACAGGTAAAAAGGGTATGAACGTAGGTAAAGCTCTTGAGACATGGTGGAAGATGGCAGAAAGTTACGGAGTGGGAGGCATCCTTGAGCCCCCTCCACGTGACCGTCTTCTCCTCTGTCTCAATCTCTCACAAGGGGATCCGGCTGCTGAGGCTTTGTTCCCCTACATCTGAGTCTGAACAAAGAAAAATCCTCAAGTCAGGGAACGTGGGTGAGTGTTTAAGTGACAGAGAGGACCCTCATTTCCTTTGAGGTGGGAAACCCTGACCCCCCCCCAAGGCCATGGGCCCCATGTGGAGATGGGGCTGATCCCAGGAATAATGTGGGGAGACCCCACTTGCTCCCCACCCCATCTGCCTGGTCCCGCTAAGAGGTTTCTAAGCTCTAGGAAAGGATAAACCTCCCGTTAGCCTCAACTTGGTTTTTCATCCCCATTGGATCTTATTTCCCATAAGGTATAGATAGTCAGGATTTGTTTCTTGAATCAATGAAGAAAGATGTTTCTTAAAGTGATACTGTCTAGCAATCTCCTCGTGTGTGTGCATGCATGTGAGTGTGTATAGGGGACAGAGGGTAACTTGATCACCACAGAGAAGATGAAATCCTATTGGCCTCTCTGCACCGACCTTCTCTCATAGCAGCAACTCCTTGCAGTTTCTGGGCTTCTCCAGCTGTTTAAAATGGCTGACCTCCTGTTTACTTCCTTGTTTGTGTGTCTGAGCAAAAGGGAAAATTCAAAGGGAGGTGTTTTGCTCTCTCCCTGAACTAGAATGCTGAGCAGGGAAGCGCTTCCACTCGCGTTACTAATGGCGCTCGCCCTCTGCAGACTGGCTCCAAGCCCAGGTTTATGGAAATTCACTTCAGACAAATACATTCTGCCACTTTCTCTCTTGGGAACAGACATGGCAGAATCCCAGTGGGTCACTCCATCTGTCCCCTGGAGCCTGGATTACTTCCTACCTCATTCCACAACAGCTTTTTCCACAGGACTTTTAAATAAACCATAAAATAAAAATATGCCAGCAAGTGGAGAAGGAGACTACTGGTTGAACAGGCTCATGGATTCATAAAGCTTGGAGAAAAACAAAGAAAACAATATAAAAGCCAAAAAAAAAAAGAACAAATTTCTATTCCTTTTGTCTCTCTTTCTCCCAGCACAGGCGGACCAAAGCTTGTGCTCAGTCGCTTCAGTCGTGTCCGACTCTTTACGACCTCATGGCCTGTAGCCCGCCAGGTTCCTCTGTCCACGGGATTCTCCACGCAGGAAGTGGGTGGCCATGCCCTCCTCCAGGGGATCTTCCTGACCCAGGGATCGAACCTGTGTCTCTTCAGTCTCCCACATTGGCAGGAGGGTTCTTTACCACTAGCGCCCCATTTCCCTCTTCCTCCCAGCACAAGGCAGGCCCAAATGTCAGTCATCCCAAATAACAGTGGATTCCATGTGGGTTTTCTGTTCCCAGGCCTGAGGGATGAGCCAGAGGTCTGCCCCAGGGAGGGGGTTCTGGGATGAGATGGAGCTTTGAGGGAGCCCCCAGTGTATCACTGAACCTCAGAGACAGAGGGAGTAGGAATGGGAGTGGCTGCAGAAAGAAGAGGAAACTTGCAGAGAGGTTCATTCAAAGGGAAGATCCAGTCTTAGGATATCAAGAGTGGTAGCCACGAAAGCCCAAGAATTATAGTTTTGTCCAGGTGTATGCCCGCGAATAGGATGGCTGGATCATATGGTAACTATTTTGAGTTTTCTGAGGAGCTTCCACGCTGTTTTCTTTTTTTTTAATTTATTTTTAATTGGAGGATAATTGCTTTACAGTGCTGTGTTGGTTTCTGCCGTATGACAGTGTGTATCAGCCATAAGTAGACAAATATCCCCTCCCTCTTGCACCCCCCCACCCCCCCATCCCACTCTTCTAGGTCATCATGGAACACAGAGCTGAGCTCCCTGTGCTCCACAGCAGCGGCCCACTCGCTATGTTTTGCATATGGTAATGTATATGTTTCAGTGCTACGCGCTCAGTTCATCCCACCCTGTCCTTCCCTCATTGGGTCTACAAGTTGGTTCTCTACGTCTGCTCAGGCAGTTTTCCATAGTAGCTGCACCACCTTACGTTCTCACCAACAAGGTAGGATGGTTCCCTTTTCTCCATACTCTCTCTGTATGTGCTTATTCGCTCAAGTCATGTCCGACTCTTTGCAACCCCATGGACTGTAGCCCTCTAGGCTCCTCTCTCCATAGAATTCTCCAGGCGAGAATATTGGAGTGGGTTGCCATGCCCTCCTCCAGGGGATCTTCCCAAACCAGGGGTCAAACCCAGGTCCCCTGCATTGCAGGCAGATTCTTTACCATCTGAGCCAGCAGGGAAGCCCCATCTGTAGAGAAATACACTCTGTCTAGTATTTGTTATTTGTAGACTTTTTTGAGGTTGGCTGTTCTGACCCCTGTGAGGTGGTTATCACATGGTAGTTTTGATTTGCATTTCTCTAATAATTAGTGTTATTGAGCATCTTTTCACATGCATGCTGGCCATCTGTATGTCATCTGTATGTCCGTTAACTTCTTCTGCCCAGTTTTTGATGGGGTTGTTTGGTTTTTGTGGTTGTTATTGAGTTGTATGAACTGTTTGTGTATTTTGGAGATTAAGCCCTTGTCAGTCCCATCGATTGCAAAATTAGTACAATATTGAATCAATAAGTCAACTATATTTCAATTAAAAAAAAAAGAGACCCCAAGAAAAGGGAGCAAGGATCCAGGATTTCCACTGGCTCACAGTGTGATACCACAGAGTGACGGATATGTATCTGGACTCCGTGCTAGAAGCTGGGAGAGGTATGGGCAACTGGATGTGACTAAACCAGGCTTGTGTTCCAGGTGAGCAACTTTGAAACTTCGAGAAATGGGATGGAAAGGTATAGCACATGACCTCTGCCCTCAAGGAGCTTTTAATCCAGTTAAGGAGACTGGTAAATGCAAGTGTTCACCGGAAAATAGCATGTGATAAGGTCTCCTGGGGTGGGTAATGGATGGGAAGTTCCTTTTGTTCCTTCAGCACAAGGAGAAACTAGCTCAGGCTGAAATAGTAGAGGATTTCTGGGAAAGAGAAGGTATGCTGAGTCTTGG
Organism: Bos mutus; assembly: GCF_027580195.1. NCBI lineage: Eukaryota > Metazoa > Chordata > Mammalia > Artiodactyla > Bovidae > Bos > Bos mutus. The sequence goes on along the minus strand of NC_091620.1, from coordinate 19,353,475 downwards.
AGGGTGAATGAGATTTGGAGATGAAGGAAGGGCAAGGGGTTTCAGACTGTGCTCAGAAACATTTGTTCGGGAGTTGATTGTGGGAAAGTGATAGTCGCTCAGTCATGTCTGACTCTTTGTGACCCCCATGGACTGTAGCCCACCAGGGTTCTCTGTCCGTGGAATTTTCCAGGCAAGAATACTGGAGTGGGTTGCCATTTCCTTCTCCAGGGGATCTTTCCGACCCAGGAATCAAACCTGGGTCTCCTGCATTGCAGGAGAATTCTTCACCTTCTGAGCCACTAGAGAAGCCATATATATATATATATATATATATATATATATATATATATGAGACTTTTTAAAAGATTGTTGACCATTTTTACAGCCTTTATGGAATTTGTTACAGTATTGCTTCTGTTTAATGTTTTGTTTTTTTGGCTATAGGGCATATGGGAACTTAGCTCCCCAACCAGGAATCAAACCCACACCCCTGAACTGGAAGGCAAAGTCTTAACCACTGGACCACCAGGGTGCATGAGACCAGAGCACTCCAGGTCTGAAGGCTGTGACGCCTGGTGTGCATCTCCACATTAGAGGTAGTCTTGCCAATGGGACCAGAACACACAGTGTCCACTGACTGCAGCCACCTCAGCCCATTTGCCCAACCAACGTCCCCCCACCCACCTCCCTCCTAAAGCCTGTCCCCCTACCCACTAGATCCCATCTCCTCTTGACTCCTCATGACATTGCCCTGCCAGGTCTCTACTTCTCTCATCTTTCTTTCTCTCTTTTCCATCCATCTCAGCAGCATACAAGTATCTGTTACTCTCCTCATTTTCAAAATGTCTCCTTGGAGCTTCCCTGGAAGTCCAATGGTTAAGACTCTGTGCTTTCACTACAGGGGGCACAGGTTCAATCCCTAGTCAGGGAACTAAGGTCCCACCTGTCACATGGTGTGGCCAAAGTAAAATAAATGATTAGGCAAGTTGTTAGTCACTTAGTCATATCTGACTCTTTGCAACCTCATAGGCCGTAGCCCGCCAGTCTCCTCTGTCCATGGAATTCTCTAGGCAAGAACACTGAAGTGAGTAGCCATTTCCTTGTCCCAGAGATAGTGAAGGACAGGGAAGCCTTGTGTGCTGCAGTCCACGGGGTCACAAAGAGTCAGGCATGATTGAGTGACTGAATAGCAACAAAGGCAGTTGTTAAAACCAAACAAACAAAAACATCTTTTGACCCCATTTTCTTCCTGCTGATGAGTCCTCCATATCTTTTCTCCTTTTAGCAGCAACGCTCAGAAGACCTGTCCTCTTCCTCTCCTTCCTCTCTCTCCCAACTCACTCTAATTGGGGTTTCACCACTTGTGAGGTGCTCTAGAACTTAGGTGACCCTTTGGAGAAATCCCAGCTGAGATCTGGGGGACCAAGGCCATTGGATGCAGGCTGCCCCTGGGCAAGGGACAGAAGCTCCAGCGAGATGGCTGTTCCTGTCACCCCCAGGAGAGCACCCAGCTGGGAGCTCTCAGCACCTGGCACCCCCACAAGTTGGGGAAATGCAGGCTTGGTCCTGAAGGTGAGCTGGGTGGCACACCTCCCAGTCCATCACAAGACTGCTTCCGGTTTTCCACCTAACTCTAGAGATGGGGGATTGACCCCTCTACTCAGCAGGGAGACTGGGAACCTCCAGCTGTGCCACTGAATTCCTCCCGTGGGCCAACATGTAGTTATGCATAAACCCACCTCTATGGGGGGACTTGAACACAGGAAAGAAAACAGCTGTGATGTGTAAAGGACCCGCCCTCCTCCCATTTTATTCCTTATTGAGTGGCTATGAGGAACAGCTCAGGTCCACACCACAGCTCATGGGAAGCCTGGAGCAGGGTCCCTATGGTGAGCTTCGCTCCTTTCTAGTGTTTTAGAGGGGAAGCCCAGGACTGTGAACACTCAAGAGCGGTACTTCCATCACGGCCTCACAGTGTTAAAAATGGTGCTTAATCCACAATTCTTGACTGAAAAGCAGCATTTAAATGGGATTTCTGTGGACTTCTGTGGGTCAAAGGGGGCTTCCCGGTGGTGCTAGTGGTAAAGAACCTGCCTGCCAATGCAGGAGATGAAAGAGACTCAAGTTCGATCCCTGGGTTGGGAAGATCCCCTGGAGGAGAAAATGGCAACCTACTCCAGTATTCTTGCCTGGAGAATCCCATGGACAGAGGAGCCTGGTGGGCTATGGTCCATGGAGTCACAAAGAGTTGGATATGACTAAAGCGACTTAGCATGCACGTGACTCTAAGGGGGGTGCATCATCACATCTCTTAGCGTCATCCCTGGTGGCCCTAAGTGGCTAACCGCTATTTAAGATGATTACCTTTACAGCCTCAGAGATGCCGGTCTGCACTTGCAGACAGGACTCCTGACGTCTCTCCAGTGCAGTCTCCTTGCACCTTCTTTGCTGTGTGCATCGTAGTGGAGAGAGGAGCACTCAGGTGGGTGAGACAGAATCAGCGTTCCAGGGAGGGGGTGGGCTGACGGGGGGTCGCAGAATGACTCCCATAGTGCAGCTCAGAGAACCCTCACGTGCCTCTAGTGGAAGAGTCCCTCCCACCTGGGCGACCTCCACGTTCAAAGTGCTCTTGGACGTGTCGGCTCACGTGACAATCCCTGGACCTCCTTGCCCTCCCTGGCAACCTGTCACTTGATTTCACTCAGGCGTTTACTCTTCCGGGCCATTTTCTCTGAGTGACTACGTATGTACGTCTCTGGAATTTGAACTGAATTTGCAAAAATTTAATCTGATAGACTAGATCATTATCGGAGACCATCTACACTGAAGATTCCACGTATGCCTGGGACAGGGTACCGGCTGCCCTGAAACAGTCCCAGGGTGCCTCACACCTCTGCATCCTCCCCAGTAGTCGCTTTGTATGTGTCTTCAGATACATGTCCCCACGTCCCAGGTCTGGGTTTTGAGAATTTGTCTTGCTATTTCCATATGTTTCTTTTTCATAATTTAATGTCTCCTTGGATACCAGCAGATGCTTCCCCTTCTGGATTCTGCATATTTGATGGACAGGTCACCACCCCACTTTATATATTGGGTGATGAGAATTACTGTTTGCTTTCACTTGCTCCTTTCTGCCATTTAAATGTTATTCCATCTCTTTGTGATTTTAATAATTAACATGAGTAAATTATGCCTGTGAGTGTATAACCTTGATGGATTCAGACAGGATGGAAGGGTCTTGGTGTGGCCCATATTTGCAACTGCTTGCAGCCAGAAAACCCCGGCCCCGTCATTTCAGGGTCATTGTGATGTGTCATGTGAATTGCAAAAAGTAAATCCGTCCATTACATCCGTCTTGATTGTACCTGCATAGAGGTTGTCAAAGTCAAACTCTTATTTTTAAATGAAAAAGACAAGGAGTTAAAAATACAGTAGAAACCTTTGGTGATGCTGATTTTAGCCGACAGGACTAACCTCTGTGTTAGAAGCAGACTGTACTGCATCCTATATCTTATTGCAGTAGGTAATAGTTCTGTTCCGGGGAAAAGAATCTGATTCCAGGGGTCTGTCTGCTAGTTTCTCTTAAGGAAGCCACAGTAAATGAACCTCCTGTTACTAGGTATAATTCTTGGTTGTTGGAGGCTGTGGTTCTTGGAGTATATTTAGGAATCCATGGTTATTGTAGTTTATTTAGATATGGTGATGAGTCTGGTAGAATTTAATATAGGCTGCCATACTAATTAGGAGGTAGGAGGTGGTCTCACTTACAGGGAGAGATCGTTCTTGGGGAAGAGAGCAGATTCTTAGACATAAAACAGAGAGGCCAAGCCTCAGGTGAGCCACAGAAGGAGACATATCTCTAGGCTTCAAGCCTAGAGGAGGTCGGATGGGAGCAGCCATGAGGAAGTAGCCAGGAGCTGACAGCCCAGGGACAAAGGCAGGGTCACCTTGAAATTGTGCCAGTCCTCTGGACCTTTAATCTCTGTCAGCCGAAGCATCTTGTATTTTATATTTGTAATACTCTCAGCCTTTATCTCCTCTTGTACTTCCTTAATGCTTGGTAAAACCTTTTAAATGCTTCCGCCAGCATTTCTCCTGTCTTTTCTGCAGGAACTGTATTTAAGGGTAACCATATAGACCCAGATGATTAGGGAATGTTACACTTTCGAAGAGAAAGCCAGCCAAAAAGAAGAAGAAAGAATCTTAAAAATAATTTTGTGAATCCCAATGAAATTATTGATTTAGGCAAGTGTCATTAATTAGTATGAAAATCACTGGATAGGTAGCTATTAGGGAAAAGGATATTTTGTATACTGCCAAAATTACACTGACCCATGGATTACTTTCTGACCTCAAGAGGAAAGCATAATTGTATAATATAAGGAAAAGATGATCACCACCTTCATCTGGTGACCAGTCATAACAGCACTAATGGTGTAACAGCCTGATGTTTGGTGTCTTTTGATGTAATTGAACACCACTACATATCACTCACAGTGTTTTCTAGAAAAATGAGTTTAACATTAACCCATGAAGCCTGAGATAGAAATGTCAGTTTCTAGGAAATCCAGGGGATAGAGGAACAAGTTAAGCGTCAGCAGAAGGAAGTAATTACACAAGTCCAGAGGCTGAGACATTCTGTAGGACCACTGGCCTAGTATGAGTCTATCGGGGAAACTTACCAAGTTTAAAAATATTTAAAGGACACAGCAATCAGATGTTGTCATCCTAGATTGGATTATCTGGTCTGGTTTGAAGAAAGAAGTTGTAAGAAAATTTAGGAGGAAATTTGAATATGGTAGAAAGTATTAGTTGATAACAAAAACTTACTGAAATGAAAAAGAAGAAATCATTGGCTGAAAAAACAATAAGCTTCAGGACAACATGAACTGCAAAAATCTCACACTGTTAACTATAGACGTGATGTACACATATATATTGGAATGAGAGTCAGAAAGAGAATACTCCATGTGTGATATTTTGATTTTTAGTTTTTACTTGTACATATTTTGTAATTTTCTATAATGCATGGAAGGCTGTTTTTGCTATTTTAAGAGATCACCATAAATAAAACGTATCAAAAAGAAATTAAGATTTCATTCTGTGTTAAGATCTGTTGATTCTTTTGGAACGCAAATGTATTTTAAATTTTTTATTTTGGAGTAGATTTAGATTTAGAGAAGAATTACAAAGACATTACTGAGCATTCCTGTATATCCTTTCTCGTTTCCCCTACTGTCATCATCATATATGACTGTGGTTGGTTTGTCAAAACTAAGAAGTGGGCAGTGGTACATTGTATTAACTAAACTCCAGACGAGATTCAGATTTTACCATTTCTTCCACCAAAGCACTTTTGTGGTCCAGGAAGCACATTGCGTTTAGTCATCATGTCTGTTTCCTCTCTTCTGGTCTGGGCCAGTTTTTCCTTGCTTTTCATGACTTGGACAGTTTTGAAGAATACTGCTCAGGTGTTTTGTACCACGTCCCTCATTCTGGTTTTGTCTGATATGTTTCCAATAGTTAGACCAGGGTCATGGGCTTCAGGGGAAAGATTCCACAGAGATGAGGTGCCTGCCTTAGAGTCTGTATTATATGAGGGGCTGCCTGCCATCAACATGGCTTATCACTGGTGACGTTAACCTTGATGACTTGGTCTTGCCACTGTTTCTTACTTTTCTTAAAAGTAAATTTTAAAAGTGAATACTCTATCCTCTGGAAGTGAGTCCCTGAGCTCAGCTCACATGTTTTTGATTTTCACAAAATGCTTCTCTGTGTTGACCCCCGCCTTCCCCCATTCACCCCCACCCCGGCCCCACCGCCAAATAACCGAGGGCACTGATTAACTTTAACTGTGCTACAGGGCGCTTATGGTCGTCCCCTTTTGAAAGAGCATTGTCAGATAATAACACACACTAGGGGCATGGCATGAGTGGAACTGGTAATGAAATGTGGGAACCCTAAGGGAAAGTGATCCTCAGGGGCAAAGACAGGGTCCCTTGGTCAGCACTGCTCCTCCACATTTGGCCAACCTCTTCTCACACTCAACTTGAAAAAAATCTGGGCTTCAAATGATCAGAGGGTTCAGTTCAGTTGCTCAGTTGTGTCCGACTCTTTGTGACCCCATGAATTGCAGCACGCCAGGCCTCCCTGTCCCTCACCAACTCCCGGAGTCTACTCAAACTCATGTCCATTGAGTTGGTGATGCCATCCAACCATGTCATCCTCTGTAGTCACCTTCTCCTCCTGCCCTCAATCTTTCCCAGCATCAGGGTCTTTTCCAATGAGTCAGCTCTTCACATCAGGTGGCCAAAGTATTGGAGTTTCAGCTTCAACATCAGTCCTTCCAATGAAAATTCAGGACTGATTTCTTTTAGGATGGACTGGTTGGATCTCCTTGCAGTCCAAAGGGCTCTCAAGAGTCTTCTCCAACACCACAGTTCAAAAGCATCAATTCTTCGGTGCTCAGCTTTCTTTATAGTCCAACTCTCACATCCATACATGATTACTGGAAAAACCATAGCCTTAACTAGATGGACCTTTGTTGGCAAAGTAATGTCTCTGCTTTTTAATATGCTGTCTAGGTTGGTCATAACTTTTCTTCCAAGGAGCAAGTGTCTTTTAATTTTATGGTTGTAGTCACCATCTGCAGTGATTTTGGAGCCCCCAAAAATAAAGTTTGCCACCATTTCCACTGTTTCTCCATCTATTTGCCATGAAGTGATGCGACCGGATGCCATGATCTTTTTTTTCTGAATGTTGAGCTTTAAGCCATTGTACATTGTACATTTAAGCCATTGTACATTGAGCTTTAAGCCATAATGTACATTCTGCTGTACATTTCTTATAACTGGAAATTTGTACACCTTCTTGATTATGAGTGTCACTATAAGAAATGAAGGTTTCAGTTCAGGCTAACAGTGAATATGTTCTTGGGAGTTTTTTCTTTTTTTTAATCAAATTGGGAGATTGTCTAGGTATATTATGTTTCTACCTGAAAATTCTTTTACCTTTGGAGAAGTTGGAAAAGGATATATATGTACAGAATTTTACATTGGCTATCTTTTTCTGAGGCTTCCCTAGTGACTCAGTGGTAAAGAGCCTGCCAATACAGGAGATGCGGATTCGATCCCTGGGTGGGGAAGATCCCCTGGAGAAGGAAATGGCAACCCACTCCAGTATTCCTGCCTGGAGAATCCCATGGACAGAGGAGCCTGGTGGGCTACATTCCATGGGGTTGCAAAGAGTCAGACACAACTTAACAACTAGACAACAAGAGCAACAATCTTTTTCTACCCATGAATTCTTACTACTCTAGGTATAGACTAAGAAGTTACTTAGCACTCTGCCCCCTACCCATAAATGTAAATTTGAAAACAAATTTAGTTGCATTTTTAAAAATACATATTTCAGTGACAAAATTTTTAGGCCTAGATGTATATTTTGGAAACTGATTAAAGTCTTCATACATTTGTGTTGGTCACCCCAACAGCCTGAAATTGATCATAGTTCTGTCATGGTTAGTGAGGTGGGACATCAGAAAGTGAATTATGTCAATATCTGTTGACTGTGCATAAAAATCTGGGCATACAAAGTATCTGAATGTTTTGGATTGATAGCAAAACACTTGGAATAACTGAATATCCCAATTATATTCTTGTGTGTGTGTGTGTGAGAGAGAGAGAGAGAGAGAGAGAGAGAGAGAGAGAGAGAAAGGCCTTTCTAAGGAAGTTGAAGCAGAGACTTCACTTTCCTGATACTCGATTGTAGGAACCTTTCTACCCCTTTAGAAAATGATACTCCACACTCTTTTCTTTGTCGTTTATAAACTTGGTGGGTTTCATAGCAAAATTTTGTAGGTTGCTAGTGTTTTCACCTTCCTACCTGGAATACGTATTTACCAAATGTCCTATTCATATATGCCCATTGCTTCTAGTAAAAAATCCAGCTATTTGTTTTTGCTGTCATGTGTGCACGTGTGTGTGTTTATTTAGGGAAGGATTCTGTGCCCTTCTACAAGCAAATATTAATTGATAGCATTTATCATTCTGCTCCCTAAGATAATTATTCACATAAATTGTAATCATCTGCAGCTATATTCAATCATTGCATTGTAAGTGAAGTTGTCTCAGTGTGCTAATCTCATTGTATTTTAGAGGTAGGATATCATCTCTGAAAAGAGACTTATACCTTCCTATCTGTCTGAAAATTCTGGACTCAGATACTTACCTAGAAGGAGTCAGACCTGTAACTGAGTATTTCAGAGGCTAATACTGTGGATGCTGAGACCCCAGTGACAGGTGCATCACTGTCTCCTTACTCTTATCCCCTGTAGCACAATATGGTCCACACCTTACCTGTGTGCACAGCATTATTTCTTTTGTATGCTTGCTTCACTTTCTTATAATAGTACAGCGAATGAGGTAAGGTGAACAGAAGTGTTCTGGACCCCAGAAGTCAAGGCAAGGGTAGCATCCACGTGGCTGTGATCTTTTCATGTAATTCAGTGATGTGCCCTGGCATGCCCACTGCACCCCATCAGAGTCTTGTATGTGGCTTCTCCTGATTTTCCTCTGTGGCCTTGTTCACACCTCTTAAATTCTTCTAGATCCTTAATCCACATAAAAGACAATTCCAGCCCTCCATTCTGAATAGGAGGGCTTCCCTGGTGGCTCAGTGGTAAAGAACCCACCTGCCAATGCAGGAGATGCAGATCCAATCCCTGAGTCAGGAAGATCCCCTGAAGAAGGAAATGGCAATCTATTCCAGTATTCTTGCCTGGGAAATCCCATGGACAGAGGAGCCTGGCGGGCTACCTTCATGAAGTTACAAAGAGCTGGACATGACTGAGCGATTGAACAATAGCAACAAATTCTGAATAGCGATGTAGATTCTTTCCCTGAAGTTGTTGGGGAGGTAATTTTCATTTGATTTTCCTGGGCCACACTTGGTTTGTCAGAGAACTAAGTGCTGTGTGAAATTTTTCCTTCCCAAGAAGGAGCAACTTTCATTTTTCATATTTCTTTCTTTTCTTTCCTGAGCTTCAAATATTTCTGTCTATAAATTATTATTTTAAAAGGCTATTTCTAAATATTCCCATACTTCTTTCCATATATCCCTCAAACCTTGCCTTATTAAAGACATATGGGTCTCAAATATATTTAAGTGAATCTAGAAAATGAGGGCCTTAGTAGCAAACATTCCCTACATTGGAAAAAATGTGTGTGAGGGGCTTTCATGTCTTAGGACATTGACAATTCAGTCTCCTCCTTTTTGCCCACAGAAATAATACATTTTCTCTTGTAACTGAGAGGAACTGAATGCATTTATACTCTTCTATTCTGTCTTGGCTAGAACCTTTTCCACTTTTAATACAGAGAGTAGGTCTCCAGCATTCATTTATTCATCCTAGATTTAAATCTCCAGCCCTCTTTCCCTGAGTTTGAGGATCAGATACCCCCTGCTATCTAATTGATGTCTAATTGGCATCTCCACACAATGTCTAAGACTTTTCTCAAACTTCACGTGCCCCAAAAGAGTTGAATTCTCCTCGCCTAAACCAGTCCCTTCCTCTGTCATGCCCATCTCAATAATGGCACCAGCATCTACCAAATTTGCTCAAATTGTGCTTGATTCCTCTCTCCCCAATCCCATACCCCGTCCACCAGAAATCTGTTGACTCTAATCTCCAGTTTATCTTGAACCAATTGTCAACCCCCCAAATTCAGGCCACCATGATCCTTTGTTTGATATATTCCAATAGCCCTCTCCATAGGGACACCTGGTCTACTTCCTACCAATGCTTTTTTTATCATCTGTTCTCTGCGTAGCAGCTAGAGTGACATTTAAAACTGAAATCATATCACTTCCTCATGTAAAAATGTCTGAAGTCTTCCTGTTCACTTAGGTCGATATCCAAATCCTTCATTATGAACCGCAAGGCACTGCGTGCCTTTGCTGCTGCCTTTCAAACTCCTGTACACCAGGCACCATCCTAGGCATTGGGATTCTAGGAAGAACCAGAGAATGTCTGCCCTCCTGAAACTGACAATCTGGTGGGATTCTTAAGAGATGGGTCTCAAGATATTTGAGAAACTACCAATTTTTGAATATTACTACATTATTACAAATCCCCCCATATATTACAGCTTTTGTGCTGGCTGGAACACGCATAAATTCTGTTTTCTGATTTCCCTGGTCCTGTAAGTGATTTTGCTTCATGTGCCTGATCTGCCAAATTTAATATTCCACTTTTTATTTTATACAAAATACCACTTGCTGAGATCTCTCCTCATCGATCTCACCTGTTACCAGCAGCATTTGCCAATGGCTTACTTTATTAAAGTTTTTTTCCCCACAACAAAGACACTTTTAAAAAATAATCACTGTATGAGTGTTAATGCCTGTGTAACAAAAAGGGAAAACAGCACTAATACATTGATTTGGGAATGCCAGGTAGCAGACTAGCCTTTCTCACTAAGCTAACAGACTCAGCCCCACCAACAAACCTTACGATGCACACAGTTCAAAATTCAGCAAAGTAGTGAGCTCCTCTGTGCCTCAGAGGAAAAGTCTCCTGGGAAATGCAGAAATTCCAGCAAGATCTGCCAGTGGGAATGCACAGAAGCCCCCTTACTTACCTACCCTACGTTCTGGCACCTTTATCATCATGGTCCTGTCTTCCCAGCCCCATTCTCTTTAGCAACTTGGGAGCTTGGGAAACTCACCTTTCTGCCCCAAGCTCATGTCATTGCTTGGCCGTGATAGGAGGCTGCAGTCCAGCCTTGATTCCTTCCTTACTGCTGATGCCCTCACTTGGCTGGACTTCACACTGGTATTGAACCGTTGCTCTTGGAATGGCTTTTATTTATTTCTATTTAACTTTTATTTGCTATAGAGGTATAGCTAATTAGGGCTTCCCTGGTGGCTCAGTGGTAAAGAGTCTGCCTGCAATGCAGGAGACACGGGTTCGATCCTTGGGTTGGGAAGATCCCCTGGAGGAGGTCATGGCAACCCACTCCAGTGCTCTTGCCTAGAGAATTCCGTGGACAGAGGAGCCTGGCGGGCAGGCCACAGTCACACAGAGTCGGACGTGACTGAAATGATGAAGCAGCAGCGTAGCCAATTAACAGACAATGTTGTGATGGTTTTAGGTGAACAGGGAAGGGACTCGGTGGCCTATCCATTCTCCCCCCAACTCCCCTCCCATCCATGTTGTTCGTAACACTGAGCAGAGTTCCATGTGCTATTTGTTGTTTATCCATTTTAAATAGAGAGTGTGTCCATCCCAAGTGGAATGGCTTATATTTTTAATATGTGGAGGACACTGTTCAGTGGTAGCGTTACTCATCTTCCTATATGTGTGGGGTGGTGTTTTGTTTCTCTGTTGTTGTTTTGTTGCTGTTGTTGTTGGTAATTTCCCCCAGCTTTACTGAGATAGAATTGACAAATAAAATTGTAAGATATTTAAAGTGTACAAGATGGTAATACATATATGTTGTGAAAGGAATTCCCTCCATTGAGTTAATTAACATATCTGTCACCTCACGTATTTACCTGTTTTGTATGTGTGAACGTTTAAGTTCTAATCTCTTGGCAAATTTCCGTTATATGATAGTGTTATCAACTTGAGTCACCATGATGTTCATTAGATTCTCAGGCATTATTCAGCTTATAACTGAAAGTGTGTACCCTTTTACTAACCTCTGGCAATTTCCCCCACCAATTTGTGAATATCTTGTTTTCTATAAGTGATGCCACGTGTTACATGGCTTATTTCACTTAGCTTAATATCCTTCAGGTTCATCTATGTTATTGCAAATGGCAAGCTTCCTTCTTTTTAAGGGAGAAGGCAATGGCACCCCACTCCAGTACTCTTGCCTGGAAAATCCCATGGACGGAGGAGCCTGGTAGGCTGCAGTCCATGGGGTCGCTAAGAGTAGGACACGACTGAGCGACTTCCCTTTCGCTTTTCACTTTCATGCATTGGAGAAGGAAATGGCAACCCACTCCAGTGTTCTTGCCTGGAGAATCCCAGGGACGGCGGGGCCTGGTGGGCTGCCGTCTATGGGGTCGCACAGAGTTGGACACGACTGAAGCGACTTAGCAGCAGCAGCAGCAGCATGTGTATTATTTCTTTACTCATTTACCCATCATTGGACACTTAGGTGAATATAGATATTTCTTTGACATAGTGTTTCCATTTTCTTTGGAGATGTTTTCAGGAATGGAATTGCTAGATCACACGATAGTTCTTTTTTGAATTTCTTGAGGACTCTCCACACTGTTCTCCATAGTGGCTGCATGAATTTATCTTTCCACCCACAGATCCTCATCAGCATTTGTTATCTTTATCTTTTTGATAACAGACATCCTAACAGTTGTAAGGTGATATCGCATTGTGTCTCTGATTTGCATTTCTCTGATGACTAGTGATGTTGTGCACCCTTTCATGTTAACTGCCCTTTGTATGTCTTCTTTGGAAAAATGTCTATTTAGGTCCTTTGCCCATTTTTTAATTGGGTTATGTTTATTTTCTATTGAGTTGTATGCTTATATGTTTTGAAATATCTTCTCACCACTTTCTGTAGGTCAGGTTTACTTGAGATCTCAGTAGTTTTAGTGTTTTAAGTAGTGTGAAAATCTGTCATATGAAATTAGTCTACTTATTGTCCCTTATGGAGCATGCTGACACACTACCATTATTTTTTCCCCATTTCTTTGTTTTTGGATAAACCAACCTTCTTTCTGTTATGAATCCCTGAATTCAAAATTAAACCCAAATCATTCTTTAATCCAGTTGACTGTCCTGACAAATTTATATGTCTTCAAAAAGGTCTCCCAGTTTTTGTTCCAGCAAAAGAGATTCCTTTCCATTCTTTTCATGTTTTTCAATATAAATCTCATGACCCTGTTTCTGACATTTCAGTGTCATTAGTTATTCCATTTTTTTAGCACATGCAACATGTCCATCACTGAAATAGAAGAATCTGTTACAAGACCAGCCCTTAGTGCCAAACCAGATCCCTGGAGATCTGTGTGCATCATTATGGTCCCTACCATCCAGTGATCTTTCTAGGAGCATCCTTGAAGGCGGACTGAATTTGTATTATCAAACTTTGGCATTAGCAGAGATATTCAACTCAATCCAGCCATGTGTACTTTTAATATAAAGGTTTACATTAAAAAATTAGAAACCCATTACATAGAATCTTGAACTCTATTTGTAACTCATACCTTATAGTAAGTAGGGGAAAAAAGACTTCTAAGTTCCAAAAGCCTACCATTAGTGCTTACTGAACTGTTAGAGAACAGTGTTTCAAATAATCCTTTCTGTTATGAGATCAACCCCACATTGTTATCCAGCCCTGTCTGTCTTGCTTATTTTCAGCCATATATCAAGGCATAAATCCTGCTTATATCATTAGAACTTCTAATCTTATTCCCTGGCCACCCATTGGTCTTAATTATCCCTAACCTAGGTGAGTCTAGGAACAAATGTTATCAGCTTCTCAGCCCCATTCCTATCTCCACGTACAACTCTCTGACCAAATAGAAGATAGCCCCTTCCTTCTACCCCATCATCTGCTTAAGGCAAACACAAAACAAAAGCAAAACCAAAAAAAATCTTCCGACTCCTGAGTTTGTTATTTTACAAAGAGATCAGACTCTTCTTAAGATTCTTCCTGAACTCATTACCTGGTGATGACAAGATTTTACTTGAGTCTGTGGACTTCTTACATTCCTCTCCCTTCCAGCATCCATTCATCACACTCATAAGGACCACCTTGGTCCTCAAGGGCAGGTGGCCTCTAAAAGAGTTGGGCAGGGGTTTTGAGGGGCTGAAGGGGTTTTGAAATATTGCTCCCCTCTTCTAGGTTTTGAGTTGTCATGGATATAATTAGTTCTCTCTGTGTCTTCAATTCCTTTCTCTCCTGGGTGATGACTTGATTAAAAATCTTATTTCCTTATTGGTGGGATTCTGCTGCAAAGGGTCATTTGGGAACTTTGCAGAAACTTTAGCACCATTCCCTGGACTCTGAAATATTGTTGTTTCTGTTGAGATGCTCAGTCGTGTCTGACTGTTTGCAACCCCATGGACTGCAACACACTAGGCTTCCCTGTCCTTCGCTATCTCCCAGAGTTTGCTCAAACTCATGTCCATTGAATCAGTGATGCCATCCAACCATCTCATCCTCTGTCACCCTCTTCTCCTCCTGCCCTCAATCTTTCCCAGCATCAGGGTCTTTTCCAATGAGTTGGCTTTTTCCTCAGGTGGCCAGAGTATTGGAGCTTCAGCTTCAGCATCAGTCCTTCCAATGAATATTCAGGGTTGATTTCTTTTAGGATTGACTGGTTTGATCTCCTTGTTCCCCAAGGGAATCTCAAGCATCTTCTCTAGCACCAGAGTTTGAAAACATCAATTCTTTGGCACTCAGCCTTCTTTATGGTCTAACTCTCACATCCATACATGAACTATTGGAAAAACCATAGCTTTGACTATATAGACCTTTGTTGGCAAAGTGCACAAAAAAGTCTTAATGACCCAAATAACCATGATGGTGTGATCACTCACCTAGAGCCAGACATCCTGGAGTGTGAAGTCAAGTGAGCCTTAGGAAGTGTCACTATGGACTCTGAAGTATGGGAGAAGGTAAAAATATTAAAATCCACTCTCAGGAACTTGGCTCTCCAGTGAATAAATAACATGCTACTTTTGTTCTCCGTGGAGCTACCTCTCTATCACTTTATTAGATGAAGTTCTTGTATTTTGGAGTTTAATCATTTTGAGGGGAAAAGTCAAGAATACTTTCAAACTATTATGAAAACTATGGATCTTCTTTCTAAATGATATGATTGTGCACTACCTGTGTGCATCATTACCGTGTCCTTTGTTTGCAGTGAATGGCCATCAGCTCTGGCCAATGGAAATAATAAAGGATGCTAGGCTAGCTCATGGAGCTGAGTAAGACAGAAGCAGCCTAGATCAGAGGAGGAAAAGAATCTGAGCTGTCCCAGGGTTGGGGAATCTTCCTGACTCAGCTCCAATAACTCCTAACATCTGTATCTGTCCATATTTCAAAATCTCAGGAGAAGGAAGAAGTCCTAGCTTGAGTCAGATCAATCAGCTGTACCAGGAGGGTGCGGTGCTCATTTGGATCCATTTTATGTAGCATGAGGGGCTTCCCTGGTGGCTCAGATGGTAAAGAATCTGCCTGCAATGCAGGAGTCCTGGGTTTGATCCCTGGTTCAGGAAGATCCCTGGAGAAAGGAATGGATACTCTCTCCAGTATTCTTGGCTGGAGAATTCCATGGACAGAGGAGCCTGGCAGGCTACATACAGTCCATGGGGTCGCAAAAGAGTCAGACATGATTGAGCGACTTTTTTTTTTTTTTAATGTAACATGAGGACAGCAACCGTCGCGATGTTGATGCCCAAGAAGAACTGGATTGCCATTTATGAACTCCTTTTTAAGGAGGGGGTGATGATGGCCAAGAAGGATGTCCACATGCCCAAGCACCTGGAGCTAGCAGACAAGAATGTGCCCAGTCTTCATGTCATGGAAGCCGTGCAGTCTCTCAAGTCACGAGGCTACGTGAAGGAACAGTTTGCCTGAAGACATTTCTACTGGTACCTCACCAACGAAGGCATCCAGTATCTCTGTGATTGCCCCCACCTGCCCCCTGAGATCATGCCCACCACCCTGCGCTGCAGCCGTCCTGAGACTGGCCGGCCAAGGCCCAAAGGTCTGCAGGGAGAGCGACCTGCAAGACTCACGCGAGGGGAAGCCGACAGAGACACCTACAGACGAAGCGCCATGCCCCCTGGTGCCGACAAGAAAGCCAAGGCCGGGGCTGGGTCGGCAACTGAATTCCAGTTTAGAGGCGGATTTGGTCGTGGACGTGGTCAGCCACCTCAGTAAAGCTGAAAGGGATTGTTTTGTGTTGAATAAACCTGTAAACAGAAAAAAAAAAAAAATAGTAATGTAACGTGAGGGTATTCCCAGTGATTAGAGAAATCACTGAGTTGTGCAAGCATCTCTCCTACGAGCTAACTCTGCACACAACTTCAAGGCATTCAGGACCTCCTGCTTTGGAGGAAGATAAAACCAGTTTTGACAGAATTCATAGAACCCCTGAATATTAGAGTGGAAGGAATTTTAGATAATATATGCTTTTATTGAGCATTTATTGTGTGCCAAAGATTGGGCTTCCCAGGTGGCTCAGTGGTAAAGATAAAGAATCCACCTACCAATGTAGGAGACACATCCCTGGGTTGAGAAGATTCCCCTGGAGAAGGAAATGGCAACCCACTCCAGTATTCTTGTCTGGAAAATCTCCTGGATAGAGGAACCTGGCAGGCTACAAGTCCGTGGGGTCAGAAAGAGTCAGATGTGACTAAGCACACACTCATCCATGTGTCAGACATTGCACAAATATTTAACATGCACCATCTCCTTTTATTTCTACCATAACTCCTTTAGACAAGTATATATTACATCTTTTTCTACAGATAAGGGAACTGAGACACTCAACCTAGAAAAAGATAGCTTGAAATCCTGTCTCATCCCTGGTCCTCATAACTTCTTACCTTCAGAGAAAGAAATTCTACTCCTAGTTCTGAGTTCCTCAAGATCCAAATTTTATTTCTGGGTAATCTAGGTAGATCAGAGGTAAAGCACAGAATGACGTTTGTCCCTGCCTAAAATGGGTTTGGCGGCTGATGAATCCCTTGCCATGCCCATCTTTTCTTGGCCCACCACCAGCTAGGACTCAGAAAAGGTTTTCATGGAGAGAAGCTCTATTTAGCAGACCCCGTTTTAATAAAGGGAAAACGTCAAGCCTGCACGAACTCACCCACTCTGTCACCCGGTGACATGGGCTCCGTCTGCCCGCCCACCACCACCTGCTGTGCTTCCCTGTGGCTGGACCCTTGTCTCCCATCACCACACGGCTCACCCACAACTGTTCCGTTTCTGGGCCTCTCACCCACCCACCCTTGCTCTGTTATTCTGCCACACAACCCAACACTCAGGCATATTCTCCACCCAGCCCTCCACGGTCATCATACCAGCCATGCCATTCTATAAGAAACCTGTTTTCTCACCTAGTCCCCAGCTGCCTTCTTCCACTCACCTGTAGTCATCTGCTGAAGGTGCCAAGCCACACACCCCTTTAGCTTTTCATGGGCCGACTCTTTAAGATGTGTGCTCTCACGGCTGTGAGGCTGTGTTCACTGAGGCATTTGGGGATCTCTAGGGGACTCAGTAGGACATTTTTGCTACTGAAGCAGCTGGCATTACTCACAGAGTCTCATTACAGCTTGAGTACCTGTCAGGTAACCATGAAAGTTCCTGGGAGGGCAGCAGGAAATAGCCCAGATGTATCTTTGGCTCCTCTGGACCCGGTACAATGCCAAGCTCATGGCAGGCACTTCTCTGAACTGCCTAGGGCTTCCCAGTTCGCTCAGTGGTAAAGAATATGCCTGCCAATGCAGGAGGCACAGGTTCGATCCCTGAGTCGGGAAGATCCCTAGGGAAGGAAATGGCAACCCATTCCAGTATTCTTGCCTGGGAAATCCCATGGACAGGGGCGCCTGGCAGGCTACAGTCGATGGGGTTGCAAAGAGTCAGACACGACTGAGCGACTGAACAACCATCACCACCTGAATTGCCTCCATCGTATCAGTCAGGCTTCAGGTGGAGATGTTTTTCTAAGGTGAATGGCAGGCATACCTTTCTATGTTAAAGCAGGTGTCAGTATTACAACACCTGGTTTGCTATAAGTGCAACTGGGAACTCACTGAAGATGGAGCTGCATTTCTTTAGGTGAAAAACATTCTCACCACCTAAATTTATTCAGTCTAAATTCTTCTAACCAACAAGGGAGCAAATTCTTTATTTCTTCCTCCCTAGGTTGTTATGCTTCCTCCCCACTAAGCCTCTTCTTACCCGTCAGAAGGATCCTGCTGTGGTATCCAAAACCTGATTCTAGGAACGGCCAAGGAATTAGTTTAAAAGGATTGGAATAGTAAATGCTTCCAATTGGCATTAACTTTTCCTGTCATGGCAGCCTGGGCAATGAACAGTAATTTTCATGGGTCTAACTCCATTGCAATTCTGAAGTTTCACAATTCTGGACATTTTATATACAGTTTGGGGCTGATTTAGGTAGGAGTCAGCAAGGCTTCCACTCATTTCCAAGGATGTACACAAACAACAGTAGGTAAAAGTCAAACACTAGAGTTTCTTGGAATTTCTATCAAGAACTGCAAATGTTTAACTGGTGCTTGATTACTCAGACTTTTAAAGAGGTCCTTCCTTCCTCACTGTGCATGCTCAGTTGTGTCTGACTCTTTGAGACCCCATGGACTGTAGCCCACCAGGCTCCTCTGTCCATGGGATTCTTTATTTTTCTCCAGGGAAGAATACTGGAGTGGGTTGCCCATTCCTCCTCCAGGGGATCTTCCCAACCCAGGGATCGAACCCGTATCTCTTGTGCCTGCTGCATTGGCAGGTGGTTCTTTACTACTAGCGTCACCTGGGAAGCCCCTTAACTGGTACAGCTATTATGGAAAATAGTACGGAGGTTCCTCAAAAACTTAAAAAAAGAACTATCTTGTGATCCAGCAATCTCACTTCTGGGTATACATACCCAAGGAAAATGAAATCAGCATTTGAGAGATATCTGTTCATTGCAGCATTATTTATGATAGCCAAGATACAGAGACAACTTAAACCTTCATTGAAAGATGAGTGGATAAAGGAAGTGTTCAATGGGCTATTATTCAGCCTTAGAAAAGAAGGAAATTCTTCTGTGTTTGTGACAACATGGATAAACTGTTAAGATACTAGGCCAAGTGAAATAAGCTAGAGGCAGGAAAACCAATACTCCATGACATAACTTACTTGTGGAATCTAAAAGTAGAAACAGAGCAGAATGGCAGTTACTGGGCTCTGGGGGAAGGGAACCATGAGGAGCTGGTGGTCAAGTGATACAAACTTTTATTTGTATGCAAGATAAATAGGTTAAGAAACCTAACATACAACCATGTGACTCTAATGACTATTGTATTGTGGACCTGAAATTTGCTAAAATGGTTGACCTTAAATGTTCTTACCACAAATGAAAAGGGTAACAAGTCTGTGAGGTGATGGATATGCTCATTAGCTTGATTGTAGTGAATATTGCACAATCAAATTATCAAATTGTATTTGTATTAAGTGTATGGGCTTCCCAGGTGGCACCAGTGGTAAAGAACTCACCTGCCAATGCAAGAAACATAAGAGACGTGGGTTTGACCCCTGGGTCGGGAAGATTCCCCTGGAGAAGGGCATGGCAACCTACTCTAGTATTCTTGCCTGGAAAATCCCATGGACAGAGGAGCCTGGCGGGCTACAATCCATAGTGTCACACAGAGTTGGACATGACTGAAGCGACTTATCACGTACAGACACTTTAAGTGTATATAATCTTTGTTGACTATAACTCAATAAAATTGGAAAAATTTTTTAAAAGTTGAGATAGTAAGTAGCATAGCAGCCTATGAATTTGCTGGTTTCTAATTCATATATTGATTATTAGATATTATATATACATGAAATCTTTCCTTTCCAAAACAAACAGATAAAAAAACAGACTTGCAAATGTTTTGAATATACCATTTCTGCAGTTGCAGCTACATTATTTTACTGTCCTGGGGCAGTCCCAAAACTGCCTGGTAGTACCTTACTCCTGGCAGCAGTAAGGAGTTAACAGATCACCCTGGGCTGCAAAGTCCATTTGTTTCTAGGTGGTATCATCAGACCTGGATCAACAGGATCCAGAAACTGGATCTTTGGGGGTTTCTTGTGTTTTTCTTTTTTAATCTTTTTATTGGACTATAGTTGCTTTACACTGCTGTCAGTTTCTGCTGTACAACTCAGTGAATTAGCTATATGTTTACATATATCCCCTCTTCCTTGTGTGGGCTTCCCTGGTGGGCTCAGATGACAAAGAATCTGCCTACAATACAGGAGACCCTGGTTCGATCCCTGGGTTGGGAAGATCCCCTGGAGAAGGGAATGGCCACCCACCCCAAGATTCTTGCCTGGTGAATCCCATGGACAGCGGAGCCTGGTGGGCTACAGTCCATGGGGTCTGGACTTCCTTCCCATTGAGGTCATCTCAGAGCACCAAGGAGAGTTCCATGTGCTCTGCAGTAGGTTCTTATTAGTTATCTATTTTATACCGGGTAGTGTACATATGTCAGTCCCAATCTCCCAATTCATCCCCCCACCCCTTTCCCACTTGGGTATCCATACATTTGTTCCCTACATCTGTGTCTCTTTCTGCTTTGCATAGCAGATCATCTATTTTTATCAACCTGTTTTTCTAGGTTCCACATATATGTGTTAATATTACAGTATTTTTCTCTTTCTGATTTACTTCACTCCATATGACAGTCTCTGGCAGAAATCAACTCTTTCCCCTGAACTCCAGTCAGCAGGAACTTGCCAGCAAGTTTATCACTTTTTCACGATACCAACTACTCTTATTGGGTCCAGGAGGTATAAGTAGAAAATTCATAGTAAAAATTATGTAGCTTTTCTGGACTCTCCTCTTGTCAATTGCATGGATAATGTCTAACATAAAAGGGAAAGAGTCTCTTTCTCTACAGCCAACTTCTCATAACAAGTAAGTCATATCCGCTCTCCTAATAACCCCTTCTGGATCCATGGAGTGGTCTTTCTAGTAAATTGGTTTTGAAACTGGAACATATCCAGGCCTGGGCTTCCATGTATATAGCCTAATGGGGAAAAGAGGGCACATGTGTACATGGCTTCATGGGGTGGAGCAGAGGAAACAGCGGTGAGAGCTGTTAGCATGCGCACCACTCAGAGGGTAGCTGGTGAGTTCCGGAGGGCCTCCTTCCATCTTAAGACCTCTGATTAGCCAGTAATAGCATGCCAGCACAAGTGGCTCAGTGGTAAAGAATCCAGCTGCCAATGCAGGAGACGTGGATTCGATCCCTGAGTTGGGAAGATCACCTGAAGAAGGAAATGGCAACCCACTCCGGTGTTCATGTCTGGGAAATCCCTTAGAGGATCCTGGTGGGCCACAGTCCATGGGATCGCGAAGAGTTGGACATGGCTTAGCGACGACACAACAACAACAACAGTTATACTGGCTGTAGGTCACAGCACCATTGCCAAAGTCACCAATAGAGTGACAATCCCATTTACTTCCGAGACTGTCCTTGATCAATGGCAAAGACATTCTCTGTTGAGAGTTGTCTGTGTGAATCTGAATGGAGACGATTGTATGGGGTCTGCAGTTTTACAAGAAACCTCTGGGCCTGAACAAGGAGTTGTTCAGAGATTTGGGGGAGCAAGGACATTTCCAGAGATCTCCAGCTCTGAACGGAGTGCCTGGCATGAGCCCCTTGATGATCTGCCTGGGGTCTTTAGAAAATAGCAAGAGAGTCTCTTTTTTTTTCTTTTAAAAATACAGCTGCTTTGGGAGCTGAGCGGTGCCTTCAGGGACCAAGCGGGTGGCTGGACATGTCTTGTTCAGGTCCTAGGCAATTACTCCTAAGGGACATTTCAGCTTCTCACTGAGAAATACTTCAAGCACTCAGATCCATTTCTTTTCAAGTTAAGATTCCCTTCAAACAAAGAAGAGAGAATCATTTAGGCTTCAAGGAGAGAGTGGGAGAGGACAAACCCAAACAGTGAAAGGGTAGATCATTCCTCTCCCCGCCACCTTCCTCCTTTCTTTCCGGGCTTTTGGGGCAACACTCCTCCTTTGGCGTCAGGAAGCAGTCACATGTTATTCTTTACCACGTGCACCGTGGGCTTTAAGCCCCAGCTGCCCACTTTTCTGTTATGAACAAGCTTTGATGGTTTCTGTCCTCAAGTGACAAATTTTTGCTTGTTTATGTGTGTTTTTATGTACCACATCCTAGTCCACAAAAATACTTTACTGTGGCTTGGGTGGAGCTTCAGCTTCTGCTCAAAATCAAGTGATTTTTACTTGTTGGGGAAATCAGAGCTTTCTGCCTTTTCTCTCCACCTCCAGAGGGATCTCGCCTCACCCCCATCTCTCATGGGGGCTGGTGGGTCTCCTAGTGGGGTTATTGCTACACATTACAATCCAGCTTACATTGCTTTGGGGTTTTCAAAGTCAGAAATTCCTCAAACTTCCTGGTGCATCCTGAAATGCCATTTGGTCGGAAATTTTATGTTTAGCTGGAGATCAAGGGTGGAGATCGTAATTTCCCAGATATGACCTTTAACTCTCAATCCCTTGTTACCCATGACCTTTCTAACGCACATATCCCCTTGAAAGAAAATTTATACTCCTTGTACCTCTGCCAGGCCTCTCAAGTGAACTGTACACGCAGCATACTCAGCCTTGGCCGGATTCTGAGCATAGATTTTGTATATTAAGAGTAAACAGATGTTTATGGAGAATACTGACAAGATGCAGCAGAAATGAGAGAAAGACAGGATCATTGTGGTCAGAATTCGGAAGAGTTTTAAAAAGAGGATGTTATCTTTTTTGCTAAAGACAGGCGCTTGACTTCCAGAATAGATGGGGTTTGACAGATGGAAAAGGAAAGAGAGAATTCACATGCAGGACTAGCAGGAAGAAAGGCGCAAAGAGGCCGGGCATCGTGGGGTGTGTGCAGGGCCCAGTGGGGCAGGAAGCGCTCAGCAGAACCTGAGGGCCACGAAGGCCAGGCTGCGGAGGCCTAGCAGTAAGCCTAGCCTGCTCAGCTGCTGCTTTCAACTCTTTGTTATGAAGTCTTTCTAATTGTGGCCAAATAAGAGGGCTTCCCTTGTGGCTCAGACAGTAAACAATCCGCCTGCAATGCAGGAAATCCAGGTTTGATCCCTGAGTCAGGAAGATCCCCTGGAGAAGGAAATGGCAACCCATTCTAGTATTCTTGCCTGGAGAATCCTATGGACAGAGGAGCCTGGAGGGCTACAGTCCATGGGGTCACAAAGAGTTGGACATGACTGGGTGACTAACACTTTATACATAACATAAAATTTACCATTTTAACTGTTTTTTTTTTTTTTTAATTTTTTTTTAATTTATTTTAATTGGAAGCTAATTACTTTACAATATTGTGGTGGTTTTTGCCATACATTGACATGAATCAGCCATGAGTGTACATGTGTTACCCATCCTGAACCCCCTCCCACCTCCCTCCCCATCCCATCCCTCAGGGTCATCCCAGTGCACCAGCCCTGAGCACCCTGTGCATTTAACTGTTTTTAAGTGGAAGGTTTTGTCTCATTCAGTTAATTCAACTGTCACCCCCCATCCATCTGCAGAACTTTTTCATCGGCCCCAACTGACACCCTCCAGCCATTAAACACTTCCCCGTTTCCTCCTCCCCTAGCAGGTAACCACTGTGCTACTTTCTATTGCTATGAATTGTCTACTCTAGGTATCCCAGATAAGTGGAATCATGCAGTATTTGTTGTTTTGTGGCCAGCTTATAACTTAGCGCTACATCCTCAAGGTTCATTTATGTTGAAGCATGTGTCAGAATTCCCTTCCTTTTTAAGGCTAAATGGATGTCCCACTGTGTGAACATACCACATCCGTTTATCTGCTCATCTGTCTATGGACGTCTGGGTTGCTTCAACCCTTTGGCTATCGTGAATAATGCTGCTGTGAACGTGGGGTGCAAATATCTATTCTGACTCCTACTCTTCCTTCCTTTGGGTGTATACCCAGAGGTGAAATCTGGATCACAAGGTAATCCCTTGTTTAATGTTTTAAGGAACCAGCATACCATTTTTATTACAAAAAATTTAAGCATTAACAAAAATGGAAAGAAAAGGCATGTAGTAGTAACCCCTTGATTTAAAATAGAGGTCTCAAACCACCTAGCATTAGAGATGTTACTTAAAGAGTTTGGAACTGAGGGGCAAAGATAATTGTCTAGTCTAGCCTTTAGTTTTCAATCCCATACCAGACATAAATTTCTCACACTTAGCTCTTTGAAAGAAAATTTACACTCTTGTCCTTCTGAAAGTAACAGGTGACATTCATAGGTCCATCATCCAAGTCTAACAAATGCTGACATTTTTCTGTATTTACTTCATCTTTCTTCTCTATCTACCTGTCAAAAGTGTTTAATTCTTAATGAACTGCTCCAATGTAAATTGCAGGCTTCATGGTCCTTAATACCCCAGAATACTTACATATCCACATTGTCATTACCCATTCAACAAAATGAATAATAATTTCCTAATATTACCCATGCCTAGTTCATAGTCTCATATCCACAGTTGTCCCTCAAATGTCTTTTGTGGTTGGATTTCTTTTTTTCCACACTAGAATCCAGTAGCCAAGAGCCATCTGCAGCAGGCATTGACTCTGTCCAGCAGATGGAAAGGAGAGCCTAAAGGTTTTGAGCAGGGAGAGAGGAGATCAAAGCTGAAATCTGGTGTTGTGGACAGCAGCATTTTTCTGGCGCCCCTCTGGGCCATAATCTAATTCTTGGGAATGGATCGAAGAGATTGAAGAGTGAATTCCCTGCTCCAGAGCAAACCAGATACAAGCTCTAATGGGGCTTACATCTAGCATTTAGTCTCACTAAACTTTCAACACTTCTGAAAAAAAAGACTTAGAGTGAGTCATTATCAAGTTACCCAAAGTTCTGCATTTACCATCTCCAAGCCCTGTTATTTAAGGCAAATAACTTGCCAGTTCCAGCACTTTGAGCCTGTGCTTTTGTGGTATGTTTAGACGCTGGGAATTCACAAAATGTGTGATAATTCATTTTTTCCTCCTTGTAAAGAGAGCTTGTTACCAGGGAAGAATGCTGTCCTGGGTGCTGCAAGGGGTTCCTCTTCCCCAGGGTAACACGGTCTTTATCCTTCTCTCCCTCCCTCCATCTTTAGGTAACTATGAAACCAAGAACTCCTAAATCCTTCCTCTGTTACTGAATCAGCAGGATATTTACTGAGTGACAGCTCTTTACTCAGCAGTGAGGAAAAGTCAAAGGAAATAGAAACCACTTGACACCAGGAGAATGAGAACTAATAGAGGCATAATAGGTGCAGAAACAGTGCGTTCAGCCCAGAGTGTGGCAGACGCTTGGACCAAGGAGGAGCGAAGGAGCCGGAGGACTTTCAGGGGGAGATGGGAGCTGAAGAGACTTGAAGGATTTGGGGGTGTGGCTAGGAGGCCAGGAGAAGGGAAAAGGGTTCATCCCCTCAGCACTATGGGGTCAGGGCTCAGCTGTAGCCCTGCTTCAGCCTCTTCGTGTAAGCCCCCCACACCTCGTGACTTGATGGATATGGCAGGGGCTGGTACCCCCAGGAGCAGGGTCCCTGAGACAACATGGCAGCCATCTGCTGCAAAGATGCTCTCATGCTCTCAAGAAGACCTTCATCTTTCTTTCCACTGCTTTTCATTTTTGTGGTTCTCACAGGCCACACACATGCTTCTATTATGGGCGCTGTGTGTGGGTTTGGAGAAGGCTAACTAGACAAGACTCTTTGGGTGTGCAACACTCTATTCGGGGGAATTAGTGAAAAAAAACAAACAAAAAAACACATACTTTTCACCCTAATTTAGGAGGAATTTATTAGGCTAAATTTTTTTCTTTTCTTTAGACAAAAGGATGGCTTCATTTCTTTGGCGTTTACCCTATATTACTTATTTATGTTTTTTTTTTTTTTTTTTAACTTTCTAAAGACTGGACATGTTGAAGGAAACTCCTCTTCTTGTCTCACTAAATCATGGGCATGCTGTGTTACCTGACCTCTCCTTGACTTGCAATTGCATTTCTGGGGGATTTTGTTTGAAGATAGATTCCATCCTGTTTAGTTACCATTTTCTCTCTCTGACCACAGAAGTGTCCTCTGTGGCTTGCGCAAGACTGGGCCGAAAGCACAGGACCGAAAGACCCACAGCCTGGCCACTGATGGTTTTGGTACATTTTTCTCCAGCTTCCAGGATGGAAACAAGTTGAACTTTTCTAGGAGGAAATGGGTATGATGACAAGAGCTTAGGCTTTATGCGTAGGAGAGTTTGGTTGGTTTAGGTGTGGTCCCCTCTTGTCCTAGTTGTGGGGGCTTAAAGCAAAGTAGGGACCCCCCCTTCCCCGCCCCATCTACCATGAGAGGCAGCTCAGGAGTCAGATATGGTTTGAATCCCAGTTCTTCCACTTAACTGGCTGTCTGGTGTTGGGCAAGATATCTGTTTTCCTGAGCCTCTGCTTTCTGATCAGTGATAATACCTGCTTCAAGAGTTGTTCAGGGGATTATAAATTATAAAATGCCTCACCCTCCACAGTTTCTGATAATAGAAACCAAATCATGGCCCCTGTATAGAATAATAATGTCCACAGCCCCTCTACCCCAGGGGTACAGCCCATAACACAGCTGCTATTTTTTCCCACCACCAGTGTCAATATATATAACACTCAATGGTATTTTGAGCAAATTCTATTCTTTTCCATTTTTCATCTATGCCTGGTTCATTTATAGATTCTCAGATTCTAAGATACAGATAAAGCAAATTGCATAGCATATATATTTATATGTATTTTCGTCCTAGTCCTCCTCCACCTCTCCACTCTGAATTTCCCCCAGTGTGCCAGCCCATTTTAAGGTTCCTATTCCATGTTTTAAATATGTGCTCCCCAACACATGTAAAGTCTGGACCCACCTGTGATCCCCTAACCTTTCATCATCATCTCTTTGACTACCCACAGTCACTTGCTGCTTCTCACACCCACTGCATCCCCTCTCTCCAGCCTCCCGGCATCTAAGCCACCCCCACCTCTATTGACTTATTCGTATCTAATAATTTTGATTCTAGTTCTTTAGTTTGGTTAGGTTTCCAAAGAAACCTGCCTCTAGATAAGCTGCAGAAGACTCTATAGAAGGAATTCCATGGGCACATGGAACAGTTACTAAGAATTTAGCTGTTAATGTACATAGCTAAATCACACAGCTTCCCGGGTTTCATTGTTTTGGTCCTCAGAGTGAGCTCAGCGTGAGCAGGGCTGCTTTGTTATCCCTGTTTTAGGACCAGGAAGCCGAGGCCCAGAGACAGAGGTCCCCACGGCTTCTGTGTTGGTCTGTGGTGGTACCAGAGGCAGACCTGGGACTTAGTGGGCGTTTGGTCCACAGTGCTGTCCCCTCCCCCTGCCTCAGTAAACAGCATGATGTGTTTACTCTGCTTATATATACACATATGGCTTTTTATATCAGGGGAATGGGAGAAGAGGACGGGGGTGGGGTTGAGAATGGGTTGGAACTGGAGAGCTATAATTAATTCTTTCTCCCACACAAACCACTGAAATACCACATATGAGAAACAGCATCACCAGCAAAATGCCATGATTACGCAGCATCGCTTCATATTCGGGAGCAAAGAGGGGGTGGTGCTAATTAACAGGTGGAGACGGAATGTTTACAACATCCTATTACTGGTAATGGAATTATCTTCACCCTCCTAATCATCACGGAGACCAGGGCTCCTCCCAGCCAGGCGTCTGGCCATGCCTTGTGCAAGAGGATGAGGCAAGAGGCTTGGGGGTCTTGATACCCTTCCCCACCCCCCAGGAGGTGAGGGAGTGTAGAGAACTTGGGAGTGGTGAGGGTGGAGAAGGGGTGGGTCATGACACCAGGGAGGAAGCTGCTCTGCCAGCACCCCTCACCTGTTCCTCATCCCAAGCTTCTCATCGTTGCCTTGGGGGCTTCGTTGCCCAGGAGTTTGATGTCCAAGTTCCAGAGGAAGAAAACAGAGTCTCTTTCCAAAGGTCCAAAGAGGCAAATGCCCTACCACGCCTCCCTCCTGCACGCCTGTTTCCTCGTCTGTTCCCCCGGGGCATCCCTTGACCATTCAGTTGCCCTCCCTTCCTGGAAAACCTTGGTCCTGCTGCCCATTGGAGACTCAATGGTCTTGGCAGCCAGAAGGATCTTCACGGCTTGCCCAGCCTGGGTCTGTCACATAACAGAGAAGAAAAGAGTATCAGAAGGGTGAAGTGACAGGGTGTGGCCATTCAAGGTTTCACCAACGCTCAGGCTGATCACTGCCTTCCTCTCCTCTTCCTCATACCTGTATCTGTTCGGAGACAAGAAGCCACTCCAGATGGGACCTTAAAGAAGAGAAGATAGGAGACTTCCCTGATAGCCCAGTGGTTAAGACTCCCGCTCCCAATGCAGGAGGCCTGGGGTCAATCCCTGGTCAGGGAACTAGATCCCACATGCTGTGACTAAGATCCCACACTCAGCAACAAAAATCCTGTGTGCTGCAACTAAGATCTGGTGCAGCCAAAAAATAAAATTAAGTGGAAAATTAAAAAAAAAGATGGGCAAGGCTCAGGGTATCTCCAGGCTCTCTTTAACACTGAGGGTTGGCATGTCTCCTAGAAGTCACTTAGCAGTCTCCTGGAAGCCACCTGACACTAAGAGAAAGGTCATAAAGGAGGTCAGTGTCACAGAGTGAAAAAGCGCTTCAGTCGTCCCCGCTGTTTAGGGGGTGTTGAAAGCCCTCCAGCAATTCAGTGTGGGGACCATAGCGCCCTAAGATGTTTGTGATTGTTGTCGTTCATGGGAGAAAAAGAGAGCCCCCAGAGGACAAAACATCATCCAGACTGAACACTTTTTTTGTCTCATGAACATCTCTGAGCGTTGAGCATGGGCATTGTATCAGCACCACCAGCACCATCAGAAGGGGACCATGTGTCAGCTTCCCGTTAGTGAAGGTTGATGGTTGTAAGAAAATATGAACTTTGTTGGTGCTTGAAGCCATGAGATCATGGAGTTTTTCTCCCCCAAATTACATTAGTAGTAATTAACTATCTCATTCATTTCTTTCACTTAGAAATAGCACAATGAGGAAAAAAAAATTAAGTAAGCATGAGACTAGGAAAGGTTCCTCTCCCCAGGAGTTCCTGGATGACATTTCACATTGAGTCCTGAGGGCCTTTGCACTGTGAGGACCCTCCTGTGAGGCCGGTCAGTTCAGGAAGAATGTCACTTCCTTGAATCTGGCCCCTCCTACCAGCCCTAATGGAGAAGGCAATGGCACCCCACTCCAGCACTCTTGCCCGGAAAATCCCATGGACGGAGGGGCCTGGTGGGCTGCAGTCCATGGGGTCGCAAAGAGTCGGACACGACTGAGCGACTTCACTTTCACTTTTCACTTTCATGCATTGGAGAAGGAAATGGCAACCCACTCCAGTGTTCTTGCCTGGAGAATCCCAGGGATGGGGGAGCCTGGTGGGCTGCCGTCTATGGGGTCACACAGAGTCAGACACGACTAAAGCGACTTAGCAGCAGCAGCAGCAGCCCTAATATGGAATTACTGGTCTCCAACTTTGAAGGAGCCTGTTCCGAATTTTTCCCTGCAATATGGTGATTGGGGACTCAGAACACAGATTCTGGTAGAAACCATACTATAAACAGTAGGCAGGTTGCCAAGCCAGTGAGTAAAAGCTGGTCTGTAACTGAGCTGAGAGTGAGGAGCCCTGGGTTCAGCTCTGTCACTAGCTGCCTCTGTGACCATGGGTGAGTCGTTTAGTCACTGCTCCTGATTTTCGCACTGATTTTCTTTCTCTTCTTTTGCTTTTTATATTTATTTATTTGGCTGCGTTGGGTCATAGTTGAGGTACACTGGGTCTTCGTTGCAGATTGCAAAATCTTTCATTGCAGTGCGCTCGCTTCTCTAGTTGAAGTGCACAGGCTTAGCCTGTGGGATCTTAAGTTTCCCAACCAAGGATTGAACTCACATCCCCTGCATTGGAAGGCTGATTCTTAACCACTGGATCACCATGAAGTTCTGAATACTGCTTATCTTTCTATATTGATTTATACAGAATTTAATCACCATGATAAATCCTTCCCTGAGAAGTTACATTCCAGTTTCTAATTTGCAATGCAGGGAATGAATCTGCTCAATGAGGGGCAGAAGCAGAGCTGTCGTACCGCCGAGGCTTCCAGCAGCTCTTGGGCAAGTGGGACTCTGATGGGAAGGGGCCCAGCTCTGGCTGTACAGGGGGCTGAGTCATTGTCAGGAGACTGGGGTGGGTGGATAGGTAGGAGGTCACTAAGGTAAGCCTGCTGGGGAGGTGCCACAACATGTGGAGATGGAGTTTCTAACATGCTGAGGACTCAGTGAGGAGCCTTTAACAGGACTAAGGGTGCTATCAAGGGTGCTTCCCTGCTGGCTCAGCAGTAAAGAATTTGCCTGCAAGGCAGGAGATGAGGGTTGGATCCCTGCGTCAGGAAGATCCCCTGGAGATGGAAATCGCAACCCATTCTAGTATTCTTGCCTGGGAAATCCCATGGACAGGGGAGCCTGGTGGGCTACAGTCCATGGGGTCCCAAAGAATCAGACCCGACTTAGCAACTGAACCATCGCCACCACTAAGGAAGGGTGGTATCAAAGACCAGCTGTAGGATACTGAGACCTTTGCTTGACTCTGGTCTAAAGACCTTTGCTAGTACTTTGTAGCACCTCTTGGAGTCTAACTAGAGGGTAAGTTTAAGTTCTTGATTCCAGTGAAAAGGAGGAGACTGCTTTATGCCTGTTTCTTCTGAAACAGGCATCTGGATACAGTACACTGAGGCTGATGCTTGATCCTGGTTTTGCTACACTGATGCTGTGACCCAGCCCCTTGTCTTGGAGCCTAGGAATACCCCCACGGAGGCGCGGGAGCTAACACGTGGGGAGCTGAACTGACCGGCACCCCTCCTCTCCACTGCTTGACTCCTGCCTTCTCTATACGCCCCGCCCCCCAACTCCTCTTCCCCACCACTGCGGGATTTCTTTTCTCCCCAGAGCTTGGCGCCTCAAACACCAATGTGGACTTTTCTCTGGGCCATCTGCAACAGCACATGGGAGGCAAATTAGCCTGTTAGGCAGGGAGCAGAAGATATTCTTCGCTAGAATGGTTTGATGGAGGATCCTGTGTTTTCTGGAAGCAGCAGGAGGGGCTGCAGAGGTCCCCAGCGAGCTTGTTCTCATAGCCTCAGGCAGGGGCTCCCGGAGCTGGCAGGTGAGGCAGGCTCTTGTCCATCCCCCCCTGCCCTCTGAGTACAGATGTGGAATCTGAGCCCCAGAAAGGTGAGCTGACTTCTCCAAGATCACAAAGCTAGGAGGCAACAGAGTCAGGGAATGGCGCCATCGATTTCATTGCTGAAGCTCCTCCTGCCTTTCCTGAGAAGGGGCATTAAGGAGAGAGGCTCTGAAGGGCGTTTTCATCAGCAGCTCCCCAGTCATCCCAAATTAGCAAGCATCAAGCTGTAATCAGTGTTCGGTGACGACGCGGGCAGCCCAGCTTCCGCACCTGTGTGCTTTCTTTGCTTTTCTCTTTTAATTTTGGAAAGGTTTCCTATCGATGTAAATTCAGACCAGATTTATCTCCCCCATCCTGACTCCCCTCCCATTTTCTTCTTATCTTCAGGGGCCTACCAGCAGCACCACATGGGCTTTGCCTTTATCTCAAGCCAGCCATGGCCAGTTGAAGTGTTTTCCTAATTACTCCTGAATTTTGGCTGCAGGCATCTCACTGGATCCCTGGACCTCATTGGTCCCTGATTCAGGAGGCACCACACAGGACTGACAAGATGAGCACTGGGGGAAGGTCATGGGAAATACGGGTTGTAGTGGGTCATATTCTAGCGTATGAGCTGATAGATGGTCAAGGCAGAATCATGAGAAGAAGTCAGGCCTTCTGATTCCTCTTTCCAGGTTATGGTAATAAAGTGTTCCCACTGTGGACTTCCCTGGTGGATCAGGAGCTAAGACTCTAAGCTCCCAATGCAGGGGGCCCTAGTTTGACCCTAGTCTGGGAACCACATGCCGTAACTAAGGATTGAAGATCCTGTATGCCGCAACGATTTGACCCAGTGCAGCCAAATGAATAAATTAAAATTTTTAAATATATATTCTTTAAGAAAGCTTTTTAAAATGTTCCCTATAATCATAAATGTCCTAGGAAGATAACTGGTCCTTATCTGGGTTTGCTGGACACCCTAGAGTCTCTGCCCAAGAGATCAGTTTTACACCTGCTTTCCGCGTACATGTCTTTCCTGTTTCTCAGAAGGTGATTTCTGGAGGTCATTTGTTAGCTTTCTTTGCCTGCATATTTACCGGCATTAGAGGGAGAGTCAGATGACTTCCAGACTGCTAACTCATCAGGGGCAGATCTACATCTCTATGAATTCTTTTCTTCTGCTGGTCCCAGAGATTTTCTATTTTGCTCTCATTTTTAAAGTGGTGTCTTTCTTTGGGTCTTGGGATTTTCACTGCCTCTTCTTGCCTCGCTATTTTTGAAAATAAATGCACAGGTAAAGAAAGTTCAATGGGCAACAAAATACATATTCAGGAACTTTTAAAACAGTCTCCGATACAGCACATTCTTTGGAATCTGGGAACACAAAGATGAACTTAAGCTGGACTCTTTTCCCAAGGAGTTGATGGTCAAGTGGAAGTTACAGATGTAGAAGGAAATATTTATAACATTATCTCCAAGCGCTATAGGTCATCATACACCCACTGATGGGGGTTATCCTGGTAGCAGGCACTCTGACACCCTGGGAATTCTGTAGTTGTGGACCAAGACTGACTGAGTTTACTGCTTTTTATTATTTATTTTTTATCATTTGTGCATCTAGTCACCAGATGATAGGAACCAAGAGCCGTGCAGATTAACTCAGATCGAATTTCAGAAGCACAGACAGGTTTCTGTATCCCCTCCCTCTCCTTTTTCCAGTTCCATCTGCCCTGAATTTCCAGAAACCTTTACCCCTGACTGCTCAAACACACCTGCATTTTTCTACCTAATCCCACAGCTTCGACGCAGGCCCTGAGATGTACATGTCACTTTAGCTTGGATCACTTTTGCCCTGCCTCTCCCAAGTCTTGTTTCATCTTTCCTAGAACCTCCTTTCTCCTCTTCTTTGTTCCAAGCTGGGAATACACCCACCCCATTCCCAGAATAGTGTCTTTTACCCATACTCTTGTTTAAGGCAGCTGGCAACTTTACATGGGAGCTAAGTTGCATGCAATTCTGAGAAAAGATATTTAAGTTCTGTTGTAAAGTGAGGGCCTGCATAACACTCACAAAAAAGGCTGCAGCCTACTCTTCCTGGGTGCTGAGGTGGGAGGTGGTCAAGGGGGGCTTCAGGAGAAAGTAGCCTTTGAGCTGGGGCTAGAGCAGGAAAGGTGTTCTTTGTAGAGAGTCATTATTGGGACAGCATGAAATCTGTGGCAGGACATGGTGTGTCTTTGCTCTGGCCTGTCCTCTCTGCACCCAGATTAGATGGTGACCAGTTGTCCCAATGTCCTACTTTTGTTCTCTAAAATCTCCAAAGGCTTGAGGATCATTTCCTCCTGAAAGACCTGCTGGAAGCACTATTAGGCAGCCCGAGAGTGAGCTCGTGACCATTAAACAGCCCGAGACTGAGATAGCTAACTGATTAGCTAGGGAAGTTAAAGCCTGAGAGTCCAGTGCTTCTGAATCTCTGCACTGCCATGCCAAGGAATCATGTTCAGAAACTTAAAAGACATGTCTCCCATGCCGAATAGAATGGTCTGGGCTCAAAAATTTATCCAACTTATTCACTGATGAGATGGAAAATCTGGTTTGAAGACCACTGAAGAGCAGTGGGTTTTGTGTTTCAAGTGTTGTATGTTCAGTTGCTCAATTGTGTATGATTCTTTGTGACCCCACGGACTATGGCCCTCCAGGCTCCTCTGTCCATGGGCTTTCCCAGGCAAGAATACTGGAGTGGGTTGCCATTTCCTCCTTCAGGGGATCTTCCAGACCCAGGGCTCAAACCCACATCTCTTTCGTCTCCTGCATTGGCAGGTGGATTCTTTACCACTGCACCACCGGGGAAGCTCCTTTGTGTTCCATCAGTTCAGTTCAGTTCAGTTCAGTCGCTCAGTCGTGTCTGACTCTTTGCTACCCCATGGACTGCAGCACGCCAGGCTTCCTTGTCCATCACCAACTCCTGGGGTTTACTCAAGCTCATGTCCATTGAGTCAGCGATGCCATCCAATCATCAAATCCTCTGTCGTCCCCTTCTCCTTCCGCCTTCAATCATTCCAAGCATCAGGATCTTTTCAAATGAATCAGTTCTTTGCATCAGGTGGCCAAGGGAAAGACATTTAAGATATCCTAGAAAAGGAAATAAGATTGCTAGGTTAGATACAAAACTGGTTATGAACCACAGGGCGGTAAACAGGAAGCACTGACTAGGCTTATCTTTTCTTCAGGCTGGAAATCATTTACATCTCTACAGGACAATATTCATTTGCATTAGTCTTGGTTGGAATCATTGGTTTGCTATCAGTTTTCTAAAAGTTGACACCTACCTGGACAGAGTTGTAAATATCCTAATCAATAGTAAATAGCAAATCAAACTGAGGCAAAATCAGATAGCTCCAGGCAGCCAGCTGCATACCTCTTGCTAACTCAGTAAAGGAACCTACAGTAAACCCTTTGTTCCATTTCCAAATCTTGAGCAATTTTTTCTAACCCCAGGAAAGGTGGCCTTAGAAATAAGCTCGTAGTAGCTTTACTCTCTTTTTTCTTTCGTTAATAACAACAGCAAACACATATCGAACACCTTCAATATGCTAGGTATTCTACCACATCACAGACGTCATGGTCATCATGGTGAAGCTTAAGGTGAGCCCTGCCCTTCAGGACTTCTCCACACTCACAGCTGCTACAAAGAAGGGTTACAAAGAGAAGCAGCAAAGGCCATTAATGTTAGTCACTCAGTTGGGTCCCACTCTTTGCGACGCCAGGCTTCCCTGTCCTGGTGGACTGTAGCCCACCAGGCTTCTCTATCCACGGGATTCTCCAGGCAAGAATACTGGAGTGGGTAGCCATTCCCTTCTCCAGGGGATCTTCCCGACCCAGGGTTAGAACCTTGGTCTCCTGCGTTGCGGGTGGATTCTTTACCATCTGAACCACTAGGGAAGCTCTAGCACAGGCCATAGATATTATTAAAGTTCTGGGAAGAGGAAGCTCCCTTCTGGCATGGAAGGGCAGGAGGGCTTCTGGAGGAAGCCCCTTGGTGCCTGTGGGTTGAGCTAACCTGGTTTCCGCTCTCTGGAGTGTGGGAGTCTGCCTGTCTGCCCAGGTGGGTGTGGGTGCCTGTCTTTGTGTGTTCTGCAGGGTGGGAAGTCGGGCTTCCCAGCGATTCATCTCCTCCCTCCCACCAGTGCTTGTCATTACTGCCAGTGTTTCTCCCGTTGGAGCCGCATCGTGGTGGATCAAACGCTCCGTTTTGTCTACTCGCGCCGCCAGCCTAGGATCAAGCTAGTGGTTGCTCCAGTGTACAGACAGAACTGAGTGGGGGAGGACAGGAGTGAGAACTGCAGGAGTCGGGGCAGAGTCAGCATCTGAGCAGTGGCCTGGAGATGGGTGGACAGGTGTGGACTGGGCTAGATGGACAGACAGATTGAAGGAGATAGAGGTTACAACCTTGGCCGGTTTGTGGCTGTAATTGTCTGAGCTCCCACCAACCTATTATTACAGGCACTTAGCTGAGCCTGGGAGAGGCCTGAGGTGCCAGGCACTCAGAAGCCTGAGTGTTGACAGTGAATGCAGATCTGGGGTAGACTCTGGGTTAGAAGCCAAAGGAGTAGAACTGTGAAACAAAGATACTTACTTTTCATTGTTCATCATTGAATCCCTACCCGCTTAAGGAGGAGGGCTTCCCTGGTGGCTCAGACAGTAAAGAATTCACCTGCAATGCAGGAGGCCTGGGCTCAAGCCCTGGGTTGGGAAGATTCCCTGGAGAAGAGAATGGTAACCCACTCCAGTATTCTTGTCTGGAGAATCCCATGGACGGAGGAGTCTGGTGGGCTACAGTCCATGGGGTTGCCAAGAGTCAGACACGACTGAAACGACTTAACACTTCACTTCAAGGGGGAGCCTGCTACCTTGGGCAGAGCTCTGTCGAGTGCTGTTTTCTGCAATGAGACAGAGGCAGGCCCAAACCAGAGCACAGGGGTCCTTTCCTTTATGCAGTGTGGCTGGTATGAACTGCTTTTGCCTCGGCTTGTGGTCATTTGAAAGATCTTCCCAAATCCTCATTTGGCTGCCACCCAGGGCATTGTCTAGGCCAGCCTGGACCAATAGATATAGAGTAGGAGCCGCATCGGAGAAGGCGATGGCACCCCACTCCAGGACTCTTGCCTGGAAAATCCCATGGATGGAGGAGCCTGGTAGGCTGCAGTCTATGGGGTCGCTAAGAGTTGGACTCGACTGAGCGACTTCCCTTTCACTTTTTACTTTAATGCATTGGAGAAGGAAATGGCAACCCACTCCAGTGTTCTTGCCTGGAGAATCTCAGGGACAGCAGAGCCTGATGGGCTGACATCTATGTGGTCGCACAGAGTCAGATGTGACTGAAGTGACTTAGCAGCAGCAGCAGGAGCCCCATACATAGTTCTTCCTTTTCTAGTTGCCACATTAAAAATAAAGTCTAAAATCAAACAGGTGAGATATATATACATATGTATGTGTGTGTGTGTGTGTATATATGTATATGTATATATATATATATCTTATTTAGCTCAGTTCAGTTCAGTTCAGTCGGTCAGTCATGTCTGACTCTTTGTGACCTCATGAATCACAGCACAAGCTCAGTAGGTCCAAAATACCATTTCAACACATAATCAAAGTAAGAAATATTAGTGTTAATTTATACTCTTTTCTTTCTACTTGGTGGCACATCTCCACTTGGACTAGTCAAGTTCTCTGGTGCTCAGTAACCACACGGAGTTCATGTCAACTTTCCTGGACAGCACAGAGCTGGGCAGGACAACAGGAGCTTATATCCTGTGATATCAGGACCGTGGTTCAGCTAGTCTCCACAGAGCCCTAGGTCAATCCTAAAGGAAATCAGTCCTTATTACTCATTGGAAGGACTGATGCTGAAGCTGAAGCTCCAATACTCTGGCCACCTGATGCAAAGAGCAGACTCATTGGAAAAGACCCTGATGCTGGCAACGATTGAGGGCAGGAGGAGAAGGGGGCGACGGAAGATGAGGTGGTTAGATAGCATCACTGACTCAATAGACATAAGTTTGAGCAAACTCTGGCATGCTTCAGTCCCTGGGGTCACAAAGAGCTAGACACGACTGAGTGACCAAACAACAGTAACAGGTGGTAAGCAGGCTGAGCTGTTTATCCCCACTGTGCTAGTTCCTGGGGCTGCCGTGACAGTGTACCATAGGCTGGGCTGCTTAACACAACAGGAACTTCCTGTCTCAGTTCTCCAGCCCGGAAGTCCAAGATCAGAGTGTCAGCAGTCTCTCCGAGAGACTCCTTCTGCCTCTTCAGCCCCTGTCGCTTCAGGCGACCTTTGACCGTGGCAGAGCCCTGTGATCTCTGCCTTGATCATGACCTTCTCCCCTGTGTCTTGTGTGCCAAGTCTTCCAGCCCTTTCTCTTCTAAGGACACCTGTCACTGAATTTTGGGCCCCACCTAAATCCAGGATGATCTCATTTTGAGATCCTTAAGTTATTTCATCTGCAGAGACCCTATTTCAAAATAAGGTCATAATCACAGGTGTTAGGGGTTAGGACTTGGACATTGCGGCTTTTGGGGGGACACAATGCACCCCATTACACCCATCATACATATTAAGGATATTGGGGCTCCTTCTCTTCCAGGGTTATGTGGCTGCTTAGCAACACAGCTGGGACAAGGACCTAGCCCTTCTGTGTCTGGTCCAGGGTCCTGTCCACTGCACTGAGCAGCCCTCTGACCACAGCCAGCACCCCACGGGCAAGGCTGCAGATGACGCTCCCCTTCGCAGCCTCTGCTGTGCACGCGGGCACATGGTGCTGCTGCTTTGGGCCTTGCCAGGCATCCTTATTTCCTCCCACATCAGCACAGGCTTTCCTACGTGGCCCATCCTGGGCACCTGTGTGCATGTGTCCTCAGTTGCACTTAGTCGTGCCTGGCTCTTTGTGACCCCATGGACTCTAGCCCACCAGGCTCCTCTCTCCATGGGATTCCCCAGGCAAGAATACTGGAGTGGACTGCTATTACCTCTCTAGGCGATCTTCCCAACCCAAGGATCAAACCCAGGTCTCCTGCTTGGGAGGCAGATTCTTTTCCACTGAGCCACCAGGGAAGGCCACTCTGGGCAGCTGCTCCTTGCTAACTCCTTACAGTGGAAACTAACATGTTTCTGTGGCCCTCCCCAGCCCCACTGGGGCACTTGAACACAGCCAGATCTGCAGGCCTGGAGTCCTAACCACGTGGAGCAAATTTGGACACAGGAATTACAGTTCCTTGGACAGTCTGGTGCCATGTGGGCAACTGGGGCTTTGGGTTCCGTGCAGTGCACCATGGGCAACTGGATTCTGGTGTCCACAGCAGGCCAGGCACAGGTAGCGCTGATGATCTCATGTCCCTGGGACAGAGGAGGGACATCTTCATCCTGGAGGCCTTTCCTCAAGCCCAGAGACAAGGTCACGGTCTCTGTACAACTTCCTTGACTTTACCTGACCTTGACCATGGAACCCATTTCTCCAAATGTAGAATGAGAAAAACATACTCCTCGTCAATCTCACAGGCTGAGGAGCACAAATGAGCTAAGGTATATGAAAGTGCTTTAATGCAAGTGGTGAGGATTAATCATGATCTTACCCTTCCACTCCCCCCTTACCCCATCCACAAACTGGAATCCAAACTCTGGAGGATGTGTACCCACTCCTCTGCCCAGAGACAGGGCCAGCAACCTAGACTTTTCAGGGCCTGCCCTCCTGGGGCCTGGGGTCCAGCTTACTTTAAAGGAGGATGCATGTGCCTCCCACTGCCATGGAAACCTCTGGGCCTCTTTGAAGTGGGGGTTGGGCTTCCTGGTGTTGTGAAGCAGCTGTGACAGGCTGTACAGATAGATTTCCATTTTAATGGCTGTGTCAGGGCGTCAAAATGTCTATGTTGCATTCAATCCTCATTAAAATGGAAGCCCATTGCCACCGGGTACAGAGGAGGTGTGCTGCATTATTTAGTTTTTTTATCTGTTTTCCTAAAACTGGGCTGTTCGGGTTCAAATAGCAGATAAAATTGCCACCCACTTACCTCCACCCTGTCATTTTCCAGCTCACATCTCTTCACTGCACATCGTACATTAAATGTTACATTACCAGGGTGTCAGAAGCCCCGAGCGGTACCCTCCGAAATTTCATTTGTCTACTTCCTGGCAACTTATAGGGGTTATTTCCACTCCTTCCTTTTCCTGCAAGGTCCCTGGCTCTGGTTTCCACCTCTCTGCGTTCTGGCCTCTTCTTCTCCATCTTGTACCCCAGGAGGCCCCTGCTCTAAGCCATCAGGAAGCTTCTACCACTCTCTATTCATTGCCTTGTCCCCACCTTCTGTCTTGACTCTCTACTTGACCCAGCCCATAATCCTACTCCCAGATTATACCAGAGTGGAAATATGAAAATGAGAACTTCCCACCACTCATGAATCCTAAGGACTCTTAACAAAGCAAAACAACTACTAATTCAACCCCACATCACTTAGAGAGTGATGCCTGCGTGTATTAAGATTATTTATCATGACATGTTCTTACACAATTATTGTACATATATCCTAGATCAAAAGGATGTACTGTTTTTCCATAACTTTTATCAACTCCTAGGAAAACAGATTAGCTGAAGTGTATGTAGGATGCTAAAGTTTTCACTTAATACAATGCGTCATATTCTAATTAGGATGAAAAAGAAGCAGTTTGTGTGGGCATACCTGGCAATAGGTTTTTGGTTTGAATAATTCTGTACCTCCAGTGTCATAAGATAAAAATCCATGTCCCTCAAATTCTAAAGTTGCAGTGGGACTTTGCTCCAGTTTATACACTTCTAGAATTCACACCCCCTGGCTACAAGAACTAGAGATATAATGAAGTGGATAGCCAATTTCTCTATAATGAATTAACAAAGAAAATGAAGTGTTTTGAATGGAGCTGAGGAAAGGAAGGACCATGATTCTCTCATGTTCAGTTTTTTGGTTCTGTAAGCCAGAATTGTGGCTCGTGGGCCAAATTCAGCCCACCTGATTGGTTTGCATGTCATCTGCTGCACTTCAGTGGCAGAGTTGAGTGGCAGAGGCAACAAAGACCCTATGGCCTGCAAAACCTAAACTATTTACTGACTGGCCCTTTAAAGAAAAAGTTGGCTGAGCCTTGCCTTAAGCTGTTGTACACTCTGTGTGGTTTAGCTTCCATGGGTGGACTTCTTGGCAGGAACAGTCCCTGAAAAATTCAACCCGAAAGTTTTGAAAGGCTGCCTTGTTTGATGTCTGAACCAACCACATAAAACCAAAGCAAACCAAGACCAAAGAATCAGTATTCAGAGTACATCATGAGAAATGCTGGGCTGGAAGAAACACAAGCTGGAATCAAGATTGCCGGGAGAAATATCAATAACCTCAGATATGCAGATGACACCACCCTTATGGCAGAAAGTGAAGAGGAACTAAAGAGCCTCTTGATGAAAGTGAAAGAGGAGAGTGAAAAAGTTGGCTTAAAGCTCAACATTCAGAAAATGAAGATCATGGCATCTGGTCCCATCACTTCATGGGAAATATATGGGGAAACAGTGGAAACAGTGTCAGACTTTATTTTTTTAGGCTCCAAAATCACTGCAGATGGTGATTGCAGCCATGAAATTAAAAGACGCTTACTCCTTGGAACAAAGTTATGACCAACCTAGATAGCATATTCAAAAGCAGAGACATTACTTTGCCAACAAAGATCTGTCTAGTCAAGGCTATGGTTTTTCCTGTGGTCATGTATGGATGTGAGAGTTGGACTGTGAAGAAAGCTGAGTGCCAAAGAATTGATGCTTTTGAACTGTGGTGTTGGAGAAGACTCTTGAGAGTCCCTTGGACTGCAAGGAGATCCAACCAGTCCATTCTAAAGGAGATCAGTCCTGGGTGTTCTTTGGAAGGACTGATGCTAAAGCTGAAACTCCAGTACTTTGGCCACCTCATGCAAAGAGCTGACTCATTGGAAAAGACTCTGATGCTGGGAGGGATTGAGGGCAGGAGGAGAAGGGAACGACAGAGGATGAGATGGTTGGATGGCATCACCGACTTGATGGACGAGAGTTTGGGTGAACTCCGGGAGTTGGTGATGGACAGGGAGGCCTGGTGTGCTGCAATTCATGGGGTCGGAAAGAGTCGGACACGACTGAGCGACTTAACTGAAGTGTGGAGTGCGTGCGCGCGTGCACACACACACACACACACACACGATTCAGTGTCAAATAATCAGAAGGTTGTATTAAGACTATTCTTTGTAGATTGTGTACCACCAGATCTCTTATTTTATACTGTTCTCAGGAATGAAAATGGCATCATTAACAGCAGCAAGTAGTACCTTAGTGGCAAGAGTCCCCAACATTGTTGAATGCTTACAGTACACTTTCAGCATCTTATATATTCAAACAACTCTGGGAGGTGAGTGGAACAATGACCCATTTTACAGATGAGGAAACTTCGGTACAGAAAGAGTAACTTTTCCATGTCACACACTTGGGAACATCACGTTGATTGAATACGGTATGCCAAGCATTGAATTAGAGCAGGGCTTCCCAAACTGGACGGCTTGTTAGAACAGGATCTCCGTGAGTAAGTCTGTGGTGGGACTGAGAATTTGCATCTCTAACAAGTTCCCAGGCTGGTGAGGCTTGCTGTCGGAGAGATGAGGGCAAAGCACTGCAGAGAAGAGGGGCGAGAAACTCTTCTCAGCTGCATTTTATCTGGGACCCTTGCTAACTCCTTTTTAGGCCATTTTTAAAAAAGTCATAAGCCAGCTATTGAGGGTCTCGAGAAGGAAGATGAAATGTTCCTTTTGATTCCGTTTTGCTGTGTGACCTCGGAGCACTTTTTTAACCTCTCTGTGCGGCTGTTTCCACATTTGTGAAATGAGGAGGATTTGGGGTTTTTGTGAGGAGTATCTAGGACTGTGTTGAAGTAAAATGCCTCCAGGTCACAGGTACGTAGTGAGTGCCCCACTTACAACCACACTTAGAGAACCACTGAACTCGAGTCTGGAGATGCAGTGATTGAACCAGAGGCGGCTGTAGTTCCTTCCCTCCATGGAGCTTACATGTGTGGGTGGATGAATGAAGGAAGGAATGAATGTCTCATGGGGGAGAAGGGGGAGTGAGGAAAGATACCATCGCAGTTCAGTGTGGGAAGAGCTATGCCTGGGATCAGGGTGGGAGGTGCAGGGAGCAGAGGGAAGAAGCCATCTCAGTCTGGAGAAGGCTTCGTGGAGGAGGTGGCCTGAGGGGATCGAAGGTAAAGGACACGTCATCCAGGCAGAAGGAGGGAGCGAGTTTACGCCCAAGGAGCAGCAGGTGAAAAGGCCCAGAGTTAGGAGAGCAGGTGGCCAGAGAGCCAGGATGAGTTGGGGGTTTCCTGTTCATCAGTGTGAAAGCTGCACTTGCGGGTTAGGGATGCTGGGGCTGGGGCTCGGGAATGGAGGAGATGAGGCTGGAGAGGGAAGACTAGACAAGGCCTGGGATTTCATCCTAAAGGCAGTGGGGGAGCCACTGCAGGATGGAGCAGCAAGATCAGTTGTGAGTTGGCGAAGGTGCAGTCCCTCCCAGGCTGGTGCACCACATAACCCTGCCAGGAGCAGTAGCAAAAGCCCATGAGAGATGAGGGCATAGCACTGCAGAGAAGAGGGGCAAGTAACTCCTCTCGGCTGCATTGTATTTGGGACCCTTGCTAATTCCTTTTTAGACCATTGAAAAAAAAATTATAAACTAGCTATCAAGGGTCTCGAGAAGGAAGATGAAATGTTCCTTTTGATTCCGTTTTGCTGTGTGACCTTGGGCCACTTACTTAACCTCTCTGTGCGGCTGTTTCCACATCTGTGAAATGAGGAGGATGTTGGGTTTTTGTGAGGAGTATCTAGGACAGTGTTTAAGTAAAATGCCTCCAGGTACACAGGTACATTGTAAGTGCCCCCCACGGGTTTGGTATCTTTATTAATTTATTTGAGTTAGTATTTTCTGCTTTCCTAGGAGAGATGATAAGGCTGGATATTTCTGTTTCGTCTCTGGTCTCCATAATTAGCCTGTTTTCTTTAAGAAAGAGAACAAAAGTCTCTCCCAGTACACAGTCGTAAGTGCTTGTCCTCTTTGACTGTCTTTGTCTTTTTTTTTTTTTTAAAGAAGTAATTTCATGGCTCGTGCACTTGAGAATCCATCAGGAAAGCGGGGGAGCAGGCCTTCGCTATCAGGCAGACGATCGCCCCTGCTGGGCACTCATTGGCAAAACACAGCTCTGTTAATTAACACAATGTGGGATTGGAGCTCTCTGCTTCTCTCAAACTCGCCTTTTCTCGCTTGGGGTTTGCGCTGTGGCCTCTCTCCTCATCTGATCTCTGGGGACACGTGTGTCTCCGGGCCACCCCCTTTGTCCTTGCTCGTCCTGGGCTCAGCGGCTGGCAGGACAAGGCCAGGTGCCTCCACACACTCGCCTGTCCTGTGTGTCTTGTTCTTTTTTTTTTCCTTTTAGCCCAATATCCCCATCCCCTGCTTTCTGGAAAATTTCCTGATTTCTCCCCAGTATAAAAGGAGACTTGCATTTCTATTCTGAGCACTTTGCTTTGACTTGGCGTGCCTCTCTGGTCTTCGGCAAGGTGCCTGGGCTGTATAATGAGTCTCTCCCTGCCCCGCAGCTGAAGCCCCATGTAGCTCTGCTGTGCGGGTGCAGATGGAGCCAATTTCCCCAGATGAAACCCCTTCACAGATGCACTCAAGAGTCAGCTCTCCAGCTCTGGTTGTTCTCACTCTCCTACTTCTCTTGAGACTGTATCCTCAGGCATTTTTTGTTTGTTTGTTTAATATACTGGCTTGGTCAGGAAAAACCAAATGAACTTTTTGGCCCACCCAATACAGGCTCAGACAGTAAAGAATCCACCTGCAATGCAGGAGACCTGGGTTCAATCCCTGAGTGGGAAAGATCCCCTAGAGGAAGGCATGGCTACCCTCTCCAGTATTCTGGCCTGGAGAATCCCGTGGACAGAGGAGCCTGGAGGGCTGCCGTCCATGGGGTCACAGAGTCGGAGGTGACTTAGAGACTAACACTTTCACTTTCAATATATAAACCAGAGCTAGTAATGGGCTGTAATCCCCACTACACACAACTCTGGCCTGGGACCGGTCATCAGAGACCTCGAAATAGCTGGCTCAGGAGGTGAGGCGACTTGGGAAGTTCTCGGCGGAGTCAGGTTCTAATCCAGACCCTCCCGACCTCTTTTTTGACATCAGTTCTGAAGGAGCTTGTGTGGAAAGTGGGGAGGGCTAGGCCGTGCGATG
Organism: Bos mutus; assembly: GCF_027580195.1. NCBI lineage: Eukaryota > Metazoa > Chordata > Mammalia > Artiodactyla > Bovidae > Bos > Bos mutus. Next base: position 19,309,153 of record NC_091620.1, on the reverse strand, counting down.
TATCGTCACCACTGCCACACTGTCGTAGTAAAAGTGAACCACCACGGCCACTGACCATGTCCTGAAAAATGGTCACAGTGCTACAGTTTTTATGATGTATGCGTGTGCATGGGTGCTTACTCGTGTACTGTAGCTCGCCAGGCTCCTCTGTCCATGGGCTTCTCCAGGCAAGAATACTGGTGTGGGTTGCCATGTCCTCCTCCAGGGGATCTTCCCAACCCAGGGATCAAACCCACGTCTCTTGCGTCTCCTGCATTGCAGGCGGATTGAAAAAGTTCTGGAGCTGGACAGAGGTGATGGTTGTACAACAAAGTGAATGTATTTAATGTCAGCAAACTCTACCCTTGAAAGCAATTTACATGGTTACTGTGTTATGCAGAGGCACAGTTTTAAGAGGCTGGGGGGCGGGTACCAGAACTGATACCAGTTTCCTTCAGAACTGATATCAAAAAAGAGGTCAGGAGGTCTGGATTAGAACCTGACTCCGCCAAGAACTGCACAAGTCGCTTCACCTCCTGAGCCGGCTATTTCTAGGTCTCTGATGACTGGTCCCAGGCCAGAGTTTGGTGTTTTAAAAATGAAAACACTTTCAAAGCACCAAATGAACTTGTGTGGGAAAACAAAAAGATAAAAATAACTTTTTTGAAAGCCCCACTTATTGATTCAAAGACACTTTCCTAGCTTTGGGATGTAAAAATGTATTATTTGTAATTTAGGTTGTTCACAAAATTACCGTGTTTTGTGTATTCAATTTAAAAGTATAACTCAGACAACTCGCCCATTTATCCAGCGTATTTATGGAGCCTATGTGGGAGGCACAGTGCTCAGCACTGGAGAAAATAATCAGTGCAAAGTCACTAATTGAATTTAATGTAAAATGGTCGACATTTTTCTTACACATAGCTGAACAAGCTGCTGAACTTTCAGAATCTAGCCTCTCTTGGCTCTTGTGGATTTTATTGGTGACTCTCCTTCAGGTCTGCTGCAAAGAGGCAAGTCCAGGTTGTTTTGCTGCCAGGCTTCTGTTGCAAAGAAACAAGGAAATGGAGTGGTGGAGGAGAGCCATGTGTTCAGCTCCACCCCTTCCCTGGGTCCCAGCGCTTCCAAAACTGGGCTCTGTGGCAACTGTGACTTCACAATTTGGGGTTTCAGGCTGAGCTTGAGTGACCTGTCCTTTCTGTATGCCCCTCACATCCCGGGATCACCGAAGAGGATCTGCTTGAGTCAGCTTGTTATTTTTTCAGTGAGAAGTGACCTGCATTGGGCAGGGTATCCCTCTGAGTCATCTCCAAAGCATCACATTGTTATGGCAATTATATGACTTAATAAATGCAGAGTTTTTAGGACAGAGCTGTATTCAGCACATGGCAAGTGCCAGAAATATGCTGTCCTTATTATGAGACAAGGCACAGTATCAGAGCCTCTGGATGAGACTGTGGAAGGCACAGACCAGCTATAAAATCTGGCCAATGTTTGGATATTCTGTGTCAACCTCATTCAGGTAGAAATTGTCCATCAACCTGCTCTAAATGTGCCCTGGGCTTTCGAATTGAGGCCGGTGCTGGGTCTTCTATTTCTGCTTTTGAACCAGGGGCCCAGGAGATTTACAGCAGCGTGAGTCGGTTGACAATAAGATTCATGCTGTTTATTGACCAAAAAAAAAAATACTTTCACTTAACTTCTGCACTGAGCTTCTGGAAGATGTTGGGTTTTATTTGATCACAGCTGTTTGCAAAAGAGCATTTGGAGAGATTCAGATAAGAGAGTGAAAAGAAACTGCTTTGCCAGAAACGTGGAGTGTTCTGGGAACTCAGAACAAAGCCCAGCCAGTGTCCAGTGTCCCAAATAGCTCATTTTCATGGAACGTCTAATATGTCATGTGTGATCCCCTCTAACCCTCATGTTTTGAGGGAGACCCTGTTATTAAGCCCATTTTACAGGTGAAGAAACTGAGGCTGAGAGATAACCAAAGCTGCATCGCTGGCAGGAGCCAGTGCTTAAACCCAGGCAGTCTGACTCCAGACTTTTCTGAGTCTCAAGATTCAACATTTCCACTCTTAATGAAAACACACCACTGTGACTGGTGAACTCTTTTGCTCTTTTCAGACCTTTGGAAGAACATTCAGCTTCACCATGTCACAAAGAAGCACAGAGAGTAGCACTCTACTGCCACGTCATGATGGTCTTTTATATTACGAAAATTGTCAGTGGGTCAACCAATAATATTTCTTGAGCACTTTCTATGTGCCAAGCATAGTGCCAAGTGTAAAGCAATTTTCTACTGTTCTGCATCCTCTAACATTCAGGATTTTACAGCTGATACATATGTGTCCACATCTTCAGGGCACATATACATGTCTTATTTCTACTTGTCTGTAGAAAGCTGATTTCATTTCATTTCCTGGTGTTTTCCCACCCCAATCAGAGCACACGTCCTTCAATCTATAATCATTTCAAGTCACAGTGGCACTTCTTTCATAGATTCTTGTGTCTGTTCCGATTTTGAAGGTGACCTACAGCGAGATTGCTGAGTTGTTGCTTAGTCTCTCTTTTGCAACCCCATGGACTGTAACCCACTAGGCCCCTCTGACCATGGGATTTCCCAGGCAAGGATACAGGAGTGGGTTGCCATTTCCTTCTCCAGGATATCTTCTCAGCCCAAGGATTGAACCTGCATCCAAGTTTCGTGCATTGGCAGGAAGATTCTTTACCATTGCGCCACCTGAGAAGCCCCAGATTGCTTAGTACACAGATACATAACAGTGTTAAGAGTTTGAAAACTCAACAAATAATATAAGGACTTCTGTTAATATGCATTGTTCATCCAGGGCAGAGATGTTACAGGAGGGGAAAAAAAAGTCTGTTCTTTGGTAAGATCTTGGTTCTTTTGCCTGGGCATCCTCAGTCGTCTTGCCTGTAGGTAAAGTCATTGAGAGTATTTAGTGTGTAGCTGCTCAGAGGATTTTGTTCAGAACCTATTGATGAAGAAACCTTTGTGATTAGGCTGTGGAGGCCAGAGGATGCTCAAAGAGCCGCTTGAACTTCCTCCATCCTTATATGCCTCACCTAAGCCCGAGGACTTCAGTTTGTTGCTGTATTTGTTTTTGAATAACTCTTTGAATATTTTCTTCTTTCATTGTAAATGCAATACATGCTTATTATTGAGAATTTGGAAGCCACAGAAAAGGATAAAGAAAAATATAAAAATCTACCATAAGCTTCTTCTTGCATGATTAACCTTTTGGTATATTTTCTTATGGTCTTTTCTTCTTATTATTATTATCATTTGTGATTATAATCATTATTATTATATGTCTGGGAGCAGACAGAATATACAATTTCATATCTTGCTCTTTTCAACATCATTTAATTTCTTTAAAAACATCATGTTTATGGCTGTATAATGGCCCCTAATGTGAGTATATCATAATTTATTTAACTCTTTCCCAATTATTGGAATAGTTTAGGTCACTGTTTTCCCTTTTCACAGTGGGGTTTTTAATGTCTGTGATACACTTCTTACATAGAAGGACATGTTTGGCCAGCTTATAACATTTGGAAATTAATACTTCACTAGAGAATATCTGCAAATGACTTTTATTTCTCAAACTAATTTACTATCTAGAAATATGGAAATTTCAATGTAGAAAACTAGTGTCTGGCTTTTATCTCTGTTTATCCCCCACACCCACAAATACACTAAGCTATGTAAATTTATATTTATGTACTTAGTAATGGCATCTCCTTAACATAAACATTATTTAACTTTGACAATTAAATGATCCCTACAGGGTGCTAAAAGTTGGGTAAATTACATGTGTGTGTTATTACATAGCTTGGTTTTTGCCACAGTCAAGTATCAGGAAGACTTTGCGGAAGATTCAGAGTGGAGCTGAGCTGAATGGGTCAGAACCGGACGCATTAGACACAGAGCAGGTGCTGTCTCTCAAGCATCAGGAAAGGAAAGAGCCTAGGAGGGCAGGGAGTGATCTTGGAGATGCATGAACCATCCAGAGGGCCACCGCACAGAGTCTGTGAAAGAGAGAAGACAGAAAAGAGATTGTGGTGGTAATGAGGGTCAGCTATGAAGACCCTTAAACTAGACTCTTGGTGTGGACCTTACTCCAAGAGTCAGTGTGGCACAATTCAATGTTTTGAGCACAGAGGGAGAGAGTGCGATTTGCTTTAGGAGAATTAATCTAGCAGCAGAGCATGAAACGAGTTGGAGCAGAGAAATCCTGAGAGGAAGGACTCTGGGGAGCAGGTCAGCAAGTAGGTGAAAGAACTGGTGCTCACTGAGCTCCTACTAGGGGCTGGATGCTGTGTGTGCATTTCATGGAAATTCTCTAATGTTATCACTTGTCCTTGGAGATGAGGAACTTGAGACCAGCTGAAGGTTATGGGGCTAGAAGTTATGGAGCCAGATATTAACCCTAATAACACAGTTCAGGCTCATTTGACTATACAGGGGCGAGTGCAGGAGGGCCAGGCAGAGGCAGGAGAGAGGGGAATATGTGGGTTGGGGGAACTTGGTAACTGATCAGAAATGAAGGTGTTACAAAAGAGGGGGATTCAAAATGCTGCTGGGGTGTGGCCTACAGTCATGAGGATGATGAGGCCATTAGCTTAAGTAGAGGAGGAGCCCTTTGATGATGAAGATGAGGAATTGGGTGTTAGAGGTTCAGAAGTAGAAGTGGAGGCAGATCGCCCTTGCCGAGGTATCCAGAACACCCAGGGGAAAGGTCTGCACCCCCATGTAGCATTAACAAACATTGGAGTAGGGGACATCTAGTTCTCATTTATGCAGGTAACAAATATATTGCAAAGCATCCTGAGTACAGTTTAATATAAGTTCAAATAAGCTCTAACTCTACAATAAAGAGGGATACTCTCTTTAAATCCTTTCATGCGTCCTAAGTTCCCAGAGTGGGGAGGGGACAGAGGATGAGATGATTGGATGGCATCATGGTCTCAATGGACATGAATTTGAACAAACTCCAGGAGAAAGTGAAAGACAAGGAAGCCTGGTATGCTGCAGTCCATGGGGTTTCAAAGAGTCAGACAAGACTGAATGACTGAACAACAGCAAGTTTCCAGAGCCTGAAGGAGCCAGATTTCAACCTCCTTTTGATTCTAAAACCTTAAATTTTCTTGCCCTGGGTTCTCTGGAACCTTCGAAGCAGCAAGACAATAAGTTATTTGTTTATAACCTGCTCAAAAACATTTAGATGACTCTGCCAATAGAGTTCATTCTACCCACAGACCCATGAGTTATAGCACAGGGTCCAGGGGAATGCACCCCCCAAACTTCTGCACCCAAATCCTACAAATCCAGCAGGCTCTGACTCTTTTCCCCTTTTGTAGTACCAAGGATAGTGACCCTAAATGGCGGAAATGAACCTTAAACTTGAAAACTGCTCTGTGATGTTGGTCTGGAAGACACAGGAAGTATAAAGACCTGATGAGCTGATGTCACCACACAGCTTGAGTACTGTTCCTTTAGAAGTCATTTGAGGGGTAGAAAAGATCAGCTATCAATATATAAACATCTTGCCTTAAATATTTTATCTCCATCATGCTTAAAAAAATGCATGATCCATTTATTTCTGTTTTCTAACCCGGAAGTAAATCAAACACACTGCTTCCCTTGGAAGAACCGAAAAAAGAGTTTTTGCCCAATGTTGCCCAATGACTTCTTACTAATCTGTAATGACCTTGGCCTCATTCATATGCACGTTGATAGAACCAGCTTCGATGGCCTGCCACAGAACAAAGGTAACGTCCAAGACAGAGGGAGGGAGGGGTGCACGCAGGGCCAGAGGGGTGGGCTTGCTCTTCTCTTGCAGAGCCAGACACAAAGTACATAACAAGCATTTACTTAACAAAAGACCCAACAGCCAAACACTGGCAACATCTAAAAGTGAATGGCTACACGTGAAGCATGAAAAATGTTTCCAGTCACGTGAGACACTTCAAGCATAGAAAGCAAACCATACAAAATGGAAACCATTTGAAAACAGAAAAACGAAGCCATTAGGCATCACTTTTCAACAAAAGGAGTAGAAAAGGCTTTCTCATCGACTGACTCTAAGTGAACTGTGTACTGTCACAGTGCCTGGCCTGTGGTAAGTGGAGAATAAGCGTCAGCGTCTTTCTCCCTGAAAACTGATCTTCTGGGAGACCATGGGGTTTCAAAGAGTCAGACAAGACTGAACGACCGAATGGGTACTACAGAATGGAAGAGACTCATTCATTCCTTCGTCCTGTGAGGCTTTGGTGCTCCTACTGTGTATTCAGTGCTGTGAGAGATGTGGAGAAGAAGCGACAGATGCAGAGAAGAAGCCACACCACCCCAGTTTCTAGGTGATCGGGTGAGCACACGAGACACGGCAGACAGCAAAGATAGGAGACCCAAGGCTTTCTGGAGCAGCAGCCTTCTCCAGGGAAGGGCTGGTGCCCTACCTGTCTCTGCAGAATGATACCTGGATGAGGGATGGAGCCCTGCGGGTGGTGAACACGTGAATGAGTCAGCGAATGGATGGTGCCCTGAGACAGAGATTGACCTGCAGGTACACTCCATGCCAGGCACGTCCTACATCCTGTGGACTGTGCTTCTGGATAGAACTACTCAAGAGAGTTTCAGAGAGGACGGGAGTCTGAGCCCTGCGTGGCTTTGGAAGAGGAATGGTGTAAACTCACCTGTGTGCTCACCCACTTCCTAACCCTCCCCCCATCTGCCAGGCTCCGTCCTCTCTTGCTTCCCTCTCAGACCACTCCATCCGCTGTGTGTGTAGGCCTGTGTGCACATGTGTGTCTATTTCTAGGCCTTACTCTCCCAGCACTTCCTTGGCCCTTACTCTGTGCCAGCCTTGCTCGAAGAGATATAAAAATATAATCCTCATAACAATCTTTGAGGTAGGGACTATTATTATACCTGCTCACAGGTGGGGAAACTGAGGCACGGGGGCAGGAAGGTCACATGGCTAGTAGCTGGTCCATCTGGAATTCAAGCCCAGGTAGTCTGACCCCCAGACTCAGTGTTTCTCACCACCAGGCTCTGCCCCCCTCGTTTGTCAAGGGGAACCAGCGACTTGCCTGGTTCAGGTGCGGTCTATGCTTTTGATTTGGATAGGAGTCAGCGCATGAGAAAGGGTGTCACCTCTGGTATCTTTGGGTTCATCTTCTCTGCTAATTCTTTCTCCTCTGCATAGAAATACACTCAAGTCTTGCAGACTTTGGAGAAAGAAAAGTCTCCCTCAGGGTCTCTCTGTTTCCTTCCTCTTCACTAGAGTCAGGCTGCTTGCAAACAGAGGATTGAAGAGTAACTTTCACTTCCTTAGCACCCATTCATTCCTAGTAACTCAGTGAGCTTGACTTCCACGCAAGGAGCCTGTGACAAGGTCATGGGGGACCTTCTGGTTGTGAATCTAGCAAGCTCCATGTGGAAGAGACCATGCTTAGCCTATGAATTGCAGTGCTCCCTGTGGCTGGGGTAATGCCTTGCAAACATTTAGTGCTCAGCAAGCCTTTGCTGACTGTTTTATGACGTTAGGTCTTATTTGACCTCAGCATCCTTAGCCGTTACTGAAATCTTTTTCCTATCCCTCCCATGATGGCCCTCATGCTGGATTTTGCCCTGCCCTTCTTGGCTTTCCATTCTCATTTTCCTTCTCTTCCTCTTCTCATCCCTTAGTTACTGGTGTTCACGTTCTGTCTTCAGCCTTCTTTTCTTCTCTTTTATACACCTACCCTGGGAGAGTAGGCATTCAATCCTACAGTTTTAACTCTGTGGTTTTGATATCAATATGTCAAGCACTGATCTGTTTCCCATGAGATCCATAGAGCCAGTGCCATAATGGACATCTCCAATGAGATGTCTGTTAAACACTTAACAAACTCAACTTAGCATCCTCCCTTCTCTTACAAGATCTGCCCTTCCCATTGTCCCTCCTTTCCCCTCTCCAAAAAAAAAATAAAAATAAAACTAGATTCAAACAGAGAAGCAACATTCTCTGCCTCTTCTTCTACTGTGTATCTGGGTCAGTGACATCACCACGTTTCCCCTTATCCAAGCCAGAGACCTGGGAGTCGGCAGTGACATGTCCTCCTCCATCTCTCGCATTCCATCAGTCACCAGTTCCTATCAATTCTACTGCCTTTCCCCCCATTAAGTTCTAAAAGAATTTCACTGGTTATACCAAGTACTTCTTGGTTTCCAAACCTATCACTAGGATTTATCATGTGGCTCTAAGTCAACATGTTACATTAATAATTGTAAAGAGAGAGCTATATCTTTAAAAAATGTATTTATTTATTTATGGCTGTGCTGGGTCTTCGCTGCCTCTTGGGCTTTTCTCTAGTTATGGTAAGTGGGGGCTACTCTTTTGAGATGCACAGGCTTCTCATCGCGATGACTTCTCTTGTTGTGAAGCATGGGCTCTAGACACATGGACTTAGTAGTTGGGGCTCCCAGGCTCTAGAGCACAGACTCAGTTGTTGTGGCACATGGGCCTAGTTGCTCCGTGGCATGTAGGATCTTCCCAGGCCAGGGATCAAACCTGTGTCTCCAGCATTGGCAGGTAGATTCTTTACCACTGAGCCTCCAGGGAAGCCCAAGAGAAAAGACTATCATCGTACAGGATTGGGTAAACTCTGCAGTCTTCCTATTATTCCTCAAACATACTAAGCAGATTCCTGCCTTGGTGCTTTTGCTTCTGTTGTTTCTTCTTCCTGGAATGCTTTTTTCTCAGATATGCACATGTCTGTTCCCTCTCTTCCTCAGGTATCTGCTTAAATGTCCCTTTATTAAGAGCATTTCTAACCTCCCTCTATTAATTAGCAACTCCCCCACTTCTGCCCCATTACATTTCATCCCTTTTACCTACCTTATTTTTCTTCATAGCTCCACCACCACCCATCATGGTGTGATAGATATGCATATATGGAAACCATTTGTCTCTTTCCTTGGAAATGACATTTCAGGAAGCCAGGGGCCCAGTTCTGTTGTTGGACATAGTTGTGGCTTGCTAAACATGAAATGAATGAATAAATGAGTATAAGTTGACTGCAAAGAGGGAATTTCTGTTGATGAATTGTTTTCAAGTAGAGGGTATAATACAATTTTAGTTTCCTTATAGAGGCCCTTTTCTTGGCAAGATCTTTATTTGATTAAGCTGTAACTCTCGGCCAAAGAAGCCTGGGTCACTGATAGCCTCCACAAAACAAGCCACAAGCACCACAGAGGAAGGCACAAGGGGAAAGGAGAGGACATCCAAGTCCACGCATTCACTGCTGGTCACTGCCAAGCATCTCCTTACCAGGGGAGACATCCAGAGTGGGAGAAGGAAGGAGGGAGGACTACCGGGAGGAGGCAGCTCCGCTGCCTCATGCGTGAGGCTCCCAGCCTTTTGGAAGGCATGCAACCTCCTTGATTTATGTTATCTGCTTGATTTATGATTGTTCGGCACTCCTCAAAAATAGCTCCAGGATGCAGTGTTAGTGTTTTAGTAACACACTCATTATTTTCAAATTGTGCTCCATCTCTTGAGCTAAAGACAGGCTGGCATATGGCAAAATCAGGGCTGAGAATCACAACTACTAGAGTAGAATCATCTGGTCTACCCTCAGACCTCTGGGCTGGAAACATTATTATCCCCATTTCAGAAACTAGAGGAACCCTGAAATTATAGGACTTACCTATGAACTGAACTGAACTGAAGGTAATGGAATTAGTGACCATGGTCAAAGGTCAGATCTCCTATTGCCCAGGGCAGTGGTCAGCTGCTATTCCATGGTCCTTAGAACTCCAAAGCACCCTTTATTTCTGCCACATTGCCTGTTCCTGCCATCCCATGCACATGACTTTGGAAAACCTACTTGCTGGTATGTGGAGAGGATCCTGGTGGACCATAGTCCCTAGGGTTGCAAAGTTAGACACAACGGAAGCAACTTAGCACACTTAAGACAGGAGGCAAACACATACTTCTTAGGCCCTTCATCATACTTCTAAATTAGAAAACAGAATCTGCCAGGATTGCAAATTAAAGATTTGGGGAAGGGCCAAGGAGGGGGAGAGGCTATTGCTCTTTTATTTCTCATGTTATGTGTAATGACCGATGTGTCCTGAAACTGCTAAATATACGTTAGTTGATACCAATAATGCCCACTGGGTCCATTGTGTTTGTTCCTCGGCCTTGTAGCCTGCCAGTGAGCATAAATGCTCCCTGGCATTTCTGGTAGCGCTTTACAATTTACAAAGGGCTATTGTCACAGATCTTATTTGGTCAATGACTCCAGGAGACTGTGGATCACAGTGATGAAAAGACTGGGTTTTGGAATCTCCAAAGGCACCTTCTTCCAAGCTGCCTGACTTGGGGCAAGTTACTTATTATCTCATCCATAAAAGGAACATTATAATCTCATCAATTTATTGAGAAGATTACGTGGGATAATATATAGGAAGCGCTTAGGACATGCCTCCTGGCACACAAAAAATGCTAGCTGTATTATTATCATTATTATCATTCTGGTTTCCAATATGACTTTTTGTAAGATCATTTTTAACCAATTTATTGAAAAACCTGCATCTACGACTTTATTTTTTTCCCCCACTACAACCTCCTTAGCCTGGTCTTTGTGGTCTCCTGTTCCCAGTTTAATCTGGCAGGTAACCTAATGGTTTCTCAGGTAGCCTTCAGGTGTTCGCAAACTGTCATTTGTAGATATTAACATTTGAGTCGGATCTAGTGTCAGAAGGTCAGTCTTCTATCTGGTCTAAGTCTCCTCGCTTCCCTAGGGCAAGGGCTTAGCTGCCTACAGGAAGAAAGAAGTGCACTTCTGCTGTTTCTTCAGCGTTGTTCCACCTGCTCCCCTTCAGCTCTACTACTTCCGCTTCCTCTTAGGGGTCGGCGTGGGTGGGGCCGCGAGAAGAATGAGTAAACGGGCCCTGGGATCTAGTTTGCCTGATGGCACTGCTTCTGTTGGTACCCTGTGTGTAGCAAAGCCCCCAAAGCTGCTCTGTCTCTTGCAGGGCACCTTCATGATTCCTTTGGAAAAGCTTCTCAGTGACTGATGTCCATCACTGTCTCCTGATGTGGGCAACATTGTCTCAGCTTTATCTTCCAGCCGACCTGGTCCTACTCCCTCCTCAGCTCCCAGTTCTGGTGCCCCCATAGGGACTCTGGTGTTGTAAACACACCCTACAAGGCGAAGCTCTTGGATCTTTTCTAGGAACCGCTAGTCTTCGTTGGCATTCATGTGGCCCATGGAGAAAGCCCAGGACCCTTCCCCACCCAGACTCTGGGTATGTAGCTTTGTTTCCACTTCCATAGGAAGCTCTAACCAGCTTCTCAGCTCATTTTGGGTACAATCTGCTGCATCTTCTAAACTCTGGGGCACCTGTGTGCTGCTCTTCAAATGGTTCTCTCAAGTTTCTTCTCTTGGCTTGAGGAGATGTGCTGGTGGTGAGAGCGGGGGATGCCCCCATACAAGAAGGGAACACACAGAGCACTCTGCTGACTCTCTTCTAAGAAATCTTCCTCATCAGTTTCTACCCCTTATCTGCTTCTATGTGTAAACTGAAGGTGGCGAACACACAATTAGTCACAAAACCCTCATAGCAAGTTCTTAAGAGTATTAGTTGCTCAGCCGTACCTGACTCTTTATGACCCCATGGACTGAAGCCCTTCAGGCTTCTCCGTCCATTGAATTCTCCAGGCAAGAATGCTGGAGTGGCTAACCATTCCCTTCTCCAGGCGATCTTCCCAACCTAGGGATCGAACCTGGGTCTCCTGCATTGCAGGCAGATTCTTTGCCATCTGATACACCAGGGAAGCCCAGCAATTTCTTACCCTTCTCTTTAAAAGTGCTGTCCATTGAAATATAATGCAAACCATAACCCGGTTTAAAATGTTCTACTAGGCCCATTGACTATGTGAAAGAAACAATAATATTAATTTCAATAAAAAATTATCTAATCCAGTATATTAAAAATACTATCACATCAACAGGTAATCAGTATAGAAATTATTGTGATAGTAGATGAAAACTCATCCCAGGGCTTTGACAGCTGGCTACGTATTTTGCGTGTACACAGCTCAGGTGCTTGATGGTGATTTCAAGTGCTCAGCCCACACGTGTGGCCAGCGGCCCCCACACAGCTTTAGAATATGGAGGGAGCGGGCACTCACCATCCACTGTTCTCAGCTTCACTGTTGTGCTCTCTGCAGAACTGAGTGTTTGGTGTGACCTGTGTGATGCGTTCCAGCCAACACGTGGAAAACGGGGGCTCATAAATGCAGGTCACCTGACACCACAGTCAGTGTTTTATCTGTTTCTGCAGCATCGTGCTGCTCAAACAGAAATTGTGGTGCTTGTGTTTGAGAATCTCATGTTGAAGGGACATGTTGGGGGGAGAAGAGAAACATTCATGTGAGTCTCCTGAGGTCCTCGGGTGTCCTCCAAGTGCCTAGGCCCTAAAACGTGAGACATAGAGCATCCTGAGGGGACCTGCACACCTCACTGAAAGCATCACCTGCAGAAAGATTGGCTGCCGGGTCAGTGACATCTTAAGAGTTCCATTCACATGCTGGTCTGAGCAGGAGCTGCTGGGTGAAGGAAGCTCTGCCCTTCAATGGCAAGTATTGGGTTGGTCAAAAATTTCCTTTGGGTTTTTCCGTACAATGGTATGGACAAATCCGGAACGATCTTTTTTGGCCAACCCGGTATTTCCACAGTCCACGCTGTTGGCCAAAGAAGAGCATGGCAAGTCTTTTGTATTGAGTTTTAAAAGGCTAAAGAAACTAGTTAGCGGCAGTGTGTCTTTAAGAAGGGAGTACTCATGAAAAGGAATCTGTGGCCAGGCCTGAGATCAGCGTCTTCTATCTGTTCAGTTTGCCTCGTTGTTTGTGCTTAAGACTTTAAGAAACCATAAAGCTCACAACTCCCACAGAACTCAAAGTCTGATTGTTAAAGTAACACATTCTCCTGGTAGAGAAGAACAAACAAAACCCCAAATACCACAACCCAGAAAGGCTCTCTGTCAGCATTTGGGGTCCTTCTCCCTTGCCTCTCCTGCATGGGTGGACATGCATGGATGCACACCTGTATACCCACAGCCTAGGGGTCATATGGAATTGATAATTGATATTTCATATATTCCACCCGTGCATTATTTTTCATTTAACGGTCTGTTATGAACTTTCCCCCATGTCACTGACATTCTTCAGAAGAGTAATTTTAATAGCTGAATCATATTCCATTATATTTTATTGAATGTGAAACTCCCTTCTGGGGTTTGAAGGTGCATGGAACCAGAAAATGACTGAGGAATGGAAAGGGCGTGGGCAGACGGGGGCCCTTTCCCAGGCCTGATTGGCTGTGTGACCGTAATCTGCTGAAATTCCACTGTCTCATTTTCAAGTTTACAAAATGAAAGCAGGTCTCCTGTATAGAGCCACTGGGAGGCTAATGGGTGTGTCCTGTGTAAATTGTCCAACACAGCGCCTATGCATAGTAACATGCACAACAAATGTTCATTCCTATTTATCTTCCCCTTTCCTAGGCCTTTCAGATTCTTCGCTATTAACCAACTCTCAGGTGCCTGCAACATGTTTCTAGAAAGCATAGCACTCTCTAAGGTTCGCATGTGTCTTTCTTTATATTGATTTGTATTTATTTACTAATTTGGCTGTACCAGCTCTTAGCTGCTGAGTGCAGGACATAGTTCCCTGACCAGGGATCAAACCCAGGCCCCCTGCATTGGGAGTGAGGCGTCTAGCCACTGGACCACCAGGGAAGTCCTACCCCTGTGTCTGAGCCCCCATCTCCTGATTGCATTGTGGGAACTCTCTAGGGGCACGGTCTTGCCACCCTGATTTCTGTCCTCCACCTCAGAGCAGCTGTCAGTGACATGTGATCCACAGGAAGATGTTGTGGTCTGTGTGCTGGTTGGAAAAGCATTTCCAGACATGAAGGTAGAATGAGAAGGAGAATAAGGTTTATTAGAGCAGGAGATGCTATTAGAACAGTGGGTGGGCTCGAGGGCAAGCCAACTCCTTTTGTAGGCTAGCAGCCAATCTTCGTAGCCTCAAGAGGGAAAATTCCTACTGGAAGGGTGGCATTAGGGTGATTGCTTAGGATGCTATAGGGTGGGCAACGGGATGGGTATGGGGTCAGGGGACTGGCCAGTTTAGATCAGGAGGCCTATGGTAACAGTTGCTCTGGGGCTTGGTTTATTCCAGAAATGGTCGTCCTGTGACCTCGGTATAAGGCTCCATGGAGGAGAGATGGGAGCTTCTCTGGGGTGGCACAGAGATTGTACTTGTCTCACCCCCGGCAAGAAGACCCACCCGTACCCCTACCCCGAGGACAGAGACCTAGGCAGCAAGCAGGTGTATCTGGTTGGCCGAGCTTCCTTCTCATCATTCCAGTCTACAGTTTCTGCTGTTAGCTCAGCAGTGTGGCAGTGGGAAGGAGGGAGTCATTCTGGAGGGGTTTTGGTTTGGGACTCTGCCTCTCTCAGTTCTAGATTTTTCCCCTCTTTTCTCTCCAGGCACTTGCTTTAGCTGCTGACCAAGCTTTCTTTCATCAGGCGAGTACACATTTTGCAATTTGCCTTCCCTTGTCTTGACAATGGATGTGATTTGTATATGGCACCATCGCATAATGTCCCTATTTTTGGCAGCTCTCTAATCCGGAGGTAGAGTTGGAGAGCAGGAAGCTGCAAGCCCGTCTCTGACCCAGAAACCACTCCTCATTTCTGTAGCAGCTACCTTCCCCCCTGATCTCTTCCTGACTTGTGGGCATGGAGGAGGAAAGAAAGGTCTGTTGGGATGGTAATCTGTGAGGTATCATATGGGCTTGTTAAACTTTATGAGGCTTCCCAGGTGGCACTGGTTGTAAAGAACCCGCCTGCCAATGTAGGAGACTTAAGAGACCTGAGTTCGATCCTTGGGTTGGGAAGATCCCCTGGAAGAGGAAATGGCAACCCAGTCCATAAGGAGCCCCCACATTACATGGCTCTTTGCGATCTGGAATCTGAACTTATTTTGATGTTTTCTTTGTGTATACGATTAAAAAAAAAAAAAAACTATGTTGAACTGTTAAACAAAAGTTGATGCTGGCTTTTAAAAATAAGATTGGAGGGAGAGGCGGGCTTCAAGTCACAGTGACGGTTAAGACACATCCTCCTCACCCTGCTTTAGGCCCTGGTGCATCCAGTTTCAGAGGCTGTTACCAGGTGGGGGGTGAGCTCATCGAGCAAACATTTACTGAGCACTTGCTCATGCCAGGCAAGGCGCTGGGAACTGGGAACAATAAACCAAGCACGACCACAGCCCTGAGCAAGCTGGCACTGTCGGAGGAAAGGACACATAAGTAATTAGAGTAAGACGGTGATTATCAACAAGTGTTACAGGAGCCTCAAGCACTGGATGCCAGTGTTGGCTAAAGAAGTGCCCCCGAAGCCTCCCAGACTATCACTTTTTTGGAAGACTTCAAGGATGCTGAGAAGCTTTCCAGGTGAGATGTGTGGGTAGCCATGTCGGCAGAGAGCTCAGTGCCATCAAGGAAAGGGGGGGAATGTGCCAAGCCTTTCAGAGAACTGCAGTTTCTCATGACCAGAGCACGTGGGGGGCTTGGAGAAAGATGGAAGCACAGGGATGGGCAAAGGGCACTCTTTATGGAAACCCAAGAGCTATTTGGGGCTTCCCATGTAGCTCAGTTGGTAAAGAATATGCCTGCAATGCTGGAAACCTGGGTTCAATTCCTGGGTTGGGAAGATCCCGTGGAGAAGGAAATTGGCAACCCACTCCAGTACGCTTGCTTGGAGAATCCCATGGGCAGAGGAGCCTGGCAGGCTACAGTCCATAGCGTCGCAAGAGTGGTATACATCTTAGTGCTATCTTTCTTTCTTAAGAACTATTTTGTTTTCACATAAAAATGCTTTCTTAAATATAACTTCATTAGGATGCCAAACCAACTTACACCCTGGAAGAAAGCCATCGACAAAAACTTTCAATCATAAATACAAAGAAGACATCCAGATAGGTTCCTGGTCCAGATTTGTGAGCCACTCCTCTGTTTCAGTGTTAATTGACTAGATCACTCAAGAGGGATGGTCTTGTGCATCCTTCTTCCTTCTAGATCAGTTCAGTGCTCACTGCAAGAGCCCAGGTTTCGAGCAGCCTCTTTGGCCCCCGGCACCTCTGCTATTAGCTGCTGTGGCCTCCAGCTGTTTTGTTCCCCTGAGGATAAGAAGCTTCCACACTCGAGATTTGATACTTCTTGTTATTAACAAACAGAAACATAAAGCCTGCACCTCAGCCTCTCCTGGTACCTGAGAGGTGCAGGAACAGATCTCAGAAGGTTTTTCCCTCTGGGTACCAAATCCTTAATTAGGGGCTCATCCCAACATGTTGCTCAGCTCTTGTATGCTCGTGTACAGCATGTGCAAGAGATGTAGTGCATGAAAAAGAGAAAACCACTTTAATTTAGGTGACTCCACTTCTTGTATCGCTCTAGCTTTGTGTCAGGTACTATTCTAAGCAGTTTATGCATATTATCTTGTTTAATCCTCTGAATAACCCATTGAAGTAGGTAGTGTCATAGCTTCCACTTAAAGATGTGGACATTGAGATCTAGAGAGAGGGACCAACTTGCTCATGTTTGCACAGCCAGTAGGTGGCAGAGCCTGGATTTGAACCGGGGCAGCCTGGTTCCAAGAATCCATGCTTCCGTCCCCATCTGTTGAATCTTTGTGTGGTTTGTTGTTGTTGTTTAGTCGCTAAGTCGTATCTGATTTTTTTTTTTTTTTTGGCCCCCATGGACTGTAGCCCTGCCAGGCTCCTCTGCCCATGGGATGTCCCAGGCAAGAATACTGGAGTGGATTGCCATTTCCTCCTCCAGGGGATCTTCCTGACCCAGGGATCGAACCCACATCTCCTGCATTGGCAGGTGGATGCTTCACCACTGAGCCACCAGGGAAGCCCTCTGTGTGATTAGTTAGTTCAATTGCTCAGTTGTGTCCGACTCTTTGCAACCCCATGAATCGCAGCACGCCAGGCCTCCCTGTCCATCACAATCTCCCAGAGTTCACTCAGACTCACGTCCATCCAGTCAGTGATGCCATCCAGCCATCTCATCCTCTGTCATCCCCTTCTCCTCCTGCCCCCAATCCCTCCCAGCATCAGAGTCTTTTCCAATGAGTCAACTCTTCGCATGAGGTGGCCAAAGTACTGGAGTTTCAGCTTTAGCATCAGTCCTTCCAAAGAACACCCAGGACTGATCTCCTTTAGAATGGACTGGTTGGCTCTCCTTGCAGTCCAAGGGACTCTCAAGAGTCTTCTCCAACACCACAGTTCAAAAGCATCAATTCTTCGGCACTCAGCTTTCTTCACAGTCCAACTCTCACATCCATACATGACCACTGGAAAAACCATAGCCTTGACTAGACGAACTTTTGTTGGCAAAGTAATGCCTCTGCTTTTCAATATGTTATCTAGGTTGGTCATAACTTTTCTTCCAGCACCAGAACTCCCTCTTCCTTTAGAGAGGGATGCTATGCAGTGATTGGTTCTTGGAATATTCCTTCCCCTGTGAATCAGCTTGTCCTGAGTTGATGCCACAGCTAACATGCTCATTGCCCACCCTTTCTCTCCACTTCTTACTTTCTAGATTGACCCCCTGGGGCAAGAACACCGAGTTCTGTCTTCACCACCATCCTCTGCCCTTCAGCTGTCGCCTTGCACCCCAAAGGGACTGATTAATTTGTAAATGCAGGTCTAGCTCCCAGAGCAGCTGATTCTCTTCCGCCTTTGTAGCCAAGGCAGCACCCCTGTTGCCCAGAGGTGCCCCTTGTGGCCAGCAGAGGAGGACCATGACCTTGGTTTCGCAGGCTCTTGACCCTGGACCATTAACACAGTGTCCGCCTTCCCATCTCCTGTCTTCACTTCACAGAGCAAGTTCTAATTCAGACCTACCCTCACCATTTCTGTTTTTTGAATGAGAAAAAAAAATTCCAATCCTCATCAGTTTTTTTGTACAAGGTCTTTAAAGAGCAAATAGAAAGAGATTCATAGCCCACATATATTTTCCTTCTCTGAGTAGTGTTTATTTAAATGCAGATATCCTGGTTTCCCGTGTAGAGTTGCAAGCAATACCTTTCAATTTAAATGTTAATAGGAGTGTAAACTTCAAAATCAAAAGTTTTCCACACGGGAGAACTGTGTCTTCTGGTTGTATTTGATGGTTCTCCTGGCCATTCTTCCTCCACCACCCTCATCATCCACCCCTCCTCCCCGCACCTTGGCCCACTCTTTTTCACTGTGCCGTCAGCGTTCTTTTTCTAAAAAGATTAGAACTCACCTTTGTCATTTTGAACATTAGACTCTCAAACATTAGGATCGTGGAAGACAGATATTAGACTCAAACCCAACAGGTCTCATGGGAAGATTTTTCTTTATCTCAGCCTTTCCCTGCAGAGTCCCGCTCAACGTTCCAAATTCTTTCTAAGGGGATTATTCTTTGTCCGACGCTGCATAGCATTTTTCCAAGGCTTCAGATGGATGAGTTTGGTTTTCTGCTTCCCCTTCCCTCTCCCCTTCTTTCTACAAAAAAGCAGGAAGAGATGGGGAAAGAAATAACAGTTGACCCTTGAACAACACAGGTTTGAATTCTGTGGATCCGCTTATTTGCGGGTATTTTGAAAGGCTACCCACTCCAGTATTCTGGCCTGGAGAAGTCCATGGACTGTATAGTCCATGGGATTGCAAAGAGTCAGACACGACTGAGTGACTTTCACTTCACTTTTGCTTTCAAGAGTACACGCAACATAGTACAAGATGAGTGGTTGACTGAATCCCTGGATGTAGAACCGTCTGTCTTCTGTAAGTGTACAGACAGCTGACTACAAGTTGTAAGTGGATTTTCCACTGTGTGGAGGGCTGGCACCTCTTAACCCCCTCATCATTCAATGGTTAACTGTGCAAGCTGTGTAAATTCCCAGGTGCAAAGTATTGCTGTGGGCACAGTGAACAATCACAAAGAATTAAAAAAGGCAATTTCTCACTCCTAAAGAAATAAAATTAACACATAGGATAACACAGATGGGATGGAATGGGGCCATCTATATGTGAGTCATTCCATAGGCAGAGTGGCCTTTGAGATTTTCTCAAATACAAATAAAAAGCAACAAAGATTTCAAGATGATGAAAATAATATCAAATGCCTTAAATACAAATATGGTGACTATAATAACCTTTCTAATTAGGATCCAAATTTTATGTGAGAATGTGATATCTGGCTCCATCTTCTTTTATTTCTTTATTTTCTCTTTCCTTCATTTCCTTGTGCTGTGTGCATTTGTAAGACTCCTAAATATTTTGGAACAAGATCGGACTCTTACTCCATAAGTTAGAATTGATTTTATACTATAAATTTCAATGATTTTGATTCCTTTATTATAAGGTGTTATTTTTGTTTCAGAGAATCCTTTTCCATAGTCTCTTGTTCTTATGTCATGGAAGCAAGCTATGTTTCTTCTCTTGTCTCTTGGGATATTTATATTGATTTAAAATTTTATTTTAAAAATTTAATAGAATTTTTAAAGGTTATTTTCCATTTACAGTTATTATGAAATATTGACTGTATTCTTCTTGTTGTAAATACAGCATATCCTTGAGCTTCTCTACGCCCCGTAGTTTGTTTCCCCACCCTCAGCCCTGCATTCCCGCTCCTATCCCCCCACTGCTAGGCGCTAGTTAATTCCGTATATCTGAGTCTGTTTCTTTTTGTTATATTCACTAGTTTGTTGTATTTTTCAGATTCCACTTATAAGTGATATACAGTATTTGTTGTTCTCTTTCTGGCTTGTTTCACTTGGACCATAATGCCCTCCAGGTCCATCATGTTGCTGCAGATGGCAAACTTTTGTTATTTTTTATGGAATACTGAATAGTATTTCCTTGTGTGTGTGTGTATATATATGTGTACACACACACACACATATGTATATCACATTTTCTTTATTCGTTCATCTGTTGATGGACACTTAGGTTGCGTCCATATCTTGGCAATTGTAAACAATGCTGCTATGAGCCTTGTGCATGTATCTTTTCAAATTTAGTGTTTTTGTTTTTTCGGATATATACCCAGGAGTGGAATTGCTGGGTCATAGGATAATTCTATTTTTCGTGTTTTTTTTTTTTTTTTAGAAAACTCCATGCTGTTTTGTACAGTGGCTACACCAATTTACATTCATTCCCACCAACAGTGTACAAGGACTCACTTTTCTGTACATCCTCACCAACATTTGTTATTTGTGGTCTTTTGATGATGGCCATTCTGACAGGTGTGATATGATATCTCCTTGTGATTTTGATTTATATTTCCAATAATAATCTTTAATTTCTCCTCCCTGCCAGTTTGCTTCTTCAAGTTCTTTTTCTTCCAGCTTATAGATTTTCTTCATATTTGGGGCTGCCTGAAAGCCCTGAGTAGGCAGTGGGCTTGTCAATGGGAAGCTTCACTGTAGATAGTTGGAGGGACTGCTTATGACTCCCTGCCTCCCGCCACACACACAGATAGTAATGTGTCTTGATATTTTCTCATGTGCTGGTCATCACCAGAAGGGTCTCTCCCAGCTTCCAGGCTACAGGGCAAAGGCGCAGCAGTCTGCTTCTGGGAACCAGGCAGAAGAGGCCTGGGGTCTCAAGGGTGAGCATTCAACATTCTGTAGGTGCACAGACACTTGCCCTGTGCGCAACGACCCTCAGTTGTGCTGACCAGCTGTCACCTGAGCTTATCGACTCCCAGTCCTAAGTACTCCCTCTCCACCCTGGGGGTGGGGGAAAGGGGTTATTCCTCAGAGGTGTGGAGTGGCCAAGGGGAGCCAGGGTTCTCATTCCATCCCAAACAACTTGTTCGAAATCCTTGTTTTAATCTCCCTCCCCTCTGCTTGACTTCCTGATGCATAGTGATGAATGCCAACTCCTGAGCCTTTGGAGGGGTTGGCAGGATGCCTTTCGGCTTCCCCCCACCCTCTGCTGGCTCTGGTCTTGGCTTGTTAGGTCTGTTGAGAAGTTATACTGCCCCTCAGTTTTGCAGCTTCCAGTCTTCTGTTGTTGCCATCGTCTTTTCTGGTTTCCCCTTCCATGTGAATTTCTGTCTTTTAAAAAAAATCTTGTAACTCTAATCCTGGCTTTATTTGTGAGGAAAAATGCTAGTTACACTTTTTCCATCTGTGATGATGATCCTGTAGGTCTTTAATTAGATTATTAATTTTATTTTCCCACACAACTCAGTAACCCAACTCATTCCTTTTTAGTTCACTGGTTTGAGACTGTTGATCAATAAATTATTTAACTTCTCTAAATCCTGTAAAATAGGAATATTTCTTGTCCAGCCTACCTTTAAGTTGTTGCTGCAGCTGCCCTGAGTTACCATGTGGGTCTGAGGGCAGAATAAACAGCTGTACGTATGTGGCTCCAGCAAAATCAGGCTCACCGGCTGATGGTGAATATCCTTTCGGCTCAGTGAAAATGCTCAGGCCTGACCTCTGGTTTTCATCCTTCTTTCTAGAACAACTTAGCCTGACCCTCAGTTTTTGTTGTTGACAAAGCCTTTGGGAGACAGCGGAGTGCACATAGTCTGTGTTGGAGGCACAGCCGTCCCTGACCTGGGAACACAGACACTATTGTCTGTCTCAGGGCTTTTGGAAGAGGAATTATTCTCTCCATTGCTGTTTCTGCCTTTTGCTCTGTTTTCTCCTAAGTGAAGCACTTGGCTTTCCTCCTCCTTTCCATCTTGTCATGATTTGCATTTCCATTTTCCTGCCCACCCCTCTTCCCCATCCCCATCCCAAGTACACATAGCTCACAGGGACCCGTTATCCATTCAGTCCCCCAGGTGGCACCTTTGCTCCCTTGGGTCTGCGTAGCCCAGGGGCCAGTACCCACCAAGTGTGGCAGGAAGGGGCTCTGTGGCTTCTGCAGGCCTGTCCCCTCTAGTGCCACTAGAGAGTCTTCCTAGAAATTCTAGGAGAGTCTTCCTAGAAACCGCCCTGTTACTGAAAAGGAAGCCAGTGGTTTCACAGGGGCATAGAAGGGAAATTTCTTGAGCTGTTTAAGGGGATATAAATAAATCTCCTTAAGACTAAAAATACCCTGGCCTCTCATCTCCCATTCCCATCACCTCCTTGCCCTTGACTGCAGTGGAGAGTAGATGAGCCCCCCGTGGCAGAGAGTATCCCATGGCCAGGAATCAGTCCCAGTGGAGTCGAGAAGGGACCTTTTTCTACCAAGGAGGCAGCCCAGAGCTGGCTGCCTGGAGTCTGTTGTAGTGACAAAGGAAGAAGGGGCGAAAGAACTAAGGGTCGTGGCCATGGGGAGATGGAGGAGCCGGGGTGACCACAGGCAGTTGAAAGAGAAAGGGATGCGGCCCAGCTGGCAGGAAGGTCCTCCCTTCTTTCCAGCCAGCCGTGGGTGCCTGAGCACGGCAGGAAGCCTGGCACACATTTGAGCACTGGATCTAACTCGTCCTCAACAAAGTTCCTTCTGGTGTGTTTAGTGATCTGAGCATCAGTGCAGCCTGATAATTAGGCCTCCTTGGCAGTGCACGGCAGTGACTGTAACAGGTGTGACTGCTCTCTGGCTGGGCTGGCACTCCGGGGTCAGCAGGGGTAGGAAGGACCCAGGAGAACTCAGAGCAGGAACCTGCTCGTGGCTCTCTGTGAACGTCCTCCTCTGTGGCAGGGCCCTGTCAGGCCCCCTTCATCACGGGGAGGCTCACCTGCTGTTCTCCTCCCCACGCCCCAGCCAACTTCCTCCCAGGGGGTTGAGGAGGGCGTTGCCAGGGTCTGATCTTCAGTATCAGGACCAGGGGCATGGACCACAGCCAGCTCTGGAGGTGGGGGAGGGGCAGGAGGTCTCAAGCCTGACTGTGCCCGGAATCCTCTGTTTACTGTGCCGGAGACTGGAGTGCGAGAGAGGCACAGGGGTGCTCCCCACAGAAACCTGGGTGTCTGTTTCTCCGGGGATGAGAAGAGACCATCAGTGCTTGCTTGGATGGGGGGACTCATGTAGTTTGGTGTCCAGTCCCCCCTTCCCCACCTCCTCATCCTCCTTCCCTTCCTTCAAGAGAAGGGAATGCCCATGGGGTCTCCAGCTACTCTGCAGTCCCCATCCCCAGGGTAGAGGCCAGATAAACGGCTCCTGTGTGGAGCCTGATTGGGGGTGTTACTCAGAAGGAAGAAAGCCAGATGATTCCAGAGAAGGAGTGTGCAGCGGGTGGGGTGGGGGGGCGGATACACCAGAGGGCTGGAGCTGGGAGGAAGCTTAGCAAGATGCTGAGTGAGGCTGACAGAGACATATCAGCAGCTCTGCTGTCTCCCTTCTGCTAAAAATCCCACCTTCCCAGACCTAAATAGAAGGAAATACAAAAAAAAAAAAAAAAAAAGAGTGGATACATGTAAACACATAGCTGATTCACTTTGCCTACAGCAGAAACTAACACAGCATTCACATGCTAAGTCTCTTCACTCAGGTCAAACTCTTTTCGACCCTGTGGACTATAGCCTTCCAGGCTCCTCTTTCCATAGGATTCTCCAGGCAAGAATACTGGAGTGGGTTTCCATGCCCTCCTCCAGGGGATCTTCCCAAGCCAGGGATCAAACCCATGGCTCATGTCTCCTACCTTGGCAGATGGGTTCTTTACCACTGAGCCATCAGGGAAGCCCTGTAAAGCAGTAATACCCCAATAAAAACTAATAAAAAAAAATCACCTTTCCAGACAGCCCTCCTCCCCCTGCATGCCGGGCTTTGTCTGATGGGTTGGCAGAGCATGGACAGAGAAGGGCCTGATCAGGAAAGCTGAGGGGGCCTCCTCAGGGTTCAACCTGAGAGCAGGAAGCATGGTTCCCACCCTGCAACCACACATGCGGGGGAAGCTGAGCCCCCCGGAGTCAGGCTGGAGGATGAGGAACGTCATACAGCTTCCTCTTCACCCCTGACCTCCTGAGAGACCAGCAAACCCTGCATGGGAGGGATAGAGTCCTTGACAAGTGCCAAGACCCAGCCCAGCTCTAAGGGCCCATTTGTCTGGTTCTCACTTCCCTGAAGGGTGAGTGATGCTGGGTTAGGAACTGGGAGCCGCAAAGATCTGGGTTTGATGCCGTGTCCTCCACTCTCTGTAGGCTTTCTGTGGGTTGCTCCATTTTCCAGATAGGGATAAAGAGAATAGCTGTCTTAGAAGGTTGGGAGAGATGCTTGGGAAGATCAGTGCTGCACCCAGCACAAAGGAGGGAATGCAGAGGAAGTGGCAGCTATTATGGTGGTGATCCCTCCTTCCGCGTGTGGACCGGCTGTCCTAGCTGTGTTTGTACTTGAGGATATGGTTACTGGGGTTTCCCAGCTGGCTCAGGGGTAAAGAATCTGCCTGCAATGCAGGAGACTCAGGTTCAATCCCTGGATCATCCAGATGATCCCCTGGAGAAGGGAACGGCTACCCACTCCAGTATTCTTGCCTGGAGAATCCCTGGACAGAGGAGCCTGGTGGGCTATACAGTCCATGGGGTCACACAGAGTCGGACATGACTGAGCAACTAAACAACACATATGGTTGCCATCAGGGGCTCTGTCCTCTGCAAAGGAAGCTCGGTTGTGCCAACCTGTCTGCAAAGGGCCCCTGTGGTGCCCTCCCCCCTCCCCCCCGCCCAGGGTTGGGGTGCACCAGACCGTGAGTTCCAGGCTCTGATGCTAACTGGTACTCACCTGTTTCCCCACAGACCTGCGCAGG
This sequence comes from Bos mutus, assembly GCF_027580195.1. Taxonomy (NCBI): domain Eukaryota; kingdom Metazoa; phylum Chordata; class Mammalia; order Artiodactyla; family Bovidae; genus Bos; species Bos mutus. The sequence goes on along the minus strand of NC_091620.1, from coordinate 19,284,364 downwards.
ATGACAGCGGGCTTCATGGGCATGGCAGTGGCCATCATCCTCTTCGGCTGGATCATCGGCGTGCTGGGCTGCTGCTGGGACCGAGGCCTTATGCAGTATGTGGCCGGGCTGCTCTTCCTCATGGGAGGTAAGGCTCGGGGGCGGCGGGCTGGGAGGTCCCTGTTACTGGCATTCTGAAAGAACAGCTGGTGGACGTGCGGATGGAGACCCGGACTCCATTGGGAAGACTCCCCTGTCCTTCACTCATTCCAGCAGTGTGTTTTGAGTTCCTCTCAGCCGCTCACCACTGCTGGTCCTTGCCCTCTGGGGTCTCCCACCTGGTGTGCGAGAGACGGTGGTGATAACATTGAAACAGGTGCTGGATATGGAGCGAGTGTGAACCCAGGAGGTACTTGGATGTTTTGAGCATGTAGTGTGTACACGGTATATACCGTGGGGCGGGAGGCAACTGCTGTCTGGACGGTTTCCTCTTCAGAAGCCTACCTCCACCCTTGATTCCTGGGTCCTATGGCTGCTGCTCCCATTTCCAACGAGGCTCTAAAGCTGGTGGGACAAGGCTAACCCTTCTGTCACATGTCTCTTTCACCCTCTGTCACTGGCGTGGCCACAGGACCAGTCCAGCCCTTTGATGGGTGGTCCATGAGCAGAGCTGTGTAGCTGTGAGGGAACAGGTTCTTATCCGTGGAAAGTAAAAGCTCATTCACAGTCTGTACAGCCTCTTTTCTCCTTGAAGAGTTCAAGTGTGCTTTTTGGTCTCCTGGTTTGAGCCTCAATCCAAAGCGAAAGCTAATCATGAGTGTGCCCTTCACAGGGCATTCCTTGGAGAGAGGTGGATGGACAAATTGCATGGAGTTAGGAAGAAGGGGAATTGGGCCTGTGCAGAAGGAATTGAAAATGTATACAGGGAAATGTGTAAGGGCAGGAGGAGAAGGGGACGACAGAGGATGAGATGGTTGGATGGCATCGCCAACTCAATGGACGTGAGTTTGAGCAAGCTCTAGGAGATGGTGAAGGACAGGGAAACCGGGCGTGCTGCAGTCCATGGGGTCTCAGAGAGTCGGACACGACTGAGCAACTGAACAACAGCAATAATGAGTCCCGTGCACTGAAGCCAGCGTTAGTTAGATGGCAGACACCACATGAACCGCCTGACTTGGGATCTCTGATCAGGTCCCAGAGGTGGGAAGGGGTGTGGTGTCCTGCTGGAGATTGGAGTTGGCTGTCCTGCATGGACAGAGAGATCTGGGGGCTAGTGAGCTGTGGGTTGGTAGAGAAGGAGAATTGTTGGGTTCAACGTGGCACTGGACTGTTTATTCTTATCCCCCTGAAGAACAGATGTCCCAAATCTCAAATTCTCTGTCACCAGAGTCAGCCATCCCCGCCCTGCACCACCTCCCCTTTGAGTCCCAACCGGACTGAGGCAGAGGCCAGGGGAGGGAGAGGCATGGGCAGCTCCCTCCTCCTTCCTTCCATCCCCCACTGAGACAGGACCCACCCCCCCTCAAAAAACAAACAAAAAAAAAAAACAGCCCTACCACCTTTCCTGCGCCCCGGAGTCCTCCTCACTGAAGCAAGGGTCACACATGGCCTGGGATGTCTGTGCTTGGTTTTAGCAGCGCGGAATCTTTTTCGTTTCCACCTTCCAGTCAAAAATCTTCCGTGGACCCCGAAATGTGAAAAGATCAAAGTGGAGTGGCTCTGTTTGTAGCGCGTGTTCTCTCTAAGGCTCTTGTGGTTGTACAAAGACAGACTCCAGTAAAACGGGGCTTTTCGAAGGCTCTAGAGAGGCCTCCCAGGAATCCGAGAAAAGCTGAGCAAACAGGCCTCGGGCAGAGCAGGAATCCGGAGCCGGGGGAGCTGATGCTCTTTCATCTCCGCTCTTCTCAGGTGCTCCCATCTCCCTCACGCTGCTCCCTCCCCCATCCCTCCAGACCAGCCCTCCTCACATCCCACAGAGCGCTGAACCTTCCAGCTCCGACAGTTTCTAGACAGAGACAGTGTGGGCCGCGCTGATCTTTGCTGGTCGGCCACACACCATACCCCAGGACACTCCCCACTCACCTGAGACCTGGGTGGGAACTCTCTCCCAGAAGAGGGTGGGGGACAGGAGGGTGCCTGGGGCCCTGCCCCTCCCACCCCCCATTTGCTGGAGCACCACCAGAAGCCTAGGGCTCTGGGATGCCAGGTGAAAGACCTCAGGCTGGACTGGGGACCCGAGACCCCTCCCCACAGGGGAGTGAGTGATGGTGTTGATCCCCTTCCTCCTGGCTAGGGGTTCTTTTTTTTTTTTTTTTTTTACTTTCAGCTGTGCTGGGTCTTTATCGCTGCTTGGGCTTTTCTCCAGTTGTGGAGAGCAGGGGCTACTCTCTAGTTGCAGTGCTCCGGCTTCTCGTTGTGTTGGCTTCTCTTGTGGTGGAGCTCAGGCTCTAGGGCCCTCGGGCTCAGTAGCTGTGGCTCCCAGGCCCTAAGAGCACAGGCTCAGTAGTTGTGGTGCCGGGGCTCAGTTGCTCCGAGCCATGTGGCATGTTCCCAGATCAGGGATCCAACCTGTGTCCCCTGCATTGGCAGGCAGATTCTTTACCACCGTGCCACCAGGGAAGCCCTGGTTAGCGGTTTGTAATCACTGCACAGTCAAATCGCCTGCAGGGCTTTTAAAGTACTGATGCTGCGGCCTCGCCCAGACTCATCCAAGCCGAACACTTGAGGTGACCCTAATGTGCGGTAACTGGGGGGGTAGGGGGGAGAGCTGGGGGAACCAGTGACCTTTAAGAGTCCTCCAGCTCTAAACTGTCACGGTTCTGGGGATGAACCAGTCGGGAAGGCCTCTCAGAATTTATCTTCCTTCCCAGCTTCCCTGCCCTATCTTATGACTGCTTCTTCAGCTCTTACGCCGCATAGACAGGTAGTGCTATCACAGGGCATGGGTTATTATCCTGGAGGCCCATCTGAGCCCTGATCACCAAGGGTTCCAGCTAAACTGGCTTTCCCCGCACATGGACTCCCCAGTGGTCTTTTCAATGGAAAAACCACAGTTCATGATAAAAGGGCAACATCCAGAAGCTGCTGTCCTGAGAGCTGCTTAGTGCTGACGGGAGCATTGTCCTATTATAGGAGCAGAGCCTTTGCGTCCACCCTGGAGCTTTGTTACCTGTGTCCGCAGGTAACAAGACGCTGGGGAGGGGAGGGGTGTCCACACATCTCATGATGACCTGCAGATTGGCCCCAAGAGGTGAGAAAGAAGGACAAAGCCACTAAGAGCTGATCCCTGATCCCTGGTCTTTGGGGGAAATTGAAGCTCCAGGTGGGTGAGAGTACCCTCTCCCAAATAAGTGCTCTGTCCAAGGAGGCCTTCCCAGGTGGCACTGATGGTAAAGAACCCGCCTGCCAACGCAGGAGACATAAGAGACATGAGTTCGATCCCTGGGTTGGAATGATCCCCTAGAGGAGGGCACGGCAACCCACTCCAGTATTCTTGTCTGGTGAATCCCCATGGACAGAGGAGCGTGGCGGGCTACAGTCCATAGGGTTGAAAAGAGTCGGACACGACTAAGAGACTTAGTAGGCATGCATGCCGAGGAAGCCAGACACAGTCACGGTGAGGGGAGTGGGAGGTGGGTGGTGGTCCTGATGGCCAGAGCAGTTGCTGCCTGCTGACCCCAGGAGTCTGGTTTAGTTCAGAGCCTGGCAGGGAGCAGACTCAGAGCAGAAGCTGTGCTTCCCTGTCCCTACTCAGCACAGAGTTGCTGAGAGGTGAAGTGTCTGCCCAGAGACAAAGCCTTGTTGTGAAGACCCTGTATGTCATGAAGAGACGTCTCAGCACCAACTACTCCCGGAACCAGAACTGGACTGGTGCCTGTCCTCCAGGAGTTCCTCTTCTAGGGGTGACCCATGGAAAGGCTTGGAGAGTCAGCTCCCTCTGACAGCCACCTTACGAACATCGCACAGCTGTCCCTCAGACTGTAGGTATTTGTGACCAAAATGTTCCATGGCTTTAGCTCTCACCCAGATTCAGTTCAGTTCAGTCGCTCAGTCGTGTCCAACTCTGTGACCCCATGGACAACAGCACGCCAGGCCTCCCTGTCCATCACCAACTCCCGGAGTTTACTCAAACTCATGTCTGTTGAGTCAGTGATGCCATCCAACCGTCTCATCCTCTGTCATCCCCTTCTCCTCCTGCCTTCAATCTCTCCCAGCATCAGGGTCTTTTCAAATGAGTCAGCTCTTCGCATAAGGTGGCCAAGGTATTGGAGTTTCAGCTTCAGCATCAGTCCTTCCAATGAACACTCAGGACTGATCTCCTTTAGGATGGACTGGTTGGATCTCCTTGCAGTCCAAGGGACTCTCAAGAGTCTTCTCCAACACCACAGTTCAAAAGCATCAGTTCTTTGGCGCTCAGCTTTCTTTATAGTCCAGCTCTCACATCCATACATGACTACTGGAAAAACCATAGCTTTGACTAGACAGACCACCCAGATTGGCTCAGTCTATAGCTGAGCACAGACTAGTGCCCAAGGGGTTTGATAGGATGGCCAGTGAGAACAGCTACTGGGGACCCGACCAACCACCAAAGGGCTCCCAAGCTGGCCGGGTGTGGGTGTGGGGGTGGTGTTGTGAGCAGAGGAAAGAAGGGGTCAGTAAGAGCAAAAGGTAAATTGAAAGTGAAGAGTCCAAAGATGGAATTGCAGTTGAGTTTAGATGACCCAGTCGGGGCCAAAATAAGAGGTTCTATCCACAGTCTCTTATCTATTCCCACATGAATAGGGGTAGCCCACACTGGGTGCTTATCTTTTCCAGGATTTAACTATTTCCTGGCTTAAAGAGAGGGCGCCCCACACCTCAGGAGATGACTAGCAACAAATTGTTTGATTAACACTCAACCCGGAGGAGGCAATTAGTTAAGTACGGCAGCTCTGTCGGGCCAGGAGGCCGGGGGTGGTGGGTGGGATCCAGTTTCCCCTTTGGCAAGGCTTCTGGGGAAAATCTAGCTCAGACTGGCACAGCAGCAGCTGGGTGCGACTGCCAGAAATGAGTGCCTGGTTGAATCACCAGTGGGATTCAGATGTGCAGGGACAGGATGGCATGGGGGAAGGACAGCGTGGTGAGGGGGCAGATGACTACTAGGAGCACTTGTAACTGACTCACCCGGTGTATCTAGAGCCGCCCCATGGACACAGGTCTACAAATGGGTGGGGACGCCCTAAGCCCGTGCCCACCCCCTCAGCACCCCTCACCCACATCCTCCCACACTCCTGGAAGACATCCGTCCTTTGCCATGAGCTTTCATCAAGGTTGACGCTGGACCCTCCTGTGTAGACTGGCACCCGGCAATCAGTCCTTCACAGGGCAGTTGGCATCATATTTTTGAAACTATAAATCAGATGTTCACTCATCTACTACCAGTGTGCCAAAAACTTACTCTTGAACTTAAAATCCAAATTCCTTACCCTTCTTCCGAGGCTATCTCAGTTAGCTTGGGGTCATATTACAAAAATACCAGAGACTGGGTGACTTATAAAGAGTAGAAATTTGTTTCTCGCTCTTCTGGAGGCCAGGAAGTCCAAGATCAAGGCACTGGCAGGTCCAGCGTCTGGGAAGAACCTTCTTTCTGGTTTATAGACGTCATAGATGGCACCTCCTTGTGTGTTCTCGTATGATGGCAGGGAGCTCTGGCAGATGCAGTTTCTGGGGGAAAACCTGCTTTCTGATTCATTCACGTCATAGACGGTCCCTTCTTGTGTGTTCTTATATGATGGTGGGGTCAAGAGAGCTCTCTGGGGCCTCTTTTGAAAGGTCACTAATGCCATTCATGAGGGTCCCGTCCTCCATTTAGTACCATCATCTTAGGGGTTAGTGTTTCACCATGTGAACTGGGAGCACACAGCATTCAGCCCAAGGTGGAGACCCCATTTAATCTGGCTCTTTCTCCCTCCATTCACTCCTGTCCCGTCCCTTCCCCCAAGCTCGCATTGCTCTAGCCACACCACCCACCTCTCTCCTGGATCTCACAGTTTCACCACAAGGTCCTGGAGCTGCCCGATCTCTGCCCACAGTGCTTTCCCCACCAGTGCCTCGTGACCGGCTCCTCTTAGGATTGAGATCCCAAATGAAGAGCCACCCCCTCAGAGAGGGCTGCCTCAGCCATCCAGTTTACACAGCTGCCCCGTCACTCTCTACATTTTACTTAATTTTCTACAGCACGCCCACTACTCTATGACATGTTTATCATCACTGCATTTTGGTTTGGGTTGCTTTTTTTTTTTTTTTTTTTTAAGCAGCAATCCATGTTATCCTGCACAGTTTCCCTGAATCAGAATTCCAGGTAGGCTTAACTGCCTGGATTCTCTGCTCTGGGTCTCCCCAGGCTACAGTCCAGGTATCCACCCAAGCCGGAGTCTCATCTGAGACCAGGGTCCTCTTCCAAGATCATAATACTGTTGGCAAAATTCAGTTCCTGCAGTTGTAGGACTCATGGAAGCTTGCTTGTGCAAAGCCAGGAGAAGAAAGAGTCTGTGACTCCTTCTATCTCTGACCTTCAGATTCTTTTTTTAAAATAGATTTTCTTTTTTAGAACAGTTTAGGTTTACAGAAAAAATTGAGGAAATAGTACAGAGAACTCACGTATTCCCCTTTGCCCTTGAACACAGTTTTCCCTGCTATTAACATTTTAGTACAATACATTCATTACAGTTAACAAATGTTGGTACGTTGTTATTCATTAATGTCCATAGTTAGTTGTTTTTATACCTTTTTCTGTTGTTACCAGATGCCCTTTTTCTGTTTCTGAGTCCCTTCCAGAAATTCCCATTATGTTGTCATGTCTCATTGGGCTCCTCTTGACTGTGACCGTTTCTCAGACTTCCCTTGTTTCTAATGACCTTGCCAGTTGAGTACTTGAGGAATACTGGTCATGCGTAGTGTGGGATGTTCCTCTGTTGGATCCTATCTGGTTTTCTTCTGGTGATTAGACTGGATTATGGGTTTGAGGAAGAAGATCACACAGGTAAGGTGCCATTTTCATCACGTCATTTCAAGGGTATGTGCTATCCCCATGATTTATAACGGTTGAGATTGCCCTTCATCCCCTGGAGTAAGGAGTAGGTGTCAGGCTTCTCCACTGTAAAGTTACTCTTCTGCTTTCTCTGTTTCCATGCTGCCGTCTTTGGAAGGAAGTCAGTAGGCACAGTCCACACCTAAGGAGTTGGGGGCTGTTTCTCTGCCTTTAGGTGGAATAGCTACATAAACTATTTGGAATTCTTCCCTGTTTATTGAAAGTAAAAGCATTAGTCACTCAGTCGTGTCCGGGTCTTTGCCACCCTATGGACTGCAGCCTGCCAGGCTCCTCTGTCCATGGGATTCTCCAGGCAAGAATACTGGAGTGGGTTGCCATTCCCTTCTCCAGGGGATCTTTCTGACCCAGGGATTGAACCTGGGTCTCCTTCTTTGCAGGCAGATTCTTTAAATTATCTATTCATTTCAGTGTGGACTCATGAATGTTGATTTTATAATTTGAATCATAATTCAGTACTCTGTTTACCTTGTTGTCCAGCTGTCCCAGTTTTGGCCACAGGGAGCTCTTTCCATTGGCCCCGTGCCCTTTGGTATACTCATCAGTGTAGCCTTTTGATTTTGCCTTTTTTGAGCACTTCCTTAGTTTTGAGCATTTCAAGGTGCTCCAGGCTCATCTAGTGTTATTTCCTGCCCTCATCTTAGAACTGGCCATTTCTCCAAGGAGCCTGGTTCCTTCTGTTGGAGGATGGTAAATCAAGACCTGGATACTGGGTGTCTGCAGTGTTTTTTTAACATTCTCCAACTCACCCCCCACCCACCAACATAGACATCAGCTCCATGAGCCCCAAAAGCTTATCTGCCTTGTTCTCCAAGGTACCGCCTGGGTCTGAAAAGTGTCTGCAGCCTCCAATATCTGTCGAATGCATGTATCAAAAGAGGGCATTATGTACAACAGAAAAAGTGTTTTGTTTTTTCTTGATTAGAGCTGGCAGTCCTTCAAGAAATTAGCCTGTCTTATCTTCTGTTCCTGGTCTGACCTTCTCCTCTTCCATGGGGTTTCTTATTCTCCTTTTATCTTTATTTGAACAGTCCTGGAGTCTGTCTCAAATTCCTTTTGGATGGAGGGTATGAATTATACATGACCTCAGAAAGAACTTTCTGTCTTTAATTTGGACTCCTAGAAAGTTAGAAATGGAAGGGGGCCTTAGAGACCATCCAGTTCGACCTTCTTGTATTTCCAGATAAGAGGAGTTACATTGGCTGTCCTAGGTCACAAGGACCTTGATAAAGGTCCAGCAGTTCTGAAAACTTACAAGCCTAGAATGAAAAGGCTGAGGCATGTGTGTCTGGTGGCAGAAATGGAAGCAGGGCCCAGTCGGGGATGCCAGCCTGGCTTCTTGCAGCCCATCCCGCTCTCTCTGCTTCCAGCTCCCTGTGTGGGAGATCCCCATGAACCCCTGCGCTGTACATGACTGCCCACAGTGGCATCACTCCAATTCTGTACTTCTAAGCAGATGCAACTCTCAGAATTGCAGAATATCCTCCCTTCTCAAAGCACAAAGGGGTGTGTGGAGGAGACGGTGGCCAGAATTGAGGGCACAAGTTCTCATGGGAAGAGGAAATCTTTAAAGCTCCTTTTCCTCTCACCTGTGTGATCAGCAAAACCTTGTCTAACTCCCCGGTCAGTCAGGAGAGCAAAGAGGATGCTCCCAAAGAAGCTCAAGCTATCCACTTTGAGTGACTGCAGTCATCTGCAACCCAGTGATGCTCAATGACACTCTTCCACCAAGCCCAGCAGAGAGCAGTTGTGCGGTAAACCCCCAGATACCCCTCTTCGGGTAGAAAAAGACCTTGATAAAGGTCCAGCAATCCTGAAAACTTCCCTGGTAGCTCAGCTGGTAAAGAATCTGCCTGCAATGCAGGAGACCCCGATTCAATTCCTGGGTTGGGAAGATCCCCTGGAAAAGGAATAGGCTTCCCACTCCAGCATTCTTGGGCTCCCCTGGTGACTCAGATGGTAAAGAATCCACCTGCAATGTGGGAGACTCAGGTTCAATCCCTGGGTTAGGGAGATCCCCTGGAGGAGGTCATGGCAACCCACTCCAGTATTCTTGGCCTGGAGAATCTCCATGGACAGAGGAGCCTGGCAGGCCGCAGTCCATGCAGGTCACAAACAGTCAGACATGACTGAGTGACCAAGCACACACACACTCCTAAAATGCAGAGCCCAAGGTATGGGTGTCTTGACAGGGTTAATGTGTCTTCCAGGCAGTAAGTGGAGTGGTTTTAGGGATGCTGTGAAGTAGGACAACATCCAAGCTTCCCCATCAGCCTCTCCCTACTGTCCTCCCAAGCGCCAGCACTGCTCGGAAATGTGGCTAGGACTGAGTTTCTCTAAGTTCAATAGGAACTGTGTCTCAACATTCATGAGACATGGTTAAGAGAAGCGTGACCACCTAAGTTAGATACTATTCTGGGGAAAGAGGATACAATCAATAAGCCAATGACTTAACACGATGCAAGCTTATAAGAAACCCTCAGCAAATGATAGCTGTTGCTCTTCTGTGTAAATGATACTAAAGTGGTAGTGAATATTACACACGTACCCCAGGTGTATTCCCTTCTAATAGGCAGAAGAGAGTCTATAATCTGTCATGACCAACAAGGGCACAAAGCCCATCTACCTACCTTGCTAAACGGCCTCTATAACTTCAGGTGAGATTTCACTACAACGTCACAACTCTTCTCTTGACATTTTGTCTTACAGCCTTTCTCTCACAGTCCTCAGCAGAGATTCACAGACTACTTCATATCCTGGGATATAGCTCCCTTTGGAAGGTGCATATTTGAATATGTTTTAGCATTTGATAATTAAATTCAAAACAAAGACATTTGGGGGAAGGAGGAGCACCTTGTCAGGAAGATTAGGAAATAACATGCATGCTTGCCTGATGTAGAACCAGTGGCCAGGACAGTGTGGCTGGGGCTTCATTTTTGCCTTAAGAGTTGAAATAGACCCCAAAGCACGTGCGCCCTTACCACCCAGTGGGACCTCCTGCATTGCAGATTTGCACTTTGGAGGAGAATGGTAAGCAGCCCTGGCTCTATAAACCCTAATCTGGTCAGTGGAGGCCTTGCCAGAATGGCCTTTCACCTGCCCATCAAGCATTCAACACAGCCACACCACTACACGTTATCCAGGGCAGATGCTAATTCATGCCTTGCTTCGATTTTCTCACCTGTAACACAAGGCTAATAATAGTACCCAATTGAGGCATGGTTGTGAATACTGTAGAGTTAACTTGTGTAAAAAGGTTCCATTGTTCTCAATAATTTCTGCTGCTAAGTCACTTCAGTCGTGTCCGACTCTGTGGGACCCCATAGACGGCAGCCCACCAGGCTCCTCTGTCCCTGGGATTCTCCAGGCAAGAACACTGGAGTGGGTTGCCATTTGCCTTCTCCAATGCATGAAAGTGAAAAGTGAAAGTGAAGTCACTCAGTCGTGTCTGACTCAGCAACCCCATGGACTGTAGCCTACCAGGCTTCTCCGTCCATGGGATTTTCCAGGCAAGAGTACTGGAGTGGGGTGCCATTGCCTTCTCCGCAATAATTTCTAGACCTTATTATTTTTACAACTGAGATGCTCCTTTTTTGAAAAATGACTACCTTCAGGGGCGCTTTGCTTTAAGCAGCCCCATGTCACCACCACCACCAACAGCACGCAAAGACACACACACCACAGGGTGGTGAAGATGAACTTGTTGAACAGATATTATTTCTCTGGCTAATCACCACCCTACTCATGCATTCATTCAATACTGATTGCCTGTACTATGTGCCAGACACTGATTAAGCCCTTGGGCTGTGCTAGGAAATAGGATCAAGTCCTCATGAAGCTTTCATTCTAGCTAGAGAAACAGACAAGAAGCAAGTCCCATAAAGTAAACACATGATCTGATATCAGGGGGTGAGAACAATGGAGAAAAATTAAGCTGGGAGGGAGATGGAGAGTCCTGGGGGGCCATCATTGTAGGTGAAGGGCCACTGAGTGGGGATGGAGGCCCCTCGGGGTGGTTATGGTGGACAGAGATGTGAATGAAGGGAGGATGCTGAGCCATGGGAAGACTCAGGAAAGATTAGTCCCTGCAAGAACAAACAGCAGGTGTAGAGGACATCCTGGGATGGGGATGAGCTTCTTGGGTCTGAAAAAGCTGAGCAAGAGGAGAGGATTGTGCCAGGAGCAGAGTGAGATGGAGATACGCCTAAAGCTGGATGGATGGTGTAGGGCCTTGTAGGCCATGGTCTGGGCTTGATTGATTCTGCCTTGCTGCTTCTGCTGCTAAGTCGCTTCAGTCATGTCCAACTCTGCTTGACCCCATAGATGGCAGCCCACCAGGCTCCCCCATCCCTGGGATTCTCTAGGCAAGAGCACTGGAGTGGGTTGCCATTTCCTTCTCCAATGCATGAAAGTGAAAAGTCAAAGTGAAGTCTCTCAGTCGTGTCCGACTCTTAGCGACCCCATGGACTGAAGCCTACCAGGCTCCTCCGTCCATGGGATTTTCCAGGCAAGAGTCCTGGAGTGGGGTGCCATTGCCTTCTCTGATTCTGCCTTACCCTCTGTCTATTTCATAGATTGCTCTGGGCTTCTCCCCTGGGCTATCATTGGATATTGTGTGACATTTATCAGTGGTCTGGCTTCCTTGGGAGTCCCTGCAGCTGGGGTTTCTTCAGCCAGCCATGCCCAGTTCCAGTGAGTGAGGGTGTGATGTCTGTGCCTGGGGTAGCCAGGTTAGGGTAGGAGGACTGTCACACACCCCCAGAAGGTGCTGCATTGCCACACACCTGGTAACATCTATCCCTTCCAACTGGGACCAGCTCCATAATTTGTGAGGACCAGGGTAAAATGAAAACTTGGACCCCTTTGTTGTTCATTGTTCAGTCGTTCAGTTGTGTCTGACTCTGTGTGACCCCATGGACTGCAGCACACCAGCCTTCCCTGTCCTTCACCATCTCTTGGAGCTTGCTTAAACTCATGTCCATCGAGTCGGTGATCCATCCAAACATCTCATAATCTGTCATCCCCTTCTCCTCCTGCCTTCAATCTTTCCCAGCATCAGAGTCTTTTCCAGTGAGTCAGTTCTTCACATCATGTGGCCAAAGTGTTGGAGTTTCAGCTTCAGCATCAGTCCTTCCAATGAATATTCAGGACTGATTTCCTTTAGGATGGACTGGTTGGATCTCCTTGCAGTCCAAGGGACTCTCAAGAGTCTTCTCCAACACCACAGTTCAAAAGCATCAATTCTTCAGTGCTCAGCCTTCTTTGTGGTCCCCTTATTCAAACACTATTAAGAATTTCAAGATGGCAACAGCAGAATATTAAAGCCAGCACACAGCTAGTCATGTCACAGGCCCGTGAGCCATCTCCGCCTCCAGTATCGCCCCACACCCAGACGCCCTGATCCCAGAACACCACAGCCTTTTGCTACAGAGGCTCCCAGAGAACTTGAAAACTCAGGTCTTCTCCCTGTTCTGCATGCAGCTGCCCTCCTCCCTAACTGAGGCTGAGTCTGCTGGGCTGGAAATCACCCCTTGCCCTTTGATGAATGGATAATCATGCAGAACAAGTGTTCCCCCTTCTGTCACATCAAAAGCTCCCTCTCCAAACATTGCCGACATAAGCTGCTAATAAGACACAGCGGAGTGTATTGCCTACTGCCAACAGGGAGAGGAGTGTCTTCCAAAACTGACAGGGTTTCAGACCAGGGAGGTAAGGTCAGAATTTATTGAGACTTGGAACCTTGGTGTAAGACCTTTATATTTCTATGCAGGTCTTTAAGATTGGGTGAGAATATTGATAACATCCCAGATCAATGAAAACAGCAGGATTGAAAAAGCCTTAGCACTCATGCTGTCTGTTGATGCTTTAAATGGAAGAGTTGATGGATCTCCCATGTGTGCATGCTAAGTTGCTTCAGTTGTGTCTGATTCTTTGCAACCCCATGTACTGTAGCCCACTAGGCTCCTCTGTCCATGGGGTTCTCCAGGCATGAATACTGGAGTGGGTTGCCATGCCCTCCCTCCTCCAGGGGATCTTCCCTACCCAGGGATCAAACCCATGTCTCTTGAGGGTCTCCTGCGTTGCAGGCAGATTCTTTACCTGCTGAGCCATCAAGGAAGAACTGATGGATCTCTTAGGAAGGTCCTGTAATGCAGTCCAACCCCTTGCATGGGCAGGGCAGACCCACAAGTGTCAAGGTCTAAGGAAGGGAATGGCAGGGTTAGGTTACTACAGATGGTAAAGCGTGGTTTTGGTACAGTGTCTAGGCTGAGTGTGGGTGGATGGTTTTGGGTCCTACTCAGGATGAGTGATTTCTCCACAACCCTGGTGCCTACCTGGCTGTCATGCCTCCATCAACACAGACGTGCACAGATACAGTCCAGACTCAGGCTGGGACCCTGACAGCCTGTCTTTCATGGGTTAGAAATGCTAACAGGACTGCCCCAAATTGGGGTCTCTTGCTTCCAGACAATGGGCCATCAGCAAGAATGGGTTGGGAAGGGCAGCCAAGAAGAATGTGGGGGGAGGGGTGGTGCAGATAAGCTGGAAAACCATCTCTCTCCTGGAATCCTTGTCGAGAAATAAGAGATTTCTCCAATAGTCTTTCCAGTGGGAGCAGAAAGACCCAGAAGGTGGTGGCAATGCCACAGAGCTTGATTGCCATGGAAACTGAGGTAATTTCTAAAGCAGCCTCAAAAGCCTCCCTCCCTGTGGTTCTTCGAGGATGTTCTTACAGAGGTGTGCAAGCTTCCGAGAAAGGGAACTTGGCTGCCAAGCTCCTGCCTCTTGAAATCAGTCATCAATCAAAGAAAAATGCTCATTCCTGGAGTAAATGCACAGACCCCTCCTGTCAGCCTTAAAAGCTGCTCCCCGGAAACAGTGATGAGGGAGGCCCTGGTGGAAGGGATGAATGGCCTCTCTCCAGTCCTGGGTGCACAGAGGAGAATGAGGACCTGGAAAGGCGGCATCAGAAATAGCCACACCCAGAGAAGCGGGGAGGGAGTCCACCCTTGAGAGGCTCCTGTCGCCCCTACTGCCTGGATGTCTATGATGCACAGAGTGTACAGGGCTGGAGGGCTTCCCAGGGGGCGCTAGTGGTAAAGAACCTGCCTGCCAATGCAGGAGGCATAAGAGACATGGGTTCGATCTTCCTGGGTCAGGAAGATCCCCTGGAGGAAGTTATGGCAACCCACTCCAATATACTTGCCTGAAGAAGCCCATGGACAGAGAAGCCTGGTGGGCTATACAGTCCCTAGGGTTGCAAAGAGTTGGACATGACTGAGCGTGCATGCACACCACACCAAGAATCATAATGTAATCAGATATATTAAGCCATATTTGACATATTTCCACAACAAATTCTAACTCAGTTCAAAAAATATTTCTGTGAGCATACACAGTGCTTTAAAAATTGAGTAAACATAGGTCTTATTTTAAGGAAGTTTATTTTCTATACTTTCGATAGAGAGTAGAGTGGGTTTGATCCCTGGGTCAGGAAGATCTCCTGGAGGAAGGAATGGCAACCCACTCCAGTATTTTTGCCTGGAGAATCCCATGGACAGAGGAGCCTGCCGGGCTACAGTCCACAGGGTCACAAAGAGTGGGACATGACTGAGGCAAATTAGCATGCACATACACATGTGCAGGATTGCTCAGGGTACCAGACACAGGGAAAACGTCCCAGACCAGACACAGGGGCACCCTGAGGTAGGCTGAGAGGACATCACCAACAGGTGAGCTGGGGTGTGTGCACAGTAGAACCCCAGCTCCCTCTGGGGACCAGAGCGGTGTTCTGGAGAAGCAGCCCAGGGCAGAGAGCTGGGGGCAGGGCCAGGCAGCCCCTACGGTGCAGAGTCAGGCACACCTTGGGCTCAGGGCTGCACCCCCTCCACCATCCTTCACCTCACTGTGAATGATGACCCCAGTGGGTAGAGGTGGGGAGGAGCTTAGCAAGCCCAAACCAGTTGCTGTATACATTGTCCCACAGTAGGCTGGCAATGGCCTTGAAGGTCTAGGAGGTGCTGGTGGGAGAGTGATTCTTGGGAGATCTGAAAGCATGATACTGGAGAAGTTTTGTGAAGACAGACCCAGAGGTATCAGTCAACTCTGCTCTACTGGACCTGCTTCTTCATCCAACAGAACTAGGGCTTTGGGGACAGATGGGGAATGACTCACTTTTGTCTCCAGGTATAAAATACTTGGTGGCTCAGGGTAAAGGAGCCACCTGCAATACACGAGACACAGGAGGTGTGGGTTCAGTCCGTGGCTCAGAAAGATCCCCTGGAGAAGAACATGGCAACCCACTCCAGTATCCTTGCCTGGGAAATCCCATGGACAGAGGAGCCTGGCAGGCTACAGTCCATGGGATCACAAAAGAGTCAGACACAAGAGAGCAACTAAACAAACAGAAAAATAATTAGAGAATGAGTGCCTATGTAGCGCGTTTCTCTCCCTGATGCTCTGGAAGTCTCCTGATTTCAAATACGCTTTGCTCTTACCAGATCACGTCTCATACCATGTGTCTTGATTTGGGGAAAATACCCTCACCCCATCTATAGGAGCCATCAGAGCATCAAGGATGTCCAAGATGTGGTTGTGAGAGAGGAGAGCCCATTCCCCACTTTGGTGAACCATTGGGATCTGCCCAATGTTCATAATTCATTAAATAAACAACCCCTTAAGTACCTGCTAAATACTTAAGGATAAAACATATGATACTTTGAAGGATAAAAAATAAAACTCCTGCCTGCCTGAGAGTTGCCCACGATCTTAGAGGAGAGTCAGACACCTAGACCAGTTAGTCTGATAAATGAGCCATTTCCCTTTTCAGGACTGACAACTTTACAATGCAAAATATTAAAAACAAGAAAATTCTGTGTCATTTCAACAGTAAGGAGGATGAGGACCTCTTTGATCTACCTATCTACCGTTCTTGGGAAAGGAAGATGCTGGTCACCCAAAATGAAAGTGAAAGTCACTCAGTCGTGTCTGACTCTTTGCAACCCAATGGACTGTAGCCTGCCAGGCTCCTCTTTTCGTTAGGATTCCCCAGGCAAGAATACTGGAGTGGTTAGACATTTCTTCCTCCAGGGGATCTTCCCAACCCAGGGATCAAACCACACTCTCCTGCTTTGCAGGCAGATTCTTTACTGTCTGAGCTACCAGTTCATTATGAGTCAGGTGACAATTTTTAGTTCACAGAGCTTCAAAGGGAGGGGAAGTTCCCATGTGACCTTCAACATCCCACACAGCACCACCCCAAGAGAACAGGTGGAAGAGGCAGTGAGGAAGGGAAGAGCTCACTTGTTGGAGCATCAATGCTGTGTCAGTGGCAGATGCTGTCCAAGCATTATTTACCTTTCATCTTTCTGGCAGTCCTTAAGGTTGGCATTACTTCGCTGATTTTGTACATAATGAACTTGACCCAGAGATCCAAGAAACAAGTATCAGTCAGTCAGTTCAGTCAGTTCAGTTCAGTCGCTCAGTCGTGTCCAACTCTTTGTGACCCCATGAATTGCAGCACGCCAGGCCTCCCTGTTCATCACCAACTCCCGGAGTTCACTCAAACTCATGTCCATCGAGTTGGCGATGCCATCCAGCCATCTCATCCTCTGTCGTCCCCTTCTCCTCCTGCCCCCAATCCCTCCCACCATCAGAGTCTTTTCCAATGAGTCAACTCTTCGCATGAGGTGGCCAAAGTATTGGAGTTTCAGCCTCAGCATCAGTCCTTCCAATGAACACCCAGGACTGGTCTCCTTTAGGATGGACTGGTTGGATCTCCTTGCAGTCCAAGGGACTTGCAAGAGTCTTCTCCAGTACCACAGTTCAAAACATCAATTCTTCGGTGTTCAGCTTTCTTCACAGTCCAACTCTCACATCCATACATGACCACAGGAAAAACCATAGCCTTGACTAGATGGACCTTTGTTGGCAAAGTAATGTCTCTGCTTTTGAATATGCTATTTAGGTTGGTCATAAGTTTCCTTCCAAGGAGATGGCTGCAGTCACCATCTGCAGTGATTTTGGAGCCCGAAAAAATTAAGTCTGACACTGTTTCCACTGTTTCCCCATCTATTTCCCATGAAGTGATGGGGCCAGATGCCATGATCTTCGTTTTCTGAATGTTGAGCTTTAAGCCAACTTTTTCACTCTCCTCTTTCACTTTCATCAACAGGCTTTTTAGTTCCTCTTCAGTTTCTGCCACAAGGGTGATGTCATCTGCATATCTGAGGTTATTGATATTTCTCTCGGCAATCTTGATTCCGGCTTGTGCTTCTTCCAGATCAGCGTTTCTCATGATGTACTCTGCATAGAAGTTAAATAAGCAGGGTGACAATATACAGCCTTGACGTACTCCTTTTCCTGTTTGGAACCAGTCTGTTGTTCCATATAGAGTCATGCAATTAAGTAAATGGTGGAGCCTTAATCTAAGGTCTTCAGATCGATGTCCCCTCTTTCTTCTCTGTTCCTGGAACATGTGGGATAAAAGAAAAGGGTACCAGGCGAGGCCACCTGGGATGAAGAAGGAGGCATAAGAAATGAAGCAGAATGCAGACACAGGCTCACCCACCAGCTTTCATTAGTGTCTGGAGGCCAGAGGGGTCCTCCTCTCCCCCACTTGCAAGGGGCAGGTAGATGTCCCTTTGGGTAGGACAGGAGGAAGATGGGTAGAGAAGACTTTAAGGGCCACCCAAGCAGAGTGATCAGTGGGGACTGTGGGTGCCCAGAGAAAGGGAGCCTTTCTCTCCTGGGGACTCAAGGGCAGCCTCACAGAGAGGCTCAGGATTGAAGTTGCAGGAGGAATTCAGTGAACTTGCCCCTTCAAGGGTTTTTCATGTCCATTTATCAAATGAAACTGCTCCTAGGCTTGGAGTTGGCCACTCTTCAGGAGCAGTCCATCAGGTCTTTATTTATTCATTCCGGTTTAGGATTTCACATGTTATTAATACATTTCCGTTCTTATATATCTCTATGTAACTAAACTCTGTTGTGAATGAAGCAAAAAAAAAAAAAAATACCTTTCATGGTTTAAAAAAAAAATGCTTAAGCAGCTTTGTGTCAAGTTAAATGTAAATTTGGTATGTTATTTGAACCCATAATTTTGGCCCTGGGGAGGAAGGAATCTGGTAGCTGTGTCCTTTCTACTACAGCCGCCCCCCGAAACCCCCGCCAACAAAACCCAGGAATACCTTAAAGATTCTACCACCCTCATGGGCTACAATTTATTCTAAATAATAAATTAAAATATTCCTCTCCCATTTAGCTCTTAACATTTTCAACTGAAATCACATTTCCCAGAAGCCTCTGCGTCACAGATTCCTAGGGTCTTTGAGTTAGTACAGCCAAGGGTGGTGGGATGGCATTCTCTCTTTATCTCAGCATTCCCATCTGGGCCCGTAAGGTAGGAAACTTCTCTCCTCTCTTTAGAAGTATACCAATTCTACCTTTAAAATATATATATATATATATATATATATATATATATGTTTTGTGTTTTTTTTTGGCCGTGCTGGGTCTTAGTTATGGCATTTGAAATCTTTAGTTGCGGCATGCACTCTTAGTTCTGACATGTGGGATCTAGTTCCCTGACCAGGGATCGAGCCTGGGCCCCCTGCATTGAGAGCACAGAGTTTTAACCACTGGACCACCAGGGAAATCCCCCAACTCTACCTGTTAAGGCCCTGCTTCCTAAAGGAGAAGAGGTGACTGACTTCCGAGTGGTGAGGTTGCCAGAGGAGGCTGAGCTCCTGGGCCCAACAGCATCTGGGTTGTCTGCTTATGCTTGGCCTCTTTAGTGGCCAGCATTCCCAGAATCAAGGGCCACCACCCAGGCCAGCATCAGGAGGTCACATTGGAGGCCTCGTTTTCTTTCTTTTTCTGGCCCACCAGTGTGAGTCACTTCTGGGTGAGTGTATCTCTCTGCAGAACCAAACATTCCCTAGGGAAACTATCCTAAAATGTCAGCCTAGTGGGGGGAAGTATTCCTGAGCTTGTTGGTGGCCAGGAGCCAAGCCACAGTCACCATACTTGCCTTAATAGTAAAAAAGCTGATGTCTTCTGTCCTCTCTACCTTCTTTCTGGGTCTTTCTTCTCATCAAAGTTTGAACTCAGAAAATGAAGAGGGGTGAATAAGGACTAGAACAAGTGGAACTAAAGGGTTGCTAGGTACAGGCCCACTGACAAGCCAGCAGCCCTGTGGGGAGAAGCCTGCTGATGGGCGGGGGTCCAAACGGAGCTCCCCCGGGGCTTCTGACCACCAGGTTACTCTGCCCACTGGGTTTGGTTTCTGGCCTCCTGGGAAGCTACCAAAAGTCTTACTGAAAGAGAGTTGATGTTCTAGATCTTGATTCCTTTCCTTTCTCAACCAAAACATCCTGATCCTCATGGAAAACTCACGTCCCTCTAGAGGAAGTCACCCTTCGACCCGACATAGACCAGAGTGAAGTTATATGTGGACTGTGATTGGTTTTCCTAATTATCTGGAGAAGTCAGCCATGAGATTTTTATTAACTAAGCCATGAGTCTGAGGGTCACCCAGAACCTCCTTAGGGCCATTTTGATAGTGATAGGCCCTTTTCTCCCAATCTCACCTTCTAGTAGGTAAATCTTACTTAAACACCACCATGTACAGGGTCCTGTTGGGGAAGAGAAGAGCTTCTCTGCTTACACTGCTTACCGTCCAGCTCCAGAGACAATACCCACAATACTAGCTCCACGTGAGACAATACCCACCACACGAAGGAGCTGGACCGAGAGGAAACAAGTGGCAGAAGCGTGGGTTTGAATCCTGGCTCCAGGACGTAGCAGCTGTGTCATCTGGGGCAATGTACTTAAGCTCTCTGTGTCTTACTTTCCCTTTCTAAACCTCATAAGGTTTTGCTTTGAGGATTCAAAGAACTACCATTTCTAAAGCTTTTGGAACAATGCCTATCATATTATGTGAAAGTGAAAAGTGAAAGTTGCTCAGCCGTGTCCAACTCTTTGTGAACCACATTGACTGTATGGAATTCTCCAGGCCCGAATACTGGAGTGGGTAGCTATTCCCTTCTCCAGGGGATCTCCCCAATCCAGGAACCAAACCCAGGTCTCCCACATTGCAGGCAGATTCCTTACCAGCTGAGCCACCAGGGAAGCCCAAGAATACTGGAATAGATAGCCGATCCCTTCTCCAGGGGATCTTCCCGACCCAGGAATTGAACTGGGGTCTTCTGCATTGCAGGTAGATTCTTTACCAGTTGAACTACCAGGGAAGCCCATCATATTATAAATAGTACAAATAAGTGTTTGATTTATATAAAGCTATATATGTGTTCAGTGACCCAGTGATGGGGTGACAGCATGCCCAAGTCACTTGGGTACAGGTTTTCATCTCAAGCGAGGGCCAAGCCAAGCCGACAGATGTGCCATGCATGTGGAAACAAACCAAACCAGGTGGCAGGCTCTCCTTATCTTCTGGCTACCACTCCAAGCCTCTCTCTTCTTCTACTAATGATCATGGCATTGGCTTGAATCAGATAGGGCAGAAGCCAGAGAGCCAATTTCTTCCAGACACTTAAACAGCTGGGTCCCTATCCTTCTACGTTTTGAATCAAGGCCATTTTGAGCTGAGCCTCATATGCACACTGATGGCGAATAATGACATCTAATGGTTTCATTCACCAGCCCTTCTGTGCATGTCAGGAAGTGAGAACCAGCATCTTCTCTCCAGGTGGCTCATGTCTGACACAGTAAGTGACAGCAAGTCCTAGAACAATTTAGAGAGAATGGTACCTTTTTGTCCCAATACCTAGAGTCACAGGATCACTTAATCAGAAGAATCTTACAGGTCTCATCTACCCCCTGTATTCTGTATTCAAGGAGATCATAGCCAAGAGAGATGAGGTGATTTAATCCACTTCTTGGGAAAGAATGGAACCAGAACCTAGGTTTTCTGATTCTTGATGGAGTTGTCTTTCCATGAAGCTATATCCTGATCAGTAGCAGGTCTCCTCCCAGGAAGCTGGTGTGGGCTGACCCTGGGGGACCTCTGGGTGGGCCAGGAGAGTCTCATGATGACCAAGACAGTGACTCAAACATAATGAAAGATCAGTTTGTACTGGGCTTCATGCTGGCCCGGTGGGTGGGAGGGGGGTGGTGAGGTGGGAGGCGGGTGTGGAGACGAGGCTTTCTCTTGTATCTACTTAGGAAGATGACTGGTAGAGTGACCAGAGAAGTATAGTATCAGAGATGGCCTGCAGGAGGTTTTGTATGCCTTCACGCATTGTCCCCAGCAAGAAACCCAGGGCAAGATTGCCATCTGCTCTAGAGGTTCTCAAAGTTTGCTCTGTGGACCATTGTCCGCCAGAAGGCATTGGCTTAGAAAGAGAAGAGGAAAGAGAAGCAGGAGCAGGAAGATGGCATGTTCTAAGCGGCCTTCCGCTTGGAAGCTCACTATTCACAGCTTGAGAATGTTCCTTTCTGCACAGCTGTGGACGCCACTCTCAGTCTAGTTAAGAAGCCAGCTGGATCCACTGACTCTCAGCTCTGAACCAAGGCCCAGATGGATAGGAAGCTGCAAAGATTTGCATTGAGAAAAAGGCGATGCTGTACTCTTGCTTCATTTGCCCTCTAGAACTCTCTTTCCTGTCCTATTTGGAAAGCTCATAGCTCACCACAGACCACCAGACTCAGATCTTCCCAACTTTTCACTCCTTGAGGTGTGGAATATCCAAGGCCAGTGGGCAAGACTGAAGTGGGCCAGTGGTTGCTTCTCCTGGAGGATGCTGTTTTTTAAGGGGGCCAATGGAAGCCATTGTGATGAATAGTTCTCGAGTGTTTCCACAATCAAATAGTTTGAGGCTGTGCAACAAAATCAGGTATTTGCTCTGTTCCTTGTACCTTGGAACCTTCAGCAGATTATTTAATTTTGAATTACTATATGAATTATATAATTTATGGGATTTGTTCATATATGATTTGCATAAATATATGTAACCTCACAGCAACTTCAAGAGGTACAGAAGATACAAAAACTGAGACTTGGCTTGAGTCAAGTGCATCTGCCTGAATTTAATCATTGTGATCACAAAACGGCTTCCTTGGGAGAAAGAATGGTGATGATGTTTTAACAAAAGAAAGAAGGGGGCGCTTCCCTGGTGGTCCAGTGGCTAAGACCCTATGCTCCCGGTGCAGGGGGCCTGGGTTCAATCCCTGGTCGGGGAACTAGATCCCACATGGTGCAACTAAGACCTGGCCCAGCCAAATAAATAAATACATTAAAAAAAAAAAAAGAAGAAAGAAGGAAAAATGTTCTGTGTAGACTAAAAACAGTAAGAATATAGCTCTCTCAGTCCCCTAGGCAATAGGTGTTTAATAAATGAATTTATAATTTAGTAAATGGGATAGCTATAAATGCTGCCTTTGCATTCCAGAGAAACCAGAGCGTCTATAGCACTCATAAAAGGTTCCCACCTCATGTCACCTAGCGATTTCCAACCCTTCTCTGAGGGCTGCTTCCTTTTACCCCTCCTGGTTGAGCACGAGCTTCGTTGCAAACCCACCAATGTCAGGATGTAACCCCTGGTAGATGCTGAAACTGCTCTGAGCCCCAAGATAAGTTCTCTTACCAAGATAGGTCTCAAGACTGTATTCTGAGATCTTCCAGATCCCATGGTTTGAGTTCCGACACAGCACACAGAACTAAGGGTCATAAGTGAGCACTTTGTCTGGTCTCTGCTGAGAATAAGTGCTTCCTGGTTTGGCACTTGCCCTTCAACGGGGCTGGGAGAGAATGAAGCAGGTGATGGAGATGAAAAGCAGTGAGCACAATTTTTCTTGTCCTCCAGAACAATTTTTCTTCGCCCTCACTTAAAGCTTTCCCTCTCTAATATTATACCTTACCTATAGAAAGCAATTTTAACTTCTCTAAGCTTTTCCACATTTATTATTATGGCTCTGCAAAATAATCCTGCAGAGAGTGTATTATTCTGATGCTGAATTTCTATAGAAACAAAAATGCTTCTTGAAATCCAAGGTACCCATTGAAACACAAGGTAGGTAGGCATGGACATGTGTGGGCATGCACACACACACACACACACACACACACACACTTCACCAGCCACAAAATGATTTAGGAGAAAGGAGAGTGGGAGGGCCAGCCATGGTATCTCTTTTATTCCCTTCTCTTTCCAAGTCCATATTTTCACTTAAAAGTTCCATAGCTGTTTCCTCCAGTGATATGGATTTACTGCACAGAGCTGTGTGTAATACAAAAGGAGACGCTGCCATGCCAGCTCTGGAGGAAGTTACAGTGTAGCTGAACAGAAACTAAAACAGGGAACAAGAGAAGGTTCCTATAGCTAATTTTCGGATTGCCTATTCCAGACTGAAAATGTTTTCAGTTCAGTTCAGTCGCTCAGTCATGTCCGACTCTTTGCGACCCCATGAATTGCAGCACGCCAGGCCTCCCTATCCATCACCAACTCCCAGAGTTCACTCAAACTCACGTCCATCGAGTCGGTGATGCCATCCAGCCATCTCATCCTCTGTCATCCCCTTTTCCTCCTGCCCCCAATCACTCCCAGCATCAGTCTTTTCCAATGAGTCAACTCTTCGCATGAGGTGGCCAAAGTACTGGAGTTTCAGCTTTAGCATCATTCCTTCCAAAGACATCCCAGGGCTGATCTCCTTCAGAATGGACTGGTTGGATCTTCTTGCAGTCCAAGGGACTCTCAAGAGTCTTCTCCAACACCACAGTTCAAAAGCATCAATTCTTTGGCACTCAGCTTTCTTCACAGTCCAACTCTCACATCCATACGTGCCCACTGGAAAAACCATAGCCTTGACTAGACGGACCTTTGTTGGCAAAGTAATGTCTCTGCTTTTCAATATGCTATCTAGGTTGGTCATAACTTTCCTTCCAAGGAGTAAGCGTCTTTTAATTTCATGGCTGCAGTCACCATCTGCAGTGATTTTGGAGCCCCCAAAAATAAAGTCTGACACTGTTTTCACTGTTTCCCCATCTATTTCCTATGAAGTGATGGGACCAGATGCCATGATCTTCATTTTCTGTATGTTGAGCTTTAAGCCGACTTTTTCCACTCTCCTCTCGTTTTAAGGAGTTTGAAACAAATGAGGACTGTCTCATGCCAGGCATACTCAGAGAAGACTTCTTGGGAGATTGGGGACTTAGATTGGGCCATGAAGGAAAAGGGCCAGGACAGCTGCTAGGACTCTCTGCAGACTGGTCAGAGCGTGGAAATGGCTGAGTCCAGTCTAGGAGACAGGACAGTGGTGCTCTGACCTTAGTTCCCATCCTGACATTTGAACCCACTGACGCTCTCTTCCCAAGAAAGAAAAGGCTCTGTCTTAGGTGTAGAGGTCACCAGTGAACTTGTGATCAAATCTAACATACACCCAGAAGAATAAGTGTTTTGATGGGATTGAGTGGGAGTAAATATCAATGCCTAGATGAGGGAGATGAGATGGAGAAGAATCCACCTGATGCCCAGCAGCTATCATTTTGCATGGCTGGGTTTAGACACCTGTTTCAGCTACCAGGTGGCCATCAAGCCTGGTCAGTAAGTAAGTGTTAGTCACTCATTCATGCCCAACTCTTTGCGACCCCATGGACTACAGCCCACCAGGCTCCTCTGTCCATGAGATTTTCCAGGCAAGGATACTGGAGTGGGTTGCCATTTCCTTCTCCAGGGGATCTCCCCGACCCAGGGATTGAACCCGGGTCTCCTGTGCTGCAGGCAGATTCTTTACCGACTGAGCTACAAGGGAAGCCCAAGTCTGGTAACATAGCCTTATTTTATTGTGTATAGTAGATGTTCTGTTAATAAGCCAATTATTATATATTCACCTGTTGTATCAGAGACAGAGGAACCTGGTGGGCTAGAGTCCACAGGGTCGCAAAGTGTCGGACATGATTGACACGATTTAGCAGGTATGTTGTATCAGATCACACATGCTGCCAAAACAAAAAAACCACACACTGGGTAGCTTAAACAAGAGAAATTCATTTTCACACAATTCTGGAAGCTGGAAGTCCAAGATCAAGGTCTCTGAGGCCTCCCTCCTAGCCCTGCGGACGGCCTCCCTCTTGCCGCTCTTCCCGTGGTCTTCGCTTTGTGCACGTGGCTGTCTCGTGTCTCTTGGTATGTTCTAATCTCTTCTTACAAAGACTCCAGTCCCACTGGCTTACACCTGGTGCTGGCGCTCAGTCGCGTCCAACTCTTTTGACCCCATGGACTGGGATTTCCCAGGTGAGAAGACTGGAGTGGGTTGCCATTTCCTTCTCTAGGTCAGCTTCCCGACCCAGAGATCAAACCCCTGTCTCCTGCAGCTCCTGCACGGGCAGGAGGATTCTTTACTACTAGTGCTGCCTGGGAAGCCCCACATTGGCTTACCACCCACCCTAGGAGCCTCATTTTAACTTAATTAGCTCTTCAACAGCCCTGTCTCCAAATACAGTCACATTCTGAAATATTGCAGGATTAAGACTTCAATAATTTAAGAGGGCACAATTCAGTCCATGACTCCTGTGTTTCCAGATTTGGTGGCCACCCTGGAGATACAGAAAAACCAAGCGATGAAGCTCCAAGTCATATTATAGGAATGTGGACGCTTTTCTTTATAGCCAATGGCAACCCAGCTGAACCAGCCAGTCCCTTTAGTCCCTTGAGTTGGGGATGTGGCATGACTGTGGCACCATCATGCCCCAACGGAGACCAGCCTTGCAGCGTACAGACACAGCCTCAGGGATCCAGACACTGCTTGCCCCGGGGGTGTGGTGGCATTCACTCAGCGACTCTGCCCAGAGCAACTGCAGGGTGTGGAGAAGGATGGATGGTTCTGTCCTAACTCAGGGCCCCATCCCCTGTAGCGTGTTTTCCTTCGGAGCCTGTCACCACCCCCTGCCTCATCCCAGTGAACCCCGAAGGCACCTTGGCTGTAAAGCCCCATGTGACCTGCCTGCTGGCTGATGCTGACGCAATGGTATATAATTCAGCAGTGATTTATATTCCATGCAGGTCTGAGCAAAGCTATAAAGCGCTCTCGAGAGCCAAATGCTGCTGAGGCGTTTCATCTAAGCAGAGGAAGGGTTTGTGTACATCAGCTTCCCGGGATGCAGAGCACTGTGAGAGGAGGAGGGAACCTTCTTCTGTTTGCTGATATGCTTCTTTACGGATTTCCAGATCAGAGAGGGGCGGAAGGGGGAGGGTCTTAGAGAGGACTTGGGCTGCTCCCTGACACATATGCCCACAAGAGCACATCGGCACAGACTGGGGTCAGGACAGAGGTGCTCTGAGTGCCATAGCAACAAGGCGCCCCTCGGGGGTGAGGGATACACGTCACTCCTTACTCCCAAGAGCAGAAAATGTCACCCAGATGGATTTCTGGCCCTGGAAAGCTGCAGAAATTCTACTCCAGTGAAGTTTTGGGTGCAACTTGGTCACAGAAGGAATAGCTATTTGGGAAAAATGCCTGTGCACACAGTATGAGACCACCCTGCATTCCTGCGAGAACCTTCGCCAGGCCCTCGGTTTCCTAGGCGATGGCTTCTTGAATTAGTAAGAGCACTTCCGCCGCCTGGCCCGAGGCTGCAATTTCAATGCTATTTCTCCACAGGGCCATGGCTGTGGGGTTCCTGCTGAGGCTTCTCTGACAATCCCTGAAGGGAGTGTTCTCCTCTCTCCTCCTGTGGATGCTAAAGCAGCAGTCGCACAGGAGGACCCATCCCACCCGCCTCACATACCTGCAGCCACTGCTCTGAAGTGGCCTGAGCAGGGGTTGATGCCAGAACTCTGAATATCAGCTTAAAAATGCCCTAGTAATCAGCCTTCCAGGTGGTACTGGGTTCAAACCATTTGGGGGCTGCAGAATAAGTGCTCCCTGGTGACATTTCACAGTTGCAAGAGAATTAACTGCCTCAAAACAATGATCTCCCAGTCTGGCATTTCTTAACATGGCAACCCATCCAAAGATCCAAGTTTCTGTGCTTCAGACATTAGGTTTTCTGTACCTTACAAGTGAGGAGTCCCAGGTGGCGCTAGTGGTAAAGAACCCGCTTGCCAATGTAGGAGACTTGAGAGACACATGTTCAATCCCTGGGTTAGGATGATCCCCTGGAGGAGGGCATGGCAATCCACCCCAGTGTTCTTGCCTAGAGAATTCCATGGACAGAGGAGCCTGGTGGGCTACAGTCCATAGGGTCCCAAAGAATTGGGCATGACTGAAACAACTTGGCACACACATGCAACTTACAAGCGAGGATTCATTTTTGTAGTCAGTGAAGTGTCACCGATGGGTTCTAGGGTGCAGGGCAGGAGGGAACCTGTAGGAAGGGTAGCCAGTGTGTCCCACTTAGCCCAGGTCTTTCTCATTTTAGGACCAGAACTCACACTTCCCAGGGACACACCCTCTACCCAACAACTCCCAGACAAGCTGGGATGGTTTGTCACCCTGCTAAGGAAGAAGGACTTGGAAAGAAAAAAAGTCAGAAACTTAAAGATTATGGAGGAAGTGCTGGGAATCTGTGTGTAGCCAAGCAAGTACCTGGAATAAATATGTCCACTGGGGATTAGGACACATTGCATAATGTGTGATACCACAGACTATCATATAATCCTATGACTCAATCATGTTCTGGTGGTGGTTCAAGTCAGAGGAGTGGGTGAAGCGGCCAGAAAGGATGCGAGGTCCAAGGAGAACTGGGGGAACCCCACGCCTGAGATGACAGAGGAGGAAATAGAGTGGGACCTCGAGGGAGAGGGGACCAAGCTTGGATCGAGGGACAGCTTGGAAACGCAGAGAAGAGACAGCCTAGCAGGAAGAAGTTGTCAAACAGCCAGGAAACTAAAAGTAGGGAGAAAGCTAGAAATCTGGTATCTGGAGACCAGAGAGCCATTAATTAGAGATGGCTGCACAGTGAAGGGGGTGGTGAGAAAGCTGTACTTGGTGTTGAAACAAGGAGTCGGCCGTCTGGACATGAAAGCTGTTTTCTCTGTCTCACCCTCACTAAGCCTTAGCTGTGTCCAGAGTGGTGATGCTAGGGGGACTGGAGGCGCAATGCAGTGATCCCACCCTCTCCCCTTCCAGCCAGGTGCTGGCGGGACAGGCACAGAAGAGTGACTGGGGCCGGGCCATAGGTTGCCAGGTGATATCGTTGGTGTGATTCCTGACCGTGCTCCAGGTGGGGCTGGTCATCCAGGGAAGCAGATACTGTGTGTGAATCAAGAGCAAGCATTTATGTTTACAGAGGTCACCGTTACACCCCTTGGTCCTGCCTTCCTGCTCGCAGGTGGAGTTTGCAAGGAGGGACTCTAGAGGGGTCTGGAGGGCCCATCTGTGTCAGCAAGTCTTGTTAGCACCAACTCCCAGGCTGTGGAAATCTGGGGTGGTGGTGTTCTCATCTAACTGGGCTCTGAGTCCAAACGAGTGAGAGTCTTGCTGCCGAAAGGGTAATTAGATTTCATTTCTTCTTCCGACTAGCTGCAACTGACCAGTTAGGGTAGGCTGCATGGAGGGCATGGCTGAGTAGGAGTCTGAGGCCCCTTCCAGGACAGAGGGTTGAGATTGATTAGCTATTTCTGCCAAAAGCATGGACTTGAAACTAATAGACGGGACATTGAACTTTGCTGTCCAAAGCACACCTCCTAAAATGACAGACCTTACGGGCCCCTTGTGAATGGACAAGGCTAGTGCTTTTCAAAAATGTTTAGATCAAATTGAAACTTCACATGGAAACAGATCAGAGCAGGGCTTGTCCTGGCCAAAGGGAGGAGAGAGGGCTGGGAGTCTCTTTTACTCCTCTTGCTTCCCAGGGGCAGCTCCAGAGGCACCACCATGGCACATGGTTTGAAAATCCCTGGAGGAGGGACTGCTTTAGGAGAGGGCCAGAGAGGGTCTCTCTGAGAGGATGGAACTGGAGTTGAGACCCCAGAAGATCTCAAGAAGAAGGCCATTTAAGTGAGAGAACAGCAAGTGCAAAGGCCCTGGGGTGAGGATAGGCTTCGTCCGTTTGAGTCACAGAATGTTCTCTTGTGTGACTGGCGTACTGGGAGTCTGGGGGATCAAGCTGAGAGATGAGGTCAAGTAGGTAGGAAGCATCCACCCTGGTGAGGCCATACAGACAGGGTAAAGAGGTGGGCTTTAAATTTTTTAACATATGGCTGGAAGAAGAAGGTGAGGCATCACTGATCTGCTACAGAGGTTCTGTGGGAAGTGATGAAAGGCTGGCAGGGAGGACAGCAATGAGCATTTCAGAAGTCAGAGGCATGATGGGAATGGGGTGCAGACATGCCTTCTCAACTCGGGCTTAGAGACCAGGACCCTGGGGTGCTGGGACTGAAGAAGGATGCTCTCTAGGCCAGGTGAGGACCCCCTTCTGTTTACTGCCTGCAGACACCCTGCTCCTTCTTCAAGACCCTGCTTCCTCTGGGAAACCTTTCCTGGCCCAGCATAGTTGTCTCTTACCATTTACTTCTGGGTATTAGTCCTTCTTTTCCTAAAGATAACTCGATATAGGAGGGACCTTCTAGCTATCTGCTCCAGCTCCCTGATTTACCGATGAGGGTACCAACTGTTCTGAGCAGATGCTAAACTCAGGCCCTTTAATCCCCCGTCTGGCACTATTTCCACTTCATCCTCAGCTTTTCATTTACGTCTGTCTCCTATCCCCAACGAGATTATAAGATTTTTTTTCATCTTTTTATTTTAGATTTAATTAAAAATTCTCAAGAACAGCGATCCTATCTTATTCTCCCTTTTATCCCTCTAACATCTAGCATAATGCTTGGTACAAACAGAGAAGTTCAACAGATGTTTGCTGATCGGCTGTCGGGCACGCCCTGGGGCCCGCAGCCACAGGAATGTTCCCCTCCTTCCGCCCCATCGCAGCTAACCTGCCTTCCCCAGGCTTGACGTCCCTTAGATCTGGCAGCTGCATTTCCGCTGTCCCTCCTTGCCTGGCCAGTGTCGCAGCCAGGTCTGGGCACACAGTGGAGCCTTGCTCCCAAGGGAAGGGCTCGGCTAGTTCTTTTCACTTAATTGGTAACTGTGACTATAATTAGTGACTATAATTAGTCTTAAAGTCTGATTGGAATTAGGCTCAAACCCCAAGACATGGGGGAAATAATTGAGAAGATGTGACCACGCATTAGAACGTTTGCCTTTCTTGGATCCTCACTAATCAGTCAGGAAGTGCTCCCAAGAAATAAGATAACCCAGGCTGGAGCCCACTCCTTGCGTGAGAGGAAGGTTTCATTACTTACCCAAAGCACCACTGTATTTGGGTGAATGGAAAGAGGCTGTGATCCCCAGTACTGTAATATCTGTGTGTGTGTGTGTGTGTGTGTGTGAGTTGCTCAGTCATGTCCAACTCTTTGCAACCCCATGGACTGTAGCCTGCCAGGCTCCTCTGTCCATGGGATTCTCCAGGCAAGAATACTGGCGTGGGTTGCCATTCTCTTCTCCAGGGGATCTTGCCCACCCAATGATCAAACCTGGGTCTCCTGCATTGCAGGCAGATTCTTTACCTTCTGAGCCACCAGGGAAGCACTCACCCTTTATTTGAGGTGTGTTTTCTAGCAGAGACATTTAGAATCTCTGTGAGTTCCCCAGAGAACCCCACGGAGTTGATGGTGGTGGCGGCGGGGGTTGGAAGTTCTGTACCCCACCCTCCCCAGCTGGTCGCAGGTCCACAGGTCTGAGAGTTGGACTCATCACCTTAGGACACTGAGTCTGACAGGTCCTTGCCCATCTGGGCCTGTTAGCCCACAGATACTCTGGGACTCCATCAAAGTACATTGTTATCTCAGCTATCAGAATAGCAGTGGCAACATGTCCTGCATTCAGTCCATCAACCGAAGACCCACCAGGTGCCTACATAGGTGTATTTCCAGTTACTAATGCACATTTTTCCAAACTTGAATTTAGAAGTACAGACCCACATAAAAATATAAATTCTCACCCATGTCTGTGAAGGCTGACAGATCCTTCCCCACCTCTTCCCATTTTGTCACACAGGACTTCTCCACAGCTTGCACAGATGACCTGCGTAATGGACCATCTTGAGTGAGAGCCCACAGAGTTTTTTCCCACGTATGGGAACATTGACAAAAGCTAACAAACCACAGAAATTTTTAAAGGTTGCCAAGTCACAGAACAACTGACATGACGTGAAGGCAGGAAGATACCCCGACTAATCCTATTAACATAACAATAAGATGTATGTTAATGGCACCCCACTCCAGTACTCTTGCCTGGAAAATCCCATGGACAGAGGAGCCTGGTAGGCTCAAGTCCATGGGGTCGCTAAGAGTCCGGCACGACTAAGCGACTTCACTTTCACTTTTCACTTTCATGCATTGGAGAAGGAAATGGCAGCCCACTCCAGTGTTCTTGCCTGGAAAATCCCATGGATGGAGGAGCCTGGTAGGCTGCAGTCCATGGGGTTGTGAAGAGTTGGATACGACTGAGCGACTTCACTTTCACTTTTCACTTTCATGCATTGGAGAAGGCAATGGCAACCCACTCCAGTGTTCTTGCCTGGAGAATCCCAGGGACGGGGGAGCCTGGTGGGCTGCCGTCTATGGGGTCGCACAGAGTCGGACATGACTGAAGCAACTTAGCAGCAGCAGTAGGTCTATGTGCTAATTAAGTCATTAGGTCTTGATTTATCAACCACATTCTTTCTGTCCTGTCCACTCTGCTTGCAGTTCTTGTTGTTAAGTTGCTAGGTCATGTCTGTCTCTTTGCGACCCTATGGACTGCAGCATGCCAGACTCCTCTGTTCTCCTATATCTCCTGGAGCTTGCTCTAACTCATGTCCATTGAGTTGGTGATGCCATCCAACCATCTCATCCTCTGTCGTCCCCTTCTCCTCCTGCCTTCAATCTTTCCCAGCATCAGGGTCTTTTCCAATGAGTTGGCTCTTCACATGAGGTGACCAAAGTTTTGGAGCTTCAGCATTGGTCCTTCCAATGAATATTCAGGGATAATTTCCTTAGGATTGACTGGTTGGATCTCCCTGCAGTCCAAGGGACTCTCAAGAGTCTTTTCCAGCACCACAATTCAAAAGCATCAGTTCTTCGGTGCTCAGCTTTCTTTATGGTCCAACTCTCACATCTGTACATGACTACTGGAAAAACCATAGCTTTGACTAGACAGACCTTTGTTGGCAAAGTAATGTCTCTGCTTTTTAATATGCTGTCTAGGTTTGTCATAGCTTTTCTTCCAAGGAGTAAGCATCTTTTAATTTCATGTCTGTGATTACAATCTGCAGTGATTTTGGAGCCCAAGAAAACAAAATCTGCCGTAGTTTCCACTTTTCCCCCATGTATTTGCCATGAAGTAATGGAACTGGATGCCATGGTCTTAACTTTTTGAATGTTGAGTTTTAAGCCAGCTGTTTGCTTTCACCTTCATCAAGAGACTCTTTAGTTCCTCTTTGCCTTCTGCCATTAGAGTGGTATCATCTGCAAATCTGAGGTTGTTGATATTTCTCCCAGCAATCTTGATTCCAGCTTGTGATTCATCCAGCCCAGCATTTTGAATGATGTATATAAGTTATATAACCAGGGTGACAATATATAGCCTCAACATACTCCTTTCCCAATTTTGAACCAGTCCATTGTTTCATGTCCAGTTCTAACTATTGCTTCTTGATCTGCATGCAGGTTTCTCAGGAGGCAGATAAGGTGGTCTGGTATTCCCATCTCTGCTTGCAGAACATGCTTAAAATAGTGTCCCTCAAGTTTTATCAGCTACTGGCAACTTGTGAAGATCATAAGGTCAAGATCGATTTTCTTGAGGTCCACCTTCTCTCCCAGAACAGATCACTGGACTTAATCAGGAGGACTGTGCCCCATTTGATGAGAAGAAATGTCTCCCTTTTGTAAAGTATCCTGTGTAGGTACAGTTTATAGAGAGCTCTTGGGTGACTTCAGTCACATCCAGAGCTTTGATTTATAAGATGTTGACTCAGTCCACATCTCTAGCTCAGAAATTTCTACCAGGCTCCAAACCTGTGGTCCCAAGTGCCTCAACATTCCAAGGGCAGCTCAGATTTGAACTCAGCATACACATACACACATACACACATGCATGCAGTCTCTTTCTCTCCCCTATTTCCTTTCCTAAATCTAAATTTTAGTAAACAATATCATGCACACCAGGTTTCTAAACCAGAAATTGAACATGTACTTGAGGCCCAAGTATCCAAGAATTTGGATTCTTGAAAACTGGTGTCAAAATGGAGCATTCTTCAGCTCTGGCTCTCCCAGCCCATTGCTGTCTCCTTTCCTTACCCTGTCTGCTTCTTCCCTCACCTGGATCCATGTCTCAAGGTTATACACAGAACCTCTGCCCTCACACAGGGTCTCACTAGGCTGATCAACAGAAATCACCTGAGGAACTTTTGGAAAGGAAAGCGCCCCATCCTGTCCACCAAGATTCTGATTCAGAAGTTCTGGGGTGAGATGTAATCCACCCTGGGCACCCACTTAGAATTCTGTCTGAACCCCAGAGCAAAGCAGGAGGGACCCTGGGTGCTTTGTAACCCCCCAAGTTTGGGACCACTGTTCTCCCAAGGAGTGATGGTACCGTATGTGTTTGTACACAATGGCTGTTGCTATGCACACAAACACATACGCCTACATGCTTCCCACACACACAGTTTCATTTACGCCAAGTCCCCCCTTTCCTTTCAGCTGCCTCTACCAACCGTCATTCACTAAACGGTCACTCATCCTGCCCTGCGCCTTCCTCCTCTCTCCTCTTGACACAGCAGGGTCCTCCCTGGACTCCCTGCCTCTACACTGCCCGCTGCTCTGCTCCTGACTTAGTGACCTTTGGAAACGTAGACCACTGCCAGTGAAGTGCTTGGGCCCCTGCAGTTCTATCAGCTCCACCCAGCCTTCCCAAACGCTGCGTATTTCTTCAGGCTGTTACTGTCCTGTCTGCCGTGACAGAGCAAACAAGACACAGGGAATATCAAGAAAAGCTCTTAAACTCATTTTTGGCACATCACATCTCTGTTGGCTAAAAGTGGGCTTAGGATCCTATTTGATAACATTCTGTCTCTCGTAGCAGCCTTCTCGCTGGAGGGTAACATGAGCAATGGTTTTGTTTTTGTTTTTCTTGAGTTTTTTGGGTTTGTTTGTTTTGTCTCCTATTTGCCTGTGTCGAGTCTCAGTTGCGGCATATGGGATCTTTGGTTGGGGCCTGTGGATTCTAGTTCCCTGACCAGGGATTGAATTGCAGGCCCCCTGCTTTGGGAGTGTGGAGTCTTAGCCACTGGATCACAAGGAAAGTTCCTAAGCAATGGTTTTTTTTCTTTGTTTTAAGGAGCATCATAAAATAAGTTTGTGAAATACCTCATAAGACTAAGTTGGACAGGTTAACTTCCTTGACTGTGGGTTATGCATCTTTGTGGGTGAGAAGCCACGTACAAAGCTTCCCAGAGTTACCGCCTCTGCTTCGTCGTAAAGGAGTTCTCTCCTAGGCTTGGTGTTCCACCAGAAACACTCTGGTGAATGTTGTCTTACGGGAAAAGGCTTCCAGGATTGGACGACTGGTTGGTAAATGGATTAAAGGAAAACCCAATATCGTGTAAGACGTTGTATGTGGAAAAGAAAGGAATGTTTTTCTCTTTAAAGAAGTAGGGAAGGGGGTGTTTTCTGTGTCTCCAAAGAAAGACAGTGACTTTTAAATGCTTTCAAAAAATGAGCTGAATACTCCTCTGCTTTACTTCACCCTACATAAACTGGCCTGTGATTTATTGTTAGGATTTTCCCAAAGGAGAGACGTCCTGAGTTTGTCCAAGACCAGGCACTTATTGGAGCGTGAGGCAGCCCTAATACTATTCCCCTCTTCTTGAATGTTTCCAAATATTGATCTCATCAGCAGGTTACCCTTAACCTGCATCTTTTCATTTTTCTTATTCAAGAAAATAAAACAATGTAATAAACCTCCCTTCTCTCTCTCTTCCTCTCCTTCCCCTCGCCTTCTCCACTGCCCCCTCCCCCTCCCCTGTGTCTCCCCTCCCCCTCCAGGAACTTTCTGCATCATCTCACTGTGCACCTGTGTGGCCGGGATCAACTTTGAGCTGTCACGTTACCCCCGCTACCTGTACGGACTCCCTGACGACATCAGCCATGGCTATGGATGGTCCATGTTCTGTGCGTGGGGAGGCCTGGGCCTCACTCTGATCTCGGGATTCTTCTGTACCTTGGCCCCTTCTGTCCAACCTGTCCCGAGGACCAACTGCCCCAAATCCAGACCCGAGAACGGGACAGTGTGCTAAAACAACAAGCCCATACTCACACACACACACACATATATATATATATAAATATATATATAATATACATATATATGACAAAACTCAATCAAGACAATGCCAGTGCCAAGGCAGAGTGGGGGTCGGCCCAGGCACCCACATCTCGCCGGACTCTGTGTCGCCTCATCACCGAGATGGGGGAAGGTGTTCCCCTCACGTGGCTCTTCCATCGATTCGTAACTTCTGACTCCGTGGTTTCTTGAGGACAACGTGAGCATCACCCCTCAAAGACAGGGTCCTGATTCCCACCACTCACAAGGATGGGGGCATGGAGGGGGGAGGCTGGGAGGAGGGGGGAGGCTGGGAAGAGACGGTGCCTGTGGTCCAGGGTGGCACAGGTATAGACAAGAAAATGCCCTCCCCTGAGCCGACAGGAGGGGACACCACCCCAACCCCGGTCATATCGCAGAGAAACAACGCCCTTAGTTCATAGAATGTAACCAGATCTTCGAGGCCATTTCCAGAACCATTTTCTTCTCTTGCTCTTCCTGTTCTGATTTCCTTCCTGGCCGACCAGCGACACACCAGAAAGTGGAAGAGAAAACACACTGAGAAGGAAGTTTTCTCTCTGCTGCCGAACTTTTGGATGAAGTTCCGGAGGTGGGAAGGGGGAGAGAACGCCGTGCTGAGAGGCAAGACCCACATCAATGAAAGGACACTTCCGTGGATGCTCAGAAAGCCCAGTCTTACCTTCCAGCTGCCTTACACCCAGTTAAACAAGAGGCCGCCCTGCCCTGAACCCAACCTGCACTCCCTGGGCAGATCGGAGCCTTGGAGTAACCCTCTGGTGTGTGTGTGTGTGTGTGCGCGCGCGCGTGCGTGTATGTGTGCAACAACTTTGGATGGTTTCCTTTTTTTCCTTTTCACCTTTTTAAAATACTGCAGGATCATGACTGTTGTCTATCATTTGCGGTGGTTTCATGGCCCAGGATGGAGGCCCCAGGGACTAGGAAGCACCATGAGGGTGGGCCTCTGTGGGTGCCAGTTCTGCAGCTTGACATCCCTGCTGTGTGTGTGTGCGTCTGTGTTTTCTGAGTGTGGGATTTCTATCATTTGTGTTGCATTTTTCTATTATTTTTAGTGCAGCTGAAATTCCCCGAGGGCAGAACCAAGAACAAGAGCACTGGGCAGAGGACCTGTGTTGCTGCACGTCCCAGGGCTGGGGTGCCACGGGACTTGGCCCCCTAACTTTGGAAGTTCAAGACACATCTGGGCACACAAGCCATGAGCAAGGAAGGGAGCACGGATCAAGAGGGAGAAGGGGAGTGGCCTCAGTTACCGCTGGATAAAGTCTGTACACCAAACGAGACCTTTCCCTTTCCGTCACAGAAGCTGTCCTTTGTCACTGGACATCCAGCCCTTTGCTAGGGGCGACCTCTGTACAGACGAGAGAAAATGGGTCCCATGCAGAGAGAGCCGCCATGTCCCATGGGCTCCAATTTGTATGATATTGTGTAAATTCACAGAGAACTCTTGACTCTTGCCATCTTCGTCCTTTCCCTCTTGATATTCAAGGCCATGAATCCCAAAATCGCCGTCGTGGTGGCTAGCATCCAAGCAGAGGTGGCCTCGATCCAGCCCAGTGTCCCAGGCTCGGGTGAGCATGTTGGAACTGTAGGTATTGGCGAGCTGTGATGTCGGCCAGAGGGTTGTGAAAGCTGTGGGGACGGGATCTGCTGGCTGGAGTGGGCAGCAGTGGCCAGTGGTCACCTCGGTGACCCCACAGGGGCCGAGCAGCCCTGGGAGGCAAAGAGTGAATTCCCCGAGCGGTCCAGCCATGGGTCCACTGCGTAGCCGAGGATTCAGTTGCTTCATAACTGAATGTGCTCTGGGCACTTTGCCTCTCACTCAGCAGCCTTCCCCCAGCCATGCCCTCTGTTTCATCTCCCTGTCTTCTGCCCCGTCTCCCCTCTGGCTCCCCGCTTTCCCCACCTATGAACCATTTCCCTTCTCACTCTTCCACCCACCAGGCTCCAAGTCCTGCCTCTGTCCTCATCTGCTCTTTTTGACTGTGTGTGTATGTGTGTGTGCAATTCACGTCCAAATAGGGCATCTGATGTGCACGGATGGGTGTGAGTGTGGGTCTCTGTGTGTGTGTATCTCTGGTGCATTTTGTATACATTTGTGTCAATGCACACCTGGATGCAGATCTGGGTGTGCTACTCAAGACTTCCTTGCTAGCGACACGGGTCAGCTTCTGCACAAAGGCTCACGTGTGAATGCCCTGTGCGTGGGGTGCTGGGAGATGACTGGGCGGGAAATGCTGTTAGCTCCCAATTGTACCTCTAAGGATGACTTTTAAAACAGAGGATTTATTCTATGAGAAAGGAGAGAATTTTCAGGAGAACCCAGTGTTTCAATTGTTTAGGGAATTTTTAAAAAATAATTTTCTTTGAAAAGTTCAATTTCCCGCTTCAGGGGAAAGGCGTACTTGGGCTTGAGGAAAGGTAAGGGGAAGTATCTCAGATTGAGAGACTTGTGCCTCGCTTCCAGGTATCTGGACTGGGCTCCACCTGGCTGGGAGAGGTGGGTGTCCACCAGCCTCCATTTGGGGCAGAGGGCTTGTCTGTGACCAGGTCCGAACTTCAGCTAGTTCCCAGTTGTGGAAAAATGGAGAAAGAAATTCCAAACAGGGCAATTTGTAATCAGTCACTTAAATTCTTAAGTAACTTTTCTTAAGGAACCAGTACTGTTCACCAACCTGTGATTTATACCCCTTTTTTGAAAATCCCGTGCTTGCCATAAATAGATCATCCACTCTCTCCAACTGCTCATCTTTATCATTGTTGTTGAGTCGCTGAGTGGTGTCTGACTCTTTGTGACCCCAAGGACTGCAGCACGCCAGGCTCCCTTGTCCTTCACTGTCTCCCAGAGTTTGCTCAAACTCATGTCCACTGAGTCAGTGATGC
The DNA here is from genome assembly GCF_027580195.1 of Bos mutus. NCBI lineage: Eukaryota > Metazoa > Chordata > Mammalia > Artiodactyla > Bovidae > Bos > Bos mutus. Next base: position 19,246,059 of record NC_091620.1, on the reverse strand, counting down.
CATCCAACCATCTCATCCTTTGGCATTCCCTTCTCCTCCTGCCCTCAATCTTTCCCAGCATCAGGGTCTTTTCCAGTGAGTCAGCTCTTTGCATCAGGTCATCTTTATAACAGACCTTTAACACAGCCTGCTGCATCCCTTTGAAGTGTCCCTAAAATGTTAGGAGAACTCCTAGGAAAGAAGGAAACCGCCTGGGCTCAGCTCACCATCAGCAGAGCAGGAGCTTGGACCTGCTTTTTTGGTCATGGGGCTAGAAAGGTACAGATGCACACACTCTGGGTCTGTGTCTGCTTGGGACCAGGAAAGGCCTGGCCACACAAACAGGATGGAAGCCCTGGGCAGGTGGCCAGTCCTGGCTGTGGGAGAACCGCCCTGATGACCTCAATCCCTCCAGCACAGGGACTTGATCCCAGATGAAGACATACCACCCCAAGCTCCTACTGAAGCTGTCGTGCTGTGAGGGCTGAGGAAGAAGACCAGGAAGAAAAGAAGGAGGAGGCTCAATCTGTGAGCCTCTTTAGCTCAGACCCTGTTCACCCCAGGTCAGAGTAGGACCCAGCCCTCTGGTGGGATTCACGGTCAGCAGCCTTACCGACCAGCCCACACCCCAGGTCAAGGTCAAATTCCCTACAGATGTATAGACAAAGCCTATACTGTGTATGTGTTCTGAGCTCCATGCAAGTCAACCTTGATCCCAGGGCCTGTTTCTGCTTTTGTTCCTTGCCCTATGACCCTGGGGATTCAGGAAAGTGGGGTGTCTGCCTGGAAAGAGGTCCTATTTCTTTCTCTCCCCATCTTGAGAGTTTTGGTTTCTTCTTCTGTTTGCTATTCCCTTCTCTCTACTCACCTCCACTTTCCCTCTGCATCAACTTCAGTCAACTAAAATAATTAAGGAATTTGTCTTCAGAGAGGTTCATATGCTCCAAGCAGCACCCGCCCCCCTCCCCCCATTCCTTGTTTGTTGGGGCTGTAGGTTTCATGAGTTCTGTGTTTCCCTGGCATCAAAGTGTAAGAAAATTTCAAGTGTGCCTGTTCAAGCTTCAAATCCTCCTGCAAGCCCCAGCCTTTTAAGAACTAGACCTTTTTCATTTCAGGGATCACAAAGTCACAAAGACTCAGTGACTCCACCATATCAAGACAAAGCCTTCCTGCTTCACATGTCTATATGTGGCACCCTGGGCCTCGGTGCCATTCGGGTATATTCTCTGGTTGGGAGTGAGCAGTTCCTCCTAGCAATGCTTGCCTTTCCTTTGATGAGGGAAGAAGGTGCCCTGAGACTCTGAGTCTGGGCTGTACATCTTAATATTCATCCACAATCACGATGAGAGGTCCGAGATTAAAGAACTTCATGTAGTTGTCCTGATTTAGTGGGAGGATGGGCTGCTTAGGGCTCCAAAGCTGCCCACCTGAGTCAGATTCAGGGACATGAAATCAAGTACACCAGCCAGAGTTGTTTAGAATGGACTCTTCACCTGGGTTACTCTGAGCGCGTTTGTTTCAGTTCAGTCCAGTCATTCAGTCGTGTCTGATTCTTTGGACCCCATGAACTGGAGCACGCCAGGCTTCCCTGTCCATCACCAACTCCTGGAGCTTGGTCAAACTCATGTCCATCGAGTCAGTGATGAGAGCATTAGTGAACTGATTTTCAAGTATCTGGGGAGGGAAGAAGTAGGAAGAAGTACACTCTGGTCATCTTTGGTGTGATTTATGAGGGATGTTTGCTTGCTTCTCGTAACTAAAGAGAAGCCGTTCTTCAAAGTATGTTCCCTCTACACCAGGGACCAGTCTTTCCCAGGGACTCATCCAGCCCTTTCCAGGGCGGAATGATGAGTCATGGGGTGATTTGACCACAGATAGAAGTAGTTGGTACATAACAGCTGGGTTGGCTTCTGTGCTGTCTTCCAGCTGCTATGTAACAGAGTAAGGGGACAGAGTTTTAAACCAGCCCCCCTGAATCGATGGTCACAGAAGCTCCAGATGTCCCTCAACACAGTCACCTTGGTGGTATAGAAAATTAGAAAAATAAAATACAAAAGAAAAAAAGTCCTAGAAGGTTGTTCATAATTCCATGTCTGTGAGACATCATAATGGCCATAGCCCCGATACCTGCCCAATCGGTGGTGTCTCTGGGTTGGCAATTGGGGCCTGGGGTGCAGCCCATGACTGCAGAACCATACTGGTCTGTGTGGAATTGAGGGCTTCCCTAGTGGCTCAGATGATCAAGAATCTGCCTACAATGCAGGAGACCCGGGTTTGATCCCTGGGTCTGGAAGTTCCCCTGGAGAAGGGAATGGCAACCCACTCCAGTATTCTTGCCTGGAAAATTCCATGGACAGAAGAGCCTGCAGGATACAGTCCATGGGGTCATGTGGAGTTGAGCCTGTGTTCAAGGCAGTGAGAGCGTAGGGCTTTGTGCCCCCAGAGGTAGCAAACAGGCCTTTGAAGTGGCTCAATGCCAGAGCTTAGGGGCAGTGTAGAACAGAGCTAAGAGCTTCCTACTTGGTGATTTCCTTCACCTTTTTTTTTTTTTTTCTATTTCTTTTCTTTTGGAGTGCCATCTCAATCTAATGATAGATACAAGAGTACTGAAGCCAGAGTAACTCACTAATTCAGCTACACTTGCGTAACGCAGTTACTGTCCATCTCATCTCAGTTCTGCACTCAAATGATTGGTGACTCTGGGCACTGTGTATTCTCCATACTTGAACTTCCTCATCCACAAAATGAGGATAGTGATAACACTTTACCTCATGGTATATTAAGGGTGACCAAGACACTGCAAAGTTATTTGCAAACCACAAGTGTCATATAAATTATACACTGTTCCGATTCTCCTACAGCAGGCAAGCCCCACTGAATGGGATTCTTCCACGTAGTCTCTGAGCTTCACTGCAGAAAGGATAACCTAGAATTGGAGGACCGCTGCTGAACAGGACGCACTGTCCAACTTAAGCATGTGGATTTTATTCAGTCATCCAGCTTCCTCAGAGAAGTCGGCTCCTTAATTTACCCACTCTCAGGCTTCCTTCCTTTTATCCAAAGTCGATTTTGCCAAGAGCACTCTTAATCCCTCTTTGTTATTCCCAGAGGCGATGAAATAAGTAAACCATATGTAGAAAATAGCATATATGAGCTAAAACAGTTAACTGTTAACCAAGACATATATTCAATGCCTTATTTTTTTTTTTTTTTACCATTCTCCTAGTGTTAATAATTCTCGCTGTTCTTGCCCAAGGGGTTGGGAACACATCAGATTTCTGAAACATTCTAATGGTCTTTTAAGTTGAAGATGGGAATGAGTGTTAAGCCACTGGGATCTTCTTTCTCTGGTCAGTTGGTGAAGAAGATGGCTTTGTCAGAAGCACATGGGTTCTGATAGGTTCTTATGATGCATTCACTGGGAGTTGTTCTGGGCGCGATCCTGTTGGGGGAAAACTCAATCCTAGGTTCTAAACAAGGAAAGATTGCATTTCCCAAAGGGTCAGCATGCTTTCTGCTTTGCAGGGGATCAGCTTACAGTGTTACGATGAGACCTGCTCTAAGGGAAAGCTGAGTCATTCATTGCTCCCAATATGGTTGGAGCCCAGCCAGGGATGGAGGAACCACCCAACCGCAGGGGGTATGTGTTCACCACTGAGAAACAGAAAACTGGGTATCAGCACGGGGGTCCCACAGCTGTAACTCAAACCTGGCCTCACTCTGCTAGACACCAACCTCAGCAATTGCAACCCCTGTTCTTCACTTGCAAGGACTGGGTGTTTGGGGACCTCTGTGCACCTCTGTCCTCTCCTGGCTATGCGTTTCCCTTCCTCTCTGGGTCACCTTAGACCTTTTCTGGCCTGAGTGTATCTGTGTGTCTGTGTCGCTGTGACTATAAATCTGCCTTTCACATACAGAGCTTTCATAACTCCTCCTCCTCTTTCCCCATCTCCACCCATGGTGTGACTGTTTTGCTATTCAAGACTATCTGTAAAAATGTACAAATAAAAATGGAAACTGAAAATAGTGGGGAGGGAATTGAGACTAGACAAATGCATTGCTGTAGCCCTCAGTTTTCTGAGGACTTATGTGGACTGCCCGGAAACCCCGAGTCGATGGGATTCCGAGGCAGGGAAGCCATTGGCCCAGGAGGTTGTTTTTTGTTTTTGTTTTTTTTCTGGTTGTTTCTCTGACAGTCACGAGTGTCTGCTTGGAACTCTCTGTTTGAAAGGTTTTGGCCTTTCAAGTGAAACGTTTTTTCTGAAAAGTAAAAGTAAATCATCCAAGTGTGAAGGTGAAGGTTATCGCGAAGGTCAACACAGAGGCCCGATCCGGGGGTGGTATTAATCGCTTTGTCACTGGCTCGCTCGGGGCCCTGGGCGAATCTTGTTACCTCACCGCTGTCTCTGCGTCCTCTCAGCCAAACAGGGGGGCTTCCAGTGCACCTGGGGCGCTCAGTCACCTTGGCCATCCTGCTGCTATTTTGGGAAAGGCTTCGAACCCTTGCTGGAGCGCACTTACCGTGGGAGGTACATTCCAGAGCCCCTCCTTGCTGCTCTCGCCCCACGCTTTCACTCCTCGGAAAGTAACCTCAAGCTAACAGCCAGTTTGTGCTCAGAGTCCAAAGCCTTTTATCTACCTTTTCATTCTCAGACGCCTTTCCACCCACTCTGACGATCTCATTTTACTATCGTTACTGACAGAGCGCTGTCAGTAGGAGGAAGAGTCTCAAAGGAGATGATGTGTGTGAATTGCTTTGTAATCTGTGACTTACTCTACCAATCTGGCGGCTCCTGTCGGAAGCAGGGGGTCTGGCTAAGGATGCGATCGAATCAGAATGATGAAAGCCTTGGTGGGAGGGGAGGGGAGAGGTGGTGGGCAGCAGGGGATGGGGGGGCGGTGGAGGTAAGATAAAGAAAACTTTTGGAGGAGGAAATGGCAGAATCACAGGGCATCCTCAGCATGGCAGCAGAGAAGGATCCCCCAAAGGCTGGGCACCCTGAAGAGGAAGTAGGAAAGAGGAACATGGGCAGGTAATCCTATAATACAAAGAGCTGCCTTCCCCTAGGATTGAGAAGACTAGCTGCTTCAGGGGCGGGATTCACACCAAACAGCCAGTGACCTAACCCTTCCTCCTCCATGATACTATCAATCCAAACTTTCTGCTCTCTGATGGTCCACAGTGATCATTTCTGGGGGCAGTGCTGTCCAGCAGATACAATACAATGCAAGCACCATATGCCATCTTAAATATCCTAGTGGCCCCATTTTTAAAAGTCCAAAGAAACAGGTGAGATTAATTTTAATACCTGTTTTAACCCAACATATCAAAAAAAAAAGTATCATTTCAACATGGAATCAAAAAGTATCATTTCAACATGGACTCGGTATAAAAATTACTGAGCTATTTGATGTTCTTTATTTTTTTTTCCAAATGAAATCTTCAAAATTTGATGTGAATTTTGCTCTTAGAAAACACATCAGTTTGAAGCAGCTACATTTCCAGAGCTCAGTAATCCCACAAGGCCACCAGCTACCATATATAAGACAGCAAATATTTAGACTCTTGGTTAGGAGTTGGAATCCCCACTCACCTCTGAGTCACTCAGACCTCATGGCTAATAGGCTGGAGATCCGTGTTGGCCCTGAGTAGAAAGTGCAGGAGTGATGTCCAGGCTGCCATCCTAGCCCAGGAGAGGACCACTGCTTGTCAAACACGTCACATCTGGCCGAGAGGTTCAGTGCTGCCCTTGGACACAGCCCCAGATGGCCCATCAGAGTTCTAGAAGCCACAAAGCAAGTCACTTTTTTCAGCTATAGGAGCACTAGCTTATCCTTTATCTAGATGCCCTTTATCTGAGGGTAGAGAGAGGGCCAGACGGACCTTGTCTTTGTCAGGAACAAAGATCTCCACAACCTCTTGTCACCTGGTCCAGTCACCTGCTAATAGCATCTCACCAACATTCAGAGCTGTTTTCTCAACCCCTTACTTTCCTTAAATGCTAAAAGAGCAGTGGCCACAGGCAGACTGGGTCTCCTAGGAGGTGACAATGACAGGCTCTGTCCCTTACACTGGGACTCAGGGTCTACTATTGCCCACCTCTCTTCCCTGCCTGGAGGCCTTCCTTAGATTTGAAGAAACCTCTTTTGGGGGTGGAGACAAGAAGTGAGATCTTTAGTGCCAAGTACAGAATAAAATGCAAGCAAACAACCCCTGGGCGTTCTCAAAGCATTTAGAAGACCAAATATGACATGGTTGGGTTCATTAAAATACCACGTTCTGAGCCCTCGGTTACTGAGCAAAAGAGAATGAGCTGATTCGGTGAGTATGTTTTATATATGGTCATTAGACAGGGACCATAGCCGACAAAACTCTCGAAACACCTGGAGTGTTTATGGTCCACCAGATTATTGCTCAGTCAATAGACATTGATTTACCTTTAATTTGCATAGTGCTTTCTGATTGGTTAGACAAGGTGTGACGTGTTCTGCAGGATTCCAACATCACCTCTGCCCTCGGAGGTAGCAATTCCTGTGGTTATTGGTGCTAAAAATAAGATTAAATATTATGTTAATTTGTTCTGATACGATGTGAATACGTGTTGTTTAATCTTAACAAGAATGCTACATCTTATCAGATCTATTGTACTGTCTGTTCCTTCTCATAGTTAATTAATTACAGGAAAGGTGATCCAAACCAGATCTCAAAACTATTGTGCTATTCTGAGAGGTGAATTTAACAGGGATGTGGGAGGGGTGGGATGAAAAGGGAAATTGCCAGGTTCCTGTGACTTTGCAAGAACTGAGGAAGCAGAGAGCATTTGGGGACTTCTGACACTGACTGCATCTTGCAATTTTCTTTTTCGAATTTGGCAGAAATACTGTATTTCCATCGATCGAAGAAAAAAAAAGTGTCTGGTAATTAATTAAATGACTTGTTCATGGAAAAAATAAAAATAAATAACCTGTCAGTTGTGGAATGTAAACTGATTAAACAATTAAATAAAGAAGATCATGTTGTGTGTTTTAAGTGATTGTGTCTGCTTGGGGAAGAGGGGTCAACCCTGTGCTCTTGAATGGTAAATGATGGTTCTCCCTCAGGCGTTGTATGGGGAAAAAAATGGAATGACTCATGTAGGTAACAGACAGAAAACTGTAATCCTGAAGGAAATAGACAGTGAACATTTCAAGCACATGTAAGCCAAAGGCACATGCTTTTCACATTGGGGGCTGGGGCATGGGGAGGGATTCAGAGAAAAACCAGGAAACTATTGTTCTTTTTCTCCTAGTGTTGACATTCATAACATTTTTTTTTAAAGACTTGATAAGATGCTCAATTTACTGGTTACATTTTAACTTGCCATCCTATTTCTTAGCTTAGTAAGAAGAGAAATTTCTCTTAACAGTCTTCATCATCCCTATCCCTACCTTAGAATTCCAGCTCTTTTCCACCCATGTGCCTTTTAAATGTTTCTAGCTCACTCCTGGGGAAGACATCTTCCCTAGATGGTGGGAGGCCGAAGGTGATGGGAGGTAGGCGCTTTTTAAGGATAAAGTCAGTCAGTATCTTGAGTTTTAAGCCAGAGTAACTAGCTCTGTCTGGTATAAGTGGAAAAGCCATTTACTGAAAAGACATGAGTAGCTGGAACCCTACAGCGCAGGCAGGAAGAGATGAGCAGCTAAATTGGCCAGAATCATACCCGTTCCAATCTGAACTCGACACCACAGCTGGCCGGTCGCTGCTATTACCCTGGAGACTGAAGATGGCTGGGCTGCCTTTGTCATCAGGATGAATCCCCAGGTACCTGCTTCTTCCACTCGGTACCCCCAGTGTCAGAATCCCAAGTGGAGGCACCATCTGAGGGGACCAGGAAAACATGTTCTAGAGCCCTTGGCTTCCCTCTTGGTTGACGGGCCCTGCCTTCCACCAAGAGTCATAGAGTAGACAGTTCTCCAGCCCCAGGAAGAGGTGTAGATGCTGAGCATCAAAAAGGGGACATATCCATTGAAGGTGGGATATCTGAGCAAGAGGAAGGATCCGTGAATAAGAGGCACGTTGCTGTGTCTCTGTATGGTGTCCAGTGGCTCTGTGTGTAATCTTCATGACAGTGATGAGCACCGTGACTGGCAGCCTCTGCTGATAAACATGCACAGTGTTAGGCATCGTATGGGGCTTCCCAGGTGGCGCTAGTGGTAAAGAACCCGCCTCCCAATGCAGAAGATGTAAGAGAGGGGGGTTGGATCCCTGGGTTGGTAAGATCCCCTAGAGGAGGGCACAGCAACTCACTCCAGTATTCTTGCCTGGAGAATTCCATGGACAGAGGAGCCTGGCAGGGTACAGTCCATGGGGGTCACACAGAATCAGACACAACTGAGTGAGCAAGCACACATGCACAGGCATTGTACGAGAAGACCTGCCTAGACGTAGGCACTAATATAATCAGTGTCTGGTCAGTGTCATCCAACACCCCCAAGCAGTTCTCCATGTCTCAGAGGGTACCGATCAGATGTCCTACCATTTGACTCAGTTCTGACACCGTCTACCTGGAGACGGTGTCACATCCCACAGGTTAAGGGCTCAGTCCCACAAGATTGTCCCCACTTTGGACACCAGTCAGAAGTCCAGGTTGTCACCTGTGCTTTTGACTGGCTATAAACAGGAGGTTTCCTCCTTGAGTTCAATTAATTTGCTAGAGCAGCTCATGGGACTCAGGAAAATAATTTACTTACTAGATGAAGGGTTTATTGGGAAAGAATTTAACTCAGGAACAGACAGGTGGGAGAGACGCATAGGGCCTGGGATGAGGATCGAGATGCAGACCTTCTGTGTCCTCTGCAGCCAGTAGAATCTCCCAGAAGCTCTGTGTTTACCAACCCTTGTTGTTTAGTCGCTAAGTTCAATCTGACCCTTTTGCGACATCATAGACTATAGCCTGCCCTCAGACTCCACTGTTCATGGGATCTTCCAGGCAAGAATACTGGAATGGGTTGCCATTTCCTTCTTCAGGGGATCTTCCCGACCCAGGGATCAAACCCAGGTCTCCTGCACTGGTGGACAGTTCTTTACCACTGCATCACGTGCGAAGTCACCAACCCTGAAAGTCTCCAAACCATGTCCCTTAGGGTTTTTATGGAGGCTTCATTACGTAAGTATGATTCTATCACTAGCCATTCCCTCCACACTCCCCAGAAGACTGGGGCATGAGACTCAAAGTTCCAGCCCTCTAATCACCTGGCTGACTCCCTTAACAACCAGCCCCCCATCCTTAGTGACTTTCCAAAACTACCTCATTAACATAAATTCTAGTGTGCTTGAAAAGGGCTTGTTATGAATAATAAGATACTTCTTCCACCTTTATGGAGCTGGAGGTCTTTCAGAATTTCAGAAACTGATGACAAAGGAGCAAATGGTAGAACCAAAGATGCTCCTGTTCTTCTTTTTTCTTAGGAAATCCTCGGGGCTTTAGGAGCTGTGTGCCAGCAACAGGGATGGAGACCTAATGTATGTTTCTTACTATAAATAACAATATCACAAGTGTAATTTTTTTTAAAGGAAACATATTCTGGAAGTAATGGAAATAAACAGTTAAAACATTTCAGAAGTAAGTACAGGTTAAAGGTAGAGCCTTACAGAATGAATGAAGGCAAGTTTAACTTGAAGAAATGGGAGACCAGAATCCTAAGGGTCCCCTGCCCTCCTTGTTACTAATGTCACCTGGAAGAGAGAAGAGAAACACCACTGATCTTAAGAAACGAGCAGGGCCTTTCAGTCCAGCTACCTTCAAGGAGAAAAGCTTCTGTCCCTGCCAGGGTTGGGGTGAGAAGGACTGGGAGCCTGTGACTGGAAGGTCCTATGAGTTTGCTTTGCACTGCAGTATTCTGACCTAGAAAAGACCCTGATTCTGGGAAAGACTGAAGGCAAAAGGATAAGGAGGCAGCAGAGGATGAGATGGTTAGATAGCATCACCAACTCGATGGACATGAATTGGAGCAAACTCCAGGAGATGGTGCAGAACAGAGGAGCCATGCTGCAGTCCATGGGTGGCAAAGAGTTGGCCATGACTTAGTAACTGAACAATACAACAAAAATCAACAGAAGTAAAAGGTAGGACAGAGTTCAGGAGAGGTGAGATAGTTTCCAGTGGTCCTCCCTTCATGGATTTGTACAAACAGTGCTTAATTCTCCCAGCAAATCTGTGTAGCAATAGAAGTATTGCTAACCAGGGAAGCTGACCAGAGCCTTAGTGTCCAGGGACTTGACTTGAAAGAGGGTCAGTCAAGTGGGCATGAAACACCCATATAGCTGACCTTAGTTACCCAGCCTCCAGAGGTCAGACAAGGTCTTCATCATACATCACACTATTGGCATAAATTATCCAGCAGGGCCCAAGGTAAACCAGTAAACAACGACACTGACCAGACTGATGTTCCAAGGGCTTAGAGGTTATCTCAGGAGCCATCAAATCAGAATCTGCATTTTAACGTGATCTCCAGGTGATTTGTATGCACTGACCTGAAGACTCACTCACCTAGCTATGTGATTTGATCATCTGTCTCAACACTTCTGCTGATGTCTTTTATCTAGATCAAGGTCACAGGATGATTTCAAAGGACAATGGACAACATTGTCCCAGTCTGAGGTCTTAACGCCAATCGGAACAGGTATCGTTTTTTAAAAATTTATTTTATGGAAGTCTAGTTGATTTACAAGGTTGTGCTAGTTTCTGCTATACAGCAAAGTGATTCAATTATACATCTATATGTATGTTCTTTTTCATATTCTTTTCCATTATGGTTTATTACAGGATATTGAATATAGTTCCCTGTGCTATACAGTAGGACTTGCTGTTTATCCAGTCTATGTAAAATAGTTTCCATCTGCTAATCCCAAACCCCCAACCCACCCCTCCGCCTCCCCCTCGGCAACCGCAAATCTGTTCTGTGTGTATGACTCATAACAGGTATCGTTTTTAACTAACGTGCCGAGAACAATACCTTCTGCTGAGTCTAATGCTGGTTTTTAGGGTCACCACTGGAGAACAAAGCCAAGGAAGTAGGTTTCATTTCTCCCAGTGAGCAGGTTTGAACTCTGCAGCAGCTGCTGCAGGGGCAGGTGTGTGTAACACCATGAGGTTTCGACCCTGGAGGGAAGGCAGGCATGGGGTGGCTCAGAGGGGAGGAGTTCACCTCTTGCTGAAAAAGTCTGGACCACAAGACAGAGTTGGTCTGGAGTGAGGGGACTTGGAGGCCCTTCACCCTTATCCCTCCTTTCATGTTTTTTTGTGAACGAGATGCCAAGCTTTAGTTGATGACAGCATAACTTAGTGGTTATAAGCAAGGACTCTGTACTCAGACAGCTTGAGCTCAAATTTGGCACCATTCACCAGTGGTATAACCTTGGGCAAGATACTTATCCTTTCTGAGCCTCACTTGCCCCCTCAGCGAATGAGGCTGATACTAGTAATATCCACCTTGTGGGGCTGCTGTGAAGATAAAATGGGTTCATATTGTCCATGTACTTAAAACAGCACCTGGCATGTACTAGCTGCTGTACACATATTACAATCTCATGGAAGAATTCAATGGCCTATGTGAAGACCTACTGACTAGCGAGACGTGATCAGAAGATATGAGTCTGGGACTAAATCTTGGAACACAGCCTTCGAAAAGAAAGGCAGTGGAGGACTTCCCTGATGGTGCAGTGGATAAGAATCCACCTGCCTTGGTTAGCGTGTGCATGCCCAGTTGTGTCCAACTGTTTGCGACCCCATGGACTGTAGCTCACCAGGCTCCTCGGTCTATGGGATTTCCTAGGCAAGAACAGTAGAGTGGGTTGCCATTTCCTTTTCCAGGGGACCTTCCAAACCCAAGGATCAGACCCGCTTAGCTGCAGAGCAGTTAAGCCTGTTCACCAGAGCTACTGAAGCCCGTGCCCCTAGAACCCATGCTCTGCAACAAGAGGAGCCACCACAGTGAGAAGCCTGAGAACCGCAACTAGAGAGTAGTCACTGCTCGTCTCAACTAGAGAAAGCCCTAGCAACAGTGAAGACCCTGTGCAGCCAAAAATAAATAAAATTTAAGGGGAAAATATGTAAATAAAGAATGCCAGTGGAAAAGGATTTTCTGCAGGGTGTCTCTATGACTTGATGGTGGTTCCAGTGGTCTGGAGGCAGCAGAAGACCTGTCTCCATGAGCATCACTGACTGCAGGCTGACACTTACTGCGTCAAGGGTGTTGCACCACCGATTGGGCTGCGGCCCCTAAAGCAGTGATGTCCACAGTTCTGCCTCCTGCTCAGTGGCTGGGATTGCAACCACCCCTCTCTATTTCCCCCGTGCCTCCATCTCTCTACTATTTAGGAGGAGGAAACAAAGTCCTGCCTCAGGAACCTCATTCCTCCTGCAAATGAGGTGGAGATAATGTGAAAAGAGCAAATGGCAACCTGCTCCAGTATTCTTGCCTGGAAAATCCCATGGACGGAGGAGACTGGAGGGCTACAGTCCATGGGGTCGCAATGAGTCGGACACGACTGAGCAACTAACACTAACTCACATTCTTATCACTGAGGTTTGTAACAGGGGGTTTACCTTGGGAGGGGAGGGTCCTCCTTAGCTTTTCGTCCCTTATTTCCCTCAATTTTGGCAGTGTGCCATATAAGACCTGTTTTTTCTCTTTTAAAATAGACTCTGTATTTTTAGAACATGTTTGAAGGTGAAAGTCGCTCAGTCTACCAAGTGAAATGGAAATTCTTTTGGCTTCCTTCAGCCCTGAGACTCAACCACTGAGATGGCCGTTCAAAGACGTTTTTGAATGGAGTTAATGTATCTGGCACTGTGGCTCCCAGACCAACAAAGATCTTCACCATCTGTATTATAGCATAAGGTTCTCCATCTCTGCCAATATATTTCCATTACCGTGTGCTTTTTGTGTGTGTGCTCACTCAGTTGTATCCAACTCTTTGCAACCCTATGGACTGTAGCCCATCAGGCTCCTCTGTCCATGGGATTTTCCAGGCAGGAATACTGGAGTGGGGTGCCATTTCCTTCTCCAGGGGATATTCCCGACACAGGAATTGAACTGCATCTCCTGCGTCTCCTGCCTCAGCAGGCAGATTCTTTACCACTGCATCACCTGGAGGGATCAAAAATCATTTTAGTGGTTTAATAGACTTTGGGGACATGAAGATCTCTCTGAAATTTTAGAGTCATCAGTTGACTTCTGAGGATCTTGTTCACAAGAAGAATTATCTCTTCTTTTAGAAGAAAAAAGGAACATTTCAAAAGATGTAAAAATACGAGGACTCAACCAGGACAAAGAAGCTTTTCTCATCCCATGTGCTCCTTCCTCCCCAATGGAATCTTTGAAGTTGGTTTTCTTAATCCCTCCAACAGTCTCAAAATTCCTTGGGTGTTTTATACCATAATTGGTGGCTTTAATAACCTGATAAATGTTCTAAAATTGTGGACCTTAAAAGATAATTATCTCTGAGGTTCATAGACTAGAACAGTAATGAGTTGGGAACAAAAAAAAAATCAACTTTGATAATCTATATCTACAAGGTGAGTGGAAGAATCCCCAAAAGGTACTGTTTAGAATATAAAATGATATCTATGCAAAGTAGTTCTCATTAATTCTGAACCAAATGGTCATAAAAATAAAATGGCCTTCAGAAAGTACTCTGGCTATCCAAGCTTGAGAATTTGGTTTCTAGCCCCTAAGACTGAGCTTCATATACACTAAAATTAGGACTAAGCAAAAATAAAATCTATCCTCAGCTGTTTTGGGGGCCAAGTGTGGATTCATCTTCCTGAATATTACATATTCCAGCATGTACATTTCCTTCTAGAATAACCCAGTTCTTCTGATGCTGAACACTTTTTTGAAACTAAATCACACAATAGCTTTTAGCCATTTTAGAGGAAAAAAATGTGGTATGCTACCTTATCTACACAAAGAACTTCAATTAAAAAACAGATTCTTTCCTTTAAGAAATTACTTTCATTGAGGAAAATGCAAAAAAGAAAAAAGAGGAAAACAAACAAGAAGGAGGAGGAGGAGGAGAAAATAAGGAGGGGCTCTACTGTACCCTACCATCCAAAGAAGAGAAACACCAACTAATTACATTTGGCATAGTTTCTTTCTAGCTGTGATTTGCTCAAATCGCAGTGAGCATGCTGGTTATATAGCATAAGTAACATGCGTGCATGCTCAGTCCCTCAGTTGTATCCAACTCTTTGCAACCCCATGGGCTGTAGCCCACCAGGCTCCTCTGTCCATTGGATTTCCCAGGCAAGAATACTGGAGTGGGTTGCCGTTTCTGACCCAGGGATCGAACCCACATCTCCTGTGTCTCCTGCATTGGCAGGTGAGTTCTTTGCCACTGTGCCACCTGGGAAGCCCTACAAGTGACATACCAGCTTGTAAAAATTAGGAAGATGTTCTTCCTTGCACTGAAGCTTCATCCTTCAATCTTTCATCACCTTCCTGCTTCAACATTGAAATGTTTCGGCTTGAAATGAGGCCAGACTCCAAGCATCAGCTCCAGACTTGATCTGAAAATCTGTCTCAGTTTTATGTCCTGCACATGGCCTTCAAGTACATGTTAGTGAAGCTTTGCTTTTCACTGTCACTCTCTTTTATCCCTTTATAATTAGCACAAGTGTTCTGCCCACTGCTAAGCCGCTGGTTGACTTCTCCATAATTTAATGGATTTTCTTATAGGAACTATCAGAACTTAATGTTATTTTTCCTATTGTTAGCCTTTTCAAGGGTTGTATACAGACTATTCTATTGGGATCTGTTACATCTCTCATTTCTCTTCCCTTCCTCCCTCCAGTCTGTCTCTCTTTCTCCCCTTCTCTCCCTCTTCTTTTTCTTCTCCCTTTATTTACATAGGCACACCCGCACATTGCTGAGTCCCACTACTAAGCCCAAACACACAGCTGGGAGATGGAAAAACGCAGTTGAGAAGTACAGTGTGGGGACTGGATGTGGTCTCAGGGTTGCTGCATATTTTTGTCCAGAATAGACTATCATGTAAATGATACCCTCCAGATTTGTGCAGTGCACAACCTGGGCAATATTCACAGTGGCCCAGTGGTGTAACGTCAAGGCTGAATCCCCCCAAAATTTGAGACACAGCATATCGAAAGCAGGGTGGATGCTTGCTCGTTGGTATAGGGGCTGCTACAAATGTTGTAGTGGAGACATGGATATGGCTGTTGTTTGCCTATAAGCAAACTGCTGCTGCCTATTTGGAAGCATTTGATTTAGTGAGGATGGGCCTCTCCCAGGTAGCATGATTTGTAGAGCTCATCTCTGAAAAATCAGCTCAGGTCCCCTCCTGCCTTCCCAATCTTCCCACTAGCTGTGGAGGCTTAGACTAGTCTCTTCATCTGACAAGGAAACAGTGTTGGTATATTGACTGTTATGATTTGAATTGTGTCCCCCACAAAGTGATATTGCAGTCCTAAGGCCCAGGGTGCTCCTGATTCTGTGACCCTATGGACTGTAGCCCACCAGGCTCCTCTGTCCCTGGGATTCTCCAGGCAAGAATACTGGAGTGGGTTGCCATTTCCTCCTCCAGGGGATCTTCCTGACCCAGGGATCGAACCAGTGTCTCTCAAGTCTCCTGCACTGGCAGGCAGAGTCTTTACCGCCCAGGAATGTGACCTTATTTGGAAACAGTTTTTTCAGATGATCACGTGATCAACTGGTCCCCTAATCCAATTTATATTTTTGACCATGCCACATGCCAGGATTTTAATTCCCTGACCAGGGACTGAACCCACGCCCTTAGCAGTGGAAAGTGCAAAGCCCTAACCACTGGACAACCAGGGAAGTCCCCTCCCCTAATCCAGTTTGACAGGTATCCTTAAAAAAAAGAAGAAATCTGAATGCAGAAACACCGACATGTGAAGATGGAGGTGCAAAACAAGGAGGGTTATTCATCTCTAAGTCAAGGACCAAGAAAGATGGCCAGCAGACCATCAGAACGAGGGGAGAGGTGAGGACAGGCTCTCCCTCACAACCTCAGGCAGAACCAACCCCACCTTGATCTCAGCCTCCTAGCCTCAAGAACCCTGAGAAGATACATTTCTGTTCCCAAAACCACCTAATTTGTGGAACTCCGTTACAACAGCCCTAGCAAAGTAATAGTCCTACTAAGGGTCAGAGAAGCACAGTGGAAATGGACTCTTATTTTTCAGTGATGTCCTTGTCACTGCAGCAAAGCATTACCATCCTTAGAGATGGATCTTCTAACCCCCAACACATCAGCATGCATTTCTGCAGCAGCTTCTGTTGATCAAGTCCTTGTTAGGTCCTAGGCATCGTGCCAAGCAAGCCCTTTAATAATATGACCTCACCGTGACCTGCACGGCCTCACCATGACCCTATGCGGACAGCATGGCCATTCACCATTTCTGTAGCAGAGACAATGGATTCACACAGCTACGACTCAAAATCCAGATTCAAAACTTGTTTCTCTCTCTTTCTTTTAATGTTCTTCTGAGCTAAGGAGAAGGGGGTAGTGGTCTGGGATTTCAAAGGGGAAGAAGACAGTTCACAGGGAGATAGGCCGAGCAAATGTTTGGTGAACGTTTGCCTTGCCAGTCTGAGAAGTCTTTCTTATACAAAACAAAGTTGTCTTTGGTGATGGCTCTCTTCCTGGTGTTGGTTCCCTATCTAAATTCTTTTTTCAGACTATTTTTTAATTGAATTGTCATTAACTGATGATGTTATGTTAGTTTTAGGCATATAGGACAGAGATGCAGTCATATATTTCAACTTTCTTCAGGTTCTTTTTGCGTGCTAAGTCACTTCCGTTGTTTCCAATTCCAACTGTTTGTGACCCTATGAACTATAGCCTGCCAGTCTCCTCTGTCCATGGAATTCTCCAGGCAGGAACACTGGAGTGGGTTGTCAAGCCCTCCTTCGGGGGGATCTTCCCAACCCAGGGATTGAACCTGAGTCTCTTGCATCTCCTGCATTGGCAAGTGGGTTCTTTACCACTAGTGCCGCCTGGAAAGCCCATTGTAGGTTATTATTAGATACTGAATATAGTTCCCTGTGCTATGCAGTAAGTCCTTGTGATTTATCTATTTTATACATAGTGGTGTGTATCTGTTAACCCCAACTCTAAATTTATCTCTCCTCTCCCTTCCCCTTCCCTATCACTATCCCCTTTGATAGCCATATGTTTATTTTCTATATGTGAGTGCATTTCTGTTTTGTAAATAAATTCATTTGTTTCTTTTTTTTAGACTCCACATATAAGTGATATCATATGATATCTACCTTTCTCTGACTTATTTCACTTAATGTGATCATCTCTAGGTCCATTCATGTTGCTGCAGATGGCATTATTTCATTCTTTTCATGGCTGAGTAATAAAGAAGATGTGACATATATGCACAGTGGAATATTGCTCAGCCAAAACTTATGTTCTTGGTGACCATTATGTACTTTCTCTGCCATGTGGCTTGTATGTCCAAATTCCTAAAACATCTTGCATTATTAATTCCCTTTGGACTCTTACCATAAGTACAGATTGTCTTCCCATTTTGTTACAGATCTATATTTTAATTGAGTCCAAAGAAAGCACTCCCTATGCTCACCCCCTGATAATTTTACCTGATCAAAAACTAGGCTGCTTGCTTTGGAGTTCTCAATGACCAATCACAGTAGCTTCCACTTTTTGAGCATTTTCGGTATATCTTGAAAGTGAAAGTTGCTCAGTCGTGTCCAGCTCTGCAACCCCATGGACTATACAGTCCATGGAATTCTCCAGGCCAGAATACTGGAGTGGGTAGCCTTTCTTTTCTCCAGGGGATCTTCCCAACCCAGGGATCGAGCCCAGGTCTCCTGTATTGCAGGCAGATTCTTTACCAGCTGAGCCACACGGGAAGCCCCCTGTATATCTTGCATCACCCTAATTGCTTTAGATTAATTGTCTCATGCAGTCTTTAGAAGCACTCTCATTTTCTGTACATGAGTTTGGGCAACTTGCAAAGGTCCCACAGGAAGTGGGTGTCAGGATATGCCTGCCTCCTCGCTGCTTTGTTTTCTCGTGTACTGTATTTTTCCTTCTAAAAGGATAAACAAACAAAGCTCAAAAGGACTTAAAACCAGAGTCCTGCTTCGTGAATGCATCGTGTATTCTTTCACATGGCCCCCATCATCTCTCACCTGGATGATCACAATAACTACCTAGGGGTCTATGTCCCTCCTCTCTGACGCCCACCGTCTGATCTGTACTGGAAGTCCTACTGAAATTAAAATATACGTCTGATTAGACCACTCTCAAGCTGAAACCCATCCAGTGGCCTGCTACAGAACTAAGAATATAATATCCAAACACCTTCCACGACCTCTGAGGTCCTAGTTCATCTGACCTTTCTTATTGATCCCCATCTGCCTAAGTTACAGACTTATCTGAAGACATGCTGATCGAATTCCTGTTCCTCCAACAATGCCCAGGCGGCCCTGTCTCTCCAGCCCCTCATGGAGTTCCCCTACTGGGCACAATCTCTACCTCTTTCCCTCACTCCCAAGCACCTTTAAGGTCTTGGCTTGCATGACTCTTCTTCATAAAGGCCTTCCTTGACCCTTTAATCCTGGCATTGCTTTTGCTGCATCCGCAAGGATTTAATACCTATTCTCCCATGTTCACTGCACAACAGCCTTCACAACAGCCTTCACAACAACAGCCACAATGCAAAACCGCCTAAGAGTCCATCAACGGATGAATGGATTAAAGTAAATGTGATATGTGTTTACTAAGGAACATCATTCAGTCTTAAAAAAGCAAAAGAAAATAAATCTTGCCATTTGCAATAGCATGGATGGGCCTGGAGGATAAATGAACAAGCCAGTCATAGGACGGGCTTCCCAAGTGGCGCTAGTGGTAAAGAATCCTACTGCCAATGCAGGAGACACAAGAGACATGGGTTCAATCCCTGGGTCGGGAAGATCCCCTGGAGAAGGAAATGGCAACCCACTCCAGTATTCTTGCCTGGAGAATTCCATGGGCAGAGGGGCCTGACAGGCTACAGTCCATGGGGTCACAAAGAGTCAGACATGACTGAGCACACATCTACACAGTCACAGGACAAATGTCGCATGATTCCACTTTATCGAAAATCAAGTCATAGAAGGAGGTGATACAGTAGTGGTCACCAGGGCCTGGAGGTAGGGGAGATGAGCTGTTCAGTGGGTACAAACTTTCAGTTTTGCTGGATGAATCACTTCTAGAGATTTGCTCTAGGACAAACTACCTGTGGTTAACGATGCAGAATTGTGCACTTCAAAATACAGCTATTAAGAGGATAGATTTCACAATAAGTATTCTTACCACACACACAAAAGGGACACGAGAAAATTCTGGAAGGTGGTGAATACATCTGTTATCTTAATTGGGGTGATGATATCAGGTGTTTGTAGATGTCTGAAGTGAAGTGAAAGTCATTCAGCTGTGTCTGACTTTTTGCGACCCCATGGCCTATACAGTCCATGGAATTCTCCAGGCCAGAATACTGGAGTGCATAGCCTTTCCCTTCTGCAGGGGATCTTCCTGACTCAGAAATCAAACTGGGGTCTCCTGCATGGCAGGCAGATTCTTTACCAACTGAGCTATCAGGGAAGCCTGGTGTGTATATGTGTGTGTAAGAGCTCAACTCTTCTGCCTAAAAATATTTCAAAAATGAAATATTTGAAAGGGACTTCTCTGGCAGTCCAGTGGTTAAGACTCCACACTTCTGCTGTAGGGGCTGTGGGTTTGATCCCTTGTCAGGAAACTAAGGTCCCACATGCTATGTGGAGCAGGCCAAAAAAAAAACAAAAACATGCCAGGCTCAAATAAAATATTTGAAAAATAAAGACAATGGAGCAAAAAGCAAGCCCTTTCCTCTTAGCCTTAACCACAAGCCCTTGATTTGTGGTTAAAAATAAAAATCATGAGACTTTTATTCTAATTTTCAATTCTTGTATTAGTCTGCCTGCTTGTTTTTCCTCAGTCAGCCCCCTCTGCTAAACACTGTAAATTCTAAGAGAACAGAGATAATATCTATCTTTAATTCTGCAGCCCCAGAGCCCAGCATGATGCTGACCCAAAGTCAGGTGCTCAGTGTGTGTTGAATGAATGAATGAAAGAGAAGAGGCCAGCGCCCACTGGATAGGACCCATATGGACACAAGTCCTTATGGCAAGTGTCCACGATGTTGTTGTTTAGTTGCTAAGTCCTGTCCAACTGTTTGCGATCCCATGGACTGTAACCCTCCAGGCTCCTCTGTCCATGGAATTTCCCAGGCAAGAATCCTGGAGTGTTGCCATTTCCTTCTCCAGGGGATCTTCCCGACCCAGGAATTGAACCCACATCTCTTGCATTGGCAGGCGGATTCTTTACCCACTGAACCACCAGGGAAGTCTTAGTGTCCACAACAGGCCCTTAGAAAAGAGGCAGGGAGGGGGAAGAAAGGAAAGTAGAAGTGGGAATAAACTCTTGCCTCTAATTTTGCTCAGTTTTCATGGTTTCTGGGAACAGTGAGCAAATAAACTGCCCAATTGTCCAGCTTTGCTATTCATTGCCCCCTCTCTCTCCCTGACCTCAATCTATCTCCAGTCACCAGAAAGAGGAGGTCATTCAAACCACAGGGGTCCTTCCCACCTATGTTTAGAAAATTATTTCTCTTTCCCTATGTCTTGGATCTCTGTTTTCCTCATTTTTCCTCACTTCCTCACACACCAAGAGTCCTGTGATGTTTGAGACATAACAAAGTGGAGAAAGAGTTGTGTGTGAGCTGCAGTGGGAGAAACAGAGTGTAGCTGGCGGGGTGGGGAGGGGGACAGGTCTAGGTGGATTGCCAAGTAACAGCTTTGCCTGTGAGCTGGTTGCCAAGGTGATTGTGCATCTTCATCGTGTTGCTCTGACCAGTCCTGGGCAGCCAAGGACAGTGGTCCTGCAGCTAGACACCAAATCCAGCTGGGTTCTCCAAGCTCAGCTCTCCAGTTCCCCACCACCACCACCCCACCCATATGCAATCTCTCTCTCCCTCCCTGACCCGACAGGGAGTGGTAGACTCTTCACCCTTCAACAGCAGGATAGCTGGTCAGGGTCTTCTGTACGCTTAAGGGAAACAGGTATCACAACTCCAGGTGTAGGCACTGGTTGTTCAGGTGAAAGGCAGAGGCAGATGTAGATGTTCAAACAGCAGAAATCCAGCCTCTGCAAACCCTAAGCACTGCTGTCTTCAAAAGAGAGAAAAGGTGCCCGCCCCTCAGCCTTCCCAAGCTGTTTTGCTGCTAAAGGATCCCCCTTGTTGAGAAGATAGAGACACACAGGTTTCCTGACAGCTGCAAGCCACCTGCTCAGGAAGTTCTCCATTCTGCCTTCAAACCAAGATGAGAAACGCAGAGTCTTCTTCATTTCTCCTTCCCTCCTTTCACACCATGATCACCATCACCTCCTGTGCCCCCGCACATACACAGAGTGAGGAAAAGCTGTGTGCAATGGTCTTTTTAAAAAAAAAGATTTTCTGGAGTTTTTAGCACCGTTTTCAGTTCCCCGTCAATATGTGTCTTTGTCTCTTTCCCTTTCCTCTTCCTTATCGCCTTGGGTTTTAAAGAGAGTTTTTCTCGAGAAGAGAAACCTGATTGCTGGTTGTAGAAATTCAAAGGGGAAAATGCTAGGAGTGATTTAAGACCATCTGGAGACCCTCATTTTTCTAATCACAGATTTATGGCACTTTATAATTTATTCATGCATGTATTATCTCACTGGATAACAGAGTTCCCAAAGGCATCACTTGACTCCCAGAACCAATGACAAGTCTATCTTCTTTCTTCCTTTCCTTCTTGACCTGTTTCCAGACTCCTAAGAACATGATATTTTAAAGGGTATCTGTGGGTTTTAAACAAACACTGTATTAAGATTATGTGCTTTAAAATGAAAGGAACCTCTTATATCTACTTCATTTTGAAAAGCACTTGTCTGCCAAGAGGAAAAGATAGGGCTCCCCGGACCCTAACATATCTTTTTCATGGGGATGAAAGTAGACAGATTTTGTAAATTGTATTGAATTTAGCAGACACTTATTGATCTGGTCACGATTATATAGAAATTCAAACTTGACTCTACTTTTAGTTATTGCCATTTTTTTCTGTTTCCTCAAATCATTAGCATCATCTGAAAGTGCCCAGATTGGTCTTTTCCAGCCCTCAAAGCCCACAAAACAGAAGCAAAGGGAGTCAGGAGAATTACCTAAAGTCTCCCAAGGAGAGAGGGACAGAGCTAAGACTTGAACTCAGATCTCCTGGTCCTCAATATTTGTTTTTCTAACATTTAAAAATCCTGTTTAAATCATTTTATGAGGCATTTGGAAATCTGAACACTGACTGAGTTATCTGTGTTTATTTTAAAAGAATATTGTTAATTATTTTAGGTGTAATGGTAATATGAATATTTTTAAAGTTCTTACATTTTAGGGGTAGACACTGAAACAGTTAAGAATGAAATGATAAGATGTCTGAGATTTGCTTCAAAATAATGTAGGAGGTGGGGAATTGGTAGGGTTTTGGATAAACAAGATGGGTCATGAACTAATCATTGTAGCTGAGTGGTAGGTATATAGGGGCTCATTATACTACTTCTCTACCTTTGTATATAACTGCAATTTCCCATAATAAAAGTTTGAAAATTAAATAATAAAAATAAAAACATGTTTTATCCACGAACCCTTCCCAGACAGATAACAGGGTATAAGATTATATTTTGGTGTTTGCACCCACAGTTTTTGCTGGAAAACAACCTATCAAATCTCAAAATAGATTGTAGACCAGACATCAGGATTGAAGGAACAGCTAAATATTCAGCCACAAATAGGTCATTGTGGAGGGAAGCTGAGAATCTCCCGGACGTGTAGGGAGCATGTCACCAAGTTGCCAAAAATAAGTCCAGATTTCTGGCAGATGGAAAATCACAGCTGGGCTCTCAGTGGAGTCAGCGCCCAAGGACCCCAGAAGTAGTACCAGTGATGCCTTGTTAGAGAGTCAAAGAATAATAAAGGACGTTGTTAGTTCTTTCACCCTCATGCCCATTGTTCCACCTTCAGAAAGAAGCCTCCTTGGGCATCGTTGGGTGGGTACGTCACCCAGTGGGTGGGTACATCAGTGGAAGGACTTTTAAAGGCCAATTTGACAACATCAAAATTATAAAGGCACTTGCAGCTATTCACTTTCTGGGAATTTTCCTCCAGCTGTATTCGTGTATAGATATTCATAGAAGGATATTCATTACAGTATTGTTTTTCCAAAGCAAAAGTCATAAACACATGGACATTCATTCTTGGGAAGTGGCAATAGTGACCATGGCCATAGAGTGGAATGCCGTACAGCCAAGAAAGCAGTCAAGGCCAGTCTCAGTGTGTAGGTATAGAAAGCTGTACGAGCATTAAGTGAAAAACACCAGACACGGTTTAATCCTATAGGAGACCAGCAGTTTCTGGAAGGTGGGTGGCTTTGTCCTTGGACACAGTTGAGGCTCACCCTGGGCTGGGAGAAGGGATTGACAGAGTTGATATTCAATCCCAGGTCAGTCTGACCACAAAGCTGGTGTCCCCAACTGTTCATGACCTCTTTCTGTTGACATACCTGGTCTTCTGTGAGTCAGGTGGCATGTGCCCAAGGACTAGGCCACTTTCTGCTACACTCCCCACTTCCTTGGCCCCTGTCACTTTGTTAAAGAGAGGGCACCTGAGCCCTGCTCCCAGAAAGAGCAAGCAGAGCCCACGCTCCTATGGGGAAGCAAGGACCATCTGGCCCACAGCATCAGCCTCTGGGGACTTGGCTTCTCGAGTTTTCCAGCTGCAGGTGGAATACACTGTCTTTTGATTTATTTCTTTTTCTGGAAATTTATTTTGGGGAGAGATGAGGAAAGCCGGCACAAGGACTTTATACTTGCAGTCCTTGGCCTGCAAGAACCCAGCACGCGATACCGACAAGGGTCTTTCTCCTGTGTGTGCCTTTCTTTTCCTTTCCTCCCTTTTTTTCCAGGAGAGATTAAATGAAGCTTAACATCTCTGTAGAAGGGCAAAGAAGACATGACAGGGAATTGTTTTAAAGACATCACCACCTTTCTCTAAAACATGGAGTTACGGCATAAGGTACGTCTAAAACCAGGTGAATCCTGTGTCTTTAACTTCAGGAAGTTAACGCTGAGGCTTTGAGGTTGATATGTCTGTATCATCACACTCAGTGTGCCGTTATGTAATGCAGTTCACGTAGGCAGGAAAGTTAGTAGTGATGTAGATGCCCACAATGATTTGCTGAAGACTGAGAAGGAATACACACTACTGTATATAAAATAAACAACAATGACCTACTGTAGAGCACAGGGAGCTATATTCAATATCTTTTGATAACCTATAATGGAAAAGACTGAAAAAGAATGTGTGTGTATAACTGAATCACTTTGCTGTACACCAAACTAACACACCATTGTAAATCAACTATACTTCTATTAAAAAAGAAAAACCTTAAAAGAAATTAAAAAAAAAAAGATAATCTTTTACATACAGGTGGAAAACAAGTCAGAAATCAGACAGAGGCCACAGGCTGCTGTGGTCAGCATGAGGTTCCAGTGATGAGCCTGAATCTCCTCAACCACTTTGCTCTCGAAGTCCCTCCAAACGGCATGTGGAAATGGTAACTTACACGGTACGAGCTCTGTGTGGGTAAAGAAGTCATCTTTAGTCAATAAGAGCTGATGATGCTAGGCCTTCAAGTCTTTGCCGAGAGAGACCTCCGGCAGGGGAACTTAACCTTGACTGAAAGGAGAGGAGACAGAATCAGCGTCTAAAATTCCATGCTGAGAGGCCAGCAGTTTGGAGGGAAATTTCTGGCTGGGATGACTCCCCTCCCCCTTCCCTCTCTTTCCTCCTACTTGCTAGAGCCGTCAGGAAGTAGGTGGGACAGGAGCAGTGGTTGCTTTCAGCAGTCTGGATTCCTTCACTTCTACTCTAAGCAATGATTGCCTGTCCCTTTATATCCCCCCCTCCTCCAGGGCTCTCACACTCAGAGTGTGACAAAATGGGCATCATTTGCAATAGAGATCTGACTAATGTAGATTGTAGCCTAATGATTGCTTCCTGGGTGTTGCATGTCACCCTTCTATAAATAAATCCCGGGATCACTTTGGAGTGCTTTTCAGCAGTAGCACTCCATTGCTGCCTGCCTCCATCTGTGGTCAGCCGTGACCTCCCTGGTCTCTGTGTGTTACACCTGTACCTAATCAGTCCTCGCCAACCCTGTTTTCCCATTACTGGCTTCTCTGTCTCTAAATTTACCATCTTCCACATTCCCATTCTCAGAAAATGTGGCATGATATTAGCAGAAGCCAGAACTATTCAAACTCTGCTCTCTTCCGCTCTTGTCTGGCTACAAAAACATCCTCAAATTGAAACGAGCAGAAATAAAGAGTAATAGAGAAACCACAATTTGTGTGCAAAAGGGCAGTAAGCAAGTTAACCTAAAGGGAGTCCTAAACTGCAAAGCTCTGGGTTCAAGGAACAACTCCATCCTTAGTAACCATGTGACCTTCAGCAAGTCATTGAACCTCTCTGGACTTCGGTTTCTTTATCTATAAAGAAGGCAATTTGACTACTTTATCTCTAAGCTACCTTTTTAAAACCCAAACTTTAATACTGTACCATAAAATGAGTTTGTTACTGGGTCCCTTTTTGAAAGCTTATGGCTTTTTGGAGTTCCAGTTAGGTGGAAAAACAAAGCCTGGCCTATCCTAAAGCTTAGGGTGTTTTACTGATCTCATTCTTTGACATATTATGGAAACAAAATCATGGCCATTTCCCACCTCATTTCAAAGCTTATAATATGAACAAGGATGGTAGGGGTGAGAGGAAAACTCATTCTCCCATCAGGATGGTTTCCTGTCACCTCTTCGCTCAGGCCTCTTGAACCAAGAAGTAACCGAGCAGCCTGGGGTCTTACTAGGGAAAGAGTGAGCCTGTCCTGTGGCCTCCGTCTCAAATTCTGACATCTTGTTTCCTAGACGATCTTCTAAATTCCTGGCCTCTTGATACTGTGGTACCATTCATGGCCTTCAGATGTTCAGCATCACAGCATCAGAAGCCTAAAACTAACGCAGTGTTGTAAATCAGCTATGAAAGTGAAGCTGCTCAGTCGTGTCCGACTCTTTGCGATCGCATGGACTGTAGCCCAGCAGGCTTCTCTGTCCATGGGATTTTCCAGGCAAGAGTACTGGAGTGGGTTACCACTTCCTTCTCCAGGGGATCTTCCCAACCCAGGGATCGAACCCAGGTCTCCTGCATTGCAGGCAGACGCTTTACCCTCTGAGCCACCAGGGAATATTATAGTTAAATCAGCTATAGTTAAGTTAAAAAGAAAAGACCAGAAGAATAGCAACAGGTGTAGATGCTTCATATTAACTGGGGAAAACATAAGATGTGTCCTGAGATGAGGAAGAGCAGCTTCATACCAGGTGGTTGTGTTAATAGTTGAAGAAGTTCAGGGTGACAGAAACCTGTCCCATTGCCTCATCCTGCCACTCAGGTGACAATCAATTGACTAAAAGTCAATCTCTTTGTCTGAAGACCTTTGCCGCTTAAATGTGAATAGTTCCCCACACTTGTTAAGGCCACACACTCCACAGTTTGTTTTCAAGTCTAAGTTTGTTTCATAGGATGTGAAAGAACTTGTCCTCTGATCTCGTAGTCACAGTGGGTAATTTGTGAGGGATCATGGAAGACTGGATGTGCCTTGAGATGGGATCCCAACCATGGGAAGTCAGCTCAGTATTAACGCCAGGCCATAATTTAAATTGTTGTTGCTTAGTCACTAAGTCGTGTCTGACTCTTTTGTGACGCCATGTTCTGTAGCCTACCAGGCTCTTCTGTCCATGGGATTTCCCAGGAAAGAATGCTGGAGTGGGGTACCATTTCCTTCTCCAAGGGATCTTCTAGACACAGGGACCAAACCTGCATCTCCTGCATTGGTAGGCAGATTCTTTACCACTGAGACACTCTAAATTAGATATACTTAAAAGGGGCAGGGGTTGGAAGACCTAGAAAAGCATGCCATTGGCACCAGAGCTAGCATACGCATGCTAGGAAGTTCTGCCATACAAGCCATGTTATATTTATTTTAATGGATTACTTGGCTGGCAAATTTCAGGAGCTACTGCCGATGAAGTATGTATGTACTTTAGAAAACGTTTTTAAAATGTTATCCTTAAGATCTTTGTGGATAAGACAGAGAAATAGGAGATGTCTGGCAGTATTTTGGAGTGTACTTATCAGCTTATGGTTGATTACTCATGAATTTTATGAGTGATTCTGGGTTAACATGGAAGGGAGTGGTTACCATGGGAGCTTTTGTCGAGTCCCAACCCTTTCAACATTGTTGTCACACGGGGAGATAAAAACAGAAAAGATCTACATGTCAGATCTACCTGTGACCTGAAGCCAGGGAGGATTGCTAATGTAGTCACCGATAGCATCAAATTTAAAGTGATTTTGGTTGGATTTAACCTTAAGCCCAAACCAACAAAATATACAGTCTTCCATTTGGGGTTCAAGATCAACTGCACATATGCAGAATGTGAGAGCTGCAGCATGGCAGAAATCTACATGAAAATATCTTGGTATTTCAGCTTAATGTGATGTAGCTTTAAGAATAAGCCAGTGCATTCTTCAACTTCTCTTATCAGAAGGAAAATTCCAAGTACATTGTATGTTTTTCTCCCTATATTTTTTGCTGGTCAAAAATGTGGGGAACTGTGTTCAATTTTTGACCTTTACAATATTAAGAAAGACACTGAATTTGGCTGTATAAAGGAGAACATTGGGGGTTAGAATATATGATAACCGTGATGCATAAGCAAATGTGGGGTTTCTTTTTATTATTATTCAGCCAAGATTTATTGATCATTAATTATGTGCCAGGCTCTATGACAGACCTTGGAAATGCAGAGATACACAAGACATGATTCCATTGTCAAGGTGCTGATAATCTAGCCTGGGAATCAGAAAGATAAGCAACACTTTGGCCCCCTGATACAAACAGCTGACTCATTGGAAAAGACTCTGATGCTGGGAGAGATTGAAGGCAGAAGAGGGCGGCAGAGGATGAGATGGTTGGATGGCATCACTGATGCAACGGACATGAACCTGGAAAAACTCCAGGAAATGGGGAAGGACAGGGAAGCCTGGCAACCTGCAGTCTATGGGGTCGAGGGAGTTGGACATGACTTGACGACTGAACAACAACAAGCAACTCAAGGCATATGGAGGAAGTACCATAGGATGCTGAGCACAGTCCTGCGAATTAGAGTGGCAGGGGCAAGGAATTCTGATGGAGAGGATCAGAAACTGGACCTGGAAGCTCAGAGGATATAAACTTGGAGGACCATAACCTTTTAAAGTTGGAAGAAACCTTTTTATCTGATGCGTATAAAGTGGTAGTGGAGAGAGGGGTGGATGGCTTATTCTACAGGTCCCTTTGTCTCTGAAACTCGTGAGTGTTGCACAGCTCTTATATCTGAGGCTTGGTCTCTGTATTGCAAGGTCACATAGCTAGTCACATTCCTACAGTTAGAATTCTAGGTCCATATAGTCCTTCTGAATTTCATCCAATTGTCTTTCCTGTGGGCCAGTTTCCCCAATTGCTCGACCTTATTTTGCATGATTTTCTGCTAGAATTCAGCTGGTCCACCAAATTTAGTATCGCCTGACAATCTGACAGGCATACACTCAATTCCTTTGTCCAGATCACAAAGCCTATGACAAGAATAGATCCACCCTCAATCCAGAGCAGGTGGCTTACCACTAGGTATATCTCCAAGGCTATACTCTAAGGATTCTTGCCAAAGACAGGATGGATGTGAAAAGACCTTGGGCTTGTGAGTGGGAGAAAGAAGTTCAACTGGAAATTCTGTTGAAAAATGGCAGCCTTGAAAATAAATAACCACACTGATCTCAATGAAATAAGTATATATGCCTTTGACCCATGGTAAACATAGAGGAGGGAGAAAGAATGAAAAGGCAAGTCCTATAATTTGTTATCTTGAAAGCATCTGTGCCCTGGGGCTAGTGTGGGTCCCCAGCAGTTACTGACTGGGGCTTTGAGATCAGAATTTGCATATAGAATGTTTGCTTTCATAGGATCTATGCTTCTATGCTGATGGTAACTCTCCTTGAAGGTGGGGTGGGTGGATTTTCCCCCATAACTCTTCCGTGCCGTCATCATCAGCTCTGGCTCCATCAGAAACCCCAGGATCCACAGAACACCTACTAAAAATAAGAGCCTCCTAGAATCTGGAGGATTCCCTCCACACTTGATAGTCTTCTCTTTATCTACATTTCCTCATGTTTTTGCTATGGCTATAAATGAGATCATTAATACTATTTACAATTGTTCATTTTATGTGTCAACTTGGATACAACTGTCACAGAATTCAGATATTTGGTCAAACATAAGTCTGGATGTTGCTATGAATGTATTTTTTTTACATGAGATTAACACTGAAATTAGTAGACTCTGAGTGAAGCAAATTACTTTCAATGACATAGGTGGGCCTCATCCAATCAGTTGAAGGTTTTAAGAGAAGGAAGAGGGAATTCTGCCTTATACCACCTTTTGACTTGAACAACAGCATCAACCCTTCCCTGGGTCTTTTGCCTACCAGCCTGCCCTGAAGATTTTGGACTTGCCTGCCTCTATAATCATGTGACTCAATTCTTTAAAATAACTCTGACTCTAGGATATATGTACATCTTGTTGGTTCTGGTTCTCTGGAGAACTCTAATACACTCTTTCAACTGGAGAACCAGTTGCTCAAGCCTATACTCACTTTTCCTCTTGACTCCAGAAATAACCTCATCCCAGATATGAAATCCTCCAACTTTCCACTCGTATACCCAAGAAATTTTCTGGGCTTGGATATGCCCTCACCTCCTACCCTCAAACTAAGAAAAGTTGACCCTGTTCCTCTTTTCAGTTAGATCCCACCCTGCTACCCTCCTGCTTCTCCATCCCATGCTGACCCCAATTCACACCCTTTCTGGGTCTCTGACAATGTCAAACAAATGTACTTGCTCCCTTTCTGCCCTCTTTTTGGGGTGCAGTTACAGGTATCTATTGTAAGCTGGGGCAGTGTACAAGTTGTCTGTGGAATGAGTCTGATGGTAATACTGCCAACTCATGGTCTGCCCTGGTCCAGGTTTTTCTCACCAGCTTGAAAGAACCTCTTGACAGGTATGTGAAGCAAACTGGAGGAGGAATCAACGCTGGGAGAATCACTGAGATGCTAGAAGACAAAACTGAGCCCCTAAATGTCTTTGTTGGAGCCAGTGTGAGAAAAGCAGGAGAGACTCCATCTTGAAGCCTGTCATCCATCTTAAAGACGGGATGTGAACTGGGCCTGAACCTTGCCCAAGAAAGGTTGAAAGGAAGAAACTGTTGCTAATGAAAACCAGGTCTCCCTGGAGACTCCCCTCCCTGCAGATGACTGACAGGGATTGTAGTTGAGGTCAGGCTGCCCCTGTTAGGTTAACCATGAAGACATCCCCCCTTGATGTATAATCATTGCCCCGCCCCTCCCCTTTAACCTTAATTGTTTGTCCTCCTAGCATCTATTTGTTGTAAAACTCAGTCACATACAACAAGGAGGTTGCTAACATATAACCAGTCACATAGCAGGGGTATAAAACTGGGCCTCTCAGAAACATCAGGGTCCTTGTTGGAAACTGATTCCCCTTGGACCCGCTGGCGTAATAAACTGTACTCCACTGTCTTGAGTGTCCTTGAGGTGTGTTTTGCAACTCTGGATTCCACAACATTCTCAACAGGCTGAAACAGTGAGCCAAAACCAAGAATGCATTTAATAGAGGGAAAAAATGGCAGAATCTCAAGAGGAAAAGGATCTGAAAGGTCACTGACCGGAGCCCCTGATTAAATCCTTGGCTCCCTGAATTCCCTCCCTCCTGGTTTCTACTCTTCTAGTCACACCTGTTTCTATCTGATCAGCTCTGGAAGTGTGAAGAAATCACTGTATCTATTCAAAAATCTTGTTAAATTCCAATTAAACAGGCTGGGCTGGCTTAGCTTTTTAAACTCCAAGCTCTTAAAGCAGAGGTATCAGAAGCAGACTTGTCTCTAGTTCTGAGAGTGTGATCTTGGCTTGTAAAGAGTTGAGCAAATAAATGTCAGAGGTGTTTGAGATTGACTGGGGCAGTGGTTCTGATGGGGAAAAAAATCACTGGGAATCTACAATCTAACTGGTCATATTGCTGGTTTCTGTCACCAAAGAGAAGGGCCCAAAAAAAAAAAAAAAAGGACAAATTTGTATTCTAGGAGGTAAACTAGGAGACGGGTAATTAGAGGAGGGTAATTTCCATACAACAGAAATATTAGCAGGTTTGACATTTGGTGAAGTTGCTAAAACCCAAGGCCTTCCAATGTTAAAACTTTAAGATTCAGGGTAAACTAGTTCCACTCAAGTCTAGGGTAAAACGAAAGATGAGGTTAAGTAATGAGTTGGCAATACGATCGCTAATAATTTAAAACAATGTCTGAAATGTCAATAGGCATCAGAGTCGCTAGGAAGGCTTTTTGAAATGAATCTCTGGTCCTGCTCTGGTAGGACAAGGCCTGGGAACCTGTGTTTTAACAAAGCCCTAAAATGGTTCCTATGCACACATGAGTTTCTGGATTAGAAAACTGACTCTACTCAAGGTTTTGTTTCCTGGTTTCTCTGACATTCCCCACTAAAACCTCCCAATGCTGTTCCAATGAATCTGGACATGGGCCGCCCCATGGCTGCTTAGTCCTCCAGCACTCAGGCTCTCAGCTTCAAGGATCTGCCCCTCTGCTGGGTCAGTTCTTCCTCCCACGCAGAAGCCTCACGAGCCAGGTCCCTAGGAAGATGGCACCAGGTCATGTCCTCCCAGCCTGTGACACATTTGGTAGGAAAGTCACTGCTCTACAGTTACTTGTGCAAATGCACATTGCTTCTAGGGCTTCCCTGGGGGCTCAGATGGTAAAGAATCTGCCTGCAATGCGGGAGACCCAGGTTCAGTCTCTAGGTCAGGAAGATTCCCTGGAGAAGTGAATGGCTACCCACTCCAATGTACTTGCCTGGAGAATCCCACGGACAGAGGAGCCTTGCAGGCTACAATCCATGGAGTTGCAAAGAAGTGGACATGACTGAGCAATTCACACTTTTTCACGTTGCTTCTAAGGCACTTCTCTTTCCTCACCACCTCAAGCCTTTTGCCTTGTATTTATTATTTATTTATTTTTTGGCCGCACTGTGCGGCACGTGGGATCTTAGTTTCCTGACCAGAGATCCAACCCGCACCCCTTACAGTGGAAGCATAGAGTCGTAACTGCTGGACCACCAGGGAAGTCCTGCCTTTGTATTTTTGGCACGTGTTACATACTGATTTCCAATATGTCCCCCAGATATGCCAGGCTCTCCGAGGAACCCTAGCAAGGCCTGATTTGAAAAGAGGGCAAAGCATCAAAAGTTTCTCCAAAGGAATGGTCGCTCCTTGGTTCTCTTTCGTAGGATTGAGACAGGTGATGGACTAAGTCAGCACTGGCTTCTTAATCTCCCAAGGTGTCCTGCAAGTGATCTGATGCCTGTGAGGATGTAAGAGGCATGGCACCTCTCTCATTGTTCCCCACCTTTGGGGATTCCATGTGAACATGCAGGCCTCAGGAAGAGCAGGATTAAACATCTTGTTATGTGTATATTTGTACAGACGTGTCTGTGTTTGCCAACTAGACACAGGATGGAAGGCGAACTGATCAGGGTGGTGTCTTCTTCAGGAAAGACGAACAGGAATAGATATGAAGGCAAGTGGTAAATATACAGTGATGAGAATGTCCACGCTCCACCCACAAACTGGTGGGTAGGAAAGCAGGGGATCTTAGGAAATAGAGTGAAGATGGAGGAGAAAAGCACCAAAGGTATAGTAGGGTAGTAGCGGTGCTTACGGAGAAGGCGATGGCACCCCACTCCAGTACTCTTGCCTGGAAAATCCCGTGGACGGAGGAGCCCAGTAGGCTGCAGTCCATGGGGTCGCTCAGAGTCGGACAGGACTGAGCTACTTCACTTTCACTTTTCGCCTCCACGCATTGAAGAAGGAAATGGCAACCCACTCCAGCATTCTTGCCTGGAGAATCCCAGGGACAGGGGAGCCTGGTGGGCTGCTGTCTATGGGGTCGCACAGAGTCGGACACGACTGAAGCGACTTAGCAGTAGCAGTAGCAGCAGCGGTGCTGAAGTCGCTAAGTTGTGGCCAATTCTTGGGACCCCATGGACTGTAGCCCACCAGGCTCCTCTGTCCGTGGGAATCTCCAGGCAAGAAGACTGGAGTAGGAAGATCCTTCAGGGGGTCTTCCCAGCCCAGGGACTGAACCCGGGTCTCTATGTCTCTTGCATTAGCAGGCAGGTTCTTCAGCACTAGCACCACCTGAGAAGCCCTAATCGGCTATACCCCAAAACAAAATAAAAAGTTCAAAAGGAAGAAAAAAGACTGTTTATTTCTAAGCCAGAACCCAGCTGGGACTTGCCAGCTCTGGAGCCTGCTGATTGGTATCTGTCAAGGT
This sequence comes from Bos mutus, assembly GCF_027580195.1. Taxonomy (NCBI): domain Eukaryota; kingdom Metazoa; phylum Chordata; class Mammalia; order Artiodactyla; family Bovidae; genus Bos; species Bos mutus. The sequence continues at coordinate 19,212,435 of NC_091620.1, read as the reverse complement.
AAAGTGGAACATCCAGGGTAGCCTACGACTGCCAAGACTGGGGCTGGAGCTCTGGCAAGGTGAGGGGATTTTCTAGTGCAGGTGTTCCAGAGTGCAGGCAAAAGAGTCACTACATAAGCTGAATCGGAGCGAAGGAAGGGCTAGGGACGCTAGGAGCAAGGACCTGAGGAAAGAGAGGAAGAACGTAACAGAGCAGAGCTGTAAGAATGGGACACAAACCTGTGTGGTAGTCCCAGGCAGCCTGGAGAACTACAGGCCTTGGTTTTGAAGCCTTGGAGAGGCAGGCCGGAGAAACGGCAACCGGTCATCTCCTTTCCCCAGAGCCAGCGGGTGCGTGCTCAGTCACTTCAGTCAAATTGGACTCTTTTGCGACCCTATGGACTACAGCCTGCCAGGCTCCTCTGTCCATGGGATTCTCCAGGCAAGGATACTGGAGTGGGTTGCCATGCCCTCCTCCAGGGGATCTTCCCAACCCAGGGATCAAACCCGAGTCTCCTGCATCTTCTGCATCACAGGTGGATCCTTTACCATTGAGCCACCAGGGAAGCCCTCCCAGATCCAGTGAATCTCACCAAAAGGACCCAAGAGATGATAATGGATTCCTAGAAAGGGCATTAACCCGTGTGGAGATAATTGAAATAAGATGGCACCCTTTCCAACACTGTTCAGATGTAACTGAAATGATGAGGTGGGATTCCTAGGCGGCTTGTAGCCTCAACTCTATTACTTTAAGACTGCAGCGTGTATCTCAGTTGTTCCTTTCCATTACTTAAACAGCCGTAAAGTCACTCGTGCGTTTTAACTGGCAGGCCTGGGTGGAGTTTGCCAGTGAGGCAGCTTAGTGGAAATGGAAGAAAGTTCCCCAAGGTGCCTGAGGAAAGAAACCTTCATTTGAGGTGGCCTTGGGGTGCTCTCTAATGATGTGCCCTGTAGATTCAGTAACATCCACCAGAAATCTCAGGTGTGGCCTAGAACAAAGAAAAGGAAGAGGAAACACAAAAGAGAAAACAGAAGGGGACAGAGGGAGAAAAAAAAATGGAAGCAGATCTGATGGAGTGAGATAGTGAGCTGGCCAGATGAGGGAAGGCCCAGCTGTGAGAAATTGTCCTGAGCGGGGAAACTCCGAGACCTGCCCTGCCCACCTGTACCTGGCGTTGACCCCCCTCTTCTGTGCATGCTCTAGCTGCTAAACGCCAGCCATCTGAAAGGTATTAGCAATCAGAAGACAGAGGCCAGCATTCAAAGAAGCTCAGAAAGAGGGGCCAGTTTGATCCCTTGTGGCTGATTCCGTGGCTGTTGCTGCGCCTGGGGCGGTAGCCCCCTTGACTACCGTAATTACCCGCCCCCTGCACCCCCACACCCTCTTTGCAGCTTCACACTTCCTGGCCTCAGGCCCCAGCCCTGAAATTCTCCCACGGAGCAGGAGGAAGTCCAGGAAGCAGCCTGCACTCCTGGCGAGAAGCGACCAGGTGCGACCACGTGCTCCAGGTAAGGGCCCCCCATCCCCCCCACCTCCACCCCCACCTCCACCCCTGGCGCAGGCAGCTTGGATGGGTGGAAGGCGCCCATTCCCTTGGCCTCTTGGTGGGCAAGTGTGCTTATTTCAGACTGAGACTGAGAAGTGGGAGCTTTGAGTGTGTCTGCAGGAGGTAAAAACCTAGCACGCCAAGCACAAGGGGACTGACTTCTTTCCTGCAGTGGCAGCTTTCCGCCTCCCTCTTGCGCATCCCTGCCTTTCCTCTGGTCCTTTCTTCCCTGCACCTCCCCCCACCTCTTCCTGCTCCCCCTCCTGCTCCCAGTGGGGCTGCTCAGGCTCCCTGGAGCCCAATGAGCCGAACTGCACCGTAGTAACAGCTCCACTCAGTTCCCTGGCTGCTGGCCCCTGGGGGTTCTTAAAGGCGCCCTTCCCTCCTTCCACCCATATTTCCCAGCTCTCTGGAGTTCTCATCCTTTCCGTGGTTCACAACACCCCTCCGCCGCCCCTTTTCTTCTGAGCTGACTTTCACCTCTGACTTCCCTTCCTCTTTCTCGGTACAGGTTTTTATTATCACTGTTTAGCTTACTTCCTGCCTTCATCTTCCCACCCTTTCTCTGAGTTCAGTTCAGTCGTCTAGTCGTGTCTGACTCTCTGCACCTCCATGGACTGCAGCACGCCAGGCCTCCCTGTCTATCACCAGCTCCTGGAGTTTACTCAAACTCATGCCCATTGAGTCAGTGATGCCATCCAGCCATCTCATTTTCTGTCATCCCCTTCTCCTCCTGCCTTCAATCTTTCCCAGCATCAGGGTCTTTTCAAATGAGTCAGTTCTTCGCATTAGGTGGCTAAAGTATTGGAGTTTCAGCTTCAACATTAGTCCTTCCAATGAACACCCAGGACTGATTTCCTTTAGGATGGACTGGTTGGATCTCCTTGCAGTCCAAGGGACTCTCAAGAGTCTTCTCCAACACCACAGTTCAAAAGCATCAATTCTTCTGCACTCAGCTTTCTTTATAGTCCAACTCTCACATCCATACATGACCACAGGAAAAACAATAGCCTTGACTACATGGAACTTTCTCTGAGGCCTCTTTCCTTTTTCTCCCAATTAATTATTTATTTTTGGCTTGCTGGGTCTTCACTGCTGTGCCCCGCCCTTTCTCTAGCTGCGGTGAGCCAGGGCTACTCTCTGGTTGGGGTGTTCAGGCTTCTCACTGAGGGGGCTTCTCTTGTTGCGGAGCACAGCCCTTAGGTATGCCTGCTTCAGTAGGCTCAGCCCGTGGGCTCACTAGTTGTGGTGCCCAGGCTTAGTTGCCTCACAGTATGTGGAATCTTCCCAGACTAAGGATCGAACTCATGTCCCCTGAATGGGCGGGTGGATTCTTAACCACTGGACTACCAGGGAAGTCCCTGCCTCTTTCCTTTTTGAATCACTTTCCTCAGCTCCTTCCCTTGCCGTGAGTAACATTCCAGGGCCTACTGGGGAATGAGGCAGAGATCCTAGAAATAAGTAAATTAAGGACACACTTCATTGACGTGTTAAACAGAGCATAGGTAACGTACTTGGGCTTTTGTGATGACTCAGGTGGCGAGTGTTGTTCCAAACGAGATGTGGTTGAAGGCACTTCCAGGGTTGACTGTGCTTTGGGTCTGCATGGCTTGGTCCTCAATTTTGCTGATTCAGAAACTCAGTCTTTTGGGAGCAATCACGTGTGGCAAAGTTGAGTCACACTGTAACTGTCATGAGAGAATAGGGCTTCCCCAGTGGCTCAGTGGTAAAGAATCCACCTGCAACAGGGGTTTGATCCCTGGGTTGAGAAGATCCCCTGGAGAAGGAAATGGCAACCCACTCCAGTATTCTTACCTGGGAAATCCCAAGGACAAAGGAGCCTGGCAGGCTACAGTTCACAGGGTCACAAAAAGTCAGACATGACTAAGTGAATAAACAAAAGCAAGGACGAAACCAAAGTACCAGTATTCATCACTAGGAGGGGTAAACCTTTTGTGTCAGGGACTGGAGAGAGGCTCGCCAATCCTGTTGCTTCTTCCTGGGCATGTGGGAGACCGGATGCCCCAGCTCCTTACTTGCTCTTAGGTGGAACTGTGGGATTGAGTTCCAGCCAATGGAACGTGGACAAAAGTGACATCTGCCACTTCCAGACCTGGCCATAGAGTGTCCCAAGTGCTGGAAGGGAGGGACTCTGCAGTACACAATCTGGGAGCCTGAGTCACCATGTGGAAGAGGGCCATCAGCAGAGATACCAGACTCACAGTGTGGACTGTGGTGTGGGCAAGAAGTTAACCTGTAGTGTGTTGAGATACTGAGCTTTAGAGATTATTTACTTCATAAGCTAGCATTGGTATGTCTTCCTAGGGAGAAAGTAACTTGTTTGCACTGATAGAAAATCTCTCTTCCACATCCCAGGGCACATGAGAAACTTGATCCTCAGAGGCTTGCTTGGTGAGCACGACAAGGAGCAAAGAAAGCCCTTGGAGGTAGGGGTTTTTTGTTGTTGTTGTTTTTTTTTTTTTTTTTTTAAGAGCATATCAGTTCTGTTCAGTTCAGTTGCTCAGTCATGTCCGACTCTTTGTGACCCCATGGACTGCAGCACACCAGGCTTCCCTGTCCATCACCACCTCCTGGAGTTCACCCAAAGTCATGTCCATTGAGTCAGTGATGCCATCCAACTATCTCCTCCTCTGTCGTCCCCTTTTTCTCCCACCTTCAATTTTTCCCAGCATTAGGGTCTGAGTAAGCTCTTCACATCAGGTGGCCAAAGTACTGGAGTTTCAGCTTTAACATCAGTCCTTCTGATGAACACTCAGGACTGATCTCCTTTAGGATGGACTGGTTGGATCTCTTTGCAGTCCAAGGGATTCTCAAGAGTCTTCTCCAACATCAGTTTTTACCAACTCATTTTTTTTAAAAAACAGTTTCTATTTATTTATTAAAAATTTTTATTTATTTATTTGACTGTGCCAGGTTTTAATTGCAGCACACAGGATCCTTGATCTCTGTTGGGGCATGTGGGGTCTTTTACGGGACTTTCCTCCATACTCCCCTACCCACCCATCACCAACTTGGAGCTCACCAGGGCTGGGAGGGAAGTGGCTGAGAGCTCACAGGCACTCCCTTAGCCCCTCAAGAGGAAGCTCATGGCTGTGGGTGGGGCTGCCACTGCCGCACTGTCGACATTGGACAGACCTCACCTGTACCTGGTGGGTGCAGGGGGTCCCCCTCAGCAGGGGGCCTGTGGCTGGGGGGCATCTCCCGGGATGGGGAAGCAGGGAGGGACCAGACCAGCAGCGTGTAAGGGAACACGGGGAGCATGGCATTGGCCACGGCGGGGAGGGAGGGAAGGAGGGCGCCTGGCCCATAGGACACATTCTAATTGCCCGATCATCCTTTGATTTAGGAGTAGGGAAGGGAGTCGTATGAGAGCCAAGGAGACATTGAACCTGCTCAGATGTGTTGGGTAAGGAAGGCAGTGCTCAGATTTAGAGACGTCGTGCAGCGTCACGCCAAGACAGAGCAGGCACTGGGCTGGCCAGGGGGCAGTGGCCAAAACTGTGGGTCATGTGGGCAGGAGTTAAGTTCTGGGTGTACATATCCTGATGCCTGGCCCACCTCTCCACTCAGAGACATTCCAAATAGAGCAGGTCCGAGAGCGCTCCTCCCTAACCCCACCCCATCTCAATAAACCTCTCCTCTCCTCTCCTCTCTCCCGTTTTAGTCCCAACTCCTCTCTACCTCTCCTGCCCCACAGCTGATCAATTGGCAAATTCTGTGTGCTCTTCCTTCTAAATACATAGAGAAATCAACTGCCTCTTGCCGTCTGGCTGCTAACAGCCTGGGTCATACTGCCATGATTCCTTGCCTATGTTATTGCAAAGGCCTCCTAACTGGTCTCCTTGCTTCCAGCCTCACTCCTCTACTGTCTGTTCTCCCCACAGCCATCACCGTATTTTTATTTAGAAATGGAAACAGATCATGTTGACTAAATTCTCCAAATGCTTACCGTCTTGCTGAAAATGAAGTCCAAAGTTCTTAGCGAGGCCTTACTGGGCCACACCTCCTCTCTGATCTCATCTACTCCCACGCTTTCACCAGCAGACAGAGCTGGTGCCCTGCCCACACCCGTGGCTTGCCCCCAAGGTCGCCCATAGACCCTGCCCTGCACCCCAGCGGCCTTTGTGCACCTACCTGGATGTATTCTGTGGCCTCCAGGGAAGCTTCCAGAAGCCATCTTCAGCAGTGAGGCAGGAGTTGGAGAATACTGTTTACTGACTGGTCAGTGGGGTAGTTCTGAGGCATGTTTCATGTATTCTCTCAGAGGTCCCTAGCAGGACTGAGCCTCAGTAGCTCACAATGGTAACCCACTTATTTTTTAAAAATATTTATTTATTTGGCTGCACCAGCTCTTAGTTGAGGCATGTGGGATCTTTGATCTTTGTTGCAATGTGTAGGATCTTTTCTTATGGGATCTAGTTTCCTGACCAGGGATGGAACCTGGGCCCCCTGCATTGGGAGCTCAGAGTCTTAGCCACTGGACCATCAGGGTAGTCCCAGTAACCCACTTATTAATGCCTCAGTGTTAGCTTTGCTTCCTTCTCTCTCCCTGGCACTCTCTCTTGGTGCTTCCTCAGACCACTTCCAGAAGAAACTGCTTCCGCCCAAGTCCTTGTCTCAGGGAATATGCAAACTAAGATACCTCTCACTCCATTTCAGCTGCACCAGCTTCTTGTCTTTAGAACACATCAGATCTCCCACCACCCAAAAACTTTGCATATTGTTTCTTCTGCCTGGAATACTCTCCCTCGAGTCCTTCGCGTCTCTGCTCAAATATCGTCTCTAACATACATACAAAGTAGGAACTCTGACCCCCAGGAATCACTATCACCTTTCTCTGTTTGCTTTGTCTTTTTATCATCAGCGGCTAACAGACTCATTGCGTGTTAATTTGTTTGCTAAAAGGGTTTACCCCGGCTCAGACGGTAAAGAATCTGCCTGCAATGCAGGACACCTGGGTTCGATCGCTGGGTCAGAAAATCCCCTGGAGAAAGGACTGGCAACCCACTCCAGTATTCTTGCCTGGAGAATCCCATGGACAAAGGAGCCTGGTGGGCTACGGTCCAGGGGGTAGCAAAGAGTTGGACACGACTGAATGAGTAACACTTTCACTTTCCCTAGCAAAAGGTAAGCTTCATGAGAACAGGGACTTAGTTTGTTTTGTTCTATTCTCCCAGGCTGCATCAAGAATGGCCCCCAGCATTTAGAAGATGTTTAGTAAATGTTTGCGAGTAAATGGGCATGGAGGATGGATAATAGGGAGAAAACACAGGGAAGAATATTTGTAACCATAGTCACCGACATACAACTTGCCTTTAATGATCTTTTTTGGTAATTGCTCAGTCTACCAGTGGGAATATTATTACTGTATTAGAAAGATTTGGGGGCATGCTTGATTTCCAATTTTCCATCAAAGGATCTGAGGCTTTCCCTGAGTAAAAATGTAGAGAGTTAATTTCATAACTATCTCTGCTTCTTTTAAGAAATATTTTAGATCCTAATTATAATATCATTCACAAATTATTTTAATTAATCAAAAAAATGTATTTATTCGGCTGTCCCAGGTCTCAGTTGCAGTTCATTGCAGTTCATGGGATCTTTTAGTTGCAGCACTCAAGGTCTAGTTCTCTGACCAGGGATTGAACCCAGACTGTCTGTGTTGGGAACATGGAACCTGAGCCACTGAACCACTGGGAAAGTCTCTCTTTTAATTTAGAAAGATTTAATTTTTTTTCCAAAAATAGCAGACTTGTACTACTATGCAGCTTCACGTGGTTCTGTCCAGGGCAGGAAACTTCCAGGCACTGTATTTTCTTTGATAGAAGAAGCCTTAGGGGCTGATGCTGCCGAGTAAGTGAACAAGCTTAACGAAAAAAATGTAGAAAGCAGCTCCTAAATCTGTCCCAGATCTGAGGGGTCAGCCTGAGCTCTTTTCCTCATCACCTCTTGGTTTCCTTGGTACACTGTGCTCGTGGGTGTGACCTGCGGCTCACCTCCATTCAATGTCCTTTTCCTGGTCCTGCTTAAATGTCACCTCTCAGAGAAATCTTCCCTGACAGCCATCTATGTGGTGAATCTCTTCCACAGCGTGCCGTTGTTTTCCTTGGCGGCGTTTATCATTACCTGTAGGTGCATATTTATTTCTTACCATTTCTTTACTGTTATCTGCCTTCCTAGTGTGTAAGCCCCCTGAGGGTAGGACAGTGTCTTTGTTGTCACAGCTGCATGCAGAGTGCCTGGCACACAACAGACACTCCGTTAATGTTTGACGGATGTCAGCATGAAAAAGCAGGCGAAGGAAGGGAGCCAGGCCCCGGGGTGGTGGTGGGCTCAGTAACGGATCATAAGCCAGACTCAGGACCGGCCTCCTGACTTCCCCTCTGCGTCCTCCTCCCAGCCTGCTCTGCGCTTCACCAAAGCTTTTAGTCACTTTGCTGACAGGCAGGGTCATCCATGAAAGCAGAAAGAGGAGAAGAAAAATGAGGCACAGGATTGCCGAACAGAGAATCCAGGCTCTTTTAGCAACCACTATTCCTTATTTCCTGCTGGAGTATTGGCACCTTTAAAAGCCTTGGCTGTCCTCCCCAACCTCCCCACTCAATCACAAACCATAGTGTCTAGAAAAAAATAAAAGGGGGAAAAAAATCAATGTACTAAAGCTTCCCTGGGTTCAACAGCAACTCCTTCTGTAGCTTCTCTCACTGGCCACAGAACTAAGCTCTCCAGGGCTCCAAACCTGACCCCAGGGGCAGGGAACTTGCATGTTAAAAACGTGCCCCTCCCCCTCCCAAATCATTCCCAGCCTGGAATAGACCAGGGAGGTGGACTGCCCTGACTTCCCAGCTCTGAGTCTCTGTTTGCTGATTCAACCCTGCCCACTAATGCCTCATTAAAAGTTTTCCATTCACATTTAGATCTCCCTCGGGACTTCCCTGGCGGTCCAAGGATTAAGACTCTGTGCTTCCAATGCAAGGGACACGGGTTCAATCCCTGACTGGGGAACTAGGATCCCACAGGCAGCATGGCATGGCCAAAAAGTAAAAAGAGAAATTTAAAAATAGATCCTCTTTCTGGTGTGTAGGGAATGAAAGGGAAACGGAGAATTGTTATCTGCAGGTAGATGGTTGGGTTGAGAACAGAATCTTCTTTTTAAAATATTAAAACGACTTATTTTCCTTTTTCTTTTAAATCGGATTACTTGCAGCAGTCTCCCTCCCAGTCTGAGTCAGGGGGTACTGCCCCAGGAAGGGCAGCGATTCCCTTTGGGTGTGAAATCTCACCGCCTTGGCTTCTTTGTCAAGAGCTTGGTCTTAAAAGCTAGGATTTATGGAAAGAGAAGAAGGTGTGTGTGTCCGGGTGTGTGTGTCCAAGAGTCTGAGGAGGGAAACAGGTAGTTATGGGTGAGCTGAGACGGTTAAAGTGAAGGGCGGTCTTGCAGCACAAGTCTCTGGAAACACCTTCAAGGCCATCAGCTGTTCCCAGTTGAAGGCCCACCTGTCCGAGATGACGGAAGAGCAGTCGGAAGGTACTGGCTGAGGGAGTGGCTGTGATGAAGGACCCTGAGGCAGCACTTCTGGGTCCCCTTGGCGGCTCAGTAAGAGTGGAGGATCCGAAAGTTCCTCCCTGTCTGGGGGTTGGGGGGTGGGATGCAGAGAGTGCTGGGGGCACATGGAAGCTTGGGGTGGGCAGATGACACTGCCCTGGGCGGAGACATTGAGACCAGGACAAGCAGCTGGGACCTATCCTCGTTCTCAGCCCCCTTTGCAAATTACTCATTATCTGCAAGCTCTGAAATTCCTCTCCATACTCAGCTCCCCTACTGATATCATCCAGTGCCACAGCACTCCCCATGCAGCACAAATCTCCATCATATGTCTCCAGTCCTAGCTTTTCCCTGAACTCAGACTTTCAAAGGCAGCTGCTTCCTCAGCACTTCCCCTTGAACAATCAGTTCAGTTCAGTCGCTCAGTCGTGTCTGACTCTGCGACCCCATGGACTGCAGCATGCCAGGCCTCCCTGTCCATCACCAACCCCTGGAGTTTACTCAAACTCATGTCCATCGAGTCGGTGATGCCATCCAACCATCTCATCCTCTATTGTCCCCTTCTCCTCCTGCCTTCAATCTTTCCCAGCATCAGGGTCTTTTCCAAATGAGTCAGCTCTTTGCATCAGGTGGCCAAAGTATTGGAGTTTCAGCTTCAGCATGAGCATCAGTCCTTCCATTGAATATTCAGGACTGATTTCCTTTAGGATGGACTGGTTGGATCTCCTTGCAGTCCAAGAGACTCTCAAGAGTCTTTTCCAACACCACAATTCAAAAGCATCAATTCTTGGGTGCTCAGCTTTCTTTATAGTCCAAGTCTCACATCCATACATGACTACTGGAACAATAAAGATCTCCAAATTGAAGTCCATGCTTTCCTCTCCCCTCCGGAAACCTCCCCTTCAGCCTTCTCTTCTTCCACATGGAAATGCCAGTTTTCCAGCTGCTCAACCAACAGCATTGTTGACTTCTTTATCTTTCATGCCATTGGTGCTGTGACCCTGCTTCACGCCCCTGTCATCTTTCACCAGGATTTTTGCAGTCGCCTCCCAACCCACCTCTCTTCACCCATTCTTGCTCTCCTATAGCCTATTCCCCACCAGCAGCTGTTAATGGGACTTTTAAAATGCATGTTACTCCTCTGCTCAAAATCCTCCAAAATCTTCTCATCTCACAGTAAGAGCAGAACTCCTCCCCCGGGTCTACCAGGTCCGCCACAATCTGGCTGCCTCTCACCCTCACTTCCTCTGGTCCCTCCTCTTCTTCCTCCATGTCATCCCCACTCAGCTGCCAGGCTCTGCCTACCTGGAAGGCCCCACCCCCAGAATCTTCACCCCTAACCCCACCCCCAACCTTCTTCAGGATTTGGCTTCAAATGTCTTCTTAGTCGGGCCTCCCTTGGCCACCCCATGGGAAAGAAGAGCCCCACCCATCACTCTCTGTTTCCCTTAACCTGCCTCTACAGCCCCCATATCAACTCTCCCCGCTGACGTATTACATATCATGAGTCTATTTATCGTCTGTTATACAATAAATCATGATCGTAAGGTCCAGGAGGCCAGACGGCAGGGACTTTGTCCAGCACTGTCTATGTAGCACCGAGAATATAGTCTTGGGACATAGTAGGAACTTAATAAATATTTCTCAGTAAATGATGCAATGAAGCCTCCCCCCACCCACATCTCTGCTATCATATGGCCCTAAAAAGACTCTCTACATTTCCACCCCACATCTCTGAAAGGAACTAGGATTGAAGGAAATCTGAACCACTGAGCTTCACCCTACAAACAGCCTGAGTGATTGAATCAAAGAAACAAACAACCCCGACCATTGTATGCAGAATAAACTGTGAAAGTGTAGGTGGATCAAGTTTTAATTTTGTTCTTCTTAGTTCTCCAGTGGGATGGGGGCTGATGGTAAAGAGCAGATCAGTTATAGGAAATAAAAACACTACATATTCTTGGCACATCTGTGTGAATGTAGAAATATGCGTATCTCTTCGCATGCGTATCTCTGCACACATGTATCTCTGTGGCTCCCCACATTAGTTCAAGGGTGTGTATGACTAACCTGCCTTCGTGTGTGATGCTACAGAGGATGTGTGTTTTAAAGATCTGTTTCTTTGAAAGTTCGAGAGCTCACTGGGGCGCTGTGATACGTAGTAGAGAGTTTGGAGACACCCTTGGGAAAGCGTGTGACCGCAGTCGGTGATGGTTGACCACAGAGTCTCTCAGCAAGGCTCCCTGGAGGAGGAGGCACACTCCTGCACACTGGGTTATGAAGACATGCAGCCAGTGGCAGAGCTTGGTCACTTGGCTGAGAGGCCAGGCCTGGAGCAGGTCAGGGAGATGTGACTTCACAGGACTCCCTTGTTTCCATTGCCTGGAAGCATTTCTCAGCACAGCTGCTTGGGTAACCATCCTAGGGGTTGAGAAGGATCTGGGAACCACTGGTTGCCATACTTGGAGGAAAAGAAGGGCTCATTTGAAGTCTTGCAGGAAAGAAATCTATGCCCTGGACCACACGTCTGGAGCATGTAGGAATACCAGCCAAAGGGAGCTTGGTCTCTCTACCAAGAGTTTTTTACGGGATGTCTAGGCTCAGCCATTCGGACACACCGTCACTGTTTTCTGTCCTCTGCGTGCTCTTTGCTCAGTTAACCTGGGTTGCCCTCTATGTCTGTCCCTGAACTCCATGGTGAGGCACTGCTGACTTTCTGATCAGAGCTGCACTTACGCTTTCACTCGGGTATGTGGACTGCACAGGCCAAGCCTCTGCTACAAATCTCCGCTGATGCGAAGCAGCACTAGGTGGTTCTCATATTAGTGATCTATTGCTGGGTAACAAATCACCCCCAGTGCTCAGTGATTTAAAAGAGCGAACATCTGTTGTCGCACGATTTCTGTGGGTCAGGTATCTGGGAGTGGTTTAGCTGGTGTCTCTGGCTCAGGGTCTCACAGGCTGTGCTCAAGGTGTCGGTCTGGGCTGCAGCCTCATCTGAAGGCTCAAAGGGTCTCTTCAAAGCTCACTTGTGTGGCTGTTTACGGGCCTCAGAATCTATGCCTCCATCTTCAGTCGTGTAAGCCTCTCCACAGGGCGGCCCCATGACATGAGACCAGTAGGTATAAAAGATTTAATAAGGAAGGGTAACGTAGGCATGTCATTGTAAAAACCTCTTTATTGAAGTGTGTCACAGATATGAAAACTGCCCAAATCTAACACATATAGCTCAGCGAAGTTTCATAAAGTGAACACAACAATGTAACCACTCAGGTCAAGAAACAGAACCTAGAAGCATGCGGAAGCCCTAGTTCTCCTCCCGTCATCACCTTTCTTGTGCATGCGTGCTGAGTTGCTTCAGTCTTGTCTGACTCTTTGCAACCCTGTGGATCGAAGCCCACCAGGCTCCCCTGTCCATGGGATTCTCCAGGCAAGAATACTGGAGTGGGTTGCCATTTCCTCCCCCAGGGGATCTTCCTGACCCCAGATCAAACCCGAGTCTCTTAAGTCTCCTGCATGGGCAGGCAGGTTCTTTACCACTAGTGCCGCCTGGGAAACCCTGCTCACCTTTCTTCTTCCTCCCTAATAGTAGCCACTACCTAGACTCCAGCACCACATTTGCCTGAGTTTCCGCCCCCCAGCTTTACTGAGGTATAATTGACACATTTGCCTGTTTTTAAACTTTATATAAATAAAATCCTGCCATACGTGCTTTGCGTCTGGCTTCTGGCTCAACATATGTGTGAGGTCCATTTAAGCGGTAGTATGAAGCTGCAATTCATGTATTTCCTTACTGTAAAGGATTCTGTTTTATGAATATACTATAATATATAATACATAACAAGCTATTCTACCATTGATAGACATTTGCCTTGTCTCCACCTTTTGACCAAGAAAGACACTACTACTCTAAGCCTTCTTGCACACGTGTGTATGCATTTATGTTAGTCCTTGTGGTAGACAGATTAATGGTCTGTAAAGATATCATCCTTTTTAAAAATAATACCTCCAAGATATACTATTTATTTTCACTTATTTTTCATTGAAGTATAGTTGATGTAAATGTTGTTGTGCCAACCTCTGTTGTACAGTCAAGTGACTCAGTCATACATCCTGATCCCCAGAACCTATGGATATGTTACATTTTATGGCAAACTGGAATTAGGGTAGCAAATGGAATTAGGAAGTACAACTGACCTTGAGATAGGAAGATTATCCTGGATGATTTGGCTGGGTCCTGTGTAATCACTAGTGTCCTTAAAATGTGGAAGTGGGCAGGGGCAGAAAAGGAGATCAGGGTGATTCATTGTGAGAGCCACCCACTCTTGCTGGCTCTTTGACCATCAGCCAAGGACTGTGGGTAGCCTCTTGAAGCTGAAATGATCAAGGAAAAGGTTTCTTCCCTAGAATCTCCAGGAAGAACACAGCCTTGCCAACACCTTGATTTTAACCTAGGAGCCCTCCGTTTTGAACTTCTAAACTGGAGAACCATAAGATAGAAAATGTGTTGTTTTGTTCCACTAAGCTTGTGGAAGAATTGATGCTTTTGGACTGTGGTGTTGGAGAAGATTCCTGAGAGCCCCTTGGACTGCAAGGAGATCCAACCAGTCCATTCTGAAGGAGATCAGCCCTGGGATTTCTTTGGAAGGAATGATGCTGAAGCTGAAATTCCAGTACTTTGGCCACCTCATAGGAAGAGTTGACTCATTGGAAAAGACTCTGATGCTGGGAGGGATTGGGGGCAGGAGGAGAAGGGGACGACAGAGGATGAGATGGCTGGATGGCATCACCAACTCGATGGACGTGAGTCTGAGTGAACTCTGGGAGTTGGTGATGGACAGGGAGGCCTGGCGTGCTGGGATTCATGGGGTCGCAAAGAGTCGGACACGACTGAGCGACTGAACTGAACTGAATGAACTGAAGCTTGTAGTCATTCATTATGGCAGCAATGGAAAATTAATACGATGATGTTCGTTCTTATAAGCAGAGTCATTGTGTACGCCTGTGTTCATCTTTTCTAGACACGGTCAAACAGTTTTCCAATATGGTTGTGACTATTGTCCTCCCACCAGGGATATATGAGTGCTCCCATTGCTCCAGGTCTTTGTTAGTGCTTCATCAATCAGTCTTTTCAATTATAGCCATTTTGTTAAGGCATCTCATTTTTATTTCCATTTGCGTTTCTCTATTGAGGAGGTCGGATATTGCTTTCATGTTGTTATTAGCCATTCAGATCTCCTCTTTTGTGAAGCGCCCAATGGTATGTGATTCCTTTGTGCCATGTGGTAAAGGGGGAATAGAATTTAGAACATAGCTTCCCAGATAGCACTAGTAGTAAAGAACCTACCTGCCAATGCAGGAGATGCAAGAGAAGTGGTTTTGTGGGTTCAATCTTTAAGTTGGAAAGAGCCCTTGGAGGAGGGGAAGTAGCAACCCATTCCAGTATCCTTGCCTGGAAAATTCCATGGATGGGGGAGCTTTGCGGGCTCCAGTCCATGGGGCCATAAAGACTCAGACATGACTGAGCACTCTAGTTTTCTATCCATAAAACCACTCTGCATTCTCAAGTCACAAAATTGGGATTTTCTTCAATGTTTTCTAAGGCTTTTTTCTTACTCTTCTTTAAAATAAGAAAGGGAAGCAGCTTCTGGCATCTATACCACAATGTGGCTATTTTTGCAAGTTTGCAACACAACACACACATACACACAGAGTTACAAACAAATATGGGACACTGAAAAGAAATGTGCAACAAGCATGAAAGCCACTAGCAAATATTTTTAAAAACAGTAGTCATAAATACCAATGGACCGTTAAAGTGTTATTTATAGATTAATAATCTCTGCGTGTGGCTTTTTCGTTCAGAGGCTCTGTGATGGGTGTATTAGGACAAGCCTGAGGATTGAATGTTGAGATCAAAATATGATCTTCTTCAGCTGATATAACTTCTAAACTAAATCATTCATACAGCCGGTGACTCATACAATCCATTCCAGCATGCTCTGCTATTTGTTAGGGGGTTTTTATTTAATTTAAGCATTTTCATTATGGCAGATTTTTATTATGCTCTGTTCAGTTCTGAGTCTTGGGCAGTTGTTATAATTAGGTTGCTAGTCAGGGGCTGAAGATAAAGAACAGGAAGCCAATAATTAAAAGGCAACCAAGAGTGCAATCTGCCAAGTGTAAAAAATCAGATTGAAAATGGCATGAAGATGGGCTAAAAGCCAAAACTATTAATGCAAAATATGATTGTTTCCAGTAATGAACTGATGCATGTTGGGGCTTCTGTGTTACAAGGGGGATTTTGTGAGATAATCAGACCAACAGTATTAGGCAGGGGAATCTTGATTTTCCCCTTCTTACAATCTCTCTTCTCAGAACTCCATTTTTAATACTTTTAGGATCCCGTTAGACAGTTTCTATTCCTTCCTCTTCTTATTTGTACCCTCCTTTATTACTGCCATTCCTACCTTCTGCATGGCTTTCTGTCCTCAGGAAAAGTATGGTTTTTGAGAGCAAGCACCTGGTCTTGTTTTCTGCACATCTTTCTCAGCATCTTTCGGAATTGCCCGCTCACCTCTGCTTCCATCCTCTAGTTCACACCACTGTTTCCACTTTGTCTCCTATGGACTCCTGGTCTCTCTGCATCCATCCCCACCCCACCCCACCCCACCCCATCTTATTAAGTCTCCACAGAGCAGCCAGACTGATCTGGTTGCTGCACAGATCTGATCCTGTCATTTCTGTCCTTATTAACGTGATTTTTACCCTCATTCCTAACTCCTCCATGCCATCAGAAAGGCTCTTCCTGTCTGGTTCTGTCCTGCCTTACCAGCCTCTTGTAGAATTTCTCTGCTTGTCCTCTAAGCTCCGCCTTTCAGATTCTGAAGCACATTGTGCTCATCTCGACCCCGGGGCCTTTGCACATGCTGTTTCCATCTGCCTGGCTAACAGCCACCAGTCCTTCAGGTCCCCACCTCAGCACTGCTTCCTCAGACCAGCCCTCCAGGTAATCCCAGCCTAGGTCAGGGATGTTACTCTTTGTTCTCGGTGACCTTTATTAGTCCTTCCTAGTAGTTAACCACAACTGTGAAATTTTACTTATCAGTTCACTCATCCCTTAAGCTTTGAGTGTTTAGTGTGGGTCTATATTAGTTTGCTAGAACTGTCATAACAGAGTACCACAAAGTGTGGCTTAACCAAAAAAACATCTTCTCACGGTTCTGCAGGCTGGAAATCAGAAGGCAAGATGCTGGCAGATTTGGTTTCACTTAAGGCCTCTCTCCTTTCTTTGTGGTCACATGGCCTTTCCTTTGTGTGTGTATGTATCTCCTGATCTCTTCTTATAAGGACACTAATTGTATTGGATTAGGAACCCATCCTTATGGCCTCACTTAGCCATAATTGCTTCCTTCAAGACCTGTTAGGGACTGAATGTTTGTGTTCTCTCCAAAATTCATATGTTGAGATCTAATTCCCATTGTGATGCTACTAAGAGGTGGAACATTTGGGAGGTCACTGCGTCATTCTGATAGAGCCCTCATGGGATTAGTGCCCTTGTAAGAAGAGACCACAGAGTTCTCTCTGTGCCATGTGAGGATACAACAAGGAGTCACCGATCGGCAACCCTGATGAGGGCTCTCATCAGAACCCAACTGTGCTGGCATCCTGAGCTGAGAAATAAATTTCTGTTGTTTATAAGCCACACAGTCTGTGCCATTTTATTGTAGTAGCCTGAGCCAAGACAAGCCCCTGTCTCCAAATTCAGTCACCTCTGAGGGGTAGGGTTTCAACATATGAAATTGGAAGAACACAATTCAGTCCATAACATTGCCCATCACTGAACACAATCTGATGAACAAGACAGAGGGTCCCTGTCCTCAAGGAGCCTATAGTCTGGGCAGGATGTGAACAGGCAGAAGAGACAATAAACAAGAAAAATAATGAGTGAGAGATATAACAGGTTATAAGAAGTACTCAAAGGAAAAAATAGGATATAATGAGAGAGAAGGGTGAGTACCTATTGTAGACTCAGGGGCTAGGAAAGGCCTCTTTAAGAAGATGTTTTTATTTATTTTTATATGCTATTCATATAGATTTTGATCTTTAAAAACTAAAATTGTTAATACTGTAAATGTAAGCCTTTGAATAACAGCTAAGTACAGTGGGAGACCTGGGTTCAATCCCTGGGTCAGGAAGATCTCCTGGAGAAGGAAATGGCAACCCACTCCAGTATTCTTGCCTGGAGAATCCCATGGATGGAGGAGCCTGGTAGGCTACAGTCAACGGGGTTGCAAAGAGTTGGACACGACTGAGCGACCACTTCACTTCACTTCACAGTTAAACTTGATAAATATTAAGTAAAAATGGGAACTTTTACCCATAAACCATTTTGATGTATTTCCCTTTCTAGATAATAGTAATACAATTACTGAATCAAACAATTACCCCTGAATATAGGTGACTCTGTGGTAAAGAATTTGTCTTCCGATGCAGGAGACACAGGAGATGTAGGTTTGATCCTTGGGTTGGGAAAACCCCCTGGGGAAGGGAATGGCAACCCACTCCAGTATTCTTGCCTGGTGAATCCCATGGACAGAGGAACCTGGTGAGCTACAGTCCATGGAGGTCACAAAGAGACACAGTTGAGCACGCATGCACAAATGACATAAGATTACTAGGAAATATTGGTCTAGTATATTCTTGTTAACTAGAAGTTGGAGATTATAATTTATTCTGCTGCTTATGAAAAGGCAATTGCAGAATATTCCATAGAACATAGGCAAAGCATTTTACAGAGTACTTTCCTAAAGCATAAAGTTCCCGTAGTTTGAGTTTGTTAAAATATAAGGGAATCAGACAAGCCCTGAACCTAAGAGGGTTGTGGCTTTTCTTGAATTCTACGGTTTGAGAAGATGGTTTTAAGTTAAGGGATAAAGACTAAGAGACAGCTGGCTGCATCCATGTCTTAACATAGACCATCCCCTCTGCCAGGGGCATGCAGTCATGTGGGACAGAGTTTGGTGTGTTTGAGAAGAATGAACAAGGCTAGGGTGACTGGAGTGCTCTGAGCAGTGTGGCGAGGAAGATGGGCAAAATTAGAAAAGCAGGTAGGGGCAAGATTTCACAGGGCCTTGAGGCCTCATAAGAATTTAGATTAGGACATGGAACAACAGACTGGTTCCAAATAGGAAAAGGAGTACGTCAAGGCTGTATATTGTCACCCTGCTTATTTAACTTACATGCAGAGTGCATCAGAGAAACGCTGGGCTGGATGAAGCACAAACTGGAATCAAGATTGCCAGGAGAAATATCAATAACCTCAGATACGCAGACGACACCACCCTTATGGCAGAAAGTGAAGAGGAACTAAAAAGCCTCGATGAAAGTGAAAGAGGAGAGTGAAAAAGTTGGCTTAAAGCTCAACATTCAGAAAATGAAGATCATGGCATCTGGTCCCATCACTTCATGGGAAATAGATGGGGAAACAGTGGAAACAGTGTCAGACTTTATTTTTTTGGGCTCCAAAATCACTGCAGATGGTGACTGCAGCCATGAAATTAAAAGACGCTTACTCCTTGGAAGGAAAGTTATGACCAACCTAGATAGCATATTAAAAGGCAGAGACATTACTTTGCCAACAAATGTTCGTCTGGTCAAGGCTGTGGTTTTTCCAGTGGTCATGTATGGATGTGAGAGTTGGACTGTGAAGAAAGTTGAGCACTGAAGAATTGACACTTTTGAACTGTGGTGTTAGAGAAGACTCTTGAGAGTCCCTTGGACTGCAAGGAGATTCAACCAATCCATCCTAAAGGAGATCAGTCCTGGGTGTTCATTGGAAGGACTGATGCTGAAGCTGAAACTCCAATACTTTGGCCACCTCATGCGAAGAGTTGACTCACTGGAAAAGACCCTAATGCTGGGAGGGATTGGAGGCAGGAGGAGAAGGGAACAACAGAGGATGAGATGGCTGGATGGCATCACCGACTCGATGGACATGAGTTTGGGTAAACTCTGGGAGTTGGTGATGGATAGCAAGGCCTGGTGTGCTGCGATTCATGGGGTGGCAAATGGTCAGACACGACTGAGCAACTGGCTTGAACTGAAGGACATTAGAAAGTTGTTGTTGTTTTTAACCAGAATAGCTAGGACACGATTCCCACTATGTGAGAATTAGAATCTATGGAGGCCTGCCATCAGACTACTTCCAGTGAAGCCCACAATGGGACTATAAGAGCTTAGATTAGCAGGGTGCCCATGGAGATGGGGAGAAACCGGTTAGAGGGAAAAGTTCAGTCTTGAACTTGCTTGTTTGAGACTTTTGTGAGACATTCGAGCAGATGTGTCCAGAGGACAGTGATTCAGGCTGGGAGTTAAAAGGCGAGGCTGGGGTTATATGGAGTCTCCTTTGACCTCAGGGTTAAGTTGTTAAGTTAGTGTGGAAATCCAAAGCATAAACAGTTAGAAGTTGCCTTTGCAAAACTGCATCTCTTAAACCTGTGCCTTTGGACACTCAAGAGCCAGGGTCTGCTTCTTTTTGTCTTTGCCTTGTGGCCACTGTTCCCATTTCCCTTTTCTCCCAGCAGTATCTTCTCTGGGTTAATGAAAAACAAAATCTAGTTTGTGGAAATGGAGGAAATGGAAGAAATAAAGCTTTTATTCTTTGCCATGGGGATGGAGCTGAAATCACTGTTCTCGTGATAAACTTGGGAATCAGCAGCAACTGGATGGTTTTTAAAATACAGAAAAGGGAAGTGGGATGAATTCGGAGATTGGGATTGACATATATACATGATTGATACTGTGTATAAAATTGATGACTCGTTGAGAACGTACTGTGTAACCCAGGGAACCATATTTAGTGCTCCATGGTGACCTAAATGGGAAGGAAATAAAAAAAGAGGGGACATATGTATAAGTATACTTGATTCACTTTGCTGTACAGTAGTAGAAACTAACACAATAAAATAAAGTAAAAATTAATTTAAAACTATTGAAATGAATAAGGACACTTGGGGTAAGGATGAAGCAAAATGGGAGCTGTATTAGTTTCTTTTTTAAAAAATGATTTATTTGGCTGCACTGAGTCTTATTCATGGCATGCAAGATCTTTAATTGCAGCATATGGGATCTAGTTCCCTGCTGCTGCTGCTAAGTTGCTTCAGTCGTGTCTGACTCTGTGCGACCCCATAGACGGCAGCCCACCAGGCTCCGCCATCCCTGGGATTCTCCAGGCAAGAACACTGAAGTGGGTTGCCATTTCCTTCTCCAATGCATGAAAGTGAAAAGTGAAAGTGAAGTCGCTCAGTCATGTCGGACTCTGCGACCCCATGGACTGCAGCCTACCAGTCTCCTCCGCCCATGGGATTTTCCAGACAAGAGTACTGGAGTGGGTTGCCATTGCCTTGCTGCTAAGTCACCTCAGTCGTGTCCAACTCTGTGCGACCCCATAGACGGCAGCCTACCAGGCTCCCCCATCCCTGGGATTCTCCAGGCAAGAACACTGGAGTGGGTTGCCATTTCCTTCTCCAAAGCATGTGAAAAGTAAAAGTGAAGTTGCTTAGCCGTGTCTGACCCTCAGCAACCCCATGGACTGCAGCCTTCCAGGCTCCTCTGTTCATGGGATTTTCCAGGAAACCAGGGATCAAATCCTTGGGAACCACTGGACCATCAGGGAAATCCCTGGGGGCTATGTTAGTTTCACCAAGTTCCACAAACTGGGAGGATTAAAGCAACAAAGTTATTCCTTCACAATTCTGGGGACTAGAAGTCAGAAATCAAGATGTGATCTGGGCCGTCCTGCCTCTGAAACCTGCAGGGCAGAGCCCTTCTTTGCCTCTCGCAGCTTCTGGTGTTTGCTGGCAATCCTCAGCGTTTCTTGGCTTTTAGATACATCTCTCCAATATCTATCTGTTTCTGTGGTCACAAGACACCCTCCGCTCACATGTGTGTGTGTCTTCAGGGGGCCCTCCAGTTCCTGTGTGTCTTTCTCTGCTCTTCTTAGAAGGACATGAGTGCCATTAGACTAGGGGCCATTGCTGTTCCCATATGACCTCATCTTAACTAATTCCATCTGCAAAACCCACTTCCAAACAGGCTTACATTCAGAAGAGCTGGAGATCAGTGCACCTTCTGGGGACACAACTCAGCCCATAACGAGGGCCCCGGGATAAGCTCCGAGGAATAGCAACATCAGGGGTCAGGCAGGCTGGACAAGTGTGAAAAAATTAGCACCACGATGCCTGTCTTTTCTGCTGGGTCTGTGTTCCTATTAACACGTCTGTCTTTCCCTTCAGAATGTGAGACCCATAAAGACAGGGGCAGCACCTCTCTTGCTCACCACGGCCCCCCAACAACCAACCGTCTGTGGGTAGAAAATGTGGAACTAAATAGTTTTTACTGTAGTTTCCCAAACCACAGTCTTCATTTCTTATAGGAAAATTATAAAAAATTTCCAGAGACATTTCACCAATGATCTCTTGACTTTCCAAACTGGTCTTTCCCCTTTCTGACCACATCTATATTTATTCAGGTTTCACGTATGTTCCTGAGGCCGGACAGTGCATAGTGAGCTAAGGACAGCCATCACGTAAGAATCACTAATGTGATGCCTCTGTTTTATCGTCTTTGCCCCGGTCATTTTATGGACAGTCCTAGGAGAAGGCGATGGCACCCCACTCCAGTGCTCTTGCCTGGAAAATCCCATGGACAGAGGAGCCTGGTAGGCTGTAGTCCATGGGGTCGCGAAGAGTCGGACACGACTGAGCGACTTCACTTTCAATGTTCAGTTTCCTGCATTGGAGAAGGCAATGGCAACCCACTCCAGTGTTCTTGCCTGGAGAATCCCAGGGATGGCGGAGCCTGGTGGGCTGCCATCTATGGGGTCGCACAGAGTCAGACACGACTGAAGCAACTTAGCAGCAGCACCAGCAGCAGTCTACTTCAGTCTTTTTGAAAAGGGATCTTTCCAGATTTCATTCCTTAGTGCAATGGCTGTGCAACCTTGGCGTACAAACGTGGTCACATCTCTCTTGTTTAACTAGTTCATTGCTCAAGTGTCTAAAGGATGACTTAGCTGAACGCGGGTGACTCTTGAGAATTTTCACTCACTTCTCAGGGATTCTGGAGGTTTAAACAGACTCAAGAAGAGTCAGTAAGATCTCCATAGCCAGGAGGAGAGAAAAAGTCATCTCGTCTGATTTCTGCTGCAGTTGACTCTCATTACCACAAGGTGTCGCTGTTGAGGACTTGCTCTGAGCCATCTCATGCCGGTTCCTTCTAGACTGAGCCTCCTAGAAAGGCTGAAACCTCATCGCAAGCTGTTGCTTGTCTGTATGAAGGGTAAACCCACACCCTCAGAGAAATATTCTATAAAAACACTAGACTTTTCTATCTGGTCTCTCTGCTTTCATTCTTGCTCTAATGACTTATCCTAAAAGTGGAGAGGAAGCAGTTTCTAAGACTCTGAAGGAGAGAGAGTAGAGCTGGGAGAAAGTGCATTAAAGATGCTCTTTTATACCTGAAAACGTACTAAATAGTGTCACATAGCCACAGAGTGAAGCCTTGAGTTATAATTTATAGTGTGTATCTATAAAATTGGGCTCACTGAGAACCTTGGGAGAAAAAAGAATAATCACTAGAGAGTGCAGAAGACTGTCACCAAATTCCTTATTTACAAGAAAGTGAAGAGGAACTCAAAAGCCTTTTGATGAAAGTGAAAGAGGAGAGTGAAAAACTTGGCTTAAAGCTCAACATTCAGAAAACAAAGATCATGGCATCCGGTCCCATCACTTCATGGGAAATAGATGGGGAAACAGTGGTAACAGTGTCAGACTTTATTTTTCTGGGCTCCAAAATCACTGCAGATGGTGACTGCAGCCATGAAATTAAAAGATGCTTACTCCTTGGAAGGAAAGTTATATCCAACCTAGATAGCATATTCAAAAGCAGAGACATTACTTTGCCAACAAAGGTTCATCTAGTCAAGGCTATGGTTTTTCCAGTGGTCATGTATGGATGTGAGAGTTGGACTGTGAAGAAGGCTGAGTGCCAAAGAATTGATGCTTTTGAACTGTGGTGTTGGAGAAGACTCTTGGGAGTCCTTTGGACTGCAAGGAGATCCAACCAGTCCAATCTGAAGGAGATCAGCCCTGGGATTTCTTTGGAAGGAGTGATGTTAAAGCTGAAACTCCAGTACTTTGGCCACCTCATGCAAAGAGTTGACTCATTGTAAAAGACTCTGATGCTGGGAGGGATTGGGAGCAGGAGGAGAAGGGGACGACAGAGGATGAGATGGCTGGATGGCATCACTGACTGGATGGACGTGAGTCTGAGTGAACTCCGGGAGTTGGTGATGGACAGGGAGGCCTGGCATGCTGTGATTCATGGGGTCGCAAAGAGTCAGACACGACTGAGCGACTGAACTGAACTGAGAATAAAGAGCACTGGATGGATAAGAAGACCTGAATTCCAGTCCTTGTCCTGTAATATGAACTTGAGAAGTCACTCAGTTTCTTTGACGCCAGTGCCTAAATCTGTAAACTCAGGACAGTACCAGTCCCTTTCATCCTGTGGTGATGCTCTTGTGAGAATCAAATGGATTGATTCAGAAACTTTAAAGCCCTATGTAAATATGAAGTCTTTCATAACAGGTTTAAAAAAAAATTTAACCGATTTTATTTTTAAGCAGTTTCAGGTTCATAGAAAAATTGAACAGAAAGTACAGAGTTCCCACAGAAGCCCTCAACTGCCTCTGCAGTTTCCACTTTTATAAATACTTGCATTCGTCTGTTACAATTGATAAGCCAATATTAGTACATTACTATGAGCTAAACCCATAGTTTAAGTTAGGGCTCACTCTTTGTACATTCCACAGGCTTTGACAAATGCTTAGTGACATTTATCCAGTGCTGCACAGAATGTTTCACTGCCCTACAAGTCCCCTGCGCACCCCCATTCATCTCCTATCTCCCCACAGCCCCAGCAACCACTGATCTTTCACTGTCTCTCTAGCTTTGCCTTTCCAGATGTCATAGAGTTGGACTCATCTGGCATGTAGCCTTTCAGATTGGCTTTTTTCACTTAGTATTGTATTTAAAGTTGCTCTACGTCTTTTCATTGATAGCTCTTTTTTATTGTTGAAAAATATTCCATTATAGATGTATTCCCAGCTGGCATTTTTTAAAAATGAAAGCCCAAAGACTGCATTGTATGAGAGTTAATTAAATATCAAGAGCTCCAGGAAAGAGAGAAAGAAGGTGCAAAGGGCAGCTTGGTGTGGGGGTAGGGTGGGCAGAGAAGTGATACATCATCTCCTGGTTTCCATGCAGATGGTATGTGTTGGAGGAGGCAGGGATTTAAGGGCTGGATGTAAACATAAGAACCATGATATTTCCCTTCTTCTGCCTCCTGGAAACACAGCTCAACTGCTAGCAACTTGGTCCCCTAAGTGTAGGGCCTAAAGTGTAAGCCCAAGCACAGTACCTGGGCGTGGTGCTGATAGCAGACTAAGGGGAAAGAAAAGCTCAAGTCTTGTATCTCACACGCCACAGCACTCCTAGCTATACGGATGACACACAGGCGTTTGCAATAAATGCTTGAAGGAACAGTAGAGGAAACACAGGGTTGATCCCAGACTTGGGAACCAAGGGAAAGTGCAAGGAAGAGGCAGAAAGATCCAGGCATTAATGATCTGTGATAAAGCTCTGGAAATACTACTGCCAAGCCCAAGATCCCCTTTACAAACTGCTGAGCACCGCAGAGCGACTGTGTGCATCAGCTTCAAGTCAAGACATCCCTAAGATCTCTGACAATAAAGAAAATAGCAGCCTCCTGCCAGCCAGTACACCCAGAGGAAAATAGTAACTTGTGTGCCTTGTGGAGCCCCGATTCTCCTTCTACAGCCGGATCTTCAGCGCCACCTAGTGGTGGTCCGTTCAGGCTGGCTGCGCTACCAAAGCAACGGACTAGGGAAAACTTCATGCCCTGGCTTAAAACTGGAAGGATTAAAGCATCCTTCTTAAGGTTCAAGATAAGAGACTATGTGGAAATCATGCATAAATTGAGAGCTTTAGACTTAACGTCAGAGAATCTTAAGTCACAGAACTTAATCTCAGCAATTACATGCACAATTAGTAGCAGGGTTTTGGATTTGTGCTTATCTCCCTGCAGCTTGGGGTACTGAGCAATTTTGGACAGTGAGGCTGAGATCAAGAGTTAAAGTTGCGCAGAGAAGTACAGAACTGAGAAGTGGAAGAGAGGATCTGATCCAGCCCCTGCCCCCAGGCAGGGGAAGTGCTGTTTCCTTTTCCCACTCTAGCCACCCATCTTTTCTCTTACTCTTTTCCACCTTTTCCTTGTTTGTTCCCCAGCTTCATATAGAAACAGCTGACTCATAGTCTGGTAGCCCATTTTAACCCATTCATCCTAGCGTACAGCGGGTTTCAAAGTTACCACTCACACCTATTCTGGTTTCCTCAGGGCTTATCAGTCTGATGTTAGCAAAACAATCAGATCAAATTAATATTCACTGTATTATCAGGGCTTCATGCTTCAGGAGCATTTGTAATTGGAATAAATAATTCTGTAACTGGAAAGTTTCAATTAGCTTTGAAGAAACTTGGAGAAAAGAGTTGATCAATCTAAGCTGAATATTTTAAAAATGTATTTCTATATATTCTATATGTTAGAAATAAATAATTTGATATTGAAATTTAAAAAGTATCATTTACAAGAGTACTAAAAACATGAAAAAATAAAGATACATTTAACAAAATGTGTCCAAGACATGTATAGTATGGTTTACAATTGCTGTTGTTCAGTTGCTAAGTCATGTCAGACTCTTTGTGACCCCATGGACTGCAGCACACCAGGCTTCCCTGTCCTTCACTATCTCCCTGAGTTTGCTCAGACTCATGTCCATTGAGTCAGTTATGCCATCCAACCATCTCATCCTCTGTTGTCCCCTTCTCTTGCCCCCAATCTTTCCCAGCATCAGGGTCTTTTCCAGTGAGTCAGCTCGTCACATCAGGTGGTCAAAGTATTGTAGCTTCAACTTCAACATCAGTCCTTCCAATGAATATTCAGGATTGGTTTCCTTTAGGATTGACTGGTTGGATCTCTTTGCTGTTCAAGGGACTCTCAAGAGTCTCCTCCAGCACCAGAGTTCCAAAGTATCAATTCTTTGGTGCTCAGCCTTCTTTATGGTCCACCTCTCATATCTGTACATGACTACTGGAAAGACCATAGCTTTGACTTTAGGAACCTTTTTTGGCAAAGTGATGCTTCTACTTTTTTAATACGCTGTCTAGGTTTGTCATAGCTTTTCTTCCAAAGAGCAATGTCTTTTAATTTCATGGCTGCAGTCACCGTCCACAGTGATTTTGCTGCCTAAAAGGACGGTATGGGTATTCTGTAGGAAAAATAGTAACATTGTCACTGTTCTCATAGAATTTAGAATATCAAGTGGGGGAGGAGCCTGGCACTAATACAATTGTAAAACACTCAAATTATGATGAATTCCTTGAAGGACAAAGGAGCTCTGGGTGAGTGTAACGGGAGGAACCTAATTTAAATGAATGACCCGGGAAGGTGTCTGCGGTGAAGTGACACTTAGTCAAGAGGAGGAAGATGAGTGAATCAGGTGATAATGTGCCAGCCTCAGTGAAGACCTTGAAGTTGGAAAGATCTTGGTACGTTCTGATAGAGAAAAATAATGATGAGTGAATATTTATTTATTTATTTTATTATGGGTGAATTTTAAAAGATTCATATAAATATGAAACCACAGAAAATTCCTGGGAAATAAATACAGGTCAATTTCTGGTTATTTGATAGAGGGTTCTCAAGACTATGACTGAGATTCAACTGTATGTCATACAAGGGTTTTTTGTGGTTTGTTTGTTTATGTGTATTCATTTATTTGGCTGCATCCGGTCTTAGCTGTGGTGCTAGGGATCTTCTGTCTTCGTTGTGGCATGTGGGATCTTTAGCTGTGGCATGTAAAGTCTTGGTTGCTGCACATGAGATCTAGTTCCCTGACCCAGGATCGAACCAGGGCTCCCTGCATCAGGAGCTTGGAGTCTTAGTCACTGGGCCACCAGGAACATCCCAAACTTCTTGTTGCAGAATATTTAGAATTGGGTTCCTCTGGGAAAACTGGGTTTTGCAAAACAGTATTGGAGGCCTTGCTTAAAGTAATCAGTGTGAACCCTATCTTCATCCCTGCTGTGTGTGTGTGTATGTGTATGTATAAGTTGCTCAGTCGTGTCCGCCTCTGCGACCCCATGGACTGTAGCCTGCCAGGCCCCTCTGTCCATGGGATTTTCCAGGCAAGAATACTGGAGTGAGTCGCCATTGCCTTTTCCCTGTTACTCCTATATTAAACAAGCAACTGGAAAGTGCCAGCCAGGGCCCAGATGTTGTCAGGAGGAGGACATGTCCGAGGACAAGGAGACGCATTCACAAGAGACGTCACATTCAGGAAAAGACAGGGCCTGTAGAGATCATGGATGAGTATGGGCGTGGCAGAGGGCGCTGTAAAATCCATTTTAAATGTGGAATACAGTCTCTCTCCTAGGAACCTGCTGGTTTCTTGAAAGGCCTCATTTACATGTTTCCAATCTGTTAGTTACTACTAACAGTGGATATTAAAGGTCACAACAGAAGAGATTTTAAGCCTAAATACCAGGAGAACTCCACCTCATGCTTTCCTTAGAGGAAACAGAGTAGTCTAAAGAATCCGTGTGCCTAAAACACATACATAAACCCAAGCGAATGTTGAAAGAATCTGTACATAATTTTCTATAATAGAAATTCTGGCCGAGGAGCATCTATTCCCACAAGCAGATTCCATCTGAGAGGCTTCATATAAGACTATTCATGGTAATAAATTTTCTAACTTTTAACTCTACTTTCATATTAATGACTCTGTAGCCAATGAGTATGGCCCAGGTCCAGGAGAATGGTTAGAGAATGATTTGATTTTTTTAAAGTATTTGTTTAAATATTTTGGCTGTGCCAGGTCTTAGTTGCCACATGAGGGATCTTTAGTTGCAGCATTCAGACTCTTAGCTGTGGCATGTGGGATCTGGTTCCCTGACCAGGGATCGAACCCAGACCCCTTGCATTGGGAGTGTGGAGTTTTAGCCACTGAACCACCAGGTTAGGCCCCTGGAGAATGATTTTAGGAACAATAAAAGGTTAAACATACCAACTGATGTCAACTAGCTCCTTTCTCCCATCTATTTTCATCTGTTTTCCCCTTAAAATTTCAACATTATCTTTTTAGAAATGTCCTCACTGTGTCTGCTACTCACCGAGATCTGATGACTTGCACTTTATCAGGTCAGTGCTCTTGGCTTCAAGGAACAGAATACGCTGACTCTGACACAGACAATAACGGAATTTATTATTTCACATTATAGGATGTCCAAGTTTAAGCAAACTCCAGGCATAGTTCAACCATTTGCCTCAATGATGTCACCAAGCACCCAAGTTCTTTCTGTCTCTTCCTGCTTACCCTCTGTGAGCTGGCTTTGCCCTGGGGCTGGCTCCCTTCATGGCTGAACAATAGTTGTAACAACTTTAGGTATTATGTACACATATGACCCTATCTGGGGTTTCCCAGGTGGTGCTGGTGGTAAAGAATCCGCCTGCCAATGCAGGAGACATAAGAGATGTGGGTTTGATCCCTGGGTTGGGAAGGTCCCCTCAAGGAGGGCATGGCAACCCACTCTAGTATTCTTGCCTGGAGAATCCCATGCACAGAGGAGCCTGGCAGGCTATGGCCCATAGGGTTACAAAGAGTCAGACACGACTGACGAGACTAAGTACACAGGCACACGCATGATCCTATCTATGGGGAAAAGTGGGACGAACCGTCCCTTTCATTTTTGTAAACAGCATTGCTGTGGTGTAATTCACACGTCATACCATTCTTTTATCTAAAGTTTATAGTATATTCATAAAATTGTGCAACTATCACCACAACCAATTCTAGAACAGTTCATCCCTACCCCCAAAAGACATCTCATACCCACTAACAGTCATTTTCTATTTCTCCCTAATCCTAATCCCATCTCCAACCCTAGCCTCAGTTCAGTTCAGTAGCTCAGTTGTGTCCGACTCTTTGCGACCCCATGAACCACAGCACAACAGGCCTCCCTGTCCATCACCAACTCCCAGAGTCCACCCAAACCCATGTCCATCAAGTCGAGGATGCCATCCAACCATCTCATCCTCTGTCGTCCCCTTCTCCTGCTCTCAATCTTTCCCAGCATCAGGGTCTTTTCCAATGAGTTAGCTCTTTGCATCAGGTGGCCAAAGTGTTGGAGTTTCAGCCTCAACATCAGTCCTTCAAATGAACACCCAGGACTGATCTCCTTTAGGATGGACTGGTTGGATCTCCTTGCAGTCCAAGGGACTCTCAAGAGTCTTCTCCAACACCACAGTTCAAAAGCATCAATGCTTCAGCGCTCAGCTTTTTTTATAGTCCAACTCTCACATCCATACATGACCACTGGAAAAACCATAGCCTTAACTAGACAGACCCTAGCCTCAGGCAACCTCTAATCCACTTTCTATCTCTATGTATTTGCCAATTCTGATTGTTTTATACAAGTAAAACCATACAATATGTGGTCTTCTGCCACTGGCTTATTTCACTTAGCATAATATTTTTAAGGGTCATCACCATGTCTTTCTTGAGTGTCTTCTTTTAAGGAGAATGAAGCCTTTCCTGAGATCTCTCAGCAGAGTCCTTAGACTCTCTGGTCTAAATTGAATTACACAATCGATTTCTAATCGAAGCACTAACAATGGAAAAGGAATTACGATGAGTATCTTGAAGTGATGTAAACCAACTCCCAGCCACAGGGATGGAGTTATATAGTCACCTGCAAAGTTGTCATAGGCTGGCAGGGACTGTGAATGTGAGAGGCGGATACCTGAGCAAAATTTGGTTCCTTTTAGGAAAGATGAATGGGGAAATGGATGACGGATAAAGAAAGTCTACAATGTGTTAGATAGTACAAAGTAATTCCAAATGGAGCCAAGGTCAGTGGTGAAAAAGGCCACACTTATCTTTGGTATATTTATTCTCATGGTCTTTTCTTCCTGGCTATTTGTTCTGCATCTGCAAGTTTCAGACTCTAGGACACCATGAACGTCCTATTCCTGTAGGCTTGCCATGGCCACTGCCGCATGCCACTCCATACACCACCCCTGCCATACAGCCTACCGTCAGGTTTAGCTATGCTGACCAAGTACAGGGAAGTGGCAAAGGTGGGGAGAAGTAAGTGAGGTGCGGGCCACAGAGTACCCTCTCTAGGTCATCAACAGACAAAATTGGACATGTCAGCTTTGTTGTTCCAGCTTTATGTGGTTGATGTATATAACTAGGAAGGAGGTTGAAAGCATGAGAACGTGCTATATATGCACGTGTGTATATCTGTATATGTATATCTTGTCAGCGAGTAGTTAAAATGTGAAGCCACCTTAAACCTTGAGTCCTCCCCCTCGATTTAGTCTCATGTTTTCTCACTGTTTTCCACAGTAGGGAGCGATCCCGCTGGGCACTTAAGCACTTCTTAAATCCCAGGGCATTTGTGAGTAAGCAAGGCTCTCCTGTTTCCTCTTACGCTACATCTAAAAGAGGTCCTTTCCCTCAAACATTCTTAATAACAGATTTTGTGCCAAGAGAAAGTCACCTCAGGATTGGTTTTGGACTAATGGGAAGCTAGTGGGTTTCTGGATGGTCTGTTGTGTTAGGAAAACAAGATTTAAAAAAAAAATTTGTATATTTTGTAATAAGGCGTAGTTGATTAACAATGTTGTTAGTTTCAAGTGTACAGCAAAGTGCTTCAATTATACATATACTTGTAGCTATTCTTTTCCCACTTAGGTTGTTATAGAATATTGAGCAGAGTTCCTTGTGCTATATAGTAGGTTCTTGTTGGTCATCTATTTTAAATATGTACACACATGTACACGTTCAGGCAAAACTCCCTAACGATTTCTCCCCATGAACCCTTCCGCTTGATAACCATAACGTTGTTCTCTAAGTCTGTGTTTTGTAAATAAGTTCATTTGCATCGTTGTTTTAGATTCTGCATGTAAGAGATATTTATGTTTCTTTGTCTGACTTACTTAGTATGATGATCCCTAGCATCCATGTTGCTGCAAATGGCATTATTTCATTCTTTTTATGGCTGAGTAACATTCTATCATCTATGTGTATCACATCGTCTTTATCCATTCCTCTGTCAGTGGACATTTAAATTGCTTCCATGTCTTGACTATTGTGAACAGTTCAGCCATGAACATTGGGGTGGATTATCCTTGGATTACAATAAACTGTGGAAAATTCTGAAAGAGATGGGAATACCAGACCACCTGATCTGCCTCTTGAGAAATTTGCATGCAGGTCAGGAAGCAACAGTTAGAACTGGACATGGAACAACAGACTGGTTCCAAATAGGAAAAGGAGTACGTCAAGGCTGTATATTGTCACCCTGTTTATTTAACTTATATGCAGAGTACATCATGAGAAACGCTGGACTGGAAGAAACACAAGCTGGAATCAAGATTGCCGGGAGAAATATCAATAACCTCAGATATGCAGATGACACCACCCTTATGGCAGAAAGTGAAGAGGAACTCAAAAGCCTCTTGATGAAAGTCAAAGTGGAGAGTGAAAAAGTTGGCTTAAAAGCTCAACATTCAGAAAACGAAGATCATGGCATCTGGTCCCATGACTTCATGGCAAATAGATGGGGAAACAGTGGAAACAGTGTCAGACTTTATTTTTCTGGGCTCCAAAATCACTGCAGATGGTGACTGCAGCCATGAAATTAAAAGACACTTACTCCTTGGAAGGAAAGTTATGACCAACCTAGATAGCATATTCAAAAGCAGAGACATTACTTTGCCAACAAAGGTTCATCTAGTCAAGGCTATGGTTTTTCCAGTGGTCATGTATGGATGTGAGAGTTGGACTGTGAAGAAGGCTGAGTGCCAAAGAATTGATGCTTTTGAACTGTGGTGTTGGAGAAGACTCTTGAGAGTCCCTTGGACTGCAAGGAGATCCAACCAGTCCATTCTGAAGGAGATCAGCCCTGGGATTTCTTTGGAAGGAATGATGCTAAAGCTGAAACTCCAGTACTTTGGCCACCTCATGGGAAGAGTTGACTCATTGGAAAAGACTCTGATGCTGGGAGGGATTGGGGGCAGGAGGAGAAGGGGACAACAGAGGATGAAATGACTGGATGACATCACTGACTCAATGGACGTGAGTCTCGGTGAACTCCAGGAGTTGGTGATGGACAGGGAGGCCTGGCATGCTGCGATTCATGGGGTCGCAAAGAGTCGGACACGACTGAGCGACTGATCTGATCTGATCTGATCCTTTCAAACCGTGTTTTTCTCTGGATACATACCCGGGAGTGGGATTGCTAGATCATATGGTAGCTCTGTTTATAGTTTCTTAAATACTACAGATACTGAAACACGAGCAAGACTCTTCCAATACTAGAGGCTGTTGGCTATCAGTCTGTGCATACTTCTAATCCTCTCGGGGAGAAGACAGAAATATCAGACCACCTTACCTGCCCCCTGAGAAACCTGTAAACAGGTCAAGAAGCAACAGTTAGAACTGGACATGGAACATTGGACTGGTTCAAAATTGGGAAAGGAATACTTCAAGGCTGTATATTGTCATGCTGCTTATGTAACTTACATGCAGAGTGCAACATGTGAAATTCCCTGGCTGGATGAAGCACAAGCTGTAATCAAAATTGCTGGGAGAAATATCAACAACCTCAGATATGCAGGTGACACCACCCTAATGGCAGAAAGTGAATAGCAACTGAAGAGCCTTTTGATGAATGTATAAGAGAAGAGTGAAAAAGCTGACTTAAAACTTAAAGTTGAAAAAACAAAGACTATGGCATCCAGTCCCATCACACCATGGCAGATAGATGGGGAAGAAATGGAAACAGTGACAGACTTTATATTTTCTTGGGCTCCAAAATCACTGTGGACAGTGACTGCAGCCATAAAATTAACAGATGCTTGCTTCTTGGAGTAAAGGCTATGAAAAACCTAGATGGTGTACTAAAAAGCAGAGACATCACTTTGTCAACAAAGGTCCGTATAGTCAAACTTACAGTTTTTGCATTAGTCGTGTATGGATGTGAGAGTTGGAACAGAAAGAAGGCTGAGTGCAGAAAAATTGATGCTTTCAAACTGTGGTGCTGGAGAAGACTCTTGAGAGTCCATTGGACTGCAAGGAGGTCAGACGAGTCAATCCTAAAGGAAATCAACTGTGAATATTCATTGGAAGGACTGATGCTGAAGCTGAAACTCCAATACTTTGGCCACCAGATGCTAAGTGCTGACTCATTGGAAATCACCCTGTTGATGGTTAAGTTTGAGGGCAGGAGGACAAAGGGGCAACAGAGGATAAGATGGTTGGATGGCATAATCAATTCAGTGGATGTGAGTTTGAGCAAACTCTGGGAGACAGTGAAGGATGGGGAAGCCTGGCATGCTGCAGTCCAGGCAAAGAGTTGGACACAACTGAGCAAAAACGACAGCACATACTTCTAATGCTCTCAGGGAAACACAACTTCATTTTATAGGCAACTGAATTCACACTTTCAATGTGTAGTTAATTTCAATATGTTCATGCATGCTCAGTCATGTCTGACCCTTTGCGACCTCAGACTGTAGCTCCTGGCTCCTCCATCCATGGGATTCTCCAGGCAAGAATACTGGAGTGGGTTGCCATTTCCTTCTCCAGGGGGTCTTCCCAACCCAGGGATCGAACTCACATCTCCTATGTCTCCAGCATTGGCAGGTGGATTCTTCACTGCTGAGTTTCCAGGGAAGCCCAGTTTCAATTTGTAACAAGTACCAAATATGGCAGCATGATGTGTGAAGGAGACACAAATCCCTATCTTTGACCATGCAGAATGTTCTCCAGGCACGAGTTGGAGGCCCAGGAAAACTCCACGTGGCAACTGGGAATTGATTTTCTGCTCTTTGGGAACCTCACTCAACTGTTAGCAATCCTTAACAAAGAACGCAGCAGAAGAGTATAAGCCATGCCCTTGTCTCTGACTGTGCTCCTCCGGATAGTTCTTTGGCCTCATCTAAGGCATGAAAGTGCCGTCGAACCTCAGGGCTGGTGCCCAGCATCTAAGGGCTGTGGTAGCACACCTTTGTGTTCCTCTCTGTAACCTGAAATTCTCATCATGGCCCAGCAGAGATGTTCCAGGACTCTCCCTATGAGAGAGGACCAGTCTCCAGTCCTTGACTAATGGAATCAATACCTGCAAAAAAAAAAAAGTGGAGGGGGATGGGGTGGGGAGAAGGAAGCAGGATGAGGCAGAGGGAGTAGCTGAGCTGTGACACAGCCTGATCACCTCAGCTGACCCTGTGAGGAGCTCTGAGGCTAGAATAACCAGTCAGTGGTCTCTTAATTGGGGTTGAATTTGACCAGAGATCAAATTGCCAACATCCGTTGGATCATCAAAAAAGCAAGAGAGTTCCAGAAAAACATCTAATTCTGCTTTATTGACTACGCCAAAGCCTTTGACTGTATGGATCACAACAAAAATGTGGAAAATTCTTCAAGAGATGGGAATACCAGACCACCTGACCTGCCTCCTGAGAAATCTGTATACAGGTCAAGAAGTAACAGTTAGAACCTGACATAGAACAGACTGGTTCCAAATCAGGGAAGGAGTACGTCAAGGCTGTATATTGTCACCCTGCTTATTTAACCTTTATGCAGAGTACATCATGAGAAGTGCTGGGCTGGATGAAACACACGCTAGAATCAAGATTGCCAGGAGAAATATTAATAACCTCAGATATGCAGATGACACCACCCTCAAGGCAGAAAATGAAGAAGAACTAAAGAGCCTCTTGATGAAAGTGAAAAAGGAGAGTGAAAAAGTTGGCTTAAAACTCAAATTCAGAACAGATCATGGCATCCAGTCCTATCACTTCATGGCAAATAGATGGGGAAACAGTGGAAACAGTGACAGACTTTATTTTTTGGGGCTCCAAAATCACTGCAAATGGTGAGTGCAGCCATGTAATTAAAAGACTGTTGCTCCTTGGAAGAAAAGTTGTGACCAACCTAGACAGCATATTAAAAAGCAGAGACATTACTTTGTCAACTAAAGTCCATCTGGTCAAAGCTATGGTTTTTCCAGTAGTCATGTATGGATGTGAGAGTTGGACTATAAAGAAAGCCGAGCACTGAACTGTGGTTTGAACTGTGGTGTTGGAGAAGACTCTTAAGAGTCCCTTGGTCTGCAAAGAGATCCAACTAGTCCATCCTAAAGGAAATCAGTCCTGATATTTCATTGGAAGGACTGATGCTGAAGATGAACCTCCAATACTTTGGACCTGATGCGAAGAGCTGACTCATTGTAAAAGACCCTGATGCTGGGAAAGATTGAAGGCAGGAGAAGAAGGGGACAATAGAGGATGAGACGGTTGGATGGCATCACTGGCTAGATGGACAAGAGTTTGAGTAAGCTCTGGGAGTTGCTGAAGGACAGGGAAGCCTGGTGTGCTGCAGTCCATGGGGTCGCAGAGTCGGACATGATTGAGTGACTGAACTGAACTGATCAGGCTTTTCTGTTTTCTTCTAGATCATACTAAGTGCCCATCTGCAGCCTGGGCAGTGCCACACTCTCATCCAATTGTGGTGATAAGTCACAGATCACAGAGGGAGGACTCTTTTCACTGCCATGAAACTTGATACACCGTGTGCACAGATACACAGAGAGCTGACACAGCTGTCCTCCCCGGGCACTCACAGGCCAGCACACACATAAGCACATTTGATGTGGTCAGATCACACCCACTCGGGACAAGGGTGTCCCAGCCAGCCTGGATTCTGTTGGTCCTAATGACAGACATGAGTATAGAGCTCCCTGTGGATGTGTGATCCAAAACAAAGATAAAATCAGCTCTAGAACAACAGAAAAGTGTATGTATAAAGAAAGTATACAAAGTATACATCTCCATATAGGGTATAGATATATACTTTAAGAAAAAGCTTTATTCTATATTTCTTCATTTTTTGATTGGAAACTTCTGGAAAAACTCATTTAGGCTGAACTTTTCTCACCGAGGGGAAACATTGTTCTGCTGAAGCCCTGAAGCTTAATCTGCCTGTTGGACCATGCAGCGTGAAGTTCCAAATTTTTCTAACCTGCAGGCAAGCGGTTCAGCAACTTATTTTCAAATGCAGATCTTTTAGACGGTTGGAAAAGAAGAGTTGAAAATAACTGTCATACCTAAAATATCACAACATTTTACAGCTAGGCAAGATATTTTTTTAATGATGATCTAGTCTCCTAATTTACAGGTGGATGGTCTAGGAAGTTCACCCGACCCTTAATATGGCCCCTTGAGGATTAGAACTTGGCAAGTATGCTTTACTGCACCATAATCTCGTCGGCCTGTCTCATTTCTCTTAAACAGTTCATATAGGGGGGTGATAGGAAGGATGTGCGTCTTTATGCAGTAAATGGGGAAACTAGACTGCAAACTCTATGAGGGCAGGGACCATGGGGAGGGGTGATGTACAGGTGTGCAGCCCCTGTGCCTAGCGCATGCGCAACACTCTGCAACTGTTGGTTGACCAATAATGGATGGGAGAAGGAAAGAAAACATTCTTGATTGACTGGCATGGTCTCCACCCTACAGGTACTAGTCAGGGGAAGAGGTGGGAGGACAGAGAATTAGAATTGCCCTCTGGTGGTCTGCCAGTCCCCTGACGTCTCTGCCCTCTCTTACTTGCTAGGATCTATTCACTACATTGTGGATGCTTTGGAACTGTGGTGTTGGAGAAGACTTTGGAGAGTCCCTCTGGCTGCAAGGAGATCCAACCAGTCCATCCTAAAGGAAACCAGTCCTGAATATGCATTGGAAAGAGGACTGATGCTGAAACTGAAACTCCAATACCTTGGCCACCTGATACGAAGGACTGACTCATTTGGAAGAGACCCTGATGCTGGGAAAGATTGAAGGCAGGAGGAGAAGGGGATGACAGAGGATGAGATGATTGGATGGCATCACCGACTCAATGGATATCAGTCTTAGTAAGCTCTGCGTATTGGTGATGGACAGGGAGGCCTGGCGTGCCGCAGTCCATGGGGTCGCAAAGAGTAGAACACGACTGAGAGACTGAACTGAACATTGTGGCCAGAGATGTTCAAAATGCAAATTAGATCACGTCATTCCCTTGACCCTCCCGGTCTTCCCATCCTGTTGCCTATAACGTGGTCGGAGCTCCTTACTACCTTGGCCTGTCTTGCTCACCTCTCCCTCTTCACGCCTGACACCCACTCCTTGGTTCTCTCTGCTTCACCCACACTGGTCCCTGACTTGGTAAACTGCCTCAGACTTTACAGCTTTTGCCCTGATTGTTCCCTCCCTCAGAAAAGAGGACCTTGCTTGACCTGCTCCTTCTCGCCTTCGGGTCTCAGATTAATTGCCCCTTACTGGGAGAGGCCTAACTTAAAATGGTTCTCTCCACCCACTTTCTATCACCTGTTTTCATTTTCTTGCGTACATGTTGTTGTTTAGTGGCTAAGTCGTGTCTCACTCTTCACGACCCCATGGACTGTAGCCCGCCAGGCTCCTCTGCGCTCCACTGTCTCCCCGGGTTTGCTCAAATTCATGTCCATAATGAATGAGTGGTATATTATCACTGCCTAAAATTCTCTGATTTGGTGCTGGGCCCTAAAACAGTGTTCGCCTTTTAGGCTTCTCATAAAATATTGTTGAGCGACAGAGGGATAGGTGGTAAGGATGAATGGATGAATGAGTGAGTGAGTGAAGTAGTTCAGTCGTGTCTGACTCTAGGACCCCATGGACTGTAGCCCGCCAGGCTCCTCGGTTCCGCGGGATTCTCCAAGCAAGAATACTGGAGTGGGTTGTCATTTCTTTCTCCAGGAGATTTTCCCGACAGAAGGACTGAACCCAGGTCTCCCGCATTGTAGGCAGACGCTTTACCGTCTGAGCCACAAGGATGGAGATCAAATAAATGTTTGATCAAAACCCGAAGGCAGTCCCTGGAGGCGGCGGCCCCTGCAGACCGCGCCCTCCCTGCGCGCCAGGAACCCGCTGCGGAACCCGAGGGCGCCGGTAGCTGTTTCCCTTCAAAGAGCGGGGACTCTTAAGGGAGCACACAGGAAAGGCAGGGCGGCGAGAGGGACCAGCCGTGGTGAGTGCGGCGGTGCTGGCGCTGGGAGCCGGGAGCGGGTTTCGGGGACCATGCAAGCGCTAGCGCGCTGGACTCGGGGGTGTGGGGCGGAGCCCCGGGGGCCGGGCCTAGGTGACCGCTGTCGGAACGCCGCTGCGGGCGGAGGGTGTGTGAGCGGAGGCCGGGCGGAGCGGCACTGGGAGAGCTCCGAGCCTCGGATGGCGGGGTTCCTGTTGCCCCTGCGGGAGGCACATGTCCTGGGCTCTGCTCCCAGAGCTGTCGCTAACTTGTGTGACCCTTTCCTTTTCTTGGGGACGGGGGTAAGATGGGGGCGGGGGGGGGGCGAAGAAGAGAGCGATTCAGCTAACTTATTTGCAAAATAGGGCTAATGGTCTCTGGTCGGTTGATTCATTCATTCCGCCCTGCGTTACTAGGTTCTGTTTGTGAGAACCTGCTTTCTGAGGGTTCACAGTCTAAGGAAAGCCCCACCGTATGTGAGGGGCGGTGGAATACAATTGGAATTTGGGAGTTCTTAGGGGAAAAGCAAACATGCATTTCGGATGAGACGTGCAACCATTGTTTCTCCAATGGCTATTATATGCCAACTTTTTTTTTAGTAAAAAAAAATTTTTTTTTAACTGTGATTGGAGAATAAGAATTCTGTTGGGTAATTAG
Organism: Bos mutus; assembly: GCF_027580195.1. NCBI lineage: Eukaryota > Metazoa > Chordata > Mammalia > Artiodactyla > Bovidae > Bos > Bos mutus. Next base: position 19,173,440 of record NC_091620.1, on the reverse strand, counting down.
AAAGCATATACATTGGTAACTCATATGTTGCATATTGTGATGATGACCTAAATAAGGAGACGTTTACAAAGTCATCCACACCTGGTACAATGGGAACTTCACAGCCAGATGAGTTGATCAGAGCAGGTGTATCCTCATTTTGGGGTCGCAAAGAGTCGGACACGACTGAGCCACTGAACTCAACTGATCCTTATTTTATTCGTAAAAACATAAGAGACAGGTTAAATGACTTACCCAGGCTCTCACTGCCAATAAGTGACAAGAGTAGGACTTGAATCTAAGCCGATGTTCTTTCCACTGCTTGGGGTTGCTTGCATGGTTCTGCACTAGTTTTATAACGCACAGACCCATTCATTTGTGACGCAAGGCAGTTCCAGTGGGTCATGGGTGGCCTTAAAACAGACTCTTACAACTCTTAAATTGTTCTATAATTTCTGTCCTTACCCTGGGTATTTTATCTGCACTCTATCTTGACCTCCTTCACACTGAGTCCCAAATCTATATCTTCTATCCAGTTTCTCCTGGCTTCTAACTGCTAAGTCCAGATACCCATTGATCATTTCCATTGGATCCCCCATGGGAATCTCAAACTCAGCATCTCCTACACCACATGTAACACCTTTCTTCATGAACCTACTTCCCAGATCCCATGGCTGAAATCATTATTCAGTAAATTGCCCAGGTACAAACCTGGCTTGGTGCCTCTTTTCTCACCATCTATAATCAATTGATCACGGGTGAACGTGTTAGTTGCTCAGTTGTGTCCGACTCTTTTCGACCCCATGGACTGTAGCCCACTGGGGCTCCTCTGTCCATGGGATTTTTCCAGGCTAGAATACTGGAGTGGGTTTCCATTCCCTTCGCCAAGGAATCTTCCCGACCCAGGAATTGAATCCAGGTCTCCTGCACTGTAGGCAGATTCTTTACTGTGTGAGCTACCAGGGAAGCCCTAATTGATCACTCAGTGCTGCCAAATTCTGTTTTCTAAAGGTCTACCAAGTCCATCCCCCTTTGTTCTTTCCTTCACTTATGTGACTAGAGATTGTAATAACTTCCTGCCGCCTCTTTGTAGCTTTGAGCTCAGCTTCCTCCATCCCATTTTCCGTTTTGCTACAAAGTGATTTTTCTACAGGCCAAATGTGGTCCTGCCCCTCACTTACTTAAATCCCTTCAGGGTTTTTTATTATTGTCAATATAATTTCCAAAGTCTTTTTAGCATGGATTCAAGGTCCTGCCTGAAGTTTTCCAAACCTCCTGGACCTTCCCCATCCTTTATCTCCAAACTACTCTTAGTCAGAGTGTGGTGCTGACCTCCGTTAGAAGCAGGGGAGGACTGGTTAGTACTGAACATGATAATGCAGAAAATGGCCTTTGTGCAGGTACCCAGTCGAATCTTGGAGGCAGAATTTTGGGTGAAGAAGAAAAGCATAGTGTTATTGCTTTGCCAGGCAAAGGGGGACACAGCGGGATCATGCCTTCAAAACCTGTGTGTCTCAACTCTGGGGGACTTGGTGAGGAGTTTTATGGGAATGGTTTACAGGCAGGGTTGTTAATAAGGATCAGCTGTGCAGGGCCTGCGCCTCTTTAATCTGGCCTCAGGTGGGTTTCTGATGCACTTCTATGATTCTCGAGTTTATCACACTGTGACCGTCTCTGGGATGAAGAATGCTTCCTCAAGTAATTAACATGTTCTCTCTGTTGGGGGTTCTAGTTCTGGGGTAGAGTGCCAAGAATCCTTCCGTTTATCGCTTGAGGCAGAAGCAGGACTCTGCCCCCCAAGGCTGCACTTTTTTTTTTTTTTTTTTAATTTCTCCTCCCTTGTCTCTGTATCCCACTCCTTTCCCTGATTAGCAACTGTTTGAACCTGCCCTTTCGAACTTGGGGAAGGTCAAGAAATGGGGGGCACAGGCTTTTGTGCCCAGGAGCTCCCCAGGGTACTGGTCTGTTTCACTGACAGCCCAACTAAAATAAGTCAGAATCTCAGAGTCATGCCCAAGAATCTGCATTTTAAACAAGTTCTTTAAATTTTAACAAGATCTATATAGAGTTTGAGAGGCCTTGTTCTCACCTTCCGTACTGACCCTGTTCCCTATCTACACCTGTCGGCACACGTGTGTTTCTCTGAACATACCTTGCTGTTATTGAGGCCTTTGTGGGCAGAAGTCTCCTTAGCTGCTGCTTTGGTGTTTCTCCTCATTGTTCAAGACCCAGGGTACATGTCATGCCTTCTGGGAAGACTTCCCCAATCATGGACCACCCTGTCACCTCCAGCCCCCATTAGGTCATTCTCGTGGTTTCTCACAGAGCCGTGATTTAGCCCTCAACAGCCTCCCCCTGTGTTACAACCATACTTTATGTAATTGTTTCGTACTTGTGGCTTTCACAGTTGCCAGCACTTGAGAATAGACTTGTGCTTCTCTGCCTAGCAGCCAGCCCAGAGCCTAGCACGTTGAATGAATGAGCGCTTTCGGGCCAGGTGGCGAGGCATCTAATTATCACATGTGATATCGGGTTCCTTTATGTGCCATCCTGCACTGCGGCCCTGATGGCACCGGTTTCACATGTGACTGGTGATAAGGATGTGTCTGGCCTTGAGAGGAGTTTTAACCAGTGGTGGCAGTAAAGAAAAATTAAGTAGTGACACTTGTTAAAGACTGGTAAGACAGACTTCCTCCAGGGTGGGGAGAGGCATCTGGGTGGATGTAGAAACCACTGCAGGCGGTATTGGACTGAGGGGAGGAGCTTGGACTCAACCCTGACTCCAATGAGGACAAATGGGTGTTCATAGCCAAGGAGCAGGGTGGCATCAGTGGATGGAAAATTGCTAAAGAAATGTCAGGGGTAGAGGGGACTCTTACTAGGTGACCCAGTAGGATTCTTGCTGAAGGCAGACCAGGGTGATAAGATATCCAGGGTGGTCAGATTCCAATGGTGGGGATGGGAGATTTTCACCTAACTACCTTAGTAGGATTCTTGCTCAAATTGGATTCTACAAGGGCCGAGAGGGAAGCCCAAGGTAAGTCCTAGTCCAGCAGAACTCAGAGCCTGATTCAAGTTTCTGGTCAAGAAGAGAGTCCCTGTGGTTAAATGGAGTAATAAAAGAACTTGTGTGTGCTAAATCACTTCAATCCTGTCCAACTTTTTGCAAACCCGTGAACTGTAGCCTGCCAGGCTCCTCTGCCCATGAGATTCTCCAGGCAGGAGATGCTGGAATGGGTTGCTATTCCCTCCTCCAGAGGATCTTCGTGACCCAGGGATCGAACCCACATGTTTTACATCTGCTGCATTTGCAGGCAGGTTCTTTACCACTAGTCCTGCCAAATACAATCAGCAAAAGCAGCTGTTCCCGAGCTGCCCCCAGCCCCATCAGCATTGGTCTGTTTACCTCATGCACACATAGTTAAAAATGTTCTATCTAGAAAATAATTAAGAAAATTTAAAAAATACATTGCCATTTAAAACATAAATATCAGCCGTTATCTCACAAGAGGGAATTACTACAAAGTCTCATGTGTTTATTTCTGTTTTTTTTTTCATTTATATTTGTGTTTGAACGTAACTGGTAAATGCCAATTAAATAAGACTTAAATCCTGCCAGTTTTACTTAAAATTATATTTATTAGTTTTTTCCACGTCAACAAAAATTCTTAGTGAAAAAAATTTAATGTAGGTGGGGGAATAGTGTTCCTTGACCCTTGTAGGGTCCCTACCTGGGTCTGGAAATCGAATTGACAAAGACAGATTAACAGGAGCAAAGCATGCAAGTTATTTAATGAAAGTTTTACATGACATGAGAGCCTTCATAAGGAAATGGGACCCAAGGATTTGAGTAGACCATGGTGGAGGAGCGTGATAGGGTAAAGAGTATGAGGTATTGTAGCAGAGGAAAATCTTAGAGAGACCTGCATGTTAAGGAGTGTTTGTCGACAAAGCAAGTGCCTCTCACTGGAGGGTTTTATGATCTGTTTAAGAAACAGCAAGGTGGGGAGGTGGTCAGAGTGACCTTCCTGCTTCTGCTATTTTCCAAACCTTTTCTGAGTACGATATCCACCCTCACAACGTGCCATGTTTGGGGTAGAATGTCTTGAGCCCCATCTCATTCCACAGTTATTTATCAAATGGCTGTTAGGCACCAGATCTTATTTTGGACATGGGGATTCTGCAGTGGATCAGAGCAGTCAAAGTCCTTACTCATGGAGTTTACATTCCAGTGGGATAGTAAACTAACACATAAGGACCATCCACGTGATAAGTGCAGTGAAGAAAAACAGAAGTATATATGGTCACTTTTTTTTTTTTTTAATTGGAGGCTACTTTACAATACTGTGGTGGTTTTTGCCATACATTGACATGACTTTGGTTTTGAGTGTGCATGCTCGGTGGCTCAGTCATGTCCGACTCCATGCATTGCAGCCCGCCAGGCTCCTCTGTCCGTGGAGTTTCCCAGGCAGGCATACTGGAGTGGGTTGCCATAAGGTTATGCTAATTTACCTTCCTTATAGGAGTGTGTGAGTGTCTGTCTCATTTTATTTTGTCATCAGTGAATACGATCATTTTAGAATTTCGTTCATTTTATCGGTGAATGGTGATAGTTCTTTGTAATTTGCATGTCTTTGATTACCTTGGAAGTTGAGCATTTTTACAGTTATGTACATTTCCTCTTCATTGAGTTTTCTCTGAATGTTCTTTTATTGAGGGCCTGGTTTTCTCCTATTTTGAATAACCCTTTTACATCACTAATTTGATTACTAATTTGATGATAATAAGCACTTTATATATAAAGGCTAAGCAGATACTTTTAAACAGGTATAGTGACTGTAAAAAGAAAGCAAAGACAGGACTCCTAGAATTCCTTTCCCCTTCTTTCTAAGAAAAAGTGATGAAAGAAGAAAAAGTATAGTTTGGGTGTAAAGAAGTGAAGAAAGCAAGGAAATGTAGGTGGGCAGGTAAGAGATGAAGTATCTAGGAAGGAAGAGGAGGAAGGAAGGAAGACGTGGAGAGGATGAAGGAAGGAAGAGGATGAAAGCGTAGGGCCCACATGATTCCTTGGATAATTATATTTTTCTTTTCTGCCTCTACTAATCTAGCAAATCCCTAAGAGAAGATGACTGTGTTCTTTAAAACGCTTCGAAATCATTGGAAGAAAACGACAGCTGGGATCTGCCTGCTGACATGGGGAGGCCACTGGGTGTATGGGAAACACTGGTAAGCGTCTGACAGCCCCCACACCCCACCCCACCTCACGTGCAGCACAGAACAGTCCACGGGGGCCTGTGGGTAGCGTCCTGTTCAGCTGTGCTTGTCTCTAAAACGTTGTGGTATAAAAGGAAGGCAAATATTAAAACCTCAGAGACAATGGCTCCTTGTAACCAGTCCTGAGAGGTGGAAACTGTGGAACTGTTGAGACTTACACCTCAGTGGACTCAGAGTACTGCCACCAGATCAGGACAGGGAGAGACTGAGCGCCGCCTCGAGAGAGGCAAGTGGCCGTCCAAGGAAGGGTAGAGGCTGGCGCTCACACGTCTCCTTGGGGTTTTAGTCCTCCTTTTCTCACTCTAGTCTCTCGATATGTGACGGTGGCCGTTGCCAGACACTGAGTCCGCTCCCTCCAATGTCTGGCTCGGGCTTTCCTCGTCTAACTCGTTAGCCTGGGTTCATTTAAATGAAACTAAGACTTTCCAACCTTTTGTTTGAGGAAGGGATTCCAGGGAGTCCTGGGTTTTATTACCCTTCAGGTCTGCAGGGAGAAGAAAGTGCCAAGCTTTTCTTCTGGTTTAACATGCTAATAAAATTTAAATAAACAGTTTTTAAAAATAAAAATTATACAGATTATTAAGAGACCCAGTCACACAGTAGTCTTTGGGGGATTCAGGGCTACATCTTAAATATATAGCAACCTTCTCTAAAATCCAGGTGTCCTAACTGATTGCTTTGTTAAATGGAACCCACTGAGCAGGCTTTACAATGGAAGTCTCCACATTGGAAAGCAGACTTACATTGGTCCTTTTGTGAACATCCTCAATTCACCCGTCAGAGATCATTTATGATAAACGTGGTATCTACTTTCTGCAGGTATGGAGAAGATGACCCGTTCCCACCTCCTCTTAGGTATTCTCAAAGCTGAGCATGTGAGCTCCATTAGCTAGCATATAAAGAACAGACCCAAGAATCTTAAAATTTTAATATATAAAAAGAAAGGCAGAGGAAAGGTTTTAACAAATTGTGTCTGGAGCACATAATTGGCTTTCCCTCCCTTTTCAAGCTACATTTGAGCCCTCGAGGGAAGGCTCCTTATAGCTCTAGCCTAGTTCCTACCTGGATTTCCTTTGGAGGAGCACCCAGTCCAGGCCTCAGCTGGCTCAGTGCAGGAGAACCTTCCCCTCACTGAGGGTTATGGCTGTTGCTCCTGTGGGGTGAAGGTCTGAGGAAACAACCACGTCCTCAGTTCAGGATGTCTTTAAGGTGCCATAGTTACTTCTCATAGTATAGTCTTGAGACTTTTAAAAAGGCCCCATTAAGTCTCTAGCACTGAGTCAGAGGTCTTATTCTCAGTTGGATCTGAAACAGCTTGAACTGGAAGTGTAGCAGGAGCCTGAAGGCTTCATTTTGCTCTTTCTCTTCCCTTGACATTCAGGGTCACTGCTTAGAATGTGAACCTCCGTTGTCCTGCATAGCTTGCTTTTCTCAAGTTCTCTCCTGCATGCTTTGGTGCTACTTGGCACCCCTGCCCCTTTAAAAATATTGTGATAAAAATCACTAGCAGAAAATTTACCACTGTGACCATTTTTAAGTGTACGTTCAGTAGCATGCAGTATGTTCATTTTGTCATACAACAGATCTCTAGAACGCTTTCATCTTGCAAAACTGAAACTCTGTGCCCATTGAACACTGCCTGTTTCCTCCTTCCAGCCCCTTGCAACCACCATTCCACTTTCTGTTTCTGTAAGTTTGACTGCTTTAGTTTATGGGGTTGCACAGAGTCGGACACAACTGAAGCGACTTAGCAGCAGCAGCAGCAGCAGCAGATACTTCATGTGAGTGGAATCATGAAGTACGTGTCTTTTGTGACTGGCTTATTTCACCTAGCATGGTGTCCTTAAGGTTCACTCATGTAGCATATGGCAGGATTCCTGTCTTTTTTAAGGCTGAATTGCATGTGTAGACCACATTTCTTATCCATTTATCTATTAATGGACATTTGGATTGCTTCCACCTCTTGGCCGTTGTGCATAATGCTCGTACATTGGACTTGGGCATGCAGATATGGCTGCAATATCTTGTTTTCAGTTCTTTTGGATATATATCCAGAAGTGGGGTTGCTGGATTAATGGTATATCTATTTTTAATTTTTTGAGGAAGCTCCATACTGTTTTCTATAGTGGCTGTACCATTTTGCAGTCCCAGCTGCACAAGGGTCCTACTTCTCCACATCTTTATCAAGGCTTATTATTTTCTGTTTTCACGCCCCCCCCTCCTCCCCCATTATTGGCCATCCTAATGGGCATGATATGGCCTTTTGTGGTTTTGATTTGCATTTCTCTAATGATCAGTGATGTTGAACATTTTTTCATGTTTGCTGGCCATTTGTTTATCTGTTTGTTTGTTCACTGGTAGTATATGAAAACATGACTGATTTTTGTATTCTGTAACTTTGCTGAATTTGTTTTCTACATAAAAGATTATGTCATCTGCAAACATAATTTTATTTCTTCCTCTCCAATTTGCATGCCTTTTATTTCTTTTTCTTGCCTAATTGCTTTGGCTAAGATTCCCAGTACTATATGCAGTAGAAGTGGCAAGAGCAGGCATCCTTGCCTTTTTCCTGATCTTTAAGGAAAAGTTTGGATCTTCACTGTCGAACATGATGTCAGCTGTGGGCTTTTAATACATGTTCTTTATTGTATTGAGGTAGTTTCCTTCTATTGTCTTTTTTTTAAAAAATCTATATATCCCCCAACTTTTCACATAACAGTCCTAACACAATTTTTTATACTAATCTAGTTTTTTTTTCCCTGAGAAAATCTTCCCCTGAACTCTCTTGAGTAGAAGCTACTCTTGCCTTCAAATGTGTTGGCATTCTCCTAGCTTCTCAGTACCTATTCCAAACCATTACTCTTTCATCATCATATAAAAAAATCTCTTCTCCTTTGAGGTTCATAATATCTGACTATATCATAAAACCATAAAAACCAAAACCCTCCCAGATTTCTGGGGTCTCATCTGTTGCATTAGACTCAGGCTTCAATGCCTGGCTTATCAATATCCTTTTGTCTTTAAGTCTTGTTGTCTTTCTGAACGCCCTGAGTGTTTATGTGAATGACCCATCTAATAGCACCTCATCTTCCCTTTCCCTGACTTTATCTGTTCCTGTCACATTAAGTCTTTGCCTCTTTCAACTCCACCCATTCTCATTGGTTGAATGCTAAACCTAATTATCACTTGTCCCTGTTCCTCTGTTGAAATATGGAACTTCAGCATCTGAATCTTTCATATCAGCCTTCTGTTATCCCGGTTTTCTTCCTTTACTCCCCTTTTTCAGTGTTATCAACCTCTTGTCCCTTGGGGCCTCCATTTCTTCCCAGTCTGTCACTCATCCCTGCCTTCTTCACGTTCTTCTGTCCTTGGTTCCTCTATCCAACATATTAGACAACTTCTCAATACCAGTTTTCATATATCCTCCCTGGCTTTTTCACAATCTCACTTTCTCTTCTTCTAAGTTAAACTTTTTGAATAGATTCTGCCTCCCTATCTCCTGCCCATGCTACATCCTGTTTGGTCTTCATTAGAATTAGTCTTGCCAGTTTTATTCCTTATTCTTTTTGACTGTGCAGCTTTAGACACAGTTGATTCTTCTTGAAACTTTTTTTTCCCTTGACTTCTGACTGCCAGAGTCCTATTTTCCTCCTACTCCTCTAGCTGCTTATTCTCAGTTTTCACTTTTCCCTTCTACTCAGACATTAGAGAAGTATTAATAGTTCTCTAGGACTCTGTCCTAAGGGCTTCCCTGGTGGCTCAGATGGTAAAGAATCTTGCCTGGAATGGAAGAGATCCGGGTTTAATCCCTGGGTTGGCAAGATGCCCTGGAGAAGGGAATGGCAACCCACTCAGTATTCTTGCTTGGAGGATTCCATGGACAGAGGGACATGGCGGGCCACAGTCCATGGAGTTGCAAAGAGTTGACCACTACTGAGTAACTTTCACACACGCACACAGGACTCTGCCCCAGGTCCTCTGCTCACTTTATACCCTTTCCTTATACAGTCTCATCCACTTGCAGTGGTGTCACTGTCAGCTGTAGACAGACAAACCCCAGGTTCATATTTCCATAAACACCTCCTCGTCTGAGCTCCAGACCTTTGCATGTATTCAGCTGCTTACAACTTGTCTCCTTGGATAATTCCCAGGTGCCTCCCAACTCAACAGACTAAAAGTAAAATCAAAAGCTTTCCTGGCAAGCCTGTTCTTCTCAGTGATGGGTACCACTCACCATCCATGTAGTTTCCCAAACTAAAAATTTGAACATCATTCTCCATTCATCCTTCCGCCTTATTTCCCACATTCAGGTTATGGCATTCTGAGTGATTTTGTTTCTTTTATATCGACTTTGTGCAGTTTCTTCTGTCCTTCCTCCCTGTTACCACCTTTGTCTTTACTACCATCATCTCGGGCTGGATTCTTACTAAATGCCTTCTGGCTGTTCTTGCATCTGATCTTGACTGCTTCTAATCTGTTTTGCGCTGCCAGTACCGTACTGTCTTAATTACTGTAGCTTTGTAATATATTTTGAAATTAGTGTTAGCCCTTTAACTTTCCTCTTCTTTTTCAGAATTCTCTTGGCTATTCAGGGCCCCTTGAGATTCTGTATGCATTTTAGGAAGCTACTGAGAGACTCAAACTTTTTGGCCAGCCCAATTCAGGTCTTTCAGAATGCCATGTCCTATTTTTTTTTAGGGTCCCTTGGAGAGCCTCCACGGAGTGTTCCCTCCTAGAACACTCTTCCCTTCTCTTCTTCCCTAGCCAACTACTATTTCCCCAGGTCTCAAATGTTACTTCTTCCCTTTCCCCTTCAGACTAGGCAGTCTTCCCGTATTCTCTCCATAGTACTACGAACTACTGTGTAATTGTTGTTGTTCAGTCGCTCAGTTGTCTCTCTGCAACCCCATGAACTACAGCATGCCAGGATTCCCTGTCCTTCACTCTCTCCCAGAGTTTGTTCAGATTTATGTCCATTGAGTTGCTGATACTATCTAACCATCTCATCCTCTGCTGCCTTCTTCTTCTTTTGCCTTTGATCGTTCCCAGCATCAGGGTCTTTTCCAATGAGTCAGCTGTTTGCATCAAGTGGCCAAAGTATTGGAGCTTCAGCTTTATCGTCAGTACTTCAGTGAATATTCAGGGTTGATTTCCTTTAGGATTGCTTGTTGGAACTCCTTGCAGTCCAAGGGACTCTCAAGAGTGTTCTCCAGCACCACGATTCAAAAGCATCAACTCTTGGGTGCTCAGCCTTCCTGATGGTCCAGCTGTATGTATATTCACTACTACTGTCGTTTTTTGTTCTGTTCGCTTCTTCCGTCATAAGACTCTGCAGGCAGGGGCCCTGTTTGTCTTTCTCAATGTCATCCCCCCCAAGGCCAGCACATAGAAAGTACTTTACATATATTTTATTTATCGAGGAAGGAACAAGCAAAAGAAAGAAGGTCTGAGTTCTCAGAGAGCAAAATCTCAACCGTTTTGATTGGCTACTTCTGAATTCACAAGCCCAGGCTTTTGAATATCCTCCTGAAGAAAATGATACACTAAAGCCATGGTTAGGTTACTCTTCCATCTTCACCAGTTTATTTTGAAATGGTCATGAATTTCCTCAGTTTCCCGCTTTACCGTCTTTATCCTCGTTCTTAGACAACCTTAACTCCTTTTCAAAGAGAAAGAACATCAGCAGTTACCTCTGTATGCACATTGCTGTTCTTTTTGTCTCATTGTATGCAGCTGTATCCTGCCCAGGACTAGCCTCTCCAACCCTCATATGGATCCAGTTCTTCCTCCTTTGTTGGTTATCCTTTTCCTTGCTTGTACCTTTTTTTAAAAAACTAATTTGTATCGGAGTATAGTTTCTTGACAATGTTGTGTTAGTTTCTGCTGTACAGCAAAGTGAGTCAGCCACAGGTATACATATATCCCCTGCTTTGTAGATTTCCTTCCCATTTAGGTCACCACAGAGCACTGAGTCAAGTTCCCTTTGCTATGCAGTAGATTCCCATTAGTTATTTTATACATAGTATCAGTAGCCCTCACGTGTCTTGAACCCCATCCTTCCTGCTTCTTGCCCCCCGTTTGTCAAACTGTTCAGAGCTGAGATGGGTCATTTCAGCCGTGTGTTCCCATTTATTTACCACCTGTGTTCTCCCTTTTACACCGTTCTTGACAGCTTGCCTCACACTTGCATAGCTCTCCCTCTTTTTAGAATAAGCTTAGTAAAACTCGGTTTTCTATCCCATCATTTGATTGACCCTGTTCTTGACGAGGTCATTAATGCTTGTTAAATAAAGTAGATACTTTTCAGTTCGCATCTGCCACGTTTGATTCTCCTCAGTTACCTTTAGGGCATCTTTTTTTTTTCTCCCATTGTTTGATATGCCATGTGGCATGCTGGATATTAGTTCTTTCAGTTCCCATACCAGGGATTGAACCTGTGCCCCCTTGCAGTTGAACCACAGAGCCCTAACCACTGGACCACCAGGGAGTTCCCACCTGTAGGGTGTCTTTTTGCTCTGCTTGTCCCTAGATGCCGGTGTCCTATCCTCATCCCATAGACTTCTTAGGTGATCATAACCACAGTACAGTTTTCAGGTGGGATACTTAGATCTTGGAGTCATAGTATTTTCTAGTCCATGTCTTACTTCCCTTGACATCCTGCGTGAGGCGTGTCCCTGGAGTTGTACCAGGCAGTCGACAAGCAGAATATTCTTTCTGAAAGAGAACTCTGATCATGTCACTGTGGTACTGACAACCTGGAAATAGCTCTCCATTGCTTGGAACAAAAAGACCCAACCCCTTAGCATGACATAAAAGAGACTTCATGATCCAGCCCTGTCGTCCTCTCCAGCTTTCTTCTGATTCCTTTTCATCCCCCGTCCATCGCACTTGCACTCAACCTCTGTGTTCTGGAAGTCTCTAGAAAAAACCCTGTGTCTCACTCTCCCTTTGCTTGTGTTCTCCCCTCTGCCTGGAACACTTCTGCTCTTCTTCACTTTGCCAACAGCTCAAAAAATGTGTTGCCAAGCTGTGTAAAGCAGTGGTGGCATTACTGAATAAGAATAAAAGAAAGCAATGTGTGTTAAGTACCCCATGCCTGCTGGGCTGCCGGTGCTGGGCTTGTTGTTTCCATGTACTTACATGGTCTCGTGCAATCCTCAAACCAGACCTGTGGGAGAGAGAATGTTACTTCCATATATAAATTAAGATGTTGAGGCTCAGAGAAATTAATAATTTGTCTAAAATGGTCTCTCGGCCTACTGGTGAAATTGAGATTTGAACCCAAGTTAATCACGTTCTGTAATACATTCCACGTGCTTTCTTTGCTGCTGACCACTTTTGAACAGTGATGCTCACTTCAGTATATAAATTCTGCTGCACTGATTAAATGACATTACCTTTTAAATGCCTTTTTTATGCAGCTTTACTAGAGTTGTTCTATTATGTTCCTGTTTCATTTTTTGTTGCTCACATGGAATCCAGCTCCTTTATTAAATAGACAGAATGCATTTATTAGCGTTTAGTAGAGATGAGCTGCAAACTGGACACGTAGCCCAGGGAACGCGGCCCTCATTTTAGAACCTTCTGGACTCTCTTGTTTGGTCCTTCATGCTCTCAGTGGTTTTCTGTGAGCCTCTGTTCATATTCTGGTCTGACTCCCCTTCTCTTGGCCTTTCACTTTTTCTCCGTGTCTCCCCCACTTTTATAAAAGTTTTATTTATTTATTACGGCTGCTTAGGGTCTTTGTTGCTTTCTGTAGTTGCTGCGAGTGGGGGCTACTTTTCATTGTGGTGTGTGGGCCTCTCATTGTGGTGGCTTCTCTTGCTGCAGAGCACGGGCTCGAGGCACACAGGCTCATGGTTGCGCTGCAGCATGTGGGATCTTCCTGGACCAGGGACTGAACCCACGTTCCCTCCCTTAGCAGGCAGCTTCTTAACCACTGCATCAGGGAAGTCAGTCCCGTGCCCCGCCCCTTTAAGCTTCCTTACCTGTGTGTAATTTATAGATGAGTACATTTCTTTTTCTTCCATTTTGTGAAAATCTTTAAACGTACAGCAAACTTGAAAACATTTTACAGTAAACATCTGCCTACCTACTTGTTGGATTCCAGACTTCACTGTATTTGCCTTGTCACGTCCCTATCCATCTGTCCATCGTCTCGATCTTTCTTTCTGAAGCATTTCCAAGTAATTTGTCAACATCGATGTACTTCTACCTGAAAACCCAACCATGTGGGTCAGTAATTAGAGTTTAGCACTTGCTTATACTGTGTTTTTCCTTTACAATGAAATTTACATACAATGAAATATACAGATTTAAGCCTGCTTTCCCTGAGTTTGTCAGATGCAGACACCTGTGTACCCCAGACTCCTGGTAAGACAGAGTGCTGTCATCCGTCCAGGTGCTTCCCTTGTGCTCCTTCACCATCACTCCCTGTCCCCCAAACCCTGAGGCAGTCATTATTCTACTTTCTTTTTCCCACCATAGACTAATCTTTTTTTTATTTCTAGAACTTTGTATGAGAGAAATCATATAATATAAACCATATTCTTTTTTTGTTAAGCTTCTGCCTCTTAGCATAATATCTTTGAATTCATCCATATTGTTCATTTCTTTCCTTTTTTTTTTTTTGGCTGAGTAGTATTCTAGAAGATAAGCATTAAATATTTTATAGTTATAGAATTTTAAGTTTTTTGTTCCATTATATTTTGCATTCCTCATTTTAAAAAGCAAGCAAATCGTTATATGTGTTTGACTTTCTTTCCTTTGGAAGGAAACTGGTGTCTCCTGATATAGGATTCACATACCAGTAAGAATAATTGACTGTGTTTCATTGTTGACTTTTTGATTAAATAACGACCCTGGTTTGATAGGTGGGCTTTGCTGGTGGCTCAACTGGTAAAGAATCCACCTGCAATGTGGGAAGACCTGGGTTCAATCCCTGGGTTGGGAAGATCCCCTGGAGAAGGGAAAGGCTACCGACTCCAGTATTCTGGCCTGGAGACTTCCATGGACTGTTAATAGTCCATGGGGTTGCAAAGAGTCTGACATGACTGAGCGACTTTCACTTTCATTTTTAAGGAAAAGTGTGTGTGTGTGTGTGTGTGTGTGTGTGTGTGTATGATAGCTTTGGAAAAAATGACATGTTATTTTTATCCATCCGATTTTGGACTGCTGTCTTTGTCTTTGGGCACAGGTATTATTTATTTGCGGGTGTTATTTCATGTTGTTGTATTTATAGTTTTTTCTTCTCCTGTGGGAATTTCTCTCCTTTTTTTCCTCCCTTCCCCTCAGTTTCAAGGGAAAAAAAAAAAAACCAAAACCCCTATGATCTTCTCGTCTGCATCCTTCCCTCCAGAGCAAGTTGCAGTAGTTGACAGGAGCAGCAGAGGCTGCTTTCAGGACTCTGGAAAAAGCAATTGAAGAGGAGGAAATGACCCTCTTTGCTGAAAGTAAAGAGAATTTAAGTATTGCTCATTCCTCTTCAACTGCTCTCCCCAAGCTTTCTGGGTTCCCTAAGGGAGATTGTATTCCGGGCTGTTCAGTTCATCATGTCAGCAGTTACCTGCAATGGTCTTTCTCTCATTCGGAGCCCTTTCAGTGGCGAGGAGCCTGCTAACAGACGAGCATGAGAAAGGAGGCACCTCTAACAGTCTGACCTTGGGCTCTCTGAGCCTCAGGTTCATCTGTAAAGTGGGGATAATAACAGTGCCTCATTGGATCATTGAAGGCTTGAGGTAGCTGAAAAGCTCTTAGCATAGTGCCTGATTGATATCAAGGTTCAGTACATGCTAGTAACTGAATTAATTTGATGTAATAGGTACTCACTCACTTTGGGAGTTAAAACGAATTACTGCTGGTAACTGGGCAGTGAGTGATTCGAGAGCCAGCCAGTGGGGAAGGAAGATGAGGATCGGCCAGATGGTGTAATGAGATCTCAGCCTTTTATTTATTTCACCTTTCATGTGTAACAAGACAGCTTGGAAAAGTGTAATTTCAAGAGTGACAGAACATAACCACAAAAGAGGCAGGGCATAAGTAGTTAAAAAGCCGTGAGCCGTGTCTGAACCCTTGTCCATCTGATTTGAGCTCAGATCCTTTCATCTTCGGGGACCTTGCTCATCCTGCCTCTGGTCTCTCTCTCCTCGAGATCCTGGCTGGCGAGGCTTGCCACAGCTCATCGACTCGTCCTCGTGGCTCGGCAGGTGACAGAAGCCCTGTTCTTGCTTAGTTCTGGCTCCTGGTTCTCAGCTTTGGCTCTGTGCTTCTGGCACCAGTTCGGCCACCCACCTTGGCCTGTGACCCGGGACTTCCTCCCATTTATTTCTGGAGCATAAAGCCACTTAGCCAGACATCCTGGTATCTTCTCGGAACATTTTCAATACTATGAACACTATGCATCCCTCCACATGAGACTTGCAAAGCAGACGTGATACTGTAGCACTGGTCCTGGGCCATGTGTCCCGAAGTTTTTATTAATATTGGAATTTTTTCCATCTGAACATAGGAATGTTAATCTTGATTACGATACATTAATCTTGATTACTATAAGCATTGATAAGAGCCCACCTTTCAATTCTGTGGTCAAAACAATTGCTTAGAAGTAAAACTAAATGATGAGTTGGCCCAAGGGGTGTGTTCAGTGTCGTTCAGCTTTATTGAGAACATAGTAGTATTAATCATGAGGATCACTAATACTTCATCAGAGCTTGTCACGTGTCAGACACTGTTCTAAGCACTTCACATTTATTAGCTCATTTTATCTTCCTAACAACTTTATGAGATGGTTGTTAATCTCAGGCTAGTGTGAGATTAATAGCCCTAGACAGATGAAGAAGCTGAGGGATAGCAAGATGAAGTAATTTGTCCAGGGTCACACAGCTAGTAAAGGCTTCCCTGGTGGCTCAGATGGTGAAGAATCCTCCTGCAATGCAGGAGGCCTGGGTTCGATCCTTGGGTTGGGAAGATCCCCTGGAGGAGGGCATGGCAACCCACTCCAGTATTCTTGCCTGGAGAATCCCCATGGGCAGAGGAGCCTGGCAGGCTACAGTCCTTAGGGTCGCAAAGAGTCGGACACAACTGAGTGACTGAGCACAGCTAGTAAGTGTCAGGACCCTGATTCAAAACCAGGGCCTCCTTGTCACCCCTCACGATGGCCCCTGTGTCTTAGGTGACAACTGCAAACAGATTGTCCCAGGCCCACGCCCCACATGGCCTAAGATGATGATAGAATGTCATGCTTCAAATCGAGCTTCCCTCTGAGTCAGCTGGGTTTAGGTTCGAGCCCTTGCCTTTGTCACTTCCTGATGTGTGACTTTGGGCAAATTCTTCAGGCTTGCTGAACTTCACTTTTCCGTATCCTCACAGTATCTCACAACATTATTATGACCTTAAATGAGATCATCGCAGTTTCTGGCTCACATCAAAAAGAGCAGCACCTTTTATTTTGGAAGAATAAGGTACTGTGTGCTGCGTCTTGTTCAAGTTCTACAAAGTCAGTGTTAGGGGTGCCTAAGGGAAAAAAGGATTACGTGAACATTTTTTTTATTATGGAAATTTAAAACATATAAAAATACAAATAGTATGATGAATCTCCATATATCAGCATTCAGCTTCAACAAATATCAGCATTTTATTAATCTCATTTCCTTTGTCTCTTCCTGTTTTTTTTTTTTCCTGGAATATTTTAAAGTAAATTCCAGATATATCTTGTAGCTATACCCATAAATACATTAGTATGTTATTTTTAATAATTAAAGAACTTTAAAAAATCACAACACCATTAACATGGGCCTAACAAAATTAAGTACATCATGAGAAACGCTGGGCTGGAAGAAGCACAAGCTGGAATCAAGATTGCCGGGAGAAATATCAGTAGCCTCAGATATGCAGATGACACCCCTTTATGGCAGAAAATGAAGAGGAACTAAAAAGCCTCTTGATGAAAGTGAAGGAGGAGAGTAAAAAAGTTGGCTTAAAGCTCAACATTTAGAAAACCAAGATCATGGCATCTGGTCCCATCACTTCATGGCAAATAGATGGGGAAACAGTGTCAGACTTTATTTTTTGGGGCTCCAAAATCACTGCAGATGGTGACTGCAGCCATGAAATTAAAAGATGTTTACTCCTTGGAAGGAAAGTTATGACCAACCTAGATAGCATATTCAAAAGCAGAAACATTACTTTGCCAACAAAGGTCCGTCTAGTCAAGGCTATGGTTTTCCAGTGGTCATGTACGGATGTGAGAGTTGGACTGTGAAGAAAACTGAGCGCCGAAGAATTGATGCTTTTGAACTGTGGTGTTGGAGAAGACTCTTGGGAGTCCCTTGAACTGCAAGGAGATCCAACGAGTCCATCCTAAAGGAGATCAGACCTGGGTGTTCATTGGAAGGACTGATGTTGAAGCTGAAACTCCAGTACTTTGGCCACCTCATGCGAAGAAGTTGACTCATTGGAAAAGACCCTAATGCTGGGAGGGATTGGAGGCCGGAGGAGAAGGTGATGACAGAGGAGGAGATGGCTGGATGGCATCACCGACTCGATGGACAAGGGTTTGGGTAGACTTCGGGAATTGATGATGGACAGGAAGCCTGGCATGCTGCGATTCATGGGGTCACAGAGTCGAACACAACTGAGTGAACTGAACTGAACAAAATTAAGAATTCTGTACTGTTGCTTCTGTTTAATCACTAAGTTGTATCTGACTCTCTGTGACCCCACAGCCTGTAGCCTGCCAGGCTCCCCTGTCCATGGGATTTCCCAGGGAAGAACACTGGAGTGGGCTGCTATTACCCTCCTCCAGGGGATCGTCCCAACCCAGGGATCGAACCCATGTCTCCCACATTGGCAGGCAGTTTCTTTACCACTGAGCTCCCATGGGCGGCCCCCCGACCCCGCCCCAAATCCTTTATGTCATCTAATATTCAGTCTGTGTTTACATTTTGCCTGTTGATGCCAATTTCTGCTTTATGGTTTTGTTCAAATCAATATCAAAACAAGTTCCACACAGTGCACTTGATGTCTTATCTTTTAAGCCTCATAAACTCTCACTCCCTCCTCCTCTCATAGCATTTATTTGTTTTAGAAACCAGGCCTGTCTGCATTTGCCCTGTAGAATTTTTCATCCTCTAGATTTGACAGTTGACTTACATGGTTCAGTGGTGGGCAGAGTCATATTGGAGCCTGAGGCAAAAAGAAGAATCAGTAATACGGAGTCTGTATTTAAAACTCTGATATTGTGTTCATCATGGATCTTTCAGGCTCATTTTGATTTTTTAAGCATGATGTATTAAAGTGTTTATCTCCATTCCTGTGTTTTGTGGTGTTCCCTTAAATTTTGCACCTGAGCCAAGTGGTTCCTCCCTCCCTTTGTTCCAGGCCCAGCTCTTGTTCCTCTGTCTCGCCTGTGTCTTGTACACTGGTGATTAGTTCCCTGCTGCTGCTTTTTTTTTTTTTTAAGTCTTTATTGAATTTGTCACCATATTACTTCTCTTTTTTTTGTTTTGGTTTTGTGGCTGCAAGGTATGTGGGATGTTAGCTCCCCAACCAGGGGTCGAACCTGCGCCCCCTGCTTTGGAAAGCGACATCTTAACCACGAGACTGCCAGGGAAGTCCCCAGTTCCGACTTCTAGATCTTTGCTCTTCAAAGCATGAGCTGCGGTCCAGTGGAACGAGTCACTCCTGGGAGCTTTTACAAATGCAGAACGCCAGGGTCCAGCCCAGACCTGCTGAGTCAGAACCCGCATTTTTAGCCAGATCCCCAGGGGCCCTGCCTGCGCAGTGAAGTCTGAGGAGCGCTGTTTGGAGGGTGTGATTCCAGTCAGGGTTAGTTGTTGTGGCGAGAGTGCTTCACAGACGTGTTCTGGATCTTAGTGTATCACATCAGGAAGTACGTGGTGTCTGATTGTCCTGCTTTGGGCGATGTTAAATTGATCAGTGGGTTCAGATGTGATCAGGCTGACCCATCCGTTAGAAGGCTGAGAAATCTCTTCTGAGCATTCCTTGGAGTAACATGGTGAAGAGGGGGGCAGCTGGATGGATCTGAATGTTGGCTTACACTTACCCATCGGTGGCCCTGGATAAGGTACCTCATTTCTTTGGCCTGTAAGCAAAGATGGATCATGGTTGATCCATCTCACTGGGCGTCACACAGGTTTTCTTAGGCTTGGCACAAAGCAGGCTCTCCATCAGAGGCATTGCTACTCTTCTTCTCTTCTTTCCTCATCAGAGACAGTGTTGTAGCAAAGATGTCTCAAGTGGGGCCTTGCAGAATGGATGGAATGATGTTCTGGGTGAGATTCATGACCTGAGCACAGGCAGGAAACGAAAGTGTGTGGTGTGTTCTTGGAGACTGGCGAAGAATTTGACTTCACTATAGAGTTTTTTTTTTTTTTTTTTCTGTAGAACAAGGGGAAAGCCAGATGGTGGAAGGCTTTGACTCTAGGCAGTGTATAGTATTTGGAGCTCAAGGAGAGGAGGATGTCTGGAACAAAGAGGCGTTTAGGAAGTTGAATTCTGGTGCCTAGGAGGGAGAGAAACGTGTAGACTGTGGAGATGGCGGGGCGGGGGCAGTGTTCCAGTACTTCACATAGAAGAGAGCAGAGGCCAGAGTGCTGGTGTCAGGAGGGGAACATAAAAGGGCAAATATGAAGTTGTGGCACTGTGAGCAATGACTGAGTGTGGGTGTGGGTGCCATGCCAGCAGACTTCTGTTTGGTCTGGGTTTCGCTTCTTACTGGTCACGTCAAGTTGCTTAACTTCTGAGCCTCCTTTTCTTTATTGGTGAATGGGGACAGTGAGGTCTGTTTAGCAGGTTACCTGTAAGGATTCAATGAGATGGTGCAGAGATTTTGGCAGTCCAGTGGTTAAGACTCCGCCCTTCCAACGCAGGGGATGTGGGTTCAATCCCTGGTTAGGGAATCAAGATCGCAAATGCCCCGTGGCACGGCCAAAAGGAATAAAAAAAAAAAAGAAAAAAATGGTGTGATGCATGTCACGTGCTGCACTTTGATAAATGCTAACTAATAATTACTAGATGGTTGGTTGTTTGGTTAAAGGAGAGGAAGTTAGGAGAAATCTTTTTCAGCTTCAAGCCTAGAATAATTGACATGAGTTTGCGCAAGCTCCAGGAGATTGTAAAGGACAGGGAAGCCTGGTGTGCCGCAATCCATGGGGTCACAAAGAGTCAGGCACAGCTGAGAGACTGAACCACAACTAGGATAACTGGTGATACAGAAAGAGGAAGGTCGCCTGGGAGAATTGGTTTAAGGAGGCTGTGTTATATATTTATATTCCTTTTTAGATGTATTGAGTTTGAGACCTTGACGGGATGTCCAGGAAGGAATGTCAGATTCCAGGGGGAAATGATGCAGGAGCCACACTTGGCTAGACCCATGCTATTTCTTTTGGTACAGTTTATGGGTCCAATAATGCCTTGTGCTTTATTTCTCAGTATCTCTGGGATTTCTGACAAAGCAGAGGTTTTACTTGGACATCCATTCAGATTAGCCTCTGAGTTTGCAGTCAGTGGTCCAGAGCCTGGCTGGTTGAGCAGCAGTAGAAGGTAACGAGGCTCTTCTCCCTCATGACTTTTCCTCATTCCAGATTTTGTTGCAGTTTGAAGGAAGCAGTTTATTTTGCTTTTTAGCCATTTGAAAGTTCCTCTCTCTCTCCCTTTCTCTGAGCACAATCTGATGCTGAAATTTGAGGTATCAGTAGGTGCTGTTTAAAGAAGTTCATTTATGGGCGATTAAATAACATGCCTTTCGGCCTATATTTGATAGAGAACAGGGGGACTTTTTTTTTTCAGTGCAATGAAGTTTAATTATTTCCCCGTTCCTTTTAACTCTTGTCATATTATTTAGGAAACAGGTCTCTTAAAAAAAAAGTCTATGTTGTTTATTTTACCTCCTTTCCATGTATTTTCTGTATGTTTACTGGTAGAAGGTGGAGTGGGATGGGGCGGGGGCACTGAGCTGGAATGGCAGAGATATATATTTATGTGGTATTTGGTTTTAATTTTACATAATTTTTAGGGATATTTATATCAGTGGTTTCAGCTGCTCCAAGCACTGCAGAGAGAATAATCATCAGTTCAGTTCAGTTGCTCAGTCGTGTCCGACTCTTTGCAACCTCATGAATCGCAGCACGCCAGGCCTTCCTGTCCATCACCAACTCCCGGAGTTCACTCAAACTCACGTCCATCAAGTCAGTGATGCCATCCAACCATCTCATCCTCTGTCGTCCCCTTCTCCTCCTGCCCCCAATCCCTCCCAGCATCAGAGTCTTTTCCAATGAGTCAACTTTTTGCATGAGGTGGCCAAAGTCCTGGAGTTTCAGCTTTAGCATCATTCCTTCCAAAGAAATCCCAGGGCTGATCTCCTTCAGAATGGACTGGTTGGATCTTCTTGCAGTCCAAGGGACTCTCAAGAGTCTTCTCCAACACCACAGTTCAAAAGCATCAGTTCTTCAGTGCTCAGCCTTCTTCACAGTCCAACTCTCACATCCATACATGACCACAGGAAAAACCATAGCCTTGACTAGACAGACCTTTGTTGGCAAAGTAATGTCTCTGCTTTTGAATATGCTATCTAGGTTGGTCATAACTTTCCTTCCAAGGAATAAGCGTCTTTTAATTTCATGGCTGCAGTCACCATCTGCAGTGATTTTGGAGCCCCAAAAAATAAAGTCTGACACGGTTTCCACTGTTTCCCCATCTATTTGCCATGAAGTGATGGGACCAGATGCCATGATCTTAGTATAGATGATGCTAAAATGGACCCCTCTCCAGGTGGTCACTGGCAGCTCAAATACTGCCTGTCGTGGAGCAGCACAAATACTGACGACAGTAGCTGCGAGGTTGTGTGTTTACAGGTCAGAAATTTTCCAGATCTGTCCTGAATCCTGGAGCCCAAAGTAAATAACCACTTTCTGTGTGCGACTTACATAGTGTATGTCATTGAGGGAGGTGAGGGAGATAGAAAGGAATTCTCCCTTCCTGTGCTTTCTTCCTAAATGTTGTTGTTTAGTCGCTACGTCGCTACTCTTTGTGACCCCATGGACTGTAGCCTGCCCAGCTCCTTTGTCCATGGGATTTCCTAAGCAAGCATACTGGAGTGGGTTGCCATTTCCTCCTCCAGGGGATCTTCCCAGTCTAGAGATCGAACCCATGTTTCCTGTGTTGGCAGGTGGACTCTTGACCACTGAGCCACCAGGAAAGGCCTTCTCCCTGAATACCTGTCATAATTTCCATTTCATCCGTTTTCTGTGTTTTCTCTTTCTGTGCAGATAGGTGAGAGTACCTTGTACATAGTTGACACTCCGTGTGTGTGTGTTTGTAATTATATCCATAAATATGTAATGGTTGACAGAACAGAAAAAACTAGTATTTTGGTTGCCAATTAAAGTTAATATTATACGTGTGTGAAGGAGACTCTGTGGCACAGAATGTTTAAGTTGGCCTGTTGGGTGGAAGCGGATGAATGGAAAAAGAACAGAAAGCAAAAGAAGTAAATGAACCACAAGAGAAAGTCAGAGTATTTGTGAGAATAAGGTAGGGGTAGAAATCATCCAAAAAAAGTGACTAGAGGTAGCAGCTCAAAGAATCCCTTTAGTGGCAGCCAAAGTCCACACTTGAGCATAACCTAGCAGCCAGCTGGAGGTGGTCCTCAGACCTCAGCCTCTGTGAATGTTTGGACAGTGGAGTTGGAACAGTTGGTATTTTATGGAAAGCCGAGACTCAGATAAGAGGGTGAAAATAGAATAATTTCATGTTCTAAGATGAGAAAAGAAGATTTAGGCTTCCTCCATGTCCATTTCTCTTAGTCAGTAGAATGAAGGAATAACCTGCAGAACACATTTCTATCTCTCTGGTCAATGGAAATTTCTACAGAACAGACCCAAATGATTCATTTATTATGTGAGCGGAGCCCTCAGGGGATGCTGTTTTTCATTAAGTCATTTCCCATCCTGAATTAGAGAGGAAATGTTTTATAGAGTAAACCTGAGAAATAAGCTACTTGAAATATTACAAGAGGTCCACTTAAGTACACAATGAAAGTGCAAGTCACTCAGTTGTCTCCGACTCTTGGCAACCCGTGGGCTGTAGCCCACCAGGCTTCTCTGTTCATGGAATTCTCTAGGCAAGAATACTGGAGTGGGTGGCCATTCCCTTTTCTGGGGGATCTTCCCAACCCAGGGATCTCACTCAGATCTCCCACATTGCAGGAAGATTCTTTACCATGTGAGCCACCAGGGAAGCCCAAGAACACTGGAATGGGTAGCCTATCCCTTCTCCAGGGAATCTTCCCAGCTCAGGAATTGAACCTGGGTCTCCTGCATTGCAGGTGGATTCTTAACCAGCTGAGCCACCAGGGAAGTACACATGAGTATAGACTGAAACGACTGGGAATGAGTAAACTTGGAGGAAGTTGGCTCTGGAGTTCTGTATTTCAGAGAGTAAGAAAGAATAAGCCCTAGTTTACCCAGAGCTTCATGTAGCCGCTGGCCATCACTAGAGACAGGGCCTTCCCACTGAGCAGAGAGATTGGGTCTTTGTCTGACTAATAAGTGTTCTTGACTTAATGAATAAAGAGTGGAGTTAGGTTTAGTTGGGCTTTTTCCTAAGCCGGTTTGCAGGACATAAAGTAATCACTCTAGCAATGCATTGTGAATTGAGGTGACCATAGTGGTAGCATAGACCTGTGTGTAGTTAGACAGTGGATGGAGCTGTATTGACTGCTTTTTGTGTTATTTGGGCTTGGCCTTAGAGAACAGAGCAGAAGCAGAGTGTCGAGAGAAGAATCACCATTGTTGAGAATGAGAAGGCTTAAGTTCTAGTACTACGTTTTTGAGTAACTTCTGTCTGACAGTGGGCAGATCCCCAGACCAGAAGTTTCTCAGACTAGATGAGTTGGTTATTTTTCAGGAGCTCGAAGGAGATGGCACTGTTGAAGGAGTCCCTGTTGAAGTGAACCTTCACAATCTCGTGGGGTTTAGGGATTGGAATTATATATGTTCTGTGTGTGTGTGTGTGTGTGTGTGTGTGGTGTGGTAGGTGTGTGTCTCTTTTCCCAGAAGAGGATCACTGCTGTAGTAAACTTGGTTACTAATGGAATGCCATGTCATTTGATTGACGGGGATCAGGCTGTGTTGGGAGAGGTTGAAAAGTATTGGACTAGATAATTTCTAAGGACTCGCCCGACCTTAAAAATGTCAGTTGTCAGGAAATGGAATTTGGGCTTGGATGACAAGGGTTCAATCCATGGGTTGGGAAGATCCTCTAGAGCAGGAAACAGCAACCCACTGCAGTATTCTTTCCTGGAAAATTTCATGGACAGAGGA
Source organism: Bos mutus (assembly GCF_027580195.1). Lineage (NCBI taxonomy): Eukaryota > Metazoa > Chordata > Mammalia > Artiodactyla > Bovidae > Bos > Bos mutus. Next base: position 19,148,847 of record NC_091620.1, on the reverse strand, counting down.
GCCTGGCGGACTATAGTCCTTGGGGTCACAGAGTAGGGGCTTGAACTTGAAATCAGTTTTGTATAAAGCAGAAACTCTGTTTGCATGCCTCAAGAGGAAAGCTGGTGGTAGAAATTGCTGTACAGTTTGCCTCTAGACTATAGTGGGAAGTATTTTGAAGGGGGGGGAGTAGGATGGATCAATGTAATTTTTCTCTCCATGTAGAGTTGTTAGTGAAGTAACAGCTTATCTTATTTTGCAGTCCTAAAGTAATAAATAAAACATTTATGGCTCAGAATAAATTGAGAGCATCCCATTTCCTGCAGTAGCAGGCATGTTCAAATTCTTTTAAAGCCTCAGGCAGGGTGACATCAGCAGATTTTTTTCTTCATTTTCTAATCCAGAAGCTTCTAATTTCTTTCTGTATAAGAACCCACATTTTAGTACTGAGCAGATCTTCAGGGACCCTTTTTGATATGACTACATTTTGCAGCACCTCTTTTAAATTGTGTTAAACTTCAGTGCTCTCAGGGGACAGCATGCTGTAGTGGATGGAGTGTGGGCTTGCAATTTATATGCAGTATTTGTTTTTTCCTGTTAGCTATGTCTTTGGTTCACATTCAGATACTTGACCCATTAGCATTCTGGAGTTTCTGAGTTCCTGACTTAGCCTTTCTAGAGGGCTCTAGCTCTATGACCCTCTCCCACAAACACACACACGCCACACACCCACCCCCATGGGTCTTCTTGATCCAGTCAAGTCTACCCACTCCAGTATTCTTGAACTTCCTTGGTAGCTCAGCTGGTAAAGAATCCACCTGCAATGTGGGAGACCTGGGTTCCATCCCTGGGTTGGGAAGAGCCCCTGGAGCAGGGAACAGCTACTCACTCCAGTATTCTGCCCTGGAGAATTCCATGGACTGTGTAGTCCAGTTCAGTTGCTTAGTTGTGTCTGACTCTTTGTGACCCTATCTGCAGCACGGCAGGATTCCCTGTCCGTCACCAGCTCCCGGAGTTCACGCAAACTCATGTCCATCGAGTTGGTGATGCCATCCAACCATCTCATCCTCTATTGTCCCTTCTCCTCCCACCTTCAATCTTCCCAGCATCAGGGTCTTTTCAAAAGAGTCAGTTCTTCACATCAGGTTGCCAGAGTATTGAAGTTTCAACTTCAGCATCAGCATCAGTCCTTCCAATGAATGTTCAGGACTGATTTCCTTTAGGATGGACTGGTTGGATCTCTTTGCAGTCCAAGGGACTCTCAACAGTCTTTTCCAACACCACAGTTCAAAAGCATCAACTCTTTGGCACTCAGCTTTCTTTATAGTCCAACTGTCACATCCATACATGACTACTGGAAAAACCATAGCTTTGACTAGACGGACCTTTGTTGGCAAAGTAATGTCTCTACTTTTTAATATGCTGTCTGCTGCTGCTATGGAGAAGGCAATGGCACCCCACTCCAGTACTCTTGCCTGGAAAATTCCATGGATGGAGGAGTCTGGTAGGCTGCAGTCCATGGGGTCGCTAAGAGTTGACATGACTGAGCAACTTCACTTTCACTTTCACTTTCATGCATTGAGAAGGAAATGGCAACCCACTCCAGTGTTCTTGCCTGGAGAGTCCCAGGGATGGGGCAGCCTGGTGGGCTGCCGTCTATGGGGTTGTCACTTCAGTGGTGTCTGACACTGACTGAAGTGATTTAGACGGCAGCCCACCAGGCTCCCCCACCCCTGGGACTCTCCAGGCAAGAACATTGGAGTGGGTTGCCATTTCCTTCTCCAATGCGTGAAAGTGAAGTTGCTCAGTCATGTCCAACTCTTAGCAACCCCATGGACTGCAGCCTACCAGACTCCTCCATCCATGGAATTTTCCAGGCAAGAGTACTGGAGTGGGGTGCCATTGCCTTCTCTGAATATGCTGTCTAGGTTGGTCATAACTTTTCTTCCAAGGAGCAAGTGTCTTTTAATTTCATGGCTGCAGTCACCATCTGCAGTGATTTTGGAGCCCAAAAAAATAAACTCAGCCAGTGTTTCCATTGTTTTCCCATCTATTTGCCGTGAAGTGATGGGACGGATGCCATGATCTTAGTTTTCTGGATGCTGAGTTTTAAGCCAACTTTTTCACTCTTCTCTTTCACTTTCATTAAGAGACTCTGTAGTTCTTCTTCACTTTCTGCCGTAAAGGTGGTGTCATCTGCATATTTGAGGTTATTGATATTTCTCCTGGCAATCTTGTTTCCAGCATGTGCTTTATCTAGCCCAGCATTTCTCATGATGTACTTTGCATGTAAGTTAAATAAGCAGGGTGACAATATACAGCCTTGACGTACTCCTTTCCTGATTTGGAACCAGTCTGTCGTTCCATGTTTGGTTCCAACTGTTGCTTCCTGACCTGCATACAGATTTCTCAGGAGGCAGGTCAGGTGGTCTGGTATTCCCATCTCTTGAAAAATTTTCCACAGTTTGTTGTTATCCACACAGTCAAAGGCTTTGGCATAGTCAATAAAGCAGAAATAGATGTTTTTCTGGAACTCTTGCTTTTTCTATGATCCAACGGATGTTGGCAATTTGATCTCTGGTTCCTCTGCCTTTTCTAAACCCAGCTTGAACATCTGGAAGTTCATGGTTCACATACTGTTGAAGCCTGGCTTGGAGAATTTTGAGCATTACTTTTCTAGCTTGTGAAATGAGTACAATTGTGTGGTAGTTTGAGCACACTTTGGCATTGCCTTTCTTTGGGATTGGAATGAAAACTGACCTTTTCCAGCCCTGTGGCCACTGCTGAGTTTTCCAAATTTACTGGCATGTTGAGCGCAGTATGTCTGTATTGACTGTATATGACTGTATAGTCCATGGGATCAAAGAGAGTTGGACACGACTGAGCGACTTTGATTTCATTTTTTTTGCTCTTATGACTGGAGTTTTCCCTTCTCTCCTGTCCTGCCCCACAGTGAGCCCTCCTCTTGCCATTTGGTGAGCATGACCCTGAAAGAGCATCCCCTTCAAGAACACCAGATTCTCCTACAGAAAATAACTTTCAGTGTCTCCTCCAGAACAAAGTCTGCCTGAGCACAATGAGTCAATCTCTGCTGTTCAAACATTTGCCACTTATTTATTAAACAGTTATTTATTGAGTATCTTAGATTGTGTGTAGAAGTCTGTGCTCTATGCTGTGGGAAAGAAAATGGTGAATTATCCATGACTTCAGGACCACTATCATCAAAGAAGAAAGATAAGACAAGCTGCTTTGTGTGTGGTAGGGTAAGGACTTGGGTGGTGGTGTTTGGTCTTCAATTTTTTTTTTTAAAGGGAGAGGAGAGGAAATGATCACATCCCTGGAGGGGAAAAGTTAAGTTCTTTGTGTCTTTTAGGAATAGCAAAGCATGCTGTTTGCCAAGAGTAGGGGCAACATTGAGAGCATGATGGGGATACGCGCCCTATCCACCACATTTTTCCTTTGGCTTTGAGATGAGGTACGGTGTCCGCTTCCCTGGGTCACCTGCTGTTCTCTGTCCAGGGTCCTGACGTGCAGGCGCTCTCTTCCTGCTTCCGCTTTCACCTGCTCATGGGGATGAACTTCTCCCTCTCATCCCTCCTGTTACCATGTGTGTATCTTTTTTTGGGGGGAGGAGGTCTTTGTTACTGTTCACAGTCTTCTCTGGCTGCGGGAGCAGGGGCTGCTCTCTAGTTGCCGTGCGAGGGCTTCTTGTTACGGTGGCTTCAATTGTTGTGCAGCACAGACTCTAGGGCGCACAGGCTCAGTAAGTGTGGCACATGGGCTTGTCACAGCATGTGGGATCTTCCCAGACCAGGGATCAAACCCACCCCCCTTGCATTGGCAGGCAGATTCTTAATCACTAGACCCTCAGGGTGGAGAAGGAAATGGCAACCCACTCCAGTATTCTTGCCTAGAGAATCCTGTGGATGGAAGAGCCTGGGGGCTGCTGTCCATGGGGTCACACAGAGTCAGACATGACTGAAGCGACTTAGCGTGCATGCATACATTGGAGAAGGAAATGGCAACCCACTCCAGTGTTCTTGCCTGGAGAATCCCAGGGACAGGGGAGCCTGGTGGGCTGCTGTCTCTGGGGTCACACAGAGTCGGACACGACTGAAGTGATTTAGCAGCAGCAGCAGAGCCCCAGGGATGTCCAGCCGTGTTCATCTTTAGTCAAGAACTCTGTCTGGAATTCCAGACGTGTATTTCTAGCTGTCCCCTGGATCCTCCCACCTGGTCTCTCACCGTTGTCCCAGATCGACCTATCCAGACCAGGCATAGCTCCTCCTCTCCTCAACTAGTCCTCCGTGTTGCCTTCCATCTCTGTGAATGTGACACCTTCCACTGGAAGGTCAAGGGGTCTTTGACCCTCCCTACCCATGAACCAGCACTTAAGTTCACTCCTCAACCTCTGCTGAACCTGACCCTTGCCCTCTTGACACTGCAGCCAGAATGATCCTTCCACCCTGTCAACCTGGTCATGTCAGTTCCCTTGTTAAAACCCTGCAGTGGCTTCTTATGGCCCTTAGGGTGAAGCCCACATTCCTTAAATAGGTTAGAAAAGGCTCTTGGAGGCCCCTGTCCTGGCTCCTCCTGGTGTGCTGCTGCAGCCGTCCTGAGCTGCTTCCAGTCCGGGCCTCGGCTGGGACCTGGCACTTGCAGGCTTTCCCCATGCTCTTTCCTTTGCCTGCATTGTCCTCCCTGTTTTTGCCTGGCTACTTTCTGTTTCTCTCCTAGATCTCAACTTCACTATCCATGTAAAAGTCTTCTCTAATTCCCTCAAGACAAGGTTAGATACCTCTACTAGACACTCCTTTTATGGAGTAAAAATATAAGTCATATCATTTTATGGAGTAAATGATATAAGTCATATCATTTGATGATTGCCTAACAAATTGTCTTTCTTCCCTCCTCAAACTGTAGACTTCACGAGGATGGGGACTGTTGTTATTCACCTGTATATCATGCCTGGCATGTTATCTATCAAGAAACATATCTTTTACTATATCACTGATATTTACCAAGTGCTGTTCTTTGCTCCTGGATCCCAAGCTTCTTCAGGTCAGGACAAAGTCTTGTTCATGGTGCTGTACCTGGCACTTTGTGTTAAATCAGTTTCACCAGTTCCTTTTGGGAACTTTATTGCACTTGAATTTATATCTATTAAAAAAAACTGTATGAATATAAATTCTAAGAGTTATGTTAGCTGGGACTAGGAAGTGATGTGATAGCTTAATAAATGTGCTGTAAAGTATGAATCCAAAGAAGTACTGCCCATTCAGTATGGTCTGGAATTAAGAAGTAGCAGCATTAAGGCATTTGAAAGCCCGCTCTCCCACTTAGCAACACGTGCTCTTGGGCAAGTCAGTTCCTTTCTTTGAGCCTGGGCTTCCTCATCTGTAAGATGGGAATATGCCACCTGCCTTGCAAGGTGGTTGTGTGCTGGGTCCCTCAGTTGTGTCTGACTCTTTGCCACCCCGTGGAGTGCAGCCTGTCAGGCTCCTCTGTCCTTGGGGATTCTCCAGGTCAGAATACTGGATATGAGTTGCCATGCCCTCCTCCAGGGGATCTTCCCAACCCCGGGATCGAATCCAGGTCTCCTGCATTGCAGGTGGATTCTTCACCGACTGAGCCCCTCAGGGAAGCCCTGCAAGGTTGTTACAAAGACTAAAGGTTTATGAAAACAACAGCCATATAGTATCTGGTGCACAGTAGTTGCTGTGTGGATTTTAAGTTATTTTCTTTTTTATTGCAGCGATGCTGCCATTATGGAGAACATACTTGAAATTTCTTTTTTGAAATAGTTTTCAAAACTTGCTGTAGACCTTCAGAATATGTCAATAGGAGAAATATCTTTTCTTTTGAGGATAAGTTTGAGTTTTAGATACAGCTTGGTTCAGAGAACGTGCTCAAGATAGTTGATACCGTTTTTTGATATTTAAAAACCTAGGTGTGATTATAATGAGGATTTCTTTTGTAATGTCTAAATTGGTACATATTCTGTCTTTCTCACAGGTGGCATTGGCAGCGTGCATATTCCATTTAACATCCAGGATGTTAACTATCTAAATATCTTTTGACTTTCAATAGCATGCTGATACATCAAGTAGTTATTAGTAAGCTCAAGAGAGCTGAGATCTTTAATAATACACTTCATCACAAGTTAACCATCAGAATTTTACTTCTAGCAAAAAAAAAAAGAAATTGAGAAAAAATGATCCAAGATGCTACCCATATTCCTGTATCTGTTTGGGGGTCTTCCCTTTTCAGCTGGGTCCATTTCAGCGTGGCTGAAATGCAGTAAGGGAGGTGGTGTCTGCTAATGACCCAGAGGGGCCTGGTGCCTTCAGAGGCCTGTCCCTAGTAGGAGGAGGAGCTGGCTGGGGGAGACGGACAGATACATAGAGATAGGCACTCAGCTTTTACAGAAGCATGTGTTTGTACGGAGTAATCCGCAGGACGTCTCTGTAGGATAAGATGAGGCACAGGTCATTCTGTCTACTAGGAGAAACACATTGAGGCAAGGAAGAGGAGGAAGCCAGTCCCCTGAGACTGGCAGCAGAAACTTGGGCAGTCTGGAAACTAGACTGAGGGTTAAATCTGCTGAGAATGCTCAGGTGACTACAAGGAACCGTTTTATTTTATGATCCAACGGATACAGAAGGCCTGTATTTTGCCTCATCATTGTACAGAAGGGCATGAGTCTGAAGGGTTATTACAAAGGGTTATTGACACTTAACTATTTTTAAATATTTTACTAGATTGTACTCTGAATCTGCCTCATCTTGCATGCATGTTCTGTTGACTTTAGAATAATTCACTGAGAGCAGTTGATGGAGAGGCTTGGAAAGAGCCAAGCATTTTTGACTCTTGGGTGGGGGAGGGAGATGAGCTTGGATTCCCTTTGCCGAGGGCTAGTCGGGAGCAGTATCGCTCGAGCAAGAGGGCTGAGCCTGGCTGTAACGGCGCCTCGTGGGGTTTGTTGTAGAACCGGATGCACTTTTCAGGTACTGAAAGTGAAAGTCACTCAGTTGTGTCCGACTCTTTGTGACCCCATGGACTATACAGTCCATGGAATTCTCCAGGCCGAATACTGGAGTGGGTAGCCTTTCCCTTCTCCAGGGGCTCTTCCCAACCCAGGGGCAGAACCGGGGTCTCCTGCATTGCAGGTGGCTTCTTACCAACTGAGCCATCCGGGTTTGAGGTACTAGTGTCATTCTAATGGGACACTGTCGCTGCCCTTAGGTTTCAGGTGGGCAGCAGAGATACTTCCTCTTAGGGAGTGCTTTCTCCTGGAAGCTGTTGGCTCTGTGAAATTGGGCTTGTCCTGCAGCCTGGCTATGGAAGAAAATGCCATAGCCTTTGACTGCAACTATAGCGAAAAGCAAAAGTTTAATTTTAATTAGTATGTGTTATTTGTGTGAAAAGTATTATAATTCTATTACAGTGCAGTGCTATATAGTCGATTGTGTTAGTTGGGTACCTAGGTTGGTTGGACTTATGGACAAACTGGACTTAGGAATGCACCCTCAAAACGGAACTTGTTTGCATGTAGGGGACTTACTGTACTGTAAAGATGCAAAATTCAAGGTCTTTGATGTTATGAAAAAGGTCTAGACAGGAAATTTAAGTAAAATAACCCTTTCGAAATCATTTTAATTCTTCCCTCTAAATTGTTTACTGCTCATGTTTTCTGGGTATTCATTTTCTTAACTGTTGTTAGCCAGGTTGAAGTTACTATATGAATGCCAGCAACCCGTGTTAGAATGGACTCTTACAAGGAGAAGATTCTGGAACATGGTAGGCAGTCAGCCATTTAAAGTGGTCTTAAGGTATAAGTGGCCCAAACACATATTAGAAAGCTTAATGCTGAATAGATGAACATATTCTGATAGAACATTTTGTTTTTGCAAGCCAAAATTTTGCCTCATGCCAGAATTTTCCATTTATGATATAATTGTGTATCTGACTGTGATATAAAAAATAAGCGATTTAGAGAAAACACTAGCAGAAGCAACTATATATCAAATTTATTTCTGGCAAATGACCTGAATAATTTTACTGAATAAGAAAAACGCAGGGTATGTGCATTCGTTTTTCTGTTGCTGCCCTAACAAATTTCCACAAACTTAGAGATTTAACACAACACAAATTTATTATCTTACAGTTTTGTGGCTTCCCAGGTAGCTCTGTGGTAGAGAATCTGCCTGCCAGTGCAGGAGATGCAGGAGATAGGGGTGTGATCCCTGGGTTGGGAAGATCCCCTGGAGAAGGGAATGGCAACCCACTCCAATAATCTTGCCTGGAGAATCCCATGGACAGAGGAGCCTGGCGGGCTGCAGTCCATGGGGTCGCAAAGAGTAGACGCGACTGAGCACACAGCACTGTTGTTCGTGGAGTAGAGATCCAACACAGGGCTCCCTTAACATCAAGGTGTCAGCAAGGACAGCGTTCCTCCTGGAGGCTCCGGAGAGAACCCCTCTCCTTCCTGGGTACCCACACTCCTTGACTTAAAGCCACCTTCCATCTCCAAAGCCAGCGAGGCTGCACCTTTGCGACCATCCTTTCCTGATCACATTTGCTGCTGAAGTTTCTCTGCTTTTGAGGACCCCTGCGATTCCATTGGGCCCACCTACATCATCCAGAATTCTCTCCCATCTCCAGACCCTAACTTAATCATGTCTGTAGAAACCCTGTTGCCACATAAGGTAACCTTTTCAGGTTCTGGGAATTAGGATGTGAGCATCTTAAAGGGAGTGGGGATTATTCTGCCTGCTGTTGTGTGGGAACTCCTAACACGGATTTCATTCGGAGAAAGTACCTTTCAGATGTGCCTGTGATTTGTTGCAGGTCTTAAGGAACGTTCACTTGACTATTTTAAAGAGTTATATTTACTTTAAAAAACGATGATTTGGATCTGAACCTACTTATTAAAGCTAACGTTCCTTCTCTTTTGTTTACTTTGATAGTGATAACCTACTAAGGAGAGCAGCCTGTCAAGAAGCTCAGGTAATGCAGTTTAATATGAAACAATTAAAACCCGCCTTATCTCCACCGTGCAGAAGTCTTGGGCTGTTCCAGGGGACTTGCCCAGCACCTTGCATCAGTGCAGCTTGGCTATTTTTTCCCTCACTATCGGGATGAATCAGGCTGCCAGCCAACTCTGAATAGAACTCGAGGAAGTTAACCATCTGGTGAAAAGCAGTTCCAACGCCCACCCCTTCAGACTTGTTTACTTCTGGATTAGTCCAAAGAACACAGAACCGGACTGGTTGGCGTTCTGGGAATTTGTTCATGTCTGCAGGTGGCCTGGAAGCTCTGGCTAAAGCCAGATTCATGCCTAAGCCGAATAAGCCCCAAGGATATCAGTTCAGAGCAGTCGTTACCTCTCAAAGTCAAATCTTCTTAAAACTGTTGATTCGTACTTTAAAGCCTGTCTCTTTAGCCCAGCTGAGTCATACCCTGTGCATTGTTATTCCCCGTCTCAGGTATTGCACTTAAATATTCGTCTCTCTAGTTAGAGTTGAATTGTTCATCCTTTCAAATTTAAGATCACATTTTTTTTCTTCCCTCCCCTCCAAATATGCACATTATAACTTGCAGATGAATTTGCATGGTTAGGTTGCTTTTTTGTTATGTCACTTAAACTTATGATGTCAGAAATACCAAAAAGAAACATGAAATTAAAAAGTGACAAAGGCATGATACATTTAGTAGAAGTAGGGGGCAGAAAACATTCTGAAATGTTGTCATGGATGCCAATGACAATAGACACTATGAACGAATTTCTCTCTTTCGGGATTCCCTAACTGTTCTAAATCCATGTTTTAGGAGTTTGATTGCTTTGTTGTTTCATCTCATGGCTCTGAGTTGTTCAAATAAACTTTAGTATTAAATTTGAGGTGATCTTCACCCCAAGCTAATTTTGCATTAGCAACTAGAAAATCATGCACGGGGCAGCCTTTTGCTCTTGAACAAAGAGTGGATATGGGCACTCACTCCCTTTCTTGTGCGAAGTATTAATACCTTCACCTCTGCTCTGAATTCCCTCTCCTCCTACTTTTTCATGACCCTGTTCCTTCCGTTGTTTCTTCCCTTGCATGTTTCCCTCTTCCCATTGTTCTAATTCTCCACTTCCCAACACCCATTTAGCTCCTCTCATCTGAAAAAAGGAAGTGAATTCATCCTTACAGTCTACTCATTCTAGTTGCTTTTCCTGTGTCTGTCCCCTTTCAGTCTAAATTCTTGAATAAAATACGATATTTTTTTTAAAGCTCACATAAACTCACCTCATTATAGTTTCATGTAAACTCCTTCAGTTCAGTTTAGTTCAGTCGCTCAGTCGTGTCCGACTGTTTGCGACCCCATGAATCGCAGCATGCCAGGCCTCCCTGTCCATCACTAACTCCCGGAGTTCATTCAAACTCATGTCCATCGAGTCGGTGATGCCATCCAGCCATCTCATCCTCTGTTGTCCCCTTTTCCTCCTGCCCCCAATCCCTCCCAGCATCAGAGTCTTTTACAGTGAGTCAGCTCTTTGCATGAGGTGGCCAAAGTACTGGAGTTTCAGCTTTAGCATCATTCCTTCCAAACACCCAGGGCTGATCTCCTTTAGAATAAACTGGTTGGATCTCCTTGCAGTCCAAGGGACTCTCAAGAGTCTTCTGCAACACCACGGTTCAAAAGCATCAATTCTTCGGCACTCAGCTTTCTTCACAGTCCAACTCTCACATCCATACATGACCACTGGAAAAACCATAGCCTTGACCGGACGGACCTTTGTTGGCAAAGTAATGTAAAGTAATAACTTTTGAATATGCTATCTAGGTTGGTCATAACTTTCCTTCCAAGGAGTAAGCATCTTTTAATTTCATGGCTGCAGTCACCATCTGCAGTGATTTTGGACTCCTTAACCTACTATAAACCCGAGTCTTGAGTCGCAAGTAGCTAAGGCTTCTAGAGGCTAAAAACCCAGGACCAAGAGGAATAATCTAGAACTATAGATCTGGAATCTGGCTGGTTAATTCATTCCTGGCCAAATTCCAAAAATAGTATGGATAGAAGAAGAACAAATTACAATATTATATTAAGGTCTAACTCAGAGTGAAAACAGTAGAAATTATGAAGTACTAGAAACTTTTTACAAAGAAACAGTATATCCTTCTGAAGTATTCAGCAATAAAGGTTTATTTTTGTCTTTAGAGCAAGTAATAGACAATAATAAGAAAGGATCTCCAGTGGGCTGTCAGGGAGGTGGTAGAGTCAGAACCAGTTACTTAGTAAGATACCTGGTATAACTTTCATTTTTCTTCTTTGCTTTGTACTTCTGTACTTGAATTCTATCTTGGCCCAGACCTGCTTCCCACCAGTTAAGACTTGAAATTTTGCCGTCTTAGGGATTTCCCTATTCTGCTTCTTTTTATTGACTATCTTCTCCCATCCTGATGGAGCAGTGGCAGCTGTGATTAGTCCCCATTGTAACCCCTTGCATCTTATCTGTGAGTCTGAACTCTGTCTCATCCATTGTCTTCTCTTTAGAACTGATAGAGTGGAAGCTTGGGTTTTGAAGTTAGATGGATATAAATTCTGAACTTGTAATTTATTAACACTTTGACTTAATTTTTCTGAATCTTGGCTTTCTCATCTATAGACATGGGAATATTTAATTCCTACTTAGTTTCTGAGAACTAAGAACAATATGTGTGGAAGTGGCAAATATTAGGCACTTAGTAAACATTAATTATGTTTCTTTTCCTGTACCAGTTGATGCTACTGAGTTATCATTCAGGGTTGCAAAGAAAGGAAGCAGCTAGAGTATGAGATTTATTTTTTATGTGTATAGAGATATGAAGGTTAATTGGTAACACAAAGATTTTTCATTAATAAGCTTTATAGATGGTTGGGAAGAACCCCTGGAGAAGGGAAAGGCTACCCAATCCAGTATTCTCACCTGGAGAATTCCATGGATTGAATCGTCCATGGGGTCCCAGAGAGTTGGACACGACTGAGTGACTTTCATTTCACTTAAAAGGAAAAATGATTATATTCTGAAAACTAAAGACAAACTTCCTTTGTGACAGACTGCATCCTTTTTGGTTGCAATAAACCTAGCCCTATCTTATAGAGAAAAGAAAAGTTACTTACCTGTAGTAAGTGAATGAAGTGGGTGTTTTATTATAATTTAGCTTACTTTTATTAAGTAACGGTCCACTTTTTTTAAACTTTTTGTTTTGTATTGTAGTATAGTTGATTAAAAATGTGATAGTTTCAGGTAAACAGCAGAGGGACTCAGCCTTATATATATACATGTTTCTATTCCCCCCCAAAATGTGGAAAATTCTTAAAGAGATGGGAATACCAGACCACCTGACCTGCCTCCTGAGAAATCTTTATGCAGGTCAAGAAGCAGCAGTTAGAACTGGACATAGAACAACAGACTGGTTCCAAATCAGGAAAGGAGTACGTCAAGGCTGTATATTGTCACCCTGCTTATTTAACTTATATGCAGAGTGCATCATGTGAAATACCGGGCTAGATGAAGCACAAGCTGGAATCAAGATTGCTGGGAGAAATATCAATAACCTCAGATACACAGATGGCACCACACTTATGGCAGAAAGTGAAGAAGAACTAAAGAGCCTTGATGAAAATGAAAGAGGAGAGTGAAAAAGTTAGCTTAAAACTCAATGTTCAGAAAACTAAGATCATGGCATGCAGTCCCATCACTTCATGGCAAATAGATGGGGAAACAATGGAAACAGTGACAGACTTTATTTTTTGGGGGCTCCAAAATCACTGCAGATGGTGAGTGCAGCCATGAAATTAAAAGATGCTTACTCCTAGGAAGAAAAACTGTGACCAATCTAGACAGCATATTAAAAAGCAGAGACATTACTTTGCCAACAAAGGTCTGTCTAGTCAAAGCTATGGTTTTTCCAGTTGTCATGTATGGATGTGAGCGTTGAACTATAAAGAAAGCTGAGCACTGGAGAATCAATGCTTTTGAACATCGATTCAAAGGTGGTGTTGAAGAAGACTCTTGAGAGTCCCTTGGACTGCAGGGAGATCCAACTAGTCCATCCTAAAGGAAATCAGTCCTGAATTTTCATTGGAAGGACTGATGCTGAAGCTGAAACTCCCAATATTTGGCCACTTGATATGAAGAGCTGACTCATTGGAGAAGACCCTGATTCTGGGAATGATTGAAGGCAGGAAGAGAAGGGGACAACAGAGGATGAGATGGTTGGATGGCTTCACCAACTCAGTGGACATGAGTTTGAGCAAGCTCCGGCAGTTGGTGATGGACAGGGAAGCCTGGTGTGCTGCAGTCCATGGGGTCGCAAACAGCTGGACACGACTGAGTGACCGAACTGAATCTCCTCCAAACCCATCTCCCATTTAGGCTGGCACATAACATTGAGCAGAGTTCCCTGTGCTGTTACAGTAGGTCTTTGTTGCTTATCCATTTTAATTGTAACAATGAGTACATGTCGATCCCAAATTCCCTAACTATCCCTTCCCCCATTCCTCCCCTGTGGCAACCTTAAGTTTCTTCTCTGAGTCTGTGAATCTGTTTCTGTTTTATAAGTAAATTCGTTGGTGTCATTCTTTTTAGATTCATGCAGCTTTATTGTTGTTTACGGTGGGGTTGCTGCGATTCATGGGGTCGCAAAGAGTCAGACACAACCGAGCACCTGAACTGAGCTGATGGTGGGGTTGTCAATACGAAATCTTGGAAGAACCTTGGCTTCCTCAGGGTAGACACCGGAAGTAAATTCTTTTGGAATGAAAGAATATATGTGTTCACTAACTCAATAGAAGGACACTTACTGAAAACTTTTCTTTGTTCCTTTTTAGGTGTTTGGCAATCAACTTATTCCTCCCAATGCGCAAGTGAAGAAGGCAACTGTGTTTCTCAACCCTGCAGCTTGCAAAGGGTAGTTCAGTCTGTGCTTTGTTACAAATTCAGTTTTTCCAGGGGCAAAGAGTCACGGTGTCAGGCAGCTGGTTGGAGTCTGTGAAACTGGAAGCACTGGGTTCATTGCTCTTGTAGCCATAAGATTCAATTGTATTGTAGAAATCACGGTTTAAGGGGATATAACTGTAAAGCTCACTGATGCTTAGCCAACTTGTCTAATTGAATTTTAATAATTATTGCAGAATTAGCTCACTCAAATCAGTCTTATCTGCTTGGTCCTAGTCACCTTGGGAATAGCTTCTGCTGCCGTGATATGAGATGTTCAGAGATGGCCAAGAATATTGTGGCCTTGTGAGGTCAGAAACATTCTTCCCCCATGCAATGAATGTAGAGTTAGGTCTTGGAGGTCAGCCGGGAGGACGCTCAGTCTTCCCGACTAAGGAAATGACGCTTGGCGGTGGGGGACTGTGGTTAGAGATAGGAGGGCAGACTTAGGTCCCTTGCTATGTCACTGTTCTAACAGTCCTGGAGGGGTCATGTGAGGCAGTTGTGAGAATTAACATGTGAGGACTAGCTGGGACCTTGGTTGATAGTCATGTGTTCATTTATTGTAACAAATGTAGGATACTGGTGCAGAATGTTGAAAGGGAGGGAGACTGTGTGTTGTGGGATAGGGGGGAGGATCAGGGAGGGGGTTATGTGAGAACTCTGTATTGTCTACTCTTTTTTACTGTGAACTTGGGCTTCCCTGGTGGCTCAGAGGATAAAGCGTCTGCCTGCAATGTGGGAGACCTGGGTTTGATCCCTGGGTTGGGAAGATCTCCTAGAGAAGGAAATGGCATCCCACTCCAGTACTCTTGCCTGGAAAATACCATGGACAGAGGAGCCTGGCAGGCTACAGTCTTAATTTTTTAAAAAGTACCGTAAGCAAAATAAAAAACTTTTTCTTTAATACTATTAGTTGGGAACAACTCATTCAGTTGGAAAGGATTTTTGATAGTTTCTAGAAGAAATCATTTAAAATTTAAAATTACGATTGTTTTTTGTTTATTTACGGCTTTGCTGGGTCTTTGCTGCTGTGCACGGAGGCTTTCTCTAGTTGCAGTGAGCAGGGGCTACTCATTGTTGCAGTGCTTGGGCTTGTCATTGTGGTGGCTTCTCTTGTTGCAGAGCACAGGCTCAAGGGTGTATGGGCTTCAGCAGTTGCGACACTCAGGCCCAGTAGCTGTGGTGCATGGCCTTAGCTGCTCAGCGGCGTGTGGAGTCTTCCTGGACCAGGGATCGAACCCGTGTCCCCTGCATCAGCAGGCACATTCCCATCCCACTCTACCACCAGGGAAGTCCTAAAATTATTATTTTTTAAATAGTAAGAATTGGTGGGGGAGGGGGAGAGTGATACCTTTTATTCTTTCTGAGGACCAGAATAATTCTTTTTGCCCTGATTGAGAATCAGAAAATTAATAAATATGTATTAGATTGGATTCTGTAAGGTCAAAGTCAAATGGCATTAAGATAATGAGAACAAGAAAAAGCATAGTTGGGAGCGGCTCTTAAGTGGTATGTTTGACGTTGTCTGGAAAGAAAAGCAGGAGTTCTGAAATAAGTTTCTCTTATCTTTTCTAGGGAGGTAGTGAGTGTGGGTTCACAGATGTGAGGACTAGCCCTGCCTTATTTCTTTTGAATTTAGCAGTTTGAGATACTTACTACGGACTGCCTAAATCGACTTCATTGCTCTACCTAATTGAATCATATTTGCCCACCTTTGTTGCAGCCACTTCCTGCTGCCCTAAACATACTTAGCATAAGCCCTTATGACCGTTCTTGTGTAATATTTACTTATATATATTTATTTGCTTGGCTGCATAGGGTCTTAGTTGTGGCATGTGGGATCTTAGTTCCCCAACCAGGGATTGAACCTGCGTCCCCAGCATTACTTCAGTATTCTGGGCTGGAGAATTCCATGGGCTGTGTCGTCCATGGGGTCGCAAAGAGTCGGACACAACTGAGCGACTTTCACTTTCACTTTCCCCAGCATTGCAAGGTGGATTCTTATCCACTGGACCACCAGGGACTTCCCTCATTCTTGTTTAAACCAGCACTAAACAAAAATACCAACAACAGTTCTAACAGAACACAATCAAAATACCCAAGATAGCTAAATAGTCACTGTTGGCTTTTGGGAGAAGCCGGCAGGGAACTGGATGTGAGTTTGAGTCTGGAGGATCAGGTCTGTTTCCTCTCTTCTGCTCTGTGATGCTGCGGGTGTTGCTTTTTAGCTTCTTAACTCCTCAATTTATACGCATCTGTAAAATGGTAAAATAATGGCACATACCTTATAAAAATTACCATGTAATCCTTCAGGATTAAATGAGATAACACCTCTAAAGTCTTTTGCATTCCTTCCATTTCATAGTTAGCATTCGATTAAAGAAATATAAGCTGCTGTCCTTGTTGTTACAGACCTGTAGTGTTAGTCACTCTGTCGTGTCCAACTCTTTGCAACCCCATGGACTGTAGCCCACCAGGATCCTCTGTCCATGGGATTTTTCAGGTGTGGATACTGGACTGGGTTGCCATTTCCTCTTACAGGGATCTTCGCGACCCAGGGATCGAACTCAAGTCTCCTGCGTCTTCTACACTGGCAGGGTTTGATCCCTGGGTTGATCCCTGCATCTTCTACATTGGCAGACGGGTTCTTTACCCACTGGGAAGCCCTTACTGACCTGTAGGCTGAGTTCAAAAGGTTCTTTACTTGACTCTCCACCCTTGGACCTCTCCTTCTGTCCGAACTAATGTAACTGTTCCAGGTCCTATTCCTCTAGAGACCTAGTAAGTTAGTAACTTGCCAATTCTGATGATCTATATGGCAATTGTTTAAGCTATAATCAGTCATTTTGAATTTTTACATCTAAGAGATATTTGCATTTTTAAACAATGACACTTCTTTTAAAAGCAGTTTTAGGTTCTGCTTACACTTTTACATGGAAATGTATTTGTGATTTTAAAGGTGAAGTTCTTGTTGAAAAATATGATACCTTTATCTGCAGACGAGAGTAAGGAAAATCTTTCTAAAGTCATGGTCCGCTTTGACAAGGTGAATCCTGCATGCTTCTAGGAAGCAGTCACTCTGAAATCGCTTTCACTACTTAATTGTACTATTTTTGTCATCTTGGCTTTGCCCTGACACATAATTTATAATTTATCATGTAGCTATTTCATTATGTAGTACTGGTTTAAAACTACATTAGAGCTTTAGGAAATAAGATAACTGTGTTTAGCATTAATACATAATACATTAAGGAGTAATTATTTTTTGTGTGTGCAGGAACCTGGAAATTGCTGTAGTATAGAAAGTTTTTATTTGACTCTGGTGCTATCTCACCCTTAATTATATAATAAATAATACATTTCGTACTGGTAACACTTGTTTTTCAATCTTTTATATGGAACATTAGAAGGAAAAAAAATGTCTTCACTTTCATCTTCGAGATTGTCTGTACCTGTGGCATCACATAAATATGTGAATAAAGGCCCAAATGTTCAGATATTTTTTTCTTTTTTTAAAATTATAGTTGAGTTACAGTATTGTGTTAGGTTCAGATGTACAGCAGAATGATTCAGTTATATATACATATATATTTTTTCAGATCCTTTTCCATTATTGATTATTATAATACATTGAATGTAGTTCCTTGTGCTATACAGTAAATCTTTGTTGGGACTTCCTTGGCCGTCCAGTGATTAAGATGCCATACTTCCAATGCGGGAGGCTCGGTTTCAATCCCTGGTCAGGGAACTAAGATCCCATGTGCTGCTTGGCAAAAAAAAAAAAAAAAACAATTAACTGGTAAATCTTCTTTGTTTATCTAATTTATATATAATAGTGTGTATCTGTTAATCCCATACTCCTAATTTATCCCTCCCCACTTTGGTAGCCGTAAGTTTATTTTCTATGTTTGTGAGTTTATTTCTGTTTTTAAAATAATTTTTTTTTACATGCCACATGTAAGTAATATTATATAAAATTTTTCTCGTTCTTTCTGACTTATTTCACTTAGTGTGATGATCTCTAGGTCCATCCATGTTGTTGCAGATGACAATATTTCATTCTTTTTTATGGCTGAGTAATATTCCACTGTGTGTGTGTGTGTGTGCGCGTGCGTGCGTGTGTGTGTGTGTGCATGCATATGTGTGTGTGTACACACCACATCTTTATCCATTCATCTGTCGATGGACACTTTGGTTGCTTCCAGGTTTTAGCTATTGTAAATTGTGCTGCTGTGAACATTAGGGTGCATCTATGTATCCTTTCAAATTAGAGTTTGCATCTTTTTCGAATATATGTTATGCCCAGGTGTGGGATTACTGTATCATATGGTAGCTCTGTTTTCAGTTTTTTAAGGAACCTCCATACTGTTCTCCATGGTGGCTGAACCAATTTGCATCCCCACCAACAGTGTAAGAGGGTTCCCTTCTCTCCACACACTCTCCAGAATTTATTGTTTGTAGATTTTTTTGATGATGCCATTTGACTGTGTGTGAGGTGATACCTCATTGTACTTTTGCAAATGTTATTTCCTAAGCTAGCTCAGAGGAGCCCACAGGTGTGTTATAAATGATTAATACAGCCACTTGAGACTTCGCCAGAGTCCTGCCTCCCAGAGATAGATCTGATCCACTTCCACCTGACCTTTCTTACTAGCCTGTTAATGAAAGCAGTCCTGCAAGAAGGAGTGTTTACAGTATCACCAGCTCAGCCTTTTATTGTTGGTCTAAGCCCCAGAAATGGTGATTTGGGAAGGAGGAGTTTCCATTTAGCCTTTCCCATTCATTCTAATAAGCATTCGGAGCCATAGAAGTGGGAGGATCGGTTTGTTTCATTTGCTTATTACCTGCCTAGGTGGGCCCTTGGCTCAAGCTATTCTTTTGTCTCTTGTGAAAATTTGCTCAAGTTTCTCAATTTCTGTTTTTGTTCATAATCAGAAACGTTTTATGTTTTGTATTCCATGTGGTAGTTACTTCTTTTTAAAGAACGTTGAATTTGGTCTGTGCATAACTTTACATGTTCCTCATTCACTACTTTTGCATCTCTTTCTAGTATAAAATATTCTTAAGAAATTCAAAGCATGCCTCACTGATAAGAAAAATAATCTTTTTGATAGAGGACTGGGTAAGTGTGAATGTAAAAGATAGATGTTTGGTGTTGATTGTTTTGAAAGTGCTAGTTTTTGTTTCTGTTTTGTGATACGATAGTTGAAAATATTTGAGTAAAAGACGTCAGCTGATTGGTATGTTTAACATTTATTCAACCTTGAGACTCTGTGATTGGGAACTTTCTGCAGCTTCTGTATCCCTTGATTTCTAGGCTCTTGTTTTTGAATCTTGACCTGAATTGGACAAGGGTCACTACTAGAATGATGTCTATGATACTTTTAAAACACACAAACTCTCCTAAGAGAGTTTTATTTCTGTTGTTATCGGATACCACAATTGTCTCATTTCCTTTTCCTCACAATATACCTGTCTACATTTGGAATGGATTATTCATTCATTCATAAGTACATTAATGTACCAGGTGCTTACTGAATAACCTTCTAAGTATACCACTCATAATGCTAAAGGCCATAGGACTCAAGGACTAATAAGGTTAGGTGTGTGTTTTTGCAAGGCTTCCAGTCTAGTCCTGAAGACTGTCTTGGGAACCACTATTCATCATAGAAGGTAAAAGTCCCTGTGAGAGGTGTGGACCATGTGCCAGGGCTACCCTGAGAAGCACATGACTGGGAGTTTTAGAAAGTGACAGTGAGAGTCTCTCCGTTGTGTCCGGCTCTTTGCTACCCCATGAACTATACAGTCCAGGGAATTCTCCAGGCCAGAATACTGGAGTGGATAGCCTTTCCCTTCTCCAGGAGATCTTCCCAACCCAGGGATGGAACCCAGGTCTCCCGCATTGCTGGTAGATTCTGTACCAGCTGAGCCACCAGGGAGGCCCCTTGGAGTTTTAGACAAGCTACCAAATATCCATAGTAAGATTAGGTAATTTAGAACTTCTCCCTTTCCCAGCAGAAATTCTGCCTCCATGGAAAAGAATTTTGCTCTTTCTCCAGGGATTTCACTACAGGGGTAAAACTCAAGAAATGGAGATACTCCTAGTATTTGAAATTGTTAAAAATGATGTCTCTTTCCTTCAAAGGTTGTGTTCACTGAGTCAGAATTAAGCAATACTCTCTTTGGTTCAATCTGTTCTCTCAGACTACATGAAAAATGTTAAATACATTCTCAGTCCACCAGTGGACTATAAGAAGTCCCTTGAGGGCTTGTTACATTTTACCTGAATCACACGTTTGTCTGTCTGCCTTGTCCTCTTGTTTGTCCCGCTCCTATGTGTCTAGCACACAGTAGAAGGTCGGTAGTGCTTGTTGAATGAATCAGACGTTGTTGCTAGACTGGAGCCATATCTAGTGTAAAAAAAAAAAAAGTCCCCTGGGGGAGCTAGAATGTGAACTGTAAGCATCCCATATGGATAGGGGCAAGCTCCTGGGGGCTCTAGAGTGAGAGAGTCCGTGTTTCTACCCAGAGAAACCCATTCATTACTCATCATTAGCTTCCTGGGTTGAACAAATAGAGGAAGACTGTGTGCGCTAGGCTGTTCCTCGTCCTATTCTAGAGAAGATAGTTGGGCTTTTTATTTTCCCTCCTGAGCACTCCTGTTAAAATATTTGTATTTTTTCCTTTGTTTACAGCAAAGCCAGGACTCTATTTGAAAAAAATGCTGCCCCGATTTTACACTTATCTGGCATGGATGTTACTATCGTTAAGGTGAGAATTGCTCTAGAGTGTTAATTTTATCCAAGCCACCCCTCCTTATATCCTGTTCTCTTTACTTCTTAGCAGAAATCGTTTATCACGTAAGGAGGTAAGAACAGAGAAATCAACGTTGTGTTCTTCTTCTGATAATTAATACAATTATATTGTTTTTCCCAACCACTCTCAGCTTTTCATTTTCAGAATAGGATTAAATGGAGCCATGAACCTGGTTCCTTTCCTCTGAAAGATAGGACTTGGAACTCTTGTCTCTTAGAAGATGAAAAGTTGTTATAGCTGTAAGAATTCTTCTGACTCTTTAAAAAAACAAAAAACTTCAAGTTTGAGTAATTAATTTCTTGGCAGACAGGTAAACATTTTCTTTCTGATAAGGAATTACCTCTGGTGAGGAATTTTAAGTGGTAAAGCTTTAGAATTTTCAAGATTTGGATATGAAGAAAGGGGGTCAGAAATAAATGAGAGGGAATGTGTACTTCAGAAGATGCCTCAAGGCCCCACTTTGTTGACTTTAAGTGCTTTGTGTATGGTGTGTATATAGGTGTATGTATTTGGTAAAAATCACTGTGTCACCTGTTTTTAAGTCTGTGGTTTACTGATTTTTGATATTAGACACTTTGATTGAATCTTAGAGGCTGGATGGGCATTCAGTCCACTTGACCATGCAGTGCTGAACTGCACCTTGTCTGAGAGAGGGTCTTCCAGTTGTCTGCCTCCAGGGCTGGGAAAGAGGGGAACACTGGCGCTTGTTTTAGAACCTGTAATGTATACTGCAGACTCTAGTATGAGAGAGCTGAGAATGGTCATTTAAGACTGATACTATTTATCCCTGGAATGTTTGGTTGAACTCAAAAGTAGAACCACCTGGGCCTGACTGGAGCTTTCTTTGACGGGAAATTTTTTTGTATGTGTGTATTAAGTTTCTTTAGTGCCTGTAGAAGTACATCAAGATGTTCCATTAGTATTAGTAAGGTTAAAAATTTTAAAGGAATTTCTGCATTTCGTCTAAGGTTTCAAATTAATAGGCATCACGTTGTTCATAAAATCTTCTTTTAAATTTCTGTACCATATGAAATAAATCATTGGCATGCTCAATATTGTTTTATTGTTTATCCATACCATCTTTTTTTTGCCTCCCAGTCATGTGAGGGCTGTGTCAATTTAATCTTGCCAAGAACCATTTTTTGGCCTGTTGATCCCTTTATTTATGTTTGTTTCACTGTTTCCTTCATTCTCCTTTCTTTGGATTTTTTTTTTCCTGCTTCTGCTGTTCTGACATTTTAACTTGAATATTCATTTCATTAATTTTCACCCTTCTTTCCTAGTGTTTGGTGCTTCAGCTACATCCTGGAAGTTTTGATATATTTTCATTATCATTCAGTTCTAAATATTTTCTAATTTTCATCATGATTTTTATTTGACCTGTGAGTTAGTCATGTTTTAAAATTTTCAAATCTAAAACTTTTCCCCATCTTTCTGTTAATGATTTCTGATTTAATTGTGCTATAGTCAAAGAATGTAGTGTATATAATTCCAGTATTTTAAGGTTGGTTGAAATTTGTTTTATGGCCTCGCCATGTGGTTTGTTTTCATAAATGTTTTATGTATGCCTGAAAAGAACGGGTATCAGTTATTGGGTACCATGTTCTATATATGCCCAGTAAGTCAAGTCTGTTAATTGTGTAGTTCAAAACTTACAATGTCCTTACTGTTTTCTTCTGTTTTAACTATAGATTATTCAGAAAGAGGTATTAGAAATATCCCACTGGATAGATTTGTCTATTTCTCAATGTAGTTTTATCCACTTTTGCTCTTTTATATTTTAAGACTATGTCAGTAGACGCATTCACATTTCAAATTATTTCATTTTTCTTGCATTTTGAACCCGTCATAATGCATAACCCTTTAGCATTAATGCTGCCTTTTAGTGTGGTCTATTTTATTTAGTGTTATTAGTTAACCATACTAGCTTACTTTGGTTAGTTTTTGCCGGGTGTAATTTTTACTTATCTTTTTAATTTTAAGAAAGTCCAACTTACCAATTTTTTCTTTTAGGGTTGCTTTTGGTGATTTATTTAAAGACTCATCACCAAACCCAGGATCATCTAGATCCTCAACTATGTTATTTTCTAGAGATTTTATAGTTTTTTATTTGCATTTAGATCTGTGATCCATTTTGAGTTAATTTTTATGAAAGGTATAAAATTTGAGTTTTTTGCATCCTTAGGCCACTCTTTCTCCTTTCTCTTTGGTGCATTTAGAATTTTCCTCTTAAGGTTAGAGCCTCAAATATATCATCCGTATTAATGTAATCTTTTAAATTATGGTCTGTTAAATATGTCAGTGTCTTTTGAAATTTTGGTTCTTTCATTCCTGTACTCATTCCTATTTTTCACTTTTTCGTGCAAATATTTGAGTACCCCAGGTGGCCCAGTGGTAAAGAATCCACGTGCCAACTCATCAGATGTAGGTTTGATCCGTGGGTCGGGAAGATCCCCTGGAAAAGAGAATGGCAACCCACTCCAGTATTCTTGCCTGGGAGATCCCATGGACAGAAGAACCTCGTGGGCTGCAGTCCATGGGGTCACAAAGAGTCAGACACTACTTGGCAACTAAACAACCACAGCACCTCCTATAAAGTAAACTCTGTTCTAGGTATTGAGGATACAGTCTGAACAAAACATTTTCCCTGTCTGCCCTCAGAGAAATTCTAAAGTGGGAAAAGAAGGGATGCACATGATAAACGTATATAAAAAAACTTACGATTTGTCAGGTGGTGGTGAGTGCCAAGAGGAAAAGTCAAGAGGGATAAGAAAAGTAATGGGGGTGTTAGTTTAGTCCAGGAAGCCAAAGAAGGCTGGTCTTATAAGATGCCCTTTGAAAGAGACCTGGAGGAAATGTGAGTCATGCAGGTGGGCGAGGGAGAGGATCCAGGGCCAGCATGCTGCACGTTCAGAGGCTCTGCAGAGTATTTGTGGGTGTTTGAGGAAGAGTAAGAAGGCCAGTGTAGTTAGAGGAGGATGAGCAAGGAGAGACAGGCAGAGAGGATGAGGTTGGAGAAGTCAGGACGGGCAAGATTGTCAGGTTTGTATCACTTATATATTCAGTAAATGACCTTTCCTCTCCTTGTTGATCAAGTGTTATGCAGGAAAAGGCTGAATGGAGAGCCCTAAAAAAATGTCATCAGGAATCTGCCTACAATTTGATGTCCCTCCCTTGGGGGCATGTTACTTAGAGCATAGATGTTCACTTGGTAATCAGTTCACCCATTTGTATCCCAGAGTATTGTTCCCACTTATCTCCACCTTGTTCCCAAGGATATTATCAAATAGCTTGCCAGGTGCCTTGCTGAGGACCAGATAGAATGTCTGTTTGGATTCCCATATCTTCTTATCTAGTAATCTGTCAAAGATGAGAATAGTCTGAGAGCCTTGTTCTTGGAGAACCCTTGCAGATTACCAGTGGTCACCTATTTCAGGATGTTTACAAGGCCTCCTTTTAAATTAGGATCAACATATATTCTTTTTTTTTTTTTTAATGAAATATTTGGATTGATTGAGCTCAACCACTAGAGGGCAACAATTTAATCAACCATGGATATGTATTGAAACCAACATAAAAATCCGAAGGGACAGGGTTCAGAGAGCTTCAGGGCTGGTGAACCTGTGGAGATCTGAGAAGTGGTGTACCAGAGAGGGCATGGGATGCCCCTCTCCACACAGTTTGCCCCAGGTACCTCTTCATTTGTTCATCTAAATCCTTTCTAATAAGCTGTTAAGTGTGAAAAAAGATGTGTTTGCAAATGTATAACTACAAAGCCAGTCTTTGAGTTTTTCAGGATAGAAGTAGAACCGTACTTCATGAGATGAGAGGATGTTAGTGTAGGGACTTCATTTTCTTTTCTGTGTTGACTATGGCTGGGTGCTTTAGCCCATCTGAAACCTCAAGTCTCTTAATTTTTGCCTATTAGTTTGGCTAGTAAAATGTCCACAGGAGATAGTGTTTCCTTATTATTAATTGCATTACCTTTACATCTGTTAAAATCCAGTATTTGGTTTTAGTCGCTCTGTCGTGTCCAACTCTATGCAACCCCATGGACTGTAGCCCACCAGGCTCCTCTATCCATGGAATTTTCCAGGCAGGAATACTGGAGCACATTGCCATTTCCTTCTTCAGGAGATCCTCCCGACCCAGAGATTGAATCTGCGTCTGTTGCGTTGGCAGGCGGGTTCTTTACCAGCTGAGCCACTGGGGAAGCCGTTATTTACACAGTACCAGTTAAGAACAGGTACCTTACTGTTTGCTTTGCACGAGAAATCTCTTACCCTTTCTTCCAGTACACATGATTTCATTGATAAGGAAATTAAGATCTTGAGGGTTTAAAGCCACTCAGCTAAAAATAGAGTTGGGGTTTAATCTGGGTCTCTTGGGCTCTCAAATCTGTGCTCTTTTCATTATATCTGTTTCTCCTTATTTGCGTATACATTTGACCTCTTGCTTTCAGATGAAAGTCATTGGATAAATGAATAGTAAAATCTGCACTGGACTGAAAATGAGTCCCCTGATTGGCTAACTGTAACTGAGACACATCAGTTTGAGTTTGAATTTTATTTTTAAAGCAAGGAGCTGACTAGATGGTTTCTGAGGTCCCTTCCAGCTCTAAACATATAAAACTATAAAAACCATAACTAGTTGCTTTAGCAGATATTTAGTTTTTCATATGCATCAATTATGAATTTAAGAAAAGATACAGTGTAAAACTGTAAAGAAACTTCTACATGTTTAGACCTTTGGCCTTGCGGCTCTAGGGATGATACATTTACCAAAGGCTTCCTTTGTATTGCAGACAGATTATGAGGGCCAGGCCAAGAAACTCCTGGAACTGATGGAAAACACAGATGTGATCATTGTTGCTGGAGGTGACGGGACTTTGCAAGAGGTATGGCCACTTTTCTGTCTGGAGCCATTTTGAAAATGAGGAAAATAGAAGTGAGATCTTAGAGCGGGGGCATAAAGTGATTATCGTTTAAGGAAATGATTTCTTGGTAATCCATTCTTTCTAGGATTGTTTTCTCTGTGAAGCAAGCATAGCATTACATTTTTCCTTTTATTTCATTGTTTTGTATAAATTCTGAACCCAGCACATAGAAAGGTTTTTGTTCTATCAAATTGAAGGTAGACAAAGTGGAATAAAACAGGGTACAAAATGGTGCTGGGTGTGAAATGCTTTTTACATTTTGACGACTCTTCTGCAGTAGCCCTATTTATTATGGAATTGTAGTTTCAATTATGGGAAGGTTTCTTGTAAAACTTCAATAATGATTCCCTTTTTAAAAGAAGGCCTGTGTCCATTCTCATATCATTTCCATCCTAGGCAGTGTTACCTCCCAATGGTGCCTTTAGAGGCGGAGGTTCCATGTTCCAGTGTGTGTCCTGCCTTTGTTCTGCAGTCCCTTTTCCATATTGCTTGCCTGGGACAGTAAGCATATTGCCATGGGAGTGCTCTTCTCTTCCAGGGCAGTAGACCAGGCCCTTCATTGTGTGTTGGAAGCCCCTGAAGAGCCCCGTGCAGGGCCCCTCCCCCCAGTCGCCCGGCCTGTGTAGACGCTGCCTCCGGACCTCATTTCTTGCCTTTTGCCTCTGCCTCTGGTTTCCTGGTGTTTGTGGGTCAAGAGCTCCCAGCAGGCAGGGCATTGTCCTGTGTTTAATTTAGCAACCATGTGAGCCTTAGTAAGCTGCTTCTTTAAAAAGGCTGTGCTAATGATCTTGTAATTGTTTTTATGGCTTTTTAATGAAGTGTGAAGAAAACAGATAGCATGCCAGCAAAGAATGAAGTGGGCCACAGCAGAGCCCCATTTCATCCCAAAGTTCAGGGCGGCAGGAGATGGCGGAGAAGATTGGCGTCGGCCTTGACTTCACAAAATGTTTTTAAGAAAGATAACCAAATTGTGTATCTGGTATAATCTAGTCATAAAACTATGCCCTGATTAAAAAAAAAAGGAATTGGAGAGAAATGTAACAGAATGTAAACAACTCACTAATGATGTCTGGTGGGTTAATGAGGAAGTATTTTTTCTTCAGGTATTTTTTACAGTTTTTACAAGACTTGTGCGTTATAGTTTAAAAGTGAAAAGTAAATTATGTAAAAATTAAAATTAAAAATGTCTTTTTATAGAGGGAACACAATTCTCCTTGTCTTTGTATTCATCGATAAGAAACTTTTATTGAGAGCAGGCTTCTGAGTGACCCATCTTATCGAACTTAAAACATAATTTTGCTAATATAATGTGGAGGTTTCATAATTATTTTATCTTAGTCTTTATAGTCCTATTGATCCCAGGTGAAGAATAAAACCTAATTTAGCTCTGATCTTATTGGAGAATGGTTTGTGTTTTAAGAACCAATACATCTTTTGACATAGTTTCTAGGAAGAAAACAGGAACAAGTTTGTGGTCCATGAAAATTGAATCCAATTATTTTATGATAAAGGAACTACAAGGTGTTTATAATAATTTTTTTAAACATTTTTAGGTTATTACTGGAGTTCTTCGAAGAGAAGATGAGGTGAGCTTTAAAATAAGAATAATTGCATTTTGACTTTTTCTTTACTCCTCTTTCTTTATTCCTCCCTTCCTCACTCCCTCCCTACTTTCCTCCCTATTTCATGTTTTAAGGTGGGAACAAGTTTTGCTTCCTTGGATTTTAGAAAGTAAAATCTGCCTGTCATAGAACACTTTTATTAACCCGTGGTGGACTTTTCCTGCTTTGGGAATCTAGAATATCCAATGTTTTTTTTTTTTTTAAACCAAGAGTTGTTTAAACTATAAAATTTCCTTATAAAATCTTTTTCTCAAAGGATTCCTTCATTAATAAACCGTGATATATTCATATGTTGGAAGCCACACAACAGTTAAAATGAATGAACTAGACTTACAAACATCTACGTGGTAAATCTAAAAAATATTCAATAAAAAAGTCAGGTTGCCAAAGCATGTTATGCATTTCTCCAAAGTTTTAAAATTCAGAGAACAAAGATACTGTTGATGGAAGCATCAACTGTGTAGTCAAAGGATAATAACGTGGATGGAAAGGAATTGTACCAAGTCTATGATGATGGATGGCTGGTTTCCTTTGGGGGAAGGGAAAGAGGAAGAGGGTGAGAAGGGACTTGAACTGCATCTGCATCAATTTCTCTCTTAAAACTCTGAAGCAAATATGGCAAAATGTAATATTTGCCAAATCTGGGTCTTAGTTACATGGGTGTTGTGAGATTATTTTATCCACTTTTCTACAATAATTTAAAGTATTTTAAATAAGAAATACAACAAGAAAAAAGAAAGTAACCACAAGGAAGAAGATCCTTCACAGTCCCTTAGTAATAATAGATTGAGCTCAAAATAGTCTTTAGAACCTTACAGTATCTATTAGTATTTGTAGCATTTAGTTAAGTCCTCTGCGATGCCATTCTTCTGCTATTTGACCTTGCATTTTCTCTTAGCCTTGTTTATACTTGCAGTAGTTTACAAGGCAGTTTCACCTGTCCTCAGTCACTATACCAATGTTAGACTTTTTAAATTGAATTTTATCTGCAACTTTGTCAAATAGTGTGGCAAAGTAATATACTCTGTCACAGTCATGCAGTTACGTAATATCCAAGACACTCATTTTCTTAACCAAATTTCTTTCAACCCATTGGTATTAGTGAGTATTCAAGTATTTCTTCCAAATTTGAAGTTTTGTTGTTCATGAACTGCCTTGTTGTAGAAACTGCTTCCTCAGGATTGCATGATGGCTGGTCTAGGGGCGTGGGAAGGAAGACAGGGAGGCAGGGCCAGGGTCACTTACTTTGTTTTATGGACACATCTGTGCCTCTTTGTTCAATCTCATTTTCTGACCATAACAATAAAACTTCCCTCTCATTTTCTTCCCCCCAGGCTACCTTCAGTAAGATTCCCATCGGATTCATCCCACTGGGCCAGACCAGTAGTTTGAGTCAGACACTCTTTGCCGAAAGTGGAAACAAAGTCCAGTAGGTTGTCAGTGTGGGATGGTAGCATTTGTGGGTGAGAGAGCCTGGGAATGGCAGATCCGCATGTGTGATACAGTTTTCTTTTTGAGTTTTGCTAGCCTGAAACTTCAGATCATTAAGAGGAGGAGATCAGAGTTCAAGCATTCGGTTGATTGGGAAGTTTCTCTGTTGGGTGGTGGGACCCTGGTGATCTAATATTAAGTCCCCAGGTGAGGTATGGCAATGAATACTGATGTCCTTTTTTTCTTATGAAGTTAGCTTTGCTGATCCAGGCGTACTGTTTGTGTGCCTTTGTGCTGTAAGATCCTCTGGTGAAGACAGATTCGCAGTGCTCATTTGTTTGCGTTAAGTA
This sequence comes from Bos mutus, assembly GCF_027580195.1. Classification (NCBI taxonomy): domain Eukaryota; kingdom Metazoa; phylum Chordata; class Mammalia; order Artiodactyla; family Bovidae; genus Bos; species Bos mutus. The sequence continues at coordinate 19,119,747 of NC_091620.1, read as the reverse complement.
TGCATGATGACAAATAGCAAATCCCCCATGGAGACCGAGCCAGCAGTCTTGGCTCCATTACCTTGATAATATAAGGAGCTAAAACAACCAAATATAGTTACCTCCTTTAGTGAACGCCTAAAGTAGAAGACAGTACAGAGAGAGTAGACAGAAAGCAGTGCAGCCCTGACATCTAAATTAAATTGCTGTGAGTCTACCACTGTCTTCAGGAGTCAGGCAAATTGTTACCATTGCACTTTTCTTTTGAAAGCATTATGTAAACAAAAATTGAGTCTTTCAAGAAGATGGGAATCTTGAATTTGAGTTGTGACTTTGATTAGAAATAGAATCTTGGACACATCCTTATCAGGTTCTTATTGTCAGTTGCCTGATCTTTGTTTATTTTTTAAACTTTTTGTTTTGTATTAGGATATAGCCAATTAACAATGTTGTTAATAATTTCAGGTGAACAGTGAGGGGACTTAGCCATGCATATACATGTATCTCTTCTCCTCCAAACTACCCCCTGTCCAGGCTGTCACATAACATTGCTCAGAGTTCCCTGTGCTATTCAGTAGGTCCTTGTTGGTTATCCTTTTTAAATGCCTGATCATTAAGGCTTTGTGACACATTGGAGAGGTCAATAAATAGTGTTTGTTGAATGAATGAACTGAAATATTCTCAAGGCATTTCTGTTTATAACCTTCCGAATCAATGACAATAACAATATGCAAGTGATTTTCTGTTTTGGATTATTTTTTTATTTCTGCTTTGGGATTTTTCTTTTAAAGTGTAATGGACATACAACAATATATTCGTCTCAGATGTACCACACAATGATTCAATATGTGTATATCACCACAGTAAGTGTAGTTGACATCTGCCACCTGACAGTAGTTACAGAATTTTTTCCCTTACAGGGAGCTTTTAAGATATGCTCTCTTTAAAACTTTCAGACATACAGCACAGTATTAGCATTAGTTGCCACGCTATACCTTCCGTCCCCACAACTTACTTATTTTGTAACTTTTGACCCCCTTCACCTGTTTTGCCCGCCTCTCTCACCCCACCTCTGACAAACACCAATCTGTTCCGTGTCATTAGATGCCACCCACATGTAAGTGAGATCATATAGTATTTGTCTTTCTCTGTCTGACTTAACTTCACTTAGCGTAGCACCCTCCAGTTCATCCATGCTGTTGCAAATGGCATAATTTCATTCTTTTGTATTGCTGAATACTGTGTGTGTGCACGAACATATACATGTATCACATATTCTCTATCCATTCACCTGTCAGTGGACACTTGGCTTGTTTCCATATCTTAGCTATTGTAAATAATGCTGCAACAAATATGGTGCATATATCTTGAGAGTTAGTGCTTTTGTTTTCTTTGGATAAATAGCTAGAAGTGGCCTTGCTGAATTGTATCGTAGTTCTATTTTTAACTCTTTGAGGAATCTCCATACTGTTTTCCACAGTGGCTGTATCAATTTAACATTCCCACCAACAGTGAACAAGGGTTCCCTTTTCTCCACATCCTCCATAACACTTGTTATTTCTTATCTTTTTGATAATAGCCGTTCTCACGGGTATGAGGGGATATCTCTATGTGTTTCAATTTGCTTTTCCCTGAAGTTTCATGCTTCCGGGCCATCTTTTCATGTACATGTGGCCATCTGTATGTCTTCTTTGGAAAAATGTCTGCTCCAATCATCTGGTCATTTTTCAAGTGGATTTTTTTTTCCTCTGTTGTATGAGATATTTATATGTTTTGGATATTAACCACTTAGCAAATATATGACTTGCAAATATTTCCTCCCATTCCTCAGGTTGCCTTTTCATTTTGTTGCTGGTTTCCTTTGCTCTCCAGAAGGTTTTTAGTATAATGTAGTCCCACTTTTTTATTTTTGCTTTTGTTGCTTTTGGTTTCAGATTCAGAAATCATCACCAAGTCTTACGTCAAGAAGCTTACCCTCTTTTCTTTTAGGAGTTTTATGGTTTCAGGTCTTACTACATTCAGGTCTTTAAACCATTTTGAGTTTATCTTTGCGTCTGGTGTAAGCTAGTGGTGCAGTTTCATTCTTCTGCATGTGGCTGTCCAGTTCTGCTTGCGGATTTTGAATCGACTGGTTTTATGGATTTATTATTGCTGTTTAATTTTAGGAGTCATCCTATATCTTTTAACAATTCAGTTCTTTGTTTTAGATAAAAGCCTTGGTCCATATATCACAGATTAGGCATAAATGTAGACATACACTAATATCAGGTCTTTATTAAAATGTCCCTCATGCCTCAAGTCTTCATCTATTCAGTCCTTTACCAGTCTTCCTGCAGCCGAACGTGGCATTTCTTTTTGCTGTATATTTTCCCCTGGTTTAGAATTTCGGAGGGACAATAAATATGACACCCAGTGAGTTAAACGTTTTTGCTTGTCAGAGACAAATCCTGTCTGGTTCGGGTCTTGATCACTTGTGATAGCTGTTCTTTCCGCCTGTCAGTGTAGATTATTCAAACTGCTTGCCAGCGTTACCGAATATGTCAGCAATGCAGAGGCAGACGGCATTCCTGGGAGAATCCCTCACCTATCCAAAGCCAGGGTCTGTGCTGGGCGCCCGCCCTCAAGTCCTTAGGTAGCCCTCAGTGTCTTGAGAGCTGATTTTCCCTGTAGTTAAACTAATGTTGTTGCTGCTTCTATTTATAATTTGAAGATTTTTAAAACTTAATTTATAAGCATGCCCCAGGGCTCTTAGGTAATTAAGTCGGTCTGCCCTGGGTTCAGAATTTTGTAGACCCTCTTAACATGGCAGGTGCCTGAGGCTATTTAAAAGAACAAGGCTTTGCTTTTTGCATTGCTGTCAAGATTTGTTGTACCATAATTACTACAGAAGAAAAAGGAATTTTGAATTCGGAATGTTGCCGATAAATAAGCCTAAAAAATAGCTGTTCCATGCTACAGGGCAGCTTTATTTAGAACTTTCAATTATTGCCAGAGGATGACAAATTTAAGGTTGCATGTTAACCATCTTCTGCCAAGCAATTTTGAAAAAAATTAATATGGAAAGGCATTTTTCAGTCAGAACATTTTTTAAAGGTCAGCCTCTCAAAAGCACTTCTTAAACCTCTTAATGTGCTAGGTACCACTCAGAGCAAGCACGGAACTTTAGGATTCTTTCTTATAACTTCCTTTGAAATTAATATATTTATATCGAATTAATCTGAACCGGTGATCATGCATCTTGCTTTCTCCTAAATTGAATCTCATTTTCTAGACTTCTACCTGCTTCCCACATAGCATCTGTCTTGGAGGGGAAAATGGGATAAAGAGAAATTTGAGAAAGTAAATGAGGTTGTTTATTAAGTTTCAGCTTGCTTACTAGGGAACCCAGAAAGTCATCCAAGCACTAATGTGTATATTTTGAGGATGTATTATATTTTTCTAAAATAACTTCAATGAATCTTGGCCTTTATTATTTTTTTCTTTTTTTGAATGTAATCCCCACACCAGAGATACGTAGTTGCTTTTTTTTCTTTTTTAAAATAATGTTATTGTTTATTTTTATTTATGGCTGTGCTGGGTCTCTGTTGCTATGTGGACTTCTCTCTAATTGGGGCAAGTAGGGGCTGCTCTCTAGTTGCGGTGTGTGGACTTATCGTGGTGACTTCTCTTGTGCAGCACGGGCTCCAGGGCACACGGGCTCCAGGGCACACGGGCTGTAGTACTTGCGGCACGCGAGCTCAGCACTTGCGGCTCCCTGGCTCTAGAGCACAGGCTTGGTATTGGGGCACATGGGCTTAGTTGCTCTGCAGCATTTGGAATCTTCCTGAATCAGGGCATCGAATTCATGTCTCCTGCGCTGGCAGGCGGATTCATTACCACTGAGCCAACCAGGGAGGCCCAGTCCTGTCCTTTAGTTATCCTTCAGATTATTAGAGTAAAAAGCTGTATGGTTTTTGAAGTGCTTGACTTTGTTACAATGAATGAAAGATGTTATTTATTTATCATAATTTCCAATGATAAGAGTTGGACACAATGCAGACCCTCAGTAAGTGTGAAGTAAATAAATGATCAGTGCTTCCTATAAACTTCTCTTTGCTGAAGCCTTCTTTTTGAGTCTGTATCAGAGCCTTCCACTCTATGTGTATCAGCAATTCTTTTGTACTCCTTCATTCTGTTTTCTTGGGGGTATTTCGAAGGGATATGTCTTTTTCCTAATTCATCTGTTGGTACTCTGGGCAGGAATGGTTTTGGGGGTGGTGAGTGTGTGTAAACGTGGGTGTGTGTGTCTTGGGGGTACTGCTGCTTATTCTTCACAACGTAATAATTTCCTTCTTGTTACCTTTTAGACATATTACAGATGCTACACTTGCCATTGTGAAAGGAGAGACAGTTCCACTTGATGTCTTACAGATAAAGGTAAGGAGGTCTTTTCATCAGAGTTACAAAAAATTACAAGCTAATACATATTTAAAAAAATGTAATAGTTCAAATAATGTTAGAATGAAACCAATTCCTCATCTTACCCTTTCCTATCTGAAGTATAACTCCACATAGAAAATAATTTTACCTGGTTATTCTAGCTGTTACCACTAATTAGTATACCTATGATGCTACTTTTTAAAATTGCAGTTTAAAAACCCCCCACAAAATTTGAAATTTGCATCATAACCATTTTCCCATGAAATTCGTGTAGGAGGCGTCCCAGGTGGCGCGGTGGTAAAGAACCTGCCTGCCGATCCAGGAGACACGGGTTCAATCCCTATGCTGGCAAGATCCCCTGGAGAAGGAAATGGCAACCCACTCCAGTATTCTTGCCTGCAAAAATTCATGGACAGAGAAGCCCGGTGGGCTATGGTCCACGGGATCACGAAGAGTCAGACACGGTAGAGCGACTGAGCATGCACACACAGTTCAGTTTATCAGTTTTAGGCCTTATCTCTTGGCCTCTCTTACGTATCAGAAGTCCTCTACATTGCCTCTCAATATAGTTGTATCATGATTTTTAGTTCCTCTGTTGGTTACGTTTGACCCACAAGTAATTTTTTTATCTTATACAGTTGTTTTGAATACCAGAAGAGCGAATAAAAGCATGTGGGACAGCGCCTGGTTTCATCGTTGGTGTTTGTATAGTGGCTGCCTCTTAATCTCATGTTCTGCCATGGGCAGAACCCTTCTCATGGCCTGTCTCTCCTCTGGAGGGCCTTCTGTTGGGAATTTAGGTTATTTTGTTTTCTTGTATTCTCAACTCTCTGAAGAGCTTAAGAAAAATTATGATTCTGTAGATTATCAGGCTTTTTCTCAGCTTTAGGGTGGGAACAATGTTCTCTGTTGCTTCCTATGTCTTCTTTTGGGTGGCCTAACATTTTCTTAGTGATTTGTAGGTAAACTCATGAATTATTCTAGAAATACATTTGCTGGCTCTGCCCACTGAAGGGGCTTGAGACAGTGACAACAAGCAGCAGTGAGCATACCTGGCGCCCAGATTTTGGTCTCTTAAGTGCATGCCCTAATAAAACTTCGCAGCACTCTGTGCAGAGATGTCTTTCAGTTTCAGGGCAAGAACAAGGCAAAGAACTGCTCAAAAACGAATGGGGACAACACTGAAATGACACGGGAGCCAGCCTGATGCTGTCCTTCATTGTTGTTCAGTCACTCAGTCGTGTCCGACTCTTTGCAACCCCCTGGACTGCCGCACGCTAGGCTTCCCGGTCCTTCACTATGTCCCAGAGCTTGCTCAAACTCACGTCCATTGAGTTGGTGATGCCACCCAACCATTTTGTCCACTGTCGTCCCCTTCTCCTCCTGCCTTCAATCTTTCTCAGCATCAGGGTCTTTTCCAATGAGTTGGCTCATCATGAAAGGCAATGCCAAAGAATGCTCAAACTACTGCACAATTGCACTCATCTCACACTCTAGTAAAGTAATGCTCAAAATTCTCCAAGCCAGGCTTCAGCAATATGTGAACCGTGAACTTCCTGATGTTCAAGCTGGTTTTAGAAAAGGCAGAGGAACCAGAGATCAAATTGCCAACATCTGCTGGATCATGGAAAAAGCAAGAGAGTTCCAGAAAAACATCTATTTCTGCTTTATTGACTATGCCAAAGCCTTTGACTGTGTGGATCACAATAAACTGTGGAAAATTCTGAAAGAGATGGGAATACCAGACCACCTGATCTGCCTCTTGAGAAATTTGTATGCAGGTCAGGAAGCAAAAGTTGGAACTGGACATGGAACAATAGACTAGTTCCAAATAGGAAAAGGAGTACGTCAAGGCTGTATATTGTCACCCTGTTTATTTAACTTATATGCAGAGTACATCATGAGAAACGCTGGATTGGAAGAAACACAAACTGGAATCAAGATTGCTGGGAGAAATATCAATAACCTCAGATATGCAGATGACACCACCCTTATGGCAGAAAGTGAAGAGGAACTAAAAAGCCTCTTGATGAAAGTGAAAGAGGAGAGTGAAAAAGTTGGCTTAAAGCTCAACATTCAGAAAACGAAGATCATGGCATCTGGTCCCATCACTTCATGGCAGATAGATGGGGAAACAGTGGAAACAGTGGCTGACTTCATTTTTCTGGGCTCCATAATCACTGCAGATGGTGATTGCAGCCATGAAATTAAAAGATGCTTACTTCTTGGAAGGAAAGTTATGGTTTTTCCTGTGGTTATATACAGATGTGAAAGTTGGACTGTGAAGAAGGCTGAGCACCGAAGAATTGATGCTTTTGAACTGTGGTGTTGGAGAAGACTCTTGAGAGTCCCTTGGACTGCAAGGAGATCCAACCAGTCCATTCTGAAGGAGATCAGCCCTGGGATTTCTTTGGAAGGAATGATGCTAAAGCTGAAACTCCAGTACTTTGGCCACCTCATGGGAAGAGTTGACTCATTGGAAAAGACTCTGATGCTGGGAGGGATTGGGGGCAGGAGGAGAAGGGGACGACAGAGGATGAGATGGCTGGATGGCATCACTGACTCGATGGATGTGAGTCTGAGTGAACTCTGGGAGTTGGTGATGGACAGGGAGGCCTGGCGTGCTGCAGTTCATGGGGTCGCAAAGAGTCGGACACGACTGAGCGACTGATCTGATCTGATCAGGTGGCCAAAGTATTGGAGCTTCAGCATCAGTCCTTTCAATGAGTATATAGGAATGATTTCCTTTAGGACTGACTGGTTTGATCTCCTTGCATTTTAAGGGTCTTGAGAGTTCAAGACTCTCAAGAGTCTTCTCCAGCACCACAGTTCAAAAGTGTCAATTCTTCTGTGCTCAGCCTTCATTATGGTCCAAATCTTGCATCCATATATAACTACTGGAAAAATCACAGCTTTGACTGTATGGACCTTTGTCGGCAAAGGTAATATGTAATATCTGTATTACATATTAATAATTGTAATATCTCTGCTTTTTAATATGCTGCCGAGGTTTGTCAAAGTTTTCTTCCAAGGAGCAAGTGTATTTTAATTTCATGGCTGCAGACACCATCTGCAGTGATTTTTGAGCCCAAGAAAATAAACTCTGTCACTGTTTCCATTGTTTCCCTATCTATTTGCCATGAAGTGATGGGACTGGATGCCATGATCTTTGTTTTTTGAATGTTGAGATTTAAGCTAGCTTTTTCACTCTCTTTCACTTTCATCAAGAGGCTCTTTAGCTCCTCTTTGCTTTCTGCCATAAGGGCGGTGTCATCTGTATATCTGAGGTTCTTGATATTTCTCCCAGCAATCTTGATTCCAGCTTGTGCTTCATCCAACCCGGAATTACTCTGCATCTACGTTAAATAAGCAGGGTGACAGTATACAGCCTTGACGTACTCCTTCCTCAATTCAGAACCAGTCTGCTGTTCCATGTTTAGTTCTAATTGTTGCTTCTTGACCTGCATGCAGGATTCCCAGGTAAGATGGTCTGATATTCCCATCTCTTTAAGAATTTTCCACAGCTTGTTGTGATTCACACAGTCAAAGGCTTTAGCATAGTCAGTGAAGCAGAAATAGATGTTTTTCTGGAATTCTCTTTGCTTTTTCTGTGATTCAGTGGATGTTGGCAATTTGATCTCTGGTTCCTCTACCTTTTCTAAATCCAGCTTGAACCTCTTGAAGTTCTTGGTTCATGTACTGTTGAAGCCTAGCTTGGAGAATTTTTAGCATTACTTTGCTAGTGTGTGAGATGAGTGCAGTTGTGTGGTAATTTGAACATTCTTTGGCATTGCCTTTCTTTTGGATTGGAATGAAAACTGACCTTTTCCTGTGGCCACTGCTGTGGCCAAATTTGGAAAACAGCAGTGGCTTTGCTGGCATATTGAGTGTAGTACTTTAACAGCATCATCTTTTAGGATTTGAAATAGCTCAGCTGGAATTCTATCACCTCCACTAGCTTTGTTTGTAGTGATGTTTCCTAAGGCCCAGTTGACTTCATACTCTAGGATGTCTGGCTCTAGGTGAGTGATCACACCATCGTGATTATCTGGGTCGTGAAGATCTTTTTTGTATAGTTCTTCTGTGTATTCTTGCCACCTCTTCTTAATATCTTCTGCTTCTGTTAGGTCCATACCATTTCTGTCCTTTATTGTGCCCATCTTTGCATGAAATGTTCCCTTGGTATCTCTGATTTTCTTGAAGAGATCTCTAGTCTTTCCCATTTTATTGTTTTCCTCTTATTTCTTTGCATTGATCGCTGAGGAAGGCTTTCTTACCACTCCTTGGCTGTTCTTTGGAACTCTGCATTCAGATGGGTGTGTCTTGCCTTCTTTCTTTTGCCTTTTGTTTCTCTCCTTTTATCAACTATTTCGATGGTATCCTACTAACCACTTTTGGGGCAGTTTGAACATCAAAAAGAGTAATGCTAATGGATTATAATACATTAAATAAAAATGATCAATCCTGAAGCTACAGTCATATTACAGAAGAATCACCAAATTGTGTAAGTTATGACAGAGTTAGAGAATTACCGTTTGGCAGTCACTAACGAAGTAATTCAAGCAGAGATCATCAGTGGATGCTGCACACATTGAATAGAAGGTTGTTGAGAAACAAATATTATGCCAGATTACTGTACTTAATCATTACAAAGGGAAAAAACACCTTTATCATAGAGAGATCTAGCATACACCACCTTATCCAAGTGATCAAACAGCATCACCAGTAATGGGACAGATGAACATCGTCTGCCTCCTGATATGATACACTGAGAAGGACGCAGCATCACCTATGTAGTGTCTTGCCTAAAACATTAATCTTAATGTAACTGACTCTAATCTTAAGAAAACAATCAAATCCAAGTTGTAGGACATTCTAGAAGCAACCACTGATTTGGCTTCTTCAAAAATATCAGTGTCATGAAATCTTCTTTTAGAAGATTTAATCTTGAGCAGTTAAGGAAAACTAAAGAAATATCATAATTAAGATATGAGATCTTGGATTAGAAAAAGAAAAAATAGTGTCAGGTATAAAAGATACCAGCGATATTTTAATATGGATGATATATGGTGCCATGGTGTTATGGTTATGTCTGGGTACATCCTTTTTCTTAGGAGACACATGCTGAAATTTTTTGAGTGAAATGTCATGAAGTCTGCAGTTTCTTGTACACAGATAAAGCTAATACAAGGAAATGTTGGCATGGTGAAGCTGAGTGCGAGGTAAAAATGGTGTTCATTGCACATACAAAAAGTTTTTTGGTTTGACATCTTACCAAAGGTGAAAGTTTGGAGGGAAGAAGCCCCAACAGCTATTGTAGGTTCTTTATCAGAATCTTCTAAAAAGGGTTCAATTCCTGGAAATTGAAAAAATACTCTCGCTTGATAGCAGTTAAGTATCTGTTCTTTTGTCATCTGTATTTCTCCCCATCCCCCCACCCCCCACCAAATAATCCTGTAAACAGTGAATCCCTCATACTTTACTCAGATTTGGCCTTAAAAATGTACCAGCTACATTCAGGTGTCCTCCAAAGGTTATGCACATTTTATATTCGTGCAGGTTTCCAAGTCTCTGTGGAAGGCTCCACGCTGTGTCACGATTCCAGCTTCAGCCCTAAAAGGCACTCTTGTTCTATAGCGTTTGTTATGTGCTCGTTACAGTTGATGAGCCCGTGAGCTTGCAGTCTGTTTTCCTTTTATTTTCCTTGTTCTTTATGCAGTGACATCTGCACTCTCCACTGTGACCTTGCTGGTCAGGGTAAAAGTGATTTAAGTTGCAATTGATTCTTCAGCATCTAATAAAGCTTAATTGTTTTCACAAAAGGTACTGAGAGAAATGTTAGGCTAGAAAAGGAAACTACAGATCAGCATCTATGAAGATATTATTCTAAAATATTGTTACTATCAAAGGAATGCATCAGGGTAGATCTCTTAATAACTGAGTGAGTTACTGCTTCTCTTTTATGTGTGAGAAGTTGTACATTCTAAAATAATTAGGATTTAACTGGAAATTCTTGACTGTGCTTGCATTTCAATATCTCGTCTCCTTTATCTTTTTCTTTCAAATATACCAATTCTGTGAATTGATAAAACCAGAGTCAAATTTACCCCAGCCTCTTTATATTGGTAACACACCCCGGGAAGCAGAAAACTTTTAAAATCAATTCCTAGAAAACAAAGTACAGTAGCCCCTACTGTGGTTTCTGAGGCACCCAGCTAGGCGGAATTTGTCTTTTTCTTTTTTCTTTATTTCTGGAAATTGCTTTCAAAATATGCTGGCAAGCATTATAGATGAAGCCTGATACCAGATTCCTCTTCTTTTAAAAAACAAACTGAAACACAGTTAAACATATAATGGAAGATTCTCCAAAGATTAAAAAATGGCCCTTAGAAGCTCTAACAGGTGTGAGTTCGCATCTCCTTAGGTCCTCTAACTCAGTGAGAGAGGCAAGACGTGTATTAGTGTCTTCATGGGACAGATTAAGGAATAAAGGGTTATCTGATCATAGACTAGCTGTGCTGGAGACAAAATAAGGATTCTCTGTCTTATGGGCCATTGCTTTTTCCTTCAGTGCTTTGTCCAGGGGGGATCACTGTTTTCCTGTCCCACATAGATATCTATAGTGCCTTGAACTTGACTTTAAAGTAACTACGGGAAAGATTTATGAAATTCTTTCTGGTTCTTTATTTTTGGTCTTTCGGTTTCACTCAGACTCTGCCAACCCAGAACCAAATGAGGAGGGTGGGGCAGGCAGTGAGAAGCTCCCCACCCTTCCCCACTCTGTCATTCCTGGCTCATCACATGGCTCCTTTCTGTGAAAGCCCCAGTGCAGATCCTTCTCATATGATGATGCTTAGGGCTGCTTTAGAGCTCCTTCTACCCTGGACTTCCCTGATAGCTCAGTTGGTAAAAAAAAAAAAAAAAATCCACCTGCAATGCAAGAGAGCCCCAGTTTGATCCCTGGATAGGGAAGATCTGCTGGAGAAGGGATAGGCTACCTACTCCAGTATTCTTGGGCTTCCCTTACGGTTCAGCTGGTAAAGAATCCGCCCGCAATGCGGGAGACCTAGGTTTGATCCCTGGGTTGTGGGAAGATCCCCTGGAGAAGGAGACCCTGGGTCCGATCCCTGGGTTGGGAAATATTCTGGCCTGGAGAATTCCATGGACTGTGTAGTCGGACATGACTGAGCCACTTTCATTTTCTTTGCCTTGCTTCTTTTTCTTCATCTAAAATCCCTAAGATTCCTATATTGGGCAGCTGTCTGGTTGACCAGGATTGTTTTCTTTTCACTGTTCTGTTCCAGCCGGCTCTCCCAGTTAGTTACTTTCCTCTGCAGAGCACAAGGCCATTCCATTCAGGGAGTCACTCTGTCCAGGGGAGCCTCTGACTTGGTGCAGCATGTCTCCTCTGCTGCTAAGATCTGGCTCTGCACCATCTTTCTGTATCCATTCTTGTTTTGTGACCTCTCTATTTCATAACCTATCAGCCAGACCTTCACTGACCTAAGATACAGTGATGCTTTGTCTGTTGGCTTCCACTCTGTCCATTTGACCTTGCTTGTTTTTGCTGAACTCATGTGTTCTCTAACTGAGACCAGTCTCTTCGCTACTGCGCCTCAGACCTCTTCTAATCCTGAAGGCTCTGTACCCATCTGCTTCTCTAGACTCTTCACACTCCTTTCCTATTGTCCAGAGCCCTTTATACCACTTGCTAGAACAGCACCTCAGGTCTGTGGAACCTTAAGGTTACAAGGCTTTTCAGTTAGTCTTAACAGAATAGTCCCCAAATTCTTCCCCCACATGAAGAAAGGGAAAGTGGTTTTAGAGCACCAGTCAGGAAATCTTGAGTACTTATCTCAGAACTTCTTGCCTCTACTACATTTCCCCAAGGAATATATTATACTTATGCAGGATGTCTTTCCAGAGAGGGCTGCACAAATGATTCAGGAAAACTGTGTATTGTATTTCTTCTTTTGGAAATTTATAATGTACGTTAACATATGAAAGACTCTAAGAAGAACTGTGGTCAATATAACTTGTTTCAAGCCAAATATGTTTGCTATTTCCCAACCTATTTCAGCATGGAATCTTCTGACATCAGAATCATCATCATCAGATGTAACACTTAAGATCTTAAAAGACATTTGGGAAATGTTCCCATGGATACAGCGTACTATTCACGTAGTGTTGTTTCTCTCCCTTAGGTTAGAGCACTCTTTCTCCTCTTGTTTCTTTCCTTTCTCTCTCCTCTTCTCTCCAACCTCCCTAATCCAGGTTCTTTTTTTTTTTTTTTTTTCATTCCTTTTAGGAGAAGGACTGGTGAAATCACTGTGGTATGCACTTGTTGTATTGTAATCTAGTATTCTTCCTCAGTTGAGGGACCTGGTTTGTTTCTCTCTTTTTAATTAGCATGCATCTTCCCTAGTCCCAATACTGTATGATTCAGCCTTGTTCATTCTCTTTGAATCCTATATAGTGCTTAGGTCACTATTGAGAACCTCCTATGTATTTCTGCAAAAATTATAATGAATAGATAAAATAATCCAGGCTTCATATAGATATAGATGTATATACAGATATACATATGTATATATGCTGAATCAAAAAAGATAGTTACATTGCATTAAAAAAAACTTCCCACCCACTACTTCCTACCTGTGTGAACCATGAGTCTGGTTTCTGTATCATCTAGGAGCTTGTTTTTTTTTTGTAGTTGTTAGGTTTGTTTGTTTTTTTAATGATTCTACATGTAAGAGAGATCATACAGTATTTTTCTTCCTCTGACTTACTGCATTTAGCCTAATGCCCTCAAGGTCCATCCATGTTATCCCAAATGGCAAGATTTCATTCCTTATTTTATGACTGAATAATAAACATTGAGCGTGTCTGCATGTGTGTGTGTGCATGTGCCACAGTTGATCCATTCATCTGTCAGTGGACACTTAAGTTGTTTGTGTACCTTGGCTATTGTTAATGATGATGCAGTGAGCATGGGGTGTGTATATCTTTTGAGTGAGTGTTTTGTTTTTGGATAAATACCTAGAAGTGGATTTGCTTGGGCACATGATAGTTCTATTTTTAATCCTTTGAGGAACTTCCCTACTGTTTTCCATAAAGTGAAAGTGAAGTCGCTCAGTGGTGTCCGACTCTTTGCAACCCCATGGACTATAGCCTACCAGGCTCCTCAGTCCATGGAATCTTCCAAGCAAGAGTACTGGAGTGGGTCACCATTTGCTTCTCCAGGGGATCTTCCCATCCCAGGGATCGAACCTGGGTCTCCCGCACTACAGGCAGATGCTTTACCGCCTGAGCCACCAGGAAAGGGGCTTCACTGTTTTCCATAGTGAATGCACAAATTTACATTCCCACCAGCATTCACAAAGGTTCCCTTTCCTTTGCATTCTTAACAGCATTTGTTTTCTTATCTTTTTGATAATAGCCTTTCCAATAGATGTGAGGTGTTATCTCACTGTGTTTGATTTGCCTTTTCTGATTAATGATGCTGGGCTTCCTATTGGCCATCAGTATGTCTGTTCCTATGCTTTGCCCATTTTTCAATTCGATTGCTTCTTTTTTTCTATTGAGTTGTATGAGTTCTTTTTTTTTTATTTTTTTTTATTTTTAAACTTTACAATATTGTATTAGTTTTGCCAAATATCGAAATGAATCCGACACAGGTATACCCGCGTTCCCCATCCTGAACCCTCCTCCCTCCTCCCTCCCCTATCCTCCCTCTGGGTCGTCCCAGTGCACCAGCCCCAAGCATCCAATACCGTGCATCGAACCTGGACTGGCGACTCGTTTCATACATGATATTATACATGTTTCAATGCTATTCTCCCAAATCTCCCCACCCTCTCCCTCTCCCATAGAGTCCATAAGACTGATCTATACATTGGTGTCTCTTTTGCTGTCTCGTACACAGGGTTATTGTTACCATCTTTCTAAATTCCATATATATGTGTTAGTATACTGTATTGGTGTTTTTCTTTCTGGCTTACTTCACTCTGTATAATAGGTTCCAGTTTCATCCATCTCATTAGAACTGATTCAAATGTATTCTTTTTAATGGCTGAGTAGTACTCCATTGTGTATATGTACCACAGCTTTCTTATCCATTCATCTGCTGATGGACATCTAGGTTGCTTCCATGTCCTGGCTATTATAAACAGTGCTGCGATGAACATTGGGGTACACGTGTCTCTTTCCCTTCTGGTTTCCTCAGTGTGTATGCCCAGCAGTGGGATTGCTGGATCATAAGGCAGTTCTATTTCCAGTTTTTTAAGGAATCTCCACACTGTTCTCCATAGTGGCTGTACTAGTTTGCATTCCCACCAACAGTGTAAGAGGGTTCCCTTTTCTCCACACCCTCTCCAGCATTTATTATTTGTAGACTTTTGGATCGCAGCCATTCTGACTGGTGTGAAATGGTACCTCATAGTGGTTTTGATTTGCATTTCTCTGATAATGAGTGATGTTGAGCATCTTTTCATGTGTTTGTTAGCCATCTGTATGTCTTCTTTGGAGAAATGTCTATTTAGTTCTTTGGCCCATTTTATGATTGGGTCATTTATTTTCTGGAGTTGAGCTGTAGGAGTTGCTTGTATATTTTTGAGATTAGTTGTTTGTCCGTTGCTTCATTTGCTATTATTTTCTCCCATTCTGAAGGCTGCCTTTTCACCTTGCTAATAGTTTCCTTAGTTGTGCAGAAGCTTTTAAGTTTAATTAGGTCCCATTTGTTTATTTTTGCTTTTATTTCCAATATTCTGGGAGGTGGGTCATAGAGGATCCTGCTGTGATGTATGTCGGAGAGTGTTTTGCCTATGTTCTTCTCTAGGAGTTTTATAGTTTCTGGTCTTACGTTGAGATCTTTAATCCATGTTGAGTTTATTTTTGTGTATGGTGTTAGAAAGTGTTCTAGTTTCATTCTTTTACAAGTGGTTGACCAGTTTTCCCAGCACCACTTGTTAAAGAGATTGTCTTTAATCCATTGTATATTCTTGCCTCCTTTGTCAAAGATAAGGTGTCCATATGTGTGTGGATTTATCTCTGGGCTTTCTATTTTGTTCCATTGATCTATATTTCTGTCTTTGTGCCAGTACCATACTGTCTTGATAACTGTGGCTTTGTAATAGAGCCTGAAGTCAGGTAGAGGTTGACTTCCTCCAGTTCCATTCTTCTTTCTCAAGATAGCTTTGGCTATTCGAGGTTTTTTGTATTTCCATACAAATTGTGAAATTATTTGTTCTAGCTCTGTGAAGAATACCGTTGGTACCTTGATAGGGATTGCATTGAATCTATAAATTGCTTTGGGTAGTATACTCATTTTCACTATATTGATTCTTCCAATCCATGAACATGGTATATTTCTCCATCTATTAGTGTCCTCTTTGATTTCTTTCACCAGTGTTTTATAGTTTTCTATATATGGGTCTTTAGTTTCTTTAGGTAGATATATTCCTAAGTATTTTATTCTTTCCGTTGCAATGGTGAATGGAATTGTTTCCTTAATTTCTCTGTTTTCTCATTATTAGTGTATAGGAATGCAAGGGATTTCTGTGTGTTGATTTTATATCCTGCAACTTTACTATAGTCATTGATTAGTTCTAGTAATTTTCTGGTGGAGTCTTTAGGGTTTTCAATGTAAAGGATCATGTCATCTGCAAACAGTGAGAGTTTCACTTCTTCTTTTCCAGTTTGGATTCCTTTTATTTCTTGTTCTGCTCTGATTGCTGTGGCCAAAACTTCTAAAACTATATTGAATAGTAATGGTGAAAGTGGGCACCCTTGTCTTGTTCCTGACTTTAGAGGAAATGCTTTCAATTTTTCACCATTGAGGATAATGTTTGCTGTGGGTTTGTCATATAGTGCTTTTATTATGTTGAGGTATGTTCCTTCTATTCCTGCTTTCTGGAGAGTTCTTATCATAAATGGATGTTGAATTTTGTCAAAGGCTTTCTCTGCATCTATTGAGATAATAATATGGTTTTTGTTTTTCAATTTGTTAATGTGGTGTATAACATTGATTGATTTGCGGATATTGAAGAATCCTTGCATTCCTGGGATAAAGCCCACTTGGTCATGGTGTATGATCTTTTTAATGTGTTGTTGGATTCTGATTGCTAGAATTTTGTTAAGGATTTTTGCATCTATGTTCATCAGTGATATTGGCCTGTAGTTTTCTTTTTTTGTGGCATCTTTGTCAGGTTTTGGGATTAGGGTGATGTTGGCCTCATAGAATGAATTTGGAAGTTTACCTTCCTCTGCAATTTTCTGGAAGAGTTTGAGCAGGATAGGTGTTAGTTCTTCTCTAAATTTTTGGTAGAATTCAGCTGTGAAGCCGTCTGGACCTGGGCTTTTGTTTGCTGGAAGATTTTTGATTACAGTTTCAATTTCCGTGCTTGTGATGAGTCTGTTAAGATTTTCTATTTCTTCCTGGTCCAGTTTTGGAAAGTTGTACTTTTCTAAGAATTTGTCCATTTCTTCCACGTTGTCCATTTTATTGGCATATAATTGTTGATAGTAGTCTCTTATGATCCTTTGTATTTCTGTGTTGTCTGTTGTGATCTCTCCATTTTCATTTCTAATTTTATGGATTTGATTTTTCTCCCTTTGTTTCTTGATGAGTCTGGCTAATGGTTTGTCAATTTTATTTATCCTTTCAAAGAACCAGCTTTTAGGCTTTGTTGATTTTTGCTATGGTCTCTTTTGTTTCTTTTGCATTTATTTCTGCCTTTATTTTTAAGATTTCTTTCCTTCTACTAACCCTGGGGTTCTTCATTTCTTCCTTTTCTCGTTGCTTTAGGTGTAGGGTTAGGTTATTTATTTGACTTTTTTCTTGTTTCTTGAGGTATGCCTGTATTGCTATGAACTTCCCCCTTAGGACTGCTTTTACAGTGTCCCACAGGTTTTGGGTTGTTGTGTTTTCATTTTCATTAGTTTCTATGCAAATTTTGATTTCTTTTTTGATTTCATCTGTGATTTGTTGGTTATTCAGCAGCGTGTTGTTCAGCCTCCATATGTTGGAATTTTAAATAGTTTTTCTCCTGTAATTGAGATCTAATCTTACTGCATTGTGGTCAGAAAAGATGCTTGGAATGATTTCTATTTTTTTGAATTTACCAAGGCTAGATTTATGGCCCAGGATGTGATCTATCCTGGAGAAGGTTCCATGTGCGCTTGAGAAAAAGGTGAAATTCATTGTTTTGGGATGAAATGTCCTATAGATATCAATTAGTTCTAACTGGTCTATTGTATCGTTTAACATTTGTGTTTCCTTATTAATTTTCTGTTTAGTTGATCTATCCATAGGTGTGAGTGGGGTATTAAAGTCTCCCACTATTATTGTGTTATTGTTAATTTCTCCTTTCATACTTGTTAGCATTTGTCTTACATATTGCAGTGCTCCCCGTGTTGGGTGCATATATATTTATAATTGTTATATCTTCTTCTTGGATTGATCCTTTGATCATTATGTAGTGACCATCTTTGTCTCTTTTCACAGCCTTTGTTTTAAAGTCTGTTTTATCTGATATAAGTATTGCTACTCCTGCTTTCTTTTGGGTCCCTATTTGCATGGAAAATCTTTTTCCAGCCCTTCACTTTCAGTCTGTATGTGTCCCCTGTTTTGAGGTGGGTCTCTTGTAGACAACATATGTAGGGGTCTTGTTTTTGTATCCATTCAGCCAGTCTTTGTCTTTTGGTTGGGGCATTCAACCCATTTACATTTAAGGTAATTACTGATAAGTATGATCCTGTTGCCATTTACTTTATTGTTTTGGGTTCGAGTTTATACACTGTTTTTGTGTTTCCTGTCTAGAGAATATCCTTTAGTATTTGTTGGAGAGCTGGTTTGGTGGTGCTGAATTCTCTCAGCTTTTGCTTGTCTGTAAAGCTTTTGATTTCTCCTTCATATTTGAATGAGATCCTTGCTGGGTACAATAATCTGGGCTGTAGGTTATTTTCTTTCATCACTTTAAGTATGTCTTGCCATTCCCTCCTGGCTTGAAGAGTTTCTATTGAAAGATCAGCTGTTATCCTAATGGGAATTCCCTTGTGTGTTATTTGTTGTTTTTCCTTGCTGCTTTTAATATTTGTTCTTTGTTAATTTGATTAATATGTGTCTTGGGGTGTTTCGCCTTGGGTTTATCCTGTTTGGGATTCTCTGGGTTTCTTGGACTTGGGTGATTATTTCCTGCCCCATTTTAGGGAAGTTTTCAACTATTATCTCTTCAAGTATTTTCTCATGGTCTTTCTTTTTGTCTTCTTCTTCTGGGACCCCTATGATTCGAATGTTGTAGCATTTAATATTGTCCTGGAGGTCTCTGAGATTGTCCTCATTTCTTTTAATTCGTTTTTCTTTTATCCTCTCTGATTCATTTATTTCTACCATTCTATCTTCTAATTCACTAATCCTATCTTCTGCCTCTGGTATTCTACTATTTGTTGCCTCCAGAGTGTTTTTAATTTCATTTATTGCATTATTCATTTTATGTTGACTCTCTTTTATTTCTTCTAGGTCCTTGTTAAACCTTTCTTGCATCTTCTCAATCTTTGTCTCCAAGCTATTTATCTGTGATTCCATTTTGATTTCAAAATTTTGGATCAATTTCACTATCATTCGGAATTCTTTATCAGGTAGATTCCCTATTTCTTCCTCTTTTGTTTGGTTTGGTGGGCATTTATCCTGTTCCTTTATCTGCTGGGTATTCCTCTGTCTCTTCATCTTGTTTAAATTGCTGAGTTTGGGGTGTCCTTTCTGTATTCTGGCAGTTTGTGGAGTTCTCTTTATTGTGGCGTTTCCTTGCTCTGTGTGGGTTTGTACAGGTGGCTTGTCAAGGTTTCTTGGTTAGGGAAGCTTGTGTTGGTGTTCTGGTGGGTGGAGCTGTATTTCTTCTCTCTTCTTTCAAAGACTTGGGTTGCTTTTCTGGGTGCCTGATGTCCTCTGCCGGCATTCAGAAGTTGTTTTGTGGAATTTACTCGGCGTTTAAATGTTCTTTTGATGAATTTGTGGGGGAGAAAGTGTTCTCCCCATCCTACTCCTCCGCCATCTTAGCTCCTCCCCATATTGAGTTGTATGAGTTCTTTATATTTTGTATATTAACCCCTTATCAGATACGTGATTTGCAAACATTTTCTCCCAATCATTTGGTTACCTTCTCATTTTGTTGATGATTTCCTTTGCTATACAGATGCTTTTTAGTATGATGTAGCCCCACTTATGGAGAAGGCAATGGCACCCGACTCCAGTACTCTTGCCTGGAAAATCCCATGGATGGAGGAGCCTGGTGGGCTGCAGTCCATGGGGTTGCGAAGAGTCGGACACGACTGAGCGACTTCACTTTCACTTTTCACTTTCATGCATTGGAGAAGGAAATGGCAACCCATTCCAGTACTCTTGCCTGGAGAATCCGAGGGATGGGGGAGCCTGGTGGGCTGCCATCTATGGGGTCGCACAGAGTTGGACACGACTGAAGTGACTTAGCAGCAGCAGCAGCCCCACTTATTTATTTTTGCTTTTGTTGCTTTTGCTTTTGGTGTCAGATTCAGAAATCATTGCCAAGATTTATGTCAAGAAGCTTACCCTCTACATTTTCTTACAGGAATTTATTGTTTCAGGTCTTCTATTTCAGGTCTTTCATCCATTTTGAGTTAATCTTTGTATATGGTATAAGCTAATGGTCCAGTTGCATTCTTCTGCACATGACTACCAATTTCCCTAGCATCATTTACTGAAGACATTGTCCTTTCCTCATTGTATATTTTTGGCTCCTTTATCACAAGTTAATTGACTGTATATATGTGGGTTTATTTCTGGGCTTTTAAAGTCTGTTCTCCTGATTTTTGTGTCTGGTTTTATGCAAATGCCATGCAGTTTTAATCATTACCACTTTTGTAATATAGTTTGAAACTGGGAATTGTAATGCCTTCAGCTTTGTTCTTCTTTCTCAGGATTGCTTTGGCTATTTGCATTTATGTGTGTGTGTGTGTGTGGTTCCATGAAAATTTTAAGATTATTCTGTTTCTTTGAAAATGTCATTGGAATTTTGATAGGGATTACATTGAATCTATAGATTGCTTTGGGTAGTGTGGACATTTGAACATCAATGATTTTTTCAGTCCAGGATCACAGAGGATCTTCTTATTTGTTTGTGTCACTTTCAGCATCTTTCATTAATGCCACGTAGTTTTCAAATTTCACCTCCTTGGTTAAATTTATTCCTGGGTACTTTATTCTTTTTCATGCAGTTGTAAATAGGATTGTTTTCTTTATTTCTCTTTCTGATGATTTGTTATTAGTGCATATAAATGTTACAGGTTTTTGTGTATTGACTTTGTATCCTGCATCTTTACTGAATTTGTTTATTACTTCTCTCATGTCATATGTAAATAGTGATAGTTTTTCATCTTCCTTTCCAATTTGGATGTCTTTATTTCTTGTTCTTGCCTAATTCCTCTGGCTAAGACTTCCAATACTATGTCGAATAAAAGTGGTGAGGGTAGACATCTTTGTCTTTCTTGTTCAAGATCTTAGACAAAAGGGTTTCAGTTTTTTACTGTTGAATAGGATGTTAGCTGTGGTCTTGTCATATATGGCCTCTATTATGTTGAAGTGTGTTCCCTTTATACCCACTTTATTGAGTTTTTTTTTTAATCATAAATCATTGTTGAATTTTATCCCATACTTAAGTGTGTTCCCTTTATAGCCACTTTATTGAGAGGTTTGTTTTCTTTTTATCATAAATTAGTGTTGAATTTTATCACATACTTTTTCTACATCTAGTGAGGTGAACGTATGATTTTCACCCTTTGTGTTAATGTGTCAAATCACACTGACTGATTTGAAGATGTTGAGCCATCCTTGCATCCATGGAATAAATCTTAACTTCATCATGGTCTTATCCCTTTAATGTATGGTTGAATTTGGTTTGCTAATATTTTGTTTAGGGTTTTTACATCTGTATTTGTCAGGAATATTGGCTTTTAATTTTCTTGCGTTGTCCTTGTCTGATTTTGGTATCAGGGTAATGCTGGCCTCATACCGTCAGTCTGGAAGAAATCCCTCCTGTTTTTGGGAGAGTATGAGAAGGATTTGTGTTAATTCTCCTTTGAGTGTTTAATGAAATTTACCAGTGAAACTGTCTGGTCCTGGATTTTTGTTTGGTGAGAGGTTTCTACTGATTCAGCCTTCTAGCTAGTCATCAGGCTGTTCAGATTTTACCTTATTCTTTAAAATGCCTGGTTGTCTTAGAACTTACGTCATGCTTCCCTGAGCATCTGTCTGCTCTGTTCTCTCACTCATACAGTGGCACCCACCCTGTACTTTGATAGCACTCGGTACGTATCTTTATTCTTTGGACCTACTGCATGTTCTTATTGTCTGTGTCTGTCTATCCCCCCATTATACCTTGAGCTTTTTGAGGACAGACATTTTTTATTGCTAGTTCCTAATATACTATAAATATCCTTAATGATTCATGGAAAAAATGATTAAATGAATGATTAATAGCGTGAGAAAGACTCAGGCCCTGCTATCTTCCACAGCATGCACTTGGTACCCAGGAGACTAATACATCCTTGCCTTGCCCGTCATGACGTAATCTTAACATCACCTCTTTGCTCTACTATTTTTCTCTTCCCTCTACTGTTTCTTCTCTTGCTCAAGCAGGTACAGAGAGCAGAAAAGCAAATCTGCTTCAATCGATAGACAGCCAAGGAGTGAGAGGCCAGTGTCTTTTCCTTGTAGGCTGGCCCTGTTTATGTGTGGTTCTCCTAGAAGAGCCTTGCTTGTTTCAGCATAGTGGGAACAGGAGTGAAAATGGGACAGATGTCCTCTCCTAAGAAGACTTAAGACACTTTCTCTCAGCCAGCAACTTAGAGTGCCAAGAGTCTCCTCCAGTTCCTACTCTGCTTACACTGGTTCTGATGATGGCACAGTGGAAACTGACCTGGTTCTGTGCACAGTTAGCAAATTCTGTGGAGTTGTGTCTAGCAGTTGGCAGCTCTCTTTAGAATGTGGGGGAACCTTTGGGCTTTTGCTGCAATTCTGAGGTATAGGGAATGTCCCTTTCAAAATTCAGATGTGTATATTTTCTTCTAGAAAAAAGCCCAGCATGGAGTATAGACTCTTAGAGGCAGTGGCATTGTTAATGTTTATTTTCTAAAATAGGTATTGCTAAACTCACTGATTTATTAGAATTTGGTGATTATAATATGCAGTATTTGGCCATAAAGCACTGAATTAAACCCGAATCACTTTGCATCCTGATTTATTATGACAAATACCTGGCTGTATCTTCAGAGACTCAGGTGAAACATTCTGGAGTACATACCAGAACTCTGATGATCTTGCCTGACCACTCTTGGCCCTCCATAGAGAACACAGATTTAAATTACCTCGGACAAGTACATGTGAGAGAAGAAGTTCTGGCTGACCCGATTAATTGGTCCAAGAATCAGCATAGTGATTACAGTCTGAAGTATGATAGCATGTTTTCTTGCCAACCAATTCACAAGGCCTAATACACGAATATTAGTTTCATTTTATTTCAGTACTTTTACTGAGCACTCAAAAGAATTCATTTCTTAAATTTGGAACATCCCTTTTGGAATTTTATTTTGACGAAACATAGGCCGTGAACGTTTGCTGGCTACTTACCTGTAGAGAGTTCCAGGTTATTGTCATTAATTTAAGTGAAATGTATTTAACTTCCAGGGTGAAAAGGAACAGCCTGTGTTTGCACTCACCGGCCTTCGATGGGGATCCTTCCGAGATGCTGGCGTCTCAGTTAGCAGGTAGAAGGGCACTGGGTTAACCAGTGGTGGTTTTTAAACACCTTCTTACTCTGTCCCCGTCTCTGAGGTTTCAGTATACGGTGATCTCGGAATACAAGCGGTGGGCCCAGCGGTTGAATTGTGTATGAATAACAGAAGTGGAGTTTACATTCTGTGTGCACAGAGGCTGGGGGAAGTCCCAGTTTCCTCCACGCTGGCTGAGTGGTAGCTCAGGATGAGCAGTGTCCACCTCTCTTTCTAGACGTCGTATTTGACCGGGGGTGGGGCTCAGCTGGACCAGAGGGACACTGGGTGTCGTCTCCTCCCACCGCCTGCTTAGCTGGGTGCCAAGTGCAAGGCACCACTGGGGCTGCAGCCTCCTGGAGCTTTGACAGCCCTGGTCGGAAGACCCCTTTTCCCCAAGAGGTGTTCTTTCTGAAGGCCTGGTGGATTCACCGACCCCAGGCCGCCTCCTTCAGAGGAGGGAGAAAGGCAGAGACCTGGGAATGCCAGAAGGTGGAAGAAACAGGCCTGCGGAGGAGGCCATGAGAGGGCTGCTGGTGGCTTTTCATGGCAACCTGCTTATTTTTGGTGAATTCATTGTGTAGCATATAACTGCCAGCTCAGAAAGAGGGTGTGCCCTGTGCTGTGTGCCATGGAGAGGCCGCGTGGGCAAGGCTTCCTGAGGTGGGGCTGGAGGAGACAGGGCATGAAGTTCAGTCCTAGCTGGTGGGCGTTATTTTCTTTCTTTACCTCTTCTTGACAACATGCTTACAATTTGAGTGTAGTGTAAATGAACGATGATTGAGCTCACACACAGCTCTTATCAAGAAAGCTCTCTTTACTTTGTAGGCATTCTCGCCACATTTTCTTTACAGAAATTCCTCTCATTTGTTCCACATGGTTATTCCTGCTAATGAGGTTCCTGACAGTGGACTGTCAAAGGAGAGAGACCACTGAGTTACATCACACCCTGCGTTCTTTTGTTTCCAAGTATGCATGGTTATCTTCATTCTGCAAGTCATCTTGTATCTGATCTGTAATCTCACGTGACAGCGGTTTACCATGAGGAATTGCTTAGTTTCCCCTGAGAAAGTCTGATGAGAGTAAATTGCTTTTTTTTTTTTTTTTGGCCACACGACGTGCTATGTGGGATCTTCCCTGACCATGTGGGGTTCCTTGACCAGGGATGGACCCCATGCCCCCTACAGTAGAAGTGCAGAGTCCTAACCATCGGACTGCTGGGGAAGTCCTACATTGCTTTCTAAGTGTGTTCAGCACAAGCATAGGTCAGCCCTTGAGGAATATCACACACAGGCCCATATTCTGTTTGATTTCTGAACATGGAATTTTAAAATGCTGGCTGTTATTGTACCTGGACTAGAACCATCTGCTGAGTTGCTCTGTGTGTTACGGGAGAAACAGTGGGGGTGCAACAAGCCATTTCCTAGGTGGCCTCACAGAGTATCAGTTCAGAATAAAGTTATTTATTTCTAAATCAGTTTAGAAATAAACTGCCTTGGCTGGGATGTGTTTCTGTCTGGCTACCCTGGAAAAGAAGCAAAGCATCGAGTAAGCTTTCAAACAAAGTAACAGAAACCAAAACATTAGATGATCAAAGCAGTTGTTAATAGCCTTGTGGTGCTTACTGGGATAATTGTTAGAATGGTTCTGCTCTGCTCCTTGGATGGCTAAACTCCATATTCTGGTGTTCAAGACCAACGTACTCCGTCATCATCCCTAACTACCGAGTTCTATGTCTTTGTTTAGAGCTTTTGCTCTGGCAACTACTCTAAGCGCTTCCCGTGCTGTTACCCTTGTCCTGCCTAGAATGATGTCCTTGCCGCCTCCCTGTGTCTGCGTCCAGCCCAGCTTTCTAGGTCTCACGGCCTCACTTTGTTCTTGGGTCATTGGTTGTGCAGGTGTGGCTGCTCCAGTGATTTTAGGCCCATAATGATTTCTTGCGCCTTCTTGACTCTCCTCACCAGTAAATAGTGATCCGTTCATACCATGTCATAGAAATATGTTTGTTTGTCGTCGTCTATTCTATTTGGGGGCCTTGTTTTCTCAGAAGCCCGCAAAGGCAAGAATTTTGTACTGATGATATTGCTTCTGTTTCCTCCATATACATCGTCAGTGCTAAATGAGTGCATATTGGTTTGAATCGAATAGGGAGCAGTTAAGATGGGCTGGTAGGTGAAAGAGACATTTTAAGAGAGAAGTCTACTTTATGCTACTTTTCTAAATCCAACCAGGCGTCTTTTTCTCTTCAGTGGCTTTTAGGAATTTAGCAATATGAAGTAGACCCTCTTTACTCCCAGATTTCCATTTCCCATGTTGAAGCTGCATAACATGAGTAATGCGGAATGATGCTGATTTACAGATTTTAATTGTATGTTTGTGCGTTGAGAGAGAACGCGGTGTACAGCATGCAGCCATTCAGCTCACGAGTAATACATTAGCACCCACACCCGCATCTCTTCGTGGCTTTATCACTCTCCACTCATTCAGAATGTGAACTTAACTGTGTTCCACGGTGCAAAGTACATATTACAGTGATACCTGTGAATTTAGAGATTCAAGAAGACTCTGATTATATATCTCATAAATTGCAAGGATTTAGCTGAGGTATAACTAATTATGTTCTGTTTGACGTGGTATTCAAATGCAGATTAAAAACTTACTGTAATACTTTTTTATGCTAAACCACAATCTCCAAACCTCCAGAGCAGACACTTCTGGTAGAGGTGTAATTCTAATGTATTATCTGTCCTGAATGGTATCTAGCACATTGATAGTTTTCTTAATAGTCTAATCAGATTTTTATCTTGCTCTTTTTCAGGTACTGGTATCTTGGGCCTCTAAAAACCAAAGCAGCCCACTTTTTCAGCACTCTTAAGGTAAATGCAGGCTACAGTATTGACATTTGATCTCTGGTATTTTGTTATTCCTTTGTGATGTGTGTATTTGGAATTTTTAAAAGTTTCTTGCTATAGATGTATATGGCATGCTCCTAAAATGGGGCCTATTTACTTACACACAAATCCAGAAAGCATTCCTGTTCTGATATTTCTCATCTGCCAACTTATTCTCTATTACCAAGCCCATATTTAATTTCATTTTAGTATTTCACTTCCCTTTGTTCATTCACTCTTAACCAAACAAACCTTGAACACAGTGACCTATATCTGATTAATTACTTGCAAATGTGTCTATATTAGTATCGAGAAGCTAACTGAAGATTTGTATCTGAATACGCCATGAAATTAAAAGACACTTACTCCTTGGAAAAAAAGTTATGACCAACCTAGACAGCATATTGAAGAGCAGAGATATAACTTTGCCAATAAAGGTCCATCTAGCCAAGGCTATGGTTTTCCTGTGGTCATGTATGGATGTGAGAGTTGGACTGTGAAGAAAGCTGAGCGCGAAGAATTGATGCTTTTGAACTGTGGTGTTGGAGAAGACTCTTGAGAGTCCCTTGGACTGCAAGGAGATCCAACCAGTCCATTCTAAAGGAGATCAGCCCTGGGTGTTCTTTGGAAGGAATGATGCTAAAGCTGAAACTCCAGTACTTTGGCCACCTCATGTGAAGAGTTGACTCATTGGAAAAGACTCTGATGCTGGGAGGGATTGGGGGCAGGAGAAGAAGGGGATGACAGAGGATAAGATGGCTGGATGGCATCACTGACTCAATGGACGTCAGTTTGAGTGAACTCCGGGAGATGGTGATGGACAGGGAGGCCTGGCGTGCTGCGATTCATGGGATCGCAAAGAGTCGGACACGACTGAGTGACTGAACTGAAATATAGTAGGCTTCAAACAATGCTTTGTGCTTCAAACCATGCTTAACTAGCCAAATATGTGTAGTGGTTGCTGCATTGGACAGTACAAGTATGAGACCATTGCCATCATAAGAGAAAGGTCTATCAGGCTATGCTGTTATAGGCTATACAATGAAGAATATTGGCATAGAGAAAAACTCAACAGTGTATGTTAATGAAAATGCTAATAGAAGAGGCACAGTTACCTTGTACTACGTACCATGTTGAGCTTTTATGCACATGAAAGTAGTATATTTACAGTTTGAATCTGAAAATTGGCAGATGAAGTTTCAATGTAGTAAAGAGTTTGGTTCTATGTAATGTTAACATTCAGAGTATCGAATGGGTTTGAAATTAAAGAAGTAGTGTATGTCCATTGCAAAACGTTTATAAAATATAGCTCCCTTTACCCGGAGCTATCCAGTTATTCATTAACAAAGCCATTAAAGTACTAGGGGTAACCAATCTATGTGATTACTAAAATGAACTTGGAGTGCTGGGGAGCAAGGACTTTCTATGCTTAAGGCGAACTGTGTGAGTAAAATGCACGACTGCTGTTGCTTGGAGGAATAATTTCATTGGTGAAATATTCAGGAAGAAATAGAGTAGCTCCGTATTTAAGTTGTAGAATCTGGGACCATATAAACTGTTTCTATCATTTCAACAGCAGACAGTGATTGCGTACCTATTGGGTGGCAAGCCCTGCTGTATAATTGGACTACTGGGTCAAATAAGACAGGTCTCGTGCCCTCAAGAAGTGTTCACGTGCCAGGAGTGAGGGCCTGGTAAATCAGCAGTTTGGCAAGTGCTAGGAGAGAAACAGGAAAGAATAAGATGGAAGCACAGAGGAGGAGCATTTACCTCTGACTGAAGGTCAGTAGAGTCAGCCCAGAGAAGGTGACACTTCAGCCAAATTTTGAAAAATATACTAAAGGGCATTCCAAGTGCAGGGGTCAGGATGTGTGGAGGCACAGAGGTGTCACATGGTCTTTAATTATGGCCAGTGTGGAGTGGCTTGCGGGCTGACTGCAGGTTTTGACGTGGGATCTGACCTTTATCATGAAAGCACTGGAGGGTCACTGGATCTTAAGCAGGGGAATGACAGGAGCAGGCTTTCACTTTGGCAAGGAATTGTTTGGCAGCAGAATGGATGAGAGACTGGACATTGGTAGTAACAGGCAAAGGCATCAGATAGAAGATTGCTAACACGATCCAGGTGAGGAGAGATGAGGTCTCGCCAAGGTGGTAGTAGTGAACCTTGACCCCAGAGCATTGACTCAAGAGGCACAATCCTCGACAGTCAGCAGGAGCAGGGCGTAGTCCCAGGTCTCTGGCTCGAGGGGCTAGAGTTTGGTAACTAGAGTTTTCCGTGAATGCTGATAATATCAGAGTTGGATCACATTCGTGAAGAAAGGTGAAATTCTCAGTTTGGCGCGTATCGAGTTTAACATTACCGGTGGTACAGACCAGTCAAGTCATACAATTATGACTTAGATCTAGAATTCAGAGATATCTGGGCTGAAGAAATAGATTTAAATGTCGTAAGTGTATGAGTGGCATTGAGCTATGGGTTTGTTGAAGTTACTGTTGAGAATAGGTGGGCAGGAGTAACCCATCATTTTAAAGAGCCCGAAATGATGCCCAGAAAATCCAGAGAGAGACTCTGGGAGGAAGTACTGACATAGAAGCCAATGAAAGAGAGAACTTCCAGAAGAGAGCGAGGTTTTAAGAAGCAGCATCAAAGAGCAAAATAAAGAGAGGAAAGTAAGGATCCATTGACTCTGGCAACCCCTGCAGGTTTGATAACGTGTTAGGTGGAGGGGCCGAAGCCAAATTGAAGAAAGTTCAGGAGTAAACCGGAGGTAAAAACTGGAGGCAGCAGAGCCACTCTTTTAAGAAACTTGACTTTGAAGGAGAGGAGATTAAAAACAGCAGAAGGTACTGAGAAATACAGGTCAGTGGAGCACTCTGGGTTCTTTGTTTTGTTTTTTTAATTAGAGAGCTGTTCATGTGTTTTCTCCCTGAAGCAAAAATAAAAGCGAATGGGAGGAGAGGAAAGGGCACCAAAAACATGACTGATTTGGCCAAGTCCATGAGCAAGAGAAAGGGAGTGGATCAGAGCCCTGGACTAGCCTCGGACAGGGGCAGGGACACCTTTTTCCTTGAGACAGGGGAGCAATAAAACAGAGGTCCAGATGAAAACACATTTATAAAGAGGTGAGGCAGTTCTCTCTGATGTCCTTGTATTCTTTCTGAATGGTAGGAAGCAAGGTGATCTTTTGACAGCAAGGTGGGTGGGGAGTTTGGAAGAAGGATGAAAATAGGAAGGTTTAGAAAGATTATCAAGTGACGTAAAAGACCTTAGACCAAGAGCTTGTGGTGACGTGGGTATGCTCACTTGGGCGGTGTTTTCCTGTGTCAGTACTCAGCAGGAGGCCTCATCTCCCCCTCTGATAATACTGAGCCACGATGTAGAAGTACAGACACCAAGTGACAGATTGATCGAGAACTGAGGCTTTTCAGGGTACATGTTAGAGAAGGACGACACGAGGGCCGAAAGCCATAGAAGAATGATGTAAAATCCACTGTTCACCTGGGTGGTGCTGAGGACAGCTGGAGAGGCCAGGAGCTGGGACTCTCTGAGAGCCCGGTGTGGTTAGAGTCTTCAGGGACCCCCAGTTCATAGCCCTCTCTCTTCCTCCTCTGACTTTGAACCAAGTTATGAAAACAAAATGCAGAAACAAAGCAGATGGAAATTGACATACCGGCTTTATCAACGTCAGCAGGCATGAAGGACACAGTGTAGATACGTGGTCACAATCTGATTTCCTCATGGTCCAAATTGAATTTCTCCACTTAAAAGACCTCCATCAGGACAGAGGCTGCTAAGTAAGCCCACTGCATGAGGAATCAATGGATGTGTGATTCCGCAGGACTCTGATCACTTACAGAGAAGGAAGAGAAGAGGTTGGGTCTTTCTGGACTTGGGAGGAGTAAGAGATGGAGTGAGAGAAGTCAGAGTTAATTGTTACTGTTTTGTAATTCACCACTGGAAACTTGAGAACAGGGGAGTGGTTCACCCTGAGGGCACTGAGCACAAAAATATCAACTGGAAGAATAAGGGTAGTGATTAGATAATGGGATACCAGGGCTTTAGACTTCTAAGATGGAGTAGTTCTGGGTACTGATAAGGACAAGGATGTGGCCATGGAAGAGGGTTGCTATGTAGGTTGGAGGCAATGTCAAGGGCTGAGAGGTTAGGGTATTATTTTAGTAATCCTTGAGGACACTGATGAGACCCAAGATGGTACTGGACTCGGGATGCCAGGAAGACGACAGATCTGGAGTGTGAGAATGATGGCCTTTGAAGCGGGAACAAGAAGCCTTGGGCTGGATTTCGAGGCCAGACCAGTGTGGCCTCTGAGTGGAACGTGCTTCCCGAAGTAAAGGAAGTATGTGATGCAACTAGATTTCATCAGTCTCATGTGTGTGTCACCATCTCTAAATGAATGATAAATTTCTTATGGTGTGATTCTATGCTGGTTCATATTGAGAAGCTCCAAGAGTTTGTAATTGTGTTGCATGATAAACATTTTTTTCCCTTCATTGAAAGGAGTGGCCTCAGACTCATCAAGCCTCGATCTCGTACACGGGACCTACAGAGAGACCTCCCAGTGGAGCAGAAGAGACCCCGCCCCGGCCCTCCTTGTATAGGAGAATATTACGGAGGCTCGCGTCCTACTGGGCACAACCGCAGGGAGGTGAGGAGCCTGGGGACTGGAGGTTGGAAAGTCCTGGGCAGCTCAGGACTGCCTGAGGCAGACCCCACACCAGTGTCAGACCCTCCCAGAGTTGGGGAAGCCTGAACTCAGCCCTCGATGTGCACAGCGCAGGCCCAGACCAGCAGCAGCAAGGTCCCAAGAATGGGAACAACAGCCTGTGTCATTCCTGACTCCCAGCGACTCCCTCTTTCTCTTGCCAGCCTTTATGTTACTGTAGCTGCTTTTGTTGGGTTGTCTCAGGCCTAGAGATTCCCTTTTGAACCTGGCTCTTTATCCCATGTATAAAAAGTATGAGATAAAGAAAATTAAGCCTGGGAGTCCACAGATGGCCTTGGGAGGCCATCTGAGCCGCTGGCAGCTGGCCGCGGGTGGCAGTGCTAAAATGTTCGTGGGAGATAACTGACTTGTATCGGATGCATTCACACAGCCCTGCAAGAGGTGAACCCAGAGGTCTGGAAGGAAGTGCAGTTGTCCACCCTTGAACTGTCTATCACAACCCGGAACAGTCAGCTTGACCTGGCAGTAAGTGTTTTTTTTTTTTTTTAATTAGAAAAGCATTTCGGAAAAGTGACAAAGGCTACAAAGGCTGCACACTCTTCTAGTAACTTAGTGTTTTTATTTTTACCCTGTGGGGGGAGAGAGGGTCAGGAACAAGAGGATGTGGGATCCCTTTGAGGAATAACAGCATGAGAAGAAATAGCTGAGTGAAGTGCCTAAAAGCTTATGGGGCTCTGGTCAAGTATCTGTCACCAAGCTTTGTGCCTTGAGAGAACTGAGGGCAAAGGGCCTTTAGCAGTGGAGTTAGTCTACTCCTGTTTGTTATAGGAATCACAAGTTGCAGAACTTTTACTTGAGTAAACATCTATTATTTTTGTGACTGTATTAAATATATAGATTTAGATCTCCAGGGAAGAAAACTATATATATATATATACACACACACACAAATATCTGTATTTACATATTTTGAGTCCAATCTATTGACATGGATTGTCCAATATAATAGCCACTAGTCACAGGTAGCTGTTTAAATTAATTACAAAATAAAATTTAAAACTCATTTCTCCTGCTATGTGTCACGTGCCATATGTGGCTAGTAGCTACCATATTGAAAAGCACAAATATAAAATATTTCTACAGTGCAGAGAGTTCTCCTGGAGAGTGCTGATATGGACAACAACGCTAAAAAATATTCTGAAATAAATCAGAGGTTAGCAAACTGGTCTGCTACCTGTTTTACTACAGCCTGCAAGCCAGGAATTGATTTTAAGTTTTTAAATGGTTGGAATAAAGTCAAAAAAGGAATTATATTTTGTGATAGGTGAAAAGTTATATGAACTCAAGTTTCAACATCCATAAGTAAAGTTTTACTGGAACAGAGCTGTGTTCATCCATATCCGTGTTGTCTGTGGCCATTCTTGTGCTGCAGTGGCAGAGCTGAGTCATTGTGACAGAGACTGAATGGCCCAAAAGCCTAAAACATTTACTCTCTGACCATCCACAGTAAAGGTTTACTGACCCCTGGTCTAGAGGAAACCTTAGTAGTTTATGTTAATGAAGATGCCGGCAGGAAGGTTATTCTTAACCATGGACCAATACTATGTTTAGCTTTTAAGTAAATCAAAGTAGTATGTTCACAGTTGACCTGGTCAGTCTGAAAACTGGCACATGGAATTGAATGTATGGATGTAGTATGGTGAGTAAGGGAGAGAGGTGCAGTGGGAAGCTTGATTCCAGTATTAATATTCAGAGTGTAAAACTAATGCATGTCTGTTGTATAACATTTGGACCACATAGCTCTTTTCACTTTCTAAATTGATTCCAGTTGGATTAAAAGGTTAAATGTAAAAAAAACCAAAATTATGAAAGTACTAGAGTGAAATCTTAAGTGATTATCAATATAAACTTGGGAGGACAAGACTAAACTGCCACCTGAGACAAAAGTCATATTGACACATTTGTGTACTTCTAATAAAAAATAAACAAAAATTTTTGTGAAAATTGGGAAAAATATTAGGATATGATAGACCCAGAATTCATAGCTTTCCTTTATACTAAACTGTTATACTAATCAATAAGAGATGGACAAAGGATTCATATAAACAACAGGCAGAGGACAAAAATAGAAATTCACAGAGGAAGTAAACATAAAAAATCACTGGTATTTACTACATGAGAAGCACTGTGTAAAAGAGAATTGTACATAGTGTCAGCGCATGTACTCATCATAACTGCACTATCAGGTGGATATAATGTCTATCTTAATTTCACAAGTAAAGAAAAAAATGCTTAATGTCAAAGAAATACAAATTAAAATCATAAATATTGAATGGCCGTAAATTAAAAATCATGCTAGTTTCCAGTGTGGGCGGGGAAATGGGCTGTCAGGTATTACTGGAGGGAAGAGGGCTCGAAACACCCTTTCTCCACGGCATTGTGGCAGTATATATGAAGCAGCTGAAATACAAGCACACCACTGGCCCTGTTAGCATATTTCTAAAAATGTATCCATCAAAAATAATCAGATGATATATAAAGACAAGACAATCCCTTATTTCTTACATAATGGGATTCTGGAAATGTTGGTGGCAGTGAATGTATTAAGGCTAAAAAATACTCTGTTAAAAAGAAAGATAAGATTTCTAATTATGCATTTCCTTTATTCCCAGTCTCTGATGATATGTATTTCCAGTGTTTTGTTCGTGTTCTTTAACCTTGTTCTTTGCTCTGATGATTGAATACCAGTGAATGGATCGAGTTCAGCAAGCAGGTGATTGTGGCTCGAGATTAGCTGCATTCAGAATGCCGAAAGCTTTTTATCTTTGTGCCAATTATAAAAGTATATGATCCTGTGCTGCTTATCACTGGCAGCAGTGCATTCATTTTCTTTTATTCCAAAACCTTTTTGTCAAAATAAAAGCTAATGCAATAAAATATTCAAAGACAATAAAGCTGCCATGTAGTAGCTCAAAATGTTCATTTATCATTTAAAAAGAAAAAGTCCATTCAGAGTCTGAAAGAAGCTTTAGGGGTGTAGAATGTTTGAAAATTAGGATCTTTTGCAGAGCTATGTTCACTGTATTTATCATTGCAAAATACATGAAACAAAACTAATCAGGCAACTGATTAAATAAATTTTGATGCGTTTAGTTGCTCAGTCATGTCCAACTCTGTGCAACCCCATGGATTATAGCCCCCAGGCTCCTCTGTCCATGGAATTTGAATACTGGAGTGGGTTACTACTTGCTACTCCAATAGATTTTGGTACAAGTATTTAAATGTATTTAAAAGTTTCTCTACCAGCATGGAAAGATGTTCATTGTATATTTAAATGAAAAACCAGGTAATATGATTTGCATCAAATGATTCCATATATATGTTAAAAAGAAATACTCCCACTTCTAATTGAATTTTGTGAATGATAGAGTTCAGTTCAGTTCAGTTGCTCAGTCGTGTCTGACTCTTTGCGACCCCATGAACCGTAGCACGCCAGGCCTCCCTGTCCATCACCAACTCCTGGAGTCCACCCAAACCCATGTCCATCGAGTCGGTGATGCCATCCAACCATCTCATCCTCTGTCGTCTCCTTCTCCTCCTGCCCTCAATCACTCCCAGCATCAGAGTCTTTTCAAATGAGTCAGCTCTTCACATCAGGTGGCCAAAGTATTGGAGTTTCAGCTTCAACATCAGTCTTTCCAATGAACACCTAGGACTGATCTCCTTTAGGATGGAGTGGTTGGATCTCCTTGCAGTTCAAGGGACTCTCAAGAGTCTTCTCCAACGCCTCAGTTCAAAAGCATCAATTCTTCGGTGCTCAGCTTTCTTTATAGTCCAGTTCTCACATCCATACATGACCACTGGAAAAACCATAGCCTTGACTAGAGGGACCTTTCTTAGCAAAGTAATGTCTCTGCTTTTTAATATGCTGTCTACGTTGGTCATAACTTTCCTTCCAAGAAGTAAGCATCTTTTAATTTCATGGCTGCAGTCACCATCTGCAGTGATTTTGGAGCCCAGAAAAATGAAGTCAGCCACTGTTTCTACTGTTTCCCCATCTATTTGCATGAAGTGATGGGACCAGATGCCATGATCTTAGTTTTCTGAATGTTGAGCTTTAAGCCAACTTTTTCACTCTCCTCTTTCACTTTCATCAAGAGGCTTTTGAGTTCCTCTTCACTTTCTGCCATAAGGGTGGTGTCATCTGCATATCTGAGGTTATTGATATTTCTCCCGGCAATCTTGATTCCAGCTTGTGCTTCTTCCAGCCCAGCGTTTCTCATGATGTACTCTGCATAGAAGTTAAATAAACAGGGTGACAATATACAGCCTTGACATACTCCTTTTCCTATTTGGAACCAGTCTGTTGTTCCATCTCCAGTTCTCACTGTTGCTTCCTGACCTGCATACAGGTTTCTCAAGAGGCAGGTCAGGTGATCTGGTATTCCCATCTCTTTCAGAGTTTTCCACAGTTTATTGTGATCCACATAGTCAAAGGCTTTAGCATAGTCAATAAAGCAGAAATAGATGTTTTTCTGGAACTCTCTTGCTTTTTCGATGATCCAGTGGATGTTGGCAATTTGATCTCTGGTTCCTCTGCCTTTTCTAAATCCAGCATGAACATCAGGAAGTTCACGGTTCACATATTGCTGAAGCCTGGCTTGGAGAATTTTAAGCATTACTTTACTAGTGTGTGAGATGAGTTCAATTGTGTGGTAGTTTGAGCATTCTTTGGCATTGCCTTTCTTCTGGATTGGAATGAAAACTGACCTTTTCCAGTCCTGTGGCCACTGCTGAGTTTTCCAAATTTGCTGGCATTTTGAGTGCAGCACTTGCACAGTGTCATCTTTCAGTATTTGAAATAGCTCAACTGGAATTCCATCACCTCCACTAGCTTTGTTTGTAGTGATGCTTCCTAAGGTCCACTTGACTTCACATTCCAGGATGTCTGGCTCTAGGTGAGTGATCACACCATCGTGATTATCTGGGTCGTGAAGATCTTTTTTGTACAGTTCTTCTGTGTATTCTTGCCACCTCTTCTTAATATCTTCTGCTTCTGTTAGGTCCATACCATTTCTGTCCTTTATCGAGCCCATCTTTGCATGAAATGTTCCCTTGGTATCTCTAATTTTCTTGAAGAGATCTCTAGTCTTTCTCATTCTGTTGTTTTCCTCTATTTCTTTGCATTGGTCGCTGAGGAAGGCTTTCTTTTTTCTCCTTGCTATTCTGTGGAACTCTGCATTCAAATGGCTATATCTTTGCTTTTCTCCTTTGCTTTTCACTTCCTTTCTTTTCACAGGTATTTGTAAGGCCTCCTCAGACAGCTGTTTTGCTTTTTTGCATTTCTTTTTCTTGGGGATGGTCTTGATTCCTGTCTCCTGTACAATGTCACAAACCTCCGTCCATAGTTCATCAGGCACTCTGTCTGTCAGATCTAGTCCCTTAAATCTATTTCTCACTTCCACTGTATAGTCATACAGTGGTTTAGTCGTCTGGTGGTTTTCTCCACTTTCTTCAATTGAAGTCTGAATTTGGCAATAAGGAGTTCATGATCTGAGCCACAGTCAGCTCCCGGTCTTGTTTTTGCTGACTGTATAGAGCTTCTCCATCTTTGGCTGCAAAGAATATAATCAGTCTAATTTCAGTGTCGACCATCTGGTGATGTCCATGTGTAGAGTCTTCTCTTATGTTGTTGGAAGAGGGTATTTGCTATGACTAGTGCGTTCTCTGGAGAAGGCAGAGGCACCCCACTCCAGTACTCTTGCCTGGGAAATCCCATGGATGGAGGAGCCTGGTAGGCTGCAGTCCATGGGGTCGCTAAGAGTCGGGCACGACTGAGCGACTTCACCTTCACTTTTCACTTTCATGCATTGTAGAAGGAAATGGCAACCCACTCCTGTATTCTTGCCTGGAGAATCCCAGGGATGGGGGAGCCCGGTGGGCTGCCATCTATGGGGTCACACAGAGTCGGGCACAACTGAAGTGACTTAGCAGCAGTGTGTTCTCTTGGCAGAACTCTATTAGCCTTTGCCCTGCTTCATTCTGTACTCCAAGGCCAAATTTGCCTGTTACTCCAGGTGTTTCTTGACTTCCTACTTTTGCATTCCAGTCCCCTATAATGAAAAGGACATCTTTTTTGGGTGTTCGCTCTAGAAGATCTTATAGGTCTTCATAGAACTGTTCAACTTCAGCTTCTTCAGCGTTACTGGTTGGGGCATAGACTTGGATTACCGTGATATTGAATGGTTTGCCTTGGAAATGAACATCAGAGGTAAGGAGCAGCAGCTGCGCTTTGCTGGGGCAGCCATGAAGAGAGACCCCACGTCCAAGGTAAGAGAAACCCAAGTAAGACGGTAGACACTGAGAGAGGGAATCAGAAGGCAGACAGACTGAAACTACAATCACAGACACCTAGCCAATCTGATCACACGGACCACAGCCTTGTCTAACTCATGAAACTAAGCCATGCCATGTGGGGCCACCCAAGATGGCGGGTCACAGTGGAGAGGTCTGACAGAATGTAGCCCACTGGAGAAGGGAATGGCAAACCACTTCAGTATTCTTGCCTTGAGAACCCCATGAACAGTATGAAAAGGCAGAAAGATAAGACACTGAAAGATGTACTCCCCAGGTCGGTAGGTGCCCAATATGCTACTGGAGATAAGTGGAGAAATAACTCCAGAAAGAATGAAGGGATGGAGCCAAAGCAAAAACAACACCCAGTTGTGAATGACCTGGTAATGGAAGCAGGGTTCAATGCTGTAAAGAGCAATACTGCATAGGAACCTGGAATGTTAGGTCCATGAATCAAGGCAAATTGGAAGTGGTCAAACAGGAGATGACAAGAGTGAACATCAACATTCTA
This sequence comes from Bos mutus, assembly GCF_027580195.1. NCBI lineage: Eukaryota > Metazoa > Chordata > Mammalia > Artiodactyla > Bovidae > Bos > Bos mutus. The sequence continues at coordinate 19,082,107 of NC_091620.1, read as the reverse complement.
GGAATCAGTGAACAAAGATGGACTGGAATGGGTGAATTTAACTCAGATGACCATTATATCTACTCCTGTGGGCAGGAATCCCTTAGAAGAAATGGAGTAGCCATCATAGTCAACAAAAGAGTCCAAAATGCAGTACTTGGATGCAGTCTCAAAAACGACAGAATGATCTCTGTTCGTTTCCAAGGCAAACCATTCAATGTCACAGTAATGATAGAGGGTGAAGCTCTAATTTTATTTTCCTTCCATATAGAAAGCCAGTTGTCCAAGCATCATTTATTGAAATGTGCCCCACCCCTCCCCCCTCCCACTGATCTGCAGTAAACCTGTCATACATCAAGAATTTGTATACATGGAGGTGTTCCTAAGTCTGTTGCTTTATTTTTCTGTATTTGTACTAGTACTATGCTTGTCTTAATTATTAGTTTTAGAGTAAGTCCCTCTGTTTTTCTTCTTAAAGGGTTTCTTGGCTATTCTTGGCTCTTTGACTTCAATAAATCTCTTAGAATGTTTAAGTTCTACATAAATATCTGTTATAAAATCGATCAGGATTCCATTGAACCTGTAGATCAGTTCGAGGAGAAATGACATTTTTTACAACATTGACTCTTCTGTCATATAAACATGGCATATCTCTTCATTTATTTAGGCTTTTAATGTCTTTCAGTGAAGTTTTATGATTTTCTTTAACATTTTGTCTTGCTGAGTAGATTCCTGGTTATCTTAATTTTTGACATTGTTGTAAATAGTGTCTTTTAAAATGTCATTTTTTAACTGATTTAGTAGATGGTCATGTAATTGATTTTTTTATATTGATGCTGTACCAGCAACCTACAGTTCTTATCATGTTTATGGATTCCTTTAGATTTTCAATAGGTTCAGTCATGCCAACTGCAAATGGTGCAGTTGATATGATTTTTTTCCTTTCAAATACTTAACCTTATAACCTTTTGCCTTGTCACGTTGGCTAGGACCTCAGTACTGGGTTGAACAGAAGCAGTATTGGCAGGAGTCCTTGTCTCATTCCTAATTTAGAGAAAAAGGCTTTACTGCTTCATTCTTGAATTTGATGGTTTTTTTTTTTAAATAGATAGCCTTTATCAGATTAAGGAAGTTCCCTTCCATTCCTATCTTAGTTTGCCAAGAGTTTTTATCATGAGTGGTTATATAATTTTATCAAGTACCTTTTCAGCCACTACTGAGATAAGGCTTTCTCACTGAATCTGTTGTATTACAATACATTGATTTCTACACTTGCACGCTTTACAAAAGTCAAATCCTAGACTCGTATATATATCCACTTACCCCTTTTGATGTCTCATATACATTTCAGTCTTGGCATGTCCTGAGCTCCTCAGCTTCCCTCCCACCCCTTGAAAACCGCCTTATTCTCACTCTTCCTCCAGCGCAGCTGATTGTCACTCCATTCTTCTAGTTGTTCAGGCCAAACATCTTGGATACTCCTTGTCCACACCTGAAACCTCCGGGGAAATCCTACTGGCCGCGCCTTCTGTTAATGAATATTGCCAGCACGTCACAGTCTCCCCTGCCAACTGTTCGAAGCCAGGGTCGTATTTTAGCCCAATTATTACAATAGGTCCCTAAGTGGTCTCCCTTCCCCTTTCACTCTCCTCTAGACACAGTATCCAGAGATATCCTTAAAAAAACAAAAAGCACATCATATTTCTCTGCTTAAGACCTTCCAGTGGCTTTTTGCTGCGCTCAGCCTAATGGCCAGCTTCCTTGCAGGGCTGTCCAGTGTCTGTCCTCTCTGATTTCTCCTCCTCTTGTCTCCTTTTCCCACTCTGCTCTGGCCGTGCCAGCTCCACGCTGTTTCCCACGTCACACCTGCTCCCACCGAAGGCCCCTGCCCTGCCAGTATCCGTTGTGTGGACTGCACGTCCCTAGACCAGTGGTTCTCAAAGTGTGGGCCTTAGATCAGCAGCAGGAGCATCGCTTGGGACCTTTTAACAAAGAAGGTTCTTGGGACCAACCCCAGATTATTGAACTGTGAGCTCTGAGAATGGGGCCGAGTCTGAATTTAACAGCCACCCTGGTGACAGAAAGCTTGCCCTGGGTTTCCACAGTTGCTGCACCTTCCTCAGGTGTCTGCTTAGAGCTTACCTCGTCAATGAGGCATACCGGACTCCTCTTTAAAAATGCTACCAATATCACCTTTTATCTCACTTTTATAATGTACTCATAATATTTCTAATATACTCTATACCACTTATGCTAATGCACATACTCTCCAGCTTACTATTTTTATACTAGCATACTCTAGCATACTTCCAATATTTGTGATCACTTATTTATTATGGTTGTGTTTTGTTCATCCCTTCACTGCCTCCGGTAGAATGTATGTTCCTTGTAGGCAGAAATGTTCGTGTTTCTGGTTCATTGAGGGGACCCTAGCACTTAGAAAAGTTCATGGTACAAAGATGACAATAAGTCGTTTAGTAAGAGGTGACCTTAGAGCAGAGTTATCCCTCTGTGTTTTGTAATTCCTGGTTGAGATGTTAAAGTTGTGCTTTGGTTGAGCCCTTTAATCTTGGGCAAAGGCTGACAGCTTGCAGAGGCCTGGGGATGACCCTGGGGCTATGAATTTTGAACCTTTCCAAAAAGAACAAAATTCTATTTGAAGCAGACCCAGAAGGATTGGGATTGATTTATAGAGGGCCAGATTGTATTGCTCACTACCAACTGGTAGTAAATTTCAGGGGTGGCCAAAGAACCAAGTCTGTTTTTTTATAGCCACTTCCTTGTAGCTTAGTTCTTCCAGAACATTCTGTGGTTGGGAATGCAGTGTTTTAAAAACATTTGTTGTTGTTTAGTCACTGAGTCACATCCCACTCTTCTTGTGACCCCTTGGACTGTAGCCTGCCAGGTTCCTCTGTCCATGGGATTTCCCAGGCAAGAATACTGGAGAGGGTTGCCATTTGCTCCTTCAAGGGATCTTCCCAACCCAGGGATCACACCCACAACTCCTCCATTAAAAACACTTCCATTCCACGGCATAAATGGATTGCTGCTCTTCAACTCTGGCCACTCACTAAGTTTGCATGTAGAGAGTTAAAAAAAAAATCCAGATACTTCTCCACACCAAGAAGCCGATCAAGCTGGTATGGTGTGATGCTGACATACAGTGAGGGTGGAGGCTTGCTGGGAGAGAGGCTTGCCAGGGAGGGGACCCTCGAGACTGTAACAACTGTTATTATCAGCAAGCAACAGAACTTGACCAACCTCCAAACCTGAGTTTTTACCTAGCTTATGTATATAGTAAAAAAAAAAAAAAAAAAAAAAGGCAAGCAAGCAACGGAGATGAATTTTATGGTATGTAAATTATGCTTCAATAAAGGTCTTAATGAAAAAGGAAAGAAGGACTGAAAATATACTCAGGATTAAGTCATTCAAAGTCAAGTCCCTTCTGTAATACACAGCTCCAACCACGACCCTCCAAGGCTAAGAGGGCAACAGGGTCCATAGGCCAAAATTCAGAGCATTAACATTAGTTTTCCTAACTTTTCAGAGCAAAGAAGACTTTATGAACATCTGCATGGAACCCAACACCGTCAGCAAAGGAGACTTCATCACTATAGGGTAAGCGGACTGGGGTTTGTAGGCAGTGAGGCTTTAAGTGGTTTGTGTTTTCAGACTTTACCAATCCGAGCGCCCAGAAGGTCCAAGCAGAGATCTCACTGAAGACTTGCGTGGTTTGGGAACTGTAGCACCCTTTTGTTTTTGGGGTTGGCATGCGTAGTGCATGTCTCCTAGTTTGGCCTTCCCCTTGCATTTTGGGAAGATCAGAGTTTGGGAACTGTCTTAGTCTTTTGACTGAAATGACAGGAGTCAGTGTAACATGGTATCCTGGCCAGAATTTTGGCCTTAGGGTCTGAACTACTGGATACAAATCTTGACTTTGCCACTCACTGGCCTCATGATCCTTTACCTTCCCTGAATCCTGGAGTGGAATAACATAATTGCTTCTCTCTCTCAGGGTTGTTTTTGAGTCTCATATGAGGGACTGTGTGGGCAAAGTCTTTTATCAGCGTGAAGTACCATCAGTTACCATTCATGTCAGCTCACCTTGCCTCTTCCCAGGGCATTAATGAAAAGGTATTGAGTACCTTGGACATTTTCCAGACTTTTTTTTCCCTTTTCCACTACAAAATACCCTCCCAAGTCCTGTCTGATTTGTTAAGCCGTACCTCTGCCAGAGTTTTATTGGTTAAGGATGCTCTCAGCCTTCCACCAGACTTCAGAGCGACTGAGAAGGCTGTGTGTTACCATGCCAACTGGAATCTGCTCCATTTTTTCCTGAACTCTGTCTCAGAGCTCCCTCTTGTGCCCACGTAAGGGTTAGACATTGCTGCTTCAGCGGCCGGGTCTCCATGGCTACCTCAGTCTCTGTGCCAGCACTGGCAGCACAGTGTCTTTGCTCAGTTTGGGTGGTTCTCGCCTTGGGTACCAGTTCTTCAGATGCTGAATAGCTGCTTCTGCAGCCTTTGATTTACTTGCTGTAACTATAGTAAAAGGGAGGAAGGGAAAAGTCTCTTCTCCTAGGAAGGGTCCAGAAGCTACACAGTGTCCCACAAGCCTGTGGGACCAGCTATATTTGAATCTCCTTCATAATGCTGACACCCAAAACCAGAAGGAAACACTGATGATATTGCTTAAATTAGACGAAGTCATTATGGTGCACATGGTTGCTGTCATCATCTGCAGCAGCAGCAATAACATAGTTTCCTTTTGGTCTCTACGGGAAGTGAAATCAAGTCAGCTTCCTCTGAGTATCTGATTAGAACACTGTAAAGTTGCTTTAGAAAACCGATGATGTTTAATTGAAAGAATTACTATTGTTAGTTAATGATAAAGTGAAGTGGAAGTCACTCAGTCATGTCTGACTCTTTGCAACCCCATGGACTATACAGTCCATGGAATTACTATACAGTCCATGGAATTCTCCAGGCCAGAATACTGGAGTGGGTAGCCTTTCCCTTCTCCAGGGGACCTTCCCAACCTAGGGTTTGAACCCAGGTCTCCTTCATTGCACGTGGATTCTTTACCAGCTGAGCCACCAGGGAAGCCCAAGAATATTGGAGTGGGTAGCCTATTCCTTCTCCAGCAATTAGTGATAAAGATGGACTAATTTTCTTAGATTTAGCTTTTACCCATTTCCCACTGACTCTGACTAGCTGCAGGGTGTATATACATGAGGGTGAGTGTGTATAGAGAGGCTAATAGTTTTATTTCAAAGCCATGTAGTCAAGGTCAAGATGCAGTATTCTAAGTAGACTGTTTATATCAATACGGAGAATCATACAAAAGCTGCTAAGGTTGGTTGTTCATATAAATCCATCCAGTTTAAATTAGAATAAAAATTTTTCTCTTTCAAGTAATAGACTCACAAGAAGTACCAAATATCAAAAGTTTAGTACTTTTTTATAAAGTATTTCATTTCATTCCAGTTTTTAAACTTGGGATTTTTAAATAGCCCAAGAATTAGGTATACATGGAACTACTTAAAATCAGTTGAGAGAAAAATCAGTCTTCATGCCCAGTTCTCTGCAATAAATAAACCTTCTCAATCTAGAATGTATCTCAATACTAAGCAAGAAGCACTGGGGGAAGAATTATTCACAGAACCCCATGGTTCAAGACACCATGAGTCCATGTATTTGACTTTACCCAAAGACGTGCAGAACTCGCTTTGTCCTGGCAGTCGAATGCAGTTGCCAGCACTGGTTTCCAAGGTTGCTTTTTCCTGTACCGACAGAAGTAAAAAGGTGAGAGATCCCAAGCTGCATGTTGAGGGCACCGAGTGTCTCCAAGCCAGCCGCTGCACTCTGCTGCTTCCAGAGGTGAGCAGGGGTGAGCGGCCCCACGGCTTCGGGTCTTTTCCTCTTGGGTCTTCCTTTCTGTTTTTTCTCCCTCCTTCCTATTAACAGACCGTTCCTTAGGTACCTCATACCTGCTGTGTGCTGTGCCAGGCTCTGGGTTATATTAAGGGAGGCCTGAAAAGATGGCAGAAAAGCCCCTTCGGAGTCACAAGTTTAGAGTTTGGCTCCTGAAGACTTCCAGTGTTGTCAAGCCAAGGTTCTATAAAGTGATCCTTCAGTTTCCTGAGCTTTTATTTTTCTGAATGTAAATTATGCGAATGGTTACTATAACAACCCACGGAATTCTCCAGTGTGCAAATGATCATGGTGAATTCTAGCTTCATATTTTTAAAAAACGATCTGGAAGCGTTTTCAGGATGGCAGTAAATTTTTCTGTACTGGGAAATGCCAAGCTATGTGGAATAACCTATAAGTGGGGAAAAAAAGTTACTACAGATGGCCTCTGAAGACTTGCATGTTAAACTAAGGTGGTCAAAAAGGACTGTAGGTAAAACAGAAGGTGTCCCCACAGTGGCTGGTACCATAGTTTCAACACAGCAAATGTTGAATTAAACGCATGAGTTATGGAAGGGTTTTCTAGAATTTGTAATATTAATGGTGCTATACCTTAGGTGTAAAGGTAAGCAAGTCCTAAAGAACTTGATTATTATGAAAATAATCAAGTGGCTGTAACGGCTTTCCTAAGAGAACTGGCTGTGTTGCTCACTTTTCATTTGGGCAAGATTAGGGCCGAGAAGGACATACAAATCTTATATGAATTCCTTAAAGATATGACAGGACCCCGTCTTTCAATAAGCATTTAAAAACGATAACCTTGTTTCACAAATCCCAAAATACTCTGGGAGGAGGCAGAGGCCACTTAAACCTTTTTCATGGTGGTGAAGTAAGCTGAAAGTCGCTCAGTCGTGTCTGACTCTTTGCAACCCCATGGACTATACAGTCTATGGAATTACTATACAGTCCATGGAATCCTTTCGGCCAGAATACTGGAGTGGGTAGCCTTTCCCTTCTCCAGGGGATCTTCCCAACCCAGGGATTGAGTCCACGTCTCCAACATTGCAGGCGGATTCTTTACCAACCGAGCTATGAGGGAAGCCCCCCTATTTCCAGAACCAGCCCTGTGTCTGACACAGGTACTGAAATCTCTTTAAAGAACATTAGGCTAAATCCTCAGAGAGGATGCGGTTTTCCCTAACAACCTGCCCAGATGCTCAGAGTGATGACGAATCCCAGCCAGCTGTGGGCACAGCTGTTCTGAGAGTCCTCTTCCCCACCCCTCCACCACACAGGGCACAGGGGGCGCCTTCAGCATCGACAGTGAGGAGTACGAAGCGATGCCCGTGGAGGTGAAGCTGCTCCCCCGGAAACTGCAGTTCTTCTGTGACCCTCGCAAGAGGGAGCAGCTGCTGCAGAGCCCGGCCCAGTGAGCGGGCGGCACGTGGGCGCCCGAGACTGCACTTTAGGCCACCCCGGGACCAAAAGGGAACCAAGGCCTCCTCTGTCCCCCGCAGTTTAGTCAGAGGACCCCCAAGGGCCGGTTCACGGCAAGTAGCACCCCTCCCACCCCCTAACCCCCGTCCCCCTCTCAGTGCTTCCCAGCTTTGCAGCCAGCTTCCCAGCAGCTTATGCTCGACTCCGCTGTGTTGGCCCGGTCCCTCCTGAAGACCGCTTTTCCTAAGACTAGTTCCAGGAAATCCCCACCCGCAGTGGCCAGAGAAGGGCTCGACCTCGACAGCGCCCCCTGGTGGGGAGCAGGATCCTCCTTTGCGCTGGTCCTGCGGCCGCCTTGGGGCTCCCAGGGAAGCAAGCCACCTGCTTTCCCGCCACTCTGCCTGTTCGCAGGCCCTTCCACGGGTGCTGCGACTTGGTGAGCTCTGACTCCGCTTCTTTCACTTTACTCTGCCCAAGCGAAAAACAGGGGGAGGTGTGTCCCTCTTCAGCCATGGCTGAAATACTGTCAAATACTCTTCTCTCCCACCTCCCCGCCTCCACCCCGCAGTCCTGCTTCTGAAATGTTGGTTTGCCCGAGAACCACCTAGGGTGCATGTTGAAAACTGACTTAGTTGGGGCCCATCCCGAATCTAGTAACTCGGTTTGGAGGGCGGAGCCCAGGAATCTGCACTTTTTAAAAGGCGGGCCACCCTCCCCAGGGGGTTCTACTAGGAGAGGTACCCCGAACTGAATGCGGCGGTCTTGTAAAGCAGCGGTCCACACACACTGTACGTCCTAAAAGTATTTTGAAAAATCATGTAACCCTTCGCAGTTTTAAGTTGACAGCTAAAATTTTTCATGGGAAGTTAGTTGCCAAAGTACATACTTTCTAGTGTCATGTAAATATTGATATTTTAAACTAAAACTGTTACATCACTCTTTTAAACATTTTCAGTGTAATTGAGATACATAGCAATTTGACACTCATCATCCATTTACAAAAATAAACTAGTAAGTTGTTTAGTCATTGAAAAATGCCGCTTTTTCTTATGTGTGTATTTCCATACCACTTTTTGCAAAGAATGCTATCATAATGTAATGTTTTTGTGCTTGAATTTTTTTAATTGAACTGTCTTCTTGCCAACAAAAAATATAAATGGAAATAACATTTTTTAGTTCGTGTCAATTAACTCAAGAGAATAAATGTTATAAATTATTGAAATACAATTGATATTATAAATTTTTGAAAATTAAAAGTTAACATTTTATTAGAATGCTCTTTATCCTGAGTTGATTTATTGAAAAACACTTTTTTTGTTGTTGTTAACTCAAGTTTTTGTATTTTTATTTTATATAGTAGTAGTGTTGATTACAGTGTTGTTCCAGGTATACAGCAAAGTGATTCAGTTATGCAGATATGTGTATCTATTTTTTTCAATTCTTTTTCCATTAGGTTATTACAGAGTGTTGAGCAGAGTTCCCAACCAACATTAGGTCCTTGTTGGTTTTCTGTTTTAAATATAGCAGTCTGTACATGTTGAGCCCAAACTCCTAATCTATCTTCCCCACCCACCTTGCTGGTAACAGTAAGTACGTTCTTTGGGTCTGTGTTTTGTAAATTAGTTCATTTGTATTTTCTTAAGTTATTTCATATGATATTTGTCTTTGACTTATTTCACTTAGTATGATAATCTCCAGGTCCATCCATGCTGCTGCAAATGGTATTATTTTATTCTTTTTAACGGGTAATAATTCTCCTGTATGTACCACATCTTCTTTTACCTATTCATCTGTCCACAGACACTTAGGTTGCTTCCATGTCTTGGCTGTGGTAAATAGCACTGCAGTGAACACTTGGCTGCATGTATCCTTTCCAGCCACGTTTTTCTCCAGATATACGGCCAAGAAAGGGATTGTAGAATCATGTGATAACTCAAGTTTCTTAAGGAACCTCCATACTGTTCTCCACAGTGGCTATACCAGTTTACATTCCCACTGACGGTATAGGAGGGCTCCCTTTTCTCCACACACTCTTCAGCATTTATTATTTGTAGACTTTTTGATGATGGCCATTCTCAGTGGTGTGAGGTGATGTCTCATGACAGTTTTGATTTGCATTTCTATGGACATGGAACAACAGACTGGTTCCAAATAGGAAAAGGAGTTCATCAAGGCTGTATATTGTCACCCTGTTTATTTAACTTATATGCAGAGTACATCATGAAAAAAGCTGGACTGGAAGAAACACAAGCTGGAATCAAGATTGCCGGGAGAAATATCAATAACCTCAGATATGCAGATGACACCACCCTTATGGCAGAAAGTGAAGAGGAACTCAAAAGCCTCTTGATGAAAGTGAAAGTGGAGAGTGAAAAAGTTGGCTTAAAGCTCAGCATTCAGAAAACGAAGATCATGGCATCCAGTCCCACCACTTCATGGGAAATAGATGGGGAAACAGTGGAAACAGTGGCTGACTTTATTTTTCTGGGCTCCAAAATCACTACAGATGGTGACTGCAGCCATGAAATTAAAAGACACTTACTCCTTGGAAGGAAAGTTATGACCAACCTAGATAGCATTTTCAAAAGCAAAGACATTACTTTGCCAACAAAGGTTCGTCTAGTCAAGGCTATGGTTTTTCCTGTGGTCATGTATGGATGTGAGAGTTGGACTGTGAAGAAGGCTGAGCACCGAAGAATTGATGCCTTTGAACTGTGGTGTTGGAGAAGACTCTTGGGAGTCCCTTGGACTGCAAGGAGATCCAACCAGTCCATTCTGAAGGAGATCAGCTCTGGGATTTCTTTGGAGGGAATGATGCTAAAGCTGAAACTCCAGTACTTTGGCCACCTCATGTGAAGAGTTGACTCATTGGAAAAGACTCTGATGCTGGGAGGGATTGGGGGCAGGAGGAGAAGGGGATGACAGAGGATGAGATGGCTGGATGGCATCACTGACTTGATGGACATGAGTCTGGGTGAACTCCAGGAGTTGGTGATGGACAGGGAGGCCTGGCGTGCTGCGATTCATGGGGTCGCAAAGAGTCGGACACGACTGAGCGACTGATCTGATCTGATAGTGATGTTAAGCATCTTTTTAGGTGTTTCTTGGTCATCTGCATGTCGTCTTTTAGGTCTTCTGCCCATTTTTTTGTGGAGAAGGAAATGGCAATCCACTCCAGTGTTCTTGCCTGGAGAATCCCATGGACAGAGGAGCCTGGTGGGCTACAGTCCACAGGGTCACAAAGAGTCAGTCGTGACTGAGCGATGGAGTCACATGAGCTGTTTATAAATTTTGAAGATTAATCCCTTGTAGTTCAGCTCATTTGCAAATATTTTCTTCTATTTCCGTGGGTAGTCTTTGCACTTTGTTTATGGCTTCCCTTCCTCTTCTGTTCTCTTGTGATTTGATGACTAACTTTAGTATTGTGTTTGGTATCTATTGTAGGTTTTTCTTTTGCCGTTACCATGAGGTTTTGATACAGCAGTCTATATACAAATATGATTGTTTTAAGTTGGTAGTCTTAATTTCTAATGCATTTCCAATATCCTGTATTTGTGCTTTCCTCATGATTTCTGGTTTTGATATATTTGGAATATTTGAATCATTTACAGATGATTTCCTACCTTTACTGTGTGTTTGCCTTGACTGGTAAGCTTTTCCATTTGTAATTTTCTTGTTTCTAGTTGTGGCCTTTTCTGCCTAGAGAAGTTCCTTTGGCGTTTGTTGCAAAGCTGGTTTGGTGGTGCTGAATTCTCTTAGCTTTTGCTTGTCTGTAAGGCTTTTGATTTCTCTATCAAATCTGAATAGAGTGTCTTGGTGGGTAGAGTATTCTGGTTGTAGGTTCCCTCTCATCACTGTATATATACTGTGCCATTCCCTTGGCCTGAAGAGTTTCTGCTGAGAAATCGGCTGCTAACCTTATGGGAATTCCCTTGTATGTTGTTACATTTCCCTTGTTGATTTTAATGTTTTTCTGTCTTTAATTTTTGTCAATTTGATTACTATGTGTCTTGGCATGTTCATTCTTGGGTTTATCCTGCCTGGGACTCTGTGCTTCCTGGACTTGAGTGACTGTTTCCTTTCCCATGTTAGGGAAGTTTTCGGTTATTGTCTCTTTAAATATTTTCTTAGGTCCTTTCTCTTCTCCTATGGGACCCCTATAAGGCGAATGTTGTTGCATTTAATGTTCCCAAGATCTCTTATATTGTCCTCATTTTTGCTCATTCTTTTCTTCATTATTCTGATCCATGGCAGTGATTTCCACCATTCTGTCTTCCAGCTCATTTATTCTTCTGCCTCATATATTCTGCCACTGATTCCTTCTAGTGTATTTTTCATCTCAGTTATTGTATTGTTCATCTTTGTTCTTTAAATCTTCAAGGTCTTTGTTAGATATTTCTTGTATCTTCCTGATCTGTGCCTCCATTCCTCTTCTGAGATCTTGGCTCATCTTTACTATCATTACTCTGAATTCTCTTTGAGGTAGATTGCCAGTCTCTACTTCACCTAATTGTTCTTCTGGGGTATCTCATTTTGTCCGACTTTCTGACAATTCTTCAGGCTGTAGGGTAGTAGTTCTTGCTTCTGCTCTCTGCCCCTGGCAGGTGCAGCTATCTAAGAGGCTTATGCAGGCTTCCTGGTGAGAGGAACTGGTACTTGCCCACAGGTGGGTGGAGCTAGGTCTTGTCCCTCTGGTGGGCAGGGCTGTGTCAGGGACTGTTTTTATTGGGCAGCTGTTTTCTCAGGATTTTAAGCAGGCTGTCTGTTGCTGAGTGGGGCTGTGCTCCTGCTCTGTTGGTTGGTTGGCTTGAGGTGTCCTAGCACTGGCTGTTGGGTGGGATCTTGGTGAGAAAAGGGGGGCATCCAAGAGGGCTCACACCAGTAAGTGTTCCCTAGAACTATCACAACCAGTGTCCTTGTCCCTGCAGTGAGCCACAGCTGCCCCCTGCCTCCACAGGAGACCCTCCAATCCTAGCAGGTAAGTCTGGCCTAATCTCTTAGGAGGTCACTGCTTTTTTTCCCTGAGTCCTCATGTATATGAGACTCTGTACCCTCCAAGAGTGGCATTCCTACAGTCAAACCCCACTGACCTTCAAAGCTGGATTCTCTCGAGCCACCTCCTCCTGTCGCCAGACCTCCAGGCTGGGGAGCCCTTTGTGGGGCTCAGAACACTCACTCTTGGGGGAGAACTTCTGTGGTATATTTTCCAGTTTGTGGGTCCCCACCTGGTTCATTGGGATTTGATTTCATCTTGATTGTGCCCCGCTTGGATGTAGCACATCCTTTTTGGTGGGTTCCAGCATGTGTTTTGTTGTTGATGGTGGTTCTCCAGTTAGTTGTGATTCTGGTGTTTCCGTAAGAGGTGAGCTCACGCCCTTCTACATTGCCATCTTGTCTCCTCCCAAAGGATGATATTTACAGCTGAGACAGTATTTAACATTATAGATGTAAATAGATGATAAATAAACAGATGGGATAGAAAGATTCTGTTATGCAACTCAACTGCATGACATTGTCATATCAAAAATCATAGTGATATATCAGCTTAAATGCTTAATTAGATCCTTTAGTTTGTTGAAAGCAGAGAACTAGACAGTCCTGGCCTTGCCATAGATTTGTTAGCCAGTCATTGTAATCACTTTGGTGCCCCTGAGGTTTTTATACTCCAGAGGGAAATGATGGCAATAAGGTGGATGAGACCTAAGGCACTTAAAAAAAACAGAAGGGAAAAGGGGAAGAAGAATTGGCAGGCTTCTCAGGCAGATCAGTTTTAGGACAGTGCATATACTTGCACCCACAGACCTTGTGAAGAGGGAAGACCAACATGCTTAAAGGATTACAAAGCAGTTATGATAAGACCATGACAAGCAGCTTAAAAAGCCCATAAAATAATGCTTACCTGTTTACCTCTGTATTCTTCAGAGTGGTGTTAAAAGCTGTACTTTTGCAAAAACTAATGAAACAAAAAGCAGGCAGGTCCAAACGTGCCAGGGAATGGGTGCTGTGGTCTGAGAAAATACAGTCTCTACGTGAGCCAAGAGAATCTGGCATATGCTGGTTGTATAATAGAGTGCAAAAGACCAGCACAGAATCTTGACTACCAGCAGGTATGTGTTTATTCAGTGATTCTAATTTTTCTATAGAAATAATGGAACATAGGATTGGGGAAGGATATTTAATTCAGATTAGTGTTTTTATTCATTTTTAAATGTAAATATGTCCTAGTTGAAACTTTGTTTTCTTGATTCAGGCTTTTAACTGAGAACACAGTTGCCTTATCATCTACTGCCTTCTTGCCACTGTCCTTCCATATAAGGTCCACGTAAAGGATGTTTAACACAACTCGCCCACGTCAGCCAGACCTGAATGCAAAGGGGTCCAATGAGAACCCGAGTCCCCCCCCACCACCTTCTATTTAGTACAAACCTTATGTCAGATGAATGTCACTGAAAAACCAACAGCATTTCTACTCAAAACAGAGCAGATGTTTTATATTAAATATAGCTTAGTATAAAGTCTTTTGCTTCACCCCACAGCCAATGTGTATGCATGGTTATAATTACTATGTGCCAGCGCTTTACACACACGACTGATTAGCTGTGTTCTCACCACCCGAGGAGCTAGGTAATACATGGTCGCGTCACTTGGAAGGTAGGAACCTGGCTTAGAACATAGAGCTAGCAGTGTTAGGAATTGACTCTATACTACTTTAAAATAAGTAACTGCACAAAAGGTTAAAAATAAGACGTGTGTGTACATCTCAGTATATAATGTTTTAAAGTGAACGTTAGTAGGAAGAAGATGTGAAACAAAAAGGCTTTGGTCTGGGTGGGGTCCTCCTCCAGAAGTTGCCTGATGTGACTGAGAGCACGCAGTCCTGACTTTTTTTGATGGAATGGGATGGTTACTCCCAACTTCGGTTTCCCTTACCTGGAGTGTATCCAGACTGCGCAGCCTCCATCGTCACCCTAAGTGAGGTCAGCACCATACGTTCTGCTCATGCCCACGGCTGCCACTCCTTCCCATCACAAAGGAGTGCAGCACACGTGTTCATGTTAAAATGTGAATTTTAATCATAAAAACTGTTTTCTGTAAATATAGTTATATCAACCTCTCTGCATACAGCTTGGTTCAGATATATACAGATATGATATACACAGATGTTATCTGTAGCACAGAACATAATCAGTTCAAGAAACATGTGCCCGCTGGGATGAACCTCAACTTTCCTTAGGCCTTCTAAATGATTACCACCGAAGAGAGAACAGCAGATCCAGATGCAGGACATTCAGGGAGATGTATCAACTGTCTTACTAATTTCATCCTAGGAGCTAAAGAAACAAAACTAGATTCCGTTTCTCTTATTGCTATGACTCTTACACTGGGATATTCATCAAAATAGGGGTTTGACATTTAAGGCGACGGGGAGGCTATGCTGATCTTACACTTGGAAAACACAGAACTTCTCCCAAGTTTCTTTTTCAGAAAAGACTTACTTGCAGACCGATTTAAAAAAAAAAAAAAAAATTCAGCCAACAAGCCTGAGATGTACAAAGGAGGTTAGTTTTGTTTTCCTTGACCCCATACCCCTCAGGTCTCCTACCCAGTCTTCTCAAAAGCACAGAATCTACAGCTTTCCTCACTGGTCTTGGAGGGCTAGACTGAAACGCAATCTTTGATTTGGACAAAGGAAGGAGTTTTCACTCCAATGTCAACAATATATGTTGACAGTCCGATAACTCAGTGACCAGTGTGTGGGTTTTTCATTTTGTGGATCATCTCTGGCTAGTTCATAAAACCCTACACCCCACCTCCGCATCCCCCAACTGTCCTTAGCAAAACAGATGTACCATTAGTGTAAAGAGGCATTCTATGGCAAAGAGAGGTGGTTCGTACCCATCTGTTTATGGTGATTAAATACATTTCCTGAATTGAGATCCTATTACCTGTAAAAGCCCATTCAGTGCTGAGCTTCTAGAATAAATGCTAAAGAGATGAGAGCAGGGCTTTACTTCTCCATCATCAGTTCTCTATATAGTACTAGAAAATTATTTCCTTTCTAAATGTGCAGTTTCATCTAACAGTCCCTGTATTCCAGCTCCAAAAAAATGAGCTAAAGTGACAGTTATAAAACTACCTCTGGCTCCCTCTAGTTAAGAGGCCTAGCAATCAGCCTGATCACATTCACCTCCTTTCGTACAGGAGTCTTACTTAAAGTTGGTGACTGTATGTCATCCTCCATAGGACTGTCAACTTTATCTCCTCAAAAGGCTGTTAGATTTCACAGGACAGTCCTTATTCACTCACCAGAACATTTAAATAAAAAACAAAAAAAGGGGGTCTCAGCTGCTTCCAAATGGTAATACTGTCCATTTCTTCCAGGATTATCATTTTGATATTTCCTTCCATTTCAACATCTGCATCCTCAATGCATCACATAGTCGTACCAATATAAAAATAAACTTCCATTTCTTATCAGAAAAACATTAACTTAATTCACAGTTGGCCTTTTTCCACCACACTCGGCCCTCCAGTAGCTCCTGGGAACAGAGGTATATTAGTAATACAAATGGAATATTAAAAAATCCATCCATGACTTGGGAGTAAAAGGAGCCCTGAGCTCCTCTTCCCCTACACCTGAATCACAAAAGGGCTTTCCTGAAAGGAGAGGGGTGGGCTGGCCTGCTGAGGCGACCCCAGGCACACGGGAGCCTCACCGCAGGGCACTACATGCAGGCAGAGCAGGAGTGCAGAGAAGAGACCGAGGACTGGCCCTTTCAGAGTCCAGGCCCACAGCCAGGAGCCTACCGGGGAGATGAGAGCCCATTTGACACACACTGGTCCCCATATTACTGCCTTTCCTGCCTGGTTGAGAACTGTCATCACGCCAAGGCAAGTTCATTGTCAAGCTGAACGCTTGGTCTTATTCAGCAGCAACCCCCTCCACCCCGCCCCTTCCTGTACCTCTGTGAGTATGATCCTCCTGGGACGGGAGGAAGCACCTCAGTTCATTCCCTGGGCTCTGTGGTTTCTTTTCCTTCTTTGATTTAGCAGTCCAGAGTCAGGGCTGACTCTTTGCAACCCCATGGACTGTACCTCACCAGGCTCCTCTGTCCATGGCAAGTACACTGGAGTGGGTTGCCATTTTCTTCTCCAGGGGATCTTCCTGATCCAGGGATTAAATCCACGTCGCTTGCATTAGCAGGAGACGCAAGTGGATTCTTTGCCACTTGCGCCACCTGGGTAGTTTCATTTCAAAACAAAAACAAGTTCCTGAGGTCCCCTTCTTCCTAGACGGTTGTTGTACTGCCGTTAAAAGGTTAACGAAAACTTCACATCACTGCCCTTTGCAAAAGCTTCCCCAAAGGCCTTGGTTTAAAGGTGAGTAAGCTCATCCTTTTTATTCTGTTTGAAGGGCTTTCAGTGTATTAAGACAAATAGCAAGTTTGCCCTCATAACCACTAGAATGAAAAGCTGGTTCAGCTATGATTTCATTTATCTTTACCTTTATCTTCTAGCTAAAACAGGTAGTTACACTGATCGATGACTCTTCACATGTGGTATTGAGAATTATCTGCACCCTGTGCTATACTTAAATTTCCCATCTTGCTTTTTCATGTGGGACAAACAAGTTATAAATGCAAATTCCTAGGCTAAATGATTTCTATCAATGTATCAATGAATTCAGCTTCCCTTCTCCAGCCAAATGGAAGACACGACGCCATGATGAATGACGGAGGCAGCCTTCTAATCCACAGCAATCACAATTTACTGAGGACTGTATGGGCACTTACCTTAGAAGGGATCTATGCCAGGCCTAAGGGGTGCTTCGTGCTTAGCAAAAGCCAAAGCTAATTCAGAACTGTTATTTGGCCCATACTTTCTGGTCTGGGGAAAGATAAGTCCTATCATTTCTGATTCCTTCAGAAGAGTCCTAATCCAGAGGACAACTGGACATTGTCCCAAAGGCTGAAGAGTACCATCTGCCAAGCCTGCACAAGTGAAAAAAATCCATTTTGCCAGAACTTTGTCATATCCAACTAGACATCAGCAAACTCCAAGCCTGGATTCTAGGCCCACAAGGACTCTGACCACATAGAATTTCTCCTAACTTCATCCAGTAATGACCCAGTGGCCCCCACGTCTCAAGTCAGCAATGTTTCCAGCTTAGGGCATGGCTCACAGCTTGGTTCAGCGGGTAAAGAATCACCTGCCAGTGCAGGAGACTCAAGAGATGGGGGTTTAATCCCTGGGTCAGGAAGATCCCTGGAGGAGGGCATGGCAACCCACTCCAGTATTCTTGCCTGAAAAATACCAGGGACACAGGAGCCTGGTGGGCTACACTCCACAGGGTCGCAAAGAGTTGGACATAACTGAGCAACTGAACACACACACACGTACAGCTTGGTTTTAGATCAGGCTTAAAGTTCCCCAAAAGGACCAAGCCAGCTGGCATAGGGTTGGGAGGAGGAGGTTTAAGAGTCGAGAGGGACAGAAGGTCACCATCAATCTAAGTACCCACACCTGAGATTCCCAGCCTGCTCCTGAAGGTCACAGTAATATTATAATAAGCCCTGTTTCTACAGAGGACAGAGAAGGACATTCTCCAGTGACTTCCAAACAAAAGCAGATGGTTTCTCTGAAAGTATTTCCATAGTGACACAAAAGTAGGTCTGGGTGGCTTCTAGCTTCTGCTGTGTCTGTGCAGGGAGCCCTGCCTGGTACCTCGCCAACAAATTCTCCTTTCAGAGACCTGGCAGCAAGTGATGCTGGCGTGCTGCTCACCTGAGAGACTGGGGAAGAAGGAGGGGTGGGGAGGCGTGGGAGGGAGCCTTCAAAAGATGAACTCCATCCATGTCTCCTTGGGGATGACAGTGACGAGGGTAAAACAGGGTAGAAGCGTGCTCTGCAGCCCAGCAGAGGGCGCTGCGCTAGATTCCTGGCCTCACCAGGAAGCTGGCAATGCAGGGAAGGACCAGCACTAGGGTATCCTCTTCAAAGGACTCTGTTGGGGAGGCGGAGGGGGTGAAGGGGAGCATAGGGGTTCTGCTCTGGGGTCAGCCAAACACAGGCTGCATTCGACTTCAGACGTGGCACTGTGATATGGGTGCACCCTCTCCCAGGGCCACTCCCAGCCCAGGGGATGCCAGATGGACGGCTGCCTAGAAGTGCACAGAGTTAAAAGGGGTGTGGAACCCTGGGCCCGCCATTCAAAGAGAAATACAGGAACCTCATTTTCATCTGATTACCTTTACATCAGCGGGTCTGAGCCTGGAGTTACAATAGCACAGAAACGAAAGCATTCGCATGCAGAAGCCCTCTGGAGCAGAAGGGCTTACAAAGAGTATTTGCCCAACAAATTCCCCAGTTCCACAGAACAAGGGCCTACCTGTGTCCTCCAAGAGAACCTGACCTTTCCTTTTACCCCACCCCTACTTCTGACTGCCCATCCCAACTTAGAAAGCCTTGAACCTTCTGATAATACTAAGAGTAACCATTACTTGACCCAAGTTACAAAGGCTGCTCCTTCTCCAGGAACAAGAGGAGATGGCCACTCTTCAAGGAAAAAGGCAGTGAAGCTTCAGCTTCTAAACAGATTCTTTTTTTTCTTCTGTAAACAAATATATTACTGAAATAGCTAAACCCACAGAGGAGAAAAATGTACAGTTTACATTTCAATGCCCAAACTTATTTATATATTTACATAAAAGACACTACCTTGATTAGTCAATGTCTGCATTTCCACATGTGAACTTCTTTAATCTTGAATTCTGTATCAGGGAGCTGCAGTGAGAATGGTTTTGAATAAAGCAATAAGCCCTACAAAGCTAGTCTCGAGACAAGACACATGATCCATCCATTTGAAAGTTATTTCTCTCTGACACTAGCCTGGCTGGAACTTGGTCCCGGACACATACACAGACACCTATTCCAATAACACAGCCAGGCAGGAATAGTGAAGGGGAGGAAGTTATATGTCACAAACAACCTAGGACCCCAAGTCAAAATCCTGAACTGGCCCAGAAGACCTCCACTCAACTCACAGGAGCCGGCTTCTCTAACAAACCATGGTTATCTCACCTAGGCTGACACCCACTGGACACTCCAGCCAAACAGAACAGGCAGGGCTGACAGGAGCTATCCCAGGTCCAAGCACTCCAGAGCACAGCAGAGCAACTCATCACTCACACACGGGGTTCCCAACCACTCCCCTGGGTACAGGCACTGCCGCCTCTGCTAACAAGTCTGGTACTTCTCTGGTCCCAGTTCCCTAGCTTGAGGAATGTTGCCTCTGCTAAAGAGAAGTTTGTTTATAAAGGCTCCTAACTGGTACATATTCCTATTGACATCAGCCCAGAGGAATGTGCCAGCCCGTCCCAGGAGGGGATTCAGAGAAACAAGACTATGACATGGAGTGGCTACTGTTAACTTAGAGAAAGGTTTCAAGGCTTCATTTTTACAGTTTTAGTTTTCAGCTGACTGAGAAGCCACCTCTCCCTGTCCTCTGTCTAGAGAAGCTTCATACCTGGTGACAGAAACATCCTTTGTCCCACTCTGAAGTCTCTACATGAACAGAGAAAACACAGATTTACTCTAATAAACCAGAAAGGGAATTTGACCGCAAGACAAGACTCCCAGAACTGATAAAAACCTTGGAAGGCCATCTGGTCTAGCTTCTGCTTTGGGCAGATGGATATGCAAGGCCCCACTGGACAGTGGTCTCGTTCTTGATACATCAAATGACAGAGACCAGACAGACTTTCCCAACAGTCCAGCCAGGGTGTCCAGAGCTCCTGGTGATAGGTGGCCTTCACCCCATCACCTTAAGTCAATCATGAGGAGACGAGAGAGGCTGCCGTGATAACTCCTAAGTCTGAACCCAGCAGCAGCTCGGAAAGTGGTAGCTTCCAACGACCTCCAAAATCAAGGCGCTCTCATCTTACCTCTTGGGAAGAAGGGAAGAAAGGAGATGCAAAAATTACATTTGTTGGAAGTATAAATACTCCTATGTGGCAATTAGAAATCAGGCCATCCCCGTGTGATAGTGGCTCATCCTTCCTATGGGCAACAGGGGTTGTCAATGACCAACATGACGTCGATGCCGTAGGCCTCCAGCAGGTCCATAAGAAAACTCCGGTCTCCCTGGGGGTCTAAACCCATGCCCCGAGCATGCTCGGCTGTCAGAGTTTTGTCTTGACTGGAGGACACCTCCAACAAAGTCTGAAATATCCGGTTGTTTTGCTCAAGGAAAAACCTGCATTCACAAGACAAGACATGGAAAAGAGAGGGCAGAAAAGACACAAAAGTTTACCAAGTAAGCCACACATGGGGAACCAAAAGTACACTGTTTTGCTTCCTATACATTTAAACGGTTTCAAAAGTCAGATAACCTTTTAAAAGAAGAAAACAGGATAAAAGTGAAAAGAGTTACTCAAGTGCCACTGAGGTCAGCAAAGAACTGGTGTTAAGCCATTCTATGACTAGCAAAATCTCTGAGTGAGTGATGGCCTGACTGCCAGATATCTATAGGAAGGTTCAGTTCAGTCACTCAGTCGTGAAGGTTACTAGAGGTTTAAACACAGCTGTAGAGAGAGGCCCCATGAACCGTGTTCCTCTCTTTCTGCTTAGTCCTAAGGGAAGAGAAAAATTAGACAGACAGACACCTGATAATGCAGTTCTGAGGTCAAGACTTAATGTGAGAAACTGAAATCTACCTTCAAAGTCCTGGATGGGTAATTAAAGCCAGTGACAGGAGGTGAGCCTTCCCAACACAGAGAAGGACTCTTAAAATGACTCTCCAGCCCCTGAGCCAACCACACAAAACAGGTGGAGCTCAGAGGTACTGGGGCAGGCACTGGGGAGTCAGAAGCCAGCCCCGGGGGCAGGCAGTGATGTAGGAGGGGGAGCGAGGCAGAGTTCTCCACAGCTCACCATCATCTGTGTATAACTCTGTGTTCCTTAGATGGCTTTATAGGACACCTAGAAAATACAGGACAAAGTTCCACTATGGTGAAGCTTAAATATAGTTCCTGTGTGTAACTGTATGTACGTGGAACTCACATACAGTTCTACTATATATCACGATAACTTTTTATAGTAGATAAATTAAGATTTTTAGTTGGAGTTTCAATATCAAACTCTCAAAAATTACTAGAATGAATAGACAGAAAAGTAGAAGGATATAGTAGACCGGAAAAACACTATGAACCAATTCAGTGTAATTAAGATTTACACAATTTTCACCTAACAGTAAGATACAAATTCTATTCAAGTTCCCACAGACTATAAACCAGGAGACACTGGAACATATCCAGGGAAAATGAGGTACAAAAATTTCATGGTCTAAAGGTATTGAAATCGTACAGTCTGTTCTCTTACCACTGTGGAATTATGTTAGAAATCAATACTTCGATGGCTTTTTTGTTTTAATTTGCACAGGGCATATCTGAGTGTCACTGACTTATAGTTCTATATGAATATATGAGCCGTATTCAGATATGGTCTGATAACGTAACAGTCTAGACTTTTCATCTGTATTCCACAGAGCAAGGTGCTCAGTGCCCCAAGCAGCTTTGGGCGGTGAGGAATTTCAGATTCAACAGAGATTCAAAAGCCTTGAGGAGACTCTGCTCAGCTCTCCGCTCAGCTCCCAGATACTTTTACATCTCAACAGCAGGTGTGCATTAGAAAGTACACTTGATCAGAATCAAAGTTCTGCACCTTTGTTGCAACATCAAAAGCCAGCACTAAGTCGTGTCCGACTCTCCCGATCCCATGAACTGTAGCCTGCCAGGCTTCTCTGTCCATGGGATTCTCCAGGCAATACTGGAGTGGGATGCCATTTCTTCTCCAGGGGAACTGCCTGACCCAGGAATTGAACCCAGGTCTCCCACATTGCAGGCAGATGCTCAAAGGCAGAAACAGTTCTAACTGCAAGTGCTACTCCCCATCCCAAGACAGGAAGCTGGCAGAACTGTTTCCGGTCCAATTACATTTCTGTTCTTACCACCTGGCACTATTAAACACAGCTGTTTATGAATGAAATCAATGCCTTAAAGGTATAGAGGCCACGGTTCTGATCCCGACCAACTGCTCTGGGGGGAAAGAAATGTCATTCAATTCAAGAGTTAAGTTTTTTATGATCCCATAATATTCCATACAAGGAAGTGCTCTATTCAAAGGCAGCAATGGATGACAAGCCCCCACATCCTGAGAGACAGCTTGTATGCAGCGGACATCTGGGTGTAAATGACCAATAGGAAGACGACTCCTGGGGCTCCCATTTCTCTTAATAACCTTTCCCTGCTCTTGAACTCTTCTGGGTGCCCCTAACAGCATTCTGGGGCTCAGGCTGACTCTGTGGAACCCAGCTCTAAGGGCAATAAAGGGCATCCTTGCACTGCAGCACATAATACAAGAGGTAATTGCTGTTTAGTTGCTAAGTTGTGTCTGACTCTGTGATGCCATGGACTGTAGCCTGCCAGGCTCCTCTGTCCATGGGATTTCTCAGGCAAGGATACTGGAGTGGGTTGCCATTTCCTCCTCCAGGGAATTTTCCCAACCTAGGGATCGAACCTGCATCTCCTGCACTGGCAAGCGGATTCTTTACCGCTGAGCCACCAGGGAAGCCCAACACAGGAGGGATCCAGGCTAAAGCTGTCAAGTGCTAAGGGACCCTCAGGGAGGCCCATGACTACCACCCAGGCTGACTTACAGCACAAAGAGGTCCTCTTCACAAGGGTTGTAATCTTCTTCCACCTCCTGGGAATATAACAGCATCTGCCTGTTGGGAAGGAGATGACCATCAGCTTCTGGCGCAGCTACAAGGACCCCCAGGTCCCAGGCTAGGTCACTGGGTGGGCATCTGCATGGGTCACTGCCTCTCAAGGAGGAGGCTGAAAACCCAGAGCAACACCCCCACCGCTGCCCCGGCCAAAGGCAGGGACAGAAGGGGCAGCACAGGGCTTGGAGTCCAGGGCTGGGCCTGGCCCTGGGTAATCCAGGACGACGGACAGCCTTTCCTAATTGTCATACAGTTGGGGTGAGGCCATGAAGCCATTTATCCCACCCCTGATACCAGCGTGCTGTTCTGGGCTTCACAGATTCTAGAGGCCACCAGAAAGGAGTCAGCCCAGGCATGCCTGCTGCCCATCAGTATAGGTGGGGAGCTTCCTCAACCCCCGCTCCCTGGGCAGATGGGCAAAAAATGTGCACAGAGGGAAGAGGCGGCAGGCAGCGGAGCTGGACCAGAGCCCCTCGGATGTCTGGACAGGGGCGGCTCCCCTTCCCCCAGCCTCACCTCTGCTCGTTGAGCCGCCGGTACTTCTCCCGGTCGGCGCTGTTGATCTTCAGCAGCGGCTGCAGGTGGTCGTGGTGCGTCTTCACGTTCTGGTTGTCCACGTAGACGTCGTAGAGCTCCCGCTTCTCCTCGAAAATCTTCTCCGTGGTGCCTGCGGGAGCCGGGGTTCAGGAGGTGGGGACCCCCCGCAGGGTGGCCCTACAGGGAACCAGGGACCCCGGGGAGGCGGTGGTGCCAGGGATGGGCGGGCCCCGTACTCACAGGCCACATAAGACACCTCTACCTCCAGGGTCTCGATGTCGGCCACGTTCACGTAGAAGAAAGGCTTGGATTCCGGCACGGTGCCCCCAATGCCAGGCAGAGAGACGTTGGCCAGGCAGCAGCAGCAGTACACTGGCGGGACAGCGGAAGTGAGGGCGCCCGGGGTCCCCCTCCCAGCCTGCCCCCCTACCTCCCAGGCTGCCAGCATCACTAGGGTCTCCATTCAGACACGGGTCAGTCTTTCTCTCAGGAGATCTTGCTTAGGATGTGGTACTGGTGACCTTACCCCTCTCAGAACCCTTGCCCACGGCAACCCCTGCCTCTCCTGGTCCCCTCCCCTCTTCTGTCTGTGCCCCTCAGCCTCCTCTGTCTTCCTCTTCCTCTGGCTCACCTCCCCGGGCCAGCATCTTCGAAGCTGACACATCCCTCCTGATTCACACTCTCTCCAAGTGGCGGCACAGACAGCCCAGGCTGCCCCCCAAGGTCCTGACCCAACTAGACCACTGCCTAGCGTCCACCTCGAGAAGCTCTCAGAGCACCACACACATGTAGTGTCCAAGTGGACTCTATCACACTACCCCTCACCTTCCTTGTCATCCTAGACTCTTCCGCCCTGACCTCTCACACACATCAGAACCTTACAACCCAATCTGACACCAGTCTCTGCCAGCTTTCTCTTTTTATATCTGGAATCCATCCTCTCTGCTTTAATCCAGGCCCTTCTCTCATCTGCCACCCGATCCATCTTCCCTATTGCCAGAGTCCACATTCTACGATATCAATCCAACCGCGGTCCTCCAGGGCTTCAAAGCAGTGAGCCCCTGATACGGATCAATCTCTCTGACCTTGGTCAACAATGGAAAGAATGGGGCAGTTTCTGTCTCAGGGAGCTTGGGCAGAGTCCCTGACCTTGGCTTCTAGTTACCTCTATAGCATACAACGCCCACTGGAGGGGGAGAAAATATCAAAATGCGCTTTCGAAGTAAGGCAAATTTCCAAAGGATGAGGATCTGTTCGCCAAAGAACTTAATAAACTGAGACATGCAGCCAGCTGGGTGTGTGATCTGAAAAAATTAACAGAGGTGGGGGAGGGGGAGGGAGGAATAACTTGTTAGAAATATTGTGAAAAATATGCAATATAAGTGTGTGCTAACTACTCCTCCCCACCAAAAATGACCCAAGGTATAACTAAACAGATACACTAAGGGATGGGTACTTCTACATAAAACGGTATTTTTCACTTTGAAAGTCTTATCTTTAAACTAGAATTGTATCATTTAGCAGCTCCCCGAATGCACCGAAGTGAGAGTTTAGGATCATTAACTACTTCATCTGGGGAAGCGGTGCAGAGGAAGAGAAGCTGTATTGTAATATTTGAGTCTCTCTGGGATGACACACACCTTAGTGAGACCATTCAGCTCCCAAAGTGACTAAGCACAGGGAGGAAGGAAAGGATGAACTAACTGTCCTAGGTGACATCTCAAATATACAGGGAACCAGCTTCCGTGGGAGGTGACATGTGGGAACAGATTACAGGTTACCCCACTGGCACAAGGACTCCCAGCCCCTAACCCCATTCCAGCACCTATCCCCACCCCACTGCACCTAACTCCATCCTTGCACCTAGCCCCACCCCCCTGCACTCTAACCCCACCCTCTGCACTAACTCCACCCCCTGCACCTAAACCCCACCTCCCTGTGCCTAACCCCACCCTTTGCACCTAATTCCACCCCCTGCACCTAAACCCCACCTCCCTGTGCCTAACCCCACCCTCTGCACCTAACTCCACCCTTGCACCTAACCCCACTCACCTACACATAACCCCACCCCCTGCACATAACCCCACCCCCATGCCTAACTCCACCTCCTTGTCCCAACTCCACCCCTGCCTCCTCTCAGTGCTGGATGCCAGGGCCCCTCTCAACTCTGAGGGTCGCCTCCCAGGCGCGCAGAGGAGCTAAGACATATTCCAGGAGCAACTGCATGAGCTCTGTCTAACCCAGGGGAAGTCGGAGGCCGGGGTTCTGCTCTGCCCTTTACTGACAGGGAGACCTCAGGAAAGCCAGCCCACGTTTCTGGTTCACTTTCTTTACCTGTAAAATGGGGATATTCCATCACATCCCTCATATGGCTAGAAGGACCACTTGAGAAAAGTCGTGTGCAACACTTGGCACATGGGAAAGCCACATGACACAACTGTCACTGACAAGACACCAGGCTTCAAGCCAAGCGCTTTGTGAGTGTTTTGGAAGCTCACTTCCAGGCCAAAGTGTGTAGTTTACAAGCCAGTGGAAGAAGCGGGCACACAAGCGCTTAAGCAACCAGCCTGATGAGAGCTGTGATGAAAGAGGGGCAGGGGGCTGCAGGAGGGCGTACAAAGGCCCTGAGGTGTGAGAACAAGCTGCTTTCTGGGAACAAGCAGCTGGGGAATGGGGGAGGGCCTGTGCCAGGGCAAATGGGCAGCAGCCCAGCTGCTGAGACGCAGCCCGAGGCTGCACCCCGACTGCAGGACACAACAGACTTCTGTGCTTTCACCTCAACACATTTCCCTTCTCTGGCCTTGGAGCTTTTACAGAGAACCTTCTTTTCTGGACTTGCACAGTTCCTAATTTTAGGTTTCCCTCCAACTTTTCATGTCAGGCACCCCATCCTCTTCTTACTCCCTAACTGTCGCTGGTAGGTCCCTCGGATTCACACTTCATCCCTCACCTTCCACCTTCATCCCCCTAGGAAATCCATCCACTCCTGGGGCTCAGTCCCCCGACTTCTCTCTCAGTTCCTTATTTCCCTGGGGGAGCATTTACTAGCTGCTGTTGGGCCTCTCAGAGAGGTCTCCATCAACCCTGCCTTCCTCTCACCTTCCAGGTTTTTCCTTCCCTCTAAGATCTGACCTCTACTTTATAAGTTTATTTTAAAATTTTCTTTATATATCTGTTCACTTTGTAAAAAAATTCATTGACCTATAAACTTACAGCTTTTCAACCAGTTGCAACATGTTATATTTCAATAGAAAGGTTACATAACAATTTCTTCGTATGTACACATATGTGATATATTTGAATAGGCTATCAAATATACCATGTTCATTAGTACTGTCATTTCCCACCCCTGGTCTTTTCCTCTTTTACATATACAAGCAGTGTCCCTCCAAACCCACCTCACCCCAAGGTAATACGTGTTAATAACCTACATCGCAACCATCCATGTTTTTTTCCCACATTCATATATGTATATGGACATGGATACATATATGTATGCGGATACATATATGTATATATGTTCATATATGAATATATCTACATGTTTGTACATACCCAAGGCAGTGATTATTTTACAGAAGTGATGACATCACATAGTTCTCAGCTCTTTGCTATTCTCTCACAGTACTTCCTAGTAGAGCATCCCTTGTCCACTGGTTATGCTCTAATTCATTACTCCGAATGGCTGTGTAATATACGGAGTGTTCTATTTGTCTGCCACTCTGAACAATATTGAATTAAACACGCTCATACAGACATCATGACACGCCGGTGGTTAACAGAGAGAAGACAGATCCTAAGGAGTGGGACTATCAGATCAAAGGGTGCAATATTTTGAATTTTAATAAGGCACTAACAAATTGTTTTTTTAAAAGAAGACTGTTCACATTTCTACCTGCAACCTATTAGTACCCTTTTCCCTGCATCTCCCAGGGTTTAACATGCCTGCTAATGAGCTGCCCACAATAAGGCAAAAAAGAGAGGCGATTTCACTTTTTCTCCCTCTGGTCCCCTTCTTGGCATCTTGGGGAGAGGAATACAGGGCAGCCAGGTCAGATGCTGGTCACCTCCCTGTGGGTTTGGAGACAGTCTTGAACTCAGAAGGAAAAAGGGGGTCAGAGTTAGGAGTGAAGAGAAAGAAAGTAGGTTTTCATCAATACAGGCCCAGAACTGCCCTAATGATCCTCTGACAGCTTCTTAGTTATTGCCTCGCAGCTCATGCCCGGGAAATCTTCAAACTACATTTCCTAGACTCTTATGCCCGTGGCTACCTGTTAGGTTCTACCAATGGCGGGCAGTGACTGGAGACTGGAGGGCAGGAGGAAGCTTCTAGTTCCAGGGTCCAGCTTCCGCTGGTATTTCTCCAGGGGCAGAGGACACCTCCATTCTAGACTCCAGCTATTCCTGGCATCCCTGCCCACACCACGCCCAGGTGGTGCCTCCCTAAGTGGTCTGAGAACCACCTCCGCAGAGCCCCTCCTCTGAGCTCCTGCAGTTCAGATGTCACTTCCTGTCACTCTCCCCTCTTTCTTACTCCAGCCCTGGGAATGCATGGCAGGAAGCCCAGGTACACCACCAACCCCTCCCCCACTCGTTGGTTATCTACTGCCTATCTACGCAATCCTCTTTTCCTCTTGAGTAACTTGCTTTTAACCACCAGAACATGGCAACACTACAGCGCTGTGACTTCCACAATTAATACAACAGATTGTAACCTCCACCTTGCCAGCAGACTTTTTCACGGGTTGGCTTTGATGAAGGAAACCATCATGTTGGAGAGACCCAACGTGTGTGTTTGTTGCCGTAGGCACTAAAAAAGTCAGCAAGGCTCTCAGTCCAACAGGCCTCAAGGAACTCAATCCTCCCAACAACCATGTGAACTCACAAGTGGATATTCCCCCAGTCGAGCTGTCAGATAAGCCCCCAATCATGAGGGACACCTTGACTACAGTCTTGCAGAGGGCCCAGCAAAGCCTGGATCCCTGACTCACAGAAACTGAGAGATGTGGCTCAGCTGGTAAAGAATCTGCCTGCGATGTGGGAGACCTGGGTTCGATCCCTGGGTTGGGAAGATCCCCCGGAGAAGGGAAAGGCTGCCCACTCCAGTATTCTGGCCTGGAGAATTCCATGGACTGTGTAGTCCATGGGGTCACAAAGAGTCGGACACGACTGAGCGACTTTCACTGTTTTAAACCATTAATTTGAGGGCAACTTGTGATGCAGCAACAGATAACTATATAGGGTGGTAGCCACTGTCTGTATTTCTAGTGTTTAGGTTATTCTGTAACCTCTCTGTGACTTTGGTTTTCCAATTCCTGAATTACTGATTCTCTGTATTGAATCAGTCTGAAATACCTGGCATAGTTTGTGTTTTCCTAACGAGACCCTAACTGGTACTTATTCAGGTTCAAATACCATGGTCTAACAGTTAAGGTTCTTTCCAATCTGATTGCAACCTATTTTTCCACTTTTTTCTCCTGGCCAGATGACACTGATATTCGTCACAGTCAAACCAGTCTTCTCACACCCATGAACTCGCCCTGTGGTTTCTCATGCACATCCCCACAGGCAATGGAGTGGGAGGACTGAGCACTGGCCTTGGCACCAGGCCTGTGTTAATATCCTGGCTCTATCTCCTACTAGTTGTAAGGCCTTAAGCAAGTCACTGAATCTTTAAAAACCTCAGTTGGTTTATCTGTAAAACATGGATTAAAAAAAAATCCACTTTAAAGAGTGCTGCAACAGATACAGATAGAGAGTCAGCAGAACGTCTAACTCACAGAAGGTGCTGACAGAGTGCTGGACCACGGCCCCCACTGTGGCTCATGCCTTCTCTCAGCCTGGAGTTAGCATCCCTCACTTTCCCCTAGTTAAATACCTCAAATGCCTCTTCCAAGATACCTTCTCAGAGTCCTCTCAAAGTCACAGTATAATTTCTCTACCAGGGAGCCTGAAATTTCCACTGAAGTATCTTGTGGCCACCTGTAGGGGAGGGGAGAGGGGATGGAGGAGGAAGATGGGGTGGAGGAGGAGGGAGGGGGTTAGAGGAGGAGAGGGGGTGGAAGATGGGGAGGAGGAGGTGAGGGGGGAGGGAGGAGGTGAGGGGGTTAGAGGAGGTGAGGGGGTTAGAGGAGGAGAGGGGTAGAAGATGGAGGGGGGAGGAGGAGGGGTATGGAGGAGGGGGGGAGGGGATGGAGGAGGAGGTGGACGAGGGGGGGGTGGAGGAGGAGGGGGGTGGAGGAAGAGGAGGGGGATGGAGAGGAGGAGGGGGATGGAGGAAGAGGAGGAGGGGATGGAAGAGGAGGAAGGGATGGAGGAGGAGGGAGATGGAGGAGGAGGAGGGAGAGGAGCAGGAGGGGGAAGAGAAGGAGGGGGAGGAGGAGGGGGATGGAGGAGGACAAGGAGGGGGAAGAGGAGGGGGATGGAGGAGGAGGAAGGGGAAGAAGAGGGGGAGGGAGGAGGGGGATGGAGGAGGAGGAGGGAGAGGGAGGAGGTGGAGGAGGAGGAGGCAGATGGAGGAGGAGGGGGATGAGGAGGGGGAGGGCAGAGCTGGGGGAAGAGGGGAAGGGGGAGGCTCTTTGTACCCTCCTACCGCTTGCTTGGGTCTTTGGTTAATGGTAAATAAACATATTCTAGTACAAAGTAATTCAGAAAAAATACACAGTAAAGTAATATCAAAAATACGGTAACTAAGAAATATCTCAACTGTGGAAATGCTTCATTTTTAGTTCACTTGTCTGCCTTTAAAACTGAAGCAATCACGAGAATCAGATCCACGCATCACCCCAGGAGTCACCACAACTGGGCCCTCCATGTGGCTCTGCACCGCCATTACGGAAGTATTAGAAAGCACGTTAAGATAACCTGCCTTATGTTTTAAATAAGAACCAAATGCTGAGGTTACAATCCTGTTCTATCAAAAGCAGACTTTGGGTGTTAGCCCAAGACACAAATTTCCTTATTCATGAAAACAACAATCAGCAACTACTGTCCCCAGACCCAAGCCCAGGACTGCGTGAGACTTTGGCTGACCTACCTTCATCTCGGGGTACATGTATCGGTGGATGGAAGGCAGCCAGTAGACGGGGGGCAGGCTGCCACCTCTCCCCGGACCGGCGTGGAGCACCCCCTTCTTGTCCTCATAGAAGGCAGCCAGGTGAGAGTAATGACCCGGGGTCTCCAGCTGATGTCTGCACGAGACATGCGCACAGTGAGAACAGCTCGGACCACAGCCCTGCCACTCACTCCCCGGCCCCAGGGGCAGCAATACAAGCCTGGATAAACTAAAAGCCTCCCTTCCAGAGGCTGCCTAGGACACTTCCTTCAATATTACAAGTTCCTTAGCAAAAGCTCTAAGATAGGCTCTGAAACTCCCTGACAGTGCTGTGGACACAAGCTCCTTCTCATGGGAAACAGGAGGAATTAACAGACTATTATTAACTAATGTCCATTGTTCTGGAGCGAAGGATGCTTCCCAGAGAATGGCTGTTGGTGATGAGAAGGGGAAACCTGGAAGACCACAGATGTTTCAAAGCAAGTTTGTCTTTGTTTAGAAAGCAAGTTTGTCTTCTTGCTTTGCTGTTGTCAAAGAATAAGAAGAAGCGTACTCTTCAACGTCTCACATAATGGAAAACAACTACTGGAGGTCATGAGGGCTTATGTTTGAACCAAGTAATAAAGAGCACAAGACCTCTTCTCCCCCAACCCCATCCTGCACAAGGAGATTGTCTGTGGGTAATTCTGTCAACTGATCCCAAAGCCAAGAAAGCTACATTAAGGCCCTGGACCATTTGGTTAATGGCGAATCCAGTCCTGCCTTGGGGTCAAGCTCAGGAGGCCCATGGGTACCATTTAGGCACTATGTTTACTGAAAGTGTGAGAGAGGCTGAATTTAAAATGCGGTCATAATCTAGTAAGACTGGTGTCTTTGGTTTTTATTTTTTGGCCACACTGTGCTGCATACGGGATCTTAGTGCCCCAACCACAGATCAAACCTGTGCCCCCATCAGTGGAAGTGTGGCATCTTAATGACTGGACCACCAGGAAAGTCCCAACCAGTATCTTTGCAAAAGGGGAAATCTGGACGCACAGACACACACAAGAACCCGCGTGCAAGTCAAGGGTTGGAGTGATAAATCTACAAGCCAGGAACAGCCAAGACTGTTGGAAGCCAGGAGAGGAGCAACCACCAGCTTCTCTCTCAGAGCCCTGGGAAGAAACCAAGCCTGCTAACACCTTGATTTTAGACTTCCAGCTTCCAGAACTGTGAGACAATACATTTCTGTTGTTCTCAGTCATCACCTAGTTTGTGGTACTTTGTTACAGCAGCCTTAGGACACGAACAGAAGGGGGAAAATAAAAAACTAAAACTTTTTTAGTTCATTTAAATTACCTTAGAACTGTACAATTTCCATCATACTACAATGAAAGAATCAAAATAGAGCTTTACTGCGCCAGCGGAGGCTTCTCTAATTACAGCTGGCCCTGGCACAATGGTGACTGGAGGGCAATGCCCCCAGCCTGTCGCTGCTGGCTTCGCCCAAACGCCGTCATGCAATGTTCAGATTCAAGATCTGCACTGTCCACCAGGCACCCTGCTGCGCCCCACCCATCCCTGCTCCAGAGGGACCAACGGCTCCTGATGTAAGGCTACAGCTGCCACTCTGTCACCGTGAGAGCTCAGTGACATTACTGAACTTTCCCAAATCTGCTTTTCTTCCCGTAGATAGCAGTACCACCGCAGTATGATGGTGGTGTAAACGGAGCTGAGCAGAAAAAGTGCCCAGGACAGTTTGCGATATATTTCAGCTTCTTATGGAACACCTGGCGGGCTTCCCAGGTGACTCAGTGGTAAAGAATCCGCCTGCCAGTGCAGGAGACATGGGTTTGATTCCTAGGTGGGAAGGTGCCCTCGAGGAGGAAATGGCAACCCACTCCACTATTCTTGCCTAGGAAATCCCACGGACAGAAGAGCCTGGCGGGCTGCAGTCCACAGGGTTGCGAACAGTCAGGCATGACTGAGGGACTGAGCACAGCACACAAAAACTAGGTTCCTTCCTCCTCAGCATATGGGCAGAGTGTAGCCAGGCGCCCAGGGAAGGCTTGGAAACAGTGGGGAAATGGGAAGATTCAGGGCAAGCCCTGGAAGAGACCTTTAGGCAAATTTACATTTTAAAAACAAACAAATAAAAAAATCATCAAGTATACCCCAAAAATTCATTACTAAAATAAACTCCTCTCTGAGTGATAGCTCTCTACTTGGGAGGGAGTACAAGGAAGCAGTTGTGTGAGGTAATAATAAATGACTCTGAGGGTGTGTGTGCTTATAATCATTTCTGGTTTTCTTTTATTGTGCTGCACAGCATGTCAGATCTAGTTCCCCGGCCAGGGATCAAACCCACACCTCCTGCATTGGAAGTGTGGAATCTTAACCACTGGACCACCAGGGAAGTCCCTATAATCCTTTCTTTCCCTCTTAGAAATGTTCACAGTCTAGATGGGAAACCCATGAAGGCCACGCTGTGTCCAGCTATTCTGAGAAGATGGCAGACTTTAGACACCCTTCAAGGATATGTCAAAGAGACAAAAGCTTGATTACTAACAAAATAGCATGTAGACAATTAAGTTCAAGGGTATTTTTATTAGGACCTAATTTCCTTAAAAGGAACAGTGGGAAGCATTTTGTTGTGTTTTTAATACTATTATCTTGGCTATGTTTTCTAGGTTCACTGTTCGCTGATTTGCTTCTCAATTAACAGTCTTACCTGTTTGACTCCATTAAACTCTATACTTAAACCAAGAGTCTAAAGAAAAGCTCACTATGAAGTTAGAATCTCTTACACTAAAAGGTAGTTTCAGAATCCTGTCCTCTGACAGCCTAAGATACCACTGGCTGATGGAACAGAATGAAGCAATGACATGGAGTATGGAAACGGACACAGACATACATATAAATTGGCAGTTCCCAGATACGTGTTATACAGCCGTTTTATGAAGGCCTCAAAATCTAAACACAACATAGATTTTGCAATGAGCAAGAATGATTATCAAACCATAACACCAAGATAAACCAAAAAGTACTAAAACAAGCCTGAGAGTTTAGATGATAAGCTGGGTTTCAAAGATGATTCCGGAGGGTGATCTATACGATGCAGAGATGAAGAAGCACAGGCCAAGCATCCATGGGAACTGCCCACGAGACATGACATCATAAAAATGAGACAGTAACCGGCAGTCTGTGCTACTGATCTGAGCTGTGGTTCTGGGCCACATCAAGGATTCTTCTCAAGAACCAGAGACACTGAGTTGCTGCTTAAGCCCCTTCACTAACATGGCATAGGCTGTACGGCCACACCGACACTCACTGCGACTAACCCTGCCTTCCCTCAGCACACCGGGCCATCATGCGCCCAGTGTAAGCATCAGGGATCCCTCTGCACAGCAGTGACACTTCTTCACTCCTGACACTCATGACCGGTCTGAACCACTCTGTCTTCTGGCCTTGCAAGTACAGAAAAGCAGGCACTCCCGTTTATCGCTGGTGCAGTACTATCTTTCTGAAAGGGCACTTGAAATTTGCGTAAAAACTGCATACCCTGGATGTACCCTCCAACCCAATGATTCCATTTCCAGGATCAAGGCCTAAAGATCTGTATGTGGATACGAACAATCATTTGTTCATAAGGATATTCATGTTCATGGGGGTGAAAAATAAGAACAACCTCAAAGCCCAAAAACAGTGAAGCAGGGACTCCCCTGGTGGTCCAGGGTTAAGGCTTTACCTCCAGGGCAGAGGGTGTGGGCTCCATCCCTGGTCGGGGAGCTCAGATCCCACATGACTCCCCGAAAACCAAAACATAAAAGAGGATATTGTAACAAATTCAGTAAAGACTATAAAAATGGTCCACATCAAAAAAAAAATTTTAAAAATAAAACAGTGAAACAGTTAAATTGTGATACATCTATACACTGAAATGCTTACGTGCTGTGCTCTGTCACTTCAGTCGTGTCCAGCTCTTCGTGACCCCGTGGACTGTAGCCCACCGGGCTCCTCTGTCCATGGGATTCTCCAGGCAAGAATAGTGGAGTGGGTTGCCATTTCCTACTCCAGGGGATCTTCCCCAAATTCTTGGAAACCACCAGAATGATGATAAGGACTATTATTCACGATACATTAAAAGGTTAAATATCTTTCAGTTAGAAAATTTAGACACTGAGTGACCTCAATGTTCTTTTTTAAAAAATTAATGTGTATGTACATATTTACACATGGGAAAAAGACCAGGAGGATATGAATGTTAACAGCAGATAGGTCTGGCTTGTGGGATCATGTTCGTTTTTAACCTGTTAGCCTTTGCCCGTTTTTCAGTTTTCTGTAATAACTCTATGTTAATTTTCTATTTAGTCTTTTTAAATTTTTCAATATGGAAAATTTCAAACATACACACAAAGTAGAAAGAAGAGAATAATAGACCCCATTATCCACCACTTAGTTTCAACAAAAGTCAATATTTGATCAATATGGTTGTTACAGCTATACTTTATCCTCCCCAATGCCCATTACTCTTTTTCCTGAAATGTTTTAAAGCAGATCCCTTATAACATTTTACCCATAAATACATCAGTATGCATCTCTAACTAATAAAATCTTTAAAAATAATGTAACTATCATGCCATTATCTCACCCATCAAAATAATAATGCCTTTAACACAAACTAATAAGCAGTCCACTTTCAAATTATATCAACTGTCCCCTAAATGTTATTTTACAGTTGGTAGATCCTATCATGATCTAAGCAAGATCAAAAATGTGGTTACGTGTTTAAGTCCCTTTTATTTTATAACATGCCCTCATTTTTCTAACTAATCCTTTACAATTATAAAATAGTTCCCCAATATCTTCTGATTAATAAAAAAAGAATCATAGCAAAGACTAGGGAGA
This sequence comes from Bos mutus, assembly GCF_027580195.1. Taxonomy (NCBI): domain Eukaryota; kingdom Metazoa; phylum Chordata; class Mammalia; order Artiodactyla; family Bovidae; genus Bos; species Bos mutus. Next base: position 19,046,517 of record NC_091620.1, on the reverse strand, counting down.
TAGAGAAGTCAAGAGTTGTGGATGAAATACTAACAAAAAAAGGTTAAGATATGTAAAAATAAGTATAAAACATAGATGGAGTATTTTAGAAAATCAAGTCTAGTTAGTTTTTACAGAAGTCATTGCCACAATCATGTATTATCCCTGGCTACACCTGGGCTTTTATCACCATGCTTTCTCTCTTCCTCATACGCTCTCATGCAAGTCCTTCTCTTTGTGTTACCTGAGCTCTCTTTAATCATCAAGCTGGAAAACCTTTCTAGTTATGATTCAAAATCTATAAGCCATATAAAAGTATTGAATTCAGTGAAGAAAAAAAGAAAATGAAGAAAAATCTGCACAACAAAAAAAAGGAACGTGAAAAGACAAATGGCAGCAGCTTCCCTGGTGGCTCAGTGGTAACAAATCCGCCTGTCAGTGCAGGAGACCTGGGTTTGATCCCTGATCTGGGAAGATCCTACATACCATGGAGCACCAAAGCCCATGTGCCACAAATATGGAGCCTGTGCTCTGGAGCCCAGGAGCTGCAACTGCTGAAGCCACCCGCTCTATGAGCCTGTTCTCTGCAACAAGACAAGTCACTGCGGTGAGAAGCCTGCACACCCAACGAGACAGCAACCGCCACTCTCAGCAACTAGAGAAAAGCCCAGGCAGCAACAAAGACCTAGCACGGCCTAAATAAACAAATAATGTTTTAAAAGAGACAAATGAAAAAGTGGAAAAATATTTTCCATTTATATCACAAAGAAGAAAATCTCCATACTATACAAAGAACTAGAAATTAATACGAAAAGACCAATGACCAAAAAATAACATAGCAAAGGCTAGGAACAGTTCACGGAAAAAGAAATGGAAATAGCTCAAGCACATAAAAGGAGCTTGTCCTCACTCCTAAGAAAAATGTAAATTTATAATGTGTTTTATGGACTTCCCTGGTGGCTCAGACAGCAAAGAATCTGCCTGCAATGCAAGAGATGTGGTTTTGATCCCTGGTCTGGGAAGATCCCCTGGAGAAGGGAATGGCAACCCACTCCAGTACTCTTGCCTAGGAAATCCCATGGACAGAGAGGAGCCTGGTGGGCTACAGTCCATGGGGTCACAAAAGATTCAAACATGACTTAGAGAACAGCAACAACTGTGCTTTATGCATCAGAATGCCAAAAATCCAAAAGTTGTATTTTAGTGTGGGCAATGCTGTGAGGAAACAGTATTCTCCTGCATTACTGCTGGGCATGCAAAATGGTACAATCTCTGTGTAAAGCAATTTGACAGTATTAAAATTAGAAATACACATGTGTCGGGAGCTGGTGAGGCATTCCACTCGTGACAAAGGTCATGAGGAAGGAGGCTCGGCATACGCAAAGGCGGGATCGAGCCTCAGGAGTCCCCCCGGATATTCTCGAGCATCTAATCCCCAAAAACCAGAGTCTGCCTACTTTATTGCTTTGTGCTCTCACCTCTGACTCTACTGGGGGCTGTCCCCCACCACCATCTCGCTCTGTCAAAGAGTTAACTTACAGCTCCAATTAATAAAGTTCATGGGCAATTAGGAGTGTTTAAATCCAAACCCCTCAGATGGCTCTCTAACTCACCTGACAAGTTTACCCGGACTCCTACAGCTATGCATACGATTGTTTACAGTCTCCCAGCCTCAAGAGGCACGGGAAGCTTAAGATGTTCAAATAGCTTAGAGCCTCTCAGAGAGTTAGAAGCTGTCAGAATAAACTAGTAAAGGATTTCATTGATGAGCCAATGCTTGTTGCCAAGTTTTCACATCTCCTGTATTGTATCCTTGAATATGTATTAATTAATACAGTTGGTATGTACAAAAAATAAGTAGTGGCCTTGGTGGTAGTAACTTTAGACCCTTAAGGTAATAAATTCTTTCCTTTGTTGTAAACCCATTACACATCTGCCCTATAGGAATGCAATTTTATCTTCGGAAGATGGCGCCAAACCTTAAAATAATTACTCTTAGAGAAAATAAGTCTTTGTTGATAAGTCCTTGTCAAGAGTCATAAAATGTTAATAGGCCTTCTGGCCAGAAGATGATGTAAATCACCTAAACCATTTGTATACGATAAATTTGCAGGAAAGAAACCCTGGTTTTTGATAAGGATCAAAAACTGCTGACTTTGCATCCCCTATTATCCTCTATGTGTAACTTAGGGTATAAAAGCCCCTGTTAAAAATAAAGCTATGGGCCTTGCTCACCAGCGCTTGGTCTCCCCATGTCATTCTTTTCACATTCTGGCTGAAGTCTCCATCTGGAGCGCGGAACCCACCATGCTTACTAATTACGCCTGGGCTTCTAAGACCCACTCGAGAAGGTGTCTAGGGTGGGGCACCTTCTGCTATTCGAGAGGGCACCTGCGGCCTACGTAAGTGGTGCAAACTTCTTGTCTTGAAGTTTTATTGGTCTCCCGCGTAAACCAAGCTACTCAGCCTCTTTTCTCCACTGAATTTTCCTACTAAGCTATCTTTATTCTATTACTCTTTATATCTTTGATAAATATGTAAATAGTGGCCGACTCCGTCTCCCCTTCAAATACCCTGGATCAGCTGGGGCTGGACCCCAGCACACATGCCTTTTGAATCACCAATTTCATTTCTAGAAACTTAATGTACACATATACTGCTCATGTGTGAAGTGATACTTGCTCATAGGTATCCAGTACAGCAGCACCACACAAAAGACCAAGTAAGAGACCTGAGTGCTGAAGAATTGATGCTTTTGAACTGTGGTATTGGAGAAGACTCTTGAGAGTCCATTGGACTGCAAAGAGATCAAACCAGTCAATCCTAAAGGAAATCAGTCCTGAATCTTCATTGGAAGGACTGATGCCAAAGCTCCAGTACTTTGGCCACCTGATGCGAAGAACTGACTCGTTGGAAAAGACCCTGATGCTGGGAAAGATTGAAGGCAGGTGGAGAAGGGATCGACAGAGGATGAGATGGTTGGATGGCATCACTGACACGATGGACATGAGTCTGAGCAGGCTCTGGGAGTTGGTGATGGGCAGGGAACGCCTGGCATGCTGCAGTCCATGGGGGTGGCAAAGAGTCAGACATGACTGATTAACTGAACTGAACTGAAGAGACCTGATAAAGCAAGCATGGTTCTTTTGTAATACAACTGTAATAAACAGTGAAGAAGGTCTCTGTGTATGAATATGAAAAGATCTCCCAGATATATTGTTGAATGAACAAGGCAAGGTGCAGATAACATGTATAATATGCTACCTTTTGTATGAAAGGGGGAAAATAAGAACGTACATTTGTATTTGTATATACACAAACACAGACTTAGGAAAAATGCATGGGAGATGAGCAGTGATGACCAGGATTACTGGATGGATGTGGGAACTCACTGAACACTTTGCTTTTTAATGCCAGTGGTTGATACTGCCACTCTCTTCTTCCCTTAGTAATAGAACCTTACAAATTTTAGCTGGTCACATGACCAGCCAGTTAAATACCCCATTTCCTAGACTGTCTTGCTCCTAAGTGGGGCTAGTAACTAAAACTTGGCCAATGAAATGTGGGCAGAAGTTATGTGTTCAATTTCTAAGATTTCTGCGTTGTTCCCCCTCCGGCAGCCTGGGACATGACCTGCTAACGGGGAATCTGTTTTTACCACGTGGGTGAGGACAATATTGTAGGAGATGGCAGGATACAAAACAGAAAGACTTGGGTCCCGAAATGACCCAGTGGAACAAAGCCTACCACACCGGACTACTTCCCTCTCTCTGGGATTATCATGCCAGGAAAGTTGTACTTCTGTCTCCAGGCCTGTCACTGTATTTTGGGTCTCTTTTTTACAGCAACTTAGCCTGGACTTGAGCTAAAGTAGAAAATGATATTTAGATATGAGTTTCCATGATCAACAATCGTTCATTGGCTTAGCAGCTGGCAAGGGAAAATGGTAAGAAAATAAAATTGCAGACTGACAAGCTGGTAATCCTTGTTATTACTGCGGCAAAAAATCTTTGCTAGAACATCAATAACTTGTAAGACAAGCCATGTGTCATCTGAACTTGTGCCTTTAGGGCAAACAGTGAGAAACAGAGTTCTGACGGCTCCTTGATGTTTTTAATGAGCTACTACAAGAGTTAAGATGAAAATAAGCAAGAACTGGTCAGTGTGCAAGCAGAAATAAATATAGCATAAGGGTGTACATTCTCAGTTCCACAATATGAACTAGTTGCGATTCAAAACATTTGGGACCCAGTGGGACTGGAAAAACCAATTTCTCTGGACCCGAAAAGCAGGAGGTAAGAATTTCTCTCAAAGCCTCCAAGAAATTCTCCAGTTAAGAATTCTTTGCCAGACATGAGCATCAGTTCATTTAGAAAGATCAGATTTAGGCTACAGTCTCAAGACTGTTGCCATTAAAATGAGGCAAAGATGGGTTGACCACAAGCAAAGACCAGTAACTATTCCATAGTCCACTGACTTAAAAGCTCAGACTCAGAAGAGATGTTTGGCAGTGGTTATTTTTACCTGGAACTGACTGGAAGCAAACAGACCAGAAGCCTGCTGAGTTCTGAGGGGTCTGGACTGCCGCATGCTTGACTTGTACAAGCCTGGGACTTTTCTGGTCCCTTAAAGAAATCACTAGATTTCCAGACCTACACCTTCAGGAAACATGTTCTTAAGCTATGCAGCTTTCTCCAAAGTTCTCCAAAGCTTGATTTAAAAGCAGTAACAGTGGGAAACAGATAAAGAATCCCCTAGAAGGCAAAGCGGGGAGCCATGGAGGAAAATGGACAAGGGGATTCTAGTGACAGAACCAAGGTATAGCCAGGAGCTCCTGCTCTGTGACTACCAGACGTCTTTGCCATCCCTGCTGGGCAGAATTCCATTATCGTTATGATCTAACGACCGCTCGTATTTCTCATTCTCCTTTTTCAAACAGGAGTTTGAAATGGCTCCTACTCTATTTTCTATGTTGCATTTGGGAGGTGGGGAGTGGAGGACTTGACTGTTCTTTCACAGCTTTTACAAATAAGAGGAACCACGTCCTGATTGCCTCATATCGCACAGAAACCTTAGATTTTAGATGCCAACATTAACTGGATGAGACTCTGATGTCTCGGGATGGGAGGAATGTGCTGTGTGTGTGGGAAGAAGAGTACACACAGATCCAGGGGGGCAAATTGAAGCAGAGGCTGCTAAAGTTTCCCCTAAAACCATTCTTCTTCCTATACAGAAAAGGAGCCCACAGTTTTAACTGGTCACAAGGCCACCCGATTAGAGACGACCCTCCCCGGTGTCCTTTGCTGTCAGGTGTGTCTTTGTGACTGAAGACTTGACCGTGGGTTATGAGAAGTTACATATGGAACTTCTGGCTTTTCCCTCCTACCTGTGGGCTGCAATGCAGACCTAGACACGGTGAGCAGCTCTGAACAGGTGAGGACATCTGAGAACACAAAAATCTCTCCTAGGATCTGGCAGCATAATAAGAGAAGCAGTGTGGGCCCCGAATGATTGTGGGAACAGCAGGCTGCCCACCCTGACCACCTGCCTACTTCTAGACCATTCCATGGAGAAGAATCTTCTGTCTTATTTGAACCAGCGTATTTCAGGGCCTCTGTTACCACCATTTAGCCAGGACTCTAACTAACATAATACCTCCTTAAAATTTTGGGCTTTTGAACCATGAGAATGTATTGCCTCCTTGGGAAATTAATTTTTCAAAAGGAGTAATAAATTTTTAAAAGTGTCAAGATCCCAATAAAAATGTTCTTTTCCTCAGTATTACTTCTGAGACACAAAACTGAGGAAATATTTCAAATGCAGAAAAATATATATCACAGATCCAAAATGCAGAGGAGCAGTTAAAAAAAACTAGAAACATGCCAACGCTCAAGCACAGGGAATAATGGAGTAGATTAATGGGACAGCTCTAACATTCGACAGCTATTAGAATAACTATCAGGGGCTCCCCTGGTGGCCCAGTCATTATGAATCCGTCTGCCAATGCAGGGCACACGGGTTCGATCCCTGCTCCGGGAAAATCCCATATGCCGTGGAGCAACTAAGCCCGTGTACCACGACTGCAGAGCCTGTGCTCTAGAGCCTGAGAGCCACAGCTTCGGAGCCCACGTGCCACAGCTACTAAAGCCCTCACACCCGAGAGCCTGTGCTCCTCGACAAGAGAAGCCACCGCAATGAGAAGCCCGTGCACCACAACCAGCGTAGCCCCTGCTTGCCGCAATGAGAGAAAGCCCACGCGCAGCAAAGGAGACCCAGTGCAGCCAAAGGTGAATAAATAATTTTCTTAAACCATCAAAATGAAAAATACGTAGGACAATGGTAAGAAAACCTGAGCATAACTGGTGTTCATGAAGAAGGAAAAATGCAGAGGAAAAGCTGAGTGTTTCACAGTAGAAGAAAAGGTTCCTGAAATTAAAAGTCATGTCTCTAGATCAAAGGATGAACTATTCCAGGGGAAAGGAAAAAAAAAAAAAAAAAAACAGTTCAGAAACAGTTCAAAAACTGTTCAGATGAAGAATCTATAGGGACCTAGACAAAAGAGACTTTTCTGAAGCAACTAATATCAGGAGACAGCAAAGCAATATTTATAGTATCCTGAGAAGAGAAAAGAAAAGATTAAAGAATCCTATACCTAGCCAAGAGTAAAGGGAAAAGACCAACACCATCAAGCATGCAAGATTTCAGAGAAGGCACCACCCATGATCCTTTTATGACAAAAAAAAGTGCTTGATGGCAAAATCCAACCAACCAAGAAACGTATGAGGAGCTCAGCAAGTTACAGTTAAGCCCTGGATGTGGCTGTAAACATATAAATGAGACTTAAGAATCATGGGAATTATGACTACAGAACTAAATGTAATAAACCTCACAATATATAAAGTTAAGAAAAAAGAGGGGAGGAGTCCTGGGGAAAAGTATAAGATAACTGACTGATTGCACCTAAAACAACCTAAAAACACCAATGACCCCTACACAAAGATTTGTACACTTTACAGTATATATGCCATTTCTCAATAAGAATAATACTGTAGCTTCATGTTTTTCAGAGTCTTTTGTCTTAACTTGGGAGGAATATTCCAAGAAATAATACATCTTACTTAGTGAAAAAAAATATTCACTTAAAGTTTGACAATTTCTTCAGTTTCACTTCCTCTTTTCCTCTGAAATATACAAATGCATTAAACCAATCCTACTTTTGGAAAATTATGTTTTTTAGAACGACAGTCACTGAATATTGACAATGAATATCGCATCTTACTGAGTGCTAAGATTTGGGAGAATTTTAAAAATTCATTTGTACTTTTAACTAATTTTTAAATAATAAACATTTTCCCCACAAACTACATTTCATATTCTTTCAAAGACAATGATCAAGACAGACAGTTATGTCAAAAATTAAAATAATGATATATTTTAAAAGGATAGGATGTAAAAATATGTATAATGTATGGTGCCAAGTTTATAAACAATTTTTAAAGTACACACACAGACACATGCATACCAGAAAAGAGGCAAATGTGCTAAAATTTTAACAGTGCTTCAGGGATTAGTGATAGATTTCTCCCCCCAAAATCTGAAATAAAATTAGGTTACTCACATGATGGAAAAAAATACAAAATATTAACAGTTTCGCAGCTTCTGTTAAAAATTCCCTTCCTATTAATCCCCTTCCATGATAATGATTACTCCAAATAATAAATGATGAGGTCTTAAAAGAGTTGAGGGTGGGAGTTGGAAAGGAGGTTTAAGAGAGAGGGGACATATGTATGCCTATGGCTGATTCATGCTGATGTATGGCAAAAACTAACACAACATTGCAAACAATTATCTTTCCATTAAAAATAAATTTTTAGAAAAGTTGAAAGTCTATTTGCCTGGGGCAAAAAGGTCATAACTGTGGTTGAGGGGAAGCAAAGATCACTGTACATGTCAACAAACTGATTAAACCAAACGGATGATAGTGTTAAAATAAACTGAAAGCAAAATCAACCGCAGCTTTCAATCGAGTATGAAGGATCAGTACGCAGGACGCAGGATGACACATAAAGACCACCGCCAAAGGCGTAAAATGTGGCCACAGAGGTTCCCGGAGAGGCACCTACTGCTCTGATGGGTGCACGACCTTTAACCCCGAGGGCCCATCACCATCCCCCCGCCGGCCCGCCGCCTCCCGCCCCGTCTGTGGGCCACGCACCGAACTTGGTTCTCCAGGAAGTGCATGTGCCGGTACAGCAGGGTGTAGGATGGAGACAGGATGCCCACGGACTTCATCCGGGCGCCACGCTCCAGCTCGCTTTCCACCGGCATGTTGGCGAAGCAGGCCAGGCCGAAGAAGGGCCCCTTCCGGAAATAGCTAAAAGAGACCCAATATGTAGCATAGCTCAAAATCAGAAATTTTATTTTTTTTTTCCCTTGACAAATGTGCTAAGTCGCTTCAGTCGTGTCCAACTGTTTGCGACTCCATGGACTGTAGCCTGCCAGGCTCCTCTGTCCATGGGGATTCTCCAGGCAAGGATACTGAAGTGGGTTGCATGCCCTCCTCCAGGTGGCATCCTCACCACCCAGAGATGGAACCCACATCTCTTATGTCTCCTGCATTGGCAGGCAGGTTCTTTACCACTAGGACCATCTGGAAATCCCTTGAGAGGTGTCCCAAATAGAAGATTTAACTGTGCCCAGGGCTCTACATGAGAAAGTTCAGCCTGAGAAAAACCTTTTTTTAAAATCTCAGGGGGACAATTAGCCCAAGCCATTCAACCTTACAGATGGGACAATCAAGGCTCAAAAACAAAAACAAAAAAACTGGAACTCACTAAGGCTCATCCCACTGGAGCCAGGACTTGCTCTCCGAAAAGCCTACTGCTCAGCTGCCTTTGACCCCAGATCAATTGCCTGTGACCATGACCCTTCTTTCCTGCAATAACAGCTGACTTGATGTGTGACCTCTGTTTTATTAGCATAAACTGGGTTGATTCTCTCCTCACTTCCTGAGCCTCTGATGTTTTTAATAGAACATTCGACCAGAGCTGTCATTTGATTTCCTTCCCCTTTCTCACACTTGTGCCCGTCATGGTTCCAGCCCAATGAGAAGATGAAAGCTACTCCGTCACCCTTATGTTCTAGTTGCTCCTCACAAGAATCTTAATCACACAGGACTACAAACCAGCCTTACTTAGAGCTGAAATTTCAAGTTTTAGCACAAACATGTCTTGAGTTAACCCACATGGAACCAAAAGTCTATTCTGTCATTAAAGCCAAACCTCAAGCGAGGATCAATCATTTCTTAGAAAAGGCAAGAACCTCTATGGCAGGAGTTCTTAATGTTTTCGGGTCATGGGAACCTAACAAAAGCTTGGGAGCTTCTTGTTACAAACCTGATATAAAAACACAAACCGGTACGTATATTTTCAGGGCATTTATACACACTTCCTGAAGATGCCCTGATGACAGCTCTTATTCTCTGGGGAAAGCAGAGGAGGAGCAGAAACAGTGCAGAGCAGACTGGCAATCAGCACTACTTACATGAAATCAGACTGAATTTTATGGGATCCGCTGGCCATAGACTTGAACTCCACACCTTCAAGGTCAATATCTTGGGGTAAGCACCATTCCACCATGTTTCCTGCGGGGAAGGGAAGACACAAGTTTAAAACAGACAAAATCATTCGAAGGGCTTAGTGCAGGGCTAAGCGCATGTGGCTTCCAAGTAAATGAACTGCTGACTCAGCCACCAAAATGCAGGCTCATCCCTCCACCGGCCACAGGCTGGCAGAGTGCCTGAGTCATCCTGCGGGCCAGGAGATGGGCACTGAAGGCACCTCTGATCTCTGCCTTTGAATGAACACAGTTCTTCTAGCAAGGCTGCTGGCTTCGCTTCTGCCATTCTGCTTGGCCACCTCCCAATCTGCTTTCTTTTGTAGCCTCACTTCAAAGGTGCATATTCTGACCCTCTACCTCCATTTCCTGGTCGCATACTCTCTCCTTAACCCCGCAGGATCCTGCTTCCATCTTGCTTTTCTATAGCTACTAATGATTTTGACAAACTTCCAAACTCTTTTTTAAATTTATTTTTAAAATGTATTTATATGGCCGCGCCAGGTTTTAGTTGCAGCATGCAGGATCTTTAGTTGCAGCATGCAGGATCTAGTTGCCCAGCCGGGGGTAAAACCTGAGCCCCCCTGCACTGGGAGTGCAGAGTCTTATCTGCTGAACCACTGGGAAGTCTGCCAAACTCTTTTCAATTCAAATCTTCATTGGTTTCATTGTGGCATTTGATAATTCCTCATAAACCTCTCCCATTTTTTCCTTGACTCCCACGATAGAACACTATCTTGGTTCTTTTCCTTCTTCTCTGGTCAGTATAGCTCTGCTGCCTTCCCTAACTCTCCTCCCTCCTCAAATGAGGCTCTTCCCCAAGGTCCATACACCAGTTCTTTGCTTCCAGAATTTAAGGGCTCATTCACTCATCCCTAATTACTGAGTTTCTACTGAGCCAGATGTTGGGGCTATGTCAAATAAGACATAGTCCCTGAACTCAAACAGATTAGATTTCAGGGCTAGATAAAGAGATAAACAAGGAGAATGGTGATTACAGTTCTGGAGGTGTTATGCTAAATTCTATGACAGGGTATAATATGGGATTTTAGAATGTAGCAATGACAAGCCTCCATCAGACTGAGAGAATCAGAAAATTTCACAAGACCAGTGTTTCCTAGAGGCTTGAGAGGACACTACAGAATATGCCCTGCTGTTTTCTTCCATATTCAAATTTTTTCCAAATAAAAATACTAAGATACTTGTGAAGATTTCCCTTTAGAACAAACTGCTTATCAACATGGCAAACCCTAATTTCCCAGGCAACAGAAATACCATTAATAATCCCTGACAACAATACTTTTCAGACAACTGTTTAGGGCATCAGAGGTCCACCTGTATACAACCCACTCTGAACAGGGCGGACATCAGAGGGAGTCAGCCTATCCTATATTCACAGCCTGCGGCCCTTTCAAGTAGTTAATTTTCAAGAGAGGAATCATAAACCCCAATGATGAACTAAAACAAAAAGCGTGGGAAAAGGAGTTATGATTTCACACAACGGGCTAGACCAATGTATTTGTCAGGGTTAAAGACAAGAAAAAGCATGCTGAACCAGGGGTAAACATGGGAGAAAGGTAAGGTTTCCAGCACCAAGGTCCCCTGACATGCCTGTCTTTCCTCTTAGCGTCCATGTCTACTGTCTGTTTAATCCGGTGGCTTCCACTCTATGTCATGTCTCAGGAAACCCAGGAAACTTACAAACATGCTGAGACCCACTGCAAATCTACAGGATCTACTCCAGATCTATGATCTGTGCCACGTGGCTGCCTCTGCTGATGAGCCTCCTGTGTACAAGGTCCCAACTCTTTTTTAAAGTAATATTTATTTATTTATTTGGCTGCACCAGGTCTTAGTTGCAGCATACAGGATCTTCGATCTTTGATGTGGCAGGAGGGGTCTTTAGTTGCGGCATGTGGGATCTAGTTCCCTACCCAGGGATTGAACCTGGGCCCCCTGCATTGGGAGCAGAGTCTTGGCCACTGGACCACCTGAAACGACCCTCTAGTAGACTCTGTCCTCTCACTTATCTGCTTCTTCTAGTATTGGCTGCCTCGTTCCGTGCCCCCATGCCACTCCATACGAGGGTTCAACTCACTCTAACTTAATTCCCTTCCTTTAATCCAGCATGTCCACGAGCACTCAGTGACTTGTTAAAACGTTAATGCACCTAGACATTGTGCTGAAGGATAAGTTTAGAAAAGTGCACAGATCAGAACCATGTGGCACATTGAGTTTTCCCAGCATGAACATACCTGGGTGAGAAGAACCCAGACCAAGAAGCAGGATGTTATCAGCACAGCAGAAACCCATCCGAGTCACTAACCCTCTCTCAAGGCTAATTATTATCCTGACTTCTAACACCACAAATGAGCTTTGCTCTTTTTGAAATTTACATAAATGCAATCATCATTTGCATTTAGAGAGCTGACTGGCTCAGATTATGAACTCCTTATTGCAAAATTCAGACTTAAACTGAAGAAAGTAGGGAAAACCACTAGACCATTCAGGTATGACCTAAATCAAATCCCTTATGATTATACAGTGGAAGTGAGAAATAGGTTTAAGGGATTAGATCTGATAGACAGAGTCCCCGATGAACTATGGAAAGAGGTTTGTGACACTATACAGGAGGGATCAAGACCATCCCCATGGAAAAGAAATGCAAAAAAGCAAAATGGCTGTCTGGGGAGGCCTTACAAATAGCTGTGAAAAGAAGAGAAGCGAAAAGCAAAGGAGAAGAGGAAAGATACAAGCATCTGAATGCAGAGTTCCAAAGAATAGCAAGGAGAGATAAGAAAGCCTTTCTCAGCGATCAATGCAAAGAAATAGAGGAAAACAACAGAATGGGAAAGACTAGAGATCTCTTCAAGAAAATTAGAGATACCAAAGGAACATTTCATGCAAAGATGGGCTCGATAAAGGACAGAAATGGTATGGACCTAACAGAAGCAGAAGATATTAAGAAGAAGTGGCAAGAATACAGAGAAGAACTGTACAAAAAAGATATTCACGATCCAGAAAATCACAATGGTATGATCACTCACTTTGAGCCAGACATCCTGGAATGTAAAGTCAGGTGGACCTTAGAAAGCATCACCACGAACAAAGCTAGTGGAGGTGATGGAATTCCAGTTGAGCTATTTTGAATCCTAAAAGATGATGCTGTGAAAGTGTTGCATTCAATATGCCAGCAAATTTGGAAAACTCAGCAATGGCTACAGGACTGGAAAAAGTCAGTTTTCATTCCAATCCCAAAGAAAGGCAATGCCAAAGAATGCTCAAACTACTGCACAATTGCACTCATCTCACACACTAGTAAAGTAATGCTTAAAATTCTCCAAGCCAGGCTTCAGCAATACATGAACCATGAACTTCCAGATGTTCAAGCTGGTTTTAGAAGAGGCAGAGGAACCAGAGATCAAATTGCCAACATCCGCTGGATCATGGAAAAAGCAAGAGAGTTCCAGAAAAACATCTATTTCTGCTTTATTGACTATGCCAAAGCCTTTGACTGTGTGGATCACAAAATGACCAACCTACATAGCATATTAAAAAGCAGAGACATTACTTTGCCAACAAAGATCCGTCTGGTCAAGGCTATGGTTTTTCCAGTGGTCCTGTATGGATGTGAGAGTTAGACTGTGGAGAAAGCTGAGTGCCGAAGAATTGATGCTTTTGAAGTGTGGTGTTGGAGAAGACTCTTGTGAGTCCCTTGGACTGCAAGGAGATCCAACCAATCCATCCTAAAAGAGATCAGTCCTGGGTGTTCATTGGAAGGACTGATGCTGAGGCTGAAACTCCAATACTTTGGCCACCTCATGCGAAGAGTTGACTCATTGGAAAAGACCCTGATGCTGAGAGGGATTGGTGGCAGGAGGAGAAGGGGATGACAGAGGATGAGATGGCTGGATGGCATCACCGACTCGATGCACATGAATTTGGGTGAACTCCGGGAGTTGGTGATGGACAGGGAGGCCTGGCATGCTTCGATTCATGGGGTCGCAAAGAGCCGGACATGACTGAGCGACTGAACTGAACTGAATCATCATTTGTATTCGTGTCTTTTTTTTTTGCTCCATATTTTTTGCAAGATTCATCCATGGGGATGCATATAGCAATAATTTGTTCATTTATTATTTCCATGCTATGCTAGTGATACAACTTACATATCTACTTAACTGTTGATGCACACTTAGCTTGTTTCTTATTTGAAGCCATTAGAAATAGCACTGCTGTAAACAATTCCACACTTGTCATCTGGTGACTGCACATGCAGTAGCTTTGTAACGCATGACCCAGCTGGGCTAATACACATTTCTCAGAATTCCCTTCTTTGTACATTTCCAGTTGAGACTGGGAAGGGGAAGTGAAGCAGTAGCCATATTATGTTTGTGTGGGAAGGTCAGTGAGGGAGCTTCAGGTAAGCTGATACCTGTTGTTGCTTATCTTGTAGGCTCATCGCACTTTGGTGGGGGCGGGGGGCACCAGGTCTGCTGCTGATGGATCCTCTTTCCCTAGATCGCTTTCGGCTTCTGACTCACACCCTAGGTGTGCGCTTAGTTCCACAAAGAAGGGCATCAGCATCATCAGGCCAGGACACCACGTCATTAGAACTGGAGGCAATGACAGACTGACTTGTTGTTCCTACCCACTCTCATGAGTTCCAGCTTATTCTCCTTTTCAAATTTCTTCTAACTGCTTTACTCAAGAGATCTCAATCAGATACAAAGACAGTAGCCTTATGCAGACTATCTACCCAGCTCCCACAAATGCACAAGATCAAGTCTCTGCAGTAAATCCCTCTATTTATCTCCAGTGGTTCTGTTTCTTTGACTAAACCTTGATTTTGACTGACACAATGTGCACACCTTTCTGTTGACAAAATCCCTGGGAGTGAAAGTCTTGCAAAACTGTTTGCATTGCTGCAAACTAAGAAACAACTTCAATAATTCCCAAAGCAGTGTTTCCCAAAGCTTAGGGCTTCAGCAAATATATATAAAGGGATTTTTCAGGTTAAACAGACACGTTCTGTTTAAGTTTAAACAGACAAGTTCTGCAGAACTTCTCAGAGCCTTAAATGTTATTCTGCATTATGAATATCTATGAGATCAATACCATGCTTAAAGTTCCAAAATTATTCTGCTGATAAACCTATTTTTAAGTAGCATCTTAAGGGTTCAATCTTATAGAATTTTTTTTTTTTTTAAGAAATACTAGTATATAACAGGCTGCTAGCTGACCCTTAGTACATATCACTGTACCTTTCTTATAGGGGATAGAACTTATTCTTAGCATGGCATATGGTCTTCCAAATGATGACTTTGTTTCTCTGTACCTTCTTGTAAATAGGTATGGCTACACAAGTAAATTCTGGCTAATGGGATCTGGACAGAAATTAGGTGTGTCTTTCTAAAGCATGCGTTAAAATGAAGGCGTATGCTGCCCCCTTCTTCCATCCTATTGCCTGGCATGTGGATGTAGAGACAAGCCATTTTGCATTATTCAGGTGAGGGCATCAGCCCACATATCACGAAAGGGAGGATAGAGCAATAGCCAGCATGAGTCTAGGTCCCTGGATGACCCCATGGATCTGAGCCGGCACTCCAGCCCTGGACCACTGATCTCCTGTTAAGTGAAAGCTAAACTTTTATCTTGATTAAGTCACTGTTAATTTGGGTCTCTGGTATTCATCTTTCCTGGTGGCTCAGTGGTAAAGAATCTGCCTGCCAATGCAGAAGACATGGGTTCGATCCCTGGGTTGGGAGATCCCCTGGAGAAGGAAATGGCAACCCATTCTAGTATTCTTGCCTGGGAAATCCCATGAACAGAGAAACCTGGCGGGCTACAGTCCATGGGGTGGCAAAAAGTCAGACATGAATGAGCGACTGAGCACACACACTTCTGGTATTCATGGCCAAACATATATCTTAATATATGTTAATACATATAGGAATACACCTTATACAGCTTAATACAGCTGATCTGAAGAATAAAGCCCCCAATTCCTCAGCTCAGTTCTCAAAGCTTCTTTCTCATTCTTCTGTGCCTGGCCAACCCTCATTGCACAGAAATTGAAAGAATCAGATGAAGGGAATGACACTCTGTTATTTGCATCCTTCACTGCTAGATGGATGCAAGCCCCTCTTGGTTGGGAAGCAAGGTCCATCACGGTCAGGCTGAATCACAGAATGGAGTGTGGACTCCAGGACACCACTCTGGGAATGGTTCTTTATCCCACAGAAAGAACATTTCTGCTGACATACTCCTTGAATGAAAGGAAAGTAGATAAATCTACTATGGCCCTCATCCCAGCCTAATACAATCACTCTCTTAGATCTCTGTCTCCCCAGGAGACTGGACTTCTTAAAGGCAGGAACTCTGCTTGTTTATCTTTATATCCCAGCAGAGCACAGTGCTTAGCATATGACAGGATGAACATTAAAAAACAAAAACCCAGCTTTACTGAGGACAAGCGTGATTTTTAAAAGCTAGTGGTAATGATACTGTGGTGTTTTTTTTTTTTTTTTAATGTGGGACTGTTTTTAAAGTCTTTATTGAATATGTTACAATATTGCTTCTGTTTTATGTTTTGGTTTTTTGGCTGCAAAGCATGCGTGGTCTTAGCTCCCCAACCAGAGATCGAATCTGTACCCCCTGTACTGGAAGGTGAAGTCTTATCCAATGAATCACAAGGGAAGTCCTAGATATTGTAGTTAGGTAGAAAAATGTCCTTTTTCTCAGGATGTTTATTCTGAAAGGAGTGAAGTCATGTCTGCATTTAGTTTGAAATGGTTGAGGAAGAGAGTTTATATCTGCATTTAGTAAGTTCTGATACAATGCTTCCTGAATTTGTGTCAGTTGATATATATTGAGAATAATGTGCACACAGGGAATTTCACATTTGCTAATGCTAATAGATTCAATGTGATCTCAATGAAAACCCCAGTAAGCTATTTGTGGATATTGACAAGTTTTAATTCTAAAGTTTACATGGAAAGGCACAAGGCTGAAATTAGCCAGCACGATACTGAAGAGAACCAACTCTACCTGATTCTAAGACTGACTATAAAGCGACAGGAATCCAGACAGTGTGGCACTGGCACAGATAGATCAATGGAGCAGAACAGACAGCCCCAAAACATACCCACATGAATACAATCAACTGATCTTTGCCAAAGGAGCTAAGGTCATAAATGGGAAAAAAGACAGTCTTTTCAACAAGAGGTGTTAGAACAACTGGACATTCATATGCAAAAAATGAATCCAGACACAGACTTTACACAACAATTAACTCAATATGAATAGTATGCTTCAATGTAAAATGCAAAATTATAAAACTTCTAGAATATTAGAAAAAAATCTAGGTGACTTTGGGTTTAGCACTATTTTTAGATACAACATCAAAATCATCATCCATGAAAAAAAAATTCATTAGTTGTACTTCATTAAAATTAAAAACTTCTCATCTATGAAAGATGCTATTAAAAGAATAAAAAGAAAAACTAATGATGGGGTAAAATATGTGCAAAAACATATCTGATAAAGGCTTAAATCCAAATACCCAAAGAACTCTTAAAACTCAACAATAAGAAAACTCAATTTAAAAAATGGACAAAAGATCTAAATAGAATCTCACCAAAGAAGATACGCAGATGGCAAACACACACATGAAAACCTGCTCGATACTGTGCCATCAAGGAACTGCCAATTAAAATAATGAGATCGTACTACACACCTATTAGAATGGTCTGGAATACTCTTGCCTGGAAAATCCCATGGACGGAGGAGCCTGGTGGGCTGCAGTCCATGGGGCCGCTATGAGTCAGGCATGACTGAGCGACTTCACTTTCACGCATTGGAGAAGGAAATGGCAACCCACTCCAGTATTCTTGCCTGGAGAATCCCAGGGACGGGGGAGCCTGGTGGGCTGCCGTCTATGGGGTCACACAGAGTCGGACATGACTGAAGCGACTTAGCAGCAGCAGCAGCATGGTCAAAATCCAAAGGCTTCTTCCCTGGTGGCTCAGACTGTAAAGAAACCTCCTGCAATGCAGGAGACTTGGGTTCAATCCCTGGGTTGGGAAGATCCCCTGGAGGAGGAAATGGCAATCCACTCAGGTATTCTTGCCTGGAGAATCCCCATGAACAGAGGAGCCTGACAGGCTACCGTCCATGGGGTTGCAAAGAGTTGGACAGGACTGAGTGACTAAGCACACACAGAATGGTCAAAATCCAAAACGCTGAAAACGCCAAATACTGACGAGGATGTGGATCAACAGGAAAGCTTATCCACTGATGGTGGGAGTGCAAAATGGTACAGCCACTTAGAATGACAGTTTGACAGTTTAGTTTACAAAATCAAATATATGTGTACCACACGATCCAGCAACCATGCTCCTTCATATTTATCCAACAAGTTGAAAACTTATGTCCACACAAAAGCCTGTACATTGATGTTTACAACAGCTTTACTTACAATTGTCTATAACTGGAAGCAACCAAAATGTCCTTCAAAAAGGTGAATGGATTAAAAAACTGTAGGATATCCATATAAAACACACTGTGCTGGGCTTAGTCACTCAGTCGTGTCCAACTCTTTGCGACCCCATGAACCTTAGCCCGCCAGGCTCCTCTGTCCATGGGGATTCTCCAGGCAAGAATACTGGAGTAGGTTGCCATGCCCTCTTTCCAGGGGTTCTTCCCAACCCAGGAATCGAGCCCAGATCTCCTGCATTGCAGGCAGATTCTTAGCCATCTGAGTCAACAAAACACCATTCAGCAACAAAAGGAAATGAGCCACCAAGCCACACAAAGGCATGGAGGGAACTTCTTAAAAGCATATCGCTAAATGAAAGAAGCCAATCCAAAAAAGATATATTCTGTATAATCCTAACTATATGACATTTTGGAAAGGAAAAACTACGGACAGTAAAAAAAAAAAAAAAAAAAGATCTGGGGGTAATCAGGGATGAATAACCAGAGCATAGAGGATTTTTAGGGCAGCAAAATCATTCCGTATGATACTGTTATGGTAGATAACCTAACACTGTGCATTTTTCAAAACCCATAGAAAGTACAACACAAAGAATGAACCCCAATGAAACTATGAACTTCAGTTAATAATAATGTATGAATACTGGTTCAACAATTGTATCAAATATGCCACACTAATGCAAGATGTCAATAACAGGTAATGTAGGTGGGTGGGTAAGGGAAGAAGGTATATGATATGGAAATTCTGTATTTGCTGCTTAATTTTCCAATAAACCTAAAACTGTTAAAAATAAAATGTATTAATTAAAAAAGCTAATAAATGAACTGCTGCTGCTGCTGCTAAGTCGCTTCAGTCATGTCCAACTCTGTGCGACCCCATAGACGGCAGCCCACCAGGCTCCCCTGTCCCTGGGATTCTCCAGGCAAGAACGCTGGAGTGGGTTGCCATTTCCTTTTCCAGTGCATGAAAGTGAAAATGAAGTTGCTCAGTTGTGTCCGACTCTTCGAGACCCCATGGACTGCAGCCTATCAGGCTCCTCCGTCCATGAGATTTTCCAGGCAAGAGTACTGGAGTGGGCTGCCATTGCCTTCTCCGTAATAAATGAACTAACCTAGGTTAATTATCCTGGGGGTAGAAACGATATTGTGGTTAGGCAGGGTAATGGCCTTTTTCTTAGGAGATTTATACTTAAGTATTTAGAAATGAAATGCCATGATGCCTGCAAGTTACTTTCAAACAGTTCAGAAAAAAGTATATCTATACATCCTCAGTTCTGCTCTAATGCTGGCTGAATTTGTCCAAAGCAAGTGACATATTAACAGTTTGATCACAGAGAATTTCATGTGTGCTGATACGTGGTTTTGATCTCAAGGATTACAGTGTGCATACAGAAAACTGCACCCAGCTGCAGAAATATACAAGATGAATCCCAACACAACACTCAAACCCCTGCCTGCTACCTCGGTTCATCATGTGTGTTCTGAGCCACATTTACCTCCTCTAGTGTTACGACTTTCCATCCAGTTTCACAAAGCTCTTTTCCACTGCTTCATAATAACTCACAGACTCCACCCTTCCAACAACCACCTTTGTAAGCAAACCACACGTCTTTTTTTTTTTTAAGTAGAGTGCTATATTTAAAGTAGTGATGTATTTCTTAGCTATTTAATATATGTACAGTCGTCCTACCACTTTTTATTATGTTCCTATGTTTAAAGTGTTACTCAAGAGGTTTTTAAATGCTGTGCCCCTCACCCCATCTTCCCCATAAATGCTATGGTTTTTACTGCAGGATTTGCTTAGCACGGTGGTTTTTAGAAATGCATATTTCACATCATGGTAGAACTGACTTTACAAGGATAAAGCAAATATGGCAAAATGTCAACAAACGGGGAGTGAAGGATATACCTAAGTGAGGGACATACAGGTTTTTAAAATTTCCTAAGGTGTAAAAAAATTCAACATATGAGAGGGAGACAAGAAGATAGAGTAGAAGGACTTGAGCTTACCTCCTCTCACAACTACCTGCTGAACAACTATCAACAAAAAAAGACTATCAAAAAAGATACTCCACATCCAACACACACAAAGTCACAACTAGATGTTCTTCCAAGGACAAACCAGGAAGAAATGGCAAATACGAACAGACTAATCACAAGTGCTGAAATTGAAACTGTCATTTAAAAACTTCCAACAACAGAAGTCCAAGGCTAGATGACTTCACAGGTGAATTCTATCAAACATTTAGGGATGAGTTAACACCTGTCCTTAGGAAACTCTTCCAAAAAACTGAGGAGGAAGGAACACTCCCAAACTCATTCTATTAGGCCACCATCACCCTGATACCAAAACCAGACAAAACCAACACACAAAAAAGAAAATTACAGGCTAACATCACTGATGAATACAAATGCAAAAACCCTCAACAAAATACTAGCAAGTCAAATCCAACAATATATTAAAAAGATCATACACCATGATCAAGTGGGATTTATCCCAAGGATGCAAGGATTTTTCAATATCCATAAAACAATTAGTGTGATATACCATATTAACAAACTTAAGAATAAAAACCATATGATCATCTCAATAGATGCAGAAAAAGCTTTTGACAAAATTCAACACCAATTTATGATCAACAAACAAACAAACAAACACTCTCCAGAAAGTGGACACAGAGGGAACGTACCTCAACATAATAAAGGCCATGTATGACAGATCCACAGCTAACGTCATACTCAATGGTGAAAACATGAAAGCATTTCCTCTAAGATCAGGAACAAGACATGGATGTCTACTCTTGCCACTTTAATTCAACATAGCTTTGCAAGTCCTAGCCATGGCAAACAGGAAAAAAAGAAATAAAAGGAATCCAAACTGGATAAGAAGTTAAACTGTCACTGTTTTCAAATGACATGATACCATACATAGAAGATCCTAAAGATGCTAGTAATACCAGAAAACTACTAGAGTTCATTAATGAATTCAGGAAGGTTACAAGATACAAAATTTATACAGAAATCTCTTGCATTTCTATACACTAACAACAAAAGATCAGAAAGAGAAATTAAGGAAACAATTCCACTTACAATTGCATAAAAAAATAAAATACCTAGGAATAAACCTACCTAAGGAGGCAAAAGATCTGTACTCTAAAAACTATAAGATGCTAATAAAAGAAACTGAAGATAACACAAGCAGATGCAAAGATACACCATGTTCTTGGATTGGAAGAATCAACACTATCAGGATGCTTATACTATCCAAGGCAATCTATAGAGTCAATATAATCCGTAACACATTACCAATGGCATTCTTCCACAAACTAGAACATTTTTTTTTAATTTGTATGAAAATACAGAAGGCCCTGAATAGCCAAAGCAATCCTGAGAAAGAAAAATGGAGCTGGCCCCCTGACTTTAAACTATAAAGCTACACTAATCAAAACAGTATGGTACTGGCACAAAAGTAGAAATATAGATCAATGGAACGGGAAGCCCAGAAATAAACCCACACACCTATGGTCAATTAATCTAGGACAAAGAAGGCAAGAATGTACAATGGAGAAAAAAGTCTCTTCAATAAGTGGTGCTGGGAAAACTGGACAGCTACATGTAAAAGACAGCTACATGTAAATCAGAATATTCTCTAACACCAAACACAAAAATAAACTCAAAATTGGTTAAAGACCTACAGGTAAGGCCAGATACTGTAAAACTCTTAGAGGAAAACATAGGCAGAATACTCTTTGACATAAATCACAGTAATATCTTTTTGGATCCACCTCTGAGAGTACTGAAAAACAAAAATAAACAAATGGAATCTAAGTAAATCTAAAAAGCTTTTACACAGCAAAGGAATCATAAACAAAATGAAAAGAGAACCCACACAATGGGAGAAAATATTTGCAAACAAAGTGACTGACAAGGAATTAATCTTCAAAATATACAAACAGCTCATGCAACTCAATATTAAAGAACAAACAGCCCAATCAAGAAGTGGGTGCTCAGTTGCTCAGTCGAGTCCGACTCTTTGCTACCCGTGAACTGTAGCCTGCAGACTCCTCTGTCCATGGGATTTTCCAGGAAAGAACTGTAGAGTGGGTTTCCATTTCCTTCTCCAAAGAAGTGGGTGGAAAATCTAACTATGTATGTCTTCAAAGACGACCTACAGATGGCCAAAAGGCACACAAAAAGATGCTCAACATCACTAATCATTAGAGAAATGCATATCAAAACTACAGTGAGGCACCACCTCACATCAGTCAGAATAGCCAACATGAAAAAGTCTACAAATAAATGCTGGAGAGGGTGTGGAGAAAAGGGAAGCCTCCTATATTGTTGGCAGGAACATAAACTGGCACACCCATTATGGACAATACGGAGGTTCCTTAAAAAAGACCTACCATA
Organism: Bos mutus; assembly: GCF_027580195.1. Lineage (NCBI taxonomy): Eukaryota > Metazoa > Chordata > Mammalia > Artiodactyla > Bovidae > Bos > Bos mutus. The sequence goes on along the minus strand of NC_091620.1, from coordinate 19,024,017 downwards.
TGATCCAGCAATCCCAGTTCTGGGCATGTATCTGGAGAAAACTATAATTTGAAAAGATACATGCACCCCAGCGTTCACTGCAGCCCTACTTGCAGTAGCCAAGACAAGCTAAATGTCCACTGACAGACGAACGGCTAAAGGTATGGTACATATCAATATATACCATGAAATAGCAGTCATGAAAAAGAATGAAATAATGCCATTTGCTGCAACATGAAAGGACCTGGAGATTATCATACCAAGTGAATTAAGTCAGAGAAAGACAAATACCATATATTTATATGTGGAATCTAAGATGAAACAAACGAACTTATTTACAAAACAGAGACAAACTCACAGGCTTTGAAAACAAATTTATGGTACCAAAGGGGAAAGGTGAGGAGGAGAGATAAATTAGGAATTAGGTATTAACTGTAGAGCTTACTCCTTGGAAGGAAAGTTATGACCAACCTAGAGAGCATATTCAAAAGCAGAGACATTACTTTGCCAACAAAGGTCCATCTAGTCAAGGCTATGGTTTTTCCAGTGGTCATGTATGTATGGATGTGAGTTGGACTGTGAAGAAAGCTGAGCACCGAAGAATTGATGGCTTTGAACTGTGCTGTTGGAGAAGACTCTTGAGAGTCCCTTGGACTGCAAGGAGATCCAACCAGTCCATTCTGAAGGAGATCAGCCCTGGGATTTCTTTGGAGGGAATGATGCTAAAGCTGAAACTCCAGTACTTTGGTCACCTCATGTGAAGAGTTGACTCATTGAAAAGACTCTGATGCTGGAGGGATTGGGGGCAGGAGGAGAAGGGGACGACAGAGGATGAGATGGCTGGATGGCATCACTGACTCGACGAACGTGAGTCTGGGTGAACTCCAGGAGTTGGTGATGGGCAGGGAGGCCTGGCGTGCTGCTATTCATGGGGTCGCAAAGAGTCGGACACAACTGAGCGACTGAACTGATTAACATACACAAACTACTATGTATAAAACAATCAACAAGGACCTACTGTACGGCGCAGGGAACTCAATACTCTATAATAACCTCTATGAGGAAAGAATCTGAAAAAGAATGGATATATGTTTATGCATAACAGAAGCACTTTGCTGTACATTTGAAACTAACAACACTGCAAATCAACTATATCCCAGGATAAAAGAAAAATTAAAAAATGTATCCTATGAATTAAGGAACATAACTGAAATAACAGAGTTGGGAAAAACCATAAGCTAAGCATAAAGGACTTTGCAAAAGCAAAAAATAATTGAGACAATGTGCTATATTTAGGGGGATGAAGCAGCATGATGGCTAAAGGTCATTCTTTAACAGAAAGAAAACACGATGCTCAAAAATTAGAAGCCCGTTTATATAAGAAACTTGTACAGGCTTAAAGGAAAGTGATTTTGCAAAAATAACAATCCTTGTGGTGAGCCATGTAGGGCCAGAAAAACCTCACACAGAATGCTACCTACCGCAGCCTCAGCCCTCACGTGCAAAGCCATTCGGTTTTCCAAATCTCCTCACCACACTTCAGGAACCCAGCCAGGGAGCTGATCCCAGGGGTAAGCAATTAAAGAGAGAGGGCGATCAACATGGACAGGTGCCTTGTTTCCCAGCTTGCTCTCCTTCCATCTCCAAGTCTCCCCCTGCCTTGGGCCCATCACAGGTACGCACAGGCCCTGCCTAGCCTCCCGCTGCTAAGACAACTTATGTGGAGGGATGGACATGACAGCACGAAGAACAGACGTGGCAATCTGCTTTGTGTGCCTTCAGCCAGTCATTCAATAAATATTGGTGGAACATAACTTGGCAGCCTGGAGCCAGATGCTGGGCTGGGGCAAAGGAACTTGCACTAACAGATTACTGAGTTGGCAGCTCACTGAACCCAGGGAAGCTAGAGGACAATGCTGAGCCTGGTTGTGGATGCAGAGACGGTCTGAACCCCATGGCCTGGTGGGCCAGGGCCTCCCAGGGTTGATATTTCATAAGCTCCTGTGCTAGGTGAGATGTACTCTGTCTTATCTCCTCCATACAGGGCTGCCTCTATCTTCTCTTTCGGTCAAAATGTGGAATGACCACCCCTCGCCCCAGCATATTTGGACTTCATCAACCATCATTTCTCCAGAGAGAAGAGAATGTCAGCTGCCACTGTTGATGCCTGCGAGAAAGCTGATCTCAGAAAACCGAAAGCGGAGAAAGCAATGGTCTTGAACCAAAATAATCTCTTTCTAACGGGAAATATGTGACTTTCCTTCCTCCTCTTCTCCTTCCTTGCTAGGCGGTTCCCAACCAACAATTTCCTCCTGAGGTCTTGATTTCATAATCAGCGACTGATGCAAAGGTCCTGTTACCACTCCTTTGACCTCAAGTAGGGAGCTATGTACCAGTTCTCCTCTCAGAAGAAATGTGCCTTGATTTTCAGTCTTTCCTTCAGGTTCCACCCATCAGCATACATACAGGCCCTCATTCCAGTCCAGAGGTACAAAGGAATCCTGTCTCATGAAAAAAGGCAAGAATCCAGGAGTGCTCGTGGTCCCCACTTCTGCAGTAGGCCTCCAACCCCAAATGGAAGAAACCTCAGAAGCTTACACGGTTCAGATTCTAACACCAGGGATGTCAACAGCCCATATCATTCGACTAGGTCTTACATAGCTTTGAATTGTCGTAACATCACCTAGGATGAGAGTCTATCCAAAGCTAAGGAAGAAAGGGTCAGGATAAAGAAACCTGAGGCAGGAAGAAATTAATCCCGGTGATTTCAAGTCAGCCATATGCCAATCCATGGCTGAATTCCAATGCATTAATTTTACATGGAAGAAACTTTCCATTTCACGGACGCCGTATCATTTTGCACCAGGCAGTGGTGTGGTGTGACGTGGGAAGGACCACAGACATTGGATGCAGGCAGAGCCAGCCTGCCTCTGGGTTCTGCCCCCACCTCTGCTCTGTGACTTAAGATGACTTCACGGCCCCGTACCTGTCTGCCTCATGACTGCGAATGCTGTAAAGGATTGGATAATTCCTGGTCCATGGTGGGCATTCGGTAAGCGGTGGGTGTTATGACTTCCCCTCCTACTTGAGTCTCCATCAGCTTTCAAGAGAAGAAACAGAAGTCACAGCAGATGGTCAACAACTGACTTCTCCCTGAAAACCGCAAGTAGGTGAATCACCAACAGCCTGGGAAAGAGTCTGCCAACATGGGAACTAAAGAAATCCACCAGTTGTAATCCACCGACTTCTGACTGAAAGTACAGAGAAAAGCCATGGCCGAATTACATCACTTGAAGAGGCTTGCTTGCCTTGGCTATCAGAACCAGCCTTCTCTTGGCCTCTATGAGCTGGCCATCCCTAGGACTGCTCTTCTTGCTTCAAAACTACACTCCAAATTTTCCACTCTCATTCTCCTCTGTCACTTTCCCACCAGTGGCTGGAGCCATTTATTATTTGCACGAGTCAGATGACCTGGGCAGTCCTCCAAGTTATGCCTCAGATACCACACCTGGCCCTGCCTCCCTGGGCCTCCGTGTCACTGTTGTTAAAAAGAAAATAGCTTGTGTTTTGTTGACTGTAAGGAGAATGTATGGAGGTTAAAACTTGTGCATGTGAGTGATTTTAATACTATAGTCATTTGAAGCATGCACTAAATTAAATAAGGGGTTCAGATGTAACTGAGGCACTGGCTAGAGGTTGAGGGAGGAACAGGTAATTCATCCCTAATCACGAAGAACAAAGGAAAAAGAGACATCCTATAAACCACAGCAGGTGTCCCACCCCTCAGTCATCCCCACATAAACACACACACACACAGGAGTTTTCCCTAGACACCCACAAAATAACTCTGAGGAAAATGGAGCTGTTGAAAGTGGATCTCTTATAAACAAACAGTCCAACAAGGCTGAATCACAGGTATCATCCATCGTAGGTTCAAAGCTCTACCTGCCTCAGGCCCATACACAGGCCCTCAGTTGCACGGTGAGACGCTATGTCACTTTCATAGAGGGGATTGGGGAGGGGGGAGGCTGATTTCCAAGCATGGTATTACCTTTTCCCTTAATTAGGCAGAGGAAGAAAATTTAGTTCCTAGAGACCCAAAGAACAGAGTCAAAGCTCTAAATGATGGGTTGGACACAATAAAAAAGCAATATTCTGGCTGCCAATCTCTCCCACCCGGCTCGTAGAGTCAGCATCTGGGCCTGCTTTCAATAGCAGCTTTGTAGCCCAGATGGCCGGCACCACCACATCCCAGGGACTCCCTGCTCCAGATAAAGACTGAGTGTGTCAGCGAGTGAGTGTGTGAGAGAGAGACAGAGAGGACGGAGCGAGAGTGCGTGTCAGAGAGAGGGAGGCTGTACCTCTCTTGACCCTGAAGCCCTGGTCCTCACATCATCTACGGAGCCAACAACCATAATCTTCAAACCGTAGCTCCAATGAAAATAACATTCTTTATGCCCCTACAGTCTTCTCTGATTCTTTCTACAGATGCTCAACCCCAAACCTGTATCCAAAAGTATATACTCTCTTATTCCCATATAACAGTCTGAGAATCACTGAACATTCCCTGTTCAAGTGTGTGTGTGTAACCAGGTCCACTTCTCCCTCTCACCTGTCCAAGTGTGTGTGTGTGTGCAGCGTGTGTGTGTGTGCGCGCGTGTGTGTGCGCGCGCGCGCGCGTGCGCCTGTAACCAGGGTCCACTCCTCCGTTTCATTCCCTTTCAGCGCACAGACCACTCACGCCCTGACAGATGACCCACAGGGGTGGATTCTCTCCTCCCCATCCCTTCTTGTACTCTCGCAGGCTCACACACCAACGTGTTGTTACCTGCACCAGGAGGGAAGATGAATGAAATACCCACGGCCTGGGCAGTAAGCGCCTGGGGAGGTTTGGGGAGAAGGGAGAAAGCTCCGAGGGGAGGACGCGGAGGACACAGTGGGAGACGTGGGGCACAGATGGGCAGTCATAGAGACGACAGTGTCTCCTATGTAAGAACTTCTGTGATACGATCTGATTTGGGTAAAGAAGCCAGTATTCACTTTACTACTTTGGCTATCATAGGTTTAGGAAGGCACAAGTCTTGGTGGACCAAGATTAAACAGCAACATAGAGCAGACCTGCCTCCATAGCAGGATAAAGGTTGAGACACTCAAATGAAACTGGGAGACAGAAGCCTGGCCCCAGTGACGTCTGCCTGGGTATCTGATACCTCCCTGGGTATCCGAGGGCCTATGTGTCACCTCTGCAGCCTGAGACTCCCCCAGCCCTCACACAAGGGACAGGCTCTCTGAGGCCCTCGTCCCAGTGTTGACCTTTGTGGCCCTGGGAACCCCAGGAGCATTCATTCATTCATTCATCCCATCTTTTACTTTTAGGTGCTTCATCACACAATTTTTACTCAATACAGATACTATCAGAATTTTTTTTTTTTTTCAGAATGTAAAGTGCCATTCGGAACTAGGATAATGACGAATGAGAATTATGGGCAGGAAACAGCAGCTTTCCAAAAAAAAACAAAAGTATCACTCATAATTAAAAACACACTCTGTCTCCTGCCCACCCCACTTTCTCCCATCCTTTCCCCTCTTTGCACACAGTTAACAGGAAAAGTTAGGAGGGCAGATGTTCAGGTCATGTTGAATATACTTGAAAGACAACCAGACTCACAGCCACAGCTAGTTAATATTTCCAAATTACTTAATCATCTTTGTTCTGTTTGCTCATGTATAAAATGGGGTATAAATGATCATCCAATTAGAACTGTGGTGAGAATTAAGTGAAACACCATTATGGTAAAACACCTACACAAAGCAAGTGTCCAAATGCCTGTTACATCCCTTCTTTCCACACTAATCTCAATCTGAAAGCCATTACAAATACACACTCGTGTACATGTGTGTCTCCACACACAAATACTTACACACATACCCACAAAACCATGCGTACCAGCTGTGACTAACAAGGCAGGGGGAGGGGCCCAGCTCTGAAGTACTTTACAGTATTATTAACTCCACCTGTGGTCAGCCCATTTTTTTTTTCCTCCTCATCTACCCCTGTCTCTACCCCCAGTGCAACCACTGCTAAATCAGATCCTGTGAATGCTCCCTCTCCATTTCTTCTAGTTACTCTTAAACACTTTTCAGAAAGAATTTCATGTGCACATCTATGTACAGAAGGAATAAGGAATATTATGAGTTACAAAATAGTATGTTTTTCTCTAGCGATAAAGGTTACTTCGGTCAAAAAAGAACAGTTTTCCTGTCTGGGAGTCCCAACCATATGTCAGTTAAGCAGCCTATGCGATGAGCATTAAAAAACAAAAAATAGAAAATGACAGTATGTACTACATGTGAAAGGGATTAGTTCTATTTCATGAAACTTTAATTTCAGTTACATATGTATGTATGGAGCAAACTGATTGGTATGTACAATGAATTTCATATGTTGGGTCACAGTCAAAAAAGTTTGAAAGCCATAGGGAAGGGGCCAAGGAATCGCCAGGAGTCAGAAAGCTCTAGTCTCCCCACAGCTGTTCCTATTTCCTCCTGGGCCTTGCTGGGTTCTAATCCTGCCCATCTTCTGACATCCCAAGATCCTCACCACTTTTCCTTTCCCTTTCATTCCATCGCACCCTTTCATGTTTTTCAGAAAGGTTTCTACAGTTCATCCTTGGAGGACCAGGTAGGGACCTAGAGAAAAAAGCTGACACTCCACATAATTAGACACTCCACATTCCAGCAACTTCAGTGGACTGAGAACAGAAAGACCCATCTGGGTTTCTTAACCCCAATTCCATGGACAGAGGAGCCTGGCAGGCTCAGGTCCGTGGGGTTGAGACTAACCCTACACGACTGAGCGACTAACACTTTTCAGAACCATGAGCTCTCCTCCCTCCACTCCTGAGAGCCGAACCCTTCCCCGACCACCTGAGGCTCTCCGAGGGAGGTATTAGCGACTGAACAACAACTTAACGCCTTCACTTTTGAACCCCAGGAATTCGCTCACCAGTAAAATGCACACTTCCTTACCGGATGGTTAGGCTAAAGATTATGCGAGATCACCCTTTAACTCTCCAAACACACCCGCAAAGAGCCTACCGAGGAGGTTTCTCTTTTAATCCGTCCCCAGCTTAATCCCTCCGTGCCATCCCTTAATACTCCAGGCGTTAATTCCTCAAAATAATGCCGTCAGAGAGACTGAACTTGGGCGCTCACAAAGTTACCAGGCAGAGAGGGATGGGGAGCGAGGGCGGGAAGCAGAGAACCTGGAGGCTTAGGACGATCTGTTTCCGAAGGAGTTCACCTGGAGGGGTGGAGGGGCGTTCCTCCTCTTCACAGGAGAAACCGATTAGCCAAGCCCGAAAAGAAAACAAAAGCTAGCGTGCCCGTGGCCACGAACAGGATCCTCTATCACCACAGAAGTCCAAACAGGACTGTGGGGACTGGGGCGCCGGCTGGGGACCCGCCGGGAGGCAGCGGGACGGAACGGGAGAGGGGGGCCCGGGGGCGCAGGGAACAAAGCCCCACGCCCCCAACCCGCTGAGGCACCCCCTGCCCGCCCGGGGGGGGCCCGCAGCCGGCGGGGAGAGGGGTGCAGGTGTGCGGGTGCGCGCGCAGCGAGCCCCTCCCCCGCCGTCCCCGAAGCCCGGTTGGGGGGCGACCCTCGCCCCGGTCCCGGGGCGGCTCTCACCCGAGCGGGGATCGAAGGTGACCACGAACACGGCCACCACCTGGTCCTCCTCCACGTCTCCCAGCTCGAGGCGCCCCGGTTGCCGCAGCTCCTCGGGCTCCCGCCTCCTCGGAGGCTCCGCGGCCGCCCAGCCGCCCCCACCGCCGCCCCATCCCCGGCCTCCAGCCTGCGGGACTGGGGCCCGCGGCGGGGAGACGGCGGGGCCCTCGGCCCAGCGCAGCAGCGGCGCCGCGTCTCCGCGCTCCACCATGGCGAGGCGAGGCGCGGCGCGGCGCGGCGGCGAGGAGGAGCCGCGGGCCGCGAGGGGCGGGCGCAGGGGCGGGCTGCGGGAACTCCCCTCGCCCGGCGGGCTGCCCGCCGCCGCCGCCCGGGCCTCCGCGCACCCGCCGCGCCGCCGCCGCCCCAGGCCCGCACCTGCCCCAGCCGCCCCGCCCCGCGCCCAGCGCCCTCCCACCCCGCTAGGCTGCGTGCCGATCCCGCCCGAGGAGGCGTCCTCCCTACCCGCTTCGCGGAACTGCGTGCCGGGTTTGAGATTTCACGGATGCATCTGCGCTCTCTGGGATGGGGAAAAGTGCGGTGACCGGGACGCGAAGCCACTTGCATCTGTCTACCTGTGCTTTCTCACTTAAGATTCCGTGGGATGACCGTACCGCCGTGAATTGTTATTCGCCACCATTATTTTGCAAGTCCCTGGACATGCAGACCGTGACAGATAGGTGTTACATAACCCTCGATGTGCAGCCAGAGCTCCCGCGGTGCTGCGAGTGAAGCAGAAGAGGGGAGCCGTGGCTGCCCGCGTTGTTTGCACTTGGGATGTGGCCTGATCCCCTGAAGCTGTGGGCTTTGGTGTCCGGCCAGGAGCAGTTGTGTGTGTATCACCGTGTCCGTGTGCCCTTGAATGGGCTGGAGAGTGCCTGACCCTGGTCTTCCTGGACCCTGCTTGGGACGCCATCCATTGCAGTGACTTAGTCTTTACAGAGAGTGGTGGACCGTCACTTACTTGCCCTTGGCGCGGGGTGGGGGGTGGGGGCGGAGAGGTTGCACTAAATAATCGCCGTGAGGAAAGCAGTCCCTATTCTTTAGGGTAGAATGCTGCCCGGATTCTGTACTGTTCTTAATTTTGGTCTGGAAGCAGCAACCTTGGGTCATCACTGATGATCTCCTTGGGAAGAGGGGTTAGACCGTGTTATCACTGCCCTTCTGGCTCGTAAATATGACTCTTTATCAACACCCCCTGGGTGACAACTAGTAAGCAAATCCACTGGGTCCTTCTGAGGGCAGGCGAAAACCCCAGGCTGTCCTGAACCGTGGAGAAACTGGGTGTCTGAACTAGTCTCTCTCCTCATCTTATTCTTTCTCATTACTTTAATGGCTATTCCTATTTTTCCCACCTCCTCTGATGACATAACCACCAGATTTACCCCAAGGGTTGAGGCATTCAAAAATGTTACTTCTAAATAGAAAATGGAGGTTCATAGAATATCCTTAATCCATTCCTAAAGCCATCAGCTTTAGTCTGACTTTCCTACCCCCCCCACCCCCCCACACACCAAAGGACTTCCTTTTTCTGATTTTTGTGTGGACTCACCCCACCCAGAATCCCCTAGTTTTAATACCCTCAACTTGTATATATATATATATATACCAGGAAATAAACTCATAATCTCCATCCCAATTGATTTTCTGTATAAACAGAAGACCAAAATGTTCACACCCTAAATCTAGCAGCTTTTCCAATCTTCATTTAAGCAGGAGGTCTAGCTCACGGTGAGCCATCGTGTCATTCTTAAGACCTGTGAGTGCACAGTCACGTCTGACTCTTTGTGACCCCGTGGGCTGTAGTCTGCCAGTCTCCTCTGTCCATGAGATTTCCCAGGCAAGAATACTGGAGTGGGTTGCCATTTCCTTCTCCAGGGGATCTTCCCTACCCAGGGATCAAACTTGCATCTCCTGTATTGGTTCTTTACCACTGAGCCCCCAGGGAAGCCCTGCATAATGGGTGCTCAACAAATATTTGTCAGCTAAGTAAATGAATGAAAGTAGAGACTTAAGCCTCTATACAACTGGCCCCTCCCACCAGGCTTGATCTAATATCTTGCACATAGAGCTCAAAAACATTAATGATGCTGATGACACCTTGCTTAACACATTCACAGTATGAAAGAGGCTCTGTACCTGACCATCAGATTGATCTTTTCTGTGTCTATTTATTGAATTTCACAGGGTGATAGGAAGGGAACTAATTGAACTTAGCTGTTGGAATAGAACTGGAGAAACTAGTGTTGAAGACAAGAAGAAATAAAGATCTGTCACATTCAGAGACCTGAGGATAATGTTGAATTTATTTTATTTTCTGGTGATGCCACATAGCGTTGTTGTTGTTCACCCTCTAAGTCATCTCCGACTTTTTATATGACTCCATGGATTGCAGCATGCTAGGCTTCCTTGTTCTTCCGCTCAAGCTCATGTCCATTGAGCTGGTGATGCCATTCAACCATCTCATCCCCTGTCGCCCCCTTCTCTTGCCCTTAATCTTTCCCAACATCAGGGTCTTCTCCAATAAGTTGGTTCTCCACATCAGGTAGCCAAGTATTGGAGCTTCAGCTTCAGCATCAGTCCTTCCAGTGAATATTCAGGCTTGATTTCCTTTAGGACTGACTGGTTTGATCTCCTGGTGTCCAAGGGATTCTCAAGAGTCTTCTCTAGCACCACAGTTTGAAAGTATCAATTCTTTGGCGCTCAGCCACACAGCATACAAAATCTTTATTCCCCAACCAGGGACTGAATCCATGCCCTCTGCAGTGGAAGCATGGCATCGTAGACACTAGACCACCAGGGAAGCCCCAATGTTAAATTTTTTAGTGAGTTCCCCTAGAATCCCATATATCTCAAATTTTAAATGAAATTATTTTACTTTTCCAAATACCAATATGTCTACATTATGTAAAACACATTGCATAAAACATATCTATATTATGTATATATAATATATAAAAATACAATGTATATAAGATATATTAAAGTATTTTTGCTTTATCATCTTACCACTGAGTTGGCCCCTGTTAAGATTTTGTTTAGTCTATCTCATCAATTGTAGGGTGCAAAATTTTTCATCTGTTAGGATTGCTATGGTGGCTCATGTATGCTGCCAGCCCTGCTGAGGTCTCACAGGGGAGATGTGTGTCTGTTTTTGCAGCCGTCTGAGGCAACATCAACCTGAGCTGATGCTCTGAGTTAAATTCTCTGCTGGAGGTTCTTTGGACCACCCTGGTAGTGTGAATTCAAAATGCAAGCTAGTGCGAGCCCTACCTTATAATTCTTAGGTGAGATACTTTTTTTTCTTCTCTGCACCCAATGACAAATTTGAGACAAGCAAGCTCCCTTGCCCAGCCTTCTTCTCTACATGGGAGGTTTATTTGTCGAAGCTATGTAGACAACATCATATTAGACTCAGCATCACGGGCATTTTTTATTCTCAGTGGTATGTGAAAATAACAGTAAAATAATGGTATATCTTAAAATAAATGATAGATTTAGATGTTTTTCTTCCTGAGTGTTTACATGTTGAAATCATACTGTATATCAATTTTGTATTCTTTTTTCACTTATCAAACTGAATAATTTGCCATTCATCATTTTAATGGTTCCCCTTGTATGCATTCTGAAAATTTATTTACCCATTCTCATTGTTGGACAATCAAGCTTTTTCCTTTTTTTGCTGTGGCTGAATTTCACTCTGAACTCACAATAGGTAGCTATTCTATGCTAAGTCCTGCTGTGAAGAAAACAGACATCCCTTCCCATCAGGCTTTCAGCCTAGCAGACAAGGCAGCTATCAGGAAAAAAATGAAATCTAGAATGAGGGACGACAAACAGGGCAAGTGCAATCGGTCGCTCAGGCTGCTGACTTATGACAGACTGCCAGAGGTGGCCAAACCGGGTTAGGGTGTGTCCATATTGTGATTGGACTGCCAAATTGTTGAGTCACAGGTGTACAAGGGCCTCAATCTCACTTCCCTCTCATCCCAATTAGATCGTGCCATTTAAAATCTTTTTTTTTTTTTTTTGCCAGTTGTCAGATGGCCATGGTATTTTAAATTAATCTTTTGTGACTGAATCTAATCATGGTTTTGAAATAAATGTTGGTGATTTGTGGTTCCTCTTCAGGGTAGTGTCAGAAGACACTGTCTGAAGAATTGTTATCAACTGGCATGAGTTCTTTATGCAGCAAGAATATTCACCTTGTATGTATGTTATTAATGTAGAATTTTAATATATGTATGTGTGTGTGCTGTGCTGTGTGCTCAGTCCCTCAGTCGTGTCCAACTCTTTGTGACCCCGTGGACTGTAGCCTGCTAGGCTCCTCTGTCCATGGGATTCTCCAGGCAAGAATACTGGAGTGGCATGCCATTTCCTATTCCAGGGGATTTTCCCAACCAAGGGATCAAACCTGTATTTCTTGTGTCTCCCGAATTGGCAGTCAGGTCCTTTACCACTGAATTACCTGGAAAACCACATATATAAATTCACATATAAATTTCTGTTTCTAAGAGAGGTAGTCTTCTTTCTTTACTAATTTTTTTTTAAAAAGTCATCAGCTATTTCTTTGACAATCATTTTCCCATGTGAAATTTAAAATCATTTTATCTAGTTTCAAAAAAACTACGAATTATTTTCAGGTCAAACTGAATGAGATTTGACCCCTAAATAATGCAGGTTTGAACCACATGACATCTGCTGGATCACCAAAAAAAGTAAGAGAGTTCCAGAAAAACATCTATTTCTGTTTTATGGACTATGCCAAAGCCTTTGACTGTGTGGATCACAATAAACGTGGAAAATTCTGAAAGAGATGGGAATACCAGACCACCTGACCTGCCTCTTGAGAAACCTGTATGCAGGTCAGGAAGCAACAGTTAGAACTGGACATGGAACAACAGACTGGTTCCAAATAGGAAAAGGAGTACGTCAAGGCTGTATACTGTCACCCTGCTTATTTAACTTATATGCAGAGTACATCATGAGAAACGCTGGGCTGGAGAAAGCACAAGCTGGAATCAAGATTGCCGGGAGAAATATCAATAACCTCAAATATGCAGATGGCACCACCCTTATGGCAGAAAGTGAAGAAGAACTAAAGAGCCTCTTGATGAAAGTGAAAGAGGGGAGTGAAAAAGTTGGCTTAAAGCTCAACATTCAGAAAACTAAAATCATGGCATCCAGTCCCATCACTTCATGGCAAATAGATGGGCAAACAGTGGAAACAGTGGCTGACTGTTTTTTTAGGCTCCAAAATCACTGCAGATGGTGATTGCAGCCATGAAATTAAAAGATGCTTGCTCCTTGGAAGGAAAGTTATGACCAACATAGACAGCATACTAAAAAGCAGAGACATTACTTTGCCCACAAAGGTCCATCTAGTCACGGCTATGGTTTTTCCAGTGGTCATATATGAATGTGAGAGTTGGACTATAAAGAAAGCAGAGTGCAGAAGAATGGATGCTTTTGAACTGTGGTGTTGGAGAAGTCTCTTGAGAGTCCCTTGGACTGCAAGGTGATCCAACCAGTCCATCCTAAAGGAGATCAGTCCTGGATGTTCATTGGAAGGACTGATGCTGAAGCTGAAACTCCAATACTTTGGCTACCTGATGCGAAGAGCTGACTCATTTGAAAAGACCCTGATGTTGGGAAAGATTGAAGGCAGGAGGAGATGGGGACGACAGAGGATGAGATGGTTGGATGGCATCAGTGACTCAATCAATGGACATGGGTTTGGGTGGACTCTGGGAGTTGGTGATGGACAGGGAGGCCTGGCATGCTGCGGTTCATGGGGTCACAAAGAGTCGGACATGACTGAGCAACTGAACTGAACTGAACTGATGAAGGCAAAACTTCAGTGTGGGGATCTTATCATTGGATCAGAAGTAGGAAGAAATGACTGAGAATGTTTGGGAAAATTTTTTTGGACTTCTTGTCTCTGTGCACTCTCTCTTAGTTGAGGGAGGAGCTCAAGATAAAGTCTCCTTCATGGCTCTTGGCTTTGCTGACCACCCTTGTCATGGGAGAGCTTCCCTGGTAGCTCAGCTGGTAAAGAATCTGCCTGCAATGAAGAATGACCCCGGTTTGATTCCTGGGTCGGGAAGATCCCCTGGTGAAGGGATAGACTACCCACTCCAGTTTTCTTGGGCTTCTCTGGTGGCTCAGCTGGTAAAGAATCCACCCGCAGTGCAGGAAACCTGGGCTTGATCCCTGGGTTGGGAAGATCCCCTGGAGGAGGGAAAGGCTACCCATTCCAGTATTCTGGCCTGGAGAATTCCATGGACTGTATAGTCCATGGGATTGCAAAGAGTCAGATATGTCTGACTTTCGGTTTCTTTTTGATTTGTCTTGGGAAGAGGGCTCTTAGAAGCAGGAACACCCGGGACCCCTGGATGGGTCCAGGACTGGGACAGCTGCACCCGTCTTTGGACCTGCTCTAGGCCACAGCCGCTGAGGAACTGTCCAGGTTGCTAAGTAACACATGTCACATGTCCGTAATGAACGTGTTCTGCTTTTCTCTAAGTTATTGCAAGTTTCCACCCCAACACCCCTCCCCCACCCCCACCAGGGTTGAAGCAACATTTCCGGATTTCTGGTTGTGATGAGAGACTGAGCAAGATAAGTTCAAGGAAGACAATGGGGTTGAAGCCTGAGGGATGTTCGAGATATCACTGCCTCGACTTCCTATTTCCTCAGTGACCTGGCAGTGACGCCTCTACCTGTTAACGAGGCCCGCAGGCCCTTTCCTGAAAACCTTGACTGCTGCTCTGTTTCCTCTGTGGTTGTCGTTCAGTCGTTCCGTCGTGTCTGACTCTTTGTGACCCCATGGACTGCAGCACGCCAGGCTTCCCTGTCCTTCACTATCTCCCTGTTGCCTCTACCGGGCACATGCTGGAGATAAAGGTCAGCTTTTCTCCTCTTCCCAGAAAGTCTGGCGGTAAAAACGCCCAATTCTTACCTGGGAAACCAGACCCCCCAGTGGTTCCCAGTGGGAGAGTCCTATCAAATACACCATGATCCAACATTGGTATTTTTTCAGAGTCTGGATTGACTGACTCACTCTTTATTCAGTCTTCAGGAAAAAATGTGGCAGAGCTTCACTTTAGCTTGTTCAAACGTTTTTTACATTTCTCCTTCCGGATTGAGGAGATCAGGTCGTCATGTCCCTTCTTGAAGCAATAGACTCTCAAATATTTCCCATGGCCTTAGTTTTACTTTTGAAAAGGAACGGTATGCCTTTTCAATGTAAATGTAAATTTCTGCTGCTGCTACTAAGTCGCTTCAGTCGTGTCCGACTCTGTGCGACCCCATAGACGGCAGCTCACCGTCCCTGGGATTCTCCAGGCAAGAACACTGGAGTGGGTTGCCATTTCCTTCTCCAATGCATGAAAGTGAAAAGTGAAAGTGAAGTCGCTCAGTTGCGTTCAACCCTCAGCAACCCCATGGACTGCAGCCTTCCAGGCTCCTCCGTCCATGGGATTTTCCAGGCAAGAGTACTGGAGTGGGTGAAATGTAAATTTCTACCTCTTGCAAATCCGACTGGAATTAGCTGGATTTTCCTGCTTCTGTTCTTCCCATCAGAGATTGTCAGCGATGTTCAGAGCCGTCAAAATTGAAGTTTGGTCAGAGCTCTGAGTTTGGGAGCTTTCTCATCACTCAGCAGTGTCAGTAGAATGAGAGCTTTCCCCAGGCACGTGGTTTGGGGAACCTGGCCCTGAGATTCAAAGATGAGTTCCTCCTTGTGTATCTCACTCCTGAGGACATGACTTTCCTGCTCTGCAGAAATCCTTATAACGATATGAGAAATGTTTGAATTAAAAAAAAAAGTCCAATACTGAGTACTTTTAACAAAAATTGAGATACATTAATTTTATTTTCCCAAGTCCATTCAAAAACAGCTTATGGAACACCCATAACGTGTTCCACTTTAAGAGAAAAATCCTTCCCTCGCTTTTCCTCTTATTGCCACAGATTATTTGGGTTCCCCTTCTGACGTCTCATCTCAACTGTGATGGGAAGCTTTGTGCCTGGGATGGGAGCCTATTAACACGCGCTGAAGCAAAGATGCAATCTTGCACAATGTAAAGAGGATAAGGACAAAGAAAAGAGTAAAGTGTGACACCAAAAACAACAGGGCTGTGGACCAGACAGAGATGTGCATCTCCAGGGACCCTTGGGCCATCAAGGTCAGTGACTGCCCAATCCTGACTGTTCTATTTTCCAGATTGGGAAAATTTTTTTTTGTACTTGTTATTATAACTAGTTGGGATTTCCAGGTGGCACTTGCCGGAAAGAACCTGCCTGCCAATGCAAGAGATGCAACAGACGTGGGTTTGATCCCTGGGTTGGGAAGAGCTCCTGGAGGACGAGGTGGCAACACACTCCAGTATTCTTGCCTGGAGAATTCCATGGACAGAGGAGCCTGGCGGGCTACAGTCCACAGGCCCACAGAGTCAGACACAACTGAAGCGACTTAGCACGCATGCATGCATTATAACTAGTTATATCTGAGGCCTTAGCGACAATCATCAGTTCAGTTCAGTTGCTCAGTCATGTCTGACTCTCTGCAACCCTATGGACTGCAGCATTCCAGGCTTCCCTGTTCATCACCAACTCCTGGAGCCTATTCAAACTCATGCCCATTGAGTAGGTGATGCCATCCAACCATCTCATCCTCTGTCATCCCCTTCTTCTCCCGCTTTCAATCTTTCCCAGCATCAGGGTCTTTTCCAATGAGTCAGTTCTTCGCATCAGGTGGCCAAAGTATTGCAGTTTCGGCTTTAGCGTCAGTCCTTCCAATGAATATTCAGGACTGATTTCCTTTAGGATGGACTGGTTGGATCTCCTTGCAGTCCAAGGGACTCTCAAGAGTCTTCTCCAACACCACAGTTAAAAAGCATCAATTCTTCAGCACTCAGCTTTTTTTATAGTTCAACTCTCACGTCCCTACATGACTACTGGAAAAACCATAGCCTTGACTAGATGGACCTTTTTTGGCAAAGTAATGTCTCTGTTTTTTAATATGCTGTCTAGATTGGTCATAACTTTTCTTTCGAGGAGCAAGTGTCTTTTAATTTCGTGGCTGCAGTCACCATCTGCAGTGATTTTGGAGCCCCCAAAAATAAAGTCTGTCACTGTTTCCACTGTTTCCCCATCTATTTGCCATGAAGTGATGGGACCAGATGCCAAGATCTTAATTTTCTGAATGTTGAGCTTTAAGCCAACTTTTTCGCTCCCCTCTTTCACTTTCATCAAGAGGCTCTTTAGTTCTTCTTCACTTTCTGCCATAAGAGTGGTGTCATCTGCATATCTGAGATTATTGATATTTCTCCTAGCAATCTTGATTCTATCTTGTGCTTCCTCCAGCCCAGCATTTCTCATGACATACTCTGCATATAAGTTAAATAAGCATGGTGACAATATACAGCCTTGATGTACTCCTTTCCTGATTTGGAACCAGTCTGTCGCTCCATGTTTGGTTCCAACCATTGCTTCCTGACCTGCATACAGATTTCTCAGGAGGCAGGTCAGGTGGTCTGGTATTCCCATCTCTTGAAGAATTTTCCGCAGTTTATTGTGATCCACACAGTCAAAGGCTTTGGCATAGTCAATAAAGCAGAAATAGATGTTTTTCTGGAACTCTCTTGATTTTTTGATAATCCAACAGATGCTGGCAATTTGATCTCTGGTTCCTCTGCCTTTTCTAAAACAAACTTGAACATCTGGAATTTCACAGTTCCACATCTCAAAATTCCATCTGGAATTTCCACGGTTATGTACTGTTGAAGCCTGGCTTGGAGAATTTTGAGCATTACTTTACTAACATGTAAGATGAGTACAATTGTGTGGTAGTTTGAGCATTCTTTGGCATTGCCTTTCTTTGGGATTGGAATGAACTGACCTTTTCCAGTCCTGTGGCCACTGCTGAGTTTTCCAAATTTGCTAGCATTTTGAGTGCAAATTCATCTGCTGAGTGCTAATACACGGAAGGTGAATGGCACAAGTTTCTGATAGAATTACTGCTGATAACATAAGATCTAGGTCATCATGATGGCATAGTTGCCGCCCTAGGCAAACAGTGCAGTCCTAAATAAAGGTAATTCAGAATTCAAGCAAGGCAGAGAGGAAAGGCAGGGGTGATGGTGAAAACAAATGGACCAACCCTGTGCTCTGCCTGCAGGCCTGTGATCCAGACTGTTTCAGGTTAGTCTCATCCTCCCTGAGAGCAGAACCAGTGTCCAGCTGCCCTGGAGAGGTGAGAATGACTAGTTACGACCTCAAGAAGGGAAAATTGATAGCCACCAAGGCTGTAGTGAAGGAATTATATCATATGGCCTCCTGGTTTGTAAACAAGAACCCAACTCCAAAGCCCAGAATCTCAGTTAACAGGAACTTCTTTGTGAAAAAGTGAAAGCATTAGTTGCTCAGTCATGTCCGACTCCTTGTAACCCCATGGACCCCACCAGGCTCCTCTGTCCGTGGAATTCCCCAGGCAAGAACACTGGAGTAGGTTGCTATTTCCTTCTCCAGGGGATCTTCCTAACCCAGGGGATCTTCCTGAAGACTCAGGGATCAGACCCAGGCCTCCTGCATTGCAGGCAGATTCTTTACCATCTGAGCCACCAGGGAAGCCTGTGGGATGCCAGCTCTCTGACCAAGGTGAGCAGGGAGCTACCCTGTTGAATGATCTGGAAAGTCGGCATAGCAGGAGGGACCGGGAAGGACAAAAGAAGGCTTGGGTGCCGTGCACACCTAAAAAGCTGGGGCATGAGAAGGTGTTTAGCTGAGAAGACACTTTCGTATGTCCCTAGATACTCTTCTCTTGGATTAAGCTCCTCATGAGTTCAGGTGGGGAATAGGAAGAGAGTGAGAGGGGAGAAAGGAGTGGAAGGATTGGTAAAGAGAGAGAAGGTGAAAAGTGGGTGCCAAGTAATGGGTGACCGAAGACCATCAAGAGATGGGACAGTGAGTTTGTTTCATTCAAGACCAAACCCAGGACCACCCTGGGGGTCCAGTGGCTAAAAATCCCTGCTGTCAATTCGGGGACCTGGGTTCGATCCCTGGTTGGGAGCTAGATCCCACTTGCTGCAGCTGAGAGTTGGCATGCCACGGCTGAGACCTAGCACAGCCAACTCATCCTCACCAGTTCTCTCACTTTGGGTCCACATCTGTCATGCAAGTACTTTTTCCTGTCCAGTCCCTCCAGAGTCTCCCCTGAGGGCACCAGGGGCTCATTACATCATTTTTGTTTTTCACAGATTGCTTTCACACGGTTTCTCCTATAAAATGATATCAGTGGCCTTATTTTGCTCCTCAAAGTGTTTTTTATTTTTATCCCCCACCCCCCATAGGGACTACTCTGAGAAAGAAATTGAATAACGTATGTAAAAGATATCTAAACAGTAAGAAAATACATTTTACAAAATAAGGCATTTGGGGCCCAAGTAGTCACCATTTTCTAGTAATACATTTATCTGTTTCTGGGTTGCTGATCTTTCTACCTTTCTTTTTTCTTTGGGGTATAAAAATGTGTCCAGTTCTCTAAAAGCTTTAACTGCTCATACCCAGGGGTGAGAGGAGAGTGTGGAGATGCCTGAATTAGGACAGTTGTGTCTGGTAGAGATCTCAGGTATGTGTCTGTTAGAGAGATGAACTCCAGCCAAGATACGTTAGCTGCCGTTTGACGATTATTATGCTATCCAGGTGATACTGAATTCTAAGGAACTGCTTTTACCCACTGGGCGGGTGGTGAGTGGGGGGAGAGAAGAGGGCTGTATTTCTAAATGGGAGGTAGAAAAGAGTTGATGTCTTTCCAATAATAAGCTTGTTCCTAATTAGCAAATGTGTGTTTTTAAAAATTAATTGTAATATTTTATTGTTAAGTAAAATTACAGATACCAATGTGTATGTTTAAAGCCATGCTAAAGTAAAGAATCCAAGTGGCTCCCTAGTAGTTGGTAGCACGTGGATTCAGGGAGACTGCGGGAGTTCTATACATAAATTGGATTTAATTGCTCAAAAAGTTACTGCAGCCTTCTTTAATCAGAATGGAAATAGGGAGAAGCTGAGATCTTACAGGTGCACGGTACTTAAGTGAGAAAACCAACGGCATGTCTCCGTGTAGCTGTTAGTTGGCCGAAGGAAAGCAGGGCTGGAACTGGGGAACGTGTCAGCTTACATTCTCTCTCCTCCTTGTTTCAGTAGCTCTGTTTCCTTCTGCTAGGCCTTCTTGCCCAGGTGGTAAAGCTCTTTGGCTGAGATGGGTGACCACAATGAGAACAAAGAACTGAAGCAGAAGTTAAACTTTTCCTGTTGTGAAGAGGAGCATGAGAACAAGGGGCAGGAGGAAGCACAGGAGAGCGAGGAGGCCCAGACTCAAACCCCAGAGAGGCCTAGAGGTCAGGATTCAGAGGTGAAGCTCACACCTCCCAGGACGCCCCTTGGTAACGAATATGACCTCAGCGCACTTTACGAAAGAGACCAAGCGAGTCCAGATCAGGGTCTCAGGACTCCAGTGTCACACTCCCTCGCACGCCCTGAAACACCACCAGCCCCACCAGACAAGAGCAGGCCGTCACACTGCGAGAGCCCCTTCACTCCCAAAGTAAGTCCACTATGGGGGGAGAGGGAGCCAGGCCACCTAGGCCTGTGGTCCTTCAGTTCAGCTGATAGAGAATGAGGGTGCAGTCCTAGGCGTGTGACGGATGTGCTTCATGCTCTGTATATGTCTTCAATTATGTATTTGCTGGTGAAAATGAAGAAGAGTCGAAAGCTACCATAAAACAGAATTAAGTATCTTGCCAGCTGTCTACTGAAAACCATTGCTGTAGGCCCCAGATAAATCTTGGATGGGGAAAACTTTCCTAGTGAAAGAATACTGGATCTGGAAAAAATAGAGGTCTATAGGCCAACCTGTACTCTGTTGTTGTTTAGTCGCAAAGTCATGTCCAACTTTTTGTGACCCCCTACGAGGCTCCTCTGTCCATGGGATTTCCCAGGTAAAAATACTGGAGTGGGTTGCATTTCCTTTTCCAGGGAATCTTCCCGACCTAGGGATCAAACCCATGTCTCCTGCATTGGCTGGCAGATTCTTTACCACTGAGCCACCAGGGAAGCTCAACCTGTACCTATGAGAAAACCAAGGTCTTAGGAGAAAAACTGGCCTGTTATTCAGCCAATGGGAGCGAAAGGACTGGATATGCAATCTTTGGAGCTTAGTCTATTGTTCTTTATATTATGCCAACTAGCTGTATTTTTCTGTGGTTATTTACTATTATTGCCTAATATGTTTACCTCACTGTTTGAACATATATATATCTATATATATCTTTGCTGATGCTCTTTTCAGAAAGAAGTCCTCACCCTTTCTTGGTCTAGTGATGAACAGGCTCTTATAGGTGAACAAAGAGGTAATGTTGATACTACTTTATAACTTGAGGATGGCAACAAGCAAAAGTCCCGAGAAAGCATTTTCCTTTCTCTTTTGCTGTGCTTGGTCTCCTATTACATCATGCATTCTATTAAAGCTAGGATTGGACAGGGGTACCTCTGAATGACTGGTGCCATGGCACAAGAGCCTTAGGCCTGGAATTAGATCTGCTTCCTGCTGGCTCAGCTTGAGGCACTTAAGATCACGGCAATAACATCTCTGCTTCCAATGGCAGCACAGTCACTGTCAGAGGTCTCCTTTGTACCTGCTGAGGGTGGTTGCCACATCTACCAGGAAATACCAGGCTTCTTGTCTGAGTGGTAGACAAATTACTTTCATACCTTCATGCATCCACCTGTGGGGTTTTCAATGGTCCCTATAACCAATCAATCATCCATTTATTTTTTGAGAACCCACTGTGGGCTGGGAGCATATGGCAGTCTCCAGGAGGGGAGATGTGTCTGCAGATACCATGTGGTAGGTGATTCAGGAGTGGTCAGAGTTCTCTGGGTGGATTGCTTCTCAGTGGCTGGTCAGGAAAGAAATGAAAGTAAAGCAAGTATAAGAAGGTCAATGAAAGTTGGTATGGCTTTAACACTTGGCATTTAGGGGGAGAGTGGATACAGAGCATATGGTTCTGAGCAAGAGTGCCCAGGCAAGGAGACGGCATGGTATGTGTATTTTCATTCATTCGCTGAAGGCTTTTAACACCTTGATATGCTAGCAGACCTTCTGCTGATAAGCCACACACTGCCTCAGCAAGTGCCTGCAAAATGGTGTGAGGCAATAGCTCACTGTAGTTTTGACTTGCATTTCTATAATGATTAGTGATGTTGAACATCTTTTCATGTACCTCTTGGCCATCTGTCTGTCTTTTTTTTTTTGACAAATGTCTATTCAGGGCTTCTGCCCAGTTTTTGATTGGATTGTTTGTTTCAGTGATATTAAGCCTCACAAGCTGTTTGTCAATTTTGGAGGCTAAATCTCTTGTCGATCGCATCATTTGCAAATGTTTTTTCCCTATCTGAGGGCTGTCTTTTGATTTTGTTTATGGTTTCCTTTGCTGTGCAAAGGCTTTTGAGTTTAATTAGGTCCCCTTTGTTTATTTTTGTTTTTATTTCCATCATTCTGGGAGACAGATTGAAAAAGACATATAAAAGTAAGCAATAATAAGTTAAGAGCAGGTATGCCAGAGGAGTGGTAGTGTGGTGAAAATTAATGAGGCATGAAGTCTCAAGACAACCAGGAAACCTTTCCAAAGAAAGCAATGTTTGAGAGCAATCTTACAGAATGAGTTGGAGTTTGCTAGGAAGAGAAGGATTGAGCACTGAAGGCCAAGGGAAAAATATCTACTGAGTCCTGGAGGGAAAATATCATGCCACACCTGGAAGACTACATGTTATTCAGAGCAGCAGGGGTCTGGATGTGCAAGGGGGCAGGTAGAGGGGCAAGAGTAGGTAGGTAGGTAGGAGCTAGACCAAGATTTTATCCTGAAAGTGTTGAGAGAGCCATTAAGTGGTTTTGGTCAGAGGCATTTTTGAGAAATCATGACTTTCATGTGAAGGATGAAATGGAGTGGGAGAGACCAACGAGGCAGGGCAGTGTTCACAATAGATCTGTTGAGAAAAGAAAAGGGCCTTTTCTCAAAAAGGCCTGAACTAGGACAGTGGTGGATTGTGGTAAGCTGAGAGATGTTTAGGAATCGGTAACTGACTTGATGGAGGGGTTGCTGGGAAAGGAGTGGTCTCAGGCGCTGTGAGGCTTCCTGCTTGTCTGATTGAGTAGGTGGTACTTTGAATCAAGGTAGGTGACATTAGAGGATGTATAGGTTTGGAGAAAGAGATATGGTGTAAGTTGTTGGATACATGGCTCTGCACTGCAGGAAAACAACCCCAGTTGGAGAGCTATACTTGGATTTCACCGGCATTTCGGAAGCTGTTGAAGCCATGGGTGTGTTTAAGTTTATGTAACCTGTCTGCCAGAGTAAGAAGAGAAGTGGTACAAGTTAGGAACTCTAGAAATACCAAGATTTAAGGGACAGAAAGAAAACAGAGCCTGGGAGGGAAACTGGAAAGCAACCGAAAAAGTACACACTTTATGAAAAATATAGCTGGGATCAAGATCAGAGGAGAGAGGCAAGGGTGATGGTAATTGGTGATGTTATACTAAAGATGGGCTTCCCAGGTGGCTCAGTGGTAAAGAATCGACCTGCCAGTGCAGGAGATATAGCAGATGTGGGTTTGATCCCTCAGTCAGGAAGATCCCCTGGAGAAGGGAATGGTAACCCACTCCAGTATTCTTGCCTGGAAAATATCATGGACAGAGGAGCCTTGTGGGCTACAGTCCATGGGGTCGCAAAGAGTTGCACGTGACTGAACACACAACACACGTATACTAAAGACAGGGATGCAGAGCAAAGGAGGATTGGCTTAACTCAGCCTTGCTGCAGGGATAGGACCAGAAATCATGTGAAATGACCAGGTCACCATAAGGCCTTCCTAGCAAAATTATCTAGATATAGAAGAGTTTCCTTAGCGGGTAGCAAGTTCCCTGTGGCTAAATGTGTGGAACACTAGTTGACGACTAGTGTAGGAATACTGTAGCAGGGATTCAAGCATCAGGAAGCTAACAGTTGGTTCAGTTCAGTTCAGTTGCTCAGTCATGTCTGACTCTATGCGATCCCATGAATCACAGCACGCCAGGCCTCCCTGTCTATCACCAACTCCTGGAGTTCACTCAAACTCATGTCCATCGAGTCGGTGATGCCATCCAACCATCTCATCCTTTGTCATCCCCTTCTCCTCCTGCCCCCAGTCCCTCCCAGCATCAGGGTCTTTTCCAGTGAGTCAGCTCTTCGCATCAGGTGGCCAAAGTACTGTAGTTTCAGCTTCAGCATCAGTCCTTCCAATGAACACCCAGGACTGATCTCCTTTAGGATGGACTGGTTGGTACTGGGCCTTAAAAGTCTTTCCCAGTCCCTGTGATGTTGTGTCTTATGGGAGGTTGCCACCTTCTCTCACCATCTTCGGAAGTCAAGGAGCTATTCCCCAAATTTCCTTTCTCTTAATCACTACTATAAGAGCTGCTACTTACACAGAACTAGCTATACTCTCTGGGACACACTTTTGCTTTCCACCTGGTCCTCTTTCCATGTTTTCAGTCTGTTTTATTTCCAAGCAGAGCTCATTTTCATCATAAATCTTCTTGCAAACTGTGTTCTTTTGGATTTCAAAAGGATTACTCATAATTCTGTCACTCTGGCAACAAAATCTGTATTCATATCTTTCCCTATATTTTAAGTGGTGTTCACAAAATCAGCCTTCATGTTTCTTGACTAGGAATTCGGTACTGTCTGCCTTGATACGAACACTTTCCCTTACTTTTAGCTGAAAGGTTTCTAGGCCCTTTTTGTTGTCTTCGAATTGCAGCAACTGGAATTTTATGTGCACTGTTCCAGGAGCGGGTGCCCTACTGCTTCGTACGTGACAGGTGTAATTTTATTTTCTGTGATAATCAGCATCACACACACACAAAATTGTTTCAGAAAAATGATTTACTATAATTCTAAATTCGCTTTCTGAATCACATTGACCATTGAGAAATACCATATTGTATAGTTTTTATTTCTTTTGAACCAATACTCAACCCTTACAGTAAACTTATGGGAAAATTGATCGTTGTTGATGGCTTTGAACAATGATAGCCCCAAGGTTGTTGACCCTCTGAACTCTAAGACCTATGTAGTTAAGTCGCTCAGTCATGTCCGACACTTTGTGACCCCGTGGACTGTGTAGTCTACTCTGTCCATGGGATTCTCCAGGCAAGAATACTGGAGTGGGTTGCCATTTCCTTCTCCAGGGGATCTTCCCGACCCAGGGATTGAACCCAGGTCTCCTGCACTGCGGGCAGACGCTTTAACCTCTGAGCCACCAGGGAAGCCTAAGACCTATGTAAGCCCTTATCAAAACTCTTCACTGAGTCCATTTTTCCTTCTTTTAAAACAATGTTAGGTTACTATGTGTACTCTGTTGCTTCCTTCATTTCTGCTTCTATCAATCATTTGATGAGTATTTATTAATAAGTTCAGGATACATTCCTTGTAGACTCACATCTTTAATTACCTTTTTATGTAGTGAGTCATATTGTAACCTAGCTTCAGCTTCTACACTCAAAAATCATGGGCAGAGACAATCAAAATGGTAAGAATTCTTTCTGAAAGAGCCTCACAATACAATGGCTATAGTTAGTCACTCAATTGTGTCCTACTCTTGGTGACCTCATGATCCCTAGTCCGCCAGCCTCTTCTATCCACGGAATTCTCCAGGCAAGAATACTGAAATGAGTAGCCACACCCAAAGATTGAACCTGGGTCTCCTGCATGGCAGGCAGATTCTTTACCATCTGAGCCACCAGGGAAACCCAGAGTAATTATACTGTGAGGTAATATCTTGGCCCCAGGGTCTACTACTGTCCTCTTGAATCTATACCACAGCCATTCCTCTGGCTCCTGGTGCTTAGGTCATAATAGCATCCTGCTGTCTCATCAGAATTGTTTGATTTCTTACCTCTGTGGTTTGATTTAATTCTGGTTAGGTTTTAGGCTGGTGCTCTTTCACTGTACCCCACTTGGAGTGGTAAGTCCTGCATGTTTTCCTATGGATTAGTATGCTAGTTACATCCCTTGCAGAGCCTTGCATCTTAAGGGCTTAGACTATTCCTTTTCAATCTCTCTACCCCATTTCATGGAGCTCCTCTCAACTGGTGCTACATTTTAAGTGGAATTGGAAACTTCTTCCATGCTTAGTCTATGAAATCTTTCCCTTACAAAGTGATTGTGAGCTGCTGACTAGTGGACTTCATGTTTTTTAAGAGCTGAATTCACCCTTCAGCACTTAGCCCAGCAAGAACCCAGGTCTCCAGAATTACAGGCAAATCCTTTACTGTTTGAGCCACCAGGGAAGCCCACCTGCTACTTGCTGCTGCTGCTGCTGCTGCTAAGTCGCTTCAGTCGTGTCCGACTCTGTTCGACCCCATGGACGGCAGCCCACCAGGCTCCCCCGTCCCTGGGATTCTCCAGGCAAGAAAACTGGAGTGGGTTGCCATTGCCTTCTCCAATGCATGAAAGTGAAACGTGAAAGTGAAGTCGCTCAGTCGTGTCTGACTCTTAGCGACCCCATGGACTGCGGTCCACTAGGCTCCTCCATCCATGGGATTTTCCAGGCAAGAGTACTAGAGTGGGGTGCCATTGCCTTCTCCGATCTGCTACTTAGTAGGCAACAAATATTGGTATGAATAACTGAGGGGAAATTAAAGTATACACTCTGGGAGCCAAAGTGCCGGGTCTTTTAGAGTCATTTTTATTTGTCTAAGCTTCAGTGTCACCTTTAAAAAGCTGGAGGTAGGACTAGAACTGGTGGTCTCATAGCTGGCTAACCAGAATCGCCCAGGGGAAGCAGGTGGAACTTGACACAAGTACAGATTGCGTGAGAGTTGTACACCAGTGTGAATGTACTTACTGCCACTGAACATACTGAACGTAACAGTAAAGTATGGTTAAAATAGTATGTTTTATATTCTGTGACTTTTACCACAATTAAAAAAAAACATTAAAATGAAAGTACAGATTGCTATTTGGATCCCATGAATCAAAATGTCTAGAGGTAGTCTGGGGATCTGTATGTTTCACAAGAGGACTAGTCACCATGCAACTAGTTTGCACTGCACCAGGTACCCTCTAAGATCCCTTTCAGTGTTAACTACCTAACTGATACAGAATCTTTTTTTTTTTTTTTAATTAACTCCATTCTGATGTGCCTTTTGTCATCCTCATTCAGGGCCAGGTGAGCCAGTCAATGATTTCTTCAACAGGGAAGCCTCTCCCCCGAAGCTCTAAGCATCTGAAGCTCACACCCGGCCCCTTCATTGATGAGATGACCTCATTGGCTCTGGTCAACATTAATCCCTTCACTCCAGAGTCCTATAGAAAACAATTCCTTAAATCCAATGGCAAGAGGAAAACCCGTGGCGATCTGTAAGTGTCCTGTTGCTATGACTCTTGAGAACTGGTCTTAACTATTGTCAAAAGGAAAGGAGAGTGTTAAAGACTAGCAATAAACAATGTCTGTTTGAATGATAAACATTATGTTTATATATACCCTCCTTCCTAAATGTCAGTGTTGGCTATAACCTTCTTCATCACAGAGATTCTAACACCTTTCCATAACGAAAGAAAAGAAAGAAAGTGAAGTTGCTCAGTCGTGTCCGACTCTTTGCAACCCCATGGACTGTAGCCTACCAGGCTCCTCTGTCCGTGGAATTTTCCAAGCAAGAGTACTGGAGTGGGTTGCCAGAAGTGCACAGTAAAATGCCTTCTCTTGAAAGAACAGAGCAGAGTAAGTGAAGATCTGACTTTAATATTAGGAAGTGTAACAGGTGGTGGAATTGCTCTCAAGGGCTCCCCTCTGGTTACTATGAAGCTTGCAATTGGGGAAGGTGTCATTCTCATTTCAGAGAGTACATTGCTGTTTTGAATTCATTGGTATGACTGGCAATGAGAGTGATAGAGCCAGAATTTGAACTCCTCTGCAGGTGATGGAAGATTGGCTGAAGAGAAAAAGAGCGTTGCTTTTGGAGGTGCTAATAGATGGAAAGCTGACTACACTATTCTAGAAAGGTCACTCGGTGGCAGAAATTGACTACCTAAGGAGTTTGCAGATTACTCAGGGGCTTTTTTTTTTTTTTTTTTTAAAGTGACCCTATCCATATTGGAGAAGGAAATAGCAACCCACTCCAGTGTTCTTGCTTGGAGAATCCCAGGGACGGGGGAGCCTGGTGGGCTGCCGTCCATGGGGTCGCACAGAGTCGGCCACAACTGAAGCGACTTAGTAGCAGCAGCAGCAGCATCCATATGTGAGGGAGTGAAGGGGTACTTGCTTTTATTTTTATTTATTTATTTTTTGGCAGCATATGGGATCTTAGTTCCCTTACCAGGGAAGGGGGAATCTGTGCCCCCTTCAAGGAAATGAGGAATCATAACCACAAGACCATCAGGGAAGTCCCACAAGGACATTTCTTTGTCTTCAGTGCTGCTTTTTTTTTTTTTTTTTATAGAATGGAAGCACCTCTAAAACAGGCCAGTCTTTTGTGCTCAGATGTACTTGGCAAAATAAAGGTAGAGCTAACAATCTTAAAGTCTACAGAGCATTTAACGTGTTGTGTTCTTTTGGAATCAGTGACCCTATATTAATCAGCCTTGTAGCCAGAATAGGCTTCTCTCAATACTGTTTCTTGGATCTTAAGTAAATAGGACTCGAGCACAAGTACACTGGATCTATTCTTGTTACTGAGTATTCCACTGGTTTTTAGCTCTTCAAGATTCTTTGTAAACCTGCAGAGTGAATGGACTCATCTCTCACTGAAGCTAGCAGGAAAAGACTGCTGATTTGAATTCCTGACCCTGAAAGTGATGACGCTTTCATAAAATCACTTAGTGATTCTGAGAGGGTATTTTCCCTTCTTTTTCATTGTGGTGGTGTTATTTTATAAAGATTAGAATGTAGTATTAAATTTAAGTCACAAGTTCGCCTGCATCAATTTCTTTGTGTGAGTATAATCTCCTCCATTTGCCATTTTGACCCTGTCCTTGTCCAGAAAAGAAACCTAACTGATCTAGAAACTGAAATTTTGTTTAAAGATTCCAGAATGCATCTGCTCATGCCAAAAGAGAATATCCGTCAGAGACTTCAGCTTATTGAAAAGTAATTGAAAACATCTTAGCTAGGATTAGAGTGCATTTTGCTATGCCTACAGTCAGCTTGTGAACCTAAGACAGGCCAGGCTCTGGGGAGGCAAGCATGGCAGGGGACATGTTATACTGTGGGGCTGAACAGCCTTAGAGTTTCTCACATGTTCTGTAAGCTCTCTTGACTCCACATCTCAGCATACCTTGTTCTGTTTGTCTGAAACCCTTTTTCTTTTCTTTTAGCTGGTTCCTCCTCATTTTTGGAATCTTAGCTTATATATCCTCTTTTTTGCAGAAAGGCTTTTACTTTCAAAATAGAGTACATAGTACTATCTAGAGTATCCTTCATATCTTGTTTTTAATACTGTCCTAGGTTCTTGTATTAAAAACTTCTGTTTATTCCTGCTTCTAAATATAGACTGAAGAGGGAGAATAATTGTCTTATTTACTTGTACTGTACCCAAACCCAGCACAGTACCAGGGTCCATAAGTGTTAATCATACATTGATAATCATTTTTTCCCCCCCAAGTGAGGAATCCAGTCCAGGAGAAGGCAAGGGAGAACACGGGCTGCCTGCTAAGGTGAGCACTGCTCTTTGGTCCAGCTGTTGTAACACAGCCATTTCATTCTAATACCTCTTCTTTCTCCCTCCCTCCCTCCCTCCCTCCCCAAACCTTGGCACTTGTAGTAAATATGTCTTGCAGGTGAATTTATCTGGACTGTAACCAGGGTCTATATTCTTAGCTAGTTGTTACTTTATCAGACAGTGTCTAACATCTATACTGCTGAATCATTACCTTGGACTATTCTTAAATTCAAAGCTACTGTTTCTGTCTTTGATCTGGGGGAAAGTTCTGTATTCCTGGGGTATAGAAGTAAAGGGAACATCAAGATATCTAAGGTCCAAAAAGGAAAAAAAAAAAAAAAAACCCAGAAAAATAGCGTAAAGCCAGAGGTTTATATGTAAAAGTTTTAGCTCTTAAATGTGTCAATATTTATTGATTTTATAATGTTCACAATCTTTGATCTAGTATCACCCATTTGATAATCTAAACTAAGAAAATAATGCCGTGAATATTACCACCAGAGATGTTTGTTTCAGCCTTAACTGTAAGAGCAGAAAAAGAAAAGAAGATAGGGGCGGTACCAAATACCCAATAACGGAAGAATGGCTACGTAAATTAGACCATACAGCCAGTGGGATATTAGATTGCCATCAAGGTGACATGTTGGACATAGGCATGTTTTCATGATATTATAATGTTCAGTGTCCGTACAGGGCAGGGAGGACAATGGGGAAGGGGCGATATGGATAGTAAGCTGGTACTTGGTGTCTGAGATGAGGATATAAGGGAGCAGGTAAGCACTACCAGAGCCTTCAGGCCTCTGATCAGAGGTGAGGATTCCTCATGGGAAACAATTAGGTATGTCTCATTCTATGGCATCATTTCACAAAAATAATCGTACTGATAGAGGAGACAGAGAAAGGGCGGGCAGCTGGAGCAAGTCCAGAGGTGGAGGAAATTGAGCTTGAGACTGGTAAGGGCAAGGGAAATTATCGATCTTGTTGATGAAGACTGACTGGGCTTGGATGTTGAAAATGAAGACCTGGTAAGAGTCAAGATTTTTTAAACATTTAAAGTTAGAAGGAAAAAGTTCTTGCTAATGGAGATATTGGGAAAAGGTGATTTCACAGGGATGAATCAGTTTGGACTGAGATTCTTATAAATCTATGGATATTTCCATCATCAGCTACTGTTTACTGAGAATTTATATATATTCGTGATATATGTGATTCTCATATATTTGAAAGGACCATGAGACATAGTTGCTCTGATCCTCATCTGACAAATGAGAAAACTGATACAGGAGTTCAGTGACTTGCTCGAGTTCCTTACTTAGCAATGAGTGATGTCACGGTTGGCCAGTAGGGGGAGCGGTTGCTGCAGCTGAGCACACAGTCTGAAATAAATCAATTTGACAATTTTGTTCTCTAGACTAAGGCTTTGGGGGAAGCAAACTAAAAAGTATGTTTATTGCACTTAAGATGAAACAGAAATACTACCAAGTTATTGTTAACTTACTGGTTATCTCTACTTTGTATTAATAATAAATTCAACAGTCAGTGCTTCTTGCCACCATGAATATTGACACAGACAGAATCCAATGGATTTGCCTCAAAAGTATTTTTGGAAACTTAGGGAAATTGAGGGATATAATATGCCTTAATTTTATGCTAAACTATTTCACTTTTTGCTAAAATATTTCAGAGATGTGTCTTACGAGAAACCAACATGGCTTCCCGCTATGAAAAAGAATTCTTGGAGGTAGAAAAAATTGGGGTCGGGGACTTTGGTACAGTCTACAAGTGCATTAAGAGGCTGGATGGATGTGTTTATGCAATAAAACGCTCCACGAAACCTTTGGGAGGATTATCAGATGAGTGAGTACCTTTAAAATGTACTAGAAATACACACTTGGATTTATCAAAACATTTTCAATAAGAGCACTGATGTCATTTGCTACTGTTAAAAATTCAACCTTACCACTGAAAGTTGTCTCACATTTGTAACCTTTCTGAATTTTTAAGATCAGAGATAAGTTATTTCCTGAAATATACCATGAGCAATTGGAATTGTGTTGTTTGTTTGTTTTGTATTTCTCATGGCTTTTACTACTGGTCTTACTACTTTTTTTTTTTTTCTAATGAATGGATTTAGGAAAGGATCTTCTGGTATCTGTTTAGTTCATCAGAAATACTACCAAGTTATTGTTAACTTACTGGTTATCTCTACTTTGTATTAATAATAAATTCAACAGTCAAGTTTGAAAAACTCCAAGCCAGGAAAAACTAACAAAAATTTAAATTTCATTCCTAGAACTAATTGTTCAAAAGTTCTTCCTTTTCACAAGGAAAACAAATATGTTCAGATTCAGCCATTGCTTTTTGTGAACTCTGGGAGATATAATACTAAAATGCCAAATCTTAAATTAGTCTTTGGAATTCTTCGTTTATATACTGAAATCGATCAAGCACTGCATTTTGCTTCTTTTTTTGTGTGTTGGATTTCCTATTCCATGATGGATATCTGTCTTCAGGACTGTCCCTGTGGCTACATCATACCAGCAGAGTTTAGTATTGACTATAATTAAGGCTTCCCTGTCGGCTCAGTGGGTAAAGAATCTGCCTGCAATTCAGGAGAAACAGGAGACCTGGGTTCGATCCCTGGGTCTGGCAGATTCCTGGAGTAGGAAATGGCAACCCACTCCAGTAATCTTGCCTGGAAAATTCCAAGGACACAGGAGCCTGGCAGACTATAGTCCAAGGGGTCGCAAAGAGTTGGACACGACTGAGCGACTAAGCACACACACAGCAACTGTCTAGCTTTCATAGGGATGGTAGAGGGCCCATTGCAATATCCACAATCAAGCACATTTCTTGTTAAGCCCATCAGGGTTTTTAGATTGTGAAAATTAGAATCAAAACAAGTCTGCTCCTGGGGTAACGGACACCTAAGATGCCTCTCTACATATATCCTGTTCAATGAAAAAAACCGTGGACTTGGGCCCAGGACAACCAAGGTTCTGGTCTTAGATCTGCTATCACCAGCTCAACTTTGGGCCAGTCACTTAACCCCTTAAAGGCTTCATCCTTGTTACTATATCATATAGAGGAGTTACAAACATTAAATGTGATAAGATAGTAAG
Organism: Bos mutus; assembly: GCF_027580195.1. Taxonomy (NCBI): domain Eukaryota; kingdom Metazoa; phylum Chordata; class Mammalia; order Artiodactyla; family Bovidae; genus Bos; species Bos mutus. The sequence goes on along the minus strand of NC_091620.1, from coordinate 18,991,430 downwards.
TAAGCAAGCAGTGAGCATTCAACAAATGTGAATAATGCCTCATATCTCATCTTTAAAGAATTTGTATGTGTGTTATTTTCAGTTTCCTCAATGCTTTCCCATCTCTTAGGACTCTGGCTATGCATGAAGTTTATGCCCATGCGGTGCTGGGACAACACCCCCATGTGGTGCGTTACTACTCTGCGTGGGCAGAAGATGACTACATGATCATTCAAAATGAATACTGCAATGGTAAGCATGTGGGCTCATATCTATGGAGAGGGAGGATTAGCTTTTAAGTCTTTGGGAAAAAAAAATCTTTGCTTTCTTCTTTTACTTAATAGCAGGTATAGCAGAATCATATCTAAAAGTCTGTACTACTGTTTTGCTTGGAAGCAGAGAGCTGGAGGAAATGAGTTGAGCTGGAAAGGAATTTCAGGCTTATGCTGTAAGGTGCTTCTTTCAAAGCTGATGTGTAGTTGGTACATAGGAGCTATTACGTCCTTCACACTTTAATTAATACTTAGAAAACTTTTATGCTAGTGGTTTGAATGGTAAATCATCTTTTTACCATTTACTAGGTGCTCTAGAAGAGGTAAGCCATAGTCTCTACTATTTTGGAGGAGGGAGTGGTAAACTTACATAGCCAACTTCTGATTAATTTGGAAGTGGATTCCTGTGTTTGGGGATTGTTCATGTTTCTTGCTGCTTCTTACTTTGGAGCTTTAAGTGTTCTCACAAGAGTAGGGGCATGGGGTGGGGTGCTGGGACTGAAATCTAGTGACTTCAGATACATCCTCCTAGGTTCTTCAGGACTATGTATACACAGTAACCAGTAAAACTTCTTTTTGGGCTACTTAAATCACAAAGTGTGGTCCTTTGGATTAACATATTTCTAATTCATGATTTAATAGTTCTTATCTATAATTAAGGGGTTACATAACAGCAGTTATGTATTGTTATTCTTGGAAATACATTTTCATCAAAACATCTAGGGATATAGTAGGAAAGTGCTACCAGTTGGATAGAAGATCGTCATCGTTTTAGGATGCATCCACATTTTGCAATCCATATTTTAGCCCCAGTAATACTGGATAATGGCATCCCCCAAACATATACACCTACCCTGAGTTTTTTTTTTTTTTTAATGGTGCAGTCTGTCTTTGGGTAAGTTTAGTTATCACCAGATAGCCTGGCTTTTGAGGACAGTGATCAGTGATAAAGCTTCAACACTGTATATAAGATTACTTTCACCAGTAGGTAAGTAAATAACATTATGAGATGCTAGAAGCATAGAAAATGGTACACATATTCTACGAGATAATAATTTGGCATCTTCCTTGTTATTTCCTTATAGCCTGATTTTCCCATAGCCTTACTTGTGAACTTCATGAGTTTTTTTCTTTAATAAGCTCACCCCAAATCCCTTTTTATAATAGTTTCTTTGGGTTAAAACGAAATGGACCCTTTCCTTATACTTGTGATTGAGTAGTTGAGACCTTTTTTTTTTAAATCATCTCTTAATTTCTTCTTATCATAACCTGAGAGTCCCTATTCTTTTTTTCTTCCCTCTCTCTATAGAGAAGATTGATTTTATTTCCATAACATTTACCTATTTACAAAGATAATATCAAATTTAAAAATCAGTCAATAAAGCAAAATTAACAAATTTCAACCTGTGGGCAATGTAAAATTTTAACTGGGGCAATGTAAAAGTTTCAAATTTTCAAAAAGAATAAGATGAAGCAATCTATTACAAAATCATCTCATTTTTTTCAACATTTGAATATCTTCTTCGGGCTTGACACTCTATTAAGCTTTTGGGTGCAAAATCCTGTAGAGTGAGGTAAGTCCTTACTTCCAGAAGCTTGATTCCATTTGCTCTCTTATAATGAGCACACAAAGTGGCCAGAGATGGTGAATGTGGGCAAAGGCAGCAGGGTGTGGTGGGATGCGCCTGGGCTTTAAAGTCGGCAGACTGGAGTTCAAAGCCCAGCTCTGTCACATAGCTGCCTGCCATGCAGGAGACCCCAGTTTGATTCCTGGGTGGGGAAGATCTCCTGGAGAAAAGATAGGCTACCCACCCCAGTATTTTTGGGTTTCCCTTGTGGCTCAGCTTGTAAAGAATTTGCCTGCAATGCAGGAGACCTGGGTTCGATCCCTGGGTTGGGAAGATCCCCTGAAGAAGGGAAAGGCTACCCACTCCAGTATTCTGGCCTGGAGAATTCCATGGACTATGCAGCCCATGGGGTCGCAAAGAGTCAGACACGACTGAGTGACTTTCACTTCAGTTCAGTTCTCTCAGGATCACTGAGACATCATTTAATCTCATTGAGTAATGAGACAGTAGTATTTACCTAACTGAGTCATTTGCGAAATTATCAACAGTGTATGTCAAATGCTAGCACATCATTAAGTCCAAATACATAGTAAGAACATGGTAATACTTGTTATTAGCATAGCCTGAGAAAATGTCATGAAGGAGCTAAGACTTGAACGAGACCTTGCAGGAGGATTCCTTGAGTTTATGGAAGCAGAGGGAAGACCAGCATGCAGGCTAGAAGCATGGACTGGGCTTGCGTCTGGCCTAGTAGATAGAAAGGAGACTAAAGAGGACTGAGCTGACCCCGTAGGAGGAAGTCAGACCAGCAAGGTGAAGTGTGGGAAGCCTGTAGTGGGCGTTGAAAGCCAGCTAGTGAGTGTGGACTAGATAGATGTAAGATACTATGGGAAATCAGTGTTTGTTCATTGTGGTGCTTCAGCTAACTTCACTCTGCTGCTGCTGCTGTTGCTAAGTCACTTCAGTTGTGTCCGACTCTGTGTGACCCCATAGATACTTGCCAACTCAAACGTAACTGAGATTTAGCAAATGTAATTCACATACATTGAACCTTTCAAATGTGAACTGATAATGGAAAATAAAGCATGCTCTTTTGTGGGACTTCCTGGGTGGTACTAGTGGTAAAGTACCCCACAGGCCAATGAAGGTAGACGTAAGAGACACAAGTTTGATCCCTAGGTCGGGAAGGCCCTCTGAAGGAGGGCTCAGCAACCCACTCCAGTACTCTTGCCTGGAGAATCCCATGGACAGAGAAGCCTGGCAGACTGCAGCACATAGGGTCGCACAGAGTTGGACACGACTGAAGTGACTTCGCACACTTGCAAATCTTGTTTGTCGTTTTGGATAATCCATGTTGAGACTTTTCCCGGTGGTGGTGGTGGTTTAGTCGCTAAGTGGTGTCGGACTCTTGTGACCCCATGGACTGTAGCCTGCCAGGCTCCTCTGTCCAGGGGATTCTCCAGGCAAGAATACTGGAGTGGGTCTAAGTAAAGGATAAGAAATCCAAAGTATGTGTCAGGTAGCCGGTGCTTCTTTCCTTCTGCTCCCACATTCTCTCTCTCCCGCTCTGTCTCACCTCTCCATCCTATGTCCTGTTTCCCCATACCCACCCTTACCTACCCATATCGACCCAAGCCCCTCTACCCAGCCTCTCATAGCAGTCAGGGTGGAACATGCACGGTTACGGTTTTAACTTCAATTATAAATTAGGTGATGTAGATAACATAGATTTTAACTGTGAGAGACTAACAGTCATCTGATTTGCCTCTTGTCCCTCATAAACCCTGAACCAATCACAAGTTTCCACCCTCTCTGCCACCCTAGCCAAGGTCCCCTACAAGGTCACCTCTGGGCCAGCCTCAGAAATCTGAGGTCTCCAGTAGCCGGCTGATTCTGCAACAACCAGGATTCTAACCGGCTCAGCGCTGGATAATTACTCTCTCCCTGTGTGTGTGTGCGTGCTCAGTCGCTTCAGTCATCTCCGACTCATTGTGACCCTATAGGCTGTAGTTCCGCAGGCTCCTCTGTCCATGGGATTCTCCAGGCAACAATACTGGAGTAGATTGCCATGCCCTCCTCCAGGGGATCTTCCCGATTCAGGGATCAAACCCGTGTGTCCTACATCTCCTGCTTTGGCAGGCAGGTTCTTTACCACTAGTACCACCTGGGAAGCCCAATCTCTCCCTAATCGCAGAGTATTCTTGTGACGTCTTCTGGCGTAGAAGTTTTACAGAGCACGATCCCCTAGAATACTGGTTCTCACATTTGCTCAAGTGATGTGACATCCAGAAGTTGGAACACCATGAATACAGGTTATATTTTCCCACCAGATAAGGGACAATTTTACCAGCAGAAAAGTAGGCTTGTGTCATTGGCAGCAAAGTAGCATAGTGAGAATACAAATACATAAATAAGACGTGCTGTTGAACTGTTGGCCTGCTTTTTGCATTTCATTGTCAGAAGGTATTTGCTATTTCTTTGTTTTGGCATCTGTTAGGTCTTATGAGCAGACAGGAAAACAAGTATATGTTTTTCTGAAGTATCTTTTCTCCTACCAAGTGGGGCAAGTACATTTATCTAAAGGAAGGAAGTCATCAACTCATCTCACAAAGATGGTTTGAAAAGAACTGCCTGGGAGCTGGCTGTATTCCTCCTAGGGCACCTCCTAAGGTACCGAGCCAATGCCAGGGGCTACCTTGGGTTAAGGAGCTAAGGCTTCAGTGCACCCGGGTGAGATTAGGAGGGATGAAGTTTACAGTTCATTCAGTATTGCTATGTCTGTAAATGCATGAAAGTGAAGTGAAATGAATTAGTCACTCAGTCATGTCTGACTCTTTGTGACCCCACAGACTGTAGCCCGCCAGGTTCCTCTGTACATGGAATTCTCCAGGCAAGAATACTGGGATGGGTAGCCATTCCTTTCTCCAGGGGATCTTTCCGATCCAGGGATCGAACCCGGGTCTTCTGCATGGCAGGTGGATTCTTTACCACCTGAGTCACTGGGGAAGCCCCCTGTCGATGGATACTTCTTGTTAATACTGTTTAGTAAAGAACAGTTCATTATGCTGTTCTATAAGTGTGTGGACAATCAGTTTTAGCTCAAGCAAAATAAGGATATTCTAATACAGTAATACGAATGAATACTTTTCAGTAACTTCTCTTCTACTGTTTTATCACTTGGCTAACTTTAACACTACCTATAGAGATTCTAAGTAATTGAAAGTGCTGCTATCACTGGTCTAGTTCCCCTTACTAAATACCTAGTTCCCCTTACTAAATACCTATCACACTTCAGGGGATTAGAAATCCCTCCACTTATAATCTAAAGGAACATATTAAAGGAATGCTAAGTAACTTACGATGCTTATTTCTTTCCATACATTTCATAGGGGCCTTCACTCAGTCTTTCCCCTCTGTTGCCGGGATAGACATTCAGTTCAGAAAATACTGATTACATGCCAGACCATGGGACAGGAAGGATGAATGAGCTGTGGGCCTGTCCTAAAGGAACAGCCAGGCTAGTGGAGACCCAGGGGCCTTGATGCAACCTCCCTTTTCCTCCATCACATCTCATAAACTCATCTGAAACTTCACCTCAAGGTGGCTTTGTTTATAATAACCCCAATGTACTCTTTATTTATTCTTCCTTTCTAATGTCATCTACAGTTCATAAATTCTTTCCTAAGGTGATTCCCAGGGAAAAACAAAAACCTTCTACTTTAGCCCCTTTTTTTTTGTTTGTTTCTGAAAGGTGCTGAATTTGCCTTTCTGAATTTATTTGAATGTGGCAGTTCAACCTTTACATTCAATTTTACGTAAGAGAGTTTTAAATATAGATTTCCTTAAAAGTACAGTTACCATCTCAGACCCTACTGCTCTGATACACACCTGAAGGGGGGATTTACAGGCCTTATAACTGATGGGGGTCCCAGAATTCCCTAATTTGACTGAGGAGGCTACAGACAAATGCTAATTAATGAATCAAAAGGTTGAGAAGCATTCTAATGCCTTAGGGCAGGGGCGTCTGAGGTCAGGTAGTCAGATGAGGTCAGGGCTTATCTTTTTATTGACGACAGTGATAGAGTTGCTACAAACAGTGGCTCAAAGAGGGTTTAGGTGTACATGGAGGTTTTATATTTTCTTTGGGTCATCCATCATTAAATGTTCTTATTTCGTGATATATATTTTAATGGAAGGAAACTTGAAATCAATTACATTAAAGTTACTAATGGCCTATAATCACTAGCTTGACACCAGATTGGAATTATTCATCGACACCATAGTAGCTATATGACTAGGCCTGGCTGATCTTCTGTTGATAACAAGGTAAAGCTTTTTAAATGTTAGTTGGGGGCATACTCAAGGCAATAGAGCCACATATTGGTTACCTAGGATATAGCATTTTCTTTTCCTCTTTAAAGAGGAAAGCCCTTATTCTTTCCAATATGTTTGTGGTATAGACAGGGAGCTGATATTATGTTTCACACCGACACTGAAGCAGTTTAGACTTGTTCGACTGAGTTCATTCATGAGGAATGTATTGAATATGTACTAGGCTTTCACATATAAGATTCACACTTTTTTCTCTCACTTGGTGGGGCTATTCTGTTGTTCTTTCCTAGGTGGGAGCTTGCAGGCTGCAGTAACTGAAAACACAAAGTCTGGCAGTCATTTCCCAGAGCCCAGACTCAAGGACATCCTTCTACAGATTTCCCTCGGGCTCAAATACATCCACAGCTCCGGCATGGTGCACCTGGACATCAAGCCCAGTCAGTCCAGCTCTCCTCTGCTCCTCTGGCCGTGTTGAATTCCTTCCCCATTGTTGTCAGAATCTGTGCCTGCATGACTGTCAAAGAGGCTGTTAGCTGGCAGAATCCCTCCACGTCCCTCTCCCCCTGCCCACACTCCAGTTAAACAGCTTTAACTACTTTCCCATTGCGCCAAGAGGACAGAAAGAAAAGACTCCCAGATAGTGAAGCCCAAGTATGAAAATAAGTATTGAATTTACTGCATAGATAAGAGACTGCATCCTGACTGTTTACAACTAGTGGGTTAAGGCACTCATGCATATGAAATGCAAGGAAATGTTGTTACTATCCTGTGTTGTTGATTATTTCTTTGTTTTGAGGTCACCAGCCTCTTCAAAGAGGTTTGAGGTTTAAGTTCCACTGAAATAGGTATTATCAATCACTGAGCTGTTTGGAAGTAGTGTGAGAGATTCCATGGAGGAAAAGAAACCTTGGTAGTCTTGTTACCTGCACACACAGAAGAGGAGGAGGATTGAAATGTCATTTACAGAAAAGAATCTCTGAGGTGAAAAGGTTTAGGAATCATTCCTTACTACAGTTCTGTATTTTTTTTCAGGTAACATCTTCATTTGTCATAAGATGCAAAGCGACTCCCCCGTAGTCCTGGAAGAGGCTGAAAATGAAGCTGATTGGTTTTTCTCTGCTGATGTGATGTATAAAATTGGTGAGTCTGTGTTGTAACTTGATTGGTATACTCTTATCCTACAAAATGTATGCTGATGACTCTAATCCGTTTATTCCAGTTTTAAGAAAAACATGCTTTGAAAGAACTCTACTTCTTTTTTCTTTTTTTAGGTGACTTGGGTCATGTGACATCAATAAGCAATCCCAAAGTGGAAGAGGGGGACAGTCGCTTCTTGGCTAATGAAATTTTGCAAGAGGTATAGATTTGGAGAACAAAGGGTTTTTAATAGTCCCTTGAAATGTTTGCAAAGAGGGTGGCTCAATCAATGGATTAATCACCATTTTTACTGTTTTTTTGTAAAGGTCCTTTGCTATTTCTAATATTTTTTAGAATTCTTAGCATTATGAATTTCCTAGCAGGAAGGAAGCCTTGATTGGTCCAACCCAACCTTTATCATGCGACTAACCTTTTGACAGCACCACCAGTCTTGGTCACTGAAATGGCCTTCAGTTATTGCTCATCTTTTAACATGTCTATGAGTCTGGCCTAGGAAAGATATAACTTTCTACAGGATGATAGCTGGGGGAAAAAAAAGGAGTCTTTCCTCTTTATGATCAGTCAATCTAAGTTTCAAGCCTCTTTGAACCTGAGAGAACAAAAGAGTGCTGAGATTCTGCCTCTGACTCTTCAGGGCAGCATATTTTTAAAAAAATTTTATTTAGTTTTTAATTGGAGGGTAATTACTGTACAACATTGTGATGGTTTCCGCCATACATCAGCATGAATCAGCCATAGGTACACATACATCCTTCCCCTCCTAAGCCGCCCTCCCACCTCCTTCTCCATCCCACCTGTCTAGGTCATCACAGGGTACCAGCTTTGGGTTCCCAGGACCAGGGCAGTATTACTCAGGTGGACTGATGCCCTGTCCTCTGTCTTCTCTAGAAAGACACTACCAACCATAGCAGATACGACCTCCCCACTGTGTTTGTTTAAGGTCATGCGCGTTCAAGCAACTCTCTTACCAGTTGTGTTTTAGACTAGACACTCTTCACTTGGCAAAGTAACCAGCCTTCCTGTCTTCTGTTTTGAAGAATTATCAGCACCTCCCCAAAGCAGACATATTTGCCTTGGGGTTGACCATCGCGGTGGCTGCAGGAGCAGAGCTGTTGCCCACCAACGGCACCGAGTGGCATCATATTCGTGAGGGGAACCTTCCAGACATTCCTCAGGAGCTCTCCAAGGAATTCCACCAACTACTCGAGGTGCTGTCTCTTGTGAAGAAAAGATGGAAATGTCTTTTTATTTTTTTTAATGTAATGGCAAATAGATGTCCACCTATTTCTGTGCGTAAGTCATTCTTAGAGTTAGTTGATACTTATACTTACTGAGGAGCTCAGTGTTGGTTCTGTGCTAGGTAATAAGTATATGCTAATTCATTTAATTCTCACAACAGTCCAGAAGGTGAATATTGCTATTCCAAATGCCAGTAAAGGAAGACTGAGTTTCAGCAAAATGTTGTGACTTGCTCAAGGCTACATACTAAGTAGTGGAGCGGACTCTGAACATTGCTCCTCAAATGGAAGGGTCAGTGTTCTCTTCATTATTTGAAACTAATTGCTGTTTACAGTTAGGTATATTCTACTGTATTCCAGTCATCGTAGGCTATAGGCATCCTCTGAAGATAAAGGCTATAGGAATACTGTCATGGTGGGATATCCTTAATTAATCTTAAGTGAAAACTGGACACATGGTGGAAGTGAGTGAGCTGAACTAGCAGTTGGGTAACCCAGGTTTTAGCCTTGGTCCTGTCAATAACTCGGACAAGCCACTTTATCTCAGGACCTCAGTTTCCTCTCTTGAAAATTAAGGCATTAGACTAGTTCATCATTCAGTTAGCTTTAAAAGCTGATACTTGAGAAAGTCAAAGGTATGGATGATGGATGCTATCACATATGGATGGTATTTCTGTCCTGGGTGGAGCTAAGTTTTCATTTATTTCTTCCCTTTGCACAAAGGAGAATTGAGTTTCAAAAAAACCCACCAGCAGAAGCTGGGTTGGAGTTGGTTGGGTGGGGGGATTTTCCTAAGAATGAAGCTTCTGTTTCCTCCCTTTTGGTCCCACCTCATCAGAGCATGATCCACCCTGATCCAGCAGAGAGACCGTCTGCAGCAGCTCTGGCCAAGAGTCGAGTCCTCTGTCCCTCCCTGGGGAAAACAGAAGAGCTTCAGCACCAGTTGAACTTGGAAAAGTTCAAGACAGCCACACTGCAAAGGTAGATTTTTGGATGCTGGGGTTGAGGAAGAACCTATTTATGCGGTACTCACAGTGACACAACTGGTCTGGTGTATCTTTTCTATGGATTCAAGTGGAATCCAACATTGTGACACAGAGGCTCCTGCTCACAAAGAGGGGCCCTGTGTAACAAGGGGCTGGATGCTCTGTGAGTAGACAGCTCGAGAGAGACAATTCCAGTTAATGCAAATGAATGCAAGGAAATACTGGTAAAGAAAAATTAGGACTCTAAGTGACAAGAGTGTTCAAGTAACTGGTAGATGACTACCCAAAGTAAGATAACCATAACTAAGGTGGGAAGAGACCCATTAGAAGTCCATTAAATCATGGGGCAGACAGATATTCTGTCTTGCTTGTTACAGAGCCTATGGCTGATTCATGTTGATGTATGGCAGAAGCCAATGCAATATTGTGGAGCAATTATCCTTCAAGTAAAAATAAATAAATTAAAAAAACAGCAAAAAAAAATTCTGTCTTGACCCATGTTTAAGACAGAGGTATTTTTCTAAGCCTAAGGAAGCAATCCTATTTCTTATGCATGTAAGCTTGTATTCATGCATGCATTTATTAATCTATTCCTTCATTTAACAAGTAGGAATTAATTAGATAGCATGGACCTGGTATTATAAAGGTCAGGCAGTGATGGTTGAGCAGGATCCTGAAGGCATTTTAAAATAATCATTACATCCAGTGAATTGTTGAAAATATAAAAGGAGATGAAAAGACCCAGCATCAGGGGCATTTCCAATGAGTCAGTTCTTCACATCATGTGGCCAAAGTATTGGAGTTTTAGCTTCAGCATCAGTCCTTCCAATGAATATTCAGGACTGATTTCCTTTAGAATGGACTGGTTGGATCTCCTGCAGTCCAAGGGACTCTCAAGTGTCTTCTCCAACACCACAGTTCAAAAGCATCAATTCTTCAGGGCTCAGCTTTCTTTATAGTCCAACTCGCATTCATACATGACAACTGGAAAAACCATAGCTTTGACTAGATGGACCTTTGTTGGCAAAGTAATGTCAGTTTTTAAATATGCTGTCTAGGTTGGTCATAACTTTTCTTTCAAGGAGCAAGTGTCTTTTAATTTCATGGCTGCAGTCATCATCTGCATTGATTTTTGGAACCCCCCCAAAATAAAGTCTGCCATTGTTTCCACTGTTTCTCCATCTATTTGCCATGAAGTGATGGGACTGGATGCCACGATCTTAGTTTTCTGAATGTTGAGCTTTAAGCCGACTTTTTCACTCTCCTCTTTCACTTTCATCAAGAAGCTCTTTAGTTCTTCTTTGCTTTCTGCCATAAGTGTGGTGTCATCTGTATATCTGAGGTTATTGATATTTCTCCCGGCAATCTTGATTCTATCTTGTGCTTTGTCCATTCTAGCATTTCGCATGATGTACTCTGCATATAAGTTAAATAAGCAGGGTGACAATATACAGCCTTGACATACTCCTTTCCCTATTTGGAACCAGTCTGTTGTTCCATGTCCAGTTCTAACTGTTGCTTCCGGACCTACATATAGGTTTCTCAAGAGGCAGGTCAGGTGGCCTGGTATTCCCATCTCTTTCAGAATTTTCCACAGTTTATTGTGATCCACACAGTCAAAGGCTTTGGCATACTCAATAAAGCAGAAGTAGATATTTTTCTGAAACTCTCTTGCTCTTTTGATAATCCATGGATGTTGGCAATTTAATCTCTGGTTCCTCTGCCTTTTCTAAATCCAGCTTGAACATCTGGAAGTTCACAGTTCACGTACTATTGAATCTGGCTTGGAGAATTTTGAGCATTACTTCACTAGCGTGTGATATGATTGCAATTATGTGGTAGTTTGAGCGTTCTTTGGCATTGACTTTCTTTGGGATTGGAATGAAAACTGACCTTTTCCAGTCCTGTGGCCACTGCTGAGTTTTCCAATTTTACTGGCATATTGAGTGCAGCACTTTCACAGCATCATCTTTCAGGATTTGAAAAAGTTCAACTGGAATTCCATCACCTCCACTGGTTTTGTTCGTACTGATGCTTCCTAAGGCCCAATTGACTTCACATTCCAGGATGTCTGGCTCTAGGTGAGTTATCAGACCATCGTGATTATCTGGGTCATGAAGATTTTTTTTGTATAGTTCTTCTGTCTATTCTTGCCACCTTTTCTTAATATTTTCTGCTTCTGTTAGGTCCATACCATTTCTGTCCTTTATCGAGCTCATCTTTGCATGAAAAGTTCCCTTGGTATCTCTAATTTTCTTGAAGAGATCTCTCGTCTTTCCCATTCTGTTGTTTTCCTCTATTTTTTTTACACGGGTTGCTGAGGAAGGCTTTCTTATCTCTCCTTGCTATTCTTTGGAACTCTGCATTCAAATGGGTGTATCTTTCCTTTTCTCCTTTGCCTTTAGCTTCTCGTCTTTTCATAGCTATTTATAAGGCTTCCTCAGACAGCCATTTTGCCTTTTTTGCATTTCTTTTTTTGGGGATGGTCTTGATCCCTGTCTCCTGCACAATGTCACAAACCTCTGTCCATAGGTCTTCAGGCACTGTCAGATCTAATCTGTCTATAAGATCTAATCCCTGCAATCTATTTGTCACTTCCACTGTCTAAAATATACTTAAGTCCAATTTCTTTTGGATACACAGTCCATCTTAGAATGATTAGCTTTAAAGTCCTCCCAGATAATTTCTTGGCAATGAGTTGTGGAAACTCTAATAAAGACTTTAGTGAAGTAATCCTTCCTTGTAAGCAATTTCCTAATATTTTTTTTTTTTGCGCTATTTCCGCTAACAAATACAAATATATATGCTGTCACAGGACTATAAGTATTCCTTAAGGTGTGGTGTGTATATCTGTGAAGCTGGATGTGGACGCACAGGTGTGTGTCATCAGTCCTTCCAAGTAGTGAGCACCCATCATGGAGATGAGGCAGATGCCTTCTTGAAATTGTCTAGACCAGGGGCTGGCACACTCTTCTGTAAGACCAAGGTAGTATTTTATCCTTTGTGGGCCATATGGTCTTAGCTGCAATGACTCAACTCTGCTGGAGTGATATGAAAGTGATCAGAGACCATACAAAAATGAATGTGAATGGCTGAATTCCAGTAAGACTTTATTTACAAAAACAGGTGGCAGGCCAAATTTGACCCATGGGCTGTCCTTTGATGACCCCTGTAGAGTCATCTCCTTATTTCTCTTTAATTTTAAAGATCATTTATGCCCCAATCAGTAGAATTCTGGAGAAGTACCACTCCAGTACTCTTGCCCGGAAACTCCCTTGGACGGAGGAGCCTGGTAGGCTGCAGTCCATGGGGTGAAGAGTTGGACACAACTGAAGCAACTTAGCAGCAGCAGCAGTAGAATTCAGCAAGGCAAACTTGCAATGTGTTGAGGCACTTGTGTGCTAGCCCTTTCTAAAGATAATCACAGGAGTTAATTTTCTATTCTGTGTATCATTCATGCTTGTTTTTATAAATACTGAAATAAAAATAAAAATCTATGCTGGTTTTGATCATAAATATCATCTCTAATTTAGGACTGAGAAATGTACACTTTTCCTTTTTCGTTGTCAGGGAACTGAAAGAAGCCCAGCAGGCCCAGTCCCCCAAGGATGGCCACAGTGTCCCCGGGGTCTCTGATAACCCCACCGGGTTAAGAAACGCCAAATGTCTGGTAGGAGGAAAGAGTGCCAAGTCTTCAAGCTTCACCTTGGGGCAGACTTCCCCATAAGAATGTCTCTCCCATCAACTTACTCTTTATCCCCAAAATAGATACTGGCTGTGTCGACCTTTCCTGTATAAAGGGAGGAACTAACAGACTTGAGAGGCTGAAGATTTCAAGAGCCACCCTAATTTAGCATTTTCAGCCAAGATCCTATAGCCACCAAGGCTTCCTAGCAGCACCGGTGGCAGGTACTACCATTAGCAGCCATTTTTCTTCTCTTGTTACATCCCTAACACCACCTGTAATCAGCTCAGTGACTCCTCAGATTTGCTGATGGTCAACAGGAAAGCATGGGCCTCTGAACTGAAAGCAGCCGGCCCCCCACTCCCTCCCAGCCCCTGCAGCCTGTGGACTACGAGGCTACCCTACCTACCTGCCTACCAACCAAGGATCCCAGGGACTCTCCTGGCACACAGAAAGAAAGTCAATTTTGTTTAGAGTTGAGGTAGCATTTTTGTAAGGAAGTATGCCTGGATTTCAACAACACTTCCCAGGGTAGGTGATTTTATTCCTCAAAAAATTCTCAGTCGCTTTGAGAGAGTGGTTTTCCTACTGTATTCTCTGAACGGAGACAATCCCTTTCTCTGATACTGTTTTTACCAAGTAAATGACTTCACTATGTGAGGTAGGTAGAAATAAGACTCTATGTGACTTGAATTTCTGAACTCGCTATTAACTTATGGAACAAAAACACTGGCTAGAGGGTTTGAGGGAAATCTGATGTGGTTTGTTGTCCCCCAATCTATTTGCTTTGATTCTCTTGTAACTGTTATAATGGATTTTGATTTTTCTGAGTGTTACTAATTTCTCCTGGATTTTATGAAAAGTTGGCTTTGATTCCTGTGATTTTATCCTATTTTATCCAAATCCTTTACTCTGTATATATATTCAAAGGAAATAGAACATTTGTAAATAAAGTTTTTTTTTTTAAATCTTGTCCAAAGCCAAATAGGAATAAAGCACTCTTCTTTGTAAATATGTAACTAACAAAGACTGAGAAATGCATGTTGGAAACCACAGTAGGTAGGAGAGAGAATTGAGTAGGCTGGGGCTAACAGCCCTTGGCTTTAAGGTTCAGTTTCACAGCCTTCACAGCTAATAATGGCCAGGCTATGACCCAAAATCATGTTGGTCACAAAAGCATTTGAGAACAACTAGTTGTGTCTTTTAATGATGTTACTCCTGTTGTGGCTTATAGGCTTTTTGGCTACCTTATTTTCTTCTTTCCCTTAATTTTTAAAAGCAAATTAAGTTTTAAAAATTGAATAAACCAGTGAACAAATCATCACATCATTCTTATGTTTTGGAGTAGCAATTTCTTCCCTGCAATTAAATGAGATATAGTGCTCTGTACTGCCCATTGACATTTTAAAAAATTAGTCTTTATTCAAAATTTTTTTCTGTATACACTTGTGTATTTTATTTTTATTTATTTTTAAAATATATTGGAATATAGTTGATATTTAGGTTTTCAAATTGAATTTATGTCTTGCCTCCCTGACAATAGCCATGTCCCTTGCAGTATAGTGCAAGGTCAACCACACTTTGTGATTTATAAACAGGTATATTATTGAGTAAGCAATGTATTGGACTTCCCAGGTGGCGCAGTGGTAAAGCATCCACCTGCCAATGCAGGAGACACAGGAGACCAGTGTTTGATCCCTGGGTTGGGAAGATGCCCTGGAGGAGGAAATGGCAACCCACTCCAGTATTCTTGCCTGGAAAATTCCATGGACAGAGGAATCCGGTAAGCTGCAGTCAAAAGGGTTGCAAAGAGTTGGACATGACTGAGCAACTGAGCACAAGCAATATGTAGCCCCAAGTTCTGTGGCTACACCTGTCTTCTTCAAGTGAAGTGAAAGTGGCTCAGTCGTGTCCACTCTTTGCGATCCCATGGACTATACGGTCCATGGAATTCTCCAGGCCAGAATACTGGAGTGGGTAGACTTTCCCTTCTCCAGGGATCTTCCCAACCAGGGGTCGAACCCAGGTCTCCCGCATTGTAGGCGGGTTCTTTACCAGCTGAGCCACCAGGGAAGACACTGACAACTATTACTAGGGCCTGTGACCCCTTCTCTACAGTGTTCTTCAGAGCCTCTTCTAGCACCTGAATGGATCTGATGCCAGACTGTTGGTTTCCCTCCCTCCCTCCCTCTCTCTGCTGCGCTCCACGGTAGCAGGAAGTCACCAGAAGAGCAAGAAGCTGCATAGACACTGCACATGACACGGACTGGGTCTTCTCTGGGCTCAGGGCTTAATCTCTTCCATTTCAGTTGGAAGTTGACCCCTGGCCTCAGTGAGAAGCTCCATCCTCAGGCATGAAGTTCTGTTCCTTAAATATGAACACTGACAATCAGGTGCCAACAGATCATCTTGAGTTTAAGAAACCTTATAAAGAAATACTACTGGGCTTTCCTGAGGCTTCTCTGGTGGCTCAGTCAGTAAAGAATACACATGCAATGCAGGAGACTGCCTGCAATACAGGAGTCCAGAGTTTGATCCCTGGGTTGGGAAGTTCCTCTGGAGAATAAAATGGCAACCTACTCCAGTATTCTTGCCTGGAAAACCCCAAGGACAGGGGAGCCTTGCAGGCAACAGCCCATAGGGTTGCAAAGAATTGACACAACTGAGTGACTAAACCACCAATGTATCTACCAATTCCTAGAAGCTGTTTATCTAAAAGCTGTAGAAAGATGAACACTAAAAGATAAATGTCAATATTTTGGCCTGAACAGTTAGGTTTAAAAAATCTCTGTATGAACCATTATGTCAATCTTTAATTGCATAAAAATTGTTAGGTTTTTTGAAATTCAACAAAAAGTAGCCATGATTAACTATAGAGTATTGCTAAAGTAGATTTGAATCACTGTAAAATAGAAGCTAGTAATCAGGTTAGGTAATAAGTGCTGTAATTTTTTTCCAACAGTTATTATGAGGCTTCAGGAAAAACTGATTTAAGAGCAAAGTGAAAACTTTGATTAAAATATATAAAAAGTGTACTTGTACAGCATTGGAATTGTCCAAAGCTTCCTATCTGTGAGAAAGCATTGCCAACCATGGTTTCTACCAGTTGATACCTACAGCTGAGACTTTCTTTTAATTTAGGGGGGGAAAAAAAGGCAAGGCCAAAGATAGCTCTGTGGCCTTGGGCATACACTGTAGACTTGTCTCTTTCTCAGCTAGCTTTGCAAAGGATGAAAGCCCTGAATTATTCCACTAAGACCAGCGGTAACGGTAGCTGACTAAAGGCACAATGCTTTCACCACTTCTCAGTATTGGGAAGGTCCTTCCTTTCTGGGTCCACGGATGAACTACAGAAAAAGCTTATGATTATGTTAAAGAGTGGGTGTAGGTCTCTGCACATCATGAAGAGGTTTCAGGAATTCCTCACCAAAATGCAAACTGTAGATTTCTTGCAAAAGCAGTATGTTTAATAAATTTTTTTCAGCTACTCTTCCAGATTATTATTTTTTTAAATTTTCTTATTTCAGGCCTATTTGAGTATCCTTCTGTGTTCTATTTATTTGTTCTCGCCTGTGGTCTACTCTTGTTTAAAGCACAACTGCTGACTGGATATTCACAAGAAGGTCCCTGTTCTCTAAGAGCTCACAGTCAATGCAGAAGAGGAGGCACCTTCATGGGCATTTAAATTTTAATACAAGATAAGACTTAGGGTGTAAAGAAAGTGAAATGGGAAAACGAAGGATGATTTGCATAAAGAATTTTGAAATTACAGGAAAGAACTCTTCTGATGATGAAGACAGAGCAAAGCAACACTGAAGTGTCTGCCATGTTGGGAAGGAGGATCTATTTGATAACAGAAGATGTTTTAACTCTATTCTGCCATGATATCATACATCTTAATATGATTTTCTTTGTCAAAGAAGACAGCACTTGCAACTTTCTCCAGCCAACAAAGAATGTGAATTGATAATTCCCATCTGAGAGAGAATTCAGATTAGCCCAGATTCCCCACTAAGATATTATTCATAAAGTTTTGCATGTGACTTTCAATTTGCACAGTGCTTTCTGCCTTTTTTTTTAAAAATAAACTTTTCCACATTCCTTTCTCCAAAGTGTTTGTGAACAGAAAGAAAGAGGGAGTGATTTGAGGCCTAATAAAGAACTTTTAAGGCCAAGTGATTGGATGTGGATGAGCAAATGTGGGTGATCAGGAAGAAGTTTCAAAGGTGATTTCAAGTTCAGGTCTGGCAGAATTTTGGCACCATTAAAACACACAAGGCACTTAGAAGAGGGAAACTGGCTTTGAAGGAAAGGATGAATCTGGTTTTTCACTTGACTCAACAGCTCAAGTGAAAGTAGGATTTTAAAATAGGAAATCATCAGAGGGCAAGTTACAGTAGTAAACTGGGGCATGTAGGATGATTAGTGTCTGAGCAAGGCCTGAAGGCAATTAACATGGTATGTTTCCAGGACAGAACATGTTGAAGGTAGAAGTAAAACAGGTAAGCATCATGAAATATATCAACTAGGAAGTCATACTATTAAGACTGGGTTAAGGTATGTGTTGGAAACCACATGAAATAGTTGATATTTTTTCCTTTTAGGGCAAAAATGGGCCGTTGAAGAGTTTTAAGTAAGGTTCTGAGGAGATTTGCTGATTAGGATGATGTGGCTGTACCTTTTCCAGAAGTTGGACAGTGCCAGGACCAGATGATGGAGAGGCCCGGGGAGGTGCCCCCCAGCCTGTATTCTGCAATCTGTCTTCCTTCTTTCCCCTCTGTCAACAAGGCCAGGATTAGCGGGCACAAGACAAAATTTAAGGGATGGCTAGGAAACCCAGCATTCAAGACTAATGCTTCATTTTAAAATTATTAAAATGAATGAAATCCACAATGAATTCTAAATAAAGGCAAGATCGGTAAGCTTAAGTTAATTAAGAATGCCACTTCCTCGAGAAAAATTATCAGAGATGGAAATTCTTGCAGTTGGAAATAAGGTAAGCAAAGGCTTTTGAAAATATTATCAGTTGTTATACTTCCAATCAAGGTAAAATTATAATTTTGTTTTTGGCGTTAAAAAATAACAGTGTTGTGAGTTTTAATACACCTAATTTTTAAATATTCAATATTTCTTCAAGTACTTTAATGTTCTGGGGAAAAAATGTTCAAATACATAACATGTACATAGGCGTGCACGTTTTTCCTGGTGCCTTAGGAATCTACTTGGCTTATATACTGTATTTAATACAAGTTATATTTTAATTCACGGATTTGTTCCTTAATTCTGACTTTAAAATATTGCACTAATATTTATTTTGATACCCCCCCCCTTTTTTTTGTGACCCTTAAATTTTGCACTTTCGGCTCTTTCCCCATTCCTTTTTCTGTTTTATTTTTATTTGTTACTGTTTTTTTCTTCTTGTTTTTGGAGGCTTGATCCTTTCTAGTTTTTCCAGAGGCACAGCTATCCTTTGTTTCGCTCACGTTGCCGAGTCCTGGGCGGACCTCGGAAACTCTTCAAATACAGTAATTTCATTTCATTACAAAGTTAAAATCAGGTTAGCGCGCCAATAGGCAGTGTTGATATATTGCTCCCGCCCGGAAGGAGGCTCCCGGAACTACCGCGTTAAGGGGGCGTGTTTCCCGCAGCGCCGGCTGGCTGCATTTTCACGATGCACTCAGAGGACTTTCCGATTCTTCCTTCTCGCGAGCCTTGAGTCCCGGCAGCACCCGGAAGCGATTCCCTGCCTGGAGGCTGTGCGGACCAGAGTCTCAGGTGAGGGCGGGAGAAAGGGCGTAAGGCCGCAGTCCTGCGTTAGGTGTGCGTATTGCTTTGTCGGCGTATAGACCTCCTCTTCTCGCGCGGAGGACTCTGTGGTTTCGTCTCACCTCCCAGGCCCTATACATTGTTGGTTGGGAGCGTCGGGTTTGAGCAAGGGCGCCCGCACATTTCACCGGTGAGACGGCGAAGCCCAGGGATGGCCTTGTTCTTTGCAAACGGGATTGGAGGCAGTAATGTTTGCGGCAGCACGTTCCAGATTGAAGCGCCATGATAACATTTTAGTATTTGCTGAGCTCTTTGTCTTAGGAGCTGTTTTAGAAGTATTGGGTGTAACAGTGAAGAAATGAAGCAGAAATCCCTGCCAGAAGGGAACTTGCGTTTTAACTGAATTTGGGAAAACAGTGGAATAGAAATGGGGGTAGAATCAGAATTTTTGTATGGGTTAAAAGAAGAGGAAGTTAAGGGGGACCAAAAAAAAAAAAAAACCGGAAAGGTGCGAGAGATTTTGGGGAGTGGGAGAGGATCCTTGTCTAATGTGCAGGGGCGTAATATGTTACGGTCTCAAGGTTCGTTGCGTAAAAGCCCTGAATGCCGTTAGGAATTTAGGACTTCAGTGAAATCGTGTTCTTGCTATAGGATATAATCTCTTTTTCTTCAGGAAAAGACTAAAGATTAGATTGGAAGAAGAGAGAGTAGAAGCCATGTTTCGAAGACCTGTAGTACAGGTAATCACTTCTCCATGTTAATGTTGAGATGTGTTATTATAAACCATGGCGATCACATTTCTTTAGGGTTTTGCCTGCAGAGGCAGAAGTCATTTGAGCCCACCTGTCTTATGTGTACTTAGTTGATATGAGGGTTGGGGACAGATTTTGGTGGTAGATTGCAAGCTCAGCCGTTTCTGACTCTTTGCGACCCCCATAGACTGTAGCCCACCAGGCTTCTCTGCCCTTGGGCTTCTCCAGGCAAGAGTACTGGAATGGGTGGCCATTTCCTGCTCCAGGGGATCTTCCCGACCCGGGGATCGAACCGCATCTCTGGCATCTTCTGCATTGGCATGCAGATTCTTTACCACTTGAATAAATAGTGTTCATTAAAGCAAAAACAAAACGTTTCTAGTTTACTCACATATATGATGAGAGTAGTTAACTTTTTAAAACGTGTTACTTGTGTGTAGAGCAGTTAGCATTTAAAGTCCTTATTGATCTAAAGTCTATGAGAATTGTTTCAGCTTTTTTTTTTAAATCACGTGGTTTGTTTTCTGACCACCTGCTGCTTTTGTTGTCAGTCTGCCTCCCCCACCACACGCCATCTCCCTGCTGAGGAGAGCAGGTCAAGTCTCAGCAACTCTACAGATGAACTGTGTTCAGAACTCCTCATTTCACCCAGTCAGGCTCCTCACCTAATCTCTTCAGTCAGTCTAGCCAGCCTTGAGTCAGCCTAGACCCGCTTTTCCTCACTTACCTCATTTGGGCACCGAGTTGTATAGATTCTCCTTTATAACACCTCTCATAACTCCATCTTGTTAAGGAAGAATCATTTCCTCAGTGGAACCTGTTCAGGTCTCCTCCACTCTGCTGCAGAATTGGCTCTATATCCTTGGATCCCTGTTTTAACTTATACATACTTTTAAAATATATACCTTTTAATGTGTTGAAACGTGGAAAAGTTTCTCGTGTCTTAATACACAATTCTACAGTATTAAGGTAAATTTAATACCATATATAAAAGGGTTAAAAGTTTAGTTTTAAAAAATTATCCCAGTTAAATAATTCATTCCCTATTTTTGCTTCTCTGGTAGGTCTTGATTTTTGTGTGCCCCCAGTGGGACAGATTATTATTCCATAAAACATGTGAGCTCTGGCTCATCTGAGCATCAGGTTAGTACATTTCTAGAATCATGACATAGGTACCAGTTAGCAGGTTGATTCTTTAGTATGTGGTAACTCATATTTTGGCCACCTCATGCGAAGAGTTGACTCATTGGAAAAGACTCTGACGCTGGGAGGGATTGGGAGCAGGAGGAGAAGGGGACAACAGAGGATGAGATGGCTGGATGGCATCACTGACTTGATGGATGTGAGTCTGAGTGAACTCCGGGAGTTGTTGATGGACAGGGAGGCCTGGCATGCTGCAATTCATGGGGTTGCAAAGAGTCGGACACGACTGAGCGACTGAACTGAACTGAACTGAACTCATATTTTTATTTTTCTACCCACCTTCTGCCCCCAAGCGTGGTGCTGGGATTCCACAGCCAAAAGTACCCTGGAATGGCTGTTGTTTCCATTGGTAGATACCTACTGTATGTTAACAGTGCCACTTCTGGACACATGTTTCTCTGATATAATGGTTAGCTCTCTGAATCCAGTAATGTTCTCAGTAATGTGTACTCAAATCTTGGCAGTAGCCCTTGAACAGAGGCAGCAAAGGGCAGTGGGAAAGCCAGCAGCCTTGCGGTTGGGGACCCTGAGTTCCAGCTGTGACTTGCCACTTCTTTCCTGTAGGATTTTGGGCAAGTTACTCACTCTGTCTCTGAACTTCATTTTTGTCATCTGTAAAGTGGTGGTAATTTTACATAGTTTATAGGTTTATTCTGAGGATTAATTGATAAGAGACAAAGCACTTACCTAGTATTCATTAATGATGAACTACTATGGACTATAGCTTGCCAAGCTCCTCTGTCTGTAGAATTTTCCAGACAAGATACGGAGTGGGTTGCCATTTCCTTCTCCAGGGGGTCTTCTCGACCCAGGAATCGAACCTTTGTCTCTTGCATTTGGCAGGCAGTCTTTACCACTGCGCTATCTGGGAAGCCCTTTCAGTAATGATGGCTTTGGTTATCACTGAGTGCTACTGTTACATGGCAGCGACTGTCTTTCTCTGATAGACTGATTTGAACAGTCCTATTTTTGTACTTAATCAAAGAATCATGTTTGTTTATCTTAAATTTTTTCCTTGGGACTGTCAGAAGCACCAATTTTTCCAACATATGTTGTTTACCGTTTTGTGTGCAAGCACAGAAGCACCATGCTGCTGCTGCTAAGTCGCTTCAGTCGTGTCCGACTCTGTGCGACCCCAGAGACGGCAGCCCACCAGGCTGGGATTCTCCAGGCAAGAACACTGGAGTGGGTTGCCATGTCCTTCTTCAATGCATGAAAGTGAAAAGTGAAAGTGAAGTCGCTCAGTCGCGTTTGACTCTTAGCGACCCCATGGACTGTAGCCTTCCAGGCTCCTCCGTCCATGGGATTTTCCAGGCAAGAGTACTGGAGTGGGGTGCCATTGCCTTCTCCGGAAGCACCAGAGAGGCCTGGGAATGGACTCTTGTGGACTCCCCGAGCCTTCTTTGTGCCTGTGGGCTTCTGCAGGAGGCTGCCCCTGTGTGTGGTCCTCCTGGCTGTGGGGTTTCCCCAGTGGTTCAGTGGTAAAGAATCTCCCTGCAATGCAGGAGATGCAGGAGATGTGGGTTCAGTCCCTGGGTTGGAAAGATCCCCTGGAGGAGGGCATGGAAACCCACTCTAGTATTCTTGCCTAGAGAATCCCATGGACAGGGGAGCCTGGCAGGCTATAGTCCATAGGTTTGCATAGAGTTGGACGTGACTGAAGCCACTGAGCATGCATACATGCCTGGCACTGTGATGGGTGCACCTCTCTTGTGTGGGTGTGTGCCTTAGGGGCTGCTGACTGGGTGGTGACCAGGTGTGAACGGGTCTTCTGTTTACACTTGCCTTTGCCCCTGTACTAACGCTGTTTTACTCATTTGTTCCACTTTAGGTACTTCGTCAGTTTGTAAGGCATGAGTCTGAAGTAGCTAGCAGTTTGGTTCTTGAAAGATGTAAGTAGTAGCTGATTTCCAGTTTTTACAGCAATGTGCTCATGTTCTCAGATACGTTGCAGAAGAGGTGCATCCATGGGGTTATACTCTGTTAACCGTCATGCTTTTGGTTCATATCTGCCTCTCTGTCCTTGGCTTCTTATCTCTTCCTATCAGGCTGCAGGAGCCTTCTGTAAACCTGGTTCTTCTTCCCTTATCATACACTTTTTACCCACTCTTATTGTCGCTTTCCTGCCAAAGAAATTCCTTTGGTCCTTTTTGGTTATCTAAGACATCCAAGGCTGTGTGCTAGTTGGCTGAAGCCGTGAACGTTTGTGAAAAGTGATTGTTTCACAGAAATAGTCCCTGTATTTATAAAGATTTTCAGATCTCAATTTTGTTCTTTTAACCATACAAACAGTTTAAAAATTTTTTTAAAAGGTATTTAAAAGATGAATTGATGGTTTTGAACTGTGGTGTTGGAGAAGACTCTTGAGAGTCCCTTGGATAGTAAGGAGATCAAACCAGTCCATCCTAAAGGAAATCAGTCCTGAATATTCATTGGAAGGACTGATGCTGAAGCTGAAACTCCAATATTTTGGCCACCTGATGCGAAGAACTGACTCATTGGAAAAGACCCTGGTGCTGGGAAAGATTGGTGGCAGGAGGCAAAGGGGACAACAGAGGATGAGATGGTTGAATGGCATCACTGACTCGATGGACTTGAGTTTGAGCAAGCTTCGTGAGTTTGTGATGGACAGGGAAGCCTGGTGTGCTGCAGTCATGAGGTCGCAAAGAGTTGGACACGACTGAGTGACTGAACTGAAAAGAAGAATTTAGATAAAGAGCTTAATGCTTGTTTTGTGGGGTTCTATGGATAGTTTCTCCTTTCTTATCAGTCCTGTTTTTTCCCCTGAGCCTCTTTTTATTTGCTCCTCACACTTGTTTTCTGACCTTCTAGTGCTTGGGTTTTGCTTAATGCCGAGATTGAAGTTGAAGTAGTGATTGTAGCTGTTCCTCTTCTGGACATTTCTGTCAGTCTTATGTTATCTACAAATTGCTTTTCAGCTCTGAATCGCGTGCAGTTGCTCGGTCGAGTAGGTCAGGACCCTGTCATGAGACAGGTAGAAGGAAAAAACCCAGTCACGATATTTTCCCTAGCAACAAATGAGATGTGGCGATCAGGGGAAAACGAAACCTACCAAATGGGTGAGTATAAAAGACTGGGGTTTTAGTTTTATCCGCAGCAAATAGACATTATTTAGTGTGAATTGTCTAATTAGATACTTTAAGAATACTTTCGGAAAGGATCTTCCCTAACTCTGTCCTGTCTCTTAGAAACCATGGCGTAGCTTAGCTGGACACTATGTCCTTTTGCAGTTGTCCTTTGCATTTGTAACCACATTCCCTGTCCTTGTGATTCTTGTGACTTAGGTGATGTCAGTCAGAAGACAACATGGCATAGAATTTCAGTGTTCCGACCGGGCCTCAGAGATGTGGCGTATCAGTATGTGAAAAAGGGGTAAGTTGAAGAAGGAGGGAGCTTACAGGTTGAATGGTTTAAAATACAAACTAGGAGCGTGTTTTCATGGAGTCTGTAGCTCTTCTATTTATAAAGTACCACTCATTACTTTGGGTTAGCCCAAGAGGTATTTATTCAGTGCTTAATACTGTATGTGTAGTGTCATATGTGACTAGTTTAAAGGTTTTAACATGGTTTAGCCTTTTAAGAACTTAGAACTTAGGACAGTAGGATGTGAACTTGAACAGCACTGATGAGGTGAGAGAGAAGGCAGAGGGCGCCGTGTGCCTGTCACGGGTGCAGCAGTGCTCATGAGGGTTCCCAGGCCACCATGGCCAGCGACCCCAATGCTGGCTGTCTTGTCCTTGGCATCACGTGGTGGCTTGACAGAGGGTCTGGGAGGTTGGGAGCCTGATGCAGTGAGGTATTCTGGTGATAATTCAGGGCAGTTAGTTCATATTTGATAATTTTATATGAACTTAGCAATTCCGTTTTGAAATGTTTGGATTATGTATAAGAAGTGTCTTTTCCAAACCCTCAGAAGGACAAAAGGTTGTGTTTAACAGCAGCTGTAGTCATAGTTTAGAAATGTATTATAGAAATAAAACATTTCATGAAACATAAGTTTAGCAATAATTAAAATTTCTGTTTTTTTAATAATCGCATACCTTTTCTTCAGATGAACTTCCATTGTCGTGTGTGTATGGTATGTAGAGGACGTTTCAAGGAAAAGGCATCGATTTCACCTGCTGGTTGGTGAATCTGTGTGGCCGTTCCCTTTGGCACCCAGTCGTTTTACTAGTCTGCTTTCTGTATTGTGCAGTAGCAGTGCTGTTAAATTCTGAAATTGGTGCCACTGTGGCCATTTTCTACCCTTTAAAGTCGGCGTTACATTTGTCTTCTAGTTCAGCCTTTTAGAGAGTGCAGAATAGTCTTAGTAATTAACTCTGGGTGAAATAATACTAAGCTGAAAACTTGTATTTTGAATTTTAATAATCTAAAGTCATTTGAGAGTAAGTTCATGAACCTCACTATAGAAAGGAACTGAAAAATAAGTGAAAAAAAAATCAACGAATCTGTTAA
Source organism: Bos mutus (assembly GCF_027580195.1). Classification (NCBI taxonomy): domain Eukaryota; kingdom Metazoa; phylum Chordata; class Mammalia; order Artiodactyla; family Bovidae; genus Bos; species Bos mutus. The sequence continues at coordinate 18,966,015 of NC_091620.1, read as the reverse complement.
GATAATTCAGGGTCAAAGGGGATAGAAAAATCACATGTTGGAAATCAATCATAGAGATTTAAATGATGCTCTTCATTTTCAGGGTCTTAAGGTTGCTTTTTTTTTTTTTTAATTAAAACTTGAAACTTTTTTTTTTAAACTTCATAAGGGTCACAGGCAGCTAAAGGATGAAAACATCCTTTTTTCCAGTGTGGCAAGGCAAGTCCACGTGTACTTTATGGTTCAGTACTCTTATTCTTTGCCTGTGCCTCGTGGCTTGCAGGATCTCAGTTCCTGGATCAGGCAGTGAAGGCGCGGCGTCCTAACCATCAGGAAACTGTTTTAGCGCTCTTAATTCTGAATTTTGAGAAGTGGTATGTGTGATTATCTATTTCATCCTTGAAGACTATACTCATTGCTCTTTTCTGACCTGGCTCTCTGCTGTAAAGCATATTGAAATCTCCAGACTAAAACTGGTAATTTTTATTTTATCAGGTCTCGAATTTATGTGGAAGGGAAAGTAGACTATGGTGAATATACGGATAAAAATAATGTCAGACGACAAGCAACAACAATTATAGCTGGTAAGGCTCTTGTGATAATCGCTATTTTTTTTTTTTCTTTGAACGCTTGGCTATGTTGCAGCCTTACCTGAGGCTATTAGTACTGATGCTTATGAGATTGTAAGGCACCTCACCAGGAGAATCCCGAGTGGAGTTTGTGAGCCTGCTCTAAGTTTCTGTGTATATATATCTCTTCTTTCAGAAAGCGATCTCTGTACTCACAGTTTTAGTTCACAAGTAACTTTAGAATTATCCATTGCACTGTTGACTCTTTGAAGGACATGGCCTAAATGGAAAAGCATGTACCAAGAAGAGTTAAACTAATAGTGGCATCAGACATTTGTACAGCTTCATTCAGAGCCTGTTTGGTACTTAACATGATGATTTTGTTTTAAACTCCTGTTGTTCTCATTAAACAAAATACAAAACAACATGGAAACATGGACGCACAGAGCTTAAAGGAGGTTAAGAAGATATCCTCTAGAGGAGAGTGTTCAAGCTTTTCTGAAAATTCTGCAAGAATTTTGAAACCAATATATACCCCTTTGAACATGTTTAAGTTGACATTAAGAGTTTTTTTCAATATAAAATTGTTGCTTTTAAAGGTATTAAGGGATCTGAATACCATAACAATTTGGTATCCATCATCATTAAAAAGATACAAGCTCTTCGACATTTGGAAAGTTTATGATTCCCTTTTCTCTGAACTTGTTTTTCAATCCCATTTTCTCCTTAGAAGTGTATCTTAATGTATCTTAATATAATCTATTGTATAGTCAAAAATATTTTATTATTTTATTTTGTTAAATGTAACAAAAGTACATACATAAATAGAAATTTTAAAATATTTTAAAAAACTTTGTGATAGTGAGGCTCTGAATATTGGGTTTCTCCTTGAATAGGTTATCATTACAGTTGTTTTTAGAACATAATTGACCAAAACAACTGTAATATGTAAGTACAAAAGCTGTAACATTTTATTGAAAATGTGTCTTAATGAGATAGATGATGCATTTTGTTGTCTTTTGGATTAATTGCTAAAATAAAAGTTATTAGACATTCTGTTTTCTTTTTTATGGATATAAAACTCAAGAAACTTTATTTTCTTAAGTAGATGAGAATGAAAGAGCTATTTATGAGCCTCTGAGATATGCCAAAATTAGATATTTAAAAATTAACTTTTTATTATGGAAAATGTCAAACATACACAAAAGGAGAGAGGAGTGAAAAACAAAAGCTCCTGTCACGCAGCTTCAACAGTTATCAGCAGATGGCAAACAATATTTCATCTATGCACCGGCCTACTTTCTCCCACCTGGATCATTCTGAGTGAATCTGAGACATTGTATCATCCATAAATATTTCAGTAGGTGTCTCGGAAATGTATGGATTCCTCTTTATAGTGCTATTATCAGAGCTAGTGTTAAGAACTCATTATTAAATTTATCTTTTACTAGATGTCATAGTATTGAAATTTTTTTGATTGCTCCATGTACAGCAATCTATACATTATATTACATGGTTTATATATATCTTAAGTCTTATTTAGGGCTTCCCTGGTGGCTCCGAGGTTAAAGCGTCTGCCCACAATGCGGGAGACCTGGGTTCGATCCCTGGGTTGGGAAGATCCCCTGGAGAAGGAAATGGCACCCCACTCCAGTACTCTTGCCTGGAGAATCCCATGGAGGGAGGAGCCTGGTGGGCTACAGTCCATGGGGTTGCAGAGAGTCAGACACGACTGAGTGACTTCACTTCACTAAGTCTTATTTTAAAAAAAAAGAATTTAGATTTGGGAGGCTAAAAGTCTGACAACTTAGGTCTCCTAACCGACAGATTTTCCTTTTTCTCTTTGAACTTGTTCTAGAGTTCATGTCTTAACTACTATGCCTTATTGATAAATTATAATTTGTTATAAATAATAAGCATATATTTTCTTACTACTTTCTTGAAAGTATATTGACCTTGAGAACCAATATAGGTATCTTCCTCCCCTCATTATTAAACCTAAGAGAAGGTTCTTTCTGACCAGTTTGCTTTCATATTTCTTGAGTGTCTTGAGTAAATCGCTTCCTGCTTGCCCTGTTCTTCCTTGGCTCATTCTTGCAGAGGTATCTAACTGTTTAAAAATTTTTTTTCAGACCTGTGTATGGTATAAAGCTATGCCTGTGGTTTCAGCAGTGGAAAATCAAGCTTTCTAATAAAATAGTTGACATATTTATGAAGCATTTAATACTTTCATCTTCCACTGTAAACCTATTGTGTGGGCAAATTTCAAATTTAAATTGTGTGAAGTTTTATAGACCAGGTCAAAGAGAAACATTTCAAATTATCTGCCATTTTCTTCTTGTCACTATTATTCACCAGCATGGATGATTAAGCAATTAACATAGGTTTATGGCTAACAGTAAAATGAATAGGTCTTTAGTACCCTTAGGATGGAAGGGAATAGAGTATAATTTGGCTCATCTGTTTTATAGGCTATGTTTTTTTTCTCTTAGAAATCAGTGTAACTTAAAAATAACCACCAGCAGGTGGCAGTCTTGTCTTTTTACATAGTGATGTCAACTTGGATAATCTCTTCTGAAATAACCATTCTGTACCAAAATACTCTAGTTTTAGAAGACTGTAGTCATGAACAAATACTCAGTTATTGTATAGTAACCATTTTTTGGATAATTCTAAAGTTTTAAGAATGTCAGTGTTTCAGGATTATGTAGAAGGTACTGCTTCTTTTCTTTTGCTTGTTCTAAACTAATTGTTTCTGGGCAACCTTTTAGGAGCAGTGTCTGATGTTTTTGGATAAAAATGCTCCCTCTGAAATATTGATTACTAGAAAATTTCCCAGGAATAAATGTGTAAAACTCATTTTGTTTTAAAATTTAAAAGTAGCGTGTGTTCTGTATGAGTGTTCAGACTTAAAAAACACAAATAGATCTGTCTGTCCTGATGGGGCCGTTTTGAACCCCGTCCTTCCCCCTTCCCTCCAGCATGTGGTATGTGATGCCACGATCCTTTTCTGTGTTAGGATGTGCTCCTTGGTTTACTGGCATCTGTCTGAGTGTTGCAAGCATCAAAGTGTGTGACTAGCTCTTTTGTAGAAAGTTACCACTGAGAAGACCTTTGCTACCTTCAGGGAAGACAAGAAGTATCCCACCTTTTCTCACAAGGTCTGAATTATTGATAAACCGTCAAAGCCCAGCTTTTACCTCCATTATGCCTATCACATATACCTGTTAAGAACATCAGTTAGTTCACTTGCTCAGTCGTATTCGACTCTGCGGCCCCATGAACTGCAGCTCACTGGGCTTTCCCGTCCATCACCGATTCTGGAGCTTGCTCAAATGCATGTCTATCGAGTTGGTGATGCCATCCAACCATCTCATCCTCTGTCGTCCCCTTGTCAGCAGGAACCTAGTATTTTGAGAATTTGTCTAAAGTCTCTTTGGTGACTAGCACTAAAATACGTATCTGGTAAAAGGGAATGATTAAGTGAGGTGGAGAAAGAGTTCTGAAAATAACATTTCTGCTTTGGCTTCTTTACAGATAATATTATATTTTTGAGTGACCAGATAAAAGAGAAGCCGTAGACTGGACGATTCTTCTCTGGCCGGCGTTTGGTACAGTCTCATTTCCAAATCATGATAGTGTTTATAGTTTCTAAGGACAAGAATTAAAATACTCTTCATTGTAAAATGAGTGATAACATTTTCCTGACCGTCACTCCCCTTCCCCTTTTTGTGTCATGAACTCTGGTAGCTCCTGCCTGTTAATGATATTCACTGATTGTTTATTCTTTAAGAGATGGTTTCTGTGTACAAAATCGTGAACTTTTAGGTTCATCCATGTTATGGCAAAGGGATGAATGTCCTTTGGGAAGGGCCCCCCGCCCTCCCCACTTTTTTGTGCACACTTCTATTATAGCATAGAGTCAACCACCACAGTGTTTTTGAGTATTGCTGTATGTCAGACATTTATCCCATGGTTGTAGATACTGATTTCCTTATCTGGTTTATAGACCAGAAGCCAAGGGCTGTATCTTCTTCGTGTACTTGCATGTTTAACCAGTACTTTGCAAAGAGTAGGCAATAAATGTTGACACGTGAATGATCCCAATAGGATAATGAGCTTTAGCCCAAAGTGAAGGGGTTTGCTGAGCAGCGGTTAGTATCTAACCTAAATAGCTTCAAGACTAAGCTACCTCAGTCCCGTCTTTTGTCCTTGGACAGTTTCACTAGTAGCATTCATGAAACAGTTTACCACTGGGAAAGACCTGAAGTGCAACTGGGGTGAAATTGTCCATCTCCAGGAGGTGATCCAGGGGCTCTGGTTTCACTGTTTTCCGTCTTTCTAAGCCCCTGTTCTCTGTTCTTTTCGTCTCATGCGGAGCGCTCTGTTTAGGGAGCCCCCTAAACCCCCTCTGGCACTGCGTCTGTAGGTCAGCGCCCCAGGTATGTTTCCCTTTAATTTTTCTACGTGGTCTTCTGCTGTACATACTGTGTACACTTGGGTACACACAGTCACACTTGGGTACACACAGTCACTTTCATCATAAGATTCTGAAAATCACAGAGCACTAAGAATTTACTAGTAATGATTATATAAGATAAACTCAGTGATTTAAATGCGTCTTGTACTTTCTGAAGTTGGCATCAGTCCCTGCCCGGTGTGCGCGCTCCTTTGCTGCTGTGTACAGAGGCTGGCTGCTGCTGGGCAGGTTGTCGGGTCACACGGTAGAAGTCCCTGTTCTCAGGCTCCAGCTCCGCCTCTAGCCCAGCCTGGTTATTTGTGTCCCAGGCTGTGTGTCCTCTCCCCCTGCCTCTGAGTGTGGTGTTCACTGTAGCTTACATCCTGCTGGACTTAAACAGGAACCGCATTCACATGTTATTTTATGGGCCCTTGGCTGTTCTGAGGTATCTTCTGCACACTGCAACAGCTTTTTGTACTCATACTACAGTTTGGCTAAGGAAAATTGGAGTTCCCTAGTTTATCCTTTACATGCCAAGATATGGGAGAAAATTACTGTTTCCTCATATCAACCGTCTTTAAATTTAAATTTTTTTTTTCCAGCCACCTTTTTCTTTTCCTTTTTCCTATAACTGGGACCATTAATCAGCATGTTACATCTGCCCTCTTGGTTCCCACAGTAAAACTGTCTGGTGTTGTAGTACTCACTCCTTGACCCCACATTCCTTAAAGCAAAATTGTAAAGTAGATAAAATTTGTCTTTGGGACAACTTTTTATTCTTGTCCTCAGCAAAGCTACTTTTATGCCCCTTCAAAGTTGTAAGAGGTCATGCATATAAGTATTCCTGTTTAAACTGGGTGATGAATCTGTGCTTTGGGAAAGTGACATGGTGAACAAAACAGCTTAATTGCCAAGTGATTGTGAGTCCGGGGCAGTCTGGTGCAGGGGCCAGAGAGTGTGTCCTCCAGGATCTTGTGAGCTGAGGGGCTCTTCTGCAGACTCCCACTGAAGTTCACTTGAGAGGCTTTGAGGTGGGCAGTGGGGCGTTCAGAATTAGGTGTTCAGGGCGGAGGCCTCAGCGTGCACGTGATGCTACAGACCTGGGGTCCACAACCTGGGGGGCTGTGGGACCATCAACTCTGCCCTCCCCTGCAGGCAGCCCCGGCTGCTGAGAAACCTCCTGCGGTTCCCAGGCTGGTCTCAGAGGAGACGGAGAATCCAATAGCAGTCACGGACCGTGGGGGTCTTTTTCCTTATTTCATGGTCTTACAATGTCAGGGACCGTACCTGTAGAAGACTGCTCTGTGACTTTGATTTTGGGATTCCATGTTAGTTTAATGATGAGTATGATATGGGGAAGTGTGGGAGAAAGAGTGTCAAACAGCATGTGTGGTTTGAAAATATATCCCGTATTTGAAAAAGAAGTAAATGATAATAGATATATACCTCAAGAAGTCTAGAAGGAGAAAAACAAAATGTTCTGATGATCTCTGAATGGGAAGATTGTGTATGTTTTACTTTACACTTTGGTGTATTTTTTTTTTTTTTTTTAAGCATTGAGTATGTATTACTTTTATAATAAGAAATAAAGCTGTTTACATTTTGGGGGAAAAAAAAAACCCAACTTTTCCATTATTTCCAAGCCAGGCTCTCTCTCATTCACGTCATGCTTAGAAACGTCATCTTTTTTTCTTGTATTCTCCTCTTTAAGTATATACAACCTGGAAGGGTTGACTTTAAAGACTATCACATATGAGATCCACTATTTGCTGTGAGGTGCAGTTCTCAGAGAGTCATCCTTTTCTTAAAAATCGCTGGGTGCTTACTTTTCCAAAGACATCCAGAATCATCAAAGACATTTTTCTGTGGCTATTTTGGGGATTACCTGTCATTGCCAACTGGGTTTCAGCCTAACCTTCGTAGCTCATTTAGGGGAAATTAATGGTAGTTTTTCTCACTGTTCCTAAAAGATAACATGCAGTTCTTGAGGGCAGGGTTGTCTTTTACTCAGACTGCCCTTTTACCCTTGTCCAGCTCAGCCTGGCGCAGTGATGGCTTAGGGCTTTGTAAATGCGTATTCTGTCAGACTGCACTGGGACATTGACATGCAAATGAGGGCAGGATCACCTTACTTGTTTTCCTGTCAGGGTTTGCATTATATGCCCTGAAGATTGGTGGGAGTAATAGCAAGCAAATCATCATAGAAAACAACAGATCGTCACAAGGTTAGTGAGTTATAGAGAAATATCTTACAATCATATTAGTGGCTGCACACCAATCCCTGAGCTAAGTACTTTTTACTATTGACTCATTTAACTATTACACTAAGAAGAAGGTCATATTATCCCCATTTTATAGGTGAGGAAACTTGAAATTGAGAGATTAAGACACATGTCAAAGTGGTGCAGCTTGTAAGAGGCACATCTGGGGTTTGAACTTGGATAGGTGAGGTTTGCATTTTGCTTTCTGCCCGTAGCCTCCTTAGGGGCTTCCCTGTAGCTCAGCTGGTAAAGAATCCACCTGCAGTGCAGGAGACCCCGGTTTGATTCTTGGGTCAGGAAGATCCCCTGGAGAAGGGGTAGGCTGCCCACTCCAGTGTTCTTGGGCTTCCCTGGTGGCTCAGTTGGTAAAGAATCCACCTGCAGTGTGGAAGACCTGGGTTTGATCACTGGGTTGGGAAGATTCCCCCGGAGGAGGGCATGGCAACCACTCTGGTATTCTTGCCTGGAGAATCCCATGGACAGAGGAGCCTGGTGGGCTACAGTCCATGGGGTCACAAAGAGTTGGAAATGACAGCTACTAGGCACAGCGCAGCGTAACCGCTTTCCCACTCCTGTTGACCTTGAATAACCAGAACCCCACTGCTGACTTCTGCCTGGAGCCCCATGCAGGGTGCATCTGAATCACACCAGGATTCCGTACCTTCTAGGCTTTATTTGAGGAAGAATTATGAGTGATGGGGAAATACCACCACCTCTTTAGTATTCTTTCTCATTTTCAGTTTAATGATTCCCACAGGAAAATAAATAACAGTTAATATCCCTACCAGGTTATCTTTACATATTCCTCTTCTTTTTTATCAAGCAGTGTCTCTTTACTGGTTAAAATAAGTTCAGGGTGTCTGCTCCTTTTATTGTTTCCTCCAGTTGTTTCCTTCCTGCTGAGTGTTAAGATGGTCCGGAAGATTGTTCAAGAATTTGTCAGGCTCACTTTTTAGAGAGAGACTTTTGGCTGGCACCAGCATCATTGACGTCCCCTCTCATTCTCTTTTTACTGTTCATCCATTAGCTCTCTGCCATGCTTTGAACCTCAGGGTCCTGCTTGTCCATATTGGTGTACATCTTGTCGCTTTCTTGGTTTTCTCCTCTACCTGTCACTTGGGAAAAAGGTGGTCTGTCATAATAGTTCACTGAAGGCTGTGCAGTCACAGAGCCTGCATTTGAATCTCTGCTTTGGTCAGAGCAGCTGAGTGAACTCTGGTGAGTTTCCTAACTTGCCATGCCGTGATTTTTGTTGTTTTGTTTTCCTGTGAATAAACCAGGGGTAATAGTAGTCCTACTTTTATGGCCCTCCTGTGAAGAACATAGTAAATAATACATGTAACTTATATAGCACATAGTAACTGCATCAAGTGCTCAGTACGTACTGGATGTTATTACTGTTGTTACGGTTATTTTAAGTAAGGTGTATTTCTCTTCCAGCCACCACGTCCATCTCACTGAGTCTCACGGGATCCCAAGAGGGCATTTCCGTTTATTGTCCTTTACCTTTTTGTGGTGGTATTATCAACACCCGTGGATTTCTGAGCACATATTCCACTGTGGTCATTCTTTTTTCTTGGCTTTGTTGTTAGTCTTCTATGTCTATTTCCCATTAACCTGGGCATCTTTTTAAACACAGAAGCCACGTGGGCACCTGTCATATGCCATGCATCCATGTAGCCAGGACATAAGGCTGAATATAACAGGGCTCCTGCATTGAAGGAACTCACGGTGTAGGACGGTGGGGCTTGGGTGGGGAGGACGAAAGCAGGAGGCTGTGTAGTCAAGTATGATAGTCACAGTAGAAACAGTCCTGCGAGGCACAGAAGAGAATAGTTGGGTCAGAAAGCAGCATGAACAGAGGTCCAGAAACTTAAAGGTCTATGAAACATTCAAGGAGAAAACACAAAAAGTAGTTTGAGGCTAGACTGCGAAGGGCGTTGAAAGGTTGTAGAGAACTTTGGCAGTAGGAGCCTTAGAAGGTTTCACAACAGGGAGATCTCATCAGAATTGTCCTTTAAGAACTGTGTAGACAGGGGAAGGGTTAGAAGGAGGAAAGCAGAGCTATTGAATAAGCCTGGGAAGGGTTAGTAGAATGGGGATGAGAGGTAACATGATGGCCGTGTGGGATTCACGTGGACTCATTCATCTGTGTGCCTACTATGTGCCAGATCCTGTGCTAGGCCCTGAGCAGGGGATGCAGAGAACACGTAACTCCTACCCAGGATCTAGTGGTGACAGAACACGTGTGCTGGTGGTAAGAGAAAAGTCAGAAGAAGATTTGAAGCTTCTGCTTGGGCAGCTGCGGAGATAGTGACGTTTTTATTTGAGACTAAGGAATGTGGGCGCTGGGGCCTTGAAGATCCCCCTTCATGGATTCAGCCTTGTTGTGGCGAAGGGGCTTGCATAACTCTCTGAAGCTGTGAGCCATGCTGTGCAGAGCCCTCCAGGATGGACAGATCATAGCGGAGAGCTCTGACAAAGTGTGGTCCACTGGAGGAGGGAATGGCTAGCCACTCCAGTATTCGTGCCTTGAGAACCCCATCAACAATATGAAAAGGCAGGAACATACAACACTGGAAGATGAGGGCCCCAGATTGCCAGGTGTCCACTATGCTACGGGGCAGGGGAGGGCAACAGAGGGTGAGACGGTTGGATGGCATCGCTGACTCTATGGACATGAGTTTGCGCAGGCTCCAGGAGATAGTGAAGGACAAGGGAACCTCACATGCTGCAGTTCACGGGGTCACAAATAGTTGGGCATGACTTAGCTACTGAGCAACAACAACAAGGAACATGGATGTGGGAGCAGATTTGAGAAGAGGGAAGATACTGAGTTTAGTTTTGTTTAGTTGTAGACTTTCTAGCTTATATTTGGGAGGGTGAAGATTAATGAGTCTGGTGCTCAGAAGAGATGCTGAGGCAAGAGTGACATTTTTTTCTTCCCTCCAGACACATTGTAAGCAGATTTTTGTGAGGTAACCTTCAAATGTGGCCAGGATTCCAGCTTTCTGATGTGGAAAGCCATATTGTGGGAAAGATTTCCAGTTGTCTACTTTTTACGATATGGGGTTGGTTTTAATCAGGAATGGTATGATGACAGACACAAAGACAGCTGTCTGTGAGAGGAGTTCCTTACTTGCAGTTCCCGAGTGGAGGGCATGGGCCACACCATGCACACATGGGGAGGTGCCAGGGTAAGTCAGGAGGCAGCGGGAGCAAGGGGAAAGCGTGGGTGAGACAGGATAGGGGAGCCGAACAAGATTAGGGTTAGTCAGCTCACATAGATTTCAGTAGGCAGTGGGTAATGGGTGGTCCCTAAGTGTCGGGTACCTGGCCGTGGGGGATTTCAGGCAGAGGAATAGTGTCCTGGTGAGGGCTATGAGCTCAGGAGGCTGATGAGGGCTGTGAACTCAGGGCTGCTTTGATGTGCATATCAAAGGCATGCTTGTGGGCAACTCCTCTACTATTTCTAGGAATCAGCTACCATTTGGGGATGGGGTGGGGGCAGTGGGTCCCATGATCTGCCAGGCCCCAAGATGTCAAAACATCGTAAAATACAGAAAATAAGACGCATTGTTTAAAAGAAGAAGCATGCATTTGCTGCCCAGTATCTGTTATTCCTTCTACATTTACGGAACCCATACTTTTTGGGGGTGACAGTGTAAACAGCAAAAGTACTGCATTCCTATTCTCCTTTGCAGTTAAGAATTGCTTGGGGCTGGGGGCTGGGGGGGCGCGTGTAAGCAGAAGTCATCTGTTGGCATTTCCAGGAAAGTTCCTTCAGTGACCTAAGTCTGCCGGGAGGCCTATCCTGTGTGCTTCTCTTCACTGTCATCTGACTTTCTTGCCTAAAATGTGGCCATGGTGGCTGAATCTCCAGTAGCCATCTTGAAGCATGAGATGGTCTTCGGCTGTGGAAGAAAGAGGAAGCTGGGATCCGTGATGACCATGGAGCCACCACACCAGTCCCAGACAGTCTACTTCTGGACTTCTTTTGGCAACACAAATAAATCTACCTTGTAGCCACTTGTTTGTGCTTTGCAGTTAAATCTAATTAACGAATTCACACATTTTTAACCTTTTATCTCCATACAGGTGATCAGCTCATTACTCTCACCTTTCTCTTGCATGACTCTCCACTGAGAGTAGAAGGTATCTTACTTCTGCTCACACAGTCCTCCAGGCTTTTCACTTAACATCTTATTCTGAATTCGAGGAGGAGATTGGGATATAAGACCTACACAGCACCTTAACAGCGTTAAAAAGAGTGAATCTGAGCACCCTCATCAAATAAATACTGTGTAATGTTGCTTGAAGTCCCTAATGAGGACCCTTAGTTTAACAGCTCCCTGTTAAATAAAGGAGCACTTAAGAACAGAAATACTACCCTCATACTTCCCCTGCCAGTATAGTAGACCAAGTAATCTGGAGTGAGATTTCCCAGAGGAAAAGTAACTGAATCCTGAGTTTAACATAGTTTGTATTGCATCATTGAATGTCTTAATTGAGGCTGCAATAACAAAGTACTATAGACAAAGTTACATAAACAACGGACATTTATTTTGTCACCATTATGGAGGCAGGGAGCCCTAAGATCAGGTGCCAGCATGGTTTCTTATGACGCCTGTGCTCCTGGATTCGAGGTGGCTGCCATCTACTGTGTGCTCACATGACCTCTTGTTTGTGAGTGCTGGTAAGGAGAGAGCTCTCATGAGGAACTAATCCTGTTGTATTGGCACAGTGAGAAAGGGGGGAAAGTGTTAAGATAGCAAAGAAAGTTGCAAATGTTGGGATTCCATAGAATATACAAGGGAAACAATAGATGAGTAATTAGGAGTTGCTGGAAATAAGATCAGTATATGAAAGTCAATTGCAAACAGCCAAGAAAATGTAATTTCAAAAAAGATCGTATACACAAGCACATCAGAAGATGGAAGGTGTCCTCAAGTGTGTGGTCCCTTTGGAGGATGTTACAAAACTTTTGAAATGCATGAAAAGACAAACTGGTATGCCATGTTTATTGGAAGCATCAAAATGTAAAGATGTCAGTCCTCCCCAAGTTGATGTTTTATAGATCAGAAAATTCCTAGAAGTGTTCTGGGGGCAACTGGATGAGCTGATAGTAAAGATGTATTCTTGAGCAAAAGTCTGAGACCAGGCATTATGCTCCTAAAGAGGAAGGGTGAGATGGGGGCTTGCTCTGCCAGGTGGCAAGGCAGGTTTTTTTTTTTAAAGTAATAAATGAAGTATAATATGGGTGCAGAAATAAGCAAATAGAACAGTTGTATAGAATAGAGAACTCAGAAACAGGACATGCATATATGGAAATGATAGGGTGAAAGTGGCATTATAGATCACTAGATTATAGATTATTCAATAAATGTAGAAAAATTTATTATCCATATAGGAAAAAAATGAAGTTGAATCTCTACATCTTATACAAAAGTCAATTCTTGGTTATTTAAAGAGGAAAGGAAAAACAAAATTTTAGAAGAAAGTACAGGATAATGGCTAGGTTTTTAAAAATAAAATCTGGAACATAGAAACAAGCGATAAATGTAACTTAAAAATAACCTTTTTAAAACACAAGTCACCACAAAGAAAGCAAAAGGACAAGTCACAAACTGGCAGAGAAGATATTTGAAATAATACACCTGAAATAGTCTGGAATATAGAAAGGCCTAGGTCGCTAACAGTCAGACACGACTGAGCAACGCGACTTTCACTTTTCACTTTCACGCATTGGAGAAGGCAATGGCAACCCACTCCAGTGTTCTTGCTTGGAGAATCCCAGGGACGGAGGAGCCTGGTAGGAGGCCGTCTATGGGGTCGCACAGGCTCCTCCGTCCCTGGGATTCTCCAGGCAAGAACACTGGAGTGGGTTGCCATTGCCTTCTCCAATGCAGGAAAGTGAAAAGTGAAAGTGAAGTCGCTCAGTCATGTCTGACTCTTAGCAACCCCATGGACTGCAGGCCACCAGGCTCCTCCATCCATGGGATTTTCCAGGCAAGAGTACTGGAATGGGGCGCCAGCAGCAGAGAGCAAAAAGTAAGAGCTGGAATGTATGAAAAACACAAAGCAAGAAAATGAGAGCTTAGTAAGAAAAATGGTCAAAGACAGAAGCACTTAACAGGAGAAATAAATTGTCCACTAATGTATGAAAAACTAGTCAATCTTGTTAATCAAGGAAATGCAAAACCAGAAACTTCAATAAACTTTCATTTTAAGACCTCCGTGCTAGCAAGTTTCAACACATTTGATAGAACAAAGTGTGAAGGAGGATGTTGTAGACCTTGGAAACTAGTGGGGATGTAAATTGACACCTTTTGAGGGAGATAACTTGCCTTATTTGAGAAAACATTTTGACATTAACTTGTAATGTTGACATTTCACCTAGTTATTCTACCTTTAAGATAGACTCTATAGAACAGTCTTGACCATGTAGACTAAGAAACAAGTCCAGAGGTGATCACAGCAACAATACGTAGTAGTACAAAACTGGAAACAATCCAAGGTTCATCCACAGAGAACGGGTAAATAAATGCTCACCCAGTGGATTATCATACTAGCTGAGTAAATACAGTTATCTCATAACAAGGATGATTTTATAAACATATACTGCATTAATATCAGGTTGCAGAGGATATTTGTATAGCATGTTTTTCAGTTCAGTTCAGTCACTCAGTTGTGTCCGACTTTGTGACCCCATGAATCGCAGTACACCAGGCCTCCCTGTCCATCACCAACTCCCGGAGTTCACTCAGACTCACGTCCATCGAGTCAGTGATGCCATCCAGCCATCTCATCCTCTGTCGTCCCCTTCTCCTCCTGCCCCCAATCCCTCCCAGCATCAGTTATACAGGTTAAAATCAAGCAAGTGTACAATACTTTTAATAGATAGGGACCTGTATAATAAAACTATTCAAAAAGGGAAGGAGTGATAAATACAGAATTCAAGGTACGCTTCCACAGGAAATGGGCAAGGCTCGGGTAGGACAGAGAGGCAGCATACACACGTGCCGTGGTACGACACTTTGTGGATACCTAAGTTGGATGGTGGGATTACGGGTACTTACTTTGTTTGCTTTATAGCTTACTTATATGTTACATGTATTTTTATATGTGTTAAATATCACATTAAACAAATAGCAGTTTTCATAAAAATATCCCAAGTATGGTTAGTGTATAGGGCAATGACCCTGTTAATAGCTAATGTTTAAAAAACACTCCTGGGGATTTCCCTGGCCATTCAGTGGTTAAGACTGTGTTTCCAATGCACAGGGCCCAGGTTAAATCCCTGGTTGGGGAACTAAGATCCCACATGCCATGTGGTGTGGCAAAAAAAAAAAAAAAAAAGCTAAAAAAAGCCTGCATTTTACATTTTTGTACTCACTGTCTTATTTAATTACTGTAACACTTCTATGAAATAGGTACTAGTATGCCTGTTTTACAGATGAGCACATTGAAGTTTAGGAAGATTCGTTTGCTTGAGGTAATATAACTAATGAGCAGAGCAGTGGCACTCAGATTTCAGATCTAGGTCTGATTCCAGAACCTAGGTCCTTAAACAATTCATTCATATTGACTGTCTGCTACCTCCTCACTTTATTTATTTCCAACCTGAGGATCAGAGAGATCAAGAAGTTTGCCAGATGCCACTCACACAATTAGCTTAAAGCATTCCTATGGCAAGGGTACAGGTATTGTAGGTTGCTGTCTTCGGGGATTTTTCCAATTTATCAGATCACCAATTGATAAAATGTGTTATACAGATAAATGAGGAGGAATGTTAAAGGCAGAGAATGGGACCCAGATGCTTCTCAATGAAACACCTGTTGGTTTAAGGTACATCCCATCGGAGAAGGCAATGGCACCCCACTCCAGTACTCTTGCCTGGAAAATCCCATGGACGGAGGAGCCTGGTAGGCTGCAGTGCACAGGGTCGCTAAAAGTCGGATGTGACTGAGCGACTTCACTTTCACTTTTCACTTTCATGCATTGGAGAAGGAAATGGCAACCCACTCCAGTGTTCTTGCCTGGAGAATCCCAGGGATAGGGGAGCCTGGTGGGCTGCTGTCTCTGGGGTCGCACAGAGTCGGACACGACTGAAGTGACTTAGCAGCAGCAGCAGCAGCAGCAGCAGCAGGGATCATTAGGAACCAGAGCAGATGAAGCAGTGTGATACAAAAGAAAGGGGCTCTAAGATCTTGTCCTTGACTAACATTACTGCTCCAGGCCCTATTTTTTCCCTCATATTTATTGAGGTGTCACCAATAGTTGGTTTTTGAGATCTTTAGTTAAGGCAATGGAGTCTGAAGCCAGACTGCCTGGGTCAGAAGCCTTGCTGTGCTGCTTTACTAGCTCTATGAGAATCTCTGAGCCTTAGTTTTTTCCTCTTTAAAAATGAGGACAATAATAGAACTCATCTCATGTATTGAAAATTAAATGACTTGCTCCAGTTACCTTAAAACATTTTGTAGCATGTAATTAAGTGCTATGTACATTTATTATTTTACGAGTGCATGCTTAGTTGCTCAGTCACGCCCAGCTTTTTGAGATCATTTGGACTGTAGCCTACCAGGCTCCTCTGTCCATGGGATTTTCCAGGCAAGAATACTGGAGTGGGTTGCCATTTCCTCCTCCAAGGGATCTTCCTGACCCAGGGATCAAACCCACATCTCCTGCATTGCAGGCTAATTCTTTACCCACTGAGCCATTGAGGAAGCCCATTATTATTTGATATGTGTTATATATTGGTCTGTGGATATATTGGCAAATAAATCACCACCACCATTTTCGCTTCTATTTTTGTAGTGCATGGAATTCCCTTTTCTTTACCTTGCCTGCCAGGTGAAACTCCCATTTGTTTTAAGAGATGTATCTCAAATGTCATCTCTTCTTTCAAGCCTGTGACTATTCCAGGGAAAATTTGTTCCCTTGTCTGTGCAAACATGTATATTTTGTATCTATCTCTTAAAGCATTGGTCACATCATTTTTTTGTAGATATGTCTCTCTTGTTTACTATTTCCATGAATTCCTGTACCTAGTACACTGCCTGTCACATTAGTAGATGCTCAAGAAATGTTAGATGAGTGAATGGCAGTACAGAAATAAGATTTAACTTCTAGTTCATCTATTTTCCGTTATTTTTCCTGAAATCCAACAAAATGAATCCAGTATTAGAAAATGAATCTAAAGCTTGAGATAAAAACAGTAATCAAACTTCTGGGAAATATATTTATTCAATATGTATTTATTGAAGTTCTGCTGTATTCCCAGCACTGAGCTTAGGGCCCGAGTGTTCAGTGAGTAAAACTTCAAAAGGGGGCATTATTAATAGTTACTTGGAGTGACAGTTACATAACCATGATTGCCCTAGACAAGTGGGATATATGATCACTCTTATTACAGGAAATTTATACTGTAAAGAGGAAGGTTGTCCAGAAATAACCCTCGGAGTTCAATCTAGGTTGCCTGGACGACTCATTGTGTGGGCAAAGAGAGTCTCTTGCACTTACATGAAGCACTTACGTATTTCACATAAGCTCAGTTCCTTCAGAATTGATGATTTTCTCCTAGCACTGGGAACAAGAACATCAAGGTCTTCAGGTGTTGGTCAGGTGGGCTTCCTGACCACTGTAGTAGCTGGCTTCCTAAATCCAGATTTTTCTGACATTAAGCAGACTGCTTATTTTCCTACTGGTGATTGCTTTCACACTTTGATTACAAGAAGTGGGACCAACAGAGAGGATGAGGTATCTCTCTGGCATACATATGTCCACTGCTGACCTAGCAGTGCCCAGATCCCTGGGTGTAGTCCAAGGAGAATGAGGAAGAGCCAGGCTTTCATTTCTGTTGTTACCTAGAAGGTTCTTCTTCCTCCAATAAAGCCTGTTTCTTAACTCAGACCATGTGGTATTAGACAATTTATTTTGAATTCTGTTGAATGCAGAAGGTTATTTAGAAGAGGTTCTCAGTATACAATACACTACGCATGTCAGGAAGCATTTAACAGGAGACTTCCTGTGTGCTGTTTTGGATCTGTCATGAATCCTCTGTCCCTTATTAATTCCTGAATATTCAGGAATTAAGAGGAGTTGGCAAACCGCTCCTAGGGCTGAGGAATGCATGCACTTACTTTGTTAGTTTTTCCATATGGTGATAAGTAACTATTTATGACCCTCTTCCTTTTTATAAACCATATGGTAAAAGTGATTATTTACAACTCTCTCTTTTTGATATGGATTGCCTTATGATAACTTGTAAGTCTGGACTTTTGATTTTTATCTTTGCTGAAAATAGCTACTCTGTAAGACAGTATATATACCCACACTGTTGAATAAAACACCTTTGCTCCATCAGAGCTTGGGTCCCCGTGTCTTTCTTTCTTTCTTTCTTTTCTCTCTCTCTCTCTGGCTAATTCTCTGGAGCATAGAAACCCATCATGCTCACTCTCCTGCCTGGGCTTCTAAGACCCTCTCGAGAAGGCGCACTGTGCCTTCACACCCTTGAGAGGGCGCCCAGTGCCTTCGTGAGTGACGCAAGCTCTGTTTCAAGAGCTTTATTGGTTTTTGGCATAAAACAAGGAATATCAGCCTCTTTCTGTCTCTCTTACTTTCTTATCGTCGACTCCAGACCACCAGGTTCCGGTCCATTAAAGGACCTCAACATATGAGGAGTTTATGGTTTGTGTAGTTGTACTGGGAAGCTGGGGAAGTGTTTTAAGTAGTGGAGTGGAATGATCTAATTTATATGTTCAGAGGATCATTCTTTTGGCTGTGTGGAGAATATATTATGGGGGAAAAGATTAGAAGTAGAGAAATGAGTTAAGAGGCCATGAAGCAGTTCAGAGGAGAGATCGTGGAAGTCTGTACCAGGAGATAGGCAGTGGAAATGGAAAATTATCTGTGTTATTCGTGTTAGCCACATTCAGAATGTGTTTATGCATATAAGGTTTGAAGGTGGGCCTTCAGGATCCTAATTAAATGCTCATTTAGATTTATTAACTGGATTACAAGATGGTAGAGGAAAATGATGTGTGCTCATCTCATTCTCCTGTGAGAACTCCAAAATTAGAACTTGCTGTTGAACAACCATCAATAGGAGAATGTTGGATCCCACCAAAAAAAGATACCCCATGTTCAAGGGCAAAGGAGAAGCCCCAGCAAGATGGTAGGGACAAAACTGTGTTTAGAATCAAACCACATACCCACCAAAGATGCTCGGAGGGCTCCAACAAAGCCTTGTGCACACCAGGAAACCCCACAGAGACTGAACCAGGCTTGCCTTTGAGTGAGTGTCTCCTGCGGGGGTGCAGGTCAGCAGTGACCTGCTGCAGGGGCAGGGGCTCTGGGTGCAGCAGACCTGGGTATGGCATAAGCCCTCTTGGAGGAAGTCACAATTAACCTCACCATAGAGCCACCAGAACTTATACAGGACTGGGGAAACAGACTCTGGGAGGGCACAAACAGAACCTTGTATGCACCATGACCCAGGAGAAAGGAGCAGTGACCCCACAAGAGACTGACCCAGACTTGCCTGTGAGTGTCCAGGAGTCTCTGGTGGAGGCGTGGGTCAGTGGTGGCCTGCTGCAGGGTTGGGGGCACTGAGTGTGGCAGTGTGTGCATGGGACCTTTTGAAGGAGGTCGCCATTATCGTCATTACCTCCACCACAGTTTCAGTTCAGTCGCTCAGTCATGTCTGACTCTGTGACCCCATGAATCGCAGCATGCCAGGTCTCCCTGTCCATCACCAACTCCCAGAGTTCACTCAGACTCATGTCCATCGAGTAGGTGATGCCATCCAGCCATCTCATCCTCTGTCGTCCCCTTCTCCTCCTGCCCCCAATCCCTCCCAGCATCAGAGTCTTTTCCAATGAGTCAACTCTTCGCATGAGGTGGCCAAAGTACCGGAGTTTCAGCTTTAGCATCATTCCTTCCAAAGAAATCCCAGGCTGATCTCCTTCAGAATGGACTGGTTGGATCTCCTTGCAGTCCAAGGGACTCTCAAGAGTCTTCTCCAACACCACAGTTCAAAGGCATCAATTCTTTGGCGCTCAGCTTTCTTCACAGTCCAACTCTCACATCCATACATGACCACAGGAAAAACCATAGCCTTGACTAGATGGACCTTTGTTGGCAAAGTAATGTCTCTGCTTTTCAATATGCTATTTAGGTTGGTCATAAATTTCCTTCCAAGGAGTAAGTGTCTTTTAATTTCATGACTGCAGTCACCATCTGCAGTAATTTTGGAGCCCAGAAAAATAAAGTCTGACACTGTTTCCACTATTTCCCCATCTATTTCCCATGAAGTGATGGGACCAGATGCCATGATCTTCGTTTTCTGAATGTTGAGTTTTAAGCCAACTTTTTCACTCTCCTCTTTGACCTTCATCAAGAGGCTTTTTAGTTCCTCTTCACTTTCTGCCATAAGGGTGGTGTCATCTGCATATCTGAGGTTATTGATATTTCTCCCGGAAGTCTTGATTCCAGTTTGTGCTTCTTCCAGTCCAGCGTTTCTCATGATATACTCTGCATATAAGTTAAATAAGCAGGGTGACAATATACAGCCTTGATGTACTCCTTTTCCTATTTGAAACCAGTCTGTTGTTCCATGTCCAGTTTTAACTGTTGTTTCCTGACCTGCATATAGATTTCTCAAGAGGCAGGTCAGGTGGTCTGGTATTCCCATCTCTTTCAGAATTTTCCACAGTTTATTGTGATCCACATAGTCAAAGGCTTTGGCGTAGTCAATAAAGCAGAAATAGATGTTTTTCTGGAACTCTTGCTTTTTTGATGATCCAGCAGATGTTGGATCATCGAAATTTGGAAAACTCAGCAGTGACCACAGGACTGGAAAAGGTCAGTTTTCATTCCAATCCTAAAGAAAGGCAATGCCAAAGAATGCTCAAACTACTGCACCATACTTTGGCCCCAGGTAAATAACAGGGAGGGAACACAGCCCCACTCATCAACAGAAAACTGGATTAAAGATTTACTGAGCACGGCCCTGCCCATCAGAACAAGACCCAGTTTCCCTCTCAGTCAGTCTCTCCCATCAGGAAGCTTCCATAAACCTCATCCTTCTCCATCAGAGGGCAGACAGACTGAAAACCACCATCACAGAAAACTAACCAATCTGATCAAATGGACCACAACCTTGTCTAACTCAGTGAAACTATGAGCCATGATGTGTAGGGCCACCCAAGATGGATGGGTCATGGTGGAGAGTTCTGACAAAACATGGTCCACTGGAGAAGGAAATGGCAAAGCACTTCAGCATTCTTGCCTTGAGAACCCCATGAACAGTATGAAAAAGGAAAAAGATAGGATACTGAAAGATGAACTCCCCAGGTTGGTAGATGCCCAGTATGCTACAGGAGATCAGTGGAGAAATAACTCCAGAAAGAATGAAGAGACAGAGCCAAAGTGAAAACAACACCCAGTTGTGGATGTGACTGGTGATGGTAGTAAAGTCCAATGCTGTAAAGAACAACATTGCATAGGAAACTGGAATGTCAGGTCCACGAAGCAAGGCAGATTGGAAGTGGTCAAACAGGAGATGGCAAGAGTGAACATTGATGTTTTAGGAATCAGTGAATTAAAATGGACTGGAGTGGGTGAATTTAACTCAGATGACCATTATATCTACTAGTGGGCAAGAATCCCTTAGAAGAAATGGAGTAGCCATCATAGTCAATAAAAGAGTCCAAAATGCAGTATTTGGGTGCAATCTTAAAAATGACAGAATGATCTCTGTTTGTTTCCAAGGCAAAACATTCAATAATCACAGTAATCCAAGTATATTCCCCAACCAGTAATGTTGAAGAAGCTGAAATAGAACAGTTCTATGAAGACCTACAAGATCTTCTAGAACTAACACCCAAAAAAGATGTCCTTTTCATCATAAGGGACTGGAATGAAAAAGAAGAAAGTCAAGAAACACCTGGAGTAACAGGCAAATTTGGCCTTGGATTACAAAATGAAGCAGGGCAAAGACTAACAGAGTTTTGCCAAGAGAACATACTGGTCATAGCAAATACCCTCTTCCAACAACACAAGAGAAGACTACACATGGACATCACCAGATGGTCAATTCCAAAATCAGATTGATTATGTTCTTTGCAGCTAAAGATGGAGAAGCTCTATACAGTCAGCAGAAACAATACCGGGAGCTGACTGTGGCTCAAATGATGACTCCTTATTGCCAAATTCAGACTTAAATTGAAGAAAGTAGGGAAAACCACTAGACCATTCAGGTATGACCTAAATCAAATCCCTTATGATTATACAGTGGAAGTGACAAACAGATTCAAGGGATTAGATCTGATAGAGTTCCTGAAGAATGATGGACGGAGGTTTGTGACATTATACAGTAGGCAGTGATCAAGGCCATCCCCAAGAAAAAGAAATGCAAAAAGGCAAAATGGTTGTCTGAGGAGGTCTTACAAATAGCTGAGAAAAGAAGAGAAGCTAAAGGCAAAGGAGAGAAGGAAAGATATACTCATTTGAATGCAGAATTCCGAAGAATAGGAGAGATAAGAAAGCCTTAGTGATCAGTGCAAAGAAATAGAGGGAAACAGTAGAGTGGGAAAGACTAGAGATCTCTTCAGGAAAATTAGAGATATCAAGGGACCATTTCATGCAAAGATGGGCACAATAAAGGACAGAAATGGTATGAACCTAACAGAAGCAGAAGATATTAAGAGGTGGCAAGAATACACAGAAGAACTATACAAAAAAGATCTTCATAACTCAGATTACCACAGTGGCGTGATAACTCACCTAGAGCCAGACATCCTGGAATGTGAAGTCAAATGGGCCTTACGAAGCATCTCTGTGAACAAAGCTAGTGAAAGTGATGGAATTCCAGTTGAGCTATTTCAAATCCTAAAACATGATGCTATGAAAGTGCTGCACTCAATATGCCAGCAAATTTGAAAACTCAGCAGTGGCCACAGGACTGGAAAAGGTCAATTTTCATTCCAATCCCAAAGAAAGGCAATGCCAAAGAATGTTCAAACTACCAGACAATTGCACTCATCTCACATGCTAGTAAAGTAATGCTCAAAATTCTCCAAGCCAGTCTTCAACAGTATGTGAACTTCCTGATGTTCATGCTAGATTTTGAAAAGGCAAAGAGATCAAATTGCCAACATCTGTTGGATCATTGAAAAAGCAAGAGAGTTCCAGAAAAATATCTATTTCTGCTTTATTGACTGCGCCAAAGCCTTGTGTGGATCACAACAAACGAGAAAATTCATCAAGAGATGGGAATACCAGACCACCTGACCTGCCTCCTGAGAAATCTGTATGTAGGCCAGGAAGCAACAGTTAGAACTGGACATGGAACAGCAGACTGATTACAAAATCGGGAAAGAAGTATGTCAAGGCTGTATACTGTCACCGTGCTTGTTTAACTTATATGCAGAGTACATCATGTGAAATGCCAGGCTGGATGAAGCACAAGCTGAAATCAAGATTGCCAGGAGAGATATCAATAACCTCAGATATGCAGATGACACCACCCTTATGGCAGAAAGCAAAGAAAAACTAAAGAGCCTCTTGATGAAAGTGCAAGGGGAGAGTGAAAAAGTTGGCTTAAAACTCAACATTCAGAAAACGAAGATCATGGCATCTGGTCCCATCACTTCCTGGCAAATAGATGGGGAAACAATGGAAACAGTGAGAGACTTTATTTTTTTGGGCTCCAAAATCACTGCAGATGATGACTGCAGCCATGAAATCTTTTAATTTAACATTTGCTCCTTGAAAGAAAAGTTATGGCCAGCCTAGACAGCATATTAAAAAGAAACATTACTATGGCAACAAAGCTAGTCAAAGCTGTGGATTTTCCAGTAGTCATGTATGGATGTGAAAGTTGGACTATAAAGAAAGCTGAGCACTGAAGAATTGATGCTTTTGAACTGTGGTGTTGGAGAAGACTCTTGAAAGTTCCTTGGACTGCAAGGAGATCCAACCAGTCCTTCCTAAAGGAAATCAGTCCTGAATATTCTTTGGAAGGAATGATACTGAAGCTGCAACTCCAATACTTTGGCCACCTGATGTGAAGAACTGACTCATTTGAAAAGACCCTGATGCTGGGAAAGATTGAAGTGGGAGGAGAAGGGGATGACAGAGGATGAGATGGTTGGGTGGCATCACCAAGTCGATGGACATGAGTTTGAGTAAGCCCTGGGAGTTGGTGATGGACAGGGAATCCTGGCATGCTGCAGTCCATGGGGTCGCAAAAACTCGGACACAACTGAGCAACTGAACTGAAGTAGACTTATTACTGGACATGGTGCATTCTTCAGGTCAGGACTTTAAAGGCCCTGCAATGCTGCAGACCACTTATCATTTTATATGTATTGCTGATCTCTCTGCTGTGTACACTCAACTCTGCTGATTACCTTCTGTGCTCTTCAGATTAGTGAACTTTGATTGGTATAAATGGATATTGTCTAAGATTTGTCTTGATGTCAGTCTGAGTGTACTGCTAACATTTATCCACACAGTTGTCATGCAGAGTAGTATCAGAAGCAGGAATGATGCAGAGACTTGG
The DNA here is from genome assembly GCF_027580195.1 of Bos mutus. Classification (NCBI taxonomy): domain Eukaryota; kingdom Metazoa; phylum Chordata; class Mammalia; order Artiodactyla; family Bovidae; genus Bos; species Bos mutus. The sequence goes on along the minus strand of NC_091620.1, from coordinate 18,942,180 downwards.
ACCATGATGTCTAAGTCCTTGGGGAGAAAGTGCCAAGAATAATGAAGGGGTGGAAGATGATCTGAGAATGCCTTGTTAGTCTGCTGACTGGTATTCTCTCAGCTGACTCTCTTCAGGGTCTCCCAGCTGAGAAAATATCAGCTAATGGTCTGGAGGTCCTCTCTACACACAGCTCTTTCTCCGGGAGTGGTATCATATTGTAGTACCCTCTGTTCCTGCCCTGGAGTCCTAAACTATCTGTTTATAGTTTCCCTAATACTCTGTCTTCATTTAAAAAATAATCCTTTTTGAAACACTTCTGGAATGACCTTGGTCTGCAAATTATTTTTGCCCATGCCCTGACTTACCTTACTTACTTTGGTCTTTTACTGAAAAGAATGGTTGAGAGCAAGTGTGTGATCTTAGTATTCTTTTTAGGTATCTGCAGCCTGGGTTGCCACAATATCACAGCTCCAGTATTGATTTCTCCAACAAACTTCAGGCTTAATAGAATGGAAATACATGTGGTTACTTGGTAGACCATGGTCAATGTACATTTTGGAAGCAGCCTTTAGTAATGCTGTGGTTTTAGTTATAGTATGATGGTTCTACTATTTATGTTAAGAAATGAGAATAGTTATAACTGTGGGTTCATAATTCCTATCACTGATACCTGATGGAATGATGGCAGTGATAATGATATTCAACAAAGTCATTTGAGAAATTGAATTCTGGTCACCAGCTAATGAGATATACATGGAAGCACACTGTCCTGGGAAATTTGTAAGGCACTGTTTTGGTTCACAGAGAGTGTCTATATGTTTTTTTGGTTAGCCTGAATTATTGCTGACATGTCAATACAGTGGTCAGGCGCTCTGAAAAAATCCATCCTTTGAGCAGCTTTTACGATACTTCATTATTGTTATCATTTAAACATTCAGGTACTGAAGAATTTCCGATGTCGTGACTCCCTAGAGATGAGCTTGTAGCCCCTTCATGTGAAGCATACTCTAAGAAAACAAGGAAAGAGGCACTAAGAGGCACTCCATTTAATTCTGATCCAGGACCATTGACTCTGAATTTTTCCTGTTTTATGAATGTAAACCTCCCTCCAGGATGATTGTGATAGTGCCATATGGTGAAATTCTGATATTTCCCCCTTTTGTATGTGTCCCTGAGTCGTTCCTCCTGAGTGATTCTGTGTGACCCTTCTGGTGACCCACCTTTCCACTCTGGGTTTGCATTCCACTTTCCACTCAGAGCCCTACCACCTTTGAAATGGAGCCCAAATCCTCCATCTTCTTTGTGACTCATCTCTTTCTTCTCTGTGTGACACTGGACACTACTCTATTTGCATTTTGGCAAAGAGCTTCCGAGTTTAGATCGTAGATGGGATGTGACAAACCAAGTCATCCTCTAAAGAGGACAGACTAACCTGAAAGAGCCAGGAGAAGGTTTGCTGTGTTGTGTCTACAACAGACCAAACTGGGCAGAGATAAGAGACAGGTACAGAGAAGCAGCAGGTAGAGGTGATTAACAGGAATTTCAAATCAGCAAGAGAATGTTTCTCAATGGAAAGAACAAAGATCAGGTCTGCTGAACAGCAAACATGTTGAGACTCAGCAATATGGGGTTTCTGGTTCTGACCACCATTCAGTTCATCCTGGGAATGCTGGGGAATGGTTTCATAGGGTGGGTCAATGGCAGCAGCTGGTTCAAGAGCAAGAGGATCTCTTTGCATGACTTCGTTATCACTAACCTGGCTGTCTCCAGGATTGTTTTGCTGTGGATTCTCTTGATCGATGGTATTTTACTGGTGTTCTCTCCCAAACTACATGATGAAGGGATAATCATGCAAATTATTGATGTTTTCTGGACATTTACAAACCATCTGAACATTTGGCTTACCACCTGTCTCAGTGTCTTCTACTGCCTGAAAGTGGCCAGTTTCTCCCATCCTATGTTCCTGTGGCTCAAATGGAGAGTTTCCAGGGTGGTTGTATGGATGCTGTTGAGTACCCTGCTGTTATCGTGTTGCAGTGCCATCTCTCTGATCCGGGAATTTAAGATCTATTCTGTTCTTGGTGGAATTGATAGAACCGGGAATATGACTGAACTTTTTACAAAGAAAGAAAAAGAATATAAACTGATCCATGTTCTTGGGACTCTGTGGGACCTCCCTCCCCTAGTCATATCGCTAATCTCCTACTTTCTGCTTATCCTCTCCCTGGGGAGGCATATGCGGCAGATGCATCAAGACTGTGCCAGCTCCAGAGATCTCAGTACCGAGGCCCACAGGAGGGCCATCAGAGTCATCCTCTCCTTCCTCTTTCTCTTCCTACTCTACTATCTTTCCTTTTATGTTTTAACATCCAGTTATTTCTTACCAGCAACTAAGATGATTGCAAAGATTGGAGAAGTAATTGCAGTGTTATATCTTGCTGGCCACTCCTATGTTCTCATTCTGGGAAATAGTAAGCTGAAGCAGATGTTTGTGGCGATGCTCCGGTGTGAGCCTGGTTGTCTGAAGCCTGGATCCAAGGGATCTGTTTATCCATAGAGCATCGTGGGGTGTGGGAGGGAGCCTAGGAGTCCTTAGACCTAGGAGTCCTTAGCCAGGATCACAGGGCTCTTCCTCACCCTCCTGTGGCACCAATTCTGTAACTACTGCTTCATCCTGTTCCCCTCGGGGACGCTTCTCATGGCCTCTCCTTTTATGGTTGCTTTGAAGAGGCTGAAATAGTCTTTGGAATATGTAGACAAGGAGTTTTATTTTAATAAGTATCAACTCAACATAATGAGCTGATTACTAGCTTTTAAGTTCAAGTTTATACTGACAGTGATGTAGTGAACTAGAGGGGAGAGAGCAAAAAAGCACTATAGTCCCACAGGCTTGTGTTTGAATTCTGCTTCAGTCCATTTTCCAAGACTTTTTTTTGGCCTTAGGGGAGTTACTTTAATTACCTGTTTGACTCTGTCTTTCCCCATTTAAAAATGCAGACTATGATAATGACTTCACAGGGTTTTAGAGATTCAGAAGACTGTGTGCTGTCATTTCAGCACAGCATATTGTGTCAGGATTATATCAGAATTAGGGGAGAAGGGGGCAGTTGGATAGCATCACTGACTCAATGGACATGAGTTTGAGAAAACTCAGGGAGATAGTGATGGACAGAGAAGCCTGGCGTGCTGCAGTCCGTGGGGTCACAAATAGTCAGACATGACTGAGCAACTGACCAGGAAGGAAATCTGCAGGCGGTGAAGCTGTTACTGTAACAGTGAAGTGTGCCGCTGCAGTGGTCACCACAGGAGACCTGCTTCCACAAATCCATTATGTACTGACAACCAGAGAAATGCAAGTCAAGACCCTTGGATACTAGGTTCCAATCCAGTCTGCTGGTTAAGTCATTTTACTCTAATTTCAATAGTCCTTTGCTTTCCTTTATCATTTTGCTGAAGCAAATTTTCAAGTAATTTTTAATTTTTTAGATTGGTCAAAATATCCAAGATGCGTATCTGTTTTTAAAATGTCAGAGTTTTATGTGAAATAAGTGGTTTTTCTAAATGTAATCACTTTTATTTTAATAAAATTATGGAGACTTTGATTTCCTTCCTGTCACTGAGCAGTGCTGACAAGTCAGTGAGAATATTATTCCTTGAGATCTCAAACTTGTAAACATATTTAGGACACATGGCAACTCTAAATCTGGATTTCTTTCACTAATGGAGCTCTCAGGTATAAAGTTTTGTGGCTAAAAACATAGACCAGATGGCCTGAGCTCAAATCCTGACTCAGACCTTAACAAACTGAGTGACTTTGGGGATGTTTCTTAACCTCTCTCTATTTCACTTTCCTCATATAGTCAAAGGTATGGTTTTTCCAGAAGTCATGTACAGATGTGAGAGTTGGACTGTAAAGAAGAATGAGCGCTGAAGAATTGATGCTTTTGAACTGTGAACTGTGGTGCTGGAGAAGACTCTTGAGACTCCCTTGGACTGCAAGGAGATCAAACCAGTCAATCCTGAAGGAAATCAACCCTGAATATTCATTGGAAGGACTAATGCTGAAGCTGAAGCTGAAGCTTCAGTACGTTGACCACCTGATTCGAAGAGCTGACTCATTGGAAAAGATCCTGATGCTGGGAAATACTGAGGGCAGGAAGAGAAGGGGGTGACAGGATGAGATGTTTGAATGGCATCACCAACTCAATGGATGAGTCTGAGCAAACTCAGAAAGATAGTGAAGAACAGGGAAGCCTGGCATGTTGCAGTCCCTGGGGTCATAAAGAGTTGGATGTAACTTAGCAACTGAACAACAACAATTTGTAAAATAGAAATAGTATTTTCTTGATAGATTGTTGAAAGCAATGAGTGAATCAACACATGAAAACTAGAGTCCCACATGGAGTAAATCAGTAAATACTGCTATTATTATTTTTGTTCTTGTTTTGTGAAAGAGGTTACATTCTGACATAGCATGAAGAATTAACACATCTCTTAGCACTTTGACATATGTAGCCCAAAGTGAGTTTTCAGGTTCTGATTTATACATTCATTTTCAAAATTATAGAAATAAAATGTCTTTTGGTCTGTATTGTTTGCTTTCAAATTGATATTTGCCTCTTGGAGGTGCTAGGAAAATTCCTAATTCTGACATCAAGTTCTCTTTCAAAAAGATATCTATTGAAACTTAAAATGATAATTTTTTTCTTAATAAAAATTTAATTTGGAGGAAGAAGGAATTTTCCAAGAGGGTGTAGACACACAGAGAGAAACAAATGGGAAAAAAAGCTAAAAATATATAGAGAAAAATCATCAGTGGAAATAATGATTTAATATTCATTCATAATTCACTAACATAGAAGGATTCTAAAAGGAGAACTTCTGTAATTAAAAAATCTGTGCTTCTTTTCAGCACAGGGAAGTTTAACTGTGGAAAAACTGCGGTCTCAACTGATATGTGCTTTGTTCACCTTGAACCCTACTCTTGGATTTATCCTCTCCGACTCTTGAACACTTGTTCTTACTTCTGGTCATTTTGACAGCTTCTCCACCTAGCCCTGACTTTCTGGTTCCTTAGCCTTTACCGGAATTCTTAATCCTGCCTTCTGCCTTGGGTGTGGGAATTTTCTTCTCTTTTAATTGAACATAGCATTTTATTAGAGATTTTGGCTTGGCTGTTATTTGTTTCTTGGTGCCTTTGGCTAGTTCCTGGATGTTTCCTCCTCCTTTTTCTACTGAGGTTTCATTAAATCCTACCCCAATCTAATAGATTCAGTTGGGTGGGTCCAGTAAACTTGCTCAGGCTACCACTAACATTCATTCCACTGGAGCCTGGAGTATGGATGGAAAATGTGGAATTCCCCAGTAAGGAGTCTGTTGTCGTAGTCCAGTTGGCTGAGTGCAGAGTTTCGCTCCATGAGAGCAAATGAAATCAGACTCATAGGTGTGGCATTCCCAACCCCTCCCCTGTTTCCTCTTTCAGAGAAATCTGGAGGTGACTCCTGGGAAAGCTCAGACTTTGTTATGTGACTGCAACAATATATTGGCTGCCCTTAATCAAAGACTGGGGTGGGAGTAGGGATGTGGGTCTGAGTAGTGGGTGATTTGCTGAGGAATGGAATCTTACTTGTGGCTAGAGGCACACTGAAGGGAAGTTTAGCTCTTTTGGAGAGGATTTGGTCTTCTGAAACCACCAGGGGAAATACTTAATCTGCCTTCTCCTGACTGAGTCCAAGGCCATAGGGGAGAATTACCTAATACCTCACTCCCATTTTTGAGAAACCCTGAAAGTGGCCATCTGGTTTGTTTTGTTTTCCTTAAATTAGCTTTAGTTGCTAAATCCCTTAAGATTCTTATATCTGGCCATTTCAGGCACAAAGGACCAGAGCATACCTTTTCCCCACTGTGACCAGGTTCTTAGGGTCAAAGTATGAGAATGAGAATTGTCCTTGCATTTGGAGTCCAGTTACAGGCTAGAGCTTGTTCCTGAGGCCATGTGTCTCCACCAAGCGCATCTGTTCTTTGGTGTATGGTGGAGGGGCCTTTAACACATGAATCCACAGTAAGTTATGACAGTACCTCATGAAACATTCCACCAGAGCCCCCTATATACCCTGTGTCTCATGGAACTACTTCTCATTTTTGATACTCTCTGACCTCTCTGGCTTATCTTGATTCTACTTCATTCTTTCATACTACAGACACTTATTTAACACTCTGCACCAGTGTACTAGATCATTCATTATTCTCAGAAGCATTGCATGTAGTGGGCAATAAAGATGCAGAAATGAGTATTCCATCTCTCCATCACTGAAACAGATGCTTCAGGTATGATGAAGGGATCCTGTGTTTATCAGAGGGTTCTGGCCCAGGTGATCTCTAGCTCTCTCTTTCTGACAGCTATTAAAATGTACTGTTACAATATTGTAAAGTAATTAGCCTCCAATTAAAATAAATAAATTAAAAAAATATAAAATGTACTGCTCACTTCTCTTGCCCTGGGGAGCAAAGTTGACTGAGGGCTCCAGCTCCTGAGGCCACACTTCCTGCAGACTGCTCCCAGCCAGTGATGGAGACCGGAGTACTAAGGTAGGTCTGCTCCACTGAGACATGAGACTCTTCCAACAGGCAGTTTTGACCCAAGGACTCTCCATCAGCTTGGTTGACCCCTTTTTGGAACTGTGCTGCAGTCTATAGCTCTTCTTAGCCAATTCTTTCTTCTCCCTCCCTTTTTATAGGTATCAGACCTACATTGCTATCTGAATATTCACCTTCCTTTGCTTCCTGCCACCTAAAATCTCTTGCATGTCTAATCCTATTTCTGCCTGTGTTTCTTGTGTAAAAGATATGTGTTGTGTTTTTTTCAAGTGAACTAGAATTTTGAAAATCATCCCAGATTCTTCCTTTTCCTTCAGTTTTGATATTCATTTGGTCACTAAATCTGGTTGTACTCTAAAAATTTTTCTTTCAAATGCCCCACTAGTCTCTATTCACACACCCACGATGGTGTGATCACTCACGAGAGCCATCCTGGAATGTGAAGTCAAGTGGGCCTTAGAAAGCATCATTATGAACAAAGCTAGTAGAGATGATGGAATTCCAGTTGAGCTTTTTCAAATCCTGAAAGATAATGCTGTGAAAGTGCTGCACTCAATATGCCAGCAAATTTGGAAAACTCAGCAGTGCCCACAGGACTGGAAAAGGTCAGTTTTCATTCCAATCCCAAAGAAAGGCAATGCCAAAGAATGCTCAAACTATTGTACAATTGCACTCATCTCACATGCTAGTAAAGTAATGCTCAAAATTCTCCAAGCCAGGCTTCAGCAACACATGAACTGTGAACTTCCAGATGTCCAAGCTGGTTTTAGAAAAGGCAGAGGAACCAGAGGTCAAATTGCCAACATCCGCTGGATCATGGAAAAAGCAAGAGAGTTCCAGAAAAACATCTATTTCTGCTTTATTGACTATGCCAAAGCCTTTGACTGTGTGGATCACAATAAAGTGTGGAAAATTCTGAAAGAGATGGGAATACAAGACCACCTGACCTGCCTCTTGAGAAAGCTGTATGTAGGTCAGGAAGCAACAGTTAGAACTGGACATGGAACAACAGACTGGTTCCAAATAGGAAAAGAAGTACATTAAGGCTGTATATTGTCACTCTGCTTATTTAACTTATATGCAGAGTACATCATGAGAAAAGCTGGGCTGGAAGAAGCACAAGCTGGAATCAAGATTGCCAGGAGAAATATCAATAACCTCAGATACGCAGGTGACACCACCCTTATGGCAGAAAGTGAAGAGGAACCAAAAAGCCTCTTGATGAAAGTGAGAGGACAGTGAAAAAGTTGGCTTAAAGCTCAACATTCAGAAAACGAAGATCATGGCATCTGGTCCCATCACTTCATGGGAAATAGATGGGGAAACAGTGGAAACAGTGTCAGACTTTATTTTTCTGGGCTCCAAAATCACGGCACATGGTGATTGCAGCCATGAAATTAAAAGAGGCTTACTCCTTGGAAGGAAAGTTATGACCAACCTAGATAGCATATTGAAAAGCAGAGACATTACTTTGCCAACAAAGGTCCGTCTAGTCAAGGCTATGGTTTTTCCAGTGGTCATGTATGGATGTGAGAGTTGGACTGTGAAGAAAGCTGAGCACAGAAGAAGTGATACTTTTGAACTGTGGTGTTGGAGAAGACTCTTGAGAGTCCCTTGGACTGCAAGGACATCCAACCAGTCCATTCTGAAGGAGGTCAGCCCTGGGATTTCTTTGGAAGGAGTGATGCTAAAGCTGAACCTCCAGTACTTTGGCCATCTCATGCAAAGATTTGACTCATTGGAAAAGACTCTGATGCTGGGAGGGATTGGGGGCAGGAGGAGAAGGGGACGACAGAGGATGAGATGGCTGGATGGCATCACCTACTCGATGGACATGAGTCTGAGTGAACTCCGGGAGTTGGTGATGGACAGGGAAGCCTGAAGTGCTGCGATTCATGGGGTTGCAAAGAGTTGGGAACGACTGAGCGACTGAACTGAACTGAGTCTCTATTTGTACTCATTTCATTCCTTAAGAGTGACTGCAGCAGGTTTTATTTATTTATTTACCTTAATATCTGTTTGTTTATGTAGTGTCACTGGGTCCTAGTTACAGTGTGTGGGATCTAGTTCCCTGACCAGGTATCAAACCTGGGCCCTCTGCATTGTGAGCTCAGCGTCTTAGCCACTGGACCACCAGGGAAGCCCCTGAAGCATGATTTAACTAGTTTCCTTTTCTGATTCCATCCCCTTCCAGCAACGCATTTCCACATTACTGGGTTGTGGGCTTCATGCAGTGAACGTACAATCATGGTGCTCTTCTCTTAAAATCCTGCAGTGACTCTCCATTGCTCACCCCAGTCTTTTGCTTGGATAACCCCTTTGCGTCTTCAGTAGTTAATTTATATGTCTCCTTAAGGATGCCTTTTGTGAATCCTCAAAGCTGTGTTAAAGGCCCCTGTGGGACACTCCCAGTGTACCCTTTGTTTTTCCTTGTTATAGCACCTAATACATGATCTAATTGTCTATTTGTCTGTCTCTCCCACTATTCTGTATGTTCTTTGAAGGCAGGGTGTGCTGTGGGTGATTCTTCCCTGTTTCCTTAGCACCTAATGTATAAGTGACTGGCTGATAATAACAATTTACTGAATGAATGAACCAATGAGGAGCTGCCTAGTGTAGAGACAGAGCTCAGTCTCAAAAGACCTTCCAAATTAGCCACTGATTTTCTGTGACATTTGGCAGTCACTTACTCTCTTTGATCTAAAATTTCCTCATCTGGAAGTAGGAATAATCAGATTTCCCTCTTAGAACTGTTTTAAAGATGAACTGAGGTTTATGATGCCTGGGAACATAATAAGCACTCAAAAAAGTCTAAGAAATATTAATAAATGTTTTCTTCTTCCTAAGCAGCATTGATACTCTTTTGAAAACAATTAAAAGTTTTAAATTCCTGTTTATCCACACCTGAACTCATTTTTCAAAGTCTTCATCAAATAAACCAAGTCATCCTTTTGCTTTGACTGTTTGCCCTAAGACTTTTCCTACAGATCTACTGAGTAGCAAAGTATGGACTCAGGACTACACTGTATCCACCCTGGGTCTTCTTGGGCTCTAATAAATAAATAAATGGTCAGACTCACAAGACTGTCTTAGGCCATTCTGGCACCAGTGTACTCAGACGGGTATAGTTCAGGGATCCAGTTCAGCAGCAGGGGAATGTCAGACCTTCTTCTTTTGCAGTGTCCTTGCTGCCAGTTATACAGTTCAGGTACAAGGAGAAGAGATCCACATTTAGGTAAGGGTAGAAGCTGCCCTAAAATAAAAGCCTCATGTTTCAAAGAATCAGTTTCTCTTGTAATAATTTCATGGCCTTAGTTTCCAGGTTGAGCCAAGGGATACACACCTAGGAGTTATCCATCACATTCAAGGAAGCAAGAGGTCTCCATAACATATTTAACTGAAGGTCAAATTCTCATGCAGGGGGAGAAGGATTTTGTTAACACTTTGCCTATAGTGACCCTTTCAGAAATGACTTCAGATAGAACCAGCTTACTCATTGCTCTTGCTAGTTAACATGCTGCTGCTGCTAAGTCACTTCAGTCGTTTCCGACTCTGTGTGACCCCATAGACGGCAGTCCACCAGGCTCCCCGGTCCCTGGGATTCTCCAGGCAAGAACACTGGAGTGGGTTGCCATTGCCTTCTCCAATGCGTGAAAGTGAAAAGTGAAAGTGAAGTTGCTCAGTCGTGTCCAACTCTTAGCGACCCCATGGACTGCAGCCTACCAGGCTCCTTTGTCCGTGGGATTTTCCAGGCAAGAGTACTGGAGTGGGGTGCCATTGCCTTCTCCGCTAGTTAACATGATCACATCTTAATTCCATGCTACTGAGAACTCAACCACTTCATGTATCAACCTCTGAATGTGGCCTATTACTGCATGACACTGGGTTTCCTCTTTTTTGGGACATTTACTACTTTTTTCTTTTAATTAAAGTATAGTTGATTTACAATGTTGTATTAGTTATTGGTATATAGAAAAGTGGTTAAGATACACACACACACACACACACACACATATATATATATATTCCTTTCAGATTTTTCCACTATATTACAAGATATTGACTATAGTTCCCTCTGCTATACAGTAGGTCCTTGTTATTTATTTTATACATAGTAGTATGCATCTGACAATCCCAAATTCCTAATTTATCCCTCCCTTACCTTTTCCCTCAGGGTTGCTTTGGCAGCTCTGGGTCTTCTGTGGTTCCATATAAATCTTAATATTTGTTTTAGTTTTATGAAAAAATATCATGGGTAATTTGGTAGGGACTGCATTAAATCTGTAGATTGCTTTGGGTAGTATGGCCATTTTAACACTATTAATTCTTTCAATCCAAAAGTGTGAGATAACTTTCCATGTGTTTGTATCATCTTCAGTTTCCTTTATTGGTGTTTTATAGTTCACAGTATATAAGTCTTTCACCTCATTTGTTGGTTTTATCAAGTAGTTTTTTAGATGTGATTTTAAAAGGGATTTTTCCCACTTTCCCTTTCTGATATTTCATTGTTGGTATAAAGAAATGCAATTGATTTCTGTATACTAATCTTCTATACTGCTACCTTTCTGAATTTGTTTATCAGTTCTAATAGTTTCTGTGTGGAGTCCTTAGGGTTTTCTATATATAGTATCATGTCATCTACATATAAAGATGATTTTACCTCTTCCCTTCCAATTTGGACACCCTTTATTTCTTTTTCTTGTTGGATTGCTGTGGCTAGGGCTTCCAATAATATGTTGAATAGAAGTGGTGAGAGGGGACATCCTTTTCTTGTTCTGGATTTAGTGGGAAGGTTTTTAGCTTTTCACTTTAGAGAGTTATGTTGGTTATGTGTTTGTCATAAATAGCTTTTATTATGTTAAGATAAGTTCCCTTGATATCCACTTTGGTAAGAGTTTTTGTATCATGAATGGATGTTAAATTTTATCAAATGCCTTTTCTGTATCTATTGAGGTGGTCATGTAGTTTTTATTTTCTTTTGTTGATGTGGTGTATCACATTGATCAATTTCCATATGTTTAACCATCCTTGTGACCCGGGAATGAATCCAGCTTGATCATGGTGTATGATCCTTGCAAAAGCTAACAAAGTTTTGTCAAGAGAACACAGTGGTCATAGCAATACCCTCTTCCAACAACACAAGAGATGACTCTACACGTGGACATCGCCAGGTGGTCAATACTGAAATCTGATTGATTATATTCTTTGCAGCCAAAGATGGAAAAGCTCTATAGAGTAAGCAAAATATAAGACCTGGAGCTGAGTGTGGCTCAGATCATGAGCTCCTTATTACAAAATTCAGGCTTAAATTGAACAAAGTAGGGAAAACCACTAGGCCATTCAGGTATGACCTAAATCAAATACCTTATGATTACACAGTAGAGGTGATGAATAGATTGAAGAGATCAGATCAGGCAGACAGAGGCCTGAAGAACTATGGATGGAGGTTCATAACACTGTACAGGACATGGTGTCCTGTACACTATGTACTAAAACCATCCCCAAGAAAAAGAAATGCAAGAAGGCAAAGTGATTGTCTGAGGAAGCTTTACAAATAGCTGAGAAAAGAAGAGAAGCAAAAGGCAAGGGAGAAAGAGAAGGATATACCCAACCAAATGCAGAGTTCCAAAGAATAGCAAGGAGAGAGAAGAAAGCCTTCTTAGGTGAAATGCAAAGAAATAGAGGAAAGCAATAGAATGGGAAAGACTAGAGATCTCTTCAAGAAAATTGGAGATATCAAGGGAACATTTCATGCAAGGGTGGGCACGATAAAGGTCAGAAATGGCAAGGACCTAACAGAAGCAGAAGAGATTGAGAAGACGTACCAAGAATACACAGAAGAACTATGCAAAAAAGATCTTAATGACCCAGATAACCACAGTGGTGTGGTCACTCACTTGGAGCCAGACATCCTGGAGTGGAAGTCAAGTGGGCCTTAGGAAGCATTATTATGAACAATGCTAGTGGAGGTGATGGAATTCCAGATGAGCTATTTACAGTCCTAAAAGAGGATGCTGTTAAAGTGCTGTACTTAATATGCCAGAAAATTTAGAAACTCAGCATTGGCCACAGAAGTGGAAAAGATCAGTTTTCATTCCAATCCCAAAGAAGGGCAATGCCAAAGAATGTTCCAGCTACCATACAATTGCACTCATTTCACATGCTAGCTAGGTTATGCTCAAAATCCTTTAAGCTAGGCCTCAGCAGTATGTGAACTGAGAAATCCAGATTTACAAGCTGGATTTAATAAAGGCAGAGGAACCAGAGATCAAGTTGCAAGAATTCATTGGATCACAGAGAAAACAAGGGAATTCAGAAAAACATCTATTTCTGCTTCACTGACTATGCTAAAACCTTTGTGTGGATCACGACAAACTATGAAAAATTCTTAAAGAGATGGGAATACCAGACCACCTTACCTGCCTCCTGAGAAACCTGTATGTAGGTCAAGAAACATCAGAACTGGACATGGAATAACAAACTGGTTCAAAATTGGGAAAGCAGTATGTCAAGGCTATATATTGTCACCCTGCTTATTTGACTTATTGCAGAATACATCATGCGAAATGCTGGGCTGGGTGAAGCTCAAGTGGGAATCATGGTTGCTGGGAGAAATATCAACAGCCTCAGATGTACTGATAATAGCACCTTAATGGCAAAAAGTGAAGAGGAACTAAACAGCCTTTTGATGAAGGTGAAAGAGGAGAGTGAAAAAACTGTCTTAAAAGTCAACATTCAAAAAACAAAGATCATGGCCTCTGGTCCCGTCACTTCATGACAAATAAATGGGGAAGAAATGAAAACTGTCACAGACTTTTTTTTCTTGAGCTCCAAAATCACTAGAGCCATGAAATAAAAAGATGCTTGCTCCTTGGAAGAAGAGCTGTGACAAACCTAGACAGTGTATTCAAAAGCAGAGACATCCCTTTGCTGACAAAGGTCATATAGTCAAAGCTATGGTTTTTCCAGTAGTCATATATGGATGTGAGAGTTGGACCATAAAGAAAGTTGAATGCCAAAGAATTGATGCTTTTGAGCTGTGGTGCTGGAGAAGACTCTTGAGCGTTCCTTGGACAGCAAGGAGATCAAACCAGTCAATCCTAAAGGAAATCAACCCTGAATATTCATTGGAAGGACTGATGCTGAAGCTCCAGTCTTTGGCCACCTGTTGTGCAGAGCCAACTCATTGGAAGAGATCCTGGTGCTATGGAAGATTAAGGGGAAGAGGAGTAGGGGGCGACAGAGGATGAGATGGTTGGATGGCATCATTGACTCAATCAATGGACATGAGTTTGAGCAAACTCCAAGAGATATTGAAGGACAGGAAAGCTTGGTGTGCTGCAGTCCACAGGGTTGCAAAGAGTCTGAAATGACTGAGTGAACAAAAACAATTGATAGATATGTATTTATTGCTGCTTTAAACCTTGTTTTCCAGTTGATTTTGTATTTCTTTGTATTTCTTTTTCTTTTTTGTTTTTCCTTTTGTGGTTTGAAGGTTTTTTCTTTGTATCATGCTTGAGTTCTCTTGTTTTTGTGTTTGTGAATCCACTCTATGTTTTTGATTTATAACTACAAACCTTGGTTTTCAAGTATTGAACGTTAATTCTTATGAGTTCAGTTCAGTTGCTCAGTCGTGTCCAACTCTTTGTGGCCCCATGGACTGCCGCATGCCACACTTCCCTGTCCATCACCAACTCCTGGAGCTGGTGATACAATTAAGATGTAATTCTTGTATCTTACTCTATATTGTTTATTCTGTTTAAATGTGGTAGGTATAATATTTCAACGTAATTACTTCAGTGTAATAATCAATTTTGTAGATAGTTAAGTGGAAATATCTGCTCTGATACAACCTTTCCTTTAATTGTTGCCTTGTTTGCTCACTCTGTGTTGCCTGTTTGATGTGGCCACCCGTGGTTTTGTGTGTGTGTGTGTGTGTGTGTGTGTGTGTGCGTGTGTGCAGGAGCGAGGCATGGGAATTCCCACCATATTCTGAGGTTGCAATGAGGGGAAGTCCAGACATGCTGGACCAGAATTCAGTCATTTGCTTTTGATAACCTCGGAGTCTGCTGTAATTTTTCCTTCTAGCTTTCCTTCTCCCAGAGAAGTGGACTCCCAGGTTCACTTTGTTGGTTTTAATTAGGCATTTCTAAGGAAAACAGGACATGAATGAAGAAATAGTAATACAATCCTTGGAAGATTTGCATCTCAGTAAAAGCAGCTGGCTCTTAGACCACTAATGGTTCATTTGCCACAGTGGGGAAATTAAAATAGGAAATATCTTTTCTGGCTTGGTACTGGTGCCTACTTGTACATTACAATATTTTCCCTGCTCCCACATCAGCACTGCATCTCCTGAGTCCTCAATGAGTAAAGATGCTTCGGATAGTCTTTTTTTCTTCTGTCGTTGTCTCTGAAATTTTAACTTTTGTAGGACTCATTGTGAATCTCTTCATTGTAGTGGTCAGTTACAAGACTTGCATCAAAAGCCACAGGATCTCTTCTTCTGACAGACTCCTGTTCAGTTTGGGCATCACCAGATTTTTTATACTGTTACTGAATGTTGTTGTCATCATCTCTCCAAATGTGGAAAGGTCAGTCTCCTTATCCTATTTTTTTCTGTCATGTTGGATGTTTTTGGACTGTAGTAGTCTTTGGTTTGTAACCTTGCTCAACGTCTTGTATTGTGTGAAGATTGCTAACTACCAACACTCAGTGTTTCTCCTGCTGAAACGAAATCTCTCCACCAAGATGCCCCGGCTGCTGCTGGTCTGTATGCTGCTTTCTGTCTTCACCACTCTCCTGTATGTTATGCTCAGACAGTTGGCACCCTCTCTTGAATTTGTGACTATGAGAAATGGCACAGTATTTGACATCAATGAGGGACTCTTGTCTTTGGTGACTCCTTTGGTCTTGAGCTCATTTCTCCAATTCATCATTAATGTGACTTCTGCTTCTTTGTTAATCAATTCCTTGAAGAGACATATACAGAAGATGCAGAGAAGTGCCACTGTTCTTTGGAATCCCCAGACTGAAGCTCATGTGGGTGCTATGAAGCTGATGATCTGTTTCCTCGTACTCTACATTCCATATTCAGTTGCTACCCTGGTCCATTATCTCCCTCCTTCTATAGGGATGGATTTGAGAACCAAGTCTATTTATGTTATTATGTCCACCATTTACCCTCCAGGACATTCTCTTCTTATTATTCTCACACATCCTAAACTGAAAACAAAAGCAAAGAATATTCTTTGTTTCAGTAAATAGTGGGATTTCAATAATAAATGGTGCTAAAGTCACCTCAGGGGGAGCAAGATTTTCTTTGTTGGTAGTTTTCCCAATGATCTGAGAAATTCATTTTTGTAATTACTGATCTGACTCCATAAACCTTCAAGTGCCTGTATTTCAGTTAATTCTACAATATATTGTTTAGTAATATTCTAAAATCAGGCACTTTCTATAAGGAACTTGTTGGAGGCATTGCTTATCATGTGTTTTGCATGGGCATCACATCCCTGGATCATGGAAATCACCACACTGTTCCACTGGCTACTGAAGTGTAATGGGTAGTTCCCCCAAATTAAGCAATATATTAGAGGTCACTTCATTAGTTAAATTTTTGAAGTTTAGCTGAGGAACCCTGAGTAAGGGATCAGCAATGGGTAAATGGTCATCGGGAGCCACTCAACTGGCTTAGGCATAAAAAGAGGGTACAGTGAGAAAAAGAGGAAGGGAAAGTTTCAGAGAGACAAGAGAGGAAAGAGAAACATCAAAGGAGATAGGTGTACATTATGTTAGATGTAGAAAAAAGGATCCTCAACTTGCTGAGGGACAGTAACTGCCAGGACTGAATTTCTACTTTTGTTCTGGAAAAAAGGGAAGGGCCAGAATTGATGGGTGGAGGGAAGTGACCAGCATTAAAGAAGCCCAATCCAGGATGCCTTTAAGGATCTTCAAATCTGGGAAGCCAAGTTCAGAAGCATATGCCAAAGAGTGAAATCAACACATTCTGAGTGCCACATTACAAAAGATTTGACCCTATCATGATATGGACTTCGGTAGAAAGCTGAGAGGAGTCACTGGACTGGTGGTGGAAACACCTGACCTTTGGTGAACTTCTGTCATCTCTGTTTGAATTTATGTACTGAATTTTATGGGCACGGCATAATTCTCCAGAATGTTGCGCTTTCTGTTTATTTGTTTGTTTGAAACAGCAGGACTGTGGCTACAGAGGAATAGAAATCTGAAGTTGAAATACTGATGTTTTGAAATGGGATTTGGGAAATAGTAATTTATATAGTTTTTTTTGTGTGTTTACAGGATATGTAATATTTATACATCTCAAAATGATCTTATTAAAATAACATTTTCCTTATTAAAAATTATCCCAAGAAATCTCCAAATTTTACAGTTTACCTGATATTTCTCATCCCAGCCACCAGAATCTTGACTAGAGTATTCAGTAAGATTACCCAAACCAATATTTTATACTCCAAAACTTGGAGATATCTGTTAGATTAGAATCTGAAGATTAGGAGATAAAGGATTGCTGAGAGTGATTAAGCTACACTATGACATCAGAACTCTAAAGGAATAGCAGAAAGCCTGATGGACCCCAACATCTTTTCTTTTCCCCCATAAATTCATAGTTACAGAATTTTTAGCTACTTAGAATTCTGGTAGCTTTCTCTTGTAATTAGGTATTGCCATATGATTGAGTTCTGCCAATACAGTATGAGCAGAGGCTGTGTATATGATTTCTAGGTGGTGCCCCCAGAATGGGTGTTAATAGATGCTTGCCTTCCTTTTCCCCCTTCTCCTTTCCTGTGGGCTGGAACGCTGATACAGGGATTGGCCATCTTGCATCACAGATGAGGTGACGGCCTGGGGATAGTGGAGCAGATTTTCATCCTAGACTTGGCTGTTTGGTTCCTAACACTGTGGAACTGCCTTACCTTAACTCCAGGACTGTTTATGAAAAATAAACATCTCCATTCTTTTCCACTCTATAGTTTGATGTTTCTATTGCCATACTCAAATAACTTATGCTATACCGTAAGTATGTACAATAGCATATATCTTTATGATGAAGTAATGTGTAGCTATTTACCATTTTATAGTCAAGGAATATTTTTATATGATCTGGTAAAATACTTATACTACTAAATGAAATAAAAATAAATAATGCATATGCAAAAAAATTGAAAACAACAATTTTTTTAGGTAGAAAGTTTTGTTTTGCTTCCCTGGTGGCTTAGATGGTAAAGAATCTGCCTGCAATGCAGGAGACCCAGGTTCGATCCCTGGGTCACGAAGATCCCCCAGAAAAGGGAATGGCAGCCCACTCCAGTATTCTTGCCTGGAGAATTCCATGGACAGAGGAGCCTGGTGGCTACAGTCCATGGGGTTGCAAAAAGTCGGACACAACTGAGTGACCAACACTTTCACTTTCAGAAAGTTTTGAGAAATTCCACCCCCCCCTCCCAAGTTTCCAAGTTTTCTATGATGAACATATATTTCTTTGATAATCAGAACAAACTACATACTTTAAAATATAAACAGTAAGAAATTATCTGTCTGTCAATCTATCTAAAGGAGCTATGGGGTCTTCTGATGTCAAAATTCTATTTTTCCTCACTAAGAAAGGCTGCGTGAATAACTGTTCTTCGAGTTTATCTGGATTCTTTTTCTAGTATTGACAAAGTTCTGCTAATTCATTTCTTGATTGTCTTATATTGTATTCATTTATTTCCTATTTGGACTGGATATATTGGTTTTGTATTAGGAATTTTTTTTTCCTTTAAATCTTTTTTTTTTAATAATTTTATTTTATTTTTAAACTTTACATAATTGTATTAGTTTTGCCAAATATCAAAATGAATCCGCCAAAGGTATACATGTGTTCCCCATCCTGAACCCTCCTCCCTCCTCCCTCCCCATACCATCCCTCTGGGTCGTCCCAGTGCACTAGCCCCAAGCATCTAGTATCGTGCATCGAACCTGGACTGGCAACTCGTTTCATACATGAGGAATTTTTTAAATTAGGTTTTGCTACTTGAAGAAAGTCTAGAACCTTCCCTCACCTTGAGACTCTTTCTTCAAGCTGTTTCTTGAGAAGAGTCACTTTCTGAAATGAATGGCAGGCACCAGGACAATGTCTGTATAACATCATGAAATATTCACTGTGGTAGCTATAACTGGGGAATTTGTTACTAAACTTTTAACTGCTACAAGTCCAAATATTCTCTGGGCTACATTTTCACATGCTGTTTTATTGGTTCCTCACAATTTCTTTGGTAATGTAGGTGTCATTATGCCCATTATATGACTGGGAAAACTGAGGTACAAACAGATAAAGTAAATGACTCATAACAGTAAAACTAGGAGAGGGTAGACCCAAGGCTCCAATTCATCTTCTGATTCTAAAATACAGTTATTTTTCCCCTGTGTCACAAGATGACTGGGAAGACATAGTGACAGAGTAGAAAAATGTCCAATTATAAAGCTTTATTTTCTAGGACAATAAAAAAGTATTCAAAATGATGTCTGAAGCCGGATGTATCCAACCTGAAAATCTCACCCTAAGGCTGCTAGAATTTATATTTATCTATTTATCTCTATCTGTCTATTTATCTGAGAGAGGTAGGGGAGATATGAAATCTTGTGGGTGCTTAGTTTCCTTCCCAAATAAGTATTATGGGATCCTGTAGATTACTGGATTTTTAGGCCCTGGAATTTGTGTGAGATATGTTTTTTAAACCAACAAGTAGGAACATTAAAGAAGAAACCATTTTACGATTTCTTTTGAATGCTACTATTTGGGAAGGAATAGGCCAATAGATGGCAACCCACTCCAGTACTTTTGCCTGGAAAATCCCGTGGACGGAGGAGCCTGGTAGGCTGCAGTGCATGGGGTCGCTAGAGTCGGACACGACTGAGCGACTTCCCTTTCACTTTTCACTTTCATGCATTGGAGAAGGAAATGGCAACCCACTCCAGCGTTCTTGCCTGGAGAATCCCAGGGACGGGGGAGCCTGGTGGGCTGCCGTCTACGGGTTGCACAGAGTCAGACACAACTGAAGCGACTTAGCATCAGCAGTAGCAGCAGGCCAATAGAAAGAGGGTGGGAAGGTAGATATAATTCATGGAAGAACTAAATAAGATTCTTGGCCTTTTCAAGTATTTTGAAGGTTTCTCTATATTGCTGAGATTTCACTTAAACATGTGACTTTGGGTTTCCCTGATCATTGTTACCAGCTTTTTTTAGTTGTTTCAGTTAAAAAACAAAACAAAACAAAACACTAACAAAAGAAAGAAGGGATTAAGAGGAAGAAGACAGTAGTGTCTGAAAGCATAAATTGAATGTAAATTTTAAGATAGCCTCAAATGCCAGAGTTTTCCAGTGAAACTGAAGCTTACTGAAAGCATTTAGAGTAGGTTTCCCAATAATGTTCTTTTTTATAAGCTCAGGCTGGAGATGTAGCCTCTCATCTGCCCACTGCTTCTCAGAGAGCGCTGGAGAAGCTGGGACTTTCTTTCGAATTTTGTATGCTTGCTTCCTGTTCTTCCTGAGTGAGTAGAAGGTGGAAGTGGTAATTTGATAAAACTCCCTAAGGAGTTAGATAACTGACCCTTGGCCAGTTTGATTCCTTAAGTAAAAAAAGGAGAAAAGAAACTCCATGGATGTGTGAGAATTTGCCTGGCATGGAAATTGACAACAGGTAGGTGATAGAAGTTAATGGACATTAGGGAGGGGAGGGAGAAGGAGAGGGGTCAGAGGGTAAGGGCCACAGCAGGGGGAGGGGCACAGACTGCACATCAACCTCCCCAAGCTGCTGGGGTGGGTGTAAGGTCAGTCTTCTTGGGGCATGCCAGTAGTAACTTCACGTCAGAACAGCTGGCTTGTTCTCTGGATGATGGCTGAGGGCTGGGTAGGGTCTGGGAAAAGGCAGGAATGTAGCTCCATGTCAGGAGGAAGGAGACTGAGGCCCTGGTGATGGCTCCATATGTGTACAACTCGCTTGCAAATGAGGTGTCTAAACACAGGGACATGATTTGTTTCATGATTTTCTGACCTATTTTATACATAAAGTGAAGTTGCTCAGTCGTGTCTGACTCTTTGTGATCCCATGGACTGTAGTCTACCAGGCTCCTCCATCCATGGGATTTTCCAGGCAATAGTACTGGAGTGAGTTGCCATTTCCTTCTCCAAGGGATCTTCCTGACCCAGGGATTGAACCCAGGTCTCCCACATTGTAGACAGACACTTTACCATTTGAGCCACCAGGGAAGTCCTATTATATATATATATATATATATATTTTTTTTAATTAGAGTATAATTGTTTTATAATGTTGTGCTGACCTATTTTAAATACAGAAAATTATTTGTCTCAGTTTGCTGCTTTCATAGTTGGGAAAATGACTATATAATTACCTGAATTCAGGGCTCTCAAGAAATAATCAAATATATTGATATTACTCAGAAAAACCTAACTCCCACTTGTTCCTCTGTATCTTTGACTTCTCTGCCTGTTTTTAAAGGCCTGTCACCTATCATCACTCTTACTGTCCAGAAATTCTGGAATTGTGTAGAGCTGATCACCTTTTTAGAAGCACCATCCCAGTTCTTATATTTGTGTACTGTGATACCAGCAGACTTCAGATGTTCCCCTACTTTGTTGACAGGAGTGAAAATGGAGAGAAATCACCAAGGAAGGAAAGAAAAATACTGCCATTAATTTGTAGGAACCAGGCTAGGTAAATTCAAAACTTTCTTCATTAGGAGGAACCAGGAGCTCTGAGAGCTTAATTGACTTGTCTAAGAACATGGCTTCTGACTGATTGAGCGGGGAGGCACACCCAAACCTGTCAGATTTTGAAGCATGGTGCCTTTCTGTGAGTGGCCCCAAGCACCCCTCTTTAAATTCCCCTTACAAGGAGCTGGTCAAGAGATTTGCATCCCATTGAGGGTTAGTGCTAGCACGGGACTATGGACACTTTACTTTGGATGAGCAGATATCCAGAACGTCCTGTCTGCCATCTCTGTCGCTCAACTCTTTTCTTAGCATGATCTTGCGAGGGGAAAACCTCCATCTCCTAAATTTCCTCTGGAAAAGCACAAGTCCCAAAATGTTAAAAATGTGATTGTCATGCGAACAGCCTTCTGTAACTGGGTTTTATGTAACTTTTCAAAAATAAAGTTTTAATTTTATTTTGCAGAAAAGTTGCAAGGAGAGTATGTAGAGTTCTTATATTCTCTTCTCTCAGCTTTTCTGATGTTAATACCTTACATAACCTGATACATTTGTTGAAACCAGGAAACCAGCATTCATACACTTAACTGTTAACTAAACTACAGACTTCATCCAAATTTTACTGGTTTTCCCATACATGTTCTTTATCTGTTCCAAGATCCAGTCCAGGATATCACATTGCAGATAGTGTTGGTCTCCTCTGGTCTATGATGTTTCTCAGTCTTTCCTTGTTTTTCATGACCTTGAGAGCTTAGAGGGTTACTGTTTGGGCATTTTGTAAAATGTCTCTTCACCTGAGTTTGTCTGATGTTTTCCTCACAGTTAGATTTGGTTTGAATGCCTTTGGGGAAGAGTACAACAGAGGTGAAGCACCCTTCTTATCTCATCACATCACATCAGGGGTACATGATGTCATCATGACTATTCATTGGTCCTGTTAAACTGGATTGCCCTAAGGTAGTGTCTGCAGGTTTCTCCACTGCCTGCTTACTCTGCTTCCCTTTCCAGACATTCTAGTTTAGAGGTAAGTCTCTACGTCTGGTTCACTCTCAAGGGAAGGGGCATTAAGCCGTGCTTCCTAGAGGGTCTCCCA
This sequence comes from Bos mutus, assembly GCF_027580195.1. Taxonomy (NCBI): domain Eukaryota; kingdom Metazoa; phylum Chordata; class Mammalia; order Artiodactyla; family Bovidae; genus Bos; species Bos mutus. The sequence continues at coordinate 18,919,753 of NC_091620.1, read as the reverse complement.
AATTTTGTCTATCTTACTTATTTCTCCTCCCAAATTTTCATACTTATGGAACCAGAGAAAATAGCTTCTGCTCTCCTATCTTGGAGAAGGCAATGGCAACCCACTCCAGTATTCTTGCCTGGAGAATCCCAGGGACGGGGGAGCCTGGTGGGCTGCCGTCTGTGGGGTCGCACAGAGTCGGCTACAACTTAGCAGCAGCAGCAGCAGCAGCTCCCCTATCTGCCAGGTCCCCTCACTACCATTTACTTTTTCTGCCCCAGCATTGTTGCTGCTGCTTATATTTTTACACTGATTCTTGCTGCACACAAGCCATGGAGGATGATGTAGTTTGGCACTTCCTTCTCCCTGCAAACACCTGAATTCCAGTAGCCAAGACATGGTACCAACCCAAGAGAACAAGAACTCCACCTCTTCATAAAGTGGTGGGAAAGAAGCTGGAAAGACAATAAATATATGTATATTGATAGTTTTGGTTACACATGCTTATTAATAACATGCTTAATTTGCTCAATTTCTGAATGTTTAGATTCATACAGAGTATTAAGAGAAGAATTAATTTGCTCAGGTGAACAACTGCTATTGGCTAGTTGCCTTCTAGATGCCTTCTGATGGTGATGTGGGCACAGTTCTGGGAAGCATTGAAAAAGGCTGTGTACAGGAGTACAGAATGGTTGAGTCCCCGGGATATGTCAGATGTAGGAGATGGAGCTGGACTGAGTCTGGTAGCTTGTAGGCGGAAGGCATGTTTTGGATGAAAGTGTCAAACCTGAGTCTTTGAAACCAAAGTCTCTTAGCTGCTGCTTCTTCACGTGGCTTTCATGCCTTGGCTAGCCTCTCTGCCATCATCTCCAGCTCTTCCTCTGCTGAACCCAGCACTGGCTCATCTCTGAGATACTCATGGCTGCCTTTACATATTGGGCTTCCCTGGTAGCTCAGCTGGTAAAGAATCCACCTGCAATGCAGGAGACCTTGGTTTGATTCCTGGGTCGGGAAGGTCCCTGGAGAAGGGATAGGCTACCCACTCTAGTATTCATGAGCTTCCACTGGCGGCTCAGACGGTGAAGAATTTGGCTGCAATGTGGTGAGACCTGGGTTCGATCCCTGGGTTGGGAAGATCCCCTAGAAGAGGGTATGGCAGCCCACTCCAGTATTCTCGCCTGGAGAATCCCCATGGACAGAGGAGCCTGGCGGGCTGCAGTCCATGAGGTCACAAAGAGCTGGACACGACTGAGTGACTAAGGACATTTAGATTACAATGGTTAGGAGGAATCAGACCTGTTGAAGAATTCTATGGAAGGTGTCCACGACATGGGAGGGAGATCGAGTCAGCCCTTACTCTAGAAAACTGCCAATAGTAAAATTCACTTACTGTAAAATTAACTTATTATAATTAACTTACTGTAGAGTTAATGAACTTTCTGTTCTCTTTTTCTTATTTCTTCTTTAAGTTTGAAATAAAATGAGAAAGTAATGTGAAAAGCAGAATAGAAACCAGAGCTGTTGCTCTCTAAGCAATGCCAAGTGCTTGTTTTGTTAAACTCCAGATGTCAAAACTGAGTTTTCATGTTTTGCATGGAAAGGATCACATTTTTCTAAATTATGATAGGTAATCCAATTCTCTTTGCCAATGTAGACTATGTATCCCCTGATGAAATGAAGTAAAAAAAAAAAATAGCTGTAATCTTGAAATAATGAGTGTTAAAAAGACTTGAACCTTGTGTTAGTTGCTAGATGTTTTTTAGACAAACATTTTTCTTATTAAAGTTAACTAATTATCTCATTTCTCTATGTGGTTTAGCCTTTCTTAATACCACTTATAATCTGTCAAGAAACCATCTTTTTGTTTCTGGTGATTTTTTTTTCTTTCGAGGCGAGACTGGGCTTTCTGGATACATGTCAGTGGCTACCCTGCTTTGCCTGAGGTTCCACTGCCCAAGACCTGGAGCGGCGGGTAGGAGAGAAGGATGGTTGCACCTGCTGCCTGAAAAGTCACCATAGAAGCCTTGCTCTTGGAGAGGCTCATGCCTTATCCCAGCTCTCTGACTGGTGGCAGTTGTGGTCTTCCCCTTTGCCTCTCCACAGCTGCAGGCGGACTTCTCAGGTGCCAGGCCCTCAGGTGGATGGGGTGAGATACAACGCGTGCGCCCTGGACGCAGGGGCTGCTCGCTGCTGTGTTCCTGGGCCTGCTACACTGCCAGGCACATGATGAGCGCTCTGTGTATCTGACCTAAATGAGCTGAAATCCAATCCTACAATCCATTATATTTTTAGTGGAACAGCTGAGACCTCGAGAGGGTGGTGGCTCACTTGCAGCTTCATAGAGTGCCCCAGGTACTGCTGGGACGTGGGACAGAACTCTTTTCACTACACCCGTGCTGCCCTCCTAAGAAGCCAGCCTGGCCTTTCCCCTTCTTTCCAATCCAATTCCACTGTCTTCTCATTTCCTTTATAGTTGTTTCTAGCCTGTATCAAATACCATACTGGTTTTTCTGTTCTCTGCACAGCAAGACAAGTTTAACAGCTTAAAACAGCATACTTTTATTGTGTCATGGTTTCTGTAGATTAGGCTCCCAGCACAGCCCAAGTGGGCCCTCTGTGCAGGCTTCTCAAAAACCACAGGTAAGATGTTGGCTGGGCTGTGTGCCTTCTGGAGCTCAGGGTGCTCTTCCAAGCTCTTGGTTATTGGCAGGATTCAGTTCTTTGCATTTGTAGGATGAGGCCCCATTTTCTTGCCAGCTGTCAGGTGGGGGTGTCAAGTCCAAGCATCTAGGGGCCTCCCAGAGTTCCGCAACATGTAACACTCTCATAACATGGCAGCTGGACTCTTCAGGGCCAGAAGAAGGGCTCAGTTCCTCCTCTAAGACATGAGCTGATTAAATCAGGTGAATCTCCTTTTTGATTAACTCAAACTTGACTGATTAGGCCCTTAATTACATCTGCAAAGCCCTCCGTCTTTGCCATGTTATATTGCCTAATCACAGGAGTGACATCCCCTGTTCTTCATAGTCCTACACCTGCTCAAGGATTATTCTGGGTGTGTACACCAAGGGGTGGGAACTTTGGAAGCCAGTTTAGAATTCGGCCTCTCACAAACACATTTGCTTTTGGCTGGTCCCAAGGAAGTTGGGATCTGAACAATAAATGAAGCAGTTTCCCTGTATTTCATGATAACTGGGCTAGTCTTTTTCCCCGTCTTCAAGCCCATCTCCTTTTTCTTAAGATTTTGATGTGAGATATACGCTAAGTCAGGTGTGTGTGGATAATTAATCATAAGGGCAGATGACCTCAGAGATCCTAATTAATAGTAATGGTTTCTGTACCCTATCTCCTATATGTTTTTTTTATTATTTGCCACTTAAGTGAAATATGTTCTGGTTCTCTGATTGTCTTCTTTTCCCAGACTCCCCTAATTCTGTCTTTAATAATAAAATATATTTTGAAGTTCTGAATTTATTCAGCTTTCATTCTTACATGTTCAAAGTTCTTTTTATGAAAATAGAATTTATCCTGGGTCGTCCCAGTGCACCAGCCCCAGGCAACTGGGAGGGAGGAGGGAGGGGGGTTCGGGATGGGGAACACGTGTATACCTGTGGCAGATTCATGTTGATGTATGGCAAAACCAATACAATATTGTAAAGTAATTAACCTCCAATTAAATAAATTTATATTAAAGAAAGAAAACAGAATTTCTTTTTTATATGAATAAGCTCACATCTGGCATGGTATAGAATCTGAGAATGTTTTGATTTGGTGTCTCTTGTTGATGAGCATATATGCTAAGTTGCTTCAGTTGTGTCCAACTTATTGTGACCCCATGGACTGTAGCCTATAGGACTGTAGCCCTATGCATGGGATTCTCCAGGCAAGAATACTGGAGTGGGTTGCCATTTCCTACTCCGGGCATCTTCCCAACCCAGAGATCAGACCCATGTCTCTTATGTCTCCTGCATTGGCAGGAGGGTTCTTTATCACTAGTGCCACCTGGGAAGCCCTTATTCTATGATGTGTTAGTATCTAATGTTAACCCAATATCCTTGAGAAGGAGACTTGGTGTCTGTGATCTTTCAAATGTCTTGTTTCAGGGTTTGTTCTGTGTTCATTCAGGTGAATGCAAATACAGAGAGATTTGTAACTTCTAAACTCTTTGCTCCTGGTCAGAGCTGTTCAGTCTATGCTTGAGAACAGATTGCAGAAGGGTAAGACCAAATCCAGATTTTGTGATCTAAGAAATTGCCTTGAGTGTGGTATCACCTTCAGGGAATCTTCAGTATAGCCAGGAGCTGTATACACTTATCTGCACTAAGGCAGAGCACCTTCTGCGACAGCAGTAAGGGACTTCCCTAGCCATGCCCTCTTCTATCCTAGGACTGCTGATGCTGGTGGCAGTAGCTGAATCTCTCATTGGCCTCATTGGAAATGGAGTTCTTGTGGTCTGGAGTTTCGGAGAATGTCTCCAAACGTTCAGGGCGTCCTCGTATAACCTCATTGTCCTGGGCCTGGCGGTCTGTCGGTTGCTTCTACAATGGTTGATTATGGTGGACTCAAGTCTGTTCGTGCTTTTCCAGAGCAGCCATTGGCTTCGCTGGCTCAGTGTCTTCAGGGTTCTGGTAAGCCAGGTCAGCCTGTGGTTTGCGAGTTTTCTCAGTGTCTTCTATTGTAGGAAGATCATGACCGTTGAACACCCTGTCTCTTTGTGGCTGAAGCAGAAGGCCTGTTACCTGAGTTGCTGGTGCTTTCTGGTGTACTTCACGATCCATTTGTTACTTACAGTCAGGGGTAGCTTAGACTTCTCCAGTCCTTCCCAAGGAAACAGCAACATCTTATTCCCCATTTCAAACTGGCACTATATATGTATATTACAGCTCAATACAGAAAGTATGATGCCTTTCACGATGTTTCCTGTTTCCTCTGGGCTGCTGTGTCTCTTTGTATAGACACTACAGGAAGATGAAGGTCCATACAGCCGGCAGAAGAGATGCTCAGGCCAAGGCTCATATCACTGTCCTGAAGTCCTTGGGCTGTTTCCTTGTACTTTACATGGTCTACATCCTGGCCAGCCCCTTCTCCATCAGCTCCAAGACTTTTCCTGCAGATCTCTTCACTGTCTTCATCTCTGAGACACTCATGGCCACCTACCCTTTTCTTCATTCTGTCATACTGATCATGGGGAACCCCAGGATGAAGCAGGCATGTCAGAGAATCCTGTGGAAGACTCTATGTGCTTGAAGAGCCCAGGGCCTGTGAGCTGGAGAGAGGGGTGGTCAGGAGACTGTTTTGAGATAATTTTTTGATAGCTCTCCCAAAGAGGACTGACTTTAAAATTTTTCCTTCTTTAAAAATTTTTTTAAAATTTTATATTGGAGTATAGTTGATTAACAATGTTGTGTTAGTTTCAGGTATACACAGAGTGATTCAGTTATACATATATATGTATCTATTCTCTTTCAAATTCTTTTCCATTTAGGCTATTACACAATATTGAGCAGAATTCCTTGTGCTATACATTAGGTCCTTGCTGGTTATCTGTTTTAAATTTACCAGTGTGTACATGTCAATCCCAAACTCCCAATCTGTCCCTCCCCCAAAGTCTCTCCCCCTGGTAACCATAAATTTGTTCTCTTAAGTCTTTGAGTCTGTGTCCCTTTTGTGAATAAGTTCGTTTGTATCAATTTTTTCTTTTTAGATTCTGCTTACTAGCTCAGCTGGTAAAGAATCCACCTGCAATGCAGGAGACCCCGGTCCGATTCCTGGGTCAGGAAGATCCACTGGAGAAAGGATTAGGCTACCCATTCTAGTATTCTTGGGCTTCTGTGGTGGCTCAGCTGGTAAAGAATCTGCCTGCAATGCAGGAGACCTGGGTTTGATCCCTGGGTTGGGAAGATCCCCTGGAGAAGGGAAAGGATGCCCATTCCAGTATTCTGGCCTGGAGAATTCCATGGGTTGTATAGTCCATGGGGTCACAAAGAGTCGGACATGACTGAGTGACTTTCACTTTCACTTTTTATAAGTGGTCTCATATATTTGTCTTTCTCTGTCTGACTTATTCCACTTAGTACGACACTCTTTAGGTCCAACCATGTTGCTGCAAATGTTGTTACCTCATTCTTCCTGAAAAAATGTTTTTTTTGGACTATAGTTGATTTCTAATGTTATGTTAGTGTCAGGTGTATAGCAAAGTGAATCAGTTACACGTATTCACATATCCACTCTTTTTGCAGATTCTTTTCCCATATAGCCATTATAGACTATTGAGTAGATTTCCCTGTGCTATACAGTAGGTTCTTATTATCTATTTTATAGTGTGAATATTTCACTCTTTTTAATGGCTGAGTGAAAACTTTCCTTCTTTAACACTAAATCAACAAATGGGAAATAGAAAATACAGAATAAAAATCAGTAGTATTTCTCTCTTGATAATATGAAGTACATTATTTTCATGTATTATAGAAATCAAGCCTGGGGCTTCATGTTTGGTAAAAGAAGTGTTATGTTCTGTTTATATATAACAAATAATTCATTTCTTTTAAATTTACATATGTAAGTTGTGTTTTTCCTAACCTCTAAAGAAATAGAGGTTAGGAACAATTAATATAGTGATTATTAATTTTTATGAAATTTCATCTATCTGTTAATGTTAGTCATTTTAGATAAGTTTAATAAAAGTATCAATGGATTTTCCCATTTCTCTAGTTATCTAACTGAAAAACAAAACAAAATATATTTCTATTTGTGGAAGTTTCTTTGAGCCCTAGACCTGCCTTTTAGGATAAAAGTCAATTGGCTGCCATAATTGGTATTAAGTTCTGATGCCCAGGACCTGGGGGAAGCAAGATGGGAGTGAGGGGCACTTGCTTCTGCTCCCCAAAAGAACACTGCTCCCTTCAGAGGTCAAACCCTATTTCCTTTGGTCATTTAGCCATCCTGACCGTCCACTCTGGCCTCTCTGCAGCCTAAAGGCAGAGTTTTAGCATGCTGGGTCTTGGAGTTGAATGGAGATCATCTAGCACATCAAATCCATGACAGTAGGAACTGTGCCTGTTTTTGTTTCCTGCTTAGGTTCCTGGAGCCTAGAATATTACCTGGCCTATAATAAACAATTTCTAAATGGTTGATTTGCTGTGTGAAGTAGACTTTTAACTCCTTTTATATATTATAGAGAAAATGAGGACCAGAGAGGGCAATGGGCTGTTCCAGAGTTTCAGAGAGCCAGAACTAACTTTCCTGACTCCTATCCCAGGCTTTCTTTATATCACACTACTTTCCTAAGGAGTTAGCTTCGCATTCTTTGTATATACTTCCTCAGCCTTCTTTTTACGCTTATTTGAACACATTTTCCCTCTGTAATATAAAGAACAGTACTTGATATACTTACATTTTTTTTCATCTCTTACTAACCATGCTAATCTACTTCCATTAACGTGTTCTAACACATATCTTTTCCTTATCCAAAGCTGTGTGCTGAGGAGTGTGCTAGGCGCATGTGGATGTTGGTCATCTTTCAAGGGAGGCATAGCTCCACTGATGTCACTGTGAGTTGTGTGAGGTCAAGCACCATATTAGTCTTCTGGAAATGATAATAATCATCCTTTTCAAGTAGAGAGATACCTCTCTCTGGCTATATTTTTAGTAGTAGGATAGATTTTCCATTATGCCATGCCTATACAGCTGTCTTTTGTGACCAATTGTTGTAATAATGATAATTACCTAACATTTGTATTGGGCTTTATATCAAGTATTCTTATGTGTAGTCTATTATCTCGTTTGATTTTAATAGCAACCCTATGAAAGTGGTAATTGTTTTCCCATTATGTAGATGACAAAACTCAGGCTGGAGTGATGATTTGATCAAGATCATCAGCTAATAAAACAGTCCCAGATGTTTGAACCTCAAATCTTATGCTTTTTCCAGTAAACCTTAAATTCCTCGTGTTCATACTTGTGAGACTTCATGCTGGGATTAGTCTGTGGTATGCTGAGGTTTTTGAGTATTTTTAAACAGGTGAAATAAGCAGCTAATATTTCAAATTTGGTGTTAGTGGGATGCTTGGGAGCCAAGATCCAAAATCATGACGGACTGAAGTTTCTGTGACTTGCTTTTCTCAGGGACAGAACACTTGCATTTTCCCAGTCATCTTTTGGGATTGAATTTCCTTCCTCTTCTGTGTGTGATTTAGCTCATGATGGATGTGAGGCTACTTTGTGTTTTAACCAAGGAAACAAATCTGGAGGCAAATCTGTGCTCTTGAGTTAAATCTTGTGTAATTAAATCTTTTATAGTTTGCATTCTCAGAGCTGCAGCTGGGTCCGTGTGCATGTGCGTGTGTGTGTGTGTGGGTTCAGCTAACCTTCCTTTCTCTTATGGACTGAGATCTCTGACGGTGCAGCCTAGAGGGGAACTAGGAAGAGATGTGAGCAGTACAGAAAGGTAGAAAATGTACAGCAGCATTTTCCCATTCCATGCTCTGACGTTAGTCCCAGATGTAGTCACATTTTACCTTTTGTCTTCATTCTTCTGGTGATGACTTTCACAACACTAAATATTCTGCCTCTCTTACTTGGTTTGTTAACTTTGAACTGTAACTTTTGAATCCCATTCATCAAAGTTTGGGGATTGTCTCACTTAACCTCAAATTTATTCCCCTCTCCGATATTTGATTATTTTTATTTACTTGTCATTCTTCTGGTCACTAATTTTTATGACTTTAAATAATATATTTTTTACTTTGCTTTTTAAAATCATAACTTATGACAGTAGCTACAGAATCTGAACTATGTAGAAGGAATAAATTAGTTCTTTAACTCTCCTGTACTCTCCCCATATCCCAACTCATGTGTCCAACTTGATATGACTTAAGAATAAATTTAGTTTATTGGAAGGGAATTGGCTATCTCTTGGAACCAAAGGGAAGTCTGGAGAATCAGTAACAGAAAGAGAATCAAGGGGGTTGAAACAACTGAGAACACAACCAAATCATTCTTGAGGGACTGATGCTGGCACCACCATTCACATTTCAACTGGCAGCATGTGTCTTTGATATGGCCACTGCCTCTGTAAACATGTCCCTTTGAATTATAGAACCAAGGTCTAAAATCCTGGCTTAAGAGCCTCTGCTTGGTTGATTCTACGTCATACCTGCCATAGATGACAGGTCTTGTGGCAAGGAAAAATCTGATTGCACTTTGGTTTCTGAAACATGTATTTTTAGATTAGATGACATATTCAACAGTGACATTAAGCATCAGATTCGATACAGCTGATGTGAATTAATGAACTGGAAGGTGAGCTCAAAGAACGCTCTGAGAAGGTATCAGGAAACAGTAAAAATATGGAAATAGGAGAAACAGACCAAAGAAATTAAGCATATAGATTGAAGACAAAATGAACTGTTGGAGACAACTTACTTTCAATTAAAGAGAAAACATTAGCAATGTATGAGCATTTTAAGAACAAAGCTGAAAACTTTGCTGAGGTTCTTTCCTCTAGTGGGAGCTAGTGGAGTAGCTTCAAAACTTCAACATTCTACCTTAAATACAGTTACTATATAAGCCAGCAATTCCTCTCATAGGTATATAGCCAAGAGAAATGAGAATATATGTCCACACAAAAACTTACCAATGAATGTTCACAGCAACACTGTTCATACTAGTCAAGAAGTGGAAACAACCCAAATGTCTGTTGCCTGATGAATGGATAAACAAAGTGTGATGTGTGTGTGTGTGCACGTGCACACACATAGGCATATAATAGAATATTATTCAGCTGTAAGAAGGAAAGAAGTACTGATACATGGCACAGCGCAGATGGACCTGGAAACATGCTAACTGAAAGAAGCCTGTCAGAAAGACTTCATGATTTATGGTTCCCTTTATATGAAAGGTTCAGAATAGGCAGATCTGCAGAACAGAAAGTAAATTAGTAGTTTCCAGGTGCTGGGACTATAGGTATTGGGTAGTGACTTTATGGATATATATGGTTTCTGTCAGGGTCATGAAAATGTTCTAGAATTAGATAGTGTAGTAATTTTTGCTTAAGTCTGTGACTATATGAAAAAAACCCCACTGATTAATATGCTTAACAACACATTAAAGAAATAAAAACTTTAAATATTAGAAAATAATAAAACTATCATTATTTTAAGCAGATATGGTTGTCTACATAGAAAATCCAATCAATTAAAAATTTTTAGGAAATAAGTTAATTTAGAAAGGTAACCATATATAAGGTCAATATCTAAGAGTTAATGTGTTTCTATATTAGCAGTATGAAGCAATCAGTAAACATGAGTTTTTAGAAGACCATTTTTTTGTAGCCTCTAGTGTTCTATAAAATTCTGGGAAAGATTTAGATAGTACATGCTTCATGGTAAAAGTTAGTTTCAAGTTCTCAGTCTTGGCAGCATATGAGAATCACTTTGGCAGATTAAAAGATACCACAAATACCCAAGTCTTGCCCAAGAGCAATTCTGTTAGAGTCTCTGAGATAGGACTCAGGCATGATGTCTTTTAAGTGTGCAAAAGAGGTTAAGAAGAGTAGAGTATTAATCTCATTGTAGTTTTCTTAGCATAGTATCATTAAGATGAACTTATCCTGAATTTAAGGTAAAAGATAACTTTGAAAATCAGGTATCAACAGTTCAGGCTTTCTTTCTTTTAATAAGGTTTTGTAACTCAGCACTGGATATCTCTGAGGAACTGGTAGAAGAGTTGGGGGACTATCTGATGGCAGCATCTTTCACTCCCAGGCCCCTAGCTTTGTAAATTGGTTTTGGCTTTCCCAGTATCTCCAGAGGAATGGTAGCCAATTCAACCCTTACTCCTGAGATTCCTGTCCTGGATGTTCCCTAGATGGATCTCTTATTCTCTTCCCTTCTTCTGCCCATTTGTCAGCATCAGTGCCTGCCGGGTATGTTCAAGACTCAGGAGCCACATTCTGTCACACTTTACTGTCACAACTTGTCATAAACATATTCCTCATCCTCACTTCCTCACTCCTGATCGTCGCATTTTGACTCTTCTGTGTTAATCATGATTTCTCTAGGAGGGCAGACACTGCCTTTCCCAACCACCTTTCAACTCTATTTTCTGCATTTCCAAGAAGATTTCATAGAACCTACTCCAGTTTTGGGGATACTTGTTGAGTAATTCTCAATGTATGTTCTCTTTAAAATGTTACCTCAGTACTCCCCAGTTTTACTCTAGTTTTTTTTCATAGTACTTACCTGACATAATACATTTTAAAATTTACCTGTGTCTCTAAACTAGAATGTATACTCTGCTGCTGCTGCTGCTAAGTCGCTTCAGTCGTGTCCGACTCTGTGCAACCCCAGAGATGGCAGCCCACCAGGCTCCCCCGTCCCTGGGATTCTCCAGGCAAGAACACTGGAGTGGGTTGCCATTTCCTTCTCCAATGCATGAAAGTGAAAAGTGAAAGGGAAGTCGCTCAGTCGTGTCCAACTCTAGCGACCCCACGGACTGCAGCCTACCAGGCTCCTCCATCCATGGGATTTTCTAGGCAAGAGTACTGGAGTGGGGTGCCATTGCCTTCTCTGGAATGTATGCTCTATGAGGACAGAAATCTTTGATTTTCTCCTATGTCTTCAGTGTTTAGAACAGTAGATATTATTGAATGACCACACATATTATTGTGTATGATTGTACTGCCTTTTAAAAAATGAGCCACACTCTGTGGCCCCCCACCCTACCAGAGTTTTGCTCTCTACGGTGTTACAGTGAACATCCTTGTAAGACTCTAAAGGTAGACATCAGAGAATATGCATATGCATAGTTCTAAGGTTTATCATATGCATTGCCAAATTCTTGTGGAAGATGAACATGCACCAGAAGTGGGGTCCTAATTTTAGATAGGGTAGTCAGACAAGACTTTACTAAGAAGATATTCATTATTATTTAGACAAATGTTTATTTAATTTACTTATTTGACTGCACTGGGTCTTAGTTGTAGCATGTGAGATCTAGTTCCCTGACCAGGGATTGAACTCAGGGCCCCTGTATTGGGGGCATGGAGTCTTAGCCACTGAACCACCAGAGAAATCCCTGTATGCTTTTAAAAAATGTATTTATTTATTTACTTTTGACTGTTCTGGCTCTTAGTTGCTGTGTAGGGGCTTTTTCTAGATGCGATGAGAAGGGGCTGCTCTATTACAGTGTGCAGGCTTCTCATTGCGGTGGCTTCTCTTGTTGCAGAGCACAGCCTCTGGGGTGGACAGGCTTCAGTAGACGTAGCACGCAGGCTCCGTAGTTGGAGCTCTTGGACTGTATAACGCAGGCTCAATAGTTGTGGTGCATGGGCTTAGTTGCTCCAAGGCATGCGGAATCTTCCCAGACCACAGAGCAAACCCATGTGCCCTATGTTGGCAGGCAGGGAACTTATCTACTGTGCCACCAGGGAAGTCCAGAAAATATTTAAACAAAGATTTTAGGGAGTGAGGGAAGTAGCCATTCAGGAATCTGGGAAAAGTGTGAAAGTTTTGAGTAAAAAAGTGTCTAATGTGTTCAAGGGAGAGCAGGGAGGCTAGTGTGGCTGGAGTAGAGGTGTGGGTGATGAGGTCAAAGGGGCGGAGGGGGGGCCCATGGTTTTAGGGCCTTTATAGTCCAGTGTACACATTTTTTGTTTATTCTGAGTGAGGGGACCATTGGAGAGTTTTTAGCAGAGACAAGTGACAGAGCTTGACTTATGTTTTAAAAGAAGTTGTATTGAGAATAGGTTGAATTTAGTAAGGCAAAAATGGGAGATACTGCAATACTCCAGGTTTACCAGAGTGGTAGCAGTGGAGGCAGAGAGAAGTAGTAAGATCAGATAGACAGAGTGCCTGATGAACTATGGATGGAGGTTCGTGACACTGTGCAGGGATCAAGACCATCCCCAAGGAAAAGAAATTCAAAAAAGCAAAATGGCTGTCTGAGGAGGCCTTACAAATAGTTGTGAAAGGAAGAGAAGCCAAAGCAAAGGAGAAAAGGAAAGATATACCCATTTGAATGCAGAGTTCCAAAGAATAGCAAGGAGAGATAAGAAAGCCTTTCCTTAGTGATCAGTGCAAAGAAATAGAGGAAAACAATAGAATGGGAAAGACTAGAGAACTCTTCAAGAAAATCAGAGATACCAGGGGAACATTTCATGCAAAGATGGGCTCAATAAAGGACAGAAATGGTATGGACCTAACAGAAGCAGAAGATATTAAGAAGAGGTGGCAAGAATACACAGAACTATACAAAAAAGATCTTCACGACCCAGATAATCACGATGGTGTGATCACTCAGCGCCTGACATCCTGGAATGTGAAGTCAAGTGGGCCTTAGGAAGCATCACTACGAACAAAGCTAGTGGAGGTGATGGAATTCCAGTGGAGTTATTTCAAATCCTGAAAGATGATGCTGTGAAAGTGCTGCACGCAATATGTCAGCAAATTTAGAAAACTCAGCAGTGGCCAGAGGACTGGAAAAGGTCAGTTTTCATTCCAATCCCAAAGAAAGGCAATGCCAAAGAAAGCTCAAACTACCACACAATTGCACTTATCTCACACGCTAGTAAGCTGCTGCTGCTGCTGCTAAGTCGCTTCAGTCATGTCCGACTCTGTGTGACCCCATAGACAGCAGCCCACCAGGCTCCCCTGTCCCTGGGATTCTCCAGGCAAGAACACTGGAGTGGGTTGCCATTTCTTTCTCCAATGCATAAAAGTGAAAAGTGAAAGTGAAGTTGCTCAGTCGTATCCGACTTTAGCGACCCCATGGACTGCAGCTTACTAGGCTCCTCCGTCCACGGGATTTTCCAGGCAAAAGTACTGGAGTGGGGTGCCATTGCCTTCTCTGACACACTAGTAAAGTAATGCTCAAAATTCTCCAAGCCAGGCTTCAGCAATACGTGATCCCATGAACTTCCAGATGTTCAAGCTGGTTTTAGAAAAGGCAGAGGAACCAGAGATCAAATTGCCAACACCCACTGGATCATCAAAAAAGCAAGAGAGTTCCAGAAAAACATCTATTTCTGCTTTATTGACTATGCCAAAGCCTTTGACTGTGTGGATCACAATAAACTGTGGAAAATTCTGAAAGAGATGGGAATACCAGAAAACCTGACCTGCCTCTTGAGGCCTTACAAATAGCTGTGAAAAGAAGAGAAGCAAAAAGCAAAGGAGAGAGGTAGCAGGGAACAGAAGCCAGTATCTGTTGTAATGCTATGGACTTGCCTATAATTTCAAGGCTAAGAATCTGGCGTTTTGGGGTTCCATTTCAGGCTCTGATAAACTACCACCTATAGATAATGTTAAGTAACTTCTCTTTGTCTCAGTTTTCCCATTTGTAAAGTGGGAAGAAAAGACAACTTCGAGGGTTGGTTATAAGCTTTAAATGAGATAATAGGTATAACCCTATTATCTTATTTCACGTTTCGTTCTTGGTTCTTCAGCTCTTTATGGGATATGTGCAGAGATACAAATGAGAAAACACAAGATACTGGTGTGGTAAATCCAAATATTTCTATTTGGACATTTTATTTTGAACCTGGGGTAAGTTGTTCGTGGTTGGTATCGTCCATGGTGGAGCTTCTGGGACACTTAGGGAGAAACACGTCTCATTTGTCTTTAGTGGTGCTCTCAATCCAGCTGACGTATTTCTGAACGTTGGTGTAGATGCCCACATCCCCTCCCATGAAGTGTCCGACCTCGATCCCCTGCAGCTTGTTTTTGCAGATGACAGTAGCAACGGCCAGCTCCTAGAAGGTATCATCGCACAGAGAGAGGGAGGCAGACAGATGTGGTCAAATCTCCTTATAGGCACTCTCTAGTCCCCGTGTGGACGCACCCTGCCTGAAGGTAGCATGCTGCATCAAGATAAGAGTCCGCAGACTGGAAGCTTGATTCATTCATCTAACTTTGTCATAACTAGCCTTGTGTGACGTTGAGAGAGTCAGAGAAAAGCCTTTCTAGAACTCACATTTAAAATGAGTCAAACTCCATTTACTTGAACTGATGAAGCCTATTTCAATTTGTGAAGTATTTGAATTATTTTTTTTTTAAGTGCTACCCATTTTCAGTTGCAGCTATGAGAAAAAAAAACCAATTATTAACTCTTGGTGTTGCTTGATGCCCCTTAATGAATACAGATGTCTCTAATGAGGGCTCTTTACTGAAGATAATGGGAGGCTTTGCTGCAGCCTTACCAAATTCTCAAAAATTTGTGAAGTTGTCGGCTTTCTATTTTTTAAATACCGTGATTAAATAGTTAACTAGACATATCCAAATGAATGAAAATTGGATAGAGAGAAAAGATTACCCCAAAAATTCGACTGAACACTTTTAGAAATTTAACACATATGGAGTTTCTGTGGCTTTTTCCTTGTTCGGTTTCCTGGCAGGCTGTGTCGGACATCACGGGGGCCTCCAGGTTCTGCCTTAAATCAGGGTGTCTGCCTGAGGGAAGACAGGGATAAAAGAAACCTTCCTGTTCACAAATGTCATTTAGCTCTCCAATCCCCAGCTTCTGTTTCAACTGATGTTTTGTGTCTGTCTGAACAATACTTGAGCCACCTGATGTGAAGAGCTGACTCACCGGAAAAGACCCTGATGCTGGGAAAGATTGAGGGCAGGAGGAGAAGGGGATGACAGCGGATGAGATGGTTGGATGGCATCACCAACTCAATGGACATGGGTTTGAGCAAGCTCCGGGAGATGGTGATAGATAGGGAGGCCTGGCATGTAGCAGTCCATGGGGTCGCAAAGAGTCAAACATGACTGAGTGACTGAACTGAACTGAACAAAATAATGAGGAAGAAAGAAGACGTGATTTTGTGCATGGTTATGAGGGTTAATCTTGAAGATTTTGAAATGGCCTTTATGTCTCTTTAAAAAGCAGCATTTTCTTTCTACTCTGTGTCTGTTCTTGGAGGAATAAGAGGTGACCTGACTCAAGTTCTCAGGTGTCCTCAACAAGAGAAGTGAGCCAGTACGGGAAAGCGGAGCCTTTTTAATGTGAGCTGTGCCTCTGACAATCAGGAGGCGTGGCCTCTGTGCTGAGTCAGGTGGCCTGGTAGCTCCATCTGCCAAAGCTCTGAAGAAGCAGTGGAGCTTTAGACAGCCTGGGAAAGGAGGAGTCTGGACTTCTGACAGGGTCTCTTTTTGCCAGACCCCTCAGACAGTACTTCCCCCTTGGTCTCCACCCCACCCTCCTCTGCTCTCAGTTACACAGACATGGGGCTCCTCCCGGCCTGTCTCATCAGATATAACTCATGACCTGATGTTCGGGGGCAGGTGCACTCACCATTGTTGTTTTGGCTCCAGTCCAAACCGGAAAGCATGCAGATGGTGCCTGGCTTGACGGTGCTGGTGGCGAGGGCAATGGGCTGGACTTTTTCGTTGAGGATGGCGGGCTTAGCCAGCCTAATGAGCATGAGGTCATCTTGGGGCGCAGTATGACTATGGTTCCAGTAGCGAATAATCTGGATAGGGTTAATTGTCTGCTCTGTCCCATCTCTGATTCTGATTCTGAGATTTCCCAGCATCACCTTCAGATTTCTGGAGGGACAAGGGGTTGGAAGTCACCATCATCGTTACTGTTGGTATCATCATCAAAGCTGATGTTACAGTGGGCCAGGCGCTTTGCCAAGAGCTTTGTCTGAATCCTGGATTCCCCGTTTACTACTCACAACAAAGCAGGGATTCAAAACAGAATCCCCGTGTTACAGATGAAGGAATGGAGGCACATGAGAGTATTCACCCATGATCACACAGTTAAGTGGTGGAGCCTTTCACTTCTCTGTTTTCATGTAGTGGGAGAGAAAAGAATGCATGGTCTAGAAATATTATTTCCCCTCCTTTCCGGCTCCAGCCTATCTGGGCATTTCCATTCCGGTGTCGGGAAGAGAATGAGGTGACTTGAGTGTTGGACAGCTCCTGTTTGCTTTATCAAATCTCCTCACAACTCTATTTCACCCATCTCTGTACTTTGGAAGGTGAAATAGGTGGATTAAGTCCACGTGCTTTCTTGTCCTTTGGCATTTGATTGGTATTTGGCTGATAAGAAGCACCAGAAAGGAACATGAAGGAGAAGGGAGAGGTTGGCAAGTTTATCCTCCCACCTGCCGTGCCCCGTTGGGTTGCTGCAGGGTTGTGGCTGTCGACCGTCTCCTGATCAAAGGTTAGGACTGCTATCAGGCTGTCTCTGTACACAGTGCTGTCTCTTTCTCTCTCACTGACTCTTTTCCTCTCCCCGCTTAAAATCATTCTCCCCCTGCCCCTTTAGGTCTGGGAGTAGTAAGTGCATCTTTCTAATACTGAACCCCAGAGGAACTGAACTGTTGTCTATGTTTTCCCTGTAACTAGACCATACCTTTGTCATTAGTTCTTTTTTTTATCAATTCTTCTCAATTTAATAAAATCTGAGTGCACCATCAGTTGTCTGCTGGTTCCTTAACTGACAAAACTCATATTGCCAGTAAAAAAACCTTGGAAAGACTTATGGGAGACTGAGGAGGCCCCCCAGCAGCCCTGTTGGCGTGCAGGGCTGGATGGCTGTGTTGTGGGGGGCTGCTGTGTCCAGCGTAGGATATTAAGCAGCATCCTTGCCCTGGCGTTCACCAGGCAGATGCCGTTAACACAGCCCTCCCCGCAGCCCTCACTCTATTGTGACAACCAAGAATGTCTTCCTTTGCCACATGTACCCTGGGGGGAACGTTGCCCCTGTTTGAGAATCACCAATGCAGAGTGAGTAGAGTGGATGAGGATGGTCAACACTCACGGTAAGTAGCAGTGAGCAGGGGCCAGCACCCAGTTGCTTTTGATGAGGACGCCCACACAGGGGTTGAAGTGAGACTTGAGGTAGACCAAATAGGGGGAAGGATCATCTTTCTGCACAGATGAGTGAGCGGAGAAAAATGTCCCTGAGGAATAGATATGAGAAGTTCTTAGAAGTTCTTAGAACAGTCAACAGCTTCTTAGCTGAATGGAAATATGGACAATTTTAAAGTAGTAATCAGTTGGGCAGGAAATGTGAAGGTACTTGACATTAAAAAATCAAAATGTACATGAAAATGACATACCATTTTATCTAATAGTTTTAATAATCATTTTTGTCCAATGTTAACAATATTCAGCCTAAGAAAGTAAAATGAGAAAGACTCTCATTTACTACTTATAGGAATGGGAATTGATTCTGTCTGCTTCAAAAGCAATTTAAAAATGAGCATCAAGAATTGTAAATGGTTTGTCACCTTTGACCTAATAATTACAACCCCAAGAATTCTTGATTCTAAAGAAATAATCAGATGTAGATCAAGATTATTAGTAAATGTGCTCATTTTAACACTATTTATAATAGGTAATTCTTGGGCTTCCCTTGTGGCTCAGCTGGTAAAGAATCTGCCTGCAATGTGGGAGACTGGGTTTGATCCCTGGGTCGGGAAGATCCCCTGGAGAAGGAAATGGCAACCCACTCCAGTGTTCTTGCCTGGAGAATCCCATGGATGGAGGAGCCTGGTAGGCTACAGGGTTGCAAAGAGTCGGACACGACTGAGGTACTTCACTTTCTTTCTTTCTTATAATAGGTAAATGTTTGAAATACGAATGTCCAATACAGTAATCTTGGATATTGAAATACAAAGGAGTGTGAACAAATGGAACAGCATATATATTAAAACTGCATTTATAAAGAATATTAAACAGCAAAGGAATACTAATAACCTTTTAGTTAAAAAATAATAAAAATGTGCATTTAATCTAGTAATCCAATTATCTAAGAACAAGTAAAGAAACAAAAATAAGCCATTAAAATAAATAAAATAAAGCCTGGGAATAAATTCAAAAAGTGCATTAGCATGTGTTGACTGAGGTGGGACTATGAAAGCTGTTTATTTTTTATACTTTTTAATATTTCTCAATTTTCTAGTATGACTGTGCAGTGCTTTTATAATGAATTTTTTAAAAAAGAGAGAAGAAAGAGGAGGAAGGCTGATTCTAATGTCAGAAATATTGTTTTTGTTTCAGCTGCCCTTGGTTCTTATGTGAATCCTTTCCAAGCCCAGGCCTGTACCTCACCACACCCTTTTCTGTGGACTCACACTGTTAGAAACCCCAAGGAAAAAAGGGTGGGGTATTAATAAGGACAAGAGCCATTGCACCCTTGTCCTAAATCTTCACAATGACTCTATAATGTAGGTAGGAATATCCCCATTTTGACTGTAGAAACTGAAGCCCAGATAGATTAATTAACTTGTCCAAGGTCACACAGCTAATTTGTGATGCAACAACCTAGGTAGTCAGGGTGTGGTGGGAAAGGCCGCTCTGGTGAATTCAGAAGAGCTTCACATAGTCAGGGAGTACAGATGGAGGGTCCTTGCATTTGATCTTTTGTTCCCATCTTCTCCATTCCCCGCATTCTGAGTCTCTAAGCTTTTGCAACAGGGAGGCATCAGTTCAGTTCAGTTCAGTTCAGTCGCTCAGTCGTGTCCGACTCTTTGCGACCCCATGAATCGCAGCACGCCAGGCCTCCCTGTCCATCACCAACTCCTGGAGTTCACTCAGACTCACGTCCATCGAGTCAGTGATGCCATCCAGCCATCTCATCCTCTGTCGTCCCCTTCTCCTCCTGCCCTGAGTCCCTCCCAGCATATCAGTCATCAAAATGAGTTCTCTGTCCTTGTGACTACACTGAGACTTGCCCCTGTGTGATGAAGCCTGTATTTTGGAATAACCAAGGTGGAACACTCACTGTTGAGTGTTGAGTGTGGAACTCTCCAAGTGTGGAACAAGAAGCCCAAGCTTAGCACTGGGCTTCTCAGCCTGTCCAGAGAGCCTTTGGCTAGAGTCTGAGGGGGGATCCCCAGTGCTGCTCCTGACAGTTTCTCTTGACTTTTGTGCCATCCCCACATCCTGCATCTGCCCTCCTCCGTTCTGTATTAACCTGTGCCTTATACGACAGAGTAGAAAGTCCTGGATACATACCAGCAAGGACAGTCAAGCAGAAGGTAAACTTCATAGTCTTCCCTTGTGAGGTGCAGAAGATCAACAGAGTATGGAGCTCTCAGTTCAGTAGTTTCTCTGAAACACCTAGTAGAACCAGTGGGTATGATTAGGCAGGAGGGTTGAAAAGCAGCTCTGGGCATGAACAGTACAGGGGAAGAGGGCTCCAATAGGCAGATGGAGGCCCTTCTGTTCCACGGAAGGTGGGGGACTATGCCTCTCATGGAGAGACAAGGAAGCTTCGTGACTGGACTTCAGGACCCAAGTCCCTCAATTTACTGTCCCTAAAAGCCCATCTGCCTAAAAGCAGTTCAGCTGTCTGTGGGAAAGGGAACTCCAGGCTTAGGACTTATGTCCCCTTGGAGTTTTTCAGGCCAGGGCTGTGGGGGGACAGTATTCTGCACCTTAGTTCAGGAAGACAGTGTGCCCAGATTTTCTCTGAGCCTCGTCACAGCTACTTATACTTTTCTTCAGCCCCTCCCCTCTTTATTACATTGGCTTCACCTTTCCCTGGGTTCACTATTTCATCACTCCACCGTCATAGCTGCCTGGAGAATCCCAGGGACGGGGGAGCCTGGTGGGCTGCCGTCCATGGGGTCACACAGAGTTGGACACGACTGAAGTAACTTAGCAACAGCAGCTGTCATAGCTTGGCCTGGTTGTTGTGATCAGCAGGTCTGAGCTAAGCAAATGGGGAAATGTAAAGCATTCATTGAGCAGTCATTTTGACAGTCAGGGAATGATTTATAGTCTAGATTACATTAGATCTAGGATCTACTGAATGGTTGGCAGGACTTCTAAGTGCTTCTTACCTAATGAAAAGATTGGTCAGCCAATAATAGACTGCCGTGTCATCCTTGGATAATTGGGAACACAAAGAGCCTGGTTGCTAATAGCCAACATTTTGTGAGCATTTACTGCATCCCAGCCACTGAGCGAAGTTCTTTACAGACATTGTTAGTGGTGATTTTATATCAGGTTTTATATCAAAAGCTGAGATACAAACTTAAGTAAGCTTTGTATCATTCTTACCCCTGAAGGTTTCCTAAACTCATAGTCTCATTCCAGTGTCACAACAACCCTGGAAAGATGAGTCAGGGCTGGTATCATTCTTTCTTTTCTCCTGATCTGTAGTGACAGGACTGAAACAAAGAATTAAAATGATTTTCTCAAAATCACACATGACTGGAAAGACTAGAAATACAGTATCTATATTTTATTACTGGATACCCACCACTTTTTAGCCACATCCTCCAGGCTTCAGCTCATCAGCCAGCATTCATGAATCCTGGAAAATTATACAGTCCCTCACACAAATTTCCTGAAGTATGGAATGAAGAGTTAACATGGGAACTTCTCTCGTGGTCCAGTGGTTAAGAATCTGCCTGCCAGTGCAGGGGAGACAGGGTCAGTCCCTGTTCTGGGAAGATCCCACATGCCTTGGTGCAGCGGAGCCCCTGCACCACAACCACTGAGCCTGAGCTCTAGAGCCCGCAAGCCGCAACACGGAAGCCTGTGTGCCTGGAGCCTGTGCTCCGCAACAAGAGAAGCCACTTCAGTTAGAAGCCCGGACACCACAAGGAAGAGTATCCCCTGCTTGCCACAACTGGAGATAGTCTGCGCCTTGCAATGAAGACCCTGCGCCACCAAAAACCAATACGTTTTAAAAAGTTAACATGGCACATACTTTCCTAAACCTCACAATGAACACAGAGCCACACTGGGATTAGGGCTCGTTTATGAAATACACTTGAGATTCCTGGACAGGATGGAGTTGTGGAAGGTTTTCTGTGGTGGGGGTTCAGTTCAGTTCAGTCGCTCAGTCGTGTCCGAGTCTTTGCAACCCCATGAATTGCAGCACGCCAGGCCTCCCTGTCCATCACCAACTCCCGAAGTTTACCCAAACTCATGTCCATTGAGTCGGTGATGCCATCCAGCCATCTCATCCTCTGTCGTCCCCTTCTCCTCCTGCCCCAATCCCTCCCAGCATCAGGGTCTTTTTCAGTGAGTCAACTCTTCACATGAGGTGGCCAAAGTACTGGAGTTTCAGCTTCAGCATCAGTCCTTCCAGTGAACACCCAGAACTGATCTCCTTTAGGATGGACTGGTTGGATCTCCTTGCAATCCAAGGAACTCTCGAGAATCTTCTCCAACACCACAGTTCAAAAGCATCACTTCTTTGGCGCTCAGCTTTCTTCACAGTCCAACTCTCATATCCATACATGTCTACTGGAAAAACCATAGCCTTGACTAGATGGACTTTTGTTGGCAAAGTAATGTCTCTACTTTTTAATATGCTGCCTAGGTTGGTCATAACTTTCCTTCCAAGGAGTAAGTGTCTTTTAATTTCATGGCTACAATCACCATCTGCAGTGATTTTGGAGCCCCCAAAAATGAAGCCTGACACTGTTTCCACTGTTTCCCCATCTATTTCCCATGAAGTGATGGGACCAGATGCCATGATCTTAGTTTTCTGAATGTTGAGCTTTAAAAGCCAACTTTTTCACTCTCCTCTTTCACTTCATCAAGAGGTTCTTTAGTTCTTCTTCACTTTCTGCCATAAGTGTCATGTCGTCTGCATATCTGAGGTTATTGATATTTCTCCCAGCAATCTTGATTCTAGCTTATACTTCTTCCAGCCTAG
Organism: Bos mutus; assembly: GCF_027580195.1. NCBI lineage: Eukaryota > Metazoa > Chordata > Mammalia > Artiodactyla > Bovidae > Bos > Bos mutus. Next base: position 18,897,142 of record NC_091620.1, on the reverse strand, counting down.
TGTTTCTCATGATGTACTCTGCATATAAGTTAAATAAGCAGGGTGACAATATGGAGCCTTGATGTACTCCTTTTCCTATTTGGAACCAATCTGTTTGTTGTTCCATGTCCAGTTCTAACTGTTGCTTCCTGACCTGCATATAGGTTTCTCAAGAGGCGGGTCAGGTGGTCTGGTATGCCCATCTCTTTCAGAATTTTCCACAGTTTATTGTGATCCACATAGTCAAAGGCTTTGGCATAGTCAATAAAGCAGAAATAGATGTTTTTCTGGAACTCTCTTGCTTTTTTGATGATCCAGCAGATGTTGGCAATTTGGTCTCAGGTTCCTCTGGCTTTTCTAAAAGCAGCTTGAACATCTGGAAGTTCATGGTTCACGTATTGCTGAAGCCTGGCTTGGAGAGTTTTGAGCATTACTTTACTAGCGTGTGAGACGAGCACAATTGTGTGGTAGTGGTGGGGGTGGGATTAGTTAAATAGAGGTTAAACATTTAAGAAAGAGAGAGACTTTACTGTCAGGTTGTTTTTCCTAGTTCTTTTGGAAAGATTCTGGGCCAGGAAGGGAGTTTGTCTGGGGATGTGAGGACTGAGAGCAGAAAAGCAGATTTTCTGGAGAAGCTGGCACGGGGGTCTGCTGCCTGTTGATGAGCCTCACATTGGTATCTGTAGCCAAGAGCTCTGGTCCTGCATACACAACTGCTTCCTGGAAACCACTGTTTGCACCTCCTCTCGGCTCCTGAAATGTAGCCTGTCAAGCTAAACTTCTTATTCCGCTAGCCTTTCAAATTCAGTCTTCTGCCAGTTTTCCTCCTTTTGGGAGACAGCTCTGCCTTTCAGTTTGATTTTTTTTTCTCTTTTTCTGACCACTCGATCCCAAAGTTCATCCTGCTCTCCCAAATCTCTTCAATCCATCCGTGCCTTTCCATTCTCACTGCTGCCACCCTACTCCATGCCATAATCTTGACTCACTTGAACTAATGCGTGTGCCTGCCTACTATCGCTCCACTTAACATTGTTGTACTCAGACATCTTTCCTAAAATGTAGGTGAGAGCATTAGTTTCTTCCTTAAAACTCTTGAGTAGTTCCCTACTGACCGTAGAATGACCCCTAACATGGTTTAGGGAGATCCCTTGACATCACCTCATTTCATCTCTTCTCATCCCCTCTCTGCTACCCCCTCCTGCCTGCCCACCCCACACACTTATTTGTAGGCCTACAAAACTAGTTTCAAGTGTGAATTTTCTTGTTTCAATAAATAACTTTTTTTTATGATACATTAGCTCTTGAATGTTTCCTTTAGTTTGCCAATTTCATTTTTTTCCCAAAAAGATATTGATATCTGATATGGACATTGTTCTTAAAGTTTTTTTGTGAAAGATAACTTTAGAATCCTATGAGTATGTATGTATATGTACAATATTCAACATTTCCTCATGTTTGTAAATTTCTTATCATTAAGTTCTTTATTAGAGTTATTATAGATTCCATACATATATATACATGGAGATATACCTGTCCATGGCCTCATTGCACAGAATATCTAAGGTTTAAAGGGACTCTAAATCTATTATTGTTTCATTCTGTCATCTAATAGATTTTCTATTTAAGTAATATCCTTGTTGTATTTGGGCTTCCCTCATAGCTCAGTTGGTAAAGAATCCACCTACAATGCAGGAGACCCCGGTTCAATTCCTGGGTCAGGAATATCCTCTGGAGAAGGGATAGGCTACCCAATCCAGTATTCTTGGGCTTTCCTTGTGGCTCAGCTGGTAAAGAATCTGCCTGCAATGTGGGAGACCTGGGTTCGATCCCTGGGTTGGGAAGATCCCCTGGAGAAGGGAAAGGCTACCCACTCCAGTATTCTGGCCTGGAGAGTTCCATGGACTGTATAGTCCATGGGGTTGCAAAGAGTTCGACACGACTGAGCGACTTTCACTCACACTTCTTGTATTTGCTGCCAAAAAAAATCCATTTAAACAAAGCAGCCACAGAGAAAGGAGAGAGTGAGTGAACAAGAGTATGCTGTCCCAGAGGGCAGTGTAGTAGGAACAGATTTGGAGATCTGACAGGGGCCTCTAGTACTGGTGTTGGTTGAGAACTTTTCTTCAAATGGTATGTGTGAATACAACATGCACAAGTGAAGCAGTTCTGAGGGGGCGGGCTGAGTGTGACATGGATAAAGGAGAAGGGAGTCTGTGTCACAGAGAAGGGTGGAGTCATAGCTCTGCTTCATCAGAGTAGCCCAGAAAGCAGAGGGTCAATGGGACATGTAGAGGGAGGGGTGCTAGTTAAACACTGTGGGGGAGGAACTGGTGAAAAGAACTGAGAAGCTAGGGAAAGAACTTGGGATGAATTTTAATACCACAGAAGTTTCACTCGGTTCTCACTTCCTTAGATAAGGGATAAGGCTCAGACCCCTGAAGCTCATCTTCCCATAGGGCAGATATCAATTAGACTGCGAGGATTTCCATGCCAATTGACTGAGAGAGTTGGCAGGTGTGACTAATGAATCCTTTTTTATACTAAGGATCAAGACTGGAAGAAGCAGCCTCTAAATGACGGGCTTATAGAGTCCCCATCCCAGTTCTCTCATTTGCACTTCATCCTGCTGTCAGAATTCCTAAGTGGGTTATAAGTTCTGTTCCTGCTTTGTGACTATTTCCACTAGAACCTTATCCTCAGGACAAGATTCAGGCATCAACATGAAGTGTATCCTATTAACCTTGCTGATGATAACTGGTGAGTGACTAAGGGTATCTCTGTCTTGTCTGATTGGGCCTCAACTAGGAGATAAGGCTATAGAGCTCCGTTGGGAGGGAGAGCTGATGGACCAGAAACAGGAAAGTTTGGGAAATATGTCATCTACCAGTCATTTTCTGTGCAGGCTATGCAGAAGCTTTTTAGTTTGATGTACCATCACTTGTTGATTTTTGCTTTTGTTGCTTGTATTGTTACTGTCGTATCAAAAGCATTCTTTTCTTCCCTATGTTTCCTTCTAGGAACTTTATGGTATCCCATTTACAATAGCATCAAAAACATAAAATACCTAGGAATAAATTTAACAAAGGAAGTGAAAGATCTGTACAATGAAAACCATAAGACTTTGCAGAAAGAAATTAAAGAAGACATAAACAAAATTGAGATATCTCATGTTCATGGCAGAGAAGGCAATGGCACCCCACTCCAGTACTCTTGCCTGGAAAATCCCATGGATGGAGGAGCCTGGTGGGCTGCAGTCCATGGGGTTGCTACGAGTAGGACATGACTGAGCAACTTCACTTTCACTTTTCACTTTCATGCATTGGAGAAGAAAATGGCAACCCACTCCAGTGTTCTTGCCTGGACAATCCCAGGGACAGAGGAACCTGGTGGGCTGCCATCTATGGGGTCACACAGAGTCGGACATGACTGAAGCGACTTAGCAGCAGCAGCAGCATGTTCATGGATTGAAAGAATTAATGTTGTTAAAATTTCCATACTACCCCAAACCATCTATAGATTCAATGAAACCTCCATCAAAATTCCAATGACATTTTTCACAGAAATAAAAGAGCAGTCCTAAAATTTATATGGAATCACAAAAGACCTCAAATAGCCAAAGTAATCCTGAGAACAAAGCCAGAAGCATCACACTTCAAACTATACCACAAAACTATAGTAATTAGAACATTGTGGTATTGGCAAAAAAATAGAAACATAGAGCAATGAAATAGAATAGAGAGCCTAGAAATAAATGCTTATATATTCAATCAATTGATATTTGACAAAGAAGACAAGAACACTTTATGAAGAAGTGATGGTTTCTTCAATAAATAGTGTTGGGAAAACTGAATAACCACATGCAGAAAACTGAAATGGAAAACCTGTCTTACACCACTCACAAAAATTAACTCAAAATGAATTAAATACTTAAACAAAAGACCCGAATCTTTGAGATTCCTAGAAGAAAATATAGGAAAGAGCTCCTAATTGATTTTCAAATGTTGAACCAGTCCTGCATACATAGCAGAAATCCCACATGGTCTTAGAGCATGTATGTTTTTTATACATTGTTGAATTAGATTTGACTAATGTTTTGTTGAGGATTTTTGATCATGAGAAGGTCTTTTTTTTTTTTTTTGTAGTTTTCTTGTAATGACTTTGTTTTTGGTATCAAGATAATGCTGGCCTCATAGAATAATTTAGGAAATATTCCCTCCGCTTCTATCTTCTGAAAAAGATTGCAGAGAATTGGTGTAATTTCTTACTTCAATGTTTGGTAGAATTCATGAGTCAACTCATCTGGGCCTAATGCTTTCTCTTTTGGAAGGTTATTGTTTAATCGATATCTTTAATAGATATATCTGTCCTTTTCTCCTTTGCTTTTCGCTTCTCTTCTTTTCACAGCTATTTGTAAGGCCTCCCCAGACAGCCATTTTGCTTTTTTGCATTTCTTTTCCATGGGGATGGTCTTGATCCCTGTCTCCTGTACAATGTGGCGAACCTCAGTCCATAGTTCATCAGGCACTCTATCAGATTTAGTCCCTTAAAGCTATTTCTCACTTCCACTGTATAATTGCAAGGGATTTGATTTAGGTCATACCTGAATGGTCTAGTGGTTTTCCCTACTTTCTTCAATTTAAGTCTGAATTTGGCAATAAAGAGTTCATGATCTGAGCCACAGTCAGCTGCCGGTCTTGTTTTTGTGACTGTATAGAGCTTCTCCATCTTTGGCTGCAAAGAATATAATCAATCTGATTTCGGTGTTGACCATCTGGTGATGTCCATGTGTAGAGTTTTCTCTTGTGTTTTTGGAAGAGGGTGTTTGCTATGACAGGTGTGTTCTCTTGGCAAAATTCTATTAGTCTTTGCCCTGCTTCATTTCATATTCCAAGGCCAAATTTGCCTGTTACTCCAGGTGTTTCTTGACTTCCTACTTTTGCATTCCAGTCCACTATAATGTAAAGGACAATAGCAAGAAGAGATAAGAAAGCCTTCCTCAGCGATCAATGAAAAGATATAGAAGAAAACAACAGAATGGGAAGGACTAGAGATCTCTTCAAGAAATTAGAAATACCAAGGGAACATTTCATGCAAAGATGGGCTTGATAAAGGATGAAATGGTATGGACCTAACAGAAGCAGAAGATATTAAGAAGAGGTGGCAAGAATACACAGAAGAACCAAACAAAAAGATCTTCATGACCCAGAAAATCATGACGGTGTGATCACTCACCTAGAGCCAGACATCCTGGAATGTGAAGTCAAGTGGGCCTTAGAAAGCATCACTATGAACAAAGCTAGTGGAGATGATGGAATTCCAGTTGAGCTCTTTCAAATCCTGAAAGATGATGCTGTGAAAGTGCTGCACTCAATATGCCAGCAAATTTGGAAAACTCAGCAGTGCCCACAGGACTGGAAAAGGTCAGTTTTCATTCCAATCCCAAAGAAAGGCAACGCCAAAGAAAGCTCAAACTACTGTACAATTGCACTCATCTCACACGCTAGTAAAGTAATGCTCAAAATTCTCCAAGCCAGGCTTCAGCAATACGTGAACTGTGAACTTCCAGATGTCCAAGCTGGTTTTAGAAAAGGCAGAGGAACCAGAGATCAAATTGCCAACATCCACTGGATCATGGAAAAAGCAAGAGAGTTCCAGAAAAACATCTATTTCTGCTTTATTGACTATGCCAAAGCCTTTGACTATATGGATCACAATAAACTGTGGAAAATTCTGAAAGAGATGAGAATACCAGACCACCTGACCTGCCTCTTGAGAAATCTATATGCAGGTCAGGAAGGAACAGTTAGAACTGGACATGGAACAACAGATTGGTTCCAAATAGGAAAAGGAGTATGTCAAGGCTGTAATTGTCACCCTTATTTAACTTCTATGCAGAGTACATCATGAGAGACGCTGGACTGGAAGAAGCACAAGCTAGAATCAAGATTGCCAGGAGAAATATCAGTAACCTCAGATATGCAGATGACACCACCCTTATGGCAGAAAGTGAAGAGGAACTAAAAAGCCTCTTGATGAAAGTGAAAGAGGAGAGTGAAAAAGTTTGCTTAAAGCTCAACATTCAGAAAACGAAGATCAAGGCATCCGGTCCCATCACTTTATGACAAATAGATGGGGAAACAGTGGAAACAGTGTCAGACTTTATTTTTTTGGGCTCCAAAATCACTGTAGATGGTGACTACAGCCATGAAATTAAACGACGCTTACTCCTTGGAAGGAAAGTTACGGCCAACCTAGATAGCATATTGAAAAGCAGAGACATTACTTTGCCAACAAAGGTCCATCTAGTCAAGGCTATGGTTTTTCCAGTGGTCATGTATGCATGTGAGAGTTGGACTGTGAAGAAGGCTGAGCACCGAAGAAGTGATGCTTTTGAACTGTGGTGTTGGAGAAGATTCTTGAGACTCCCTTGGACTGCAAAGAGATCCAACCAGTCCATTCTGAAGGAGATCAGTCCTGGGTGTTCTTTGGAAGGAATGATGCTAAAACTGAAACTCCAGTACTTTGGCCACCTCATGTGAAGAGTTGACTCATTGGAAAAGACTCTAATGCTGGGAGGGATTGGGGGCAGGAGGAGAAGGGGACGACGGAGCATGAGATGGCTGGATGGCATCACCGACTTGATGGACGTGGGTTTGAGTAAACTCCGGGAGTTGGTGATGGACAGGGAGGCCTGGCGTGCTGCAATTCATGGGGTCGCGGGGAGTCAGACAGGACTGAGCGACTGAACTGAACTGAATAGATATAGACATATTTAGATTGTCTATTTCTTCTTGTGTTTTGGCAGAGTATATCTTAGACAGAATTCATCTAGGTTTTCATGTTTGTAGGCAAAGAGTTGTTTATAGTATTCCTTAATAGTCCTTTTGGACTTCCAGGTGGTACAGTGGTAAAGAATCCACATGATGATGCTGGAGACATGGGAGATGTGGGTTTGATCCCTGGGTCAAGAATCTCCCCTAGAGTAGGAAATGGCAACCCACTCCTGTATTCTCGCTTAGAAAATTCGGTGGACAGAGAAGTGTGGTAGCTACAGTTCATGGGGTTGCAAAGACTCAGACATGACCCAGCATTCTCGCTAACAAGAGATGATCTGGATTCAGGATAGATTGTGGGAGTTAAATAAGAATTAGAGTTATGTGCTGGAATTAGAACATTGCCTATGCAAGTGTTTTGCCACTTTTTGACCATAAGAACTCCTCTTAGTCTTATTAATAAAACATGATGTATTAACATCATATATCTTGAGAGTCCCTTGGACTGCAAGGAGATCAAACCAGTCAATCCCAAAGGAAATCAACCCTGAATATTCATTGGAAGGACCAATGCTGAAGCTGAAGCTCCAATATTTTGGCCACCTGATGCAAAGAGCTGACTCAGTGGAAAAGACCCTGATGCTGGAAAGACTACAGGATAAGATGGTTAGATATTATTACTGACACAACAAACATGAATCTGTGCAAACTCCAGGAGGCAGTGAAGGACAGGGAAACCTGGTGTGCTTCAGTCTATGGGGTTGCAGAGTCAGACACGACTTAGTGACTGAACAACAACATTAACATCATAAAAAGATTCAAAGTATTTTAAGACTAAAAGGTGTTCTTATGCTAAAAAAAGTTGCGAAGCAGGTGGCACTAGTGGTAAAGAATCCACCTGCCAATGCAGGAGATGCAAGAGACGCCGGTCTGATCTCTGGGTTGGGAAGATGCCCTGGAGTAGGAAATGGCAACGCACTGCAGTATTCTTGCCTGGAGAATCCCATGGACAGAGGAGCCTGGTGGGCAACAGTCCATGGGGTTGCAGAGAGTCAGATATTACTGAAACAACTAAGCATGGATTCATGCATGCATGGCAGAAACCAATTAGTATTCAACAGATTTAAAAAATGCATGCATGTATATATTTGGACAGAAGTATACATGTCTGTATACATAATATTAGCCTTTAGTGATGATGCTTGTTTCATATATGAATCCATAAAATCCTTGCATTAATTTCAGAGCCTTCCTGTGGCCCCTTGCATGCAAAGTGAGTTTTACTCTAATCTGTCATTAATTCATTTATATAATACCTATGTATTGAGTTTATACTGTGTGCTGGGAATTATGCTGAATGCTTGGGGATATTGCATAAATCATTGTTCTTTTACTACTTATTAGATGAAAACCCATAGACCAGTAATATAAATTGATATAGCAAGAGAAACCCCAGTTGGAACATAGATTTTTTAAAAAAAGAAATAGTTTTATATTTTCCTGTTTCCTTTCCTGAACTGGAAAAAGCAATATTTGACCTAACTTGTTGAACCCACTAACCAGATGCCACCAAGAACACCACCAAGAGTTTTTTTAAGTGAGGTTTTTTTAACTTTATGCAGTAGGGACAACACACTCCAGAGAACCTCATGTGTCCCAGTACAGGGAACTTGGGAGGAGCATCTTAAATGGTTTGATGGATAATTTGGAAGATGGAGTTAGAGAAATGGAGTCAGTTCAGAATTCGGTGTTGTCAAGAAGGAACATTCTGACTCTAATTAGGGTATCCTAACCCTAGTTGACTAGACTATCCATCTAATCAAGGCTATGGTTTTTCCAGTGGTCACGTATGGACGTGAGAGTTGGACTGTGAAGAAAGCTGAGCACCAAAGAATTGATGCTTTTGAACTGTGGTATTGGAGAAGACTCTTGAGAGTCCCTTGGACTGCAAGGAGATCCAACCAGTCCATTCTGAAGGAGATCAGCCCTGGGATTTCTTTGGAAGGAATGATGCTGAAGCTGAAACTCCAGTACTTTGGCCACCTCATGCGAAGAGTTGACTCATTGGAAAAGATTCTGATGCTGGGAGGGATTGGGGGCAGGAGGAGAAGGGGATGACAGAGGATGAGATGGCTGGATGGCATCACTGACTTGATGGCTGTGAGTTTGAGTGAACTCCGGGAGTTGGTGATGGACAGGGAGGCCTGGCGTGCTGCGATTCATGGGGTCGCAAAGAGTCGGACATGACTGAGTGACTGAACTGAACTGAACTGAACCCTAATTGGGTACTTCAAATGTTTTAATTAGTAGGTAAGAGGATTAAATTAGGGTTGGAGCTGTCACTGATAAAGAAGTAGCAATAATGCAAAAAAAGGGTGATATCAGTCAGTATCCAATGTTTAGTTGTTTGGTAGGTAATGGAGAGGCTTTGTCTGTATCTTTTTCTGAGTATTAGTTTGCAATTTATCAGTATAAAAATATTCTTGAAACTGCCATAGTGTAAAATAACACTTATTGAACACACATTATATGCATTATTTGCCAAACATTCTTTCAAGTGATTTACATACATTAATGCATTCAATTTTCACAGCAATCTTAGGAGAGAAGTTCGTTTGTGATTTCAGTGTACAAATAAGGAGATTAAGGTACAGAGATCTACCTAATTTGTACAAGTTCCTACTACTGGTAAGGATAGAGCTAGAATTTGAATCCAGATAATCTGTTTCCAGAGAATAAGTACTGACCTATATTTACATGCCCATCTGTTTAGAATATCTCTCCCTATATTTTCATGCCAGAATTAAAGTTTTAATTTTGGTTAACTAATGAACTTATTGCTGTTGGAGTCACACTGACTGGTCTCTGAGCATCCCTGCAGTGTGCTGGTAGGAAAAGTCAGGGAGCTGCAGGACAGGCTGCGTGACTGTGACTGTGGATTCAACCAAGAAGGCTTAAGCCTTTGGGAGATTGGAAATGAGCTAAGTCATCCTGGGAAACTGCAGACAGGGCGAAGAAAAGCGGGAGATCGTGTGGAGGAGAAGGATGTACATGGGATTTGGAATCAGGTAGACTGAAATTGGGATGCTTGAACAAACCATCATTTACTAGTTGTATGACCTTAAGTATATTTCCTAAGGTTAAGTTCTTACTTTGTAAAATAATATAAAATGTACCCACTTTATCTTGTTTCCTGTGAAAATTAAAAAAAAATTTTAAGTACTTAAAGTGCTTAGTGCGGCTGCATAGGTGGTTCAGTGGTAAATAATCCACTTGCCAGTATAAGAGACCTGGGTTCAATCCCTGGTTTGGGAAGATACCCTGGAGGAGGAAGTGGTAACCCATTCTAGTATTCTTACAGAGAGGCCTTGTGGGCTACAGTCCATGGGATCTCAAAAGAGTCGGACACAACTGAGTGACGAAACAACAATAACAAACTGCTTAGTACAGTGTTTGTACAGTGTGCGATTCTAGTACCATGAAGTGAAAAGTGAAAAACTGGAGTAGGTTGCCATTTCCTTCGCCAGGAGTACTTCCTGAACCAGGAATTGAACCCATGTCCCTAACACTGACAGGTAGATTCTTTACCACTAAACCACCTGGGAAATCCCACTAAGTACTTTGAGTTCAGTTCAGTCACTCAGTGGTGTCCGACTCTTTGCGACCCCATGAACCACAGCACGCCAGGCCTCTCTGTCCATCACCAACTCCTGGAGTCCACCTAAACCCATGTCTATTGAGTCAGTGATGCCATCCAACCATCTCATCCTCTGTTGTCCCCTTCTCCTCCTGTCCTCAATCTTTCCCAGCATCAGGGTCTTTTCAAATGAGTCAGCTCTTCGCATCAGGTGGCCAAAGTATTGGAGTTTCAGCTTCAATATCAGTCCTACCAATGAACACCCAGGACTGATCTGATCTCCTATAGGATGGACTGGTTGGATCTCCTGCAGTCCAAGGGACTCTCAAGAGTCTTCTCCAATACCACAGTTCAAAAGCATCCATTTTTCGGTGCTCAGCTTTCTTTATAGTCCAAGTCTTACATCCATACATGTCCGCTGGAAAAACCATAGCCTTGACTAGACGGACCTTTGTTGACAAAGTAATGTCTCTGCTTTTTAATATGCTATCTAGGTTGGTCATAACTTGCTTTCCAAGGAGTAAGTGTCTTTTATTTTCATGGATGCAGTCATCATCTGCAGTGGTTTTGGAGCCCAAAGAAATAAAGTCTGACACTGTTTCCACTATTTCCCCATCTATTTCCCATGAAGTGATGGGACCGGATGCCATGATCTTAGTTTTCTGCATGTTGAGCTTTAAGCCAACTTTTTCACTCTCCTCTTTCACTTTCATCAAGAGGCTCTTTAGTTCTTCACTTTCTGCCATAAGGGTGGTGTCATCTGCATATCTGAGGTTATTGATATTTCTCCCTGCAATCTTGATTCCAGCTTGTGCTTCTTCCAGCCCAGCATTTCTCATGATGTACTCTGCATATAAGTTAAATAAGCAGGGTGACAATATGGAGCCTTGACATACTCCTTTTCCTATTTGGAACCAGTCTGTTGTTCCATGTCCAGTTCTAACTGTTGTTTCTTGACCTACATACATGTTTCTCAAGAGGCAGGTCAGCTGGTCTGGTATTCCCATCTCTTTCAGAATTTTCCACAGTTTATTGTGATCCACACAGTCAAAGGCTTTGGCATAGTCAATAAAGCAGAAATAGATGTTTTTCTGGAACTCTCTTGCTTTTTCGATGATCCAGTGGATGTTGGCAATTTGATCTCTGGTTCCTCTGCCTTTTCTAAAACCAGCTTGGACATCTGGAAGTTCACAGTTCATGTATTGCTGAAGCCTGGCTTGGAGAATTTTGAGTATTATTTTACTAGCATGTGAGATGAGTGCAATTGTACAGTAGTTTGAGCTTTCTTTGGCGTTGCCTTTCTTTGGGATTGGAATGAAAACTGACCTTTTCCAGTCCTGTGGGCACTGCTGAGTTTTCCAAATTTGCTGTCATATTGAGTGCAGCACTTTACAGCATCATCTTTCAGGATTTGAAATAGCTCAACTGGAGTTCCATCACCTCCACTAGCTTTGTTCGTAGTGATGCTTCCTAAGGCCCAATTGACTTCACATTCCAGGATGTCTGGCTCTAGGTGTGTGATCATACTATCATGAGTATCTGGGTCGTGAAGATCTTTTTGGTACAGTTCTGTGTATTCTTGCCACCTCTTCTTAATATCTTCTGCTTCTGTTAGGTCCATACCATTTCTGTCCTTTATTGAGCCCATCTTTGCATGAAATGTTCCTTTGGTATCTCTAATTTTCTTGAAGAGATCTCTAGTCTTTCCCATTCTGTTGTTTTCTTCTATTTCTTTGCATTGATCGCTGAGGAAGGCTTTCTTACCTCTCCTTGCTATTCTTTGGAACTCTGCATTCAAATGGGTATATCTCTCCTTTTCTTCTTTGCTTTTGGCTTCTCTTCATTTCACAGCTATTTGTAAGGCCTCCCCAGACAGCCATTTTGCTTTTATATATTTCTTTTCCTTGGGGATGGTCTTGATTCCTATCTCCTGTACAATGTCATGAACCTCTGTCCCTAGTTCTTCAGGCACTCTGTCCATCAGATCTAGTCCCTTAAATCTATTTCTCACTTCCAGTATATAGTCATAAGGGATTTGATTTAGGTCATACCTGAATGGTCTAGTGGTTTTCTCCACTTTCTTCAATTGAAGTCTGAATTTGGCAATAAGGAGTTCATGATCTGAGCCACAGTCAGCTCCTGGTCTTGTTTTTGCTGACTGTATAGAACTTCTTCATCTTTCGTTGCAAAGAATATAATCAATCTGATTTTGGTGTCAACCATCTGGTGATGTCCATGTGTAGTGTCTTCTCGTGTTGTTGGAAGAGGGTGTTTGCTATGACTAGTAGGTTCTCTTGGCAGAACTCTATTAAGTCTTTGCCCTGCTTCATTCTGTACTCCAAGGCCAAATTTGCCTGTTACTCCAGGTGTTTCTTGACTTCCTACTTTTGCATTCCAGACCCCTATAATGAACAGGACATCTTTTTTGGGTATTAGTTCTAGAAGGTCTTGTAGGTCTTCATAGAACTGTTCAACTTCACCTTCTTCAGCATTACTGGTCAGGGCATACATAGACTTGGATTACGTGATATTAAATGGTTTGCCTTGGAAACGAACAGATCATTCTGTCGTTTTTGAGATTGCATTTTAGATACTTTAAAAATACATTTTTTAAAATTTTCACAGGAAATAAAAAGGTGAAGTGGATGCAGTTTATATTATTTTACAAAGTAAGAACTTAACCTCAGGAAATTTACTTAAAGTCATATAACTAGTAAATGATGGTTGTTTCAAGGATTCTGACTTCAGTCTATCTGAGTCCAATACCCGTATATGTCCTTCTCCTCTGCATTATCTCCCTGCTTCTCTTTAGAAGGAAATGGCAGCTCACTCCAGTGTTCTTGCCTGGGAAATCCCAGGGACAGAGGAGCCTGGTGGGCTACAGTCCATGGGGTCACAAAAGAGTCAGACATCACTGAGCGACTAAGCAGCAATAACAAAGTGCTTGGTACAGTCTTTGTACAGTATGGGACTCAGTACCATAGGGTAGGCTAAGTGATCAATGTGGTAAATATTGATACTATCTGACACTGGTGTCTTAAAATCTCCATAACCATGCCAGTTCCCTTTAACCAGCTGTGTTATATCCCAGTGATTCTTCTCTTTGTGTGTTTCAGGTGTTATTTCAGTTTTTGTTGAAGATACTGCAGACCTAAACAATCTTTTCTATTTATTATATCTGAAATCCAGTTACAAGTCCTGTATGGGGACTCTGATTGCTCCTCAGTGGGTGATAACGGCAGCACACTGCTTCTTACCGTAAGTGGTGGGGAATGTTCTACTCTATTAAGGCTTCCAGGCTGAGGCTCAACACTCCTGTGGAAATTGTATAGAACTTGTGCTAGTCAGGAATTCTTAATGATTTGATGGTAAAGGGGAGCTCAAGTACACAGATAAAATTTAACTACACGTTCTTATGTTTAACATGTCCAGAAAGGAAACAGTTTTATGGTATAGAACAATATTTCATATACACATAAAAATAAACCTGCACATTGTTCTTAACATTTTTAAGATTCATCCAAAACTGTTAGATGTGACTGTATTTCATTTTTCATTGCTGTATAATTTTTCAATGTGAATGTCACACAGTTTGGTTCATTCTTTTCTTGATAGATGTTTCAGTTATTTCTAGCATTCTGCTATTTTGAAGTATTACTGTAAACATACTTGTACCATGTACCTTAGAACTTTTTCTTGTGTATGTATCTGTGAGAGATATTCTGTATCTATATATGTATTGGTATCACAACATATTGATTTGTATCTGTAAGTACACCTCTTGGTATATAAATAGAATATATAACAAGGAGTGGAATTTCTTGGTTGTAGAGCTTGCAAATGTTTATCTTTACACACCCTCCAGCAATTTATGAGTTCTTCCAACATTGGGTATTGTCAAGCTCTTTAATTTTTTTGCTGATTAAGTGTCAATTATCTTAATTGTGTTACTTTGACTAGTAGTGATGATCAACATCCTTCCTCCCCCTCCCCCTCTTCCTTCTCCTGACAATAATGTATCTTTTGGGAAATACTCTTTTTTGTCTTTCGAACATTTTGTGTATTGTAAAAATACTGCTTCATAGGATTTCTATAAGTGCTCTAGATATTAGTCGTTTGTCAGTTATACATGTTGAAAATATCTTCCACTCTGTGGCTTTATCTTCTCTTTATGGTGTATTTTCATGCATAAAAGTTCTTAATGTCAAAAAAAAGGAAATATATAAATAAATAAATATTTATAAATAATAAATAATATATATATATATAAATAAATTAGAAACCCACATGGTACTTTGCAACTAATGTTTAAGACATATATACAAACATATAAAGCATGCAAGCTTTCAATGAAAAAATAAGTGATTCATTAATGTAAAAAGAGTTCTTAACTTCAGTATAATTAAATTTAAAACTTGAATTATCAGTCTTTATTTGTGGTTATTGATCATTGTGCCCAGTTGAAAATATCTTTTATGATCATAAGCAGAAAGATATTCCTTTACATTTACTTCTAAAGATTTTAAAGCTTTGACTTTAATATTTAAATTTTTTGTATAATTTGGAATTGATTTTTGTGAATGATGTGAAGTAGGGATCCAATTTTATTTTTTTTAACGTATTAAGCAAAATATCCAAATATCATTTGTAAGTAGTCCCTTCTTTCTGCACTGATCTACAGTATCTGTTTGTTGTCTATCAAATTTCTATCTGTCCATGGGTCTGTTTCTGGGCTGTCATTGCTGCTCCATTGGTTTATTTAGTATAGGCTGCAGTGCCTTAATAATTATGACTTTATCATAATTTGTGGTGTATGATGTGGTTGGCCAGCCATCTTATTCTTCATCAGGAATGCTTAGGAATTCTTTTACATAAATTTAAAAATCAACTTGTTGCATTCTATGAAAAGTTCTATTGGGATTTACTTGGAAGTGCTTTGACTTTTTATATCAGTTGGATGGTAATATCACTAATTATTAAAGAAATGCAAATCAAAACCGCAATGAGATATTACTCATACCTGTCAGAATGGTCATGATGAAAAAAGGTACAAATAACAAATGTTGGAGAGGATGTGGAGCAAAGAGGACTCATATACACTATTCGTGGGAATGTGAATTGGTGTGCCAGTGTGGAAAACATCATGGAGTTTCTCAAAATACTAAAAATAAAACTGTAACATGATCCAGCAATTCCATTCCTGGGCAAATATCCAGAAAAAATGAAAACAGTAATTAAAAAAGATACCTGCACCCCCAATGTTCATAGAAGCATGATTTACAGTAGCCAAGATATGGAAGCAACCCAAGCGTCCATCAACAGTTGAATGGATAAAGAAATTGTGAGATATATATCTATATATATCTATATATATATGTCCACATATATATATTCAATGAGAAGTTACTGAGGCATAAACAGAAGGAATTCTGCCATTTGCAGCAACATGGATGGACCTAGAGAATATTATGCTTAGTCAGATAAGTCAGAGAAAGACAAATATGATTTGACTTAAATGTGGAATCTAAAAAATAATACATGAGTGTATACACAAAACAGAAACAGACTCCCAGATATAGAAAACAAGCTGGGATTTACCAGAGGGGGAACAGATGGAGGAAGGGGGAAAGTAGGTGTATGGATTAACAGATACAGACTACTGTGTTTGAAATACATATGCAACAAGGATATATTGTATAGAATAGGGAGTTACAGCCATTACCTTTTAATGACTATGAATGGAGAATAATCTGTAAAAATACTGAATCACTATCTTGTACACTTGAAACTAATATAATATTGTAAATCAAATATACTTCAATAAAAAGAAATAAAATAGAATTTCCACTTGATTAAATCTTCCATTTGTAAGTTTAGAATTTTGGGAGTGAATTTTCTAAATTTTCCCAAATTAAAAAAAGTGTTTTGATAAGGAAACTCCTTCCACTGTTGGTTGATGGGGATGTGAATTGGTACAGCCATAATAGAAGGCAGCATGGAGGATCCTTAAAAGATTAAAAGTAGAGTTACCATATGACCTAGCAATCCTACTCCTGGGCATATATCCAAAAGACAAAAACTCTAATCCTAAAAGATATATGCACCCCATTGTTCATAGCAGCATTATTTATTGTACAATAATCAAGATATGGAAGCAACCTAAATGTCCAATGAAAGATGAATAGATAAAGATGTGGTATAGCGATATAAAACGGAATATTCAGTTCAGTTCAGTCACTCAGTCGTGTCCGACTCTTTGCAACCCCATGAATCGCAGCACTCCAGGCCTCCCTGTCCATCACCAACTCCCGGAGTTCACTCAAACTCATGTCCATCGAGTAGGTGATGCCATCCAGCCATCTCATCCTGTGTCGTTCCCTTCTCCTCCTGCCCCCAATCCCTCCCAGCATCAGTCTTTTCTAATGAGTCAACTCTTCGCACGAGGTGGCCAAAGTATTGGAGTTTCATACTCAGCCATAAAAAGAATGAAATAATGCCATTTGCAGCAACATGGATGGACCTAGAGATTATCATACTAAGTGAAGTAAGACAAAGACAAAGATCATATGATATCGCTTATTGTGGATTCCAAAAAATATTACAAATGAACTTATATAAAAAACAGAAATAGATCCACAGATGTAGAAAACAAACTTATGGTTACCAAAGGGGAAATGTAAGGAGGGATAAATGAGGAGTTTTGGATGAACAGATACACACTACTGTTTTGTGGTCTGAGAATGTGATCTATGTGATACTGATTCTTTGAAAATCATTGAGACTTAGTTTTGGGACTAGCATGGAGTCAATTTTTATAAATGTTTCTTGTGTGCTTGAAAGAAAGTGTACTCTCTAATTTTATGGGTGAAAGTTTTATGTATGTTCAGTATATCTAGTATATCAAACTTTTAAATTATGTAGTTCAAATCTTCTATATCCTTTCTTTTTTTTTTTTTTTTGCTTGAAACCAGGAAATGAGAGGATTGTGTTGAAATTATTCCTCTGTGTTAGTAGACTGGTCAAAATAGTTCTATGAATTTATTTTTATTACTTTTTGTTTTTTAAAAATATATTTTAGGCTATTTTATTTGGTATCTATAAATTTAGGTACATTTATAAATTTAGGTACTTGGTACATTCCTGGTAAAATCAAACCTGTTATTATATGTCATTTGTTTCTCTCATACAATTAATATGTTTTATCTTAAAACCTATTTTTGTCAGTTTTTAATACACCAACCCTGGTTTTCTTTTGGTTACTGTTGTCCTGGTATATCATGTTTACATCTTTTCTTTTCCACCTTTCTGTATCCTTTTGATTTAAGCATGTATCTTAATTTATATATAGGAGGACTTAAAAAAAATGTAATACCATAATTTGTCTTTTAATTGGTGAATTTAGACCATTTGTGGTTATTTTGATTATTGCTATGTTTATATTTGCTCTTTACCTATTTTGAATTTCTACTGTATTTTGTTTGGGTAAAAATACTTTTGCTTTCTTGTTAGATTAGTAATTTAGATAACTTTAAAATTTTCCTTTTTTTTCTATTCTTTCAGTTATTACTTTGTAAATTTTAATGGCTTCCCTGGTGGCTCAGCTGGTAAAGAATCCACTTGCAATGCGGGACACCTGGGTTCGATCCCTGGGTTGGGAAAATCCCTTGGAGAAGGGAACGGCTACCCACTGTAGTATTCTGGCTTGGAGAATTCCATGGACTGTATAGTCCATGGGGTCACAAAGAGCAGGACATGTCTGACTTTCACTTTCACTTTTCAAATTTTAATATGAATATTTAATAAAGTCTTAAGTTAAACAATATCCTGATGTTCATCCTAAACTCCTTCTCAGTTACTTTCCACTCATATTTCTCAGAGGCACCTACGCTTCTGGTACTTTTTCACCATAATTTAGTTTTCTGAAACATTATTTATTTTATTTTTGGTTGTGCTGGGTCTTCGTTGGGGCAAGTGGGCTTTCTCTAGTTGCAGCGAATGGAGGCCACTCTTTGTTGCAGTGCGTGGGTTTCTCATTGTGGAGCGTGGGCTCTAGAGCACAGTGGTTGTGGTGTACGGGCTCAGTTGTCCCGCGGCATGTGCGATCTTCCCGGACTCGGGATCACACTGGTGTCTCTTGCATGGTCAGACGGATTCTTTACCACTGAGCCATCAGGAAAGCCCTCCTCCATGCCACAGAGTTGTTTTAAGCTGAAATTCACTTACCATAATTTGCCCAAGAATCATCTGTTTACTTACGAATTTTCTTCAATATAAGTAGACTTCTAAATTATAAATATATTTTACGATGCTATTGTTGTTCAGTTGCAAAGTTGTGTCTGACTCTTTGCAATCCCATGGACTGCAGCATGCCAAGCTCCCCTGTCCTTCACTATTTTCTGGAGTGCTCAAACTCCATGTCCATTAAGTCAGTGATGCTATCTAACCATCTCATCCTCTGCCGTCCCCTTCTCCTTTTGCATTCAGTCTTTCCCAGCATGAGGGTCTTTTCCAGTGACTTGACTCTTTGCGTCAGGTGGCCAAAGTATTGGAGCTTCAGCTTCAGCATCAGCCCTTCCAATGGATATTCAGGATTGATTTCCTTTAGGATTGACTAGTTTGATCTCCTTGCAGTCCAAGGCACTCTCAAGTCTTCTCCAGCACCACAGTTTTATCTTATAAACTCCCAACAGAGTGACAAGAATAGATTGAGACAAATTATACTGCTGTTAGGAGACAAATAAATTTAGCATTTGAGATTGCAGCAGAAAAGTGGTGTTCAGTACCTGTTGGGGGCCAGAGTGAGGTACTCCGCCCGTGACAAAGGTCATGAGGAAGGAGGCTCGACATACGCAAAGGCGGGATCAAGCCTCAGGAGTCCCCCTGGAACTCCTCGAGCATCTACCCCCATAACCAGAGCCTGCCTACTTTACTACTTTGTGCTCTTACCTACACCTCTGACTTTACGGGGGGGCTGTCCCCCACCACCTCTTTTGGAGAAGGAGTTAACTTAGAGCTCCAGTTTATAATAATTCCTGGGCGTGACAAGAGTGTTTTAACCTACAAACTCCTCTGAAGGTTCTCTGGCCTGCCTGACAGGCTTGTCCGGCCACATGTGATTGCTCACAGCCTCCCAACCGTGAGATGCTTTAAACCCTCTAAAAACAGGTTCTTTAGAGAAGTTAGAAAACTATAAGTATAGTGGGCTAATTAGAAATTGTGTTGGTGAAGGGTTTTTCATTTGTTGAGCCAATGTTTGTTGCTAAGTCTCCACATCCCCTGCCCTTACACACATTAATGAATATATAGAATTAACCTTTGATATTAATCACGTTAGACCTTAGGCTAAGTAAATTCTTTCCTTAACTAAAACCCACTACACCCTCACCCTGTAGGAATGTAACTTTATTTGGGTGGCGTCTGTTTTGAGAATAATCAGCCCTGGAGAAATAAGTGTCCTGATTGACTGACCTCTGTCACAAGGAGAGGGTCGTAAATTGTCAGCAGGCCGCCCTGGCCAGAAGATGATGTAACACCCCTAAGACCTCTGTATACATTTGTGTGAAGCACCTGACTTTAATAAAAGTCAGGACTGCTGTCCCCACGTGACTTTTGTATAACATCTTAGTGTATAAAAACAGACTCTGGAAAATAAAGAATTGGGATCAGTTTCTCGAAATACTGGTCTCCCCATGTCGCTCTCTCTCTCACTCTGGTTGAGTCTCCATCTGGGCGGCGGAACCCACCATGCTTACTAATTTTGCCTGGGCTTCTAAGATCCGACCGGGGAGGCCTCAGTGTCTCCTCTCCTTCGGGAGAATGGAAGGGCGCCTGCGGCCTACACGTAAGTGGTGCAAGCTTCTTGTCTTGAAGTTTTATTGGTCCCCAGCGTAAACCAAGCTACTCAGCCTCTTTTCTCCACTGAATTTTCCTACTGAGCTATCCTTATTCTATTACTCTTTATATCTTTAATTAATATCTAATTGAAGCTATCGTATCCTGATCCTCGCCTACGCCGTCTCTCCTTCGAATACCCTGGATCAGCCGGGGCTGGTCCCCGCCAGGTGGCGCCCGAGACAGGGATTTTCGAAGGTAAGCTCCCCAAAGCAATCAGAGCCATCAGCCCTATTGCTCCCCGTTCTCGGAACAACTGGGTTATCAGCCCTCTTGTTCCCCCACGGAGCAGTTTGGGTGACCAGCCCTACTGCTCCTCCCTCGGAACAGTTTGGGCCATCAGCCTACTGTTCCTCCCCCGGAACAATCTGGGTCATCAGCCCTATTGTTCTTCCAGGGTTCGGGACGGCTAGGACCCCACTCGAGGGTGCCGCGGACCCCCCTGTAGGATAGACAGGGCGAGAGGAGTGGGAAGTGTTGAAAGTGTTAAAGAGTTAGAGTTAGAGAGAAAAAATGGTTTCTGAAGTTAAAAGGCCAAAGAAAAGCCCGATCTTTTGAAAGCTAAAAGCTTTATCTTCTATTATATTTAACTTTCTGACATGGATAACACTGAAACTAAGAATGGCAACTCTTTATACAAGTAATCTTGAAACTGTTAAAGAAGCTACTGTTAATTTAGATACTTGGGTGAAGGTGAAAAAAACAACTAAACACTTATCCTATAAATATGATTAAAAATGTTCTGGATCCTCGTCATGAGGCTGTGGGATGACCTATGGGAGAGGCTATAGCGGTGGATGGTAGTGGGTCTCCACCTTCTGTGCAGATCATATTTTCTGCCATTGACAAGGAAAAGGAGGGACACTGTGCTCTACCTCCCGAGGAGTGAGAGGGCTTACAGGACGCTGCGGCCGGGCGCCTGGCGAGCCCCTCTCCTCTACACAAACCTTTAAAAATTTATCCAACAATTTCTGATTTAAGGCGACTACTCCACCTCTGCTTGCACCTCCCAGGGCCTAAAAATTCCCCAGTTTACATCCAAAGCCTCCCAGAGCATTGCCTAAGGTTGAAAAAGATTAAAAAGTTTTATTTTTAAAGAAAGGAGCTTTTAAAAAATACACAATATACAGAGCCTGCTCCTTGCAGAAAAACCCCCTCAGGGGGGCTTCACCCAAGCAAAAAAAAAAAAAAGAGAGAAAGAGAGAAAAATAAAAAGAAAAAAGAAAAAAGGTGAAAAAGAAAAAAGGAAAGAAAATAGAGAAAGATCTAAAGATAGAAAAAGAACTAAAGAGTGAAAAGGAGAGAGGAACGGAGGAGGAAGGAATCAGGGAATGCAGCAAGATAGAAAAAGGAAAAAAGGAAGTTAGAAAAAGAGATACAGAGAAAAAGAGAAGGAGGAGGAAAGAAAAAGTTAGAAAGAGGGTAAAGGAAAAGAAACGAAATAAAGAGAAGGTAGTAAGAAGGAAGAAGGGAGAATGAAAGAGGGAAACAAAAAGGAAATGATAGAAAGTAAAAGAGAATAGAAGAGGAAGGAAAAAAGATAGAGTGAGGGAAAGAAAACTTGAGAAAGATTTAAAGAGAAGAAGTAAGAAAAAATCAGCAGAGGAGAGGAGAGGACTTACAGGACACTGTGGCCAGACGCCCTGGCGAGCTACCTCCCCCTCTGTGCAAACTTTTAAAAAAACGTATCCACCACTTTCTGATTTGGGGCGATAGCCGCCGCCTCCGTTTGCGCCTTCCAGGGCCCAAGAGTTCCCCACTTTGCCCCCAAAGCCTCTCAAAGTGTTGCCTAAGCCTGAAAAAGATAAAAAGTTTTTTAAACAGTGGAGCTTTTAAAACAGACTGCATGCACAATATGCAGAGCGTGCTCCTTGGAGAAAACCCCCTCAGGGGGGTCTCACCCAGGCTAAGAGAAAAGCCAAACGGTAAGGGGATTTAGCAACAATATTAACCCTTGACGAGGTTACTCCAATTCCAACGGGAGTGGCTGGCCCCCTACCTGAGGGCATTGTAGGACTTGTGCTAGGGCGTAGCTCGCTTTCTTAAAAAAAAAAAAAAAAAAAAAAAAAGAAAAAAAAGAAAAAGAATAAATAAATAAATAAAAAGAAAAGAAAATTTTGGTGGTGTATGGTGTAGTAGATTCTGATTATATTGAGAAATTAAAGTTTTGACCTCACCGCCTACTAAAACTGTGCAAATTAATAAAGGTCAAAGAATAACCCAGCTTTTGCTTTTTACCTTATTATCAGACAAGAAAAACCTTGACTTCTCAAGCTAAGAGCCACAGAACATTTGGATTTAGTGATCTAGCCTTTTGGGTGCAGGAAATTACAGCTCCAAGGCCTTTAAAAGATCTTTTAATTCAAGAAAATAAAATGTCAGGGCTATTAGACACAAGAACAGACGTCTCTTAACATTGCTGGAAAAGACTGGCCTAGTTCCTGGCCCACGTATAATACTGAAAATGAGTTGGTGGGATTAGAGAAAGTGTTATGCGGGGTGAGAATGCTGTAAAAAAAAAAAAAAAAAGGTGAGGGAGAGTTTAAAACCTTGAAGAGTAGTGAGTTCCCTGTTGCTGGAAGTATTCAAGCAAAGATTAGATGGTTGCTTGTCATCTAAAAAGCTATAGACCAGATTTGGTTTACAAAACAATAACTGGAGAAGCTTATAAACATGTTGTGCAACACCTCTTTACTTGCTTCTCATATTTAGGTGTGCCAAAAGTTTTAAAAACTGATAATGCCCCTTTGAAGCTATGGGAGAGATTGTTTACTAACTTTAAATGATTTCCAAAAATTATTAGGGGACATTAATTGAAACGCCTCATTTAAAACTGACTACTGCAGATTTAAAGCCTTTATTTGATTGCTTAAAAATTGATCCTAATTCCAGTTCTAAGAGAAAGTTGACTAATGAGACAGAGTTAGCTCTTGTTGAAGTGTATGAGACTTTAAATGATCAGTTAATTAAGATTAATATTACCAAAAGATAAGATTAAATTATTTTTGCCACGAAACATACACCTACAGGGTGCTTGTGACAAAAAGGCCCATTGGTTCCATCTACCAGTGACCCCAAGAAAAATAGTTATATCTTATCCCAGCTTGGTGGCACAATTAATTATAAAAGGAGGAAAAAAGAAGTGTGGAACTTTTTAGAAAAGAAGTAGCAAATATAGTAATTCCATTCAATAAGGATCAACTGCAAGTCTTTTACAAAATAGTGATGATTGGCAAGTTGCCCTGATAGATTTCAGGGGTCAAATTTTGTTTCATTTGCCCTCAAGCCCCACAGTAGTTAAAAGTTCAAAAATGTTAGATTGGCAGTTTGAGAATACCTGTGGAACTTTCCAACCCTATGTAGTTCCTATGCTCCCCTTTACCCTATGGGGGAGGGACATGCTGTCTCAAATAGGAGGTACTCAGAGAAGGGTTTTCTCAATTTCTTAGTGATCAACAGGCGGTACAATTAATAATACTATATATATTATTATAAATACATAATATAAATATATTTGCCTAATTGCAGTTTGCCTAATTAGGTATGGGTATAAATAAAATATAATAGAGGTATACCTAATTCTATTTATGGATCTATACTTAATTAATCTGTATATAAATTGGTATGTATACTGTATATGCATATTATATATATACTGTATAATCAAATATATATTGCAGTAATATAATGTGTGTGGCTGATATTAATTGGTATGGTTTGATGTGCTGTGATGATATATGCTCTATATACTGTATAATTATATATGTGTGACATGTATTATTGCAGTACATTGGTTTGTGTTGGTTGGTATTAGCTGTGTACGTGTTGTATTGCTGTAATACATATTAATTAACATATTAATTATAAAGATTAATTCAAGTATATTATGTCAATAAGTTTATACTTGTTGCCATGTATAAATACATATATAAATACATTTTGCATTTAGATATATTTGTTTACCAAAATGAGATAAGGTTATACATTTATTATTTAAATTTATACACAGACCTAAACTAAACATTAGACCTAAATTAACATATCCCAAAATTTATGCTGTTAAAATGTAAATTTAAAAATTTAAAGAATTAAATTGACAACTGCTTGACAATTCCTTTGCCATAAAACCCCCATAGGTGTAATTGGGGTGGCCAGACAAAAAATTGGTTTTATAGCAAAACGGCCCCCTAGAGTGGGTCCATCTTCCCGCTCAAACTAAAAAGGTAGTGGCTTCTTATCCGGGATTGATAGCTACTTTGATATTAAAGGAAAAAAGCGGAGCATTAAATTATTTGGTAAAGAGCCATCAGAAGTTGTAATTCCATATAATAAGGAAAACTTGATGCTCTTCTAATGTTTGATGAGGACTGGCAGATTGCCGTAGGAAATTATTTTGGTCAAAATTTTTGCATCATTTACCTTCACATGTTTTGCTAAATTTTATATCCAGACATCCAGTTATTTTTCCTGTCAGATGTAAACAATCTCCTATTCCAAATGCTCAAATAGTTTTTACTGATGGGTCACCAGACGGTAAAGCCTCCATAGTTACTAAAAATCACCAAAAGGTTTTAGAAACATGGAAAACTTCAAACAGCATAGAGGCTTTTGCTATGTTTGCAGATGAAGAATTTAACCTTTATTCTGATTCTCAGTATATTGTCAGGTTGTTTCCACACATTGAAACTGCGGTTTTTGTCTGAAAATAAAACTACCATATTTCATTTGTTAACTAAATTACAGCAACAAATTTGGAAAAGAAATAAAATATTTTTCACTGGACACATTCAGGCTTATTCCGGATTGCCCGGCCCTTTAAATGCCTTTAATGATTTGGCTGACTTAACCAGAAATACAGTGGCTACTGTGATTGAGGAGGCCAGAGCCTCTCACTCACTTCATCATCAATATGCTACTGCCTTAAGATATCAATTCCAAATTCCCAGAGAAACTGCTAGGGAGATTGTGCGTTCTTGCTTATATTGCCCCACTGTTTATAATATAGTCTACCTACGGGAGTTAATCCTCATGGTCTCAAACCTAACGTACTCTGGCAGATGGATGTAACTCATGTCTCTTCATTTGGAAAACTGTCCTTTGTTATACCTTTTCTCATGTCATTATTGCAACGTCTTATACCGGAGAGGCAGTTAAAGATGTTATACAACATCTCTTTACTTGTTTTTCATATTTGGGCCTACCAAAAGCTCTGAAAACTGACAATGCTCCTGCTTACACTTCTAAGTCTTTTCAGGAATTTTGTATAAAGTTTCAAATTAAACATAATACAGGCATCCCTTACAATCCCCGGGGACAAGCCATTGTGGAAAGAGCACATCAAACATTAAAGCTTCAAATTCAAAAATTAAAAGAAGGGGAGTTTAAGTATAGCTCTCCCCATCAAATCTTGCAACATGCTCTTTTTGTAATAAATATTCTAAATGCTGATCTGGCTGGAACTACTGCAATGCTTCGTCATTGATGCCTGGAGCAATTAAATGCAAAGCCATTAGTCAAATGGAAGGACCTTCTCTCAGGACAATGGAAGGGTCCTGACTCATTATTAACTAGCGGTCGAGGATGTGCTTGTATTTTTCCACAGGACGCAGATTCACCAATTTGGGTTCCAGACAGGCCAGGTTCGCGGCGCGCACTCGCTCGCCCCCGCCCACCAGGCAGCCCTCGCCTCTGCGCCTCCAGCCTCGCCCCGCACCCTCCTCGCTGCACCCCGCGACCTAGAGCAAAGAAGTTTGTGCAGCGAGTGAGGGCCAGAGAAGAGAGTGCACCCACAAAGTGCCGACCAGACCAGCGCGACGCCGGCCAGCAGGGGAAACAAGATAAACATCGAGATCCCGGCGAGACTGACAGGGCAGCTGCAGCGTGAACTCCAACCAGAAAATAATTCTACTTATTCTGTTTTAGCTTATCCACCCTCGCCTTATGTTTTCCTTTTTACTAATGACTCCAACAAACTTAATGTAGGCATGAATTATTCAGGTGGACCTAACATAGTGACTTGTGAACAATGTATGCTTTCATCTTATTTAAACCCTCAATGTAATGTTTGCTCCTTTGTGGTGTTACAATGCCCATCCTATCTTATGGTGCCTATATGATAGCTATGGTCTTACTGTGTTACAACAACTGCAGGATTTAATGCGATCGCGACCAGGTTTGTGGTCTTGCTTATCTTAGGAATATCAGCTTTAATAGCAGCAATTAGTTCTGTTACTGCAGCAGCAATATCATTGACTCAACAAGTGCATACTGCCCAATATGTTGATACCATGTTTAAAATTGTCTTTTTAACTCTAGCAACTCAGGAAGCTATAGATAGAAAATTGGAGATGAGAGTAGACGCCTTAGAAGAAGCAATTATGCATATTGGGACTGAGTTACAGGCTTTGAAAGTGAAGATGGCTTTGACGTGCCACGCTGATTACAGGTGGATATGCGTGACATCTTTGAAGGTAAACGAGACAGATTATGAATGGGAAAAGATTAAAAATCATATCTCAGGTGTTTGGAACAGTTCTGATATTGGCCTGGACTTAGGGAAACTTCATAATCAAATACAGACCTTGGAACACTCTCGACTGGATTTTACCGCCACTGGAGCAGCTAATGATTTTTTTAACACCTTCTCTAACTTTATTTCTGGAAAAAATATTCTGTCTAATATCCCTAGTCTCTAATCCTACTTCTCATAATCATTCTTCCTTGTATTGTCAGGATTCTCCGGCAGAGCATTTGGAAGCTCGCGACTGAGCTGCATCTGGTTGTTTTAAGAAATAAAAAAGGGGGAGATGTTGGGGGCCAGAGTGAGGTACTCCGCCCGTGACAAAGGTCATGAGGAAGGAGGCTCGACATACGCAAAGGCGGGATCGAGCCTCAGGAGTCCCCCTGGAACTCCTCGAGCATCTACCCCCATAACCAGAGCCTGCCTACTTTACTACTTTGTGCTCTTACCTACACCTCTGACTTTACGGGGGGCTGTCCCCTTCCACCTCTTTTGGAGAAGGAGTTAACTTAGAGCTCCAGTTTATAATAATTCCTGGGCGTGACAAGAGTGTTTTAACCTACAAACTCCTCTGAAGGTTCTCTGGCCTGCCTGACAGGCTTGTCCGGCCACATGTGATTGCTCACAGCCTCCCAACCGTGAGAGGCACGAGATGCTTTAAACCCTCTAAAAACAGGTTCTTTAGAGAAGTTAGAAAACTATAAGTATAAGTATAGTGGGCTAATTAGAAATTGTGTTGGTGAAGGGTTTTTCATTTGTTGAGCCAATGTTTGTTGCTAAGTCTCCACATCCCCTGCCCTTACACGCATTAATGAATATATAGAATTAACCTTTGATATTAATCACGTTAGACCTTAGGCTAAGTAAATTCTTTCCTTAACTAAAACCCACTACACCCTCACCCTGTAGGAATGTAACTTTATTTGGGTGGCGTCTGTTTTGAGAATAATCAGCCCTGGAGAAATAAGTGTCCTGATTGACTGACCTCTGTCACAAGGAGAGGGTCAGAATTGTCAGCAGGCCGCCCTGGCCAGAAGATGATGTAACACCCCTAAGACCTCTGTATACATTTGTGTGAAGCACCTGACTTTAATAAAAGTCAGGACTGCTGTCCCCACGTGACTTTTGTATAACATCTTAGTGTATAAAAACAGACTCTGGAAAATAAAGAATTGGGATCAGTTTCTCGAAATACTGGTCTCCCCATGTCGCTCTCTCTCTCACTCTGGTTGAGTCTCCATCTGGAGCGCGGAACCCACCATGCTTACTAATTTTGCCTGGGCTTCTAAGATCCGACCGGGGAGGCCTCAGTGTCTCCTCTCCTTCGGGAGAATGGAAGGACGCCTGCGGCCTACGTAAGTGGTGCAAGCTTCTTGTCTTGAAGTTTTATTGGTCCCCCGCGTAAACCAAGCTACTCAGCCTCTTTTCTCCACTGAATTTTCCTACTGAGCTATCCTTATTCTATTACTCTATATCTTTAATTAATATCTAATTGAAGCTATCGTATCCTGATCCTCGCCTACGCCGTCTCTCCTTCGAATACCCTGGATCAGCCGGGGCTGGTCCCCGGCAAGTACCGATATGGTATTTATTTCATTCTTATGGTTGGAGAGACCCCTGAGTGGGAGACTCAGGGGCCTCAGAGAAGTGTCCTGTTCTGAATTTAGAATCTTGAGCCATGTTAGTGAGTGGATTTCAACTGGATCTCAGTGGAACATCCAGTATTTTTGACTCTTATTCTTGTAAAGGACCATCAGAAAACCCTGTTAATTCAGTGAATTTTGACTGAGATGAGTAGAGCATAGCATATTTGGATGATCCTCCCTAGCTTTAAAATATTTCAACTCTCTAAGCTGTTAATTATTTCATTTGTACAGTCTCATATTTCTTGTTTACCCCTAACACCCAAAGAAGTCCACTTACAGAAATTACTTTCAGAGAAACCTTGACTATCCACTTGTACACTTCTTTCAGCTATTTCTGGGTGTCAGATTGAAGCTTCTCCCTGGAAATATGCTAAAATTGGAGACCAAGCTATTGTATGCTTAAGTCCTGGAGGTACCATTCACATTATAGTCTGGGTTAATGGCAACCATAGAGAAGGCTGAGTGCTGAAGAATTGATGCTTTCAAACTGTGGTGTTGGAAAAGACTCTTGAGACAGTCCCTTGGACAGCAATCCTAAAGGAAATCAACCCTGAATATTCATGAGAAGGACTAATACTGAAGCTGAAGCTCCAATACTTTGGCCACCTGATGCGAAGAGCCGACTCATTGGAAAAGACCCTGATGCTGGGAAAGACTGAGGGCAGGAGAAGGGGGTGACAGAAAATGAGATGGTTGTATGGCATCATCAACTCAATAGACATGAGTTGGAGCAAATTCTGTGGGAGACAGTGAAGGATAGGGAAGCCTGGCATGCTGCGGTGCCTGGGGTTGCAAAGGGTTGGACATGACCGAGTAACTGAACAACAACAATAGCAACCCACTACGTTTTATGGCAGACAACCTACCTGACCACAGTGGCAGCTATGCATAAAGGTTTAGATGGACAAAGATGAGAGGAGCTTAAATGGATTACTATGGAAGGAAAGTGCACATGACTGTGTGTGTGTGAGGGAGATAGAAAGAAAGAGAGAGAGATTAGTCTTGTGATATGTGATATGTGATAGTAGATAGTATCAACCTTTTTCTCTCCATTTTCCAGAGATCTCCAGGTTATCTTAACTGGTGGAGCCACCACTTTTCAAGAGTTAATTGGGGAGATTCTGCCTTATGAGGAGGTCATCATTCACCCAAACTTCACTTTCACTTCTCCTAAAAATGATCTTATGCTGATAAAGTTGTCTGTACCTCTCACCTTCTTCTCTACCAGCATGTTTCAGTTGCCTGTTTCCAATTCAAGTGACATTGCAGATTGCTTGGTTTACACCTGGGTGGAGGATAAAAGATCTTTTGGTGAGTGATTGTCAAAAAAGAATAGTTAGCTGTATTCTTGGATATGTTCACATCTTCAGGATCTCTGAGGAGTCAGGGGAAGGAATTGGAACTAATTTTTAAGCATCCAGTTGTAACGGGAGAAATAGAGCAATGGTGTCAGCTCTTTAGAATAGAAGGGGTCATCTCCTTTAGGGCTTTGGGAATCTAATCCTAAATCAATGTGTTGCATGTATGTATCACATTGGTACACACAGCAGAGGGCTGAGGCTCAGGGATTTATGTTTGAGTTTTGGTTCTGCCATTTATTATATGATTACTGAAAGATCCTTTAACTTCTCTGAATCTTAATTTGCAAATTGATGAAAATCATATTTTTCCTTTACCTGCCTGTCAGTGATATGGTTATCACTTACAACAATGACAGATGCTACCATTTGTTGAACACTAATTATGTCCCAGGCACTAAGCATCCTATATGTATTATTCAGTCATCATCATATATCATGTAGATCAGTTTTCTTAGGATTTATATCTTATAAATGAGGAAACTGAGACTCAGGGAGGTTAACTAGTTGTCCAAAGTCATAAACTTCATGATGGCAGAGCTTGGATTCAGATATTGTTTGGAGTGTCTTGGTTGGTACCACACCTTGATGCTGATCATCTTTCAAAGATGATAAATAAACAGGAGGACATGTTTAATCCATGTTCTTTCTCTGCAGTCTATTCTAACTGAAAAGAAGCCCTGAAGGAGAGGGAGGCAAAATACCTTATGAAAATGAAAAGAGGAATGAAAGTCTCCTTTATTTATTATGCTTAGGAAATAGAAGAGGTTACCTGCAAAGCTTCATGACTGAACTGAGTACTGATTTGGTCTGCAGAACATTACTGCATAAAAAGTTCTTTGAAGACGTGTTCTGTGTGGGACACTTAAGAAAAAACACAGATGAGTGCCAGGTAACCTTTCTCATTTCATTTGCCCATAAGCTCAGTCTCTGTTCTTTGTCTTTGTGTCTCTGTTACTCCTCATCCTTCATGAGGGTCTGTATTTTGCAGACAGACTGAGAGCTCAGAGAGTAAAGGGCTGAAGAATGATGACTCTGTCTCCTCCATCCTATGTGAGAGATGAGAGAAATAGATTGTTGAGGAGTGTAAGGCTGTCTTCCAGTTATCATTTTGAAATTTCTGTCCAGGGATGAGTGGGAGGTAGCAGTGGTTAATGCAGTGGAAAGCTTTCACACTATTGTATCCCAGGTCCTTTTGCATGGCAGATATAGTGGCCTTTGCTTTTGTTCAAGAGTTGACAAATTTCCAGGTGGGAAGGAAGTTCTGATCCCCTCTGTTCTGTCTGGCAGGTGACCACAGCTGCACCAGCCACATGTGGCAATAAATTACAAGGAATTATGTCTTGGACAACTGGATGTTTTCTGACAGATCATTCTGCTGTCTTCACTAACATCTACAGCCACATTCCATGGATCAGGAGCATTATTTCTACATAAGCTGATTCGCAACTCCATTGACACCCTCCCTACATCCCAGCTGATCCATGGAAACGACTTTCTGTATCTTAGTCCCAATTTTTCCTAGGATCTATGCTTGCATGGAGTGTCAAGAGAAATCACTGATGACTCCTGGGTGTTGACATTTCTCTAGTTTCTTTAACTACTTCTTTGCTTATTCCCAGCTCACGAACAAGTGTTTATAACATTGAAAACAGGATGCTGGTCTCAAGAAGTGTAGTCCTACCAACTCAGATACTTCTGTTAAAATACTGCCTGTTTTATGCTAAGAACACAGAAGACAAGTGGATATGAGGAACAATAACTACTAGGAGTCTGTTTGGGCATGATGCAAACCACATACCTGAGCAGTAATTTGCTGAAATTAGTTAGATGATTTAGTAATTCTTCTAGTGACCAAATGTCTCCTGGGTGAGTGAGTGAGAGACAAAGAGAGTGTATGTGTGTATGGGTGTTATAGTTAATGTTTCCATTACCTACTTAAAAGATCTGTGAAATCAAAATTTTCTGAGGTTTGCTGAGGCCACCCATAGGTCAGTGTAATTTTGGAATATGGGTTTATATGAATTTTGTAATTCATATTACAAATATCAAGGATTTCATAAGTGGTTGGATTGTTTTTTTCCCCAATATATTTTCCTTCCAATACATTTTCCTTTCTTACAGGGAAATGCAATAGTAAAATTCATGAGGATTTTGGCTGAGAGATTTCATTCATGACCCTGAATGCATTCTCTAGGCCATGCATATATTTGTGAGCACATGCTTTTATTCTCAAGCACACCCAAAAGACACTTGTTTGTCGTTCCACAAATATATTCTCCACATATCAAGTTTCATTAATCCATGATAGAGTAAACTGATTTTGATCTAAAATCTGCTAATTTTTATATAAAATACTGAGTGATCAAGAAATTTTAGTATCTGAAATGTAAAACACATTTTTATTTTGTCCAGTGTAGTGAAATATTGGGATTCTTTTGTTCAAACTGCTGATTGATATAAATTGCTTACTTTCACAAAGCTTCTCAAAATCAAAGCCATTATTCCTTTTAAGACTATCATGGTGATCAGAGATAATGTGTTAAGTGCTAAGTATATTGGAATGCATAGGAGGGATTCAGGAATTGGCAACAGTTAGTAATTTTAACAGTTTCCAACTGTTTCATTTTTTGTTGCCTACTTAATTCCTACTCCAAGTTGTTACGAGATATTCTCTGTCCTTCCAGGATATGCCAGATGGTATATTGTCCTCAGCCATTTGAGCTAGTTGCAACCTGAACTTTTCATTGGCATGATTTTCCTAACAACCTACCTGTACTTCTGTCCTCCTTTTCCTGGCCTCATTCTTACAGTTCTCAATGTCTTTATCCCATTGCAGTTGTTCTAGATTGAATCAGGCCCTCTACTTGCAAGCCTGTCTTATTGATTGGGTCACCAGTACTTCAACCATTGGGCATTTTTGCTTCTTCATATCTTCTGACTTTGGATTTTCCTGGTATGAATTGCCTTCTTTCTATCTCACCTTGCTCTCCAATATAAAAAGGAAGGGTAAATCATTGCCTGTATCTATCTATTTATCTATCTATGAATGTGCTTCCTTGGTGGCTCAGATGGTAAAGAATCTGCTGCAATGGGGAAGGTCCAGGTTTGATTCCTGGGTCAGAAAGATCCTCTAGAGAAGGAAATGGCAACCCACTTCAGTATTCTTGCCTGGAAAAACCCATGGGCAGAGAAGCCTGGTGGGCTACAGTCGGGGTCACAAAGAGTCAGACACAACTGAGAGACTAACACATGAATGGACAGTTAATCAATCTACTAATTTGTGGAGAGTGTGAATACCTTTCTACTTATCCGGTCAATTTCTTCTAAACTCAATTCTGTATATGGAAGAAAGTGAAAGTGTTAGTCACATTCCTGTCTCACTCTTTGCAAGGCTATGGACTGTAGCCCACCAGGCTCCTCTGTCCTTAGGATTCTCCAGGCAAGAATACTAGAGTGGGTTCAGAAGACTGAACCCAGATCTCCCATATCACAGGCAGATTCTTTACCATCTGAGCCATCAAGGAAGCCCCAATCTTGCATATGGTTGCAAAGCCTTTTCATTTCTGTCCCACATTTAACTTGGTTTATCAGTAACTTCAGGTAGCCTCTACCCTGTTTTCCCTCACGTCCACCTCCCTCTCCTGACATATCCACCAATCACTGTTGTATTCCCTTTCTGGTTCCTTTTTCTCTTTCCATGGATTGGGGTTAATATCCCATACCCTTCTCTTTAGCTCACGTCCATTGCACTGAAATGGACCCCTGATACAAAACAGCAGATTTCAGTGTGGTAAGTGAAGAACACAACAAAAATGGAAACATGAAGGATGGCCTGGTCAGGCGGGTGGGTCTCCTCTGCAGTGTGGAGGAGAACTATCTTGTCTCCAGCCTTCTGATTCAATCATGTCTGATCTTTAGCTCATGAGAGAGATCACCTTTCATGGGTCTATAACTTATAAATTATTTCAAAGATCCTTTCTAAACTCATGTGTAAATGGTGCCTATTAACTTCTATTTATCCCTAATTTATTCTGTTTTTATTTATTTATCTTAGACCCATTCCAGTGTCCTGAAGAGTTCGTTCCAAAATCTGATTATGGGTCTTCATTTCTATTGGTTCCCTTGGTAAACTATTCTACTTGCACCACCTCTGTTATTACCACATACTTGCCTACTTTTGCGTACTTCTGACATCACATCTTTCCTTCTCAGTCATTTCCTTCCTCATTGTATACCTTCTTCTTTGGAAATATGTGAGGGATGATATGCAGTAGATTGTGGTTCCTTTATTAGAATTGACAGACTATGTAAATTTAGAAAATAATTGGGCTTTGGCTCTTAGATTTATTTGATATACAAAACAAAAGAGTTAAACCTGTGGATGCTGTGGTTGCCTTCTCAGCATCCACTTCTACTCTCCTCTATTATTTTCAATTATAATGCACTAGGGATGTGACCTGCTTGTCCCAAGCTTAGCAGTGAAATCCCTGTGTTAAACATCAAACCCTTTATTTATGTTCAATGTTGGGATAACACAGAATGAGCTGTGTTGAGACATTGCTCTGGGCATATGAACATGGCCTATGAATGAGAATCAAAGTTGCTGCTGTCATTTTGCAGTGACCACTGGGGAAACTGCCTAAGGATGAAGCCCACACACAGAAATCAAAAGAAGAGCATTGCCCAGAAGTAGAGCGAAGTCCTAATAAAACTGTGACAGAATGTAGGCCTTTTCTCTAGACATTTTCACTTATCATCTACTAGATTTCTTTCAATGTGTAAGATAGTTTGAGTCAGGCTTTCAGTTGCTACAATTAAAACCATCTCCAGTGATAGTTTCCAAAACCTCTTCCATCTCTGCATCAAGCTATGCTTAATGCTTGTGCTATCTAGCTATACTTGTGCTATATAGCATTAACTATACTTAATGCTAGAACAAATGCTTTATATATTCATTCTTATTTTCATGGCATGTCTGTGGGGCCATTTTAATGGACACAGATGTATAACTTCTCAGATCCTCTCAACCACCTCTTTCTTTCCAAGGGCACTGCCTGTATCCTGGGTCATACTGCTATCACCTTTTCTGGGCTCATTCCAAGCTGACTGGAGGCCACAAGAAGCTATGCTCATGAATAGCTCTCATGTCCCTGAAAAGTGAAAGCAAAAGTTGCTCAGTCATGTCTGACTCTTTGTGAATTCTCCAGGCGAGAATACTGGAGTGAGTAGCCTTTCCCTTCTCCAGGGGATCTTCCCAACCCAGGAATTAAACATGTGTCTCCTGCATTGCAGGCAGATTCTTTACCAGCTGAGCCACAAGGGAAGCCCAAGAATACTGAAGTGGGTAGCCTATCCCTTCTCCAGCAGATTTTCCCGACCCAGGAATCAAACTGGGGTCTCCTGCGTTGCAGATGGATTCTTTACCAACTGAGCTACCAAGGAAGCCCGTAAGCTGAGCCTATCCAGGCCAACTTGCCATATTGCTTTAAAACTTGTCTGAAAAAAACATTTTCAGACCTTGCTTTGGGCTTCCTGGGTGACTGTCAAGGGAAAGATGATGCTATCGTAAATTCTGAATAGTTATATCCTGGGATATGAACCTTGACCTATGAGAAATGAGATGGGGAGCCAAACTGCCAAGGGCTGCTCTGAGCTGTGTTTTTGTCTATCACATCTTGCTTTAGCTTTACTTCATGTGTCTTTTTACCTCACTTCCACTTTCTTCTCACCCTTCCTTCCCTAGTGTTCAAATTGTGTTAGTTCTTTAATCCTTGCCTCTGCTGCTGAAAGGACCATCTTTATTCTAAAAAGGTAACACCTGAGGTATTAGCTTGTTCAAGATCACTCAGTAGCAGCTCCTGGATTTGCATCTCAGAGAAGGCAATGGCACCCCACTCCAGTACTCTTGCCTGGAAAACCCATGGATGGAGAAGCCTGGTAGGCTGCAGTCCATGGGGTCGCTAAGAGTCAGACATGACTGAGCGACTTCACTTTCACTTTTCACTTTCATGCATTGGAGAAGGAAATGGCAACCCACTCCAGTGTTCTTGCCTGGAGAATCCCAGGGACAGGGGAGCCTGGTGGGCTGCCGTCCATGGGGTCACACAGAGTCGGACACGACTGAAGTGACTTAGCAGCAGTAGCAGCAGCTCATAGGAAGCCAGATTTCCATAAATGTTTCTAAAGATTTACTTTGCATGCATTGTTGCATGCTAAGTCGTTTCAGTTGTGTCTGACTCTGTGCGACCCCATGGACAGCAGCCCACCAGGCTACTCTGTCCACGGGATTCTCCAGGCAAGAATACTGGAGTGGGTTGCCATTTCCTTCTCTGATTTAATTGCTAAGTCACATCTAACTCTTTGGAACCCCATGGACTGTAGCCCACCAGGCCCCTCTGTCCATGGGATTTCTCAGGCAATAATACCGGAGTGGATTGCCATTTCCTTCTCCTAATATTTACTTTACAGTTTGTAATTTGCTTTTCACAGAACAGTAACAAACAGTTTAAGGACCACTGGTCATTGGACCACACTTCACATAGTGCTGTTCATACTAGCACTACAGAAGCCTCAGAGTCTCCAGTTGTGTTCTTTTGGCCTCTTTACCCCCGGCATCCTTCCTGCCACACTTGCTGGGAGTGGACTTGACTGGTTGGGAAGATATCAAAGGGACTTTAGTCCATTCATTTATGCATTAAGTAATTCACACTTCATTGCATACCTTCTTTATTTGGAGATGGAATTCATGCTTTGGGGCCCTGGAACATCTTCCAAGAGTTTGTAATGGCATTGTGTTTGACGCAGGGGGAAGATCAGAATTTGTTGCCTAGGCTTTTAGTTTATCTATAGATATCTATTGGGCTTCCCTTGTAGTGTAGTCAGTAAAGAATCTGCCTGCAATGCAGGGGACCTGGGTTCGATTCCTGAGTTGGGATGATTGCCTGGAGAAGGAAATGGCAACCCAGTCCAGTATTCTTGCCTGTGAAATCTCATGGACAGAAGAGCCCGGCAGGCTACGGTCCAGGGTGTCACAAGAGTCGGACACAATTTAGCAACTGAACTACTACCATAAATATCTATCATATTCACAAATATTTTAGCTTATATTTCACTTAGGCTGTATCCTATCTTCCTGAATTGAGGCCCAAAGCTCTGCCACTTAAAATATTTCTAAGTTTATTAGACATGAGAAGAGGTTCATTTGTAAGGAGAATAGTAGATGGTAGGAGTTGATATGAAACTGTATAATCAGATAAGTCTAATTTCAAAAACCAGCCTAACTATTAATAAGCTATGTGTCTGGGGGAAAATTATTTAAACCCTCTGATCCTTAGTCTTGTCAGTACAAAAGGAGAGATAATAATAACTAGTCACTCTAAGGGCTCAGTCTATAGAGTTGGGCTGCTGGCATTTGCATCCTGGCTTTATTGTTTATACCTAATGAGAATCTTGAGTGTGTTACATAGCTTCTATTTCATTCTCCTTACCTATGTGTAATACACTAAGTCCTCACTTTTTACAAACTTAAAGGGGAAACAGTGACAGATTTTATTTTCTTGGGCTCCAATATCACTGCAGATGCAGCCATTAAAAAATGCTTGTTCCTTGGAAGAAAAAGTATGACCAACCTAGACAGCATATTAAAAAGCAGAGACCTTACTTTGCCAACAAAGGTCCATCTAGTCAAAGCTATGGTTTTTCCAGTAATCATGTATGGATGTGAGAGTTGGACCATAAAGAAAGCTGAGCACTGAAGAATTGATGCTTTTGAACTGTGGTGTTGGAGAAGACTCTTGCAAGTTCCTTGGATTGCAAGGAGATCAAACCAGTTAATCCTAACCTAAAAGAAATCAGTCCTGAATATTCATTGGAAGGACTGATGTTGAAGCTGAAGCTCCAATACTTTGGCACCTGATGTGAAGAGCTGACTCATTTGAAAAGACCCTGATGCTGGGAAAGATTGAAGGCAGGAGGAGAAGGGGACGACAGGGGATGAGATAGTTGGATGGCATCACCAACTTAATGGACATGAGTTTGAGTAAACTCTGGGAGTTGGTGATGGACAGGGAAGCCTGGCATGCTGCAGTCCATGGGGGTCACAAATAGTAGGACATGACTGAGTGACTGAAGTGAACTGAAAGTCTCAGTACAAGGAATTGTTCTTTGTCTCAAAGCAACAGATCTGCTTTTGCCTCTTGGACACAGAGTCACATGGAGCGATCATTCATTGGCTGGTAAAAAGTTCTAGACTGAATCTGAAGCCCACTGCTGGCAAGTGACCTGGGGGGGGGGTGGTGGTGTACTATGTATGCCACCTATGTCTGGTTTCATCTTTCTTTCTTGTCATATAGGGTGCCCACCTATGCTATGTATTTTCTTATAAGCAGCTTTATATTCCTTTTGGAAAGAGGATACATATGAATTAAACATGAAAGTGAAAGTGTTAGTCACTCAGTTGTGTACAACTCTTTGTGACCCCATGGACTGTAGCCCACCAGGTTCCTCTGCCTATGGGATTTCCCAGACAAGAATACTGGAGTGGGCTGCCATTTCCTTCTCCAGGGGATCTTCCCAGCCCAGGGATTGAACCCGGGTCTTCTACATTGCAGGCAGATTTTTTACCTCCAGGGAAGAAAATGTTAAGTGCTTCTTTTATACCCAAGAAATGAGTTTCCTTGGTCTTTGCCTAGTACTGTGCTTTACTGAGAATATCAAATGTTTGTAGCTTGGTCTGTGCCCTGTGCTGATGGATGTCAGTGAATGGAGCTAGCTATAAGCAGAACTGCCTGTGATGAATCCTCCTTTCCCTTTGCTGTCCATTTAAATAAGAGGTAAGATCCAGCTTGGTTTTGAGGAGGACTGGCCCAGAATGTTGAGTACACTACAATTGTGAGTGCAAAGTACAATGTAACTTGAGGATCATAAGCAGACTCAATACAGAACATACTACTAGTTATCTTTAGGCTTAAGAGAGGAATTTTTATGTGATGAATTAGTGGAGTGAGATCTGTAAATTTCTGTAATTCTGATTCTTTGGTCTCTCCTAAAGTAAATACATCATTGGCTTTAAGAATCCCATAAGGTAAAAATTCTACATACCAGAAGTCTTAAAATTGTACCAGGCTTCTGTGAGAGAAGAATAAGAAAACTTGTTT
The DNA here is from genome assembly GCF_027580195.1 of Bos mutus. Lineage (NCBI taxonomy): Eukaryota > Metazoa > Chordata > Mammalia > Artiodactyla > Bovidae > Bos > Bos mutus. The sequence continues at coordinate 18,858,180 of NC_091620.1, read as the reverse complement.
GAGTGGTTGTGTTTTTTAAATTGAGATATAGTTGATGTACAGTATCATTTAAGTTTTATAATTGTTAAAGATTATATTGCATTTATAGCAATTATAAAATATTGGCTCTATTCCCTGCACTGCACAATATATTCTTGCAGCTTATTTATTTTACACATGGTAGTTTTTACCTCCTAATCCTCTACCCCTATTGTGTTTCTTCCCTCTTCCCTCTCCTCACTGGTAACCACTAGTGTTCTCTATATATGAGTGTATTTCTATTTTGCTGTATTCACTAGTTTTTGTTTTATTTTTTAGATTATGCATATAATCTAAGTGGTAACATAGGATATTTATCATTTTCTGTCTGACTTATTTCACTTAGCATGATGCCCTCCAGATCCATCCATGTTGCTGCAAATTGCAAACTTCATTCTTTTTTAATGGCTGAATAATATTCCACTGTATACATGTACCACATCTTCTTCATCCATTTATCTGTTGATGGACTCTTAGGTTGCTTCTGCTGCTTCTAAGTCACTTCAGTTGTGTCCGACTCTATGCGACCCCTTAGACGGCAGCCCACCAGGCTCCCCCGTCCCTGGGATTCTCCAGGCAAGAACAGTGGAGTGGGTTGCCATTTCCTTCTCCAATGCATGAAAGTGAAAAGTGAAAGTGAAGTCAATCAGTAGTGTCCAACTCTTCGGGACCCCATGGATTGTAGCCTACCAGGCTCTTCTGTCCATGGGATTTTCCAGGCAAGAGTACTGGAGTGGGGTGCCATTGCCTTCTCCATAGAATAGCCAAGATGTAGGTTGCTTCTACATCTTGGCTATTGTAAAGAATGCTGCTAAGAATATTGGGGTGTATGTATCTTTTCAAATTAGTGTTTTCATTTTCTTTCAATATGTATCTAAGAGTTGAATAGCTAGTTCATATGATAGTTCTATTTTTAGTTTTTTGAGAAATTTCCATACTGTTTTCCACAATGGCTGTGCCAATTTCTATTCCCACAAACAATATACAGAGGATTCAGTTCAGTCCAGCCATTCAGTCGTGTCTGACTCTTTGTGACCCCATGGACTGCAGCACGCCAGGCCTCCCTGTCCATCACCAACTCATAGAGCTTCCTAAAATTCATGTCCATAGAGTCAATGATGCCATCCAACCATCTCATCCTCTGTCATTCCTTTCTCCTCCTGCCGTCAATCTTGCCCAGCATCAGGTTCTTTTCCAGTAAGTCAGATCTTTGCATCAGGTAGCCAAAGTATTGGAGTTTCAGTTTTAGCATCAGTCCTTCCAATGAATATTCAGGATTGATTTCCTTTAGGATTGACTGGTTTGATCTCCTTGTGGTCCAAGGGACCCTCAAGAGACTTCTTCAACACCACAGTTCAAAAGCATCAGTTCTTCAGTACTCAGCTTTCTTTATGGTCCAACTCTACATCCATACATGATTACTGGAAAAACCATAGCTTTGACTAGATGGACTTTTGTCAGCAAAGTGATGTCTCTGCTTTTTAATATGCTGCCTAGGTTGGTCATAGCTTTTCTTCCAAGGAGCAAGCATGTTTTAATTTCATAGCTGCAGCCACCATCCGCAGTGATTTTGGAGCCCAGTAAGATAAAGGCTGTCACTGTTTCCATTGTTTCTTCATCTATTTGTCATGAAGTGATGGGACCAGATGTCATGATCTTAGTGTTTTGAATGTTGAGTGTTAAGCCAGCTTTTTCACTCTCCTCTTTCACAAGAGGCTCTTTAGTTCCTCTTTGCTTTCTGCCATAAGGGTGTTGTCTTCTGTATATCTGAGGTTATTGATATTTCTCCCAGCAATCTTGATTCCAGGTTGTGCTTCATCCAGCCCAGTATTTCTCATGAAATGCTCTGCATGTAAGTTAAATAAGCAGGGTGACAATATACAGCCTTGATGTACTCCTTTCCCAATTTGGAACCAATCTGTTGTTCCATGTCCAGTTCTAACTGTTGCTTCTTGACCTGCATACAGATTTCTTAGAAGACAGGTAAGGTGGTCTGGTATTCCCATCTCTTTCAGAATTTCCCACAGTTTTCTTTGATCCACACTGTCAAAAGCTTTTGGCATAGTCAATAACACAGAGGATTACTTGTCTATCAAAATAGAAGAAGTAATGCAAAAATCAAGGAAGAGAGGGAAAGGTATGTACAGTTAAATGCAGAGTTTCAAAGAATAGCTAGGAGAGACAAGAAGGACTTCTTCAATGAAGAGTGTTTTATAAGAAAACAAAAAAAGGAGAAAAACTAGAGATCTCTTCAGGAAGTTTGGAAACATCAAGGGAGCATTCCGCACCATAAAAGATAAAAATGGTAGAGATCTAGTAGACACCGAAGAGATCAAGAAGAGATGGAAAGAATATACAGAAGAACTGTATAAAAATGATCTTAATGAACTGGATTACTACAATGGTGTGGTTAGTTACCCAGAGCCAGACATTTTGGCATGGAAGCCACATGGGCCTTAAGAAGCACTGCTGTTAATAAAGCTATTGAACGCAATGAAATTCCAGCAGAACTATTTAAATCCCTAAAGGAGGATGCTTTCAAGGTGTTGCATTCATTATGTCAGCAAATCTGAAAGACCCAGCAGTGGCCACAGGACTGGAAAAGGTCAATCCTTATCCCAATCCCCAATAAGGGCAGTACTAAAGAATGTGCTAACCATCAGACAATTGCACTCATCTTCCATGCTAGTAAGGTCATGCTTAAAATCTTGCATGCTAAGCTTCAGCATTATGTGAACCAAGAACTTCCAGATGTCCAAGCTGGGTTTATAAAAGGAAGAGGAACTAGAGATCAAATTGCCAACATTCACTGAATAATAGAGAAAGCAAGGGAATTTCAGAAAAGCATCTCTGTTTCATTGACTATGCTCAAGCCTTTGACTGTGTGGATCATGACAAACTGTGAAAAACTTAGAGAGATGGGAATAGCAGACCATCTTCCCTGTACCCTGAGAAACCTGTATGTGGGTCAAGAAGCAACAGTTAGAACCCTGTATGGAACAACTGATTGGTTCAAGATCGAGAAAGGAGTATGACAGGGCTGTCTGCTCTCACCCTGTTTGTTTAATCTATACACTGAGCACATCATGAGAAATGCTGGGCTGGGTGAATTACAAGCCAGAATCAAGATAGGTGGGAGAAACATCAACAGCTCAGATATGTGGATGATAACCATCCTAATGACAGAAAGTGAAGAGGAACTAAAGAGCCTCTTGATGAGGGTGAAGGAGGAGAGTGAAAGAGCTGGCTTAAGACTAAATATTAAGAAAACTAAGATCTTGGCATTTGATCTTTTCAGTTTTGTTCAAAATTTAAAATTTGTTCAAAGTTGATGCTTTTGAACTGTGATGTTGGAGAAGACTCTTGAGAGTGCCTTGGACTGCAATGAGATCAAACCAGTCAATCCTAAAGGAAATCAGTCCTGAATATTCATTGGAAGGACTGATGCTGAAACTGAAACTTCTTAGATCTCTAAGACACACATCACCTCTTTTTGAAAATCATAATATATGCATGCATACATCAAATAACATTTGGAGTTTTAGTTGACAAAACTTTTCTAGAAATGAGAGCCTGAGGAATTCCTTATTTATTCACATATACATTTATTTCTCTTTTAAACAAAATCTTACTGAATACGTACAATGTGCTAGATACTGCACCAGAGTCTGTGAAGACTATAAAAGTGAACCCTGTACCTGAACTAAGAACTTTGAACTAAAAGCTGCATAATTTGGATAAGACATATCCACAAATAACTATGGTAGAGTGCTGAATCTCCTAAGTTCTAGGGGAGAGTTACTACAGAGTGCTTGGGAAATTCCAAGGAGGAAGAGATCACATGCAGATGGAAGAACAGGTTATTGGAAAGGTAATCATTTGTACTAGTCCTTAGGATATGAGTGTAATATTGATAGACAATGATAGGAAGAGAAGGCCTTTCAAGCATTAGAATCAGCATGAACAGAAGTTTGAATTCAGGAAGATATGGACAACATTTGGTAAGTCACCATTTGGCAAATAGTAAGAATGGGATAGTACAGGGTATGTGAACATAGATTAGCTGAATAGAACTAGAATGGTAGATTGTTAGATAAAGTGTAATAGATTATTATTAGGATAGTTACATTTATTCTGTCTCACTAGTTTCTAGAAAGAGAGGTTATTCCTAAACACTCCTGACCCTTTACCCTACACCTTCCCTTACTCTTCCTAATGGAAAGTGGGAGGATCTTTCTGCTCAATGAATTCAGAGGCAGAGACCAAATTCAGCTCCTTGTTAGTCTTCTATGGCTTCTCTGACAGCCAGCGATGTATAAGAAGCCCAGCAACTCCATGTGGTGAGTTTTGCAGGGGCAGAGCCTGCAAAAAAGGGGAGAGAGGTGGATCAGAGGGAACCTACAGGTTTTCCTCCCTGCCTGAGTTTCATGCATCCCACTTATCTAAGCCTTGCATATCAGCCAACTTTTATCAGTGATAGGCTGCTGTATATTTATTTATGTTTACATGTTTATCTCCATCAATGTCTGTTCCTTTTATGTGTGTTCTTGGAGATGCTATGTCACAAGACATAACCCCAAATATCAATCTCCTAGTATAGAGAAGAATGAGTCTTAAAGCTCACCACGGCATAGTAGATGGAAATACTGTTACTCTACCCTCTCCTTCTGTGAGCATCTCTCAAAGGAGCTGATCATCAGAGAAAGCAGTTTTTTTTTTTTTTTTTTTTTTTTTTCTGTTCTGCCTTAGTCTTCCCAACAAATCATTTTTGTCAGGCTTATAGATTAGAAATGGTATCTCATTGTAATTTTAATGTGAATTTCTCTTACAGTGAAGGGAGTTGAACATCTTGTTTGTAAGGGCCATTTGTGTATCTTTCTCTGTTTATTTCTATATTTTTACTTTTTAATTTTGGGTCTTTTCATCCATTTTCTTGACTTTAAAAGCTTTTAATATATATATTCAGGAGACTAGTTTTTTATCTGTGGTAAAATTCATCAATATTTTCTCCAAATTTGTCTTCTGTGTTTGACTTTGATTAAGGTCATTTTGGCAGGCAAATGTTAAAAACTTAAAAAAAATTATGGAGTGAAATGTGTCTATCATTTCTTTTATGCCTGGATACTGTATCACAGTGAGAAAATCTTTCTATACTTGAAAATTATAACGGAAAATTTTCTTTCTGTTTTGGTTTTCAAGTCTTACATTTAGCTCTCCTATTTGGGGTTTACTCTAGAACAAGAAGAGACTATGGAATTCTCCAGTCCAAAATACTGGAGTGGGTAGCCTTTCCCTTCTCCAGGGGATCTTTCCAACCCAGGAATCAAACCCGGATCTGCATTTGCAATCCCATGGACTATACAGTCAATGGTTTTTCCAGTAGTCACGTACGGATGTAAGAGTTGGACTATAAAGAAAGCTGAGTGCTGAAGAATTGATACTTTTGAACTGTGGTGTTGGAGAAGACTCTTTTAAAGTCCCTTGGACTGCAAGGAGATCCAATCAGTCCATTCTAAAGGGAATCAGTTCTGAATATTCATTGGAAGGACTGATGCTAAAACTGAAACTCCAATACTTTGGCCACCTGATGTGAAGAACTGACTCATTTGAAAAGACCCTGATGCTGGGAAATATTGAAGGTGAGAGAAGGGGACGTCAGAGGATGAGATGGTTGGATGCCATCACCGACTCTGTGATGTTGGTAGGCTCCGTGAGTTGGTGATGGACAGGGAGGCCTGGCGTGCTGCAGTCCATGGGGTCTCAAAGAGTTGGACATGACAGAGCGACTGAACTGAACTAGAATAAGAGTGACAAATAAAATTCACTTGACATCTATTATGTGTTAAAATGAAGCAATTTCTACAAGGATATCTTTGAATTTTATAATATCAGAATTTGTAGGTTCTAAAAGATCATGTAGGACAATTCATTATTCATAGGATAAAAGTCATTCAGTTGTGTCCAACTCTTTGCAACCCCATGGATTGCAACCCCATGGAATTCTTCAGGTCTGAAAACTGGAGTGGGTAGCCTTTCCCTTCTCCAGGGGATCTTCCCAACCCAGGGATTGAACCCAGGTCTCCCACATTGCAGGCGGATTCTTTACCAGCTGAGCCACAAAGGAAGCCCATTCATAGGATATCCTCCACAAAACAGAATTTATCTTAATAATGAATACTAATCTAGGAATCAGGAGACTCTGGTCAGTAAATTTGTTTTGCTAGTAAATTACATGTGATCTTGAGTTAAGTTATTTGACCTCGTATTCACTATATTAAATATTTGCTACCTTGAACTTCAAAGATTTTCTCTATTTATTACTTATTGGTCAAAATTAAAGTACTTTAGGAGCCAGCACAGGAGTTCCCACCCATGACTAAGGTCATGTGGAGAGGATCTGACATGCAAAGGCGAATCAGAACTCAAGAGGCCCCGTGGACCTGCCCGAGCATCTACCCCCAAACCAAAATCTGTCTGTTTTACTATTTCACGACTTTCACCAACTCTTCTGACATTAATGGGGGTCTATCCCCAACCACCTTTTTCTGAAGAAAATCAACTTAGAGCTCTAGTTAATAATTCTCCTGGGCATAATAGGAGTGTTTCAATTCAAACCCCTCTGATGATTTTCTAGCTTGCCTGACAGGTTTGTTCACACTCCTGCAGCTACACATGTGATTGTTCATAGCCTCCCAACCACGAGAGGCATGGGAAGCTTAAGATATTCTAACAATGCAGAACTTCTCAGAGAGTTAAAATTGTTAGAATAGAACTAGTAGAGGATTTATTTGTTGAGCTAATGCTTGCTGCCAAGTTTCCATATCCCTTACCTACTGTGTCCCTGGGAGTGTATTGATTAATATAGTTGGTATATAGAAATGTAAGTAGTAGCTTTAATGTTTGTAACCTTGGACCCTTGAGTTAATTCTTTTCTTGTTATAGCCCACCACACTTTTGCCCTATAGGAATGCAACTTTATCTAAAGCTTTCGGAGGGTGGCGCCTGACGTTAGAATAATCACCTTTAGAGAAAAATAAATTTTCTGAAGAAAGGGTCATAAAATGTTAACAGGCCTCCTGGCCAGATGATGTAAATCACCTAAAGCTTTTGCGTATGATAAGTTTACAGAAAGAAAGCCTGGCTTCGATAAGGATCAAGGACTGCTAATCTTGCATGACTCTACCCCCCACCCCCCCATTATCCTCTATGCACAACTTAAGGTATAAAAACTACTTTGGAAAATAAAGTGTGGGCCATGCTCATCAAGCTTGGTCTCCCCATGTCATTCTATCTCTTTCCTTTTCCTTTTCAGGCTGATTCCCTGGAGCGCAGGGGCCCTCTGAGTTCATTTTCCTGCCTGGGCTTCTAAGACCCACTCGAGAAGGTGCCTAAGGTGGGGCACCTTCAGCAATTCGAGAGGGCGCCTGCAGCCTACGTGAACAGAGGAAGTCCCGTGCTGGGGCTTTATTGGCTTTCTGTGTAAACCAAGGAACATCAGCCTCTTTTCTCTCCTCTATTTTCTTAACTGCAAAATTCTTTCTTTATCTCTTTCTCTATTTCTCTCAGTCACTGACGCCGTCCTCCTGAGGGAATCCCTGGATCCAACCGGGGCTGGACCCCGGCAATAGTATTCTTACAATTTATTATGATAGTAATGAATAACTCATTTGGGCAAGAATTAAAGTAGATTGAATATATGTATACTGAACAGAAGTCATATATTTTTGCACTGAACTACTAAAGGATAGTCACCAGACAGTTTAAAACAAATGTAAAGCTCTCTCTGTACAAATAGCAAAGTTTATTGAACAAAAACTGAAAGAGAAAAAAGAAAGCAGTAAAGATCACTTATAGTATAAAAAATAGTACAAGAGAAAACATTTAACAGAAACAAAAGAATATAATCTTGGAGTGGGACTTTGTAAACAAAACACAAAACTTGAAAGAAAAGATTGAAAAATAATACTGTGTAATTAAAAAAAATTCATACCAAAGCATAATCAAAATTAGAAGGCAAACAGGAAGCTAAGAAAGATATTTAAAATATATATTAGAATAAAAGAGGATAGTTATTTTATTGTATACAAAAACTTATTAAAACTCATAAGAGAAAATCCACTAGACCAATAGGAAAATAGCAAGTATGTGAAGAGGCAATTTTCAGAGAAACATATGCACATGGCTTTAAAAACTGAAAATATGCTTAACTTCACTTTGTTGTTGTTGTTTATTTGCTAAGTTATGTCTGACTCTTTGTGACCCCATGGACCACAGCCTGCCAGGCTCCTCTGTCCACGCAGTTTCCCAGGCAAGAATACTGGAATGGATTGCCATTTCCCTCTCCAGGGGATCTTCCCGACCCAGGGATTGAACTCGATTCTCCTGCATTGGCAGGCAGATTCTTTACCACTGAACCACAAGGGAAGCCCTAACTTCACTTACAGTTAAAGAAAAGCAAAAATATATTATCATTCCCTTAATACATGACAGGGACTGTGAATATAGCAGGGAGAAAAAATAGAATGATCTCTTTCCTGATCTCTCCCTCTGGTACAGAGGGAAGGCCCAACAGTCATCATTTACAAAATGGGTCACAGAAGGCCTTCCTAAGTGACCTTTGAGTAGAGTCTGCAGAATGTAAAAGTTAACTATGAAATCTGGATGGGAAGGGGAAAAACATCTAAGATAAAGGAAATAGAATGTTCAAAGGCTGTGAGACAGGAGAAGGAAGCAAAACTTGGTCAGTGAGCCAAGTGAATATCAGGGTACCTCGAGGGGAGAAAACAAAAGAAGTGGGAGTATGAGATGGGGAAGAAGTGGACTGGGACCATATTACTATATAACACTGAAGGGTTTGCTAGGTGTTGGAGAGTTGCCCTCAGAGCATTGAAACATATTGGAAGAGTTTTAAGCAGGGGAGTAAAATGTTGCAATATGGTTTTCAAAAATATTACTGACCACCTCACACCTACTGGGATGGCTATTATTTAAAAAAAAATCAACCCCCACCCCACCCACAAAATACAATAAAAAACCCAAATAGGAAATAAGTGTTGACAAGGACGTGGAGAAACTGAAACCATTGTATACTAATTTTTTTTTTTGATGGCGATAATACATGATATTTTATTCACTTTAAAATGCTTCAGTTGATTTTGAAGATTTCATTTGGGAAATAAATATTTAAGAAAATAACCTATTTAAGCAAAGGGCTGAAAAAAGATGGCAGGAAAGAATTTGCAGAGAATCTGTTTTGTGTCTGGATTCAATTTTTACTTATTCAGATTTTTCATCAGTTCTTTTTTAAAAAAATTAGTTTTTAGGGATGTGCAATTTATTGAAGGAAAAAAAGCACTGAGCATCTGCTGTGCTGTGTCCTGAATCATCACAAATGAAAATGATGGATAGAGCCTGACTTGTGCAGTATTGATGGGAACGTAAAATGGTATGTATGAGTAAGTGAAGTTGCTCAGTTGTGTCCAACTCTTTGCGACCCCATGGACTGTAGCCTGCCAGGCTCCTCCACCCATGAGATTTTCCAGGCAAGAGTACTGGAGTGGGTTGCCATGTCCTTCACCAGGGGATCTTCCCAACCCAGGGATTGAACCTGAGTCTCCCGCATTGCAGGCAGAAGCTTTACCATCTGAGCCACCACAAAGCCTATAAAATGGTACAGCCTATAGAAAACCGTGTGGTGGTTCCTCAAGAAATTAAAAATAGAATTATCATATAATCCAGCAATTCCGCTTATGGGTATATACTTAGAAGAATTGAGAACAGAGAGATATTTGTACTCCCATACTCATAGCAGCATTATTCACAATAGCCAGAAGGTAGAAACAACCCAAGTGCCCACTGACAGATGAATGGCCAAATGTGGTTTAGATATACAATGGAGTATTATTCAGCCTTTAAAATGAAAGATTTTTGACATATGCTACAACATGGATGAAACTTAAAGACATTATACTAAATTGAAGTCAGTCAATGAAAGACAAATGCTGTATGATTCCACTTATATGAGAGTCATCAGATTCATAGAGAAAGAAGAAAAATGGTGGTTGCCAGGGGCTGGAGTGAGAGGGTGGTCTCATAGGTGCAGAGTTTCAGTTCTGCGAGGTGAAAAGAGTTTTGGTGATTGATTGCTCAACAGTGCAAAAGTGCTTAACAGTACTGAACTGTGCACTTAAAAGTGGTTAAGATGGTAGATTCATGTCATGTATGTTTTACCACATTTAAACAAAAAAGATCTTGAACTTGCTTCTTGCAGAATGAAGTGGAGGAAGTTGAGAACTGATGTAACTGTGTGAAGAGTTTCTGTTTAATTTTCACCGCCTGAATGATTATAGAAGATAGTGCTTACCAGTTTCAGGGATCTTAGTTTTCCCTGGCCCATGATAGTTTTTCCTTTTCATCCTAGATAGTCTCCTTTCTGTAATTTGGAGGGAAACAAGGAGCCATGAACTTACTAAGTCATGAAAGAATCAGTTATGGAATTCAGAACAGTAGGCTCTTTTTACTGATGATCTGATATTGTTGCAGGAAGGCAGACCCCTTCCAGGGCCTGAAACTGGGCTCTTGTCTAACACTCGGAAATGAATTGTCCGAGGAGACACATGTGCTGACAAAGCAAGAGATTTTATTGGGAAAGGGCACCTGGGTGGAGAGCAGTAGGGTAAGGGAACCCAGGAGAACTGCTCTGCTGCGTGGCTCGCAGTCTCCAGTTTTATGGTGATGGGATTAGTTTCCGGGTGGTCTTTGGCCAATCATTCTAATTTAGTCTTTCCTGGTGGCGCATGCATCACTCAGCTAAGATGGATGCTAACAAGAGGGATTCCTGGAAGTGGATGGACACACAGTGTCTCCTTTAGACCTTTCCCGACTCTTCCGGTTGGTGGTGGCTTATTAGTTCCGTATTCCTTATCAGGATCTCCTGTCATAAAACAACTCATGCAAATGGTTACTATGGTGCCTGGCCAGGGTGGGTGGTTTCAATCAGTGTGCTTCCCTTAACAATATGGCCTTGAATTTAGTCTAATTTAAGGAATCTAGGATGTAGGACTGATATAAGGAAGTTGGTTCTGAAAAAGGAGTTCTGAAAGGTTTCTTGTCTATGATCTTTGGATATCTTTATTTGCCAGCAACCTTCCTTTCACATTTCCACATCTGTCATCACATGACCCAACACTGCTGCTCTAAGGCTAACAGGCAGATAATAGCACAGAGGCTCCCTGGGTGGCTGTCAGCATTGTTCCCATGGGCCAAGGACCTCTGGGATATGTCCTTCTTCCAAGATTCTATCCAATTATTGATTTCTATGATCTGCACAGAGTTAAGAGTGAAATGGAATCTTGCCTGGAGGCTTTGCAGACAGACCCAATATAATCTCTTTTCAAGAGATTATAAATTGTTAAAATTCAGGGGAAGGCAATCTGATAAAAGATAGAAAATTTTTACATAATTATTTACAGTTATATCTTTTAAAAAGTATGGGGCTTGCCAGGTGGTTCAGTGGTAAAGAATCTGCCTGGCAAACAGGAGATGTGGATTCGATCCCGGGGTAGGGAAGATCCCCTGGAGAAGGAAATGACTATCCACTCCAGTATTCTGGCCTGGAGAATTCCATTGACTGTGTAGTCCATGGGGTCTCAAAGAGTTAGACATGACTGAGTGACTTTCACAGTAGAGTAGACTTTCACAGTAGACTTAGATGTGCTACAATGTATTACATGGAAAAAAACAAGTTTCAGGACAGTATGTGTGATGGAATACTACTTAAAAAAGCACATGGTTATATAGATGGGACATCTTTAGAGAGACATTTAATTTTTAACTATCTTTTTATACAGTTTTAATTTTCAACATGAGCTTCTTTAGTTTTTAATATATCAGTAGATATTTATCCCAAAGCAAAGCTAAACATATTTATCACTTTTATAACTCTCCACCTCTGCATTTTGACACTTTACCCTTTACCTCTCACTGCTACCAGCTCAGGGAGGTGACCCCATAGATTTGAAGGGAAGCATATGGCTGAAAAGTCAGTTGGAATGCATGCATATTGGATAGGCTGGAATGGCCATGAGGTTGGATGGGTGGCAGATTCTCTATTTCTCTCTTACTTAGGTTCCCATTACAATGGCCAAAGGATATTGGGGGATGGGTAGTGCCAAGATCATCTGGGGAATAGGGTCTCATGAAGACTTCAAGATGAAGAGAACATTTTTGACAGAAGCCCGTTTGCCATTTTTTCCCATCTCTCTTAAATACTCCTCATGTCAAGGTCTCTTTTTCTTACTGTGGTAAATAAATATAGCATACCATTTACTATTTAAATAATTTAAAGTGTAAAACTGGGACTTCTTGGGTGGCACCAGTGGTAAAGAACGCACCTGCTAATGCAGGAGACATAAGAGATGCAGGTGCGATCCCTGGATTGGGAAAATCCCCTGGAGGAGGAGACGGCAACCCACTCCAGTATTCTTGCCTGGAGAATTCCATGGACAGAGGAGCCTGGAGGGCTACAGTTCATAGGGTCTCAAAGAGTCGGACACGACTGAAACGACCAAACACACACAACTGTAAAACCAGTACGGTTAATTACATTAATTATTTTCACAATGTTGTGCAGTCATTGCCAATATTTCCAAACTGTTTCATCACACCAAACAGAAACTACTCATTAAGCAAGAATTCTCTATTCTCCTCTGCCTGAAGCCCCTGAGAATCTCTAACCTATTCTAACCTCTAACTTGTCTCTAACCTCCGCTAACCTCTAACCTGTTTCAGAATTTGCCTATTATTGTTATTATACAGTATTTGTCCTTTTGTTTGATTGATTTAACATAATGTTTTCAAGTACATCCATGTTATCACAACTCCTTTATATGGCCAAATAAAATTATATTTTATGTGTATGCTACATTTTATTTATCCATTCATCTGCTGAGGGCCACTTGAATTTTTTCCCACCTTTTGGTTATTATGAATAATGCTCCAATGAGCACTGTCATACAAATGTCCGTTTGTGTCCCTGTTTTCAATTCTTTGGGGTATATGCCTATAAGTGGAATTTCTGGGTTATATGGTAATCCTATGTTTAACTTTTTAAGGAACTGCTAGATTGTTTTCCACAGCAGCTGGACCACTTACATTCCCATCAGCATTGTATGAAGATTCCAATTTCTCCATGTCCTTATTGTTTTCCCTTTGTTTTAATTGTAGAAGGTGTGAAATGGTTTCTCTCTGTGGTTTTGATTTACATTTTCCTAATGACTAGTGATGTTGAACATTTTTGTTGTTCCTATTAGTGATTTATGTATCTTCTTTGAGGAAATGATTATTTAAACCATTGTGCATTTTGGGGGCATTGATTTGTTTTTGTTGCTGTTGTTGAGTTGTAGGAATTATTTCTATATTCTGGATAGTAAACTCTTATATATATATGATTTGAAAATACTTTATCCTATTATGTAAGTTGTCTTTTCATTTTCTTGATTCTCTCCTTTGATGAAAAAACATTTTCAATTTTAGTAAATTCTAAAATTCATTAAAATGAATTCTTCAAATGATGAATTTGATGCATCTGTTTTTTTGTTTGTTTCCCATGCTTTTGATATCTAAGAAGCCATTGACAAATTCAAGACCATCAAGATTTACCTCTATGTTTTATTCTGAGATTTTTATGGTTTACCTTTTATATTTAGGTCATAGATCCATTTTGAGTTAATTTTTATAAATGGCATGAAATAGGGGTCCAACTTGTTTCTGTTACCTGTGGAAATCCAGTTGTCCCAGGACCACTTGCTATAGAAATTATTCTTTCCACATTATTTTTGTCACCCTTGTTGAAAATCAGTTGGCCATATGGGTTTATTTCTGAATTCTCAATTCTATTCTGTTTGTCACGCATCTTTTCTTATGCCTGCACCATGCTGTTTTGATTAATATAGTTTTGTATTCAGTTCAGTTCAGTTCAGTCACTCAGTCATGTACGACTCTTTACGACCCCATGAACCATAGCTTGGTGATGCCATCCAACCATCTCATCCTCTGTCGTCCCCTTCTCTTGCCCTCAGTCTTTCCCAGCATCAGAGTCTTTTCAAATGAGTCAGCTCTTTGTATCAGGTGGCCAAAGTACTGGAGTGTCAGCTTCAACATCAGTCCCTCCAGTAAACACCCAGGACTGATCTCCTTTAGGATGGACTGGTTGGATCTCCTTTCAGTCCAAGGGACTCTCAAGAGTCTTCTCCAACTCCACAGTTCAAAAGCATCAATTCTTTGGCGCTCAGCTTTCTTTATAGTCCAACTCTCACATCCATACACGTCCACTGGAAAAACCATAGCCTTGACTAGATGGACCCCGTTCTCTTTTAGGGGTTCCCCTCTGTGAAGGAAAGAGTAGGAGAGGATCAGGATGGGAAGTTGTGGTCCTGGCTGGTGTCTAGATAAAGGACACGTCGAGCCTGAAGAGTGCGCCAGGGCAGCAGCAGTGTGGAAGGACTCATCTCCAAATTCCCCTGCATTGCAGAGGGCTGAGTCAGCTCTTCCTTGACGTGATGCTGGACACAGGCACAGCTCCTTGCTGTGGTTAGGAGCCTCCTCTTGTCTTTGTGTTCATTTAGTCCCGGCTAAACAAAAAAGCTGAAGCTCCACTACTTTAGCTACATGATGTGAGTAGCCGACTCATTGGAAAAGGCCCTGATGCTGGGAAAGATTGAAAGCAGGAGGAAAAGAGGGTGGCAGAGGATGTGATGGTTGGATGGCATCCTTGACTCAATGGACATGAGTTTGAGCAAGCTCCAGGTGAAGATGAAGGACAGGAAAAGCCTGGCATGCTGCAGTCCATGGGGTTGCAGAGTCAGACATGACTTAGTGACTGAACAACAACAAAACAGAAATTGTGGAAGGCAGACAATTAGGTTCTCCCAACAAATCTACCCTTGTTACTCAATTGCCTTTTATAAGAGATTTCCAGAGAGAGGGCTGCATGTTGACAGGGCAGTGTTTCAGTGAAGACAGCAGGGCAGGTTTGCTTCAAAATTGGCCAAAGCCAAGACTAGATATGCTTTGTTCATAGATTCTTTCCTTAATTGATTGATTCATTGACTTGTTCATTCAAAAGTATTCACTGAGTATCAGAAACCATAAGTAAGCATGACAAAATTTCTGCTTTCATGTTGCTTACATTATAAAACAGGAGACAGGAAATAAGCCAAAAGTAAACATCATTTTAGGTGATAGGAACTAAGGAGATAAACAGATCCTTGTGAGGTGGTAGAAAGTAAAGGATGGTATGTGTTCTCTTAGGATGATGAAGAAAGGCTCCCTGAGCTTTGGCACTTGAGCAAAGGCCTGAAGGAAATGAGGGAGGAGCCCAGAAATCCTAAGGGGCTCAGATCCTTGGGTCCATTTCATGTTACTGACAGCTCAGTCTTTACTCTTTTATAAGATTTTGGAGGAAAAAACTGGTTGTAGAAGGAAGAATGTCTCTGGGGAGACTTTCTGAACTTTCTGTTAGATCAAGTCCAAGACCACTTATATGTATAGCCTGGGCTGGACCCAGAGTTCACATTTGGCAGCCTTGACTCCCTGCTGGATCTAAGGTTTTGAAGGGAGGGGATGTTGAAATCAGACCTTTAGCCTCTTGTCTCCCCATTCCAGCACAAGGAAGATGCAGGACAGGTGGAAGCCGAGGATGTAAGTCCACGTGTGCCCTCCTCTGGACCCTCCTCCTGTGAATCTGGTGATTATTGGTCTTAGAGCCTGGGAGAGAGAGACTCCTGACTGACTAACGCCAGTGCTGGCCAGTCTGCCTTCTATGAGAAAACACGTCCACTGAAGAGAAAAGCGAAGCTGATATTCACTCCCAAAAACAGAGTGGAAGAAAGTGGTAATTCAGCTAGGCAACTAGTTGGCCCATAGATTAAGGGAGACTCTGTCCTTGCCCTCACTATCTCACAGAAAATCCTCAAATTGATCCCCACTCCCATGCCCACCAGTGACACCAATGATGAAAGACATAAAGAAAAAGCTTTAAAATGAATGTAGTGCCAATGGACCCTATTTCAAGAAAAACCAACAGATAGCCAGCCCTGGGTAGAATTGAGGTGGCTGTGGGGGTACTTTTCTACAGGGTGTGGTACTGAAGCAGGCTCATAGGACACAATGCATTTGGTGGAGCAGGTAGTTCCATCCCAGATGGAAGGGAGAGCGTGGTAAAAAGGACTGCACTTTTGGGGGTGGGGTGGCCTGGGAGGCTGTTGGGAGCAAAGGGGAAGTCATGGTGCCCTGTGGATGGACAGATGCAGTCATGCAGGCTGGGCAGAGGAGCCTTGCCTATGGTACAGTGTGGGTGACTGGGCTCATCTTCTTGGCCAGGTTCATTGTTCTTCATACATCATGTATATTCTTAGAAATAATTAGTACTGACCATGTAGAAGAACACTAGGGCATGAACCCTTCCTAGTCATGTTGTAGAGCTTATCAACCAGGGGGGAATATTTTCTCTACTTAGAACTGTTTCTGCTTTTCTGAGATCAGTCACAGTGTTCTCTCTCTCTTTTGCTGTCTAGATATCAGAAGGAACAAGCACTCAAAACTAAGTGGTGGGGAATTATACCAGTGCTACTTAATTTTATCTCTTAGACTTCCCCGGCTCCCAGGAATTACACAATTACACCATATGTTATTTGCTACCTTCATCCTCTTCTACTCAGTGACAGTGATGGGAAACCTGGTCATCGTCTTGAGGGTCTATATTGATAAATGTCTGCAGACCCCCATGTATTACTTCCTGGATCACCTCTGTCTTAGAGATGCTGACCACATCTGCAGCTGTCTCCTTGATGCTCTGGGGTCTGCTCCTTCTTGGGATGCAGGCAATATCTTTGACTACCTGTTGTGCACAACTGTATTTGTACCTGTCTTTGGGAACGTCAGAGTTCATACTAATGGGAACAATGGCTACAGACTGCTATGTGGCATCTGTAACCCTCTGCGGTACAACATCATTATGAATACAGATACAGATATACCTGTCTCTGGGCGGTAATTGTGTCCTGGGTGTTTGGGTTCCTGTTTCAAATCTGGCCAGTCTTTGCCACGTTTCATCTTACTTTCTGCAAATCAAATGTGCTAGACCATTTTTACTGTGACCGAGGGCAACTGCTCAAACTATCCTGTGACAACAGTCTTTTCACAGAGTTTATTCTGTTTTTAATGGCTGTTTTCATTATTGGTGCTTTTACCCCCACAATTATCTCCTACACCTACATCATCTCCATCCTCAAGATCCCCTCTGTTTCTGGGCGGCAGAAAGCCTTCTCTACATGTGCCTCCCACTTCACCCTTGTTGTCATCCGCTGTGGCAGCTGCTTGTTCCTCTTTGTGAAACCCAAGCAAACGCAGGCCGCTGAGTACAACAGGGTAGCATCACTGATGGTTTTAGTGGTGACCTCTTTAACAGATTCATTGAGGTCTTCTGAGACACCATGAAATGATACTGTCATCTCCTTAAGGACTATCTCTGTCCTAAGGACCATCATGTACTCATCATCACAGGCCTGAGTAACCTAGAAGCACTGATTGAGATCAGAAACCAGAGCCTTTTCATCATCAAATGGTTTGTGACCTGTGAGGGAATTTTAAGGCACTGACAGTGCTCAATGTTATAGCTGGATGGTTCCTACGTAGGAGTCACTTTAACATTTTAAAAGGATATATACATTTATACACATTACTGTGGTTGAAATGAGTTTCACAAAATAAATTTTACAAGTATAAATATACACAATATATGTGATTTTTTTAGAACACTTATATTTGGGTGGGATAGACAAGGAAAGTGTAATTCATTCTCTTGACAGCTGACTTAAATGTTTGATTATAGGTTCTGGGTCACCTTCCCCTATATTATTCCATTCTTTCCTGAGTTTTTCACTGCTTTAATTATTATTTTTTAAAAATTTATTTATTTTTAATTGGAGGATAATTGCTTTACAATATTGTGTTGGTTTCTGCCATACATCAACATGAATCAACCATAGGTGTACATGTGTCCCCTCCCTCTTGAACCTCCCTCCCATCTCCCACCGCATCCCACACCTCTAGATAGTCACAGAGCACCGGGTTTGAGCTCCCTGTGTCATGCAGCAAATTCCCACTGCTTATCTGTTTCACATATGGTAATGTATATATTTCAGTGCTACTCTCTCAATTTTCGCCCCTCCTTGTCCTTCCCCAACTGTGTCCACAAGTCTTTTCTCTATGTCTGCATCTTCATTGCTGCCCTGCAAATAGGCTCATCAGTGCCATCCTTCTAGATTCCATATATATGTGTTAATATGCGACATTTGTTTTTCTCTTTCTGACTTACTTCACTGTATAATAGGCTCTAGGTTAATCCACCTCATTAGAACTGACTCATGCATTCCTTTTCATGGTTGAATAATATTCCATTGCATGTATGTACCACACTTCTTTATCCAATCATCTGTCGATGGACATCTAGGTTGCTTCCATGTCCTAACTATTATAAATAGTGCTTCAGTGAACATTGGGGTACATGTGGTTTTTTCAATGATGGTTTCCTCAGGTTTTATGCCCAGTGGTGGATTGGTGGGTCATATGATTGTTGGAGGGAATGTAAATTGATACAGCTACTATGCAGAACAATATGGAGATTGCTTAAAAAATAACAAATAAAACTATCATATGACCCAACAACCACTGCTTAAATTATTTCTCTGCATGATGCCACATCCAATTTCAGGATTTAACCTTTTCTGAGATTCCTGACCCAAGGTCCAACAGAGACAGTACACCTGTGTAGATCGTCTCAGCTGGCAGTTGTGAGAAGAACTCACTCACAACCCTGATCTTTTACCAACCTCATGGCCAAATGGATGTGTTAATGCAGACAAGTCTATTTTCAGTGGGCTTTATCAGGGTGTGGAGGGAAGTTCTTGGAAAGAGACATTCTCTTATCTAGCATCACTCACATCATCATGGCAGCCCTAAATTTGGAAGGGAAATGGCTGGGTTGTGGCAGCTGAAAGTGACAAGGGAAACCCACCATGCTGTGTCCCTTGGTTGAGGGAGGACACAGAGGGGACAGGGAAAGAGAAGACAAGTGGCATCTGATTGCTTCTCCCTGCCTTTCTCACAATGTTCAATCCTGACCTGTGCATTTCATCTCTTCTCTCTTACCTATGCCAGTCCCTCTTGTCCACTTTCTTTTCTGATTCATTCTCATGTTTGATTTGATGGGGTTGCCAGATTCATTTCTGTGTTCTTTTTCTTCTCCCATCCCCACCCTCAACTTTACCAGGCTATCTTTTGGCTCTACTCGGAGCTTCCCACTCTGTACGTTCCTATTCTAATACTGTCCTATTTCAGTCCCTCTTGCTGTCACATCACTATCGCTGATGCTTATTTCTGCTCTTCTTGTACGGCCAAGCAGGGGTCAAAGAACTGTGCACATGAGACTGTGTCACCAACTTTACAAATGTATGACCTGACCTCCCTGAAGAGGGAGAGGCAAAAGGGAGTAACTTTGAAAAACAGCGTTATTAGCTGGAATTTGGAAGACTGCGTTAAAAAAAGGAAGAGTGCCAATGATAGTACTCTTGCTAGTAAGTTTGTTTCTTCAGAGGGTGTGAGTTAATAATTCTGAACTAGCTGTACGTGTGTACAGCAGTTGAGAAAGTGATAAAGGTCTCACTGTGGTGGGGCAAGTTACAGACAAGCAAGGGGAGAAGGCTGGAATAAGGCATATGGTACTGGACTACAGTTGGAGGCATCAGTATGCACTCAGATTTAGATGAATATATGGACACAGGTGGATAGAATAGTATGCAATATGCCTAAATAAAGAATTGATGCTTCTTTTTCAAAACTTTTGGCTATTCCATTACCATTTTCTTTCTGTATAAATCTTAGAATCAGTTTGTAGATATCTACTACAAAGCTTCAGTTCAGTTGCTCAGTTGTGTCCGACTCTTTGCGACCCCATGGACTGCAGCATGCCAGGCTTCCCTGTCCATCACCAACTCCTGGAGCTTGCTCAAACTCATGTCCATCATGTCGGTGATGCTGTCCAGCCATCTCATCCTCTGTCATCCCCTTCTCCTCCCAGCTTCAAACTTTCCCAGCATCACAGTCTTTTCCAATGAGTTGGTTCTTTGTATCAGTTGGCCAAAGTACTGGAGTTTCAGCTTCATCATCAGTCCTTCCAATGAATATTCAGGCCTGATTTCCTTTAGGATGGACTGGTTGGATCTCCTTGCAGTCCAAGGGACTCTCAAGAGTCTTCTCCAACACCACAGTTCAAAAGCATCAATTCTTTGGTGCTCAGCTTTCTTTGTGGTCCAACTCTCACATCCATACATGACTACTGGAAAAATCATAGCTTTGTCAGGATGGACCTTTGTCGGCAAAGTGATGCCTCTGCTTTTTAATATGCTGTCTAGGTTGGTCATCAGAGAAGACAATGGCACCCCACTCCAGCACTCTTGCCTGAAAAATCCCATGGATGGAGGAGTCTGGTGGGCTGCAGTCCATGGGGTCGCTGAGTCGGACACGACTGGGCGACTTCCCTTTCACTTTTCACTTTTGTGCATTGGAGAAGGAAATGGCAACCCACTCCAGTGTTCTTGCCTGGAGAATCCCAGGGACGGGGGAGCCTGGTGGGCTGCCGTCTATGGGGTTGCACAGAGTCGGACACGACTGAAGCGACTTAACAGCAGCAGCAGGTTGGTCATAGCTTTCCTTCCAAGGAGCAAGCATCTTTTAATTTCACAGCTGCAGTCACCATCTGTAGTGATTTGGGGCCCCCCCAAAATAAAGTCTCTCACTGATTCCATTGTTTCCCTATCTATTTGCCATGTAGTGATGGGACTGGATGCCATGATCTTCGTTTTCTGAATGTTGAATTTTAAGCTAACTTTCTCACTCTCCTCTTTCACTACAAACCTTGCCGGGATGTTAACTGTGGCTATGATGAATCTACAGTTAAATAGTTAAAGCCCCAAGATACAGGACTCTCAGTTTATGTATGATGATGATAGGCCCACATGGAGGTCCTTGGATACTACAGGGTCTATCCTTCATCTCTTTCGTAACTGTTGTCTATATCTCATTTCAAATGTAAGCATAGTTGTCTTCCCTCTGTGACATTAGGCTTGCTCCTGAGTCATCCATCCCTTTGTACCAGTGGTTTTTCTTTCATTTCGTGTGTCTACTATCACAATGATATTGTACAAAACTGTCTAGTAGGTTTTAAACGTCTTAGAAGGCATTTATCTTTATCACGTCACCCTTGTGTATTAGAGTCCTCATCTGTTTTACCTGCAGCCACCTCTCCTCCAATCCAAAGAGCCAATATTGTTTTTACACTCTATGCCTGACGCCATCTGTCCCACTCAGGTACATCGCCAGCAGTTAGCAATGGTCAGCTGCTTGTAATAGACTCTGAATGAGAGGAGTCAACCCAGCCCCACCTGGGTTTTTTTCCCTTTTACTTGCCATACCTGGACAGTTACTTTTATATACTGAAGTTTATATAATTTGCTATTAATAACTTGAGAGTTCAAAATAAAAGGAAATAGCAGCATTTTTTTCAATCATAGCAACATTGTTCACAATTGTTAAAAGTGGAAATAACCCAGAAGTTATCATATGAATATACACCCTAAATGTGAAATCTGCATACAACAGAATACTATTCAGACATAAAAAGCAATGAAATTCTGATACATGTTGCAACATGGGTGAATCTTGAAAACATGCTTAGTGAAACAAGCCAGACACAGTGGATAAATACGTATGATATTCCACTTAAATGAGTTACCTGGAATAGCCAAATTCATAGTGATTGAAAGTAGAAAAATAAGTAGTAGGGACATGGGGAAGGGAATAATAAGAGAAACTCAAGTAAGATGGTAGGTGTTGCAAGAGGGCATCAGAGGGCAGACACACTGAAACCATACTCACAGAAAACTAGTTAACCTAATCACACTAGGACCACAGCATTGTCTAACTCAATGAAACTAAGCTATGCCTGTGGGGCAACCCAAGATGGGCGGGTCACGGTGGAGAGATCTGACAGAATGTGGTCCACTGGAGAAGGGAATGGCAAAGCACTTCAGTATTCTTGCCTTGAGAACCCCATGAACAATATGAAAAGGCAAAATGATAGGATACTGAAAGAGGAACTCCCCAGGTCAGTAGGTGCCCTATATGCTACTGGAGATCAGTGGAGAAATAACTCCAGAAAGAATGAAGGGATGGAGGCAAGCAAAAAGAATACCCAGCTGTGGATGTGACTGGTGATACAAGCAAGGTCCGATGCTGTAAAGAGCAATATTGCATAGGAAACTGAAATGTCAGGTCCATGTATCAAGGCACATTGGAAGTGGTCAAACAAGAGATGGCAAGAGTGAATGTCGACATTCTAGGAATCAGCGAACTAAAATGGACTGGAATGGGTGAATTTAACTCAGATGACCATTATATCTACTACTGTGGGCAGGAATCCCTCAGAAGAAATGGAGTAGCCATCATGGTCAACAAAAGAGTCTGAAATGCAGTACTTGGATGCAATCTCAAAAAGGACAGTATGATCTCTGTTCACTTCCAAGGCAAACCATTCAATATCACAGTAATCCAAGTCTATACCCCAACCAGTAATGCAGAAGAAGCCGAAGTGGAACGGTTCTACGAAGACCTAAAAGACCTTTTAGAACTAACACCCAAAAAAGGTGTCCTTTTCATTATAGGGGACTGGAATGCAAAAGTAGGAAGTCAAGAAACACCTGGAGTAACAGGCAAATTTGGCCTTGGAATATGGAATGAAGCAGGGCAAAGACTAATAGAATTTTTCGAAGAAAATGCACTGGTCATAACAAACACCCTCTTCCAACAACACAAGAGAAGACACTATACATGGACATCACCAGATGGTCAACACCGAAATCAGATTGATTATATTCTTTGCAGCCAAAAATGGAGAAGCTCTATACAGTCAGCAAAAACAAGACCAGGAGCTGACTGTGGCTCAGATCATGAAATCCTTATTGCCAAATTCAGACTGAAATTGAAGAAAGTAGGGAAAACCACTAGACCATTCAGGTATGACCTAAATCAAATCCCTTATGATTATACAATGAAAGTGAGAACTAGATTTAAGGGCCTAGATCTGATAGATAGAGTGCCTGATGAACTATGGAATGAGGTTCACGACCTTGTCCAGGCAACAGGCATCAAGACCATCCCCATGGAAAAGAAATGCAAAAAAGCAAAATGGCTGTCTGGGGAGGCCTTAAAAAATAGCTGTAAAAAGAAGAGAAGCAAAAAGCAAAGGAGAAAAGGAAAGATATAAGCATCTGAATGCAGAGTTCCAAAGAATAGCAAGAAGAGATAAGAAAGCCTTCTTCAGCGATCAATGCAAAGAAATAGAGGAAAACAACAGAATGGGAAAGACTAGGGATCTCTTCAAGAAAATTAGAGATACCAAGGGAACATTTCATGCAAAGATGGGCTCGATAAAGGACAGAAATGGGATGGACCTAACAGAAGCAGAAGATATTAAGAAGAGATGGCAAGAATCCACAGAAGAACTGTACAAAAAAGATCTTCATGACCCAGATAATCACAATGGTGTGATCACTGACCTAGAGCCAGACATCCTGGAATGTGAAGCCAAATGGGCCTTAGGAAGCATCACTAAGAACAAAGCTAGTGGAGGTGATGGAATTGCAGTTGAGCTATTTCAAATCCTGAAAGATGATGCTGTGAAAGTGCTGTACTCAATATGCCAGCAAATTTGGAAAACTCAGCAGTGGCCACAGGACTGGAAAAGGTCAGTTTTCATTCCAATCCCAAAGAAAGGCAATGCCAAAGAATGCTCAAACTACTGCACAATTGCACTCATCTCACACGCTAGTAAAGTAATGCTCAAAATTCTCCAAGCCAGGCTTCAGCAATATGTGAACAGTGAACTTCCTGATGTTCAAGCTGGTTTTAGAAAAGGCAGGCGAACCAGAGATCAAATTGCCAACATCTGCTGGATCATGGAAAAAGCAAGAGAGTTCCAGAAAAACATCTATTTCTGCTTTATCGACTATGTCAAAGCCTTTGACTGTGTGGATCACAATAAACTGTAGAAAATTCTGAAAGAGATGGGAATACCAGACCACCTGATCTGCCCCTTGAGAAATTTGTATGCAGGTCAGGAAGCAACAGTTAGAACTGGACATGGAACGACAGACTGGTTGCAAATAGGAAAAGGAGTTCGTCAAGGCTGTATATTGTCACCCTGCTTATTTAACTTATATGCAGAGTACATCATGAGAAATGCTGGACTGGAAGAAGCACAAGCTGGAATAAAGATTGCCGGGAGAAATATCAATAACCTCAGATATGCAGATGACACCACCCTTATGGCAGAAAGTGAAGAGGAACTCAAAAGCCTCTTGATGAAAGTGAAAGTGGAGAGTGAAAAAGTTGGCTTAAAGCTCAACATTCAGAAAACTAAGATCATGGCATTCTGTCCCATCACTTCATGGGAAATAGATGAGGAAACAGTGGAAACAGTGTCAGACTTTATTTTTTGGGGGCTCCAAAATAACTACAGATGGTGACTTCAGCCATGTAATTAAAAGACGCTTACTCCTTGGAAGGAAAGTTATGACCAACCTAGATAGCATATTGAAAAGCAGAGACATTACTTTGCCAACAAAGGTTCGTCTAGTCAAGGCTATGGTTTTTCCTGTGGTCATGTATGGATGTGAGAGTTGGACTGTGAAGAAGGCTGAGCGCTGAAGAATTGATGCTTTTCAACTGTGGTGTTGGAGAAGACTCTTGAGAGTCCCTTGGACTGGAAGGAGATCCAACCAGTCCATTCTGAAGGAGATCAGCCCTGGGATTTCTTTGGAAGGAATGATGCTAAAGCTGAACCTCCAGTACTTTGGCCACCTCATGCGAAGGGTTGACTCATTGGAAAAGACTCTGATGCTGGGAGGGATTCGGGGCAGGAGGAGAAGGGGACGACAGAGGATGAGATGGCTGGATGGCATCACTGACTCGATGGATGTGAGTTTCAGTGAACTCCCAGAGTTCGTGATGGGCAGGGAGGCCTGGCGTGCTGCTATTCATGGGGTCGCAAAGAGTCGGACACGACTGAGCGACTGAACTGAACTAAGTAATGGGCACAGAATTCCAGTTTGGGATGATGGAAATATTCCAGAGCTGGTCAGTGGTGGTGATTGTGCAACAGTATGAGAGTACTTGTGCTATTGGATTGTACACTTAAAATGGTAAATTTTATGTTATATATTTTTATGAAAAAGAAAAGGCATCAAATAATGCTAAATGATTTATACGGTCAATCATCAGATTGTTGTCTTTTTCTTTCCTAATCCTTAGTTCTGCTTTTCTGAGGCGGCCATATTTAACTTTACTGCTCTGTATTTATAACAATATACTTACACAGGTTCTTCTAAATTATTCAATAGTTTTTCCTTTATCTAATAATTGCCTTACTTAAAATTTTACTTAAACAGTCACCTTCTTTTTTCTTTTTGTAAGTTTCAGAAATCTTAAACCTCTTTCAAAACCTTTTTGCTACATAGGCCTTTTCTTGTTCATTTGCTTCCAGGTTTTAATGGAACAGTATTGCTTGCATTCTTCTAAGAGAGAACTCAGGTTAGGTAAGTTTTCTGGGTATTTTTACTCCAGCTTCATAATTCATTGCACTTTGGCCAGATAAAAACACCTGGGGGTTCCTCACTTGCCAGTGCACCCAATGCTCTGCATCTCCACGCTGTGTCCCCCAGCACTCAGTGTACCTCACCCGTCCCAACCTTGTGGCTGACTCCTTGTACACAGTCCCAGTAGCTGCTTGATTGAATTTTGGTGGGAAGCCAGTGAGCACTCACAGCAAGCTAATGTTTATGGATAGGAAAACTGTTACTAAGATGTCAGTTCTTCCGAATTTGACCTTTTAGATCTGACCCAATCCCAGTCAAATTCCCAGTAATTTCTTTTGTGCATATTGCTAAATCAGTACTAGTGTTTATATGAGAAGGTGAAACACTGAGTGTAGCCGATGCAATCCTGAAGAGCAGAGTCGAAGTGCTCATACCATCAGTACTGGAGTTACCAAGAGTGTGTGTTAACAGCGAAGTAATAGAGAAGTATGTCCAGGGAACAGAATAGAAAGCTAAAAATTAGGCCAACACATATGTTATCAACTGGCCTTTCATGAAGAAGAAAGACAATTCAATGGAGAAAGGATAGTCTTTTCAAAAAATGGTGCTGGAACAACTGGACTTTCACATGTGAACAAAACATATCTGGATACATACCTTACATTTTTCACAAATATAAACTGACATTGGTTCATAGACCTAAATGTAAATTGAAAAACCTATACAACATCAGAATACAACCTAGGAGAAAATTAGGTACCTTTTGGCTCGATGCATAATTTTTAGATACAACATCAAAAGCATGATCTATGAAGGAAAAAAAAATGGAAAAGTTGGGCTGCATTAAAAACTGTGCTTGGGAAAGAAATGACTGATACTGATTTCATTTTTCTTTTTTTTTTTTAAACTCCAGATAGTTAACTCAGTTTTTCATGGACACTGAGAAAGTATCCCACATATTTAACTCAATTCTGGCACTATTTATCTATAGACGATGTCATATTCCACAGGTTAAGGGTCAGTGCCTGTGCTTGTGACCAACTGGCTATAGATTAGAGGCTCCCCTGACCCTTTTCGACATTTCATTAGTTCTGCTCACAGAACTCAGGGAACTATTTAATTTATTAGATTGCTAGTTTATTATAAAAGGAGATAACTCAGGGACAGCCAGATGTAGGAGATGCACAGGGCAAGGTATGTGAGAAAGGGTACAGAGCTTCCATATTCTCTGAGCTTCTGACTCTCCCTGAATTGACACATTTTCACCAACTTAGAAGCTCTCTGAACCTCTTCATTTTGGGATTTCATGGGGGCTTTGATAAAACAGTTGATTGAATCATTGGCCTTTGGTGATTGATTCAATATCCAGTTCCTTTTCACATCCTGAAAATAAAGCATGGGCCTGAAAATTCAAATCCTCTACTTATGGCTGGTTCTTTGACAACTAGACCTCCATATTAGGGGATTTCTGGAAGTCACCTCATTAACATAAACTTAGTTATGGTTGAAAGATCCTTGATATGAATTACAATACACTCATTTCAGGTTTATGGCTCTGAAGGGATTTCAGGCTTTCAGGAACTGAGGTCAAAAGACCAAATATAGTAACAAAGGATGGCTTTTATTGCATATGAAATTTCAAGGATTTTGGGAGCTCTGTGCTAGAAAAAGAGGACAAAAACCAAATATATATTTCTTAATATAAATTACATGTCACAGAAAGACTGTTAATAGAACGGAAAGAAAAGCCACAGTTTGGGAGAAAATATTTGCAATACAGCTATGAAATATAGCACATGTATCCAAAATATTGGGGGATTCCCTGGTAGCTCAGCTGGTAAAGATTCTGCCTGCAATGCAGAAGACCCCAGTTCGATTCCTGGGTCAGGAAGATCCACTGGAGAAGGGATAGGCTACCCACTCCAGTATTCTTGGACTTCCCTTGTGGCTCAGTTGGTAAAAAATCCACCTGCAATGTAGGAGACCTGGGTTTGATCCCTGGGTTGGGGAGATCTCCCGGAGAAGGGAACAGCTACCCACTCCAGTATTCTGGCCTGGAGAATTTCATGGACTATACAGTCTATACATTCCATGGGATTGCAAAGAGTCAAGACTGAGTGACTTTCACTTCACTTCACATCCAGAATATACAAAGAGCTCTTAAAACTCAACAATAAGAAAACGTAAGATAAAAATAAAATGGCCAAAGTATCTGAACAAACACCTCCATAAGAACATATGCAGATGACAATATGCACATGAAGAGATGCTCAGTATCATAGATCACCTGCAAACTGCAGATTAAAACAGCAATGAAATCACACTACACACCTAATAAACAATATGCACATGAACAGATGCTCAATATCATATATCATCTAGAAATTATAGATTAAAACAACAGTGAAGTCACACTACACACCTACTAGAATGACCCTAATCTGGGACACTATATGTCACCAAATGCTGGTGAGGATGTGGAGCAACAGGAACCTTCATTGCTGATGGTGGGAATGTAAAATAATGTAGCCACTTTGGAGGACAACTTGAGAGTTTCTTTCAAAACTAAATACAGAGTGTCACCAACTTACAATGGCTTGACTTACAATTTTTTGACTTTAGGATGGTGCAAAGAGATATACATTCAACAGAAACCATATCTTGACTTTTGAATCTTGTTCTTTCCCTTGGCTAGTGATACATGGTATGTGATAGCCTTTTGTAATGCTAGGAAGCAGCAGCAAGCTACAACTCCCACCTAGCCACTTGATCACAAGGATGAACAACTGATACAACCATTCTGTTTTTTGCTTTTAGTATGGTATGTAATGAATGACATGAGATATTTAATACTTACTATAAAATGTGTTAGATGATTTTGCCCAACTGTAGACTAATATAAGTGTGATAACAAGGTTACATTTGACTAGGCTAAGCTATGATGTTGAGTAGGTTAGGTGTACTAAGTGCATTTTTACTTGTGATATTTTCAATTTGTGATGAGCTTCTCTAGATGTAACCCATTGTCCAAGAAGTCCAGGAATATCTATATACTCTTACCATACAATCCAAAAATTGAGCTCCAAATTTGCTCATTTGGATATTTACCCGAATGAACTGAAAACTTATGTCCAGACAAAAACCTGCACAGGTATGTTTACTGTAACTATATTCATAATCCCCCTAAATTGGAAGCAGCCAAGATGCCTATTATGGGTTGAATTGCATCCCTCAAAATTCATTTGCTGAACTGCTAACTCCCAGTATCACAGAATGTGAACTTAATTAGAAATAGATCATTGCCAATGTCATTAGTTAAGATGAGGTTATACTGGAGTAGGATGAGTTCCATCCTACACAATTATGTAATTGTAATATGGAAAGGTTTAATGCACACACACACACACACACACACACACACACAGATATTATACAGCTGAATATCCAACCCTGTATTTTCATTGGAAGAACTTATGCTGAAGCTGAAGCTCCAATACTTTGGCCACCTGATGTGATGAGCCAACTCATTGTAAAAGACCCTGATGCTGGGAAAGACCAAGGGCAGGAGGAGAAGGGAGTGACTGAGGATGAGATGGTTGGATGGCATCACCAACTCAATGGACATGAATTTGAGCAAATTCAGGGAGATGGTGAAGGACAGGGAAGCCTAGTGTGCTACAGTCCATGGTTGCAAAGAGTTGGACACAGCTTAGTGACTGAACAACAACAAATGTTATATATGTATCCAGAAAGAGGTAGTAGGATAGTTTATTTATTAAATCACCATTTACTCAATAAAAATATATAGAGATATTCATGTATATACACAGAGAACTTCTATATTAATACAATAGAAATCTATAATAATATTTAGCTCTAGGAGATGGATCAGTAGAATCAAACAAATGGGGAGAGGGACATTTAAATTTTAGCCTGGGTCCTTCCATGTGAAATTTTAATTTTGATCTGTGGTAATTTTATGAAAAATGACAGTTGGTTTTGAAAGGGTAAAAAATATATATTTAAAATATGATTTTTCTACTTTACTAAGCATCCCAAGCATCTTCACTTCTATGTTTTTAAAAATCTTTTTTATCAGTCCTCATTATTGTTTATAAACCACTCTTATCCCTCAATTCAAGCTGATGAGGGAGGTTACCCAATCACACTTGGAGACCTAGAGGGAAATGTATGGCTGAACAACCCCACTTGGAACACATGCAGGTTAGAGAGATGGGAATGGGCTGTGGGATTAACAGGTGTGGGGTGGAGTAGTGGCAGATCCTCTCAGTTTATCTCTGACCAGGATGCATAACTATGGCCAGAGGGTATGTGGAACACAGAGGGCAGAGATCATCTGGGAAAGATGGGCTTCCTGCAACCCTGGATATGAACAGAGAATTTGGACAGACGTCCATCTGGTGGCCTCTTAGGTTTTTGACAAGTGTCTTGAATCCTGGTGGGTTCTCAGCTTCGGGGTGGCTTAGGCTCTACAGGGCTCCATGTAGTCAGGGAGAAGCACATAGCAGCTGAGTTGGCTGACTGTTGACAGCTGGGATTGTGTGGTGGTGTGTAAGGGCCCGGGAAGGAGGCAGCCTGGTTGTTGAGAAGTTCCTCACTGGGAACTTTCAAGTGTGCCCACTGCACAAAACTTAAACTTCCATGGTCTCCAACTTGATTAGCCTCGGGAGGGAAGAGTGAAAGTTTCTTCAGCTTTTCCTTGACTACCTCCCTAGTGTGTATCTGCCTGTGAAAATTGTTCCTCAGTGAATAGCCATCCCTGGGGACAGTCTAGGGAGAGGAGGAAAGAGGCAGAGAGAATGAGAGACAGGGAGACAGCTGGATCCTTCTCAGCACCATTATTTCTGGACTTCTTCAAGTTTCTGTGTGTGGCCAGTTGTTCCTCATTGTGAGTGGAGATAGCAGAATCAGACTGTCTGCCAAATATTGCTTTCTACTAGCTTTACAGGAGCTGGGCCGAGTTGATGCCTAAAGGGTGGTAGAAGTTACATTCTGTCTCCTTCTCTGGAGGTGAGTGTCTTCCAAGCGATTTCCCTCTGTGAAAAGAATCACCATGGGAAGTCCTGAGCTGGGCTGCCTCCTGGAACAAGGACATTTAGAGGCTGATGAGTGAACTGAGAAAGCTGCAGAGGAGACGAGCTGTGCATCAGACCATCCCTCCATAGCAAGGAGCAGGTTGAGGGGTGTAGGCCACAGCCGCCTGCCTGAGAGAGCTAAGACCCTCACTTGCCATTTGTAAGGCATCTGCAGCAAGAGAGACTGCAGGCTAACTGGACAATGGTTTAGAGAAGAATGAATGAGGGAAAGCTAGTCAGATTGGACATTATTTATTGTATGGTTCTTTATCTACTAATTGATATATTCAGTTAATGATATTTACAGAGCACACACATTGTCAGACTCTATTCTTGTCACTTGTGGTGATATAAGAATACTAAAGAATGTGCCTTCAAGGTACTTAATTCTAATTAAGGGATTTTTATTGGGATGGGGTTTTGATTTTGATGGGATTTTGATGATAAATGAATAAACAAGTAAAAGCATGGTAGATATCAGATATTGATTAGAGCCTAGTGAAAGCCATCTGGTCACAGAGGAATTGTAATCTCAGAGCTAGAAATCATCAACTGGAAACTGGCCAGATTTTTCTTGCATAGAGGAGACATATTCAGTGAAGGCAGAGATGAAGATCATTTTTATCATAAAAGTAAAGAGAAAGACATGGATAATTCATTTTAGGGAGCCAGCTTCCCCAAATCAGAGGAGGACTTTGTTTCAAAAATAGCTTTTATCTCATGACAATGTTCTGGATTGATCCAAATTCCCAACAGCACCCCCAAAATGATAAGTATAAGAGCCAACAAATTTAGAATGAATATAATTGAAATGGACCCTGTTTTTAGCAGATACAGAGGAAAGAAGTAACTATGTCTGGCTGTGATTAACTAGGAATTCTGTCTCATAGGCTCCTCTGGTGGCTTAGGTGGTAAAAAATCTACCTGTAATGCAGGAGACCCAGGTTAGATCCCTGGGTCGGGAAGATCCCCTGGAGAAGGGAATGGCTACCCACTCCAGTATCGTTGCCTGGAGAATTCCATGGACAGAGGAGCCTGACAGGCTGTTGTCCATCGGGTTGCAGAGAGTCTGACACAACTGAGTGATTAACATTTTTTTGTCTTATAACTGTTTATGTACAGCAGTTTTTGCAGGACATGGACAAAACAGGCACAGAAGACAGTTCAGGGCATTCAGAATGGAAGGGGTCATTGTATAAATGAGCATGGTGTGTTCCAGAAGGTAAATAGGGTAGCAGATGAGAGCAAAGCTGTGAACTGAGAGGCATGGGTGCCTACTGGGGAGGGTGGGTTTTCATGCCTAGGGTGGTATTGGTGACCATTGCTCATCTTTTTGGACCTATGCTATTATCTTAATATATTACACATTCCTTCATAAAGTATCTACCATTAACTTTGTGTAGAAAATAGTCATGTTGTAGAGCCTAAGAGTAGGGTGTATTTCCTCAAGCTGAAAATGGTTTTCATGTTTCTGAGGTTAGAAGTATGTTATCTCTCCCTTGCTCTCTAGACTTCACAAGGAACAAAAGTCCGAGCTACATGTTGGGGAATCACTCCAGTGCCACTGAATTCTATCTCCTTGGCTTCTCAGGATCTAGAGAACTACGCCATATCCTCTTTGCTACCTTCTTCTTCTTCTATTTAGTGACATTAATGGGTAACACAGTCATCATTGTGATTGTCTGTCTTGATAAACATCTGCAGTCTCCCATGTATTTCTTCCTTGGTCATCTCTCGGCCTTGGAGCTCCTGGTGACCACCATTATCGTCCCCATGATGCTCTGGGGGTTGCTGCTCCCTGGGATGCAGACAATATCTCTGGCTGCATGTGTCACCCAGCTCTTCCTGTACCTTGCTCTGGGGACCACAGAGTTTACGCTGCTGGGAGCGATGGCTGTGGACCGTTACATGGCTGTCTGTAACCCCTTGAGGTACAACGTCATAATGAATAGCCGCACCTGCAACTTTGTGGTAATTGTGTCATGGTTGTTTGGGTTCCTTTTTGAAATTTGGTCAGTTTATGCCACATTTCAGCTTTCCTATTGCAAATCAAATGTGGTGGACAATTTTTTCTGTGACCGAGGGCAATTGCTCAAACTATCCTGTGATAATACTCTTTTCATGGAATTCATCCTCTTCTTAATGGCTATTTTTGTTCTTTTTGGTTCTTTGATCCCTACAATTGTCTCCTATACCTACATCATCTCCACCATCCTCAAGATCCCCTCAGCCTCTGGCCGCAGGAAAGCCTTCTCTACATGTGCCTCCCACTTCACATGTGTCGTGATTGGTTACGGCAGCTGCTTGTTCCTCTACGTGAAACCCAAGCAAACTCAGGCCACAGATTACAACAGGGTTGTTTCCTTGATGGTTTACGTAGTCACTCCTTTCCTCAATCCTTTCATCTTCACTCTCCAGAATGACAAAGTCGTAGAAGCACTTCGGTACAGAGTGAAACAATGCTGTCATCTATTCAGGAACTAGTCTTGCCCTAAAGCTTTTTATATGGCAGAATACATTCTGAATTCTAGAATGGTCTGAAAAGCACTTTGAACTGGAGCCTAATCATCATCAAATAATCTGTGTGCAACAGAACTCTTTTATATTATGGCCATGGTGTTTATCATTATAGGTTGTTATTTAAAAATTCACTTTATTGTGTGTGTGTATATATATATATATATGTTTCACTTATGGTGCATTTCACAATAAAATGTTTTAAAATTAAATGTAATAATAATATATGTGATATTTAGGTTTCTGAAGAGGGGAGTATCAGAAATATATTCTCTGGCTCCAGAATTGAATAACTACTTGATTCCAGGTTCTTCTTCTTTTTTTTTTAATTTTATTTTATTTTATTTTTAAACTTTACAATATTGTATTGGTTTTGCCAAATATCGAAATGAATCCACCACAGGTATATATTTGTTCCCCATCCTGAACCCTCCTCCCTCCTCCCTCCCCATACCATCCCTCTGGGTTGTCCCAGTGCACCAGCCCCAAGCATCCAGTATCGTGCATCGAACCTGGACTGGCAATTCATTTCATACATGATATTATACATGTTTCAATGCCATTCTCCCAAATCTTCCCACCCTCTCCCTCTCCAACAGAGTCCATAAGACTGTTCTATACATCAGTGTCTCTTTTGCTGTCTCATACACAGGGTTATTGTTACCATCTTTCTAAATTCCGTATATATGCGTTAGTATACTGTATTGGTGTTTTTCTTTCTGGCTTACTTCACTCTGTATAATAGGCTCCAGTTTCATCCACCTCATTAGAACTGATTCAAATGTATTCTTTTTAATGGCTGAGTAATACTCCATTGTGTATATGTACCACCGCTTTCTTATCCATTCATCTGCTGATGGACATCTAGGTTGCTTCCATGTCCTGGCTATTATAAACAGTGCTGTGATGAACGTTGGGGTACACGTGTCTCTTTCCCTTCTGGTTTCCTCAGTGTGTATGCCCAGCAGTGGGATTGCTGGATCATAAGGCAGTTCTATTTCCAGTTTTTTAAGGAATCTCCACACTGTTCTCCATAGTGGCTGTACTAGTTTGCATTCCCACCAACAGTGTAAGAGGGTTCCCTTTTCTCCACACTCTCTCCAGCATTTATTGCTTGTAGACTTTTGGATCGCAGCCATTCTGACTGGCATGAAATGGTACATCATAGTGGTTTTGATTTGCATTTCTCTGATAATGAGTGATGTTGAGCATCTTTTCATGTGTTTGTTAGCCATCTGTATGTCTTCTTTGGAGAAATGTCTATTTAGTTCTTTGGCCCATTTTTTGATTGGGTCGTTTATTTTTCTGGAGTTGAGCTGTAGGAGTTGCTTGTATATTTTTGAGATTAGTTGTTTGTCAGTTGCTTCATTTGCTATTATTTTCTCCCATTCTGAAGGCTGCCTTTTCACCTTGCTAATAGTTTCCTTTGATGTGCAGAAGCTTTTAAGTTTAATTAGGTCCCATTTGTTTATTTTTGCTTTTATTTCCAATATTCTGGGAGGTGGGTCATAGAGGATCCTGCTGTGATGTATGTCAAGAGTGTTTTGCCTATGTTCTCCTCTAGGAGTTTTATAGTTTCTGGTCTTACATTTAGATCTTTAATCCATTTTGAGTTTATTTTTGTGTATGGTGTTAGAAAGTGGTCCAGTTTCATTCTTTTACAAGTGGTTGACCAGATTTCCCAGCACCACTTGTTAAAGAGATTGTCTTTAATCCATTGTATATTCTTGCCTCCTTTGTCAAAGACAAGGTGTCCATATGTGTGTAGATTTATCTCTGGGCTTTCTATTTTGTTCCATTGATCTATATTTCTGTCTTTGTGCCAGTACCATACTGTCTTGATGACTGTGGCTTTGTAGTAGAGCCTGAAGTCAGGCAGGTTGATTCCTCCAGTTCCATTCTTCTTTATCAAGATAGCTTTGGCTATTCGAGGTTTTTTGTATTTCCATACAAACTGTGAAATTATTTGTTCTAGCTCTGTGAAGAATACCGTTGGTAGCTTGATAGGGATTGCATTGAATCTATAGATTGCTTTGGGTAGTATACTCATTTTCACTATATTGATTCTTCCAATCCATGAACATGGTATATTTCTCCATCTATTAGTGTCCTCTTTGATTTCTTTCACCAGTGTTTTATAGTTTTCTATATATAGGTCTTTAGTTTCTTTAGGTAGATATATTCCTAAGTATTTTATTCTTTCCATTGCAATGGTGAATGGAATTGTTTCCTTAATTTCTCTTTCTGTTTTCTCATTATTAGTGTATAGGAATGCAAGGGATTTCTGTGTGTTGATTTTATATCCTGCAACTTTACTATAATCATTGATTAGTTCTAGTAATTTGATTCCAGGTTCTTGAATCATCGTCTCATAAATTGTCCTTAGCTTTATATCCTCTGACTGTGGGAAGCTCCCTATTCCTGCTCTGGCTCCAGCATATTCTCCTGTTTTCCTATCCCAAAGTCCTGTGGCCTTAATACTTCTCTGCACATTTTCTTGGCTGGCTGTGAACTCAGTGCACAGTCTGATACCTGTACAGTTTCAGGGGTGGCCATTGTTTAGGTGCAGACATGCCTCTCTAATCTGTGGACTTTCTCAGGGTGTGGGAGGAAGGGCTGAGCAAGGAGTTCTCCCACCTGCTGGCCCCCAGGTTGTGCTGCCCGCCAGGAGTTGGGTGGGTCAGCAGAGCTGCTGTGCCCAAGGTGGAATGGAGGGGAGAGCTGGCCTTGCTGGGTGGCTGGGCTGAGGGGAGTGCAGAAGTGGAGGAAGAGGCAGCCTTTGTCCCCTCCCTGTATTTCTTACATTCTGCCATCCTTTCAAGGTCCCTGCTTCCTGTCCCTTCATTTGTTCATCCTCTTCTGGCCACTTTCCCTCCTGATTCCTCTCTATAGTTCTCTTTCTGTGGTTCCAGGTCTTTGATTCATCTCTGGGTCCTTCTTTTCCTTTCCCCATACACACCCCAAATTTACCACACTAGTATCCAGCTTTCCACAGAGATGTCTCATGCCTCCCTTATAGCATTGGCAACCTCACCACTCCCCTAATCCGTACCTCCTGCTGCTGCTGCTGCTGGTAAGTCGCTTCTGTGTGACCCCAGAGCTGACAGCCCACCAGGCTCCCCCGTCCCTGGGATTCTCCAGGTAAGAACACTGGAGTGGGTTGCCATTTCCTTCTCCAATACATGAAAGTGAAAAGTGAAAGTGAAGTTGCTCAGTCGTGTCCGACTCCTAGCGACCCCATGGACTGCAGCCTACCAGGCTCCTCTGTCCATGGGATTTTCCAGGCAAGAGTACTAGAGTGGGGTGCCATTGCCTTCTCCGCAGCATCCCCTACCCTAGTCCTAATCCATCTCCCCATTTCTTATGTCATTAGTTCAATGTTATCAGCGTCTTTGTTACAGTGTCTTTGTAATAACAACATATTGATGGCAGTGAGATATCTATAGGTGACTGGTTAAATAAATTCTGTTTCATCTGTATAATAAAATATTTTTTTGTTCAGTCGCTCAGTTGTGTCCAACTCTTTGTGACCTCATAGGCTGCAGCACACCAGGTTTCACTATCTGCTGGAGCTTGCAAAACTCCTGTCCATTGTGTCCATGATGCCATCCAACTATGGCATCCTCCATCGGCCCCTTCTTCTCCCACCTTCAATCTTTCCCAGCATCAGGGTCTTTTCCAGTGAGTCAGCTCTTCACATAAGATGACCAAAGTATTGAAGTTTCAGCTTCAACATCAGTCCTTCCAATGAATATTCAGGACTGATTTCCTTTAGGATTGATTGGTTTGATCTCCTTGCTGTCCAAGGGATTCTCAAGAGTCTTCTCCAGTACCACAATTTGAAAGCATCAATTCTTCAGTCAGCCTTCTTTATGGTCCAGTTCTCACATCTGTACATGACTACTGGAAAAGCCATAGCTTTGACTATATGAACCTTTGTCAGTAAAGTGATGTCTCTGCTTTTTAGTATGCTGTCTAGATTTCTCATGCTTTCCTTCCAAGGATCAAGTGTCTTTTAGTTTCATGGCTGCAGCCACCATCTGCAGTGATTTTGGAGCCCAAGATTATTTTATATTAATGTATAAAACATGTGAGACAGAATTTTTCCTATGCGATGCTGGTGATGCTGAGATAAACAGCTTACTCTACACCAATTTCCCAGCATTTGGAAGTCAAGAACTTCATCACTTCAGAAGATTAAGAAAAAAAGATGTTTTTGCACTTGATTTCTGACAGGGGAAGGGACATGATTAACTGGTTGAAATACTTGCATCAGAGTGTCTCAAGAGAAATTCTGAGTGATTTTGTGCTGGAGGTATTAATAGAAGCTGAGTTAAGGTATATGCCATCTAAGAAGGAGATAATTGCTTTAATTCCTTACAAAGTTTTCAAAGTGAGAAAATAATTAATTAGTCCCTGTGAGTCAGTGCAGAGAAACTTTTCAACTGGAGAAAAATATTTCTCCTGGTTTAGAATGCCACCCAACACTTACAGATGCTCAAAGATGGAGAAATCTCCCCCTCCTGACTAGTAGCTTTTGGAGAAGACCCTAAATTAGGGGTTAAAGAGCTCCGTGTTATCTACAGGTTAACATTCATAAACTATGTTCCTACCATAAACTTATGTGTGTGCACACAGGCAAGTGCACATGCACATGCCTGAGTTTAAGCTACCTCTCCACCTCCTGTGCAAAACCAGCAGCCTGAGGTCAGAGGGCAACCATCCACTCTGATATTTGGATTAGAAATGTGCGGGATGCTGCTTCTCCAGTTACAGTGTCAGCAGTTCCTTGTAGTATTTAGGGTCAACTTATAATATATTTCTCTTCATACTTTTCCAGTTTCAACCCTTTCCACATTCAGTCTCAACCAAGAAACCAGGTATTTTCTAAGCTCTTCATGCATGCCTCCTCTCTGCATGACCCCCTAATTCCAAGACAGAGCTCAGAGGAGGCACCTCTCCTAAATCTGCCCCTTTTCAGCCATTCCAGTCCTCCAAACCAAAGCACAGCTCTAGTTTGTTCTCTTCCTCTGTTCCAGATAGGAGCGTATTCACTCTATGTGAGTGCCCTAATGACTCCTTTGTTCCCTAACAAGTCTAGGGCCAGAAGATAGAGAGTGAAGCACCAGGGAGGGTCAAGATTCATGAAAAAGAAACAGCTGACCCCTCACCCGGGATGCTACAGTTCAGTTCTAGGGAGGAGAATAATAATTCTTTCTATTTAATGTGATCAGCTAACCATTTCCACTTATTCTCCCAATCACACTAAAAGGCATTGTAGGAATCAAAAATTGTTAATTAGCAAGGACAAAGAGAATGGGGAAAAAGTTACAATGGATAATATTTCACAATTTTTTAATATGGAAAGCAAAAATAAGTGTTTCCAAGGTAAAAAGACTGAGGTACAAACTAAATTCTGCAAAGGGGAAAGTAAGAAGAAACAGGTCAGTTCACCCAACAGAACTGGTCAGTCAGCACATGGAGGCCTCAGCTACCAAGGACTGTGAGGGTGAGAGCTTAGAAACAGGAATACTGCTTAAAAGTTTGTATAAATAGCAACCAGGCACTGCAAGTGCCTTGCATTTTCTGTGTAGGCAAGGAAATACCTGTCCCACAAGTAGAGTGACCCCTCATCCCACATTATCAAGGACTGTCCCATTTTAAAAACTGAAGGTCCTGTATCCCAGAAACTCCTCAGTCAACTGTGAAGCCAGGATGGTTGGTCACATTATCTATATTCAGCTGACCTGCCACAGCAGTTGGAGGAACCAAGAGAACAAAAAACAGAAGACAAAAAATTCGAGGAAAACGAAGATCAGTTAGGGAACAAAAACAATTTTTAAAATCCTATAATATATATCCTTTTAAAATTAGAACATGTTTTATTCTGAAGAAGAGGATGCTGTGTGAAAAAAAAAATCAAAAAATAAAGGAAAATGACCCTAGAATATAATATTAGGACTAGTAAAAAGAAATTCATAAATAGACTGAGAAGAAAATAAAAGTGCCCAAAACATATCAAAAATAGACTAAAATTTGGAAAATTAGAAAGGTAAGCAGTTTAAAAGATTAATTCAGGAGTCCCATATCTGAATATAAAAGTTCTACAAAGATAGAACAAGGGAAGCACAAATGAGTCAATTGCAAAAGAAAGTGTAAGAAAATCTCCCCCTTCTGAAGAATTTGTCTCTGCAGTTTGAGGAAGTCTCTAAATGCAGAGCACTGTGAGCGTATGAATGAGAACCTGCACAAAGGCACCTAGCATCCAAAGGTGAGCAGCTGGAACACTGCAGGGTCAAGCGTCCGTGGCATAGATACAGTGACTGATAAGGTTTTGTATAGAATTTTGAAGATTCAAGTGGGAAGATACTTAAAAGCCAGTGCATGTAACTCAGGATTTCCTTTGTGGCTCAGATGGTAAAGAATCTGCCTACAATGCAGGAGACCTGGGTTCAATCCCTGGGTTGGGAAGATACCCTGAAGAAGGGAATGGCTACCCACTCCAGTATTCTTGCCTGGAGAATTCCATGGACAGAGGAGTCTGGCGGGCTACAGTCCATGGGTCACAAAGAGTCAGACACGACTGAGCGACTAAAAATTTCATGTTTTTCATGTTCCATGTGACTCAAAAGGGTAGAAGTTGGACAAATGTAGATGTTACATTAGGTTAGTTTAAGGCTTGACATAAAGTTAAAGAGTTCAATAATTAGAGCTCCCTTCCACAGATCAGCCCTGGGATTTCTTTGAAAGGAATGGTGCTAAAGCTGAAACTCTAGTACTTTGGCCACCTCATGTGACGAGTTGACTCATTGGAAAAGACTCTGATGCTGGGAGGGATTGGGGGCAAGAAGAGAAGGGGACGACAGCGGATGAGATGGGTGGATGGCATCACTGACTTGATGGACGTGAGTCTCAGTGAACTCCGGGAGTTGGTGATGGACAGGGAGGCCTGGTGTGCTGCGATTCATGGGGTCACAAAGAGTCGGACACGACTCAGCGACTGATCTGATCTGATCCACAGACATGTGTTCATCCCTTGAAATGGTAAAGCTGTGTTTCAATTTTCACCTATTAATAATGTTACAGGGAAGATTCTTTCAATAGGGAATCTCCCCGTTGCCTTCTTGTTTGTAAGTTTTGAGTTTGTCACATCACTCTTACATTTGGGAAAGTCATCCCTACATACGTCTCCAATGTACATCCCAGGACAAATAGACAGAAAGTAAGGATAAGAAGCCCTAACATACTCACTAAGGAAGAATTTAAGAATATATATGTAGATATTGGCAAGAATGAACATCAACATTCTAGGAATCAGCAAACTAAGATGGACTGGAATGGGCGAATTTAACTCAGATGACCATTATATCTACTACTGTGGGCAGGAATCCCTTAGAAGAAATGGAGTAGCCATCACAGTCAACAAAAGAGTCCAAAATGCAGTACTTGGATGCAATCTCAAAAACGACAGAATGATCTCTGTTCATTTCCAAGGCAAACCATTCAATATCACAGTAATCTGAGTCTACGCCCTGACCACTAACGCTAAAGAAGCTGAAGTTGGACAGTTCTATGAAGACCTATAAGACCTTCTAGAACTAACACCCCAAAAAGATGTCCTTTTCATTATAGGGGACTGGAATGCAAAAGTAGAAAGTCAAGAAACACCTGGAGTAACAGGCAAATTTGGCCTTGGAGTACAGAATGAAGCAGGGCAAAGGCTAATAGAGTTCTGCCAAGAGAATGCACTGGTCATAGCAAACACCCTCTTCCAACAACACAAGAGAAAACTCTACACATGGACATTACCAGATGGTCAACACCAAAATCAGGTTGATTATATTCTTTGCAGCCAAAGATGGAGAAGCTCTATACAGTCAGCAAAAACAAGGCTGGGAGCTGACTGTTGCTCAGATCACAAACTCCTTATTGCCAAATTCAGACTTAAATAGAAGAAAGTGGAGAAAACCACTAGACCATTCAGGTATGACCTAAATCAAATCCCTCATGACTATACAGTGGAAGTGAGAGATAGATTTAAGGAACTAGATCTGATAGACAGAGTGCCTGATGAACTATGGATGGAGGTTCGTAACATTGTACAGGAGACAGGAATCAAGACCATCCCCATGGAAAAGAAATGCAAAAAAGCAAAATGGCTGTCTGAGGAGGCCTTACAAATAACTGTGGAAAGAAGAGAAGTGAAAAGAAAAGGAGAAAAGGAAAGATACATCCATTTGAATGCAGAGTTCCAAAGAATAGCAAGGAGAGATAAGAAAGCCTTCCTCAGCAATCAATGCAAAGAAATAGAGGAAAGCAATAGAATGGGAAAGACTAGAGATCTCTTCAAGAAAATTAGAGATACCAAAGGAATGTTTCATGCAAAGATGGGCTCTATAAAGGACAGAAACAGTAGGGACCTAACAGAAGCAGAATATATTAAGAAGAGGTGGCAGGAATACACAGAAGAACTGTACAAAAAAGATCTTCATGACCCAGATAATCACGATGGTGTGATCACTGACCTAGAGCCAGACATCCTGGAATGTGAAGTCAAGTGGGCCTTAGGAAGCATCACTAAGAACAAAGCTAGTGGAGGTGATGGAATTGCAGTTGAGCTATTTCAAATCCTGAAAGATGATGCTGTGAAAGTGCTGTACTCAATATGCCAGCAAATTTGGAAAACTCAGCAGTGGCCACAGGACTGGAAAAGGTCAGTTTTCATTCCAATCCCAAGAAAGGCAATGCCAAAGAATGCTCTAACTACCACACAATTGCACTCATCTCATATGCTAGTAGAGTAATGCTCAAAATTCTCCAAGCCAAGCTTCAACAATATGTGAATCGTGAACTTCCAGATGCCCAAGCTGGTTTTAGAAAAGGCAGAGGAACCTGAGATCAAATTGCCAACATCCGCTGGATCATCAAGAAAGCAAGAGAGTTCCAGAAAAACATCTATTTCTGCTTTATTGACTATGCCAAAGCCTTTGACTGTGTGGATCACAATAAACTGTGGAAAATTCTGAACGAGATGGGAATACCAGACCACCTGACCTGCCTCTTGGGAAACCTGTATGCAGGTCAGGAAGCAACAGTTAATGCTGGACATGGAACAACTGACTGGTTCCAAATAGGTAAAGGAGTACGTCAAGGTTGTATATTGTCACTCTGCTTATTTAACTTATATGCAGAGTACATCACGAGAAATGCTGGGCTGGAGGAAGCACAAGCTAGAATCAAGAATCCTGGGAGAAATATCAATAACCTCAGATATGCAGATGACACCACCCTTATGGCAGAAAGTGAAGAGGAACTAAACAGCCTCTTGATGAAAGTGAAAGAGGAGAGTGAAAAAGTTGGCTTAAAGTTCAACATTGAGAAAACGAAGATCATGGCATCTCTTCCCATCACTTCATGGTAAATAGATGGGGAAACAGTGTAAACAGTGGCTGACTTTATTTTGGGGGGCTCCAAAATCACTGCAGATGATAACTGCAGCCATGAAATTAAAAGATGCTTACTCTTTGAAGCAAAGTTATGACTAACCTAGACAACATATTAAAAAGCAGAGACATCACTTTGTCAACAAAGGTCCATCTAGTCAAAGCTATGGTTTTTCCAGTAGTCATGCATGGATGTGAGAATTGGGTTATAAAGAAAGCTGAGCACAGAAGAATTGATGCTTTTGAACTGTGGTGTTGGAGAAGACTCTTGAGAGTCCCTTGGACTGCAAAGAGGTCCAACAAGTCCATCCTAAAGGTGATCAGTCCTGGGTGTTCATTGGTAGGACTGATGTTGAAGCTGAAACTCCAGTATTTGACCACCTGATGCGAAGAGCTGACTCATGTGAAAAGACCCTGATTCTGGGAAAGATTGAGGGAGGGAGGAGAAGGGGATGACAGAGGATGAGATGGTTGGATGGCATCACCGACTCAATGGACATGGGTTTGGGCGGGCTCTGGGAGTTGGTGATGGACAGGGAGGCCTGATGTGTGGCGGTTCATAGGGTTGCAAAAAGTCAGACATGACTGAGCAACTGAACTGAACTGAACTGAACTGATTATACA
Source organism: Bos mutus (assembly GCF_027580195.1). Lineage (NCBI taxonomy): Eukaryota > Metazoa > Chordata > Mammalia > Artiodactyla > Bovidae > Bos > Bos mutus. The sequence continues at coordinate 18,814,773 of NC_091620.1, read as the reverse complement.
CTTTTTCCATGGAAAAACCCAAATAAACATTTTGACCAAGCCAATATATGTTTTATTCTCAAAATTCCTTTAAAAGACACATGAATCTTTAAAGCAAAAATCATGATCTTTTTATAGCACCTGTAGATCTAATATATGATAACAATACCACGATAGATAGGGGCATAAATGTAACTGTACTTTAAAAAACTTTTACATTTTTATGCTAAGTGGTGCAATAATAATTCCTGATTGTTGTTGTTCAGTCACTAAGTCGTGTCTGACTCTGCAAACCCATAGAGTGTCCTTCACTATCTCCTGGAGTCTGCTCAAATTCATGTGCGTTGAGTGAGTGATGTTATCCAACCATCTCATCCTCTGTCTGCCGGGGACCAGCCCCAGCTGATCCAAGGTATTCGAAGGGGAGACGGCGTCGGTGACTATTTACATATTTATCAAAGATATAAAGAGTAATAGAATGAGGATAGCTCAGTAGTGAAATTCAGTGGAGAAAGAGGCTGAGTAGCTTGGTTTACGTGGAAAATCAATATTACCTGTGACGCCAGGTTAGCTCTGACCACGGAGGCCGCAGGCGCCCTCTCGAATAGCGGAAGGTGCCCCACCTTAGACAACTCGAGTGGGTCTTAGAAGCCCAGGCAAATAAATGGTCGCAGAGGATATCCGCGCTCCAGATGGAGACTCAGCTGGAAGTTAAGGAGTAAAATGACATGGGGAGACCAAGCGTTGGTGAGCAAGGCCTGTAGCTTTATTTTCAACAGGGGCTTATATACCCTAAGTTACACATAGAGGATAATAGAGGATGCAAAGTCAGCAGTTTTTGATCCTTATCAAAAACCAGGGTTTCTTTCCTGCAAATTTATCATATACAAATGGTTTAGGTGATTTACATCATCTTCTGGCCAAAAGGCCTATTAACATTTTATGACTCTTGACAAGAACGTGTCAACAAAGACTTATTTTCTCTAAGAGTAATTATTTTAAGGGTTGGCACCATCTTCCGAAGATAAAATTGCATTCCTGTAGGCGGATGTGTAATGGGTTTACAACAAAGGAAAGAATTTATTACCTTAAGGGTCTAAAGTTACTAACACCAAGGCCACTACTTATTTTTTCTACATACCAACTATTAATTAATACACATTCAAGGATACAATACAGGGGATGTGAAAACTTGGCAACAAGCATTGGCTCATCAATGAAATCCTTTACTAGTTTATTCTGACAGTTTCTAACTCTCTGAGAGGCTCTAAGCTATTTGAATATCTTAAGCTTCCCGTGCCTCTCAAGGCTGGGAGACTGTAAACAATCATATGCATAGCTGTAGGAGTCCGGGTAAACTTGTCAGGCGAGTTAGAGAGCCATCTGAGGGGTTTGGATTTAAACACTCCTAGTTGCCCAGGAACTTTATTAATTGGAGCTGTAAGTTAACTCTTTGACAGAGAGAGCGAGATGGTGGTGGGGGACAGCCCCCAGTAAAGTCAGAGGTGAGAGTACAAAACAATAAAGTAGGCAGACTCTGGTTTTTGAGGGGTAGATGCTCGAGAATATCCAGGGGGACTCCTGAGGCTCGATCCCGCCTTTGCGTATGCCGAGCCTCCTTCCTCATGACCTTTGTCACGAGTGGAATGCCTCTCGCCGGATCCCAGCATCTGTCAGCCCCTTCTCCTCCTGCTTTCAATCTTTTCCAGCACCAGGGTCTTTCCCAATGAGTTCGCTCTTTTCATCAGGTGGCCAAAATATTGGGGCTTCAGCTTCAGCGTCAGTCCTACCAATAATATTCAGAGTTGACTTCCTTTAGGATTGACTGGTTTGATCTCCTCGTTGTCCAGGGAACTTTCAAGAGCCTTCTCCAGCACAATTTGAAAGCATCAGTTCTTTGGCTCTCTGTGGTCCAATTCTCACATCTGTACATGACTACGGGAAAAACCATAGCTTTAACTATATGGACCTTTATTGGTAAAGTGATGTCTCTGCTTTTTAATATGCTGTCAAGGTTTATCATTGCCTTACTTCCAAGTAAATAGGATCTTTTAATTTCACGACTACAGCCACCATCCACAGTAATTTTGGAGTCCAAGAAAATAAAATCTTTCACTGTTTCCACTTTTTCCCCTTCTACTTGCCATTAAGTGTGGGACTAGATGCCATGATCTTAATTTTTTGAATGTAGAGTGTTAAGCCAGTTTTTTCACTCTCCTCCTTCACCTTCATCAAGAGATTCTTTAGTTCCTCTTCACTTTCTGCAATTGAAGTGCCATCATCTGCTTTTCCGAGGTTGTTGATATTTTTCCTGGCAATAAGTCCTGGTAGACTGTGATAATTTAAGAATGCATATTATAATCCCAGATAGCAACACTAAAGTAATAAAAAAGGTTATGTATAAAATGTGAAAAGAAATTATAATAGAAAAGATAAAATATTAGTTAACCCAGAAAAGATAGAAAAGGAAGAATAGAAGAAAACAAATGTATCTAGGACAAAATAAAAAGATAGGAAAATAGTACACTTAAAAAATAAAAAATCATATTCTATGTAAATGGACTAAATGCTAAATAAAATTGTCAGGCCAGCTCTTGATGTCTATCCTTGATACACTTGAAATATAAAGATAGGTTGAAATAAGAATGACAGGTTAAGTTATAACATGCAAACAAGAAGCATAAGAAAGCTGGCAGTGTTCTCTAATATTAGAAACCATAGATTAAGGCAAGAAATATTACCAGATGTAGAGAGGCTACCCAGATACTCTAAGATAATCTCCACATTTTAAAAACCTTAACTTAATCACAGCTTTAATGTCCTTTTTGCTGTATAAGACAACATTTTTAGGGCAGGGTGATCAGGCATTATTTAGCTACCACTACGCTAGTAAAGTAATGCTCAAAATTCTCCAAGCCAGTCTTCAGCAATACATGAACCATGAACTTCCTGATGTTCAAGCTGGTTTTAGAAAAGGCAGAGGAACCAGAGATCAAATTGCCAACATCCACCGGATCATCAAGAAAGCAAGAGAATTCCAGAAAAACATCTATTTCTGCTTTGTTGACTATGCCAAAGCCTTTGACTGTGTGGATCACAATAAACTGTGGAAAATTCTGAAAGAGATGGGAATACCAGATCACCTGATCTGCCCCTTGAGAAATCTGTATGCAGGTCAGGAAGCAACAGTTAGAACTGGACATGGAACAACAGACTGGTTCCAAATAGGAAAAGGAGTAAGTCAAGGTTGTATATTGTCATCCGGCTTATTTAACTTATGTGCAGAGTACATCTGGAGAAATGCTGGGCTGGAAGAAACACAAGCTGGAATAAAGATTGCCGGAAGAAATGTCAATAACCTCAGATATGCAGATGACACCACCCTTATGGCAGAAAGTGAAGAGGAACTCAAAAGCCTCTTGATGAAAGTGAAAGTGGAGAGTGAAAAAGTTGGCTTAAAGCTCAACATTCAGAAAACGAAGATCATGGCATCCGGTCCCGTCTCTTCATGGGAAATAGATGGGGAAAGAGTGGAAACAGTGTCAGACTTTATTTTTTTGGGCTCCAAAATCACTGCAGATGGTGACTGCAGCCATGAAATTAAAAGACGCTTACTCCTTGGAAGGAAAGTTATGACCAACCTAGATAGCATATTCAAAAGCAGAGACATTACTTTGCCAACAAAGGTCTGTCTAGTCAAGGCCATGGTTTTTCCTGTGGTCATGTATGGATGTGAGAGTTGGACTGTGAAGAAGGCTGAGCACCGAAGAATTGATGCTTTTGAACTGTGGTGTTGGAGAAGACTCTTGAGAGTCCCTTGGACTGCAAGGAGATCCAACCAGTCCATTCTGAAGGAGATCAGCCCTGGGATTTCTTTGGAAGGAATGGTGCTAAAGCTGAAACTCCAGTACTTTGGTCACCTCATATGAAGAGTTGACTCATTGGAAAAGACTCTGATGCTGGGAGTGATTGGGGGCAGGAGGAGAAGGGGACGACAGAGGATGAGATGGCTGGGTGGCGTCACTGACTCGATGGACATGAGTCTGAGTGAACTCCGGGAGTTTGTGATGGACAGGGAGGCTTGGCGTGCTGCGATTCATGGGGTCGCAAGGAGTCGGACACGACTGAGCGACTGAACTGAACTGAACTGAACTTGTAATTACAAATTTTCCTGTTTAGAAGATCTTGGTCTGGATGTTTTTACTAATTAAGTTTTCCAAATATTTCGGTGGGAAATGTAGGCATACTTCAAAGACATTACAGGTGTGGCTCCAGACCACTGCAATAAAGTGAATAATGCAATAACATAAGTGATATGAATTTTTAAATTTTCCAGTGAGTGCATATGTTATGTTTAGGCTATCTTACCTGTTAAGTGTGCAATAGTATTATGTGTAAAACAATAACGTACTTATCTTAATTAAAAATACCTTATTGCTAATGAAGAAGGAAACAGGCAGAACAGGCTCCATCTTGAAAGCAGGACTCCATCTTGGGCTGGACTGTGGACTTTGAGCTATATGCCTAGTATCTATGGAAATGACATCAGATCAGATCAGATCAGATCAGTCGCTCAGTCGTGTCCGACTCTTTGCGACCCCATGAATTGCAGCACGCCAAGCCTCCCTGTCCATCACAAACTCCCGGAGTTCACTCAGACTCATGTCCATCGAGTCAGTGATGCCATCCAGCCATCTCATCCTCTGTCGTCCCCTTCTCCTCCTGCCCCCAATCACTCCCAGCATCAGAGTCTCTTCCAATGAGTCAACTCTTCATATGAGGTGACCAAAGTACTGGAGTTTCAGCTTTAGCACCATTCCTTCCAAAGAAATCCCAGGGCTGATCTCCTTCAGAATGGACTGGTTGGATCTCCTTGCAGTCCAAGGGACTCTCAAGAGTCTTCTCCAACACCACAGTTCAAAAGCATCGATTCTTCGGTGCTCAGCCTTCTTCACAGTCCAACTCTCACATCCATATATGACCACAGGAAAAACCATAGCCTTGACTAGACGAACCTTTGTTGGCAAAGTAATGTCTCTGCTTTTGAATATGCTATCTAGGTTGGTCATAACTTTCCTTCCAAGGAGTAAGCGTCTTTTAATTTCATGGCTGCAGTCACCATCTGCAGTGATTTTGGAGCCCAAAAAAATAAAGTCTGACACTGTTTCCACTCTTTCCCCATCTATTTCCCATGAAGTGGTGGGACCGGATGCCATGATCTTCGTTTTCTGAATGTTGAGCTTTAAGCCAACTTTTTCACTCTCCACTTTCACTCTCATCAAGAGGCTTTTGAGTTCCTCTTCACTTTCTGCCATAAGGGTGGTGTCATCTGCATATCTGAGGTTATTGATATTTCTCCCGGAAGTCTTGATTCCAGCTTGTGTTTCTTCCAGTCCAGCGTTTCTCATGATGTACTCTGCATATAAGTTAAATAAACAGGGTGACAATATACAACCTTGACGAACTCCTTTTCCTATCTGGAACCAGTCTGTTGTTCCATGTCCAATTCTAACTGTTTCTTCCTGACCTGCATACAAATTTCTCAAGAGGCAGATCAGGCAGTTCTGGTATTCCCATCTCTTTAAGAATTTTCCACAGTTTATTGTGATCCACACAGTCAAAGGCTTTGGCATAGTCAACAAAGCAGAAATAGATGTTTTTCTGGAACTCTCTTGCTTTTTCCATGATCCAGCGGATGTTGGCAATTTGATCTCTGGTTCCTCTGCCTTTCCTAAAACCATCTTGAACATCTGGAAGTTCACGGTTCACATATTGCTAAAGCCTGGCTTGGAGAATTTTGAGTATTACTTTACTAGCATGTGAGATGAGTGCAATTGTGCAGTAGTTTGAGCATTCTTTGGCATTGCCTTTCTTTGGGATTGGAATGAAAACTGACCTTTTCCAGTCCCGTGGCCACTGCTGAGTTTTCCAAATTTGCTGGCATATTGAGTGCAGCACTTTCACAGCATCATCTTTCAGGATTTGGAATAGCTCAACTGGAATTCCCTCACCTCCACTAGCTTTGTTCGTAGTGATGCTTTCTAAGGGCCACTTGACTTCACATTCCAGGATGTCTGGCTCTAGGTCGGTGATCACACCATCGTGATTATCTTGGTCATGAAGATTTTTTTTGTACAGTTCTTCTGTGTATTCTTGCCATCTCTTCTTAATATCTTCTGCTTTTGTTAGGTCCATACCATTTCTGTCCTTTATCAAGCTCATCTTTGCATGAAATGTTCCTTTGGTATCCCTGATTTTCTTGAAGAGATCCCTAGTCTTTCCCATTCTGTTGTTTTCCTCTATTTCTTTGCATTGATCATTGAGGAAGGCTTTCTTATCTCTTCTTGCTATTCTTTGGAACTCTGCATTCAGATGTTTATATCTTTCCTTTTCTCCTTTGCTTTTCGCTTCTCTTCTTTTCACAGCTGTTTGTAAGGCCTCCCCAGACAGCCATTTTGCTTTTTTGCATTTCTTTTCCATGGGAATGGTCTTAATCCCTGTCTCCTGTACAATGTCACGAACGTCATTCCGTAGTTCATCAGGCACTCTATCTATCAGATCTAGGCCCTTAAATCTATTTCTCACCCCCCAGATGGAAGAACCCCAGGGGTCATACCTAGACTTTCCGTTGCCTAAAAGAATACCCTAATTATCTGTGTATCCAAATAGAACCATAAATTCTATTATGCTTATTGGGGTATGGCCACAGGTCTATTGATAACTGTCCACTGTTAACGACCTAGGCTTAAGGCATATGAATCATGGGTTAACTTTGTCTGTATCTTTCTCTCCTTTGTTCAGACTGGTTTCAGGGAATTTGGGGAGGTGGGTTTGGGCACATACACTTAGGGTATATAAGGTTTGCACAAAAACTGGTCGGGGTCCTTGGCTAAGAGGAGACTCTGCCTTGGGCCCTCCAGTGTAATAAACTGCACTCCACTATCTGCATCGTCCTTCTGAGTGAGTTTGTTTCCCAGAACGCATGGCTACAACACTAAAATATTCGGAACATCATCATACAATGCAGAGCTGTGACATTCTATTTGTAAGAAACTCAATTATCTGCAAGGCACAGTAAAACAAAGCACATTGTAACAAAGTGTGCCTATAATGTCGTATTGTCCCATAAGATAGAAAGAGGTAAATAATCCATCTGTCAATGCAGGAGATCAGGAAACGCATGTTCAAACCCTGGGTCAGGAAGATCCCTTGGAAAAGGGAATGGCTACTCACTCCATTAATCTAGCCTGGAGAATTCCATGAACAGAGGAGCTTGGTGGGCTACAGTCCCTGGGTTGCAGAGTCAGATATGACTTAGCAACTGAGCATGCACAGATAAAGGAGACATATTTCCTAATTCACTTTATAATAACCAAGTTTACCTTGATACCAAAACCTGAGAAAGATCTTATAAGAACAGAAAACTGCAGGCTAATATATTCCATGAAGATAGAAGTAAAAATCGTGAATAAAAAGGTGGCAAATAGAATTCAGCAGTATATTCCAGAATTCACTCATAATCTTTCCCAGTCAATTTCTCTCCAGGACCAAGGCAGTCACTTTGGGGATTTCTCAAAACATGGATTATGATTATTTTTGACCTATTTTAGAGCATTTATAGTGGAGTCATAAAATTGGAGAAGGGAAATTCTCCAGTATTCTGGACTGGAGAATTCCTTGCACCATATAGTCCATGGGGTTGCAAAGAGTTGGACACGACTAGGTAATTTTCACTGAACTTCACAAAATATTCAATCTTTGGCATGTCTGGCTTCTTTCATTCAGTGTGATGTAGGTGAGGATTGTCCACGCTGTGTGTCTCAGTAGTTTGTTACTTGTTATTGGTGAGTAGTATTTCCTCATATGACTATACAGTTGATTCTCATTATTTGTGTGGTTATGTCTTTGAAGTTTCTGAGAACATGGAATACTAAATCATTGCTGTAGGAGAAATATTCCTGGGAACATTTATCACAAGATTTTCATCAACTGATGGGCACATAGCCTTGTTTTACGTTTGTTGGTATTCAAACACACCTTACTTATTAAATATTATTTATCCATTAATATGGACACAGAGCCAACACCTATAACTCATGCCTGATAAGAAGTTGTGTTGTTGTTTAGTTGTTCAGTCATGTCCAACTCTTATGTGACCCCATGGACTATATCCTGCCAGGCTCCTCTGTCCCTGGGATTCTCCAGGCAAGAATACTGGAGTGGGTTGCTGTTTCCTTCTCCATTCCGACCCAGGGATGAAACCCGTGTCTCCTGCATTGGCAGGCAGATTCTTTTCTACTGAACCAGCAGGGAAGCCCCAAAGAAGTTTGCCTAACGCGCGCGCACACACGCACACATGTGTGTGTGTGTTTATTCATTTAGTTTTAGTTGTGCTGGGTCTTCATTGCTGGGTGCCAGCTTTCTCTAGTTGCGGTGAGCAGGCTTCTCATTGCCCTGACTTCTCCTGTTGTGGAGCACGGGCTCTCGGCTGGAGGCCTCACTAGTTGTGGCTCAGGAGCTTAGTTGCTCTGCACCATGTGGAATCTTCCCAGACCAGTGATGGAATCCGTGTCCCCTGCAATGGCAGGTGGATTCTTATCCGCTACACTACCAGGGAAGTCCCTTTTTTATTTTGGGTAAAAAAGCTTGTTTAATGCTTATCTAAGCTCATTTTCTCTGTAAGAAATGTAACAGCTTTCTTACACTTAGCAACAGTAGGTAGGCACCTCAGCACTGTGCTTGGGAGTCATCTTTAAGAGCAAAATCACCAATAAAATGCCAAAAACATGCCGCTAATTAGACAGCGAAGAAGCCATTATTTACGTTGTAGGAGTTGCAACAAAAAGATGGGGATTTTGCCGTTTTCAACTTTAGTTGAGAGCATGTGCTCCCTTGAAGGCTCTTGGAAATATTGATTTTGGAGATACACATAAGTTTTCATGAGTAGGTGAATTCATAAATACAGAATGTGTGAATAATGAGGATTGACTGTATCATTTTCTTGTTGATGGATATTTATTTGGTGTCACCTGATGTAATGAACTATACTGATATGAAGATTAAAATAGACATCTCTGTGAGGACGTATTTTTTCATTTCTTAGGTAGATAACTGGGAGCAGAATTGCTGAGTCATAGAGGAGGTGTATACTTAGTTTAAACTAAATGACAACATTTTTCCTAATGAGTTTTGCTAGTATCCACTGCTTCCTACTTCTGAAGTATCTGTTGGGCTCCTGTGGCCTTAACACTGGAGGGACATCTGGAATAAATGAACCGGGCCCTGAATTAGGGAAGTTGGTTTTGCAAAAAGGGTTCTGAGAGAAGAATCTAGTTTCCTCGGATTCCCTCCTTTGCCAGCAGCCTTGCTTCATGCATCTCCAGCTGTCATGACAGGAGCCAACATGATCCGAGCTCAGAGGCTAAGAAGGCAGATAGATGCTGGGCCAAGGGTGTCCTGGGCAGCTGGCAGCACAGTTCCCATGGGGGTGAGAACTTCTGGGATGTGTCTTTCCTTCATGATGTAAGTTCTGACTCCTCATATGTTAGTATCATTACAAACAACTGCACACGATGAACATGGTAATAAAAATTTCCCACAGCTTCCTATGGAAATCTGTATGGCTGGCCCCTCATATGATCTCATTTCAAGAGACTGTAAATTGATCCAACGTTTTGAAGGGTGATTAGATAATAGCTAAGAAATGTAGCATAATTTAGAGAACTATTACTGTGCAAAGGTACATGCTTACAGGTAAAGGTATTTACAGGTAAAGGTATTTACAGGTAAAGGTATCATTATACTCATGAAAAAGGTACATGCTTACAGGTAAAAAAAACTGGAGAAGATGCAATGTTCTTGAGCAGGGTATTCAATAAGTAAATGGTGGTTATTTTCATAAGGTGAATATTTATTTAGTAATAACATGATATGAGAAATATATGAATGCTAATATGGAAAGGTTTAATACACCCCACACATAAACATATAACAAAGAAAGTAGCAAGACATTAATTATGTCAACTAAACAAGCAAGTAAAAGACCATATAGAGATATGCATGTGTATGATAGAAAATTTCTCTATGGATATAATAGAAGTTAATCATAGTATTTAAACATATGAGACAGATCAGGAGAATCAAGCTTTGGTGAGACGGGCATTTGCATTTTGTTTTCTATTCCTCTATAAATTTTTTTAACCAGGAGTTTTTTTTTTTTTTTTTTTTTAACTTTTTATTTTGTACTGATCACTGAGGAAGGCTTTCTTATCTCTCCTTGCAATTCTTTGGAACTCTGCATTCAAATGGGTATATTTTTTCTCCTTTGCCCTTTGCTTCTCTTCTTAGCTATTTGTAAGGCCTCCTCAGACAACTGTTTTGCCTTTTTGCATTTCTTTTTCTTGGGGATGATCTTGATCACTGCCTCCTGTATAATGTTATTAACTTCCGTCTATAGTTCATCAGGCACTCTGCCTATCAGATCTAATCCCTTCAATCTATTTGTCACTTCCACTGTATAATCATAAGGGATTTAATTTAGGTCATTCCTGAATGATCTAGCAGTTTTCCCTACTTTCTTCAATTTCAGTCTGAATTTGGCAGTAAGGAGTTCATGATCTGAGCCACAGTCAGCTCCTGGTCTTGTTTTTGCTGACTGTATAGAGTTTCTCCATCTTTGGCTGCAAAAAATATAATCAATCTGATTTTGGTATTGACCATCTGGTAATGTCCTTGAATAGAGTCTTTTCTTGTGTTGTTGGAAAAGGGTTTTGATATGACCAGTGCATTCCCTTGGCAAAAGAGATCTCCTCAAGAAAATTAGAGATATCAAGGGAACATTTCATGCAAAGATGGGCACAATAAAGGACAGAAATGGTATGGACCTAACCAAAGCAGAAGATATTAAGGAGAGGTAGCAAGAATACACAAAAGAACCAAACAAAAAGATCTTCATGACCCAGATAACCACAATGATGTGATCGCTCACCTAGAGCCAGATATCCTTGAATGAGAAGTCAAGTGGGCCTTGGAGATGGTAGAATTCCAGTTGAGCTATTTCAAATCCTAAAAGATGATGCTGTGAAAGTGCTATGCTCAATATGCAAGCAAATTGGAAAACTCAGCAGTGGCCACAGGACTAGAAAAGGTCACTTTTCATTCTAATCCAAAAGAAAGGCAATGCCAAAGAATGCTCAAACTACCACACAATTGTACTCATATCACACACTAGCAAAGTAATGCTCAAAATTCTTCAAGCCAGGCTTCAACAGTACACGAACCATGAACTTCCAGATGTTCAAGCTGGATTTAAAAAAGACAGAGGAACCAGAGATCAAATTGCCAACATCCATTGGATCATGGAAAAAGCAAGAGACTTCCAGAAAAACATCTACTTCTGCTTTATTGACTATGCCAAAGCCTTTGACTGTGTGGATCCCAACAAACTGTGGAAAATTCTTAAAGAGATGAGAATAACAGACCACCTTACCTTCCTCCTGAGAAATCTGTATTCCAGTCAGGAAACACAGTTCGAACTGGACATGGAACAACAGACTGGTTCCAAATTGGGAAAGGAATACGTCAAGGCTGTATATTGTCACTCTGCTTATTAAATTTATATGCAGAGTACATCGTGAGAAATGCTGGACTGGATGAAGCACAAGCTAGAATCAAGATTGCCGGGAGAAATACCAATAACCTCAGATAGGCAGATGACACCACCCTTATGGCAGAAAGCAAAGAAGAACCAAAGAGCCTCTTGATGAAAGTGAAAGAGGAGAGTGAAAAAGTTGGCTTAAAACTCAACATTCAGAAAACTAAGATCATGGCATCCAGTCCCATCACTTCATGGGAAATAGATGGGAAAACAATGGAAACAGTGAGAGACTTTTATTTTTTAGGGCTCCAAATCACTGCAGATGGTGACTGCAGCCATGAAATTAAAAGATGCTCCTTGGAAGAAAAGCTATGACCAACCTAGACAACATATTAAAAAACAGAGACATTACTTTGCCAACAAAGGTCCATCTAGTCAAAACTATGATTTTTCCAGTAGTCATGCATGGATGTGAGAGTTGGACTATAAAGAAAACTGAGCACTGAAGAACTGATGCTTTTGAACTGTGGTGTTGGAGAAGACTCTTGAGAGTCCCTTGGACTGCAAGGAAATCCAACCTATCAATCCTAAAGGAAATCAGTCCTGAATATTCACTGGAAGGACTGATGTTGAAGCTGAAACTCCAATACTTTGACCACCTGATGCAAAGAACTGACTCATTTGAAAAGACCCTGATGCTGCGAAGAATTGAAGTCAGGAGGAGAAGCGGACAGTAGAGGATGAGATGGTTGGATGGCATCAGCAACTCTATGGACATGAGTGAGTAGGCTCTGGGAGTTGGTGATAGACAGGAAAGCCTGGCAAGCTGCAGTCCATAGGGTTGCAAAGAGTTGGACATGACTGAGCAAGTGAACTGAACGGATTTTATATTGAGGTATAGTCAATTAACAATGTTGTGAGAGTTTCAGGTTAACAGTGAAGAGACTCAGCCATATATATACATGTACCCATTCTCCCCCAAACTCCCTTCCCATTGAGAGGGTAACAGGCAGGAAGGCCAGGGTCTCCAAACAGAGGAAATAGCCTGCAAGTGTCAGACGTTTTTATTTCTCTTAAGCGGCAGGAGGAAACAAACTAGCCATATTTTTTTCTTCTCTGTACAAATTTAAAAGGAAGTTTCTCTTAAAATACTGTGTTGCCTTAATGACACCTGGTTTCACCTGAAGTTAACTATTCTCAAACCTTGAGATAACCAATGCATTTTTCTTGTGGAAATGTTTGTCTTAAGGTATGTTAATGTACTATGCATTTACCCTAAACTCTGTCTTCAAGTCGGTTTCACCTAATGGCTCAGAACCTACTTGACAAACCAGTATGTTATACTCAGGTATTGTTCCCCTAATCTATGTAAATGAAGCTATTTGTACGGTAATCTGCCCTTCTACAAGATTCAAGTTAATCATTTTATGGCCCGGGATGAACCTTTTGGTGCCAAGATTATCCCCAAATGCATCTTATGGGTGAGGGGCCTGGTGCCATTCTGAGTTTTAAGACATTGCTTTCTTTGATTAACAGACTGCTAGTGACTATATAACATCCAGCTGAAGACTAGCAGGGGGGTACTCTTCTGCCCTCTTCTGATGCCTATGTCAGAAGCTTTCTCTATCTCCTTCATACTTTAATAAAACTTTATTACACAAAAGCTCTGAGTGATCAAGCCTCATCTCTGGCCCCGGATTGAATTCTTCTCCTCCGGAGGCCAAGAATCCCGGCGTCTTTTCATTCAGCAACAACCTTTCACCATCCAAGCTGCCACATAACATGGAGCAGAGTTCCATGTGTTATACAGTAGGTCCTTGGTTCCCCATTTTAAATATAGCAGTTTGTACCTATCCATCCCGAACTCCCTAATTATCCCTTCCCACATCCTCCCCCCACCCTCAGAAACCATAAGTTCATTCTCTCAAGTCAGTGAGTCTCTTTCTGTCTTGTAAGTACACGTGTATAATTTCTTTTTAGATTCCACATATAAGGGATGTCATACTGTTGCAGGAAGGGGGACCCCTTCCAGGGCCTGAAACTGGGCTCTTGTCTAACACTTGGAAATCAATTGTCCGAGGAGACACGTGTGCTGGCAAAGCAAGAGATTTTATTGGGAAAGGGCACCTGGGTGGAGAGCAGAGAACCCAGGAGAACTGCTCTGCCACGTGGCTCGCAGTCTCGGGTTTTATGGTGATGGGATTAGTTTCCGGGTGGTCTTTGGCCAATCACTGTAATTCAGTCTTTCCTGGTGGCACACGCATCACTCAGCCAAGATGGATGCTAGCGAGAGGGATTCTGGGGAGTGGACGGACACGCGGTGTCTCCTTTAGACCTTTCCTGAACTCTTCCGGTTGGTGGTGGCTTATTACTTCCATATTCCTTATCAGGATCTGCTGTGATAAAACAACTCATGCAAATGGTTACTATGGTGCCTGGCCAGGGTGGGTGGTTTCAATCAGTTTGCTTCTCCTAACAATACAATAGTTCTCCTTCTCTAACTTAGAGAAGTTCACTAAGTATCACATTTCCAGGGCCATACATGTTACTACAAATTTCATTCTTTTCAATGGCTGAGCCATATTCTATTGTACTGTACCACATATAACATTGTATATATGTAGCACATCTTTTTTTTATGCATTCCTCCGTTGATGGGCATTTAGGATACTTCCATGTCTTGACTATTATAAACAGTGCTGTAATGAACACTGGGGTGCATGTATCCTTTTGGATCATTTTCCTCTGGATATAAGCCCAGAACTGGGATTGCAGGGTGATATGGTAGCTCTATTTTAAATTTTTTAAGGAACGTCCATATTGTTCTTCATAGTAGCTGTATTCCCCCCATAAGTGTAGGAGGGTTCCTTTTCTCCACACCCTCACTAGCATTTATTTTTTGTGTATCTTTTAATGATGGCCGTTCTGACTGGTGTGAAGTGATACATCATTGTAGTTTTAATTTGCATTTCTCTAATAATTAATGATGTGGAACATCTTTTCATATGCCTCTTGGCCATCTAAATGTCTTCTTTGGAGAAATGTCTATTTAGATCTTTTGCCCATTTGTTGGTTGGGTTGTTTGTTTTGATGGTATGAAGTACCATGAGCTGTTTATAAATTCTGGAGACTAATCCCTTGTCAGTCACATAATTTGCAAATATTTTCTCCCAATCTGTGGATTGTCTTTTCATTTTGTTTATTGTTTTCTTTGCTGTGCAAAAGCCATTGAGTTTAGGTAGGGTCCATTTGTTTATTTTTGTTTTTATTTCCATTATTCTGGGAGATTGACCTATATTTCTATTTTTGTGCCCACATCATACTGTTTTGATCATAGCTGTGTAGCATAGGCTGAAGTCAGGGAGCTTCATTCCTCCAGCTCTATTTTTTTTTTTTTCCTCCCCTCAAGATTCCTTTGGTTATTCAGTGTCTTTTTTGTCTCCATACAAATTTTAAGATTTTTTTTGTTCTAGTTCTGTGAAAAATGCCATTGGTAATTTGATAGGAATTGCATTGAATCTGTAGATTGACTTGGGCAGTATAGTAATTTTGACAATGTTGATTCTTCCAATCCACAAGCATGGTATGCATTTCCATCTGTTTATGTCTCTTTGATTTCCTTCATCAGCACCTCAAAGTTTTCAGAGTGCAAGTCTTTTGTCTCCTTCGGTAGAATTATTCCTTTTCGACCTTAAATATTTTATTCTTTTCAATGTGATGGAAAGTGTTCTTGTCTTGAATTTCTCTTTCTGATCTTCCATTCCTAGTGTATAGAAATGAAACAAATTTCTGAGTATTTTCTAACCTGAAACATTACCAAATTCATTGATGAGTTCTATTAGTTTTCTGGTAGAATCTTTAGGATCTGCTATGTGTAGTATCTTGTCATCTGTAAACAGTGACAGTTTAACTTTTCTTTTCCAATTTGTATTCCCTTTACTTCTTTTAATTTCTCTGATTGCTGTAACTAAGACTTCCAAACTGTGTTGAATAACAGTTACCAGGAGTAGTTTTAAATGGAAGCTGTTTTAACAAGGTAAATATGAGTATTTTAAATGTTATTTTGCTATTTTATTTAGCATCCCAGACATCACCTTTACATACTATTTTCGGGGGGTTGATTCTGTATGTTTCTTCTTCATCATTTACCTCTCACTTTAGACAGGTCAGGGAGGTGCCCTGGTAGCATTGCAGTTCAGTTCAGTTGCTCAGTCGTGTCTGACTCTTTGGGACCCCATGGACTGCAGCACGCCAGGCCTCCCTGTCTTAATACCTAGGGTAACATATAGCTGAACAGCACAGTTGGAATTCATGCAGGTTAGAGAGACTGGAATCAGCTGTGGCATTCACAGGCTATTGGTTGGTGTGCATGGCAGTTTCTCTCTCGTCTTTCCCTCTTCCCAGGTTCCCATAACTATGGTCAGAGGGTATCTGGTAGGTGGAGTGCAGAGATCATCGGGAAAAGATGGGATTCCTGGGGATTGGGTGAAGGAAAACTTATGACAGAGGCTATTTGGTAGGTGTTGGATTTTGATATGTTTTAGAGCCAGTTGAGGTATCTTCTGTTTGTGGGTCACTAGGCTCTGCAGGGCTGAATAGAATCAGGGAGACACAGAAGAGAGCAGCGTTTGGCTATTTTCTGACCGTTTTGATGACAACCAGGACTTGGTGTCTGAGGGAAGGCCAGCTGGGTGCTGATAAACACCTTGCCCTGGAAATTTCAAGTTTGCCCATTTCGAACTTCTCCATGTTCTAAATTTGATCAGCCTCTAGAGGAAAAGGGAAAAGCTTCTTTGACTCTCCTTTCACTGCTTCTCTAGGGATTCTCTGAATTTGGATGATTTATTTCCATTACAGCTACTGATGAGAGCTAAGAGAAAGATACAGTTTAAAGAGAGGACAGAGTATGAAGAAGCACATGTATTTCCTCGGTGAATAAGTCTCCTTTGGGGCAGAGAGATGAAGAACAGAAGAGGGGAGAGAGACAGAGAGACATGGTGGGGCTCCCATAGCACTTTGATCATTGGACTTTCCTTTATGCTGCTAGTGTGAGGTGTTCCCTCTTTCACTGAGAGTGAAGACAGCAGTTGCTTACTCTGGCTCACAGACCGTGCTCAGCACTCATCAGGCAGCGGGTACCCAGGGCTGATCCCAGAGCCGTAGAACTTTGTAGTCCAGTTCCCTTCTCTGGAGGTGAGTATATGGCATGGGTTCCTCTCTGGGAAAGAGTGAGCGAGAGAAGATGAGGATAAGAAGTTCTAGGCTTTGCTACCATGTAGAAGAAAGACATGTGGGATGCAAAGAGTAGACTCAGGGAGCTGCATGGTGAACCAACTCTATATTCACTGTTTCCTCTAAAGCAAAGAGCACATGCAGCTGTTCTCAATGCTGGTGACAGACAGCTCTGCCATTACCGAAGACCCTGCTCTCTGACTTCTCCACTCTCTCTCTCACTTCTCCCCACTCTTCCTTTTGTACACTTGCCATTCTGCAGGGGATCGCCAGGGAGAGAGGCCACAGACTGACCAGAGTAGTCCTTACTGAAGAGTGAAAGAGAGCCCTAGCCTATAGGAAGGGGAAAAGTAGATCAGTATGGACACCCTTTTCTATTCATTGACCTGTTAGTGATTTATTCACTGATGTATTTACTGCATAAGTATTAGAAGAGTACTTGTTCACTCTGTGTCAGACTCTGTTCTTAGCACTGGAGTTGTGATGATGAACAAGAAAGACTGTGACGGAGGACAGCTGTTCAAACTATCATGTGATAAAGGCCGTTTTACAGAGTTTATGCTTTTTTAAATGGCTACTTTTGTTCTTTTTGGTTCTTTGATGCCTACAATTGTCTCCTACACCTACATCATCTCCACCATCCTCAAGATCCATTCAGGCTGTCGCCGCTGGAAAACCTTCTCTACATGTGCCTCCCAGTTCACCTGTGTCGTGATCCGCTACAGCAACTCTTTGTTCCTATATGTGAAACCCAGTCAAACACAGGCAGCTGAGTATAACAGAGTGGCATTACTGATGGTTTTAGTGGTGAGCCCTTTTCTGAACCCTTTTATCTTCACCCTCTGGAATGCAAATTCAAAGAGGTGTTTCGAGACGTCATGAAAAGTTGCTACCGACTCCTCAAGGATTAGCTGTGTCGTAAAGACCACCATGGACTCATCATCTTGGGCCTGAGTAAGCTGAGAGCTCTGATTCAAATCTGAAATCATCATTTTCATCAAGTAGTTTATGATCTACGATGTGACTTTTAGCTTTTGAAAATCACTTCCATATTTTTAGTGGATATATTCATTTATACACATTATTCTAGTTAAAATACATCTCACAAAATAAATTTAATGCAACATCTCTGGTGTTCCAGTGGTAAAGAATCCACTTGCCAATGCAGGGAAACAGGTTTGATCTCTTGTCCAGAAGATCCAACATGCCACAGGCAACTAAGCTTATGTACCACAACTACTGAAGCCTCTGTGGCTTAGAGCCTGTGCTCTGCAAAAGAGAAGCCATCACAGTAAGAAGCCTGAGCCCCAATTAGAGTAGCCCTGACTCATCCCAACTAGCAAAAGCCTGTGTGCAGCAAAAAGACCCAGCATGGCCAAAAACATAATAATAAATAAAAATAAAACAAATACATAAAAAAAAAAATAAATTTAACAACTAAAAATATAAAAGGTGTTCATGATTATTAAAAATGACACTGATATATTTGAATGGGAAATGTGTAGAAGAGTGTCATTCATTCTCTGACAACTGACCTAAAAGTTTGAATCTAGTTGCTGGGTCATCTTCACCTATATTGTCCTGTGTTTCCCTTGTCTTCTCAAAGCCTCAGCTTCCCATATGATTTCCATGAGTGATGCCAAGTCCAACTCCAGGGTTTAACCTTTTCTTGAAGCTTCTGGCCCAAGGTGCAACAGTGATAGTGCCTTCCTGGAAATTTTCTCAACCAGCGGTTGTAAGAGGAATTCACACCTTACCAACATCATGGTTGAATGTGTTACTACAGACAAGTCTGTATCTATTACCCTAGAAGTTTGTGAAAATATTTAGCTCTAGGTAATGGATCAGAAGACTCAAGCAGATGGGGACAGAGACATTGATGTTCCATCATTCCATTTGACTTTTGACTATGACTTGTGTTCATTTTATGAAAAATGGCAATTATTTTTGCAAACGTATGGCTGAACAACCCCACTTGGAATGCATGCATGATGGAGAGATGGGAATGGGCCATGGCATTAACACATGGGCAGTAGAGTAGGTGGCAGATCCTCTCTATGGATATCTGACCTGGATCCATAAATATGACCAGAGGGTGTGTGGTCCAGAGAGGGCAGAGATCATCTGGGAAAGGTGGGCTTCTTATAACCCTGGAGATGAAGAGAGAATTTGGACAGAAGTCTGTTTGGCCACTAGGTTTTTGACAAGCGTCTTGAATCCACTGGTGATTTCACAGCTTGGGGGTGGCTTAGGCTCTGTAGGGCTCCATGTAGTCAGGGAGAAGCACATAGCAGCTGCGTTGGCTGATTTTGACAGCTGGGAATGTGTGGTAGTGGGTAAGGAAGGTCCAGGGAGTAAGGCGGCCTGGGTGTTGAGAAGCTCCTGACTGGGAGCTTTCAATCTTGCCCACTGCACAAAACATCCATGGTCTCCAACTTGATTAGCCTCAGGTGGGAAGAGTGGAAGTTTTTTCAGCTTTTCCTTGATTATATCCTTGGTGTGTCTCTGAACCTGTGCAAATTTTTTCCTCAGTGAATAACCATCCTTGGGGGTAGACAAAGAAGGGAAGGAAAGAGGCAGAGAGAATGAGAGACAGGGAGACAACCTGATTCTTCTTGGCACCATTATTTCTGTACTTCTTTAAGTTTCTGTGCTTGGTTAGTTATTCATTATGAGTGAAGACAACAGAATCAGGCTGTCTCCCAAGCAGTGCCTTGTATAAGCCATGTAGGGTTGGTGGTCGAAGCCTGAAGGGCAGGAGACATTTTAGCCCTTCCCCTTCTCTTGAAATGAATGTCTTCCAATCGATTCTCCTCTTGAAGGAGAGAATAGAAAAGCATCTCTTTGGGAAGCCTGAGCTGGGCTGGTTTCTCAAACAAGGAGTAAAGTGAGGCAGCTGCAGAGATCAGCTGTACTTCAGATCATCCCTGCATAGCAAAGAGCAGGGTGTAGATGCGCAGTGCTGGGTGTAGGCATAGCCCTCTGCATGAGAGACCCACGACCCTGCTCCCTCTTCCTCTTTTCTTTATACCACTTCTCAGTTTGTGAAGGATCTGTGGCAAGAGAGATTAAAAGTTGAGTGGAAAATGCTTTAGAAAAGAGTGAGTGCAGGGAAAGATAATCAGGTTGGATATTCTTTCTCTATTGTATTGTTCTTTAATCTACTAATTGATATATTCACTGAATAATATTTATAGAGTACAGCCAGGGCCGGCGGCCGGGAGGAGCAACCCCATGCCCGAGGCAAGGGGCGGCAGGCAGGAGGACCAACCCCATGTCCAAGGAGCCATGGCTGGGAGGGCCTAAAGGAGCTATCCCACATTGAAGGTCAGGGAGGGCGGCAGTGAGGAGATACCCCTCGTCCAAGGTAAGGAGCAGCGGCTGCACTTTGCTGGAGCAGCTGTGAAGAGATACCCCACGCCCAAGGTAAGAGAAACCCAAGTAAGACGGTAGGTGTTGCAAGAAGGCATCAGAGGGCAAACACACAGAAAGCATACTCACAGAAAACTAGTCAATCTAATTACACTAGGACCGCAGTCTTCTCTAACTCATTGAAACTAAGACATGCCCGTGGGGAACCCAAGATGGGCGGGTCATGGTGGAGAGATCTGACAGAATGTGGTCCACTGGAGATGGGAATGGCAAACCACTTCAGTATTCTTGCCTTGAGAACCCCATGAACAGTATGAAAAGGCAAAATGAAAGGATACTGAAAGAGGAACTCCCCAGGTCAGTAGGTGCTCTATATGCTACTGGAGATCAGTGGAGAAATAACTCCAGAAAGAATGAATGGGTGGGGGGAAAGCAAAAAGAATACCCAGCTGTGGATGTTACTAGTGATAAAAGCAAGGTCCGTTGCTGTAAGAGCAATATTGCATAAGAACCTGGAATGTCATGTCCGTGAATCAAGGCAAACTGGAAGTGGTCAAACAAGAGATGGCAAGAGTGAATGTCGACATTCTAGGAATCAGCGAACTAAAAAGGACTGGAATGGGTGAATTTAACTCAGATGACCATTATATCTACTGCTGCGGGCAGGAATCCCTCAGAAGAAATGGAGTAGCCGTCATGGTCAACAAAAGAGTCCAAAATGCAGTACTTGGATGCAATCTCAAAAACGACAGAATGATCTCTGTTTGTTTCCAAGGCAAACCATTCAATATCACAGTAATCCAAGTCTATACCCCAACCAGTAACGCAGAAGAAGCCGAAGTGGAACGGTTCTATGAAGACCTAAAAGACCTTTTAGAACTAACACCCAAAAAAGATGTCCTTTGCATTATAGGGGACTGGAAAGTAGGAAGTCAAGAAACACCTGAAATAACAGGCAAATTTGGCCTAGGAGTATGGAATGAAACAGGGCAAAGACTAATAGAGTTTTGCCAAGAGAATGCACTGGTCATAACAAACACCCTCTTCCAACAACACAAGAGAAGACTCTATACATGGACATCACCAGATGGTCAACACCGAAATCACATTGATTATATTCTTTGCAGCCAAAGATGGAGAAGCTCTATACAGTCAGCAAAAACAAGACCAGGAGCTGACTGTGGCTCAGACCATGAAATCCTTATTGCCAAATTCAGACTTAAATTGAAGAAAGCAGGGAAAACCACTAGACCATTCAGGTATGACCTAAATCAAATCCCTTATGATTATACAGTGGAAGTGAGAACTAGATTTAAGGGCCTAGATCTGATAGATAGAGTGCCTGATGAACTATGGAATGAGGTTCACGACCTTGTCCAGGTGACAGGGATCAAGACCATGACCATGGAAAAGAAATGCAAAAAAGCAAAATGGCTGTCTGGGAGACCTTACAAATAGCTGTGAAAAGAAGAGAAGTGAAAAGCAAAGGAGAAAAGGAAAGATATAAGCATCTGAATGCAGAGTTCCAAAGAATGGCAAGGAGAGATAAGAAAGCCTTCCTCAGCGATCAATGCAAAGAAATAGAGGAAAACAACAGAATGGGAAAGACTAGAGATCTCTTCAAGAAAATTAGAGATACCAAGGGAACATTTCATGCAAAGATGGGCTCGATATAGGACAGAAATGGTATGGACCTAACAGAAGCAGAAGATATTAAGAAGAGGAGGCAAGAACACACAGAAGAACTGTACAAAAAAGATCTTCATGACCCAGATAATCACGATGGTGTGATCACTGACCTAGAGCCAGACACCCTGGAATGTGAAGTCAAGTGGGCCTTAGAAAGCATCACTAAGAACAAAGCTAGTGGAGGTGATGGAATTCCAGTTGAGCTAGTCCAAATCCTGAAAGGTGATGCTGTGAAAGTGCTGCACTCAATATGCCAGCAAAGTTGAAAAACTCAGCAGTGGCCACAGGACTGGAAAAGGTCAGTTTTCATTCCAATCCCAAAGAAAGGCAATGCCAAAGAATGCTCAAACTACTGCACAATTGCACTCATCTCACACGCTAGTAAAGTAATGCTCAAAATTCTCCAAGCCAGGCTTCAGCAATACGTGAACCACGAATTCCTGATGTTCAAGCTGGTTTTAGAAAAGTCAGTGGAACCAGAGATCAAATTGTCAACATCTGCTGGATCATGGAAAAAGCTAGAGAGTTCCAGAAAAACATCTATTTCTGCTTTATTGACTATGCCAAAGCCTTTGACTGTGTGGATCACAACAAACTGTGAAAAATTCTGAAAGAGATGGGAATACCAGACCACCTGATCTGCCTCTTGAGAAATTTGTATGCAGGTCAGGAAGCAACAGTTAGAACTGGACTTGGAACAATGGACTGGTTGCAAATAGGAAAAGGAGTTCGTCAAGGCTGTATATTGTCACCCTGCTTATTTAACTTATATGCAGAGTACATCATGAGAATCTCTGGACTGGAAGAAACACAAGCTGGAATCAAGATTGCTGGGAGAAATATCAATAACCTCAGATATGCAGATGACACCACCCTTATGGCAGAAAGTGAAGAGAAACTAAAAAGCCTCTTGATGAAAGTGAAAGAGGAGAGTGAAAAAGTTGGCTTAAAGCTCAACATTCAGAAAACGAAGATCATGGCATCCGGTCCCATCACTTCATGGGAAATAGATGGGGAAAGAGTGGAAACAGTGTCAGACTTTATTTTTTTGGGCTCCAAAATCACTGCAGATGGTGACTGCACCCATGAAATTAAAAGACACTTACTCCTTCGAAGGAAAGTTATGACCAACCTAGATAGCATATTCAAAAGCAGAGACATTACTTTGCCAACAAAGGTTCGTCTAGTCAAGGCTATGGTTTTTCCTGTGGTCATGTATGGATGTGAGAGTTGGACTGTGAAGAAGTCTGAGCACCAAAGAATTGATGCTTTTGAACTGTGGTGTTGGAGAACACTCTCATGAGTCCCTAGGACTGCAAGGAGATCCAACCAGTGCATTCTGAAGGAGATCAGCCCTGAGATTTCTTTGGAAAGAATGATGCTAAAGCTGAAACTTCAGTACTTTGGCCACCTCATGAGAAGAGTTGACTCATTGGAAAAGGCCCTGATGCTGGGAATGATTGTGGGCATTAGGAGAAAGGGACCACAGAGGATGAGATGGCTGGATGGCATCATTGACTGGATGGACGTGAGTCTGAGTGAACTCCGGGAGTTGGTGATGGACAGGGAGGTCTGGCGTGCTGCGATTCACGGGGTCGCAAAGAGTCGGACACGACTGAGCGACTGAACTGAACTGAACTGAACATATTTTGTCAGACTGTCTTCTTATCACTGGTTGTGATACTGGAATGCAAGAAGTTGCCTTCAAAGTGCATAATTTTAATGTTAAAATGATAAGTACAAATGTAATATTATTTGAGATGTTGATGAAAGCCAACAGAAAGAGAAATACATGCTAAAGAGTTTAGAGAGTTCACTGTGTTTGTGTTGTTATATAGGCGATGATGTGTTAAAGGAATCAGCTGAGCAAATATATGCATCTAGCAAGTGAGGAGCCTGGCAACTAAGGAACATAGTACCATCTGATTTGGTATCTTCTAACATTTTCCTTGCTCTAGGGCTCTCAACAAAACAGAAAAATCAGAAAGAAGCAGATATGTTTTTGGGGACTTCACAAGTTGCTCTACGAAGCTGAGATGATGGCAGTTTGTTCCGAGGGACAAACTATCGATTTGAAGGTCTGGCTCCTTGCCGCAGCTAGAGATTTGGGACCTCAGAATATACAGGATGTTGCCTCTAAATTACAGCTGCTTTTTGTGTGTCCTGGTCCTCAGATGGAGACTGTGTTGGACAGATGGGACATAGGGATGAAACTCCCGAGGCTCTTCATTCCTTGGGTCCTCTCCTCTCTCTTGGCATGTGGTCACAAAAGGAAATATAATGTCAGAGCTTGAGATCATCAGCTTGGAGCTGGCCAGGTTCTTCCTGCTTAAAGGAGACATATTCACTGAAAGCACAGATGGAAGATATCTTTTATCACAAGAAAAAGTTGAAGAAGTAGATAATCCATACTATGGAGCTGAAACCATTTACCTCAGACTGAGTCTTGAACTCATGTGCTGGGACTCAAACCCAGTCAAAACCCTTGGTACCTGGTTTCAGGACCTATCGGAGTTCAGGTTTTTGATGTCTCATCTGAGAAAGAATTCAGTGACAGACAAGTGATAAGTAAGAAGTGAATTTCTTTAGAGTAGAGAGAAGCACACTCCACAGAGTGTGGGCCATCTCAGAGGGCAAGTCTGGCTGCCTTGAAATGTGGCATGGTTAGCTTTTATGGGCTTTGTAATTTCATAGGCTAATGAGTGGGAGGATTATTCCAATTATTTTGAGGAAGGGGTAGAGAGTTCTAGGAGTTGGGCCACCACCCCCTTTTTGGTCTTTTGATGGTGACTTGAAACCATTATGGCACCTCTGGGTGTGTCATATAGCTTTCTGATTGAGGATAAGTTCAGTTCAGTCACTCAGTCATGTCCAACTCTTTATGACCACATGGACTGCAGCACACCAGGCTTCCCTGTCCATAACCAACTCCCGGAGCTTTCTCAAACTCATCAAGTCCATCAAGTTGGTGACATCATCCAACCATCTCATCCTCTGTTTTCCCCTTCTCCTCCTGCCTTCAATCTTCCCCAGCATCAGGTTCTTTTCCAATGAGTCAGTTCTAAACATCAGGTGGCTAAAGTATTGGAGCTTCAGGTTCAGCATCAGTCCTTCCCATGAGTATTCTGGACTGATTTCCTTTAGAATTGACTGGTTTGATCTCCTTGTTGTCCAAGGGACTCTCAATAGTCTTCTCTAACACCACACACAGTTCAAAAGCATGGATTCTTCAGTGCTCAGCCTTCTTTATGTCCAACTTTCACATCCATACATGACGATGGACAACCATAGCTTGTTTTCAAGGTCTAGTCAAAGTCGACTTGTCTTCCATCTTGGGCCCATTTGATTCTAATCTGTTTATATTGTGTCCTTAAGCTATGCCATTCTATATCATTCTTTCAAAAGTTGTGCCCTATCCCCTTTCTTCCTGTTATCACTCTCAGCAGGACAAACTCAGAGTCCTAACCAGTGGACCACAGGGAATCCCAGGGATACTTTCTTAAATCTGTTCACATACAGCAGTTTTTTCAGGACGTGGACAAAACACAGAAGGCACAGTACACAATTTACAGTTGATTATGGTCATTTCGCTGATGGTTTCAGTAGTTATTGTTTCCCTAATGGTTTAAGTAGTTATTCCTTTCCTCAATCCTTCACCTTCTGAAGTGACAAAGTCATAGGAGCACTTTGCAAGGGAATGAAATGATGTTGTCATCTCCTTTCAAGGAGATATTTGCAAGATAATGGTCTTTACTTCCTCAACTCCTCCTCCTCTCTGTCCTATAAAATAACCAGGCATCCACAACCCTCAAAATATTAGTCTGAGATATTAGTCTGACATCTTCTTGGTCAATCAGCTTTCCAAATAAAGTATTCCTTTCCTCAACACGTTGTCTCTTGGTTTCTTGGCTGTCCTGTGGTGAGCAGACTGATGTTGGACTTGTTAACAAATTTTAGGTTTGATTCTTTGCCAGCTCACCAAATTTGTACTTACTGATTTAATTTTCCTTTAATCAGCAAATCAGTTTATAACATTGTTTTATGTTTGTTTCTGCTGAATAACATGTTGCTTAATAAGTATTACTGATTCACTAATATTGACACCCAGCCAACAGACTGTAACTCAAGCCTGAAAGAAGTTTATCAAACAGGTATTTTAGATGATGATGCTTGTTTAATACTTATCTAGGCTTCCCTGGTAGCTCAGCTGGTAAAGAATCCACCTGCAGTGCAGGAGATCCTGGTTCAATTCCTGGGTCGGGAAAATCTCCTGGAAAAGGGATAGGCTACCCACCCTAGTATTCTTGGGCTTCCCTGGTGACTCAGATGATAAAGATCTGCCTGTGTTGTGGGAGACCTGGGCTCAATCCCTGGGTTGGGAAGATCCCCTGGAGGAGGGAAGGGCTACCCATTCCAGTATTCTTGCCTGGAGAATCCTCACAGACAGAGGAGCCTGGTGGGCTGCAATCCATGGGGTTGCAAAGAGTCAGACAAGACTGAGTGACTAAGTACAGCACAAGCTTGTTTTCCCCATTAGGCACCTAACATTGTTCCTACACTTAGCAGCAGGAGATCAGCATTTCAGCATTATGTTTGAGAGCCATCTTAAGCAGCAAAATCACCAACAAAATGCAAAGAAATGCCAAAAACATGTTGCTAATTAGCACAAAATATATTTATTTATGGTATAGGAGCTGCAACAAGAAGGCAGGGTTGTTGCCTTCTTTAACCTCAGTGAGAACTGTGCTCCAGGCGACTTCAATTTTCTACTATGCGCATACATGCCCATGTTGATTAATGACCTTGAACGTGTGTGGAAATGTTGATTTTGGAGCAATACGTAAGTTTTTGTGAGTAGATGAATGCCTAAGATAGAATGTGTGAATAATGAGGGTTGACTATAGCATCCTCTTGTTGGGTCTATTTGTTTTGTGTCACTTGAGGTAATGAATTAAACTACTATGAACATTAAAACAGATCTTTGTGAGGAAGTGTTTTCAGTTCTTAGGTAAATACCTGGGAATAGAATTGCTATGTCAAGGGGGTAGGCATATCCTTAGCTATAAGAAACTGACCGAATTTTTCAGTAATGGGTTTTGCTAGTGTACACTCCTTCCTACTTCTGAAGTGTCTGTTTGGCTCCTGTGGCCTTAATCAACACTGGAGGGGCCTCTAGGTTCAATGAACCATGGCCCGAATTAGAGAAGCTGCCTGTGCAATAGAGGTTCTGAGAGAAAATATCTACATACCTCTGATTTCCTCATGTGCCAGAGGCCTTACTTCATATTCAATAAACAGTCATGATAGGAACTGACAATTGGAGCTCAGAGGCTAATAGGCAGTAACTGGGTCAGTGGTGGCCTGGGCAGCTGGCAGCACAGTTCTCATGGAGATGAGCAAATCTGGGATGTGTCTTTCCTTCATGATGTAATTACTGACTCCTTGTATGTTAGTATCATTACCGGGAACTCACATGGTGAACACGGATATAAAAACTTCCTGCAACTTCCTGTGGAAATCTGTTGGGGTGGCCCCAGTAGAATCTTATTTCAATAGATTATAGATAGACACAACTTTTGGGAGGGTGATTGGATATCAGCTAAGCTATGTAACATGATTTAGGAAGCTATTACTGTGCAAATGTACATGTTACAGCTGAAGGTATCTATTGTAGCATCATTATACTGGTGAAAAACTGGAGAACATGCAATGTTCTTGAGCAAGGTACTCAATAATTACATGGTGGTTATTTTCATAAGTGAATATTTATTTAATAATCACTTGAAATGTGAGAGAGTGCTAATATAGAAAGGTTTCATATGCAAACAAACACACACATAAATATATAACAAAGAGAAAGTAGCAAGGCATTATGTTGACTAAACTAGCAAGTAAAGTCCATATAAAGATATGCATGTGTATTACAGAAAATTTTGTGTGGACATAATAGAAATTAATCATAGTATTTAGGTGTACGAGATGAATAGGAGAATCATATACTGGTGAGGGGGAATTTGTTTTCTATTCCTCTATAAAATTTTATTTTCCTACCAAGAGTTGTTTTAAATGGAAGTTGTTTTTAACAAGGTAAATATAAATACTATAAATGTAATTTTGCTATCTTACTCCGCATCCCAGCTGTCCTCACTTTTATATACTATTAATATTTGGGGGAGTCGGTCCTATATATTTCTTCTTCAGCCTGTACCTCTCACTTCAGGCAGCTCAGGGAAGTGCCCTGGTAGCATGTGGCACCTAAGGGACATATTCCAGCACAGTTGGAATGTATGAGGGTGGAGAGCCTGGAAGCATCTGTGGCATTCACAGGCTGTGGGCTTAGGGTGCATGGCAGTTTCTCCCTCAAGTTTCCCTCTTCCCAGGTTCCCATAACTGTGGACAGAGAGTATGTGGTAGGTGGAGTGAAGAGATCATCGGGAAAAGATGGGATTCCTGGGGATTGGGATGAAGGAAAACTTTTGACAGAGGCTATTTGGTGGCTGTTGGGTTTTGATATGTCTTAGAGCCAGTTGAGGTGTCTTCTGTTTGTGGGTCACTAACTCTGCAGGGCTGAGTGGAATCAGGGAGACACAGAAGAGAGCAGGGTCTGGCAATGCTTTGACTGTTTTGATGACAAGCAGGACTTGGGGTCTGAGGGGAGGCCAGCTGGGTGTTGAGAAACTCCTTGCCTCCAAGATTTCAAGTTTGCCCATTTCTAACTTTTCCATGTTCTAAACTTGATCAGCCTCGAGAGGAAAAGGGAAAAGTTTCTCTGACTCTAGTTTCACTGATTCCCTAGGGATTCTCTGAACTTGACAGATTTAGTTAATCAGTGAATCAGTCTCTCTGGGGACAGAGAAGTGAAGGAAAAAGGAGAGAGAGACACAGAAAGCCATGGTTGGGCTCTCACAGAACTTTTATCACTAGACTCACCCCTAATTTGCTGGTGCGAGGTGTTCCCTCTTTCCCTGAGAGTGGAGAGAACAGTAGTTTGCTGTGACCCACAGACCTTGCCCAGCACTCATCAAGCAGGGGTACTCAGGGCTGGACCTAGAGCCATAGAATTTTGCACTCCAGTCCCCTTCTCTGGAGGTGAGTGTCTGCCAGTGGGTCCCCTCTGTGAAGGAGCTAGCAGGAGAGGATTGGGATAGGAAGTTCTGGGCTTTGCTACCATGTAGAGGAAAGACACCCAGACCTTGAAGGATGGATTAAGGGAGCAGCATGGGGAACCCGTGTTTTCTTCAGAGCAGAAAGCACATTTTGCTGTTCCGAGTGCTGGTGACAGACACAGCTCTCTGTCATTACCTGAGACCCTGCTCTCTCATCCCTCCTTATTTCTTTTGTGTATGCTTCCTATTCTGTAGGGGATCCCCAGGAAGAGAGGCCACAGACTGACCAGACAAGTCCTCTGTAAAGAGTGAAAGAGTGTCCTATCCTGTAAGCAAAAGGAAAAGCAGGTCAGGATGGATGCTCTTTGTTCATTCATTGACCTGTTTGTGATTCATTCACTGATTTGTTTACTGAATAAATATTAAAAGAGTACTTGTTCACACGGTGTCAGGCTCTGTTCTTGGCACTGGCGGTGTAACGGTGAACAAGGAAGAGAAAATCCTTGAGGTACTTCAACTTCAGCTTCTGGTGAGAGCTAATAAGAGGTAAATACAACTTCAAGAGAGAACAAAGTGTGAGGAGGCACATGTGTAGCTTTAGAAAGTCTGGAAGGGCCACAGGATTTGAGATATTTGAGCAATCAGCTGCAGGTGGTGAGGGCCTTGTTGCTGCTGCTGCTGCTGCTAAGTCACGTCAGTTGTGTCCAACTCTGTGTGACCCCATAGACGGCAGCCCACCAGGCTCCCCCGTCCCTGGGATTCTCAAGGCAAGAACACTGGAGTGGGTTGCCATTTCCTTCTCAATGCATGAAAGTGAAAAGTGAAAGTGAAGTTGCTCAGTCGTGTCTGACTCTTAGTGACCCCATGGACTGTAGCCCACCAGGCTCCTCCATCCATGGGATTTTCCAGGCGAAAGTACTGGAGTGGGGTGCCATTGCCTTCTCTGGGTGAGGGCCTTACCTTATTCAATTCTCCAGTGGAGCTCAGGGTTATCCTTTTTGATATTTTCTGACAGTTTTCCTTATTTGTAGGACTCAGGAGACAATAGAGGACTTAGATGAGCAATGTTCTGCAGTGACGTTTCCACACTTCCTATAGTACTCAGATAATAATGGGTCGAAACAGGGATGTACTACACCTTTGGATGTCTCTTCTTCCTAGAGCTAGAAATCTGAAACTCCAGAAGGCCAGCAGTTGCTACCATTAAATCATAGCTCCGTTCTAGTTTCTGGTCCCAGATTATGCAGTAGGGATGGGAGTGATGGAAGTTGGCACAAAGACAGTCCCAGCCTCTTCACGCTTCCTGTTCCCCTACATTCTGCAGTCCCCTTGTGACAAGAGGAATCATCAGTCTGAGCTGGAAACCACTAGGTTCTGCTGAGGCTCTTCCTGTTAGGAGGAGACATGCTGACTGAAATGAGAGGCAGAAAGGGCCTTTTTCCAGAATGGCATTGAAACATGTATAATATCATGTATGAAATGAGTCGCTAGTCCAGGTTCGATGCATAATACTGGATGCTTGGGGCTGGTGCACTGGGATGACCCAAAGGGATGGTATGGGGAGGGAGGAGGGAGGAGGGTTCAGGATGTATACCTGTGGCGGATTCGTTTCGATATTTGGCAAAACCAATACAATATTGTAAAGTTTAAAAAAAAAAAAAAAAGAATGAGGAAGAAGTGGAGAGCTCCCTCCAGGAAGCCTGCTGCCCAGAAGTCAGGAAAAGACTCAATAGTTTGTCTCAAAACAGCTCTTATCTTAGGACATTGACCCCATCTCCCTGCCTGTCATTCTTCCAAAGAGGCAGAAATGATAAAGGTAACTGAATTGAAATCTTTAAATGGAAGATAAGGCAAATGAATCTGCATTCAGAGGAAGGAAGGAGAAGGAACCATGTCTCAGTGAGATTGACTAGGAATACTTTCTTGTAGGTGTTGAGATGCAGCAGTTATCACAGGGCATGGATGTAAGAAGACAGATTAGGACACTCAGAATGAAGGGGTCATGCTGTAAATGAATATGTTGTGGTCAGGGAAGTAGACAAGGTGGACAGGGATGGTGGCAGAGTTGGATTCCAAATGTCCAGTGAATTGAGAGACAAAAGTGATTCTTGGTTTTTGTTCTTATGGATTGAATGATATTGGTGATTATTTCTTATCTTACTGGAGATACACACTTATCTTCATATATTATTTATTTGTTATTGTTCAGTCACTAAGTTGTGTCCAACTCTTTGTGACCCCATGGACTGTAGCCCACCAGACTCCTCTGTGGTATTTCCCAGACAAGATACTGGAGTGAGTTGCCATTTTCTTCTCCAGGGCATCTTCCTGATCCAGTATCTAACCTGTTTCTCCCACAATGGCAGGAATATTCTTTACCACTGAACCACCAGGGAAGCCCACATATTGTTTATAAAACATTTAACATCAACTTTGTACAGAGAATAGTGAAATATGAACCCAGCTGGTCATTCTGTGGAGCCTGAAAGAGCAAGAGATAATATTTGTCAACCTGTGAATGTCTTTAGTGCATTAAAATTAGCAGCCCATTGTCTCTCCTTTGCCCTCCAGATTTCAAAAAGAGCAGAAGCACCCAGCTAAATGTTGAAAAATTACTCTAGCACCACGGAATTTTATCTCCTTGGCTTCCCTGGCTCTAAAGAACTGCACAATATTCTTTTTGCCACTTTCTTTTTCTTCTACTTGGTGACAATGATGGGAAATATCCTCATTATTGTGATTGTCTGTGTTGATAAACGTCTGCAGACCCCCATGTATTTCTTCCTGGGTCACCTCTCTGCCCTAGAGATGCTGACCACAACTGTGACTGTCCCTTTGATGCTCTGGGGTCTGCTACTTCCTGGGATGCAGGCAATATCCTTGACTGCCTGTTGTGTACAACTGTATTTGTACCTGTCTTTGGGAATATCAGAGTTCATATTATTTGCTGTGATGGCTGTGGACCGTCATGTGGCTGTCTGTAACCCTCTGCGGTACACCATCATTATGAACAGCCACACCTGTCTCTGGGTGGTAATTGTGTCCTGGGTGTTTGGCTTCCTGTTTCAAATCTGGCCAGTCTATGTCACGTTTCATCTTACTTTCTGCAAATCAAATGTGCTAGACCATTTTTACTGTGACCGAGGACAGCTATTCAAGCTATCATGTGATGATAGCCTTTTCACAGAATTTATTCTTTTTTTAATGGCTGTTTTTGTACTTTTTGGTTCTTTGATCCCTACAATTGTCTCCTACACCTACATCATCTCCACCATCCTCAAGATCCCTTCAGGATCTGGCCAGTGGAAAGCCTTCTCTACATGTGCCTCCCACTTCACCTGTGTTGTGATCGGCTACAGCAGCTGTTTGTTCCTGTTTGTGAAACCCAAGCAAACACAGGCCGCTGAGTACAACAGGGTAGCATCACTGATGGTTTTAGTGGTGAACCCATTTCTGAACCCCTTTATCTTCACCCTCCGAAATGACAAATTCAGAGAGGTGTTTCGAGATGCCATGAAAAGCTGCTATCGACTCCTCAAGGCTTAGCTGTTGTCAGGACCACCATGGATTCATCATCTTGGGCCTGAGTAAGCTGAGAGCTCTGATTCAAATCTGCAAGAGTCATTTTCATCATCAAGTAGTTTATGGTCTATGATGTAACTTTTAGCTTTTAATAATCACTTCCTTATTTTTCAGTGGATATATTCATTTATACACATTATTGTAGTTACAGTGGATACATTCATTTATACACATTATTCTAGTTAAAATACACCTTGCAAAATAAATTTAATAGGACTTACCAGATGGTCCAGTGGTAAAGAATCCACCTGTCAATGCAGGAGAAATGGTTTCAATACCTGGCCCAGAAGATCCAACGTGCCATGGGCAACTAAACTTGTGTACCACAAATACTGAAGCCTGTGTACCCTAAAGCCTGTGCTCTGCAAAGAGAAGCCAAACAATAAGAAGTCTGAGCCCCAACTAGAGAGTAGCCTTGCCTTCGACAACTAGCAAAAGCCCGTGTGCAGCAAAAAGACCCAGCACGGCCAAAAATATAATAACAGAAAAAAAAATACATAAAATAAAAAAATAAATTTAACAACTAAAAAAGTAAAAGATGTTGATGTTTATTAAAATAACCCTGAGATATTTGAATGTGAAATGTCTAGAAAAGAATCATTCCTTCTCTGACAGCTGACCTAAATGTTTGAATCTAGGTGCTGGGTCATCTTCACCTATACTGTCCTGTGTTTCCCTGGTCTTCTCAAAGCCTCAGCTTCCCATATGATTTCCGTGAGTGATGCCAAGTCCAACTCCAACTTGAGGCTTCTGGCCCAAGGTGCAACAGTGATAGTGCCTTCCTGGAGATTTTCTCAACCAGCGGTTGTAAGAGGAATTGACGCCTTACCAACACCAAGGTTGAATGTGTTAATACAGACAAGTCTCTATCTATTATGCTAGAAGTTTGTGAAAATACTTAGCTCTAGGAAATGGATCAGAAGACTCAAGCAGATGGGGAGAGAGACATTGATGTTCCATCATTCCATTTGATTTTTGACTATGACTTGTGCTCATTTTATGAAAAATGGCAATTGTTTTTGCAAATGTAATAAATATTTCAGATGTGATTTTGCAATTTTACTCAGCATCTCAACCATTCTCACTTTTATGTAGCACTTTTGGGATTAATTTTAAATATTTTTAAACCTTTATCCCTCAATCAAAGCACCTGAGGTTTTTGAGCAGAGCTACAAACCCAATCACCTTTGAAGACCTAGAGGGAAACATATGGCTGAACAACCCCACTTGGAATGCATGCATGTTGGAGAGATGGGAATGGGCCATGGCATTAGCACATTGGTGGTAGAGTAGGTGGCAGATCCTCTCTTTGAATCTATGACCTGGATCCATAAAGATGACCAGAGAGTGTGTGTCCAGAGAGGGCAGAGATCATCTGGGAGAGATGGGCTTCTTATAACCCTGGAAATAAAGAGAGAATTTGGACATAAGTCCGTTTGGCCACTAGGTTTTTGACAAGTGTCTTGAATCCACTGGTGAGTTCACAGCTTGAGGGTGGCTTAGGCTCTGTAGGGCTCCATGTAGTCAGGGAGAAGCACATAGCAGCTGCATTGGCTGATTTTGACAGCTGGGAATGTGTGGTAGTGGGTAAGGAAGGTCCAGGGAGTAAGGCAGCCTGGGTGTTGAGAAGCTCCTGACTGGGAGCTTTCAATTTTGCCCACTGCACAAAACATCCATGGTCTCCAACTTGATTAGCCTCAGGTGGGAAGAGTGGAAGTTTTTTCAGCTTTTCCTTGACTATATCCCCAGTGTGTCCTGAACCTGTTCAAATTTTTTCCTCAGTGAATAACTATCCTTGGGGGTAGACAAGGAAGAGGAGGAAAGAGGCAGAGAGAATGAGAGACAGGGAGACAACCTGATTCCTCTTAGCACCATTATTTCTGTACTTTAAGTTTGTGCACTTGGCTAGTTATTCCTCATTTTGAGTGAAGACAACAGAATCAGGCTGTCTCCCAAGCAGTGCCTTGTACTAGCCATGTAGGGGTGGCGGTTGATACCTGAAGGGCAGAAGACATTTTGTCCTTCCCCTTCTCTTGAAATGAATGTCTTCCAAGTGATTCTCCTCTTGAAGGAGAGAATAGAAAAGCATCTCTTTGGGAAGCCTGAGCTGGGCTGGCTTCTCAAACAAGGAGTAAAGTGAGGCAGCTGCAGAGTAGATCAGCTGTACTTCAGATCATCCCTGCATAGCAAAGAGCAGGGTGCGGATGTGCAGTGCTGGGTGTAGACACAGACCTGTGCCTGAGAGAGCCACGACCCTGCTCCCTCTTCATCCCTTCTTTATACCACTTCTCAGTTTGTGAATGATCTGTGGCAAGAGAGATTACAAGTTGAGTGGACAATGCTTTAGAAAAGAGTGAGTGGAGGGAAAGATAGTCAGGTTGAATATTCTTTTATATTGTATTGTTCTTTAATCTACTAACTGATATATTCACTGAATAATGTTTATAGAGTACACATTTTGTCAGACTCTCTTCTTGTCACTTGTTGTGATAGTAGAATGCTGAAGAATTTGACTTCAAGGTACTTAATTCTAATGTGGAATTTTGATGTTAAAATGATAAGTACAAATGTGATATGATTTGGGATACTGATGGAAGCCAACAGAAATAGAAATACAGCCTAGAGAGTTTAGAGAATGAGACTTTCAGTTGTGTCCATTGTCCATAGATGGCACAAGGCTCCCCAATGAGAACACTAAGTGGGGGGTCAGTTGAGCAAATGCTCAGTGCATCTAGTGAGCATGGAGCCTAGCAGGTTCCTCTGCCCAGGGGATTTTCCAGGAAGAGTACTGGAGTGGGGTGCCATTGCCTAAAAGTGGTCAATTGAGCAAAGGTATGCATCTAGTGAGCAAGGAGCCTGGTGACTAAGGAATATCCTACCCTCTGGTTTGGCATTTTCTAGCAGTTTTCTTACCCTGTGGCTCTGGACAAAATAGAAAAGTCATAGACAAACAGATACATTTTGGAAATTTTACAAATTGCTCTATGAAGCTGAGATGATGGCAGTTTGGTCTGAGGGACAGACTATCTAATTTGAAGGTCTGGCTCCTTGCTGCAACTAGAGATTTGGGACCTCCGAATATAGAGGATGTTGTCTCTAAATTTCCGCTGCTTTTTTGTTTTGTGATCCCCTGATGGAGACTGTGTAGGATAGATGGGACATAGGGATGAAAGTCCTGATCCTCTTCTTTTGTTGGGACCTCTCATCTCTCATGGCATATGATCACAAATAGAAATATAATGTCAGAACTTAAGGTCATCAAGTTGAGGCTGGCCGGGTTTTTTTGTGCTTAGAGGAGACACATCCACTAAAAGCACAAATGGAGGAAGACTTTTATCACAAGAATAAAGTTGAAGATAGTGGATAATCCGCACTAGGAAGCCAGCTCCCCAGAAATCAGGGAATGATTCAATACTCTGTGTTAAATTGTCTTATGACAATGTCCTTGATAGGCACAGATTCTCAACAGCACCCCTGAAGTGATACATAAAACAGGTAACAACTTTAAAATGCATATAATCCAAATGAAGCCTGTGTCCAGTGGATACAAAGAAAAGAAATAACCATGTCTGGGTGGGATTCACAAGGCAAACTTTCTTTTGTTTTGTATGCATCATGGGTTTGCAGGATCTTAGTTCCCCAACTGTGGATTGACCTGGAAACCCTGGCATTGAAAGCTCTGAGTCCTAACCAGTGGACCAACAGAGATTCCCAGAAATACTTTCTTAAAACTGTTAATATACAGCAGATTTTTCAGGATGTGGACAAAACTGGCACAGAACACAGCTTACATCCAATTACAGTACGGTGGTTTCCCTGATGATTTCAGAAGTTATTTCTTTTCTCAATCCTTCAAACTCTGAACTGACAAAGTCATAGAAGCACATCAGGATGGAATGAAACTATGCTGTAGATGTTCATTTCAGGAGATATTTGCAAGGTAATTGTCTTTACTTCCTCAAGTCCTCCTCCTCACTGTCGTATAAAAGAACCTGGCATCCACACCCCTTCAAAATGGCTATTGTGAGACATTAATCTGCCATCTTCTTGGTCAACTGGCTTTCCAAATAAAATTGTGTTCCTTGCCTCAATACCTCGTTTCTTGGCTATGTTGAATAAAAAGATACACAACTTGAGAGTTGTCAGTGAGTTTTATTTTTGGGGCAAAATGAGGACTGAAGCCCGGGAGTTAGCACTTGAGATAGGTCTGAGAAACTGTGCCAAAGATGCCGTGGAGGAAGGTCATTAAATAAGATTTTGGTGAAGGGGCAGCTCAATGCAATCAAATGCTTACTTTACAAAAGGTTTTTTTGCTAGTCACGAGGATCTGATGTCACCATGAAGGGATTTAGTGCTTTCCTAAATATGAACAGATGCAAGGATTGGGATCTTGAAATTGGTTCCTGAAAATATCTATCTAAAGACTTGTCCCCTTGGCAAAATGCTGTTAGCCTTTGCCCTGCTTCATTTTGTACTCCAAGGCCGAAATTTTCTGTTACTCCAGGCATTTCTTGACCAGTCAATCACAAAGGAAGTCCACCCTGAATATTCATTGGAAGGGCTGATGCTGAAGCTGAAGCTCCAATATTTTGGTCATCTGATGTGAGAGCTGACTCATTGGAAAGGACCCTGATGCTGGGAAAGATTGAAGGCAGGAGAAGAAGGGGACGATAGAGGATGAGATGGTTGGATGGCATAATTGACTCAATGGACGTGAGTTTAAGCAAACTGTGGGAGATAGTGAAGGACAGGGAAGCCTGGTGGGCTGCAGTCCATGGGGTCACAAAGAGTCAGACACTACTGAGCAACTGAAGAACAACAAGAAAAGACCTGTTCCACCAGATTCCCTGGAGCATAAAGTGCCTCACTCTCACCCTGAGCTGCCTCAGGGGGTGTTGAAGGTCAACAGCTGCAGCAGCACAGGGTTCAATCTCTGCAGAAGCAGATGGCAAATACCCTTGGCAAGCGCCCATTTGTAATTGACAGTTAACTAAATTTGTTTTTACTGATTAAGTCTTCCTTTCGTCAACTAATCAGCATATAACTTTGTTTTATGTTTGTTTCTATTCAATGCTGCTGCTGCTGCTAATTTGCTTCAGTCTATTCAATGACATTTTGCTTAATATGTATTATTGATCCATGAAGATTGACACACAGCCAACAGCTTGTAACTCATGCTTGAAGAATTTTAGCAAACACATATTTTAAATAATCAAGCTTGTATAATACTTATCTAATCTTATTTTCCCCATAAGGCACATAACAGCCTTCTTGCCCTTCGCACCAGGAGATAAGTATTTCAGCATTATGCTTCAGTTCAGTTCAGTCACTCAGTCATGTCCAAGTCTTTGCCACCCCATGGACTGCAGCACACCCAGCTTCCCTGTCCATCAGCAGCTCCCAAAACTTTCTCAAACTCATGTTCATTGAGTTGGTGATGCCATCCAACTATCTCATCCTCTGTCATCCCCTTCTCCTCCCGCCTTCAATCTTTCCCAGCCTCTGGGTCCTTTCCAATGAGTCAGTTCTTTGTTTCAGGTGGCCAAAGTACTGGAGTTTCATCTTCAGCATCAGTCCTTCCAATCAACATTCAGGACTGATTTTCTTTAGGATTGACTTATTTGATCTCCTTGTAGTCCAAGGGACTCTCAAGAGTCTTCTCCAACAGCACAGTTCAAAAGCATCAATTCTTTGGTGCTCAGCTTTCTTTGTGGTTGAACTCTCACATCCATACATGACTACTGGAAAAACCATATCTTTGTTGGTAAAGTAATGTCTCTGCTTTTTAATAGGCTGTCTAGGTCTGTTATAGCTTTTCTTCCAAGGAGCAAGTATCTTTTAATTTCATGGCTGTAGTCACCATCGGCAGTGATTTTGGAGTCCAAGAAAATAAAGTCTGTCACTGTTTCCATTATTTTCCCATCTATTTGCCATGAAGTGGTGGGACTGGTGCCATGATCTTCATTTTTTGAGTGTTGAGTTTTAGCCAATTTTTTCACTCTCCTCTTTCACTTTCATCAAGAGGCTCTTTAGTTCCTTTTCACTTTCTGCCATAAAGGTGGTTTCATTTACATATCTGAGGTTTCTTGATATTTCTCCCTGAATCTTTCTTCCAGCTTGTGCTTCATACAGTTCAGCATTTTGTATGCATATAAGTTAAATAAGCAGAGTGAGAATATACAGCTTTGATGTACTTCTTTCCTTTTTTGGATCCAGTCCATTGTTCCATGTCCAATTCTAACTGTTGCTTCTTGACTTACATACAGATTTCTCAGGAGGCAGATAAGGTGGTCTGGTATTCCCATATCTTTAAGAATTTTCCACAGTTTGCAAAAAAAAAACATTATGCTTAAGAGTCATTAAATTGGACAATCTTAAAGGAAATCAACCCTGAATACGCTTTGGAAGTACTGATGCTGAAGTTGAAGCTCCAATACTTTGGCCACCTGATGCAAACAGCTGAGT
Organism: Bos mutus; assembly: GCF_027580195.1. Lineage (NCBI taxonomy): Eukaryota > Metazoa > Chordata > Mammalia > Artiodactyla > Bovidae > Bos > Bos mutus. Next base: position 18,775,752 of record NC_091620.1, on the reverse strand, counting down.
TATTGGGAAAACACCTGATACTGGGAGATTGAAGACTGAAGAGAAGAGGGTGACAGAGGATGAGATGGTTGTATGACATCACACAGTCAATGGACATGAATTTGGGCAAACTCCAGGAGATGGTGAGGGACACGGAAGCCTGGTGTGCTGCAGTTCATAGGGTCGCAAAGAGTCAGACACGTCTTGGTAACTGAAAAGCAACAATAGCTTAAGCAGCAAAATCACCAACAAAATGCAAACAAATGTCAAAAATATGTTGCTAATTGGACAGCACAAAAGACATTGATTTACAGTATAGAAGTTGCAACAAGAGGCAGGGTTATGCCTTCTTCAACCTCATTTGAGAACATGTACTCCAGGTGACTCCAGTTTTCTGCTACAAGCATACATGCCCATGTTGATTAATGACCTTGGAAATTGCTTGGAAATACTGATTTTGGAGTTACACGTAAGTTTTTGTGAGTAGATGAATGCACAATACAGAATTTGTGAATAATGAAGATTGACACTACCATTCTTTTGTTAGGGCTTTTTGTGTCCCTTGATGTAAGGAATTAAACTGCTAGGAACATGAGAACAGACATCTTTGTGAAGATGTATCTTTTCATTTCTTAGGTAAATTTCTGGGAACAGAATTGCTGTGTCATAGTAGCTATATCCTTAGCTTTAAGAAATTGACAAAATTTTTCCAAATGGGTTTTGTTAGTGTACATTCCTTCCTACTTTTGAAGTGTCTGTTGGGCTCCTGTGTCCATAAATATCACTGTAGGGACATGTAGGGTCAATGAACCATGTTTTGAATCAGGGAAGTTGGCTTTGCAGTACGGGTTCTGAGAGGAAACGTCTACCTACCTTACCTCCCTCAGCTTTCCTCATGTGCAAGTAGCCTTGCTTCACATACTACAAACAGTCTTGATAGGAGCTGACACGTTCAGAGCTCAGAGGCTGAGGGGCAGTAGCTGAGACAGCAGTGTCTTGGGCAGCTGTCATTACAGTTCCCATGGGGATGAGGAACCCTGGGATGTTTCTTCCCTTCATAATGTAATTACTGTCTCCTTGTATGTTAGTATGATTACTGGGAAGGTCATATGGTGAACACAAGAATAAAAATTTCCTACATCTTCCTATAGAAATCTGTCTGGGTGACCCGAATATAATCTCATTTCAAGATTATAAATTGATACAACTTTTTGGAAGTTGATTGGAAAGCAGCTAAGAAATGTAATATGATTTAGAAGCTGTTACTGTACAAATGTACATGTTACAGGTGAAGGTATTTATAGAGATATGCATGTGCATGATAGAACATTTCTGTATGGACATAATAGAAATTAATCATAGTCTTTAGATGTATGAGATGGTCAGGAGAATTGTACATTGGTGAGAGGGAATTTGTTTTCTACTCCTCTGTAAAACTTAATTTTCTTACCAGGAGTTGTTTTAAATGGAGTTGTTTTAATAAGGTAATTATAAATATTTAAAATGTTATCTTGCTATTTTGTTCAGCAATCCAGCTGTCCTCACTTTTATATACTATTAATATTTGGGGGAGTCAGCCCTGTATATTGCTCCTTCTGCCTGTACCTCTCCCTTTTGGCAGGTAGGGAAGGTGCCCTGGTAGCATTTGGCACCTAAGGGAATATATGAATGAGCAGTACAGTTGGAATGTATGCAGGGTGGAGAGCCTGGAAGGGTCTGTGGCATTCACAGGCTGTGGGGTTAGGGTACATGGTAGTTTCTCCCTCATCTTTCCCTCTTCCCAGGTCCCCATAATTATGGTCAAAGAGTATGTGGTAGGTGGAATGCAGAGATCATGGGAAAAAGATGGGGCTCCTGAGGATTGGGATGAAGGAAAGCTTTGACAGAAGCTATTTGGTGGCTGTTGGGTTTTCATATGTGTGGATGTGACTGGTGATAGAAGCAAGGTCCGATGCTGTAAAGAGCAATATTGCATAGGAACCTGGAATGTCAGGTCCACGAATCAAGGCAAATTGGAAGTGGTCAAACAAGAGAAGCAAGAGTGAATGTCGACATTCTAGGAATCAGCGAACTGAAATGGACTGGAACGGGTGAATTTAACTCAGATGACCAATATATCTACTACTGTGGGCAGGAATCCCTCAGAAGAAATGGAGTGGCTATCGTGGAGTACATGTTTACTCTGTGTCATACTTTGTTCTTGGCACCAGAAGTGTGATGATGAATGAAAAAGACAAGCTTCCTTGAGGTACTTCAATTTCAGCTCCTAATGAGAGCTAATAGCTGGAAAATACAGCCTAAAGAGAGTACAGAGTGTGAAGAGGCACATGTGTAGCTTTAGAGATTCTCCAAGTGCCCCAGGGTCAGAGACGTTTGAGCAATGAGCTGTATGTGGTGAGGGAAGGAATCCAGTTAATCTCAGGAGCTCAGAGTGAGCCATTTTGATATTTTCTGACACCTTTCCTTACTTTTTGGACTCAGGAGACTATTGAGAATACAGATGAGTAAATATTCTCTGGGGACCTCCCATACTTCCTCATATTCCTAGGTCCAAGGCTGGTTGAACACAGGGACACATTTCCTATTTGAAAGTCTCTTCTTCCTAGAAATAGAAATTTGAAACCCTAGACAAGCAGAGCATGCTGCCTTACATCATAGCTACTTCCTAGTTCCTGGTTCCAGATTTTGCAGTAGGAATGGCAGTGATGAAAGTTGTCAAGTGGAGTCCCAGTGTCTTCACTTCTCCTGTTTCCCTACACTCTGCAGTCCCTTGGTGACAAGAGGAATCATTATCTCTGAGCTAGAAGTCACAAACTGGGAGCTAGTGAGGCTTCTCCTATTGAGGGGGCACATTCACTGTAATGAGCAGAAGAAAGTGACTTTTACCATAAGAATAAGGAGGAAAGTCAGCTCTAGGAAACTGGCTCCCAGAAGTCTGGAAAAGACTCAATAGTTTGTCTCAAAATAGCTCTTATCTTATGACATCATCCTGAGTGGACCCCACCCCCCTGCCTGTCATCCTTCCCAGGAAGGATGATGATACAGGTAACTGAATTGAAAACTTCCACATGAAGATGAGGCAAATGCATCTGTGTTCAAAGGAAACAAGGAGAAGGAACTATGTCTCAGCGAGGTTGACTAGGAATACTTTCTTGGAACTGTTCAAATGCAGTAGTTATTTCAGGGCATGGACATAACAGGCCCAGAAGACAGATTAGGACACTCAGGATGGAAGGGGTCATGCTCTAAATGAGTATGCTGTGGCCAGGGAAGTCGATCAGGTGGTCAAGGAAGGGTGCAGGCAGAATGTCTAGTGAATTGAGAGACAAGGGTGACTGCTGGGGTGGGTGTGATCTTATGCAAAGAGTGGTGTTGGTGATTATTTCTTACTTAACTGGACATGCCCACTTATCTTTATATATTATGCATGTCGTTCATAAAACACTTAACATCAACTTTTTACAGGGAACAGTGAAATGTGGACCCTGCTGCTCATTCTATGGAGCCTGAGAGCAGGAGGTGATATTTGTCAAACTGTGAATGTCTTTAGTGATTTGAAATTAACGGCATGTTGTCTTTCCTTTGCCCTCTAGATTTCAAAAACAGCAAAAGCACAAAGCCAAATGTTGAAAAATTACTCTAGTGTCACTGAATTTTATCTACTTGGCTTCCCTGGCTCTAAAGAACTACACAGTGTTCCATTTGCAACCTTCTTTTTCTTCTACTCTGTGACATTAATTGGAAACATGGTCATCATCTTGACAGTCTGTGTTGATAAACGTCTTCAGTCCCCCATGTATTTCTTCCTGGGTCACCTGTCTGTCCTAGAGATCCTGATCACATCTGTGGCCGTCCCTCTGATGCTCTGGGGTCTGCTTCTTCCTGGGATGCAGGCAGTATCTTTGAGTGCATGTTGTGTACAATTGTATTTGTACCTGTCTTTGGGAACGTCGGAGTTGTTATTAATAGGAGCGATGGCTGTGGACCGTTACGTGGCCGTTTGTAACCCTCTGCGGTACACCAGCATTATGAACAGCCACACCTGTCTCTGGGTGGTAATTGTGTCCCCGGTGTTTGGCTTCCTGTTTCAAATCTGGCCAGCCTATGCCACATTTCATCTTACTTTCTGCAAATCAAATGTGCTAGACCATTTTTACTGTGACCGAGGGCAACTGCTCAAACTATCCTGTGACAACAGTCTTTTCACAGAGTTTATTCTATTTTTAATGGCTGTTTTCATTATTGTTGGTTTGATGATCCCTACAATTGTCTCCTACACCTACATCGTATCCACCATCCTCAAGATCCCCACTGCCTCTGGCCGCAGGAAAGCCTTCTCTACATGTGCCTCCCACTTCACCTTTGTTGTCATCGGCTATGGCAGCTGCTTGTTCCTCTTTGTGAAACCCAAGCAAACGCAGGCCGCTGAGTACAACAGGGTAGCGTCACTGATGGTTTTAGTGGTGAACCCTTTTCTGAACCCTTTTATCTTCACTCTCCGGAATGACAAATTCATAGAGGCCTTTCGAAATGTCATGAAACGCTGCTATCAACTCCTGAAGGATTAGCTGTGTCCCGAGGATGGACTCATTACCTTGGGCCTGAGTAAGCTGAAAGCACTGATTAAAATCTGAAATAATCATTTTCATCTGCAAACTGTTTGTGATCTACAATTTAACTTTTAAATACTGACATTGCTTCAATTGATAAGTGAGTCATTCCTATATGGTAGATTGTTATTTTTTAAGTGCTTATATTCATTAATACATATGAAAATGCTTCTCACAAAATAAATTTAAGAACTGTAAATATACAAGTTATTAACAACACTGAGATGTTTGAAAGGGAAAAGCATTCAAAATGTTGTTCATTGTCTTACAGCTGACCTAAGTGTTTGATTCTGGGTGCTGGGTCATCCTCCCCTACATTGTTCTGTGATTTTCTGGTTTTCTCACTGCTGGAAGTTCCCTGTGTTACTTCCGTGAGTGATACCAAGTCCAACTTCAGGGATCAACGTTATTGAGGCTTCTGCTCCAAGGTTCAACAGTGACAGTGACTTCCTGTAGATTATCTCGACCAGCAATTGTGTTCATCCTCTCCTGGCACTTTCTTTCCTCCTTTCCCTCTGTAGCTCTCTTTCTGTGGTTCCAGGTCTCTGATTCATTTCTGGGTTCTTCTTTTCCTTTTCCCCTCACACACCCCAAGTTTACCACATTATTTTCCAGCTTCCCACAAATTTGTCTTTCTTCCTTCTCTCCAGCATTGCCATTCTCATCATTCCTCTAATCAGCATGTTGGTTCCTAGCTGATCCCCTGTTTCTTATGTCATTAGCACAATTTTATCAGCATCTTTTTTACAGCATCTTTGTAATAACAAAATATTGATAACTAATATCAATAGTGACTGGTTAAATAAATTATGTTTTGTCTGTATAATAAAATATCTATCTATAAAGATTAAAGAAGCTCTTTCTTAAATGATTAGAAACAATCTTTGGTCTATATTGTAAAGTGAGAAAAGTAAAGTACATTGAATTTATTATTCATCCTTTTGTGTTAGGAAGGAATAGAAATGCATATAGATTCATATTTGCTTATATTTTCATATGAGCACCATCAGAAAAACCTAATAGATGGTTTCCAGTTGGATTATAGTAGTGAGAATTGGCAGATAGAATGAGGACGGGATCAAGACTTTTCACTCTATGCCCTTCAATATTTTTGTTATTATTTTTGTAATCATACATATGTATGCCTATGAAAAAGTTAATAAATGCATTTCTCTTACGTCTTAAGACATGTACTAATTGAATTTCTTACCCTTGTATGGGTGCATATATTTGTGTAAGTATACCCCCCAATTGGAATTGTATATTTTAAATGTGTGAGCTTTATGGTATGTGAATTATATCTTTGTAAAACTGGCAAATATTGTACATTAGATGGTGGAAAAGTACTATGAGGAAAAGTGAAATAGGAATGAAAGGAGCTATCTGTTGGGAGAGTGCTAAAATTTTAAAAAAGGTTGTTAGGAAAAGTTTGAAAGAGGTGAAGTAGTGAGTCATGTAGACATTAGTTAAAGAACATTCCAGGCATGCAAACAATAAGCAGAGAGAACCCAGGGAAGGCATAAGCAACATGCTGGAATGGAGTAAGCCAAGATGAGTAAGAGAAAATGAAATCAGAGAGGTAATGGAGATTTAGATCATGTAGAGCCTTGTAAGTCTTTTAAAGACGTTTGTTTTTTTTTAGGAGTGAAGGGGAAAACTATTGCAGGGTATTGAAGAATAGTGACAGAATCTGCCTAATAATTTAACAAGATTATTCTGACTCCTGGGTAGGCAATCAATTGAAGGGCAGGAAGAAAGAAGGAGGGAGATCCACTAACTTTTGCTATATAAGGCACACACACAGAGCTCCAGTGACTTACAGCAGTAAGCTTCTAATTTCATGCATTAGGGTTTCAGCTTCTCAAGGCTTGGCTTAGCTGGTGGCTCTGCTAATCAGGAGGGCTTATCCACGAGTCTAAGAATTGGATGGTAGTCAGCTGGTTTATGGCTGGCTCTCCACTGATGTTGCAAGTGGGGTATCTTTCCTCTTTCTGGGCCCAGCAGACTCACCTGGGCATGTTTTTCCTATAATGATGGCAGAACACAAGAAAGCCCAGTGAAAACACTAGCGGCCTCTTAGGACCTGGGCTCAGATCTGGCATACTGAATCTTCAGTCTCATTGCATTGTTCAAAGCCAGTTACATGGGAAAAAATCCAGAATCAAAGTGTGGATAATGTGCTGCTGGAGGACATGAGGTGAGGCAGAGGTTTACCAAGATGTCCTTAATGTTTCTCTTGGCTTGACTAAACTTAAGCTGGGCTTATTCCTGACTCTAGGCCCCTGGCATTTGCATTAGAACACTTGGAATTGTAAAATCTTTTTCTGTTCCTTTGAGATGTAAACTATTTAAAAAACCTGCTGCCAGTTTTATATCCCAAGGAGGATTTTCTTGGGACTTGGGAGCCACACCTTTGAAACATGATCATCAAGGAAGAAAGTGCCCTTATTCCCAGTCTCTGTTGGAGGGGATGAGCCTGACTTTGATGGATACCAGATAGCAAGCAGAGATGGACTCATCACAGAAGAACACCTTTTACAAACTCAGGAAAACTCAGTGTGCTCAACATGTATTGATCAACCTCTCCTGGCTAAAGTCCTTCAGTACTTTTCCAGTAGTTCATTTCTGTGGTTACAAACTCTCCCACTCTTTGAGTGAAGATAATGCAGGCATGGGTTCCCTTTCCTGTTGTGATAACCTTGAATAGTCTTCTTTGCCTATTTAATGTTGTCCAGGGCAAGTTTTGCTTTGACAGGGATGAAGAGAGTGAATATTTTAAATGATTGTCTAATTAGCCATAGAGACTTTTACAATAACCTAGGCAACAGGTGATAATCATTTGGATGAAGGTGATGGCAGTAAAGTCTGTTTCTGAAGACTATATTTTATACATAACTAATCTAATATAATATCATCTTATTTATATCAATCTATAGACAACAGCATTTGTTTGGATTTGATATGAAAAAAGAGATGAGTTAGTGACTATACATTTTTTTGGGGGGGGTCTAAAAAGCTAGAAGAATAAAATTGTATTAACTGAGATGAAATTCTGTTAACTGAGATGGTACCATGGAATGAGCCAGTTTAGGGGGAATATCAAGAGCTCGATTATGAACAAATTAAGTGTGAGATGTCTAATATTAAATGTCTAAGAGAACATGTTGAGGGGACAGACATAATACCCTGGAGTTCAGGGAACTTCAGGCTGTATACATAAATTTGAGAGTGAATGTTCAGTTCAGTTCAGTTCAGTTGCTCAGTCATGTCTGACTCTTTGCTACCCCATGGACTGCAGCACACCAAGCTTCCCTGTCCATCACCAATCCTGGGAGCTTGCTCAAACTCATGTCCATTGAGTTGGTGATGCCATCCAACCATCTCATCCTCTGTCATCCCCTTCTCCTCCTGCGTTCAATCTTTCCCAGCATCAGGGTCTTTTCCAGTGAGTCAGTTCTCATCAGGTGGCCAAAGCATTGGAACTTCAGCTTCAACATCAGTCCTTCCAGTGAATATTCAGGACTGATTTCCTTCAGGATTGACTGGTTTGATCTCCTTGTAGTCCAAGGGACTCTCAAGAGTCTTCTCCAGCACCACAGTTCATAAACATCAACTCTTCCATGAACCCAGGGATGGAACCCAGGTCTCCAGCAGGTGAATTCTTTAACAGCTGAGCCACAAGGGAAGTCAAAGAATACTGGAGTGGGTAGCCTATCCCTTCTACAGTGGATCTTCCTGATCCAGGAATTGAACCAGCGTCTCCTGCTCTACAGGTGGATTCTTTACCAACTGAGCTATCAGGGAAGTCCAAGAGTGAGTGTAGGTGGTATTTAAAGCTATGAGAATAACTGATTGGCCAAGGGGTGAAGCACAGATAAAGAGAATAATAATGCATATGACTGGGCCCTGAGTTTTCAATATTTATGGACCAACTAATGAATAGGAGTCAGTGAGGGAGACTGGGTAATGGCCAGCACAACGGTAGGTAAACCAGAAGAGTGACGTCTTGATGTACTACGTCATATTGTCCTGAGAGGTCGAGTAAGATGACCACTGGATTTCACTATGTGTAGGTTATTGATGACTTTGATGATCTCACAAGAGAAGTTCTCATAACACTTTCTTGATAGCTCTAAAACTCAGGGAATATCATAAAAATCTTCTGTATTTTCAGCTTCTTCTTTGAATGTTACCCAGGTCTTTGTGCTGTACTTGACACGTACTTCCTCTAAGGATGCTGTGCACCCAGAGGTCCCCTGAAGTTATATGCACATAGAAGAAGATCTTGTATGTACGAAGGGTGGGAGTGCCTTGTAAATGAAGCAGTGTGATTGATTCAGTTCTTTGTACCTGCAGTTGAGAGACATTGACCATGAACTGTAGCTTTGGAGATATTCAAATACCTCTGCTGCCTCAGACTCATGGCTGGTAGTGAAGATGGTCTGAAGGAAGTTTGAGGACCCACTGCAGGAGACTTTGGTGAATCCTAAATCACCACATCAGTCAGAGGTGAGGGGAACGTAGAGGAGAGCTAAGACTTCTACTGCATTGTTACTTGGTCTGTGCTGTGAGAAACTCAGCAGGTGAAGTAGGACTAACCTGAAGACAAAGGCTTCTGGAAGTGGGGCGTTGGCAGCAGGGACAATGGGCAAAGGCTGCCTATACCTGATGCCTTCAGTCATCCATCCATCCATCCATGTTGATTTGTCAACATTGAGGACAAGAGGATCAGTGACTTTACTCATGGGACCAGTAGGTCACACAGACAGGAAGAGGAATTTGTGTGTAAGCCAGAGACAAGGAAAGCATGGCATTGATGTCCAGGGGGCTACAGAAATGTTGAGCCACCTTTCCCTGACTTGGGCATGTTTTTATTCCCATATTGTAAAGGAATAGACAGGTTGTGAGAAATGGTGTCTTGCCTACATTCAGCTTCTTGCAAATTAAAGAGCCACTTCTTGGATGAAGATCTCAACTTAAAATCTTCCACAGTGTGTGTCCCTCATTGTGTATTGCTGTTGAAATACACACACAGTGTGGATATTATTTCGTATATATCTAAAAGGGTTTTGTGAGCCAGGTATTACTGCTTCAGGTAATAGGTAAGGGAATCAAGGCACAGAATGAGTAAGAAATCCATACGGATTCACATATCATATTGGATGCAGAATCAAAACTCTAATCCAATAGTTTATTAAATTTCCGTTGCTTTTTAAAAAAATAATACCACTGCTTCCCGATAAGGCTACAGTTACTTACTCTTCTAAGGATTCAGGAACCCTCCCCACAATCTCCAGTGAAAGTGAAAGTCACTCAGTCATGTCTGACTCTTTGGGCCCCAATGGACTGTAGCCTGCCAGGTTCCTCTGTCCATGGAATTCTTCAGGCAAAAATACTGGAGTGGGTTGCCATTTCCTTCTCCAGGGAATCTTCCTGACCCAGGGATCGAACCTGGGTCTTGTACATGCAGCTGGATTCTTTACTGTCTGAGCTACCAGGGAAGCCCATTCTCTAGTAATGAACTTAAACCAAAGTCCACATATTTGCTTCCAGCTCCCCTCACCAACAGCCCCATCCCAGCTCCCTATGGTTAGAACTTGTGCGGAAGTACCGCCTCATCTTGGGGAAAAATTGAGCCGCCCACCAGGGAAACCACTCAGTGTCTACATTTTCTGACTATAAAAGCCTGTGACTTATTCTGTCATAAAACAGGAAGTGTGGCAACCTCAGTTCTCCCTTTGCCAAACAGAAGGGTTGTGGTTTTCCTTTTGCTGTCTGAATCGTGGGGCTTACCTTAGCTCAGAATTCTGTTCATTCTTTCCTTTACCACACTTTCAACCTCCGCCTTCCTTACCTGTAGCACTTGCTTGTCACGGACACCATCAGAGAGCTTGTATCTCCATTGAGTTCTAATATCATTCCAACATCCACTCCACCAAGATGCAAATTGTTGGGCTGGCCAAAAATTCATTTGGGATAAACTCTGAATGAAAACTTTTTGGCCAGCCCAATGCTTCTAATAACTTCCTTTAAGCAAGTTCTAACACATAATGTATTAATCTCATTTTTAAACATTGTAAGTGGCCATGCTAATTAATCCCAAACTGGGAAGCATAGGAATATAGAAACAGAGCTTAGTGTTGTAATAAAATATAAAACTGTCATCAATTTAATCCGACATACACAAAGTGATGTTCACAATCATTGTAGTACATTTTTATTAGACATAAATGGTGATCTCTTTACTTGGGTGACTATAATCTCTAGTAGTTTTATGCAGACTTCCCTTATAGCTTCAGTCAGTCAGTTCAGTCACTCAGTTGTGTCTGACTCTTTGCGACCCCATGGACTGCAGCACGCCAGGCTTCTGGGTCCATCACCAGCTCCTGGAGCTTGCTCAAACTCATGTCCATTGAGTCAGTGATGCCATCCAACCATCTCATCCTCTGTTGTCCCCTTCTCCTCCTGCCTCAATCTTTCCCAGCATCAGGGTCTTTTCCAATGAGTCTGTTCTTATGGCTTAATTCTTGTTAAATTAAAACACATACGTATTTCTTTTCTCTTTCCCATGTACTGAGAAGGGTCTGTAGATGATGTCTTCCTGTAAGTACAGAGGACAGACAGGATGCCCACAAGACTTTTCTACCTTTTTCTTGCCTTTCTTTCAGTATGGCCAAATGAGCTCTTTTTCCTCCTGCATATGGCTTTCCTGTGTCCCTGGAGTTCCCTTTCTACCAAATGCCCACAACTTGCCTCCATCCAATGTCTCCTTGAGCAGTCCTCCCCTTTTTCTACTCTGTGGTCAGCTGGACCAGTCCTGGGTCAGTGTGGTACCAACCAGTGCTGGTGTCTTTGGGGTGAGTAGATTGTACCTGGCAGCATGATCTGTCTACAACTGCAGGCAGGAATATATTATGACTACTGGAACTCAAGGAACTATACCAAATTCTTAATATACACTCAACCAACAGGTCATCAAAACCCATTAAAATGGAGATTCAGGCCAAGACCAAGGAAATATTTAGCTTATTTCTTTAGGACTTTGCTGAAGAACAGAGATTCGGTTCTCTGAAGTGTGATCATCCTGGGTGTTAAGTAGTCTTCAGAGAGGTTTCCTAGCAGATTCCTGCCCTGCCCAGCTCCCTCTCCATTCTCATGAACAGTAGTATCTCTGGTCCTAGCTTAGCTTTCAAGACCATTCCTAGGCCTGGCCTCAAAGCAGATTGAAGAGGGCCTCTGCTGTCCCTCCCCAGGTAGGCTGGAGGGTATGAGAACAGGGGTCTCTTGGGAACAAAAGTGAGCTCCAGAAGCTGAGTTTATCCCTCTTCTACTCTTGCTATTCTTTAAATAACGTTCACACCTGCTCAGTGTGCAGTTTCTCCCTGGTAGTATGGTCATGTGCTCTGAGGACAAAACAAAGCCTGTTGATCAGTCAGAAATCCTTGGTTCTATAAAAGCAGACCTCATCTCTGTATCAACCAGTTGTCTCCATCAAACTGAGTCTGTCTCCTGGTAATATTAATAGTATCCAGTCCCCCAAAGTGGAATGCAGAAGCTGATTTCCCCCAATAGCCAAGAACCTCTAGTAGTAGCCAGATGGATAAAGAGGTCATTTGATCAGTTGACCCGTGTAGATCCAAAGCCATGGGTGTGACTCTCACAGGAAATAGGGTCTTGGGGAGTTGCTGATTCAGAATGAGGAGCTTGCCTCAGCTGTGCATCTGCAAGTATATTTGTGGAGGGCCTGGTACTTTGGCACTGAGGAGCTATTAGGGGGTTCTCCAGTGACCTGTGGAAGACCAACATAGAAATTTGATGTTTTGTATCTCCCAGATCAGTCCCAATTGCCAATATGCTGTTTTGCTGTCTCTGTTGTATATTTGTTTTTCTTGTCGGAGGCCACAGAGAACTTCATCATTGGGCCTTCTTCTCACAGATCCAGCGGTAGGTGATGTCACATGAAACAGCATCATATGTCTTTGTTAGGCCTATGGTCACGCAGTGGAAATTCTGACCCTGATTGGTAATGCTAGTTGAGAAAAGAAAGCATGGTTAAGGCCTGTCTTTTCAGCCCTGCCTTTTCCTGGTTCTGGTACCCCCTCAGCATGCCCATGGAGAAGGAAATGGCAACCCACTCCAGTATTCTTGCCTGGAGAGTCCTAGGGACAGAGGAGCATGGTGGGCTGCCGTCTATGGGGTCTCACAGAGTCGGACACGACTGAAGCGACTTAGCAGCAGCAGCATCCCCAAATCCAGCTCAAAAACTGATGCTTTCCCGTTAGCTCTCCTGTGAGCTTTTACGGACTCGTTGTCTTGGATTAACTCACTCTGTTTGGTTAGAAACACCTCATGGGTTGTTTGTCCCCTTTTCTCCCAGACATAATGTTTTAGTGCTGGAGGCCCTATGTTTTCAACAGGAGGCCCAAGAGGAGAAGGAGGAAGGAGATGTCTCTTCCTTTCCTGGACACCATCTGGCTTTATGAAAAACTTGGTTAGTCTTTTCATACCTCTTTTAACTGTCTTTCAGTCTGACAGGACAGAGTGTGGTTTCATGGGAAGGTCATAAGTTTTGGAGCCAAGTGGCTGCAGGGTCAAACTGCAGCTCTACCACACCCTCGCTTTGTGATATTCAACACATTTCTAAGTCTCTCGTCCTCAATTCAGCTGTCTGTTAAGTGGGAATCAACAAAAGCTTTTCCTAATAGCATCATTGCGAATGCTACCAGGAATGATGTGTAAAGTGCTTAGCAAGGGCTATGTTTACTTACTCCTCTCTGCGAGCAGCTGGTTCCAGTCTGGGGAACTGACTTGCTTTCTATCTGACTCACCATTTTCATAGGTCCACTGGGAGTGTCATGTTCCCCACCATGGCTATGGCCATGGAATAATACATAGGACATAGATCTTGGGAGTTAAAGTTTAGTAGCTTTAAGGCATAGACAACTTATTTATAATAACCCTTCTTTAGATAGAGAAGCCACATCTGGGGAACTTGTAAGAACTTAGTTAAAAAAATGTGATCTCTGGGTTAAAAGATAATTATGAGATATATCAAACATGATATGTACGTGGATTTGTTTGGATCTTGATTTGAACAAAATAATTTGTTGAATGAACAGTTCTCTCTATGCAGAAATATTTGATATTTTCCATAGTAAAAAAATTTACCCTAAAAATGTGTCTCTGGGGATAAGTGGGTTGGAATACAGGAGAGGAGGAGAACATGCAGCTATTCTCAGCCTTTGTGCTGTTCCAGGGCAAACCCATTGAGTCTTGGGTCTAGTCTCTAGAAGCAGCTAGGATCCCAGAAAAATGTGAGCTGTCCACGTACTTGCCGTTAAACTTAGAGTTGTTGATCCAGTGCCACATTTTCTCTACAGGCTGGTATAATAAGCCAATAAAATACTTCTCAGCACCAGTTATGTCCTGGAGAAATTTCTAGAAATTAAAAAGAGATAAAACAATCAGCAAAAAGTTCTTTTCTGCTGCTTCCTTTGTGCCAATGGACTCATGATTATATCTGATTCTGGGAACAAGTAAAGGACTCCAGGACTGGCTATCCCTGGCACTGCCCACCAGCCCTAGAGAAGTGATTCTCATTTTACCCAGAGCATCAAAATCATGTGGAGGTCTTGTGAAAACATAGATTGCTGGGCTCTGGTTTAGTAAGTCTGGTGTAAGGGACCAAGAATTTGCATTCCTAGCAAATTCCCAGGTGATGCTGATGCTTTGAAAATGAAGGAGGAGGGGACTATGCCATCTAAAAAAGGATAATTTCAAATACAACTTTCTTTGATCTACTCTGCATAAGAATGTTTTCATTGCCAGAAGTTTTACATTCCAAATAAGACCGGATCATCTTGGAGAAGGAAATGGCAACCCACTCCAGTATTCGTGCCTGGAGAATCCTGTGGACAGAGGAGCCTGACGGGCTGCTGTTCATGGGGTCGCACAGAGTCAGACAGGACTGAAGCGACTTAGCAGCAGCAGCAGCAAGACTGGATCAAATAAATTCCTTGAATACTTGGCAAGGGAAAACAGGGAGATTTGAAAGTATGTTGCCAAAGCCGATAATGCCATGAGAAATAATCAGTTGCCAACAAAGTTCTGTCTAGTCAAGGCTATGGTTTTTCCAGTAGTCATGTATGGATGTGAGAGCTGGACTATAAAGAAAGCTGAGCACTGAAGAATTGATGCTTTTGAACTGTGGTGTTGGAGAAGACTTTTGAGAGTCCCTTAGACTGCAAGGAGATCCAACCAGTCCATCCCTAAAGGAGATCAGTCTTGAGTGTTCATTGGAAGGACTGATGTTGAAACTGAAACTCCAATACTTTGGCCACCTGATGCGAAGAACTGACTCATTGGAAAAGACTCTGACGCTGGGAAAGGTTGAGGGCAGGAAGAGAAGGGGACGACAGAGGATGAGACGGTTGGATGGCATCACTGACTCAAAGGACATGAGTTTGGGTAAACTCCAGGAGTTGGTGATGGACAGGGAGGCCTGGTGTGCTGCAGTCCACAAGGTCGCAAAAAGTTGGGCACAACTGAGCGACTGAACTGAACTGAACTGACTGAGTGCCTGCTAAAATGACACTGACCTTAGACACCTTACTTTCTGCATTAAATTAATGGGTCACTAATCACTCTGGCCAGAAACCTGGGAGTCCCCTGGACTCTCCTGTATTCTTCACATTCCTCCCATTATCAGTGGCTATCCAAGCCCACTTAAGTATTCTCTCCATCCCCATGGTTATTGCCTTTATTCCTCCTTTCCTAATATTTTTCTTCCATGAAATACTTCATTATTTTTAAAGCTTGATTACCATATTTACTCATTTAGGAAACTTTTTTTTTTTTTAGTATCTGTTGTGTGCCAGGCATTGTATTAGGTTGGAGATACAGAAATAAATTTGCTTCTTAAAAAAAAAAAATATATATATATATGATCTATGTATAGAACAGTCTTTTGGACTCTTTGGGAGAGGGCGAGGGTGGAATGATTTGGGAGAATGGCATTGAAACATGATGCTCGGGGCTGGTGCACTGGGATGACCCAGAGGGATGGTACGGGGAGGGAGGGTGGAAGTGGGGTCCAGGATGGGGAACATGTGTACACCCATCGTGGATTCATGTTGATGTATGGCAAAACCAATACAATATTGTAAAGTAATTAGCCTCCAATTAAAATAAATAAATTTATATTAAAAATATATATGATCTAAAATGGGTTGGCAAGATATGGGCAGTGGGTCAAATTCAGACCGGAGCAAATTTTTATAAACAAGGTTTTAATGGAACAGGCCGTGGCAATTTGATACATATGGTGTATAGCTGCTTTTGAACAATGATGGCACTATTAAGGAGTTGTGACAGAGAACATAGGACCTGAAAAATGTAAAATATATACCATCTATGTTTTAAAAAATGTCTGCTGACCCATGGTCTAAAACAAGGGTTCTTAACCCTTCTTTCTCTTGCTGGAAGCAGGGATGGTTTCTACAGGGATCTATAAAACCTCTGGAATGTCATTAAAAATATTGTGCTTTGTAATGTTTCTGTAAAGAAATGAATAGATTTCATCACGATTTTTAAAGCCTCAGTTATCCCAACATGTTGAAAATCCACAGATCTAATAAGAGAAGGTAGATGAGTTGACCAGCATAGTAGGGTATCCCAGGTGTAATGCTTTTAGGAAATCTGTATTAGATATGGACCAGGAGGGCTTCCCCCGTGGCTCAGAGGTAAAGAATCCACCTGCAATGCAGGAGCCACAGGAGATGCGGGTTGGATCCTTGGGTCAGGAAGATCCCCTGGAGGAGGGCATGGCAACCCACTCCACTATTCTTGCCTGGAGAATCCCATGGACAGAGGGGCCTGGCGGGCTGCAGTCCATGGGGTCTCATAGAGTCAGATGTGACTGAAGCAACTTAGCAGGCATGCATGCCCAGGGAGAAAGGAGGAAGTGAATAATTCTACCTGGATTTCGGGGTCTATATAAAGGCTGTAGATGAGGTAATATGTGAGATGGATTTGGGGAGATAGTTATTGTAAGGCAAGTGCTAGGAGCGGGGTGTGTGGGGGGGAGTGGGGGGTGGGGGGTTGTCGTGGGGTGGTCAGGATTGGACTTCCTGGAAAAGGAAGCATTAGATCACAGGCAGACTGCAGAGTGTGCATGCGTGCTCAGTCGCTTCAGTTGTGTCCGCTTTTTGTGACCAACCCCATTGGCCGTAGCCTGTCAGGCTCCTCTGTCCATTGGATTCTCCAGGCAAGAATACTGGAGAAGGTTTCCATTTCCTCCTTCAGGGGATCTTCCCAATCCAGGGATGAAGCCCGCTCCTCTTCATTTCCTGCTTTGGCAGACGGGTTCTTTACCACTAGCGCCACAGGCTGGAGCATCTGTGGAACTACAAGATGCTGAATTCTATTGGTGCAGAAATAGGAGGGAGGTGGGTTCAGAGACAGGATTGGAGAGAAGGCAGAGGCTGGACCATACAAGGCTTGCATGTCATGTTAGGGAAACTGGACTTTAACTCACTTCATTTTGGAAAATGGCACAGTTTAGAGCCTTAGAGCAATTAGTAAGTCAGATCTGTGGAGGATAGGTAAGAAGCGGCAAAACTAGGGGCAAGGAAAGAAATTAGAAGAATCCCAAAGAAATCCAGGGGAGAGCTGAATGATTTGCTGTGGAGATAGCAGGGAAAGAACTTAGCAGCTAATTTAAGAGGGACGCAGAAAGGCGAAGTGCCAGAAAACTGTCAGTGTTCCATTTCGGTTGACATGATGACTCACCAGTATTGGGATACAAGAGTAGGAGCAGTTGGAGTAAAATACATTTGATTTCGTTTCAAGCATGGTATGTTTGTCATGGTTTTGAGACATCAAAGTGGAATGTGATACTCTTCCTGGTCTAGGGAAGGAAACTGAAGATATGGATATGAGAGTCATTAGCAAGCCATTGATGTGATGAGCTTGTTCTGGGGTTAGCATGAGTGTAAGTGTAATTGGCAGACAATGCCAAGGATGGCTTTTGAGATGCATCAACTCTTCAGGGTTTAGTAGAGGAAAAGAGGTTATGGACTTCCTTTCCCATTCTCCTCTTTTCTTCTTTCCTTTTTCTCTTTTCTGCACTCTGTCTTGTTCTTGGTTTTCTACTTTAAGGCATTTTTCTCTTCCCACTTGAGTCCTTAGCTCTAGAGGAGCTGTATCATCACCATCCCTGATCACTGTTGGGCACCTACTACTGAGATTCACAGAGACGCTCTCATAAACTCTTCACCACTACGGGACTTTTTAGAGGAAGTGTGAAGGGAAGAGCGGAAAGAAGCTAGAATACTGTGTGCAGCACAATGTCTAGTGCTCAGCGAATACTTAGGGTTTGAAGGAGAAGCAACTGCAAATAAAATTATGGCCTAAAATTCAGTTGCTCAGTCGTGTCCGACTCTTTGCAACCCCATGGGCTGTAGCCCACCAGGCTCCTGTGTCCATGGGGATTCTCCAGGCAAGAATACTGGAGTGGGTTGCCATTTCCTTCTCCAGGGGATCTTCCCAACCCAGGGATCGAACCCACAGCTCTTGGTTCTGTCTCCTGCATCAGTAGGCAGATTCTTTACCACTAGTACCACATGGGAAGACCTAAAATTGATTAGAGTGTGGGTTTTGGACTTAGAGAGATCTCAATTCAATTCCATGTGCTATCATTTATTAGGTATATGACCTTGATCAAATTATTTTCCTGTGCCCAAATTTTTTATATTTAAATTTTATTCTATTTATTTAAGCATGAAAATTCACTTCTTAAAATTTAATTTTTATTGGACTGTAGGTGGTTTCTAGTTTTCTCATATATAAAATATGAAGAACTATAACTCCTCAGAATTGTTATTATGAAAAAGACATAATAAAGCTTTTTTATATACTGTGAGCTATTTTTACTCTCATAATTGCACACTGCAACCCCAATTCTATGACTTGATTCTTTGTTTTGCATATTACTAATTTTGTTATTTAAAAACTTCCTTACTTATTAGGCTGATTGGGATCAAACATTAACAGCTCACGTCTGTGAAGAATTCCATAGTTTTAAAAGCTTTATACACATCAGCTCATTTAGTCATTCCCTGTATTTTATTTTATTTTTTTAATTTATTTTATTTTATTTTTTAACTTTACAATATTGTATTGGTTTTGCCATATATCAACATGATTCCCTGTATTTTAAATGTCCTGGCCCCTCCCCAACACACTGCTCACGGGAGAGACCATAGAGTGCGGATTTCATGAGCTCAGATGGGTCCGAGGAACACACCCCACTGCTATTGAGAAGAGCTTCCCACCCCGTGTCCATCCCAACAACCATCCCCTGCTCCACAAATTAAATTGCCCCATCAACTCAACTCCACCCACTGAGGCTGGTGAAGGGGATGCTGCTTTTCTGTACCATTCCATGGGCTTACCAGTTTCTCTGGCGTGTTGACAATGGCCAATGTGGATCCTTTTTCTTTGCAAAAGTTCATGCTCTTGTTCCAAGACGATTCCGATTTGGACAAGAAAAAGCATCTTCCCTGATGAAAATCCCACCCCTTGGGGCAGACTACAGAAATTGAAGAAAAGAGAGGGTGAGATTAGTGAGATTTTGGATGTGCACCTTGGGAGTGAATCATAAGACAGTAGGATGTGGGTTTCTTTATAATTATTATATCAATACAATTCTCTTCAATCCAAGAAGAAATTTCATTCACTTTAGCCCCAGTTTCCCTGTCTGTAACATGAAGGAAATGATGATAAGGTCATTATGGCCCTATTGAGGCAAACAGTTTCATAAGAAAGGAGACAATGGGAAAAGTCTTTAAGAATTCACTACCTAAGAACCTGGAGGTGGAGAGGGCTATAAGCTTGCACTGTACCTGTTCCATAGCTCTCTGTTGGAGTGAAGCTGACAGTGCCATTCCCCAAAATCTGTGGGACTGAAATGAAAAGAAAACCTGAAGATAGCTGGATGATGGGTGTGACACACAAATGTCACAGCAGATGTCCAGAATGGACAGTGGAATTAACAAGGGACTCTTTGCCACTCTGTGTTGGAATTTTTCAGGTTTTTTCCCTTTGGAACATCCATCCAACTACTACTATTATTTGACCTGCCTCAGGTGTCTTTTTGGTTTCTCATATATAACTTTGACGGGGTTCCCAGGTGGCTCTAGTGGTAAAGAACCCGCCTGATAATGCAGGAGATATAAGAGATGCAAGTTAGATCCCTGGATTTGGAAGATGCTCTGGAGGAGGGCACGGCAAGCCACTCCAGTATTCTTGCCTAGAGAATCCCCATGGACAGAGGAGCCTGGTGGGCTACAATCCATAGGGTTGCAAAGAGTTGGACACGACTGAAATGACTTGGCACACACTCACATATACTTTTGACAGTGTGAAATGCCAAGAAAAAGAGCAGGAGAAAGGAAGAGGAATAGATGCATTCAGTACCAGAAAGGAAACCTCCCTGTTCTTTCTCATCTATACCTTTTACAATGTTTTCCCCAAAGAGCTGTTTGGAGTGCTTCTCCCCAGGCTCCACAGAGCACCTTTGCTGCTCTCTCCATTGCTGGTGCCTTAAACCCTATGTGAAAACCCATAGTCCTGATGGGCAGCTCTTGACTCTCTCTCATCAGCAATTATCAGCCCTAAGGACTGTGCTAACTGGAACAAGATTCAGAACTAGAAGATGTTGGCAGACAAGGAGGCAGATGGACATTCTAGAGGTTTCTCTTTTATTTTTTGGCTATGCCACATGGCATATGGGATCTTATTTCCTTGACCAGGGGTTGAATCCATGCACCCCCTCAGCAGAAGCACAGAGTCTTAACCACTGGACTGCCAGGGGAGTCCCCAGAGATTTCCTGTGGGCAGAGAAGAGTCCATTCATCTCTTTATATTAACATAAAAGGAGAATCAGTAGGCCTCCAAGAGGCCTCATTATTTTTGGGGAACACTGGCTGTTGGAGCGTGTAGTTACAGTGGCTCCAGAGGTCAATCAGACTTTTCCTTAATGGACCAGTTGTTTGTCCATGGTGGTTGAAGACCAGTTTAATTTACCCAGATGCCAGTTAGCTACTTACAATCATATATAAAACATGCAAGTTAGCATTCACTTTTTATTTCAGTCCCCTGCTCAAAGGCTCTTTGTAATATAGCATAACTTGGTTTTCATTAGAATCGACTTGGGGATTATAACTGAACAGAACTGTATATGTATTTCATGAGCATTTCAGCGTTTCCTCCTTTTGGCTCACTGTACTTACTGGGTGCCTCAGTTGCTACAAAAATGAAGAAGAAATTATCTTTCTGATAAAGATGTGGTTAGTAATAGGTTTGTCTTAAGAGCAAGTGAGAAGGAGATCCTTGGAAAAGCTTCAAAAGGAGGTGGGGTTCATAAGGAGAGCCGTGCCTGACATGTCTTTATCCCCCATAGCTTCTGGCATTGGACTTTGTGCTTTATAGATGATAGTTGACTAATTTCTCCTGTTTTCAATCTCCTTCTGTGTTTGGTCTAGCATACTGCTTGGCACCAAAAAAAGGCGTTGAATATAATTTTTGATGATTTTTGTGGGGCATGGGTTTCTTTAAACAATTCTTTAAATGACAAGGTTTATAAAGTACTTTCACATCACATTACACTAGTTATACACAAATCATCCTCATTCCCAAGAGGAAAACAGGATCTGAAATTTCACCAAGTCTAGTCTTGGTTTCTCATCTCTAAAAGTAAGAAAATAAATTGGAAGATATTTGTTTTTCTGGGTGTGCTGCATTTATTTTACTTTTCCAGCTTTATTGAGATATCATTCACACATAACATTGTATAAGTTTAAATATACAACATGATGATCTCATACATGTACTTATTGCAAAATTATCAACACGATAAGGTCAGTTAACTCCTCCATCACCTCGCATAATCATCTTTTTTGTGTGTCGGGAGAACATTGAGCATCTACTCTTCTAGCAACTTCCTTGCGTACAATACACTGTTAGTACTTACAGTCACTATGTTGTACATAGGAGTTTTGGAACTCATTCATCTTATAACAATTAGCAGCTTTTTATGAACTCATTCTACAGAAGAATGTCTAGGGGAAGGAGGCTTTGAGAAAGGTCTCTAAGACTTAAGCACAGAGGAACCTGGAGAGGGGAGAGGAGGTTATTTTCATGTACATTACCTGTTGCAGAGCTCTCTGTGGGAATGAAGATGGCATTATTTTCACCAAAAATCTGTGGGACTGCAAAGAAAATCAGCTGTTGACTCAGCCTCAAAGGTGGCTGTGCAGTGAGTGTTACAGACAGACGTTACTGTGGGGCTGGTGGGACATAGCGCCTATCAGTGGGACAGGTTGAGCTCGCTGGCTCAGGTCAGCCAAGATGGGCATATGTTTCCTGTGGATATATTCACGCATTCTCATCCTGCTCTCTTATGTGGTAGAAACTGCACCTTGAGATTGGGCCATATGGTCGATATCTCTTACCCAACTGTTGCCTCCAAATCATATTTCCTTCCTCATTTATCTTCCCCATAGGCTTCTGAGGCTGGAGAAGATTTTACTTGCTGCAACTGTGGTAAAATCTTTTGATATGAGGCCTCTTTTTCTGAACATTTGGATGAATTAGTCTCTGTGTACATAAAGGAAAATATCTTGCCCAGTAAAACCCCATTAACTCTTAATGTAGCTCCAGGTGGCAGGACCTACCTGCTAATGCAAGGGACTTAAAAGACCTGAGTTCGATTCCTGGGTTGGGAAGATCCCCTGGAGGAGGGCATTGGAGAGGCAATCCACTCCAATATTCTTGCTAGAGAATCCCCACGAACAGAGGAGTCTGGTGGGTCACAGTCCATGGGGTTGCAAAGAGTCAGACACAACTGAAGTGACTTAGCATATCCCACAGCTTATCATTGGGTTGGACTGGAGCTGTATTTTCAAATTAGCAACTATAACAAGCACTGCAGAGTACTTCAGTTCAGATTACCCAATGAATACTCTAGTGGCAAAAATTTTGTGTGGAAGTCTAATCATCAGACACTGCTCTGTTTTGTATCTTCAAGGTAGACCAAGGAACCCTGTTCATTGTGTGTGTCTGGGAATGAGAAGGGCCGTCAATTGCCCTCAGCTGGAAAGTCTTGAGCATTTAACCTTTATATTCAACCCTGCATCCTAAGGGAAGAGTCAAGAACAGTACGATCTTAGTTGTGGTAAGAGGTTGATCAGATACTCACAATAAAGCAGAAATAAGGTCATTCCAACAATCTTAAGCACCACTACTATAAGCGCAGAGATTATCATATGCCAGTTCATGATGCAGGAGATGAGGAGGCCTGTGGGCATGAGGGCAGAATGTCACCATCAGAATCTGGGACAAGGCTTCTTTCCAGCGGGGGGCGTGCCAGACTCTCAGAGCACCCCTTAGGGGCTGGGAAGCCGGGCATGACATTGATAGGTGCAAGGAGGAGACCCAGCACATACCCAGAAGACAGGGAGGAGCTTGTGCTCCTTGTGAACCTTTGAACTTGGTGTGCTGCCTCTCCTCCACCATCCCTAGCTCTCGGCCTCAATCCTGTTCCCATCTGTGGCTCTTAAACTCTGTCTGATGAATAAATCCTCTGCTGGACTTTGAGAACCCTTAACCTTGAAATGAGCCTTGCTCCCCGGGCCTTTCATTTGTAGTCTTGGCTATACAGTCTAAGCTCTCAGAAGTCACTGTCTTCAAAAAATTATGCCAGGAGTCCGACAGACAGGACAAGTGTCCCTGAGGTCCTTGGCTGGGGAGCAGAGCCAACAATCTGTATAGAGAGGACACGCAGAGACTCACCTGATGTCTCCCTGGAAGGCTGGTCTGGTCTGCAGGTGGGGATCTTTCCCAGTGGCCTTGTGCTTGGTGTGGCGGGTGGAGGCCCTTTCAGTGAGAATAGGCTCCTTGTGTGTGGGCAGTGTCCTTCCTTCCTCACATAGTCTCTGTCTCACCAGCATCCCTGAGCAAACACTTCTTCCTGTTCAGTGTTCTTGGCCAAGGAGCGGGAGGGGCTAGGAGGGGAAGGGAGTAGCCTCTGAAAGAGGAAGGTCCCCGCCAAAGGGGTTCTCATAGAGGGGAATGATTGTAGAATTATTTAGGAAATGGAATATCTTAATACCGACTTGTTCTGTGTGTCTGAATCTCCTTGAAATAGAGTGGAAAGAAAATGTAGTAAAATGTTAACAGATACGAGTCTGGGTGAAGAGTGTCTGTGAATTATTTATTTGAACTTTCTTTACAACATGTCTGCAAATCTGAAATTGTCAAAATAGAAAAATTTTAAGAAAAGAAATTCATCTGAGGTCGTTATTTTTAATAAGGAGGTCCTCATATGTCCCATTGGTTCCATAACTGCAACCCAGGTCTCTGCTCAGTCCCCTTTATCATGGACTCCTCCTCTCTGGTCCTACCCAACAGCTCATCTCCCTGGCCTTATGCCAGGGAGAAGGTGATGATTATTCAGTATTTCATGAGCATGGTGCTCTGCTGGATACAGGGGGTCCGGTGAGGGTGAATAATACCAGTCTTACTATCAAGGATATATTACATTTGAAGGTTTCCTTTTGTTATACTTTTCCTACTGTAAAGGCTATGTGTACTCAATGGGGCTTCCCTGATGGCTCAGGTGGTAAGGAATCTGCCTGCAGTGCAGGAGACCCAGGCTCTATCCCTAGGTTAGGAATATCCCCTGGAGAAGGGAATGGCAACCCACTCCAGTATTCTTACCTGGAGAATTCCATGGACAGAGGGGCCTAGTGGGCTACAGTCCATGGGATCATAAAGAGTTGGACACGACTGAGTGACAAACACACACTAATTATGTGTGTTTTAACAAAAAATGGTTAGAGGAGCTTTCCTGATGGTCCAGTGGCTAAGACCCTGTGCTCCCAGTGCACAGGGCCCAGGTTTGATCCCTGGTCGGGGAGCTGGATTCTGCATGCCACAACTAAAGAACCCACCTGCCCCAATGAAGATCAAAGAACCTGCTTGCCCCAACTAAGACCTGGTGCAGCCAAATAAATAAATAAATATTTTAAAAAGTGGTTAGAAAATACTGGCGAGGAAAATTGAGAAAATAATGTTCTTAAAAATTTTACATTTAGCAATAGTTGCTGTCAACTTCTCTGGGTGTGTATACTTTATAGATGAGCAGGTAGATAAGAAGATAGATACGTAGATAGATAGGTACTGGGTCATTTAGAAAACTGGGATCATACTGTATATATTATTTGTAATCTAGGCACCATAGGTTAAACTCACACTGTATTACAGGTATCCCTTCAAGTCGAAATATAGATTTTTGATGATATATTATTATTGCATATACACTTATATGATTTATTCAACAATTGGACCACTGTAATTCTTCTAGTAAAGTGTATCTTCTGACTAGTTTCACTTTTCACTGAGATGTTCCACAGACAACCCAGTGTGGACATACCCTCGAGTATATTATTTACCATCCTCTGCTAAAACAGGGCTTCCCTTGTGGCTCAGCGGTAAAGAATCCACCCACAATGTGGAAGACCTGGGTTCGGGCCCTGGGCTGGGAAGATCCCCTGGAGAAGGAAAAGGCTACCCACTCCAGTATTCTGGCCTGGAGAATTCCCTGGACTGTATAGTCCAGGGGGTCGCAAAGAGTTGGACACGACTGAGCGACTTTCACTCACTGCTAAAACATGTTCATTCTCTTAAGTTCCTTATCTCTGGATGGGAAGAGCATCTATTCAGTTGTCCATAGCTTTAAATTAGGGTATTATCCCTGGTTTTTCTCTCTCCCCTCCTTCTCATCCAATCAAACTC
Source organism: Bos mutus (assembly GCF_027580195.1). Classification (NCBI taxonomy): domain Eukaryota; kingdom Metazoa; phylum Chordata; class Mammalia; order Artiodactyla; family Bovidae; genus Bos; species Bos mutus. The sequence continues at coordinate 18,750,307 of NC_091620.1, read as the reverse complement.
TAAGTCATGATGATGCTCTTTTCTTGGAACTTCTCAACCTGCCTTCTCCTCCACTTCCTCAATGCTACCTTGTCCCCGATCTCCACCTGCTCTCTCCTTGATCTTCTCAGCAATGTCTAAAGAAACCTCTGTGCCATTATCTTACTTTAACAATTCTCCACTCTTCAGCAATAATGATCTTTCTAAAATGCAGACTTGACCCTATCATTCCCGTGATGAAATATTTTAGTTACTTTACATTGCTCTTAGGATAATCTGAAGAGTTGGAGCCTGGAGGTGAGGGGTGGCTCTTGAACCAGGAGAGGGGAGGATTTGGAGCCTGTGGAGAGACGGTCAAGTTCTAGAACAGAGATCCCAGGGTGCCGGGAGCCGGCATATTGCATATTGAGCACATATTGCATATTGCATATTGAGTGCAGCACTTTCACAACATAATCTTTCAGGATCTGGAATAGCTCAACTGGAAGTCTATCACTGCCAGGAGCCAGCGTGAGGAACTCTGCCCGTGGCAAAGGTCATGAGGAAGGAGGCCCAGCATACGCAAAGGCGGGATCGAGCCTCAGGAGTCCCCCTGGAAATTCTTGAGCATCTACCCCCAAAACCAGAGTCTGCCTACTTTCTGCTTTGTGCTCTCACCTACACCTCTGACTTTACAGGGGGCTGTCCCCGACTACCTCTCTCTGAAAAAAAGAGTTAACTTACAGCTCCAGTTAATAAAGTTCCTGGGTGTGATAGTGTTTCAACCTACAAACTCCTTTGGAAGTCCTCTAGCCTGCCTGAATAGGTTTTTTCAGCCACATGTGATTGCTCAGAGCCTCCCAACTGTGAGAGGCATGAAATGTTCTAAACTGTCTAAATACAGATTCCTTTGAGCAGTTAAAAGATTGATTAGAAATTGTATTGGTGAAGGGATTTTCACTTGTTGGGCCAATGTTTGCTGCTAAGTTTCCATATCCCTTACCTGCTGTGTCCCTGGCAGTGTATTGATTAATATAATTGGTGTAAGTAGTAGTTTTAATGTTTGTAACCTGGGACCCTTGAGTTAATTCTTTTTCTTGTTACAGCCCACCACACCTTTGCCCTACAGGAATGCAACTTTAATGCTTTTGGAGGGTGGCGCCTGACTAATCACCTTTAGAGAAAAATAAGTTTTCTAAAGAAAGGGTCTTAAAATGTTAACAGGCCTCCGGGCCAGAAGATGATGCAAATCACCTAAACTTTTGCATATGATAAGTCTGCAGGAAGAAAGCCTGGCTTACTGCATGACTCTACCCCTTCCCCCATTATCCTCTATGCATAATTTAAGGTATAAAAACTACTTTGGAAAATAAAGTGCGGGCCTTGTTCACCGAAACTTGGTCTCCCCATGTCGTTCTTTCTCTTACCTTCTGGCTGAATTATTCAGCCTCTTTTCTCCACTGAATTTCCTCACTGAGCTATCCTTATTTCAGCCTCTTTTCACTACTGAATTTCATCACTGAGCTATCCTTATTTTACTACTCTTTATATCCTTAATTAACGTTTAATTAAGCAGTTGTTTCCTGATCCTCACTGACACCGTCCCCACTTCGAATTCCCTGGATCCACCGGGGCTGGACCCCGGCACCAGGGAGATGTTCGCACTTGGCTTTCACGTTGTTCAGTGGCTCATTGAATAAATTAGAAGTTCTGCTGCTGAGGACAGTTATCCAATTGGGTATGGAGGACATGACTTCGTTTCTATCAAGCTGTCACAGCATCAGGCAGAAGAAACACTATTCAGTGATCAGATTTTCTGCTCAGGTTGTCTGTAGCCTTGCAAAACAGAACCAGAGAAAATAAAATACGTCCCCTATCTTCCTTCATCAGATCTTACAATATTTAACACTTCCAATATTTATCTAGGTCCATCACATATTTGAATGTTGGGGAAAGCTCCCTAACCTACTTCAAAGTTTAATATATAGCAAAAAATTAATGGATGTGTGAGAATATAATAACTCAAAACAAGGTGAGCATTATGAAAAAAAAAGATCCAATGACTGTCTGCGAAATAAAGTCATTATTGTTGTTGCTGTTCAGTCACTAAGTCGTGTCCAGCTCTTTGTGATGCCATGGACTGAAGCATGCCAGGCTTCCCTGTCCTCCACTGTCTCCCACAGTTCGCTCAAGTTTATGTCCACTGAGTCTAGGGTAAGACATAGGAAATGTTGGAAAACATCTCACTTACGTTTTCATTCAGAGTTTAGAGAACATTGAAAAGAATATCACCTAATATAATGAAACTAATAAACAAATGCCAAAAGAAGTAAATATGATTAGAGGAGAAAGAAAGAGAGGTGTGTTGTCAGATCTAGCAGATCAGGCACATATGTTGTGGTTTGCAAAAGAGAAAACATGAAAACTGAATAAACAGCAGCAATAATCAAAGAAATTGTGGGAGAAAATATAATCAAAAAAGCTGAAAGTTAGGCAAAATCCGTGAAAAGAGACTCAAACCTGCATAATTCTGGTGATTTCTTTAAATTAAAAAAAAATAGGTAAAATGTATTCTAGAGGCTTCTAGATAGGAAAACCTAATAAAGAAGTAAAATACTATTTTTCATATTTTCGTTCAAAAATTCTAGGTCCCAGAAGACCATAAATCAGTATTTAAGGTTCTGAACATTCTGATTTAGGAACTAACAATATGTCAAGTCAATACAGAATTTAACTTATGATTACTCATGAGTTCCGCCCAGCCCCAGCTCTCTCCATACCAGGAGCTCTAGAGACTTTCTGTTGTCCCCAGACATAGGCATAATCAATAGGAAGCTTAGTAGGATGGAAGTGTCTACCCTTCTCTATAGTTTGGAAATTCAGCAGCTTTCAGAACTCTGCAGTACTATGTGCACCAGTGTATACTAGTCCAGCATTGCATTCATTTTTTTAAAATTAATTTTTACTGGAGTAGAGTTGTTTTATCATGTTGTGTTAATTTCTACTGTACAGCAAAGTGAACAAGCCATCAGTTCATTTCAGTCACTCAGTCGTGTCCGACTCTTTGTGACCCCATGAATCGCAGCATGCCAGGCCTCCCTGTCCATCACCAACTCCTGGAGTTCACTCAGACTCACATCCATCGAGTCAGTGATGCCATCCAGCCATCTCATCCTCTGTCATCCCCTTCTCCTCCTGCCCCCAATCCCTCCCAGCATCAGAGTCTTTTCCAATGAGTCAACTCTTTGCACGAGGTGGCCAAAGTACTGGAGTTTCAGCTTCAGCATCATTCCTTCCAAAGAAATCCCAGGGCTGATCTTCAGAATGGACTGGTTGGATCTCCTTGCAGTCCAAGGGACTCGCAAGAGCCTTCTCCAACACCACAGTTCAAAAGCATCAATTTTTCGGTGCTCAGCCTTCTTCACAGTCCAACTCTCACATCCATACATGACCACTGGAAAAACCATAGCCTTGACTAGACGGACCTTTGTTGGCAAAGTAATGTCTCTGCTTTTGAATATGCTATCTAGGTTGGTCATAACTTTTCTTCCAAGGAGTAAGCGTCTTTTAATTTCATGGCTGTAGTCACAATCTGCAGTGATTCTGGAGTTCTAAAAAATAAAGTCTGACACTGTTTCCACTGTTTCCCCATCTATTTGCCATGAAGTGATGGGACCAGATGCCATGATCTTCGTTTTCTGAATGTTGAGCTTTAAGCCAACTTTTTCACTCTCTTCTTTCACTTTCTTCAAGAGGCTTTTTAGTTCCTCTTCACTTTCTGCCATAAGGGTGCTGTCATCTGCATATCTGAGGTGATTGATATTTCTCCCAGCAATCTTGATTCCAGCTTGTGCTTCTTCCAGCCCAGCGTTTCTCATGATGTATTCTGCATATAAGTTAAACAAGCAGGGTGGCAATATGTAGCCTTGACGTACTCCTTTCCCTATTTGGAACCAGTCTGTTGTTCCATGTCCAGTTCTAACTGTTGCTTTCTGACCTGCATATAGGTTTCTCAAGAGGCAGGTCAGGTGGCCTTGTACTCCCATCTCTTTCAGAATTTTCCACAGCTTATTGTGATCCACACAGTCAAAGGCTTTGGCATAGTCAATAAAGCAGAAATAGATATTTTTTTGAAACTCTCTTGCTTTTTCAATGATCTAACAGATGTTGACAATTTGATCTCTGGTTCCTCTGCCTTTTCTAAAACCAGATTGAACACCTGGAAGTTCACAGTTCACGTATTGCTGAAGCCTGGCTTGGAGAATTTTGAGCATTACTTTACCAGCATGTGAGATGAATGCAATTGTGCGGTAGTTTGAGCCTTCTTTGGCATTGCCTTTCTTTAGAATTGGAATGAAAACTGACCTTTTCCAGTCCTGTGGGCACTGCTGAGTTTTCCAAATTTGCTGGCATATTGAGTGCAGCACTTTCACAGCATCATCTTTCAGGATTTGGACTAGCTCAACTGGAATACCATCACCTCCACTAGCTTTGTTTGTAGTGATGCTTTCTAAGGCCCCTTTGACTTCACATTCCAGGATGTCTGGCTCTAGGTGAGTGATCACACCATTGTGATTATCTGGGTCATGAAGATTTTTTTGTATAGTTCTTCTGTGTATTCCTGCCACCTCTTCTTAATATCTTCTGCTTCTGTTAGGTCCATACCATTTCTGTCCTTTATTGAGCCCATCTTCACATGAAATGTTCCCTTGCTGCTGCTGTTGCTGCTAAGTCGTTTCAGTCATGTCCGACTCTGTGCGACCCCACAGATGGCAGCCCACCAAGCTCCCCTGTCCCTGGGATTCTCCAGGCAAGAACACTGGAGTGGGTTGCCATTTCCTTCTCCAATGCATGAAAGTGAAAAGTGAAAAGTAAAAGTGCAGTCGCTCAGTCGTGTCCAACTCTGAGCGACCCCATGGACTGCAGCCTACCAGGCTCCTCCGTTCATGGGATTTTCCAGGCAAGAGTACTGGAGTGGGTTGCCATTTCCTCCTCCAAAATGTTCCCTTGGTATCTCTAATTTTCTTGAAGAGATCTCTAGTCTTTCCCATCCTGTAGTTTTCCTCTATTTCTTTGCATTGATTGCTGAGGAAGGCTTTCTTATCTCTTGCTATTCTTTGGAACTCTGCATTCAGATGCTTATATCTTTCCTTTTCTCCTTTGCTTTTCACTTCTCTTCTTTTCACAGCTATTTGTAAGGCCTCCTCAGACAGCCATTTTGTTTTTTCCATTTCTTTTCCATGGGGATGGTCTTGATCCCTGTCTCCTGTACAATGTCACGAACCTCCGACCTTAGTTCATCAGGCACTCTATCTACCAAATCTAGTCCCTTAAATCTATTTCTCACTTCCACTGTATAATCATAAGGGATTTGATTTAGGTCATACCTGAATGGTCTAGTGGCTTTCCCTACTTTCTTCAATTTCAGTCTTGCAATAAGGAGTTCATGATCTGAGCCACAGTCAGCTCCTGGTCTTGTTTTTGTTGACTGTATAGAGCTTCTCCATCTTTGGCTGCAAAGAATATAATCAATCTGATTTTGGTGTTGACCATCAGATGATGTCCATGTGTAGAGTCTTCTCTTGTGTTGTTGGAACAAGGTGTTTGCTATGACCAGTGCATTTTCTTGGCAAAACTATTAGTCTTTGCCCTGCTTCATTCCATATTCCAAGGCCAAATTTGCCTGTTACTCCAGGTGTTTCTTGACTTTCTACTTTTGCATTCTAGCCCCCTATAATGAAAAGGACATCTTTTTTGGATGTTAGTTCTAAAAGGTCTTGTAGGTCTTCATAGAACCATTCAACTTCAGCTTCTTCAGCATTACTGGTTGGGGTTACTTGGATTACTGTGATATTGAATGGTTTGCCTTGGAAACGACCAGAGATCATTCTGTCGTTTTTGAGATTGCATCCAAGTACTGCATTTTGGACTCTTTTGTTGACCATGATGGCTACTCCATTTCTCCTAAGGTATTCCTGCCCGCAGTAGTAGATATAATGGTCATCTGAGTTAAATTCACCCATTCCAGTCCATTTTAGTTCACTGATTCCTAGAGTGTCAATGTTCACTCTTGCCATCTCCTGTTTGATCACTTCGAATTTGCCTTGATTCATGGACCTGACATTCCAGGTTCCTATGCAATATTGCTCTTTACAGCATCAGACCTTGCTTCTATCACCAGTCACATCCAGAACTGGGTATTGTTTTTGCTTTGGCTCCATCCCTTCATTCTTTCTGGAGTTATTTCTCCACTGATCTCCAGTAGCATATTGGGCACCTACAGACCTGGGGAATTCCTCTTTCAGTATCCTATCATTTTGCCTTTTCATACTGTTCATGGGGTTCTCAAGGCAAGAATACTGAAGTGGTTTGCCATTCCCTTCTCCAGTGGACCACATTCTGTCAGCCCTCTCCACCATGACCCACCTGTCTTGGGTGGCCCCACGGGCATGGCTTAGTTTCATTGAGTTAGACAAGAATCAGCCATACATACAGGTATATCCCCTACTCAGCATTACAACAACATTCTGAGTTATTCAACCTAAATAACACCTTCTTAGGAATTTATCTCAGGGTTTTTTCTCTCAGTTCCTCAATTCTTTTCTGCTCAAACAGAAAAATACTCTCTCATATCCCATTAAGGAGAGGCTGCAAATTGGTAGCAGAGATTGCAAACTGGGGGCCCACAGATTGCAGCGATATTTTGTTTGATAAGCAGAAAGAAATTTGAATTAACATTTTGAAGTTTTAGAGATCTCTGTAGCCACCTAGGTATTGAGAAGATCTGACACTATTGAGATTATGTTCCCTCAGGGCAGCAGTTGGCTTAATTGAGGGTGAGGGCTCACACCCCTGTTTCTAGTCCCCACCTCATTGGAAGGAATCCAGTTACCAGCTATTGTCATGCTCACATAGCTATTTGTTTCCCCTCTGGAGTAGAGCAAGTGTTGTTTAAAGTCATGCCTCTATTGAAAGAGGGAAAACAAAAGGAAGAATGAAGAGTCTACATGCTTTCAGAAAAATGGGAGAGAATATTTTTCCTTTTTGCAAAAAAGTAAACAATATTTTATGTGTCTTTGCCAAAGAATAAAACTGGAGACAGTTATGAAGCAAATTAAGGAACAACTGCTCTATAGAAAAGACATATGATGAAGGCTCATTTAACAGGAAGACCTAGGATTTCCACAGTTGATTTCTGAATGCAAACAAAATAGGTTTCCAAATGCTTTTGTGAAAAAGTGACCATAAATTCCTTTACAGACTACAGATTTCTGAAAGTTTGTCTATGGAGTGAAGGCGACATTATGTGGCTTAAACAGAATCAAACATTCATGAATATATTATAGTCAAGAATACTGTCACTTAGGATATTGGCTGAGAACTTGCTGGAAAGTGAAAGTCACTCAGTCGTGCTATACAGTCCATGGAATTATCCAGGCCAGAATACTGGAGTGGATAGCCTTTCCCTTCTCCAAGGGATTTTCCCAACCCAGGGATCAAAGCCAGGCCTCCCATGTTGCAGGTGGATTTGTTACCAGCTGAACCACAAGGGAAGCCCAAGAATACTAGAATGGGTAGCCTATCCCTTCTCCAGGGGATCTTCCTAACCCAGAAATCAAACCGGGGTCTCCTGCACTACAGGCAGATTCTTTACCAATTGAGCTAGAACTTCCTGGAGAGGAATTAAATAATCTGTGGTGTGTTATAACTGCAGTGGATGAAGCAAGGGCATAAATAATAATTCCAAGTAGCTAGCTGTATTTATGTGTGGTATTGATTGAAAACCACACAACCAATGAATTTATTAAAATGGCACCCCTGAGTGCCGAAGAATTGATGCTTTTGAACTGTGGCGTTGGAGAAGACTCTTGAGAGTCCCTTGGACTGCAAGGAGATCCAACCAGTCCATTCTGAAGGAGATCAGCCCTGGGATTTCCTTGGAAGGAATGATGATAAAGCTGAAACTCCAGTACTTTGGCCACCTCATGCGAAGAGTTGACTCATTGGAAAAGATTCTGATGCTGGGATGGATTGGGGGCAGGAGGAGAAGGGGACGACAGAGGAGGAGATGGCTGGATGGCATCACTGACTCGATGGACGTGAGTCTGAGTGAACTCCGGGAGTTGGTGATGGACAGGGAGGCCTGGCGTGTTGCGATTCATGGGGTCGCAAAGAGTCGGACACGACTGAGCGACTGATCTGATCTGATTGATGTCTACATCAAGAAATGATCTGTGTAATAAGAAAAACTTGGCCGTTTTTCTGTAGAAAGGTCCAGTTAGTAATCATGACTAGGGGGTATATTCTGTGATGGTATATGTTAAAGTCAGACTTGTTACTTAATTCAAACCGCTGTGGCAACATTTCACAATGGCACGGAACTGAAGCCTACTCACCACATCATTTGTCAGGAAACACACTGTACTTAAGTATTCATGGATGTGGTCATTAAAGCTGTGTGCCAGACACGCTAAAAAGGTCTAGAACTACACAAAACCAGAGTTTTGCATGAGTTCAAGCTATTCATAACACAATAATTCATTGTACTCCATGCATCTACTAAGCACATTGAAAATTAGACAAAGAAACACATACACTGAGATTTAAAATACACCATATTTCATTAACTCAGAGAAGCACGTTGCTTTCCACATGACATTTCTGGATTTAAGATGCATCGTAGTCAATGATAAGAAAGCATTGCTTAATTGGTAGCTTTGAATTTTTTTTTCCTTAGTGGTGTATAAAATAAGGATGTATCCTAAAACTGATGCCATTTTACATTCTGTGAAATATGATAAGAAAATACTACAAATTTAAGCCATTCAAGTTTTTAACTCTGATAGAATAGATAAATCATGACACAATACATCAAAATTGACTCAAGAGAAGAAAACTTGAAGTGTCTTTGCTAACAGATGGTTTTAAGATTTTGGAAAATTCTGAAGCATAAACTGCAAGAAAATGTTTTTTAAACATGGCAATTTCTATGTTAAGATTGAAATTGAAATAATTCTTTGAGGAACACAATTCCTTTGCTTTAAAAAACTTTTGAGTTGACCAGATACACAGTTGTAAAGGTAAGACCTACAAATTTCATGGTTTTAGCTGGTGCAAACAGTGAATTAACTGCATTAAGGTATACATTAAGCCACAAATTTCATCATTCTGTTTGGTGATGGATATTGTGTGTAATTCTGCCAAAGATAAGTGTCAGAGATCTTTCTCCCTCCTTTTGAATGGAGAAGCACATCTTTCCTTTACCTATTTTTATAGTGTTGTGGTTTATAAACCAGCAGTTTACAGACTCAAAAACCTATAGGTTCTTGACAGTGAATATAACATGTGAAGTCAACCAGGCATAAGACAAACACTTACCAGAACTATATGAAACTTTTAATTTTTACTCAGCTAAACACATAACACAAATACATGATACTGGAGATGATATTTTAAATTCATTTAAAAAATACAAGTTGAATGTTAAAATATTTAATTGCTATATCTTTGGAACTAAAAACATAATACTTTTTCTTTTGTGGATTGCGTTTTCAGGTTAACATTGTGTGTTGAGATGTAAAGTACAGAATTTATCCTTGAATCCTTTTAACTAGGAGTCATATTTAAATGCATTCTGCCTCATACATGGAAAATAGTTCTTTCGAAGTATAGATTCTTCTAAATATGAATAGAACATTTGTCCAATAATTTTGAAATTGGAGAACATATAATGAAAATTAAATTTATTTCATCTCATTTGTTTCATTTCTGATAAGTACTTTTGGCACAGAAAGTGAAACTAGATTATTTAGTGCTAAATGAGTTTTCCCAAATCAGACTTTTTGTAGGACAGAGTAAATGTAATTACAGTGGTGTGCCTCCATGTGAATGCACCAGCAAAGACATATTCAGAGTACTTAGATGACATGTAACGTCAAGTCTTTGATGCATTCTTTTAAAAACTATTTTGTTGGCCAAAAAGTTCATTCAGATTTTTCCATAACCTCTTGCAGGAAAACCCACATGACTTTTTTTACCAACCCAATATATCATGTCATATTTCAGATGTACAAAAAATATAAAGAATAATGTAATAAACAGCTGTCTCCTAATCCAAGAAATGAAACATTACATGGAATGTTTGAACTCCTTTGTACTACTCACTAATCACGTCCTCTTCTTCCATCTATGGGTTATGTACTACTCATTGTATCATAGGTCTTTTAGTGGCAAGTGAAAGAACTTCAAACTAGTTTAGGCAAAAGTGGTATGTATTGGCTCATGACATATGTCAAAGGATCACACAATGAAACCAAAGTAAAGCAAAGATATATCTGAACCTCTGAAACATCAAGAATCAGATAAAACTAGGTATTGCCATATCCATCTCTTGCCTTTACTCACCTTCTCTTGTGATAGGAAATATAGCAGGAATCATAGCCATGAGAAGCTGCTGTATTTCATGTCTTACAAATTTTTCTTGGGTCAAGTTAGAAAAATCCCAAAGGTAGACATTGATAGGCCTATCAGATGATGGAGACCCATCAAATATGATTAGGGACAGGATCATGGTAAACAGTCTAACTGTAGAGTGAGGAGCAGTTATCCCAAGACAGAAGTGGTTGTTCTCAAAAGAAGGAAGGTACTGGGAAGGCACATGCACACACACATATATGCATGCATGCACACACCCATATATGTGTGTGCACACACACACACACACACACACACACACACACATGGCCTATTCCAACCATCCTCATTACCTCTTGCCCACTTGCTGCTTCCAGAACTTTATGGCCTCCAACCTTGCCAACATCTTCCATCTACCTTTATAACCCCATTTAAAATTTATGTTTTTCCAAACTGGCTTCTCCTTGGATGACCATGTGTCTATTTCTAGTTTTGTTCTCTAAACTGAATTTTGGTTCTTCATTTCCAAGACTGCTGGTGTTTCCAAGTAGGTGACATGATGTCAGTTCAGTTGCAATAAGTTCCAAACCACATTTACCATTTTCCACAAACTCAATCCAACTTCCTTCCTCAACTTCTTTATTTTTGTTAGTCATTATATCATATTACAACATACTCAGACACTGAAAGCCTCCGTGACGCTTCCTTCTTGGTCAAATACCATGTGAAGACCCTAGTCGATGATGTTTTCCAAAAGTTCTGTTACATCTCTTTCACCTCTCCATTCCTACCACCCCCATGCTAGTCTAAATCTTTAACTGCAGTTGGAGTACAAATGGTCTGAAACCTTCACCTTTCTAATCTTCACCCTTCACTCTTCACCCTTCAACCTTCACCCTTCTAATCAATATTAGAAAATGCTATCAGACAAAATTTTATAAAATCATCATTATGATCATGTCACTTCCCTATTTAAGTTTCCATTATAATCATTAACTGGAGAAGGAAATGGCAACCCACTCCCATGTTCTTGCTTGGAGAATTCTGTGGGTGGAGGAGCCTGGCAGGCTGCAGTTCATGGGGTCACAAAAAGTCAGAACATGACTGAGCAACTAACACATAACCATTAACATTAACAAACCTCAGCTCTTGAGCTTAGCTCTACAACCTGACCTTGACCTACTTGTATACTAATCATTAGGGAAATGCAAGTCAAAACCAAAATGAGATATCACCCCATACATATTAGAATGGCTGTGATTCAAACAATAAGTGATAACAATATCTAATGAAGATGTGAAGAAAAAGATCCTTTGCACTCTGTTGATGGGAATGCAAATTAGCATAGTCGCTATGGAGAACTGGGAACGTTCCCTGAAAAGTTAAAAATAGGACTCTTTCATTGTTGTTGTCCACTCTTTTGTGACCCCATCGACTATAGCCGTCCAGGCTCCTCTATCCATGGGGCTTTCCAGGCAAGAATACTGGAGTGAGTTGAGGGGAGGAGCTAAGATGGCGGAGGAATAGGATGGGGAGAACACTTTCTCCCCCACAAATTCATCAAAAGAACATTTAAACGCCAAGTAAATTCCACAAAACAACTTCTGAATGCTGGTAGAAGACATCAGGCACCCAGAAAAGCAACCCATTGTCTTCAAAAGGAGGTAGCAAAAAAATATAAAAGACAAAAAATGTGACAAAAGAGGGAGGGATGGAGCTCCATCCCAGGAAGGGAGTCTTAAAAAAAGAGAAGTTTCCAAACACCAGGAAACATTCTCACTGCCGAGTCTGTGCCGAGCTTTGAAAGCACAGAGGGCAACATAACAGGGAGGAAAAATAAATAAACAATTAAAACCCACAGATTACGAGCCCTACGGTAACTCCCCCAGTGGAGAAGCAGCGCAGATGCCTGCATCCGCCATTAGCAAGCGGGGGCTGGGCAGGGAGGCGCGGCGCGGGCTGCATCGCTTAGAGTAAGGATCTGGCCTGAATACCCCGAGCGCTACCTGAGCGAAATAATTTGGGCTAGCAAACCAGACTGTGGGCTATCTACCACGTGAAAAGCCAGCCCTAACCTAAGACACCGCCAGGCTCACTCACGGAACAAAGGACTGTACAGAGATAGCCGGCTGCAGACCATCCCCCTCCGGTAACAGGCAGCCAGAGCCGGAAGGGGGCAATTGCAGCCCCAGAGAGACATTATCTACAAAACTGTAAGCAGGCTTCTTTGCTAACTAAAACTTCTTGGGGTTCTGGACAGTCAACATCCGCCTGAGAAGGTGCACTGGTTGTACACCCAGATAACCGAGTGGCAGGGAGGCGATAAGTCACAGCAACCACGCTCGCCAAACACCCCATTATTGAAAGACAAACATATGTCTTGTCTTTCTTGTCTGAGCTGCTCGTACCTAGGAAGGGCACAAAACGCAGGCCCAGTGGAGTCTGTGCCTCTGAGGACTACCCGAATGCCTGAAACTGAGAGGCTTAGACCTGGGAGGTGCAAGCAGCCCAGGGCCAGCCGTGGATGGTTCCCGGCGGAGCAAGCTAGAGCCTAAGCAGTGTGGGCAGGGAGGCTACATGCGCCGTGAGCGGGGGCAGGCCCAGTGTGGCTGAGGCACTGTGAGTGCAGGCCAGTATTATTTATTTGCAGCGTCCCTCCCTCCCCACAGCACAACTGAACAAGTGAGCCTTTAAAAAAAAAAAAAGGTGTCTACCACCGCCCCCTTTGTATCAGGGCAGAAATCAGACACTGAAGAGACCAGCAAACAGAAGAAGCTATAACAGAGGGAACCGCCTTGGAAGCGACAGGCAATAGATTAAAACCCCATGGTTAGTACTGACTACATAGGAAGGGGCCTATAGATCTTGAGAAATAGAAGCCAGAACAAGGAACTAGCCAAAAATGAACTGAACCCACAATACCCACAACATCATCAGAGAAAGTCCTATATATTTTTTCACTATTTTTACGATCATTCTTTTTTTTTTTTAATTAAAAATTTTTTTAAGTCCTCTATTACTCCTTTAATTTTCACTTTTATAACCTACTATTATTTTGCAAAAAAAAAAAAAACTTTTTTTTTTTTTTTTAAAAAGCAAACTTCATATATATATTTTTTGTGACCTTGTTTTCTTTTTTTTCTTCTTTTCTTTAACATTGTATTTTTGAAATTCCAAACTCTGCTCTAGCTTTTTAATTTTAGCTTTTTGGTATTTGTTATCAATTTTGTACCTATATATATTTTTTTAATAACTTTTGTGACTTCTTTGTTTGTTTCTCTTTCTTTCTCTTCATCTTTTCTTTAACATTGTATTCCTGAAATTCCAAACTCTACTCTAGATTTTTAATTTAGGCTTTTTGGTATTTGTTATCAATTTTGTACCTATATCTTCTTTATAATTTTTGTGACTTTGTTTTTTTTTTCTTTTTTCTTTTTCTTTTTCTCTCTTTATTTTCCTTCTTCTTTTCTTTAACATTGTATTTTTGAAATTCCAAACTCTACTCTAGATTTTTAATTTTTGCTTTTAGGTATTTGTTACCAATTTTGTACCTTTAAGAACCCAATCTTCAGTATTGATTTTTTACTAGGGAGCGAGATTACTGGCTTGGCTGCTCTCTCCCTCTTTGGACTCTCCTTTTTTTTTCCACCAGGTCGCCTGTGTCTCCTCCCTAAACCTTCTCTACTCTACCCAACTCTGGATTTCTGTGTGTTTCAGATGGTGGAGAACACTTTGGGAATTGATTACTGGCTGGATCTGTCTCTCTCCTTTTCATTCCCTCCTTTTATCCTCCTGGCCACCTCTGTCACCTTCCTCCCTCTTCTCTTCTCTGTATAACTCCGTGAACATCTCTGAGCGGTCCAGTTGTGGAGTTCACATAAGGAAGTGATTACTGGTTAGCCCACTCTCTCCTCTATTGATTCTACCTCATCTCATTCGGGTCACCTCTAACTCCCTCCTCCCTCTTCTCTTCTCCATGTAACGCTGTGAACCTCTCTGGGTGACCCTCACAGTGGAGAATCTTTTCATCTTTAACCTAGATGTTTTATCAATGGTGCTGTATAGAAGGAGAAGTTTTGAGACTACTGTAAAAATAAGACCGATAACTGGAAGCAGGAGGCTTAAGTCCAAACCCTGACTCCAGGGAACATTAATTGACAGGAGCCCATCAAATGCCTCCATACCTACACTGAAACCAAGCACCACACAAGGGCCAACAAGTTCCAGGGCAAGACATACCAAGCAAATTCTCCAGCAACACAGGAACACAGCCCTGAGCTCCAATATACAGGCTGCCCAAAGTCACCCCAAAACCATAGACATCTCATAACTCATTACTGGACACTTAATTGCACTCCAGAGAGAAGAAATCCAGCTCCACCCACCAGAACACCGACACAAGCTTCCCTAACCAGGAAACCTTGACAAGCCACCTGTACAAACCCACACACAGTGAGGAAATGCTGCAATAAAGAGAACTCCACAAACTGCCAGAATACAGAAAGGACACCCCAAACTCAGCAGTTTAAACAAGATGAAGAGACGGAGGAATACCCAGCAGGTAAAGGAACAGGATAAATGCCCACCAAACCAAACAAAAGAGGAAGAGTTAGGGAATCTACCTGATAAAGAATTCCGAATAATGATAGTGAAATTGATCCAAAATCTTGAAATCAAAATGGAATCACAGATAAATAGCCTGGAGACAAGGATTGAGAAGATGCGAGAAAGGTTTAACAAGGACCTAGAAGAAATAAAAAAGAGTCAATATATAATGAATAATGCAATAAGTGAGATCAAAAACACTCTGGAGGTAACAAATAGTAGAATAACAGAGGCAGAAGATAGGATTAGTGAATTAGAAGATAGAATGGCAGAAATAAATGAATCAGAGAGGATAAAAGAAAAACGAATTAAAAGAAATGAGGACAATCTCAGAGACCTCCAGGACAATATTAAATGCTACAACATTCGGATCATAGGGGTCCCAGAAGAAGACAAAAAGAAAGACCATGAGAAAATACTTGAGGAGATAATAGTTGAAAACTTCCCTAAAATGGGGAAGGAAATAATCACCCAAGTCCAAGAAACCCAGAGAGTCCCAAACAGGATAAACCCAAGGCGAAACACCCCAAGACACATATTAATCAAATTAACAAAGATCAAACACAAAGAACAAACATTAAAAGCAGCAAGGGAAAAACAACAAATAACACACAAGGGAATTCCCATAAGGATAACAGCTGATCTTTCAATAGAAACTCTTCAAGCCAGGAGGGAATGGCAAGACATACTTAAAATGATGAAAGAAAATAACCTACAGCCCAGATTATTGTACCCAGCAAGGATTTCATTCAAATATGAAGGAGAAATCAAAAGCTTTACAGACAAGCAAAAGCTGAGAGAATTCAGCACCACCAAACCAGCTCTCCAACAAATACTAAAGGATATTCTCTAGACAGGAAACACAAAAAGGGTGTATAAATTCGAACCCAAAACATAAAGTAAATGGCAATGGGATCATACTTATCAATAATTACCTTAAAAGTAAATGGGTTGAATGCCCCAACCAAAAGACAAAGACTGGCTGAATGGATACAAAAACAAGACCCCTACATATGTTGTCTACAAGAGACCCACCTTAAAACAGGGGACACATACAGACTGAAAGTGAATCCATGCAAATAGGGACCAAAAGAAAGCAGGAGTCACAATACTCGTATCAGATAAATTAGACTTTAAAACAAAGGCTGTGAAAAGAGACAAAGAAGGTCACTACATAATGATCAAAGGATCAATCCAAGAAGAAGATATAACAATTATAAATATATATGCACCCAACATGGGAGCACCACAGTACGTAAGACAAATGCTAACAAGTATGAAAGGAGAAATTAACAATAACACAATAATAGTGGGAGACTTTAATACCCCACTCACACCTATGGATAGATCAACTAAACAGAAAATTAACAAGGAAACACAAACTTTAAACGATACAATAGACCAGTTAGACCTAATTGATAGCTATAGGACATTTCATCAAAAAAAAAAAAAGACTGCTCACTATGGCAATTATTGAAGCTGACTTAGGGTGACATAGAGGCTTATTTCCCTTTACCCTTCTGAGTTCTTAGCTGAGGACCTCTGTAAGAAATGACAGAATAGCAGGACAAAATCAAACAGAAGTTTATTAACATAAAAAAATAAATAAAATAAAATAAAAAGGAAGCAAATTCTAACACAGATTACAACATAGATAGACCTTGAAAATAGCTAAATGGAATAAGCCCAGTCACAAAAGAACAAATACTGTGTGATTCCACTTGCATGAGCTATCTCGAATAAGCAAATTCATAAAAAAAAAAAAAAAAGAACTCACAGAATGTAAGCTGCGTTCCTTTACAAGACTATTTTATAATATCTTAAAATTGTTTTGCTGTCTTATGGAGCTTATGCACATGTGGAGTATGGATTTCTGCATATCTGTCATACCACATATCCTCAAAGAATAACAAATAACTAAATGTTAGCAGTAAAAAAAAAAAAAAAAAAAAAAAAAGAAACAGGCATTTTCTTTTCACCTTAATCTTTAACATCCTAGGCCTGTGACCGGCATTCATAACTATCTGATGAGATTAGAAACAGAAAAATGAGAGGGGCTGAGAAGTTCTGAATTCTTATTGTCTAAATGGCTGAAACTCCACTCAACTGTCTCATCAGAAAGGCTGTCTCTTGCCTCTCCTTCCCCAACAAGCCAGAGCAAGTCCAGATGCTGCCATCTCATGTTTGGTTGGACAAGAACAGTCGAGAAGAACCCTGGACTGGCCACTGAAGAAGCCCAGGTACTAGCTTCTATCATTTATAATATGCTGGCCAAGTCTAAATCTCCTGTTGGAGGCAGCCTCTTACCAGCCTGTCTACACTGTTGATTGAAAATTATAGATTTGTGGTCTACATCCGGCTTACCAGATTACACAGGCTGGTTTGGGCTATGACCAACGGAATGGAAAAGAACCTTCAGCAAGCTTGTGCTTGCCTCCCTGAGATGGAGACCCACATCCTGATGGCTTGTGATGCGGGAATGAGTGGCATCCCAGCGGCTCTGAGGACCCTGGCAGGTGTACTGAGTGCTCTGGCCCTTCCCGATTTTAGCCTATATTTTCTTCCTCCTGCTATATTGTATCCTTTGAATTATGACAACCTTAAATAAGTGTGCTTTGTGGAGTCTTATTAGTGCTTCCAAATATAAAATCCTGTGTAATTGCTGGAGTAGTGGAAGTCAAAGAGCAAAGGACCTACTCCAGCCTGAAAGAGACGCGACAACTAAATGCCCCTTGTGATTCTGAACCCGACCCTCCTGCTCTACAGGACGTGGTTGGGGAGGACTTGAATGAGGTCTGAGGGTGAAATGGTAGTCACATAGCAACATTAACTTTCTGACTGTATGTGGTGGCTGTATTGTGCTCATGCAGGAGAACACCCTTGGAAAAATTACACACGAACATATTTGAAAGAGATTTCAACAACGTTCTCCATATGGTTCAGAAAAGAAAAGTTCTTTGTCCAACACTAGCACTTCTGTTTGAGATTGCTCCAAATCACACAAGCATGTGTGTATACATATGTATATATACAACTATAAAAATAAACAACAAAAGCAACACACAAAAAAAAGAAACCAGGCATTCACAAACCAAAAACATATAATATGATTATTTATATGAAGTTTAAGAGCAGACAAAATCAGTATATGTTGGTACAAATCAGAACAATGGGGGCAGGGGTTGGGGTGATGTTACTGGCTGGGAACTGCTGGGGAGCAAAGTGTGCCACCCCACAGTGTCCCCAGCATGTGGATTATTTTGAGTTGAAAACAATCGAGGCCCAAAAGACTCAGGAAGAAACTTTGACCTTCCCCCAGCTGCCTAAAAGAATATTAGATAGGGGACATATTCTAGGAAGGGATCAATCACCCTAGACAACTATATTATGAACTAAGAGGAACCCTAGTGTAGATAGGAGGAACTCAGCAAAATCTGCTTGTTAGAACTTCTCTCTGTGTCCCACTGTCTCTGTACGGCCCAGCAAACATTTATTCACCAGACATCTGCTTTTCCATCTTGCTATGCTTTGCATGCTACCCCCTTGAAGTCACAAACAACTGCTTCCAACATCCTCTTTTGTCTTTAGCTGAAGATGGTATTTAAAATGAGGGCTTCAGGCGTTTTGAAGAGTTACCCTGTTTTTCTGGGTCTCTCCCATGTAAACATGTTATTAAACTTTTGTGTGATTTTCGCCTGTTTAAAAAAAAAAAAAAAAAGGCTGTGAAAAGAGACAAAGAAGGTCACTACATAATGATCAAAGGATCAATCCAAGAAGAAGATATAACAATTACAAATATATATGCACCCAACACGGGAGCACTGCAATATGTAAGACAAATACTAACAAGTATGAAAGGAGAAATTAACAATAACACAACAATAGTGGGAGACTTTAATACCCCACTCACACCTATGAATAGATCAACTAAACAGAAAATTAACAAGGAAACACAAACGTTAAACGATACAATAGACCAGTTAGACCTAATTGATATCTATAGGACATTTCATCCCAAAACAATGAATTTCACCTTTTTCTCAAGCGCATATGGAACCTTCTCCAGGATAGATCACATCCTGGGCCATAAAGCTAGCCTTGGTAAATTCAGAAAAATTGAAATCATTCCAAGTATCTTTTCTGACCACAATGCAGTAAGATTAGATCTCAATTACAGGATAAAAACTATTAAAAATTCCAACATATGGAGGCTAAACAACACGCTGCTGAATAACCAACAAATCACAGAAGAAATCAAAAAAGAAATCAAAATTTGCATAGAAACGAATGAAAATGAAAACACGACAACTCAAAACCTGTGGGACACTGTAAAAGCAGTCCTAAGGGGGAAGTTCATAGCAATACAGGCATACCTCAAGAAACAAGAAAAAAGTCAAATAAATAACCTAACTCTACACCTAAAGCAACTAGAAAAGGAAGAAATGAAGAACCCCAGGGTTAGTAGAAGGAAAGAAATCTTAAAAATTAGGGCAGAAATAAATGCAAAAGAAACAAAAGAGACCATAGCAAAAATCAACAAAGCCAAAAGCTTGTTCTTTGAAAGGATAAATAAAATTGACAAACCATTAGCCAGACTCATCAAGAAACAAAGGGAGAAAAATCAAATCAATAAAATTAGAAATGAAAATGGAGAGATCACAACAGACAACACAGAAATACAAAGGATCATAAGAGACTACTATCAGCAATTATATAGCAATAAAATGGACAACGTGGAAGAAATGGACAAATTCTTAGAAAAGTACAACTTTCCACAACTGGACCAGGAAGAAATAGAAAATCTTAACAGACCCATCACAAACACGGAAATTGAAACTGTAATCAGAAATCTTCCAGCAAAAGCCCAGGTCCAGACGGCTTCACAGCTGAATTCTACCAAAATTTAGAGAAGAGCTAACACCTATCCTACTCAAACTATTCCGGAAAATTGTAGAGGAAGGTAAACTTCCAAACTCATTCTATGAGGCCACCATCACCCTAATCCCAAAACCTGACAAAGATGCCACAAAAAAAGAAAACTACAGGCCAATATCACTGATGAACATAGATGCAGAAATCCTTAACAAAATTCTAGCAATCAGAATCCAACAACACATTAAAAAGATCATACACCATGACCAAGTGGGCTTTATCCCAGGGATGCAAGGATTCTTCAATATCTGCAAATCAATCAATGTAATACACCACATTAACAAATTGAAAAATAAAAATCATATGATTATCTAAATAGATGCAGAGAAAGCCTTTGACAAAATTCAACATCCATTTATGATAAAAACTCTCCAGAAAGCAGGAATAGAAGGAACATACCTCAACATAATAAAAACTATATATGACAAACCCACAGCAAACATTATCCTCAATGGTGAAAAATTGAAAGCATTTTCCCTAAAGTCAGGAACAAGACAAGGGTGCCCACTTTCACCACTACTATTCAACAACTCAAGTTTTGGAAGTTTTGGCCACAGCAACCAGAGCAGAAAAAGAAATAAAAGGAATCCAAATTGGAAAAGAAAAAGTAAAACTCTCACTGTTTGCAGATGGCATGATCCTCTACATAGAAAACCCTAAAGACTCCACCAGAAAATTACTAGAACTAATCAATGAATATAGTAAAGTTGCAGGATATAAAATCAACACACAGAAATCCCTTGCATTCCTATACACTAATAATGAGAAAATAGAGAAATTAAGGAAACGATTCCATTCACCATTGCAATGAAAAGAATAAAATACTTAGGAATATATCTACCTAAAGAAACTAAAGACCTATATATAGAAAACTATAAAACACTGGTGAAAGAAATCAAACAGGACACTAATAGATGGAGAAACATACCATGTTCATGGATTGTAAGAATCAATATAGTGAAAATGAGTATACTACCCAAAGCAATCTATAGATTCAATGCAATCCCTATCAAGCTACCAACAGTATTCTTCACAGAGCTAGAACAAATAATTTCACAATTTGTATGGAAATACAAAAAACCTCGAATAGCCAAAGCAGTCTTGAGAAAGAAGAATGGAACTGGAGGAATCAACCTACCTGACTTCAGGCTCTACTACAAAGCCACAGTCATCAAGACAGTATGGTACTGGCACAAAGACAGAAATATAGATCAATGGAACAAAATAGAAAGCCCAGAGATAAATCCATGCACATATGGACACCTTATCTTTGACAAAGGAGGCAAGAATATACAATGGATTAAAGACAATCTCTTTAACAAGTGGTGCTGGGAAATCTGGTCAACCACTTGTAAAAGAATGAAACTAGAACACTTTCTAACACCATAAACAAAAATAAACTCAAAATGGATTAAAGATCTAAACCTAAGACCAGAAATTATAAAACTCCTAGAGGAGAACATAGGCAAAACACTCTCCGACATACATCACAGCAGGATCCTCTATGAACCACCTCCCAGAATATTGGAAATAAAGGCAAAAATAAACAAATGGGACCTAATTAAACTTAAAAGCTTCTGCACAACAAAGGAAACTATTAGCAAGGTGAAAAGACAGCCTTCAGAATGAGAGAAAATAATAGCAAATGAAGCAACAGACATACAACTAATCTCAAAAATATACAAGCAACTCCTACAGCTCAACTCCAGAAAAATAAATGACCCAATCAAAAAACGGGCCAAAGAACTAAATAGACATTTCTCCAAAGAAGACATACAGATGGCTAACAAACACATGAAAAGATGCTCAACATCACTCATTATCAGAGAAATGCAAATCAAAACCACTATGAGGTACCATTTCACGCCAGTCAGAATGGCTGCGATACAAAAGTCTAAAGCAATAAATGCTGGAGAGGGTGTGGAGAAAAGGGAACCCTCTTACACTGTTGGTGGGAATGCAAACTAGTACAGCCATTATGGAGAACAGTGTGGAGATTCCTCAAAAAACCAGAAATAGAACTGCCTTATGATCCAGCAATCCCACTGCTGGGCATACACACTGAGGAAACCAGAAGGGAAAGAGACACGTGTACCCCAATGTTCATTGCAGCACTGCTTATAATAGCCAGGACATGGAAGCAACCTAGATGTCCATCAGCAGATGAATGGATAAGAAAGCGGTGGTACATATACACAATGGAGTATTACTCAGCCATTGAGAAGAATACATTTGAATCAGTTCTAATGAGGTGGATGAAACTGGAGCCTATTATACAGAGTGAAGTAAGCCAGAAAGAAAAACACCAATACAGTATACTAACGCATATATATGGAATTTAGAAAGATGATAACAATAACCCTGTATACGAGACGGCAAAAGAGACACTGATGTACAGAACAGTCTTTTGGACTCTGTGGGAGAGGGAGAGGGTGGGATGATTTGGGAGAATGGCATTGAAATATGTATAATATCATATATGAAACGAGTCGCCAGTCCAGGTTCGATGCACGATACTGGATGCTTGGGGCTGGTGCACTCGGACGACCCAGAGGGATGGTGTGGGGAGGGAAGAGGGAGGAGGGTTCAGGATGGGGAACACATGTATACCTGTGGCAGATTCATTTTGATATATGGCAAAACCAATACAATATTGTAAAGTTAAATAAAATTTTTAAAAAGTTAAAAAAAAAAAAAAACACAAAAAAAAAAAAAAAAAAAGAATACTGGAGTGGGTTGCTATTTCCTTTTCCAGGGGATCTTCCTGATCCAAGGATAGAGCCCACCTCTCCTGCATTGACTGGTGGATTCTTTACCACTGAGCTACCTGGGAAGCCCCACAGGGCTCTCATATGATACAGCGGTCCTACTTCTGGGTGTATATTGTGAAGGAAATGAAATTAGTATCTCAGACAGATGTGGGCACTTCTATGTTCATTGCAGCATTATTCACCACAGCTAAAATGTGAAAACAGCCTAAGTGTTCACTGACGAATGCATAAGGAAGACATGTGTGTGCATACACATACATGTATGTGTGTGTGTTTGTGTGTGTGTGTGTGTATATATATATATATATATATATATATATATATATATAATGTTCAGCTGTGAGAAAGAAGAAAATCTTGCCATCTTGCCATTTGCCATTCATAACAGCATAGATGGACCTGAGGGACATTCAGTTCAGTTCAGTTCAGTTGCTTAGTCATGTCCGACTTTTTGTGATCCCATGGACTGCAGCACACCAGGCTTCCCTGTCCATCACCAACACCTGGAGTTTACTCAAACTTATGTCCATTGTGTTGGTGATGCCATCCAACCATCTCATCCTCTGTCATCCCCTTCTCCTCCTGCCTTCAATCTTTCACAGCATTAGGGTCTTTTCAAAAGAGTTAGTTCTTTGCATCAGGTGGCCAAAATATTGGAGTTTCAGCTTCAGCATCAGTCCTTCCAATGAACATTCAGGACTGATTTCCTTTAGGGTGGACTGGTTGAATCTCCTTGCAGTCCAAGGGACTCTCAAGAGTCTTCTCCAACACCACAGTTCAACAGCATCAATTCTTCGGCACTCAGCTTTCTTTATAGTCTAACTCTCATATCCACACATTACCACTGGAAAAACCACAGCTTTGACTAGATGGACCTTTGTTGGCAAAGCAATGTCTCTGCGTTTAAATAAGCTGTCTATATTGGTCATAACTTTTCTCCCAAGGAGCAAGTGTCCTTTAATTTCATGGCTGCAATCACCATCTTCAGATTTTGGAGCCCCCCAAAATAAAGTCTGTCACTGTTTTCACTGTTTCCCCATCTATTTGCCATTAAGTAATGGGACTAGATGCCATGATCTTAGTTTTCTGAATGTTGAGTTTTAAGCCAACTTTTTCACTCTCCTCTTTCACTTTCATCCAGAGGCTCTTTAGTTCCTCTTCACTTTCTGTCATAGGGTGTCATCTCCATATCTGAGGTTATTGATATTTCTCCTGGAAATCTTGATTCCAGCTTGTGCTTCATCCATGATGTATTCTGCATATAAGTTAAACAAGCAGGGTGACAATATATAGCCTTGATGTACTCCTTTCCTGATTTGGAACCCGTCTGTTGTTCCACACCTGGTTCTAACTGTTGCTTCCTGACCTGTATACAGATTTCTCAGGAGGCAGGTCAGGTGGTCTGGTATTCCCATCTCTTTCAGAAATTTCCACAGTTTGTTGTGATCCACACAGGCAAAGGCTTTGGCATAGTCAATAAAGCAGAAATGGATGTTTTTCTGGACTCTCTTGCTTTTTTGATGATCCAGTGAATGTTGGCCATTTGATCTCTGGTTCCTCTGCTTTTTCTAAAACCAGCTTGAACATCTGGAGGTTCACATTTCACATATTGCTGAAGCCTGGCTTGGAGAATTTTGAGCATTACTTTGCTAGTGTGTGATATGAGTGCAATTGTGTGGTAGTTTGAGAATTCTTTGGCATTGCCTTTCTTTGGGATTAGAATGAAAACTGATCTTTTCCAGTCTTGCGGCCACTGCTGAGTCTTCTAAATTTGCTTTCATATTGAGTGTAGCACTTTCAGAACATCATCTTTTAGGATTTGAAATAGCTCAAATGGAATTCCATCACCTCCACTAGCTTTGTTTGTAGTGATGCTTCCTAAGGCCCACTTGACTTCACATTCTAGGATGTCTGGCTCTAGGTGAGTGATCACACCATCATGACCATCTGGGTCTTGAAGATCTTTTTTGTATAGTTCTTCTGCGTATTCTTGCCACCTCTTCTTAATATCTTCTGCTTCTGTTAAGTCCATACCATTTCTGTCCTTTATTGTGCCCATCTTTGGTATCTCTAATTTTCTTGGAGGGATCTCTAGCCTTTCCCATTCTATTGTTTCCCTCTATTTCTTTGTATTGTTCACCGAGGAAGGCTTTGTTTTCTATCCTTGCTATTCTTTGGAATTCTGCATTCAAATGGGTATATCTTTCCTTTTCTCCTTTGCCTTTAGCGTCTCTTCTTTTTTCAGCTATTTGTAAGGCCTCCTCAGACAACCATTTTCCCTTTTTGCATTTGTGAAATAAGCCAGACAGAGAAAAGCAAATACTAGTTGTCCGGGAAATCCAAATTAAAACTGCAATGAGATACTAATCACCTCCACTAGAATGGCCCAAATTAAAAAAGACTGACAGTACCAAATGTTTTTGAAAATGTAGAACAAATCTCCTGCACTGTTGATGGGAACCTGAAATACTAGATTCAGTCTTGAAAACTCTTTAGCAGTGTCTTGTAAAAATAAACGCACATCAACTTTATGACACAGTAATTCCACTCCTAAGAATTTATCTAAGAGAAATGAAAACTGCAGTCACCAAAAGGTGGATTCAAGAATGTTTATTCAAAAACTCTACAGAAAGCAGGAATAGAAGGAACATACCTCAACAGAATAAAAGCTATATATGACAAACCCACAGCAAACATTATCTTCAATGGTGAAAAATTGAAAGCATTTTCCCTAAAGTCAGGAACAAGACAAGGGTGCCCACTTTCACCACTACTATTCAACATAGTTTTGGAAGTCTTGGCCACAGCAATCAGAGCAGAAAAAGAAATAAAAGGGATCTAAATTGGAAAAGAAAAAGTAAAACTCTCACTGTTTGCAGATGACATGATCCTCTACATAGAAAACCCTAAAGACTCCACCAGAAAATTACTAGAACTAATCAATGAATATAGTAAAGTTGCAGGATATAAAATCAACACACAGAAATCCCTTGCATTCCTATACACTAATAATGAGAAAATAGAGAAATTAAGGAAACAATTCCATTCACCATTGCAACGAAAAGAATAAAATACTTAGGAATATATCTACCTAAAGAAACAAAAGACCTATATATAGAAAACTATAAAACACTGGTGACAGAAATCAAGGAGGACACCAATAGATGGAGAAATATACCGTGTTCATGTATCAGAGGAATCAACATAATGAAAATGAGTATACTACCCAAAGCAATCTATAGATTCAATGAATCCCTATCAAGCTACCAATAGTATTTTTCACAGAGCTAGAACAAATAATTTCACAATTTGTATGGAAATACAAAAAACCTCGAATAGCCAAAGCAGTCTTGAGAAAGAAGAATGGAACTGGAGGAATCAACCTGCCTGACTTCAGGCTCTACTACAAAGCCACAGTCATCAAGACAGTATGGTACTGGCACAAAGACAGAAATATAGATCAATGGAACAAAATAGAAAGCCCAGAGATAAATCCACGCACCTATGGACACCTTATCTTTGACAGAGGAGGCAAGAATATACAATGGAGAAAAGACAATCTCTTTAACAAGTGGTGCTGGGAAAATTGGTCAACCACTTGTAAAAGAATGAAACTAGAACAATTTCTAACACCATAAACAAAAATAAACTCAAAATGGATTAAAGATCTAAATGTAAGACCAGAAACTATAAAACTCAAAGGTATTATGTGGAGTGAAAGTAGCAAGACAAGAGTCCAAACCACATGATTCCATAAAAGAACAGACAAAACTCATCCATGGGAAGAAATAAACTGTGAAGAAATTAGTATAGTGGTTGCCCATGGTGGGTGGAGATTTATTGGAAGAGGAATACTGGAACTTTCTGCGCTGATGGGAATATTATATATTATATTTGAGGTATTGGTTACATGAATATATATACATATAAGTATATACATATTTATCAAGTTTTACATTTAATACCTGTGCATATTACTGTGTATAAATTTTGCCTAAAAATGAAAAAATTCTGCAAATAATTACTGAACTCTTGTTATTTTGCTTCTGCAGTGTTATAGGGTGAAAGTCAAAGAAAGTGAAAGTGAAATCGCTCAGTCGTGTCCGACTCTTTGCGACCCCATAGACTGTAGCCTACCAGGCTCCTCTGTCCTTGGGATTTTCCAGGCAATAGTACTGGAGTGGATTGCCATTTCCTTCTCCAGGGGATCTTCACAACTCAGGGCTCGAACCCAGGTCTCCCGCATTGTAGACAGACGCTTTACCATCTGAGCCACCAGGGAAGACTAGAAATTATGAAACCACTTTTTCTGTATGCTGCACGTACGCAAATGGACAAATGTATTGAACATAAATGGAAGATATTTCTCATGGTTAAAGGCATTATGAATATATAGAAGAAGAAGACTAAAGTGAACCTTATATTTTTGGGTTGGAATTGTGGGGAGGAGAGGAGAGAAATGGGGCAAGTGAAAGAAATGAGTACATAAAGGGTATATGGAAATTCTTGCAACTTTAACTATAAGATTATGTCAAAATATAATGCTAAAAAAGCTGTGGAGAGCAGTAAGATGTAATGGAGACATGTCCAGAGAGAGAGTTTAGGCAAAACAAGAGGAAGAAAAATAAGAAAGGATGTCCTTTATCATTCTCTTCCATAGTCCTCCAAGTCCTCCAGGGGAAGGTGGAATTAAAGGGTCACAGTACAGTTCAGTTGAAGGATCACATCGTCCCACTCAATAATAAGAGCGACAGGAACAGGGGATCTCAACATTGGTTGTACCCTGGTAATCCTGGGGTCCTTAAAAAAATGTTGCCTGTGTTCTACTTCCAGAGATCTGATTTAATCAGCCTAGTGTGTGGCCTAGCCATTGAGATTTTGAAAGCTCCCCTAATGTGCAGCCAAGAGTGGGGATCACTGTCTTTGAGGGAAACCTAGGGCTTCCCTTGTGGCTCAGGTGGTAAAGAATCCGCCTGCAATGCAGGAGACCTGGGTTCAATCCCGGGGTTGGGAAGATCCTCTGGAGAAGGGAAAGGCTACCCATACCAGTATTCTGGCCTGGAGAATACCATGGACTGTATAGTCCATGGGGTCGCAAAGAGTCAGACACGACATGACTTTCACACACAGGATAACTTTGGTTATCTATTTTACACATGGTAGTGTATATGAGTCAGTCTTACTCTCCCAGTTTGTCCCATCCTCTTCTTCCCAAACTGTGTTCACATGTTTATTCTCTACATCCGTGTCTCTATTCCTGCCCTGGAAATACGTGCATCTGTACCATTTTCTAGATTCCACATATATGCATTAATATTTGGTATTTGTTTTTCTCTTTTTGACTTACTTTTCTCTGCAAGACAGACTCTAGGGCCACCCACATCTCTATGAATGACCCAGTCTCATTCCTTTTCATGGCTGAATAAGAGTCCATTGTATACCTGTGCCACATCTTTATCTGTTTATCTGTTGTTGGACATTTAGATTGTTTCCATGCTTTGGCTTGTCGGGGTCTAGCCTCAGTAGGATCTAGGGGTACCCTAAGGATGATGGCATAGGTGATTAGGGATAGATAAAAGAGAAGAGAAAGAGGCTTGATCTTCTTTGGTTTACACAGAAAGTCAATAAAGCTGTGTTCCAAGGAGTCATCCTGAAAGAAGAACAGAGAGAGAAAAGGAGAGAAAAGGAAAAAAGAATGACATTGGGAGACCAAGCTTTGGTGACTGAGGCCCATAACTTTATTTTCAAAAGGAACTTTTATACCTTGACTTGTACATAGAGAGAAATGAAAGACGCAAAGTCATACAGAGTCAGCCCAAACATTACATCTGTTTTGTCTTTATCAAAACCAGGATTTTTTTGCATATATTTCCCATAAACAATGTTGTGTACATTATCTTCTGGCCTTGGAGGCCTGTGGACATTTTATGACACTTTTTTGATAAAGGCTGCTCAACCAAAAAACTTACTTTTCTTTAAAGTGTTTTTTTTTTTTTTTTCTCTCTCTCTCTCAGCCTCAGAAAGTACTAAACAGAGTTACATTCTCATGGAGCAAAGGTGCAGTGGGTCACAACAACAACAACAAAAAAAACAATTAGCTCAAAGGTCTGATGTGGTTAATTCCAAGGCTGCTACTTGTTTTTCTTACATTTCAATTATGTTAACCAATGCACTCTCAGGTGCACAATGGATAAGAGATATGGGAACTTGGCAGCAAGCATTGGCCCAGTAATGAAGCCCTTTACCAGTACTATCTATTTTAATAATTTTTTTATCCCTTAAAGGACTCTATGTTCATTAGGACTTTTAGAATGTTTTGGCTTCCCGTGTCTTTCAAGGTTGGGGAGTTGTGAACAATCATGTGTGTTAATTGCAAGAGTTTGAATTGAAACACTCTTATCATACCCAGGAGACTTATTAACTAAAGCCCTAAGTTGACCTTTTCCGGAGAAAGGTGGTCGGGGATAGCCCCCTGTTAATGTCAGAAGATTTGGTGAAAGGCACAAAATAGTAAGAGAGACAGATTCTGGTTTTGGGGTAGATGCTCGAGCAGATCCAGGGAATCTCTCGAGCCATGATCCGCCTTGCTCATCATGGCTCTTCCACATGACCTTGTCATGGGTGGGATCTCCCGTGGTGGCTCCCAGCATGTCCCCCTTTTTAATTTTTTAAGACAGCCAGATGTAATTCAGTTGCAAGCTTTTGAGTGTTCTGTTGAAGAGTTCTAACAATACAAGGAAGAATAATTATGAGAAGTAGAAGTAGAGTGGCCACAGCAGCATAGCTAAAAATAGTAGGCAGAATGTTTTCTTTTTTTTGAAATAAAGTTAGAAAGTGTATGGAAAAAGTCATTTGCTGGTGCCGGGAGCCACCATGGGAGATCTCACTCATGACAAGGTCATGTGGAAGAGCCATGACGAGCAAGGTGGATCATGGCTTGAGAGATTCTCTGGATCTGTTTAAGCATCTACCCCAAAACCAGAATCTGTCTGTCTTATTATTTTGTGCCTTTCCCCAACTTTTTTGACATTAACAGGGGGTTATCTCCAACCACCTTTTTCTGGAAAAGGTCAACTTAGGGCTTTGGTTAATAAGTCTCCTGGGCTAGTTCTTGCCTGGAGAACTCCATGGACAGGGGAGCCTGGCGGTCTACAGTCCATGGGATTGCAAACAGTTGGTCATGACTGAGCGACTGACACCACTTTCTGTCAAGAGAAACCTAGGCAATCAATGCCATTCTACTTGCCTATGCCATGTGTAGAGCTTTCATTGTTTTATTCTACTGTGGATGGGCCTATTGATGTAGAGAGACTTGGAGTTATATTTTATAGAAGAAATTGGAGTGGGTTTCTGAAGGCTGTATGAACAATCAAAGGCATAGCCACACAGGGCCCATTTCGTGCCTGCTCTCAACACAGATCTGGCGTCCTGGGATCTGCCTTGTGGTCCACCCTTACCTTGAAGCTGCTCTTTGCCCAAAGCAGAATGGTGTCCACAGCCCTCCTCAGCTTGGCATTCCCTGAGATCAGAATGACTGCGTGTCCTGAGGGACAGGCTGCCATTATCCCTATGCAGACCATCACCCCGACCTTGCTGTGCCACAGCGTCAGCAACGGTATCGAGCATAAGGCAGCACAGAGTGACAGCACATACAGGCAGAAGAAAGAGACAAGAGACCTGAGCACCCGTGTGTGAGCCTCCAGGCTGGGTTCCCCAGAGCCTCTGGTTTTGGCCCTCATCATCCTCATATGCCTCCCCAGGGAGAACACCAGCATCCCAGAGGAAACCAGGAAAAGCAAGAAAGAAGGGATGGATGCCAGGCTGCAGAAGAGGAAGGAATGAAAGAAACTGAGTTTTGCAATGTTCAAATTGAGTTCAGTACTGTTATTCATGAGTAGCCTAGTTACAGCTGATAAATGAGATCCACTAAAAAAGTCCCATAAGCAGAGAAGAGTGCAGACACAGGAGAGAACCATAGCACCCAGAAGCATCTGGGGGATCTTTCTGGAGATCCAGCTTGCTGCATGGAGCAGGAAGGCATGAGAGAAACGGACAATCTTGGAGCAGTAGAGGAGACTAAGGCACATGGTGAGCCAGAGTCCGGCTTGGTGGACGATCATCCAGAGTACGATGATGGTCTGGTAGCTGAAGCTCAGCGGGTCTTTCATCCGCTGGAAATGAGTAAGCTGGATGGCCTTCAGAAAGAGCAGCCAGTGTAGGACAAGCCGGGTGAGGCTGAGACTCAATAGGACAAGATCACAGTGGCTCAGTGGCTGCCTCCTCACCAGGTCCCGGAAATTGACCAAGAAAATGAAGGCGTTGAGTAGGATCCCTACTGCAAACTCCAGGACTGAAAAGAACAGAAATGCATTCCTGACTTCAGAGGGCACAGATACGATGTGAGTCAGAGTCACCATGATGCCTCTTCTGACTTGGCTAATCTAAGACTCATGTACTGCCCAGGAGAGAAAGTATATTTGTGTGCTAAGTCAGGACCTTCCTTTACAAGGCATCAGCTCTTGGTCCAGAGTTATCCCAAGGTGAGTGCATCAAAAGTTCAGACAGTAAACTTAGAGGGACAGTGCTTCTTTAGAATATCCCTTGGATACACACAGATGCTCATCGTGAGAGCAGAAGAATGATGGGTCTGTCTCTTGGTTGACGCAGAAGCTTTGAATAAACCCAGGTATTCTGTAACAACAGCCTTCCCAGAGGGCCAGGGCATGACATCAGGGATGCAAACAGGATAGGATCTTGACTTTCCAAGCCCAGTTTTGCATGCCCATCTGGGCGCCCATGAGTGGTGAAGAGAATAGAATTTGTTTATGGGTTTTCAGTAAACTGACAGCAGGCAAAGCATATAGTCTCTGTGAACTGAGGTTTGAAACAGTGCCTCTTTCCATTTGCATACCTTCCATCACCCCGAGGGTGACTCTGAATCACAGACTATGTTTTTAATATGGACAAGGGCAGGCATGGTTCCTCTGCCGTTTGACTAGTATGACTGCTGTTGGCAAAGACTTCATTCAGCCATCATCATTATGCCAGGTGCCACGCTTGGCAAGAGGACCGTTGACATGAACAAGGCAGCATCTTACTATGAAGGGAGGGGGAAGGGGGAGTATCTGGCCTGGATCATTGCAGAAGTCTTGCAACTGCTCTCTCTGCTTCCCACCCCTACTCCCACACCACACTTTCTACAAAGCAGCAGTCGTGATCCTGTTAGCATGTAACTAAGATCATGTCATTGCTCTGTTCAAACCTTTAGGGCCCCCATCCTCCTCATCATTTCAGCTGAGTTTTCACAGTGACCTAGCGGTCCTGGGTATATAATCAGGACCTCCTTCCCTTCTCAGATGTCCTCATCTGAAGGCTGCTCACTGTTGACAGTGTGGGCTCTGGAACCAAGCTCTTTCAGGTTAAGGCCCAGCTCTGCTTCATCCTCTCTGTGCGAACTTGGCAAATGACTGAACCCTCTTAATTCATCTTATATGAAATGGAGATGACAATCAAAATAACACCTATCTCAGAGGGGTTACCTGAATTGATGCATGGAACATGATTGAGATTGTGCTTAGTGGCAACCCACTCCAGTATTCTTGCCTGGAGAATCCCATGGGCAGAGGAGGTTGGTGGGCTACAGTCCATGGGGTCACAAAGAGTCAGACATGACTGAGTGACTAACACTTGGCCCATGAAGTCCAGTCAATCAGTGCTAGTTATAGAGCCATCATCAGATCAGATCAGATCAGTCGCTCAGTCGTGTCCGACTCTTTGCGACCCCATGAATCGCAGCACGCCAGGCGTCCAGAGCCATCATAGGATCCACCAATTCCTCTTCTGGGTATATATCCAAAGAAAATGAGAGAGGATATCAAAGATATATCCATACTCCCATGTTCATTGTGGCATTATTCACAAGAGCCAAGATATGGCAGCAACCCAAGTGTCCATTAATGGATGAATGGATGCAATGGAATCTTACTCAGGCATGAGAAAGGGAAATGCTTTCTTGACTTCCCAAACCCAGTTTTGCATGGGTCCCATGTGATGTGGGATGGACCTTGAGGACACTGTGCTAAGTGAAATAAGTCAGGCAGAGAAGGACAAATGGTGCATGGTATCACTTACACTGTATATGAGAAAAAGGAGTTAAACTAATAGATGTGGAGTAAAAAAGTGATTTCCAGTGTCTGGTAGGTGGGAGAAACAAGGAGAGGTTGGTAAAAAGGTACAAATTTAAAGCTAATGCAGGCGTGTGTGTGCACACTATATCACTTCAGTTGTGCTCGACCTTTGTGACCCCATGGACCATAGTCCACCACGTTCCTCCTGGGGTTCTTCAGGCAAGAATCCTGGAGTGGGTTGCTGTGCCCTCCTCCAGGGGATTTTTCAGACCCAGGGATCCAACCCATCCACGTCTCTTACATCTCCTGCATTGGCAGGCAGGTTCTTTACCACTAGTGCCACCTGGGAAGCCCCCAACTTAAAGCTAGAAGATGAATAAAGTCTGAGAATCTGATATGTAACATATCATATATAACGCTGAATTGTATAAATAAAATCTTCTCAGAGAGTAAAACTTATATGTTCTCATCAAATACAAATTTCACATGTAAGTGAAAACATACAGCATTTGTCTTTCTCTGACTTACTTTTGCTAAGTGAAATACCCTCCAGGTCCATCTATATTGTTTCATATGACAAAATATAATTCTTTTTTATGGCTGAGTAGTATTTGTATATATACCACATCTTCTTTATCCACTCATGTGTGATGTGCACTTAGGTTGCTTCTATATCTTGGCTATTGCAAGAAAGTATGTACATTTTTTAGGACAAAGTGAGCTTCCTGTTTGAAACATCACTGAGCTGAGATTCCACAGTCCCTACAAACTTTTCCTCCCTCACATAATTGATTATCTAGATGCAAAGCAAAGGGGTGACGGGGGAGACATGACATAGAAGTGAGTACCATGAGATCTGGGGCAAGTGAGCCAAAGGCAACAGGGACTGTGAGTAAATGGCGGTTTACATGAGCATACCCCTCTGGGAGAAAGCGCATTTTAATTTAGAGAGGAAAGCACAGCTAAGTGACTTGAGATAACCGGGTTAACTGAAAGAAGCAATGTAATGTTAGCGGAACAGATCACTGACAGGAAACAGATGGCTGGGGTGGTGGTGTTCTCAACCAGGGCCACGGTGATGAAGGAGGACATGGTCCACCAGAAAGTGCCCTGTGCTCTGGTAGGTGAGAGGAGGCCAGCGGATGCCTTGTAGCAGGAGGTGAGACCGGAGGGGCTGGGCTCCTGACCAAGACCGGTTCCCTTCTCCTTTGTGTAAATTATAATATAAAGTGATCCATGGATGGCTTCTCATCTGGCACCTGCCCCCATTCCTACCTGGGGAGTGGCGAGTTTCTTACCCTGTGGGTAGGCAGTTATGGAGCATTGTTTGAGACCAGTGGGGAAGACCAGGTAACTGGCTCTCAGGAAGCATGGTGCCTGAGGATGAGTCGATAATGGAACCACGTCACTGTCGTTTTTCCAAGTTCAAGCCAGCTTGGGATCCAGAATCTTCCTATCATTACTCAACAGCTGCCACTAGGTGGCACCAGACCACTGTGAGGTCTGGACTTCCTGGCCTCCTCGTGATAGCTCAGTTGGTAAAGAACCCATTTGCAACGCTGAAGAACCTGGTTCGATTCCTGGGTTGGGAAGATCCGCTGGAGAAAGCATAGACTACCCATTCCAGTATTCTTGGGCTTCCTTTGCGGCTCAGCTGGTAAAGAATCCGCCCGCAATGCGGGAGACCTGGGTTGGGAAGATCCCCTGGAGAACCGAAAGGCTCCTCACTCCACTATTCTGGCCTGGAGAATTCCATGGACTGTATAGTCCATGGGCTCACAAACAGTCGGACACAACTGAGTGACTTTCACTTCAGTTCCTTTCACTTTGTGCAAGCTCACCCCAGCCATTGATTTAATCTTGCAACCCTGTGACCTCATATGTTACAGAATTGAAATCTTAAGACTTCATCATGTATCACTCTGTGGTAGGCTGAATTGTGAAGAGTGTGGTGACACTTCCATTTTACTGATGACAAGGTAGAGTTTCAGAAAGGTTCGTTAAGTAGCTGGGCCAAGGTAACTAAATTACTAAGTGGGGAGTTAGGATGCTGATGCTTTAGATGGGATTTAGCCAAGAGTCCTGGGAATTCCTCCGTCCAGCTCTGACAATCACTTCTATCAAATGAAAGGAGCAACTGCGAAATTGGGTGTAAGGTGCATTACTTTATTAAAAGCTAGACCTGCGTCTAAGAGCTCCCAAGAAAGAGCTCTGATACTAGTTGGTTTGGAGCATGCAATAGACCAAGGCAGAGTCCATGCATCTAACTTGCCATTCTGTTCAATAGCACTTATTGTTCAGTCGCTAAGTCCTGTCCGACTCTTTGTGACTCTATGGACTGCAGCACACCAGGCTACCCTGTCCTTCACTATCTCGCAGGGTTTGCTCAAATTCATGTCCGCTGAGTCAATGTGGCAGTTGTTGCTAACTGCCTGCACACTATTAGTTCTTTCCTTTTCAATGCCGACGTATTATCAGGCGTGTCAATATTAACTAAATATAAACTGCATTTGCCATCTTTCTTTCAGGTTAGAGTGTCCAGTGAAACACAGGAAGAAGACATTGGGTGGGAAAATCCCTTCGAAAGCCCTCGTTTCCTTTTCTTCTGTCTGGGCCTGAACTTGGATGTTGTGGTTGGAGCACCAGCCAGGAGGGAAAAGCCAAGAGAATCTCAACCCTGCAGTTTTACAAGTTCTTGAAACCCACCAGCGACTACTGTGCTCCAGAGGGAGCAGAGAAAGTGAGAAAGGTCATCGCTTTCTGTCTTTAAGGCACAGTGCTTGGGCCTCTGTGACTGGAAGCCGAACGCCGTGACTCACCGATGACTTGCCTGTGAGAATGGCTCTGAGTCCGTTTGCCTGTCTGAGCACGTGAAGCCAGGAAGTGGACTGAGGGAAGGGCAGCTTGTCCAGCTAGCCCCGTGTCTAGGTTCACTTATGAAGAGGCAGAAAACTGGAAGCAGGAGAGGAAATGAAACGGAGCCTCTGCTCCCTGCGTTTAAAGCAGCGGTTCCTAATATTTTTGGCAGCAGGGACTGGTTTCGTGGAAGACGGTTTTTCCACCGATGGGGTGGGGCGGGGGGACGGTTTCCGGATGATTCAAGTGCATTACGTTCACTGTGCTTCTTTGAGACTCTAATGCTGTCATTGATCTGACAGGAGGCAGACCTCAGGCGGTAATGAGAAGGATGGGGAGCAGCTGGACATAAAGATGAAGCTTTGCCCGTCCCCCTGCCGCTGACCTCCTGCTAGGCAGCCCAGTTCCTAGCGGGGCCACTGATCCATGGCCTGGAGGTTAGGGACCCCTGATTCAAAGCGTGTTCTGTCCACTTTGAACTGACAGAGGGAGGAGGGCAGAGAGGTAGCCGGGGAGACGAATTTAAAGATGGTCTCACTCAGCTCTTATTTCTGTTGCTCCATCTTTCAACTTTGCTCCTGCTGCTGACTAATCCTGCTACAGATTCTCTGTGTGTTCCATTCAGAATAAGAACCTGAGTGGTCTGGTGCTCACACAGCAGGCAGAGTCTGGAGATGCCAGTCAGCTGGAGGCCTGGCTCTCTTGGGTTCATGCCCATCCCAGGTTCAAGCAGCACAGGGGCCAGCACGGAACCTTGTGATTAGAATCATACTTAGGTCACTTTCCCCAGCAGGGACCTCAGGGTAGGGTTCCTCTAGAAGGTGCTCGGACCCCTCCTTGAGCTTTGTCTTGTCCACTAATATGAATGATGCAAGAGGAGGTTTTAAGTAAATGCTGATAGAACTGTGAGACCTTGGCCGACCATCCGTCCTGTTCTGTTTCACTCTAGTGGAAATAGGAAGAGACCATGGAGCAGCAGTGTTCAAGCAGACACTGTGAGGGTTCACTGTCCAGCAGAGACGGAGGGTGGTGGTGTGACCTGGTGATTTCCAGAGAGGGGAACAGAGAGGGAGTTTGTGGGAGAGAGGAGGAGCCGGGCAAGAGGGTACCAGGGACAGCCAGAGCCTGAGCATGGCTGAGAGACATTGTCGGTGCCTTGAAGACATTCCCTCTGGCATTCTTTTCACGGTTTCTCCTGGGGTGGGGACCTGGGGGAAGCAGATTTACCAGGTGCTCATCACAGAGGAAAATTTCTGTAAGCTTAGTGTTCAGGGTTGAAAAAAATTCATGCATGCCATTACTTTATACGGCCATATTTTTCATAATTCCCAAATATTGATTCAAATTGCTGATTCTTCTCCAAGGGCCTTTTTAAAAAATTTATTTATTTTATTTTTGGCTGTGCTGGGTCTTCGTTGCTGGGTGCAGGCTTTCTCTAGTTGCGACGAGGGGGGCTACTCCCCAGTTGTGGGCTGTAGACGTCTCACTGTGGTGGCTTCTGTTATTGCAGGGCACGGGTTCTAGAGTTCAATAGTTGCAGCACATGGGCTCGGAGTTGCAGCTTGGGGCTCGTAGAGCAGGCTCAGTAGTTGGGCGCATGGGCTTTGTAGCCCTGAGGCACGTGGACTCTTCCCCAACCAGGAATTAAGTCCATGTCCCGTGCATTGGCAGATGTATTCTTAGCCACTGGACCAGCAGGGAAATTCTCCAAGGACCTCTGACTAAAGTCAGTTTTCCAAGGTGTGTGCCTCTCCGTGGATCACCACATAGCCCCAGGTTACATGTATCCTGAACTAAAAAAGATACTTCTATGGGGAGGCCATATAATTCAGAGGCAACTTGTGAGGATTTGAAGGGCACACAATTTGTTGTTGAAGCCAACAAAGTATGGACAATATTCTACTGTTAGATTGAACTGGAGTGGTTAGAGATTTTTGGTGAAGGTTTTTACACTGGACAAACGGAGACGAGTCTGTACGAGCAGGGCCAGCAGAAATTGTTGGATTGCTGGGTATAGAAACTCATAGAGCATGGCTTCAGGAAAGGCTGATGATGGTGGTGGTGGTGGTGATGATGGTGATGGTAGTGGTGGTGATGATGGTAATTGTGATGGTGGTGATGATGGTGGTGGTGGTGATGGTGCTGGTGGTGATGGCAATGGTTATGATGATGGTGGTGATGGTGGGTGTAGGATGATGGCGGTGGTGGTGATGGTGGTGGTGGTGATGGTGGTGATGGTGGGGGTGTGTGATGGTGGTGGTGGTGATGGTGCTGGTGGTGATGGCGATGGTTGTGATGATGGTGGTGATGGTGGGGGTAGGATGATGGTGGTGGTGGTGATGGAGGTGATGGGTTAGTAGTAGAAGCAGTAGTGGTAGTAATATAGAAGCAGTATTTTGGTGAAGAAGCAGGAGGATCACATGAAATTCTGTTGTGCACTGTTCTTCACAGAATAGGGAAAATACTGGCAGCTTGTCTCTACTTCGTCTTCTTTGGGGTTGAATAATCTCTTCTGCTACTTTCTATGTGTCTATTCTAGTCTCTTTTGGGAAAACAGGTATTTTCAATAAAGCTTTAATTTCTGCCTCTCAGTAACATGTGAATATGATTCAGACTCTAGGTGTCAAATCCTAATTTCTGGGAGAGAGCACCCCATTGGAACAGGTTGGATCATCTGTCCAGTGCTGGTCCAGTCAGCTGGGACCAGTGAGCAGGGCTGTGGTAGGGTCCCTTACAGGAGCTTGTTGGTGTACCTTACATTTTGGGGAGGAGGGACATGGAGGAAATGGTAGAAATCTCTAGGACAAGATTTGAACTGAAGAGACATAGCTGCCTATGAGGGGAGGATGGTAGAATTTGATAACAGAAGGGAGCTGAGGTTTCCTCTTCGGGACACGTGGTGGAGAGTGAACTTTGAATTTGTTGAGTGAATGAACAAATATTTAATCTGAAAAAAGCAATTTCTGGATTTACTGCCTTCATACTCTGTGAACATTGGATTACTAGATTAAAAGTAAGTTAGCACAGGTTCAACTTGGGCCACTCTTTAAATGACCTTTAGCAAGTCATTTTCCTTAATTTGTTTCCTCATTATACATGGGATTTAAAAATAATCCTGCCTTATCTCTTTGTGGTGATCAGAGAGATAATACAGATTAAAGTGCTCTGAAAACTGCAAGATGTTATACAAATATAAAGTTTTATCATGAACATGTGAATACTAAGTAGTATCCCTAATCACTCTCTCCTTGGACTCACGCTGGTATTTGCACATGTTCCTGTCCATGGGGGTGAGAGGTAGAAAAGGATGAAAGGCCGTGTAAAACTGCTGAATAATAGGTATTTCACAAGAGGAGGAAATGCTGTAATGCCCCGTTTGCTTTATTCTCACCTTCCTTTGAACATTTCTGGGCGGGCAAATTACTTTCACTCTAAGCAACTTCTTCATTGCCAAATAGCCTCTGATGTGAAGAGCTTATTTTGGTGGCAAAAGAAGGACAACCAACTTGGTTGCAATAAAAAGAGGCAGGCAAGAATACTGGAGTGGGTAGCCATTCCCTTCTGCAGGGGATCTTCCCAATTGAGGGATCAAACCTGTGTCTCCTGCATTGCAGGTGGATTTTTTTTTTTACTATCTGAGCCACCAGGGAAGCCCTAAAAAGAGGTATGATTTATAAAATTTTGTAGGCTATGGAGACTGTGAGAGATGCTTTGTGACATGAAGGTGTGGAGATGGCATGCGCTTGTGTAAGGGGGTGAGGGGAGATGGGGGAAGAAGGAGTGTTAAGGAACCATGGCGATCACAGTCAGGAGCTCAACTGGTGTCTCTCCCTTAGCCTGTGGTTCAGTGTGGGAGGCGCTGATGCTCTGCACTTGTCTGTCGGTGGTCCAGGGAGGGAAGAGACCACTTCCTCCAGCCCACACTAGTGAGGCTGTTTCTGGGGGTGGATGAACTGAAGGAAGTGTTGTTAACAGAATTTAAGCTAATGGTTCCACTTGCTGGGTTTTCTTTGACTTTAAGAAAACACAGTTGGGGAGGGACTGGGGAAACTGCGACCCTGGATATTAGGTTACCTACTATCTCAGCTTAGGCTCAAAGTCATATATGTCAAGCCTATTATTACCTCCAATTCACAGAGAGGGCAATTGACCTTCCGAACATTGGAATGATTGCCCAAGGTCTGTGGCACATAGAAGAGAATCCAATATTCAAACCGTGGCTTGTTTGATTCCAAACCGCGTGCTCTTTCTAGAAGACTTAACATGGAAACAGTGTCCAAGAGATGGTTTAACTTGATTTCAATGTTACATCCATCTGTTTCAAGTTAACTGGCTTATTTATGGATACTTTCAGGATCATCTAACCCACCCACAGTCCACTGCAGGTAAAACCCAGACAGATGAGTATCTTAGTTTTTATCAGGATTTTATTCTGAGAAGGGAGACTCCACTGTCATGTTCAATGCTTGGAGAATGGAAAACACACTGGGCGGTCATCTGTCCCTTCTCTGCTCAGAGGTCAGTCCAGGCTCCTTGCTTGGGTTGGGCTTTGATGGACATTCTCAGAGACCTCAACCAGTAGGGACTTGATGGGAGGCTAGATGTTCTCTGAGCATTTGGGGGTATGCTCACCTATAAAACAGAGCACCAGTGTTGAATGTACTGTGACTTTAGCTGTTCAGAAATGGGGAACCAAAAATGTTAAATTGAGCATTTAGAGAAAATTTCAGACCAAGTAAGTGGATTTTAAGCTTAGCTTTGCAAGAGGAGAGGGGTTTTTGCAGAAGACAGAGGACAAGAGGTTGTAGATCCAGCCCTGGAGGAGGGCTGCCCTCAGGCAATGGTGCAGAAGCAGCCATGAGCCAAGTTTAATGGTGCTTAGTGAAAAATTACTGGATTAGTGGAGTCAAAATGACAAGGAGGGCCTTAAAGAGAGAAAGAAGAGTTTGAAATTCATCCTGAAGAATAGACCATGCCTATTTTGTTTGGACTATGAAGTTTGGAGACGGTTGCATGGTCTTGCTCAAGATCGACTGTGATCCACCAGCTCTTTGGTCTTCAGGGAATGCCCATGGAGGATCTCATGGTAGCAGAGTTCCATACTTTTGGGCCACTCCAATGGACATGCAGCTTACACAGGTCCCAGTGTTCTCTGTGACTATGACTTTTTTTTTTTGGAGGTGTGGGAAGAAGCAATATTCTCAGTAAAGACTCACAGTGACAGATAATCCTGCACGTTGAATCCTAGGCAGAGAAATCCTAGGCTCAGAAATCTATTTCATGTTAATGACAGCCTGGGCAGTGTGTTGTCTGCGGTGGGTCCCTGTTGCTGGTGGGAGTCTTCTTGCTAACAGAATCTCCGTGATGTGGTGGCTGTAGCATACTTTTACAATATTGTCCCTGACTTTACCACAACTGTCTTCCCCTGTCTTTTTGCTAAAGTTTCTAAAGCAGGTCTCATTCTTCTAACCTCGGTGCCTTGTTGATTCCTTAGCCCCCAGTCTCCTTCAGTCTCTCTTTTCTTTCCCACTCCCATCTATCTTGGCCTTTGGTTTCTTTCCTGTCCCTCCTGGTTGGGGTTGTTCTTTTCCCAGTGGCATTTTTCAGTGCTCTCTTGTCTTTTGCAGCAGAGCCATTTAACTTCTTACCTGCTCCTGGCTGTGAGGTTATGGAGACATCACTCACATTCGTATTCCAGTGCAGGCTTGATAAGACTGCCTGCGTCTGCACTCTGGTTTGACTTCCTGTTAGTTACACAAGTTGTGGGCAGTTGCTCTTTGTGCCTCAGGTTTCTCCACTTGAAAACTGGGGTAATAGGGCCTTCCCAGGTGGTTCAGTGGTTAAGAGTTTGCACTTCCACTGCAGGGGGCATGGGTTTGATTCCTGGTTGGGGAACGAGGATCCTGTATACTGTGTGACTTGGCAAAAAAAAAAAAAAAGAGATAAAATAAAACTAGGGTGATAACAGTCCCTGCCTCATAGTGTAGTTATGAGGAGAAATTGAAATCTTGTCTGTGAATCCTTTAATGTAATGTATGGGTCATAATACGTGTTGCAAAAATGTTGCTGTCATTGCTATTCTGACAGACCCTCAGTTATAACACACATATAATAACTACATATGATTACAGCCATGAAATTAAAAGATGCTTGCTCCTTGGAAGGAAAGCTATGACAAACCTAGACAGTGTATTAAAAAGCAGAGACATCACTTTGTGGACAAAGGTCCATGTAGTCAAACCATAATTTTTCCAGTAGTCATGTACAGATGTGAGACTTGGACTATAAAGAAGGCTAAGCACTGAAGAATTGATGCTTTTGAATTGAGGTGCTAGAGAAGACTCTTGAGAGTCCCTTAGACAGCAAAGAGATCAAACCAGTCAATCCTAAAAGGAATCAACACTGACTATTCATTGGAAGGACTGATGCTGAAGCTGAAGCTCCAATACTTTGGCCACCTGATGCCTAAAGCTGACTCATTGGAAAAGACCCTGATGCTGGGAAAGATGAAGGGTAGGAGAAGGGGGCAACAGAGTATGAGATGGTTGGATAGAATCACCAACTCAATGAACATGAGTTTGCACAAACTGTGGGAGACAGTGAAGGACAGGGAAGCCTGTTGTGCTATAGTCCATGGGGTCACATAGAGTTGGACATGGCTTAGAAACTGAGCAACAACTTCAATCAAAATCCTGATTTAGGAGAGAAGGAGATATTGGCCTATTTGAAAGCACATGTGGTTGGGAGTCCAGGGTCTGGGCTCTGGTCACAGCTGTGACAGATGCATAGTAATCATAATAATTGTACCTGACACCATTTATTGTGTAACACCAAGTCTTTTACTTGTGCTATAGAGTTTAATCTTCATAATTTGATGGGGTGTGGGTGCGTGCATGCTCAGTGTGTCTGACTCTGTGTGACCCCATGGACTGTAGCCCACCAGGCTCCTCTCTCCATGGACTTTTCCAGGCAAGAATGACCAGACTGGATTGCCATTTCCTCCTCCAGGGGATCTTCTCCACCTCAGGGCCGAACCCTCGTCTCTTACGTCTCCTCCACTGACAGGCGGGTTCTTTACCTCTAGTGCCACTTTGATCTTCATTTAGGTTAAGGAAACTGAGATTTACGTGGCTGTACTTCCCCAGCCAGTAAACAGACCTGGGTTTTGAACTCAGATCAGTCTCCTCACTTGTAAAATGATGTGATGATCTCTAACGTTCTTTAGGGTTAATACTAAATAGACCATGTGGACTCTGATGCAGAGTTGACGAGCATCCATCTGGCAGTTCAGACCCTCGCTGCTCTTGGACCCTTGTGAATACTGATGAGATAACGTCAATAAAAGACTGCAGTATCCAGCAGGCCTCCATGCACCTTAGTTTTCCTTTCCTTCCTCTTCTAGTTCTGAGTTCTTTGTGGTACCAAACAAACACAGTAGATGGGGGATTTCCAGTACCTGGTCTGCAGGTTTTCCTGGTTCCCATCATTTCCACTGGTTGATGAAATGAGAAAAATGACAAGAGAGTAAACTTTTCAAAATGATAAATTCATTCTATTTTTAATAGTCTGTGTCCACAATGAAATAATGATAATAGATGTTGACTTTTGTCTAGTTTTTCTAGGTGATACACAGTTTATAAATTTAGGTCCCTTAGCCTGAATTTTCCCTGAATTTTCTCTTATCCAGAAAAGCAAATGACCAGGCATTAACCATAGTTGAGCTGAGTT
The DNA here is from genome assembly GCF_027580195.1 of Bos mutus. NCBI lineage: Eukaryota > Metazoa > Chordata > Mammalia > Artiodactyla > Bovidae > Bos > Bos mutus. Next base: position 18,706,917 of record NC_091620.1, on the reverse strand, counting down.
TTTAAAATGATCTGTCATTAAAAAAAAAAGGTTAAAAAATTTTTCCATTAGGTCACAGATTGAGACTTTCATAAATTTGAAATAAAAATAAGTGGCCAGGAGAATTAAATTAAAAACCACATATATATACAAACACAAGCTCCATTTTTTATTATTAGGTTTAGGAGACAGAAATTTCTCTGACAAGTGGTAATAAAAGTTTGTAAATACCTATCCTCAGTTTTAATACTTATTTCCTTGGGACTGGCAATAATCGGTTCATGGATCATTGGCATCACTGGGGCTTCCCTAGTGGCTCAGATGGTAAAGAATCCAACTGAAATACAGGAGATCCGAGTTTGATCCCTGGGTCAAGAAGATCCCCTTTGGCTACCCACTCCAGGATTCTTGCCTGGAAACTTATATGGACAAAGGAGCCTAGCAGGCTACACTTCATGGGGTCGAAAAGAGTTGGACGTGACTGAGGGACTGATAGTTTCACTTCACTTTATTGGAGTAGAGATGATTTACACGGTTAGTTTCTGCTGTACAACAAAGTGAATCAGTTACACATACATCCACTCTTTTTTAGATTCTATTCCCATATAAGTCATTATAAACTATTGAGTAGAGTTCGCTCTGCTATACAGTAGGTCCTTATTAGTCACCAGTTTCACATAGGGTAGTGTGTATATGTCAACCCCAATCTGCCTATTTATGAGCCTGGTAACAGAGCAAGACTGACTCAAAATGTAGATGAAAAAATGCTGTATCTTATCTGTCCTACTTTGAGGGAGGGTCTGCCTAGCAATAGAGTTCTTAACCTGGGGTTCATGCATTTAGTTCAGAAAGTAGGTGAATTGGAAGGGGAAAATATTTATGCTTTTTTCTTTGCTGCAATACTGACATTTAATCTGTCAAAGTGTAAAGTCAGGCCATGAATCACTGTCGTGTGAGCAGTATCCAAGACTTTGGTTCCAAGAGAGGTCATGGTTACTTTTATATCATATATCTAAGATAATCTCAAAATACTGTCTATACTGTTTTGAAATTGTAGTAACTGCTAGGTTTGTTAGTTAATATATCCTTAAAGAAGCACTTTGACTGTGTGGATCACAACAAACTGTGGAAAATTCTTAAAGACATGGGAATACCAGACCACCCGATCTGTCTCCTGAGAAATCTGTATGCAGGTCAAGAAGCAACAGTTAGAACTGGACATGAAACAACAGACTGGATCCAAATGGGGAAGGAGTACATCAAAGCTGTATATTGTCACCCTGCTTATTTAACTTATATGCAGAGTGCATCATGCGAAATGCCAGGCTGGATGAAACACAAGCTAGAATCAAGATTGCTGGGAGAAATATCAATAACCTCAGATATGCAGATGACAATACCCTTATGGCAGAAAGCAAAGAAGAACTAAAGAGCCTCTTGAGAGTGAAAGAGGAGAGTGAAAAATTTGGCTTAAAGCTCAACATTCAGAAAACTAAGATCATGCCATCCGATCCCATGGCAAATAGATGGGGAAACAATGGAAACAGTGAGAGACTTTATTTTTTTAGGCTCCAAAATCACTGCAGATGGTGACTGCAGCCATGAAATTAAAAGACGCTTGCTTCTTGGAAGAAAAGCTATGACCAACCTAGACAGCATTAAAAAGCAGAAACATTATTTTACCAACAAAGGTCCATCTAGTCAAAGCTATGGTTTTTCCAGTAGTCATGTATGGATGTGACAGTTGGACTATAAAGAAAGCTGAGTGCTGAAGAATTGATGCTCTTGAACTGTGGTGTTGGAGAAGACTCTTGAGAGTCCCTTGGACTGCAAGGAGATCCAACCAGACCATCCTACAGGAAATCAGTCCTGAATATTCATTGGAAGGACTGATGCTGAAGCTGAAACTCTAATACTTTGGCCACCTGATGCGAAGAACTGACTCATTGGAAAAGACCCTGAAGCTGGGAAAGATTGAAGGCAGGAGGAGAAGGGAACGACAGAGGATGAGATGGTTGGGTGGCATCACTGATTCGATGGATATGAATTTGAGTAGGCTCTGGGAGTTGGTGATGGACAGGGAAGCCTGGTGTGCTGCAGTCCATGAGGTGGGAAAGAGTTGGACATGACTGAGTGAGTGAACTAAAAAAGAACATACATTATTATACTGCAATTTAAGAAGAATTTTAGTAAGTGTGACTTCCCTGGTGGCTCACAAGGTAAAGCGTCTGCCTACAATGCAGGAGACCTGGGTTCGATCCCTGGGCTGGGAAGATCCCCTGAAGAAGGAAATGGCAACCCACTCCAGTATTCTTGCCTGGAAAATCCCATGGACGGAGGAGCCTTGTTGGCTACTGTTCATGGGGTCGCAAAGAGTTGGACACGACTGAGCGACTTCACTATCTTATCTATCTATTAGTAACTGTAACTCAATGAAATTAGTTTCTTTGGTATCCTTATTTTGTACTTCTGTATTTTGTCTCATGCATAAAAAAATGTAATCCTAAGAGAAGTCCAGAGGAAGCATAAGATGGCCAAAGGGTCTCTTTAGCCCACGCACACACGTACACACACACACATACAGCTTTAAAAAGAGGCAGGAGAAGAAGAGAACTATTTTGTAAACATTTTCAGAATCATTTCCTTCAAACACTGATCAGTGAATGAGATTGGGGTCGCTGGGAGAGAGGGAGCTCTTCTGGGCTACCTGGATCATTTTGTTGTTGTTGTTCTCTGTCATCTACACTTTGAGTCGGTCTTGCTCTGCTAGCAGGCTCATGGAGCGTCACTGCTGCAGAGACATTCTGTGTTCCTGGGTTCAGGGTGGTCGCTTCTTGCCCCAAGGTCTTAAAGGATGTTCACCTCAGAGGTAGACCTTGATTACTAATTAACCAGCAAATCAGCCTGAGAAAAAGCTGGGCAATGATTTGCATTTGAACTCCATTAACATCAGCACCGTAACTGGTTACCAGGGCTGTGGCTGCTTTCTCTGGACTGTGCTCTGCACGGATTACCAGCCCATCCTTCAGAGAGAGGACACAGCCTCGGGGTTATGAGGTATGTTCCTAAACTGTGTGCTCACTGATGGCTACAGATGCGTGTGTACAAGTGTGTGTGGACTTGTGCTCATCTCCTTCAATCAGATGCCCTTGTTAACTGGTTAAACACAAAGATAAGCATCAATAACAAACCACAAAATTATACAAACACATATTAAACAAAACACAACTCTTTTTGTCCTTGAGACGTGTGTGTGTGTGTGTGGCGATGACTGATTTAATTTTTGAGGTGAATTCTGATTCTTGAGACGAGGTGGGGGAAGTGAGGGGAAGGAGTTAGAATTTGGGAGTTAGATGAGGGCAATTTGGGATGTTCCTTCTAAAATGACATGGAGCTGTGATTGAGAAGTGGTGTTTCAAGAATCCATCACAGTCAGCAACTTGAGAAATTTGTTTCTATCCCTGTGAGTTTGGTGCCTTTGCTGATCAAATAAAGAATTGTTATGGGTAAGAGTCTAAAGGGGTGTGTGTGTGTGTGTGTGTGTATGTGTGAAGTATTGGGGTGTGTACCTGCTTTGGTATGTCAGGAGATTTCCTGTGGGGTCTGGAAGAAGGAAATGAAGGGAAAGCCTCGATGTCTGGACTGACTGTCGCGTGTCAAAATGAAACGAGTGCCTAGGGGAGTGGAAAGGTGATGGATCGTTGCTGGACCCTCTCTGACAAAATGAAGTAATAGAGAGTCCTGTCTTCACTGGTTGTTGAGTGTCTAGCTGAACACAGTGGGCATTCCTTTTCTGATGAGCCATGGAGGTGAGAAGGAAGAGTTGCGATTGGGGAAACAGAAGGGAAACCACGATCAATCCCGTGGGTCTCACTAGAAATGGCTTCCATGGGTTTTCAGTAGAGAGTCTGAATGGTGGCTTTCCTGTGTGGAAGGAGTATTCGAACCTCTAAACTGCCTACTACTCTTTATCACAGTGTGGAACAGTGTGTGTGCATGGTAGGCAGGCAGGAAGAAGAGAGAGGGGTCTTTGTTTTGCTGTGCTGGGAAGGACCAAATGGTGGGGGGACCCTTCTGTTCTGTACCCCCAACTAAGCTAGCACGTCACTGTTTCACTCATTCTTCCACAGATGCCAAAGATTTTTAGCATCAGGCAACCCTTACCAATGAATTTTGATGGGCTAATACCAATACTTTATATGTAAACTGTTCCCTGAGCATGGAATACTAAGGGCTAGATGGCCCTAGAAGAAGAGATTTTCCATCTGAAAATTTCCAAAACTGCCAAATGTGATGGACAAAATAAGCCTTTGCACACCCTGCTGCTGGGGTGAGAATAGGGTCATAGCTGTCTTCCAGAGATGATGCATTTGGGGTTCGGATGAGGAAAAAATGAGGCCCAGAGGGGTTCAGCAGTTTTTCCAAGGTCACACAGCTAAGTTAGGTCAAGCTTTTAGATCTTTGCACTTTGGATGTAACAAGACTTGGGAGAAAAAGACCGTTAGCTCCCTTTTTCCTTCCCATTCTTTAAATATCCAGATGACAATGTATCAGGCCAATAAATTTTACCCAGGAATTTTGAGGAATAGCCATGACTTGCTGGGGTCCTCTTTGCAAGTTATTCTCAGTCTCTGTAAAATGAACCCTTTCTTTCCCACAAGAGCTCTTGCCTCGTGTTATCAAAGAATTTTTAAAAGACTTAAATTGCCATATGCCAATCAGCTATCGGCTATACATAAAAAAATGAAAATGGATTATCTAGTTTATCTGAATTATCTAGAATTCAAGTAGCCATCTCAAGTTTGGGCCCCACCTGACTATCTATCTACTTTGCCTAAATGATTAGAGCAGTACCAGGAAAATGAGCTTTGGCAATTATTCATATAAGCGTTTTAATTTAAGAGGGAAAAAAATGACCATGGAGTCCACATGATTTATGTACAGCAATAACTTTCAGCTTTTCCAGGAGACTTTCCCTAATTAACATTGCAACCACCACCCCCATTCTCCCCCATTCCTCATTGTCCCCCCACCCAAGCCTTATTTTTCTCCAGAGCACTTATCAAAGTCCAACCTGTCGTACAGTCTCAGCTTAGAGGATAGTTGTCAGGACAAAATGAAATAATGCATGTTATGCACCTCACCCCGGGCCACACCCGTTCTAAGCACTTGTTTAATGACCCAGACACTATCTGATAAAGCACACAATCGCCAAAAGCTTTCTCGGGAGTGCACCGTGGGCATCATGGCATGGAACAACAGAGTAGTGGTTACAAGTTCTGGCTGCGAGCTCCAAAGGGCTGGTATTCAAACTGTGACTTTGCCCCTTATCATCTGTGTAAAATCAGGCAGGTTATATGACCTTGCTGAAGCTCAATTTCCTCATCTGAAAGTGAAGATGGTAGCAATAACTCACTGAGGGTTGTTAGGAAGATTGCGTGCAACAAATTACGTAATCTTATTAGCACGTTACTCAGTTGTGGGTAGTGATTTTTATCATTGTCATTGCACAGTTTATGCTTGTCACATGAAATAGAATATACAAAGATTGGCAACAGTCTGCTAAGTAGGTGTTTGTTTTTTTTAACAATTTTTTCTCTTAAAAGCAGTTAAATCTATTTAAATTGCTTCCTTATTCTATTTGCCTCCTGTCATTTTTCTTTTCTTTTCTTTAATTTTTTTAAAATTTATTTTTAGTTGGAGGATAATTGCTTTACAGTTGAGTTGGTTTCTGCTGAACAGCAACATGGATCAGCCATAAGTATACATGTTTGTCATTTTTCTTGACCTTAATTTTTCCTGAATCGTATTTCCAATTTAGGACATGGTAAGGTTTCACCACTGAGACCCCTATAATTTGGGAAGTGAGGTCAATCAGATGATGCTGATGAGGGATTTTTTCTCTTTAAGGCTTAAGGAAATATGTCTCTCCTATAGCTAGAAACTTATTATCTTTGTTCCATAGAGCAGGTAACCATATTTAAATATATAATGCAGAAGGCCATTTTGATGAGAGGCAAACAGATTTTTAAAAAATGTATATTTTAAAAATGTATCATTTTAAAAATGATATTTTTTCAAAAGTCATATTTACTCATGTATATTAATTATCTATTGTTGCATAACAAATTGCCCCAAATTTAACAGCTTGAAGCAATAAACATTTATTATCTTACAATTCCTGTGGGTTTGGAATACTTAACTTTGCTGATTGCATCTCCATGCAGCCCAACATGTCTCTCCATCCTTGTATTTCCTGTAAATTATTAGACCTGGAGTTTTGACAGATACAGATTTGTTTTCTATAGCATGAATGGTGCATAGATGGGAACAGCATCTTCCAGCAGGACATACATAAAATCTAACAGATTCTTTTTTTGCTTTAAATGTTCACAGCCATTGGGGAGCATTTCTTCACTCCACTATTTCATTAGGAGTTGTGATGCAGTGACACTGTAATTTTATCATTCTTTGTTTACTTATTAAATGAAATATTCCTATAGAAAGAAATTTTCCCTCGTCTATCATTTGGTTTATTCAGGAACAGTTTGTAGTGGAAAGGTAGGATAAACATTTGACTTTTTATTTACTGGTTTTCAAACTAAGGAGTTTATCCTAGAATCCTCAAAGGGGATCAATGAGAATTTTTAGTCCAAAATCTTTATGAATTCATAGATTTAAATATCGTTTCATCCATATTAGTCCACTGACGGCATTATTATTATTAATGCTCATATTGTCCCCCTTAACCCAATGAGAGTCTCTTCAGGTTGGTTCCTGGTACTCTTTGTAGCTCCTTCTTGCTGGTTTAACATGATAACCTAAGCTCCTTTTGTACATTTCCTGCCCCAGGCTCAAATTAAACATCTCTAAGGAGTCCTTAGAGATGTTTTTACTATGGGAAATATTATTTAGAATAGTATTGACTTCCCCTGTGGCTCAGTGGTAAAGAATCTGCCTGCCAATGCAAAAAGACTTGGGTTTGATCCTGGGTCAGGAAGGTTTCCCTGAAGAATGAAATGACAACCCACCCAGTATTCTTGCCTGAAGAATCCCATGGACAGAGGAGCCTGGCGGGCTACAGTCCATGGGGTCACAAAGAGTCAGACATGACTGACTAACACTTACTTTAGAGTGAAATTACCCAACTGATAATTATAGTTGATGGGTACCTGGGCCTTTGTTATTTTACTCATTCCTCTTGTATATACATTTGAGCTTTTCCATTAAAAAAACTTCGCTGACTATATAAAAGAAAACTCAAATCTAAACTTGTTTCTCTTTCTTTGTAGATGGCAAGAAAGAAGCTGAAAAAGTTCACTACTTTGGAGCTTATGCTCAGTATTCTTCTGCTTGTGGTGTTTATCATCACTATTCCCATCTTCGTGCTTTCAGCCAGAGATTCCCTGGAATCACAAGGTAACAAGGAGGTCTGGAGTTATTCCTCCACATGTTGCTCTTTTCAAAGCAGAAACCTCATAAATGGCAGGAAGTAAGTAATGCTTTCATGTTGACTGGTGTGAGCCTGTATGTGTGTGTTGGGGACCACCCAACTCAAACTGTGACAGCGCAGTTCAGCTCAGTCACTCAGTAGTGTCTGACTCCCTGTGACCCCATGGACTGCACACCAGGCTTCCCTGTCCATCACCAACTCCCAGAGCTTGCTCAAGCCCATGTTCATCAGTCGGTGATGCCATCCAACCATCTCATCCTCTGTCGTCCCCTTTCTTCCTGCCTTCAATCTTTCCCAGCATCAGTGTCTTTCCAATGAGTCAGTTCTTTGCATCAGGTGGCCAAAGTATTGGAGCTTCAGTCAGCATCAGTCCTTCCAATGAACACTGAGGACTGAGTGAGTGAACTAAAAAGAACATACATTATTATACTGCAATTTAAGAAGAATTTTAGTAAGTGTGACTTCCTGGTGGCTCACAAGGTAAAGCGCCTGCCTACAATGCAGGAGACCTGGGTTCGATCCCTGGGCTGGGAAGATCCCCTGAAGAAGGAAATGGCAACCCACTCCAGTATTCTTGCCTGGAAAATCCCATGGACGGAGGAGCCTTGTTGGCTACTGTTCATGGGGTCGCAAAGAGTTGGACACGACTGAGCGACTTCACTATCTTATCTATCTATTAGTAACTGTAACTCAATGAAATTAGTTTCTTTGGTATCCTTATTTTGTACTTCTGTATTTTTGTCTCATGCATAAAAAAATGTAATCCTAAGAGAAGTCCAGAGGAAGCATAAGATGGCCAAAGGGTCTCTTTAGCCCACGCACACACGTACACACACACACATACAGCTTTAAAAAGAGGCAGGAGAAGAAGAGAACTATTTTGTAAACATTTTCAGAATCATTTCCTTCAAACACTGATCAGTGAATGAGATTGGGGTCGCTGGGAGAGAGGGAGCTCTTCTGGGCTACCTGGATCATTTTGTTGTTGTTGTTCTCTGTCATCTACACTTTGAGTCGGTCTTGCTCTGCTAGCAGGCTCATGGAGCGCCACTGCTGCAGAGACATTCTGTGTTCCTGGGTTCAGGGTGGTCGCTTCTTGCCCCAAGGTCTTAAAGGATGTTCACCTCAGAGGTAGACCTTGATTACTAATTAACCAGCAAATCAGCCTGAGAAAAAGCTGGGCAATGATTTGCATTTGAACTCCATTAACATCAGCACCGTAACTGGTTACCAGGGCTGTGGCTGCTTTCTCTGGACTGTGCTCTGCACGGATTACCAGCCCATCCTTCAGAGAGAGGACACAGCCTCGGGGTTATGAGGTATGTTCCTAAACTGTGTGCTCACTGATGGCTACAGATGCGTGTGTACAAGTGTGTGTGGACTTGTGCTCATCTCCTTCAATCAGATGCCCTTGTTAACTGGTTAAACACAAAGATAAGCATCAATAACAAACCACAAAATTATACAAACACATATTAAACAAAACACAACTCTTTTTGTCCTTGAGACGTGTGTGTGTGTGTGTGGCGATGACTGATTTAATTTTTGAGGTGAATTCTGATTCTTGAGACGAGGTGGGGGAAGTGAGGGGAAGGAGTTAGAATTTGGGAGTTAGATGAGGGCAATTTGGGATGTTCCTTCTAAAATGACATGGAGCTGTGATTGAGAAGTGGTGTTTCAAGAATCCATCACAGTCAGCAACTTGAGAAATTTGTTTCTATCCCTGTGAGTTTGGTGCCTTTGCTGATCAAATAAAGAATTGTTATGGGTAAGAGTCTAAAGGGGTGTGTGTGTGTGTGTGTGTGTGTATGTGTGTGAAGTATTGGGGTGTGTACCTGCTTTGGTATGTCAGGAGATTTCCTGTGGGGTCTGGAAGAAGGAAATGAAGGGAAAGCCTCGATGTCTGGACTGACTGTCGCGTGTCAAAATGAAACGAGTGCCTAGGGGAGTGGAAAGGTGATGGATCGTTGCTGGACCCTCTCTGACAAAATGAAGTAATAGAGAGTCCTGTCTTCACTGGTTGTTGAGTGTCTAGCTGAACACAGTGGGCATTCCTTTTCTGATGAGCCATGGAGGTGAGAAGGAAGAGTTGCGATTGGGGAAACAGAAGGGAAACCACGATCAATCCCGTGGGTCTCACTAGAAATGGCTTCCATGGGTTTTCAGTAGAGAGTCTGAATGGTGGCTTTCCTGTGTGGAAGGAGTATTCCGAACCTCTAAACTGCCTACTACTCTTTATCACAGTGTGGAACAGTGTGTGTGCATGGTAGGCAGGCAGGAAGAAGAGAGAGGGGTCTTTGTTTTGCTGTGCTGGGAAGGACCAAATGGTGGGGGGACCCTTCTGTTCTGTACCCCCAACTAAGCTAGCACGTCACTGTTTCACTCATTCTTCCACAGATGCCAAAGATTTTTAGCATCAGGCAACCCTTACCAATGAATTTTGATGGGCTAATACCAATACTTTATATGTAAACTGTTCCCTGAGCATGGAATACTAAGGGCTAGATGGCCCTAGAAGAAGAGATTTTCCATCTGAAAATTTCCAAAACTGCCAAATGTGATGGACAAAATAAGCCTTTGCACACCCTGCTGCTGGGGTGAGAATAGGGTCATAGCTGTCTTCCAGAGATGATGCATTTGGGGTTCGGATGAGGAAAATGAGGCCCAGAGGGGTTCAGCAGTTTTTCCAAGGTCACACAGCTAAGTTAGGTCAAGCTTTTAGATCTTTGCACTTTGGATGTAACAAGACTTGGGAGAAAAAGACCGTTAGCTCCCTTTTTCCTTCCCATTCTTTAAATATCCAGATGACAATGTATCAGGCCAATAAATTTTACCCAGGAATTTTGAGGAATAGCCATGACTTGCTGGGGTCCTCTTTGCAAGTTATTCTCAGTCTCTGTAAAATGAACCCTTTCTTTCCCACAAGAGCTCTTGCCTCGTGTTATCAAAGAATTTTTAAAAGACTTAAATTGCCATATGCCAATCAGCTATCGGCTATACATAAAAAAATGAAAATGGATTATCTAGTTTATCTGAATTATCTAGAATTCAAGTAGCCATCTCAAGTTTGGGCCCCACCTGACTATCTATCTACTTTGCCTAAAATGATTAGAGCAGTACCAGGAAAATGAGCTTTGGCAATTATTCATATAAGCGTTTTAATTTAAGAGGGAAAAAAATGACCATGGAGTCCACATGATTTATGTACAGCAATAACTTTCAGCTTTTCCAGGAGACTTTCCCTAATTAACATTGCAACCACCACCCCATTCTCCCCCATTCCTCATTGTCCCCCCACCCAAGCCTTATTTTTCTCCAGAGCACTTATCAAAGTCCAACCTGTCGTACAGTCTCAGCTTAGAGGATAGTTGTCAGGACAAAATGAAATAATGCATGTTATGCACCTCACCCCGGGCCACACCCGTTCTAAGCACTTGTTTAATGACCCAGACACTATCTGATAAAAGCACAATCTCGCCAAAAGCTTTCTCGGGAGTGCACCGTGGGCATCATGGCATGGAACAACAGAGTAGTGGTTACAAGTTCTGGCTGCGAGCTCCAAAGGGCTGGTATTCAAACTGTGACTTTGCCCCTTATCATCTGTGTAAAATCAGGCAGGTTATATGACCTTGCTGAAGCTCAATTTCCTCATCTGAAAGTGAAGATGGTAGCAATAACTCACTGAGGGTTGTTAGGAAGATTGCGTGCAACAAATTACGTAATCTTATTAGCACGTTACTCAGTTGTGGGTAGTGATTTTTATCATTGTCATTGCACAGTTTATGCTTGTCACATGAAATAGAATATACAAAGATTGGCAACAGTCTGCTAAGTAGGTGTTTGTTTTTTTTAACAATTTTTCTCTTAAAAGCAGTTAAATCTATTTAAATTGCTTCCTTATTCTATTTGCCTCCTGTCATTTTTCTTTTCTTTTCTTTAATTTTTTTTTAAAATTTATTTTTAGTTGGAGGATAATTGCTTTACAGTTGAGTTGGTTTCTGCTGAACAGCAACATGGATCAGCCATAAGTATACATGTTTGTCATTTTCTTGACCTTAATTTTTCCTGAATCGTATTTCCAATTTAGGACATGGTAAGGTTTCACCACTGAGACCCCTATAATTTGGGAAGTGAGGTCAATCAGATGATGCTGATGAGGGATTTTTCTCTTTAAGGCTTAAGGAAATATGTCTCTCCTATAGCTAGAAACTTATTATCTTTGTTCCATAGAGCAGGTAACCATATTTAAATATATAATGCAGAAGGCCATTTTGATGAGAGGCAAACAGATTTTTAAAAAATGTATATTTTAAAATGTATCATTTTAAAATGATATTTTTTCAAAAGTCATATTTACTCATGTATATTAATTATCTATTGTTGCATAACAAATTGCCCCAAATTTAACAGCTTGAAGCAATAAACATTTATTATCTTACAATTCCTGTGGGTTTGGAATACTTAACTTTGCTGATTGCATCTCCATGCAGCCCAACATGTCTCTCCATCCTTGTATTTCCTGTAAATTATTAGACCTGGAGTTTTGACAGATACAGATTTGTTTTCTATAGCATGAATGGTGCATAGATGGGGAACAGCATCTTCCAGCAGGACATACATAAAATCTAACAGATTCTTTTTTTGCTTTAAATGTTCACAGCCATTGGGGAGCATTTCTTCACTCCACTATTTCATTAGGAGTTGTGATGCAGTGACACTGTAATTTTATCATTCTTTGTTTACTTATTAAATGAAATATTCCTATAGAAAGAAATTTTCCCTCGTCTATCATTTGGTTTATTCAGGAACAGTTTGTAGTGGAAAGGTAGGATAAACATTTGACTTTTTATTTACTGGTTTTCAAACTAAGGAGTTTATCCCTAGAATCCTCCAAAGGGGATCAATGAGAATTTTTAGTCCAAAATCTTTATGAATTCATAGATTTAAATACGTTTCATCCATATTAGTCCACTGACGGCATTATTATTATTAATGCTCATATTGTCCCACTTAACCCAATGAGAGTCTCTTCAGGTTGGTTCCTGGTACTCTTTGGTAGCTCCTTCTTGCTGGTTTAACATGATAACCTAAGCTCCTTTTGTACATTTCCTGCCCCAGGCTCAAATTAAACATCTCTAAGGAGTCCTTAGAGATGTTTCCTTTACATGGGAAATATTATTTAGAATAGTATTGGACTTCCCCTGTGGCTCAGTGGTAAAGAATCTGCCTGCCAATGCAAAAGACTTGGGTTTGATCCCTGGGTCAGGAAGGTTTCCCTGAAGAATGAAATGACAACCCACTCCAGTATTCTTGCCTGAAGAATCCCATGGACAGAGGAGCCTGGCGGGCTACAGTCCATGGGGTCACAAAGAGTCAGACATGACTGACTAACACTTACTTTAGAGTGAAATTACCCAACTGATAATTATAGTTGATGGGTACCTGGGCCTTTGTTATTTTACTCATTCCTCTTGTATATACATTTGAGCTTTTCCATTAAAAAAACTTCGCTGACTATATAAAAGAAAACTCAAATCTAAACTTGTTTCTCTTTCTTTGTAGATGGCAAGAAAGAAGCTGAAAAAGTTCACTACTTTGGAGCTTATGCTCAGTATTCTTCTGCTTGTGGTGTTTATCATCACTATTCCCATCTTCGTGCTTTCAGCCAGAGATTCCCTGGAATCACAAGGTAACAAGGAGGTCTGGAGTTATTCCTCCACATGTTGCTCTTTTCAAAGCAGAAACCTCATAAATGGCAGGGAAGTAAGTAATGCTTTCATGTTGACTGGTGTGAGCCTGTATGTGTGTGTTGGGGACCACCCAACTCAAACTGTGACAGCGCAGTTCAGCTCAGTCACTCAGTAGTGTCTGACTCCCTGTGACCCCATGGACTGCACACCAGGCTTCCCTGTCCATCACCAACTCCCAGAGCTTGCTCAAGCCCATGTTCATCGAGTCGGTGATGCCATCCAACCATCTCATCCTCTGTCGTCCCCTTCTCTTCCTGCCTTCAATCTTTCCCAGCATCAGTGTCTTTTCCAATGAGTCAGTTCTTTGCATCAGGTGGCCAAAGTATTGGAGCTTCAGCTTCAGCATCAGTCCTTCCAATGAACACTGAGGACTGATTTCCTGTAGGATGGTCTGGTTGGATCTCCTTGCAGTCCAAGGGACTCTCAAGAGTCTTCTCCAACACCACAGGTCAAGAGCATTGATTCTTCAGTGCTCAGCTTTCTTTATAGTCCAACTGTCACATCCATACATGACTACTGGAAAAACCATAGCTTTGACTAGAGGGACTTTTGTCTTTTAATCCACCACTTTTGGGGTATTTTGTTTGTTTTTTTTGAAAGTTTTTTGTTTGTTTGTTTGCTTTTGATGTGGGCCATTTTTAGTCTTTATTGAATGTGTTACAATATTGTCAGCAAAATAATGTGACAGCACAACAGGCATACATTGAGGTCTAACTCTGACACTTTTATCCCCCAGTTTAGCCTAGTACAGGATTCCACAACTGGCACTCAAAATATATTGGCCAAATTTCATTAAATAATTGTATTTTTTCACAATAATAATTAATAATACCCTTATATGAAACTCCAATACTTTAGCCACCTGATGCAAAGAACTGACTCATTGGAAAAGACCCTGAAGCTGGGAAAGATTGAAGGTAGGAGTAGAAGGGGACAACAGAGGGTAAGATGGTGGGATGGCATCACCAACTCGATTAGCTGGTGATGGACAGGGAAGCCCGGTGTGCTGCAGTCCATGGGGTCGCAAAGAGTCAGACACGACTGAGTGACTGAACTGACATAAAACATAGTCAAATAAGTATATAATCAAGTAAAATATATTAGGCCCAAGTTTGTTCTTTAAAAAAATAACAGCAAATAGAGTAGTTTATTAAAAGTTTATTGAGCTGTATTATTTTCAAAGCGGGGCTAGATTGTGCTGAGTTATCCATGATTTTGTATCTGGGCTTCATCTAAGAGCAGCTTCCTAGTTGGGGCAGGCAACAAAGGCCAGTATGTAGCCAGAGGAAAGACTATTCCCTCCTTCCCTTATTCTCAGCCATGCCATTTCTACTTTTGTGGGAAGCTAGATTAAATAATCTCAAAGGTTGTTAAATTCTTAAAATTCTCTGATCCTGAAGATGAAAATAAAACCTGCATGCAGAAACTGACACAAACAAGAAGTTCTTTTAATCCATCACTTTTGGGGTATTTTGTTTGCCTTTTTTTTTTTAAGTTGTTTGTTTGTTTGCTTTTGATGTGGGCCATTTTTAGTCTTTATTGAATTTGTTACAATATTGCTTCTGTTTTATGTTTGGTTTTTGACTTTGAGGCATGTGGGTGGGATCTTATCTTAGCTTCTCAATTAGGGATCAAACCTGTACTCCCTGCATTGGAAAATGAAGTCTTTAAACCACTGGACCACCAGGGAAATCCCAATCCACCACTTTGAATTGGAAACCCTAGTGAAAAGAAAGCTTATTAAAAGCCTCATTGTTTTGTCCTGATATTGTTATGAACTTATTGTAGAGAGCCCTAAAGAAATCTTTGATGAGCTTTCAATCTAATGGTGGAATCCAACTCCTTGCTCTTGTATGCACTTGGGGAGGCCTTGCTGGTAGAAGGAGATGGTGCAGGTATGCATACATGCTAAGTTGCTTCAGTTGTGTCCGACTCTTTGCAACCCTGTGGACTGTAGCCCACCAGCCTTCTCTGTCCATAGGATTTCCCAGGCAAGAATACTGGAGGGGGTTGTCATGCTCTTCTCCAGGTACAGGTATATATAGGGTTAAATGCAGTCAGCAAGAACAAAATGAAGCTTTATAAAGTGAATATGTACATTTCAAAGTCACAGAGTGAAGCCCAATCAGCAGTGACATCCATATAATTGAAAGTGTTGAGAGCTATGGGGGTATCAAATGCCTGTGATGTTAATTCTGTCTGGTGGTCTCATTTTATGTTTGTTTTTGGGATAATCCTAGATCCTGGGACGACAGTTAGCCCAGATTCTGGGACAAGTACCACCCCTGGTTCTGCTGAGTGCCCAGTGGTAAATGACTCTGAACGGATAAACTGCATCCCTGACCAATCACCAACAAAGGTTTGAGTTACGAATCTGGTTTTCATTTAAGAGTTTATGTGATTGGATAAAGTGTTTTTTGTTTGTTTGTAGTCCCTAGAATTGTTGTTTGCATTGCAATTATTGCTGATTCAGAAAAAGTAATCCTGTATTCATGCTTAAATGATAGTGCAGCTTTAGGAAAAGAACTAGAAAATCCCCTTGGGTTGCTAGATTCAGCACATAAAAGTATAGGCTGCCCAGTTAAATTTAATTTCAGATAAACAATGAATTTTGTTTTAGTATATGTTCCAAGTAAGACTTGGGACTTACTCATACTAAAAATGTATTTGTCTTTTATCTGGTAACACTGCTTGGTTACTAGTTCTCTCTGACTCTTTCGTCTCTCCTTTGCCTGTCTCTCTTTTTTCCTTACACATTTCCAATAGGTTATCTAGGATACAATAAAAAGTCAACCACAGGCACAAAACAGTATTTCAAATAAGGACAGTTTCCAGAGCCTTCCTTTGTGGCTCATCTGGTAAAGAATCCACCTGCAATGTGGGACACCTGGGTTTGATCGCTGGGTTGGGAAGATCCCCTGGAGAAGGGAAAGGCTACCCACTCCAGTATCCTGGCCTGGAGAATTCCAAGGTCTGTATAGTCAGTCCATGGGGTTGCAAAGAGTTGGACACGACTGAGCAACTTTCACTTTCCAGAGCCAAGTTTTGAAGGAAGAGGTAATAAATAATAAACCAGATTAAAGATAGTACAGACATCTGGGCATTTACTGTAGGGCAATGTTTCTTGATCATCAGCTGAAATCCAGCAGGATATTAGGATTATAAAGTGTATTGCACACACCATATCAGTCATATTCACGTTGGAGGCTTCTGAGTGAAGTCCACTGACGTGTAATGGCAGGTTTGTATCAGGCACGGAGAGGATGCTTGCTGCCTGTGAGTCTTGGGCATGTGGCACCCTCACATTTACCTCTGTGCTGTCCTATTGTTTGTGGGCTGGAAAAATCTGTGATGTTCTTGAGAGATACTATTTTAGTTTGTCTAAAGGTCCTAATACCAAAAGGCATTGTATTTCTATGTTTTTTTCTCATATATATGGAGGCTAGAAGTCCAAAATCAAGATGTTGTTAGGTTGGTTCCTTTTTTAAAAACAAACAAACTTTATTTATTTATTTTTGGCTGTTCTGGGTCTTTGTGGCTGCGCTCGGGCTTTCTCTAGTTGTGGCGGGGGGTGGGGCTACTCTAGTTGCAGGGTGCGGGCTTCTCATCGTGGTGGCTTCTCTTGTTGCAGAGCATGAGCTCTAGGGCGTGGGCTCCACTAGTTGTGGCACACAGGCTTAGTGGCCCTGTGGCACGTGGGATCTTCCTGGACCTGAGATTGAACCTGTGTCCCCTGCATTGGCAGCCAGAGTCTTAACTACTGGACCACCAGGGAAGTCTAGGGTTGGTTCCTTTTGAGAGCTCTGAGGAAGAATCTGTTTCATGCATTTGTCCTAGCTTCTGCTGATGTCACAATGCTTGGTGTTCCTTGGCTTGAAGCTACATCACTCCATTCTCTGCTTCTGTCTTCACATGGCATTCTCCATGGGTGTACATGTGTCTCTGTTCAAATTACTGTAGTTAGGAGAAGAGTGATTTGACAGAACCAGTCAGGAAGCTCAGAGGCCATGTTGAAGGCAAGAGAGAGCTCCAATATGGTTGTTTTTTTTGTTGAGTTGCTAAGTCATGTCCAGCTCTTTGAGATCCAATGGAGTGCAGCATACCAGGCTTCCCTGTCCTTTCCTTCACCATCTCCTGAAGTCTGCTCAAACTTACGTCTGTTGAGTCAGTGATACCATCCAGCCATCTGGTCCTCTGCTGCCCCTTTCTCCTCCTGCCTGCCAAAATCAGAAGGAATCCCAATTAGACCAGTTCATCTCACCAAGCTCTTGCACCCTTCATCTGGCATCTTATCCTGAGAAAAATGAATGCAACTCACTCTTAGATTGGTGAAGAGACATGCCTGCTTGGAGTAGGAAGAAATGAATCTGAGCAGAAAATCTGGATTCAGATTTTGGAAGAAATGAATCTGAGCAGAAAATCTGGATTCAGATTTTGGAAGACCTTGGATTTGGGGTACAGGGGTTTATTTTTTTATGTGACATAGAGCATCTAGGAGAAGCCACTGAGGGCTGAACGAAATAATATAATCAGAAACTAAGAAGAGAGAGAATAAAAGATGTAGAAATAAAGGAAAAAGAAGGTAGAAGAGAGAAAGAAAAAGAAGGCACTTCAATCTGGGGCCAAATGTCAACAAGTTTAGTGTTTTAGATGATAGATTCAATAGGTAGAGGAGATAACTGAAGTAAATAAATAACAAGACTATAAAACAAAAATTTATAAGTTGTAAATAAAATACTGTGTGGATCACAAAACAGAAGAGATTATCACCAAGGAGAAGGTGGTGGTCTGGAATTAGCAGTAAGTAGGATTTTTGACAGAGATGAGAGAAATGGAAAGTGAGTTCAGAAAAGAGGAGACAGTGACAGAAGTGACAGAAGAGGACATGTGGGGCGCACACGGGACATAGCGAGTGGTCCCGTGTGGCCAGTTACAGGATGGGCGCCAGAGAGCATGTAGTGTTCGGGACTATAAGGCAGATTGGAGCTTGCTGTAGAGGACCATCCCTGCGCTGCTTTGTCGACAGGAATGGGGAGTTGTGGTCTAGGCAGGTTGTGCCGAAGCAAGATGTTTCCAGAAAGCTGATCCACACCCGTTTACCTGCCCCTGTGATAGCGTGCTAGGAAACTACTTGCTCAGAAGCCTGCCTGGAAGACTAATGCATCTTCAGTCTGTTCACCCTCCTGCAACACCCCGTGTTGTTGCTGGCCACGTGAACGTCACATGTCACTGCTGCCTCAAGAATTGGTCTTTCGTTTTATTATAAGGCCTTTTAATAAACGCTGTGGTATCAAGATCGTAGTTCAGTAAACAACCTTTGCCTTTCTTCTATGTGTTATACCCAAGGAATTAATCTATGACCTTGGCATTCAGTCACCCGCCTGCTCCTCCTCAGCGCAGCCAGAGGGAAAGACTCTAGAAAGCACTTTCAGGGAAGGCGCCAAGATGGCGGAGGAGTAGGATGGGGAAAACACTTTCTCCCCCACAAATTCATCAAAAGAGCATTTAAACGTCGAGTAAATTCCACAAAACAACTTCTGAATGCCGGCAGAGGACATCAGGCACCCAGAAAAGCAACCCAACTCCTCGAAAGGAGGTAGGAAAAAATATTAAAGACAATAAAAGAGACAAAAGAGGGAGGGACGGAGTTCCGTCCCGGGAAGGGAGTCTTAAAAAGAGAGAAGTTTCCAAACACCAGGAAACTTTCTCACTGCCGAATCCGTGCCGAGCTTTGGAAGCACAGAGGACAACATAACAGGGAGAAAAAATAAATAAACAATTAAAACTGCGAGATTGCAGAGCCCTACGGTAACTCCTCCAGCGGAGAAGCAGCGCAGACGCCTGCATCCGCCATTAGCAAGCGGGGGTTGGGCAGGGAGGCGCAGCGCGGGCTGCATCGCTGAGAGTAAGAATCTGGCCTGAATACCTTGAGCACTATCTGAGCGAAATAATTTGGGCTAGCAAACCAGACTGTGGGATATCTACCACGCGAAAAGCCAGCCCTAACCTAAGACACCGCCAGCCAGCGCGACGGAACAAAGGACTAAACAGAGGTAGCCGGCTGCAAACCTTCCCCCTCCGTGACAGGCAGCCAGAGCCGGAAGTGGGCAATCGCAGCCCCAGAGAGACATTATCTATAAAACTGGCTTTGCTAACTAAAACTTATTGGGGTCTGGACGGTTAACATCTGCCTGAGAAGGTGCGCGGTTTTACACCCAGATAACCAAGTGGCGGGAGGCGATAAGTCGCAGCATTGGCGCCGCCAAACACCTCATCACCTGAGCTGCTCGGACCTGGGAAGAGCACAAAACGCAGCCCCAACTGAGTCTGCGCCTCTGAGGACTACCTGAGTGCCTGAACCTGAGCGGCTTGGACCTGGGAGGTGCATGCAACCCAGGGCCAGCCTCGGATTGTTCCCGGCGGAACAACCTAGAGCCTGAGCAGTGTGGGCAGGGAGGCTACACGCGCCGTGAGCGGGGCAGACACAGTGTGGCTGAGGCACTGCGAGCAAGACGCCAGTGTCATTTGTTTGCAGCATCCCTCCCTCCCTCCCCATATAGCGACTGAACAAAGAGAAGAAATACAGCTCCACCCACCAGAACACCGACACAAGCTTCCCTAACCAGGAAACCTTGACAAGCCACCTCTACATACCCACACACAGCGAGGAAACGCCACAATAAAGAGAACTCCACAAACTGCCAGAATACAGAAAGGACTCCCAAACTCAGCAATTTAAACAAGATGAAGAGACAGAGGAATACCCAGCAGATAAAGGAACAGGATAAATGCCCACCAAACCAAACAAAAGAGGAAGAGATAGGGAATCTACCTGATAAAGAATTCCAAATAATGATAGTGAAATTGATCCAAAATCTTGAAATTAAAATGGAATCACAGATAAATAGCCTGGAGACAAGGATTGAGAAGATGCAAGAAAAGTTTAACAAGGACCTAGAAGAAATAAAAAAGAGTCAATATATAATGAATAATGCAATAAATGAAATTAAAAACACTCTGGAGGTAACAAATAGTAGAATAACAGAGGCAGAAGATAGGATTAGTGAATTAGAACATAGAATGGTAGAAATAAATGAATCAGAGAGGATAAAAGAAAAACGAATTAAAAGAAATGAGGACAATCTCAGAGACCTCCAGGACAATATTAAACGCTACAACATTCGAATCATAGGGGTTCCAGAAGAAGAAGACAAAAAGAAAGACCATGAGAAAATACTTGAGGAGATAATAGTTGAAAACTTCCCTAAAATGGGGAAGGAAATAATCACCCAAGTCCAAGAAACCCAGAGAGTCCCAAACAGGATAAACCCAAGGCGAAACACCCCAAGACACATATTAATCAAATTAACAAAGATCAAACACAAAGAACAAATATTAAAAGCAGCAAGGAAAAACAACAAATAACACACAAGGGAATTCCCATAAGGATAACAGCTGATCTTTCAATAGAAACTCTTCAAGCCAGGAGGGAATGGCAAGACATACTTAAAATGATGAAAGAAAATAACCTACAGCCCAGATTATTGTACCCAGCAAGGATTTCATTCAAGTATGAAGGAGAAATCAAAAGCTTTTCAGACAAGCAAAAGCTGAGAGAATTTTGCACCACCAAACCAGCTCTCCAACAAATACTAAAGGATATTCTCTAGACAGGAAACACAAAAATGGTGTATAAACTCAATCCAGAACAATAAAGTAAATGGCAACGGGATCATACTTATTAGTAATTATCTTAAACGTAAATGGGTTGAATGCCCCAACCAAAAGACAAAGACTGGCTGAATGGATACAAAAACAAGACCCTACATATGTTGTCTACAAGAGACCCACCTCAAAACAGGGGACACATACAGACTGAAGAAGGGCTGAAAAAGATTTTCCATGCAAATTGGGACCAAAAGAAAGCAGGAGTCACAATACTCAGATCAGATAAATTAGACTTTAAAACAAAGGCTGTGAAAAGAGACAAAGAAGGTCACTACATAATGATCAAAGGATCAATCCAAGTAGAAGATATAACAATTATAAATATATATCCACCCAACATGGGAGCACCGCAGTATGTAAGACAAATCCTAACAAGTATGAAAGGAGAAATTAACAATAACACAATAATAGTGGGAGACTTTAATACCCCACTCACACTTATGGATAGATCAACTAAACAGAAAATTAACAAGGAAAAAAAAAAACAACATGTATCTATAAAGCTCACTAAAGCAAAGCACAGTAAAATGAGGTACGGCAATAAAAAAAAAAATCACCACTGAAATCCCATATTGAGCAGGTGATATGCAGGGCAATTTCACATACTTTGTCTTATTTAATCCTAATGGTAGCCCTGTGATAGACATAAAAAAAAAAAAATGAAAATAAGAGAGGAGAAACTCTATGGGTACCATTTCCCGAACTTGTACTTTCAGCTTGAGGACCCAGTGTGGGAGGAATAGGGCATGGAATTGTTGCAAAGAACCCTTAAATCCTTAGACATGTTGTGCATTTTCTGAGAATGGAAATAAGCATGGTTTTCCACTTCTAGACATACTATTGGATTTATTGTTGATGCAACCAATAAAGTGTGAGCTCATCTAAAAAAAAAAAAAAAAAAAAAGAAAGCACTTTCAGGGGTTGGGTTTTTCATAGACGGTATTTCTTAGGTAATCTGTTGTGTGTTTTAAGTATCCTGGGTGCTATATGCTGATCCAGGCTGTTGTTGAGAGGCTCTGATTCTATGGGTAATGATGTGTATGTGTGTGTATAGATTTAGATAAATAGCTACACAGATACTTAATATTAAAGTATCTATATATATATATAGGTAAGTGTATTTGTTGAAGGAAAGTATTAAGGCTATATGGGGGAGGGAAGTGGGAATAAATTATGAACATGACGCCAGGCTGGGCACCATGTCTTACTGCTGAGGCCGTTGCTGTAATGTTTTCTTACTCCTCTCACCTTCTCTCCTCTGGGGTTGAAGAATTAACAGTATAAATCTCCCTTCAGATGATTCTTTGTTGTAAAATCCATTGTTTCTTATCCCAGTAAAGGGAGGGAATCCTGTGTCCAGGACAGAATAAAGTCATCTGTCAACCACCCCCCAGTTGCTCTTGGGAGCCTTTTTAGAGAGAACAGGCTCAAAGAGCCCCTTTCATGGGTCTCAGAAGGAAAGATGGCTCAATTATTAGTAGCTAAACCTCTAGTCCTGATCTCTAGTTCTGGACTAGCTGATGAAGCCTTTTAATCCACTATTCCAGAATTTAGTTGAACGATCCCACTGATGGCAGGGAGCAGAAATATTTAGCATAAATTCCAGATATCCAGCTTGGGAGAGAGCTGGTAGGTAATAATTTTCAACTCTTTGGTTTTCAGGATTGGAATGTATTGTATAAAAAGAGATTTACATGGTTAAACCTGCAATCCCTGAGGAACCATTTAGTTAAGCTGAGAACACTTTGCAATTATGTGTTTCCTGTGGATACGATTAATAATAATACTAATGGTAATCTTTCAATGATATTTGAGTTGTCACCCTATTTCTTATTCAGAAACTTTGTCATATTTGATAACAAACACACTTGGTAGTTATCTACTTATTACTTATATCTTTTTCCAAATTCCAGTTTATCAAAAAGTGTTTAATGGAGCAAGTTTTACAGTATATTAGCAAGTATATATCAGATCATTATTAGTCTCCAACCTCAGAATTACTCTGTGTCCACACAACATTAATTAAGGGCCATTGTACTGGGAAGGGCAGTGAGCTGCAAAAGCCTGAATATAGACTTAAGTTGTCTTGAACCAATAGTGTAGCCATTGGGCAGCAGCATGTTAGGTGAGCCAGGGTATTAACTTCTGGTCTTGGCTGTACTTCTGAAAAACTCTGCCACTTGGTCACTAAGTCACATTTCCCTTGCAGACTGTTAAGACCTTATCAGTGACATGAGACAATGTGGACACTGAAATTTATTCATTAACAGATGACTACTGAGCAAGTGCCAGGAGTGCTACTAAATGCTGTAGTTAACAAGACTTTAAAATAGTGCCTCTGAGGCCCTGACAGATGTTCTGTGAACTTCACTGTACTATAATTTAGGGGACTCGAGATTCTAGATCATAAGAATTGTAGACATGGCATGTTCTTTGCTGTCAGACTTCACTATGGGATAGAAAGAAGTGGTCAGGTTAACTTTCTAAACCAAACTTAAAGTGCATATTACGATATTATCTATAATTAAGGCACAATAACATCAGGTATGCAGATGACACCATCCTTATGGCAGAAAGTGAAGAGGAACTAAAAAGCCTCTTGACGAAAGTGAAAGTGGAGAGTAAAAAAGTTGGCTTAAAGCTCAACATTCAGAAAATGAAGATCATGGTATCCGGTCCCATCACTTCATGGGAAATAGATGGGGAAACAGTGCAAACAGTGTCAGACTTTATTTTTTGGGGGTTCCAAAATCACTACAGATAGTGACTGCAGCCATGAAATTAAAAGACACTTACTCCTTGGAAGGAAAGTTATGACCAACCTAGATAGCATATTGAAACGCAGAGACAATACTTTGCCAACAAAGGTCTGTCTAGTCAAGGCTATGGTTTTTCCAGTGGTCATGTATGGATGTGAGAGTTGTACTGTGAAGAAAGCTGAGTGCCGAAGAATTGATGCTTTTGAACTGTGGTGTTGGAGAAGACTTTTGAGAGTCCCTTGGACTGCAAGGAGATCCAACCAGTCCATTCTGAAGGAGATCAGCTCTGGGATTTCTTTGGAAGAATGATGTAAAGCTGAAACTCCAGTACTTTGGCCACCTCATGCGAAGAGTTGACTCATTGGAAAAGACTGATGCTGGGAGGGATTGGGGGCAGGAGGAGAAGGGGAAAACAGAGGATGAGATGGCTGGATGGCATCACTGACTCGATGGATGTGAGTCTGAGTGAACTCCGGGAGTTGGTGATGGACAGGGAGGCCTGGCGTGCTGCGATTCATGGGGTTGAAGAGAGTCGGACACGACTGAGCGACTGAAATGGACTGAACTGAAGGCACTTTAATAAATTGAGATTAATTTCACTAACTTGTAAAATTTGCTGAACATAAAATTGTTCAGGTAATGTCTGACTAAGTAGAAGGTGATCTGGAAGTCTTTTGTTAAGTATTTTTCAACTTGTAAAATTGCTGCCAGTATTTGAGAATGGGATACCTTTCCTCACTCTTATTGCCTTTGTGTAAAAACTTTCTGGTTCTACATTTATTCACAACATCAAGCTTTCCTGGCATTTTAGAAAAGTCTTTATTATTCATAACAACAGAGGGCAGGAGAGATACAGAAACTGAATAGTTAAAAATATATTTATATCTGGATTTGGGATCTAGTTCATTTGAATGAATGCATCCAGTGTTTCCGGATTCCGTGTAGGTCAGTGATAAAACTGTTCTGAGAAGAGCTAGGCAGCTATGAGCCCTGCTGCTTCATACCTGCTCCACATTCCCTCCATGTTGGACCAAAAAAACCAGACTTAAATTGTTTAGGTACCCTATTTTCTTTCTTAGCATGGTCTCTGTATTTATTCACTGCTGCCAAATGAACTACTCCAAATGCAGAACAGCGATCGCTTTGTAACATCTCCCATTTTTATGGGTCAGAGATTTGGGAAGGGTTTGGCTGGATGGTTCTTCTGTGTGGTGTGGACTGGGATGGCTACACCAGAACACTTGCAGGCCGATGGGCTCTGGAGGGTCCAGGATGGCTTCACTCATGTCTGGCACCTTGGTGAAGATGGTTCTGAGGTTCACCTCACCTGGGCCCCACCACCTTTCCATATGGTCTCAGAGTCCTTCTCTCTCTGTCAGTAATCTCTCTAGCAGGGTAGTTCAACTTCTTACACAGCAGCTTGGGGCTGCAGGAGATGGAGATAAAGCTGCCAAGCCTCTAAAGGCAAGATGAGACCTGGTGCCTATGTAGCATCATTTTTTTACACTCTGTTGCTCGAATCAGTCAGAGGCCAGCCCAGATTCAGTCAATGGTAGACCTCATCTCCTGATGGTGCATGTGTCAGAGACATGCAGCCATTTTATCCATTCTAATTTTGATCAGAGCAGGTATTGGTAAACATAAAGCATGTGGAGAGCCACTGGACAGTATAGTAAGAACAGGATGGAGGGATGGAGGGTTAGAGGAACCAGTACCTGATACAGGATGGTTGGCAGGGCTGAATGAGCAAGGCCCACTGTGGACCCTTTCCCTCCAGCAGCAGGAGATGGCTAATTCTGACTCACTCATGCTGACTCTCATCGCACCTGGGATGTTTCCTTCTCGCCTGTTTGCGTTTGTCCTTGCAACCTTGCTTTCTATCTTTTATAAATGCTACAGTTGCTGAGGTCCTGATTTTTCCATTTAATCTTAGATCTGCTGCTTCCTAATGACCTAATGATCAACACATTCCAAGGCATATGTAGTCTTATCTTATTTTCAACTCATTCTGATTTGTACACATTTCTTGCTCACC
Source organism: Bos mutus (assembly GCF_027580195.1). Taxonomy (NCBI): domain Eukaryota; kingdom Metazoa; phylum Chordata; class Mammalia; order Artiodactyla; family Bovidae; genus Bos; species Bos mutus. The sequence goes on along the minus strand of NC_091620.1, from coordinate 18,681,213 downwards.
TTATTCTAGATTCTCTTCCTTGTTTTTATTATACATGTTGCAAATGTCTTCTGCTGTAATGAGGTAGTGTTAACCTATTTTATGCTGTCTTAATGATCAGATGTTTTATATTTTAGTGTAATCAAGCTCAATCTCAAGGAACAATTCCAGGAACACTAAAAGCAAAAAAGGAAAAAAATTTATAACTTTAAAAGAAAACAGAAGATCTAATATAATAATTAACTTATTTAGTATAAATTTATTTCTACAAATTTTCTTGGATTTTAATTACACAATATTATGTCAGAAAATAATGACGTCTTAGCTTCATCCTTTTTGTTTTACAGTTTTAAAAAAATTAATTAATTTATATTTCTTTTTAAAACATATATATTTTTAATTTAAATTTATTTATTTTAATTAGAGGCTAATTACTTTACAATATTGTATTGGTTTTGCCATACATCAACATGAATCCACCACAGGTGTACACGTGTAAAACATTTATTTTTAATTGAAGGATAATTGCTTGACAATATTGTGTTGGTTTCTGCCATACATCAACGCGAATAAACCATAGATATAGATATGTCCTCTCCCTTTTGAACCTCCCTCCCACTTCCCACCCCATCCCACCCCTCTCTGTTGTCACAAAGCCCCAGTTTGAATTCCCTGAGTCATACAGCAAATTTTATTTTCTTATTAGTCTTGTAGTGTTAGGACCTCCTATACATATTTAATTATAATAAGTCATAGATATGGGTCATCTACCTTTTTTTCTGATTTTAAAGGGAATGTTTCTAACATTTCACATTTAGTGAGATGCTTATTATAAGTTTTAGGTAGATACCCATTATCCAACTAAGAAATTTACTTTTATTCTCAGTTTGCCAAGAATTTTATCTTGAATAGCTGATCAATTTAAAGGGTTGTATTGTGCACTTCCTTTAATAAGTTATGACAAATTATACAGTGGGTTTCCTGCTGCTGCTGCTGCTGCTAAGTCGCTTCAGTCGTGTCCGACTCTGTGTGACCCCATAGACAGCAGCCCACCAGGCTCCGCCATCCCTGGGATTCTCCAGGCAAGAACCCTGGAGTGGGTTGCCATTTCCTTCTCCAGTGCATGAAAGTGAAAAGTGAAAGTGAAGTCGCTCAGTTGTGTCTGACTCTTCGTGACCCCATGGACGGCAGCCCACCAGGCTCCTCCGTCCATGGGATTTTCCAGGCAAGAGTACTGGAGTGGGGTGCCAGTGGGTTACCTAGTATTAAACAATTCTTGTGTTTCTGGGAGAAACACCACCTGCTCTTTATTTAATATGTGGCTGATTTATTTTGTTAAAGCTATGTGCTATTTTAGGTTTTTACATTCATGGATAAGACTAGATTCTAGGTTTCCTTTTTCTTTCAAGTTTGACTATGATGCTAAATACTTGCTTTTTTGTTTCTTTTCCTCTCTCTAAATGTTAAGAAGGATTGAAGGGTGGAGGAGAAAGGCTCAGGTGGAGCAGAGCTCAACAAACAGTGTCTTCAGCGTCTGGTTTCTCACCATCTCTGAGTTCAACCCAGTGTCTCCCTCTGTCTTAGTGTAGGAGCCTGTATGTATCTATTAAGCAAAAAGCAAAGTAGCTTTACTTTTTTGTCTACTTTATCTATCAATTACTGAGGGAGTTCTTTAAAACTAGTCCATGATATAATTAATATCTTTTTCGGGTTTACGTTTTGATTCTTTAAATTTTTTTTCCTGAGTCTTTATTATCAGGTGCATATCAGATTTGAGATGTCATATCTTCCTGGTGAGCTTTCATCTTCATATACTGACTCTGTGTCTCCCTAATAATGAATATTTACTTAAAGTCTACTTGTCAACTATTACTATAGTTGTTCTAGTCTTTGGTTCAGAGAAGGCAATGGCACCCCACTCCAGTACTCTTGCCTGGAAAATCCCATGGATGGAGGACCCTGGTAGGCTGCCGTCCATGGGGTCTCGAAGAGTCAGACACAACTGAGCGACTTCACTTTCACTTTTCACTTTCACGCATTGGAGAAGGAAATGGCAACCCACTCCAGTGTTCTTGCCTGGAGAATCCCAGGGACGGGGGAGCCTGGTGGGCTGCTGTCTATGGGGTCACACAGAGTCGGACACGACTGAAGTGACTTAGCAGCAGTCTTTGGTTAGTATTCTTCTCACATAGCTGTTTCCCCCATTTTCTGTGCTTTTTTAAGCTTAAATTTTGGGTGTGCTGTCTATAAGCAACTTCAGCTGAATGTATTTCTGTAAATGTAATCAGATCATCTTTGTTTTCTAAATTAATTAAGCCATATAGTAATTGACCTGAAAAACTACAGTCTCATTTCGTGTTTTCCACTTGTTCTTTTTTTCCTGTACTGCTCCCCACTCACCTTCACTCCTGTATACATGTTTTCTTTCCTTATTTTTTGCATTAAGAATTTTTTCCCCTTAGCACTGTATTGAAAATGCTACACCCTATATTATTTTGGCAGCTTCTCTTAAATTTTAATCCTTAGGTTTGACTTCAAGGGGTGTTTTGTGTCTTGGGTTTAGGTGTGATTCTTTTTCTGTGCCTTTGATCCTGTTCATGTTGTGTTTTTCATAGCTCTTCTCTGCAACCCACTTCCGATATTTCGCATACTCTTTACTCTCTTGTCTGTGTGCCTGGGCTCTGCTTCTTCCCACACTGCTTCTCATCACTGCTTAGCTCAGCTGCAGGGCCTGGGGTTTCCAGGCAGCCAGCACTTCTCCTGCTGCCTGGGCCACTCTTTGATCTTTGCCCTTTCCAGTTCAATGAAGAGATTATTAAGCTCTGGGGAGCATCCTGAATCCATTCTACTTAACACTCTTTTCAACACCTTTCTCTTTTCCTGTTATACTGAAGTTTCATCTGAATGGGTTTTGAAAAGAAAAAACAAAACCTGCGGACTAGTTGAGTTCACAATGAAGCCTGATTCCATAGCAATAGAAGCCATAGAGGGACACCATTTTTTGATCTTTAATATCAGTTATTAATAAAAAAATTAGCATTTGATTAAATCTAATTGTTTATATAGCTAAGCAGTTTTTATGTGTCTTACATTCATAAAGCATTCCCATATCCCCCTGAAAGTATGTTCAGCAGATACTTAACCCAGACTACGGAAACAAAGAAAGACAACAAGAGAACTAAATTTTGATCCTTGCCTTCTCAGTAGCTAACTTAGTGAGCTTTGGCAAATCACTTCACCCCTGTGAACTTTGAATTCTGTGGCCTGAGGTTCTTCATCTGTAAAATGTAGCAGGGTGTGCTCGTTATCTGTTGCTGTGGAAGAAATTATCTCCAAAATGATGGCTTGGCACAGCAAACATTATTTCCTCACAGTTTCTATGGTCAGAAATCTGGCCTCTGTGTATCTGGGTGCTCTTGGCCAACAGGCTTCTGACAGACTGTGGTCAAGGTGTCTGCTGGGATGGAGGGATGATCCTTTTCAAGGGAGAGTGTTGTGATTACTGTAATTATTAGCAGAATTCAGCCGCTCAAGGATGGTTTGGCTGAGGGCCTGAGTTCCTTGCTGGGTGTGGGCCACAGACCTCTCTCGGTTCCTCACCATGTGGGTCACTCTGCAGTCCAGCACCTCACTTCTCCCAGAGTGAGGGCTCCAACAGAACAAGGGAAAGACAGGGAGTAAGACAGGAGACATTCTGTAATCTGATCTTGGAAGCTACAACCTATTATTTTTGCTATAATATTTCAAGAGGAGCACTTTCTTTGCATTTTGTTGTATTTAATTTGACTGCTTCTTCCAGATTAGTTGATATGAGAAAGCAATTGTCTTCATTTTAGTTATCCATGTGCATGCAGGCTGAGTCGCTTCAGTCATGTCCTATCTTTGTGACCCTATGGACTGTAGCCTGCCAGGCTCCTCTGTTTGTGGGATTTTCCAGGCAAGAATACTGGAGTGTGTTGCCATTTCCTTCTCCAGGGGATCTTCCCCACCCAGGGATCAAAGTCACATCTCTCATGTTTCTTCTGTTGGCAGGAGGGCTCTTTACCACTAGTGCCACCTGGGTAGCCTGTAGTATCCATGTGATTGAGTCTTGATTATAGTTAAAGGCATGCAACTTTTTAAAATAAGAATTAGAATCTATTTGAGTTTCATGGAACAGTTGCTTTCTGCCTTGGGATGAACTGAGAGACTATATATAAAAATGTATATATATATTTACAAATATACATAATATATATGCATATATGTCACCTATACTAAATACACAGATATATAATATACACATTTAAAAGTCAAAGCAAATTTACTTTGATTTCAAAGCTTCTGAATAAAGTTAATTGCAAAGTTCTTTTTTAAAAAGCCAAAACCAAAATTAATGAAGCTGTTATTTGTTATTTGTTATTTTGGCTTACTGGTGATATAACTATACTGTAGTTTAGAATCATTAAATAAATTTATCAGGTTTATTCTGATGAGAGGTATAGAATGCACTGCAATCATATAGTGTTATAGGATAACAATAACAAAGAAAGATGTTAGCCAGAAAAATGAGTTTTGAGGGCAAACACTGCTTTGACTGGGCTGTGGCACGATTCCTCTGACTATCAGGTTACTTATTTGTAAAACAAGGTTCATGAGACCACAAGCTCCAATCACATTTATCAATGAATGGAGTTACTCTGTCTGATCTCTTATTTCAGGCTACCTGTGACCAGCGTGGCTGTTGCTGGAGTCCTCAGGGAACCATAAGTATGCCCTGGTGCTACTATTCTAAAAGTCATGGCTATCAAGTAGGGGGCGACCTCGTGAACACAAATGCAGGTAAGCCGAACTGTGCCCTGAAGAAGGAACTACAGGTCCTCTGGAGGGTGGCTCTATACACTGCAGGAGAGAGCTGTAGCAGTAGGCAGGGTGTTGCTCTGTGCAGCCACAGGGCCTGTGATAGGATGGGCACTGCCCTTAAGCATGGACTGGAATCTATTTTGGCATCAAGGGAAAACATCACTCTCTGTCTTAAGAGTTGGGAGACATGTCCTGTTCCTGTCTTTGTCCTTATGTGTGTGCGAGTGCACTCAGTTGGGTCCAACTCCTTGTGGCCCCTTGGATTGTAGCCCACCAGACTCCTCTGTCCATGGGATTTTTCAGGCAAGAATACTGGAGTGGGTTGCCATTTCCTTATGTAACCTTGTCCATACATTGTGATCTCTTTGTTCCCCAAGTTTCTAACTTTTAAAGAGAGAGTTTTGGACTCAGTCACCTCTGAGACTACCAACAGCTCTAATATAATGCAATTTTAGTGATATGGAAACAATTCCAATTTTATCAGCATTTTATTAAAGTTAGCTAGTTAGTGTCACTGTTCATGGACTAAACATCCCCCCTTCTTTTCTCCCATCATAAAATACAGCCATAATAATGAAGATTCTGGGGGTAACAGAAGTTGACCACTTGGGGGAGGCTCTTAGTATAAAAGAAGAGGCATGCTCTTCCTCCAGGGCCTCTTGGCCCGATGGACTTTTCTAAGAAGGTCTGGACTTTCATCTGGTGTGTCACCTAACTAAGGAGATGGCATTAGTGCCTACGATCACCTGTGATGTAACATGAAGACAACAGGGAGGGAATAATGGATATGAACGCATTGAGGACTGAGAGTGTAAAGGGTATAGGAGTGACTGGTGGGCTGATGGAAGGAGAAGGATGTTTCTGTTCAGATTTTGGAGAAGAGAGGCATAGCTTTTGAATAAGGTAATAGCAATACCTAGCTTCAGAATCTGGTCCAATGTGGTATGTGTGTATGATGAGGTCCACATCTGTGTCTCCTCTTCTGATGGGAAGTAAAGGCTTTTCGCCAACCTCTTTGACACAAAGCTTACTTGTATGTGGCTGTTGTTTGTGAATTTACACAGCTGGCTCTGAAAACTCTCTTCCTTTTCATGTTAGGATTCACAGCCCAGCTGAAAAGGTTGTCTTCACCTCTGTTTGGAAATGATGTCAACAATGTCCTTCTCACAGCAGAATACCAGACATCTAACCGTTTCCATTTTAAGGTTGTAGTTTATTTATATTTTTCATATTATTTTCTATTACAGTTTATTACAAGATATTGAATATAGTTTCCTGTGCTTTACAGTAGGACCTTGTTCTTAAATATTTATGCTATATATTATAGTTTTGTTATGTATCATATATATGTTAATATATGTTATGTATTATAGATTTCATTTGTTAATCCCCAATTCCTAGTTTATCCCTCCTCAACCCCCTTTCCCATTTGGTAACCATAAGTTTGTTTTCTATGTCTCTGTGTCTTTTTCTTTTGTAAATACATTCATTTGTGTCATATTTTAGGTTCCACATATAAGTGGTATCACATGATACCTGCTTATTTAGAAAAAATTTTGAGAGGTTCTTGTTCCCTTCCTGAGGACTGCAGTTACTACAAAAGAGAAAAATTTGCTAGTAGAGTATTTTTCTCTACTGTCATTTTCTTACTTAGCACCTGTATGTTGAAGGTACCTATTGCCTGCCTTCAGTGTGATAAGTTCCCAGATATGTATTATAGGGTTCATTGGTGAGTTCTGGCTTTCATGAATTTTCTCTCGATACCCCATGTGAAATGTGGTAGGGAGGGGAAGAAAAGAATGATCACAGCTTTGAAAATTCTAGAGATAAGTCATGTCTGCAGACTTACAGTGTATGTTTCTACCTAAAAACTAACTTACGTCCAAGGGTTAAACATCTGAAATGGGTGATATAATTTCAGATTAGAATGTCATCTGCTGCCCAGATTCCAGTGCCAGGAGCATAGGTGTTGGGAAGCATGGTGTTGGTAGGCATGCTTCTGTTTTAGAGAAAGTAGAGATGTTTTCATTTTGACTTTTTTTTGCTAACCTCTCTGGACAGTTAACTGACCAAAACCAGAACAGATACGAAGTGCCCCATGAACATGTGCAACCCTTCACAGGAAATGCTGCCTCTTCCTTGACGTATAAAGTTGAGGTCTCCAAACAGCCATTTGGCATCAAAGTGATCAGAACGAGCAACAATCGTGTTCTGTAAGTTTTGGAAACTTACCTAGAGAGCTGAGTCTGAAGGTTATGGAGGAGGGAGGTTTGTAAACATGAAAAAGAATGCCTTTCTATAATATTCTAGAAGGCTGTAAGCTCATTGATGGTGAATAGACTCTCCACCTTCAAATGCATATTTTTCACTGCCTTTCTGCCTCTTTCTTTCTTCCTACTCCACTATTTCTCTTTCTCCCCCTCCCTTCTCCTCTTCCTCCTCTGTTATTACTAAGCATTTATTAAAGGCCAGGCACTGGGCTGTGTCCTTTTTCTTTTTCTTCCTTCCATTAGGTCATTCTTCCTCTTTATTGTCCCTTTTTTTCCTTCCATCTTTCTAACACCTATGCACCAGTAGCTGTCTGTGGAGCATCTACTATAATGTAAGAGTAATCTGATCACATAATAGAGTATTAGGGGGACAAATCTAAGAAATGTGCCAAATGATACCTGATCTCTTTCTTGTTATCCATTGGAAAATATCACAGGAGGGCAAATGGAGCCAATTAAACAGGGAGCATTGAGTCTTTGAAGGCTTCCCAGGTGGCATTAGTGGTAAATAATCCAATGCAGGAGATCCCTGGGTCCCATCCCTGGGTCCCATCCCTGGGTTGGGAAGATCTCCTAGGGAAGGAAATGGCACCCCACTCCAGTATTCTTGCTTGGACAATCCCATGGGCAGAGGAGCCTGGTGGATTACAGTCCATGGCGTCACAAAGAGGTGGACGCAGCAGAGTGACTGAGCACAGCCCAGCACAGCACACTGAGTCTTTGAGCCATAAGAACAATTTTCTAAGCAGCTGCATTCTCTCCACACTACTTGCCCACTTGTCCCATGTTTTCTACCTTTGTCCAGGTTTGACTCCAGCATCGGGCCCCTGCTGTTTGCTCACCAGTTCCTGCAGCTCTCCATCCGACTGCCTAGTGCCAACGTGTATGGGCTGGGAGAACACGTGCACCAGCAGTACCGGCATGACATGAACTGGAAGACCTGGCCCATATTTGCCAGGGACACAACCCCCAATGGGGTAAGCTTTCAGATGGGTCCCCCTTCACTAAATATCATAGCCTCTTCATGAAGGTCACTCCTAGCAGTACAGTTTGGTTCAGTCGCTCAGTTGTGTCTGTCTCTTTGCAACTCCATAGACTGCATCACACCAGGCTTCCCTGTCCATCACCAACTCCCGGAGCTTGCGCAAACTCATTTCCATTGAGTCAGTGATGCCATCCAACCATCTCATCCTGTGTCGTCCCCTTCTCTTCCTGCCTTCAATCTTTTCCAGCACCAGGGTCTTTTCAAATGAGTCAGTTTTTCACTTCAGGTTCAGCATTAGTCCTTCCAATGAATATTCAGGTTTGATTTCCTTTAGGATGGACAGGTTGGATCTCCTTGCAGTCCAAGGGACTCTTGAGAGTCTTCTCCAACACCACAGTTCAAAAACATCAATTCTTTGGTGCTCAGCTTTCTTTATGGTCCAACTCTCACATCCATACATGACTACTGGAAAAACCATAGCTTTGATTAGATGGACCTTTGTCAGCAAAATAATGTCTCTGCTTTTTAACATGCTGTCTAGTTTGGTCTTAGCTTTTCTTCCAAGAAGCAAGCGTCTTTTAATTTCATGGTTGCAGTCACCATCTGCAGTGATTTTGGAGCCCCCCAAAATAAAATCTGTCACTGTTTCCATTGTTTCCCCATCTATTAGTCATGAAGAGATGTACATGCAGTACACTATAATGGTTAGGAACAAGCTGCTAGGGTGAGGCTACTGGGTCTGAATTCTGGCACTGCTACTCACCAGTAGCAGAAGAGGGCAACAGAGGATGACATGGCTGGATGGCATAACCGATTCAATGGACATGAACTTGGGCAAACTCCAGGAGATGGTGAGGGACAGGAGGCCTGATGTGCTGCAGTCCATGGGGTCACAAAGAGTTAGACGTGATTTGGTGGCTGAACAATAACAACAGCACTCACCAGTTACGTGGTTCTGGGCAGGTTTCTCCTCTGTATCTTTAGCTCCCCATTCATAAAATGGGGGTAGTATACTTACTTTATAGGGTTGTGATGGTGATTAGATGAACAGATACATATAGAGTCTCTATAATAGTGTCTGCCACATAGTGCTCAATAAATACCAACTACTTTTATTTTATTTTCCTTTTGAACTAACTAGTTGTGGGAAAAACCGATATTGATTCTGCACAATATGTTGATTCTGATCACCACATTTTAGGTTGACCTTTACAAATCACCAACTTACCAGATTTGTCAGCAAAATAGGATAAAATATCAACTAAAATTCTGTATTAATCATTCGTTTCTTGAAGAATGTTTGGGGGCAGTGAGAGAATAGAATGAATAAAGTTTCACTGTTGTTATTATTTTATTTTTTTTCTGTTTTGTTTTTACTGCTAAAATTCAAACTAGAGCTATTTTCTAGACTCAGCAATACTACATTCAGGCTTTGTTCAGCAACTTTCCTGATTAAGCAGAACTAGTGACTGGATGGAAGGAAATTAGAGGAATAATTTATTAAATGACTTTTAAAAATACATTATCTCTATTTACCAAAAGAACTCCAAAAAATAGTTTAATTACTCCATCTAACAGATAAAGAAACTGAGGTTTAGAGAAGCCAGATAAATAGCACAATGTTAAAAAAATAAATAAATAAAACCAAAAACCCAAACAAGAGCTTGCCTAGTAGCTCAGTGGTAAAGAATCTGCCTGCCAGTGCAGGAGATGTGGATTGGATCCCTGAATCAGGAAGATCCCCTGGAGAAGGAAATGACTACCCACTCCAGTATTCTTGCCTGGGAAATCCCATGGACAGAGGAACCCGGCGGGCTACAGTCCATGGGGTCGCAGAAGAATCAGACACGACTGAGCGACTAAACAACAAACACAACAACAAAAAATAGTTGTAAGGAACAGAGATAAGATCTAACCCCTGGCCCATGCTCCTTACCATACCACATCCTATCAGAAAAACAGGACAGGTGTTGATTCAGAGCAGGTCATCTGGGATATGGCTGCTGATGCTTGTTTAATAAGGAGCCTAGGATCCTTGCTGCTTCAAGTATGCAGCACAGGAAACACCACATGAGAAATTTGGGCTCTCAGCTCTCTCTTCTAACTACTAAATTAGAACCCACACTTAAATTAAGTCCCTTTGGAATTTTTATGCACACCAAATTTTGAGACATACTGGCCCAGAGCAGTGATTCTCAAACATGATTACATTTTGGAAACACCCTGGGAAATTCAACAAACTATAGCTGCCAGCTTCTGTCTCCAGAGGCTCTGTTTCAATTGAGGTGGAATGTGGCCCAGGTTGAGAACTACTGTTCCCAAGTCTAGAAGCCCAGCTCAAGTTCTAATGTTTACTCTTGTAAAGACTAGAAGACCAGATATCTTAAATAGATCTCCATCTAGTTGCAAATGAAATGGTGCCTGATTTGTATACGACAGAGGATGAGATGGTTGGATGGCATCACCGACTCAATGGACATGAGTTTGGGTAAACTCCAGGAGTTGATGATGGATAGGAAGGCCTGGCATGCTGCAGTCCATGGGGTCACAAAGAGTTGGACACGACTGAGCAACTGAACTGGACTGAACTGATTTATATTAGGACTTGATAGAGTTTTTGCAGGTGGGGTTAGGTCAAACCTCTTTGAGTCAAGGTCAAGCCTGTTTGAGGGGAGAGCTGCTTTTTTAAAAAAAATTATTGGAGTATAGTTGATTTACAATGTTGTGTTAGTTTCTGGTGTACAGAAAAGTGATTCAATTATGCATATACATATATTCATTCTTTTTCATATAGATTATCATAAAATATTGAGTAGATTCCCTGTAGATCCTTTTTGGTCATCTATATTATAGATAGTAATGTGTGTATGTTTATCTCAAACTCCTGATTTATCCCTCTCCACCCCGCCAAGTTTCCCCTTCGTGGCACCTCACTCCAGTACTCTTGCCTAGAAAATCCCATGGATGGAGGAGCCTGGTGGGCTGCAGTCCATGGGGTCGCTAAGAGTTGGGCAGGACTCAGCGACTTCACTTTCACTTTTCACTTTCCTGCATTGGAGAAGGCAATGGCAACCCACTCCAGTGTTCTTGCCTGGAGAATCCCAGGGATGGGGGAGCCTCGTGGGCTGCCATCTATGGGGTCGCACAGAGTCGGACATGACTGAAGCGACTTAGCAGCAGCAGCAGCAGCAGCAACCATAAGTTTGTTTTTGATACCTATAAAGAAGAGCTGTTATGAACTACAGTTTCAAAACTTCTGTTCTCCTACATCTTAACACATCATAAGCTCTCACAGCCAACTCATTGTATAAGAAAATACTAATTCATTTGATTAACATCAACCAAATATAGACCTTGTATTAGAAATCTGTGTCTTCTTTGACCACAAGTTCTTTTGTCCATTTCTTGCATGATTAATACTGATTTCCTAAGCTATTTCTGGCCACGTGGGGCTTATTTGTAAATTTTTTATTTTAAATTGTCTTTCTGCAGGATGGAACTAACTTGTATGGTGCACAGACGTTCTTCCTATGCCTTGAAGATGCTAGCGGATTGTCCTTTGGAGTGTTTCTGCTGAACAGCAATGCCATGGGTAAAAGACTAAAGGAATATTCATGAAAAGACTACTCAAGAATGACTTTAAGTCCCTTTCTGACAGCATCATGATAAAGGAATGGTGCCCTTTAGGGTTTCATATGTTCTGTGATTGTATCATCCCTATTTCATTACTTGTTGACCCATGGTGGCCATGAGTTAAGTGTCCTCTCATAGCTTATGGTTTACTTCAGTCTGTTTGCTCTGTTGGAAAATTTTCTATTTTTGAGTTAAAACAGCTAACCTTCCCTATAATCTATTCTGAGGCAGTTTCTACCAATTTATTTTTCTCCTTCCTCAGACATCCATCCAGTACAGGGGTTAATATCAGCTTTGGTAAAAAACAGGTAATTCTTCTAGCGTGTGCATGCTCTGTGTCTGACTGTTTGTGACCCCATAACTGTAGCCCACCAGGCTTATTCATCCATGGGATTTTCCAGGCAAGAATATTGGAGTGGGTTGCCATTACCTATTCCAGGGTATCTTCCCACCTCATGGATCAAACCTGCATGTCTTGCATGTCCTGCATTGCAGCTGAATTCTTTAACACTGAACCACCTGGGAAGTCCAATTGTTCTAATAGCTGAGCCTAACCAAGGAGATACAACTGAGCAGTGAATATTGCATTGAGACACCAAGGATAGCAAGGTAAAGTAGGGTGAGTGTTGAAGGCTATGTAGAATATTTTCAGACTGTTTAAGATCTCATGGTAATATAGGATTCCAGAAAGTAGCTCACTCCCTTATCTTTGAAGGTTTTAGACCAGATCAATGATTCCTAACTATTTTCCTACTTGCACCATCACATATAATCCCAGGGCAATGATTCAATCACTGTAGGGGAAGAGCAGTTGTGTCAGAATCCCAGAATTGATAATCAGCATAGGATACTGATCCCCACCGTCTTCTCGACTGAGATTCAGTGGACTAGATCAGGGCCACTCAAAGTGTGGTTCGTGGAAGGTTCACAGACTGTTTCAGGTCTACAGTAAGATAAATATAGAAACTGAAAGTAAACATTGCTATAGCATCCAAGTGCATGCACGAACCTTTTTTCTAGTGTTTCATTTTTGTGTTATTTTACAAAAGCATCAGTTTGCAAAGAATCAGAAATTTGAAAAATTAGGCTCTGATTTTTGTTTTTTACCAGACTGAGAATAACTAGAGTGATACAAGATGATTCTAAGATACTTAATTGAATCTTAGATGATTCTAAGCTACCTGATAGTCAAAGAATAGACTGAGGTAATGCAAATGCAGTTTCCGGTGGCTGAAAGGAACCAGAAAACAAGTTGAGTAGACTTAGAGTATCTAGGATCCTGTGACCTTTCCCTCTAAGCCTGATCAGACCGATTTTTAAGAATTTATTCCTTTTTAATTGGAGGGTAATTGCTTTACAAAGTTGTGTTGGTTTCTGCCATACATCAACATGAATCAGCCATAGGTGTACATATGTCCCCACCCCCTTGAACCTCTCTCCCACCGCCCACTCCATCCCTCCCCTCTAAGTAGCCACAGAGCACCAGGTTGAGCTCCCTGCATCGTACAGCAAACTCCCACTAGCTATCTATTTCACCTGTGGTAATGTATATATTTCAGTGCTACTCTATTCATCCACCCTGTCCTCCCACTGTGTCTGTGAGTCTGTTCTCTCTGTCTGCATCTCCATTGCTCCATTCCACACAGGTTCATCGGTACCATCTTTCTAGATTCCACATGTATGTGTTAATATATGATATTTGCTTTTCCTCTTTCTGACTTCATTCTGTACAATAGGCTCTAGGTTCACCCACCTCATTAGAACTGACTCAAGTACATTCCTTTTTATGGCTGGTAATATTCCAATGGAATATTACTGAGATGGTTGGATGGAATCACCGATTCAATGGACATGAACTTGGGCAAACTCCAGGAGATGGTGAGAGAGAGGGAAGCCTGGTGTGCTACTGTCCATGGGGTCATGAAGAGTCAGACATGACTTGGTGACTGAACAACAACAGCAGCAGCAACAACAATATGTACCACAACTTCTTTATCCATTCATCTGTCAGTCGACATCCAGGTTGTGTCCATGTACTACCGCACAATTGCACTCATCTCACATGCTAGTAAAGTAATGCTCAAAATTCTCCAAGCCAGGCTTCAGCAATACGTGAACCGTGAACTTCCAGATGTTCAAACTGGTTTTAGAAAAGGCAGAGGAACCAGAGATCAAATTGCCAACATCTGCTGGATCATCAAAAAAGAAAGAGAGTTCCAGAAAAACATCTATTTCTGCTTTATTGACTATGCCAAAGCCTTTGACTGTGTGGATCACAATAAACTGTGGGAAATTCTGAAAGAGATGGGAATACCAGACCACCTGACCTGCCTCTTGAGAAATCTGTATGCAGGTCAGGAAGCAACAGTTAGAACTGGACATGGAACAACAGACTGGTTCCAAATAGGAAAAGGAGTACGTCAAGGCTGTATACTGTCACCCTGCTTATTTAACTTATATGCAGAGTACATCATGAGAAACACTGGGCTGGAAGAAGCACAAGCTGGAATCAAGATTGCCGGGAGAAATATCAATAACCTCAGATATGCAGATGACACCACCCTCATGGCAGAAAGTGAAGAGGAACTCAAAAGCCTCTTGATGAAAGTGAAAGAGGAGAGTGAAAAAGTTGGCTTAAAGCTCAACATTCAGAAAATGAAGATCATGGCAGCTGGTCCCATCACTTCATGGCAAATAGATGAGGAAACAGTGGAAACAGTGTCAGACTTTATTTTTTGGAGCTCCAAAATCACTGCAAATGGTGACTGCAGCCATGAAATTAAAAGACGCTTACTCCTTGGAAGAAAAGTTATGACCAACCTAGATAGCATATTCAAAAGCAGAGACATTACTTTGCTAACAAAGGTCCGTCTAGTCAAGGCTGTGGTTTTTCCAGTGGTCATGTATGGATGTGAGAGTTGGACTGTAAAGAAGGCTGAGCACCAAAGAATTGATGCTTTTGAACTGTGGTGTTGGAGAAGGCTCTTGAGAGTCCCTTGGACTGCAAGGAGATCCAACCAGTCCATTCTGAAGGAGATCAGTCCTGGGCGTTCTTTGGAAAGAATGATGCTAAAGCTGAAACTCCAGTACTTTGGCCACCTCATTCGAAGAGTTGACTCATTGGAAAAGACTCTGATGCTGGGAGGGATTGGGGGCAGGAGGAAAAGGGGACAACAGAGGATGAGATGGCTGGATGGTATCACCAACTCGATGGGCATGAATCTGAGTGAACTCCGGGAGTTGGTGATGGACAGGGAGGCCTGGCATGCTGCAATTCATGGGGTCACAAAGAGTCGGACACAACTGAGCGACTGAACTGAACTGAGCATTGGGGTACACGTGTCTTTTTCAGTTATGATTTCCTCAGGGCATATGCTCAGTAGTGGGATTGTTGGCTCATACGGTAGTTTTATTCCTAGATTTTTAAGGAATCTCCATACTATTCTCCATAGTGGCTGATCAATTTACATTCCCACCAACAGTGTAGGAGGGTTTCCTTTTCTCTACATCCTCTCCAGCATTTATTGTTTGTAGATTGATGGCCATTCTGACCAATGTGAAGTGATTGCTCATTGTAGTTTTGATCTGCATCTCTCTGAAAATGAGTGACATTGAACATCTTTTCTTGTGTTTACTAGCCATCTGTATGTCTTCTTTGTAGGAATATCTTTTTAGGTCTTCTGCCCACTTTTTGACTGGAATTTTTGTTTTCCTGGTATTGAGCTGCATGAGCTGCTTGTGTATTTTGGAAATTAACCTTTTGTTAGTTGTTTCATTTGCTATTATTTCTCCCATTCTGAGGGTTGTCTTTTCACCTTGTTTATAGTTTCCTTTGCTATACAAAAGCTTTTAAGTTTAATTAGCTCTCATTTGTTTATTTTTGTCTTTATTTCCATTACCCTAGAACATGGGTCATAGAGAATCTTGCTGTGATTTATGTCAAGGAGTCTACTGCCTATATTTTCTTCTAAGAGCTTTATAGTTTCTGGCCTTACATTTAAGTCTTTAATCCATTTTGAATTTATTTTTGTGTATCGTGTTACGAGGTATTCTAGTTTCATTATCCCTAATGCAAATCAAGGTGATGGGGAGACTTCATCTTTGAGAACTGCAATGGGGGCTTAGAGAGATTTTGAATTTATAATATCATCTCTGACATTGTTTTAGTTTGGCTCTTGCTCGATATGAGATCTGCTGAGGCTATGACCTCTATGAGTGTAGCTGGGTTATATTTCTGTAGTTATGATGGGTAATGGGATTGGAAGAGCATGTTCTGTAGTTGTGAATGCCTGAGGAGAAAATTTTTTTCTCTGTCCTCTTAAGTTAGGTATTTGGGGGCCTGTGAATCAATCTGACAAAAGACAGGTTAGTAAGAGAAAGACGGAGTTTATTTACGTGTGTGACATACATATGCACAAGAGTGCTCAACAAGTAGCTCAAAGGGGTGGTTAGAATTTGGGTTAGAATTTACATACCATCCTATGGGTTTCCCTGTTGGCTCAGATGGTAAAGCATCTGCCTGCAATGCAGGAGACCTGGGTTAGGTCCCTGGGTTGGGAAGATCCCCTGGAAAAGGGAATGGCTACCCACTCTAGCATTCTTGCCTGAAGAATTCCATGGACACAGGAGCCTAGCAGCCTACAGTCCATGGAGTCGCAATGAGTCAGACATGACTGAGCAACTAACATTACCATCCTAAGGTAGAGGTAGAAAATTACTTAGGATGAAACAAATAACTCCCTGAAGGTGTGAGAAGGCATTTAATGGGACAACAAATGACTTTCTGGAAAGATTAGAGAGTCCTTAGGAGAATAGTGCAGAGAAGGCAATGGCACCCCACTCCAGTACTCTTGCCTGGAAAATCCCAAGGACAGGGGAGCCTGGTGGGCTGCAGTCCATAGCGTCGCTTAATAGTCAGAAACAACTGAGCGACTTCACTTTCACTTTTCACTTTCATGCACTGGAGAAGGAAATGGCAACCTACTCCAGTGTTCTTGCCTGGAGAATCCCAGGGACGGGGGAGCTTTGTGGGCTGCCGTCTATGGGGTTGCACAGAGTTGGACATGACTGAAGCGACTTAGCAACAGCAGCAGCAGGAGAATAGTGAGAGTTGGATATTCTTGTGGCCGTGTCTGTTTGGGTGTGCTGCCAATTTATTGTCTCAGAGAATATTAGTTTTGTTCTAGGGTAGGGGGTTTATGACAAGTAAGTTCTTTTCTTAGAAGTTTTTAATTTTAAAGATTTTGTTGATGTGGACATTTTTTAAAGTCTTTATTGGATTTGTTACAAACTATTTCTGTTTTATGTTTTGGTATTTTGGCTGTGAGGCACATGGTATCTTAGCTCCCTGATCAGGGGTCAAACTTACACCCCATGCATTGGAAGTCAAAGTCTTAACTTCTGGACCACCAGGGAAGTCTGACAGCAGAGTGCTTATGAGAGGCTCCGTGTTTAGGTTGACAAGGGATTTCAGAAACTCAAACATCTTCAACTTATAATCATTCTTATGCCACGGTGGCTTATTCTGAACCCCTTCACAAAACTGGTTTCTTTTTCATGAAATCCTGATACAACACTGAAAATACTCCAGTCACCAGTATGAAAATCTGCTAAAGAACAAATGCTTTGACCGCTCTCATGCTGTGAGGGTGGACTTTGACCATCAGAGTTTGTACCTTTTTATACAAAAATGAGGTATTAGAATCACTTCATTAGTGTTCAGATGATTGGGGATCTTCTGGTCTACAAATTAAAACTTTGTGATTATTACTCTAGAACAAATTCTAATGTTTATTTGCTTCATTTTTAATCTTCAAGAGGTTTTCCTCCAGCCCACCCCAGCTGTCACTTACCGCACCATTGGGGGCATTCTTGACTTCTACGTGTTTTTGGGGAATACTCCAGAGCAAGTTGTTCAAGAATATCTAGAGGTAAACTTATGATATCATCATTATGATTAAGGAAATCCTAAATAGCACAATGAAAATGAAATTTAATATAAGTGTGACTTATAAACATATGCTGTTAATATTATAAGTAGCTGCTACAAATGTGCTACTACAATTTGACCCTGCTGCTAAGTTGCTGCTAAGTCGCTTCAGTCGTGTCCGACTCTGTGCGACCCCATAGACAGCAGCCCATCAGGCTCTGCCATCCCTGGGATTCTCCAGGCAAGAACACTAGAGGGTTGCCATTTCCTTCTCCATTGCATGAAAGTGAAAAGTGAAAAGTGAAAGTGAGGTCACTCAGTTGCGTCCGACTGGTATCGACCCCATGGACTGAAGCCTACCAGGCTCCTCCATCCATGGGATTTTCTAGGCAAGAGTACTGGAGTGGCTTGCCATTGCCTTCTCCAACAATTTGACCCTACCCTCCATGATTGGAAAAATAGACTAGCATCTAACATTAATGAAATAGTGTGTTGGGAAGTGGGTATATTTTGTGCCCCCAAACTAATGCTCAGAATAAAATTTTTTAAAAACAGAGTATTTCCTAACTTTCATTTTACACCATTCTTTCAGCTCGTTGGACGGCCAGCCCTACCCTCATACTGGGCTCTTGGATTTCATCTCAGTCGTTATGACTATGGAACCCTAGATAACATGAAAGAAGTTGTGGAGAGAAACCGCGCTGCGCAGCTGCCTTATGTAAGTAAGATTTCAAAAAAATGCTCCAAAAGTAAAAGAACTGGGGAATAAGAACATCTGTTTATACTTTCTCCTCCTGAGTTTTTTTTTTTAATATGTAACAAAAATTTTTTACATATTCAGAATGCCAGACTCTTGTCGGGCCAACCATTCCTTTAAAGCAACTGGTTCAGGAAATAGTACATAGAGACCATAATTATGGGGTTGGGAGATAATCTGTTTCTTTCTCTATTTTTCTTACCACATGTTTTAATAGTAAAACATGCTTACTGTATTGATTACATTTCACATAATGAATTTTTTATTTGACTTCTCAAGACATTTATTTTCCTAGTTTAAGTTAGCGAAAGGATATAGTACATGCATGTAATAACATATTTTTATGTTTTAAATGACTGCACATGAATGTGTCTACTATATAATGAGTAGTGAGGTTTTGCAAGAGATGCCAAGGGAAAAGCCCAAAGTTCTCTGGAATAATCCTCTTCTCTCCTCTACCCCATGCCCTTAGAGGCAGACATTTAGGTCCTAGAGCAGGAGTCAATTTATTTCTGGGCTCCACTGTTTTTGTAAGAGTAAGGTTAGGAAAGAATAAATGTCAAAGAAGGCTCAAAGTAGAAGAGAAGCAACAAAACAGAATGTGGGGCAGTCAAATGAGGGAGAGGAGGTGGGAGACACAGCCCCTTCCCTTCTTTATTGTGGATGACATAGCATTTAGGTAATGGATGTGTTTTGACAGCCTTAGTGATTTTTTTTTGTGATTGTCGTGGTTTGTCTGTTAGATTGGACTTTAATGATAGAGGGCCAGACTACAAGGTAGAGTGATGCAGCTAATCTGATTCCAGGGATGGGCCCATAAATTGTGGACCTTGTGTATCCTTTCAGGATGTTCAGCACGCTGATATTGATTACATGGACGCAAGAAAGGACTTCACTTATGATCCAGTAGCTTTCAAGGGCTTCCCTGAGTTTGTTAAAGAATTACACAATAACGGACAGAAACTGGTCATCATTGTGGTATGGGCAGTACTCTTATACCTCCACATCAGGTCCTTGCTCTTCTTTGTCACTGAAGCCCCCTCTCCCCACCTCATCCCCAATTTCCAATCTCCTTTCAGTGCCTCTGGCTTAAAGCTAGGTTCCTCACTGTATTTTTCTCCTTCTTAGGATCCTGCCATCTCCAACAACTCTTCCCTAAGTAATCCCTATGGCCCGTATGACCGGGGTTCAGATATGAAGATATGGGTGAATACTTCAGATGGGGTGACTCCACTCATTGGGGAGGTAACTTAATGGGGAAGCTAGGAGCTGGTAGGGGGGGCTGTGGCTGTGTTATATGTGTGTGAGTGTGTGTATGTATAATTGTTTTGTTTTACATTTTCAGATGTCATATTTGCTGGGGATCGACTTGCCCTTGTGGTTTTATCTCCAAATACCTACCAGCCATCTGAGCTCTTACATTCCCTTCATAGCAAAGTCCCTTTGAACAATAGACGTAGATACTGAATATTTCCTTCTTCACTCCCCATTTGCTCTTTAGCTGACCTCAGTCTGCTTTTTCCCCCCATCCCTCCTCTGACAAATGGAACCAGTTATTTTCAAATTGGGAAATCCAGTGGAACTTTTTAATTCCTTTTTTTACTCAATTTTTCTGTTATCTGACAAGTTTGATGTTCATTCTCAAATTTCTATTTGTCCTTGTCTTCCATCAAAGTGTTATCTGCTGCTTCACTTCTAATATCTCTGCTGACCTGAGTGCATAGTGTCTGACAGGAAGTGGATAGGAAGACAATAGAGAAGAGTGATTGATGGTTGGAACATACAACTTGTGATGCATCAGTTGAAATTACACAGTACTCTTCCTCATTTGCTTCCCCTGTGCTCAGTCAGTAAAGAATCCATCTGCAATGCAGGAGACCTGGATTTGATCCCTGGGTCAGGAAAACCCCCTGGAGAATAACTGGCAACCCATTCCAGTATTCTTGTCTGGGAAATCCCATGGACAGAGGAGCCTGGCGGGCTACAGTCCATGGGATCACAAGGGTCGGACCGGACTTGGTGACTAAACCACCACCATTCTCTCATTTATCATTCCTGGGATTGGGAGTTGAACGTTAACAATGATTTAATCTTTTTTTTTTTTTTTTAAATAACTTCTTTTCTTCAAGTGTTAACTTGAAGACAACTCCTATTTATCCTAAGTTGACAACTCCTATTTATCCTAAGTATTTGAAGTGCTTCACATCCTTAACTGAAAATGACCTATGTCTGGGCAGCTCTGTTGCCATAATCATATTAGGAATTTCTTTGTAAAGTACTCTACTCTATTTTATTCTGTATTCATTTAACTTTCTCTGATTAATTATTTTCTTTTCTTTCTGCAGGTCTGGCCTGGAAAAACTGTGTTTCCTGATTACACCAACCCTAAGTGTACTGCTTGGTGGACAAATGAATTTGAGCTTTTCCACAGTCAAGTAGAGTTTGATGGAATCTGGATTGTGAGTTCTTAACATTTTTTTCTCTTTCCCTAAAATTAATTTTTATTGAAGTATAGTTGCTTTACAGTGTTGTGTTAGTTGCTATTGTACAGCAAAGTGAATCAGCTTTATGTATACATACATCCCTTCATTTTTGTATTTCCTCCCCATTTAGGTCATCATAGAGCTCTGAGTAAATTTCCCTGAGCTATACAGTAGGTTCTCAATTATTATCTAGAGTTCTTAACATTCTGTTGAGTAGGCAGCTAACATTCAGACTGTGTATCTCTATGTCACTGAATCATGGAGCTCAGGGTCAAGAGGAGAGGAAAGCAAGAGTGGCAGTAATTCTAAGTATTCCCTCTCTTACTATTCAAATAACCTTACCAAGACAGGTAGCTTAGACTCAAAAGCAGATTGTTAGAACTGGAAGTAAACTCAGGAATCAGTTCTATCCAAGTCTGTGTGTGTTCAGTGGCTCAGTCGTGTCCGACTCTGTGCAACCCTATGGACTGTAGTCCGCCAGGTTTCTCTGTCCATGGGATTCTCCAGGCAAGAATATTGGAGTAGATCACCATGCCCTCCTCCAGGGGATCTTTCTGACCCAGGGACTGAACCTGGGTCTCCTGCATTGCAAGCAGATTCTTTACCATCTGAGCCACCAGGGAAGACATTGTTATTGTCACAAAGTAACTGAATGGTTCAACGGCCAGTTCAGGGCTCTTTCATTTGGACAAGTTGGATACACTGACCAGAGCCAGAGTACTCAGGTGTGGACAGAACTGTGGCTACAGAACAGACAAATGTCTCATAGACTAATATCGAATGAAAACCAATGCAGAGCCGGAGGTGTTCAACACAATTTAGGGAGTGTTAGCATTGAAATTCTTTCTATTTATAAGGGAAAGGTAGAAAATGCAAACAGAAGAGCTAAACAGATGAGAAGAGTGAAAATGATATCAACCAAGGGCATCTGCTATCAGTATTTCCGTGTGCATCTTTACAGACCTCTCAGTTGCACAGCTGTGGGTACCTGCTTATTCACTCACTCTCTCTGCAATATGTTTATATATGCAAATGCATTTATATATGTGTACATTCATAGCTATATTTGCATATCTAGAGAATGCATCAATATAAGTTGATTTATATGGGATCATATAAATTGAAATATGATTCACCTAATATTGGGTTGGCCAAAAATTTCATTCAGGTTTTTCTGTAAGATGTTATGGAAAAACCCAAATGAACCTTTGGCCAACCCAATATTTTGAGAAATATTTCAGTTTAAATGATTGAAGACATATGTCATTCTGAAGGGATTTTAACAACTTTCTCCACAAAGCCTTCAATGGGTAGGGAAGACAGGGCAGGACCATCTGTTTCTCTCTTTAACCTAAGGACCTCTTTAGAAAAGAAATGTGTAGAATTATTTCTCTGAGTCCTTAAAAAAAAGACACCATCTGTAGAACATATGAAGAAATGTTATTCTTTCTTAATAGTTTTTGCTCTTTGTCTTGTAGGATATGAATGAAGTTGCCAACTTTGTGGATGGCTCAGTTTCAGGATGTTCCATGAGCAATCTAAATTATCCCCCATTCACTCCCAGTAAGCATTGATTAGTCTGATTAAAGTGGCAACACATATCTCATATTTTAAATTCATAAGGATAGATATGAACAACCTGCTGAGGGTCTTTGTACATAAATTGCATAGAGGAAGGAAAATGTGGGTACCATATAAAGAAAACCAGAGAAGAAAATCAAAACACCCTGCTTTCTTAGATGAGGCATAAATTCAAAAGGGGCAACCTAGTCCTTCTGCTTACATCTGAGCTGTTTCTAGGGGAAAGTCAGGAGAAGATATGGTACAGAAACCAGAGGCTAGCAGTTAGTTCATTCTGCTCTCAAGTGTGGACCCAGAGAGGTCAGGGCTTACCAGAGAGAGACCAGATAACTAGGTTTGGTCTTCAGATGAAGTCAAGTTTGGTCAAGTCAAGAGAGTGAAGAAGAGATTTGGATGACAGGATGAGAGGAAGCCAGAACCCATGGCTTGGGAGGACAAAGTCAGTGTCAGTGAATAGAATGCTAGAGAGATCTGATTGAACTTTGACCAATAGCATCTCCCAGGGTGTGGTCCTAGGATCACAGCATTTGTTGTATTTTGAAGAAAACTAGAGGCTCACAGAGAAATAGTATCTTGATTAAGAAAGGAATAAACTGCTAAAATTATAGCATCTTTTGAAGACTTCTAATCTAAGATCATGGCATCCAGTCCCATCACTTCATGGCAAATAGTTGGGGAAACAGTGGAAACAGTGGCTAACTTTATCTTTCTGGGCTCCAAAATCACTGCAGATGGTGATTGCAGCCATGAAATTAAAAGACACTTACTCCTTGGAAGGAAAGTTATGACCAAACATAGACAGCATATTAAAAAGCAGAGACATTACTCTGTCAGCAAAGGTCTGTCTAGTCAAGGCTATGGTTTTTCCAGTGGTCATGTATTGGGCTATAAAGAAAGCTGAGTGCCAAAGAATTGATGCTTTTGAACTGTGGTGTTAGAGAAGACCTTTGAGAGTCACTTGGACTGCAAAGAGATCCAACCAGTCCATCCTAAAGGAGACCAGTCCTGGGTGTTCATTGGAAGGACTGATGTTGAAGCTGAAACTCCAATATTTTGGCCACCTGATGTGAAGAGCTGACTCATTTGAAAAGACCCTGATGCTGGGAAAGATTGAGGCCAGGAGGAGAAGGGGGTGACAGAGGATGAGATGGTTGGATGGCATCACCGACTCAATGGACATGGGTTTGGGTGGACTCCGGGAGTTGGTGATGGACAGGGAAGCCTGGTGTGCTGTGGTTCATGGGGTCGCAAAGAGTTGGACACGACTGAGCAACTGAATTGAACTGAATCTGACAAGAAAATAGGAAATTGTAACAAATGGATCAAGACTAAACAGTGAGGGACTTAGATGGGAGGCTTCATTCTTTTGCTGATGGAAATTACTAATATTTCAGTAATGGAAATAGGGCAGTCAAATGGTTTTGGAAATACTGATCTGGCATTATGTGTGCTTCTAATATGAATTAGAAAGTCGATAGATCAGAGGTAAATAAGCCATTAAGGAAATGATTGCAATAGTTAAGATCCAAAGTAATTTGGATCTGAACCAGAGTGGTGTGAAGGGAGCAGAGAAGATTGGATGAATGAAAGACAGGTTGGTCGATCATCCTTTATAGTATTTGGTCAACAGAGAGAAGGGATAGAAATTTATTTTTAATAAATATTTTTGTTCTTGGATCACTCAGCTAAGTCTGCAGACTTCAGATTTAACTTCAAATCTAACTGGACCCACTTACTTCTAAGTTCTTGTTTCTGGTCACCTGAGCACCCAGGTGGGAGGATGTGTGTGGGTGTCAAGTCAGCCCAATTGTTTTGCATAACAGAGAAACTACTGTGTATATAGCTCTCTGATTGTGCGGATGGTGTATGTCCACTTCCAAGGTGGCCATAAAATTGCCTGCTCAGGGAGCCGCCTTGTCTGGTGATAGTTGAGAAACGGGGAATGTGTAGCTCAGGCTGTCATTGACCGAACCCTCTTTTGTCGCAGAAATCCTGGATGGGTACCTGTTCAGCAAGAGCATCTGCATGGACGCAGTGCAGCACTGGGGGCAGCATTACGACGTCCACAATCTGTACGGCTACTCCATGGCCATCGCCACTGCAGAGTAAGGCCATTATCATGTGGGCTCAACACATGATCAGAGAGACTTAATACATGACCAGATTCTTAGTCTTGTCAGATTCCAGGTGCTACTATTATTTTTTAGAACTTGGCAAGATAAGTAAGGCTGTTGTTATTGAATGAATAAAGAAAATTCTGGGCACGTAGATAAGAAAGTGAAAATGCAAGTGCAAATCATTCAGTCATGTCCGACTCTTTGCGACCCCGTGGACTATACAGTCCATGAAATTCTCCAGGCCACAATACTGGAGTGGATAGCCTTTCCCTTCTTCGGGGGATCTTCCCATCCCAGGGATTGAATCCAGGTCTCCTTCATGGCAGGTGGATTCTTTACCAGCTGAGCCATAAGGGAAACCCAAGAATACTGGAGTGGGTAGCCTATCC
The DNA here is from genome assembly GCF_027580195.1 of Bos mutus. Lineage (NCBI taxonomy): Eukaryota > Metazoa > Chordata > Mammalia > Artiodactyla > Bovidae > Bos > Bos mutus. The sequence continues at coordinate 18,656,248 of NC_091620.1, read as the reverse complement.
CTTCTCCAGCAGATCTTCCTGACCCAGGAATTGAACTGGGGTCTCCTGCATTGTAGACAGATTCTTTACCAACTGAGCTATCAGGGAAACCCAAAGGGAGGAAGGAAGCTAATAAATATTTATGGAATGTATATAATGAAAGAAAGAATGAATACATGCATGAATGGAAAATTGGAAGAAAGAAAGGGAAGTAACCCGACCAAGGTCAAACAGCTAATAAATTGTAAGAGCAAAGTTTGGACTCATTTCTGCACGAGTCCAAGGTTTCATGTATTTTCCTCTCTGCCATACTCTATAGACTGGTGTATGGAGGGTTAAGTAACTTACAGACTTCATGTGCTTTGGGATTTTAGGTACCACCTCAGTATCCTTGTACTGAAATTTGATTTTATGGAGTTAATGATGTACATAGAATGCCTAAAACAAAATAAAATATAAACATACCCAGTGGGGCAGTCTGCTCCCCATAGCAAATCTAGCCCTACAGGAGAGAACTAGAAGAAAAGAGTAGGGTATTAACTTGAGAGCTTCAGTAGCATCACATTAACCTCTGGGCTAAGACTCACTAAGGTCACACATTGAATCCCTCTCTCCCTTTCTAGAACTGTCAAGACTGTGTTCCCCAACAAGAGAAGCCTCATTTTAACCCGTTCTACGTTTGCGGGTTCTGGCAAGTTTGCAGCCCACTGGCTAGGAGACAATGCCGCCACCTGGAGCAACCTTCGATGGTCCATCCCTGGCATGCTTGAGTTCAACCTGTTTGGTATCCCCATGGTGAGTCCACACGGCAGTCCCCAGAATGCCTCATTCTAGATGGCTTCCAAATAATAAACCTTCCTTCCTCTGCCCTCCGCAGCCCAGGGCTAAGGGTCTGGTGAGCACTGCTCCATCTACATTAGTATGACACTGATACCATGACATTCTTTACTGTACTGCCTTATAAAAATAGAAGCTTGATACCACCTTGAAGTGGTATCATTGGAACATTTTTTTTTTTAATTAAAGTACAACCTACATGTGAAAAAGTGCACATATCTATAAGGTTACAGATGAGGATTTTCACAAATGAAACACATCTGTGTATTTTGCATCCAAATGAGGAAGCACAACACTATCAGCGTCCTAGAGATGGCTTTGGGATATTTTAGTTAAATTCGACATATCTATTTATTGAGCTCTTACTCTGAGCAAAGTATTGAGCTAGGCGTACATGAAGAGAAACATACATATAGTAATGGAAACACCTTCCTTCCCTCCCCGCCAAGTTTATACACAAGCTCACACACATAATTATGGCAAGCTAGGGTAATAGTGCCAACAGGAACATATAATTTAAATGTTAAAAGAAATCCCAAGAAAGGGAATTTTCAACTCTAATCAGATTACAAGAAACAAGGGGAGTCACGGGAAGAAGTCAATAGTGACTTCATAAAGAAGATGGCACTTGAGTTTAACCTTAAAAGTGGGTATGTTTATCAGACTAACGGTTAGGGGAGATCATCTTAAGACTGAGAAATAAACTTGAACAAGACCAGCAAGAGGGAGCATTTGATGTATCTGTAAGGATGGGTATGTAGGACTGGAATGAGAAATGATGCTGGAAAGGTGAGTTGCAACCAGTTACCATGAGTTACCAGGAGGACGAGCAGTAGGAGACACTGGATATTTTTGAAGAGATGAATGACCTGATTAGATTTAGCCATTGGAAAATTAATTGTGCCAGTGCTGTGGTAAAAGTGATAATATCAACAGTATTTCTAGTTACTATTCACCAAAAAGCTATTGTACGTCACATGTTTTACTTATATCATCTCATTTACTAAACCCTAGAATGCCTGCTTTAATAAAATGAGGAAACTGAGGCACAGAGGGTTGAGGAACTCATTTGAAGTCACCTGGCAGTAAGGAGTGGACATGGGACACAGCCCAATTCCATCACACTGCATTCGCCTTCTCAGGGAGAGGTCAGCCAAGCCGGGTTGGCAGGTCTTCGGTAGAAAGCACAGCCCAGGAGCAGGGGCAGCAGTGGAAGTGAGGCCCACGTGCTGTCACTGTCTGTGTGTCCTTCCAGGTGGGCGCTGACATATGTGGCTTTATGCTGGATACTTCTGAAGAGCTCTGCAGACGGTGGATGCAGCTGGGAGCGTTCTATCCATTTTCCAGGAATCACAATGGCCAAGGCTACAAGGCAAGTTAGTCTCCCAGGAGACATGATCAAAATAGACTTGGCATTCAGTAGGACTGGATCTACCTTCATCCTCACCTGGAAATCTGTTGAGCCAGCCTCCTCCCTGGTGCTTCACTTAGGCTAACTGGGACCACTGTTTGCAATTGACCAGAACTCCTGGTGTGCCATTACAATGCTCTGTTGCTGTGGCTGCTGCTATTTCTGCTGCAGCAGTCAAAGAAATGGCAAGTCTGTGAAGGTTTTCAATCAAACCTCTAGACACATTATCTATGTTACTCATTTTGAATAAAAATGAGGAAATACTTCAGATATTTAAATGGAGTCTACCAAGAGAGAAGAGCTTCCCCAATGATTCAGCAGTAAAGAATCCACCTGCCAATACAGGAAACACAGAAGACTCAGGTTCAATCCCTGGGTCGGGAAGATCCCCTGGAGGAGGAAATGGCAACCCACTCCAGTATTCTTGCCTGGAAAGAATCCCATGGACAGAGGAGCCATGGGGTTGCAGAGTCAGACACGCCTGAGCAACTAAGCAAGCATGCACTGCCGAGAGAGCACCCCTAGAATGAACGAGGGGAAGGCCTTACAGGGTGAAGAGCATCCACTGACTGGGTGAAATGAACTCTCTTTTCTCAACCCTATTGCTCAGAAGCAAAGTTGCAAGGTAGCTCCAGGTCTGGCAGGAATAAAACTCTTAGTTGCGATGAATAGAATCTGGTTTCTGCAGATCCTTCTGAGGTAGATGGGCTCCAGGCGAGGCATTTATCACTAGCCTCCTGTTTGCATTTTCTGAGGAAGGAGGCAAGTGGACTCCAGGCTAGGTATTTACAACCTAGGCTAGGTATTTACAGGCTAGGTATTTACAGCCTCCGATTTGCACTTTGAGATAGAAAAAAACCAACCAAACAAGAGCAGGGTAAATAGTCAGACGGGGCACTTTTTAACTGTCGTGGCAGGAACAGAGAGGAGTCAAACCCTGCCTGAGTAAAGGATCAAGGTCATTTCCCCTCCCTGGGGCAAGGGAAACACTGCACATGTTCAGGAAGGCTCTTTGGGGATCGAAAAGAGAGTGTACCACCCCAGAATAGGTGATGCTAAGGCCCCCCATAGGACTGGACTTTTTCCCCATCTTGGGAAAAAGTTGCACATTGCATGTTGGGGAGAGTCCTAGGACAGGTCAGAAGTGGAAAAAGAAACTAGATAGTTGGCCAAAGGTAAACAGAGACCCAGAAGAACTGCCCCATATAAATAACTTAACCACCTGTTCACTGAGCCCCTCCTCCATCCGGGGGCAGTGGCGGGGGTGGGGGGTTGGGGGGGGAATGCCCACACCCTGTGTATCCAGGTATGCCTCTCTGCCTTGCTTCTGTCTTAATTAAACAGGCTGTTTCTCTGTGTGCACTCACACTTGTGCTGTCTCTAATAATAAACTTTGCACCTGCTTTTATGGTTCGCCTCCTTGAAACATTCTTGCTTTCAAACAGAGGCAAGAGCCTGGGAAAATGTGCTTCTTGCCTCTAAACCCTTGCTGGTCTAGTGGCTAGGATTACTGGTTTTGATTCAGGTCACCCAGGTTCAATTCCTGAGCAGGGAACTCACCGCTCACTGCTGCTTCTCCGAGATCAAAACCAGATGACAACTACCACCTCTTGTTTCTTCCCAGGCCCAGGATCCAGCCTCCTTTGGCCCTGACTCACTGCTGTTGAATTCCTCCAGGCACTACCTGACCATCCGCTATACCCTTCTGCCCTATCTCTACACACTCTTCTACCGTGCTCACAGCCGCGGGGACACTGTGGCCAGGCCCCTTCTGCATGAGTAAGTTCATCTAATCCACAGGAATTTTATCAATACAACTGGGTGAAACTGTATCATCAAATGGAAGTGGGAAAATTAAAACAATCCAGTTAATCAGATATATTTTTTCAACTTGAATAATCATTTGGCATTTACAATTCTATTACTGCCTATATGTCAATGCTATTTTAAGTATATTTAAGTGGTATAGCCTTATCCCTTTGGGAACGAGAAGTGTTCTAAAAGTCATGGGAGTTGGGATCTTTGTTCTCCCAACTAACTCCATACCTTAGACAAATCATTTAAGTTCTTTCTTCCTTAGCTTCTCTGAAAGTGAAAGTCCCAGTCTTTGCGACCCCATGGACCATACACAGTCCATGAAATTCTCCAGGCCAGAATACTGGAGTGGCTAGCCTTTCCCTTCTCCAGGGGATCCTCCCAACCCAGGGATGGAACCCAGGTCTCCCACATTGTGGGCAGATTCTTTACCAGCTGAGCCACAAGAGAAGCAATTGTCCCCTACCTCTGGTATCTAACGCCTGATGATCTGAAGTGCAACTGATGTAATAATGATAGAAATAAAGTGCACAATAAATGTAACATGTTTGAATCATCCTGAAACCAGCACCCCTTCCTCCCAAGTCCATGGAAAAACTGTCTTCTGTAAAACTGGTCCCTGGTGCCAAAAAGGTTGGGGACCATTGATTTAAAGGCTTTGATATCTTGGAGCTGATGGTCGCTTTTGTAATGCACCCTGTTTGGGCTCTAGGAATGAGCCTGTCATTTACACACTGATAAGAATACTACTATGCAGGATTTCCAGAAATCAGAATTTTTATCTTCACCCAATGAGTATCTAATTTGACTCTAACAAAGAGCACTTTTAAGAGACTCTCCTTAGGGTCGCTTAGTATGAACTGATGCCTCAACAGATTAGCCAGCAGGTATCTCTGGGGTCTTCAGGCAATCCTGTTTTTGGGCTGGAAGCAGCTGTGAGGAAATACTCACTAGGTAGAGATTTGTACTAGGAGAGGGTGTGTTCTTGCTTCCGAGATGATGCTGTGGGGCCCTCTAGTGGCTGCAGAATGAGTAGCTCTGTGGTGGGGTTGGCATTCTGAGTGGCCCCAGCAGGATCAGGAGAAGGAAGCCATGTTCAGAAACTGAGGATTGAAATGATGCTGGGAAGCTTATGTGGAGCTAGCCCGCTTGAGACAGAGGCTGTGGTTTAGGTGGGGACCCTGCCTCAACTGGCCTTCCCGGGTAGCTCAGTGGGTAAAGAATCTGCCTGCAGCGCAGGAGATGGGGGAGATTCGGATTCATTCCCTGGTTCAGGAAGATCCCCTGGAGGAGGGCATGGCAACCCACTCCAGTGTTTCTGCCTGGAGAGAATAGTATGGACAAAGGAGCCTGGCGGGCTACAGTCCATAGGGTGGCAAAGAGTCGGACACGACTGAAGCGACCCACAAAAACAAAGATATTAGGTTGAACTCCAGTATTCTTGCCTGGAGAATCCCAGGGACAGGGGAGCCTGGTGGGCTGCTGTCTATGGGGTCGCACAGAGTTGGACACGACTGAAGCGACGCAGCAGCAGCGTTTGCTGTTAATTAGATCAAAGCCTCAGTTTGGACATAGAATTCAACCAGTTTTATTGATTGGCTTGTACGTGATTCATTCTAACAGTTTTGAGCACAGATGTTCTGAAAGCCAAATACCTGGATATTGGAGGATGTACTTGCTGGTAATCAATGGGGACATCTTTGAGGTCTATATTGGTCACATCACAATAAAAAAAAAATAGAATCTAGGTCTCATTTATTAAAATTAACAGAATAATTTTACACTCTACAAATAAAGAGACTTTTTCTTGTCAAAATCAAAACACAGTTAATTTCCTTATGTTTCTGACATTTTAGGCTTCAGGTATTATATTATTTAATATATATTATGATATATATTTATTCTTGTGGGTAAGGTTTTGCTATCTCCTGGAATTATCTGTTAAAACGCAGGTATCCTAAAAGAGAAAAGAGTAAAGTTTTTAATTGTTTTTTTTTTTTGGAAGGAGGGTGATCAGATCCAATTCTTTTTGGATAGTCAGCTGAAGTTTTCAAATATCCTGCTTGTTGTATTTTTGAAGGGAGATATGGCAAATAGAATTATAGCCTGGAACCTGCCCAGCACAAGTACTGAAATAGGAATTTCTGTCCAAATTAGGGGAAGCATAGGAGGGTACAGAGGCTGAGAAATTGGGTCTGCCTGCAGGAGTGCGGGGAGGGCTAGGGATTGAATAGGGGTCACAGAATAGTTGGGAGAATTTGCCCCAGGCAGGGAGCCTGCAGGTTTTAGACAGGCTTGGGGGAGAGCCGCCAGAAAGCTCTGGCCCAGATCTCAGGGAAGATTTCTCCATGTCTAGGTTCTACCAGGACAGCAACACCTGGGATGTGCACCAGCAGTTTTTATGGGGGCCGGGCCTCCTCATCACTCCAGTCCTGGATGAGGCAAGTGTTCCCAGAGAGTAACCATGGCGATCTCTGCTTTTGTTCAGGCTAACTCCAAACTCCTCCCTTCTTGCAACCATGTATCTTCTTCCTATTCCCAAACTCCAAACTCCTCCCTTCTTGCAACCATGTATCTTCTTCCTATTCCCAAACCATTTCCTACATGCTGGCTGGGGCAGCCTTAAAGGCAGTGTGCTGGAGTTTGGGGAAGACGGATACACATTTTGTCTCTAGGAGTCTTTTGTCCTTGACCAAGTTTCCAATCAATGTAGAAGCATCTATGGGTGACTCTGGGATCAAGAACGGTCCTATGCATTGTCAGAGTCACCTAGCAGATCATAACTTGCTCCGTGATGGAGAGACAGGATGGAGCAGTGCCCTAGCACTCATTCTAAGGTCAGGCTGACCTTGGTGTTGGTTGTCACCTCTGCCACTTGGCACAGTGACATCTGGGGGAAATGACGGGCTAGTTCCTCGGCTGTGAGGTGAGATAACAATAGCCCGTATCACTGGGGACTCTTGGGGAGGTTAAATGCGGTATACAGTGTAAACCTGGAACTGTTATTTTATCACAACATGTGTTTCAGTATTATTCTTCTTCTTCCTAATGTGATTCCACCTGGGGTTTTTCTTTGAGTTGCCAAGTTATCGCCTCTATTAGAAGAAAAGCACGAGTTGATAACAGAGAAAAGAAAGGCCATGTATGCATTCTCAGTACACATTGAAGAATTTCCCTAGGGAATGCTAAGAAATCCATTTTTTTTTTCTCCTTCAGAGGCTGGGCCATGAAGGACAAGGTTTTGTTTTAATTTCAGGGTGCAGAGAAAGTGACCGCATACATGCCTGACGCTGTCTGGTATGACTATGAGACTGTAAGTAGCTTTGACTTTTCTCCACTTTTCAAGCTGCATAGACAGGATACCTCTAGGCAGAGAGAAACATTTATCTGTGTACTGAGGAATGTTTCTGCTGTGCTTCCAGTAGTAATTTCACAGCTGAGTCAATAAAGTGAGCCTAGGTCACTTGACATCAGTCATGATGAAATCTGAAAAAGATACTTCCATGTACTTTATTCAGCAATAAAATTTAGACGGAAGTAGAAGGTCTCATGGCAAATACTGGGGCCAGTAGACAATTTGAGCCTGGTTTTGAGCCAGATTCTTATTTAGCACGCTCAGTTCCCACAATGTATGTCAAATAGCCTCAGCGAGACATTGTGTTCCCCCAAGCCCTCAACTGATTCCAGAACCTGTTGTTATTAAATTCTTTCCCTTTTCTTGTTTGATTGCCTGGCTAGACAGCAATTCAGCTAGGTGGGAGAAGGAGACAGCTGTAAGTAAGTCAGCGTGTGGTTAAGAGGTGACCCGTGCATGTGGACGTGTTTGAGTTGTCTGTGTGCCTCAGGGGGGCCAAGTGAGATGGAGGAAGCAAAAAGTGGAGATGGAACTTCCTGGAGACAAAATTGGACTTCACCTGCGAGGAGGCTACATCTTCCCCACGCAGCAGCCAGCCACGACCACGGTGGCCAGGTACAGTGTGGCCGGGGGTTTCCGTCATTTCTGTTCCCATCTGTTGTCTACGTAGAAGAGGCTGATGCATTGCATGGACTGTGGGGAGGAACGGCATTTGTGTGTGTGTGTGTGTGTGTGAGGTCATCAAGCTGTCCCTAGATTTCCCTAGGCCTCTTCTGGAGAAGCTGTGATTTAGAGCTGCATCCAGATGGATTTTCAAAGACCTGAATCTCTGTCCTTCCTTAACCCTTCTGACTGTCTCTTCGAAACATACTGACATCTGCAGTGGTGAACCTTCCTAGTTTTCCTAGAACCATTTCAGTGTTAGCCCTGAAAGTCTCATGTTTTGGGGAACATGTTGATCTCCCCAGCTGCCTTAATTGGACCATCATTCCACTGTGCTATGCTCCTGACACCCCATTTCTAGGGATTTGGGTCCATTTCCACTCCCCTATAATTTCAGTTTCCTGTTCCTTTCTTTCCATGAGCATCTTGTGATGCAAAACAGTGTTCAAAAATTATTTCCTGTGCAGTTCAAATCTCCTTCATGTCATTACTTTCTCCTTGATGATTTTGATTCTCAAATTATACATTCCATTGGATACTAAAGAGACTCATATTCATATTCATGTCTCTAAATTATTAGCTTATTAGCTTTTAATAGGGAATTTTTTTGGAGGTTAGGAACCCTTTTCTTTTGAACATTCCTTCCTACCATAATTTTTCAAATTTTGACTTTGTAATATTGATGGAAAATATTTATACACCCAGTACCACCTTCTTTCTTTTTCTTTATTCAGCTTTATGCTGTTCTGCGTACTGGTACCAAAACTGTCTTTCCAAAATGAGGATATCAACTTATTGCTTCCCAGGTTAAACTCCAAAATCTGTCATTAGCAGAGTGTTAAAGGCCACATAATCTGGTTTCAAGTTAACAAACGTGTCTCCTGACACATCTTGCTACACATCTTTAGATTAGCAATGCCAAAAAGCTCGTTATTATCCAAACATGCTCACCTCTTTCCCTGCCTTTGGGCTTCTCTATTTATTGTCCTTTTCAACATTCTTTGCCTGATACATTCTTTTTTTTTTTTAAACTTTACAAAATTGTATTAGTTTTGCCAAATGTCAAAATAAATCCGCCACAGGTATACATGTGTTCCCCATCCTGAACCCTCCACCCTCCTCCTTCCCCATACCATTCCTCTGGGTCGTCCCAGTGCACTAGCCCCAAGCATCCAGTATCGTGCATTGAACCTGGAGTGGCATGATCTTTCAAATTAAACTCAGATTTCTTCTGTGGGAAATCCTCCCCCAAAACTCCAGCACAGGGAGTGCTGCTACTTGCAGCTTTCTGCTTATTATTTATACTTTCTTACTGCTTAGCTAATTTTCCCCCCTTCTTAACATTGTTAAGTATTTCAGTCATAGTTACTTTATACTTTGCAGCTGAGATTTCTAGTCTCTGAAATTCTTAGTAGACTCGTAATAAATCTCTTGTTAGTTGCTTTTGCCATCTATCTTTCATGCTGGCTAGTTACCTTATGTGTTTAGTAATTTTTTTTGTTTTTCAAATGCGGTGACTGTGAGAATCCAATTATAGGTCTCATTCCTTCAGAGATGATTAGCCTTCTTTTCGGTTGCAAACGAGGATTGCTGTCACCTTGGGTTTCACATTAGCAACCTTCAGGTGTCTAATTTATCTGAGCCAAGTAATGTTTTAGTGGACAAGTCCTTCAGGCTATTGGCTTCCCAGGGCGCCCAGTGGTAAAGAATCTGCCTGCCAATGCTGGAGATTGCAAGAGATGTGGGTTTGATCTCTGGATCAGGAAGATCCCCTGGAGTAGGAAATGGCAACCCACTCCAGTATTCTTGCCTGGGAAATCCCAAGAGAAGCCTGGCGGGTTATAGTCCATGGGGTCACAAAGAGTTGGACAGGACTGAGCAACTAAGCATGTACATACATCTTCAGAGTATACGGCAGCCTCCAGCATATCTGGCTACTATAATGCTAGAAATATCAGTATGGACTCCTGAAAGGATTTTAACTTCTGTGCCACTCAACCTTCTGCTTTGATTATTTGGTAAATATGTTTAATATTTCTTACAATATTTAAGGTCATCAGTGGAGCTGTGGTCTGTTTGGTTTTGTATCTCTTAGACTTCCTAGCATTGAAAGCTACTTAGTTTGTGTGTGTTGAATGAAAGCAAGTGCCTTTGTTGATAATGGAATCTGGCTTGCTCAGGGCACAGTGGAAGGCTGAACTGTGAAAGAATACAGTAGGGGATGTAAAGGGTGCAGCAGGAGCCAGAAATTGGGAGGTGGTTTAGGGGAGGATGAAATAGGGAGAGATTTTCAAATGCAGTTGCTCTTCCTTTCTCTGTCTCTATGTCCATATATTTCAGCATCTTTTGAGTGGTTTCGTGTGTTTCATTTTCTAAGTGGGGGTCCCCAACCTCCAGGATCTAACGCCTGATGATCTGAGGTGGAGCTGATATAGTAACAATAGAAATAAAGTGCACAATAAATGTAATGCACTTGAATCATCCCCAAATCGCCTGTCTCACTCCTGGTCCATGCAAGTTGTCTTTCACGAAACTGGTCCGTGGTGCCGAAAAGGTTGGGGACTGCTGTTCTAAGTTATGTAGCAAATAATTAGAATGTTTCCTTTTTCTGTCTCAAAATGAACTGAAAATAATCAAGTTAGGAAAATTGTCCTCATACAGATGGATTCTATTGTATTTTCTTGGTTTCTTAGTCAACGTGGTTCTTAGGCAGGGAAAAAAATATGTCCTCCTGACTTCAGTGAATACTTCCCCTGCATGTATCAGCTATAAAATAATTAGGCTGAACCAATTATCATCTAGGATTTCTCTTCTAATAGTCTGTATTCAAAATAATAAGAGCATTAACAGCTTTTATTGTAGCAATTCTGGTGATTAAATTCTTGCCTCCTACATAGATGTTTCTCGCCAGTGTTTGGCGTATTTCTGTCTCCTGTGACACTAGTGATTCTGGAAAATGACACCCCTGTAGATTTTGCCTTTGTGCCTGAAGATGAGCAGAGCCATCTGCTGCTAGGAACCTTTCCCACTTGAAATCTGATGGAATCCTTCACAGCTCATTTAGCAAAATTCTTTGAGCCCCAAGTCTTTGGCTCTCACATAAATCTTGTTTCCCACAGTCGACGGAACCCTCTCGGTCTAATCATTGCCCTGGATGAGAACAAAGAAGCAAAAGGCGAACTTTTCTGGGATGATGGGGAAACAAAAGGTGAGCACCACATTGGGGTTTCCAGACGTCATCTTTGAGTTTCTCCTGCTGCTCATTCAGTGGTGGGAGACAGCTCACCAGGCACTGCAGCGTTTATCACCCGAGAGAAGAATTCTGGTTTTGGTTGTGCAGTTTAGGAATAGTGGTAGATGAAAGGATGGTAGATGCTTTCCTTGGATGGAAGGAAAACTCCCCTCCATCTCTTAGAATTCTCCCACTGGCCAGCTATATTGTATATATATATAGGCTCTCATTTGATTTTCAATCAGCCCCTGAAATATGTTTTCAAGGCTGTTTCTGCCATTCAGTGCATTTTCCTTCACTCCAAATGCTTATGAACAAGCATGGAGGACATGTAAAACATGCCCATGCTAGTGAGGCAGTGAGAGGACACTTTCCTAGTGCACCTGCATCTAGCCATACTTCTCAGCTCATTTGTCTGTCTCCAGTCACTAAGAATTCTTGTGGCTGAAGCTTAGGAAGCAGATTCACTGGAGGCATATGCTTTGGAAACACTTGGGAGGGAACCTTTTCAAGGTTAAGGTAGGAAGGAAAAGAGAAAACAGTGGCTCAGCCTTGGAAACTCTATCTATAATCTGTCATTCTCAACATGAAGCTCTGTTACTGAGTCCAAGCTTGCTCTGCTTGCCACATGACAGGCCAATAAATTGGAGACGAGGTGTTGAGGCAAAGAATAAGGACTTTATTCAGAAAATTGGCAAATGGAGAAGATGGCAGACTAATGTCTCAAAATAACCACATATCAAGGTCTGGATGTCAGGTTCTTTTGTAGATTAGAGGACGAGGAGGTGAAGAAGTCAAAAGATCCTAAGTCTTACACTTATCTCCTGGAATGGCCAGCCTTGGAGAGGGGGTATGTTAATTTCTTCCTTCCTGCAGCTGTTCACAGGCCGTTAGGGTAAGGATGTCTCCCTGAACAAAGGCACTTTGATTTAACATTCAGGAGTAGGGCAGGGTTCCCCGAGGCAGGCCATTATGTATAGACAGTATCCTTTTAGTGAACAAAAGCAATGGGAAACAGAGGTTAAAGTAAAGGAAACAGATCCAACTTGTAGTCAGGTTTTCTTCTTCCCTGTAACAGCTTCGAGGAGCACCAGGATGAAATCTGTTTTTCTGTATTGGGCAGAGTCTGACTTGCCCTTCTCTTTCTTTCAGATACTGTGGCCAACAACCTTTATCTCTTATGTGAGTTCTCCGTCACCCAAGTGAGTAGTATATTTTTATGAATCTTAAGTGTGAGCTTTGGTCTGATGATTAGCTCCTATCTGTTTGTGTATATGTGTATTTGTAGCTTCATTTATAACAATAGGGGGACACATTTCTGTTTATGGCTTAATGTCCAATAACTGGATTATCTATGTTAGTAAAAACAGACAATGATACGGATAAATCAAAGCAGTCAGTCTTTTTAAATGAATTTTCAAAAAATTCCTTTGTGTGTGTATGTGTTTCTCTCACCCTCCTTCTCCCTGCCTCAGGGGAAAAATAAGTTTGTACTGGAGCGCACATTAGTAGAGAAAACTAAGAAGCATTCAGGGCCATTTGGGTAGCTGGTCTAGGACAGACTTTGAATGACTTGAGCATCTGTGTATTCAAGGCAGATCTTTGTGTTTAATTGTTTTGCAGAACCGCCTGGAGGTTAAGATTTTGCAATCAACCTACACAGACCCCAATGATTTAGCATTTAAAGAAATTAAAATCCTTGGAACCCAGGAGCCTAACAAGGTTACAGTGAAACAGAACGGTGTTCCGGTTCAAGTTTCTCCTAATGTCACTTACGATTCCAACCTGCAGGTAAATAGCTTAGATGTTCTTTTTTGCCAAGGTTGCATTGGTTCCTAAAGGACCAGGGCACACTCTGAAGTCAGAAGTGGGGAAGTTAGAGGATTAGGATAGAAAAAAATAAAAGAGGGAGCCAGAGCTGGGATGAGCAAGGAGGCTGCTGAGATACTGGGAGGAAGTATACTGGTCCTTTCCTCTCTTTTCCCTTATCTGTCCCTCAGTCTTCTGTCCTCTCTGCCTGGAACAAAAGAAGAGCAAAGACAGGAGTCTGGGGAACGGGATCAGAGGAAAACTGGGTCTGAAAGCTGCTGATTGGTTGGTGCTAGAAGGGTTGAGGTGGGATTCTCATTAATTTAAAATTTCAGGTGCTTTTCTTTTTTTCTTTACTCTATAGAGCTAGATTCTCACTCCAACACATTCTTAGGAAATATTTTGAGTCAATGAATTTGATAAGCTTAGCTAATGCTACTTACTTGGTTAGGTGATAATAACAAAAGAATTTTTCATCACTTTTAATGAGACAGTGTTCTTGAATAGGTTATTATTAATTCCTCTGAAATTTTAGCATTATGAGGGATCCTTTTCCCCAACACTGTTTTCTACAGGGGTTCAAGATAATCTGGGATAGGGAGCAGTGGGGTCATCATGGTTTGTGAGGAACCTTCCAAATTTGGAGACAAATAAGTAAATTTTGTCTTCTACTAAAATGATATATTGGTATCATTGGACATTTTGTCCTAACAACATACATTGAGTATGCATACGTTATAAAGTTAGAAATAATGTATTATATGACTGGTTATGTGTAGCAAAGTGCAAGTCCTTTGTAAGATGCTCATATGAAAATAAACTAATTACCAGTTTGATAAATAGATTAATAAATATACAAACAAAACAACTCTTTTATTATTTGAATTTAGGTGGTGGACAGGCAACCCAATCCTACCTTTAGGAAATGTTAACTTATGTTCTTTCCAATTTCATGTTCAAAGCTTAATGGAGTCATTGAGCAAAAGCTTTGGTGGCATTAGGTCTAGAGTTGGACCTTAAAGATGGTACATCTGTGTAGAGATTTGTTCAGCTGCCAGTGACAGGAAACTCAGCAAAATGGTAGTTTAAACAAACTGGGATTTTTTTTCCCTTATGGTGTTGAGAGTTTAGGAAGTGCTCAGTTTCTGGCATTGGTTCAGTGCCTCAGGGTTGTCAGTGTTGAGGTCTTTTCTTCTCTTGTGATTGGAAGTGATAGCTTAATTCCAGTCACTCTTGCCTTGTTAGAAGAAAAAAATAAAAATTAAAACAAAGAAGGAGCTGGAAGGAAAAGGGAAAGGTGACGATGAAAGAAAGGGAGGGGTAGGCTGTTAAATCAAGAAAGAAACCCCTGGCCAGCCACTTCTGGTGGACTTGCACTCAGCTATGAATGGCTGCAGCTGTGTTACATGGATTGAAAAACAAAAAAGTTCTTCTTTGGGATGTTTGGTGTTCCAAACTGAAGTAGTAAGAAGGGAATTTTCCATTGGGCACATGGCTAGAAGTCTGTTTCACAAATGGGCACCATTATCCTAGAAAGGGCATTGGCATAGGTAAAGCAGTCAAGGTTGGGGTATTAGCATAAGCCAATCCTGGGACTAAGAAAAGCCTTTTGTTAGCCTGTGAGTCTGTATAACTGGAATAGGCAGGACCCACATCTGGAAGAGGGCCTAGTTTGGACAGATTAACTTGTGGTCAGCTTTTGGAGGGTCTTAGGTGCCAAACTAAGAAGGATGTGATCTGATTCTCAAAGGGTCTCCTATTGATCCTTGAATCAATATGCACCATTGTGAGACTGTTGTTCTGTGGTGGTTTTTGAGGTATAGGGAAATGCGAGATGAACGTAGACTGGGGAGAGACTGGAAGGATGATAATCCTTAGCGTGAGATTTTATGACTCTAGACAAATGAGAATTTTCACTATGGAAGTTACTATTTTACAAGGAGACAACCAGAAGAAAAACGCATAGAAAAAATTAAATATTTGAATTAGTGAATGGAACTCAAAGAAAGTTTCAAGTTTTGAGGCTCTGGGCTTGGACCAGTGAAGAGACTAGGATATTAAAAATGGAAGGAGATACGATTTTGTCTACTTATCAATTTTGTAATTGGTAAACTAAGACCCAAGGAATGAAAGAATCTGTCCAAGTTTCCTCAGTGGGATGGAGGGGAGAACCCAGGCCATATGATTCTTATTTCTCTGTTCTTGCCCCCACTCCAGACCTGTGGGGAATACTGGTTTCGGGGATGGAGGGCAAGAAGATGGGCTCAGCTGAGGATGACACCACATGCTTGTGTGTGCTGTGCTACAAGGGGGCTGTCAGGAAGAGAGTCTTCCTGACAAAATAAGGAAGAGGAAGAGGAGTCAGGGGAGGAGAGAAAAGGGTGATTACAGAAGGTTGTGGTTGACCTGATTCTTTTCAAAATGTTATGTACAAGATTCTGATAGAAGTGCACCATTTTCCCTGTGGTTATTGGCTAACTCCCTGCACCCCACCCCGCTTCTCTTCATGGAAGCTCCAGTGCTATGTTACTTGGATTCCTGAGAGACTGGTCTGATTTTTACTTTCTTTCCTGAAAGAAATCTCATACCTTGCGTGGTCTTTGTCCTGAGGATGCATTTCCTTGATATTTCCCCATTCCTACAGGTGGCCCTTATCACAGAAATTGATCTTGTTCTGGGAGGAACATACACGGTGGAGTGGGATGTGAAGATAAGGGATGAAGAAAAAATAGACTGTTATCCTGATGAGACTGGTGTTTCTGCAGAAAACTGCACTGCCCGCGGTTGTGCCTGGGAGGTAACCATGCTGACGGTGTTAATATACATGAAAATCCTCTACACTTTGTTTAAATTGAAGCATAGTGGATTTACCATGTATTAATTTCTACTGTATAGCAAAATGATTATGTTATACATATATTAATATATGACTATCTTTTTCATGTTCTTTTCCATTATGGTTTATCACAAGGTATTGAATATAGTTCCCTGTGCTGTACGGTAGGACTTTGTCATTTATCCACTTCTGTACGGTAGGACTTTGTCATTTATCCACTTTCTATATGATAGTTTGCATCTGCTAACCCCAGACTCCGAGTCCATCCCTCCCCCACTTCCCCTTGGCAACTGTGAGTCTGTTCTCTACATCTGTGAGTCTGTTTCTGATTTGTAGATAGGTTCATTGTGTCATGCTTTAGATTCCATGTATAGGTGATATCTGTCTTTGTGGTATTTGTCTTTCTCTTTCTGACTTACTTCGCTAAGTATGATAATCTCTAGTTCCATCCCTGTTGCTGCAAATGGCATTATTTCATTCTTTTTTTATGGATGAGTAGTATTCCTCTGTGTCTATATATCACATCTTCTTCATCCACTTATCTTTCTGTGGACCTTTAAATTGTTACCATGACTTGGCTATTGCCAATAGTGCAGCTATAAGCTTTGGGGTACATGCATCTTTTTGAATTTCAGTTTTATCTGGATGTATGCCCGGGAGTGGGATTGCTGGATCCTACGGCAGCTCTGTCTTTAGTTTTTTGAGAAACTTTCATACTGTTTTCCACAGTGGCTGCACTAACTTACATCCCTACCAGCAGTGTAGGAGAGCTCCCTTTTCTCCACACTCTCTTCAGCATTTGAGACTTTTTACTGATGGCCATTCTGACCCATGTAGCATGGAACCTCATAGTAGTTTTGTAAAATCCTTTACACTCCATCTACAATTTCATGAGCATGGCACCAGTGCCTACGTCACTACTTAAAATCTATAGAAAGGGCAGACTTCCAAAGTAACCTGAGTTTTTATCTGGATGTGAAGAATAGATGGGACAGAAATGGGTCCTTTTTTTTTTTTCAACAAAATTTTACACAGAGACCAGGAGTGAAAACTTATGTCACTACCAAAGAGTATATAAGAAAATGACTGATTTCATCTTTATCTCCCTGAAAATTGCGTTTTCTAGCCCCTTTATATCTGGTCATCCTAGAGCTCATGCTGAACGGAATTTGCCTTCACTTTTCAGGAGCCCAGTTCTCATGGAGTCCCTTTTTGCTATTTCGTCAATGATCTCTACTCTGTCAGTGATGTTCAGTATGACTCACATGGGGCCTCAGCTGTCATCTCCTTAAAGACTTCTCTGTATGCCCACTCCTTCCCCTCAGTACCTGTGAACTCCCTGCGCCTGACTGTGACCTACCATAAGGATAACATGCTGCAGTTTAAGGTATGTGTTGACAGTGTATGTATCAAGTTCCTACTTCGCACTTTTTTAGTTTCATTATTTTTTGCTTGTCAGGATCACAGAACCATGCAATCAGTTTGCTCTTCTAAGTTAGCCATTGAAAACTGTCGAGTCCTTGGCACACACTTTCATAGCTTTGTTCTCCATCCATTTGGGGCAGGTATCAAGCAAGGCAAATGTGTCTTGATATTTCAGATGGGCTTTTGAGGCACTGTTGATAATGAAGGCTTTTTTTCTGATTTTTTGACAAGTGAATTTTTGCACGCATTAAATTAGTGATTTTCAGCAACTGAAAACACATTGAAAATTAGCTGATGTACATATTTTATCCTCCATGGGCTTCCCAGGTGGCACTAGAATCTGCCTGCCAATACAGGAGATGCAGGAGACACAGATCCAAGCCCTGGGTTGGGAAGATCCCCTAGAATAAGAAGTGGCAACTCACTCCAGTATTCTTGCCTGGAAAATTCCAGGGATAGGAGAGCCTGGTGAGCTACAGTCCATGGGGTCCCAAAGAGCTGGACATGACTGAGTGACTGAGCACACACACAATATACTAGATCATTATCCTAAGAGTAATTTGGGACCATTGATGGGACAGTGAGGCCTGGCCTAAACTGCACTTTCAAATGATTGCTGTTTCTACTGTAAGAAAAATGGTGGGGAGGACAAGGGTGAAACAGGAGACAAGTTAGGACGCTACCAGTTAGGTAATCCAGATGAGGTATTGAGCTTAGACCAGGTACAGAAAGGAGAGGGAGACGTGGACAACTTCAAGAGAATAAGAAGTAGCATCATGGGATCTGGTGATTGATTACAAATAGGCCATGAGGGAGGGAGAGACATCAAGACAATCGCCAAGTTTCTGGCTTGTGTCTCCACATGGATGGTGCTGTCATCCATGAAGGGGAACCAGAAGGGGAACACTGGAAAGATTTGGGCTTAGGCAAAATACAATGATGAATTCAGTTTTGGACACTGAATTTGGGATATATGAAATACCTATGAGAGTGTACTGGTTTCTTTTTCTTTCGTGATTTAATGACATCTCAGGACAAGTGATGGTCTGCTTTTCATTTTTATTTATGTAATTAAAAAACATTGGGATATAGTTGCTTTACAGTGTTGTGCTAGTCTCTGCTGTACAATGCAGTGAATCAGCGGTATGTGTGCATATATCCTGGACCTCTTTCCCATTCATCACACCCTCTAGGTCACCACAGAGCACTGAGGTGAGCTCCCTGTGCTATACATCAGCTCCCACTAGCTATTTTACACAGGTAGTGTGTATATGTCATTCCCATTCTCCCAATCCATCCCCTCATTGCCATGTCCACACATCCATTCTCTACGTCTGTGCCTCTGTTTCTTCCCTGAAAATATGTTCATCTGTACCATTAGTGATGGGCTATTTTTACGGTCTTTTTCACTGTTGAACTATAAGTTTCTCGAGGACAAGAATTTGTCCTTTCATCTTTGTACTTCTGAGATGTAACACAAAGCCGAGAACATAGTAAGTTCTCAATGTTTATTGAGAGAGTAAAGATTCAGGTCAGTGTGCATTGCCTGAAAGATTCTTCACAATCTGATATCAACCTGGGCTATGAATTCTTCCACATTTTGTAATGCAGGGATGATGCTATGGTATCTTTCCATCCTCACCTTTGTACTGGCATGTGGTAGGCGCCTAATGGGTTTGAAATAAATGAACTCACTCAACTTTTCAGGTTTAACACTTCCCTGCTCTACCTCCTGGATTATACAATAGCTGTCTCCAAAATAATTGCCTCTTTCTTTCAATTCTCTGTGCCTTTGTGTCTATTTCTCTGCCAGGAATGACTTGGTTTTCTTTCTGTGCTTGATTAATGGCTATAAAGCTTTGAAGATTCAGCCCCTTTCCCCATGAAACCATCTCAGTCTTCTGGAAACACTGATAGGCATTTCCTTCCTTATAATCTTACAACACTTCTGTATAGCTGTACATAGTATGTATCACTCAGGTGTTTTGGGCACGCTCTTTCACCTTTCATATGAATTTCTTAGCATGTGAATTTCTTAAAAGCAGTAACTGTGTCTTACTCAGTTTAGTAAACCTTGTGTCTTACTCAGTTTTGTAAACCTTGTGTCTAGTACAGAATCAGGCAGGAATATAGTAGGCACACAGTGAATCAACTTAGACCCCAGTTTTTAGGGAGAATATCTATGATTATTTTGGTCAAGAAGAGTTCATGTTTTTTAAGGGAGAAATTTTTTTCAATTCAGAAAAGTTTCAGGTAGTCATGTACACTGACACACCCACAAACAAAATAATAAAGAATATATCCATAAATTCCAGACTGATTTTCCAAGGTAGAACCAATGTGAAAATAATGTGTTGCTGTAAGACATGATCACATAAGACCTAAGTTATGGCAGACTCAGATCAAAATGATAAATCTGACAGTGTCCTTCCATTTGTTAACTAAGTTCCCAGTGTCAGGAGCTTAAAGAGGACAAATAGAGTGTTCAGACTCTTTGTCAAAGACAGGAGGTTTCTGCTAAGGGTATAGGTTTCATGACTACTATATCTACCTAAAATCTGTCTCCTCTGGTCTAGATGTATGATCCCAGCAACAACCGGTATGAAGTTCCAGTCCCTCTCAACATACCCAGCGTTCCATCTGGCACCTCTGAGAGTCAACTCTATGCTGTCCTCATTAAGAAGAATCCATTTGGGATTGAAATTCGCCGCAAGAGTACAGGCACTGTCATGTTAGTGGCTCTTAGTCTGATTTGGAGTTGATGATCCCCCATGTCATTGCCAGGTCCAGTGTCCTTGGAGATACCCTGCTCAAAGCAATGCACCCGCCATTTCCAGATTCTTGAATAAGTCATTTCCTTCTGTTCTTATGAGAAATCTTTAGTGTCCTGGGAGTAATTCCTGAGTCAATTGCATGTACCTAGGGGTTCATTCAACTAATGTTGATGGAATGCCTTCTCCATATTAGGTAGTTATAGAAGATGAGGTCTCTCTTTCTATGACAAAAATAATAAGGAAATAACAAAAATACTTTAAGTTAAAATATGCAGCGATTTAGATAGTGACAACACTATGCAGGAAAAATCACAAAGTGAAAGTGAAGTTGCTCAGTCGTGTCCGACTCTTTGCCACCCCATGGACTGTAGCCTACCAGGCTCCTCCCTCCATGGGATTCTCCAGGCAAGAGTACTGGAATGGGTTGCCATTTCTTTCTCCAGGGGATCTTCCCGACCCAGGGATCGAACCCGGGTCTCCCACATTCCAGGCAGACGCTTTAACCTCTGAGCCACCAGGGAAGCCCAGAAAAATCACAGGGTAATTGATAATTATAGGGAGGTGACTGCTTTTGATACTGTGGTCACAGTTGATGTCTCCAAGGAAGTGAGTTTTAAATAGGACCTTGGGGAGGAGAAGGAGCCTCCCATGTGGAGATAGGAGAAGTGGGCAACATTTCAGACAGATTGAGTAGTCAGTGCACAGGCCATGAAATAGGAGTAAATTTGCCTTATGAAAGGGAAAAATTCCAGAGTGGGTGGAGTAGTTTCACATATAAGGAGGTAAGTGGCAGGAGATGAGGCTGGGGTTTAGGTAGCTTCAGATCAGGAATGGCTTTGAAGACTTCACAAGATGCTTCAATGAGAATCACTGAAGAATTGTAAACAGGGGTTGACATGATGTGAGATACTTAAAAAAAATAACTCTGGATGCTACATAGCAAGTGGACTCTGATGGGGCAAGAGCAGAAACTAGGGTTGCTGTGAAGTGGGGGCAACTGAGATGATGAAGATGATTGGATCTGGTATCCTGGAGGGACCACTGAAGGGAGGGAGTGATAAAGGAAAGTAGAAGAAAGATGCTGGCTCCTGGACTTGCAGCCCTGGTGGCTGGGAGTATTTTAATCGTACAGACTTAATGTTTTATGTGGGAGGTCCACAGGAAATCAAGAGTTCAATTTCCCTGAGACTTTAGCTGCTTGAAGTCATTAGAACAGCCCATTTCTTTTCCAAACATACCCTCTTGTATTGCAGCTGGGACTCTCAGCTCCTCGGCTTTACCTTCAATGACATGTTCATCCGCATCTCCACGCGCCTCCCCTCCAAGTACCTCTATGGCTTTGGGGAAACTGAGCACACAGCCTTCCGAAGAGACCTGGAATGGAACACGTGGGGGATGTTCTCCCGAGACCAACCCCCGGGGGTAAGGGCAGAGCACTTGGGGATCTGGGTTGTTGCCTCTGTCCACCCACACTGTGTACACGTCACACAGCGGGTGTTTCCTCTTCCCACTCCCCACTCGGATGCTCACAGTCTGCTTTTAGACAAGCAGGTCGACTCTCAGGCTCCTCTATTTCTTACATGTTTATTTCACAGAGAAGACTAGACACACCTTATTGATCAATTTGTTGAGTTTTTATTTTTTTTTCTCAATCTCTCTTTTCAGTCTTTGTCTCATAACCTCCTGCCCTTCTCCCCATGACTCTCTCAGTACAAGAAGAACTCCTATGGTGTCCACCCCTACTACATGGCACTGGAGGAGGATGGCAGCGCCCATGGAGTGCTCCTGCTGAACAGCAATGCCATGGGTAAGGTGATGCTGGCACCTTCTCTGTTTTTGTGAATCAGTCCTTCTTGAGGAACTTCAGAATGTGTTCAATCATGTTGCCCCTGAAGTCACAATTATTATCTTGTGGAAGTGTTTTTCTTTTTTTTCTTCATTCTGTTTATTTCAGTTCAGTAACATGTAGTAATGGGCTTCCATGGTGGTTCAGCGGTAAAAACCCGCCTACCAATGTAGGAGACACAGGTTCGATCCCTGGGTCAGGAAGATGCCCTGGAGAAGGAAATGACAACCCACTCCAGTAGTCTTGCCTGGAAAATCCCACGGATGGAGGAGCCTGGCAGGCTATAGTCCATGGGGTTGCACAAGAGTCAGATACAACTTAACAACTAAACAACAACAAAATGTAGTAATAAGAATTAACTCATTTGGCATAAACGATATAGGATGAGATAGCAAAATCAAGGAAGTCCCGTGTCCTAGAGGTTAGTCAGTGGGAGCCATTAATATAATTTGACTTAGTGATGAGAGTTTGGGTCCGAGCACTCACTCTTGGGGTACTAGGGTATAAAGAAAATTTGAGTAGTATATTGGAAAAAGGGTGGGGAATCAAGAAGTGGAGTTAAAGAGCGTGCTTGTGAAAACTGGAGAAATCTGAATAAGGCCTGTATCTGAGTTAATAGTATTATATCAACATTGGTTTCCTGGTTTTGATGACATACAATGGTTATATAAGAGTTATCATTGGGGGATGCTGGGGGAAGTGTCCAAGAAAAGTTTTAGTACTAGTTTTGCAATTTCTTATAAGTCTTAAACTGTTCTGAAATAAAATCAATAATAGCAGTTTAAAAAGAGCAGAAGGACAAAACATATAATAAGGTAATAGGTGCATCAAAGAGAAAAAAATCCAGGCAGATGCCCTGAAGACATTCACTTAACTTTTAAAATTCTGTGAGGTATAGTACAAATTACCTTCTCTCAATACTCTACAATAGAGGCATAGGAAGAAGGAGAATGTATGAATTTCAGGGGTAATTTCTCACTTGAAGGTTTCCATATTGATTGATATTTTCTGCATTTCCAGACGTGACCTTCCAGCCCTTGCCTGCCTTGACATACCGTACCACAGGAGGAATTCTGGACTTTTATGTGGTTTTAGGGCCAACTCCAGAGCTTGTCACTCAGCAGTACACTGAGGTAGGAGGGAATTCAGTTGGTTACCCAGTATTTATACAGCACTTTCTGTAGTTCTTAGATGATAACTGAAACTGTTGGTCTTTCTGGGTGACAGGTAGGTTATAGAATAATGAACAATAAATCCATACCAATAACTGTTAAATTCATAGCCTCTCAGAGCATTGCAGAGTAGCAGAAGTAATAATAGTACCGCTGGTTATAGCTGGCAGTGGCAATGGTAATAGTGGTGATTGGTGGTGGTGAAGGTGGTGTGGTGGTGAAGGTGGTGATGGTGGTGGTGGTGGTGATGGTGGTGATGGTGGTGGTGGTGGTGGTGATGGTGGTGATGGTGGTGGTTGTGATGGTGGTGATGGTGGTGATGGTGATGAAGGTGGTGATGGTGGTGGTGGTGGTGATGGTGGTGGTGGTGGTGGTGGTGGTGGTGATGGTGGTGAAGGTGGTGGTGGTGGTGGTGGTGGTGGTGGTGAAGGTGGTGGTGGTGGTGGTGATGGTGGTGATGGTGGTGATGGTGGTGAAGGTGGTGATGGTGGTGGTGGTGGTGAAGGTGGTGGTGGTGGTGAAGGTGGTGATGGTGGTGATGGTGGTGATGGTGGTGGTGGTGGTGATGGTGGTGACGGTGGTGGTGGTGGTGATGGTGGTGGTGGTAATTGTGGAGAGGGTGGGGATAGTGGACATGATAACTGTGGTCACAGAGGTCATCACAGTTGCTTTGGCATCAGCCGCAAACAGCGTTATAAAACTTACTGTTATGTCACTGATATATTACTTGCTGCACGTCAGATCACTTTCCATATGTTAATTCACTCAGTCGTCACAAAACACTATGAAACAAATACATTCTTATCCTCGGTTTACAAGTGAAGAAACATGTATGAGAGGTTATTTCACTTTTGTCCAGAGTCACATAGCCAGCAGAGATTGGATCCTATAGGGCAACCCAGGCATTTTGTTTCTGAATTTCATGTTCTTAACCAGCAAGCTAGAAATCACTGGAAATAGGAGTAAAGTCAGATTTTCAAGAGAGGCCAAGCCTGGCAGGATGATTTCTCCAAGTTATCCTAGTGGCTTTGCATCCTCTTCGTTTCTCTCTGGATTTGAGTTTGCCGATTATCTAACTGGGGACACTGGAAAAACATTATTACTTTGTGTACAACTTTAATCCAAATTCTTCTTTTTAAGGACTAAATCTTGTTTATTTTCTAGTTGATCGGTCGGCCAGTGATGGTTCCTTACTGGTCCCTGGGGTTTCAGCTGTGTCGCTATGGATACCAGAACGACTCTGAGATCGCCAGCTTGTACGATGCTATGGTGGCTGCACAGATCCCCTATGTATGTCGTCAGCCTGTGGGGTTCTGGCTCTGGGACCTCATGGTCAGCCCTTGTCTCGATGTCTGCATTTGTCTGATTTTTGTCAGACTCTACGAAATTACAGAGCACTTTCTCATACAGGATCACGTACAGGATCACACTCAGTCTCACCCTACCCAGTGGTTATAATATAAGCAGGTGGAGGGGTGTCATTGTCCCTAACTTGAAGAGTCACAGTGATTTGCCAAAGGAGGAGGGTATTGGGTCAGCTCTAGGGTTCTTTCTACTAGATCACGCTTCCATTTCTTTCACATGACTTCATGGCATCTAGTTAAAAACATCCTTGGTATCATATAAAAGGTAGCCCAGAGAGTAGTTTTGTTTCATTAAAAGAAATTGACCCAAATTCAGTCAGACCATTGTGTCTATAGATATAACCTCAGTTCTGACACTTTGCCAGCACTAAAGCTCAGTGTTCCCCCAGCTTTGATCTAATTCTTCGTTGAATCTAGAGATCTTGGGGCTGGTTTCCAGAAGAGATACATGTGGAGACAAACTTCACCTTTACTTGAAGAGTTGTTTTTTAGTCTCTAAGTTATATCTGACTCTTGTGACGCCATGAACTGCAGCCCTCCAGGCTCCTCCATCCATGGGGTTTCCCAGGCAAGAATACTGAAGTGGGTTGCCATTCCCTTCTCCAGGGGATTTCCCCGACAAAGGGATTCAACCCGCATCTCCTGCTTTGGCAGGCAGATTCTTTACTGCTGAGCCATTGATTTTTCCATTAATCAATATTATTCTCTGAATTTTCTCTTGTTTCCTATTAATGGAAAGTCTAGTATGCAATATTTTATTCTTAATAAGAAAGCTGTGTCTGATTACCCCCAGGATTGTTGTTCCAAAGCAATTACAGATGCTTTTGTTTGTTATATTTTTAGCGGATTTACTGTCCATGTTGTGTTAGTACTGTGCTAGTACTGTGTTAGTATATTATTTTGTCTGAATCTGAACCCCTGATACCTGAGTTGGCTTCCTGGAAGAGATAACTATGTTTGCTCTTTCAGTTCAGTTGAGTGGCTCAGTCATGTCTGACTCTTTGCAACCCCACAGACTGCAGCACGCCAGGCTTTCCCTGTCCATCACCAAGTCCCAGAGCTTGTTCAAACTCATGTCCATCCAACCATCTCATCCTCTGTTCGCTCCTTATTCTGGCCCTTTACAAAGCACTCATTGACTTCTTTCATGTATCTCCACAGACAAAATTGTGGAGGTCGACATTATCATTCTGCTTTTTGCTAATTTAGGTTTTTTTTTTCCTAGTTTTACTACTAAAAGTTTGAGAATTAGGTGAATTTTCCAGAACCTAATGCCTAGCAAGTAACAGAGGGGGGTTTGAAAGAATGAAGCAGATGCCGTCTGAACTTCACCCCTGGTTACTGGACCGTTGTTCTCACGTGGACCTGGGCTTATGTGAGTTTCCTCTTTTCTCTTCCAGGATGTGCAGTATTCGGACATTGACTACATGGAGCGGCAGCTGGACTTCACCCTTGATGCCGAGTTTGAGGGGTTTCCAGCTCTGATTACTCGCATGAGGGCCGATGGGATGCGAGTCATTATCATTCTGGTTAGTTGCTATATGACTGGGTGGAGTCTGTTTGGAAGACTGAATGGAGTTTGGTGGAGAAAGATTTATGTGTGTTTTCTTCCATGCTATGAGTAGAGAAATTAAGTATATTTCCCTGGGTTCACAGAATCTCTATAGCACGGATGGAAGGCATGCCTCCTCTTGGGAGAAATTCTCCCTTTCCCTACCCTGAGTCATTCTTTGACTTTGGTTTCCTCACCTGACCTGTGCTTTGATTTTAGGACCCAGCCATTTCTGGCAACGAGACCAAGCCCTATCTGCCATTCACACGGGGTGTAGAGGATGATGTCTTCATCAAAGATCCGAGTGATGGGAGCATTGTCTGGGGAAAGGTACACTCTGAGCAGTGATTCACTAATCCCCACACTGTCAGTGTGTTTGCACATTTTTTTCTTTTTTCCATTCGGACTTTGAGGTCAGAAGTTCTCATATTCTCCATTGGTATTTGTCACCACTATTAAGGAGTTTTAAAGGAATGTATGTGTACATTGTGTGATCCACTTTTCTCTAGATCAATCCTACAAGAAAATCGAAGTACTATCACCCCTAGAACAAGGTTTATAATTTCTTGTGTGCTTAACCCTTCAGTTGAGTCCAACTCATTGCAACCCCATGGACTTTAGCCGACCAGGCTCCTCTGCCCATGGGGTTTTTCATGCAAGAATACTGGAGTGGGTTGCCATTTTCTTCCTCCAGGGGATCTTCCCAACCCAAGGATTGAATCCGTGTCTTCTGTGTCTCTTGCATTGCTGGTGGATTCTTTACCACCTGAAAGCCCTATAGTTTCTTAGGAAATGCTATATAAGAGAAATTATCTAGTGCATTGCTTTAAAACATGTTTCTCTTCACAGGTCTGGCCTGATTTTCCTGATGTGGTAATAAACAGTTCTCTAGACTGGGACAGTCAAGTGGAGGTAAGGGGCTTGTATGGATGTGGGGGATCAGGGATGTCACGAAGGTGCCACCGTGCTTAGGATACTGGACGTCCCTGTGCCATGAGCACGGGCGAGATGAGGAAACTCACATAGGGAACATGTCCTGTGCATCTGTCTGGTGCCAGTCTCTTTGCGTGCAATATTTTACCCCAGTTGGGAGGTTGGTACTTTTATGCTTTGCATAACTAAGACTCAGAGATCTTAAATTACTTGTGTCCATGGTTTCAGGTGACAGAGTGATGATTTCCACCCCATGGCTCTCAGATTACAAACATCCAGGAAATTTCCACTGAATGAAACCTCTAAGAAACACTGTCTTTTGACCGAATTAGTATATTTATTGTTCCTTTTGCAGTTTTTGCTTTGAGTATCCTCTTCAAATAGTCTCTCACCCCTGTCTTTACTGATTGGGTATTTTTCTCTGTACATCTTTCTTTTTGTGGGTAGACTTCTCCATCTTCACTCTTATAAATCCCCCCATCTTTCCTTGGGTTGCTCAGCTTTGATCTTTTTTTCGATCTTTTGCTGTGCTGAGTCTCTGTTGCTGCGCGTAGGCTTTCTCTAGTTGTGGTGCACGGGCTCCTCACTGCAGTGGCTGCTCTTGTTGCAAAGCATGGGCTGTAGGCATGTGGCCTTCAGAAGTTGTGGCACACAGGTTTAGTTGCTCCGCAGCATGTGGGATCTTCCAGGACCAGTGATCAAATCTGTGCCCCCTGCATTGGCAAGCAGATTCTCAAGCGCTGGACCACCAGGGAAGTCCCTCAACTCTGGTCGTATCTCCACGTTTCTAGCCATAGGTTAAAACTTTCTCTCTCCTGGGAACAGTTCTCACTTACCATGGATCTCAGATGAGGATCCAAGGGAGAGAACCTAGCTTCCTGCAATCTCTGTTGTTTCTCACAGAAGATCACCTGAAGATTGGTGATCCAGGCAGGCCACGTAGACATAGGCATCTGCCAGAGAAGTTCAGGGTCATGGGCTCCCTGACTTTTACTTATTTGTTTTAGTTTTTAGTTTTTTTCCTCCAGCTTAACTGAAGTATAATTGATAAATAAAATTGTATATATGTAAAGCACACAATGTGATCATTTGATATACATGTATATCATGAAATGATTACCAGAATCAGGTTAATTAACACATCCATCATTTCAGATAGTTGCTATTTGTGTATTTGTGTGGGGAGAATCTACTCTCTTAGCACCGTTTAAGTATACAATACAGTATTATTAACTATAATCACCACATTGGATATCAGGTCCAGGAACTCATTCATTTGATAAATTAAGGCTTGCAACCTTTGACCAGCATCTCCTCATTTACCCACCTCCTGGCACCTGGTAATCACTATTCTACTCTCTGTTTCTATGAGTTCAGCTTGTTTTTCTCAGATTCCACATATGTGAGATCGTACAGTGTTTGTTTTTCTCTATCTGGCTTATTTCACTTAGAATAACGCCTTCTAGGTTTATCCGTGGTATTGCAAATGGAAAGTTTTCCTTCTTTATCCTAGCTGAATGATATTCCACTGTATACACACACACACACACACCACATGTTCTTTATCCATTCATTTGTGGGCAGACACTTAGGTTATTTCAACATCTTGGCTATGGTGAGTAATGCTTCAGTGAACATGGGACATATCTCTTCAAGATACCAATTTTGCTTCCTTTAGAGGATATACCCAGAAGTAGGATTGCTGGATCACTTGGTAGTTCTATTTTTAATTTTTGGAGGGAACCCAATAGTATTTTCTGTATTTCTGGCTATACCAGTTTATATTCCCACCGGCAGTGTCCAAGGAGTCCCTTTTCTTCACATGCTTGCCAACACTTGTTATCTGTCATCTTTCTCATAAGAGCTGTGAAACAGCTTATCATTGTGGTTTTGATTTGCCTTTCCTTGATGATTAGTGATACTAAGAACCTTTTCATGTATCTGTTGGCCATTTGTAGGCCTTCTTTGCAAATATGTCTGTTTAGGTCATTTGTCCATTTTAAAATCGATTTAGTTATGGGTTATTTTCCTTGTTATTGAGCTTTATAGCTTCCATATGTATTTAAAATATCAACTCATTTGGGTATTTGCATGTTAAATATTTTCTCCTGTTCTGTAGGCTGCCTTTTCATTTTGTTGATTGTTTTTTGTGGAGAAGCTTTTTAGTTTGATGTATTTCACTTCATTTTCTTTTGTTGCTAGTGCTTTTGGTGTCGTCAAATCCAAAATGTCATTGCCAAGACCAGTGTCAAGGAGCTTTTTCCTGTGTTTTCTTCTAGAAGTTTTATGGTTTCAGGTCTTACTTTTGAATCTTTAATTCATTTTGAATTAAGTTTTATGAGCAGTATAAGATAGGAGTCCAATTTCATTCTTTTTTTAATTTTTTTGGCTGTGCTGGTCTTTGTTGCTGCACAGGCTTTTCTCTAGTTGGGACAAGGGGGGCCTCTCTCTAGTTGTGATGCTCAGGCTTCTCCCTGTGACTTCCCTTTTGTGGAACATGGGCTCTGGGCATGCGGGCTTCAGTAACTGCAGCTCCTGAGCTCTAGAGTACAGCCTCAATCGTTGTGACACATGATCTTAGTTGCTCCTAAGCAAGTGGGATCCTCCCGGCTCAGGAATCAAACAAGTGTCTTCTGCATTGGCATTCATTGCATTCTTTACCACTGAGCCACAAGGGAAGCCCCAGTTCCATTCTTTTGCATGGGGATATCCACATTTTTCTTTTCTCTCTTTTGCCCACTCCACCCAGCTTGTAGGGTCTTAGTTCCCTAATCAGGGATTGAAACCAGGCCCCCAGAAGTGGAAGCATGGAGTCTTAACCACTGGACCACCAGAGAATTCTCTTCATATTTTTCTAACACTGTTTTTTTTTTTTTCTAATTTTATTTTATTTTTAAACTTTACATAATTGTATTAGTTTTGCCAAATATCAAAAAAGGCAATCCTTTCCCCATTTATGTTCCTTTCATCCTTGTCAAAGATTAATTGACTGCATATGCATGGGTTTATTTCTGGGCTTTCTATTCTGTTCCACTGATCTATGTATCTATTTTTTTTTTCTTACCAGTTGTTGTTTTTGTTTACCTGCTAAGAAATGGGGCCAGGTGGCAACATCATGGGTTGAGGATGAGGGGAAATAACATTGCAGAAGCAATGAAGCAAGAGTGGAACACAGACTGGAGTGAGGTAGAACTAGGACCTTGGAGAACAGCAGAATTTTCTTCATTTCATGGGCAAGAGCCCTTTTAGTGGGGTTCATAAATCAAAATGGTCAAATCGCTCACTTGTATCTCATTCGAAATTCAGCTACCTCTTAGACATGACCGGTATTGACTCTGTCTACTCTAATCCTCCATTTTCCTCCTCTGCCTGAGCTGGAGCTCTCTGTTTCTGGTGAAAGGTTCTGGTTTGTTGTTTCTATATTTCTACCTCCATTTTCTAACAAAAAAGACTTTCTGGACATGCTTCCCCTTCACAAGATGCTCAGTGATGTGACTCAACACCTTGACATTCTCTGTGAGCTGGATCCCTGTGTGCCGATCCATTTTTTTTTTTTTTCTTGCTGTTCCTTGTGGTCTTCTATCTAGATGTTGGTTTTCCACTTGCCTATTATCTGTTGTGTATCAGAACTGGAAGTTCCCTAATCCAAGTTCTCTTTCTGTTGTTCCCACGCCACCCACACCCTTGCCACCAGCATTATTTAGCTTTTAACTCTTGAAATGCACTGATGAACACAGAAGAACCAATTTACTAAGACATACAAAGGACCATAAAGGTCCATAACAAGCATCATAGTTATGTAGAAATTTATGAAGATTTGCTGCTGTTAAGTGGAGTGAATTCACAATTATGCAGTTTCTAAGCTCAGCGTGGTGGGGGAATACAAGGGTCAACGAGGGCCTTCCTCTCCAAAGGGTTATAGTTCTGGAGTTATACCTTGGGTCCATTTTCCAGGTTAAAATAAAGACACTGTTTTTATCATTTGAAGAAGATAAGAGAAAGGGGAGTTGAAACTTTCTCTTTAAGTTCTTCCAATTTAGTTGACACACAATTAATTCTTCTTCACAGAATTAGGATAAGAATTACATGAAATGATGTACATATTTAAAGCCTAGGTCATGCAATAAGTATTTGACACTGCACTTTTCAGGTGACTCTGAAACCATAGAAAACCCAGATACATATCGGTTAGATAGTTTAATGTAATAAAATGCAACCTTACCTCTTACCGCCTTTTCCTCCCGAGAATGAAATAGGGGAAAATCACCTGGATGTTTCTTTCCAACCTGTTGACAATACATCTGCTCTCTGCCCCCTTCAAGCCGCAGTCTCCCTGGCTCATGCTTTGTCTTTGAGGAGAGCTTAGGAAACGTCAGGACGGAGGTTGAGGAGTGGGTATCTAACAGATGAAACAGTGAGTTCAGGGTGTTGGTAGCTACCATTTGTGTTGAATCAAAGAGGAAAACAGTCCATGAATGCTTTCCAGATGATAAGAAGGGGTTTCATTTGTGCTCATTTCTATTCTTTGCATTCATTGTATTTCAAGTAAGCTAAGAACATTCCTTAAGCTCTGTTTGGATTAATTATCACCACACAGTACAGGTTTTGTAAGTTAAGCTCTCAGGAAATGCCAATTTTCTGTCTAATATATTTATTTGGGACAAATAAATTTCCTTCTTACAGAAATACCGGGCATTTGTGGCCTTTCCAGACTTTTTCCGTAATTCAACCACCACATGGTGGAAGAGGGAGTTGAGAGAACTGTACACCAATCCACGGGAACCAGAGAAGAGCTTGAAGTTCGATGGCTTGTGGATTGTAAGTGTGCATGTTTGTGTCTGCGTACATGGGGACAGTTGTGTTTCTAGCTCTGTGTGCCTCAGCATATGTATCCCTGACCTTTAATCCGAAGAGGTAATAGTCATCCAGGAAGGACTTTGAACGCATCAGAGTGCAGCTCTTCCAGTCAGGACCGGCCCACTCTTAGCTTGTACCTTGTCTGAAGCTCTGGCTATAAAAGTCCAAGGTGATAACCAGGAATTCCTTGGAACCGAGCCTACTTTACACCCTCAGTGAGAGTTTTTTCAAATCCTCTAGCCAGTCATTCTGTAGGGCTTCCCTGATCTTTCTTAAGCTGGATTTGATGAATCTCCCTGGGCTGGTATCTATGGAACTATTGGATGGTGAACCATATACTCTCTGCTTCCTTGTCTCTGGGTTGACAGGATGTAACTCTTTTTAAAAGTAAAGTATTTCTGGGTTTGATATTTCTAGGATATGAATGAACCAGCGAGCTTCGTGAATGGAGCAGTCCCTCCAGGCTGCAAGGATACCACTCTGAACCACCCTCCCTATATGCCATGTGAGGACCCTTGGCCTTCTCTACTGGCAGCTTCATGGGTACAGGGAGTGAGTCCTGCAAGAGCCCAGCAACCTGGCACTTACCCTGATGCTCAGGGACATCCTGACTGATGCTCTGTTTTGCAGGGGTGTGGAGGGGGGTGCAGCAAAGTAACAAGTCCATTCCTGAGAACTTTACCCAGTTGGGTGTGGGCAAGTTATTGGCCCTTTGAGTGAATTTCTCAGTTTTTTTCAGGAAACTCAAGTGGTAATGTCTCCCACAGACTCTATAGTTCAGTGTCTTACTGCCTCAGGCTCATGCGAGTCCCTCCCCAGGAATTTGTTGTGTCACCAGCGTGGACAGTAACAGCCTCCCCTTACCATGGAGTCAGTGACTTCGGCACTGTGCTTGTGTTCATGTCTGGGATCCAATTATTATTTTCTCTATGAGTGGTATGAGCTTTAGCAGATGACTTGCTCTTTCCAAATCTCAGTTTTTTAAACTGTAAAAGGAGGATCATGATATCTTCTTCAAAGAATCATGATAAGAATTATATGAAATAATGTACATGCCAGAAGCTCGGTTGGAGCCTGTCCATGTTTGACAACTGTGTCCTCTGCACACCGCTGCTTTCTCCTCTGGGGTCCTGGGTGCTGACCACACCTGCAGATGCCACTGTAACTAAGAGCCAGGCACATTTCCAGGACGCTGGGGAGAAGAGGGACCCATGCAGAGGTCAGCTTAGCCTTAAGAGTCAGACACTGCCTTGCTTCAATCCCATGAAGCGAGGTCAAGGCTAAACAGGATCAGGCAGGGGTCAATGTCACATTGCTAGATCTTTCTCCTCAGATCTGGAGTCCAGGGACCGGGGCCTGAGCAGCAAGACCCTGTGCATGGAGAGCCAGCAGGTCCTGCCTGACGGCTCACCGGTGCGCCACTACGACGTGCACAGCCTCTACGGGTGGGCCCAGACCAGACCCACATACGAGTGAGTCGTCATGCCCTTCTCCGGTGGGACAGCCTGAGGGGACAGCCTGGGACTGGGGAAGCTCCTCCTTTCATTCCCTCCTCCAAGAGTTCAGTCAGTCAGTTCAGTCGCTCAGTTGTGTCCGACTCTTTGCGACCCCGTGGACTGCACCACACCAGGCTTCCCTGTCCATCACCAGCTCCTGGAGTTTACTCAAACTCATGTCCATCGCATCAGTGATACCATCCAACCATCTCATCCTCTGTTGTCCCCTTCTCCTCCCGCCTTCCATCTTTCCCAGCATCAGGGTCTTTTCCAATAAGTCGGTTCTTCAGGTTCTTCCAATGAAGTCGGTTTCTTCGCATCAAGAGTTGGGTAGATTTTAATTATAGCTCTATAGCAATTCTCACTTATTGGGTTGGCCTTAAAATTTGGGTTTTTCTGTAACATGGTATAGAAAAACCCCAATGGACACTTTTGCCAACCCAGCATTAAACACTCATGAGCATGGAGCCTGTGATCCTAGGATCACAGCCTGTGATCCTAGTGAGGAGGACAGATTTAAATAAGAGCTGGTCGTGCTGGTGAAAGGCTAATAGTCCTCATGGAGGAAACACACATGGAAACACAGGCAATCATCACAGGGTGTGGACGATGCTATAATAACTTTAGCTATTAGAAGGGAACACAGAGGACTGGGTATCTCTTTCCTTGACTTCAGAAGTGACTCATCTCTATTGGGATTTATTTATTTATTTATTTTGTCATTCCTGTTGGCTAGCCAACTGGTGTTCTACTGGATTATCCCTGCCTCATTTTGTGTGCTCAGTCCATGCTTAATAAGAATTATCCTAAGGAAAACCTTATACAGGAATTCACCTTCTTCTTTCCCTAGTATATTAAACTGAGTATTGAGTAAATAGATAGTGAGATTCAGTGACTAGCTATTATTTTTAGGTGATCCAGTGAGTCTATTATGTTCTGTAGTTTTTATAAAACATTGTAAATACCGTATAAAGGCACAAGTTTTAATATGATCTCCATCACCTGGAATCAGTCAGTCAGGACCTCATGACCCGGTTTTCCATGTTCTCTTCTGGGACACATGAGATGCTTTGTCCTTGAGCCGTAGGCTCAGGAGCTCTGGGGCTTTCCTCCCCTGCTCTGCGCTAAGTCACGCCCTTGTCCCCCTCTGAGCAGAGCTGTGCAGGAGGTGACGGGACAGCGAGGGATCGTCATCACTCGCTCCACTTTCCCCTCTTCTGGCCGCTGGGGAGGACACTGGCTGGGTGACAACACGGCTGCATGGGACCAGCTGAAGAAGTCAATCATTGGTGTGTGGGCTGCTGGCGGGAGAGGAGTCAGGATCTTGCATCAAGGATTCTCTGGGGAGGGAGGAGGAGGCAGGTCATGAGTGTCTCGTCTGACCCAGCCATGGTTCTCTTGCAGGCATGATGGAGTTTAGTCTCTTTGGTATATCCTACGTAAGTGTCCTTTTCTGTTCTTTTTAGAAAAAAAGCTTTTATTTATTTATTTGGCTGCCTCGGGTCTTAGTTGCGGCATGTGGGATCTCTCATTGCAGCACACCGATGCAGTAGTTTTGCGGCACGTGGGCTTGGTTATTCCGTGGCTTGTGGGATCTTAGTTCCCCGAGCAGGGATTGAACCCTTGTCACCTGCATTGCAAGGGGGACTCTAACCACTGGACCACCAGGGAAGTCCCTGTGGTGTCCTTGGGATCACTCCTAATCACGATGTAGATGGTGACATCTTTCAGAAATCATTAACTGGCCCATTTTATTCTATCTTGTTTCAGACAGGAGCAGATATTTGTGGATTCTTTCAAGACGCTGAATATGAAATGTGTGCTCGCTGGATGCAACTAGGGGCCTTCTACCCCTTCGCAAGGAATCACAATACCATTGGGACCAGGGTAGGACATTGAGCTCAGAGCTCAAAAGTTCACCAGGAACATAAAATCCCATTTGAACTACAAGCAATGTATAGGCTTCCCAGCTGGTGCAGTGGTAAAGCCTCTGCCTGCCAATGCACGAGATACAAGAGATGAAGGTTCAATTCCTGGGTCGGGAAGCTCCCCTGGAGAAGGAAATGGCAACTCACTCCAGTATCTCGCCTAGAAAATTCCACGGACAGAGGAGCTTGGCAAGCTATAGTCCACAGGGTCGCAAAGAGTCAGACATAGCACACAATGTTGTTTATATTCCCCAAGGACATCTTATAAACCATTAAACCCTTATGTTCCTTTAAAAAAAAACTTGAAACATATTATGAAATTATTACCACAGTAGGGTCAGTTAACGCCTCAGTCACTTCACATAATTACCATTCTTTTTTTTTGTGATGAGAACATTTAACATCTATACTCTTAGCAACTTTCAAGTTTATAATACAGTGTTGTTGTTGTTTAGTCACTAAGTAATGTCTGACTCTGTGACTGCATGGACTGTAGCCCGCCAGGCTCCTTTGTGAGATTTCCCAGGCAAGAATACTGGAGTGGGTTGCCATTTCCTCCTGCAGGGGATCTTCCTGACCCAGGGACTGACCCCATGTCTCCTGCAATGGCAGGCTAATTCTTTGACCACTAAGTTACCAGGGAAGCCCTTATTATATAGTATTGTTAACTGTAATAAAACTAAGTATTGAGCAAACTCTGGGAGATAGTGAAGGACAGGGAAGAGGACAGGGAAGTCTGGCGTGTGGCAGTCCATGGGGTCTCAAAGAATTAGACATGACTTAGCAATTGAACAACAGTCATTAGTTATAGGCACCATGCTGCACATCTAATCACCAGAAATATTTAACTTCTAACAAGAAGTTTTTATACTTTGACAATCCATCTCTGTCCATCCTGCAATCTGAATTGAAAATGGGCAGAGGAACAGAAAAGACAGGTTTCCGAAAAAAAGATATACAAATAGCCAACAGATGAAAGAATCTTCATGTTTCAGTGAATCATATTCCTCAGTGTTCTTCAGATTATTCTTTTGGTTTGGACATTGTACCAGATATGTACCTCCCGCCCCCAGCCCAATTTCTTATGAGAAAGTTTTTCAACTGTCCTGGGAAGGCTTCAGTGATTTCCTTCAGTCTATTAAACATATTCGCTGAGCCTCGTCTGTAGTCATTGTTGGTTTAGCTGTGTGTGATCTTCCTTTGGACTAACCGTGCAGCGACCTCTTTAAGTCCCCTAGCTCCCCTAAGCACCGAACTCTCTTTTTTTTCTCCTTAGAGGCAAGACCCCGTGTCCTGGAATTCTACCTTTGTGACAATCTCCAAGAGTGTCCTGGAGACCAGATACACCCTGTTGCCGTATATCTACACCCTGATGCACAAGGCCAGCACAGAGGGCAGCACCGTCGTGCGGCCTCTCCTCCATGAGTGAGTGTCCAGCCAGGATCCCAATGACTGTGATAATTTCCATCTATATAGTAGCTGTTGCAGAATTCTTCCAAATTAAAGACATGACTGTCTTTCCCAAAAGCTCTCTAGGCACAGACCATACATTATAACTCTTCTAAGCATGGTGTCAGTCACACCTTCACTCTGTGATAAAAGGCTACTGAATATTTTAAAAAATTCAACATGATAGACAATGCAACATAGAATAATTTCTTTCTAATTTGGGCATTTGTAGTAGCTCACATCATAAAAGAAGGCATTCCAGGGGGATATCTGAGGAATGAAGGCCATGCTTGCACTGAAGTTTAAGAAGTTGGACATACTGATAGCAGAGGACATGTCTAAACCCAACCATTTCTGGGTTTGAAGAACATGACATGTAGAAAGTGAATATGTATCTGATTAAGGTAGATCTAGGGAAAGAATAAAGATGGCATAGAATGCAGCTGCATTTCCAACTTAGGTATGAATTTGAGGAGTTTCTTCAAGGCCTTGACCTGGCCTCCTGTAGAGGGGGTCCTAACTGTGATACCTTGGTTTCCCTCCCCAGGTTTGTGTCAGACCGGGTGACCTGGGATGTAGACAGTCAGTTCCTGCTGGGCCCAGCCTTCCTGGTCAGCCCTGTCCTGGAGGCTGTGAGTATGGAGGCCTCTGATGAATAGGGGATCCCAACTGTGAGGCCAGAGACTAGTTAAGGAGCAGAGGCCTCATCGGATTGGGGTCCTGAGAGGTGCTTTCTTATTCTTCATCTGCCTTTGTCTCTTCTTCTCCCTCTGAACTGAAGTCCTTCACTTAGATGTTCCAATCTTCAGCTTCCTCATCTTTAAAATCAGCATATCAAGTTCTGATTCCTTGAACAGTCGAGAAGGAAAAAACCCTCTGTTATACTTGAAGATATAATTGTTTCTTCTTTAATTGAAATGAGTAGGAGTCAGGTGGGGGCAGTACTGTTAATACAAAGAAATCCTTCCTACCCTCTGTCACTGTTAAAGCAAAACTTTTCAGAAGAAGATTTTGCAGCAATGTGTATAATGTCATCACTGGCCAGCCCTTCCCTTCCCTTCCTCCAAAAGAGGTCCTTAGGCAGCCATTTCTTTACTTCTTTTATCAATGATTATGCTTCTGATGAAAATATCAGTTAAATGGATTTTCTCCAACACTTATAGCACTAATCATAATTTCTGAAGTATTGATGTCCATAAATGTGCAATTTTTCTTTTTCTTGTTTTTTTCTGCTCTAGACCCAACCTCAGTTTGTCTCTTTGAAGAGGATATGGGATAAGCCTATAGGCAAATGATGATTTTTTTTTCCTCTGTAAGTTCCGGATCCCAAAGGGTTTTACAGAAGCCACCACTTTTGGTTAGGCAAATCTCCCAGTTTGAGAAGAGGGCAGGGAAGGAAGCCATTCCCAACACCAGTGACCTCTAGAGAGGAGAGGTCTGTGGGTCCAAGGCCATTACTGTTGTTTTGGCTCCTCTCCTATGCAAATGGGTTGCTCTGCCCTCCGTAGCTGAGCCTACTGCACTCACACCTTATTTTTGTTTAATTTTAGAACGCCAGAGATGTCACTGCATATTTCCCTAGAGCCCGCTGGTATGATTACTACACGGTAAGTTTTTCTGATTGCCTCTATAGAACCTGGGGAAATGGTAGCACTCAGTCTTCAGACTGACAGACCTCAGGTCAAATTCTGGCTCGGTACCCACCTGTGTGCTCTTGAACGAGTCAGTTTTACCCTTGTGGACTCAGCTTTCTCACCTCCAGGTGTGGAAAGGCCACTTTGCTCACAGAGTTGCTGTGAAATGCATGAAGGCGTCTCCTGCCGTACCTGGCTTTTTGTGGGTGTTCTTTGCTAGTTTGTCTCTTTCCTTACACCACCACTTTTCACAGTGCTGTGTAATGGCAGACACTAGAAAAATGCTTGAAGTTGTGCTGGAAACTATGGTTTTTGTTTATATCCTCCCTGTTAGACTGGAAGTTCATAAGTATTAGGAGCCTTTTCCTCTCTGTCTTTTTACATACCTCCTTCTATAGTAGAGATGCCCAAAGCGTTGTTGAATGTACTTTCTAAGGTAAGCAAGGTCCTTGGCGTGTGTAAAAGGTTCATAGAGTATAAGGCCTGACTCCTGCGAGCTGGTGTAACGTAACTGCATTTAGAAATGGGGAAGGAACACAACCTTCTCCATCATACAACTTTTCTGGGCTAGTCTGAACCCCAGAGACTCAGCTGGGGAAGCAGAGTCTTTCACAGAAGGTTCCAGCAGGGACCCTTTGCTGGGATACAGAGAAGTCAGAGTTTAATTCTTTTTTTCTTTTTGGTAGATTTTTTAGGGTTTTGTAAATAGGTATAATATGACAGATCAATATGTCATCATCCTTTTTCAGAAATGCTTTTTACTGTTATTTTTTTATATTCTCCCAGATTACATTAAAATAATATTGTCAATTCAGAAAATAAAAACAAACTTGAAGTAACAGATAGCATATCACTATCTATTATATGCTAACTGTATAATTAATACCTACTTCATTATATAATTATATATTAGTAACCATATATAATTATATGTTATTTAATATGTCATATATATCACTATTTATTATAAATCAATTATATAATTAATATATACCAATTAATTATATAGCTATGTATATGTTAATGTAGGTCTGGGAAGAAATGATAATGTTACAGATTTATTCCTAGAGTGTATATATTTTACCAAAAAAGTCCAAGAAGGTTTCATAGCAGCAAGATTTGTAAAAGAGCAACAAACTGGAAATAAGCCAAATGTCCATCAACAGTAAAATGGATAAGTGGATTGTATTCTATTTTTAAAACTAAACACTAATAAAGTGTTGCTACACAAATAAAGATAATAAATATCACAAACATAACCTTGAGCACAAATGGCCAGATACAAACCAGTAAAGAGTGTATGATTCCATTTATGAAATACAAGTTCAAAACCAGGCAAAAATGATAAAAATCAGAAAAGTTGCTGCCTTTGGTGTGGTGCTTATTATGAGAGGGGAGGAGAGAGCCATTTGAGATGCTGGTAATAGTCATCGATCTAAGTGGTGGTTTCATGGGTGTGTTCACTTGGTAAAATTTTATTGAGCTGTGTACTTGTTATTTGTATAATTTTCTGTACATATGTTATTAATAAGTTAACTAGAAAATTTGTTTCCTCAGAAAGATGAGAAGATATGCCTAAAATAAGAAAGCATACTTTAAACAAGACTTACTCACAAAGCAATCCTTGCAAATTAAAGGCATGATGCAGGAATTTTGCTTAAAAGGAAATTATAAGGTACAATCTAGGAAATTACCCAGAAAGTAGAACAGACAGGCAAAGAGATGGAAAGCAGGAAAAGAAAAAATAAGAAAGCCCCACTTGTTTTGAGAACTCCCATTTTTGTGCATTTTCTCTGCTGCTTGTCCAGTGGAACTGGGAATGAGCAATTGCTTGCGTGAAGGGTGGGCGAAGAATGTAAGACTCCTAGCTCCCTATCTGGTGGCTCCCACTTCCGGGAGGTCATGACTCTTCCTCATTGCTGCCTTGGTAGTTGTGGACTCTCATCCTCCACTGTCCCTTCTGGGCTCATCTGACTGCAAAAGCAACATGGTGTGCTTACTCTTGATCTTCAGGCCCCACCTGTTTGATGAAGGGGCAGGTATCTTGAGGCAGGACAGGCTGGTGCACTTCTGCCAAAGCTGACCTTCATCTACTCGGACTCTCGGATTCTCTAAACAAGCTGCTGAATCAGCATTTGATAGCTCTTCGCAGAGTTTTTGCCTGTCTTGGTCGTGCCTATGTGACTGCACATGCCATGATATTGGCTTCTATCCACCCCTCTTTCCTTTCTATCATACATTACCATTTGTAGACTATTGGGACAGGGAGAAGCATGGAACTATTCTGACTTGTCTTATTGATTACCTATTTTAGTTAAGACTAAGAGCATACAGTGTGTGTGAATCAGTTTTTATCTACTTCGCTTGTGGCCATTTTGTTTGTTTACAGTGTAGACTATATACTGGATTTTAAAAACAGTGCTTTTCAGTCATATTCAGTGATTACACGGTTGGTGAGAATTCTCCTGTACAAAGTCATGTTACGTTGTCTATTCTTATTTTAATAGTGCTGCTTTAAGATTTGACCTTAGAGTCATGTCTTTATGGATATTTTAACAGGCACTTTTTAGGCGAGCCCAGTCAGAAATGATTTAAAGGAAAGTAAACAAGCTTGTGACTCATCAGGTACTAGAAAGGAAATCATGAGAAGGTATCATATCCTATGTAGCCACAATGTGTGGTAGAATGAAAAAAAAATCAGAAGAAATAAAGAATTTGATAAGAAGATAACTTTGACAGTTTTACATGCATCAAGTTTCACTTGAAGGTAGAATCATCAGTCCAGTATTCATAAGATATTGGAATAAATTGTCATTAGAGAACATATAATTCACTTTTCTCATATCAGTGAGGAAATTGAAGAAGCCCAGAGATATGGGCTGGAATTTGTATTAAGTTCTGTAGACTCTGGAGTCCTGAGGCCGCCCTTGAAACAGAGTCTGACCCGGGGAATGTGATACAGATCAAATCTGTATAGAATGAACATCAGGGAACAAAAGTGAAGAAATGGTAGCTTTGCTCCTTGCCCCTAAAGTGGTGATTCTCAGATGGGAGGACTGGCCTGCCAGGGGACACTGGCCAAGCCCGGGGATATTTTTGGTTGTCACAATGTGGTGGAAGGTGGGGGAGAGGCTGCTGGCCTCTGGGGGATGGACATTGGTCAACATCCAGAAAGCACAAAACAGCCCCCACAATAGAGTTAGCTGGCCCAGAATGTCCATAGTGCTGAATATGAGAAGCTGGGCTCCAGCTTGAGAACATGTTAGGAAATAATTGAGGTTCATGGCTTGGGGTGAGAGCCACTTCTCCCTGTCACATATGGGGCAAGATCAAGATGTGAAACATAAAGGAAGATACAGTGACTTAAAGATAAGGATTTGTGAAGCAGGTCCATTCACTTTAATGATTTCTGTCAAGTAGGAGTCAAAGGTGTTAGTGAAGTTGGTGGGAGCAGGGCATGGGGCAGTGGAGGGAGATGGAAGCAGAGTGGGGACCAAGCAAAGGGAAGGTCTGGACATGTCTTTGTGGGGAGTGAGTCAGGAGCCGAATAAAATAAAAGGATTGCTCAGCCTCCTCTGGCAGTGCTGCTGGAGGCAGAAACAGGATGTGGAGTGAGGCTAGGGTGAGAGGCAGCTATGGTTGGGATCCTGACCTGATGTCCTGGCAGCCTGGAGCCCACACAGCAGGTGGTGAGCCTGGGAAAAGCGTGATAACCGATGCCAGATGGCAGCAGGTCCCGAGCGTGACAAGATGGCTTGTAGATCATTGTCCAGACAGAGGCGTTCCCTTATCATCCCTGACCTTCTTCTCGCCCACAGGGTGTGGACATTCAGTCCCGGGGTGAGTGGAAGTCCTTGCCGGCACCTCTTGACCACATTAATCTTCATGTCCGTGGGGGCTATGTCCTGCCCTGGCAAGAGCCTGCACAGAACACCCACTTAAGGTGAACAAGGGCCCCAGATTTCTCCTTTCCATGCCTGTTAACTCAGAGCCTGGTGAAGCCCCCAATCTGTAAACTGTACCCTCAGGCCCAAAAGCACTTTTACGGGGCTGGCCAAAAAAGTTCATTTGGGTTTTTCTGTAAGATGGTATGGAAAAATTTGAATGAACTTTTTGGCTAACCCAATAGTAAACATTTTTGTTTGCTTGCTTGCTTGTGTGGATTTTAGCCTTTTTTTTGGATTTTGTACTCTTCAAACAATTCTTAATTAACAGCTATTTGAGATCTAAGTGGGTGAGGTGTTAGGTTTAAATAGTGACATTTGAAATGAAAGTCAAATAGGAGCAACCACGGTTCATGCTAGTTTTAAAAGACTACCCAGGAGCCTGGCATGCTACAGTCCATGGTATTGTGAGAGTCTAGGTGGTTCAGCAACTAAACCACCACCACCACCAGGGACTTCCTTGGTGATCCAGTGATTTGATTTTACCTTCCAATGCAGAGGGTTCGGGTTTGATCCCTGGTGAGGCAGCTAGGATCTCACATACCTCGTGGTCAAAAAACCAAAATGTGAAACAGAAGGAATACTGTGACAAATTCAATAAAGACTTTAAAAATGGTCCACATCAAAAAAACCTTAAAAGACCATCTGGATCATAATTGTCTCTTTGCTAAGAATATTATTGCTAAAAACTTGTGTAAGCCAGATGGAAACTGAGGATGAGATTCCTTACATGCAAGGTTTAAAAATTCTAGGCCTAATGTATAACCTATATATTCTAGACCCATATAATAATTGATAATAGCTGACATCAGGTGAATACTTGCTCTGTGCCTAGAACTGTACTAATATGGAGACTTCTATTTAGAGATTTTCTATTTTTCCTAACAAAAGGAAAACTAAGCCCTTGGTATTAGTACTGTTATCGTCCCCATTTTGCAGATGAGCAAAGAGAAGCTTCAGAAGGTTAAATGATTAACTTAGAGTCACAGAGTTAGTAAGTAGTTGAACAGAGACTAAAATCCATGTCTATCTGATGTCAAATTAAAATCCTTGAAGCTCTATTTATTTGATTTCAAAAATTCAGTTAAAAACTGAAGAACTTAGGACATATGTAAGCAGAACTCCCTGTACATGTGAAGATAAGGTCGTGAAGGAAGAAAGACTGAAACATTAGGCTTTCCTCACAGTGGGGAAAGAAAGGAAACCAGTGCATTTGCTTGTAGTTCTTTGTAGACGTTGTAGAACTCCTGTGAGCTTATAGAGCCTTAAAATTCCACTTGATTCATTCATTCATTCCTGACATGAAATTGTCGAGCTACGGAGTCAGAACTAGAGCTAGATCCCAAGTCTCCAGGGTCCTAGTATCCAGTCTTTATATCTTGCAGCACTTCCTTTTTGTTTTTACGAAAATGCTTGGTTTGTGGCTATGGCTTTGTTTTTACCCAATGTCTTTTTCCTACCTCACTGCAGCCGTCAGAAATTCTTAGGTTTCAAGGTTGCCTTGGATGATGAGGGGGCTGCTGAAGGCTGGCTCTTCTGGGATGATGGGCAAAGCATTGGTGAGTAAGGGCTGCTTCCAATTCCTTCATGTCAACATCAGGTTCCTGGATATCTTATAGGGCTACAATTTCCTTTTATGTGTTAAGACAATTGTGCATTTTAAAATATAGCCATTTGTTACTCATAATACATGATCTTTGTGCCTCATCTATGTGAAGCTTAGTTCAGAATCTCTCACCATTATCTAGCTGTCCTAATCCATTGTGAAAAAGGGCAATATAAGGAGCTGGAGGGAAAGTTTCTTTGCAGCCAACTGAGCTATACTTCCATATATGGTTTATGTTCAAAGGCAATTCCCTAATTACGTGTTCCACTAAGAAAAGCAATAGCTGTGCTATTATTCGGAGGAGGCGGTTTCTATTAAGAGTTTACAGGAGTTAGTAAATTCTCAGAAGGATGTCTCAAGTACTATTGTTATTTCTATGCCCAGGAATGTCCAATAGAACTTTCTATAACAATGGAAATGATCTGTATTTGGATTGTCCAACATGGTAGCAATTAGGCATATGTGACTGTTGAGCACTTAGAATGTGACAAGAGTATTTGAGCAACCGAAGCTTAAATTTTATTTGATTGTAATTAATTTAAATTTAAATAGCTACATTCATCTAGTGGCTGCTATCTCAGACAGCACAGTTCTAAAGGATAGGCAATGTCTTCTGACTGAGTGATAAGGAGCTCCAAAAGAGGCAAGCATCTGGGGAAGAGGGAGGAAGCCACAGAGTTAGGGTGTGTTGTGGGGAAGTACCTGTAATAGTAAGGCTTTGGCTAGTCCACCCTTAAAGATATTCTCCCTGGACCTGTGGCATAAATTAAGGATAAGAACAAAAAAGTCTCTTCTCTGGAGACTGCATTTAAAAAATTGCCTAAAACCACTCAAGATTAACCGACCAGTTGTACACCAGTCTTGCTGTTTGTGATGTGGGTGTGCATGCACGTGTGTGCATATATGTATCTCTAGCAGAAGAAATTTAGGAATTCCGAGGTGACTACCAAGAAGTTGGGAATCACAAAAGAGAGAAGAGGATTAAGAATGATGTTAGAAAACGCCATTATAGGAGGGGACTCTGCTAGACTGAGGCATCTGT
Organism: Bos mutus; assembly: GCF_027580195.1. NCBI lineage: Eukaryota > Metazoa > Chordata > Mammalia > Artiodactyla > Bovidae > Bos > Bos mutus. The sequence goes on along the minus strand of NC_091620.1, from coordinate 18,611,289 downwards.
ATACACTTGTTTCAGACAGTCTGTGTAAACTGAGGTTGGGGGCAGATTCTGACTCATCTCTCTCAGAATGAAAGTCTGTAAAGAAGAAAAATAAAATTTAAAAAGATCACGAACAAAAAGCATCCTTACTTTCCCAACCAAGATAGGTAAGCCGTTAGAATTCTAGGGTGTAGTTCCAGGTCATGCTTACTTTGTTGTTTGTTTGCAGATACCTATGAAAAAGGACTCTATTACCTGGCCCACTTTTCCGTCAGCCAGGTGAGTGTGGCTGGGACTATGAAGGGTGAATGTAGGGTTCTGCCAGCTTACTAGGGTGCTGGACGTCGTAGGATATACATCATCACTTAGAATTCCTTCACTGTTCACGTTACTAACTTGCACCTTCAGTTCAGTTCAGTTGCTCAATCGTGTCCGACTCTTTGCGACCCTGTGAACCGCAGCATGCCAGGCCTCCCTGTCCATCACCAACTCCCGGAGTTTACCCAAACTCATGTCCATTGAGTCAGTGATGCCATCCAACCAACTCATCCTCTGTTGTCCCCTTCTCCTCCTGCCCTCAATCTTTCCCAGCATCAGAGTCTTTTCAAATGAGTCAGCTCTTCGCATCAGGTGGCCAAAGTATTAGAGTTTCAGCTTCAACATCAGTCCTTCCAATGAACATCCAGGACTGATCTCCTTTAGGATGGACTGGTTGGATCTCCTTGCAGTCCAAGAAACTCTCAAGAGTCCTAACCCTAATTTGCATCTTACCCTTTCTCTAGACTTCAGATAGAGATGTCAAGTGCTCCCAGGAAGTTTTCTGTGATTAAATGCACTCATATTTCATCAGTAACTTAGTCCAATTCACCAAGCAAGATGGGCAGACCATTTCAATGTTTTCTAGCCCTTGTTCCTATGTTGCCTTGGAATGATTGGCATACTGTGTTACTTCTCCACATGTGGAATATAAAGGTTCCTGCTAGCCGAGATTCTTTGTTTCTTTAGCGTTGGGGTGACTCTAGAGACCTTACTGGTGTTTAACCAGTGCAAAGTTGGGTGATGGCTGGCGATAGGAGGCAGAATGCTAAAACCATGGTCTCACTGTACAAGGTCACAAGGTGGGGACTCTTAAATTGTCTTATTTCATGCTCTACATCTGTGCCTAAAAAGCGGTTGTAAGAAATTTGAACAAATTTTGCTGTTTTTTTTTCCCCGTCCTCTGGTTTCTTTTGTCTCCAATTGACAGAATATGATGCACAGTCATATAATTTTCAACAACTACATCAGCAATACAAACCCTTTGAGACTGGGCTACTTTGAGGTCTGGGGAGTGGGCAGTGACTCCATTTCCAGTGTCAGCGTCTCTGCAAGTGGCGTGGTTATAACACCCACCTTCTCCTACAACTCTACAACACAGGTTTGTGACCAGTTCAAAGTCCAAATGGTATTTCCCAACCCTGAGCTATGGAGTGCAATTCCTGCCTGCTCCCATTCCCAACAACACCCTCTCCTGCAAAGCCTTTCTGGAATCCCTCTGTGTTCAGGGTGTCTGGGTGGACAACATAGAAATGAAGGGAAAGTTCAGAGTTTGTCACCATCTGGAATTGATGGTCTGGATCCTTATCTGTCATGTATGTCCTCCTGTCTGCAAACTTAAGGAAAACTTGTCTTTGATCTACTTCTCAAACAGCTTTAACTACTGCCTTTAATCAATTATAAGACACCCATCAGTTAAAGGTTGCTGCATTTTTTCACGTGCCACAAAGAAAGAAAACAAGATTACAAAAGTATGAGACAATGCTTTCCTCTCACTTAAACTTCTATTTTAAAAGTACAGAAGCTTTACAAAATTCCTTTAAACAGAGATTTTTATCATTTTAATATGATACTACAGAGGAAAATGTTGGGTAGAGACACATGGACATTGAGACATCTGCATCAAAGTATTATTAATTTAAAAGAGGTAAACTCTGAATGTGAGGAGATATTAGACATATCTTAGCCAATTTGTATCACACATTCTCTTTGATTTAAGTTTCTATGTAAAATTTTAATTTACTTTAAATTAAATATTTGCTTTAATATTTAACAATTAAGTAAATTAAATACTGAATTTCATAATTAAATAACTTACATGAAATATTTAATTTAAATTTCTATGGTAACATCTAATTTACTTTATTTTTTAAAATTTACTTTATTATTTTAACAGGAGGCTATGTGGCATGGAATTGGTTAAGGTAGCTCCTCTCTATTATCAGAGGGATTGGTGATACATCTTTTTGTGAAAATTCTTTCGCTGCTGTCTATGAAATTTTCTCCAAAGCCACTTATATGTCTTATACAAGTTTTCATCATAGCATTTTATTTTACTGTCAGTCAAGATTTATATTCGTTTCTGAAATAATCTTTAAGTGGTTTGCAGTCCGTCCATTCATAATACCAGTAATAACAATGAAGTTCACACACGCACAGACGAACAGTCGTCAGGAGAGCTACTTGTTCACAGTAATTCCGAGGCTGTTGATTGTAGAACAGATCTTGAATATTAAATATGTGAAAAATCTGCACCTTGGAATTACTGCAGTGTAGTGGTCCTAGTACCGAGCCTCACAGTAAATGGGCTGTTTCCTTATGTGCTTGCTTCTTGCTTTGCACAGAACTCTTTTTCTCTCATAATCCTTTCTGATTACAAGGCCTGAAACAAAAGATTTCCTTCAGTTTTGTGTTTTTATTTGTTTCCTCATGTTTGTGGTTTTCTTGTCAACCAACTTCCCCAGCTCTACCAAGAGCTTATAAAGGACTTTGCCCAAGTTTGTTGCTGACACACAAGCTGACTGCTGCACGTGTGGTGAAACTATGGAAAGTATTTGCCTAGAAAAAAATGCTGAAATATCGACTCTTTCTGGACAATCATCAAGGCACTATGAGGGAATAGGAGAAGTGGGAAACAAAAGGAGAGCTCCGAGTAATGGAAATGAGAGCATTGTCTCCAATTTATCTGTGCAATTGCTTCTCTGCAGTGGTTGTGTGTTTCAATGTTTAGGGTCTTGTCATCTTTTCCGTATCACTGAATGCTTTTTGTACTCTAAGGGATTAAGAAACACCCTTCTCACCTGAAAATCTGAGGGTGGTCTGGAAGCTAGGCAATGACTTGTGAAAGTGTCTGTGGATCACTGGCTTCTGTCTGTTTTGTTCAACTGCAGGAAACTTCCATCACCAGATGTCCAATACTTTTTCTTTGATTCCCAACAGGTGTTAAATATTGATGTGACCAGCAGAAACATCAGCCTACATAATTTCACTTCATTGATGTGGAGAAGCACGCCGAATTTTTAGAGCAAGATCCTAACCTCAGATGGCTTTGAAACTGCTTGTATATTCGGTTGGCCAAAAAACTTCGTTCGGGTTTTTCCTCAAGATGTTACAGAAAAACCTGAACCTACTTTTTTGGCCAACCCAATGCTTCATGCTCATAAAATTATTGTGTGTTGCTAATCAGTGTATACCCAGTATGGCTAAAATATTTTCTTAGTTTTGTTTTGTTTGGTCTGTGGTTTAGCCCTTTGGAATAGGCTGGAGGGAGGTGTGGAAAACTGTGGGTTATCTTAATGTCTCTGTGTGATTAGAATGTACTGATGGCTCATCATATATTGGCTGAAGATGCACTGGGTCCATGATGAAGCATGTGTGCCTGTGTATGTGTGTGTAATTAGGTGATGGACCCACTCCTGCTAAATATATAAGCTACAGCTTTCCAGGACAGGTCAGGTCCTGGAGTTAACGAACACCACACACACACAAAAATATCCAGAAAGAACATCTGCCAGGTGGTTATAAGGAGATGGGTTAGTATGCTAGGAGCATGATCCAAAGGGAAGAAAAGGCCAATGCAGGGAAGATAAGTAGGAAAGATGAGAGACAGCAGGTGGTAAGGACAAAAGTGATCATTACAAGTAAGAGGATAATGCAAAAATATGAAGAATAGTAGCCTCATTAGAAGGAGGAAGGAAGAGCCAATTCATTTGAAAGCAAGAGGAGGGGTTAGGAGGAAATTCTTAACACAAGGGAATAGGGCTGGGGTGAGATTTGAGCAGGCGAAGTTGAAGGAAGGAGTTTGAATGTAAAAAGTAACTTATTTTATTTCTTTTTACTGTGGTGTGCTTTGAAATGTGTAAATCTTATTCCTCTATTCTGTGCCTAATGTACATAACCACAATTCACACAAATGCATGCAATTTATATGCCAAAGGAAAATAAATGAGCAGATTTACAAGAGATTTTGAATTCTGTGGTAATTTGACCATGGGTAATCTCACTTTGGCATTAAGACTTCTTCTTATTCAGCCAACCCTTGTGAACTGGTCTTGTTCTCTTTGGCATCAGAGTGCCTGCAGGGTAATTCACCAGTGGAATGAACAGACCTGTGATTATCCACCCTTTTCCTTATGTCTCTGGCATGAGTTTCTCTTAAGGCTTAGGTTTGTGGGAGAGTGTACTTGGATGATTGTTGTCTTAATCATCATAAAAATTACTATATTGGGTAACATATCAACCCTGGAAAAAACAGAATTTGGAATGGTATTGGTTAAAACACTAGATGGTTAGAATTTGAGAACAAAGAAATTACATACTAATGTTTAACAAAGATATTTAAGTATTACTTGAAAATGAGTATATTGGAGATAGTGTTTACTTTTCTATGTCTTTTTAATTTCTTTTCTTTTTAAAATTGATGTATAGTTGATTTACAATATTGTGTTAGTTTCAGTTGTACATCAAAGTAACTCAGCTATATATGTATATGTTAATACATACATATGTATTTTTCAGATTATTTTCCATTATAGGTTATTATAAGATACTGAATACTGTTTCCACACAGAGAACATGTCCGTAGTAAATCCTTGCTGCTTATCTATTTTATATACAGTGGTATGTATCTGTTAATGCCCCTACTCCTAATTCATCACTCCCACCTTCCCCCTTTCTTTCTTTCTTTCTTTTTTTTTTTAATGCCAGGAAGCCAGATTATACTTCTATACTCATGTGTCAGTGCCTCCATAAGGCTACAGAAAGATGGCATTATTAAACTTAGTGTTCTAATTATCAAAATAAAAAGCTTTTGGATGAAGGCTTGCATGAATTTAGGCAACTAGTGAAACATGGAAATATGGCCACAGGGACCCCTTGATCAAAAAGGTGGGAAACTTGTCAGCTATCCTACGATAAACCCAGGGAGGCTACCAGGAGGAAACAATTATTTACTTGATACTTGAGAAATATTTCATGTTATCATCAAGGACATATTGGTAGAAATTGGCTCTGTCTGCTACAAAATGCTTAAGAACATTTCTGACTAGAGAATCCTGGTTGCCAAGTTTCTGAGTGAGGCATGGAAGGGTTGGCAACATTTATGGAGTCAAGGACCCTCTCGGCAGTCTAGTGATACCCGTGGAACCCCTCCTGAGAGTGATGTTCTTAAATGCATAAAGTTTAATGCACACTGTTGGAAAAGAATCTTATTATATTAAAGTGTGTGTTCAGTCACTCATTCGTGTCCGACTCTTTGCGACCCCATGGACTGTAGCCCGCCAGGCTCCTCTGTCCATGGGGTTCTCCAAGCAAGAATATTGGAGTGTGTAGCTATTCCCTTCTCTAGAGGATCTTCCCAACCCAGGGATCAAACCTGTGTCTCCTGCACTGTGGGTGGATTCTTTACTGGTGAGCCACTGGGAAAGCCCTCTTTATAATAAAATACACTTCTGCAAAATGTTTTAAAAGTTTAATATAGTACTACACGAGGTGTTTTAAAATTATTAAATAATAAGATTTAACTGTGGGTCTAATAATGTCAAAGCTTCAATGTGATGAACAATATTTTGAGGTATTTACCACAGTTTCTTAATGTGACATGAAAATATTATTGATTCTGTTTTTGAAAAACTCCTGTGCACTAGTAAAATTACTGCACCCCTCATAATCTAAGGAACTTCAGTTAGAAATTGGTGAAAAAAGATATATTTTCCCCATCTATGTTTACAGATTCCTAAGTTATACCTTTTGGAGTTCTGGGGACACCGGTTCAAGAACCTCTTGAACTTAAGGCATGCCAGCTTCCCAGACGTTGGTTCAGCAACTCAGACCCTGTGTAATTGTGACCGTTGCAAGACTTCCCAAGCCTTAGTCTGTCACCTTCTCCTGAATTCATGCATCCTTTTGGGTTTTAAGCAGGCATATGGACATGAAGACATTTAGTCTGGAATTAGAAAGATTCTGAATAGCTCTAGAAAAGGAGATCGGTGGGGTATTTGGGTCTCGCTTAGTTTTTCTCTCTGGAGCAGAGGTATTCTTTTCTGAGTTTAAGGTTGATCCCACCTTGCTCCATAACAGGGGTTAGGTCTGCTGATCAGGGCATTTTGTACGGCTTTTGTCTGAGTGAGAAAATCTCAGAAGCAAGCTTTAGGGTCAGGGACTTGGTTAGGTCACGTTATCTCTCTGGGATGCTGTTTACTTCCTTATCTGCAAAATACTGGTGTTAGACTAAAGCAGTGACTTCCAGATGATGGGCTGTGCAGAGCTTTGGGCTCTTTCTTACCCTCTGAGAGTGGGGAGAAGGCAGAGTAGCAGGGTTCTGAGTGCCTAACTCTGGCTTTGGTCATTCACTAGCTTACATACTGGAACTCTAGTTGAACAAAGGATTTTAAATGTATATTTAAATATATTAAATATTATACATATATTTATTTACATACTTAGTATATATTATAGATATTTAAAATCTTTAAGTGGAGTATACATGCATGCATCCTTATATATAGCACATATATCATATATATGTAAAAAATTTGAAAATCAGTGTACCAGATCAGCAGTCCTCAAATATTTTGGTTCCAGCACATCTTTACATTCTTAAAAATGATTGCGGATTCCCAGAGCTTTTGTTCATGGGGTTGTAGCTATTGATAGTTATCATATTGAAAATTAAAGTAACTATATTTTCCAAAATAAAAACATTTAGTCAGAAGAGTTGTATAATTTTGCATTTTTACAAATTTCTTTAAAATCTGGCTCAATGGAGAAAAGAAAGAATTCTCACAGCTGCTTCTACATTCAGTCTTTTGTGATAGCACATTATGTAGCCTCTGGAAAACTCCACCATATGCTCACCACAGAGAGTAAGACAGGCAAATAGCTTCTCGGTGTTTTTATGAAAATAGTTGTACCTCACAAAACTCCTGAAAAGGTCACTAAGACCTCCCAGAGGTTGATCCCTGGCCCACCCTTTGAAGACTACCGCACACCGAGCCATACATTTGTGGCTACCCCAGAGCAGCTCCCCAAACATGGCCCTATGCTTATGACTCCGGTCAGCTATGAGGGAAAAGTCTGGGGTCCTTTTGACATATTCTGTCTTCTACAGGTCATATAATTTCATCTTTTCATGTATGCCAAAATTAAAAATAACAATCCCAAATATTTTTACTTAAAGAGGAAGAAAGTCATTCTTTTCTATTAAGAGCATCCTTGTTATAACATCAGTGACTGTGGATACCTACAAAGACAAGCTTGTGTTGACCTTGGCAGGTATGGTCTGGATCTCACCAACATCTATCCCCTCCTTGTCTTGGCAGCAATGTCACTGAGAGTTTGGCATCTGGCCTTGGAGGATGGGGTCATACATATTGTTGGTTTCTGATCTGAAGATTCCCACCATCGGTTTGCTTTTATCTCTTTCTGAGAGAAAAGAGTTCTGCCAGTATTCACTTTCCCATGCCTTCTTATTAATAAGCAATGGGAAGATGTTGGCTAACAAATTTGTCTCTTCCCTTCAAAATGTTTGTTACTTTTTCATTGGTCAGCACAAGCATGTGACCCAGGATCTTGCGGTTGCTAGTTAGCAAAAAGGGATGGCAAAGCTCGTTGTTTTCTGCCCTTTAGGAACAGATGATAGCTGGGATCATCAGTTAATGTTTAGCATGAAAGATGTCACCAGTGGGCATGGGACGTGGGGAGTGAAGTGTAAATGACCACACAAAGAATAGAAAGATCTTGCGTAACAATAAATCTCTTGGCTTGATCTTTTGCCAGGATATTGTCCCAATTTGAAATGGGATCCAGGTGCTATTTCCTCTAACAAAGGCTCTCCTGTTTTAAAGCAAAAGATAAGGTGTATACGTCATTTCAGGAATTTATAGAGGCAGAAACCAACCAAGTTTCTGTGTGTGTGTGTGTGTATGTGGGTGTGTAGTGGTCATACACTGAACATTTGAAGCAAATAAACTGCTATGGGTACTATATTACTTGTGTGTTGTGTGTGTTCACTCTTTGCAACTCCAGGAGCTGTACTCCACCAAGCTCCTCTCTCCATGAGATTTTCCAGGCAAGAACACTGGAGTGGGGTGCCATTTCCTTCTCCAGGGGAATCTTCCTGACCCAGGAATCAAACTCATGTCTCTTGTGCCTTCTGCATTATCAGGCAGATTCTTTACCTGTAGTGCCACCTGGGAAGCCCTTAGTTATATTACTTGGATGCCCTCAAAAGATGGTATACCCCTGTATATTGCTACATATAGAATATGCAATAGCCTCATATGTTGCTGGTGTAAAGGTAAAATGTTGCCACGACTTTGAAAAACTTCTGGAATTCTTCAAAAAGTTAAAGCTAGAGTTGCCATATGACTCAGAAGTTCCACTCCTAAGTATAACCCCAAGAGAACTGAAAATACACATTTACACAAAACTTGTACATGTATATTCACAGTAGCATTGTTCATAATAGCTAAAAAGTATAACCAACCCAAATGTACATCAACTGATGAGTAAATAAACAGAATGTCGCTACAATCTGTATCATCCGGCCATAAGAAGGAGTGAAGGGGACTTCCTTGGTGGTCCAGTGGTTAAGACTCCATGCTGCCAATGCTGGGGGCATGGGTTCCATCCCTGGTCAGGGACTAATATCCCATATGCTGCATAGTGTAGCCAAAAGAATAAAAAAAAATAATAATAAAGTACTGATACCTGCAGGTACTGATATCTGTAACAACATGAATAAACTTTGAAAAAGTTATACTAAGTGAAGTCAAATTGGCCACGTACTGTATGAGTCCGCTTACATGAACTATTCAGAATAGGCAGATCCATCAAAACAGGAAGCAGACTGGCAGTTGCAGGAACACAGGAGAGGGAAGGATAAGGCTTCTTTTCGGTATGAGCAAATGTTCTGGAATTACATAGTTGTGATGATTGCACAACTTTGTGAATATTCTAAAAAATCACTGAACTGTGCACTTTAAAAGGATGAGTGTCATGGTATGCAAATTATATTTCAAATTAAAAAAAAAAAAAACTAGTTAGTGTAAGAAGAAACAAATTTTTAAAAAGATATTAGTGACTCATTGACGCTCCAGGAGGGCTAGAGTATCATGTCTATAAGCTATGTGGTCAGAAAACAGCCACAATTACCTAGTGGGATACTCTATTGCCATTTCTCTTACCACATGTCTGGAAATTTGTACCCCGGATCTGGGCATAGGATTCTACTAGGTCCCTGTTCCTGCTGACTCTGAAATGTGTCTCTCCACCATCTTGGATTCCACATGACACTTCCCTCTTCCCTCTACTTTCTTCAGATCACAGGCATAGACCATTTGCCACCCCTAGGCTCCTCACCTCTACCTTGGCTAGAAGGAAGACTGTGAAAGAGATTGTCTAGCATCTTCTCAAGATGGGAAGCTCCTGAAATGATACAGAAGCTTTTTAAAAATATATTATTATTATTTTATTTTTTACCATGCTGCATGGTTTGTGGGATCTTAGTTCCCTGACCGGAGAAAGCAATGGCACCCCACTCCAGTACTCTTGCCTGGAAAACCCATGGACAGAGGAGCCTGGTAGGCTGCAGTCCATGGGTCACTAAGAGTCGGGTACAACTGAGCGACTTCACTTTTACTTTTCACTTTCATGCATTGGAGAAGGAAATAGCAACCCACTCCAGTGTTCTTGCCTGGAGAATCCCAGGGGCGGGGAAGTCTGGTGGACTGCCATCTATGGTGTCACACAGAGTCGGACACGACTGAAGCAACTTAGCAGCAGCAGCAGCAGCAGCAGTTCCCTGACCAAGGATCGAACCTGTGTCCCTGCAGTAGAAGTACTGAGTCTTAACCACTGGACCACCAGGGCCAGATCTCTTGACTAGGCTTATAAAGATGCTGAGCAGTCAGAGAGCATAACAGATATCTAGTAGCAGTGCCTTCCCACTTGAATTAATGAAAAACTGAGTTATACCATGAGAAGCTGGAGAGATAAAAATGGAGAGAGAAACTGATGAACCAAGTATTATTCATTCTTTCGCTTCCTTACTCAACAAAGAGCTGTATATTTAAAAATATCAGTGGACATTGGGTTGAATGCTAAATACAGGAGATAGAGAGCTGAAGAGGATGATTGAGACCCCAGCTCTTAGGCTACATGGACAGACAAGCGAGTATAATAGAAGGTGACAAGCAGGAAATCGGATATGAACAGGAACACAGAAAAGACAAACTACTGGAAGAAACCCCGCCTTCCCCCTTTTATTTGCAAAGGGAGCTTTCCTCCTGTCACAAGGAAAATGAGGGACTTTTTATGGTCTTTTGGCAACTGCGCTCATCTCCTCCAATTGCCACTCACTTTATAGGGCAATAAATCGATCTTGGCAGAAGCTGACTACATCAGACTGATCACCTTTGCTCAGTGCTCCTCAAGAACCACTGAAGGACAGACACAGCACATAAAAGATACGGCTATGAGGTGAGTGCTTTTCCCTATGCAGGTCATTCTTTGAACAAGCAGTGTCCCTTTCTTCTTGTACTGGCTGGAGAGGAGAGCTGTGTGTGAGAGTCTGTATGTGTGTGTGTGTGTGTGTGTGTGTGTGTGTGTGTGTTGGGGGAGAGTCTCGTGTGAGAGGGTCCTCTCTCCTGGAGAGAAACCAAAGAAAGGATAAACAGATGGGCTCCTTCTGGTCTCTAGCTGAATGTGGTGTGGATTGGGAGAAAGGTGAACTTGTCTCTTTGGGCAGAGAGGGAGATGGTTATTCAATCCTTAAGGGTTTTGGGAAAATAGCCAGGATTTTTATTATTCTAAAACGTTGTTTGATACAGAAAAGTAACTTTGGGCTGGGAGGGTATCTAAGCAGGGAAGAATTTCTACCTTCAGGAATCCCTACTCCTACCCTCTGCGTGGATGACAATGGTTCCAATAGCTGGAAAATTCCCAGGGTTGTCCCCAGAGTGTCTGAACCTCTGGGAATTACAGGTGCTGAAACTGCTTCTCCACAAGGATTAAGGAGCTATGGAAGAGGTGCTTGCTTTTGGTTTGAGGAGGCTGGAGAGAAAAATCTCCCCATGGAGAGAATTAAGAGAGATTTGGAGGAAGAGGCTAACTGATGGATAGTGTGTTCACTGTGGTAGTGAGTCCTGGGCGGAATGGAGGGGGAACTAGTCAGGTTATTGTGAACATGTGGGCTGGGTCATTCAAATTTCTCTTCCTGCCTGAAATTCCACCATCGGAGAGTTGGCCTCTAGAACTTCAAGCTCTTCAGCCTAGGAGACATTGTGGAGAGAGTAAGACTGTGCGTCTGCGCTCTTGGTTGTGTCTGACTCTTTGCAACCCATGGACTGCAGCCTGGCAGGCTCCTCCATCCCTGGAGCTTTCCAGGCCAGATTACTGGAGTGGGTGGCCATTTTCTTCTCCAGGGGATCTTCCTGACCCAGGGATCTAACCCAAGTCTCCTCTGTCTTCTGCATTGGTAGGTGGATTCTTTACCACTGAGCCAGCTGGGAAGTCTGAGAGTAAGAATATTCAAATTCTAATTTAAGAAGTGGGGCATTTCAGTTTTTACATCAGTTCCACAACTAACTGTGATTAGACAAAGTTCCTTAACTTTCCCTTATAAAATAGGAGTCATGACGCCTGCCTGATCAACCTTGACATAAGAATTTTATGGAAACATAGTCATAGGAGATATATCTTATGGGACTGAGAGTAACTCTTTGAATAATTTAGGCCAGTGGCAGACACCTGACAGATCTAGGCAACTAGGAAAGAATGGAGAATAAAGAATCGTTAATAAACCCCAGCTTCAATCCCAAACCCCAGTCCTCAACTCCATGTTGGCAAGTTGGCTGTAGATCTTTGCTCCTCACTCCCATTTCACAGTTAAGGTGCTTCTTTTCTTGGCTTATTAACTATTAACCTAAAGGTAGACTCAGATGAAAAGTGAAGCTATACGCATAAGAAAGTGCTTGCAGAAATGGTCATGGCATTGGGCTGGGGTTGAGAAGAGCAGGGGTGCGAGGGAATGGAAAGTTAAAGGAGAGGCAAAGTTAAAAAGAGAGAATTCTTTATCTCTATCAATTTATAGATTGTCACTGCATAAATGTTGGTTTGGTGCAGCTGAAACCCAGGGAATGAAGAGGCTGGGGGGCTGGGCATGGGAGGTGTCATGAAGACCTTTGGTTACACAGCTAAAGAATTTGTATTGTTTTCTGGAGAATCACTGAAGACTTGAATACAAGAGAATAAAATGATCTTGTTCATGCTCTAGAAAGATCAGTCCGGCTGCAGTGTGTTCAACGGATTTCAGAAGCAGGGAGAGTGAAAGTAGGGGGCTATGGGGAAAGTGGTGGTGACAGTTCAGGCCAGAAATGATGGTCTGAATAGAGTGTTCCCAGTAGGAATGGAAAGGAAGGGATATTTGAAAGATATCGGTAAAGTATTTGACTGAACTTGTAGCTGGTTGGGAGAACTAACGGGAGAGGAGTCAGAAAATGTTTCCAGGTTTTTGAAGATGTTGTGATTCTGTTCCTTAAGGTATTAACTGTTTGAGAAGGAGCCAATTGGCAGAATTGGTGAAGCTAGGACTGGGCTATGGGGAGAGATGATTTCATGTTTAAACAACTTGAATTTAAGCTTGTGGGAAATCCAAATGAGACATCTAACAAACAGCTGAATATATGAATCCAAATCTCTGAGCTAGAAATACAGGTTGGATTGTCCTCAGATATTATACAAAGTCACAGGAGCAATGAAAATCACTAAAGGAGAGTGAGCAGTGGCTCCACGATGAAATACAGGGAATGTCGCATTTCACAAAATAGGAGACTACAAAGAAAATTGAAGAGAAGCCAGAAGAGTAGGTAGGAAATTAAGATTGAGTGATATCAAACGATCCAAAGCCGAAGAATTTTACAGAGGAGGAAGTGGTTGGGAGGGCTGGGTGATTAAGACAGGGCTCTTTGTATTCAGCAGTTAAACCCCTAGTGATCTTGGCAGGAGCAGTTTTAGTGAAATGTGAGAAACAGAATTCATGCCATTAATATGAGAGGAAGGTAATGCAGAATGTGTGGAATTATCGTTTTGGAAAGTTGCCAAGAAAGGAAAAAGAAAGCTATAATGGTCTAGAGAAGAATACAGAGTCATCAACAGAGTTTAAGGTGAACTTTTTGCCCAGCCTAATATTTATGAGAGGAAAGAGCAAATTCAGAAGGAGAGGTGGATAATATAAGAGGGAAGACGCGTACCTGGTAGAATAAGAAGTTTGAAAAATTCAAAGGCTCTGAGATCTAGGGAATAGATACTAGGATTATACTGAGACAAGAAGAGGAAAAACTCTTTCATTGCAAAGAGAGAGAAAAGGACCAGAACTTACCCAAATATGGATAATTTTTATAGAAAAGCTCGAGTTGAGAAGCAGGGAGATAAAATAGTTGCTGCAAAATAGTTATCTTGTCTGGAATGTTGGAGATAATATGGGAAATACACATCCAAATAGTTGAAATACCCGTCAGTCAGTATGAAAACTAGGATAAGAATGTGAAGTTCTTTGATTCCTAGTTCAGTTCATACCCTCTAAAATACCAAATATTTTAAAAGTTGTATCTATGCCTGATGTTTAGAACTTGGGTCTGGGCTCAATATTTAGAGCTACTGTGAGCCACTACATTTACATGGATTTGTGTGCCCTGACCATACAAGTAAGCATTATATTGAAGATCAGGACTAGTTTCATTTCTGTTACCCTATTCTTAAAAGGCTTAGTGAGCTCTAAACAGTTAAACACCTCAGCATCACCGGCATAGGAATTGGAATAAGAAGACCTGGATTCAGGTTTTGTTACCTTCCCCCTCCCTGAGTGGACCTTTGTTTCTCTGCCCAGGGAGGGTGTGAAGATCAAAGTGGCTTTTGGAGCCATCTCAACCCTTCCTGTCTCTCCCATGCTCTGTTCCACTCCTCCTTCCCTCCCTTCAATTCTTTATGTCTGATGTATTTTTCCTTAGACAGTAATCGATCCCTTTGCAGACAAAAAGGACAAGAGTCCTACATGTGTTGGATGCACTGACCAGAGTTTCTTGGAGACACTGTGATGAGCTGGAACAGATACTTCTGGATTGCATAAAGAGGAATGCTGATAATCATGTCAGCTGGCAAGGAGTTGGAGACTAATCAGGATGCCTACCTATTTTTTGGAATGATGGGGTTTTGCAGTTTACTTTAATCCTGTTGCCTGTGTTCATCTAGATGGCGAGGAAGCTTAGTGCATTGGAAATCCTCCTGATCATCTTCATCATAATTGTACTTGCTGTAGATATCCTCTTTCTGATGCTTCTGTTGGAGAAGCCTTCAGGTAAGGGAGATGCTTGTGGCTATTGGATTGGAAGGAGTGAAACAGAAGTCCCCTCAGGATGCCAAAGACATCCTTTTATTTCTTTATTCCTCAGCATGCCACCACATGGCATTATTCACAGTCTATATCCACAATTAATTTAGATAAATTTCCAAATGCTGTGTTCTTGTTCTACAACTATACCTAAAATGAAATGCTAGTAATATTCAAGGTCTTCCAAGTCCCATTTGATGTAATTTTAGCAAAATGCAAAATGAGACTCATCAGAAGCCTGTCCTTCAACCTAGAGTCATGAATGAAATAAAAAAGTCTTCAAGAAGAATAGTTAACAGTGCCCAGTCCCTTTACATTATGGAGAAAGAAATTGGGCTCCAGTAGAGTTAGGGACTGATTAACTTGACCTAAATATGTCAATTACAATTCGCCTCCAGCCCATGTTCTGATAAATGCCTATGATTTCTTCATGGATACCTTTGAAATTCTTCTCTCATAGAAACATCCCACAGAATGCCTTCTTTCCTTCATCTGAGCCACCAGGGAAGCCTTCCCTGCACACATTGTACTCCAAATAATAATATACACAATACAAAAATCTTTTCTTAAAATGAGTTTGAGGTTTACTCTGCTTGATAAAGCTCACTATATCAATATAGATTTAGTGTGTAGTGAAAAGAACCTGTACCCACAGCGTAATCCTACCTATTCATTCTTTTCACCACTCTTCACAGTAAACATTGAGGTATTTTCTAGGAACAACTATGATTTTGTGAGATGATATGAAAATATATACAGGCCTTCTTTCCATGGTGTAGTGGTTATCACATTCACCTTATACATGAAAGTTCCCCCTTCCAAGGTGGCACTAATGGTAAAGAATCTGCCTGCCCATGCAGGAGACATAAGAGACGAGGGTTTGATCCCAGGGTCAGGAAGATCCTATGGAGGAGGAAACGGCAACCTACTCCAGTATTCTTGTCTGAAAACTCCCATGGACAGAGGAGCCTGGCAGCCTACAGTGTGTGGGCTCGAAAAGAGTCGGACACGACTGTAGCAACTAGCACATGAAAACTATAACTCAAAATGGATCAAAGTTCAAAATGTAACAGCCAAAACTATAAAATTCTAAGAAAAACATAGGCATAAATACCAATATTTGTGACCTTGGGTTAGGCAACAGTTTCTTAGATATGATACTCAAAAAAAAAATCATAGCATCCAAAAGAAAAAAAAAAGAGCAAATTGGACTTCAAAATAAAAAAATTTTGTGCTTCAAAGAACACTATCAAGGAAGTGAAATGACAATCCTCTAAAGGAGGAACATATTTGTGAATGATGTGCATGAAAATGATCTAGCGTTCAGAATACGTAAATCTTATGATTCAAAATTAGAAGAAAAATAATCAAATTTCTAAAATGAGCACAGGAGTTAGCAGACATTTCTTCATGGAAGGTCTATAAATGGCCAATAAGCCATGAAAATGACAGTCAATATCATCAGTTGTTTGGGAAATTCAAGTCAAATGAAATATCCTTTACACCCACTAAAATGAAAGTGCAAGTTGCTCAGTTGTGTCCAACTCTTTGCGGCCCCATGGACTACACAGTCCATGGAATTCTCCAGGCAAGAGTACTGGAATGGGTTGCCATTCCCTTCTCCAGGGGATCTTCCCAACCCAGGGATCAAACCCAGGTCTCCTGCATTGCAGGCAGATTCTTTACCAGCTGAGCTGCAAAGGAAGCCCCTTCCCTTGTGGAAGGGAACAGTCAGTAAGTTGAAAACAACCCAAATGTACATTAACTGATGAGTAGATTTTAAGGCAGAGAAAGAAATGGCACCCCACTCCAGTACTCTTGCCTGGAAAATCCCATAGACAGAGGAGCCTGGTAGGCTGCAGTCCATAGGGTCGCTAAGAGTCAGACACGACTGAAGCAACTTAGCATAGCATACCGTAGCATAGATTTTAAGAAGTGTTATATTCATATCATGAAATATGATCCAGCCACAAAAAAGAATAAAGTACTGTTAAATGCTGCAACATGAATGAACCTTGAAAATATTACACCAGGTAGAAGCCAGATGTAAAAGGCCACATATTTTATGATTCTGTTTATATGAAATGTTCAGAATAGGCAAATCCATAGAGACAGAAAGTAGATTCATGTTTACCAGGAACTGGGAGAAGAGAGAAATGGGAAGTGACTACTAATGAGTATGTGGTTTCTTTTGGAGTGATGAAAATGTTCTGGCATTAGATGGTCATGGTGGGACAACTTTGTAAAATATTATAAGCCGTTGAATCGCACACTTTAAACACGTGAATTTTATGGTATGTGAATTATGTCTCAAAAAACTCCCAGCAAAACAAAAAGTAAACGTGTTGAACCCTTGGAGAAGTGTTAAACATTCTATGCAAATGTAGATCCCAGTTACTAGCGATTAGTGACTGGAGAATTGACTAAAGTCTAGGACTGTTTCTTCCCTAGGACTGTGAGTACACACCACATTTTCAGTTTTGTCCTTTAATTTCTCTGCAGGTGCTTCATTTGTTCCAGAGTGCCCAGAAATCCCCGAATCGGAAAGGATAGACTGTGCCCCTGGCCAGGAGGTGACAGAGGTCAGAGAAAAATGGTCCTTGCTGTGGGCCTGCTGGGTTTTATTGAAAAGAGGAGTATGTGCCCTGGGGAGAGGGTGGTGATAGAGTGGATTATGGGCCTCTTGACTTATTTGGAGTACTTTCTTTCTTGCCTGATGAAATGAACAGCTGTTGCTGCTGCTGCTAAGTTGCTTCAGTCGTGTCCAACTCTGTGCGACCCCAGCAGCCCACCAGGCAACACCAAGGAAATCAGGGAAGCAGCCAGGGGTAAAAGGAAGAGGAGGAGGAACTAACAAAAGGGTTGGCCATGGGGTCTGAAGTCCAGAGTAGAGGGAGAGTTCTCCATGTTGCTGAATGTATCCTACCGTGATTCCAAGGAGTCATGGAAAGGTTAATGTTTGAGGGCTTGAATTCACATTCCTTGAGAATAGAGGCCATCAAGCATATATAAATGACTGAGTTGTTGTAGAGCCCAAATGACTTGTTATAATAAGAATCTTCTGAAATCATGTTATTGGCAAGTCATCCCAAAGAACATATGTTAGAAAACATAGATTTTCTACTTGAGTAGTTTCCATAAGAATGTCAACTATTGGAAGCCTTCTTAATTGTAACTTAATGACTTTATCATAAAGGTATAGATATTTAGACTGTATTTCTTTATCTCATATTCTATATTCTACATCCCATAATTAGGACTGCATTAAATTTTAGGTTTAATTTAGGTAACAGTGACATAATTTTAAACCTTCTCATTTTAAAAACATATTCAATACAACCTCTTTTCATTTCAACTCTTTTATACATATATGCATATTTCTCAACTGTTTTCATATATATTTCGTTCAGTTCAGTTCAGTCGCTCAGTCGTGTCCAACTCTTTGCGACCCCATGAATCCCAGCATGCCAGGCCTCCCTGTCCATCACCAACTCCTGGAGTTCACTCAGACTCCTGTCCATCGAGTCAGTGATGCCATCCAGCCATCTCATCCTCTGTCATTCCCTTCTCCTCCTGACCCCAATTCCTCCCAGCATCAGGGTCTTTTCCAATGAGTCAACTCTTCCCATGGGGTGGCCAAATTACTGGAGTTTCAGCTTTAGCATCATTCCTTCCAATGAACACTCAGGACTGATCTCCTTTGGAGACAGGGATCAAGACCATCACCATGGAAAAGAAATGCAAAAAAGTAAAATAGCTGTCTGAGGAGGCCTTACAAATAGCTGAGAAAAGAAGAGAAACAAAAACAAAGGAGAAAAGGAAAGATATAAGCATCTGAATGCAGAGTTCCGAAGAATAGCAAGGAGAGATAAGAAAGCCTTCCTCAGGGATCAATGCAAGGAAACAGGAAAACAACAGAATGGGAAAGATATATTTCATTACAGATGTATTATGAAATATTTTTCCTAGATGTTGCATATACAAGGTTTTTGTTGTAAATATAGTTTATTATATTTGCTAACTGGTGCTTCTTTTATTACTAAAGATTATTTTATTTTTATCAAATATTATTTATAGTAAATATTATATTTATTAAATTTTATTATATATTATATTGATATATTATGCTATAACATATTATATTAATTATACAATTTGACCAACTTAAATTTCTCATTGTTTCTAAAGTGGTTTATATAGCTCATTTTATTGTCATTGAGTATATATTTATATGGGCTTCCCTGGTGATTTAGATGTAAAGAATCTGCCTGCCAATGTAGTAGACCTGGATTCTCCCCTGAGTCGGGGAGATCCCCTGGAGAAGAAATGGCTATCCACTCCAGTATTCTTTCCTGGATAATCCCATGGACAGAGGAGCCTGGCTGGCTATAGTCCATGGGGTCGCAAAGAGTCAGACATAACTGAGAGACTAATACAGCAACCCTTATAGTTATACCCTAGGCAAATAATTAAACAATGAAAAATCCAGTTCATAGGATTTTTATCTTTATTATCTTCCATGATAATACAAAAATGTTTTCTCAAAGTATTTGTACCAGTTTACATTCCCTCATGAGTTCATTTGCTCTATATCCTAACCTACTCTTTGTATGTTTTTCTTTTTCAATATAACTGTTCTGTGGCTTTAATTTGTTTGTTCCTCATGACTAATGAAGTTAGACACTTTCATACCCTGATTGGCTAGATGGATAATCATATTTGTGAAGGGTCTTTTCCATTTCTTGTTTTTGTCTAGTTTTTTCTATTGGGATGTTCATATTTTTCTTATCACTTTGTAGTATTTACATATTTTGGATGCAAATCTTTTGTCATATAAATTTTAAGTATTTCCTTACACTGTGGTTTGACTTTTAACACTCTTCATGGTGACTTTTGATGAAAAAGTTTTTAATTTTAACAAACCTACTTTATAGTTAGTGAATTTTGTATTCTACTTAAAAATTCTTGCTTACTCCAAGGTTAGAAAAATGTATTTCTATTTTTTTTTTCTCTAAAGGCATTGTTGTTTTTATCTTCCACACTGAGATCTTAAAATAAGTCTAGAGTTGACTTTTGTGTATGGTGTCAGGTAGGAGTCCAGAATATTTTTTTCCTTGAATTTCTAATAGACCCATCACTGCTTACTGAAATTACCATCTTTCACCCTCTGCATTGTAATGCCACCTTTACTATAAATCATATATCTTTGTTTATGTTGATCTATTTCTAGAGTCTCTTATTTTGTTCCAGTGTTAGTCTGTCTGCTGTTTTGCTAATTTCACATTACCTTCATTACTGTTAGTCAGTCGTGTCCGACTCTTTGTAACTCCATGGACTGTTGCCCTCCAGGCTCCTTGTCCATGGGATTCTCCAGGCAAGAATACTGAAGTGGGTTGCCATTCCCTTCTCCAGGGGATCTTCTGGATCCAGGGATAAAACCCAGGTCTCCTGCATTGCAGGCAGATTCTTAACCTTCTAAGACACCAGAAAAGCTCTTTATTATAGCTTTATAGTAAATCTTGGAGCTTCCCTGATGGCTCTAACGGTAAAGAATTTGTCTGCAATGTGGGATCAGCAGAGATGCGGCTCGATCCTAGGTCAGGAAGATCCCCTGGAGAAGGAAATGGCTATCCATTCCACTTTTCTTGCCTGAAAAATCCCATGGACAGAGGAGCTTAGTGGGCTATAGTCCATGGGGTCACAAAAGAGTCAGACCAGACTAAGTAACTGAACAACAGCAACATAGTAAGGCTTGACATGTAGTTGAGTAAGTTCTCCAAATCATTATTTTTCTTTAAGATTGCCCTGCTTATTTTTGACCCTTTAGATTTCTGAATTAATTTTAGAATCAGCCTGTCAGCTTCCTCTCAAAACCCACCATAAATTTGATTCTGATCACATAAAATTCATAGATTAATTTTGGGAGAATTGACATCTTTATAAGTGAATATTCTAATCCATGAATGCAATATATTTTTCTACTTATTTATTAAGATTTTGGTTTTGAGATTTTTGGTACAGAAGACATGTTTTTTCCAAAATTTTTCTAAGTACTTTATGTTTGATTTTATTTAAATATTATTTTTAATTTTCCATTTAGCTGTTGTTGGCATATAGATTTAAAGTTGATTTTTTAAATATTTGCTGATCTTAAAACAGAAATCACACTAAATTTACTTATTAATTCTCCTAGTTTGTCTATGGCCTCTTGGATTTTCCTTTTACAACAGTGTTACCTGCAAATAATGACCATTTAAGATTTTTTCAAATGTACATTTTTCTCCTTGTAACACTAAGGATACTTTTTCATTCTAATTTTTCTGTATACTTTGGGATATGCAGCTATAGTAGGTTTTAGAAAATGGAGACTGATTTTAAATAATATAAGAAATAACATTTCAGTAAACATTAAAACTAAAAGTAAAATGTTAACTCTAAAGAGGAATCTCTGATTTTGAAAGAAGTTGGCTACAGATCATTCACAGAATTAAAGCATCCATCAGAGACTCTACTGAAAAAAAAAATCCTTGCCTCAAATGGAAGTTGAATAAGATAATTTCCAAGCCTATTTTCAGTTCTCAAGTTCCATTAGTCAGTAATTTCTAAGGGCAAAATGACATAAAAGTCTATGAGAAAGACAACTGAAGAGTACTCTTTAGAAAAGTTTGGTGCTAAGGAAAGCATAGAGATAGATTTGTTATGAGTCAGTTGCCATAATCCAGGTGTGAGTTTACGAGGATCTGTGTTATTGCATAACTATGGAAACCAAAAAGGCCATATGTATATCTCAAAGGTTTCACTTCACTTCTGGTGTCTGGGATACAGGAAGTGCCTTAAAACTGAGACAGGAATGTTAGGGCAGACTTCATGCAAAAGTGCTGTGTTTATCTGACTGTATTGGATTTCTTGTCTTACCTGTTTTTTTTTCTTTTTTTAATAGAGGTTGGTAGACTTTGGAATGATTTATGGCAATGTAACTGATCTTTTGAACTCTAAAGATCTCAGCCTCAGAGGTAGCAGGGCTACTTAAATATCTGTCTCAGATTTAGGAAACTCAACAGCCTAGAAGTTACCCAAAATTCCCAAACTTCTCCACTGATCCCTTCCAACCTATTTTGTATTTAAAGAGGATGAAGCAGGAATATCGGTTATATATTTGGAGAATTAGTAAGTACTTTTAAGGAGATTGTATGGCTATAATCTAATTTTTGTTCCATCTAAGTTGTGTCTGTCCTTTATTGAGCCCATCTTTGCATGAAATGTTCCCTTGGTATCTCTAATTTTCTTGAAGAGACCTCTAGTCTTTCCCATTCTGTTGTTTTCCTCTATTTCTTTGCATTGATCCCTGAGGAAGGCTTTCTTATCTCTCCTTGCTACTCTTTGGAACTCTGCATTCAGATGCTTATATCTTTCCTTTTCTCCTTTGCTTTTGGCTTCTCTTCTTTTCACAGCTAAGGCCTCCTCAGACAGCCATTTTGCTTTTTTGCATTTCTTTTCCATGGGGATGGTCTTGATCCCTGTCTCCTGTACAATGTCACAAACCTCCATCCATAGTTCATCAGGCACTCTGTCTATCAGATCTAGTCCCTTAAATCTATTTCTCACTTCTACTGTATAATCATAAGGGATTTGATTTAGGTCATACCTGAATAGTCTAGTGGTTTTCCCTACTTTCTTCAATTTAAGTCTGAATTTGGCAATAAGGAGTTCATGATCTGAGCCACAGTCAGCTGCCAGTCTTGTTTTTGCTGACTGTATAGAGCTTCTCCATCTTTGGCTGCAAAGAATATAATCAATCTGATTTTGGTGTTCACCATCTGGTGATGTCCATGTGTAGAGTCTTCTCTTGTGTTGTTGGAAGAGGGTGTTTGCTATGACCAGTGTGTTCTCTTGGCAAAACTCTATTAGCCTTTGCCCTGCTTCATTCCATACTCCAAGGCCAAATTTGCCTGTTACTCCAGGTGTTTTTTTACTTCCTACTTCAAGAAAATTAGAGATACCAAGGGAACATCTCATGCAAAGATGGGCTCAATAAAGGCAGAAATGGTATGGAGCTAACAGAAGCAGAAGATATTAAGAAGAGGTGGCAAGAATACACAGAACTGTGCAAAAAAGATCTTCACGACCCGGATAATCACAATGGTGTGATCATTCACCTAGAGCCAGACATCCTGGAATGTGAAGTCAAGTGGGCCTTAGAAAGCATCACGACGAACAAAGCTAGTGGAGGTGATGGAATTCCAGTTAAGCTATTTCAAATCCTGGAAGATGATGCTGTGAAACTGCTGCACTCAATATGCCAGCAAATTTGGAAAACTCAGCAGTGGCCACAGGACTAGAAAAGGTCAGTTTTCATTCCAATCCCAAAGAAAGGCAATGCCAAAGAATGCTCAAACTACTGCACAATTGCATTCATCTCACACGCTAGTAATGCTCAAAGTTCTCCAAGCCAGGCTTCAGTGATATGTGAACTGTGTACTTTCAGATGTTCAAGCTGGTTTTAGAAAAGGCAGAGGAACCAGAGATCAAATTGCCAACATCTGCTGGATCATGGAACAAGCAAGAGAGTTCCAGAAAAACATCTATTTCTGCTTTATTGACTATGCCAAAGCCTTTGACTGTGTGGATCACAATAAACTGTGGAAAATTCTGAAAGAGATGGGAATACCAGACCACTTGATCTGCCTCTTGAGAAATCTGTATGCAGGTCAGGAAGCAACAGTTAGAACTGGACATGGAACAACAGACTGGTTCCAAATAGGAAAAGGAGTATGTCAAGGCTGTATACTGTCACCCTGCTTATTTAACTTATATGCAGAGTACGTCATGAGAAACACTGGGCTGGAAGAAGCACAAGCTGGAATGAAGATTGCGAGAGAAATACCAATAATCTCAGATATGCAGATGACACCACCCTTATGGCAGAAAGTGAAGAGGAACTAAAAAGCCTCTTGATGAAAGTGAAAGAGGAGAGTGAAAAATTTGGCTTAAAGCTCAACATTCAGAAAATGAAGATCATGGCATCCGGTCCCATCACTTCATGGGAAATAGATGGGGAAACAGTGGAAACAGTGTCAGACTTTATATTTTTGGGCTCCAAAATCACTGCAGATGGTGATTGCAGCCATGAAATTAAAAGATGCTTACTCCTTGGAAGGAAAGTTATGACCAACCTAGATAGCATATTCAAAAGCAGAGAAATTACTTTGCCAACAAAGGTCCATCTAGTCAAGGCTATAGTTTTTCCAGTGGTCATGTATGGATGTGAGAGCTGGACTGTGAAGAAAGCTGAGCGTCGAAGAATTTATGCTTTTGAACTGTGATGTTGAAGAAGACTCTTGAGAGTCCCTTGGACTGCAAGGAGATCCAACCAGTCCATTCTAAAGGAGATCAGCCCTGGGTGTTCATTGGAAGGACTGATGCTGAGGCTGAAACTCCAATACTTTGGCTACCTCATGTGAAGAGTTGACTCATTGGAAAAGACTCTGATGCTGGGAGGGATTGGGGGCAGGAGGAGAAGGGGACGACAGAGGATGAGATGGCTGGATGGCATCACTGACTCGATGGATGTGAGTTTGGGTAAACTCTGGGAGTTGGTGATCGACAGGGAGGCCTGAAGTGCTGCGATTCATGGGGTCGAAAAGAGTCGGACACGACTGAGCGACTGAACTGAAGAACTGAAGTTGTGTCTGAGTCTTTGTGAGCCCATGGACTGTAGCATGCCAGGCTTCCTTGTCCTTCCCTGTAATTGCTTTGTTTATAATAAGCGTGAAAGATTGATCTGTTATATTTACTTAGTTATTTTAATTTAATTAACTTTTAATTGGAGGATCAGTTCAGTTCAGTTCAGTCGCTCAGTCGTGTCCGACTCTTTGCAACCTCATGAATCGAAGCACGCCAGGCCTCCCTGTCCATCACCAACTCCCAGAGTTCACTCAGACTCATGTCCATTGACTCAGTGATGCCATCCAGCCATCTCATCTTCTGTTGTCCCCTTCTCCTCCTGCCCCCAATCCCTCCCAGCATCAGAGTCTTTTCCAGTGAGTCAACTCTTCGCATGAGGTGGCCAAAGTACTGGAGTTTCAGCTTTAGCATCATTCCTTCCAAAGAAATCCCAGGGCTGATCTCCTTTAGAATGGACTGGTTGGATCTCCTTGCAGTCCAAGTGACTCTCAAGAGTCTTCTCCAACATCACAGTTCAAAAGCATCAATTCTTCGGCACTCAGCCTTCTTCACAGTCCAACTCTCACACCCATACATGACCACAGGAAAAACCATTGGAGAATACTTGCTTACAATATTGCATTGGTTTCTGCCATACATCAACATGAATCAGTCACAGGCATACACATTTATACTGTGATTTTTCAGAGCAATTATAGTAGATGTTGTTGCTGCTGCTGCTGCTAAGTCGCTTCAGTCGTGTCCAACTCTGCTCGACTCCCACCAGGCTCCCCTGTCCCTGGGATTCTCCAGGCAAGACGACTGGAGTGGGCTTCCATTTCCTTCTCCAATGCATGAAAGTGAAAAGTGAGAATGAAGTTGCTCAGTCGTGTCTGAATCTTAGAGACCAGCATCTAAAATACTTGCTAAATGAGTAGTATTGTGACATATTCTTTTGTTTTTTAAATCACAAAATCTATACTTGGATATATTCCTTTAGTATGAAAGATTCAGACATTATAGTTATGTACAAAATAAAAATAGGAAAGTCCATATTTGTAATGCTTTCTCTTTATTTCCAAATCACCTCCCCAGAATCAGGTCAAGAGCTTTGTATGTAGCCTTCCCTTGAACTTTCTAAGCTTTTGCCTATGTTAACACAGGTATTTATATATTTTGTACATATATTTATATATTTTTGGTTTTGTTTTCACCTGAATTTACTTGTTCTCTATATCTTATTTAATAACTTGCTTTTAAAATTTGGGTCATTTTTATATATTAAAAAGTGCTTGAGATGATTATATAATTTTTTTTTGTCAATGTTGTGAATTATACTAAAAAGATTTTTTAATTTTGAACCACTGTAGCATTCTCTTGAGAATCCTCTCTTGACTATTACGAGTTAATTCTTTTAATACCCTAATGAATTCAGATTGCTAACATTTTATTAAAATTTTACATATCTATCTTTTTAAAGTGAAACTGGCTTTTATATTTTTATTTGATTGTTTGCTTGGCCTCTCCTTATCTAGTTTGTTGCCAGGATTATTCTAGTTTAATAAAATTAATCAGAATGCTTTTTTACCTTGTTCTTAATATATACATACATACATATATATATATATATATATATATACACACATGAGAATATTCTATTCCTTAAATCATAAGGGCAAAATATAATTGTTTTAGGGAAAGGCCTTTGACTACTTTTTACAATTTTCATGGTTAATGGTCATTTGATTTTTTATCTCTTCTAATCTAATCTTGATTATCTAATGTTTCACTATTTTAAGATTCAAATTACAGTTTCCCATTCATTGGTAAATATTTGTGCAAACAGTTTTCTCTTAATTCTTATTTATGTTAAGAAATCCTAGTATCTGGTGTCATTCTGCATTTTTTTTGTTCCTAATCTTGTTTGCTCCCCTCCCTCTTTGTCAAAATAGGACTTGATAATGTTTTCATATTCTTAGATCTTTTCAAAGAGTCTCCTTTAGGTTTATTGATCTGCCAAACTAATACCAAAACATGTCTTCACACTATAATAATTATCAGTGTGGAATTATAGCAGGAATTGATATGTACACCATTAGAATATAATAAGAAGTCCCTAAACACATATTCATATTCTCATATTTGTACACTTAAATTTAGTTTATAATAAAAATAGAATTTCAAAGCAATAGTAGAAGCTAGGTCTATTTCATGGGGATGTCTGGCTTACTTTACAATGCTCGCTGACAACACAGTAGCACATATTCTTAGATTATTACCTGGAAAAAAAATTTCATGTTTTGAATTGACTGTAGGTACTTGCTTCTTTTCTCTTTCATTAATTACTGCTTTTACTTATTAGTTTTTCATGTAGCTTTTATGGCTTTATTTTGTTCTTTTCCAGTTTCCTGTGTTGTATATTAAGTTGCTCGTGATATATAACATTACTTTCTCTCTTTCCTTGGTTCCCCCTTTCCTCCTCTATTTCTCTTTTCACCCCTTTTGGAATCTTCTAGCTGAATGTTGCTCTGTGAGTCCATTGGTCACTTGACTTACCCTTTCTACTTCCATTTATTTATCTTTGTGTATTATGTTCTTGGATAATCTTGAATTAAAACTATTTTCTTGCCTTGATGCTTCTTTCTTTTATTGTTTCCTTTTTGTTATTCAGTACAAATACTGAATTTTAAACCTTGCTGTTAGATATCTTCACTTTCAGCACTATTTATTGCTTTTCTTAATGGAAGCAACTGCTGTGTGCCTGTGTCTGAAGGTAGTAATTACATTTATTTTGAAGGCTAATAATATTTTTTCTATCAACTGCTTCCTCCAATTTGTTTATTAAGTTTGGTCCCTTCCTATCATGATGTTCAGTTCAGTCACTCAGTTGTGTCCGACTCTTTGCAACTCCATGGACTGCAGCATGCTAGGCTTCCCTGTCCATCACCAATTCCCAGAGCTTACTCAAACTCACGTCCATTGAGTTGGTGATGACATCCAACCATCTCATCCTCTGTCGTCCCTTCTCCTCCTGCCTTCAATCTTTCCCAGCATCAGGGTGTTTTCAAATGAGTCTGTTCTTCGCATGATGTGGCCAAAGTATTGCAGTTTCAGCTTCAGCATCAATCCTTCCAATGAATATTCAGGACTGATTTCCCTTAGGATAGATTGGTTGCATCTCCTTGAAGTCCAAGGGACTCTTAAGAGTCTTCTCCAACAGCACAGTTCAAAAGCATCAATTCTTCAGTGTTCTTTTTTGGGCTCCAAAATCACTGCAGATGGTGACTGCAGCCATGAAATTAAAAGATGCTTGCTCCTTGGAAGAAAAGTTATGACCAACCTAGACAGCATATTAAAAAGCAAAGACATTACTTTGCCAACAAAAGTCTGTCTAGTCAAAGCTATGGTTTTTCCAGTAGTCATGTATGGATTATGATGTTAGTTTCTCTCAAATGTTGGGTGGCTTGACTGTCATCTTTGTATTTCATTATCTATGACTGCCTGCCCTATTTGCCTTAGCTTTTGCTGAGAATTGAGGAGGAGAGGGCTGCTGGAGAGAAAAATGGATACTTATCTTGGGGTGGTGCTGGTGGCCTGTGTGGGGGCAGTTTATTAGCTGCTGCGTTGCCATACCTTCTGGCTCCCAGCATGTCTCCTCACTCCCTTACTCAGTCGCTCAGTTATGTCTGACCCTTTGTGACCCCATGGACTATAGGCCACCAGGCTCCTCTGTCTATGGAATTTTCCAGGCAAGAATACTGCAGTGGTTGTCATTTCCTCCTCCAGGGGGATCTTCCTGATCCAAACCTATGTCTCCAGCACATCGTAGATTGGCAGGCAGATTCTTACCACTGAGCCACCTGGGAAGCTCCCTCAGTCCCTTAACCTATGAATAAACACTTTCAGATGCCCACCCATTAGCAGGAGCTAACCAGTAGCTGTGAGAGCTTCCCAATTAATCATCCAGGGCTACATCCCAGGTTTCTCTTCCACTTCTTCACACCTACCCAGCTTGGAGCAGTTCTTTTTCTTCTCTTGTGTTTTAAGCTATAAATATGTGTTTTCCCTAGAGCTGATAAAGTTGATTTTCTGTGTTTCAGGAATTTCATAACTTTTCTGGTCTGCTGTACTGAACTATATTTTGCTGTTTTACAATGGAATTGTAATTTCTTTCTTAATGATACTTCTGTCAATTCATGTAGAATCAGTTGGGTGGAGAGGTGAATACCTGTGCTTATTTCAACATTTTGGTTCAACCTGCCATCCATTTAATTTATTATAACAAAACAAATTTTTATGTAAATTAATCTATCATTGAAACATGTATATTATCATATGTGAAACAGATTGCCAATCCAGGTTTGATGCATGAGCCAGGGTGCTCAGGGCTGGTGCACTGGGATGACCCTGAGGGATGGGATGGGGAAGGAGGTGGGAGGGGGGTTCAGGATGGGCAACACATGAAAAAGAAAATTTGTAGGAACTTTAGAAAATACATCTCACCAAATGATAGTAATTTTTAAAAAATCTATAATCAAGGCACTGTGAAAGACCAAGTGTGGTTTATTTTTTATCTTGTGGACACTGTAAATTTGTTTGACATCACTGTCTATCCTAGTTTGATCTTAACTTTCTCTGTGTTCATTTGCTTTCCTTTTCTTACTTCTTAGAAATGCATTTCTTCATGCCGTGTGCATGCTAAGTCACTTCAACTGTGTCCAACTCTTTGCGATCTCATGGACTATAGCCCGCCAGTCTCCTCCATCCATGGGATTCTCCAGCCAAGAATACTGGAGTGGGTTGCCGTGCCCTCCTCCAGGGGATTTTCCCAACCCTGGGATCCAACCCAATCTCTTATGTCTCACCTGCATTGGCAGGCAGGTTGTTTACCACTAACTAGCGCCACTTGGGAATCCACATATTGTTAGCTATTTCCGTGACTCTTCCTCGTGAGAAAGTCCATAGTGCTTGGTCCAGCATTCAACTCACTGTTGGTATGGATACTGTGAGCCTCCAGTCTCATTTCTCTCCCTTGGTATTCTTGGCACAATGAACTTACAGATTTACTGAGTCTCTTGCGCAATGCTCCTTTCTCTGCTTGGAGTCCTGCTCTGCTGGTCACGTGTCTAACCCCTCCTAGTGAATTAGGGCTGGACTTTCCTTTCACTTACCTGGAATCCCACCCTACACCCATCCCCACCCCAGTCTTCTAGGCTGGACATTGTGGCTGGTGTGTGTGTCCCCTCAGCCCCTAGGCACACCATTGCAGCACTCATCATATTGTAAGTACCTGGATTTACAAGAAGATTGTAAGTTTGCTAAAGGCAAGAACTGGGTCTTATTTATCTGTATTATTATTAATAGCTCCTTGTTGAGTAGGTAATACATGTATATTGGATGGCTGGATAAATGTATGAATAAAAGAAGAATAAATACATGACTGAATGGAATTGTGCCCCATCAGAAATTCTTCTTGGCGTAAAATTTGTTACAAATAAATAGATGACTAGTATTTTCCTTCATTTCACGTAATGCTCATTCTGTGATGTTGTTATAGGATGTCTGCCGACAGAGATATAAGTGCTGCTGGAAACCTGTGCCAGATACTGCCATCCCCTGGTGCTTCTTCCCCAGGAACTGGGGCTACGAAATCAGCAATTTGGTTAAAAATACAAGCACAGGTGAGCACTGCTCTAATGTTGCCCCCGGGATCTCTTTATATGGACCAGATAAGTTAACTGCAAAATAAAGACCAAATACTTCTCTCTCCTTCCTTGACCTCTAGAGTATGAGGCCCAGTTGAGAAGGCTGCCATCACCATCTCTGTTTGGATATGATGTAATCGACACCCTCTTCACAGCTGAATATCAGACATCCAATCGTTTCCATTTTAAGGTTAGCTCGATAGTTATCACTGAAGACATCTCTGCAGAGAGTGGAGCCTCCATGCTGTGTTCAGATCATTCTCCTTTATAAGCTCTGAAGGCAGGAGGTGCCATTGATTCTGTCTGCAGGAATTTCCTGATAGGATGGGCAGACTGATGTTTATTTGATGGGGGACTCGTGATTTTTTTATTTCCTTTTCAAATCAGGAAACCAAGGGTCAAGAATTAGAAGTTGTCATTACTGGGGGTTATTTGAGAGTGAAAATTTTTGTAGAAGCTCTAAAAGGAAGTCTCCTTTCTGTTTTCCGTCTGACAGATCACTGATTTCAATAACATGCGCTATGAAGTCCCCCATGAAAATGTTAAGCTCTTTGATGGGAATGCTGATGCTTCCAATTTGAGCTATCATCTAGAAGTCATTCACAAACCCTTCAGCATCAAGATAATGAGGACTAGCAACAAAAGAGTCTTGTGAGCTTTTCAACCTTCTTTGTGTACCTTTGAATATACCTCCCAGTGAGTGCAATTCATTCTGAATTAATTGCAGGTAGTTGAAGAGATGAGTATGACTTGGGAAAATGTTTGAACCTCAAAAATGTCAAAGCTCTTACCGTAAATCATTAACACTGGTAATCTGTCATGATCGCAGAACAAAGAATACTGAAATGTAATGTGCTCATTTGCTCAGTTATGTAAATACCCTTGTGATTCATGTATGTTTTAAAAGTGCTAACATTATTCTTTTAGATTACCATTTACACTGGAACTCAACTTCACTATTTATCATTCCAAAGTATTATTTCCTGAAAAATTTACCAATGAGCACCTATCAGCAGCTTAAACTTAAACCAGAAAATGTACTGGAGAAAATATAAGGATAATAATGTCAGTGAAATCTATGCAATCTTGTCACACGTGAATTACCACTCAGCTGTGTGATCCTAGGCAAATTACCTCACCTCCTCAGTCTCCGTTTCCTTGGAATCAAAACAGCCACTGCTGCTGTGTGTGCTGAGGTGCTATTTATAAAGCATCCAGAGTGGTGCCTGGCAGGGCGCTGATGGAAGTAGATGGGTGGGGTTGCATTGAATAGCTGGCCTCATATCTCCAGGGCTGTGCTCCTTGAGAATCAAAGAATCGGAGACACCCTAGAAGGGCCTTCAAAGGTAGCATATAAGCAGATGATGGTAACACCTGAAACGGCTGTTCCCCGAGTGGACAGGCAGGGAAGCAGAGAGATTGCTGGCACAGACAGCTCTTACTCCATGGCCCTTTCTCCAGGTTGGACACCAGCATTGGGCCCCTCCAGTTTGCCCAGCAGTACCTGCAGCTCTCCATGCGACTGCCCAGTGCCAACGTGTACGGGCTGGGCGAACACGTGCACCAGCAGTACCGCCACAACATGACCTGGAAGACCTGGCCCATCTTCACCAGGGATGCCACCCCTACCGAGGTGAGGCTCCCAGCCTCCTGCCGATGGCTCACAGCAAGCAGTGCTTGCTCTTCTTTCCAGGAAGTAACCTACAAAGTAAAGTAGACCATCAAGTGATGTAACCTACGAAGTTACATTGATATTTTGCCCAGTTTATATAGATCTGTTTGTGTTGAAGAATATTTGTTCATAAGGTTTATAAACTCACAATCAGTCATATACAGATTTTGGAAAGCATCTCACTTTTAAAGGAAAATGTAGTTTTTTATGAGAAAGTTTTCTTACTTATTTATGGCTGCACTGCATGGCATTGGTGAAGGAAATGACAACCCACTCCAGTGTTCTGGCCTGGAGAATCCCAGGGACGGGGGAGCCTGGTGGGCTGCTGTCTACGGGGTCGCACAGAGTCGGACATGACTGAAGCGACTTAGCAGCAGCAGTAGCAGCACTGCATGGTATGTGGGATCTTAGTTTCCCCACCAGGGGTCAAACCTGTACCCCTGCAATGGAAGCTTGGAATCTTAACCACTGGACTGCCAGGGAAGTCCTAAAGGAAAATATAATTTAATGATTATATTATAGCCTAATGTATACTAGAAAAAACATCTGCAAAATACCTTTGTTTGTCTTCAGTAACTGAGTAGTGTCTAGGGAAAAGCTTCAGCAGGGGCCATTCTCAGTAGAACTTTGTAGACTAAAAAAAAAATGCCTCTTTTGGCTGCTTTGTTATGCTGATTGACGTGTATTCCAGAGACAGTGAGGTTGGCATCACCTGGGAGCTTGTTAGAGAAATGCAGAACCTCAGGCCTTAGTCCAGACCTACGAAGCAGAACCTGCATTTCAACAAGACCCACAAGTGAATCACATGCACATTAGAATGGGAGAAAAGCTGGTTTAGAGCAGTAACTTATTTGTAGTACAGGAGCCCTTCCTCCATCCCTCTCTCCCTTCCTCCATCCCTCTCTCCCTTCCTTTCTCCTCCCTCTCTCCCCTTCCCTTTCTTTTCTCTTTCTTATCTTCCCTCATCCCCTCCACCTCTCCTTCTTTCTTCTTAATATTTTCAAAAACATAGCCTGTTTTCTCTCCAAGTGAAGCTTCCCTGATGGCTCAGTTGGTAAAAAGTCTGCCTGTAGTGTGGGAGACCCAGGTTCGATCCCTGGGTGGGGAAGATCCCCTGGAAAAGGAAATGGCAACCCACTCCCATTCTTGCCTGGAGAATCCCATGGACAGAGGAGCCTGGTGGGCTGCAGTCCATGGGGTCACAAAGAGTCAGACATGACTGAGTGACTAACACTTTCACTTTCTTTCTATCCAAGCACTGATGTCGTGAGTCTTCCTGGCTATAATTTCAAAACCAGCCTAATTTTGCATAGGCCTGCTGGCCTTCCGTCCTTTGCATATCATGCTCACTCTCTTTCTCCTCATTTCCTGGAATTTACTGTAATCAGTTCTGTACCAGGGGCTAAGTTTGCCACATCATACCGGGAGCTTTCATTAAGCTTTCTGTGTGTTATAATCTCAATATCTTCTATTCTTATAGCACTTACATTTATACACAGTCTCTCTTTTTATATCAGTGCTCATCACAGCCTTGTGAGTGATACAGTATCCTTTTTAAAATTTTAAACTTTTGTATGTTATTTATAGAAAAATTGGAAAATAGACATAAAGAAGAAATTCAAAATTGCTCATCATATTCTCTTCTTCTGCCAGCATTTTATTGTGTTTTGTTGCCAGTATTTTCCAATTAAAAAATAATTTAGTGGTTGTTGTTGTTTAGTTGCTCAGTCGTGTTCTGCTCTTTGAGACCCCATGGACTGCAGCACACCAGGCTTCCTTCGCCTTCACCAGGCTTCCCTGGCCTTCACCATCTCCTGGAGTTTGCTCAAACTCATGCCCGTTGAGTCAGTGATGCCATCCAACCGTCTCATCCTCTGTCGTCCCCTTCTCCTCCTGCCTTCTATCTTTCCCAGCATCAGGGTTCTTTTCTAATGAGTCGGCTCTTTGAATCAGGTGGCCAAAGTACTGAAGCTTTAGCTTTAGCGTTAGCCCTTCCAATGAATATTCAGGTTGATTTCCTCGAGATACGATTTATAACATATTTATCTGTTGAGTGTACGGTTTAATAACTTTATAATATAATAGTTTTAGTTTCAGTGTACAGTTTAATAATTTACTGAGTTGTGCAACCGTCATCATAATCCAGTTTCAGAACATTTTCGTTATCCCAGTAGGATCCTCCTTCTCTTTTAGATTTAATCCCATCCCTATCCCAGTTGCCTGCTCCAGCCCCAGTCACTAATCTGCTTTCTGTCTGGATAGATTTGACTTTGTTTGATGTTTTACATGAATAGAATTGTGTAATATGTGGTCTTTTGTGTCTGTTCTTTTCACTTACCATAGCGTTTACGAGGTTGATGAGACTTCCCAGGTGGTCCCGTGGTTAGGACTCTGCACGTCCACTGCAGGAGGCACAAGTTCAATCCCTGATTGGGGAACTAAGATCCCACATGCTGCACAATGTGGTCAAATAAGTAAAATTAAATTTAAAAAATTCTTTCAGAAAATTAGTTTGGCCTGGCTCGGTCAAAAAGAAAACAAAAAAAAAAAAAAACCATTTATGAGGTTGACACTTGTATCATGAATCAGTATTTCAGTTCTTATTTATTACTAATAGCATTCCATTGGATGGACATACCATATTTTGTCTATCCATTTGCCTGTTGACGTTACCATCGCAAAACCTTTTTGGTACAGTATTAAACTACATCAAATGTTGACAGAGTATCTATTGTGCATGGCTTTTGATTTTATTTTAGGATGAGTAAAAATGCTTTCAACAGGTACTACCATTATTTCTTTTTGTTTTTGTTGTCAGGGCATGATTAATCTATATGGAGCTCACACATTCTTCTTGTGCCTAGAAGACACCAGCGGCTTCTCTTTCGGGGTTTTTCTGATGAACAGTAACGCCATGGGTAGGAAACATCTCTTTATCTTAGCAGCAATATGTCTTGGAATGCTGCTTTTATAAAAATGGTTTTCATAGTGAGATCATTCTTTAAAGTTGAAGGTATTAATATACTAGACCTATAATATATTTCTATAGAAACTGAAACTCAAACATAGATTAACCTGTTTACAAATCCAGTTCAAGCTGGAAGCTATTTTCATTGAAAACTGATTCAGTATTCTCTACTGATGCAAGTTACCCATAATATTTTATAGATAATAGACTCCACTGATAAACACCTTCCAAAGATACCTGTGGATTTCAACATCAAACCATGCTGTCTGTTTGTATACAACAAGGCTGTGTTTGGTAGGGTTTCTCATAGGCCACCCCATCTGTCTCTAGTTTCTGCACTAATGGTACTAGAATAAGAGTTCATTTTTATTTTTTAACTGTAAGCTCATCTAATAAGGTTTTAAAAACTTTTCCTTCAGGCTAAATCACTCACAGATCCCAGGCATTTGTATTTTTATATGGTCAGATAAGAACAGATTTTGTCCTTCTTTCTCTTAAAAAATAAATTCATTAGTATTTTATTCATTTAATATTTTGATATTCTGGTGAACTGAATATTTTGATGAACTGATGAATGATATTTTGATGATGAATATTTTGATGAACTGAAGAGCCTCTTGATGAAAGTGAAAGGGAAGTGAAAAAGCTGGCTTAAAACTCAACATTCCAAAAGCGAAGATTGTGGCATCCAGTCCCATCACTTCATGGCAAATAGATGGAGAAACAATGGAAACAGTGACAGACTTCATTTTCTTGGACTTCAAAATCACTGCAGATGGTGACTGCAGCCATGAAATTAAAAGACACTTGTTCCTTGGAAGAAAAGCTATGACAAACCTAGATTGCATATTAAACAATAAAGATATTATTTTGCCAACAAAGGTCCATCTGGTCAAAGCTGTGGTTTTTCTAGTAGTCATGAATGGATGTAAGAATTGGACTATAAAGAAAGCTGAACCTTGAAAAATTGATGCTTTTGAACTGTGATGTTGGAGAAGACTCTTGAGAGTCCCTTGGACTGAAAGGAGATCCAACCAGTCCATCCTAAAGGAAATCAGTTCTGAATATTCATTGGAAGGACTGATGCTGAAGCTGAAAGTCCAATACTTTGGCCAAGTGATGTGAAGAACTGACTCAGTGGAAAAGACCCTGATGCTAAGAAAGATTGAAGGCAGGGGGAGAAGGGGACAACAGAGGATGAAATGGTTGGATGGTATCACCGACTCGATGGGTGTGGGTTTGAGCAAGCTCCGGGAGTTGGTGATGGACAGGGAAGCCTGGTGTGCAGCATTCCATGGGGTTGCAAAGAGTTGTTAGACTGAGTGGCTGAACTGAACTGAGTATTTTGGTAAACTTCAGCAATCATCCAAAGAAAAGAACATGTGTGATTTTCAACTCTTTAAAAATGAGACTGAGCCTGTTTTGGATAACTCAGGCATTCATATTCCAGAGATGGGTATATTTCCAACTATAACATTCTAAGAACTCTTATCTTACTGCTTTCAGAGGTCACCCTTCAGCCCGCTCCTGCTGTCACTTACCGCACGATCGGGGGTATTCTTGACTTCTATGTGTTCCTGGGAAATACTCCAGAACAAGTGGTTCAGGAATACCTGGAGGTACGGGCTTGGTGTTTAGATAATTAGAAGGTCGCATGGAGTTGGACACGACTGCAGCAACATAGCACGCCCACATGCACGCACAATCTTTATTGCTGTTATCTCATACATTCATTATAAATTAACAGGAGAACAATTAAAATTGTGAGTGAATTATGGATTTCGAAAGCTGGGACTGCGAGTCTTTCATTAGATGGAAGCATGTTCATTTGTTTGGCTGTACCAGATCTCAGTTGTGTAATGTGGAATCTAGGTCCCTGACCAGGGGTTGAGCTTGGGTCTTCTGCACTGGGAGCTCAGCGTCTTAGCCGTGGGATCACCGGGAAAGTCCCAGCTCTTCATTTATTTTGATGCACATTTATTGAGTGCCTTCTACATGCTGAAGAGGCACTGTGCAAGCCTTGAGAAATGCAAAACTAAGTTAGCTGCCATCCTGTTCCTGTTTTCAAGGAGCTCAGAGTCCATCTTTGTATGATGAATCATTCCAAAGATAAGATCTAAGGCCACAGATCAGCAAAATCTATTCATTCATTCAACAAATAAAAAAAAATTAGTGAAAAGAAACTGTGTAAAAGGAACTGTGCTACTTACTTTTGGTTCAAACTGTAGGGCAGGAAGGAACTTTAGACACCATTTAGCCTAAACTTTCTATGCTACAGACAAAAAGCATCAGGTACAGAAAAATGAAGTGATTTGTTCAAAACGGCACAATTTATAATAACAGAGGAGAAATATAACAAAGGCTGAAATAATAGTAATAGGAAACACCTTATAATTAGTGCTACTAATAAGATGCATATACACTGCATGGGGACTCAGCGTGAGAGAGCCTCCCTGCTGAGGTGACTCTCATAAGGAAGGACAAGACAGTGGCTCTCAGGGAACATTTAAGACAGAGCTGTATGTGAGATCTTCTCAGAATGTTGGCTTGAGCAACTTACAGAATTGGATTTTAAACACAGTCCATTATTTCTTCATCCATCCCATTCAATATTAGTCCTGATGCTTTATGCCTAGCACTTATCGCTGTCTGAAATTAGACACTGATGTGAGAGCAGGAATCACTTTTGCTGTATGCCACTATATCCCAAGTGCCTTGTCAATCCTTTGCCACAATATCAACACTTAGAAAAGATTCACTGAGTGAATAAATGTTGCTTCTTTCTTTCCCCCAATATTATACTGTGATTCAAGCATTACCTGCAAATCCCACTGTTTTCTGATGTTGCTGTTGTCAGGAATACATTTAGGCAGTTAGGTGAGCTGTAGAATTTTGCAAATTGCCCTAGGAGGTTACTCTTGGCTTCAACATTTTTAGATCTGAGGGCTTAAGAGAAAATGAAGTGAAGGGAGTATTTTCTGTGTCAGATGTGGTGCTACAGTGTGTATTCTAAATGCTTAGACACTTCTTTATTTATCTTTGCAGCTTGTTGGACGACCATTCTTGCCTCCCTACTGGAGTCTTGGGTTCCAGCTTAGTCGCAGGAATTATGGTGGTATTGATGGATTGAAAAATGTTGTAAACCGAACTCGTGAAGCTGAGATCCCTTATGTAAGTTGGAACTTCTCTTATCAACTTAGAAGAACTTCATATGTTTTGGAGTATGTAGTAGGTTGGAGAAAAAATAGCATCTGGAATCCAAGAGCCTATCAACAAAGCCCCAGTCGACCCCCACAGGCTCATGCACCCATGACTTTGGGAAATGTCACTTAACCCCTTCACATTTCAATCTTCTCATTAAGAATAACACCTATTTCTCATAGGATGGTATGCAAACACAAAACATACACACGCATGAGAGTTTGGTTAATTAAAGTTCTATGCTTTTGTTATTTATCTTTGTTAATTATTACTCTGGCAGTTTTAGGGCAAGAAGACCAGTTTCTCCTCTTATCATCTATTCTAGTTCTATGTTTAGGCTCCAAGTTAGAACATGGTTATAACATTACTAATATACTCATTCAAACACACTTTAAAGAGAACTTGTTTTATGTCAAGCATCCAAGTTCTCAAGTTACAAGGATGAACAAGACCCAGTCCCTACCTCAAGTTCTTCTCAATTCCTCATGACACGCTTCTATTGGTATGAAAAGGCAAACCTGCAATCTGAGAGTGCTGGTAATCTTTCAGAAAGAGTTTCTTTACTCCTAGAATATAGCCAAGTCTGGACAGTTCTGGAATCGTTAAGAACTATGGCTTCAGTTTTAATCATCAAGAACCAGAGCTATAATATCTTCCATCAGCATGATCCTATTTCTCAGTTGGCCAGCCCTGTCTTTCAGGATGTCCAGTACTCTGACATAGACTACATGGATGAAAAGAAGGATTTCACTATTGATGGAGTGGCTTTCCATGGTCTCTCAGATTTTGCCAAAAAGTTACATGAAAATGGACTGAAATATGTAATTATTATGGTACGTTCAAACACTTATTCTGTTGCCTAATTTTTCCTTTCAAAGTGGAAAAAGTTACTAAACAGTACTTGTTATTATATTCACTTATTAGAATCCTGGCATCTTAAATAACTCTGACTACCAGCCTTATGTGAATGGAAGCAGAAAGAGAGTGTGGATCTTGGGGGACAAAGGCTTTGTTGTTGGGCAGGTAATTTCTCAAGAAAATTGGAGTAATTATAATCATTTTGGGAAGTTTGTACTTTTGGTATGAAGATGAGTAGATAGAAAACAAGTTACAGTATCATTACTGTTTTAGTGGTTTTTTTATTATTACTTTTAGATCAGTAGATGGAATAATAGAATGATTAACATTCTGAAGGATTTTTTAGTTGAAATATATATATATAAATAATATGTATAAGTTTAAAGTATATAACAGGTTGATTTGATCCATTTATATAGTGCAATGTGACTGCTGTTGTAGTAATAATTAGTATTTCTATCACTTCATATATTATGATTTTTTTATTGTGGTGGGAAAAGCAGAGCTAGTTTAATTAAAAAGCTATATCCTGACTCTCCAATACTACAGATGATTGAGAAGAAATACTTTTTAGGATTTATTTGTTTATTCTATTTTTTGGCTGTGGTGAGTCTTCGTAGCTTTGCACAGACTTTAGTTGCAGTGAGTTGGGGCTACTCTTTGTTGCGGTGTGACTTCCACTGACCAACAAATAACACGAATCATTTGATCTAGGATGTTGGCAGAGGTAGTCATAGTGGGGGTGGTTGGGTTCATTATAAAGGCATTCAGTTAGAATAAAGATTGCTGGCCCTGCTCTGGGTGGAATGTTGCTGCAAGAGACTTCTTTGCCTCATGTCTGTCCCCTGAGGTCCAAAATTATCTCTAATTATGATCTGCTGTCATCACCTAAAACAAAGGACCAGGAGTTCAGTCCACTTAAAGGAAGGACTTCAAGCTCTTATCTTGAGTTTTAAGAAGCTTCTGCATTATAAATATATATTAATTGTATACATTATATTACTTGAGCATAAAATTGTCCCTAAATTACAATCTATACATTTGCTGGGGAAATGAGCAAGAAAGTATGCACAAAAGCTTATATCTCATAAATTCATAATTTACAATAATTTGGCTATAGCTGTATCTTTGTGCTACTTGTAGAAAAGGTTCAAAGCTACACTTTGATAGGAATAGATAGGAAGAGAAGATAGGGTGAGAAATAACTGGGCCTGAGTAAGAAGCATGAAGTTCACTTAACCACTTAAAAAAGATTGCTTATATGCTGAAACCAGTGTATTAATAACACATTAGAGAAATTTAATCATTCTCTCCTAAAATATTGTCTAGTTAGATTTCCAGTATTTTAAACAGTTTTTCTCCCAACTGGCCTGACATAATGAAATTTTACCTTTTTTTTTAATAGGAAAAAGACATTTGATGGCTTCTTATCTATTTAATGACTTATTTTTCCTTTTCTTTTTTCTTTCCTTGGCTCTTTGCTCCTATTTTACTATTAAATTTTAGGAAGAGAGTCACAAATTTTGATTCTTAAGTGATAAGATGCATGGGCTTCTTGTAGAAGAAATGGTAGCCAGAAATAAATCCAAAGTGAACCATTGAACAGACTAATTGCCACAGCCTTCTTTCTTCTCTAGGCATATCCTGGCTGGACAGTTTTTCCTGATTTTACTAATCCAGATTGTACTGAGTGGTGGAAAGAGCAGTTCAGTGAATTTTATAAAACTCTGGAGTTTGATGGAGTGTGGATTGTAAGTTGTTATTTCAGGATCAAACTTATTTTGGGAACAAATATTCCAAATTGTGAGATAAACTTTGACTCTGATCTGTAATAAAATAGTTTGCTTGACCTAGTGGTATTTAAAATCCTTTTACTTAATGCTGAATTTATATGCAGTAAGTTAGACTCCTCAAAACTCTGGGAAGTTTAACTCTGGATCTGCCACTAACTGGTTATTTCTTTTTGAGAAAGTCCTTTGTTTTCTCGTGGCTTCAGCTTTTACCTCCATTAACTGTATTTTAACTTAAAAAATACTGTTTTATGAGAAGCTATTAATATAATTATTGTCACACTGATTCATTAAAATTTAAAATTAATTATTAGAGAATTATTTCACGAGCATCTTTTATTTTTTAGGTGGGGATAGCTGGTGGGGATAGTTCTTTGAAATATAAAAAATTAACTGTTTATAAAATCAGGCATCACCTACTTTTAGTCCATATTTAAAGAAGTAGATAGAAAATTTGGAGCTTCTAATTCAGTAAGCATTACTCAACAGCTAACTGTGCATCAGTAACCTTTTCCATTTTGTGTATTTTGTGTTTTTGTAGGAAATGGATGAAGTATCTAGCTTTCTACAAAGTTCTGATCAAGACTGTGAAGTAAACAACTTCAACTTTCCTCCTTTCAAACCTCGTAAGTTTCAACTTGTTTCCTAGTGATGGAGGGATGAGAGGTGTTTAAAAGAACCTCAATAGTACTTGGTGTGGCCAAGAGCAATCTACTTCCTGTTCAAGGGACTCCCCATCCAAACACCCTGACCACCCTGACCACTCTTTTGCTGGGGACCTTACTTCATTGTTTGGTCTCTGATTACCTTTTCATTGCCATAATCCAAGGGCAAGCACACGGTGGAAGCCATACCTCCTGTAGTTGTAGAGTTTTGCATACTTCCACCCTGTTCATTGTCTCCAAACCCTTCATGCAAGTGGTTCAATGTTAAACTTTATAATCAGAGAATATCAGAATACATTAAGGTACAGATTAACTGCCATTAAAGTAAATCTTTATTTTGTTAACTTTTTTCTTTTTTTAAAAGTTGTTTATTTATTTTTGGTCTTCACCGCTGCGTGCGGGTTTTCTCTAGTTGTGGGAGCAGAGGCTGCTCTCCAGTTGTGGTGCATGGGCTTTCAATCGCTGTGGTTACCCTTCTTGCAGAACTCAGGCTCTATGAGTTCAGGCTCGGTAGCTGTGGCACACTGGGCTCAGTTGCCCCATTGTATGTGGGAGCTTCTTGGACTAGGAACTGAATCCTTGTCTCCTACGTTGGCAGACAGATTCTTTACCACTGAGCTACCAGGAAAGCCTTTAAAAAAAAAAAAAAAAAGCTCATTAGCAACAGTTTAGAGTATGATTCCTTTTAGGTCCTTCCTATTTTTAAGGCCTTTTCCTAATGAGTTTTCCAATCTCTGATTTTGAAAGAGTGTAAGTGTGTGAGAGAGATGAAGAGGGAGAAACAGTGTTTAACAGATTATGCTGGAATCTGGAAACAAGTGAACATCTCAGTGGATAAACACAAGTTTATTCACGTAATACTCTCATGTGGGACGTGTGACTCTCATCCAGCAATGGTTCAGGGATCTAGTTATTTCCACAGTCTGTCTCCCATCCCAGGGTCCTTTGCTTCCAACTTACTGGGTGAAAGAGAGGGTAGAGGGACTCTTATGGACACTCCTGGAAGTGGGGTGTATTTAATATGCTCACATTCCTTTGGCCAGACTCCAATAACATAGTCTCAGCTTAATGTCAAGTGAAAGCGTGAAATATTCTCCCAGGAAGAGAATGCAGGCCTGCTGAGCCGCTGGCCAACTTCTGCCACTTGATTCTGATTTGTCCACTTCGTGTGCACCCTCGCACCAGGGTTTAGCCGTTTCGTTAGTCCCTTTTGGTCACTGCAGGAGTGGAGAAGTTTTCAGGCAGAGTCTTGACTTTCAACCATTTAACTTTTTGTAAAATCTACTGTTTGCTTCTCTCACTTATTATTTTTCCTTAATTAAAAATTTTTTTAGCCATGCTGGGTCTGCATTGCTGCTCTCGGGCTTTCTCTAGGTGCGGTGAGTGGGGTCTACTGTTGAGTGCCTTTCAATGGGTTTCTCATTGTGATGCTTCTCCTGTTGCAGAGCAGGGGCTCCAGGCAGGCGGGCTTCAGTAGTTGTAGGGTGTGGGTGCAGGAGCTGTGGCGTACAGGCTTGGTTGCCACACTAAGTAAGTGAGGTCTCCCCAGACCAGGGATCAAACCTGCGTCCTCTGCATTGGCAGGCAGATTCTTAACCACTGGACCACCCGGGAAGTCTCACTTCTCCCTAATCTCATCTTCATCCTACTTTGCTCAGTCTATGTTCCCTCAATTTTTCTTCCCACTCTGAATCAGCTTATCATGTTTCCCTTTTAATCTCTTAATTTTTTTCTTGGCCAAAACCGAGTGTTTTCCTCTACAGGAAATGGCAGTCCTATCGCCTTCTACCTGCTTCTGTTGAGCACCGCGTTCTCTACCGGCTGGAGCTTAGTCGCCCTATGTGTA
Source organism: Bos mutus (assembly GCF_027580195.1). NCBI lineage: Eukaryota > Metazoa > Chordata > Mammalia > Artiodactyla > Bovidae > Bos > Bos mutus. The sequence continues at coordinate 18,568,241 of NC_091620.1, read as the reverse complement.
TAACCAGCTGCTTTGTCTCATAGCTGGTTTGCTTCTTGGATTTTCAGGACTGGACAGTATATATTAGTGTGATAAAGATTTAGGTAAATTAACTTTGACCCTGGGAAAATTTTAGGGTCGTTTTTTATAATTGAAGTCGTCGTGAATCTCATTCCACGATCTGAACTGTGCCAGAAACAGAATTTTCTTTATTTCTGAAAAAAACTTTCTGAAACTGTGCCTCATATTGAGGTCCTATGTGCAGACAAGGCTTCATGAAGGAGGGTCCCCAGTCATCAGTCTTCAAGGAGAAGGGAAAAGAAGCAGGTGCATAAATTAGGAGTTTGGGATTAGCAGATACAAATTACTTTGTATAAAATAGGTAGCCAACAAAGTCCTACTGAATAACGGGGAGTTAGATTCAATATCTTGTAATAAACCATAATGGAAAGGAATATATATATACACACATATACATACATATATATATACACACATATACACATATATATATCTGAATCACTTTGCTGTGTACTAGAAATGAATACAACATCATAAATCAACTATATTCAATAAAAGCTAATAAAGAAAAATTTTTTAAAAAGGCAATTGCAGATAAGGCAGAAAATACTGAGTATCTTAGGCATGAGAAAGGGAAAATACAGAAATAGTAGTGGTTTCTAGAGGCAAGATCTAAATATTTATTCATGAAACCACTCCACTATCTTATCTCACTTTTAAAAGAAAATCTAACTGGGGTGTGAATGTCTACAATATAAAAGTGAAAATGTTCACACTGTCATACCTGTTCTCTATTCTTCTTGACAAAATACATGTTGATAAATGCAAGTGCTTTGTTTGTATTTAAACTCAGATGAACCATTGCTCTGAACATGTTTTCTCACTTGCCTAAGTAGCATTCTTTGTGAGCTGATGGAAATGCAGATTAATTTTAATGATCTAGCTCAGGGTAGGCCTCCGGTGCATGTATGCTCAGTCGTGCCTGACTCTGTGACCCCATGGACTGCAGCCCACCAGGCTCCTCTGTCCATGGGATTCTCTAGGCAAGAATACTGGAGTGGGTTGCCATTTCCTACTCCAGAGGATCTTCCTTACCCAGGGATCGAACCCACATCTTTGGTGTCTCTGGCACTGGCAGGCAGGTTCTTTAGCACCAAGTCACCTAGGAAGCCCAGGCCCCAGGTAGGAAGTACCATTTAGGATATTTAAAATCTGGAAAGGATTTTCTCAGGTGGAGACTGTCAGGGAAGGTCAGTAACCAGGAAACAAGTGGTTGGGTAGCTCTTTTGTTACAGTTGGTGGACAGGGATATGCCTCACAGATGGGTGTTTTCCCACAGGAGTTCTGGATCACTTGCTTTTCGCAAGAACCCTCTGCATGGACACAGAGTTTCATGGGGGCTTTCACTACGATGTCCACAGCTTGTATGGCTACACCATGGCAAAAGCCACAGACTCGTAAGCATGGGTTTCCTCCTAATTCCATCTGGGGAGGTGGGAGGTGAAGGGTTTCTCTTGTCTTTCATCATTGTATATTTCAAATATTTTTGTGGTTATAGGCATATGGAAACTCAGATCTTACAGTACACTTAAGAGGTTTTCCTCATAATCCCAGGTTTTTATGCAGGATTTCTTTTGATTGGCTTCATTATTTCAAAGATTGGCTTCATTATTTCAGGAACTTCATTATTTTGAAGACACTCAAAGGCAATAACATACAAGGTATTTAGAGGTCCCAGTTGGACATTAGTACTTTCTTTGGTCCTATTACTGAATGTACTAAGATCACCACTCTAAGGTTGCCTGATTCAGCCAATAAAAATACAGGCTACCCAGTTAAATCTGCACTTGTTGTTATTATTATTCAGTTGCTCAGTCGTTTCTGATTCTGTGACCCCATGGACTACAGCACACCAGGCTTCCCTGTTCTTCACCATCTCCCAGAGTTTGCTCAGACTCATGTCCATTGAGTCTGTGATGCCATCCAACCATCTCATCTTCTGTCATCCCTTCTCTTCCTGCTCTCAATTTTTCCCAACGTCAGGGTCTTCTCCAGTGAGTGACTCTTCACATCAGGTGGCCAAAGTATTGGAGCTTCAGCTTCACCATCAGTCTTTTCAGTGAATATTCAGGGTTGATTTCCTTTAGGATTGACTGCAAGGGACTCTCAAGAGTCTTCTCCAGCAACACAGTTCAAAAGTATCAATTCTTCAGCACTCAGCCTTCTTTACGGTCCAGCTCTTACATCTGAACAAGACTACTAGAAAAACCATAGGTTTACAATATGCTTAATGTGCCAAAATCTTATTATTTATATATATATATATTTTTCTTGCTGGACTGTCAGTTTTTAAGATTAAAGGTGCCCATGTATCCCTAGTGTACAAACTAAAAACATATTTGTTGAATGAATAAATGCTGGGCCTGAGGAAGAGAAGATCAGGATGGGCCCCTGAGGGACCCAATTCTAGAGGCAGAGTCTGTGTTGACTTTGTCTTCCAGCACCATTTTGCCATCATGACTTTTTATTAATGCTGAATCATCCAGATCAGAGTAGATCCTTGTCTAGTAAATGAAAAAGTGTTTATTTCAATGAAAGATACGCTTCAAGAAGGACACATATTTCTGATTTTCTGTCTTGTCTTTTCTGGCTTCTTTTTCTCTTTCTCTACCTTTCATGAGAAATAAACTAGATGAATAAGACTCAGTTTCCCCATCTTTGAAATGAGAGACTTGGATCAATGTTTTCTGTAGCAGCAATAGTGTTAGTCACTCAGTCATGTCCGACTCTTTGCGACCCCATGGACTGCAGCACACCAAGCTCCTCTGTGCAAAGAATTCTCTAGGCAAGAATATTGGAGGGGGTTGCCATTTCCTCCTCCAGGAGATCTTCTAGACCCAGGGATTGAACCTGAGTCTTCGGCATTTCAGGCAGATTCTTTATTTACTGTCTGAGCCACCAGGGAAGCCCATGTTTCCTATAGCACCTTCCTAGTTTATCTGTACACTTAGATGTGCCAATCTAAGGATGGAAGGCAAGAGGGAGAGGGCATAAATGGCCAGGGCAAAAAGGAAGAGTAAGGAAGGGTAGTAGGAAGGAAAGAGACTTTAAGTTGCATTATTGTTAGTGTCTCCATGTGACAAAGTGCTTTAACATCATGATGGGGTTGATTAAAACATTCTACTAGCTGTGGTTGAGAGTTAAAAGGTAACTATGACTGAGTAAGGAGTAAGCACCCTTCTAACTTCCCTATGTCAGGCAGAATGACCTAAATTTCCAGAGAACTGTGGAAATAACCGTAACTTAGCCTTCAGGTTGGGGGCAGAGATGTCTGGAAAACAAATGGGATCTGGGCATCAGGAGAACTTAAGTCTTGTGGCTTCCCTGGTGGCTCAGAAGGTAAAGAATCTGCCTGCAGTGCAGGAGACCTGAGTTAGATCCCTGAGTTGGGAAGATCCGCTGGAAAAGGGAATGGCTACCCACTCCAGTACTCTTGCCTGGAGAATTCCATGGACAGAGGAGCCTGGTGGGCTGCAGTCCATGGGGTCACAAAGAGTTGGATACAACTAAGCGACTAACACTTTGACTTCCACACTAAGTCTTAGATATAATGAGTATTTGGCTCCATCTTAGCTGGCAGTCCAGTCTGGGGAATGTGTTTGCTGATATACCCAAAGGAGGAAATTCACTTCCATATAGGCTGAAAGCAGAAGACCAGATTCTCTCAGAGATCAGAACCTGATCATAAATAAGTCAAACTTGAATGGTGGGAAAGAGAAATGAAAAGATCTCTGAGCTGGGAAAAAACAGTTATCTCCTCTGTGTTACCTTAATGGCCCAGCTTAAGTAAACTAACTGCAGATAATGTCATCCCTGTTTGAGTTTCACTCTATAAAGCTGAATGTGTTTCTTTCATGACTGATGACTGCAGAAGGCAATAATCCCTCTGACCAACAGCAATAAGGGCAAAGTGTCCGCCAATCTAGATCAAAAGAGAGACAAGGACGAGAATTGAAGAGTGTGTCCTCTCCTCCAACCTACTCCCATCTTTTGGTCATTGAATTGTCAGGATGGAACACGTCTTTTTCATGAATCAGCCTCCTAATTCAGAATTTTCCTCCTGTTGTCATTATAAGTCATTCTGCATGTAGAGACTCTCCATAAAATCCTTAGGAATGTGAAGTAAGGAAGCATTGGTGGTTGTGTTGGTGTCTATGAGGAATTACTTGATGCCTGGTGATAACTTTTTCTCGGACCATGTGTTGAAAGGAAAGATAAAAGAACTGGCCTGCAAAGAGTTAGCAGCAATTGTGTTTCTATCAAGTGTTACTGTCTTACAGTTGTATTATTGTTCCTTTTTGGAGTCTAAAGGAAGGTGTGAACTATTTAGTGTGAAAGAAGAAAGATGGCAGAGGCCTTTTAGTAAAGCACCTACGTAAGAAAGTATGCGGAATAGAAGCTAAGAAAATAGCCTACATCTAAAAAATATATAAATATTTTCCTTGTATTACATATAAAACATGTAATAAAATATTACATATCAAATGAAACTATATAGAAAAGACAGCAAAGGAATTAAAAACAGAATTCAAAGATAATAGCTTCAGGATTTAGGGTGGGATAATATATAGTTAATAATATTAACTATATGCAATTATCTTTCTGAATTCTGTTTTTAATTCCTTTGCTCTCTTTTCTATATAGCTTTATTTGATATGTAATAGTTTATGTGTAATACAAGGAAAATACTTTATATTTTAGTTGTTTTTAACGTTATAAAGAGTGCCATATATCATTTCACTTGTCAGTTCATTTGTTTCAATTATTATTTTGTTTCAATTATTATTTTGTTTCAATTATTATTTTGTATAGATTACAAATTTCTTGTACTGGACATTGCTAATGATAAGTTGTGAAGCTTCAGAGGAACCAGGTGCTTGGACCCCAGCTGGTGTACACACTCTCTTCTTGGGCCAGCAGTGGGTACAGGGTTCCAGCCTGAGCTGGTGTTGTCCTGAACAGGATTACTGATGGGCAGCAAGGCATGGGGCCAAGGAACACTGAAGAAACCTTGTCTAGAGGGAGGAGATAGGGCCAAGAACCCCAAACATGGCGCCAGGGTAGTTTTGACCCAAAAGGCAGAGCACAATGAGTTCCAACAAGATAGAGAAAACATAATCAAGAGGATAGGAGCTTAGAGAAATTCCTTGGTGGGGGGCTGATCTGTAGAGGTTTGTAATGTCATGTGAGATCTGAAACTTTATCCAGAAGAGAGAAAGAAGCTCTTAAACACACTAAACTAGTTTGCTTTCCTGATTCCTGACACTTTGGTGTTTTTCTGAGTTTGATTGGAAAGCCCATTACTGCCCTGGGGGTAGGGGAGTCCTAGTCATTCCAGTTTACTTACCTGTATTCCTTTTAAGGGCCATGGAGAATATCTTCCGCAATAAGAGACGCTTCATCTTATCACGTTCTACTTTTGCGGGATCTGGCAAATTTGCTGCTCATTGGTTGGGGGACAATGCAGCCAGATGGGACGATCTCCGATGGTCTATCCCTGGTATCCTGGAGTTCAACCTATTCGGCATCCCCATGGTGAGTTCCATTCTGAAACAAGGAGCTTTCACCATTTGTCCTTTGACATTGTTTTCATCGCCAGACTTTGAGGGTGTCTGAAAACCAAGGAGCATGTATTTCACTGTCATATGTATTGGGAAAAATCAATTTGTTTTTTGGCTGTGCTGCCTCTTCATTGCTGTGTATGGGCTTTCTCTAGTTGCCATGAGTAGAGGCTACTCTCTAGTTGCGGTGCTCGGGCTTCTCATCTCAGTGGTTTCTCATTGCAGAGCACAGACTCTAGGCCCGCAGGCTTCGGTATTTGTGGCTTTCAGGCTCAATAGCTGTGGCGCACAGGCTTCATTGCTCCACGGCATGTGCGATCTTCCTGGACCAGGGAGCAAACCCACGTCTCCTGCATTGGCAGGCAGATTCTTAACCACTAGACCACCAGGGAAGCCTGGGAAAACCAATTTTTATGTGCCTTGTGAGCTGTCTTCGGAAGGTAGAATGGTAAACGTAACACATATTAGTGTCACAGAAAATCCCATCAGCAGAGCATCTATGAATGCCAAACCTTGAAAGTGAAAGCTGAATGTTGAGGAAGAGCCCTTAATAAGACAGTTTCTTCTTGTTAGTAGATTTGCCATGCATACTTGTTTCTTTCTCCCATTTGGCTGGAGCCAAATGGGACTTCCTTATGCATGGAAGGATGGAAATAAGAGATGCTATTTTTCCCTATCATATAGGTACCCAGCCAATGCTCTCTCTTCTCTCACTGACCATGTGCTTGTGTGTGTGTTAATTCTCCAGGTAGGTGCCAACATCTGTGGTTATAGAGAGAATGTCACAGAGGAGCTTTGCAGACGGTGGATGCAGCTGGGAGCATTTTATCCACTGTCGAGGAATCACAACGGGCCTGGGTTCAGGGTAAGGTTCCAAGAGAAATGATGGAGACTTCTTGAATTTTATGATCTACTTATACTCAAAGAGAGATTGAAGAAAATCCTACAGGGTGGCCCTACATGCAGAGGCAGAATAGATAAACCTTAGGTAATAGGCTTCAAAAACAGGGTGTGGGGATGAGGGTATGTGGGGAATAGAATGTATGTAACTAAATGGTTCCATTGCTGGAGACTCACCAGTAAGGTGAGAAGCATCGTGAACGTGTCCATGGCGCTTCTATTGCTTCTGCTGTTTGTTGCTGTTTTGTCTCTAAGTCTCGTCTGACTCTCTTTCGACCCCATAGGCTGTAGCCCTCCAGGCTCTTCGGTCCGTGGGATTTCCCAGGCAAGAATACTGGAGTGAGTTGCCATTTCCTTCTCCAGAGGATTTTTCAGACCCAGGGATCAAACCCACATCTCCTACATTGGCCTGCAGATTCTTTACCCCTGAGCCACCAGGGAAGCCCTATTGCTTCTGTTACTACCTTATATAAGTTGAGACAGAGTCCACTGGGTTTTTCTTCGTTAATACAAGGGAAACTCCTCCAAGATAAGGGACACTGGGGAGGAAGGATTTAGGGAAGGACAGGCCAGGGACTTGAACTTTGTTTTCACCTTGTTATACATTCTGTCTTTCTACGAATGGTTCGTGAGACCACCCCCACTGCTTCTCATGACTCATCATAATTTTAGCCTCTTCTATATAAGGTCCTATTTTTGATGGGCAAGTATAGCTATAGGTTTGAAGTCCTTTTTTAAAAGTATATTAAATTTTATAATATAATATTATTATAAATAATATAATATAATATCATTATATATTATTATTATTATATGTTGCCATTATATGTTGCTAGACTGTTTTCCGGAATGACTGTAAAATTGACATTTCACCTAGTAGTGTGTCTCCTTTCCCCCTACATTCCACTTTTGTCTTTTTTAAAGGTGGAGTACATTTGATTTACGATGTGGTATTAGTTTCAGGTGCCCAGCAAAGTGGATCTATTATACATATTCATATACCCACTCTTTCTAGAATCTTTTCCCATATAGGTCATTACAGAGTATTGAGTAGAGTTTCCCGTGCTATACAGGAGGTCCTTGCTGCTGCTGCTGCTGCTGCTAAGTCACTTCAGTCGTGTCCAACTCTGTGCGACCCCATAGACGGCAGCCCACCAGGCTCCCCCATCCCTGGGATTCTCCAGGCAAGAACACTGGAGTGGGTTGCCATTTCCTTCTCCAATGCATGAAAGTGAAAAGTGAAAGTGAAGTCACTCAGTCGAGTCCGACCCTCAGCAACCCCATGGACTGCAGGCTACCAGGCTCCTCCATCCATGGGATTTTCCAGGCAGGCGTGCTGGAGTGGGGTGCCATAGCCTTCTCCTCAGGAGGTCCTTACTAGTTGTCTATTTTATATACAGTGATGTGTATATGTCAGTTCCAATCTCCCAGCTTATCCCTGTCCCCACCCCTTCCCCTCTCATAATCATAAGTTTGTTTTCTACATCTGTGACTCTATTTCTGTTTTGTAAATACATTCTCTGGTACCATTTGCTTAGAATCTACATATAAGCAGTATCATATATTTGTCTTTCTCTTTCTGATGCACTTCATTCCCTGTGACAATCCCTAGGTCCATCCATATTGCTCCAAATGGCATTATTTCATTTTGCTCTGTTTCATGGCTGAGTAATATTCTACTGTGTATATGCACCACATCTTTATCCACTGCTCTGTCGATGGACATTACTCCAAGTGCCCCTTAAGGAGATGTCTTTGGTGATGCTAAGGATGAGTACTGTGGGATGCTCTTTCTTTTAATGACCTCATCCGCAGTTTTCATTTGAGTGGGTTAGCTCTTAATAGACTAATTAGAGTAACGTATTGATGGTCACTTTAGTTTCCATTCTCTATTTTATCCAATGACATGTCTCTAACCTGGGAAAGACTCACAGCCAAGTATTTTATCCCTGGCCTTTCCTAGCTATTGGTGATCCATAGAGAGATAGACTATTTCTGGACTTCTAAGTAAGGGGCTGGGAGCAGGTAGGGTGGGCTCACTTTCTGAAGAGATGGCCTGGAAGCACTTAATACAGACAAGTGCACTCAGAGCTCTTAGGTTTATGGGTTCCAGAGCCTTTTTCCTTTCCTCTCAACTAGTGCTGTTCCATAGAATAATAATGAGAGCCATACAGCTACCTTTAAGTGTAAATTTTTTTTAAATGAGAAGAAATAGGGTCAATTATTCTTAATATATTTTATATAATTCAATATATCCCTAACATCATAATTTCAATCTGGATTTGACACATAATATTAATGAGCTATTTTATATTCTTTTTTTTCTACTAAGTCTTCAAATTTAAGTGTGCATTTTACATTTGACAGTGCATATCAATTAGGATGCTAACTTTTCAGTAGTTGGAGTTAAGCATAATCCTACCAAAATAATAATGTTTAATGGAAAAAATATTTTATGTTGATTCCATTTTTAGGTTTATATTTAAATGGGTTAAAATAAAATAAAATGAAAAGTTCTATTCCTCAGTCTTACTAACCACATCGCAAGTGTGGAGTAGCCCCATGTACCATGTAGCCACCATAGTGGATGGTGCAGCTCTGGACTTTCTCTGTTGGAGACCAAACTGATAGAGGCTATGGAGTGTTGTTTTCTTTGGTGTTTCGCCTTAGGATTTTCATGAGTCACACACTGGGGCAACCACACAGAGGTCTCACGGAATAGTTCTATGCGGAAGGAGTGAAATGGGCATCTTAGGGACAAAAGAAAAAATTTAAACAATTTTCTCTAAAGCAAGATGACTGATCTAAATATGGCACTCATATCTTTCACATCTTTCTAGTTATAGTGAGAATGAACATAACGACTGCTCATCATTAATGGAAAATTTCTGTTTCTGGGAAGCAAATTAGATTTTTCATCTAAAGGGTTTTTTGTTTTTGGTTTTTTTTTTTTGGTCTGTTCTTGGATAAAATCTACTAGGGGCTTCCCAGGTGGCTCAATGAGCTCGCCTGCTCAGCAGGAGACATGGGTTCGATCCCTGGGTCTGGAAGATCCCTGGAGAAGGAAATGGCAACCTACTCCATTGCTCTTGCCTGAGAAATCCCATGGACAGGAGCCTGGCAGGCTTCAGTCCATGGGATCATGAAGAGTTGGACATGACTTAGTGACTAAAAGACAACAATATCTAGTAAAAGCTGTACTCATGATTTTTTTTTAACACATTGTATATTGAAGAACAAACAGAGGTCACTGTCTTTGGAATAGAGAAAATAAAACATATTTTGATGGTGAAAACATTACAGACAAAACCAGGCATAAAGTTTAAAATTGCAAATTTCTAAAACTGTAAGGAAGGGGAGAGAAGGATTGCACATCATGGTGGTAGGCAGTGTGGCTTAAGGCCGTTGGTTTCAAATAGTATTTTAGTAGGAGTGGCTCAGATGGGAAAGAATCTACCTGCAATGTGGGGGACTTGGGTTCAATCCCTGGGTTGGGAAGATCTTCTGGAAAAGAGAATGGCAATCCACTCCAGTATTCTTGCCTGGAAAACTCCATGGACTGATCAGCCTGGCAGGCTATAGTCCATGGGGTCACAAAGAGTCAGTCATGACTGAGCAACTACACTTTCACTTTTCACAACTTTATTGCATTATATGCCAAATGAAGTATTATCAGAAACCTTAATAAATAACATACATTAGAGCAACAGCTCTAGGGGAGCAGGGCCCACTATAGCCCCTTTATCTCCATGGCCACTTTGAGGACCTCTCGATTACCCTGAGGCTGCAGATGCGTCATAGATTGGCAGATCTATCAAATTTAAACTCTGCCACTCGCTTACAATTTGACATTGGGGAAGTCATGTAATCGTTGATTCTATTTTTCCATCTATAAAATGAAGAAGGAGAACCAAGATCCTTGCAGTTCTAGAAATGCTTTGACATCCTCTGAATTGGGAAACATGACTACTTTCACTTGAGAAAGCTTCTTATCCCAAGAGCGCTTCAGAGATTTGATGGAAATATTTAGTAATTGCTTACATTTCCTTCTAGGACCAGGATCCTGCTGCCTTCAGTGAAAACAACGCTATGCTGTTGGAATCCTCCAGATACTATCTGAACATCCGCTACACCCTGCTGCCCTATCTCTACACCCTTTTCTACCGAGCTCATACCCTGGGGGAGACCGTAGCAAGGCCCCTCGTCCACGAGTAAGCCCCCTGACCTGCAAAGACTCCCCTTCGGATCATAGCGTCACTGGCCTTGCTAGTAGCAGCAAGGTCAGCTAGGACCCTGCTGCCCCACCATGTGCGGCTGCTTTGTATTCAGGCTTTACCTGCCTTCTCTGTTTTCCAGGTTCTACCAGGACCCAGCCACCTGGGAGGTGCACGAGCAGTTCCTCTGGGGGCCTGGACTCCTCATCACGCCTGTTTTATATGAAGTGTGTTTATAATCTGAACAATGGGGTGGACTCTCCCACTTGTTCTCGTGGATTTACAGCTGAATAAGCTGGGGCCCGAGTGTCTGTGTTTAAAGATAAATCCGACTACAAATAGGAGGGAGAGAGCACAAAAATTTGGAAATTAGAAAAATAGTAATTATTGATCTCACCCTCAATTTGCCAAGCCAAACAATCTCCATTTTGCAAAATTACCTTAAAGCTTGTTTCCTTAAGCATGTGGCCTTGGTACTGATGGGGGCTTTGAATATCTGAGAGTTCAGGCCGATCATCTGTCTGTGCTTCCTGTTCACCACAGGGGGTGTGTTTCTTAAAGTCAGGGTGGGGGAAGAGAAAAGGTGGGGAGAGGAGTGTGGAGGGAGAGAGGGGTGCTGGGTACGGGGACAGTGTTATTCTAGAGTCCCTGTAGGAAGGACCAAGTAGAATCAAGGGCAGGGGTGAGTAGGGAAGAATAGGAGAGGGGTCAGGATTATGCTGATCTGTTTATAAACATGAGAGATGGCTCATGGACTCAAGTCAAAGGCCCTTGGAGCTGACATTTTAGCCCCAGCATCTCATGGTAGGTCCTGCTGGCTCACAAGTAGTCCTCCTGCAAAGCTCTTCGGAGGGCCTAGCTGCTTCCTTCTCCTCCTATCAGATTACACAAGGGACTCAGGGAATACACTTTCTCTGCTTTTCTCAGCAGTCTCCAAGCAAAACAATCTTCACTTCTAGGAACAGCTCTGTTTTGGTTAATCTGCCCAGTTTTTCTGAGGCAGCTTTCTCTCAGGAGTGTTGCGATGAGGACGTGCCACCATGGGTGAGGGTGTTGTGTAAACTGTAAAGGGTTGTGCCAGTGTTGCTCACCGTTATGTTTCCCCAGGGTTTGAACTATGCAAGAGCATACATACCCGACGCCATCTGGTACGACTATGAAACGGTGAGTGAGTGAGTCCTGGGTGCTTGGGGTAGGCTAATAAAACAAAGTTTTACATTTTGTTGCTTATAGGTATGTTCCTGGGAAGAAGGCCTTTCCTGGGGTACAATGAAATAATTTGAATAACTAGAGTAGGTTTATGGAAATTTTCAGTCGATTTGACTGGCTATTCTGCAGCTATGTGGACTAGTAGTGGGCCTTAGGTTGTGATGATCTATAGAATTAAAACCCGAGTGGGAAATCACACACAGCATAGTGTAGTATAAGGAAATAGGATAGGCTGGAGTCTTGGCTCTGCTATTTCCTATGTGCTTTGGGGAAGTCACTTCACTTTGGGAGGTGTGGTGGCGGGGCTTAAAATGAAGCAACGGAACTAGATAATTCCAATGTCACTTGTAGCCCAAACAACGTATTTTCTGGTCTTTTCCCCTTTTGTTGGCTAGCAAGTAGCCATAGAATGGAGGAAACAATTTGTGGAGATGCTGCTGCCAGGTGATAGGATAGGACTTCACCTCCGAGGGGGCTACATCTTTCCCATCCAGCAGCCAAACACGACCACAGAGACCAGGTAAGCTCCTCACTCTTCTGAGGGTGCAGAGTGTTACAGGAAAGAAAAATTGGAACTGAAAGTGTATCAACTAAGGGAAAATAGCTTCAGTAACTCATCTTTCTCACTTCCTCTCAAGGTCAGCCCAAAATTGGCATCTTCATTTAGCAGGGGATAGCTGTAGCCTCAGTTCCTTTACGTTCCCATTGTCTTTCACTTGTAAATTGCATCAAATTGTAAGGATGGTCAAAATAATCACTCATGAGGATTCCCCAGGTCAGAAAGTATCCTCAAGTAGATTTCCTTAGGCATGAGACAATGCAGGTTAATGGAAGGTAAGAGATACCATATGAAAGTCAACATAGGTTTAAGGTCAAGAGCCAGAAAATTTGGGTTCGAGCCTCAGCTCTGCTACATACAAGAAGCGTTACCACAGGCAACTTACTTTGTGCATCTCTGCTCATCATTAGTAAACTGGAGATGATGGTACTTCAACTTCTTAGAGTTATTAAGAGGCTCAGATGAAATAATAGATATGGTTTAAGGCATATAGGATGCTTAGAAGATTGCCTGCCATGTGGAGAGCATCCAGTAAGTACTAATTGTTAGTATTATCACAAGTGCGGTTCTCAGCAGGAACTGCCTCCATCTACTGTTCTTCTTAAGCTCATTCACTACTCGCCTCTGCTGTCTACCCACACCCTGCTTTCGTGTTTTCAGACAGCATCAGTATTTACTTAATATCTGAGATTGACTCCAAAATGGTCTGTCCCTGGGGCACGAAGGGGGCTGGCTTAAGACCATTCTATCTTTTCTTCATTCTCTGAAACTGAGAATTGCTCCTTTACAGCCGGAAGAACTCTCTGGGACTCATCATTGCCTTGGACTCTAAGCGAGAAGCAAAGGGAGAGCTGTACTGGGATGATGGTGTCTCTAAAGGTAGACTTCCTTATGGTACCATCACTGCGCTTCTCCATGGCAGTTCATCTCGGCAGACTGCCCAGTATGGCACGAGCTTTGTTATCACTGATGCTCATTTCTGTAGCTTAGAATCAATGCATTCTTAAAGTTCCACTAGCCAAGCACATACATTAAAATAGACTTCAAATGAGCGACTTGTGTGTTATTGACTCTACCAAAACAAAAGATATGATTGGATTTAGTTTCTTCCTTTCTCTGGATGTCATTATTAATGTCAAAATTATACATTACATTAATGTGTATATGTGCTCAGTTGCATCTGACTCTTTGTGACCCCATGGCCTGTAGCCTGCCAGGCTCCCCTGTCCATAGAATTTCCCAGGCAAGAATACTGGCACAGGTTGCCATTTCCTACTCCAGGGGATCTTCCTGACCCAGGGATCAAACCTGCGGCTCTGGTGTCTCCTGCACTGGCAGGCAGATTTTTTACCACTAGCACCACCTAGGAAGCTACAATTTATTAATAGATTGTAAAATATTGCCTTGGTTGCTATTGAGAGGCAAGTATCTAATTTGTGTGGTGTTTTTTCACATATGAGTATCTCACATAAGCTTTGGGTCTCATTATATAAAAATATGCCCTACATAGAATTAGCATTTATTAATAGTTCTTGGCTATTTATTATTGCACTGTGTGCAGGGCCTAAACTTCCAGGTGACTCAGTGGGTAAAGATCCCACCTGCAAATCCAGGAGATATACGTGATGCAGGTGCAATCCCTGGGTCGAGAAGATCCCCTGGAGGAGGGCATGGCAACCCACTCTAATATTCTTACCCAGAGTATCCCTATGGACAGAGGCGCCTGGTGGGCTACAATCCATGGGGTCACAGAGTCAGACACGACTGAAATGACTTAGCACACAAGACATAGCCATTGCCCTTGAGGAAGTCCTGGTCCAGAGAGAGGGAGGGCATGTAGATAACTACAGATACAAGTCAAATGTTTTTTTTTTTTTAATTATTTGTTTATTTATTGTACTGTTTATTTTTGGCTGTGCTGGGTCATCATTGCTGTGTGGGCTTTTTCTCTTGTGACAAACGAGGGTTACTCTCTAGTTGCGGTGCATGGGCTTCTCATGGCGGGGGAGCACAGGCTCTAGGGCACGTGGGCTTCAGTAGTTGTGGCTCCCAGGCTCTAGAGCACAGGCTTAGCAGTTGTGGTGCATGGGCTTAGTTGCCCCATGGCATGTGGGGTCTTCTGGGACCAAGGATTGAACCCGGATCTCCTGCACTGGCAAGCAGATTCTTTACCACTGAACCACCAGAGAAGCCCCCCAAATGCTTTAAACCTGACAAAATGTTTCCACCTATGCCATGGAGTTCAGAGGAGGGAGTAGTTACTGGCGGTTGGAGTGGTCCAGGAGACCTCTGTGGAGTCTGCAAAAAACCAGGTAGAACTTGGGTGAGCAGAGCTAGTTGGCAGAGGTGTTCCCAGTGGAGAGAAGAGGATACCCAACTGTTCTGCTTCCTGTAGTAACTGTCCCTCCTCCATCTTTCTCTTTCAGATGCTGTAACTGGAAATAATTCTATTCTGTATAAGTTTTCCATCACCTCTGTAAGTACTGTTTGGGGGGAACCCACAGTGCATGCTCTTTTTTGTGACTGCTTTTTTGAGTTTTGGGTTTTCTGAGTTGCTTGCTTTTGTGGGCAGTGCCTCATTGCCACAGCCCAGAAAGGATTAGCATTAAAATGAAAATTTTTAATCTGTGTTAGAAACATTAACCAATAGAAAATCAGCATGAGTTTGGTGAAGAAATTGTCTGTTTTTCTGGGGAAAAAAAAATCACTGTTTTTGAGTTTTATATGATGAGTCTGGGCTTCCAAGATGTGTCCTTATTTGAGAGAGTACAAGTGGGTGGGGGTGTGGATGGGGGGTGATGAGGTATGTAGAGCCTTTTTGAAGTTGTTCCATCAAGGAACTTCCTTTCTAGCCCCTAAAGCTTGGCCTTGGGCACAGGTATTAAGTGGTGGTTTTGAGAGATTGGGAGATGCAGTGCATTACTTGCCTGGTGTCTGCTTCCCAAGGGGACCAAGAGGAAGAATGGCAGTAAGGCTGGAAGGGGATGGGAGAACCCTGAATTGGTTTTCTTAGATGTCTGTTTGTGCATGGGCAGAACTTTCTTGTGTGGGACTCTCGCACCCTTATTTCTTCTTTCTTTTAAATTCATATTGCCTTTTATTTTTTAAATGTTTATTTATTTGGCTGCATTTGGCCCTAGTTGCCATGCATGGGCTTAGTTGCTCCATGGCATGTGGGATCTTGGTTCCCTGACCAGGAATCAAGCCCTCATCCCTTGCATTGCAAAACAGATTCTTAATAACTGGACCACCAGGGAAGTCCCACGTGCTGAGTTACTCAGTCCTGTCTGACTCTTTGTGACCCCATGGACTCTAGCCCACCAGACTCCTCTCTCCATGGAGATTCTCCAGGTGAGAATACTGGAGTGGGTTGCCATGCCCTCCACCAGGGGATCTTCCCAACTCAGGGATCGAACCCAGGTCTCCTGCATTGCAGGTGGATTCTTTACCATCTGAGCCACCAGGGAAGTCTGGGAAGTTCCATATTGCTTTTTAAATGATACTTTTTATGTTGACATAATTATAGAGCCCCATTTTATAAGAAATAATACAGAGTTCTCTTGTACTCTTTACCAAGTTTCCCTAATTGGAACATCTTATAAGACTATAGTACAATTTTACAACAAGAATATTGACGTCTATATTATTGCAAGATTGTTGCTGAGCTGTGAAAGATGCCGGGATTCTTGGCCTCCAGAGGAAAGGAATTCAATCTGGGGCCAATTCGAGGCTTGATCACTTAGAGCTTTTGTGTATTAAAGTTTTATAAAAGTATGAAAGATATACAGAAAGCTTCTGACATAGATATCAGAAGGGGGCAGAAAGAGTTCCCCCCCCGATAGTCTTTAGCAAGGAGTTATATAGCTACTGCTGCTGCTGCTAAGTCGCTTCAGTCGTGTCCGACTCTGTGCAACCCCATAGAGGGCAGCCAACCAGGCTTCCCCGTCCCTGGGATTCTCCAGGCAAGAACACTGCAGTGGGTTGCCATTTCCTTCTCCAGTGCATGAAAGTGAAAAGTGAAAGGGAAGTCACTGAGTCGTGTCCGACTCTTAGTGACCCCATGGACTGAGCCCACCAGGCTCCTCCGTCCATGGGATTTTCCAGGCAAGAGTACTGGAGTGGGGTGCCAGCTACTAGCAGTCTGCTAATTAGAGAAAAGAAATGTCTCAAAACTCAAGAGAATGGCACCAGGCCCCTCACCCACAACATGTATTTTGAGATAACATTGGCACAGGTGAGTCATCCCAGGCCATAAAATGATTAACATGAATCTTGAAGAAAGTCAGGTTTTCAAGCAAATACATAGTCTCATTAACATAACTTAAGACAACATTTGCATGAGTAAAACACACTGGTTTGTCAAGTCGGTTGAGTCTTAGGCAGAACCAACTTGAAGAAAGACAGAGTCTAGGGTACATACGTAGTTCATTAACATAGCTTAAGAAAAACATTTCCATAAGAAAAACCTCATTGGTTACCTCAAGGTTTGAGAAAAGTCAACTTCAGGTGGAACCAGGTGTTGTCATGGCAACACAGAATTTTAAGAGACACCTCCTTTTAATTTTGTATATATAGAGAGAAAAAAACATCTGACACTTGCAGCCTATTTCCTCCCTTTGGAGACCCCTAGCCTTCATGCATGTTACCCTCTCACTATCAAGATGCAGAATATTTCCATGGCCAGGAGGATCCCTCCTGTTGTCCAATCTCCTTGACTCCACTTGCCCCAAGCCTCAACCTCATCCTTAGTTCTTGGAAACCACTAATTTGCTCTCTATTTCTATAATTTTGTCCTTTCAAAAATATTATGTAAATGTAATCATACAGCATGCAGCCTTGGGGACTGGCTTTTTAAATTCAACATAATTTCCTCGAAATTCATCCAAGCTTTTCCATGTCAAAGGTCAGTTTGTTTTTATTGCTGAGCAGCATTCCAAGATATGTTTAACTATGCCCTTAAGTAAGGGCATCTGGGAGTGTTTCCAGTCATGGGTTATTACAGATAAAGCTGCTAGGAACAGATTTTTATGTGAACACAAGTTTTCAATTGTCTGGGATAAATGCTCAAGAGTGCAGTTGCTGGGTATTATGTAAGTATATGTTTAGTTTTATAATAAACTGCCAAATTCTTTTTCAGAATGGCTATACTATTTTACATTTCCACCACCGATGTATGTCACCCAGTTCCTCTGCATTGTAACCAGCATTTGATGTTGTCACATTAAAAAAAAAAAAATAGCCATTTTGATAAAGGTGTAGTGATAGCTCTGGAGAAGGCAATGGCACCCCACTCCAGCACTCTTGCCTGGAAAATCCCATGGACGGAGGAGCCTGGTGGGCTGCAGTCCATGAGGTTGCTAAGAGTTGGACACAACTGAGCAACTTCACTTTCACTTTTCACTTTCATGCATTGGAGAAGGAAATGGCAACCCACTCCAGTGTTCTTGCCTGGAGAATCCCAGGGACGGGTGAGCCTGGTGGGCTGCCGTCTATGGGGTTGCCCAGAGTCGGACACGACTGAAGCAACTTAGTAGCAGCAGCAGTGATAGCTCATTATGGTTTCAATTTGTTTTTCTCTGGCATTTAATGATGTTGACCATCTTTTCATGTATCTTTTCATTAGCCAACTGTATACTCTCTAAGATAAAATGTTTCAGTTCTTTTGCCTATTTTCTAATTGGCTTGTTTAACTTATTTTTCTATTCAGCTTTGAGAGTTCCCTTCTTGGCTACATGGTTTGCAAAATTTTTTTTTCTTTCAGTCTGTAGGCTGCTCTTTTCATCTTCTTAACAGTCTTTCTCAGAGGAAAAATTTTTAATTTTCAAAGGTCCTAATTTATCATTTTTTCCATTTGTAGATCGTGTTTTTGGTGTCTAGTATAAGAACTCTTTATAGTTCTTCAATACTTCCATTTTTTCCTAAAATTTTTGTAGTTCTGCCCTTTATATTTAAGTTTATTACCTATTTTGAGGTAATTTTTTAGATTAAATTTAAAAGAAAACTTTGGGCCACACTGCAGGTCTTGCAGGACTTTAGTTCCCTGATCAGGGACTGAATCCAGGCCATGACAGTGAAAGTGCCAAGTCCTAACCACTAGACCCCCAGGAATTGCAAATTTTGAGGTAATTTTTATATGAGACATGAGGTTTAGGTTGAATTTCACGTTTTGCCTATGGATGTCCAATTGCACCAGCATCATCTGTTGAAAAGCCTGTCCTTTCTCCATTACATTGCTTTTGTAAAAAATCATTTGGACATGAATCTGTGGGATGCTTAATTTTTTTAAACATCAAAGTGTCCCTTTTTTTCTTCAGTCATCGGTTCTACCTTCTTTGTCATAGCTCAACTTTGTCACTTTTGAACTGTGGTTCCCTGGATAGGTTTTCTACATGATCCTGGCTTTAGGCTCCTCATCTGAAGAGCGGGGATCATTCGAGCCTCACCCTCATAGTTTGCTGTGAGAATTAAATGAGATGATACCTGTAAAATGCTTAGCACAAGGTCTGGCACACAGTGAACATTCATAAATTTTAGCTATCATCATTATCATTAAAAGAAAAAATAATTATTTGGGCATTATTTTGTATGTGTATGAATGTGTATATCTTTGCGTGACTATGGGTCTCCTTTTGTACGTGTGTCATCTTGTCTGTTTGAGAATTCCATGGTGTCAGCAACATATTTTCTGAGCAATAGAATCAATAAAGAACCAGTAAACTAAAACAAATACATAATATTACTAAAAGATTACTTAAAGACTGTTACGAGTCTTACTTGAAAAATTCCCTGGGGATGACCACCTGGCACCATTTAGAACCTCAGAGGTAAGGGATCTCTTGGGATCTCAGAAAGATATGGAACGGTATTTGGACACAATCAGAATGAGATATACCTGCTCTCTAAACTGACTTCTTTTCCCCACAGAACCGTCTACAGGCAACGATTATACATGCTAATTATACAGACCCTGACAAACTCACATTTACAGATATCATGATCTTGGGAATGGACAAGGAACCTACTAATTTTACTGTCTCCCTAAATGATGTGACCACCTCCATTTCAAATGTTGTCTACACAGAATCAACAAAGGTGGGATATTGTTCCTTGCTGTGGTGCCCGTCAACAGCCCTCGCCTGAGCTTCTGATAGCCAGCTTGTTCTTGCTCTGTTGACTTTGGGTGGGCACAGAGACAACTGGCTTGCTGGGGAACCATGGGGAGAATGTAGAAGGAGAAATCTGTGCATGCTCGATATGGACCCTGGAGTTTTGCTTGCATTGGGATTCTGAGGCAGGTGGTAGGAGTTGATACCCTTGAAGAAGGCAGTTCTTCTCTGGGCTATTTAAAAGTAGTTGTGCTAATGTCAGATGTGATAGAGAAAATATGATTCAATGCATTGGCCTCGTTCTGGAGAATATTGACATCTGTGTTCTCTCATTCACATTAAGGACTTTCTTTGAGACAGTTGCTATTTTTCCTTCCTATTCTAAACTATTTTTATACCATTTCAGAAAATGATAACTTAAACACAAGGAGTTTTTATTCTTTTTGTTCTTATGCTTTTGTTCTTATGGAATGCTTCCCTTACACGATAATCTTTGAAAAAGAAAAGTCCCAATCATTAGCTAATATTTCAAGCACTGGGAAATTCACTGTTCCTTATGGCAGACCTTTTTTAATTTTATTTATTTATTTTTGTTTGTTTTTTTTTTTTTTTATTCTTCCAATTTTATTTTATTTTTAAACTTTACATAATTGTATTAGTTTTGCCAAATATCAAAATGAATCCCATACAGGTATACATGTGTTCCCATCCCGAACCCCCTCCCTCCTCCCTCCCCATACCATCCCTCTGGGCCGTCCCAGTGCACCAGCCCCAAGCATCCAGCATCATGCATCGAACCTGGACTGGCAACTCGTTTCCTACATGATATTTTACATGTTTCATTGCCATTCTCTCAAATCTTCCCACCCTCTCCTCTCCCACAGAGCCCATAAGACTGTTCTATACATCAGTGTCTCTTTTGCTGTCTCGTACACACGGGTAATTGTTACCATCTTTCTAAATTCCATATATGTGCGTTAGTATACTGTATTTATGTTTTTCCTTCTGGCTTACTTCACTCTGTATAATAGGCTCCAGTTTCATCCACCTCATTAGAACTGATTCAAATGTATTCTTTTTAATGGCTGAGTAATACTCCATTGTGTATATGTACCACAGCTTTCTTATCCATTCATCTGCTGATGGACATCTAGGTTGCTTCCATGTCTTGGCTATTATAAACAGTGCTGCGATGAACATTGGGGTACACGTGTCTCTTTCCCTTCTGGTTTCCTCAGTATGTATGCCCAGCAGTGGGGTTGCTGGATCATAAGGCAGTTCTATTTCCAGTTTTTTAAGGAATCTCCACACTGTTCTCCATAGTGGCTGTACTAGTTTGCATTCCCATTTCACACCAGTCAGAATGGCTGCAATCCAAAAGTCTACAAATAATAAATGCTGGAGAGGGTGTGGAGAAAAGGGAACCCTCTTAATTTTATTTTTTAAAACTTCTTTTGGCCGCACAGTGTAGCATGCATGATCTTAGTTCCTTGATGGGGGATCAAACCCTTGCCCCCTGCATTGGGAGTGCAGAATCTAACCACTGGACCACCAGGGAACTCCCTGCCCCCTTCCACTTTGACAACACATATAGAAAGGGACAACAGCTTGCTTTTTAGGATTAGGCAGAACAGGGTTCTAATCCTAGCTCTGCTGAGCCCTAGCTGTGAGATCTTGAGGAAAACAGTAAACCTCTCTGAACTTCAGTGTTCTGATTTGTAAAACTGAGATAGTTGTATTATATTGAATATATATAATAGTATATATAATATATTATTATTTGTATATTATAATAGTATATATAATATATATATTATATATATTATATATATAGTACTGACTATAATATATATAGTCAAATATATTATTATTCATAGCATAGGATTGTTTTACAGGACTCATAGAGATAATGCATATGAAGTGGTTATCATAGTGCTTGACAGACTCAGTAAAGTTTAGCTCTGGTTATTACTGCCATTGTTAGTAAAATGTCTGAGCACCGTACTCAGGGGGCAATGAATCTGAAATGCCCGCCCTGCCTGTGATATGTGTTCCTTAACATGACTGAAGCTCTTTCAATTCAATATCCCACATTGGCTCCATGAGATCAGAAAGGTCTGGAGGAAGTCAGATTCATTTTCCTGACAGAGAGGTCGAAAGACCCAGAGGAGAAAAAAGAGGATTACGAATTTTTCACATCAAAGTGGTGTTAGTCAAAGGGCTGGTTTCCCCTGTCCTAACTACATGACCATCAGAGAATGACATTATCCAGGCAGCTGCACCTCCTCTCGTGTGTCATCATGGCCCTTTCTCTTTCCTCAGGTGGTGAACATCACTGACCTTGAGGGACTGGTACTGGGACAAGCATTCTCCATTCAGTGGGATCTTCCAGTCAGTGACCTGCAGAAGTTCAACTGCTTTCCTGAGCAGCCTGCTGTCTCCGAGGAGAGTTGCAGGGAGCGGGGGTGCCTTTGGGAGGTAAGAACCAGGAGCAGACTGCCTCAGTGAGCAGGAAGCTGTAAAAAGTGTCCCACGGGTAATTGGGCACCCAGGAAACACTTTCCAAATGTCCATAGATTAAACTGTAATCATCTTCAGGAAGCAAATGATGCTATGGCAGCTGATGAGGTGTTTTTATCAGTTACATGTGATAGGCGATCAGTGTTTCATTCAGAGATCTGAATAAGGATCAACTCACTGACTCTTTCCTACAATCACAGCATTTCAAATCCCACTTTGTTCTGAACATGGCTGTAATGCAGTGGGAATGCACTGAGTATTTTAAGTGATTTTCCCCCCATCTATTGGAGAGTCCAAGCAGAAAGGTAAGGTAATGCTGTTTCTCTCCCTTTGAGAAATAGAGAGAATGAAGGCCAGAGAAAATCATTGATTTCCTCGAGATCACAATAAGGGACAGTAAGGACATGGGGAACAGAGCCCTGCCTTAGGACTCAGTTTCCAGATAGGTCTCATGCCAGCCCTTCACCATTAGATGAGGCCTGTGTGTGTGTGTATGTGTTTATTTTCTTTATTTTTATTTGTTTATTTGGTTGTGCCGGGTCTTAGTCGTGGCCCGTGGGACTTTTAGCTGTGGCATGTGGGATCAGTTTCTCTGACCAGGGATCAAACCCAGGCCCCCTGTATTGGGCGCTTGGAGTCTTAGCCACTGGACTACCAAGGAAGTCCCTGTGTATGTTTAAATGGATATATTCATTTGCTAGGGCTGCCATAGCCAAGTACAACAAACTGGGTGACTTAGAACAACAGATATTTATTATCTCAGCATCTGGGAGCTGGAAGTCTGATATCAAACTGTCTACAGAGTTGGTGCTTTCTAGGGGCCAAGAGGGAAAATCTGTTTTGTGTCCCTTTCCTGGGCTCTGGTGGTTTGCTGGCAATCTGCAGTGTTCTTTGGTTTGTACAAACATCACCCTGACCTCTTCATCTTCACATGATGTTCTCCCCAGGTGCATGTCTGTGTTCAGTTTCCCCTTTTACTAAGGACACTAGTCATATTGGCTAGCTCCGTCCCAATGACCTCATTGAACTTGATCACCTGCAAAGATCCTAGTTCCAAACAAGGCACCAGGTACCTTGTTCACAGGTACCAGGGGTTAGGCCTTACCATGTCTTTGGGGAATATAGTTCAACTCATAGCAATGGACATAGGGTAAGAGACTGAGTCTGGTTTAACCACTTTCTTCTGTAATTAGAGTCTCAAAGCGTGGTGTCAGAGGCTGACCTTGAAGTCCTCCTCTTGTTCCAGCCAACGACTGTTCCTGGGGTGCCCACCTGTTTCTATGACACCATCCCTAATTATGCTGCCAGCAACATTCAGTACCTGCCTACGGGCATCACTGTAGACCTCACCCACCTGACAGCCTCAGAAGCTGGACAAGCTATGGTGCCAGCACCATCATTACAGGACAAGCTATCCCCACCTGCAGCCGCAGCGAAGGCCGCCTCTGCCTCTGACACTCTCTCTGCAACCATCGGCTTTCTCCGCCTGAGCGTGACCTACCACACAGAGAACATGCTGCAGTTCAAGGTAATCCTATGTCTCCATGGTTGGAATTCTTAGCTGACAGCTCCATGCAGTTGGAAGACATTGAAACATCTTTAATCCAAATCCCTCATTCTACAAGTGGGGCTGCTGAGGCCCCAAGAAGTGAAGATCAGAAAGTTAGGAGAGAGTTGGGGTGGGATGTAACCTTAGATCACTGGGGGTGGTAATTTCTTATAACAGTGAGTACTCTAAGTCATGAACATCCTTAAAGAGTCCTTCTTTAGCCCTGAGAAAAGTGTGTCTGCTGTGTGGTAAGTCATATAAGTGGCAACAACCCTCTTCTGACATCAGAGTTATTTCTCTAGCTGTGGTTCTTAAGCTTTAGCACCTGTACCTATATCAGAATCACCTGCAGATCTTGTTAAAAGATGGCTGGCCTGACCCCCCAGAGTTTCCAACCTGAGGATCTGCACTGCTAGCAAGTTTCCAGGTGGTGCTGATGCTGTAAGTTAAGAGGCCACTCTTGGAGACCTACTCAGCTCAGTTCAGTTGCTCAGTCATGTCTAACTCTTTGTGACCCCATGGACTGCAGCATGCCAGGCTTCCCTGTCCATCACCAACTCCTGGAGCTTGCTCAAACTCATGTCCATTAGCTGGTAATGCCATCCAGCCATGTCATCCTCTGTGATCCCCTTCTCCTGCCTTCAATCTTTCCCAGCATCAGGCTCTTTTCCAATGAGTCAGTTCTTCGAATCAGGTGGCCAAAGTATTGGAACTTCAGCTTTAACATCAGTCCTTCCAATGAATATTCAGGGTTGATCTCCTTTAGGATTGACTGGTTTGATCTCCTTGCAGTCCAAGAGACTCTCAAGAGCCTTCTCTCTGCTCTAATAGAAATGCAGTCTGAACCACGGGTCTTCATTGCCACATGTGGGGTCTTTTGTTGTAGTACATGGACTCTCTAGTTGTGGTACAGGGGCTTGGTTCCATGACCAAGGAAGGAACCCACATCCCCTGCATTGCAAGGCAGATTCTTAACCACTGGACCACCAGGGAAGTCCCCACATGTTTTCTAATAACTATAGTTTTAAAAATATATTTGGAAAAAAATTAATGAAATTTATTTTAGTGACATTTTATTTAACCAATATACTAAAATATTATCACATCACCATGTACTCCAAATACATTTTAACCACATTACGTCTTCAAAATTTGCTGTGTGTTTTGTACTCATAGTGAGTCTCAATTCAGACAGCACATTCAAGTGCTTCAAGGCCACATGTGGTGGGTACCGCCTTGGACAGGTCAGCTCTATATGTTGCTTTTCACACTTTAGTGTTTGATGAGTCACCTCAGAGATCTTACAAAAATGAAGAGCCAGATTCAGAAAGTCTGGGGTGAGGCTGAGATTCTGTGGTCTTAACAAGTTCCCTGGTGATCCCGTTTAACATTGTGAAACATTGTGAAAGCTGCTTTTGGCTTGACAAACACAATATTGAGAAGCAAAGCTTTAGAGAAAACTTGTCTGAAACAGGAGGGAAGAGGACAGGGCATAAGACAATAACAAAACCTTCGGACAGGACATAAACTGATTAGATCCAAATGGGTCCAAAATGGCAGACAAGGCAATTTCCACTAGACTTTGAGCCTCAATATAGGACCCTTGTAACACATCAGCAAGCTAAATGACACCCACAGGCACCATGACAATTCTGAGGCTGACTATAAAGGGCTGAAAAGTGGGCGGTGGCTCAATTCATGGAAATCCCTGCCCATTCCCTGAAATAGTTGGAATAATCCTCCCACTCATTAACCTATGAAATTACCCAGCCCATAAAAACTAACCATGCCATATTTTGAGGTGGTTCTTGCCTTCTGAGGTGGCCCACACTCTGTCTGTAAAGTGTGTTTCTCTCTAAATAAATCCACTTCTTACCTATCAAGAAAAGAGACTTGTCTGAAGTGTAAAAAGTTGACTAATAATATGATAAGGAAGAGGATGCTTGCTCATCCTGGCAATACTCCAGGGCTTCCAACAACACTCTTCCCTTCTCTCATTTTTCCCACACATATTTCTCTGATTTTCCTACCTGTCAGGTAGATAGGAACAAGCAGTGAGTACAAGAGAGCCATCTTAGGGATGGAAAAACTGTACAACATCTGGAAGTTCCACCAGTAAGAAGTCCTCAGTGTCCATAAGTAAATTCAATTCTCTAATTTCTAACATATATTCATGTGCTCACACATAAGGTACTGTATACACATGCATGTTCCCATACCACACCCTCATAAATACACACACACACACACACACACATTCTGTCCATGAGATTCTATATCCTTATATCACAAATTTTTTAGAAGTGCCCTTGCTGGCTTTGAATAGGTCATATTGAGGCATTTTTGGAGTTCAGGCTCCCTCTTGGGCACAGTAGGTGTGTAGGCCTCACAGCTGTTTGTTTCAGGATATTTGATGCCTCCTGATATGATTCAGACCAGCCAGAAAATATGGAAACTGAATTGTATTTGATATAAGCTGGCACAAGGAATTGTAGGCCCGAGATTCCATGAAGAAGCTTCCTTCTCTCTTCTTGGCAGATCTATGATCCCACTAATAAAAGGTACGAGGTCCCAGTGCCTCTGAACACCCCTTCGTCTCCAGTGGGCTCCCCTGAAAACTGTCTGTATGATGTCAAGATTCAGAACAATCCTTTTGGGATCCAGATTCGAAGAAAGAGCTCCAGCACTGTGATGTAAGCACTCTTTATTTGGTTCTAATTAGAGTGGTTCTAGATCTAATTGTAGTGGCTCTCATGAATGCAAGTGAAATATTAATTTTAGAGACTCTATGTCAATATGTTCAATGAAGAATGTATCTATTGCCCCTACTTCAATAAGGATTTTATTTTCCACTAGACCTTAACAAGAAAAATGAATCAACCAAAGGTTTGCAAAAGCTAATTAAGTGGTGCTTGCTTTTAGAGAAAGGAAAATACATGTTCTATTTTTTGTTCCTGTTAAGTAGGACGGGAAACTCTATTTAATAAGTATGGCATAACCTGTGATAGAAATCAGTTCTATATACCCTCATTAAGAAATAACAGAAGAGTCAGGAGAGAAGGACAAAGGTTACTGTGGAGGGCAAAATGGCTTCTTACAGTCTTTGCCTCTATTGACACTTGAGACTCAAAGCCTCTTCACAGTGTTAAGCATGAAAGGAGTTGTCGTCTCTCATCCCTTGCCCTGCTGCTGAGTGGAATGGAGTGAAGGTCTAGATTTTGCCTGGGGCTGAGGTTCCCCATCCATGTAGAAACTGTGACCTGGGTGTGCACGTGTTCTTTCAGCTCTCTCTGTATGTCTGACTTTATGTCTGTTCCCTTATTTGGTAATGTCAGGCGAGTGTATGCTCCTCGGTTTCTGTCTCGTCCACAACAAAGATTTGGAGTGACAGACGTTAAAGCCCTCAGCATGTCACAGCTCTTGGGTCTTGGACAGACCGGGTTACAGCTCTCAGGTCTCAAACGGACTGTGTTATAGCTCTTAGACAAATCAGTGTTACAGCTCCGTGTTACAGCTCTATTTTAATTAAATAATAGCAGGAAAATCCATCTTCGAGGCGTAAAGGCATGTTGACCCAAAGACGTGAAGAGAAGAACGCCCCAGCACGCAGGAGGAAGAGAGAGAGAGAGAGAGCCCTTTGGCTCCTCTTTTTATATGTTTTTTCCTCCCCCTGGGCCTGCCCTATGCAAATTGGGCTAGCCAGAAGTGCTGTTTGTTCTCCCTGAAGTCCTCACTCTGGTCCTCGGACCTTCCTTTGACCTTCCTTTGTTCTATTTTTGCTGGCTTTTCCCTTCCTTGTCTTTTAGCCACCACCATTTTGGACTCGTGTTTCCTATTCTAACTACTTAACAGTAAGAAGTTCTTTGGCCAATCCAGAAAACCATTCTAAGAGTTCACATTTTCTGCAGAAAAATGTGCTTCTATCTTATCCATTCATTCATGCATTTATTCAAGCTGATATGTTGGGCAAGGAGAAGTAGAAATACAGAGAGGAGGGGGATGTGGTCCTTGTTGTCCAGGAACTCAGGACCAAGTAAAGGAATTCTCAGCCTTGCAAAAGACAGATAACAAATAAACATGCCAGCACAGAAGCTTGGAAGCAAATTATGGCCCTTGTTATCACCTGAGTCGTCTCACAGTATTTGAACATGGATCCAGATATTCAGCCACTCAGGAGGCTTCAGAATTGATCCCCATGGAGCTCGTGTTTGTGCTGGCCTGTGTCCAACTCTGAACCAAGGTCTGCTCTCATGTTGCAGTTGGGACTCTCAGCTCCCTGGCTTCACCTTCAGGGACATGTTCCTTTCCATCTCCACACGCCTCCCCTCTCAGTACCTCTATGGCTTTGGGGAAACTGAGCACACAACTTTCAGAAGAAACATAAGCTGGCACACATGGGGAATGTTTGCCCGAGATGAGCCACCAGCGGTAAGCACAGACTAAGATCATCAATATTTTTACTGTATATAAATTTAGTTTAATCCCTGTATATTCTGCTCTCAAATGAAATACACCATATTTAAGGTTTTCTTTCCTTTCTCTGTCTAAACTACCTATTTATATATATTTCCTGTGGACTATGGATTTTTTGTATTTCATAAACTTTTATTTAGTATGTTCTACATGTCAGGCACACATAGAATGAGACAGTGTCTTATTAAGATACTGTCTTTTTCTCCAGATGCTTATAAACTAGTAAAAGAGAGAAAGAGAGAGAGGCAGAAACAATGGTAATGCAGTGTAACCAGTGCTACAATAGGTTTGTATAGTAATAAACAAGGAAGGCAGAGGAGGAGAGGGCACTTGGGTTTTCACTTGGGATGGAAGGAAGGGTCAAGGAAGTCTTCACAAGAGACATGACATTGTACTGAATCTTCAATACTGCGCAGGAGTTTGCTGTTTGGGTTATGATGTGAAAATGATTTCTTGGATTTTCTCTTCTTGATTATCCACCTGCTCTTCCCACAACTCTCCTAGTATAAGAAGAACTCCTATGGTGTCCACCCCTACTATATGGCACTGGAGGAGGATGGCAGTGCCCATGGAGTGCTCCTGCTGAACAGCAATGCCATGGGTAAGACAGATACACAATCCCTGTGTACCACCAGAAACATCTGTGACCACTTGTGGTGATCTGGAATATCAACAGAAATAAGGAAAGTCAAGGGCAAGAGAAATGAGACAGATAAACTCATCTACCATTCATTCATTTATTCAAGTTTTACTAAGAGCACTAGGCCAGGTTTAAGGGGTACAATTTTTACTAAACACAGGGCCTATCTTGTATGACCTTGTTTTACTGTACACTTTAGCTCTTTTTCACAAAGTGATGTAAGATGTTGAGACTGAGATTATGTTTGAGGTACCTGAGTATCCCTCTCTGATTCCACTGCATGGGAAACAGCTTATTAGAGGAGGTGGGCATTAAAATAAGAACATAAGAAAGTGAAAATAGCAAAATGTAGGGCAGAGTCCCTGACTGGGTGATTTATAGTTCCAGGATACTCCTCATCTTCTTTTTTCTTTCTTTTTAACAGATGTGACATTCCAGCCTACTCCTGCCCTGACATACCGCACCACAGGAGGCATTTTGGACTTTTATATGGTTTTGGGGCCAACCCCTGAGCTTGTAACTCAGCAATACACTGAGGTTGGAAGTTATTCTACCCATCAATATATCATCCAATGTTTGCTGGGTATTGCCATGTTCTTAGCACTGAGAAAGGCCATTTCCCCCCACTTAAGACTCTTAGATGTCCCTAGTACATTATTGCTGTCTTTTCTGAAAGTCAGGATTTAGTGTTTAGGGGCTCTACAGACATATTGATATGCCATACTTCTCTTAACTATTTGCCTTTCTGAGAATTTCAAATCAGTGATAATCACTGAGTTCTCAGGTTTCCTAGAGTGGATACTGTTTACAGAGAGACTTTCTATCATTCTGCATCTCTATGGTTAATCCATATTTATTTGACTTTCTTATTTTTCTTGAGTGAGGCCTCTTAGATGAGATAGCTTCATAGAAGAGCTCAAGTTGCTTCAAGTAGAAGCCAATCATCTTTTCTTCCCAAAGAAATGTACTTGAGTCTATTTTTCTTTTTTATTTTAGTTGATTGGTCGGCCAGCAATGATTCCCTACTGGGCCTTGGGATTCCAACTGAGTCGCTATGGATACCAGGATGATTATGAAATCTCCAGTTTGTATGTTGCAATGATGGCTGCTCAGATTCCCTACGTATGATACCCTCATTCAGTCTGTGGTTTAATTAGTGGTGGGAATTTGTGGCTAAGTATAGATTGGAAAATCTTCATAGAAATTCATTCAAGTAGTGATGACTACTTTAGCATGAAGAAAAAATGTAGCTGTGGAGCTAGAAAACATTACCTTTTAAATTCATTTCAGGCAACCCTTTAAAATCAAGGGTTGCAAACTCAGAGTTGCATAAATCCTTCAGCAGTTTGAGGGATGCTTGGGGGATACTGTTCCTGCCTCTTGCCAGGAATATCCTGCAGTAGCCATGGCTGGGCTTTGAGACATGACTTTTGGGACCTGAAAATCATCTCAAGATTATAGCCATTTTAGGAAATTGTACTGGGGCTATTCTTGGAGAGAGTGGATATAAAAGGACAATGTGAATGAAACCAGTTAATACTAAGCGTTCACTTTTTCTTAAACACACACATACACATAAGCATATCCTACAACTACAATCTACCCCCTAGATAAAACTCTGGAAGTGTAGTCATTTGCTGTCAACAGGCAGAATTCCATAAATAGCGTGCTCTTTATCCTCTTGTAATGATCAGTTTCTCATCACGCAGTTGTTTTGCTCTCAATTCACCTCCTAAGGTTTTGGAGGACAATTAATGATTGGCAGCTGAGAATAAAATAAAGCATTACGATATTCTCATCAAAGATAATTTGAAACATTCATCCAGGCTTAATTTTTCTTTTTATAGACTGCTATTTTAGATACTTATTAAACATAAATTAGAAAAGATGGGAAAATTAAAAGATTTTTAAAAATCCATGGATTTACCTCACAGAGACAATTAATGTTAATAATGTATTGATTCATTCTTTCTGAGTTTTGGCCTATGAAAAAAATCTCTCCTCCCTTGAAGAAGTTTTACTTAAAGTCTTAAGGCAATACAGGTGGTTATCACTTTCATCTCCCCACCAGGAACTGAATATTAACCACTTGACATCATTATCCAACAATCAAGGATTAAGTCAATTTCATGTGCCGAAACCTGAGTTGGCGCTTTATAGAGAAGAGAGAAGACAAGGTTCTCACTCCAAGGCTCATCCAGTCAAATGAAAGTGGCAGAAATAAATACATTCTAGAAAACTAGAAAATAATGTAGTTCTAAATGTGAATAAATTCAGTCAAGTTTACTGGAGGGGAGGGGGAAAGACACAGATATGTTTCTCAGGCAAGTATGGCTTTCTACCCTTGAACATTCAACCAGCATTTTGTTTAATAGTCTCACTGAGTTTGAGATCTGAAGACTGGAAAAGACATAAATTGAGGGAAGGAGAGGGAGGAAATACAGTTGGAGGAGCAGAATGAGAAAGAATGGGGACCGGTGAGCTGGATGTAGGGATCAGAAAGCAATTTCAATCAGCAGAATTGAAAAGTCAGTCTAGGAGAGTAACAGAGAAAGATTTCATGGAGGCCTGGTCTGGAGTCTGCAGGCAGCAGGGCCAGAGCCTGGCCAAGCAGTTTGTGTCCCCTGAGGAGCTCCTGCTGCACGGGCCCAAGTATCCTGCTTGCTTCCTTCTACAGGATGTCCAGCATGTCGACATCGACTACATGGACCGGAAGCTGGACTTCACTCTCAGCCCCAGCTTTCAACATCTTGGCCTCCTGATTGAGCAAATGAAGAAAAATGGCACAAGATTTGTTCTTGTTCTGGTAGGTGTTTAGAAAGATTAGATCCTGTTTTCTGCTTCTATAGTTCAAAACTAGTACCGTTGAGGGAATCTGGATGAAAAATACAGAAGACTTCCCTAAACATTTTTTGTAACTTATGAATCTATAATTTTTTAAAGTATTAAAAAGCAAATAAGCAAAGGCAGAATGAATGACAATGGCTTTTAAAGGTGATGGATTGCAATATTTATTTTTCATAACTGTGTTATTGGGAGGTAATTTATTATTACATTCTTTTGGTAGAGTTAGAAAACTGAAATACTAGTTAATAGCCAAAAATACAATAGAGTGTGTAACACTAGATATAGCCTCCAAAAAAAAAAAAAAAAAAGTAAAGAAGAAAGAGAGTGTGTCTCACTGTTTCAGACTATGCCTCAGAGAAAATAGCTGTATCTTAATTTCATTTTTCCCTTAGGTGCTCAAAAACCTTTTAAGTTACCATTACCAATACTCAACAATGGTGAGATTTAAGGGACTTATTTCTTCTTAATTAAATTCACAAACAACTGATTTAAGATCCAGAATATCAGTTTATTATTTCATATTGGGGGCTTACCAGGTGGTACAGTGATAAAGAATCTGCCTGCTAATGCAGGAGACAAGAGGCAATGATTTGATCCCTGGATTGGGAAGATCCCCTGGAAGAGGAAACGGCAACTCACTCCAGTATTCTTGCCTGGGAAATCCCATGGGCAGAAGGAGCCTGGAAGGCTACAGTCCCTGGGGTCACAAAGAGTTGGGCTTGACTGAGCAAGTGAGCACACATTTTACATTGCAAGCTGTATCTTGTCAAACACAGAACTAGTTACCTACAAATGATCCTTCCTTCTAGCTTCCAGAAATTACAGCTTTATTTTCTGACTTTTGTTCATTCATTCATTCAAGTATTGACTAAACATTGGGTCTTTGAAAATCACTCTACTAAAAAATGTATTTATAATCTAAGCGAATAAGATGTCCTTTTTCTTACAGAGATTTTATTCTTTTGGAGGGAGACCCCCAATAAATAAACATTAAAAAAAAGATAGTTTCCGATAGGTAGTGACAATTTCTATGACAGTTGTGAAATATGATGCTATTTAGAGAGCAGTTGAGGCAGGTATGAGATAGATTGAACTGGGAAGGGAACTTGAGATAGACAAGCTGGGTCACAGAATAGAAGAAAGGAATTTCATGTTCTTAAGGACTATTGCCATTACATCGTGGAAACACAGTTAGACTTCTCCACTTGAGAGTAATGTTTTATTAGCCTGGTTTATCTCCAGGAATGGTTTTCAAACTTTAGCATACTTTTTTCCTCAAGAATGTTATAGAGAGGGACCACTGGTGGTCCAGTGGTTAAGACTCCACACTTCAATGCAGGGGGCATGGGTTTGATCCCTGGTTGGAGAACTAAGATCCCACATGCCAGCCAAAAAAATAACAGAATAATGTTATAGAGAAACATCAATATAGTTTTTTGCTCTCAATTATCCATGGGATGTGTGTGTGTGTGTGTCTGTGTGTGTGTGTGTCTGTGTGTGTGTGTCTGTGTGTGTGTGTGTCTGTGTGTGTGTGTGGTGTGTTGTATTTCTCACCATTTCTTTCTGTACTGTGAATTGCTAAAAATTTAGAGAGGAGATTTCTTGGTGATGTTTTTCTCATGTCTGCTGTTTTGAACCCTTTCGCTGCAGGACCCAGCCATTTCTGGCAATGAGACCCAGTATCTCACATTCACCAGAGGGAAGGAAAGTGATGTGTTCATCAAATGGCCAGACAACAGCGATATTGTCTGGGGAAAGGTAAGATTTTGGATAAGGTGCCTGTAATTAATCAGTATCACAATTGATTAAGAGAGATGCAATAACTCTTGGAAAAATATATTGGGTAATTTATAAATTATGAATGAGTAGAAATCTGTCTGATACTGATTAGCTCAATAAACATTAATAAGGCTGAGGTTTCAGGTCTAATCCTCTAAAATATCAGTGAGCCTTGTTTTATTGTCTGGAAGTATTCCAATGACCCACCCCTTATATATGCCAACTGGTCGTTTAACAAAGATAAAGAATCCCTTTGAAAAGGACTTTGAAATCTGTCTCTCAGTCACCCACTCTCATCTTTGACCCAGGATGCTTAATCTGTATCTAAATAAATCACTGAATGCTATGAATTAATCTCCTTCTCTTATCTCCTTTCATTCCCTTTTGTGGCCTCAATCCTCAAACTCATTGTTCGATTCTTAGCAACAAGATTTTAAGTGGACTTCCTGACTCTGGATGACAGTAGCTCTTAGCCAGGGTTGCTCTGTAAATATCCCATGCTGCTTCATCTTGTTGCCAAAATCTTGGCTCCTTGTCTACCGATGCTGAATAGAAATACAGAGACAACATTTGGAGGAAATAGAAAAGATTAGCTTTATTATTTTTACCAGGCAAAAGGGAAAAACAGCGGACCAGTGACTCAACAATTGTGCCCTGCTCTCTTAGGAATAGGGAGAGGTTTTATATCTTCTTGAATGTCTTAAATTTTTTTTTTTTTCTGCTGCAAAGTTTCAAAATGGCCACAGCTGGCATCAGGCAACTCAGCAGCCAAGTCTGGTGTCCCTGAAGTTATCAGCCCAGGACCTTCTTTCTGAAATGGAGAATGCTACAGGGAGTTTTGGAGGAGAAGAATGCCAAGTGTATAATCTATATGGAGTCAGAGAGTAATTAGCTTTGTGAAGGACAAGTCCAGCTACAAGTGTCTGTTAGTTCAGTTCAGTTCAGTCTCTCAGTTGTATCTGACTCTGCAACCCCATGGACTGCAGCACACCAGGCCTCTCTGTCCATCACCAACTCCCAGGGTTTACTCAAATGCATGTCCATTGAGTTGGTGATGCCATCCAACCATCTCATCCTCTGTCGTCCCCTTGTCCTCCTGCTTTCAATCTTTCCCAGCATCAGGGTCTTTTCCAATGAGTCAGTTCTTCACATCAGGTGGCCAAAGTATTGGCATTTCAGCTTCAGCATCAGTCCTGCCAATGACTATTCAGGACTGGTTTCCTTTAGGATGGACTGGTTGGATCTCATTGCAGTCCAAGGGACTCTCAGGAGTCTTCTCCAACACCACAGTTCAAAAGCATCAATTTTTCAGTGCTCAGCTTTCTTTATAGTCCAACTCTCACATCCATACATGACTACTGGAAAAACCATAGCTTTGACTAGACAGACCTTTGTTGGCAAAGTAAGGTCTCTGCTTTTTAATATGCTGTCTAGGTTGGTCATAACTTTTCTTGCAAGGAGTAAGTGTCTTTTAATTTCATGGCTGCAGTCACCATCTGCAGTGATTTTGGAGCCCCCTAAAGTAAAGTCTATCAGTTTCCATTGTTTCCCCATCTGTTTGTCATGAAGTGATGGGACCAGATGCCATGATCTTAGTTTTCTGAATGTTGAGTTTTAAGCCAACTTTTTCATTCTCCTCTTTCACTTTCATCATGAGGCTCTTTAGTTCTTCTTCACTTTCTGCCATAAGTGTAGTGTCATCTGCATCTGAGGTTACTGATATTTCTCCCAGCAATCTTGATTTCAGCTTGTGCTTCATCCAGTCCAGCGTTTCTCATGATGTACTCTGCATTTAAGTTAAATAAACAGGGTGACAATATACAGCCTTGACATACTCCTTTCCCTATTTGGAGCCAGTCTGTTGTTCCATGTCCAATTCTAACTATTGCTTCCTGATCTGCGTACAGGTTTCTCGAGAGTCTGTTAGTAGTAACGGCTAAAGAATAACCAAAACGATTGTAGGCCTGTTTGGCTGGTATGTGCCAAAGGCTGTTCACTTGTTTCTGTTTTGCTGCAACACTCCTGCTCTGGGTTAATGCCCTGTTCAAGTGCCTTTGAATGTTTCCTTCCTAACTTACCCAAATAATACCTGCACTTCAAGGCCAACTTAAATATTCACTCTTAGGAAGCATTCAAAGACCAGCTTTGTTCTCCCTTTTCTATATTGCAACTCTCAGGAAGTGTAACATACAACCTAGTGCTTATGTTCCATCTGTGAACTTGGAGAAAACAAGGACTGTTTCTTACTTAAGGCTCAGCAGATACAGATTATAGAAGTGAGCCTGGCATATAGTAAATGTTCAGTATTTGTGGAATGAATGAATCAATGTATATAGTTGAAAAGTGAAAGTGAAGTCACTCAGTTGTGTTTGACTCTTCGTGACACCATGGACTAGAGCCTATCAGGTTCCTCTGTCCATGGGATATTTCAGGCAAGAATACTGGAGTGAGTTGCCATTTCCTTCCCCAGGATATCTTCCCGACCCAGGGATTGAACCTGGGTCTCCCTCATTGTAGGCTGACGCTTTATCATTTGAGCCATTAAGGAAGTCCAAACTGTATATAGTTAATGTCCTTCTAATTATGGATGAAATTGGTTGATACTATGAATTTTTTAATGCTGTGTATACTTGGGATCCCTAGTAAGTTGTGATACTGCTTAAAAGCATTGAGGCTAAGCGTATGGGTTGTGAACAGAAATCAATCTTATTCCTTTAGAGTACATACACTTAATATGTATTTTTTATAAGGGGAAATTTGTTGTAAGCCTGTGATAGGCAGATCAGCGAAAAAAATCATCATTTGCAAAGTGATTGTACAGAGGATGTGCTTAGAAGGGATTTAGTTAATAACATTCAAAAGTAAAATTTTGAAAACTGATGGAATGAATCAAGAGATCCCAACCTATATTCACCTAACAAAATTTCATATATTCAGACTTTGCAATTTAATTAATGGCAAATATCCCCCAGAATTATATGGAGCTGCGTGTCATTAGGGAGAAGGCAATGGCACCCCACTCCAGTACTCTTGCCTGGGAAATCCCATGGATGGAGGAGCCTGGTAGGCTACAGTCCATGGGGTCGCTGAGAGTCGGACACGACTGAGTGACTTCACTTTCACTTTTCACTTTCATGCATTGGAGAAGGAAATGGCAACCCACTCCAGTGTTCTTGCCTGGAGAATCCCAGGGACGGAGGAGCCTGGTGGGCTACTGTCTATGGGGTCGCACAGAGTTGGACACAACTGACGTGACTTAGCAGCAGCAGCAGGAGCATGTCATTAGAGTCTAACATATGAAACATCTCATGGTCTGTGTGCAATGCCTTTTAAAGGTTTTAATTTTTCTTTTTCTTTTTTTTTCTAGGTTTGGCCAGATCTGCCCAACGTGAATGTGGATGGGTCCCTTGATCACGAAACTCAGGTTAAGGTACAGTAACACATGGATTTTTGTCTACATGGTTCTAAACATCTGGAAACTTATGAGTTTTACCTTGTTGTTTGGTTAAGTAGCTCTGAGTTGAGTATACTTGTCAACAGGTAATTTTCTGGAAGCAAAATTTTCCCCAAATGGAAAACCCAACAGGTAGCTAAACTGGAATTGTATAGAAGGGAATCATGTATGAAAATACCTTTACATGTGCACCTTCAACGGGTTGTATTTTGTTTGAACTTAGTGTTGCTTGAAAAATAATGAAGGAAAGTCTGGAATCTTTCCACTGGCAAGGTTATGAACAGATTGGGTTTTAACGAATCGTCTACATATAGAAGAAAGTGCTGGCCGGTTGAAAGGAGCAATGGCCTTGACTCAGCACTTGATGCCGCATCAGTCTTGGGCTTCCAGCATCCCATCCACACTGCAGCTCACACTTCCCTGCATGGCTGATCTCCTTGATTTGACCAATGGGGAAAAAGCACTGTGCTCTGAAGTTTGACTCTTTAGACACTGACGGTTAATTTTCCTGTTTGTATGATGACATGCCTAATCGTAAAGCGAATCCCATGTTTAAAATGGGACTTAAAGACTATTTAACCTACTAGGAAAAGAGAGAATGGAGTCACCTTCCCTGGTGTGTGTGTGTCCACAGTAAACTCGGTGCAGCTGCAGCCACTGATATGAGATTAGGGGGAACACCGAGTGAGCAAAGCCTTGCACAAATACCTGCTTGTCTCCCCTTCCCGGTCCTCGTGGACCCCCCTTCCCAGACAGGCTGAGACCCCCCATAAGAGCACGTGTCATCCTTACAGTTGTACAAAGCCCACGTTGCCTTTCCTGACTTCTTGCGGAAGAGCACTGCTGCCTGGTGGAAGAGGGAAATAGAAGAGCTCTACAGAAACCCTCGAGAGCCAGAGAAGAGCTTGAAGTTTGATGGACTGTGGATTGTAAGTCATCTTTCATGCCTTTCTTTGAAAATATTAGCAGTCAAAACACAGGGAGATAACTCAGAACCTACTAAAGCAGCAAGCTAGGGCTGGAGGAGTGGAGGAGAGGGATGCTGCTACAGAGCTGAGGTGCTGGGACCACCAGGAAGAGCAGAGAGAATTGTACGTCTGCCCAGGGACATCCTGCCTGGTGGAAGTTGGAGTCCCTGAAGGCAATGAGCCACCGCTCAAGTTGCTGCCTGAAAAAGAAAGAGGGACACATACCTGACTTCTCTTAGCTCCCACCCTCTAACCTCTTGCCAGTGCTTTCCATTGGCCAGACCTACACAGAGGCCAGTGCTAAAGGAGCCCAAGAGCCCATCATGTGATACAGGGCAGGGCCAGGGGTGGGCAAGGCATGGATCAGAGGCAACAGATATTCATCACAGGGCTGGGAAAACTCTGGCTTCAAAGGTCCATTCCAATGCTTGCTATGCTTGTTGGTTGGGCTTAAGAGCAGGGCTTCCTGAGATGTCTCTGGGACACACATTCAAAGGCTCCTCTATTGGTATTTTTCTAGGAGTGGGAAGCATATCAGTGCCCCAGTTTCCTCCTCCACTGTGCATATTCCAGGTCATCTCTGGAGCTGGAGGTGACCTGGAGCAGAGCTTCTCCAGTCTGAGCCAGGCTGAAAGAAGTTTGCCATTGACCCAGAGACAAACCTCTCAGCCCACTGGTGGCCCTGGGGCTTCCCTGGCCACCACCAGGATAGGCAGACCCAGAGCAGGTGCACAAAAGGACACAGATTAACCTAAACTGTGAAGAGATGGGGGGAGCCCTGAGGAACACAGATCCCAACAGCTGTGTGGTATTTGTTCCACTGCGAGAAAGGTGTAGCTGAATAACTCCAGTAGCCAAGAGTCCTCCCAAACAGCTTGCCTTTGCATTTTAGTGT
Source organism: Bos mutus (assembly GCF_027580195.1). Lineage (NCBI taxonomy): Eukaryota > Metazoa > Chordata > Mammalia > Artiodactyla > Bovidae > Bos > Bos mutus. Next base: position 18,529,507 of record NC_091620.1, on the reverse strand, counting down.
GTCCTACTTAAGATCACCAGGGGCTTCCCTGGTGGCTCAGACAGTAAAAGTGTCTGCCTGCAATGTGGAGACCTGGGTTCGATCCCTGGGTCAGGAAGATCCCCTGGAGAAGGAAATGGCAACCCACTCCAGTACTCTTGCCTGGAAAATCCCATGGATGGAGGAGCCTGGTGGGCTACAGTCCATGGGGTCACAAAGAGTCGGACACGACTTCATTTTCACTTTCACTTAAGATCACCTAATATACAATATTTTAAGTTTTCCATTGGTAATGTAGGCTGTGAATATTCACCTCCGGAACTGCTATTTCTTGCATTTAAGTAATAGATCCCTACAAGTATTATTTGATTTCTAGATTTGTTTCTGAGTTAACTTTTTAGGACGGTATCTACTGTAGAAAGTTAGAGCTTTCTCCTGGTTTTAGGTCTATGCTGATGTCAGAATCAATAATCTAAACTATTGATAATGAGGAGATTATGATAACCATTAGCCATGGATAAAAAGTGAGTCATCCACACATAGAAAAGATGGGCTTGTGTGGGGAGATGAATCAAAAGGAGATTTACTTAGGTCATGATTCCAGCCCAATTTCAGTATTTTGTCACTATAAGGCAATCCTCACAAGTCTAAAAATGCCAAGTAAACAAGAGGTTTAACACTCTTCTTAAACAAAAATGATTTCTTAGAATCCTTTTGGGTTGGGATTACACAGAGTCAGTGATGCAACTAGCTGTCGTAAATTTGACCTCGTCTCCGTGAGGTCAGTGTCATCTGTAGGAAGGTCCATGCTGCCTCTGACCCACAGAATTTTTTTTTTTTTTTTGCTATCTCATTGCAGAACATGAATGAACCATCGAACTTTGTAAATGGATCTGTCAGGGGCTGCAGTGATGAAATTCTTAATAATCCACCCTATGTGCCATGTATGTAAAATGATGTCTTCACCAAATTACTTCTCTGCTCAAAAGCCTTGCAAATTTTCCTGTTATTGTCAAAGTAAAGCCTAATTTTGGCAAGAAAACACTTTTAAATCTGACATAAAATCCCAAATAGAATAACTTTGAATAAGTGCAAATAAACAACTAATCAAGCATAGCAATAATAGCATGATGTGGTATGAAAAAAACCAAGCAATGATGTGCATCTGATTATAGTGATGAATATGAACTGGTAACTGAAACTCCAAATCACCCCCTGCACACCACACACACCATACATACATACCACACATTACACTGCACACACACCACACATGCACACATACAGACATGTCACACACCACGCACATCACACACACTGCAACATACTACACATACACCGCAAAGACACACATATACACATACCACACACACACACACACACACCCGACATACACACTTCCCTCTTTTGATTAGATGATGGAAATCTAGTTCTGTCACTCCTTCTGCCCGTGTTCACAGAACCTACATGAAAGATATTCCTTGTTTGTCCCGTGGTAAAACCAGAAACAGAATATCAATGGACCTTGGGTTTAAAGGTGTCTTAGGAGTTGAACACCTTACAGGTTGAACTCTTTGCTTACCTTGAACTCGTACCTTACTTGAACTCTTGCCTAGGGGAGGAAGTGACTCACTTTATTGGGACATGAGCACTGTCCCAGTAATTCGTGGACTCCACATTTCCTGAATTGTGGGTCACTGCTAGGCTTCCTATGGCTCACTAGCTCCTTCCTTCCTTCCTCTCTCCCTCCCTCCCTTCTTTTCTCCTTTCTTCCTTTCTGCCTTTTTCTCCTTCTTTCCTTAATTTAGTATCTGTGTATCAGATAAGTGATGACAAATCAGAAAGCTTTAGCCGTATTAGTGCAGTGATGAAATAGGATCTGTTCCCTTGAGAACATTACCATCTAGTGGAAGAGACGATCATAACCACAGAGGGGTTTATTGTGTCCTAACTGGGCTATGGCAGCCCCCTGTAGCTATTGGAGTCGGAGCGAACAGAAGAGTGCCCTTCCTGGCTCCATACCCTGTCCTTACCTTTCATTAATTAAGCAGCCACAGGACCCTGATAACAAAAAATTCTTAAAACTGGAGCTGTTATTGGTAACAAGGTTGTTGGCTGAAGTCGAGAAATATGAAGATGATGGGCATTTCTGGTGAATGTGCAAATCAGGTTTTGTAAGAATTAACTCTGCATTTCCTCCCAGACTTGGAGTCCCGGGACCGGGGCCTGAGCAGCAGGACCCTGTGCATGGAGAGCCAGCAGGTGCTGCCCGATGGCTCACCGGTGCGCCACTACGATGTGCACAGCCTTTATGGCTGGGCCCAGACCAGACCCACGTACGAGTGAGTGTGCTTCTGTCATTGGCCAGCAAGACAATTTTCATTTCTTCCCATGGCTGTAAATGTCTAGAGTTCTGACACAGTCAGAGACAAAGTTCTTTGCATCTCGGGCATCCACCCTTATTCTATGTGTATGTGCTAAGTCACCTCAGTCATGTCCGACTCTGCAACCCTATGGACTGTAGCCTGCCAGGCTCCTCTGTCCATGGGGATTCTCCAGGCAGGAAGACTGGAGTGGTTGCCATGTCCCCCTCCCCGGGATCTTCATAGAACCTGCATCTTCTATGACTCCTGCATTGCAGGAGGATTCTTTACCACTGAGCCACTGGGGATACCCCTGCCTTATTTCTTGCCTTCATTACCTCTCACTGGGGTGTGTGTGTGTGTGTGTGTGTGCCCATGCATGCCCACACATCCCTGTCCACTTTTGGACTCGTGTGAAATATTGGCAGTAACCTAAATGGATTCGTTTCCCCTATAGCTAGCTTCTTTTCCTGGCATCACTTACTGAATACTTTATCTCTGCCTATTGATGTGATGCTTTCTTTAGCAAATATTTGGATTACATCACACATCAGCATCTATCAATAGATTTTCTCTTTTGTTCCACTGATTTTTCTCTCATACCTTGTTTTCATTTTTGGGCTAAAGCATTTTACAGAAGACTGACCTTCCATTGATAAATATTTAAACATCTTTTATGTGTATTTGTCCCTCTATGCAAAGTTTTTCTTGCGTTTTGAGGATTAGCCTAGTAGACAGCATATTACCAAAGGGAGCTGTAGTTGTATATACTTTTATTTGGGTGCCAGATCTACCTCTTTGCTCTTTAAATGACTGACAAATTATCTCTCTTCTTTGAGTCTCAGTTTCCTGACAGTAAAAGGAGGCCAGGGTTGTGAGACTGCACACGTGAACATGACCGGTACAATACCTGGGGTAGAGTAATTGTTCTATGAATACCTTACACCCCAGCCCTCCTCATACCTAGAAATAGACAGCTAATTAATTTTTTTAAAGAAAAGAAATCCACATATTGTTAATCAACTATATTCCAAAATAAGATAACATTTTTTAATTAAAAAATTTTTTTAAAAGAAAAAGGAATCCATATTTTAGTTGACGCTCTATCTGCAGTTGTTCTGCTGGGAAGTTGATTGGGACTCAGCATTACTTAAATAGCAGATGCTTTCTGGTTCAAAATGGAGCAGCACTCTGCTGCCTTACACTCCAGGCTGCAGCTACTCTTTATGCTAAAGTTCCTCAACTGTCCAGCCTCAAATTCACCCTCAGCTCACCCCCTTGTCCCTCTCTGAGCAGAGCTGTGCAGGAGGTGACGGGACAGCGAGGGATCGTCATCACTCGCTCCACTTTCCCTTCTTCTGGCCGCTGGGGAGGACACTGGCTGGGCGACAACAGGGCCGCATGGGACCAGCTGAAGAAGTCAATCATTGGTGTGTGGGCTCTCATCCTGGGGCCTCTCCAGGTGGGGAGGGGACTGGAGTGCTCTTCAGTGGGGTTGGTCATGTCTAATCATCGTCCATGCAGTCAGTGAAAGCCACGGGAGCTGAGTGCTCTCTGTGTGTGTGAGTTTTAATGCACACCCGTCTTTTGACGTTTTCACCACGAGGGGCTCAGAGCTTCCAAATGTGGAACAGAAGAGACAGGTCAAACCTACCCTTCCCACGGTCTGCTCTCCTGTGTCCAATGCAGCTGTATCTTCTCCCTACAGGCATGATGGAATTCAGTCTCTTTGGAATCTCTTATGTAAGTCCTACTGAGGCTATGATGAATCCCCTAGTTCAGATTTCAGTGTGTCTGAAACCCACAAAGTCCCACCTAAAATATGCTCTGATTTTGCATCTTCTCAGACAGGAGCAGACATCTGTGGATTCTTTGGAGATGCTGAGTATGAGATGTGTGTTCGCTGGATGCAGCTGGGGGCATTTTATCCATTTTCCAGGAACCACAACACATTCGGGACCAGGGTGAGGGAAGCGGGTTACGGTGTGGGTGTTTCGTGTCCTCACATCACAACTTCCTCTTATAATTTTATTTGTGTATTTGTTTATTTTTGGCTGTACTGGGCCCTCATTGCCGTGTGGACTTTTCCTCTAGTTGCGGCGAGGAGGGCCTAGTCTCTAGTTGCCGTGTGCAGGCTTCTCATTGCGGTGGCTTCTGTTGTTGTGGAGCACGGGCTCTAGGGCTTGTGGGCATTAGTGGGTGCAGCAGCTTGGCCTGTGAAGTCTTGGCTCCCGGGCTCTAGAGCACGGGCTCAATAGCTGTGGTGCACCGGCACAGATGCTCTGCAGCATATGGGATCTTCCCAGATCAGGGATTGAATTGTGTCTCCCAAACTGGCATGTAGATTCTTTACCACTGAACCATCAGGGAAACCCCACCACTTCTTAATGCTCAAGAACATCGTACTTATTTGTATGATGAAAAATTATAAAATCACCAGCAACTCCATTGCTTGGAAAATCCACAGAGTTCAAAAGCCCAGAGTACCAACCATTTTTCAAGAATATACTTGTTCCCATCTCTTGGGTTATTAATGCCTATGAGGAGAAATGTTTATGGCTCCCTATGGAACCGAAATAAAAAGAGGCTCCCTTTGCTTTTAGAAATGATGGGTTTGTATTTTACTTAAATCTCACTGAGTTATGTCAGTGCTGCATGGAGACCCATTTCTCTCTACACATGTGCAGGGCCAAGGCTAGACCCCATCCTGAAGGGTTCATGAAAAAAAAAAAGGAAGCAAGAAACTCCAGTTTATAAAGATGGCAGATGGAGGGAAAGAGGAAGCTAGAAGTTAGAGGAAAAAGGATGTGTAACCTACATATGGGATATGTGCCTGTGAGTGCATGCTTAGTCACTAAATCTGACTCTTTATGAGCCCATAGACTGTAGCCTGCCAGGCTTCTCTGTCCATGGGATTTCCCAGGCAAGAATACTGGAGTAAGTTGCCATTTCCTTCTCCAGGGGTTACTCCCAGATTAGCGATCAAACTCATGTCTCCTGTATTGGCAGGGGGATTCTTCACCACTGAGCCACCAGGAAAGCCCATATGTGTGTGCTGGTCCTTTTCTCATACTGCTAGGAAGGAGGAGGTAACCTTCCACCTGCTCCTTTACCCTTTTAGAGACAAGATCCTGTGGCCTGGGACTCAGACTTTGAGATGTTCTCAAGAAAAGTTCTCCAGACCAGATATACTCTGCTGCCCTACCTCTATACTCTGATGCATAAGGCTCACGCTGAGGGCAGCACTGTGGTCCGACCCCTTCTCCATGAGTGAGTAGAGCTGGCTTCCCCAAGTGACAAGTCTGGGATGTCTTGGGAATAACCCTCTGCAACCGTCATAACAAAACAGGCGTACTTTTCACATTTTTTCCTAAGGTTTACAGAGGAACGTACAACATGGGATATAGACCATCAGTTCATGCTGGGCCCTGCCGTCTTAATTAGCCCCGTGCTGGAAAATGTAAGTTTTCCACTGTGGCTCAGATACCCTCCAATCATATCATCTAAAGAACAGGAAGGGCGTTTTATGATCTTTCTGGGTTTTTTTGGCTGTGCTAGGTCATTGTTGTTATGTGGGCTTTTCTCTAGTTGTGAGCGGCGCCCACTCTCCAGCTGTGCTGTGAGGGTTTCTCATTGTGCTGGCCTCTCTTGTGGAGCACGGGCTTTAGGACACGTGGGCTTAGTAGCTGGGCTCCAGAGCACGGGCTCAGTAGCTGTGGCGCACAGACTGAGTTCCTCTGTGCTTAGTGGCAAGTGGGATCTTCCCTGACCAGGCATTGAACCGGTGTCTCCTGCATTGTCAGATGGATTGGATTCCTTATCCCTGAGCCACAGGGTAGCCCTACAGGTTGTCTTATCCAGCTCACTGTTTTCAGGCAAATGCATTTCTAGAACGTCTAAGGGAGATCTTGATTGTTTTTCAAGATCTCCATTAATGGAAACTTTACCCCCACGAAGGATTCTCATTTTGGTGTCTTGTCATGTTGCATCCTTGCAAAATCTACCTTTTCATAAATGTTATGTTTCTTTGTGTTTAAAGAAGAATTTCCTAGGATCTTTCTCAATAAAACCTTTCCAACTCTTAAAGTCATTAATCAAGTTCCCTTTTTAATCTTATTTCTACAGAGATAATTTTAAAAATTAAAAGTAAATTATTGGCATATTCGTAACGACATGTTGATTTTGTGTTTCAGAATACTTTTCAGGTCCAGGCTTACTTTCCCAGAGCCCGTTGGTATGACTATAGCACGGTAAGAACTAATGTTATTTCTGGACCTGGGTTAGTCCCTGCAGGCAGAGAGAGGGGCCTGGAACTTTCTCCTGACTTCCAAGCACATATTTTCTAAGGCAGTAAGTTTCAGTCTTTCAGCCATGCAAAGTTTGCTTAAATAAAAGTATCCATAAAACCATAAATAGTAGAAAATCTGATGCCTATGTTACACTGACTCCTCCCCAACCACCTACCTTTTCTGGACAATACAGAGAAAAAGGCTAGATTTTTAGAGGTTTTAGCAAAGCTGAAAACCAGAGATTTCCTGCTTCGATTTGCAGTATTTTGCTGATTTTCTTGGAAAGGAAGGATTTGTGATAAAGCAGGCACTGATTTCATCTATTTTTCTGGTCATCATTCCTTGCCTATTTTCTCCCTTCTAGGGATCTGGCAATGAATCAACAGGTGAGTGGAAAGTCCTGGAGGCTCCCCTGGACCATATCAACCTTCATATCAGAGGAGGCTACATCCTGCCTTGGCAAGAACCTGCGATGAACACTTACTCCAGGTAAGGGAGAGGTGGTGTTTGTTGGCCTCACTTTCCCATAATGAGGCAGCCTTTTAGGAAGTGGCCCACCTCAACGGAGGATAAACTAAATATGAACAGTTTCATTAATCTGATTCTGAGAGTACCTTCCAAGAGGGATCTGGGGGAGAATGAGTTCATGAAGTCAGTCTTGGGGAGAACTTTTATCTGTTACAGAAACTACAGAGCTTCTGTGTCAAAGGTTTAAGGTATGTTTTCCCGAGGGTAGCATCATGTACCTTTCTCCACAGTATTTAAAAATTCGGGAATAGGAGTGAGCTCTTTGATTTGTGATGTCTACCCAGAGTTTTAGTACTTACCCTGAGGTCTACTTTGGTGAACTCAAGAGAAATTATACACACACACACACACACACATACACACTACACAAAATAGAACATGTTATGTCAAGGGAGACGTACATAACAAGAGTAGTAACCACTCAGAGAGGGAAGTTAGCTTTCACTCTTGTGCTATAAAAATCATGGTTTCAGCTCTGGGCTGAGTCTTGAATAATAGAATTTGAATGTATGAAAACAAGAGAAAGGGATATACTGGGAGGATTAAAGAACTAAAGGTGAAAAATGAGCTTAATTTGGAGGACAGTAAACCATTCATGCTGAGTTTAACTGGAGCACTGATAAAGAAGATAAAGTAAATAAAAATCAAGCTGGTTAGTATCAGGCCATGGAAAGTTGTGAATGCAGGAGAAGTGCACTGCATTGTTTTCTACAGCAATCTGGAAGCTACTAAATGATTGTTTTTCTGTGGGGGGAGAAGCTTCTTATATTACTTATAATATGTATGTAAGTAACATGTATGTATTTGATTTTTGGAGATTAAAGTTGTATTGAATGTTTCATTAAAATATAAACATTTTATTCTGTTAGCTTTTAAATATATTTTATTTGATCTCATCTGTTTTTAGAATTTTAGGTGTATTTTTAATGCATTTACTTTTTTTCTGGATGACTATAAATTTTCAAAAGAAGCTATCTTCATCCTTACAACCTGCAGTCTATAGAAAAATAACTTCTCTTTTAATAGCCGACAGAAATATATGGGATTGATTGTTGCTTTGGATGATAATGGGAGAGCTGAAGGTCAGCTGTTCTGGGATGATGGACAAAGCATTGGTGAGTAGGAACTTTCCTGGGTCCACATACAGCATTCAGGAAAGCCATACATGGAGGCTCAGGATATAATTGGCATGAACTGAAAACCTGTTTCTATTACTACTATTAATAAAGCGGTGGTGTTGGGAGGATTTTTGCAACTTTTGTTTCTCATATATATTATGCTGTAATTGTAATAGAAGGGTATAGGGTCCCCAGCTTTGTAAGATCATAAATTTGATATTATAGATTCAGCTGGGGGACTTAATCTCCCTATAACTTTCTCGCTCTGATAAGAGTGTTACTGCAAATATCAAGCTGACCATCCACTCTCATAGATCTGCCTCTATTTGGGCCAAACATCTAGAACCAGGCACCCTTTGCCTCCAAAGTGGTGGCTCAAACAGTAAAGAATCTACCTGCAATGCACGAGACTGGGTTTGATCCCTTGGTTGGGAAGACCTCCTGGAGAAGGAAATGGCAACCCACTCTAGTATCCTTGCCTGGGAAATCCCATAGACAGAGGAGCCTGGCAGGCTACAGTCCAGGGTTTCAAAGAGACAGACATGACTGAGTGACTAACACTTTTTTAACACAGGCCCACTCAGGAAACATATTAGAGCTTAGAAAATTTCTTAGTGTCTCAGAATTTGGGAATTAAAGTTGTCAAAAGAATAATTATGTCAATGAAATATTGCTTTGTGTACTTTTTCTTCCCAGTCTAGGAACACAATAGTTCTATCTTAGATAATTGGTGCTTGCCACTATAACTGGAATACCCTCTTCCTCAGGCATTGTTGTAGATTTACAATCTCTCACCAACTGATGTCCGTTTTCCAATACTTTATTACTGTGGACCAGAACATTCTAATCTTGTAACAGGTAGCAGTTACTGAATTTATAGTTGTTTTTTTTTTTCAATAAAATAAAACATTTTTTCTTTATTTACAAAGTAAAATATTTCTAAAGGTTTCCTCCTTTTGATTTTATTCATTACATATTATTATTAAAGAAAACATTTTAGAGATTAAAAATTAGAAAAAAATTAAAACCAGTTAATATTTTTGCAGTAGCACCTTTTGCTTTCATTTTACTTAAAATAATGGTTAACTTCAGTAATGCTGAAACTATGCATGCTCAGTCGCTTCAGTCGTATCCAACTCTTTGCAACCCTATGGACCATAACTCCTCAGTCCATGGGATTCTCCAGGCATTAATTCTGGGGTGGGTTGTCATTTCCTCCTCTGGTTGAAAACATGAAGTGAAGTGAAGTGAAGTGAAGTCGGTCAGTCGTGTCCAGCTCTTTGCGACCCTGTGGACTGTAGCCTATCAGGATCCTCCATTCATAGGATTTTACAGGCAGGAGTACTAGAGTGGGTTGCCATATTTAATTTGTGAATCCTGTTTCTTTGCACTTAAAAATAATGACACAAATATGTCTAGATATTATTTTATATACCTTATCAATATCACACCTTATGATTATCACATTGCATTGAAAGGATATTCCATAATTTATCTTTCTGTAGTTATTCCCTGTGCAGGATGTTTTCAGTTTTTATTGTTATAAAATAACAGAATTGAATATTAACATTTGTTTGTAGTTCAGATTAGTTCCATAGGGTAGATTCCTAAAAGTAAAATTATTGCTTTCTAATTAACTTGATACACCTACACACAGCGTATCCATTTTACAGTTCTATTAATACATGTTTTGACAAATGTATACAATTGTGGTTTGCTACTATCACAATAAATATGTAGAATATTTTCGTAAACACAAAGCCCTTCTACTTCTTTCCAGAAAACTGCCCCCCACTCCCAGTTTATATTTCCAGTCTCTGACAACCGCTGATCTGCTTTCTGACGTTATGAATTAGATTTGTCTTTTCTAGGTTTTATATAAATAGAATCCCACAGTTTGTCCTCTTTGTGTTTAGCCTCTCCCACCTAGCAAAATATTTTTAAGGATTCATCCATTTTATTGCATATAAGAGTTCATTACTTTTGACTCCTGAATAATCACCTTGTGGGAGTACCACAATTTATCCATTTACTTACTGATAAACATATTAGTTGTTTCATATCTTTTACTATTACCTATAACCTGCCATAGCATATTCAAAAGCAGAGACATTACTTTGCCAACAAAGGTTCGTCTAGTCAAGGCTATGGTTTTTCCTGTGGTCATGTATGGATGTGAGAGTTGGACTGTGAAGAAGGCTGAGTGCCAAAGAATTGATGCTTTTGAACTGTGGTGTTGGAGAAGACTCTTGAGAGTCCCTTGGACTGCAAGGAGATCCAACCAGTCCATTCTGAAAGGAGATCAGCCCTGGGATTTCTTTGGAAGGAATGATGCTAAAGCTGAAACTTCAGTACTTTGGCCACCTCATGCGAAGAGTTGACTCATTGGAAAAGACTCTGATGCTGGGAGGGATTGGGGGCAGGAGAAGAAGGGGATGACAGAGGATGAGATGGCTGGATGGCATCACTGACTCGATGGACGTGAGTCTGAGTGAACTCCTGGAGTTGGTGATGGACAGGGAGGCCTGGCGTGCTGCGATTCATGGGGTCGCGAAGAGTCGGACACGACTGAGTGATTGAGCGACTGATCTGATCTGATCTGATACACCCCCACCCTTTACCCACTAGATGCTAAAACACTGTTTGCAACTCCAAAATGTAACAACCAATGGGTCTCTAGATAATTGCTACATGTTTCACCAGCAGAATTGCTGCTGGTTGAGAACCAATGTTTTAAGCGAATCTGGAATCCTTTCCAGCTTCCCTGATGGCTCAGTGGTAAATAATCCTCCTGCCGGTGCAGGAGACACGGGCTTGATTCCTGGATTGGGAAGGACATGGCAACCCACTCTAGAATTCTTGCCTGGAAAATCCCGTGGACAGAAGAGCCTGGCAGGCTACCATCCACGAGGTTGCAAAAGAGTCGGACATGACTTAGCAACTAAACAACAAGAATCCTTTTATACCGCTTGAGCTGATTAAGACTAGATGATTAATATCATATTGGGTTTATAGCACCAAAGTTAGTATGTAAAATCAGCTTACTATGAGCAATATGTTTCCAAAATAGGAGGGAAAAAACAATTTTATATAAAACTTTGTTGTTGTTTAGTCGCTAAGTCACGTCTGACACTTTTTGTGACTCTATGGGCTGTAGCCCGCCAGGCTCCTCTGTCCATGGGATTTCCCGGGCAAGAATACTGGAGTGGGTTGCCATGTCCTTCTCCAATAAAGCTTTAGGTTCCTACAACAAATATATTCTAGCCCTAAAGTTAAAAATTAATACTCCCAGCAAGTTTTAAACTTTTTACACTGTTTAAGGTCTATGCAGAAGCACTTTTCCCTTTTTTGCCAGCCCTAGAAATTAAAATTTAAAATATGAAGATACAAGTATAGATTTAATTTAATTTTTCTCTTAACTGTTTGTAATTATTTTTAAAAATTTACTTAGATTTAAGGAGATTCAATAGTTAGCTCAAAGTTAATCTTAAATAGCTTATATGAACAGAATCTCATTCTTTAAAAATTTTATATTAAAACTGCTAAAATAGGCTATGGTGTTTTCTTATGCTCACTTTCTAGCCAAAGTTCAGTTTTAAAATACGGGTTTACAAGTGTTCATTTCCACAAGAGTGGAGTTAATTTAAAAAACAAAGACTATTATTGGGTTCAGGGAGAGACTATGTTGGCATATTAATTAGAGATGAAATGTTGACTAGGGCCAAGAATAAAACATGAAATGAAACTGACTTTTACGAAACAGGCGTTTAGCCACATAAGGAGAATGAGTAAAGCAGATATCAACTAAAGAGGCTAAAAATCTTGAACATCATGATGAGATATTGAAATTTAATATACTTTATCACTGGTGATTTTGAAAGGACTAGATTCAGTGGGGGAAAACAAAAGAAACACAGGAGCTGAAGAGTGGTGGATATACGGTTGAATTACGAGTTGAACACACAGATGTAACAAGCTGAGGCCGGAGGCCTTAGGATCTGGAACACTGTGGAAGGATGAGCTAAGAGTAGGGAGAGAGGAACTAGGAAGGTAGAGATGATGATGACTTCGATGATGATTGTAAACAACAAATTTTGAGCACTTATCAACACAAGTGGCATGTTGTAGACCTCATTGCCTTGAGCTGGGTATTATTAGCATCTCCAGTCTACAGATGATGAAATGTTAAGTAATTTGCCAGAGTTTTCACAATAATACAAAAGTGGAAATTTGAATCTATGTCAATTTCACTTGAGAGCACAAATTCCTAACCAATCTCCCCAACTCTAAGCCTTTATCATCACAGCCATGTGAATTCTCATGGCTATGTGCTTGCTGTGCGTTAGTTGCTCAGTCGTGTCCCACTCTTTGCGACTGCATGGACTGTAGCCTGCCAAGCTCCTCTGTCCAGGCAAGAATTCTGGGGAGTGGGTAGCCATTCCCTTCCCCAGGGGATCTTCCTTACCCAGGGATCAAAGCCAGGTCTCCTGTACTGCAGGCAGATTCTTTGCTGTTGCAATCAGTAGCCTCCATGCTTTTTCACCTATGGTGTCTATTAACCAGATTCTCTTGTATTTGCAATCTCCTGATGCTCACCTCAAAAATACCCTCTTCCATAAGTACATCCCCACACTAACCTGGGGCGAAATATTCCCTCAGCTACTATCTTTAGTGCTGCTCTACAGAGGTCACGATTTATGGATCAGTACTTGTGATCCCAATGAAATATTTTCTGACTGCATGAAAGATTATCTGTTATTGTTGAAACAATGAGCAGTTGCTTATTCTTTTTTTCTTGCTTGCAGATACCTTTGAAAATGGAAACTATTTCTTGGTAAACTTTACAGCAGCTCAGGTAAGACAGTTTTATTGAATTTTATAAATCCTTTCCCAGTTAGCTACAGAGTAAATGTAATCAGTGAACCGTAACATATCCCACATCTTCCTGCCTTTACATTTATAAATCAGATCTACTGACATTAAAATAAGGAAGAAACAGTTCTTATTTTGACAATTGCCCAGTATACCATCACTCTATTAAAAAAATTGTTATTCATTTTTTTAATGGGGAAAAAAATGAGTCCTTGAATATATGACATATTTATAGGAAATGAGACACTTTCTGGCTGATAAAAATTTGAAGGATAAATCCTAGATGGCTATCTGTTGCACAAAAATGGTGCATAAAAAACAACCTCATAACTTCAGCAGCATGTAGTAATTAATGCTTATTTAGCTTATAACTTTGCAGTGCTTAGGTGATCTAAGCTGGGCTTGGCTGATCTTGGCTGGCTCACATTCATCTACAATCAGTCATGGGAATGTCAGTTTGCTCCGGTGATCACATATCTGGAGGGGGTGGTCACATGTTGGAGGTCAGCTGCTCTTGGATGATCTAAGATGGTCTTACAGGCAGGTCTGGGCATGACATTTCCATGATTATGAAAGAGGGCAAAAATAGAGGTGGAAAAACCTGTGTGAGGGCTTTCTGAAATCTCCATTTGTATTAAGTTGTCAATAGGCAAAGTCATATGGCTAACCCCCACAGAGGTGGGATACAATGCCTCATCCAGAGAGGGAGGTCATTGCACAATTGCATGGAAAAGAGTATAGACTGGAGGTCATAAGACAATCAATCTACTAGGCATGTTAAATGATTCCATGGATAATCCACATAGTTTTAATTACAGTAGGAGGATCATTCTCTATCAAACCTATAATCTGCTTCTCTCTAATTTTTACTTGTGGACTTAACTAAGGAATAGTATAACATAAGTCTATTGTGTTTTTTCTACATAACAGTGCTTCAAGTGTTTGAAGGTATCTGTCACATATTCCTTCTGTCTTCTTGGAATTATATATCTCCAGGCTAACGTCATACTTCCTCTGTTTTGTGCCTACACTGGTTTCCAGATAAGCTTATTCTCTTTGGACTACAATTAGTCTAGATTTCTCTTAAAGCGTGGTCCCAGGATTGAGAGATTATCTTAGAGCTGCACTCTAGTATGCAATGATAGTCACTAGTCTCATGTGGCAATCAAGCATTTGAAATATGGCTATCTTAATTTTAAATATTTAAAAAGATTATAAAATGTCACATTAATATTTTATGTTAAATGTATGTTAAAATAATAATGCTTTAAATGTGTGTTAGTCACTCAGTCATGTCCAAATCTCTGTGACCCCATGGACGGTAGCTTGCCAGGCTCCTCTGTCCATGGGATTTCCCAGGCAATAATACTGGAATGGGTAATCATTCCCTCCTCCAGGGAATCTTCCTGACCCAGGGATCATACCTGGGTCTCCCTCATTACAGGCATATTCTTTACCATCTGAGCCACCAGGGAAGCCCACTATTTTGGATGTATTGGGTTAAAGAAAACATCATCAAAGCATTTTTTCCTTTTTCTCTTGTTAAATTACATATGTGGTTTGCATTATAGTCTATAAGACAGCATGGACTTTCTATTCCAAAAAAAAAACAAAATAAAAAACTCAAAACCTTAGTGGTATGCAACAATAAATACTTATTTAGTTCATTACCTAACTCTTAGCTCCTTTTAGCTAAACTGTTTTCTTACTGTTATTGCATCACACTATGTATTTTTTTAAACACATGTATCAAATTATCTTCATAGACATTGTTATTGGGTCATGGTGTTGACATCCTGTGTTTGCCCTTCTGAAACAAAATGCAAGACTTTGTATACTAATTAAGCATGTAACTTCTCTGTTCTTAGTTTAAGAAAAGATTATATCATTTTCCTCTGAAAATATTGCTTTTTTTTTTTCCATTTCAATTTTTTTTTTCTTTTTTTAAAAGAAAATCCATCCTGAACCCTCCTCCCTCCTCCCTCCCCATACCATCCCTCTGGGTCGTCCCAGTGCATCAGTCCCAAGCATCCAGCATCGTGCATTGAACCTGGACTGGCATCTCGTTTCATACATGACATTTCACATGTTTCAATGCCATTCTCCCAAATCTTGCCACCCTCTCCCTCTCCCACAGAGTCCATAAGCCTGTTCTATACATCAGTGTCTCTTTTGCTGTCTCGTATACAGGGTTATCGTTACCATCTTTCTAAATTCCATATATATGCATTAGTATACTGTATTGGTGTTTGTCCTTCTGGCTTACTTCACTCTGTATAATAGGCTCCAGTTTCATCCACCTCATTAGAACTGATTCAAATGTATTCTTTTTAATGGCTGAGTAATACTCCATTGTGTATATGTACCACAGCTTTCTTATCCATTCATCTGCTGATGGACATCTAGGTTGCTTCCATGTCCTGGCTATTATAAACAGTGCTGCGATGAACATTGGGGTACACGTGTCTCTTTCCCTTCTGGTTTCCTCAGTGTGTATGCCCAGCAGTGGGATTGCTGGATCATAAGGCAGTTCTATTTCCAGTTTTAAGGAATCTCACACTGTTCTCCATAGTGGCTGTACTAGTTTGCATTCCCACCAACAGTGTAAGAGGGTTCCCTTTTCTCCACACCCTCTCCAGCATTTATTATTTGTAGACTTTTGGATCGAAGCCATTCTGACTGGTGTGAAATGGTATCTCATAGTGGTTTTGATTTGCATTTCTCTGATAATGAGTGATGTTGAGCATCTTTTCATGTGTTTGTTAGCCATCTGTATGTCTTCTTTGGAGAAATGTCTATTTAGATCTTTGGCCCATTTTTGATTGGGTCATTTATTTTTCTGGAGTTGAGCTGGAGGAGTTGCTTGTATATTTTTGAGATTAGTTGTTTGTCGGTTGCTTCATTTGCTATTATTTTCTCCCATTCTGAAGGCTGTCTTTTCACCTTGCTAATAGTTTCCTTTGATGTGCAGAAGCTTTTAAGGTTAATTAGGTCCCATTTGTTTATTTTTGCTTTTATTTCCAATATTCTGGGAGGTGGGTCATAGAGGATCCTGCTGTGACGTATGTCAGAGAGTGTTTTGCCTATGTTCTCCTCTAGGAGTTTTATAGTTTCTGGTCTTACGTTGAGATCTTTAATCCATTTTGAGTTTATTTTTGTATATGGTGTTAGAAAGTGTTCTAGTTTCATTCTTTTACAAGTGGTTGACCAGATTTCCCAGCACCACTTGTTAAAGAGATTGTCTTTAATCCATTGTATATTCTTGCCTCCTTTGTCAAAGATAAGGTGTCCACATGTGCGTGGATTTATCTCTGGGCTTTCTATTTTGTTCCATTGATCTATATTTCTGTCTTTGTGCCAGTACTATACTGTCTTGATAACTGTGGCTTTGTAGTAGAGCCTGAAGTCAGGTAGGTTGATTCCTCCAGTTCCATTTTTCTTTCTCAAGATCGCTTTGGCTATTCGAGGTTTTTTGTATTTCCATACAAATTGTGAAATTATTTGTTCTAGCTCTGTGAAGAATACTGTTGGTAGCTTGATAGGGATTGCATTGAATCTATAAATTGCTTTGGGTAGTATACTCATTTTCACTATATTGATTCTTCCAATCCATGAACATGGTATATTTCTCCATCTATTAGTGTCCTCTTTGATTTCTTTCACCAGTGTTTTATAGTTTTCTATATATAGGTCTTTAGTTTCTTTAGGTAGATATATTCCTAAGTATTTTATTCTTTTCGTTGCAATGGTGAATGGAATTGTTTCCTTAATTTCTCTTTCTGTTTTCTCATTATTAGTGTATAGGAATGCAAGGGATTTCTGTGTGTTGATTTTATATCCTGCAACTTTACTATAATCATTGATTAATTCTAGTAATTTTCTGGTGGAGTCTTTAGGGTTTTCTATGTAGAGGATCATGTCATCTGCAAATAGTGAGAGTTTTACTTCTTCTTTTCCAATTTGGATTCCTTTTATTTCTTTTTCTGCTCTGATTGCTGTGGCCAAAACTTCCAAAACGATGTTGAATAGTAATGGTGAAAGTGGGCACCCTTGTCTTGTTCCTGACTTTAGAGGAGATGCTTTCAATTTTTCACTATTGAGGATAATGTTTGCTGTGGGTTTGTCATATATAGCTTTTATTATGTTGAGGTATGTTCCTTCTATTCCTGCTTTCTGGAGAGTTTTTATCATAAATGGGTGTTGAATTTTGTCAAAGGCTTTCTCTGCATCTATTGAGATAATCATATGGTTTTTATTTTTCAATTTGTTAATGTGGTGTATTACATTGATTGATTTGCGGATATTGAAGAATCCTTGCATCCCTGGGATAAAGCCCACTTGGTCATGGTGTATGATCTTTTTAATATGTTGTTGAATTCTGATTGCTAGAATTTTGTTTAGGATTTTTGCATCTATGTTCATCAGTGATATTGGCCTGTAGTTTTCTTTTTTTGTAGGATCTTTGTCAGGTTTTGGTATTAGGGTGATGGTGGCCTAACAGAGGCAGAAGATAGGGTTAGTGAATTAGAAGATAGAATGGTAGAAATAAATGAATCAGAGAGAATAAAAGAAAAACGAATTAAAAGAAATGAGGACAATCTCAGAGACCTCCAGGACAATATTAAACGCTACAACATTCGAATCATAGGGGTTCCAGAAGAAGAAGACAAAAAGAAAGACCATGAGAAAATACTTGAGGAGATAATAGTGGAAAACTTCCCTAAACTGGGGAAGGAAATAATCACCCAAGTCCAAGAAACCCAGAGAATCCCAGACAGGATAAACCCAAGGCGAAACACCCCAAGACACATATTAATCAAATTAACAAAGATCAAACACAAAGAACAAATATTAAAAGCAGCAAGGGAAAAACAACAAATAACACACAAGGGAATTCCCATAAGGATAACAGCTGATCTTTCAATAGAAACTCTTCAAGCCAGGAGGGAATGGCAAGACATACTTAAAATGATGAAAGAAAATAACCTACAGCCCAGATTATTGTACCCAGCAAGGATTTCATTCAAGTATGAAGGAGAAATCAAAAGCTTCTCAGACAAGCAAAAGCTGAGAGAATTCTGCACCACCAAAACAGCTCTCCAACAAATACTAAAGGATATTCTCTAGACAGGAAACACAAAAATGGTGTATAAATTCGAACCCCAAACAATAAAGTAAATGGCAATGGGATCATACTTATCAGTAATTACCTTAAACGTAAATGGGTTGAATGCCCCAACCAAAAGACAAAGACTGGCTGAATGGATACAAAAACAAGACCCCTACATATGTTGTCTACAGGAGACCCACCTCAAAACAGGGGACACATACAGACTGAAAATATTGCTTTTTAATGAAGCTGTTCATCCAGAAGTCCTGGATTTTAGTTCTCTTCCTACTGCTAAATAGTTATTTAAGCTAGGGAAGATAGTTCTCCTGTTTCTTGATTATAACATACTAGGTTTCTCATAAATGTTAATATCTTCTAATGTTAAAATTCCATTCTTCTGTTATTCCAAGGTAGTGATAAATGGATTCTTATTTCTATGTGATGTTTGATGCAGTTTTTCCTAAGGATCAGTGCTTTGACATGAAAGAGAGCTTCCCCTGGGAGTAATTTTTATCAGTGGTGTTCTGGCTGGTATGAGGTTATGGGGGTTGGTGGCTGATTTGCAGCATTTGTTAATTTCTGTGTGCGAAATCTCCCATCACGTTAGTCAATTTCAAGCTATCAACTGGCTTTCAAAATCCCAGACAACTTAAAAATAGGCTCTCCTAAATCATAAGAGTTAGCTCCAAAACATCCATTTACTTCATGTTATATTCCTTTTTCTTAATTTTCTCTTGATTCTTGTTGCTCAATCAGTCACAAAAGTCTGGTTAATTCTCCATAATGCCAACTGAACATCATTTTCTTTCTACTGTTGCTATCAGAGTCTAGGAGTTTATAGTTTCACTCTACTGCAGCTGTCTCCTTAACTGATTGCATCAAGTCATCATCTTACGTACTTAACCAGTAATTTCTCTGCTTAGTGCCAGCTACAGAAGCCAATGAACTCAGCGCCTTTGTTCTCTGCCTTTGTCAGGAGTATCTCTGCCTCCCTCCACCCCATTCCCTTTCCTGTTCATTTTGTCTTCATCAGCTCTATCCATCCTCCCAGGACTTCTCACATTCCACGTCTTTCCTAAGTCCTTTCTTGACAACCCTATTCCCATGGTGATTCTTTTTTTCTTTTAACACCCATAACAAATATTCATAATGATTTTCATTTAGGCTTTAATCTTCCAACATCGCATGACTTCACTCACTAATATTATTGTAACCCTTGTGTTGATACTTAAAATAGTTCATAATTTAGATTTGTTGCAAACCGTCCTTAGTCTATGCTAAAGTCTTTGACTGTGTGGATCATAACAAACTATGGGAAAATTCTTTAAGACTTGGGAATACCAGACCACCTGACCTGCCTCTTGAGAAATCTGTATGCAGGTCAAGAAGCAACAGTTAGAACCAGGCATGGAACAACAGACTGGTTCCAAATTGGGAAAGGAGTATGTCAAGGCTGTATACTGTCACCCTGCTTATTTAACTTATGTGCAGAGTCAGATCAGATCAGATCAGATCAGTCGCTCAGTCGTGTCCGACTCTTTGTGACCCCATGAATTGCAGCACGCCAGGCCTCCCTGTCCATCACCAACTCCCAGAGTTCACTCAGACTCACGTCCATCGAGTCAGTGATGCCATCCAGCCATCTCATCCTCTGTCATCCCCTTCTCCTCTTGCCCCCAATCCTTCCCAGCATCAGAGTCTTTTCCAATGAGTCAACTCTTCACCTGAGGTGGCCAAAGTACTGGAGTTTCAGCTTTAGCATCATTCCTTCCAAAGAAATCCCAGGGCTGATCTCCTTTAGAATGGACTGGTTGGATCTCCTTGCAGTCCAAGGGACTTGGAAGTTTTGGCCACAGCAATCAGAGCAGAAAAAGAAATAAAAGGAATCCAAGTTGGAAAAGAAGAAGTAAAACTCTCACTATTTGCAGATGACATGATCCTCTACATAGAAAACCCTAAAGACTCCACCAGAAAATTACTAGAACTAATCAATGACTATAGTAAAGTTGCAGGATATAAAATCAACACACAGAAATCCCTTGCATTCCTATACACTAATAATGAGAAAACAGAAAGAAATTAAAGAAACAATTCCATTCACCATTGCAACGAAAAGAATAAAATACTTAGGAATATATCTACCTAAAGAAACTAAAGACCTATATATAGAAAACTATAAAACACTGGTGAAAGAAATCAAAGAGGACACTAATAGATGGAGAAATATACCATGTTCATGGATTGGAAGAATCAATATAGTGAAAATGAGTATACTACCCAAAGCAATTTATAGATTCAATGCAATCCCTATCAAGCTACCAACAGTATTCTTCACAGAGCTAGAACAAATAATTTCACAATTTGTATGGAAATACAAAAAACCTCGAATAGCCAAAGCAATCTTGAGAAAGAAGAATGGAACTGGAGGAATCAACCTACCTGACTTCAGGCTCTACTACAAAGCCACAGTTATCAAGACAGTATAGTACTGGCACAAAGACAGAAATATAGATCAATGGAACAAAATAGAAAGCCCAGAGATAAATCCACGCACATATGGACACCTTATCTTTGACAAAGGAAACAAGAATATACAATGGATTAAAGACAATCTCTTTAACAAGTGGTGCTGGGAAATCTGGTCAACCACTTGTAAAAGAATGAAACTAGAACACTTTCTAACACCATATACAAAAATAAACTCAAAATGGATTAAAGATCTCAACATAAGACCAGAAACTATAAAACTCCTAGAGGAGAACATAGGCAAGACACTCTCTGACATACGTCACAGCAGGATCCTCTATGACCCACCTCCCAGAATATTGGAAATAAAAGCAAAAATAAACAAATGGGACCTAATTAACCTTAAAAGCTTCTGCACATCAAAGGAAACTATTAGCAAGGTGAAAAGACAGCCTTCAGAATGGGAGAAAATAATAGCAAATGAAGCAACCGACAAACAACTAATCTCAAAAATATACAAGCAACTCCTACAGCTCAACTCCAGAAAAATAAATGACCCAATCAAAAAATGGGCCAAAGAACTAAATAGACATTTCTCCAAAGAAGACATACAGAGGGCTAACAAACACATGAAAAGATGCTCAACGTCACTCATTATCAGAGAAATGCAAATCAAAACTACTATGAGGTACCATTTCACACCAGTCAGAATGGCTGAGATCCAAAAGTCTACAAATAATAAATGCTGGAGAGGGTGTGGAGAAAAGGGAACCCTCTTACACTGTTGGTGGGAATGCAAACTAGTACAGCCACTCTGGAGAACAGTGTGGAGATTCCTTAAAAAACTGGAAATAGAACTGCCTTATGATCCAGCAATCCCACTGCTGGGCATACACACTGAGGAAACCAGAAGGGAAAGAGACACGTGTACCCCAATGTTCATCGCAGCACTGTTTATAATAGCCAGGACATGGAAGCAACCTAGATGTCCATCAGCAGATGAATGGATAAGAAAGCTGTGGTACATATACACAATGGAGTACTACTCAGCCATTAAAAAGAAAACATTTGAATCAGTTCTAATGAGGTGGATGAAACTGGAGCCTATTATACAGAGTGAAGTAAGCCAGAAGAAAAAACACCAATACAGTATAATAACACATATATATGGAATTTAGAAAGATGGAAACAATAACCCTGTGTAGGAGACAGCAAAAGAGACACTGATGTATAGATCAGTCTTATGGACTCTGTGGGAGAGGGAGAGGGTGGGAAGATTTGGGAGAATGGCATTGAAACATGTAAAATATCATGTATGAAACAAGATGCCAGTCCAGGTTCGATGCACAATACTGGATGCTTGGGGCTAGTGCACTGGGATGACCCAGAGGTATGGTATGGGGAGGGAGGAAGGAGGAGGGTTCAGGATGGGGAACACATGTGTACCTGTGGCAGATTCATTTTGATATTTGGCAAAACTAATACAATTATGTAAAGTTTAAAAATAAAATAAAATTAAATTTAAAAAAATTAAATTAAACCTCAAAAAAAAAAAAAAGAAACACACTTCATTCTGAAGGAGGAAACAGACAGAGCTGGACTCCATCTTAGGCCAGGCTGCGACCATTAGGCTACACGCATGGTCACCCTCCCAAAGGACTCTGAACTTTGTGCCCCGTGTCTATAGAAGTGGCATACCAGTGGAAAACCAGACCCCCCCATAAAAGAGTGTCAGGACTTGTACTTGGACTCTCTGTTGCCTAAAAGAATATGCTAATTAACTCTGTAACAGAACAAAGTGGTAAATTCCATTATGTTCATCGGGATATGACCACAGGCGTATTGATAAATGTCCACTGTTCATCTAGTCTTGTGACACATGAATCATGGGTTACCTTTGATCATATCTCTCTTTCACCCTGTCCAGACTAGTTTCAAGGAATTTGGGGAGGTGGATTTGAGCAAGTACAATTAGGGTATATAAGGTTTTCACAAAAACTGGTTGGGGTCCTTGGCTAAGAGGAGACTCTGCCTTGGGCCCGCCGGTGTAATAAACCGCACTCCACTAAAAAAAAAAAAAAAGAGTCTTCTCCAACACCACAGTTCAAAAGCATCAATTCTTCGGCGCTCAGCCTTCTTCACAGTCCAACTCTCACATCCGTACATGACCACAGGAAAAACCATAGCCTTGACTAGACGAACCTTTGTTGGCAAAGTAATGTCTCTGCTTTTGAATATGCTATCTAGGTTGGTCATAACTTTCCTTCCAAGGAGTAAGCGTCTTTTAATTTCATGGCTGCAGTCACCATCTGCAGTGATTTTGGAGCCCAGAAAAATAAAGTCTGACACTGTTTCCACTGTTTCCCCATCTATTTCCCATGAAGTGATGGGACCGGATGCCATGATCTTCCTTTTCTGAATGTTGAGCTTTAAGCCAACTTTTTCATTCTCCACTTTCACTTTCATCAAGAGGCTTTTGAGTTCCTCTTCACTTTCTGCCATAAGGGTGGTGTCATCTGCATATCTGAGGTTATTGATATTTTTCCCGGCAACCTTGATTCCAGCTTGTGCTTCTTCCAGTCCAGCGTTTCTCATGATGTACTCTGCATATAAGTTAAATAAACAGGATGACAATATACAGCCTTGACGTACTCCTTTTCCTATTTGGAACCAGTCTGTTGTTCCATGTCCAGTTCAAACTGTTGCTTCCTGACCTGCATACAAATTTCTCAAGAGGCAGATCAGGTGGTCTGGTATTCCCATCTCTTTCAGAATTTTCCACAGTTTATTGTGATCCACACAGTCAAAGGCTTTGGCATAGTCAATAAAGCAGAAATAGATGTTTTTCTGGAACTCTATTGCTTTTTCCACGATCCAGCGGATATTGGCAATTTGATCTCTGGTTCCTCTGCCTTTTCTAAAACCAGCTTGAACATCAGGAAGCTCACGGTTCACATATTGCTGAAGCCTGGCTTGGAGAATTTTGAGCATTACTTTACTAGTGTGTGAGATGAGTGCAATTGTGCAGTAGTTTGAGCATTCTTTGGCATTGCCTTTCTTTGGGATTGGAATGAAAACTGACCTTTTCTAGTCCTGTGGCCACTGCTGAGTTTTCCAAATTTGCTGGCATATTGAGTGCAGCACTTTCACAGCATCATCTTTCAGGATTTGTTGGCAAAGTATGTGCAGAGTACATCATGCTAAATGCAGGGCTGGATGAAGCTCAAACTGGAATCAAGATTGCTGGGGGAAATATCAATAACCTCAGATATGCAGATGACACCACCCTTATGGCAGAAAAAGAAGAAGAACTAAGGAGCCTCTTGATGAAAATGACAGAGGAGAGGGAAACAGCTGGCTTAAAACTGAACATTCAGAAAACTAAGATCATGCCATCCGGTCCCATCACTTCATGCCAAATAGATGGGGAAACAATGGAAACAGTGACAGACTTTATAGTTTTGGGCTCCAAAATCACTGCAGATGATGACTGCAGCCAAGAAATTAAAAGATGCTTGCTCCTTGGAAGAAAAGCTATAACAAACCTAGACAACATACTAAAAAGCAGGGACATTACTTTGCCAACAAAGGTCCATCTAGTCAGAGCTATGGTTTTTCCAGTAGTCAGGTATGGATGTGGAAATTGGAATATAAAGAAAGCTGAGCACCGAAGAATTGATGCTTTTGAATTGTGGTGTTGGAAAAGACTCTTGGGAGTCCCTTGGACAACAAGGAGATCAAACCATTCCATCCTAAAGGAAATCAGTCCTGAATAATCATTGGAAGGACTGATGCTCAAATTGAAGCTCTAATACTTTGACCACCTGATGCCAAGAGCCAACTCACTGGAAAAGACCCTGATGCTAGGAAAGATTGAAGGAAGGGGGAGAAGGGGGTGACAGAGGATGAGATGGTTGGATGGCATCACTGACTCAAAGGACATGAGTTTTAACAAGCTCTGGGAGTTGGTGATGGACAGGGAAGCCTGGCATGCTGCAGTCTATGGGGTTACAAAGAGTCGGACACGAGTGAGTGAGTGAATTGAATGACTGATCCTTAGCCTAGGGACAAGTTGCCATAATCGTTTATTCTTACTGTGCTAAGTCATACAGTGCTATGCACATAAGTTCATCATGATTCCAACCATATAAATGCCTTTAAGCTATATGACCTTGACCTTCTCATTTTCTCTCCCAGAGCCTCAGTTTTCTCATCTGAGAAACAGACATAGGGATTCTTTCTTTTCAAAATCATTGTAAGAATTAGTAATAATGTAGGTAAAAAAACTTTCATAATGTTGACACACAAACCTGTTTTGAGCACCTCAAATTTATTGTCTTAAGTACTCAGGAAGTATGTCTTCATGAAGTATTTAAGAATAAAACCAGCATTTTTGTTAACATTGTAATATAGAATTTAGTCTATTACCAGATGTATTATGTATCTTTTCCTCTTTATACATTCTTTGCAGAGTGTACTGCAAATCCAAATGATACATAATAATTATTTGAGTGACACTAATTCACTGAAAGTTGGATATATTAGAATCTGGGGCATAAACTCTACTGATATAATACAAGTGACTGTCTCCTATGACAATCAACAATTCATGGTGATGAATTTCAAGAGTGACCCTTACAATCAGGTATGTCTTAAAGGAATGTTATCATATCATACAGTAATTTTATTTTTCTGTAAAGTTATTAGCACTATTGTTATATTTACATATACTTGAAAGGTTATATACATTTGCAAATGTTGACTCATATTGTACAGTGCACATTAGTGATCCTTTCAGGAGAGTCCAGGGATCAATGCTCAATGATCTGATGGAATCCTCTCCATATGTTTCCCAAAGAGACTGTGCTGTGTGTTAGATTGGTCTTAATAAGTTGCATTGCACAGTTGTTATACTGTAATGTGAGGTTTAACTTGAATGTGATATTTAACAAATTCTAAAATACCAACTTCATCTCTTCTTTTCTGGCAGACACTAAATATTCAACTGACTGACAAGATTATCAGCCTGGAAAAGTTAACTGAGATTACTTGGATTCACGGTGGTCCTATAGTTTCTACTACAACTATGACGAGTACCTTCCCAATGAGTTCTTTACATCCTCCTACAACTTCTACTACTGCTGCTACTTCTGTTACCACTAGTTCTTCTACTCCAAGTAGCACTAGTACTACTGATAGCAGTAGTGCTGCTCTTCCTATGACAACCACTTCTTTTCCAACAAGTGCCACTGAGGTTTCAACTGGTACTACCGTTCCCAATACCAGTACATCTTTCCCTACAAATACTGCTACTGATAGCACTAGTGTTATTCTTCCCATCACAACCATGCATTACCCGACAAGTGCTACTGAAGTTTCAACTAGTGTTACTGTCCCTAATACCACTATATCTTCCCCTATACATACGACTCTGGATAGCACTGATAGTACTCTTCCTATCACAGACACGCCATACACAACAAGTGCTACTCAAGTTTCAACTAGTACTACTGTCCCTAATGCCACTATATCTTCCCCTATAAATACTACTACTCATAGCACTAATGTTACTCTTCCAGTCACAACCATGCCTTACCTAACAAGTACTGCTGAAGTTTCAACGAGTACTACTGTCCCTAATGCCACTATATCTTCCCCTATAAATACTACTACTCATAGCACTAATGTTACTCTTCCAGTCACAACCATGCCTTACCTAACAAGTACTGCTGAAGTTTCAACGAGTACTACTGTCCCTAATGCCACTATATCTTCCCCTATAAATACTACTACTGATAGCACTAATGTTACTCTTCCAGTCACAACCATGTCTTACATAACAACTACTGCTGAAGTTTCAACGAGTACTACTGTCCCTAATGCCACTATATCTTCCCCTATAAATACTACTACTCATAGCACTAATGTTACTCTTCCAGTCACAACCATGCCTTACATAACAACTACTGCTGAAGTTTCAATGAGTACTACTGTCCCTAATGCCACTATATCTTCCCCTATAAATACTACTACTCATAGCACTAATGTTACTCTTCCAGTCACAACCATGTCTTACATAACAACTACTGCTGAAGTTTCAACGAGTACTACTGTCCCTAATGCCACTATATCTTCCCCTATAAATACTACTACTCATAGCACTAATGTTACTCTTCCAGTCACAACCATGCCTTACATAACAACTACTGCTGAAGTTTCAATGAGTACTACTGTCCCTAATGCCACTATATCTTCCCCTATAAATACTACTACTCATAGCACTAATGTTACTCTTCCAGTCACAACCATGCCTTACATAACAACTACTGCTGAAGTTTCAACTAGTACTACTGTCCCTAATGCCACTGTATCTTCCCCTATAAATACTACTGCTGATAGCACTAATGTTACTCTTCCAGTCACAACCATGCCTTATACAACAAGTACTGCTGAAGTTTCAACTACTACTACTTTCCTTAATGCCACTATATCTTCTCCTATTTATACTACTCTGGATAGCACTAATGTTACTCTTCATATCACGGACACCCCATACACAACAAGTGCTACTCAAGTTTCAACTAGTACTACTGTCCCTAATGCCACTATATCTTCCCCTATAAATACTTCTATGGATAGCACAGATATTACTCTTCCTATCACGGACATGCCATACACAACAAGTGCTACTCAAGTTTCAGCTAGTACTACTGTCCTTAATGCCACTATATCTTCCCCTATTAATACTACGACCGATAGCACTATTCTTACTCTTTCTGTCACAACCATGCTTTACCCAACAAGTGCTACTGAAGTTTCAACTAGTACTACTGTCCCTAATGCCACTATATCTTCCCCTATAAATACTACTACTGATGGCACTAATGTTACTCTTCCAGTCACAGACATGCTATACACAACAAGTGCTTCTCAAGTTTCAACAAGTACTACTGTCCCTAATGCCACTATATCTTCCCCTATAAATACTGCTACTGGTACCACTGATATTACTTTTCCTATCACGGACACGCCATACACAACAACTGCTTCTCAAGTTTCAACAAGTACTACTGTCCCTAATGCCACTATATCTTCCCCTATAAATACTACTACTGATACCACTGATATTACTCTTCCTATCACGGACACGCCATACACAACAAGTGCTACTCAAGTTTCAACTAGTACTACTGTCCCTAATGCCACTATATCTTCCCCTATAAATACTACTATGGATAGCACAGATATTACTCTTCCTATCACAGACATGCCATACACAACAAGTGCTACTCAAGTTTCAGCTAGTACTACTGTCCTTAATGCCACTATATCTTCCCCTATTAATACTACGACCGATAGCACTATTCTTACTCTTTCTGTCACAACCATGCTTTACCCAACAAGTGCTACTGAAGTTTCAACTAGTACTACTGTCCCTAATGCCACTATATCTTCCCCTATAAATACTACTACTGATGGCACTAATGTTACTCTTCCAGTCACAGACATGCTATACACAACAAGTGCTTCTCAAGTTTCAACAAGTACTACTGTCCCTAATGCCACTATATCTTCCCCTATAAATACTACTACTGGTACCACTGATATTACTTTTCCTATCACGGACACGCCATACACAACAACTGCTTCTCAAGTTTCAACAAGTACTACTGTCCCTAATGCCACTATATCTTCCCCTATAAATACTACTACTGATACCACTGATATTACTCTTCCTATCACGGACACGCCATACACAACAAGTGCTACTCAAATTTCAACTAGTACTACTGTCCCTAATGCCACTATATCTTCCCCTATAAATACTACTACTGATAGCACTAATGTTACTCTTCCAGTCACAACCATGCCTTATACAACAAGTACTGCTGAAGTTTCAACTACTACTACTTTCCCTAATGCTACTATGTCTTCCCCTATAAATGCTTCTATGGATAGCACTGACATCACTCTTC
This sequence comes from Bos mutus, assembly GCF_027580195.1. Lineage (NCBI taxonomy): Eukaryota > Metazoa > Chordata > Mammalia > Artiodactyla > Bovidae > Bos > Bos mutus. Next base: position 18,500,806 of record NC_091620.1, on the reverse strand, counting down.
CTATCACAGACACGCCATACACAAGTGCTACTCAAGTTTCAGCTAGTACTACTGCCTCTAATAATACCACTATATCTTCCACTATAAATACTACTATTGATAGCACTAATGTTACTCTTCCGGTCACAACCATGCCTTTCCCAACAAGTAGTACTGAAGTTTCAACTAGTACTGCTGTCTCTAATACTACTGTATCTTCCCCTACAAACAGTACTGTCTAGCACTAATAGTTTTCTTCCTGTCACAATCATGCCTTTCCCAGCAAGTGCTATTGAAGTTATTAACACTAATGTTCCTAATTCTACTGTGCCTTTCCCTGCAAATACTACTACTGCTAGAACTAGTGCTACTCTTTCTATCACAGCTACTTCTTTCCCACAAGTACTACTGATACTAGCACTGGTACTACTCTCTTATTACCACTACTCATTCTTCAACAAATACTACTGCTACTAGCACTAATAACACTCACCCATTACCACTGTATTCCTACAGATACTGCTGCTGATACTACTAGCAATAGTTTTCTATTGTGACTAGTTTCTCTGAAAGTATTTATGATAAGAACACTACTTTTGCTACAGTAACCTCTCCTCCTACAGTAACCACTTCTCCAACTGCCAGCCTTGGTAATGATGCTCTGATTACAAATTATCCTTCCCCTACAACATCTGGGGACAATAGTACTAGTAATGCTTTTTCTACAATGACTACTTACCCTTCATAAACTCTTGCCGTTTGCACTAATACTCCTTCTCCTGTGACTACTTTTTTTCTGTATGTAGGGGGGCTGCCAGCAATGGTAATATAATTCCTGATGAGTACTCTTTCTTCTCCAAGTACTGATGCTATTAGTACTTATTTATGAGATAATACTAGATTGTTGCTGTTCCCTCTAATGGTTGAATTAACTTACAAAGTGCTAACTCTTCTACAGACCAGAAATCACCCAGACAGAGATAAGTGTGTAAAGATATGACATAGGGGAGACAATCTCTACCCTGGGATCAGAGTTCATAGTTTTGTTTGCTTTGTCTTCTTCTTACCAGCTTTTCCCTTCTTGTTTTACTATCTAGACTCTCCTTCAGTGTGCTAAGACTTTCAGCATGTTCTTGGACTTTCATACCCACAATCACCATTTATTCCTGGTCTATTATTTTCTAAGATCACCCCTGTGCATAGGCTCATGGTCATAACCAAATATTGCCATTTAGGTGCTATTGAAGGCTTAACCCTAGGACAGTATTTTGAAAATGTAGTTTGGGGAACCAGGGGAGACCCCAGAACTCTTTCTGGGGTCTACAAGGTCAAGCCTCTTCTCACATAAATACTCTGTTGTTTTTGACATTTTCACTCATCCTCTCATTGATATACAGTGCCACTTTCCAGAGACTGTGCTCTGTGGTGTCACAATAGATGAATACGGAAACTGATGCAGGAATCCAGCTGTCTTCTATTAAGCCAGACATTAAACAGATTTACAAATTATACAACAATGTCATTCTTCTCACTAACTGTTTTTGCTTTGGAAAATATAGTGGTCTTTCATTAAAAATATATTATTTATGTCAACATGTATTTGATATATTGTTATTTTTAATGAATGAAGAAATAAATATTTCACAAAACATTTTACAAATGACTCCATTTTTCTTAATGCAGCAAATGTTTGGAGATATAATCCACCCAAACAAAGCACAGGGTCTTCACTAAATTTGAAAGTAAAGAGATCCTGAGACCAAGAAGTTTGAGAATCACTTCTCTAGGACAATAGTGTCCCAGCTTCACTGTCGGGTCCTGGTCACACATAGTGTGAAAACAAAACCAAGCAAAACTCATCATTCTAAACTGTGTCAAGGGATTTGCTCCCAGGCTCCCTCACGTGTATGTTTATTGAGGGAGCTCCAAGACATTTCTCTTGTTGGCACCATGAAACCTGATCCTGGACAAAGAGCTCTGTGTCCCATGGCATACAGGACCCTATGGCCAGGCTGCCACACGGGGCAGATTCATTGGCCAAAGGCCTCACTTTTTTTTTTGAAGCCCTTGGGACTTGAAAGAGGAATTTGTTCAAACAACCATAGTTCTCTAGTTACTGGACTTCAATCCCATTGTGTATATAAATGGATTGTAATTATAAACATGGAATTTTGAAAAGGTAAGTGCTCCTGAAAAAAGAACAACAGCCAAAACCAACAAATACAGAGCTATATTTAGAACAGACAACCAACAAGTCCTACTGTACAGCAAAGGGAACTCTGCTCAATATTCTTTAATAACCTGAATGGGAAAAGAATTTTAAAAAGAATAGATACATGCATATGTATAATTGAATCACTTTGCACTATACTGGAAATTAACATACTATTGTTAATCAACTAGACTCCAATAAAAAATAAAGTTTTTAATAAAATAAAAAATCATGATCACATAAGCAACAACAACAAAAAACAAAAAAAAAAAAAAAAAAGACAATCTGGCCTTACTTCAGACATTTGAAGAAACTTGAGAATTGAAACTCCAGTCCATGTACAAGATGTGGTCCTGGAACCAGGTTCAGAAAGCTGGGAGACGCAAGGGGTGAAAAGGCATTAGCTTGCTGCTTCTGAGCCTTAGGCTTTGACGACGCCTTAGTCGTCATGGTCTTAAGATGACACCTATGCTTACTTCTAAAATGCACGGAACCCTTCATTGGACCAGTTCTAGAAACACCACCTGTACAGACTGGTCCAGGGACGACTGCTTCAGGTGGACACCACTGTCTTTTACTTGTCTCAGTTTCCTCATCTACAAGGTTGAGTCAACATTGGAAATGCATTTTCATTCTGTAACACACTATACAAAGTTTTATTATGATGATTATATAATCCCTTGAGTCTTCTTATATCTATTTAAACTTTTTCTCACAGTAGTCAAAATCTCTTGCTTAGAAAAGCTGGCATTTTTCTAAATTGAATTTTTTTCTAGCTAACGCTTTATGTGTCTTTAAAATTTTCTTTTGCTCCATTTTCATACTCTCTTTGTGTAGATCTCATGCTTATTTCTTTTTTTAAAAATTAACATTTTTGTTTTGAAATAAGCTTGGAGAAAAGTTGCAAAAATAGCTAAAGACCTTCACTATCCTCTTCACCCGGTTTTCCCAAATATCATCCACAAATTGTAAATTATGTACCATGTTTACTCTCTCTCACACACACACATACTTAGACACACACACACCTGTGTAATTTGAGAGTTGTAGACACAATGTCTCAACATCACAAAATGCTTTGGTATAAATTTCCTAAAACACAAGGACATATTCTCACATAATCACAATACAATCAGACAAGTCAGAAGGTTGATATTCATACAGTGCCACCATATGATGCAGAGACATTAGTCAAATTTTGCCAATCACCCCAATAATGTTCTTTATAAAGAACACTACACACGGACTTCCCTGGCGGTCCAGTGGGTGTCCACTGACGTGGACATGGGTTCAATCCCTGGTTGGGAAACTAAGATCCTGCATGTCTTGTGGCACAGCCAAAAACATTTTGAAAAAGAAAGGAAAAAAACCTAAACAAGAATAATGACAAGGCACACATGTTGCATTTGCCTAATAGAATTTTTTTTGTTTTTCAGTCTTCTCTACTGTGGAACTATTCATCAGCCCCTCTTTTTCTTCTTTGATTTTGATGATTACAAGTCAGATCTTTGTAGAATATTCCTCACTGGGGGTTTGTCTAATACTTTCTCATGATTATATTGAGGTTGTATATTTCTTGGACAGATATAACATAGGATTGATGTTATGTCCTTGCTGGTATTCCTGTCAGGAGGTAAGTGATGTTTGTCCATGATTGGTGATGCCAGCTGGCTGACTTGGTGGAAGTGGTGACTCTCAGTCCTCTCCATGGGAAAGTTACAACTTTTTCTCATCATAATGAATAGCTATATTATGTGGAGATACTTTGAGGCTATGTAGCTATCTGGTTCCTCTTCTAGTAGTTTTTATCACCATCTATTGATGATTCTTATCTGATTCAATTATTACTATGAATTTATTAAATGGTGATTTTCTAACTTCACATTTTTTTCTGTATTTGTTACTTGGCATTATAAGGGCTCTTCTTTCTTTGCTATTTATTTTTTTAATTAATTTATTTATTTTAATTGGAGGCTAATTACTTTACAACACTGTAGTGGTTTTTGCCATACATTGACATGAATCAGCCATGGGTATACATGTATTCCCCATCCTGAACCCCCCTCCCACCTCCCTCCTCATCTCATCCCTCAGGGTCATCCCAGTGCACCAGCCCTGAGCACCCTGTCTCATGCATCGAACCTGGGCTGGTGATCTGTTTCACATATGATAGTATACATGTTTCAGTGCTATTTATTTTTTGAGTGATGTTTAGTAAGTAGCCACTTCCCTGAGTCCCCCACATGCACCCCTTCTCTGAGATCCCCATACGCCCTCACAATCTAGCAATTAAAAGTCTAGCTCTTGTTCATGGATTGGAAGAATCAATATAGTGAAAATGAGTATACTACCCAAAGCAATTTATAGATTCAATGCAATCCCTATCAAGCTACCAACAGTATTCTTCACAGAGCTAGAACAAATAATTTCACAATTTGTATGGAAATACAAAAAACCTCGAATAGCCAAAGCGATCTTGAGAAAGAAAAATGGAACTGGAGGAATCAACCTACCTGACTTCAGGCTCTACTACAAAGCCACAGTTATCAAGACAGTATGGTACTGGCACAAAGACAGAAATATAGATCAATGGAACAAAATAGAAAGCCCAGAGATAAATCCACGCACATATGGACACCTTATCTTTGACAAAGGAGGCAAGAATATACAGTGGATTAAAGACAATCTCTTTAACAAGTGGTGCTGGGAAATCTGGTCAACCACTTGTAAAAAGAATGAAACTAGAACACTTTCTAACACCATATACAAAAATAAACTCAAAATGGATTAAAGATCTCAACATAAGACCAGAAACTATAAAACTCCTAGAGGAGAACATAGGCAAGACACTCTCTGACATACGTCACAGCAGGATCCTCTATGACCCACCTCCCAGAATATTGGAAATAAAAGCAAAAATAAACAAATGGGACCTAATTAAACTTAAAAGCTTCTGCACATCAAAGGAAACTATTAGCAAGGTGAAAAGACAGCCTTCAGAATGGGAGAAAATAATAGCAAATGAAGCAACCGACAAACAACTAATCTCAAAATATACAAGCAACTCCTACAGCTCAACTCCAGAAAAATAAATGACCCAATCAAAAAATGGGCCAAAGATCTAAATAGACATTTCTCCAAAGAAGACATACAGAAGGCTAACAAACACTTGAAAAGATGCTCAACATCACTCTTTATCAGAGAAATGCAAATCAAAACCACTATGAGGTACCATTTCACACCAGTCAGAATGGCTGCGATCCAAAAGTCTACAAATAATAAATGCTGGAGAGGGTGTGGAGAAAAGGGAACCCTCTTACACTGTTGGTGGGAATGCAAACTAGTACAGCCACTATGGAGAACAGTGTGGAGATTCCTTAAAAACTGGAAATAGAACTGCCTTATGATCCAGCAATCCCACTGCTGGGCATACACACTGAGGAAACCAGAAGGGAAAGAGACACATGTACCCCAATGTTCATCGCAGCACTGTTTATAATAGCCAGGACATGGAAGCAACCTAGATGTCCATCAGCAGATGAATGGATAAGAAAGCTGTGGTACATATACACAATGGAGTATTACTCAGCCATTAAAAAGAATACATTTGAATCAGTTCTAATGAGGTGGATGAAACTGGAGCCTATTATACAGAGTGAAGTAAGCCAGAAGGAAAAACATAAATACAGTATACTAACGCATATATATGGAATTTAGAAAGATGGTAACGATAACCCTGTATACAAGACAGCAAAAGAGACACTGATGTATAGAACAGTCTTATGGACTCTGTGGGAGAGGGTGGGAAGATTTGGGAGAATGGCATTGAAACATATGAAATGTCATGTATGAAACGAGATGCCAGTCCAGGTTCAGTGCACGATGCTGGATGCTTGGGGCTGGTGCGCTGGGAAGGCCCAGGGGGATGGTATGGGGAGGGGGGAGGGAGGAGGGTTCAGGATGGGGAGCATGTGTGTATCTGAAATTAAAAAAAAAAAAAAAAAAAAAGAGAATCCCCTGTAATAGGCTATTAGAAAGGAACCCTCAAGCATATACCCTTTTGGGATAATAATCTCTAAATTGCTATTTCTCATTTCCTAAATATGAACATCATTAAATCAAAAGCTTTAAAAAAAAAAAAAAAAAAAAAAAAAGTCTAGCTCTTGGAATTCAGGGAGCTTCCAGGGCTCCTCATTGCTGGTGTTCACTCAGACTGGTCAGCCCTTGTGCTGTCACCCCAACATGTGAAGCCAGAGTGGGATTCCTGCCCATTCAGGAAGTTGACTAGTTAAGAGCAATGGAACTTCTGGTTCAGTGGTCCTCAAGCTCAGGTGCATATTGGGAACACCTGGAGAGTGTAATGATGGATGCTAATGCCTGGACGCTGCCCCCATCACCCAGATGACTCTAACATGCCATCAAGGTTGGCAGCCACTGGGGTGGGGGAGCAATGGAGTTGAGAAGCTTTCTTGCTCAATCTCAGCTATGTATAGCAGGAATTGAGATGTGATGAGAACTCTAGCAAACAGGAGTAACAAATTAAGTTATCAACTTCATGAAGGAGAGGAAGACAAAAAGCCAGGGGAAGGACAAAGAAGTGGGTAGTGGGGGTAGGGGCAAGGAGCAGAGAAAAAGAGAAGAGATGGCAAGAGAGGAGAGAGAAGGAGAGAGAAACAGGGCAAAATGTAAATGCATAAAGCTCGTTTAAAGGGCTTATGGGAATTCTGGTGATGATAAATTTGAAATTGTATCAAAATATTATTCCACGGGAAAGACCAGAATCCTTGTAAACATTATGGGCCCTCTTGTCTTCTACGGCTTCCCAGGTAGCTCCAGTGGTAAAGAACCCTCCTGCCAATGCAGGAGACACAAGGAGATGCAGGTTTGATTCCTGGGTCAGGAGGGTCCCCTGGAGGGGGGCATGGCAACCCACTCTAGTATCCTTGCTTGGAGAATCCCACGGACCGAGGAGCCCGGTGGGCTACAGCCCATAGGGTCACAAAGAGTCGGACGTGACTGAAGCAACTTAGCACGCATACACCTCTTGTCTTCACACACAAAAAAGCAATGAGGGAATAAATAATTTATTTACCCTCCACATTTAAGATGGAGTTTTGAGTAGAGGAGGTAAGATGGAAAAAAAGTTACAGTCTCAGAGTCACTCAGAGCTGACCTGAACTTAGAGACCAACTGAGGGGTGAGGTGTGACAGACACCCAAGTACCAAGATGTTCTAAGGAGGAAGTAGGGGTCATCCTTTTCTACCTCAACACTGAGCCCATCTATTTGGAGTATATCATTAGGCTTTCTGGAAATAGTTACAAAAAATATAAATTGGAAAAAAAAAACTTGAGGTCATATAATTCCCAGCAGTATTGTCTAACGTTCCATCGCCCAGTCATGTCCGACTCTTTGAGACCCCATGGACTGCAGCATGCCAAGCTTCTCTGTACTGTCTAAAAGTGAAAGTCTCTCAGTTGTGTCCCACTCTTTGCGACCCCACAGATTATACAGTCCATGGGATTCTCCGGGCCAGAATACTGGAGTGGGTAGCCTTTCCCTTCTCCAGGGGACCTTCCCAACCCAGGGATCAAACCCAGGTCTCCCACATTGCAGGTGGATTCTTTACCAGCTAAGCCACAAAGACCCCGGTATAATACATATGCATAAGATAAATGCATCCTCTTTAAATATAGAAGCACGTCACTATCCATAAGTTAATATAAATTATAGTTTCTCTCTGGAGGCAGTCAATGGGGAGAAATGGTCCATGTACTAGGAAAGGCTTAGAGGAGTGTGCCCTGAACCCAAGGAAAAAATGGCCAGCCAAGGGCTCCTAGAAGTTTGATCACAGCTCCACAAGGGTGGGGCAGAGGGGCAGGGAAGGTAGTGCTGTCCATTTCCTGTTCATTTCAGTAGCTCCTATTCTGACCTAATGTCAAGCTCACAGGTGGTGCTCAGTGAATATGTACATGATGACTAAATGCTGAGATCAGGAGATGGAGAGGAAAATAAAATGAAAGAAGGAAAACCAAAGTGGGTACAGAGGAGTGCAATAGTGTGAGGGATGTGCACCAGTCTCTGGGCTGGACAAATGGAGCATTGGAAGATTCTGACTGCAGAACTCTGGGGAGGTCACTCAGCTGACTTGAACTTATCAGGACAGACCTGAGAATAAGGCTGCAGCACAGACTGAGGTTTGACATCAGAAACCCATCCAGGAGGTTCTTCTATTTTCTTTTTGTTTTTATCTGAAAGATCGAGGGTGGAAGAATTTGTTTGCAGGGGTTGGGGGTGGGGGCGCTTGAAGTAACACAGTTTTGAATAGAAAGGTCAGACTTTTTTGTGAATTGGGCAGACCAGAGAAAAAAGGTCTGTTTTGCTTTTGTTTAATGTTTATTTATTTGTTTGCTCCAGGTCTTAGTTGTGGTACTATGGATCTTCAGTTGCATCATGTGGGATGGAATCTGTTTCCCTGAGGAGAGATTGAACCCAGGCCGCCTGCAATGGGAGTGCAGAGTCTTAGCCACTGGGCCACCAGGGAGATGCCCAAAAGGTCTGTTTTGATTGTTTAAGTTTCAGTCTAGATTAGTTTTGATCTGTGTGTTTCTTCATGCTGTAGAAAGTAATTTGTGGACCTCAAACTACTGCCAAAGGGCCTTAACCATGTTTTAATATTATTACTTAAAGAAAAGCCTCCATTTCCCTTGAATAGTGACCACAGCGAAGCCCAGTAGTGAACTCTGGCTTCGGGTAAGCCATGTTTTCTGCTTTTCTTGGAAACCCACTCCAGTATTCTTATCCGGAGAACCCCACGGACAGAGGAGTGCAGCTGGCTATGGTCCATAGGGTTGCACAGAGTTGGACATGACTGAAGCGACTTGGCATGCACACACGTGAACTCAAGCAGCGGCAAGAAATTTAGAGACCAGATCTCTACGGCAATTCACAGGCTGGCATGCCCTCGACCTGTTTTCAGAGCCCAGGTCAGCCTCCCTGGGCAAGCAGGCTCTTGACACCTGGTGATCTGAGTGTTGAGAATGTGATACATATTGAGGAACTAAAGATCACCTGGCAGTCAAGGCACAATTGAGGCAACGATGCAACGATGCTGTGTTTGGGGCAACCGGATCCTCAGATGCCCTCTGGATGCCTCAGCCTAGGCCTTTAAGAGACCACCTTAGTGGTAGCTGCTTCACCTGGACCAAAGGCTCAAAGGAAAGAGATGGCACTGGGAAGTGATTTGAATTCTGTTTAATTTGGAGCCTTAAACTTTGTCCCTTATAAACAGAGCCTCTCCCTTCACCACAAGAAGCACACATGTGGCTGCCTCTGCCTCACAGGGAGGGTTGGACAAAGCTGTCAGCAGAAAAGAGAAACAGGAGCCCCTCCAGGGCCAGCATGAGCTGAGGAGAGTTTACAGGGCTCCCTCTACGCATTCAAGCACCCTCCTCCCCACACAGCATCTCCTTGAGTAAGCCTGGGTACCGGACTGCTCAGAGACCCAGTCCCTCACTCAGCCTTGAATTCAGATTTCGTTAGAGGACGTGTGGTCCTACCAGTGCTTCTAGGATGCTTTGAAGGATGGATTGTCAAGCTTGTCATGGGACAGGCTCTGTGGTCTCTGTGCCATGCCCAGGCCTCCAGTCATGACTGAGGTCATGGGAAGGGGCACAGATGGGGACTTTGGGGGCCAAGGGGGAGTTTGTGTGACGTAAGGGGAGGTATGACCAGGGAAGAGGGGCTAAGTATGTAGCTGAGGAGACGGTATCAGATTCCAGACTGCAGGGTGGCAAGGAGCCAAGACAGGGCCCCCTGCCCAAACAAGAGGGCGGCCAGGGGGAGGCACCTCAGGGTGGCACTGCTGGCCCTTGAGAGGACAATGGGGGCCTCCCTGAAGCCTGCAGGGGTTTTGTCCTGGGGTTCCACTTTGCCTCCAGAGGACTCCAAACAAGGACCCCGGGGAGTAGGGTTGATGTCCTGAATCCAGCCTGTTGTGTTTTCCACTAGCTCCTGCAGAAGAAGGAGGAAAAAGGGTGAAACTAGAAGCGCCCCCACCTCCTTTCATCTTCTAAGACCTTCCTTGGTCACCCCCAGTCCCTGCAGCCTCACAGGCTGACTGGGAGACGCCCACCCACACCCAGAGCAGCATCAGCCCTCCTCTGCTCGCTCAGCTTCTTCTCTGATCCAGCATTCCTGCCATTGTCATCCACACCCCCTTTCTCCTCTTTTCTTTCATCCAAACCATCCCTCACTCCTTTAGCCCTAACCCTGAGAGCGCAGTGTCTCCTGGGACACTTACATCAATGGTCTTTATTATCACTGTCTGCTGGGCCTCCTTGCAGGCCTTCTCAACCTTCTTAATGCTCTCCGGGGTCCACTCCACATTGCTCATGGCCATCATGCCCTCCATGGAGCTGCCAATGGGCAGAAAGAGCAGACACTAGTTCAGGGGTGACTTAAAGCTTTGCCAAAATGTGTAAAAAGTAGCCTCACTTTTGTTAGCATCAGTTCGATATCGGCGTAAACCATAAGGAATGTCTTACAACTCAGTAAGACAACCGTGAGCATGGCAGAAGGTGAAATCATCAGAATTAGAGATGAGAATTTTTTTAAAGTGAAAAAGAGGAAGTGCTGACTCTTTTAAAGAAGTGTTTCTTGATCTGGGGACCATGAAGTCCAAGAAGGTTGATGGGATGACTTATGGGAACCTATACATGTCCTGAAATTGTCTGTGAAATGGAATGTGTTTGCAAATATGTGCATTTTTCTTGGAAAGGAGCTTCAGCATTTTCATCAGAGCCTCAGGGAGGACCTTAGTCCCAAGTAATTAAAAGGTTACTGCATGCGTGCTCAGTCATTTCCAACTCTTTGTGACTCCATGAACTCGATAGGTCTTGATAAGTATCATGGTGAAGGCATTACATTAGTCAATGATTATCCATTAAAATTATTAATGTGTGAAAAGTGAAAGTTGCTCAGTCATGTCTGACTGTTTGCGACCCTGTGAACTGTAGCCTGCCAGGTTCCTCTGTCCATGGGATTGTCCAGGCAAGAATATTAGAATGGGTTGCCATTTCCTACTCCAGTGGATCTTCCCAATCCAGGAGCTGAAATCGCATCTCTTGTGTTTCCTGCATTGGCAGACAGAATCTTTACCACTGCACCACCTGGAAAGCCCCAATTAAAAGTCATTCCTTGAAAGCAAACAGTGTTCGAAGCAGGTAAATACATGAGAAAAAGGCAAATACTTTGCACACAAGTGATCTAACTTCTAGAAGTCAGTCTTGATCTTATCTTCCAGGATGACTCACTCTGATACCTCCTCCCCCAGCTCGTGGGCCACGTAGATGATGTCAGGGTACCCCTGGCAGCTGGAGACGTTGTTTCGGGGATAGTAGAAGAAAAAGATGAGGCACATCTCATTGATGGTGCTGGGACCCCCCTGGAGAAGAAGAGAGAGCTAGCGACAATCTTAGTGAGTCACTGACTGAGAAAATGCGAATCCTGGTACCCATCTTATAGTCATGGGATGTGAGAGCAACCCTAACCATTGGAGAAAGAAACGGGTTTCAACTGGAATCATCTGAGTCATGGGATAGCCAAGACCAGGGGTAAAGCTATTCTGAGGCTTATTGTCATTAACCACGGTGGGGAGATGGGTACTTACAAATGTCAAGGAGTTGCGGTCCAGCGTCTGGTAGCGACACTCTACCAGCAATTCATCCCCCTGTGCAGAGAGAAACAAACCCTGAAAGTAAGAGGCAGAAGGACCGGTCCAGCCTTAGACCTCTTGGCTAACAATAACAAGTGCTGATCCTGCCTTCTCCGGATGTCAGCCATGCCTCCCCCAGCCCGGCTCGCACCGGCTTGATCACCACTCGATAAGGTAAATCTCGAGTCTCCTGTAGGTTGAAGTCGTAGGCATCATCTTTACAGATTACGCGGAGTTGAGTTCCGTTTCTGGAGGGAGACAATGTGGGGAGAGGAGTAAGGTGAGGCCGGTGCGGGGAGGGGGGGGGGTCTGTCAACAAAGCAGCAGCATGTGGGCTCATTCTGTGGGCACAGATGGCCTGTGAAACAAAAACCTCCATCCTCCATCATCTCTACTCCAGGAACAGTTCTTGCTTCTCCTGCTCCAACCTCACACTGCAGAATAAACAACTGTTCCTAAAATTTATTTCCAAACACAGAAGGGAGTGCTTCCAATCTGTGTCTTTCTTACCTGTACTGCACCGCCTGTATAGCACGGCCAGCCAAGTGGGTGTGGAGCAGGTAGCCAAAGACCTGGATATCGGGCACTGGAGCCCCGTTCATCTGTGGCAGGGAGGAGACCACCTGGTCCGTTAGGAACTCTCCTCTGCTCTTCGGTTTCCTCCTTTACTATCTGACACCTTCCTCTGAAGATTGGAACATACCCCTTTAGTCTCTGCTGGGCCTCCTGGCCCAGCCATGACTCCCGCCTCCCCTGCACCAGCCAGGTTGGGTCAATTGCCCAAAGCACCAGGTGGTGGCCCTTCTCCAGCTTGGGGACTCGGGCTGCACGCTGGTGGATCACACTAGATCTATGATTGGGAACGGGGAATCTCAGGGGAAGTGGGCGGTGGGGGGAACACCTTCTGGCTTCACCTCTTCAAACTTCTCCGTCTTACACAGTCCGTAGGACATGAAGGACTCAGCGCCGGGGGGGATGAAGTGGATGGGGAAAGTGAAGACGCCCAGCTGCAGGACGCCCATGTCAAACTTGCGCAGGTGTGCGGTGTAGTATACTCGGATCCCCGAGGAGTCGTACAGACCTGGGGCAGGCGGGACCGATCAGAGGAGGCGGGAACAGGTCACAGGCTGTGGAGAAAGAGGCCTGGGAAGGCAAGGGAGGGGCTGCGAGCAGGAGTCAGCAGGCCTCCTGCATCAATGCCTAGAGGACTCAGCCAGCCCCATCCACGGGCGCTTCCATAAATGCTCTAGAGGCTCACCAGGCAGATTGTGAAAATTGCTGTAATGAATCTCCAGGCGGATCCACTGGGGGTCCAAGGGCGTCCCAATAGAGATGCCCACGTCATCTGGAAACTGGTAACTCTGGTGGAAGGAGGGAGGTTTGGCAGCAAGAATGGCTGGGAAGTAGATGCTGGGGACCCCCAGGGGCTCACCCATGTCTTCTCACCTCCATCCCAGACCTCCCTTGTCTCCATCTTCCACCCATCCACCAATCCCCATTGCCTGACCACACATGTCCCCTTAGCCACCGATTTCCCTCATCACACAGACTCACTGTGCCCCCGACAGCCCAGCCCACGATGACCTGTGTGCAGAGGGAGAAGGCGGGGTCGGCCCCATAGCAGTCGCTGATGCCCGTGGGGAGAGCGCTGGCATTGCCACAGGCGTACACCAGGATGTGGTGCACAATCGTCTCATTGTGTTGGACCAACTTGGGCTCGAACTGGGCACCGGATGCAAGACACAGCACAGTCAAGATCTTCCGGGTCAAGTCCTTATCCCTCGAGCCCCCACCCCCACCTTGCTTTCTTTTCCTCAAATATTAATAAAACTATGCCCACGTCTCTACCCCTCTTCCTCTTCCATTTCCTCTGTTTCCTCCTTCCCCAACCTGTGATTTCCCTGGCACTCCACCTGACTCCTCTCTCAGCCCTCATTCTTTTTAAAACCCTTTTCCTGAGAACACAGCACAGGTCTAGCCAGGAATATCCCAAGACTTCCGATTTTCCTTTAATAACCTCATCAGTTCCCTATATCTGAGCATGTGGCCACAGCTTACTGGAGTCATGCTCTAAAGAAAACCATGGCTTGCACACTTTGGCCATTCACGATAAGGCCACACTTTCATTTATTCAATCAAAACTGTAATCACTCAAATGTGAAATCAGGTGACCGACCCGAGTCTCCTCTAGCCAGACTTTGCCGACCTGACAGCCTTTGGCCACGTGTCCTCACCCCCACCCCCCCCACCCGCCCACCAACCTGCACTTCCTCCAGGGCTAAAAGAACACATTTCTTGGCCCAGGGTAGGGCTCATCCTTTGGTCTTTGCAGGAACTTAGTAACTAATGACAATCATCAAAATCACTGTTGCACCATGGGACATGGGTAAAACAGTGCTGGGAGCTGTAGCTCTGGGCTCAGGAAATCCTGGAACTGCCACCTCCACCAGACCTGGCCTGGCCCCCAGGTCCTCCTGGACACGTTCATCCTACACCTCTTCAGAGTCAACCGTGCCCACTGCCTGTCTCAACCACCTAGACAACGTCCCGTCGTCTGGTTCACGGTACCTTGTAGATGTGGTGCTTCTTGCTAACGATGGGGAGAGGGAGGAAGGTGCAGGCGTACGTGGTGTCATCCTCTGGGATGAGGAACTAGAGGGGGACACGCAGAGGCTGAATGGGTGGGAGGGAGGCTCCCAGAGAAACAGGGGAAGGAACAGGTCAGGAAGGGCAACCACTTGAGGGCCAGTTTGACCATCCTCGGGGGACCAAGGGGAGTCAGAGGAACCTGGGTTCCAGGAATGTACTGAATATTGGGTGCAAGAGGAAGGTCTGGATTGAGCGGAAGGCATGGAGGGGGCTGGAGGTGACTGAGCAGGAGGGAGGGGGTCTTACATCAGTGATCTCCAAGTCATGGATGATGGTGTCCTCAGGGGCATCGAGATCATCAGGGTGGACGATTTGGAGCAGGAAGATGGACTTCACAAAAGTACGTTCCCGATCCATCTTTGGGGTGTCATCCAGGCCGTAGGCGGCCAGTACCCTCACAGTGTCGCTCTGTGGGTGTCAAGGGCATCCAGGTGCTGCCACCCACAAGCAGCACTTTGCACACACCCACACCCAACCACTGACACAAGTCACTGGCTCACAGTGCAACTGATAGGGACAGAGTGAAGGGACAAAGTGGGTGATTAAATAGTTAATCCCACTAAGGGATTAAAAGTATGAGAGACCCCTGTGAATTAAAGATTACTCAAGAAAACAGGTTTGCGTATGCTAAGTCGCTTCATTCATGTTCGACCCTTTGCAACCGTATGGACCAGAGCCTGCCAGGCTTCTCTGTCCATGGGATTCTCCAGGCAGGAACACTGGAGTGGGTTGCCAGTGCTCTCTCTAGGGGATCTTCTGGACCCAGGGATGGAACCTGGGCCTCTTGCATCGCAGGCAGATTGTTTACCATCTAAGCCACCAGGGAAGCTCCTATAGGCCACCAGGGAACTCTGACCAAAGCAGGTTTACTTAGTCACAAAACCAAAGAGGCTTATTTAGCAACAAAACTGCAGCAGAAGCAGGAGACACGCACCCAAACAATAAAACAATGGTGGTGTGAAACACACATCCTGCCGGTGAGCTCAGTTAATGACCACCTAGGACATACTCTCTCCACACACAAAAAACAGTAATTTGTGGAAAGGTGACATGCGAAAGTGAAAGACCCTCATTGTACTGAGACCCGAAACAATTTTTCCATAGCACCATGACAGTCCTGTCTTGACCACGTAGAGACAAGCAAACTCCCCCACCTGATGCGGAGGAGGAACTGAGGATGGAAGTGTGATGTCTACTCAAGAATGAGGCAGAAGGTGGTCTTCCCCCCGCCTTCCCACTTTTCCTTTGATTATAAATCTGTAGTGCACTAGGTTCTCAGGGGCAGCACCCTATCACCCACCCGATGTAAGCGGGTGTCCTCTTCTAGGATATCCCTTCTCATCTATCACTTTGCCTTTTGCTGAATTTTGTTCTGTGCCGAGACATAAAGAACCAGAGTTCCTTGGAGCTCTCCCCAGAACGCCACGTTGTAGTTTCAGAATGGAGAGGGCTTGAGATTAGGGATCAGAACTAGTTGGGTTCTGGTTCTGCCTAGAGGCTGACCTGTTGGAGATTCTGGGCAAGCCACACCCCCTCTCCCAGCCCATCTCTGAGCCCACAGGTGTGGGCTGTCACAGGTGGTCACCTGTCCACAGGTGGTTCAAGACACCCTGCAGTTCAAGGAGATCAGGCAAGGGTCTTCAAGAGGCGATGCCAGGGAAGGAGGCATGGGCTGTCAGGGGGAGGCCCATAGAGGGCTGGTGGAGTCACAGGCAGCAGGATTGGGGGGTGGCCATGCTGGGGAATGCTGAGAGAGATGGCGGCCCTGGGAACCGAGACTGGCTGCCCGATGGGCACGGCCACTCCAGGTTGGGGTGATGTCACCACCCAGGAGGAAAGGCTGCTTGCGACCAAATGCTCGTCTCCCCTCTCTCTTTTACCGTGATGTCTTGGTCGTGAGGGTCGCAGGAGCGGAAGGGCCTGGAGAAGCGCATGGTGGTGTAGACGGCATCTTCTGTTAGCCCCTGCAGCTCTGCATCCTGGCTCCCATCCTCCTCCAGCGTGTCTTCATCCACCAGGTGCTGGTCCTGGGGCCCAGGGAGGGTCACGGGGTGAAAACCAGGAGCCCTAAGTGCTCACGGCTTTGAGTAGCCTGAGTCCCTTTAGCCCCGCTAAGGTACCAAATCAGCAGAATATACAATATAGTTCACCCCTGGGACAGAGCATGGCGTCAAGGGGGGATTCATGAGGAAGAGGGAAGGCTGGTTATCTGATCCCGCTGTACTTCTCCCATTTCAAATCTCATCTCCACGAATCCTAATGTTCCTATATCCCCAAGTCTTAAAAACCCACTTATTCTCCAAAAGCTCTATGCTCTTCATCATTTCAGGGGGCTCTTAACATTGACCCTTCCCCATATAAATGCAGTTCAGAATGAGACTGGGAGACAGGTGAGCTGCTTCTTCATCCATAAAGTGGAAGAATAATCATCTACTTCCTGGTGATGCTGGGAGGTTTAATATGCAAAGATTTGGACCAACCCCTGCTTAACCAAAAGTGCATAACAATTTAAGCTATTATTATTGTGGGCACTGATGTCATTACTAGACTATTTTATGTGTGGTCTCTCAGCCTAAAGGTAACAGAAGATGACGACTGTACCCTAAACAGCTTGGATTCTCCCCCAGTGACCTGCACTGGGACTGTGGCCCAGGATGCTCTCTCTTTCAGTCCAATGCCTCCATTCCCTGGGCACTTTAGGGACATTCAGTCTGGAAGACCTAGATTCAACCTCTCCAACGGACCATTTCTGTAGGGAGAGGTCAGCCATCAGCTGGTGTTCTGGGCCTATGCTCAAATATGTTTGGAAAATATGGATCCTTCCTGGATTCAGAGTCATCTTCCACCCAGCAAGAGACCCAACATGCTTGGGAGAGAGCCACCCTCAGACTCACCGAGAAATAGACATTGCCGTCAGGCGAGACGCCTCCGACAACCAGGTCGCTTCCCGCTCTGCTGTAGCGATCTGTGACACCCAAACCCACCCAGCCAGCTGTCCGGACCTGGAGCTCGAAAGTGATGATCTCAGCCTCAAAGTCAAAGTCCCAGCGCAGGAAAACAGCGTTAGAAGGGTCTAGAAACCTGGAATAACGCAGACGCGGCATGGGGCCAAGGCGATTGCATTGGGAGGGAGTTGCAAGGGCTGTAAATAGGAGAAGCCAGGAGAGAAGGGCACAGGCCATGGCTTCTGGGGTCTGGAGCACCTCTCCTTAGATGGACACTCAAGAAGTACGGACTTATATGCTCCTGCATCTGCGCCAGGCACCATGCCACGGGGGAGGGGCAGACTGGGGCCCTCTGATCTGATTATCTCTGGGTTCAGAGTGGAGCCACTTACATAACTCAGGAGGTGTGAGGTGTTCAGAGAGAAGGTGCTCTTGCCCTGGAGTAGGCACCTGGCGTGGAATGCTCAGGAATGAATCACTCTGGCTCTCCCCTGCCAACCCGAGGCAAGTGTCCTGCCCATGGGGACTCCGTGGGATCAAGGAGGTTTTGCTTCTCCCTTCCTCACTTTCTCTCCCTCCTTTTTTTATTTTTTGCAATGCTTCTCTCCCTTTATTTCTCTCTCTGCCTCCCTCCATTCTTTCCCTTCCTGCCCCCCATCCCTGTATTCCTGGATGTTCTTACTGAGCCCTCCCTCTGCCCTCTGGCACATGTTCCCCACCCCAGTTTTCATGAGCGTTTCTATTTTGTCTTTGCCCAGAAGTGATGCACAGACTGGGAGTGGGGGTGGGACTCCAGCCTCCCTACAGCGCAGGAAGGAGAAGAGGTGCTGGCAGGGGGCGAGGGGAAGGCTTCGATTTCCATCTCCCGGAGGAGTCTTGACTACTAATCCCTGGAAGGACATGTAGAGGTGAGGGAGACATAATCAGCTTTCCAGATGGGCAAGTCTGGGGCAGCTTCAAGTTTCTGCACATCACTGGGGAGGAACAAGGAGGATGAGATGGAGAAAATGGGGAATAAACATGAATTTGCCTTTGGGATGCTCTGCACTTTCCCCTTCTTCCCATGAATTGCCTTTCAGAGAAATCATATTCAGGGACCCTCCACCAGAGGCTTGGCCAGCTTCCCCGCTGGCAGCTGGCAAGCTGTTCAGTGCGATGCAAACCACAGAAGCCCAGAAGGAATATTATAGCATCGGAACACTGGGATGAAAAAGAACTTCAGATCCACTTGATTTTCCAAGCACCCCAGCCCATTTAATTTTTGGATGAGGAAATGGAATCATCAAGGAGTGACTTGATCAGTGTCTGAGCTCCCATCCAGTCAGTGGCAGAGCAAACATGAGACTCCAGGCGCCCGGGAGAGTGAATACACCCTTAGGTCACCGACAGGCACCAAGAACTCCTCTCCCTGCAGGCATTTCCACCATAGCTTGTCCTGGTGGAGGCAGCTGGTGTCATTCACTGGCTGCTCCTTAGGAAAGGGACAAAAGTCTCTCACCCTAGAATTCTTTCTTCCATTGTCTGATAGACCCCGTCCTCACCTGACCCTCAGTGTTCTTCCATCAGACAATGGAGAGGATCTGAAAAAACAAAACAAGGCTAGCCTGGAAGGCCTCCTCCATCACAGAGTCCAGGCCACACATTTCTACAGGAATTCAGCTTAAATGAGGGTGGATAGACACTGGAGCCTCTGTCTGAGCCTCCAGATAGGGCAGATGATTCTTCTCATCACCTGCTGAGCTCATCAAAGCTGGTAAGAACCTAGCTGAGGTTGTTTGCAGCTGCTGGGAGCACCTGAGTAGCAGCTGGGGTGCAGCTGGGAGAAAGCACCTTTCTCAAGAGGACAACCGTATCACCCACCCTGAGCAGGGCAGGGAAGGTAAGGAGCTAGGCAGCCATCTGGAAGGAAGAGGCTTACCTTGGCCCTGGATAGGAACTGGGCCAAGAGCAGAGCAGGAGCTTGGGGAGGCACCGAGCTTGAAGAGCAGGAGCCTGGGGAGGAGATAACAGGGGTGTCAGAGACATGCTGATCCCAATCGTATTTGGGGATTAAGGCGAAGGGAAAAGGGAGAAGGGGCTGGGAGACAGGACAGCCAGGCCTGTAAACCGAGATGGGCCCAGGATCCCTTTCCCTGCAATCTGCTCACTGGCCAGAGCACTGGCCTGGGGAGAGCCAGTAACCACTGCAACGGAGGGGATCCCTGCTCCTGGGTCCCCTCTGTGTGGCTTTTCATGAGGCTTTTCTCTACTCTTTCTCCCCTTTTCCCTGGATTACCATTTTCTCCCCTCTCCCAGCCCACTTTCCTCTCATCGTCTAAACCCCAGAGTGACTCTTATGGGAGCAAACATCAGGATTAAGTGCTTGAGTCTTGTGAGGGTGAGCACATATCTTGGCATGCCTGTTAGCCTGGTATTCAAGAGGTGTGATTTTGGGAATGCTTCCCTAAGCTCATTTCTCTCCTTCTCTGGAGTCCTGATGCTGGGAATAGGTAAGGGGGCTGAAGGCAAGAGTGACTCAGCACAGGAGATCAGAGGAGTGGTTACCTGAGAGAAAGGACATCAACAGCACGGTGATGGATGCTTACCAGACTTGTGATCACTTTGCAGAGTGTTCAGGTGTTGCATTATAATGCTGTACATCTGAAACAGGTCTTCCCAGGTGGCTCAGATGGTAAAGAATTTGCCTGCAACGCAGGAGACCCAGGTTCAATCCCTGGGTCAGGAAAATCCCCTTGAGAAGGGATGGCAGCCCACTTCAGTATTCTTGCCTGGAGAACTCCATGGTCAGAGGAGCCTGGTGGGCTACAGTCCATGGAGTCTCAAAGTGATGGAAACGACTGAGTGGCTGACACTTTCAGGCCTGAAACTTCTGAGAAATGGAATATTTCCTGCCATGTTGGTAAACAAAGGATGTCACAGTCATCAGAAATTTCAGCCACCACCATATGGTGAGCTGGTGAGCTCCAGGCTACTCAGGAAGAATACCTTCTATCTAGCAGCCTTCAGACTATAGCTACTTTCTACCGTGAGCCCTGAAGAAACTCAGGAAGTGAAAACACAGGATACTGGCCCCAGATAGCTGAGGTGGATTTCAAAAGAATGATTTCCAATACAAAGAAAAGTCTCAATTCCTTAACTCTAGATAGCTGGTTTTCTTTAATTAACAATTACCTATTGATGCTCAGTGGAGAAGGCAATGGCACCCCACTCCGGTACTCTTGCCTGGAAAATCCCATAGGCAGAGGAGCCCGGTAGGCTGCAGCCCATGGGGTCACTAAGAGTCAGACACGACTGAGTGACTTCACTTTCATTTTTCACTTTCATGTATTGGAGAAGGAAATGGCAACCCACTCCAGTGTCCTTGCCTGGAGAATCCCAGGGATGGGGAAGCCTAGTGGGCTGCCGTCTATGGGGTCACACAGAGTCGGACATGACTGAAGCGACTTAGCAGCAGCAGCAGCATTGATGCTCAGACTACCTGAACTTTGTTGCAAAACTCCAAATACCTTGGCTCCCTCCCTTGCTTCCCCCTCAGCAGTTCTCAGGGTTACTTGAGATGTACCCTCCTTGGCTTGAAGTCATAAAAATTCCATCAAATGAACCATAACTCTCAACTTTTAGGTTGTGAATAATTTTGTAGTCAACAGTTAAATATAAAAAAGGTAGATCCTTCCCCAACAACAAAAAAAGGGGGGAATCAGCACATGTTACTTAGAATATAGTGCAATTCACATTTTGTGCACATTTAGATTATGCAAACTTGAAAGTGTGATATAGAAAATATTAATGAAGTTACTTTATACATGTTGTTAGTGTTGAGTAAGTAAGTTGTGTTTATCTGACTCTTTGCAACCGCGTGGACTGCAGCATGCCAGGAGATTAAAGACCAGTATGGGTGTGTGCTTAGTTGCTCAGTCATGTCCAACTCTTTGCGACCTCATGGACTGTAGCTCACCAGGCTCCTCTGTTCATGGGGATTCTCCAGGCAAAAATACTGGAGTGGGTTGCCACGCCTTCTCCAGGGGATCTTCCCAACCTAGGGACTGAACCCAGGTTTCCCACATTACAGGCAGATTCTTTACTGTCTGAGCCACCAGGGAAGCCCACAAAGACCAGTAAAAGTGACTATAATTGTCATATTTTTATTGAATTGGAAGTGTACAATTGCAACATTAGAGGTCAACTCCTACTAAGTGAGTCTTAGTAGGAGCTCTATTCTAAGAAATGTTCATGTATTAACCCACTTACTCCTATGAACTAGCTTCCAGGATTATTTCCATCTTACAGAGAAATGAACTGAGATCCAAGGCCACGCTGCCAGGAGGTGGCAGCACTGTGATTTGCTGGGACAATACAATAAAAAATAAGACTGACAGTTAAAGTCGTGCAGTCGTGTCCGGCTCTTTGTGACCCTGTGGAATATACAGTCCATGGAATTCTCCAGGCCAGAATACTGGAGTGGGTAGCCTTTCCCTTCTCCAGGGGATCTTCCTAACCCAGGGATCGAATGCAGGTCTCCCGCATTGCAGGCGGATTCTTTACCAGCTGAGCCACAAGGGAAGCCCTAAGAGAAGCAATAACTAGTCCTCAAATGAGAGGACTTGGCAGTCTGTTTTGGTAATCCGAAGTCCATGCTGAAGTCCCTTGGGAATTGGGGTGTCTATCTGTGTTTGCTAATCGGCTTTACCAAGGAAAAATAAATGTAATGGTATTTTTCTATTTTTTTCGCCACCCCCTGTGGCATGTGGTATCTTAATTCCCTGACCAGGGATCAAACCTGGGTCCCCTGCAGTGAAAGTGCAGCGTCTTAACCCCTGGACAGCCAGGGAAGTCCCTATATCATATCTTTATGAGGAAATCATTTTGCAATGTGGTGCCAGGCATCTGCTGTAGACCAAGTTAGGCTTATCTTCTTTGATGATTTTATTCCAAAGAAATGGTTGCAGGTCCTTGAGAAAGACATGCCTGGGTCTTAATACTGGAAAGAGGTGATTTAGCTTTTAAGGAGTGTATGGTATGTACATTTCAAAGAGACAGAGAAAGAACTTAGAAGTTTTCTAAATAAATGCTCTAAGAAAATGGAGGGGAAGGAAGTCTGTTCCCTTATTTTCTTCTGTTTTGTTTGTATTTGCTTTTACAGAGGAAAACACAGGTCATCAGAGATGAGTGTTCCTTACCTACCACCAAAGTTGCCCTGCAGGAGCCTCTATGCATATGGGAAAATGTCTGTTCAATCTGCAAGTTTGACTTGGTTGTTGTTTAGTTGCTCAGTCGTTGTCCGACTCTTTTGAAAACCCTATGGCCTATAGCCCTCCAGGCTCTTCTGTCCATGGATTTCCCAGGCCAGAATATTGGAGTGGGTTGCCATGCCCTCCTCCAGGGGATCTTCCTGACCCAGGGACCAAACCTGTGTCTCCTGCATTGGCAGGAGGATTATTTACCACTGAGCCACCATGGAAGCCCTGTGACTTGGTTTTATCGAGTTATTTTAATTCCTTGTGAAGATTTGAGACACAGATTCAGTGTCATGTTTCTAGGAATCTCTCTGCAAAGCAGCTGAGAGGGTGCAGGTCCAGGTACACTCACCGAGGCCCCCGGGGTGAGTGTGGGGAGTGTGTACGTGTGTGTGAGTGCGCTCTGGTGTGCTGAAACA
Organism: Bos mutus; assembly: GCF_027580195.1. Lineage (NCBI taxonomy): Eukaryota > Metazoa > Chordata > Mammalia > Artiodactyla > Bovidae > Bos > Bos mutus. Next base: position 18,477,654 of record NC_091620.1, on the reverse strand, counting down.
GGAAACTCCAGTTTGAGGTTTGAGCTTCAGTGAGAAGATGAGACAAGATACTGAGTTTCCTGGAAAAGCCACTCCCTTTTGAGTGTCAGGCCCGGAGAGTCTCAGCCTCTAATCAGGCTTCCCAGGTCAGCGTCTGCTCTCCTGCCTGGTGGCCCCATCCCCCTGCCCTGCTGGAGAGGCGAGGGAATGGCCCCGTTTCCCATCCTGTGGGGCTGGGTGCTCCTGGCTGCCGTGAGTACAGGTCAGGGGCCTGGCAGAGACAACCACTTGGTGGACTTAGGGAGGAAAAGGGGGCTGGGTCACAGGGGTGCCTGTAGGTGCAGAAAGTTCTGCTCCGACCCCAGCCTTGCCAAGAGCGCCCTGCAGTCCCCTCACCCTGTGAAAGGACCCCTTCTGCAAGAGCCTCCTCCTGGCACTACTCATGGGATCCCTCTTCAGGTTTTGGCTGCAGCTAGAGATCTGGTGGTGACCACTGCCCCCAGGAGCTTCAGCCTGGCTGGCCTGTGTGTTTCAGATGCAGCCACGAGCTTGGTGGAGCAAAAGCCCAGGTGGGTCCTGGTACCTCGCGGACAGGCTGAAACCCTGCGGTGCATCCTGAAGGATTCCCAGTACCCCTGGATGAGCTGGTACCAGCAGGATCTCCGGGGGCAAGTACAGGTGCTGGCCAGTCTGCGACGTACCGGGGATAAGGAAGTCATAAACCTCCCTGGAGCGAATTACCGGGCCACGCGGGTCAGTGAGAGCGAGCTGAGCCTACACGTGGCCAATGTGACCCAGGGCAGAACGCTCTTCTGCACCTGCAGTAAAGACACAGTGAGACACCCTAACTGGGAAAATGAATAAAAACCACCCTCTGGGCGCCAACCCCAGACCCAGCCTCCTCCTCCTCTTCCCCCTCTGCCTGATGGCCCTCCCCAACCTGGATCTTCCCTTCTGGCCTCTTTATTACAAACAGACTCTCCCTGTGCTTCAGAGAACACTCAGCCCAGTGAATTCAAGCTCGATCCATGGCCCCAGCAGCCACTTGTGACTCTGGGGAAGACTTCTTCTCCTTGAAGCTTAGGTTCTGTGTCTGCAAAGTACTGATGCTAACTCCTGACTCAGAAGGTTGCTTCTTGGATTAAACAACCCAGTTCAAGCGAAGCCTTTAGGAAAATACAGAGTCATGTAGGAAGGACTTGGTCACTGTTGGCTATTCTCTCCACAGTGGTGGTATTGTGCTAAGTTGCTTCACTCATGTCCAGCTCTTTGTGACCCCAAGGACCATAGCCTGCCAGGCTCCTCTGTCCATGGGATTCTCCAGGCAAGACTACTGGACCGGGTTGCTGTGCCCCTCTCCAGGGATCTTCCTGACCCAGGGATCGAACCTGGGTCTCAACGTCTCCTGCATTGGCAGGTGGGTTCTTTACCTCTAGTCCCACCTGGGAAGACTTAATCACTGTGAACTATTTTCTCCACATGTATAAGAAGCATATTGCATTTTAAGACCAGTATCAATGCCCAGAGGAAAGAAGGACACCCAAAGAGATCCTGGGAGCTCAGAAAAGAGGTAGAGTGAATATCTCAATGTATGACACACACACAGACACCCCTCCACCACAAACACTGCTTGCATAAACAAGCATGCACACATTTTCCCAATTAGATCTACATTCTCTGCACTCAGCACCTCCTGAACTTCTCACGCCTCAATCTCCAGTTGACCTTTTTAAAAGCAAGATCCACAGAGAGGGCCTGACCTAGAAAGGACCAGGGTCTGGGTTCCAGAGTGGAGGGCTCACCAAATATTGACCTAATGCCATGGCTCAGAAATGGATCTGCAGCCTGAGGAAGGGTACTTGTGGACTGAGGGCAGAACAGCAGGCTCAGCCCCAGATGAATGGCCGGGAACCACAGGGACGGGTGTTATGAGAAAGACGCCGGTCCTGAGACCCCTGCAGAGAAGGGAGACTGGACTGCCGTTGACCCACCCCGCTTCCAGCTCAGAGCTTCTCCATCCCAGACAGAGTGGTCCACACAGCAGGTGACTGGGATGCAGGGTGGGCGTGAGTGAATGCGGAGGCATTTCAAAGGCAGCCCCATCTCTGATGGCACAGTGGGTGGGTGGTTTGCCAGGCAGAACTACCAGCACCTACCTGCTCTTTCCTCTGCGCTTATGGGGAGTGAGAAACTTTCTCCACCAGGGGGCGCCATCTGCCCGCGGATCTCCATGACCCGCACAGAGGTCATGATGGCAGCCGTAGTATTGGTCTTCTCTCAGCCCCTCTCAGGTGTGGTGGTGAACACCTGCCTGGCTCCAGAAGACAAGGACAACGAGGAGGAGGAGACAGACAGCCTGGCATTTGGATACCCGAGTCCTCTCTCTTTGGCATTTTGGTTGAATTTTGGTCAGAGCAGTTGCCAGAAATCCCAAAGTGAGATAATCAAGGTGCCTAGTACTGCACTGAGTTTTCAAAGGGTCTGGGAGTGATGGCCTTGGGATTCCTCAATCCCTGGCTCCCCATCTTTAGCTTCCAGTGGATGATTTTTTTTTTAATTTAAAATTTTTATTATTGTCTTGCTCAGTTTCATCAAGAACCACAGCTTTGTTTTCTTTTGGTCACACTGTGATGGCATGTAGACACTTCCCTGATAAGGGATCAAACCCACACCCCTTGCATTGGAAGCATGGAATCTTAACCACTGGATCTCCAGGGAAGCCCCCAGTAGGCAATTTTATTCTATTCCAGTTGTCATAGCTGATGACTTAAAACCAGGGCTTTTTTCCCACCCTGGTTTCCTACTGAGCAGAACTCATTTTACGGTTTCTCAAACCCTCCCATCCTTGAAGGAAATACACAGAGGAAAGAAACTCTAAATTCTATGAAGTCTTTGAAAGCCTCATCATTGCAGTAGCTGCTGTTTATTTCTGTGCACAGGCGCAAGCTCTAGCCTGATCTTCACCTGGCTTTTGTATGATCCTGGCCCATCCAGTCACAGCTTTGGGGATCATAGCTTTTCAGCCTGGAGAATGGTGTTTATAGGAAGTATCCCCTTACTAATCAGCATGATCTTCAGATCCTAATGTCTTATTAGGATCTGAGGAGGCTAATAAGTGACACCCCTATTTTCTTTACAGAAATTCTGAACAAAGTGAGAGAGATAAAGGAGGAGGCAGATGAAGAGGGAAATTTCTAGCAACGTGACTTACAGAGCTGATAGAGAATATGGCTCAGACACGTGACAACAGCAGGCTTCCTAAGGCTGTGACTTACAATTAGAAAGACTTATCCCACCCTTCAGGATACTGAGTCATAGATGCCATCCTATTTTCTCTTAAAAATCCAACATGCAAATGAACAGAGAAGGCTTGAAGAAGAACTTTGCAGGGGTCACATTTTCTCCTCTTTCAGTATCATTTAGCTCCTACTAAAGAACTTTTTTGCATTTTAAAGTGTAATAGCTTGCTAAATGACTGAAGTGACTTAGCAGCAGCAGCAGCAGCTTGCTAAAGGAAAATAGACAATGTCAAGTTACTCATTTCACCTGCTTCTCCAACTCCTAAAATGGAAATGAATGACAACACGGTAATGTTTTGAGCCTTTAAGAGGATTCTTTCAAGGACTCTCCATTAAAATGGGATCCCAGGAGTGAAACCGACAGACAGGTCAAGTTATTTGACTGATAGAACCAAAAGTAGGCCAAAACAACCCCAACAGATTTGATAGCAGTGGAGTGATGTGAGTCAATAAGCTGAAGTATTCCAGCCTCCTTCTTCACTTGCAAACTTGTTAGTTATATTAACTGATTTAATTCCCTTTGAGCCAAAGAGAGCCTGGGTGCCCTAGAGCAGGGGTCCCCAATCTCCAGATCTACAGCCGATGATCTGAGGTGGAACTGATGTAATAATAACAGAAACAAAGTGCACAGTGAATGTAATGCCCTTGAATCATCCCCCAACCATCCCTGGGCCCTGGTCTGTGGAAAAATTGTCTTTCATGAAACCAGTCCCTGGTGCCAAAAAGGTTGGGAACCACTGCCCTAGAGAATGGATCCTGTGCTAAGACTGAGTCTTCTTTTAAGCCTATAAAAGAAGAGCCCTATTTACTTGGTGACTTAGGCATGCTAGGTTGCTTCAGTCATGTCTGACTCTTTGTGACCCCATGGACTGTAGCCCATCAGGCTCCTCTGTCCATGGGATTCTCCAGGCAAGAATACTGGAGTGGGTTGCCATGCCCTCCTCCTCTTGTGATATTAAAACTCCTCGGAGAGATGCCACGAAGGAAGAAGTAGAATTGAATTCTTCTCAGGAGCCAGAAGATCAATCAACATTATCTAGTTCTCATTCCTGAGATCAAGATTAATGTGAATTTCTTGAGAGTGGCTGATGCTCTGCCCTGGTAGACACTTGGAAGGAGCAGAATGGGGACATGGGGATAAGCTATTTGAGGAAGAATTAATGTACTACAGTTTTTCAAGGTCAGTTTGGAGGAGGAAAATATGGTATCCCTGAGAATTCTCACCAAAATACTCTCACTGCAGAAGACTTGAATGAGCAGATAGACAAGCTGATCTGTTCTAAAGTCCTTCTTCATTGTTCTCATTGTTTTTAAATGGCTCCACAAGCAAAATGAGCAATGGAACCAAATGGAGCATGTGCAGAGACTTCTTGCAAAGACCTAATTTACAAAAATGTCACTGACCCATCTCACTCTTAATATAATACGGGTCAAAGGCCACTCCCCAAGGAAATCTATCAAGTAAAGCTCTCAGGTGGTAACTGGAGCTGCAGAAGTGAGATGAAAAGAGAAGAAGGAAGGAAGAAAAAGGCAAGAGTGTTTAACCGGGGGAGAATGAAGCTCCTGGGGCAGCTGGCATCATAGAAAGAGTACATTGGGAAAATCCATCCTGTGTTCTGTGTTCATCTGCTGTGTCCTAAACCCCAGTTACCTTTGGTATTAACCTCTCAGAGCTAAGTCCCTACTGAGAATGCTGCAAAATGAATGTCCAGAATCCATGTCTGGTGCTGAGAGTTGTGTGGGTAACACATGTCCCCCCTTAAACCTTCTTTCCTTCCTGGGAATTCTATTTAGTTTAATCCTTCTCAGACTTCCAGCTGGCATGTATAACTTGCCCAAAGCACATGTGATTGAATCAGTGCAAGTAGTAGGTGTTTTGTTACCCAAAATGGCAATCAAGTAACCTTTTTAAATTTTTTTCCCCAGTAAGGCAATGATCAGTTCATTAGCGAGAACACAGTCGCCACTTCATAAATTCCAAGAGGTGTGGAGTTTACCATCATCGTCAGTAGGGGAGGAGGAAGTGCTGCCATGCATAGTCACATACAGGGAGGTACCAGCCACCCACCCTGTGGGGCAGGAGTGAGACAGACGTGTGGGATGCAATTCAGGACACCTGGTTAATTCTGAGGCTGGATTTAGGAACGGGTGTTGTCACAGGGTCTAGAATTCCTGCCATGAGAACTCAGTTATTCTGGATGGTATTTTCAATCCAGGGTATGTAGTTAATGATCCTGGTATAGATGCCCACATCGGCTCTCAAAACACACCCATCCGCAAACGTCAGGATTCCTTGAAGTACGCCATTGCACACCGCTGGGGCAGCTGTGACTTCCTGCCAGGGAAAAGGAGACCGAGTTATTTTTCGGGCAAAGGATGCAATAAGATGGGGACATTAAGGCACAGAGAGCACACTACCTTGCAGGGCTGCCTCCGTCCTGGCACAATGCCCACGCACATCATACTGTCTCTGATGTGCATGTATTTATAGGCTTTGAGGCACTCAACTTTGGAGATTACAGATATATTCACATTCTGCAGTGAGTCAGGGTCCTTGTCTGGAAGAAAGAAAGAAATAGAACTTCCTTAAGAGTTATGAGATACCAATCTTCCTTCTTTCCTTTCCTTCGTTTTCAACATAGTTCCTTTCCTGGTAGAAACAAAAAAGAGTTCAAACACAGAGAAATCAAAACCGTGGCCACTAAGACAGTAGGAAGTGATCAGATTAACAATTTCTCATGATACAAAGCGTCTATTTATAAAAGAGGTTAAATTCTTGGAAGTTAGATGGGAATACAAGACATTTCTGCAATGAAGTGAAATAAATTACTTACAATTTTTTCTGGCAATTCAGACATTTTAAAAGCATCCTTTAAGTTGGAATTTTTATTTATTCAGTTTAATTTTATTTTACTTTTTGAGCTTTCAGGTTTATGATTTGTCCCACAGTTTGCACTCATCACCTATTCCTTTCTAATTTTTCAGTTGAAACACACTGACATGAAACACTGCATAAATTAGGTATACAGTATATTGATTTGACACATTTGAATATTGTAGTATTGAGTCAGAGGTAGATGCCCCCCCCTGCCCCCGCAATGGTAAAATGATAGGAGATTCATTCTCTGTGGACCAAAAACGCCAAGAGGAGAATAGTAGGGCGATTAAGGGAGGAGGCTGGGCCACATATGCATAGAAAGTTTCCTTAGAGGTCAAAGTGGAGTGATATCAAGGGATGCTCTACCCATAGGCCTTTGTGGTAGAATCCATCTTGATTAAGAGATGCATGTCCACACGTAGGAGAATCCTGAGATATACCAAATATGGACTGTGAGCCTGGCAAATCAAAATGATTGGCCTCAGGGAACCTGGAAAAAATGCCCCATACAAGTGATTTAACTTGCTATGAGGTCTCAACTCTCTCTTTCCCCGTCTGAGTCTGCCCGTGTGGCTATGAACACATACTGTACTCTTTCCTCCTAATACTTTACTTGTTTCACTACTTTCTGTCTTTGTGGGAATTCTTTTCTGGAAAACTGAAGAGCCACGGTCCTTGTCACTGACCACTGGTCTAGTGGCTAGAATTTGGTGTTCTCACTGCTGCAACCTGGCCTCACTGTTCAACCTGGCTGGGAACTCAAGCCCCACTTCAAGCCACTGGAGGTCAAGACCACTAGAGATCAATATGATTGGCCATAGTCCCCTCTATCACCTCACAAAATTATAATTTCTTTTTTTCTTTTTTTTGGTGGGAAAAATTAAGATCTAATCCCTCGGCAAGTTTGATTATAATACAATGTCGCTATCTATATTCACTTTGTGTGCTTAGCTGCTCAGTCTTGTCCAGCTCTTTGCAATCTCATGGACTGTAGTCTGCCAGGCTCCTCTATCCATGGGAATTCTCCAGGCAAGAATAGTGGAGTGGGTTGTCATGCCCTCCTTCAGGGGATCATCCTATACTGTGTATTAGATTTCCAGAACTTATTTATCTACTAGTTGCAAGTTTGTACCATTAGACAATGTCTCTCTTATTAATATTTTGAGAGTCTGAAGGAATTTAGAAAGATCTAAGCCTAGTTTTTCATTCATCAGATCAAAAGTATCCAGTATCTGCTTAAAAAAAATCATGCAAAAAGTGGTTTCTCTTAAATCCATAAAACTTTGATTTTAAACTAGGTCTCCTCATTTCTAATTCAAATTATTTCCTTTATATCAGTGGTTCACACATATTGTGAACTCTGAAGATCCATAACAAAATTTTTCCAACCTGCAACAAAATGAGAGAAATAAGAACAAAGAAGTTTCTATGCACATGTTGGGTGTTCTTGCCAAGGATTCTTCTTTGGGAGGAAGTATATTATTTTGAGATTTTGCTTTTTAGGGTGTGTTTATTTGAGTATCTTTATTTGAAAATAATATATTAATTTTTTAAAAGAAAATGAGATTCTTTGCCTTATTTTCTAATCTAGCAATAACTGTATAGCTCAACTTTTCTTTTGGAAAGGCCTTTTTAAAAAATGCTCACTTAACTACTTCATGAGCCAGATCAAAATAAACTGCATTTTTTGGTAAGTTATGTCTCTTTTTAATTAAAATGACATAACACAGATAAATAAAACATACTGCTTAACAGAAAAGCGTTTGCCTATTTCCAAAACTCAAGTTGTCTCTCAAAGGACAAGGAATTTCTACTTTTTTTTTTCTTTTACTGGAATACAGTTATTTATAATGTTGTGTTAGTTTCAGGCATACAGCAAAGTGAGTCAATTATACATATATCCTTTCTTTTTAAGATTCTTTTCCCATATAGATAATTACAGACTACTGAGTAGACTTACCTGCGCTATATATATAGATCCTTATTAGTTATCTATTTCATGTATAGTAGTGTATATGTCAATTCCAATCTCCCAATTTATCCCTTCCAATTTTCTGATGAAGTGAGTGAATATTCATTTTTAAAATGTTACCAGTTAAAAATCTTAAACTTTTGTTGATCTGTATCACAATTTTGCATAAAGAAGTTCTGCATGATTTAGCACAATATTGTGTATTTATCTTGTGTTTACTACATAAACATCATTTTGCTCTATTTCAGGGCTTTAAGTTTCTTTAATGCCTGCAATGGTTTGAAACCATCTAATGTAGTTTATGCCTCATTTCTGAATTAAGAAAATTAAGGCTTCAAAGGTAAAGTGACCAATGAGCTGTCATACAGCAAATGAAGCCCAGAATACAAATGTCTTCTTCCCACACACACATCTATCAGATATGGAAGCAAAGATGTAGAAAGATACAGAAAAGAGGTCAGGACTCCTACAGTGAGACTCCGGAGAAGGGAAAGGAGATGAAAGGATGAATGGAAAGGTTAGAAGAAAGCTCAGTGGGAAAAACGGCAGGAGCTAAGGAAGAGTGGAAGTCGGAGGGGCGCGTGTCTGGTTCTGAGAGCCACCCACAGTGGTCACACAGGTTGTAGGCCCAGGTGGAGACGGTGCACGTGTCGTCTTCAGCGGCAGGCTCTTCGGGCAGGCTGACTATTTTCACGTAGTTGTTGAGTTCAATATGGGTTTGCAGCTTGATTAACATGAGGTTGTGCTCAATAGAAGTGATGGAAAATTGTGGGTGATGAATCATCTTCTCATAACCAACCACTTGTACATATTTTTCTTCATCTATATTGGATGGTTTTGTAACTCCCAGTATTAACTGAAGCCTCCTAGAACAATAGAGATGTTTGTGAGAAGACTGAACAGACATGGATTATCCATCCTTCTGGACTTTTATGGGGCTTTCCTAGTGGCTCAGATGGTAGAGAATCTGCCTGCAATGCAGGAGACTTGAGTTCAATCTCTGGGTTGCAAAGATCCCCTAGAGAAGGAAATGGCAACCAACTCCAGTTTTCTTGCCTGGAGAATTCCATGGACAGAGGAGCTTGGTGGTCCAAGCTCCATGAGGTCACAAAGAATCGGATATATGACTGAGCAATTAACACACTATAGGCCTTGATGAGCTCCTCCACAAAGCCTTTTCTCTACTACTGAACATCCCCAGGACATCTCTCAAATCCCATTTAACTGAGTGGACCCCAGGGAGGATTCTGGTCTGTGCCCAACCTGAGAACTCAAAGCATAGGGTGATGTTGGAGGCTTCTTACTCACGGTAAGTTACAGTTTGCAGCTGTGATCACCCAAAGAGGGTGGATCAGGACTCCAACACAAGGCAAGTAATCAGACTTCAAGTAGATCAGGTAGGGGGGAGTGATGGCGTCTTTGAAGTTTGGATCAAAGGTCAAAGCAACTGGACAGAGACACATAGAGCACAAATTCTGAGATTGTTTTTCAGGTATTATTTGAAAAAAACAAAGGAAGAGAACTCAATAGACACATTGCCCCACCCTTCTCTCCAGGAATTTTATCTGTAAGTTGAATATGTAAACTGGATCAGTTTGTTCTAAAACATGAAGAAAATGATAAAAACATATATATTTCATAAGATGAAAGGTGTTTTCCCTTTTAGTTGTCATTATGTGCTCTTCAAAGTATTGATCAAATACAACCTTCCTTAAATACCTTCCAAGATTCAGTAGGCATATGACACATCAGCTCATGGAGAACTTCCTATCTTTGCCATGTTTAGAATGCTTTGGCCAATATTATCCCTTTCTCCTGAAAATGCAAGGCTGAATGATAACGTTTCATTTGAAGAACAGAGCAAATGCTAACAGAGTCTGACAAGGGAGGTAACCATTCATTCAACGAATAAATATAGTGAACAAAACAGAGATATGCCCCTGCAGTCCTACATTCTGATGAGTGGAGACATTCAGTAATAGTAAATACAGGAATACATCAATGGTATAGTATGTTGAGTGGCAATTAGTGCAGGGAGCAAGGGAGGGGAAGTATCAGAGGTGTGCATGCATGTGGGTATGTGGGAGCCATTGTGCAGTATTGCATCAGCAGTTGGGAAGACCTCAGGGCCAATGTGAGAGGTCAGCGATGTAATGAAGACGTGGGAGTTAATCGGGTGTCTAGGGAAAGGAATTCCAGTGAGAGAATATGTCTGGAGCAAGAGTCCTCAGGCCTGTTTAAGGCACATCAGAGAGGCCAGGGAGAAAGGCAGGAAGGAAAGAGGCCATGAGGTGATACAAGATTTTGTAGAGTGTTGTAAGGACATGAACTTGTCTCCTAAGTGACACATGGAATCGCTTCAGGGTGTTGTGTAAAGGATGATAATTTCCTTACAGAGAAGTGTGGCATGTAGGTTTATAAAGCAAAGAACCCTGTTAGGAGAATGATTTGGTAATAAAGACAGAAGAGGGTGTCTTGAGCCATAGCGATCCATGGAGGTGGTGACATGTGATTTGATTTAGGAAACGTTTAGAAGACAGAGACAGCAACAGGTTCCGATCAGGTTGATATGGGGTATAAGAGGGGGTTCATGAATACTTCCAGGGCTTTTGTTTGAATGACTGGAACCATGTCTGGACAAGACCTAAACCCCTGAATGTTCTGCTTTGTCCATTAGCTGGACCCCTGTTTTCCACCCTGGACTCCACTTTTCATTCGCCCATACCAAGCATCAGTCCTGTTCGCCACAGGCCCAGAGTCAGGCCCCTGTCTTCCTTAGAGAGTCTAGGGTCAGGTTTCAGGGTCCATGCCTCCCCCAAAAGCACTCAGGCAATCACCCTAAGGCAAAGACACAGGAAGAAACCTGGTGGGGAATGCTGAAGAAGAGTCAGTCCTGTGCTTGCAGTCTGGAACCTTGCTCCTGTCTTCACCCATCTTTCATGATTCCCTCAGGATTTCTCTTGGGCAATTAAGGAGAAAGATATGCAGTTACTCACCAGGCAGGTTCAAGAGAGCCCACAGAAGGATTAAATTCATAATCATGTTGAAAGCCTTTTCAAAAGATGAGGTTCAGTGCCTTGAAAAGGATGCCAAGGAAGGAGAGAAGAACACTAAGATGAAGCTGGAAGCGGTTCTAGACTTGGAACAACTGTCATCTGAATTCTTTCAATTGCAGGATTGAGTTCCAAAAGAGTAGGATGTGGTGCCAGATATTAGAGGTCCTTCAACAAAGACCAGATGACTTGGTCTTCAACACAGTGGAGAACAGATCTGGAATCCAGCATTTCTCTCCCCCTTTTCAGGGAAAGATGCACCTAATTTGAGAGATGCTGAAATTCACAGTGCTCCCTGCTGTGTAAGTCTCTGACACCATGTCTCTCTCTGAACTACAGACTGGTTCCTCCTACCTTTGTGATGCTAACCCTCACCTGTGTGACACTGACATTTATTTCCAGTGACCATCACCCCAGCCTCGGGGGCTGATCTTGACCCATTTCCCTGACACTAAACTCCTCATTGAGATACGTGAGTCCTTTCTTCCATGTCACTACTTGTCCATTTATTTTCTCAGCCAGCCAGTGATTTACACTATGTGTCTGATGTGTGCGGGCTGTATGCTGATGTAAGAGGTACCCAGATGTGAAGACACTGCCCCAACTGCAAAGAGTTATAGACTAGTGGGAACAACAGGTCTATAAACAGGCAATTGCAAAACAAAATATTCAGAACTAAAAATCTAGATATACCCCTCTCTAGGGAGAAATATTTGCCAAACATGTATCTGTTAAATGATGTGCATCCAAAACATACTATGGAATCTGAAAATTCAACAATATGAAAAACAAACAGCCAGGTTAAAAAGTGGGCCAAAGATCTGAACAGTTTACCAAATGCATTAGCCTGCCCAAGCTGCTATAATGAAATACCACAGACCAGGTGGCTTCAACAACAGACTTTTATGATCTGTTACATAAAACATGAAGAAAATAATGGAATCAGTTGTAGTAATTCAACACGCATGATCAAGGTACTAACACATTCAGTTCCTGGTGAGAGCTGTCATTCCAGTTTGTGGCCAGCAGCCTCTCACCTTATTATAATATGATCTTTTCTGTCTATAAGCAGAGTAGTAGTAATAGTGCTCGGTTGCTCAAAGAGTGAGCTGCTCACGGGTCATGTCTGACTTTTTGCAACCTCATGGACTATAGGCCTCTAGGCTCCTCTGTTCCTGGGATTTCCCAGGCATAAATACTGGAGCGGGTTGCCATTTCCTCCTCCAGGGGATCTTCCCAACCAAGGGACCAAACCTGTGTGTCCTGCCTTGGCAGGTTGATTCTTTACTACTGAGCCACCTGGAAAGGCCCCAACTGAAAGTTACATGAAGTTAACTGAATCACTTTGCTGTAGGCCTGAAACTAGCACAATGTAGTAAATCAAGTATGCTGATGCTGCTAAGTCACTTCAGTCGTGTCCGACTCTGTGTGATCCCATAGACGGCAGCCCACCAGGCTCCCCCGTCCCTGGGATTCTCCAGGCAAGAACACTGGAGTGGGTTGCCATTTCCAAATCAAGTATAGATCAATTTAAAAAGAAAAAAGTAAAAGAAGTGATCAGATGAGCATTTTATTAAAAACTCTGGAACAAATAGAGATGTGATTCAATAAAGAGTGCTGGGGCACTGGTCAGTGAGTCAGAGACAGGAAGCAGGGTGTAACTAGAGACAAGCCCACTGGAGAAGACAAGCAAACAGAGGGGCTTGTGGTTTAGATGGACCAAAGATTACAAGACAAAGAATCGGTGTTGAATTAAATGGGGTTAGTGTCCAAAGTGTCCGGAGTCGGACACGACTGAAGCGACTTAGCAGCAGCAGCAGTGTCCAAATTTGAGAATTTGGTTTTCCTGTATGTGCCAGGATAAGCTGTGGTGTTCATCATAACCCAGCCATTTTTTTTCTGTTTTGTTATTGTTTTATTTTGTTTTGCTTTGCTTTGATAGGAGAAATGCATCCACACTCAGAGGGTATCCATATAAAAAAACCAAACCGTCTCAGCAATCTCTGCAGATACAGATTCACCATGTCCCTCATGAGATGAACTCCAAATCTCTTTACTCTTTGCAGTCTTTTTCTCCTCTGGGGTGAGTCTCTCTGTTCATCTCTCTGTTCCTTTTTCCCTTTTTAACAGATAATCCCATGTCACGCTGTCCCTCTCCTACATGTAACTCCATGCTGCTGCTGCTAAATCACTGCAGTCGTGTCCGACTCTGTGCGACACCCAGAGACGGCAGCCCACCAGGCTCCCCCGTCCCTGGGATTCTCCAAGCAAGGACACTGGAGTGGGTTGCCATTTCCTTCTCCAGTGCATGAAAGTAAAAAGTGAAAGTGAAGTCACTCAGTCGTGTCCGACTCTTAGCGACCCCATGGACTGCAGCCCACCAGGCTCCTCCATCCATGGGATTTTCCAGGCAAGAGTACTGGAGTGGGGTGCCATTGCCTTCTCTGTGTAATTCCATAGCCTCTCATATGTAACTCCATAGTCTCTCATATATCACTCGATCCCTATTTTTAGGTCATTTGACATCTTGTCAATTCTGTAATTTTAGGTGTCTTGGTCTATGGGTTGGGGATGCTGTACATTGCCACTTTATGCCAGTGTGAGAGATGCACTTAACATGGATCAAAGATCCTCCCAATAGCATAGAAATTTACTTAAGTCTGCACTTACTGCCTATAAACACAGAAACCGCCTCATTGTTTCATTATCATCAGAGATCCAGATCTTTGCTAGAAATGGCCACCTCTATTTCCTTCAAGGATCTCAAATATAGCATGCCCCACCTTGCTCCTGATCCATTACAGATGGAAACATTACTTCTCTTTATATTACCATCTAGAGTTCTTGCCTGGAGAATCCCAGGAACAGGGGAGCCTGGTGGGCTGCCGTCTATGGGGTCGCACAGTCAGACACGACTGATGTGACTTAGCAGCAGCAGCAGCAGAACCACCATCTACCTTGTTGTTCAAGTTAGAAACAGGGGTGATCCCTGACTCTGCCCCTTCTGTTTCTACTCACAGTCACTGTGTTTAAAGCTTACAGACTCTGTGTTCTTACATCTCCCAACTCAGACATTTGATGTTCTATTTACCATGGTGACTTTAATGACTAAGCCTCTGATGCCTACAAGATAAAAAAAATCTAAATTCCTTTACCAAACAGGTCAGGCCTTTTGCTATCTAACCCTTACCTGCATAAATAATACTTTTCTATCACATTCTCTCTTCCCTTCTATGAACAATTTATTTTCCACCTTTCAGTATTACTTATTTACATGTATTTTCCAAAACATAACGGTTTGTATGCTTTTCTTTTACCTAACTATACCTCAGTTCTATAATACTCTCCTCTAATTTGTTGGCCCCTTGATGGTACCTCCTGTGCCTCTGACACCCTGATTTTTTCCTATATTCTCATGGAACTTATTGCTCATCTCCACTGTAGTAATTATCACTAGGTAATAGAACTGGCTAATTGATGGCAAAGTCTGCATTATATCTACTCTTGTACCCCTAGCATATGTGCATGCAGGCATGCTCAGTTGCTCAATTATGTCCAACTCTTTATGATCCCATGGACTGTAGTCCTCCAAGCTCCTCTGTCCATAGGATTATCGCAGCAAGAATACTGGAATGGGTAGCCATTTCCTCCTCCAAGGGATCTTCCCCACTCAGGGACTGAACCCGCATCTCCTGTGCCTCCTCCATTGCAGGTGGATTCTTCGCCACTAAGCCACCTGAAAGCCCCAGGCATATGCAGTACCTACCAAACAGCAGACATTTCAACAATTTTTGAATGAACAAATGGTTGGGAAAGTTGTTAGATTTCTCATCATGTTTACAGTTTATATGATAAAGAAATAAGTTTTTAGTGCCACAGCGTTTTAGCGTAATTTCTTTTTAATAAATTCTGGTCAAGAACAAGAAACATAATAAAAAGGGTTGTAGATCCAGGGTGGAAATCATGAAGATACTGCACTGAGGGGATGGAGGACCAGAGACACCTCAGTAGCTTTCAATGATGCTCATGATCCATCTTGAATAAGAACTGATTTCTGTGAAGAATCCTTCATTTCCAAGAGTGACACTTCCTTTTGCCCAACTCAAGATTCCATGCACCCTCCCACCACAGATGGCCGGAGCTGCCGAGACTTCCTGCCAGAGAGAGGGAACAGGGGTCAGCGTTGCTTTGTTCCTCATCCAACAAGGATTTATTCTAAGAAGTGGCACATTGTGATAGCAGAAGCTTCTACCAGACTGGAATCATTTTCTTGAGAGGGGAGAACCCTCTCTTCACATCCATGCAGGTCTCACCTCTCTAGGTTTGAATTTGACCAACCTGAGTGCAAGTAGGAGGAGAAAGGACAAGTGACTCTCCCCGGACTCTCTCCCACTCTAAAGGAAGGCAGGGGACTGGATGAGCAATCCACAGACTGAGGAGGCAGAGGCAGACCGCAGGCCTTCTGCTTGGGTCCCGTTTGGTCTCCTACGGGCACCTTTCCTCTAGGGCCCCTTGCTCTGTGCTTGTCTGGTGGTAGCAGAGATACCTTAGCATCAGACAGGGTCTTTAGAGGCTGCCCCACACACAGAACGTTTGCTGCCATTCTTTCGTCTTGCATGTTCTGGCACTCATCGTAGGGACGAGTATATTGGTTTATCCAAGTCAGGATGTCAGGGTCACTAACTGCGGGAAAGAGAGAAGTCCAGGGTGACTCTCCTTATCACATATACTCTTGTGATCAGCCTCTGCTCTGTGAATACATTGTATGTATTTATAGTAGGTATCAGACATTCCATCCTTCTTAGAGCCCCTTGTTCAGTATCTCTGTGTCTGAGCAGTGGATTCAAAGCGTTACATGAGCCTTACATCAGATATCATCAGATCTATAATTCTGTCTGTACTGCACATAACTTGGAAAGCTTAAAAAACCCACAGGAAAATTATGAATGCTTGTGAGGAGAGAGAGACAGAAAGCTGTTGTCCATAAGAAACCTTCCTTTTGGGGACCTATTTCATCATCTTTACGTTTAATCATAAAGGGGGAAAATGATTTTTAATGTGTTTTAAACTGCATTTTTTATAGTGAGATCATTTATAAGTGGATTATTTATAAGTATGTATGTATATGTATAAATATACATATATAATTTCCCCTAAGAAGTAACATTGCTCATCTTACTTATTGCAGTTGTTACTATACTGTTAACCTCAGGATGTAAGGAGTCTAACCAGCACATTATATAATTTTAATCTCTGGTGGAGAGTAATACGGAGGAAGGAAGCAAAAAATCAACTAGAGATCTCTCAAGTTAAACCTAGCATTACTTATAAAGCAGAATATTTTAGATACATTTCCAATCTAATGTTTTAAATCAAATCAGACCAGGAAGTGTCAGGTCAGAAAAGGATGAGAAGAGTTATGTTCAGTTTTAACTTTTTTGGAAATCTAATTGAAATACTTAGAACAAGTTAGGTGAAAGTAACCTACTTACTTGAAATAGTGAATTCTTAATAGATATTGGGAGGCTGGCCCTAGAGAGCTTATGGAATTGATTTGTCACTGTGATTCTGACATGACATGCAGAGCCTATGTGATGAAACATTTTGTAGTTTTATTTTGTTTTCAAGTGGTGTGTCGTAAATTACTTTGTAAAATGTGAAGTAGTTACTTTGAATAAGATTTAAAAGCTTCAATTTGTTCAGAAAATATATTCACTTAGATTCTCTAGAATGTTGCTTCTAAATTGAAGTGAAGTTGCCAAATTTCATTGGCACTGAGAATACAAAAGTTACCTTCCCAAAACAGACTGAGAGACCAAAACAGCATCCTGCTTTTTATTTGTTTTTATAGAACATATGAATTGTTCTGTAACCACAGGAGAAAGGTTTAAACCTGATTACTAGCCACAGCTTGCCTTAGTGAGTAGGCTTTAACAAGCCAATCAGTGTCAGTCTTTAATGTCAGCATGTTAGACTCCTCCAATAGATAGCAGAGTGCCAACCAATCAACAACACTCTCACCCAGGTAATCAAGCCTCCACAGATGACATCAACTCTCTTCAGCCTCTGAAAGTCCTCCAAACTCTCAATGGAAAGCTTCCCACAAACCCCATATAAGCACTGCTTAGTGCTCTGTACTGCTCACTGAGATGGTGTCTGCTCAGCATTGCTCTTCTATAATAAGCAATAAGTTCAGCTTTATCATTTCAGATATCAAGTGGTGGTTCCAGTATCCTCTGTTAATGAAAGGGAGGATAATGGTGGTATAAGGTAGTATAAGCTGCATCCTTCATGTATGTGTGTGCTGTATGCTCAGTCATGTGCGGCTCTGTGACCCCCATGAACCTGCCAGGCTCCTCTGTTCATGGGATTCTCCAGGCAAGAATACTGGAATGGATTGTCATGCTCTTCTCCAAGGGATCTTCCCAACCCAGGGATTGAACCCTCGTCTCTTGCATCTCCTGCACTGCAGGCAGATTCTTTACCACTGAGCCGCACCTGAGAAGCGCTTCAGGTTTATCCCTCCTCATTTTCCCCAGCACCAAAACCTTCTCAGGATGAAGAACACAGAGTCAAACACTTACGGTTTTTATATTTACTCCAGGTCCAGGTTGGGATAAAGCAGGATTCATTAAGTGATAAGGGTTCCATAGCTATGGCTATGGTTCCCACTTGGGTGGTGACTTTAGCAGCCTCAGACAGTTTTATCATCATCAGGTCATTGCTCAGATATTCTGAGTTGAAGTCAGGGTAGGGCACAGTCATTGAGTAACTCTGGGTCTGCTCGTGCTTATTTTTGATGTTGGGTTGATAAATTCCCAATCGGATTTTAACACTATGGAAGGAAAGAAGGTAGGGAGATTAAAAAAAAAAAACAAAATAGGGTTTACAGAATGTCAGAACCACAAGAAGTGTCATAGGTGACTTTCTTTAATCATCTAATCATCTTAATTTTATTTCTTAGACCTGAGAACCCAAGTGACCTGCCTTGGCCTGTAAAATAGTAGTAACAATAGTTGATAGGATTGTTGTATTAGAGTCAATGTAGATACATAAAATCTGGCATGGTATCTGTCACCTAGAACGTACTCAGTGGAATCTAGTTGTTGTCGTTGATGATATTAATGATCACAATGACAACCTGGATAATCTGAATGAATAGGTAACAGATATGGCACCAGAATCCATTATTCCAGAGGTCTTTGCCTGCCCTCCACTGTCTGAAACAACTCTGGAGCAAGTATATTGTACCTGCTGTTTCTGGACAGTTCTAGGCCCTTTCCAGCTCCTTTTGGGCCCATATCTTTGTATTTATTGCAATCTGCCTACATTGATTATAGATTCAAAAGACTCTTAGCAGTCTAACAGGACTCCCACTGACCACTTTCTACGATATTTCCTGGACAAATTCAAACCCACCCACTTCTATTGCCAGGAGTCTGGTCATGTAACAGACACAGGAGCCACTGCCTGCCAAAAGACAGTTTGTGCATTAGGTCTGGCTGAGAGAAGAAAACCCAATTTTCCAACGCCAGTTCTTGGAGTGGATGGACTATATTTCCTGTCTATATTTCCTTTGTATTTCTCACTGACACAAAGCAGGGGTTAGATCTGTGTTTGAATGAACTGTCTTGAACAACCAGATGGCTGAAAACTCTGAGTTAGAAGTGACCCTTGTACATTTCTGAAACTGCGACTAGGTTCCAATTATCTAACACTTTGTCACACACAACAGAGATACAGGTTTGTAAAGGACAGCATCATCTCATGCAGAGCTTCTTCATTCTTCTTCTCTTACCTGTATCACATGGCTTCTGCCTAACACTTCAACCTCAGCCTGTGAACACCCACTCCTACTCATGAGATTCTCTGTACACTCTTCCCTCTGCCTGGAATTTCCCCCAGAATTAATTCAACCTGGTTGCATCCTCCTCTTCGTGTAGGTCTCATCTCTTCAAACAGACCTGATATGATCACCCTAACTAAAGTAGGTATCTTGTTTTATTCCTGTGTTTTGCAGCTTGGTACTCCTTTCAATGTTTTATTTTGGAACTTTTATTTGCTTTGACATATTTCCTCTACCAGAATGTGAGCTCCATGAGGGAAGACTAATTACCATCTTGCTCCCTTGCTGCTTTTTCAGTTCATTAAGCAGTCCCTGGAATATGGTAAAAGTTCCAGAAGTATGTTGGATGAAAGTTGAAAGTGTTAGTCATTCAGTTGTGTCCAACTCTTTGCGACCCCATGGACTGTAGCCTGCCAGGCTCCTCTGTCCATGGAATTCTTCAGGCCAGAATACTGGAGTGGGTAGCCATTCCCTTCTCCAGGAGATCTTCCCAACCCAGGGATCGAACCCAGGTCTCCTGCATTGCAGGCAGATTCTTTACCATCTGAGCCACCAGGGAAGCCCTCAAGTAGGTTGGATGGATGTCTATTATTTATTTTCCACGAGAAAGAGACTTCTGACATCTTCCTCTTCATCTCCTCCTAAACTGCCCAAATGTGTATCTTTTTCCCCACTGGGAAGATGACTCTCTCTCCTCCTGGGTCTTCTGATTCCCTGGGATGCTGTTAGAACTTGCTAGGATGCCTCACAAGACCTGCTTTTAAAATTTATTTATTTATTTTTAAGTGAAGGATAATTGTTTTACTAATACTGTGTTGGTTTCTGCCATACATCAACATGAATCAACCATAGGTATACCTATGTCCCCTCCTTCTTGAACCTTCCTCCCATTTCCCATGTCTCATCCAAACTCAACTGGGTTGAGGTCCCTGAGCCATATAACAAATTCCCATCTGTTATCTATCTTACATATGGTAGTGTATATGCTTCGATGTTACTCTCTGTATTTGTCTCACACTCTCCTTCCTCCCCTCACCCCTGTGTCCATAAATCTGTTCTCTATGTCTGCCTCTCCATAGCTGCCCTGCAAATAGTTTCATCAGTACTGTCTTTCTAGATCCAATAAATATCCATTTATATACGGTATTTGCTTTTCTCTTTCTGACTTCCTTTACTCTGTGTAATAGGCTCTAGGTTCATCCACCTCATTAGAATTGACTCAAACATGTTCCTTTTTAAGGCTAAGTCATATTCCATTGTATATATGTACCACAGCTTCTTCATTCATCTGTTGATGGACATCTAGGTTGCTTCTATGTCCTAGCTATTATAAATAATGCTGCAAGGAACATTTGGGTACATGTGTGTTTTTAATTTTGGTTTCCTCGGGGTATGTTTTAGCAGTGGGATTGCTGAGTCATATTGTAGTTTTATTTCTAGTTTTTTTAAGGAATCTCCATACTGTCATCAGACCTGCTTTTGTTTAAATAGATCCCCCCTGGCTCTCAAGAGCAGAGAAATACTTACGGAGAGGGGCAGTGAGCAGCAGTCAGTACCCACTGTGGGTGAATGAGTGTCCCCACACAGGGTTCTGGGAAGGCCTGCAGGTAGACCATATAAGGAATAGTAAAATCTACTTCATTCCTCTTCTCAGTGTTAGAATCTGCTGCCAGAATGACTCCTAAAGAATCAGTGGGTCACAGATAGAGAGATAGGGCAAGAGGTGAGAGTTGGCCAGGATAGTTTTTCCCACCCTAAGGTTTTCAAACTAAAATAGTCTTCTGTTGCTAAGTCGCTCAGTAGCGTCTGACTCTGTGCAACCCCATAGACGGCAGCCCACCAGGCTCCCCCGTCCCTGGGATTCTCCAGGTAAGAACATTGGAGTGGGCTGCCATTTCCTTCTCCAATGCATGAAAGTGAAAAGGGAAAGTGAAGTCGCTCAATAGTGTCCGACTCAGCAACCCCACAGACTGCAGCCTACCAGGCTCCTCTGTCCATGGGATTTTCCAGGCAAGAGCACTGGAGTGGGTCGCCATTGCCTTCTCCGACCCAAGCTCTACACACTAAGGAAACTGACACGTGTCTTTGCTTGAGTTGGAGGTATACTGAAGTTCTGTGAAACTAATGCAAAGGTGTATCTGAGGCTGATCGTAAACCCTGATTGGCAGTGCTGTGTATAATAAAAATGTAAAAAAGGATTACTACTTTAAAAATAGTATTCTAAATTCACTTTTGCCAGGAATGAAAGTAAAAAGTTAAATCCTACCTGACTTTGGTGCTGAAAGGAGTGGAAGAGCTTGGGGGAGGGACCTGAGAGCTTGGGGGAGGGACCTGAGAGCTTGGGGGAGGGACCTGAGAGCTTGGGGGAGGGACCTGAGGCTCTCATGGCCCCTGACTCACCCCTCTTCCCAACCTGTACTTACTCCTCCAGAGTCCATCTGCCCAGAGAAAGGGAAGATGTACTTCTCTGCTCTCTGTCCAGGAGTCCTGGGAGAGTGCAGGGCACTTATAATGACATATGGTAACTTGCTCACAGGTGCAGAAGAAGCTTAGAGAGACCATTGATGGGGTGAGCCATGCATCAAGAGTGGTACCTTTCACTTCCATTAACAGTTAATTGAAGGAAATGGCCACCACCTCCTCTCTCTTCAGTTTTGGCCAGCTACTTCCCTCTCTGATCCATGTGCATGTGTGCATGCTCAGTTGCTTCAGTCGTGTCCAACTCTTTGAGACCCTATGAACCATAGCCCACCAGGCTCCTCTGTCCATGGGATTCTCCAGGCAAGAATACTGGAGTGGGTTGCAGTGCCCTCCTCCAGAGGATCTTCTCAACCCAGGGTTTGAACCCATGTCTGTTATGTCTCCTGCATTAGCAGGTGAGTTCTTTACCACTAACACCTCCTGGGAAGCCCCATCCTCCTGCACATCACCACATCACTCCCTAAGCAGCAACAAGATCTACACTCACCAGCCGTGCTCATGAGCATGAAGAAGACACAGCACTTCATGACAGTCTGGGATCTCGCCAGCAGCAGACAAGTCAGATAAGGCTCTCGGCTGTCTCAATCTTTAGTCCAAATAGCCTTGGCAAGAACAACTGAGGGAGAAATATTACTTTGTGGGGGTATGGAAGGAGCAAGGATGCTAGAACAATCTTCAAACTAGCCCTTATCAAAATCCAGTTAGAAAAGGCACAGCTGGGAGCTGGCTCTGATGTGGGTGAAAGAGGAAGGGGCAGACAAGTCCAGCCCCTGGTGCCTCTTCTCTGACCCTAAAGGTCTCAGGAGTCATGATGTACCTGCTGACATTCCCCTCCCCTTTCTGTGACATAGTCATTCTCTGTTGTCCCCTCCTCCCTTTGTGACTGTGAACCTTATTCCCTGCCATCACTTGTCATCTCCGTTTCCCCAAGAGTCCCTCTTCTCTTCTCAGAGACTCCTCAAACATTGGGGTATGAAATAAAGTTAACAAGGCATCCTCCCCTTCCCATTTCAGTGACGAGGATGCTGTGGTCTCCATGGAAGTTAGCAGCAAAGTTGGGACTTGAAACTGAGTCTCCAGATTTCCTCTGATGTGTTGAATTGTATCTGAGTCCTGTGCTCCCAGAAAACAGTGGTAGGTGAAAAAGTTTTGGCTTACCACAAAGAATGACCCTTCCCCACGTTAGTTTGAAGAGACTCTGCCCACTCTTTCTCAGGGCTCCCATAGGACTTTGGATGACTTCTTTGTTGAACTGTGACAAGGTCAATCACAGGCCTTTCCCCTTTTTCACCTGAACCCACTGACATAGCCAGACATGGACCCTCCAATTCCCCAATCTGTCTCTCATCAATGATTAGCTGAGCTTGCAACTGTTACCTCCACCCCACAACAAATCTAACTAAGACTAGAGATAAACACTTACTGTTCAGCTGACTGAGAATTCCCTGATTGTAATACAACCTCAACTGTTCACCTCTCCAGCTGTGACTTGTATATATCTCCCTACAAAAGTCTTAAGGTAAAATCATTCTGCCGAAACACTCTGATCTTCAAATACCTCTTATTACAGTAATCTGAATAAAATAAATCTCCTTACCTGTTCAGTTTTTGTGTTGGATACTTGCTACTCTTTTTAATGTTACCCCACTCCTTTTTATAAGTTAGCCTTAACTTTCTGACTGCCCATCCAGAGATAAGTAACTAATAACGGGTTCAATCATGGATATTGGTCTATAGTTTTCTTGTGTTGTTTTTGGCTTGGGTGTCAGGATAGTGCTGGCCTTGTAAAATGAGTTTGGAAGTGTTCTCTCTTCTTCAGTTCTTGGAGGAGTTTGAGAAGGGTTGGTGTTCATTATCTGAATGTTTGGTAGAATTCTCCAGTGAAGCTCTCTGGTCCTGTCTTGTTTTCTGTGTTGAGAGGTTTTGATTACTGACTTGATGTCTTTACTCATTATTGGCCTGTTCAGATTTCCTATTTATAAAGTGCTTAGAACAGTGAGTTCTAATGGTAAATAGTAAGGCTATATAAACACTTGTTAAATAACAATAACCTTAGGATCCCCATATTTTTCTGGGGACACCTTTTGCTCTTTATGTCCAAGTATTGCTGTTAAGTCCTTAAAGCTTTGTAAAATTTCCATATGTATTAATAGTAGTGAAGAGCATAGACTCAGGAGTTAGTTCAGGCTTCAATTCCTGGCTTTAGGACTTTTTAGCTGTCTTGTCATGATAAAAGCATCCAGCCTCTTTAAGCCTCAGTATTCTAATCTATAAAATGGGAGGAATATTAGTACGTACATCATAGGATGGGCATCTTGGTTGCTCCCAAGCTTTAGTGGTTATAAATTAAGCTGCTATATACATCCATGGGCAGGTTTTTGTGTGGGGACACATTTTCAACTCCTTTGAGTGAATAGCAAGGAGTGTGATCACTGGATCATATGATAAAAATATGTTTAGAAAGTTTCCACAGCTTAGATGGAGTATAAATTTTAAAAAGTGATTAGACTTTTAATAAATGAGTATTTTTAAGACTAAATGAGTATTTTTGAGACTAAATACTTTTGTATTTGCATTTTTTTCAACAAGGTAGACATTCTTTCTTGACTTTTAAAGAGAAGACTAAAGTCATAACCAAGATAGTAAATATCTTATGTATTTTTAAAGTCTTTTAAAATTTGATTTTGAAACTAAAGTTACTTGCCATAAAATAAAATAATTACAATCATTTTCATTTAAATAAAGAATTAAACTTCTAGGGGAAAAGAGGCTTCTATTTACTTTATTAAAACAAATATTCTTAGATAAATTCATCTTGAGTATGCCTTGAAATTCTTTGCTTGTTAATGGGAAAACCAGTAGATTATGGAGTGTGCCAATTTGGAGTGAATTTACTTTTACCCTGCTTTTATCCCATATGAAATACATTTACATTAAGAAGCTAAACTTTCAAGAGCAAAGATTACTTTTACAGCGCTATTGAAGGTCCTAACCATGAAGCTGGCAGTTGAGAGCCAACTTAGTTTTCAGAGCAAGTGATAAGTAAAATAAATGTATCTGTTACTGTAATGAGACACAGCAAGCAAAAAAACTTTTCCTAATCTCAGACGGGTACCTCTTCGTTGTTGTACATTGCCTTATTTTTGCTATGAAATATCATGTCTTTCTGGATTTTATTGAATCATGAATTAGGTATCTGTATGTTGTAAACATAGTCAGGTGAGAGATACCTTTTCTGACCCTACAATATGGATTTTTATTTTAAATTGTAGTATGCTTTCATAGGCCTTTTGATGGTTTTTTTTTTTTTTTAATTACACTTTGAAAGCAGACTTTTGTTTTCCATCTGTCCATTCTTTGATCCCGTTTTCCTTCCCTGTGGCATTTGCATTGATTAGCATTATATTCTGTAGTCTCTTTGTGTTGTTTCCCCAGTGAGAATGAATACACCGTGAAGGCAGGGTTTTAACTGTTTTGTTCCCTGCTGTATGTATCTTTAGTGGATAATACATTGTTAGGCATGTAATAGACCCTCAATAAGTTTAGTAAGTGGTTGGATAAATGAATAGATATATTGTCTCCACTGTACAACATGCCAGGTTTATTTAATCAATCTTCTATTAATGAGTGTTTAAGTTATTTCCAGATTTTCAGGGTTATGTAGAAAAGTACATCAATAAGCATCCGTGGTTACTCTGGCAGGGATTGTGGCTGCCTCAATGTTCACTCCTCCACTTTTTTGATAGCTAACCTTAGAATTACTCAGTTCAGTTCAGTTGCTCAGTCATGTCTGACTCTTTGCAACCCCGTGGACTGCAGGACATCAGGCCTCTCTGTCTGTCGCCAACTCCTGGAGTTTACTCACACTCATGTCCATTGAGTTTATAGTCCTACTCTCACATCCATACACAACTACCAGAAAAACCATAGCTTTGACTAGACAGATCTTTGTTGGAAAAGTAATGTCTCTGCTTTTAAATATGCTGTCTAGGTTGGTCATAACTTTTCTTCTAAGGAGCAAGCATCTTTTAATTTAATAGCTGCAGTGACCATCTGCAGTGATTTTGGAGCCCAAAAAATAAAGTCTGACACTGTTTCCCCATCGATTTGCCATGAAGTGATGGGACCAGATGCCATGATCTTAGTATTCTGAATGTTGAGCTTTAAGCCAACTTTTCCACTCTCCTCTTTCTCTTTCATCAGGAGGCCCTAACCAAACATATACCAAGTAGACCATGTTTATTGAAAAATGAAAAGTCTACTCCTTGCTTGGATGGTGTGCCATGTAACTTGATTATAAGTTTCAACAGTATAATCTCCTTCAGTGATTGGCTCAATTATGTGCAAGTGACCAAATTCAGTTAAGGAGACACCTACGACATTTGACAGGGACTCCTGGGGAAAAAGCTGCTTTCTCCCTAGATACAGGCAAGGGGGCTGAGGTGATTAGGTGAACAGGTGTATACTGGTGGTGGTTATGGGTAGGATAAAAAGACATTTCACGGGGAACAAGAAAATCTTGAAATTCATTTGTTTCTGTAGGGAAGCCTGAGATCTTTAGATAAGATAGACATAAGGTAGCATTAAAAAAAAAGTTACGTGTGAAATTATTTTAGGCCATAAGTAAACATAAAGTCAATTCAATAAAACTAAGGAAACACACAGGGAAGATTAGTTATAACTGAACATTTAAGAGCCTTGAACTCAAGGCTAAGGAATTTGGGCTCCATCCTAGTGGCATGATAAGGCAATATTAAGACCTCAGGACTGCTTGGTACAAATGTGCCATCCAGAGGTATACAAAGGCGTAGAAAATTGGTAGAAGTAATATACATCTTGCCATACCTTCCTCTTCTAAGATACCTGTTATGGACTGCATATTTGTATTCCTCACTACTAAAATGCAAATATTCAAAGTCTAACACCAAAGGAGATGTTATGAGAAGGTAGAGCCTTTGGCTTTGTTGCTGTTCAGTCGCTCAGTCCTGTCTGACTCTTTGCAACCCCACGGACTGCAGCACGCCAGGCTTCCCTGTCCATCAGCATCTCCTGGAGTTTGCTCAGACTCATGTGCATTGAGTCAGTGATGCCATCCAACCATTTCATCCTCTGTCGCCCCCTTCTCTCCCTGCCTTCGATCTTTCCCAGCATCAGGGTCTTTTCCAATGAGTTGGCTCTTCACATCAGGTGGCCAAAGTATTGGAGTTTCAGCTTTAACATCAGTCCTTCCAGTGAATTTTCAGGGTTGATTTCCTATAGGACTGACTGGTTTGATCTCCTTGCAGTCCAAGGGACTCTCAAGAGTCTTCTCCAGCACCACAGTTCAAAAGCATTAATTCTTTGGCACTCAGCCTATTTTATCATCTAGCTCTCACATCTGTGCCTGACCACTGGAAAAACCATAGCTTTGACCATAGGGACCTTTGTAGGCAAAGTAATGTCTCTGCTTTTTAATATGCTGTCTAGGTTTGTCACTGCTTTTCTTCTAAGGAGCAAGCATCCTTTAATTTCATGGCTCCAGTCACTGTCCACAGTGATTTTGAAGCCCGAGAAAATAAAGCCTATCACTGTTTCCATTGTTTCCCCATTTATTTGCCATGAAGTGATGGGACCAGATGCCATGATCTTAGGTTTTGAATGTTTTGGTTTAGGCCAGCTATTTCACTCTCCTCTTTCACCTTCATCAAGAGACTCTTCAGTTCCTCTTCACTTTCTGCCATTAGGGTGGTGCCATCTGCATATCTGAGGTTGTTGATATTTCTCCCGGAAATCTTGATTCCAGCTTGTGCTTCATGCAGCCGGGCATTTTGCATGATGTACTCTGCATATAAGTTAAATAAGCAGGGTGACAATATACAGACTTGATGTGCTTTTTTCCCAATTTTGCACCAGTCCATGTTCCATGTCTGGTTATAATTGTTGCTTCTTGACCTGCATACAGATTTCTCAGGAGACAGAAAAGGTGGATTGGTATTCCCATCTCTCTAAGAGGGAAGGAAGGCTTAGATGAGGTCATAAAGGTGGAGCCCCCATGATGGAATTAGTGGTCTTACAAGAAGGCAATACTGTCACCAGACACAAGTCCCTATGCCCAACGCACAATGAAGCCGAACAATACCAAGACATTGGAGTATGGAGAAGAGAAAAGTTTATTGCAGGGCCATGCAAGGAAACAGGTGGCTTAAACAGGGAGTTTGGCTTAAACCCCAAGCTCCCTGAAA
The DNA here is from genome assembly GCF_027580195.1 of Bos mutus. Lineage (NCBI taxonomy): Eukaryota > Metazoa > Chordata > Mammalia > Artiodactyla > Bovidae > Bos > Bos mutus. Next base: position 18,449,925 of record NC_091620.1, on the reverse strand, counting down.
GCTGTCAGCAAAGCCCTTTTATAAGAAAGGTGAGGGGTGGGGTGTGGTTAGTATAAACATCTTGTGTCAGAGCCTTTGTTCTTAAGGTAGGATCATGGTCAGTCACCACATTGCTGTAAATCTCCACCAAAACAAATGTTATTCTCTGTTCTGACAAGAAAGGGCAAGGTCTCAAGGCTCTACTTTTGCCTGCCAAGGTCCAGGCCCTGGCTAAGAAAAAGGGATGTCTGTCCAGGTCGGTTACCTGGAGTGTTCAACCAGCATCCAATCTGCATCTCCCCACTAGTGCCCAGGCTCAGCTGATGAGACAGAGCCCACCTGGCTCCCTTGGGATTAGGTCCCCAGACCCTGCCCAGCTGTCATTACTGAGTGTGCCAGGTGCCCAGGACCCAGCTGGCCCTCAGGCTCCTCAGGCCACCCAAAGTTGCAGGGTGGGGTGTGTACCATGGACCCATGCAGACAGCCCCAGCCTTTAGGTTGCAGAGGAAGTGATGGGAGAGAGACTCTTCCAGCCAGGGGTGGCTGCAGTGAGGGCTCCGCGCTCTGCAGGACACAGCCCCCAGTCTGTCCCCCCCCCAGCCCACCCAGCTTACCAGCCCGCTCAAGGTGGGAAGGCCTGGAGGGGCTTGAGGAGAAGGTCTCCACTTACCCCTTACCACACTCTCCTCTGGGAGGACCACAGCACAGACAACCATTGGCCAAGGGCAACTTCCACCCACCAGGTGAAAGGTCTCCTTCTAATGATCTGGTAGTAATGGTTGCTTGGTAACAGGGTAACAGCTGTGTGCTATTGGCTGCATTCCACTCACCCCTATTAAAGTACCAGAGTCAGCTCTGTCATATATGTGAGGATACAAAAAGGCAGCTATCTACAAGGCAGAAATTGGGCCCCCTCCTGTGTCACCTTGATCTTGGACTTTCCAGCCTCAAACACTGTAATTAATGTCTGTTATTTAAGCCACCCAATCTGTGGTTTTCTGGTTATAGAGCACCAACTAAGATAACACCCATCCATCATCGTATCATGTGATCCTACTGGGGATTACAAACATTTTTACCTTTCAGACCTCCTCTTCCTATTCCAATGCTTTTATGTTTACACCATATTGTATCTTTTTTCCTGTGTGTGTGTGCCAAGTTGCTTCTGGCTGGCCCAACTCTTCGAGATCCTAGGGACCGTAGCCCCCCAAGCTCCTCTGTCCATGAGATGCTCAAGGCAAGAGCACTGGAGTGGGTTGCCATGCCCTCCTCCAGGGGATCTTCCTGACCCAGGGATCCAACACACATTTCTTATGTCTCCTGCATTGGCAGGCAGATTCTTTACCACTAGCGCCACGTGGGAAGCACCTTTTTTCTTGATTCATATCAAATACACATAGGAATCATGTGTTGAGACCTGTACTCCTAGTCATTCTCTAAATGATCCAGGGAGCAGTGTTGAAGAGCTAAAGGAGTTGCCTGTGCTTCCTCTTGGGATAAGGCTGAAAATAACAGAGAACAACACCCTTGTAAGCCTAGACTTTTATGACCGCAGAGTAATAGATCAATATTCCACAAACTTATCTACATTTTCACCTTTTAAAAACATTATAGTTCAAAATGGTACATATTTTGGGCTGGAGTTTTGGGGGGTGGTCTAGTGTGGGAGAAGGGTACAGATTGCTGGCAGGAATCATGCCTGCTGGAGCAATAAAATTCCTTATGGAAAAGAAGAACATCTTGGAGAATAAAAGAAATAGGTAGGTGAACCCTTGGAAAATATAGGATCTGTTATTTTTTAAAACATTCTCCATCTAGCCTTTCCCTTAACCTAGTCTCACAGAGTTTCAGGTAGATAAGAAATGAAGGAAGAGAAGGAAGTCATGACAATAGCAAAGCCTTGGGAAAAAAGACAGCTGGGAAGGAAGGTTCAAGAGGGAGGGGACATATGTATATCTACGGCTGATTCATGTTGATATATGGAAGAAAACAACACAATGTGTAAAGCAATTATCCTCAAATTAAAAATAAATAAATATACAAAAACAAATAAAGACTGCTGGGGCTTCATCTCAGCCTCATAGCTAGTCCAGTGATTCTGGGCAGTTGGTTTTAATGTTTTGCATTTAAGTGTCATTATCTGTGCAACAATGTGATGTAGCAGAGACTGATAACCTTATCCATCTTTATAGCCTCAATATTCACACAGAGGCTTGCATATGGTAAGTGAGCAGTAATTTATTTTGATGCGGCTGAATGAATGACTAAATCACCTTTCAAATTCCATCTTCATATAATAGTTCAACTCTAAGTCCACCATCTTCTCAACAGCCAGATTGAAGAGAAAGTATGTAAAAATCAACCAATTTCACTTGAACATATTTGGTTTTATAAATGATTTTATTTAAGTAGTGCATTCAGGATGGGAAGAAGATGAAGCTGGCTAACAGGGAGGGTCATGAAGAGATGAAGCTGTTTAGTTGGAGGCGATGGTCTGCTTAATCCAGCTCACGTAGTTGCAGACCTTGGTGTAGACACCAGGCTTGTTTTTCTGAGCGCAGCCATAGCCCCAGGAGACAATGCCCTGGAGCTTTCCACTGCAGACCACAGGGCCACCGGAGTCACCCTGGGTGAGAAGGAAGAGCCAGTTACAACCCACAGCTCTGCCCAGAGGGGAGAAAGGCTCAAAGGCGTTCCTCCTTTCCCCGGGGACCACGTTTCCAAATGCTGATCCTCCATGAGCCCAACTCTTTCCCAGGGAAATCAACTCTCATTCTCCACACTGTACTCCTATTCTTCTCCTCCCTCCTTCTCTCTCCCCTTTTTCCTCAACTGCAGGTCTGTGAGGCCAAGAAGAGATGAGGAACGGGAAGTTCGATGCTGCCCATCCAGCCAGGCTCCTTTCAAAGTTCTCTGCTCCTATATTCTTCCTCAGAAGGGCACCAGGATATACTGTTTGCACAAGATCTGTATATCTTTTCCCCTGAACCTTAACCATTAACACGGCAAAAAGAAAACTTGTTATTTTTCCCCAGCCTATCCTGAGCCTTCATGATCAGTCCCAGAGACAACGTTTTAATGTTCTGAGTTTCAGGAACTGGGGTGGAGATACGTGAGGCTGAGCTGAAGGACAAGGAGCATGAAGCAGCTCACCTGGCAGGAGTCCTTTCCGCCCTCCAGGTAGCCCGCACAGAACATGTTGCTGGTGATCTGGCCTGGGTAGGCACTTTTGCAAGAGCTGTCAGATAGGATGGGAGCCTTCAGACACTGCAGGACATTAGGGTAGCTGGCTGTTGGGGATGAGATTGAATAGAGAAGAGGATTACCCATACATTCTGGGAAATGTCTTTCTCAGTACCTCTCCCCATCTTCCCAATATTCCCATTCCTTCCCTCTAATTGCTAGTAGCGTCTATTTTGGAAGAACAACCATTATCTGGAGGGTCTTCCAAGTGGTTTTAGTCAGCAAATTGTCCTCTCCCTAATACTAGTATCTGGAGAAGGAAATGGCAACCCCCTCCAGTACTCTTGCCTAGAAAATTCCATGGATGGAGGAGCCTGGTGGGCTACAGTCCATGGGGTCACAAAGAGTCGGACACGACTGAGTGACTTCACAACAACTAATACTAGAGTCAGGACCACATATCTTCAACCTAGAGACTTTATTTCTGAAGCAGGGCTGTACTTTGAGCAGTTCCAACCTCAGCCTCTGTTCTACGTACCTCCTCATTCTTTGCTTCTCTGCAAATCACGATTCATATTTTAGCTGCATGTCTGGCAATGTTAGCATAGTGCTTTCTTTCTGTGTTGTCAAGCAGACGGAGCCTACACATTTCAGTTAAATATCCTAAGATTCCACAGAACCCCACTCTCCTCTGGGAACGCTGCCTTGAGTGACATAGGGCTACCTGACCCTGAACCTGGTTTTCACCTCTAGGATTCTCAGACCTGGGGACCGTGTTCCCCGTGAGACTTACTGCCACTGCTTTTGGTGTTGCCCCAGCCAGAGATGAGACACTGGGTGCCAGCAGAGGCACAGGATGTTGGCAGAGAGATAGAGGCTACTCGGCTGTTGAGACTGGCAGCTGATTTCAGTTTAATCAGCATGATGTCGTTGTTTAAGGTGTTTGAGTTGTAGCTGGGATGGACGATGCTCTTGGATGCGCTGATGAATTGCTCATTGCCCTCAGCGACATTAATGTTGTCTTCTCCCAGACGCACTTGGATTCCGCTGGATCAAAAGATGACAAGTTCTCTAAGTCTCCAGTGTGAGAGCCTCCCCCTCCCCATGGAGCCCAGTCTTGAGCATAAGCACAGAGGGAAGGCCCTTACAGTGCGCATGCGCGCGCGCGCACACACACGTCATTGTTCATTCAAGGTAGCGCTACCACGTATGGTTCAGGGTAGAGGATTCCTTAGGTAGGTGTCAGTCCAAGGCCAGACTCACAACCCAAGAGGCTTAAGATGTTGAAACAGCAGTGTGCACTGCGTATGTCTGCAGATAACTAAATCTGATTTGTTGGAGAAGATTACAGGGAGCAGGGGTGATCAGTGTACAAACTGTTAAGAGGAAGAATCCACCCTGAATTGCAGGTACTGTATTCATTAGGTATGGGAATGGGAACCAAATGATGCCAACAATAGAGGAGATGAAAAGGGACATGGTGTTGATTAATCTAGTTGCAATTGTCAATTACTGTACAGAGATGTGGCTGGCCTCAGAAATATGACAGTATTAAGTGAACATAATGAGCTGTGATTATCTTCAGGTTGTACTGGAAATCGCCTTTGTTTGTTTCTTCCATATGCCACTTTTCTCCTGGTTGGGTCATAATGATTAGAGCTCCTACGGTACTCTAGGTATATTTAATCACTCAGTATTTCTCTTCCTATGTCTTTATGGCCCTCATTTGGAAAGACATCAGTGAACTCTCAGGGTATGTTTTTGTGGGTAAGTGCCTCAAAGCATACAGTGCCTTGGAGTAGGGGGATAGTGAGGTCTTGGAATCTGAATGCTCCCCCTTAAGCATGACTCTGTAGTTCACCATGATTGTCTTTGGCATGGTTGAGGATGCCCTGACCTCGGAGAAGAGCACTGTGAGTATTGGTTACTTACGACTTGTAGCAGTGAGCCGCAGACACCACCCACTGGCTGTTGATGAGGGAGCCCCCGCAGAAGTGGTAGCCAGAGTTCAGGGACACTTGGTAGGGGACAGTATTTGCCCCACAGGTGTAGCCGCCCACGATCTTGTCATCATCGTCCACGGGGAAAGCAACTGACAGAGGAAAGTTGGAAACTCTTTATAGAACTGATTCATTGTGGAATTTCTACTCAGTAGCAAGGTTTTGCAGATGAACCAGAAAAAAAAAAATAAGTCCTATTTTCTTATCAGGCATAATCAAGAATCTGTGATTTTAGCATTACTATTTTCAAAATCTTATTGCTCCATACACTTGACACATATGCTAAATATTTATGTTATTATAACTATTAATGTTTAATGCATGCTTTACATTTGATCAATATACTGATTTCTTTTTTTTACATATGTGATACACACACACATATCAGAGACTCCTTACACAATAAACGCCTTGAAGCCCACTACCTGAGAATATAAAGAATATTTTTGACACAAAGCCTTGCTAAGGAGACATTTAAGTATATGTTCAATAAAGCTTTGCAGTCACCATGGTTGTGTTTATTTGTAGAGTTCAGTGTAGCATAAACACCACAAGAGGTAACAGAAAGCAGACTCTTAAATGCCACCTGAGTTGTTCTGACCTATAAAAGAATAAGGAGTTTTGTACTTTTGTTCCCCCAATTTCTTCTTGGTTCTCACCTAAAATATTCACTAAATAATCTCATAGAACATTATGAAGTTTCTCTCTCCAATCTTTCTCCTCATCCCAATCATGTTTCCAACATTTTAAATTTATTCAGCACTGTAAATTTTGGACCACTGACTTACTATGGTTCCTAAAAACTCTAAATATCTGGGATTGTATGCTATATGCCCCATTGTTCATATTTTCTAAACTAACTTTGAGATAGACACTTTTGATATATAAGTAGGCCTACTGAATTCATTTATAATAATCAAATTTGAGGAAATTTTGTAATAAGTTTGAAGAATACAATTACATTGAATAGTATAACAACTGAATAGTCTTTGTGTTACTCCAAAATTTCATTAGTGAAGATGTGGTAAAACCCAGCCCAAAGATTTTATTCATAAGAAATAGAGTGTCTTTGCCTGTTAAGCTCCCTCATAAGAAGCTTTTTAGTATAGAGGAGACTCAGATGAGATATTCACAGCCTCAAGGAGCTCAAGAGTAATCATTTGTTCCAATTGTTAGCTACAAATTCTTTTAAAGATCAAAACAACATTTCCTTAATGTTGACTATCTTTTCTTTTTCACACTTCATAGACCATACCTGAAATTCAGGGCAGATTCTTCCTCTTGATGCTTTCTACACTGATCACCCCAACTTTCCATAATCTCCAACAAATGATATTTAGTTGTCTACAGACATGTGTACTATACACTGTTATTTCAACATCTTAAGCCTCTTGAGTACAGAGATTATATATGGCATTCACTGTTGGCTTCCAGAGTACAAAGTACAACCTTAAAAAAGTCATAGACCCCTACTGATCACTTATTTGTTAAGACTCACCAGCGGCTCCCAAGACAGCCAGAAAGATGAAGGTCTTCATGGTTGCTCACCGGTTCTGGACGAGGGACTAGGTTGCAGGGTTTCCATCCACAGCTATTTATATGTCCAGGTTTGTCATTGACATCCATGGCCATAGGTGCCAGGAATGTGATTTTCCTGGAAAATCACAAATCCAAATTTAGAATTCAATTCCATGCCACACTGAAGATAATTCAGCATCCAATTTAAACATCCGCCTGTGTCCACTTTTCCAGAAGGTTATGGGAATGGAAGAAATGAGTCCACCTGGTGGACACTGCTCCCCTAAATAAAAAAGTAAGTTGGAGAAAGATCACAGAACAGGGCTACAGGTGGCTTGATTCCCAGACAAAAAATTTAGGTCCTCGGTTGTCTCAAATGTGAACTTTTACTCTGAGGACTATCTTGAGAGCTACACCCTTGATGTTTAATTAATATTGCCTGTTTCACAATTATATTATCTGTCTTGTGGTAGCTCTGGCCTTGTATACCCATGTTAATGTTTTGTTATTAATAGGAACACTTGTTGTCCTAAGAAAAGAACAAAATTTTATTCAAAACCACAATAGTTCAAAATAGAAAAGAGAAAGTGAGCCCAATTTATACTTATCTGAGCTTACTGTTTAATAGGCATATTCTAAATACTTAGCCTATGTTAAAGTAGTAAATCTCTAGACAAACCTACAAGATCCCTCTTATGATTCCCATATTACAGATGGGAAAACTGAAGGCTCACAAAAATACAAGGGACTTTGCTAACATTACAAGGCAAGTCCATGGTAGGGTCAGGATTCCAGCCTTGGAAATCTGGCTTCAGTGTCTATGCTCTCAACCACTATGTAACACTCCCCTATTCCGTTCACCAAAATCTGGAGGCTGAAATGCTACAGAATTCTTGGCCAGTGAAAAGACAATGGGAATTTATTGAGTGCTTATAATGTATCAAACACTGTGGACGGGCCTTCCATACATCAGCTCATTCAGTCCTTGCTGCTGCTACTGCTGCTGCTGCCGCTAAGTTGCTTCAGTAGTGTCCGACTCTGTACGACCCCACAGATGGCAGCCCACCAGGCTCCCCCATCCCTGGGATTTTCCAGGCAAGAACACTGGAGTGGGTTGCCATTTCCTTCTCCAATGCATGAAAGTGAAAAGAGAAAGTGAAATCACTCAGTCATGTCCGACCCTCAGCGACCCCATGGACTGCAGCCTACCAGGCTCCTCTGTCCAAGGGATTTTCCAGGCAAGAGTACTGGAGTGGGGTGCCATTGCATTCAGTCCTTACAAACAGCTTTGTGAGTGCTGTGTTCTAAGTTTTGCCATTTTTATAGATGGAGAAGTTGTACTTAGAGAAGCTAAGATTTTTTCCACCAATTTTCAGTTCTGTGAGGTGATCCATACAGGATTCAAACACAGCAAGCCTCACTTCATGATGCCTTCCACATGATGCCATACATATAACACAGGAATGATGAAATAAGGTATTTTAAGGCAGGACAGCAAAAAGTAAACAGTTTTACATTCTCTTTGTGTCACTTTGGACTTCTTCCTTTCCTCCTAATGTGCAGTGTGCTTCTGCTTTTCATAGCTCCTCAAAAATGGAGTGGTTGCAAGACAGTAAAGTTGTTTTTTTTTTCCTTTATTCTGAAGGTAGCAATACAACCCACTCCAGTCTTCTTGCCTGGAGAATCCCAGGGACAGAGGAGCCTGGTGGACTGCCGTCTACAGGGTCACACAGAGTCGGACACAACTGAAGCGACTTAGCAGCAACAGCAGCAACATAACTTCTTAAAAGTTTTATGTTTTTTCCCAGCTCTGTAGGGGTCATGATGTCTTGCTGCTCGCTTTGTACGTGCTTACCTGGACTGTGTATCCTTGGTGAACTTCATGTAAACTATCACCATGTCATTTCAGTGTATGATCCTGGAACTCGAAAATGCGTATAACTGTGCCTTTGATGTCTAACAGGCGGAACAGTCTTCAGAGCTTCTTAGAGTCTGTCTCACTGGTTGTAATCCTCAGCTTGGGTTGTGTAAAATTCTCCTTTTCCCCTCTTAATTTGATTGCTCATTGAATTTTTCTCCATAGGAGAGAACTCTGAATTCTACCAAATTAAGGGATGATTACAAGGAGCATATGAAATCCTGAAATACCCAAGAAATGGATTCTTGGAGCAAGAATTGTCATAATAAATATGGCACAGCAGAGTATCCAGGAGAGGTGAATCTAAGTGAGAATGAACCTCTAGCTGGATTATAGCAAGATTCTTTACCTATACAATGCATCTGAATGGCATCCTAGAATGCTGTTTCTTCTTTAGCAAATTGTCACTCCTAAAGTAGGTTCTATGTCTTTTTCGTTTGAAAGTTTTCTGATATGAAGATAACTTAGTAGAAGGCAGAGTTTCTCCACTCTGGCACTGTTGATAGTATGAGCCAGATAATGGCTGTCGGGTGTTGGCCTGCACACTGCAGGATATTCATCAACATCCCTGGCCTCAAGTTACAAGTAGCACTAATCTTCCTCTAGTTATGACCAAAAGTGTGTCCAAATGTCGCTGAATGTTCTCTCAGGGGTCCATTTCATCCCCAGTTGAGGATGACTCAATGGAGGTAAAATACAGCAGAGCAGCTTCTAAGGATGCAGCCATGGAAAGTGCCTTATTGTCCTTAATTGAACTCATACCCACTGAGTACATTGTACACGAGGCAGGAAGCTACCATTCACCAATTTCTAAAAATCAAGAAATGCTAAGGAGTAAGAGGAGAGCCAGGTCCAGAATTAAAAATGGGGTATCTTCTCATCGTATTTAATTATCTTCCATTTTGTTACCTCTACAACGAGGTGTTGTGTGTTATATTATTCTATATCATCCCTGAAACTTCCCCCCAAACTTCATCAAGGCTCTTAACCCATACGAAAAACACATTCTAGAGAAGAGTTTGCCCAATAATTGGCTTGTGTGCTTCTGTGTCCTAGAGGTCTCTGTATGGTGGTACCCTGGGCTTTTTGACTTGAATTCCTTCTATCGGGATGGGAAAGAATGAGGGTTGCAAGTTAAGGACAGTTATCTAGGAAGAAAGGCAAATTCCCAACAAAACCCCCTGAGACCTCTCTGGCTGCAGTGTGATGGTTCTTCACTCATCTAAAGCAGTAGCAGGAATATAAGAAAAATGCCAAGTGATGATTTCCAGACTTCAGTAGTTCCCATACAACTTTTCAAACATGTTGCATGTAAACTGCTTACATAGTGCTTGTACTGTAGTTACCTTCTCACTTTCTTTTTTTTTTTCTTTTTAATTTATGTTTTAATTTAGGGATAATTGCTTTACAGAATTTTTTTGTTCTCTGTCAAACCTTAGCCTGGATCAGCCATAGGTATATATATATTCCCTCCCTTTTGAACTTCCCTCCCATCTCCCTCCCCATCCCACCCCTCTAGGTTTGATACAGAACCCCTGTTTGAGTTTCCTGAGCCATATAGCAAATTCCTGTTGGCTATCTATTTTATGTATGGTGATGTAAGTTTCCATGTTACTCTGTCCATACATCTCACCCTCTCCTCCCCTCTCCCCATGTCCATAAGTCGATTCTCTGTCTGTTTCTCCATCGCTGCCTTGTAAATAATTTCTTCTTTTTTACTGAAGGAATTTTTATTCTAAAAATCTAGAAATTTTCTAGATTCTGTATATGTGCGTTAGAATACGATATTTATCTTTCTCTTTCTGACTTACTTCACTCTGTATAATAGGTTCTATGTTCATGCACCTCTTCAGGACTGACTCAAATGTGTTCCTTTATATGGCTGAGTAATATTCCATTCTGTATATGTACCACAATTCCTTTATCCATTCATCTGTCGATGGACATCTAGGTTGCTTCCATGTTCTAGCTGTTGTAAATAGTGCTGCAGTGAACAATGTTTGGCTTCCTTAGGGTATATGCCTAGGAGTGGGATTGCTGGGTCATATGGTGGTTTTATTCCTAGTTTTTTAAGGAATCTCCATACCATCTTCCATAGTGGCTGTATCAATTTACATTTCCACCAACAATGCAAGAGTGTTCCCTTTTCTCCACACCCTTTCCAGCATTTGTTGTTTGTAGACTTTTTGATGACGGCCATTCTGAACAGTGTGAGGTGATATCTCATTGTGGTTTTGATTTGCATTTCTCTAATAATGAGTGATGTTAAGCATCTTTTCATGTGTGTTAGCCATCTGTATGTCTTCCTTGGAGAAATGTCTGTTTAGATATTTTTCCCACTTTTTGATTGGGTTGTTTGTTTTTCTGGCATTGAGTTGTATGAGCTGCTTGTATATTTTGGAAATTAATCCTTGGTCAGTTGTTTAATTGGCTATTCTTTTCTCCCATTCTGAAGGTTGTCTTTCCACTTTGCTTAGTTTCCTTTGCTGTGCAAAAGCTTTTAAGTTTAATCAGATCCCACTTGTTTACTTTTGATTTTATTTCTGTTACTCTAGGAGGTGGGTCATAGAGGATCTTGCTTTGATTTATGTCATTGAGTGTTCTGCCTATGTTTTCCTATAAGGGTTTTATAGTTTCTGGTCTTAACATTTAGGTCTTTAATCCATTTTGAATTTGTCTTTGTGTATGGTGTTAGGAAGTGTTCTAATTTTATTCTTTTACACATAGCTGTCCAGTTTTCCCAGCACCATTTATTGAAGAGGATGTCTTTGCCCCATTGTATATTCTTGCCTCCTTTGTCAAAAATAAGGTACCCATAGGTGCATGGGTTTATTTCTGGGCTTTCTATCTTGTTCCATTGGTCTATATTTCTATTTTTGTGCCAGTGCCATACTCTCTTGATGACTGTAGCTTTGTAGTATAATCTGAAGTCAGAAAGGTTGATTCCTCCAGCTCCATTCTTCTTTCTCAAGGCTGTTTTGACTATTCAGGGTCTTTTGTGTTTCCATATGAATTGTGAAAATTTTTGTTCTAGTTCTGTGAAAAATGCCATTGGTAATTTGATAGGGATTGCACTGAATCTGTAGATTGCATTAGGCTGTATAGTCATTTTCACAATATTGATTGAGGAAAGTGAAAGTGGAGAGTGAACAAGTTGGCTTAAAGCTCAACATTCAGAAAACGAAGATCTTGGCATCTGGCCCCATCATTTCATGGGAAGTAGATGGGAAAACAGTGAAAACAGTGTCAGACTTTATTTTTCTGGGCTCCAAAATCACTGCAGATGGTGACTGCAGCCATGAAATTAAAAGACACTTACTCCTTGGAAGAAAAGTTATGACCAACCTAGATAGCATATTCAAAAGCAGAGACATTACTTTGCCAACAAAGGTCCTTCTAGTCAAGGCTATGGTTTTTCCTGTGGTCATGTATGGATGTGAGAGTTGGACTGTAAAGAAAGCTGAGCACCGAAGAATTGATGCTTTTGAACTGTGGTGTTGGAGAAGACTCTTGAGAGTCCCTTGGACTGCAAGGAGATCCAACCAGTCCATTCTGAAGGAGATCAGCCCTGGGATTTCTTTGGAAGGAATGATGCTAAAGCTGAAACTCCAGTACTTTGGCCACCTCATGTGAAGAGTTGACTCATTGGAAAAGACTCTGATGTTGGGAGGCATTGGAGGCAGGAGGAGAAGGGGACGACAGAGGATGAGATGGCTGGATGGCATCACTGACTCGATGGACGTGAGTCTGAGTGAACTCCGGGAGTTGGTGATGGACAGGGAGGCCTGGTGTGCTGCGATTCATAGGGTCGCAAAGAGTCGGACACGACTGAGTGACTGAACTGAACTGAAATGAACCCAGGAACATGGAATACCTCTCTATCTGTTTATGTCATCTTTGATTTCTTTCATCAGTGTCTTATAATTTTGTGTGTACAGTTCTTTTGTCTCCTTAGGTAAGTTTATTCCTAGATATTTAATTCTTTTTGTTGCAATGGTGAATGGGATTGATTCCTTAATTTCTCTTTCTGATTTTTCATTGTTAGTATAGAGAGATACAAGTGATTTCTGTGTATTGATTTTGTATCCTACAACTTTGCTAAATTCACTGAATAGCTTTAGTAATTTTCTGATACTATCTTCAGGGTTTTCTATGTACAGTATCATGTCATCTGCAAACAGTGAGAACTTTACTTCTTCTTTTCCAATCTGGATTCCTTTTATTTCTTTTTCTTCTCTGATTGCTGAAGCGAGGACTTCCAGGACTATGTTGAATAATAGTGGTGAAAGTGCACACCCTTGTCTTGTTCCTTATCTTACGGGGAATGCTTTCAATTTTTCACCATTGAGAATAATGTTTGCTGTTGACTTATATATGGCCTTGTGTTACTGTGTTGAGGTAGGTTTCTTCTATGCCCATTTTTTGAAGAGTTTTAATCATAAATGGGTGCTGAATTTTGCCAAAGGCTTTTTCTGCACCTATTATCATATGGTTTTTATATTTCAATTTGTTAATGTGGTATATCACATTGATTGATTTGCATATATTGAAGAATCCTTGCATTCTTGGAAAAAACCCAAGTTGATCATAGTGTATGAGCTTTTTGTGTTGTTGAATTCTGTCTGCTAAAATTTTGTTGAGGATTTTTGCATCTATATTCATCAGTGATGCAAGACTTCACTTCACTTCACTTCACTTCATCAGTGATATTGGCCTGTAGTTTTCTTTTTCTGTGTTGTCTTTGGTTTTGGTATCAAGGTGATGGTGGCCTCATAGAATGAGTTTGGAAGTGTTCCTTCCTCTGTAATTTTTTGAAAGAGTTTTAGAAGGATAGGCATTAGCTCTTCTGTAAATGTTTGATAGAATTCTCCTGTGAAGCCGTCTGGTCCTGGGCTTTTGTTTTTTGGAAGACTTTTGATCACAGCTTCAATTTAAGGGCTTATAACTGGGTTGTTCATAATTTCTATTTCTTCCTGGTTCAGTCTTGGAGATTGAGATTTTCTAAGAATCTGTCCATTTCTTCCAGGTTATCCATTTTATTGCCATATAGTCATTCATAATAGTCTCTTATAATCCTTTGTATTTCTACATTGTCTGTTGTAACCTCTTCTTTTTCATTTCTAGTTTTGTTGATTTGATTCTTCTCTCTTTTTGTCTTGATGGGTCTGGCTAAAGGTTTGTCAACTTTGTTTATCTTCTTAAAGAACCAGCTTTTAGTTTTATTAATCTTTACTATTGCTTCTTTCATTTCTTTTTCATTTCTTTCTGCTTGGATCTTTATGATTTCTTTCCTTCTACTAATTTTGGGGGGTTTTTGTTCTGGTTTTTCCAGTTGTTTTAGGTGTAAAGTTAGGTTGTCTATTAGGTGTTTTTCTTGTTTCTTGAGGTAGGATTGTGTTCTATAAACTTCCCTCTTAGAACTGCTTTTGCTGCATCCCACAGGTTTTGAGTTATTGTGTTTTCATTGTCATTTGTTTCTAGAAATTTTTTGATTTCCCTTTTGATTTCTTCAGTAACCTGTTGGCTATTTAGAAACGTGTTGTTTAACCTCCATATGTTTGTGTTTCTACAGCTTTTTTTTTTCTCTTGTAATTGATATCGAGTCTCATAGCATTGTGGTTGAAGAAGGTGCTTGATACAATTTCAATTTTCTTAAATTTACTGAGGTTTGATTTGTGACCCAAAATGTGGTCTATCCTGGAGAATGTTCCATTTGTACTTTAGAAGAAGGTGTATTCTTCTGTTGGACAGAATGTCCTGAAGATATAAATGAGATCCATCTCATCTAATGTATCATTTAAGACTTGTGTTTCCTTATTAATTTTCTGTTTTGATGACCTGTCCATTGGTATGAGTGTGGTGTTTCCTATTATTATTGTGTTACTATCATTTTCTCCTTTTATATCTGCGAGTGTTTGTCTTATGTATTAAGGTGCTCCTATGTTGGGTGCATAGATATTTACAATTGTTATGTCTCCCTCTTGGATTGATCCCTTGATCATTATATAGTGTCTTTCCATATCTCTTGTAATCTTCTTTATTTTAAAGTCTATTGTGTCTGATATGAGGATTGCTACTCCAGCTTTCATTTGCTTCTCATTTGCAAGGAAGATATTTTTGCATCCTCTCACTTTCAGTCTATATGTGTCTTTAGGTCTGAAGTGGATTACTTGTAGACAGCATATATATGGGTCTTGTTTTTGTATTCATTCAGCCAGTTTGTGTCTTTTGGTTGGAGTATTTAATCCATTTACATTTAAAGTTCAGTTCAGTTGCTTAGTCGTCTCTGACTCTTTGTGACCCCATAGACACACCAAGCCACCCTGTCCATCACCAATTCCTGGAGTTTACTCAAACTCATGTCCATTAAGTCGATGATGTCATCCAACCATCTCATCCTCTGTCGTCCCCTTCTCCTCCTGCTTTCAATCATTCCCAGCATCAGGGTCTTTTTATTTTTTTTTATTTTTGGATTAAAATCTCTGTAGTTTATTCCTCTATTTCATAGAATACAGCGTGAGATAGCACATTTGTCTGACAAATATATATTTATGTCAGATAATATCAGTTTTGTTATCACCATCTGTACTCTGCTATATTTTAACAACAATATGAACAGAGATATACATATAAAATTGTGGATTTACAACCGATATCATCACTAATTTCTAAATAACTAGATGTTTTTGCTAGTTTAGGAAACTTTAGAGTTTTAAGTGAAATAACAACTGAAGCTCTCTTTTATGTTTTTGGAAACGTCACACTTTATGGAGAATTCTATTAAAGGATGAAGAAAATGATGCCAAATTAAAGCTAGTTTAAATGAAACCATGAAGGCAAAAAAATCTGTTTTCAATAGCAAAGGAAATTATTACATAACATTGTGATTATTCATTAAAATTTTTTATAGGATGTGACCTACAATTTAAGGTTGTTAATTGTCAGGTAACTCTAAGCCAATATCTACTAAACATTTACTGTAACAATATATGCAATGATATGATGAGGTTTTGTTTATATTTTGATTTCAGTCTTTATTCTTTCCTTCAAAATTAAAGATTTTTACAAGACTATAATTATTCAGAAGACTATCTTATCTTAATATGAATATATTTATATCAGACTTAAAGATTTTGCTATTTTCTTAATATATGTCTAGAAGCATCACTTTATAATCACTGAAATCAAATACAAAGGAGAAATTCATTGTTAATCTTTCTCACCAAAAATACTATTTTAATTACATAATCATTCATAATCATAATATAGATACAAATTTTAACAATATATCAGAATTGTGGGAATCAGTTCTTTGCATCAGGTGGCCAAAGTATTGGAGTTTCAGCTTCAACATCAGTCCTTCCAGTGAATATTCAGGACTGATTTCCTTTAGGATGGACTGGTTGTATCTCCTTGCAGTCCAAGAGAGTCTCAAGAGTCTTCTCCAACATCACAGTTCAAAAGCATCAAATCTTCAGCGCTCAACTTTCCTTACAGTCCAACTCTCAAATCCATACACGACTACTGAAAAAACCATAGCCTTGACTAGATGGACTTTTTTGGCAAACTAATGTCTCTGCTTTTTAATATGCTGTCTAGGTTGGTCATAACTTTTCTTCCAAGGAGCAAGCGTCTTTCCATTTCATGGCTGCAGTCACCATCTGCAGAGATTTTGGAGACCCCCAAAATAAATTCTATCACTGTTTCCACTGTTTCCCCATCTATTTGGCATGAAGTGATGGGACCAGATGCCATGATCTTAGTTTTCTGAATTTTGAGCTTTAAGCCAACTTTTTTACTCTCCTCTTTCACTTAAATCTAGAGGCTCTTTAGTTCTTTGCTTTCTGCCATATGTGTGATGTCATTTGCATATCTGAGGTTATTGATATTTCTCCCAGCAATCTTGATTCCAGCTTGTGCTTCATCCAGCCCAGCGTTTCTCATGCTGTACTCTGCATACAAGCTAAATAAACGGAGTGGCAATTTACAGCCTTGATATACTCCGTTCCCTATTTGGAACCAGTCTACTGTTCCATGTACAGGTCTAACTGTTGCTTCCAGACCTGCATACAGATTTCTCAGGAGGCAGGTCAGGTGGTCTGGTATTCCCATCTCTTGAAGAGTTTTCTACAGTTTGTGGTAATCCACACAGTCAAAGGCTTTGACATAGTCAATAAAGCAGAAATATATATATTTTTTGTACTCTCTTGCTTTTTTGATAATCCAACGGATGTTGGAAATTTGATCACTTGTTCCTCTGCCTTTTCTAAAATCCAGCTTGAACATCTGGAAGTTCACGGTTCAGGTACTGTTGAAGCCTGGCTTGGAGAATTTTGAGCCTTACTCTACTAGCGTGTGAGATGAGTGCAATTGTGTGGTAGTAGTAGCATTCTTTGGCATTGCCTTTCTTTGGGATTAGAATGAAAACTGACCTTTTCTAGTCCTGTGGCCACTGCTGAGTTTTCCAAATTTGCTGGCATATTGAATGAAGCATTTTCATAGCGTCATCTTTTAGGATTTGAAGTAGTTCCACTGGAATTCCATCACTTCCACTAGATTTGTTTGTAGTGATGCTTCCTAAGGCCCACTTGACTTCACATTCCAGGATGTCTGGCTCTAGGTGAATAATCATACCATCGTGATTATCTGGGTTCTGAAGATCTTTTTAATATAGTTCTTCTGTGTTTTCTTGCCACCTCTTCTTAATATCTTCTGCTTCTGTTAGGTCCGTACCATTTCCGTCTTTTATGGAGTCCACCTTTGCATGAAATATTCCCTTGGTATCTCTAATTTCTTGAAGAGATTTCTAGTCTTTCCCATTCTACTGTTTTCCCCTATTTCTTAGCACTGATCACTGAGGAAGGCTTTCTTATCTCTCCTTGCTATTCTTTGGAACTCTGCATTCAAATGGGTATATCTTTCCTTTTCTCCTTTGCTTTTCGTTTCTCTTCTTTTCAAAGCTATTTGTAAGGCCTCCTCAGACAGCCATTTTGCTTTTTTGCATTTCTTTTTCTTGGGGATGGTCTTGATCCCTGTCTCCTGTACAATGTCACAAACCTCCATCCATAGTTCATCAGGGACTCTGTCTATCAGATCTAGTCCCTTAATTCTATTTCTCATTTCCACTGTATCATAAGGGATTTGATTTAGGTCATACCTGAATGGTCTAGTGGTTTTCCCTACTTTCTTCAATTTCAGTCTGAATTTGGCAATAAGGAGTTAATGATCTGAGCCATAGACAGCTCCCAGTCTTGTTTTTGCTGACTGTTTAGAACTTCTCTATCTTTGGCTGCAAAGAATATAATCATTCTGATTTCAGTATTGACCATCTGGTGATGTCCATATGTAGAGTCTTCTCCTGTGTTGTTAGAAGAGGGTGTTTGCCATGACCAGTGCATTTTCTTGGCAAAACTCTTTAGCCTTTGCCCTGCTTCATTCTGTACTTCAAGGCCAAATTTGGCTGTTACTGTAGGTATTTCTTGACTTCCTACTTTTGCATTCCAGTCCCCTATAATGAAAAGGACATCTTTTGGGGGTGTTAGTTCTAGAAGGTCTTGGGGTCTTCATAGAACCGTTCAACTTCAGCTTCTTTAGCATTACTGGTTGGGCCATAGACTTGGATTACTGTGATATTGAATGGTTTGCCTTGGAAATGAACAGAGATCATTCCGTCATTTTTGAATTGCATCCAAGTACTGCATTTCAAACTCTTTTGTTGACTATGATGGCTACTCCATTTCTTCTAAGAGATTCTTGCCCACAGTAGTAGATATAATGGTCATCGGTGTTAAATTCATCCATTCCAGTCCATTTTAGTTCTCTGATTCCTAAAATGCTGACATTCACTCTTGCCATCTCCTGTTTGACCACTTCCAATTTGCCTTGATTTATGGACCTGATGTGAAGAGCTGACTCATTTGAAAAGACCCTGATGCTGGGAAAGATTGAGGGCAGGAGAAGAAGGGGATGACAGAGGATGAGATGGTTGGATGACATCACTGACTCAATGGACATGAGTTTGGGTAAACTCCAGGAGTTGGTGATGGACAGGGAGGCCTGATGTGCTGTGGTTCATGGGATCACAAAGAGTCGGACATGACTGAGTGACTGAACTGAACTGAATGGACCTAACATTCCAGGTTCCTATGCAACATTGCTCTTTACAGCATCAGACTTTGCTTCCATCACCAGTCACATCCACAACTGGATGTTGTTCTCCCTTTGGCTCTGTCTCTTCATTTTTTCTGGAGTTATTTCTCCACTGATCTCCAGTAGCATATTGGGCACCTACCAACCTGGGGAGTTCATCTTTCAGTGTCCTATCTTTTTTTCCTTTTCATACCATTCACGGGGTTCTTAAGGCAAGAATACTGAAGTGGTTTGCCATTTCCTTCTCCAGTGGACCACATTTTGTCAGAACTCTCCACCATGACCCGTCTGTCTTGGGTGGCCCTGCATGGCAAGACCCGTAGTTTCATTGAGTTAGATAAGGCTGTGGTACATGTGATCAGATTGATTAGTTTTCTGTGATTGTGGTTTTCAGTCTGTCTGCCCTGTGATGGAGAAGGATAAGAGGCTTATGGAAGCTTCTTGATGGGAGAGACTGACTAAGGGAGAAACTGGGTCTTGTTCTGATGGGTGGGGCCATGCTCAGTAAATCTTTAATCCAATTTTCTGTTTATGGGTGGAGCTATGTTCCCTCCCTGCTATTTACCTGGGGCCAAACTATTGCACTATTGAGAAGGCAATGGCACCCCACTCCAGTATTCTTGCCTGGGAAATCCCATGGACGGAGGAGCCTGGTAGGCTACAGTCCATGGGGCCGCTAAGAGTTGGACACGACTGAGTGACTTCACTTTCATTTTTCACTTTCATGCATTGGAGAAGGAAATGGCAACCCACTCCAGTGTTCTTGCCTGGAAAATCCCAGGGACAGAGGAGCCTGGTGGGCTTCCGTCTATGGGGTCGCACAGAGTCGGACACGACTGACATGGCTTAGCAGCAAACTATTGTGGAGGTAATGAAGATAATGGAGACCTCCTTCCAAAGATCCCATGCATGCACTGCTACACTCACTGCCCCCAACCCTGCAGCAGGCCACCACCAACCCATGCCTCTCCTGGAGACTCTTGGACACTCCCAGGCAAGTCTGGGTCAGTCTCTTGTTGGGTCACTGCTCCTTTCTTCTGGGTCCTGGTACACAAAAGATAAAGGTTGGGCTTCCCTTGTGGCTCAGCCAGTAAAGAACCCGCCTGCAGTGTGGAAAACCTGGGTTCAATCCCTGGGTTGGGAAGATCCCCTGGAGAAGGGAAAGACTACCCACTCCAGTATCCTGGACTAGAGAATTCCATGGACAGTATGTCCATGGGGTTGCAAAGAGTCAGACACAACTGAGCAAACACCAAGTAGGAACATTTAAAGTAATTGTTGATATGTATGTTCCTATTGTAATTTTCTTAATTGTTTGTTGTTGGTTTTGTAGATCCTTTTTCTTCTCTTGTATTTCTTGACTATATACATCCCTTTAACATATGTTGTAAAGCTGGTTTGGTGGTACTGAATTCTCTTAACTTTGCTTGTCTGAAAAGCTTTTTATTTCTCCATCAATTTTGAATGAGATACTTGCTGGCTAGAGCAATCTTAATTGTAGATCGTCCCCTTTCAGTACTTTAACTATATCCTGCCATTTCCTTCTGGCCTGCAGAATTTCTGCTGAAAGATCAGCTGTTAAGCACATGGGATTTCCCTTGTAAACCTGTTGCTTTTCCGTTGCTGCTTTTAATATTCTTTCTTTGAGTTTAGTCATTGTTAGTTTGATTAGCATGTGTCTTGGTGTGTTTCTCCTTGGGTTTATCCTGTATGGGACTCTTTGTGCATCTTGGACTTGATTGACTATTTTCTTTTTCACGTTGGAGAAATTTTCAACTATATCCTTTTCAAACATTTTCTCATACCCTTTCTGTTTTTCTTCTTCTTTTGAAAGTGAAAGTGAAGTTGCTCAGTCGTGTCCGACTCTTTGTGATCCCGTGGACTGTAGCCCACCAGGTGCCTCTGTCCATGGGATTCTCCAGGCAAGAATACTGGAGTGGGTTGCCATTTTCTTCTCCAGGGGAATCTTCCTGACTCAGGGATCAAACCCAGGTCTCCCGCATTGCAGCAGACGCTTTAACCTCTGAGCCACCAGGGAAACCTGGGACCCTATAATTTGAATGTTGGTGTGTTTGATATTGTCCCAGAGGTCTCTGAGACTACCCTCACTTCTTTTCATTCTTTTTACTTTATTCTGCTCTTTAGAAGTTATTTCCGCCATTTTATCTTCCAGTTCACTGATTCATTCTTCTGCTTCAGATATTCTGTTATTGATTCCTTCTAGAGTATTTTTAATTCCAGTAATTGTGTTGTTTGTCTTTGTATGTTTATTCTTTAATTCTAGGTTTTTGTTGATTGATTGCATTTTCTCCATTTTGTTTTCAAGGTTCTTGATCATCTTTCCTATCACTATTCTGAATTCTTTTTCAGGGAGTTTGCCTATTTCCTCTTCATTTATTTCAACTTCTGTGTTTCTAGTTTATTCCTTCATTTGTGTAGTATTTCTCTGCCTTTTCATTGTTTTTTTCATTATTGTGCTTGAGGTCTCCTTTTCCCAGGCTTCACAGTTTAATTCTTTCTTCCTTTTGGTTTCTGCCCTCCTAATGAAGGAAATTGCAACCCACTTCAGTACTCTTGCCTGGAAAATCCCATGGAGTGGAAGCTTACAGTTCATGGGGTCGCAAAGAGTCAGACACGACTGAGCGACTTCACTTTCACTTCACTAATGATGGTACAGGGGTTTGTGTGAGCTTCATATAGGGTGAGGTTTGTGCTGAGTTTTTGTTTGTTTGTTTGTTTTTCCTCTGATGGACAAGGTTGAGTGAGGTGGTAATCCTGTCTGCTGATGATTGGGTTTGTATTTTCATTTTGTTTGTTATTTAAATGAAGTGTCCTGGACAAGGTGCTACTGGTGGTTGGGTGATGCCAGGTCTTGTATTCAGGTGGTTTTCTTTGTGTGAGTTCTCATTATTTGATACTTCCTAGGGTTAGTTCTCTGGTAGTCTAGGGTCTTGGTGTCAGTGCTCCCACTCCAAGGGCTCAGGGCATGATCTAGTCTTTGTCTCTACTACAGCTTCAGCTGTCCACTTGACACTATTCCAGTCAGCTGGATGGAAGAGGACGTCTGCTGGGAACTTCTGGAAAGGATCTTTTTTCCTTACAGTGGGACAGATGTGCAGAGTACTCTCTGGTACAACTCCTTCACTCTTCCCACCTTTAATGTGGACATGGAATGCTCTCATGTGTGGAACTGCAGCAGCCACCATGTGGCCAGTGTCACTGACAGAGCGAGGCTGACCCACCTGCTTCAAGAGGCAGCAGGTTTGGGCCATCCCAAGCTGGCTCCCTTGGCCTGGAAACAGGCTTCCTCATGCTCCATCTAAACCTCAAACAGCCACCTCTACCTTCTCATTTTCAAATTACACTTCTTTTCTTTTCTGCTTCTTTTCTTAAACAAAGATGTTGATACAGTGTGTCTTCGTGAATTTTAATCTAATGCACATCTAAATGAGCACATGCCATTTTAAAAGGCTATTTTTAAGTAAAAGTGGTCACCCATGAATTACCTAAAATCATGCTGAAGAATCGAATGATGCACATAACAGCATGGGACTAGTCAGATGTTTGGACAGCATGAAGGTGGGGGAAACCAAGGGTAGCAGATGGTGGGGGTGGGGAGGTAGGTGGAAGGGGTAGGGAGCAGAGTAGACCTGTTATTAAGTGAAAGAGCTTTGCATTCTAAGTGAAAGTCATGAGGAGAATGGTCCCTGTTGAAGAGGCCAGGGATGAGGGTTAGTATGACATAGCACACATCTATGTATGTGTGCTTGTCATTTCTGTGAAGCAGGTTAACAAATCTGAAGAAAACATCTTTGCATGGTTGTGCAAGAGCTTGGACCCTCAAGATATTTTATTCTTCTGAGATATTGAACTATTTCTGTGAAGTTTGAACCTAGGGAACTTAGTTGGGTCCCAGACTAAATAAATATTCTTATCCGCATTTTATATGGCTTGGTACTTATACTTCTTTTCCTAACTTCAAACATAGAGTGGCCCAGAAGTATGCATCTGTGTTCATTAATCTGTATTTGTCACCTGTATTTTCCATGCACATGGCTTTGTGGCCTTGGAGGATTACTTAAACCTGTGACTAGGTTGGGTGCTGATTGGGCTCAAGCAAACATATTGATATTTATATTGGCAATAACAGGAGTCATTGGCCTCTAAAGGTAATCTTATGCCCTTTGCTTCAGTGAATCTGCATTTCCTTTTCTTTGGCTTCCCTAGTCACTTTTCCCAGCTAATACATCACCAGTCACTGAGGCTGAGTTGTTCTGGCTCTTTAACACTCCAATGTATAGGGAAATTTTAAATAAGAATGTCTCCCTTGAAAAAATGATATACTAAGAAACTTACTAAAAAACTGAAGGAAGCAATCAGAACAACTCAAGGTTAGTGCATAGCATGTTCTTTTTTACTTACGTGAATTCTAGAACCAGGCTGCATTTTCCTTGAGAATCTCATTCACAGGTCCCATTAGTTTGGGGACCTTTCTATTTTTATAGCTGCATGTGTTTTTCTCCATATTTTATGTGCAAGGTCAGAAACCTTTTCCTTTTCCTGTAAAGGGCCAAATTGTAATTGTTTTAGGCTTTGCAAGCAATATGTAGATATAGATAGATATATCATATCACATATCATATATCATAACTACTCTGCTCTTGAACATGAGCAGCCCTAACGAATAGGTGAATGAGTGAATGCAGCCATGTTTTTTTGTTGGGGGAGGTGGTCTGGACATTAATATTCTCATGAATAACATGAATATCCAGAGGAAAAAAGGGGAAATGGGAGAAGTTAACAATCATTGACCTACATATCAGAATTTTGTTGAAGTGCCAACTGAATTCAATTATGTTTCTGTCAGAATTCACATTGCTGTCTTGTCCCACTTGCAGCAACATCCTACCTCCACTCCTCAAGGTTAGGTTGGTAAAGCAGACTTAATGGAAGGACAATTAATTTTTATCATAGAGGTTCCCAGGTATGTAACCTGAGACCACAGTTGCCAGAAGAGCACGTGCAAATGCCATCATGAAATAATTTGGAAACTTTCCTCTTCTGAATATGATGGCCTGGTGAGGCATTTCTTAAGAGAAAACATTCTGCTGGATTGGAAGGAATTGAGACAAGGAAGAGAACCAGAGAAAGTTGGAGGTAAATGTGATGGTGAATATCAAAACAGAGCATCATAAATGGAAGATGACAAGAAAGAAGGAGAATTATAGTACACATGTGTGTGCACGCACGCTCAGTCGTGTCTGACTCTTTGTGACCCCATGGACTGTTAGCTTGTCAGGTTCCTCTGTCCATGGGATGTTCCAGGCAAGAATACTGGAGTGGGTTGCCACTTCCTCCTCCAGGGATCTTCCCAACCCAGGAATTGAACCCATATCTCCTATGTCCTCTATATTGCAGGTGGACTTTTAACTGCTGAGCCACCAGGGAAGCCCATTATGGTACATACCACATAGCAATTTTTTGAAAAAGACAATTTTATTTCAACTATATTTATATCCCCACCATGAAAACATTTTCATGATTTGTCTCGGAGCTCCATCATCCCAACCTGTTTCAATGCATCCACCTTGCTTTTATGTGATACATTTCCTAAATCAAAGTAATGGGTATCCAAAAAACCAGTAGGCATCTTGAATTCCACTCTAGGAGGAAGACATAGTCCTGGGACATACAATGATGAGCAACTTTTCACAAGTGCTGTAACTTTCAGAACTTTTAGTCACTATCACTTTCCTACTTTATCCTTGTGAGTTACAGCCATTAGACAGGTTTACATTTAGCAAATGTAGCAGAGAAGACAGGTTCACACAGTACAAGTCATGTCAAGCTGACCCCATTTTCTTTGGCATGAGCTCATTAGATTAAAGAATTTAGAGAAAAATTGGAATCTTGCCTGTCTTGTTCAGCAAAGTACTTGACAATGTTTCCATGGTATTTTTGCAGTTTCCATGGTATTTATGCAGGTATGCAGCTGATACATGCTCTTGCAGCTGCACTCCAAGGTAGATTCCCATATGAATCTAGAAAAGTAATTAACAAATTTCTCCTAAATGCTATCTCAGAGTCCATGTGAAATGTGGCAGGAAGTCCCTGAGACCTCTGACTTGAGATGACAGAAAGCCAAGTAGCTATTTGCTAATGACCCAGAGCTGAGAAAACGCTCAGCCCAGCTGGCGCTAGTGGTAAAGAACCTGCCTGCCAACACAGGGAGACTTAAGAGACACTGGGTCGATCCCTAGGTCAGGAAGATCCCTTGGAGAAGGAAATAGCAACCCACTCCAGTATTCTTGCCTGGAGAATCCCATGGACAGAGGAGCCTGGAGGGCTACAGTCCCTAGGGTTGCCCAGAGTTGGACATGACTGAAGCAACTTAGCATAGCATAGCACACAGCACAGAGCTGAGAAGAATCAGCACAACAGATGACCAGATCAAGGCACCAAAGAGATAATATCCAATGTAAAAATCTCCCTGACTTGTCCAAGTAGCTCTCCAATTATCTAAATCACTTAAGTGCTACTATCAGAATCAGCTTAGACTCACATTTTCATATAATTGCAGTCCTGGACAAACAGGATATAAGGAGGCCAAGCCCAATGTCAGAGCTTCAAGTCACATTAGCCAATCATCTTTCTGGGCTTTTGTCTCCTCTCTGCTCAAGAATCTTACTTGTCACCATTATCTTGTGGCAAAGTCCTCCTTTGATACACCATCGCCAGTACATGGGTTTCTCCTGTCCCTAATATATTTGTGTCAATACCCACTTGGTACCCCAGGTTCTTAGAGAAAGGGTTCAGTCTTGCTGGCACCAGTCTGAAGCCAGACTGTCAACACCAAACCCAACTTACTGCTTCTCTGCTTCCTGATTGGCTCAATTTAGAAAAAATTTCATCGAGTAAGTAGATTTTAAAAGTAAACTAGCACATGCATTGGAGAAGGAAATGGCAACCCACTCCAGTGTTCTTGCCTGGAGAATTCCAGGGACAGGGGAGCCTGGTGGGCTGCCGTCTATGGGGTCACACAGAGTTGGACATGACTGAAGCGACTTAGCAGCAGCAGCAGCAGCACAAAATTTGAATTTGGTTTTCCGCTCTATAAAGAGGACAAGTTTTCTTAAAATATTGAGTTGCCTTTGATAACAGATTTTAAGTTTACTTTCTAAGTGACCTGTTCTATATTTGCCTTTGAAATCTTTGATTGTCACTTTGGTTAAGTGAGTCAGTATTGTTTCATGGTGAAAATTGTGCCATGAGGATCCAGATGACAGGATTGGGACCAGGAAGTGGATATTATGAAAGAGTGTGTGCGTGTGTGTGTGCACGCGTGCATGTGCATGCTCAGTCATGTCCAACTCTTTGTGACTCCATGGACTGTGGCCCACCAGTCTCCTGTGTCCATGGATTTTCCAGGCAAGAATACTGGAATGGGTTGCCATTTCCTTCTCCAGGGTATCTTCCTGACCCAGGAAATGAACTCATGTCTCTTGATTCTCCTGCATTGGTAGGCAGGTTCTTTACCAGCTGAACCATCAGGGAAACCCACATGAAAGAGCATACCATGACTTAATGGAGCAAAGACCTTCTTAACAACAGATGGAAACCATCCGGGCGCAGCAAGAGGCTCCCTCTGTGTGATTAATGGAGAATAAATCTAGCAGTACTTTCATTAAAAGAAAGTTAATGTTCTTTGGTAAGCTTTGTTTTATCTTAGTCTTTATCACTTGAATATAAATTAGTATATTTTGGTGTTTGAAACAGTATTATCTCTGCAGTTACCAGTGGTACAGCCTGAAAGAAAGTCTGAGTTTGTGATTGTGTTGCCCTGATTAGGCTTTGTTGATTGCAGAGTAACAGCAAGCTGAGCTGAAGAAGGGTTCCCAGAGGAAGAAAAGAATCTCTGGGCCAAGCCTCCCCAACACTGGGAGTTCGTAAGCATCGTATGCAGGTGGTGGTTACAAACACAGAGAAGTTTTGATTCTTGGTAGGGACCAGGAATTTATAGTTTTAAAAAGCTCCTCGGAATTCTTCTAGTGTATTTGGTTTAGGGACCTTATTTTGTGAAGCTCTTCTATACACCTTTCTCCTGAAACTGTCCAATTTGGAGGGATGGCACCATGTGAGCAAAGGTATTTTATTGACACCTGTATGTGAGAGATCAGGCTTCCTGGTGGCTCAGACAGTAAAGAATCCGCTTGCAGTGTGGGAGACTGGGGGTTGATCCCTGGGTCAAGAAGATCCCTGAATAAGGGAATGGCTGCCTGCTCCAGTATTCCTGGGGCTTCCCAGGTGGTTCAGTGGTAAAGAACCCGCCTGCCAATGCATGAGATGCTAGAGACATGAGTTTGATCCCTGGGTCAGGAAGATCCCCTGGAGAAGGAAATGGCAACCCACTCCAGTATTCTTGCCTGGAAAATTCCATGGATAGTGGAGCCTTGTGGGCTACAGTTCATGGGGTTGCAAAAAGCTGGACAAGACTGAGCAACTAACACCTTAACTTTCTTTCACCTCATGTGAGAGATCCGAGGTCTCCCGAGGTAAAACAAGTTGAGAGTGGGGTCCATGCTCCAGAATTGATTCTCTTTACATAGTCATCAGGCTTGTGTTGGCAAGCATAGCCTGCACCCCAGGAAACAATGCCCTGAAGTGTCCCACTGCGGGTTACAGGGTCACTCAAATCACCCTCAAGTGAGAGGAAGAGAATGTCAGAAGGATGCCCATCTCCTTACTGATGCAGGGCTCCAAGCAGGGATGAGGACAAATCCACATGCCAGGCATGTTTTAACCCTTAGGAAAGTCCCAGCAGATCATGCTGCTGTTAATCAAGTCTCAGCGGGCTGGGTGGCACATGCTGTTGGAGAGCATAGGACCCTTCATGCTTTCAGAGAGTTATAAAGCCTGGACCCAGCCCTTTCTCCATTTTTTGTCTTTTACTATTGGATAAAAGTTGGCTTAAAGCTCAACATTCAGAAAACTAAGATCATGGCATCCGGTCCCATCACTTCATGGCAAATAGATGGGGAAACAGTGGCTGACTTTATTTTTCTGGGCTCTAAAATCACTGCAGATGGTGATTGCAGCCACGAAATTAAAAGATGCTTACTCCTTGAAAGGAAAGTTATGACCAATCTAGGCAGCATATTAAAAAGCAGAGACATTACTTTGTCCACCTAGTCAAGGCTATGGTTTTTCCAGTGGTCATGTATAGATGTCAGAGTTGGACTGTAAAGAAAGCTGAGTGCCGAAGAATTGATGCTTTTGAACTGTGGTATTGGAGAAGACTCTTGAGAGTCCCTTGGACTGCAAGGAGATCCAACCAGTCCATTCTAAAGGAGATCAGTCCTGGGTGTTCATTGGTAGGACTGATGTTGAAGCTGAAACTCCAATACTTTGGCCACCTCATGCGAAGAGTTGACTCGTAGGAAAAGACCCTGATGCTGGGGAGGGATTGGGGGCAGGAGGAGAAGGGGACGACAGAGGATGAGATGGTTGGATAGCATCACCGACTCGATGGACATGGGTTTGGGTGAACTCCGGGACTTGGTGATGGACAGGGAGGCCTGGCGTGCTGCGGTTCATGGGGCTGCAAAGAGTTGGACACAACTGAGCGACTGAACTGATGGGATATCTCATTTCTGCACAAAGTGCATGGCAATGATTGCTATCTATAGACACTGAAGAACACTCACCATCCACAGATATGGACTTCTCCAGCCTGGTTCTCCAAACTCTCCAGAGAGGCAGGTCCCCACAAAGGGCAGCAATAAGCCTTTCATGATGGTGATGATAACAACAGTTCTAACATATCTTGAGCACTTACTATGTGCCCTTTACTGTCTAAAGCTCATTATATCCCTAAACTCAAGTAGTGAGCTAGGTTTTTTTTTATCCCCATTTTACAGTGAAGGAAACCACAGCAAACAAGTCAAACCAAGATAGGTGATGACACTGGACAGTCAGTATATAGAATGAGAGAAGTAAGCAAGCTCTATATTTTTAGAAGTTACATAATAGAAACTGAGCTTTGCATCATCCCATAGAGGTCTTAAGAATTGGAGCCAAGGCTAAACCTCGTTTTCTTAACTCTGAATACAGTGCATTCTCTTCATACTCCATTTCCTCCTGTCCAATAAGTTGAGGTTATTTGCACCTGAAAACAGCCATTTTCTGGGGGGCATTGTCTAAAAGTCCATACTAGAATGTTCACTTTGTATCATATTGACTGTGTGTGCAGTCCTCATTGAGAGAGAAGGAAATGAGACACCTTTTTGTGACAAGAGAAAGACCAAGAAAACATTTTCTTTACTTCCCTATCTTTCTGTTGGAGAAGACATAATTCCTGGAGTGAAATAATTTTAGGAGCTTTTCTTTATGAAGGGATGGAGGAAGAAAGGAAAAAGGAAAAACAAGATACTATAGATCTGAGGGATATGCTTAAACTTGGAAATGGTCTGGGGGCGAAAACAGGGTTTTTGGTACAAAGATGTATCCTTAGGCTCTTTGTCTTGATCAAGGAGGAGGAGCATTTTGGCTCTGTCCAGAAGCTAACAGCATCAGGAAGGATGTGACTTAGGGAGACTCCAGCCAGTTCACATGAGAGGCTGTCTGTTTCTAGCCAATAGGCAGATATTTTCAAACTCTGGCAAAATCTTGTAACTTTTTACTTTAATTTTATATGAAGAAGGCCCAAAGCAGACACATCTCTGGTTGCTTATCAAAAACTGAAACCAGGAATACAGTGGAGAGGAAGCTGAGAGGGACAAGAGTCAGTGACATTGACCTGTTGGTACATGTAAGTTGACCCCAGGTCTTGTTTTTCTAGGGACAGTTCTGGTTTATGCATGCTGCCTTGGAGCAACTGTCAACTGTGCCATCTTTCCGTCTCAAAATTGTCCCAGTTTGATCACTGAATTACATGGTTGCACTGGTTACATAGCATGGTCTCAGATAATCCTCAGAATTGGATGAGTAAGGGAGAGGTAGGGTTAGAGTTTGCTGTTATCTGTTGCATGCTCTTTGTCTCTAAAGGGAGTTGAAATGTACAGAAGTAGACCCCATATGGTTAAGAACTACTTTTGGCTTTCTTGGTTTATTGGGTAATGGTAATGACACAAAGAAATATTGAACAGAACTCAACAGTTGAACAGACTCTGCATCACTTGCACAATGAAATGCTTCTAACAGATTAATGCATAAATTCTGTTCTCAATGTGCATATTCCCTCTCTTCAGATTTGTAAAAGGTTATTTCTTATAATACAGAATTTTGTCTAATATCAAAGCTTCCCAGCCTCCTGAGCTATGAAAAATTAATATTTGTGGTGTAAGCCACCTAGTCTATCTTTCTTTGTTATAGCAGCTCAAACCAACTTACATAATACACATCCTTCACCTTATCTCTGGAATGGCAAACATTTCCCGCTTTCAAACTTCTTCCACCTGGTCCAATGATTTCATGCTCAAACCCCATTATACTTTTCCCTTGATCCATACCACATTTGCACAGGAACACCGTGCTCCAAATATTCTCTGGATGACCCAGGCGACAGTGGAGAGTTCAAGGAGCGCTGAAGGACAGAGAACACACCTGTGGCCAAGACTTTTATGTCCTCAGAGTAACAGATCTAATTTTGTCAAATGTATCTGCATTTGTACTTTTTTTGGTTGCTATTCAAAATAGTACATGGTTTGGGCTGGGGTTTGGGAGGTCTACTTTGGGACAGTGGTACAGATTTCTGGCACAAATCATGCCTGCTGTAGCAATAAAATTCCAGACAGAAACAAGAATATCTTGGAGAATGAAAGAAATAGGTAGGTGAAACCGTGGAAAATAAAAGATCTGTGATTTTTTTTTTTTTTTTTTTTTTTAGGATCTGTGATTTTTTTAAACACTCTCCAGGGTCAGAGCATAGCAAAGTGATGAGACTAAGAACAGCGGAGACTTCATCTCAACTTTACTACGACAAGGGCAGTAACTCTCGGAAGTCAGTCTTAACATTCTACATCTTAGTGTCATTATCTCTGTAAAAATGTGCTGGTAACATAGACCCATACCCTTATTCATCTTAATAGCCTCAACATCCACACAGAATTTGGCATAGAGTAGATGAATATCAATTTATTTTGATGCGGCTGAATGAATGACTAGATCACCTTTCAAATTCCATCTTCATATAATAGTTCAACTCTAAGTCCACCATCTTCTCAACAGCCAGATTGAAGAGAAAGTATGTAAAAATCAACTAATTTCACTTGAACGTATTTGGTTTTATAAATGATTTTATTTAAGTAGTGCGTTCAGGATGGGAGGAAGGTGAAGCTGGCTAGCAGAGAGGGTCATGAAGAGATGAAGCTGTTTAGTTGGAGGCGATGGTCTGCTTAATCCAGCTCACGTAGTTGCAGACCTTGGTGTAGACACCAGGCTTGTTTTTCTGAGCGCAGCCATAGCCCCAGGAGACAATGCCCTGGAGCTTTCCACTGCAGACCACAGGGCCACCGGAGTCACCCTGGGTGAGAAGGAAGAGCCAGTTACAACCCACAGCTCTGCCGAGAGGGGAGAAAGGCTCAAAGGTGTTCCTCCTTTACCCAGGGACCATGTTTCTAAATGCTGATCCTCCATGAGCCCAACTCTTTCCCAGGGAAATCAACTCTCATTCTCCACACTGTACTCCTATTCTTCTCCTCCCTCCTTCTCTCTCCCCTTTTTCCTCAACTGCAGGTCTGTGAGGCCAAGAAGAGATGAGGAACGGGAAGTTCGATGCTGCCCATCCAGCCAGGCTCCTTTCAAAGTTCTCTGCTCCTATATCCTTCCTCAGAAGGGCACCAGGATATACTGTTCGCACAAGATCTGTATATCTTTTCCCCTGAACCTTAACCATTAACACGGCAAAAAGAAAACTTGTTATTTTTCCCCAGCCTATCCTGAGCCCACATGATCAGTCCCAGAGACAGCGTTTCAATGTTCTGAGTTTCAGGAACTGGGGTGGAGATACGTGAGGCTGAGCTGAAGGACAAGGAGCATGAAGCAGCTCACCTGGCAGGAGTCCTTTCCGCCCTCCAGGTAGCCCGCACAGAACATGTTGCTGGTGATCTGGCCTGGGTAGGCACTTTTGCAAGAGCTGTCTGATAGGATGGGAGCCTTCAGACACTGCAGGACATCAGGGTAGCTGGCTGTTGGGGACGAGATTGAAAAGAGAAGAGGATTACCCATACATTCTGGGAAATGTCTTTCTCAATACCTCTCCCCATCTTCCCAATATTCCCATTCCTTCCCTCTAATTGCTAGTAGCTTCTATTTTGGAAGAACAACCATTATCTGGAGGGTCTTCCAAGTGGTTTTAGTCAGCAAATTGTCCTCTCCCTAATACTAGTATCTGGAGAAGGAAATGGCAACCCCCTCCAGTACTCTTGCCTAGAAAATTCCATGGATGGAGGAGCCTGGTGGGCTACAGTCCATGGGGTCACAAAGAGTCGGACACGACTGAGTGACTTCACAACAACTAATACTAGAGTCAGGACCACATATCTTCAACCTAGAGACTTTATTTCTGAAGCAGGGCTGTACTTTGAGCAGTTCCAACCTCAGCCTCTGTTCTACATACCTCCTCATTCCTTGCTTCTCTGCAAATCACGATTCATATTTTAGCTGCATGTCTGGCAATGTTAGCATAGTGCTTTCTTTCTGTGTTGTCAAGCAGACGGAGCCTACACATTTCAGTTAAATATCCTAAGATTCCACAGAACCCCACTCTCCTCTGGGAACGCTGCCTTGAGTGACATAGGGCTACCTGACCCTGAACCTGGTTTTCACCTCTAGGATTCTCAGACCTGGGGACCGTGTTCCCGTGAGACTTACTGCCACTGCTTTTGGTGTTGCCCCAGCCAGAGATGAGACACTGGGTGCCAGCAGAGGCACAGGATGTTGGCAGAGAGATAGAGGCTACTCGGCTGTTGAGACTGGCAGCTGATTTCAGTTTAATCAGCATGATGTCGTTGTTTAAGGTGTTTGAGTTGTAGCTGGGATGGACGATGCTCTTGGATGCGCTGATGAATTGCTCATTGCCCTCAGCGACATTAATGTTGTCTTCTCCCAGACGCACTTGGATTCCGCTGGATCAAAAGATGACAAGTTCTCTAAGTCTCCAGTGTGAGGGCCTCCCCCTCCCCGTGGAGCCCAGTCTTGAGCATAAGCACAGACAGAGGACCCTTGCAGTGCACACACACACACACACACACACACACACTTATCTCCTGCGTCCCCTGCACTGGTAGGGTGATTCTTTACCACTGAGCCACCTGGGAAAAAGCTATGTTAGAATACTCTAGACATATTTAACCACTCACCGTTTTTCTTCCTGTGTCTTTACTGCCTTCATTTGGAAGGCCTCAATGCATACAATGTCTGGTGGGGGTGTATAATGAGGTCTTGGAATCTGAACGCTCCCCCTCAAGCATGACTCTGTAGTTCACCCTGATTGTCTTCGGCATGGTTGAGGATGCCCTGACCTCAGAGAACAGGGCTATTGGTTACTTACGACTTGTAGCAGTGAGCCGCAGACACCACCCACTGGCTGTTGATGAGGGAGCCCCCGCAGAAGTGGTAGCCAGAGTTCAGGGACACTTGGTAGGGGACAGTATTTGCCCCACAGGTGTAGCCGCCCACGATCTTGTCATCATCGTCCACAGGGAAAGCAACTGACAGAGGAAAGTTGGAAACTCTTTATAGAACTGATTCATTGTGGAATTTCTACTCAGTAGCAAGGTTTTGCAGATGAACCAGGAGAAGATAAGTCATGTTCTCTTATGATGCATAATCAGGAAACTGTGATTTAAGTATAATTGTTTTCATAATCTTATTCCATCACATATGCTTCTTACACTATTATAAGTATGTAACTTTTAGGTTTTAATGCTTTAAATTTTATCAATATAATGATTTTTACATTTGTAACATACATACACAGACAAATAAGAGATTCCTTACATAATAAATGTCCTGAAGCCCATTACTTGAGGTTATAATGAATACTTTTTACACAGAACCCTGATGAGCAGACATTTAAGTATGTGTTCAATAAAACTTTGGGGTCACCGTCATTATGTTTATTTGTAGAGTTCAATATAGGATAAACACCATATGAAGTAACAGAAAGGAAACTTTTAAATGCCATCCAAGAATGTTCTGACCTGAAAGTAATGGAGAGTTTTATTCTTTTGTTCCCCAAGTGTCTCCTTGGTTCTTGCCTAGATGTTCATCAAATGATTTCATAGAACATTATAAGGTGTGTGTCTCCAATGTTTCCCCTCATCCCACTTGTCTATCTAACAATTTAAATTTATTCAACATTGTAAAGTCATGACCACTGAGTTGTTATGTTTTCTAAGGACTCCAATATCAGAGAGTGTTACATGTACCCTATTATTTGTGTATTTTATAGTAATTTTAGGAAAGAAATTTCTTGGTATATAGATAGATGAAATGAATTTACAACTATGCAATTTGGGAAAATATGGTAGTAAGTATGAATTGTGTAAAAATTAGCAGTATAAAAATAGAAATAGTAATTTTATATTTCTTTTCATGATTGCATGACATATCATATTATATCAGAGGGATATCATTAGTGAAGATGTGGTAAAATCCAGACCAAAGCTTTTATTCATGAGAAATAGAGTGTCTTTGCCTGTTGAGATCCTACCTAAGGTGCTCTTTAGTATAGAAGAGATGTAATGCTCACAAGACTAGTCCCAGTTCTTAAATGCAGATCCTTAGAAAGGACAAAACATTTCCTTAACATTGACTATCATTTCTTTTTCACTGTTGCTTCATAGATAGTACCTTGATGTTCAAGGCAAATTCTTCCTCTTAATGTTTTCTGCATTGATCACCCCTACTAACCATAATCTCTCACAAATGAGATTTAGTTATTTACAGACATATGTATTATTACAATGTTATTTCAACATCTTAAGCCTCTTGAGTATAGAGATTATATTCAACATTCATTACTGTCTTCCAGAGTAGAAAGCACAACCTTAAATACATCATAGAACCTACTATCAAAACTTACCAGCAGCTCCCAGGAGAGCTAGAAAGATGAAGGTCTTCATGGTTGCTCACCGGTTCTGGACTAGGGACTAGGTTGCAGGGTTTCCATCCACAGCTATTTATATGTCCAGGTTTGTCATTGACACCCATGGCCACAGAGGCCAGGAATGTGATTTCCCAGGGAAATCACAAATCCAAATTTAGAATTCCATGCCACACTGAAGATAAGTCAGCAACCAATTTAAACATCTGCCCATGTCCACTTTGCCAGAAGGTTATGGGAATGAAAGAAATGAGCCCACATGGTGACATGGTTCCTCAAAATAGAAAGTAAGTTACAGTAAGGTCACAGAACAGGGCTACAGGTGGCCTGATTCCCAGACAAAAAATTTAGGTCCTTGGTTGTCTCGAGTGTGAACATTTATCCTGAGGACTATCCTAAAATCTACACCCTTGAAGTTTAACTAACATTGCTGACTTCACAATATATAATTTGTCTTGTAATAGCTCTGGTTTTATATATCCATGTCAATATTTCATTATTAATAGGAACACTTGTTCCAATGAGAAGAATAAAATCATTCTCATTTGAAATCAAAATAGACCAAGACAGCTAGAAGAAAAGTACAAAAAAGTACAAAGTGAAGTCGTTCAGTCATGTCCGACTCTCTGTGTAGCCTACTAAGCTCCTCCATCCATGGAATTTTCCAGGCAAGTGTACTGGAGTGGGTTGCCATTTCCTTCTCCAGGGGATCTTCCCAACCCAGGGATTGAACCCGAGTCTCCCACATTGCAGGCAGACGCTTTAGTGTCTGAGCCACCCAGAAAGCCAGCTAGGAGAAAGAATGAGCACAATTTATATTTATCTGGAATTGCTATTTAATAGGCATATTTTAAATACTTAACCTATGTTATTTAGTAATCCTCATGACAACACTTTAAGATACCCATTATTATTCCTTCTTAATCAATGGGAAAACACGTACACACAAGTATAAAGGACTTTGCCAAAATCACAAAGCAAGAACACGGTAAGGTCAGGATTCCATCCCAGGAAATCTGGTGTCAGCATTTGTGCTCTTAACAACTGGGTAACACTTCCCTAGTCAGTTCACCCATATCTAGAGATCACAAAAATACAGAATTCTTGGCCAGTGAAAAGACAATGGACTTATTGAGTGCTTACTGTGTATCAGACACTACAGTTGGGATTTTCCACAGAGCAAATCATTCTGTCCCTAAAAACACATTTTTAAGTGTTGTGCTGTAATTTTTGCCATTTTCTAGATGGGATGGTTGAAGTTTAGATAAGGTGTTTTTCTCAAATTTTCAATAGTATAAAGTAGTCAATACAGGGTTTTGACACAAACACAGCCCTTTCACTTCAGGGTCCATGGCTTCCACTGT
This sequence comes from Bos mutus, assembly GCF_027580195.1. NCBI lineage: Eukaryota > Metazoa > Chordata > Mammalia > Artiodactyla > Bovidae > Bos > Bos mutus. Next base: position 18,413,709 of record NC_091620.1, on the reverse strand, counting down.
GATGCCATACACATAATCAAGGAGAGCAATCTGAACTCTATCAAAATAAGGCATGACTCAAAGGGGTATATGGAATTCTTGGTAGTAGTTTTCAGTCAATCAGTTGTGTCTCACTGTTTGTGACCTCATGGACTATAGCACACCAGGCTTCCCTGTCCTTTTCCATCTCCCAGAGCTTGCTCAAACTCATATCCTTTGAGTCAGTGATGCCATCCAACCATCTCATCCTCTGTTGTCCCCTTCTCCTCCTGCCTTCAATGTTTCCCAGCATCAGGGTCTTTTCTAATGAGTTGGCTCTTCGCATCAGGTGGCCAAAGTATTGGAGCTTCAGCTTCAGCATCAGTCTTTCCAATGAATATTCAGGATTGATTTTCTTTAGGACTGACTGGTTTGATCTCCTTGCTGTCCAAGGGACTCTCAAGAGTCTTTTCTAACAGTTCAGTTCAGTTGCTCAGTCGTGTCCGACTCTTTGCGACCCCATGAATTGCAGCACACCAGCCTCCCTGTCCATCACCAACTCCCAGAGTTCACTCAAACTCACATCCATCGAGTTGGTGATGCCATCCAACCATCTCATCCTCTATTTGCCATGAAGTGATGGGACTGGATGTCATATCTTAGTTTTTTGAATATTGAATTTTAAGCCAGCCTTTTTGCTCTTCTCTTTCACCTTCATCAAGAGTATCTTTAGTTCCTCTTTGTTTTCTGCTCTAAGGGTGGTGTTATCTGCATATCTGAGGTTATTGATATTTCTCCCGGCAATCTTGATTCCAGCTTGTGCTTCATCTAGCCCAGCATTTGACATGATGTACTCTGCATATAAGTTAAATAAGCAGAGTGACAATGGAATTCTAGAAATTCTAGAAAATGCAAGAAATGGGTTCCTGGAGGAGGAATTATCAAAATTGCTGGGATATGGCAGATGTTTCCAGAATAAGTGAATCTACATGAGAACTAACTTCTACCTAGATACAGCCATTCTACACCAAATAACACATCTGAATGCCATACTAGTATGTCAGTTCTTCTTTAGCAAGTTGTCACTCCCGGAGTAGTTTCTGTGTCTTTCATAGCTGAAATTTTTCTGATATGAAGATGACTTAGTAGAAGGCAGAGTTTCTCGATTCTGGCACTATTGATAATATGCGCCTGAGAATTGTTATGGGATGTTGGCATGCACACTGTAGGATGTTTATCAGCATCCTTGGCCTGTAGTTACAAGTAGCGCTAGTTCTTCCCCCAGATCAGTTCAGTTCATTTCAGTCACTCTGTCGTGTCCGACTCTTTGTGACCCCCATGGACTACAGCATGCCAGGCTTCCCTGTGCATCACCAATTCCCAGGGCTTACTCAAACTCATATCCATTGAGTCAGTGATGCCATCCAACCATCTCATCCTCTGTTGTCCCGTTCTCCTCCCGCCTTCAATCTTTCCCAGCATCAGGGTCTTTTTAGATGAGTCAGTTCTTCGCATCAGGTGGCCAAAGTATTGGACAGCATTAATGTGGGAAAAGCCAAGGACAACTGATGGTGGTGGTGCCTGTGAGTGGGAGGAGAAGGGGGCAGAGTAGACCTGAAAGAGCTTTGTATTCTAATGAAAGTCACTAGAGAAATCTCTCTGTGGAACAGGCTAGTGGAATACTGGATCCAAGGCAGGTGTCTCTATCCACGTATGCATATTTGTCATTTATGCAAAGTTGGTGAGCAAGTCTGAGAAAGACATCCTTGCATGATTGTGAGGGAGCTTTTTTGAACCTCAAGGTCTCATACTTCTGAGATGCTGAAAACTTTCTATGAGGTTCGATCCTGGAGATAGGAATAAAATTCCCAAACTCAATAAATATTCTTGTCTGCTCCTTCTGTGTGCAAACCTCCTTATCTCAATAACTTCAATGATTTCTCATTTAGGATCAACACAGAACATGCCATAATGTGTGGTGATCTTCTTCAAACTCTTCCCATAAAAGAACCATAAGCTATGTATGGGGAATATACATATTTTTTTTACCCCCAAATGTGGGTTGGTGTCTATACTACTTTTCCTAACCTCACACATACGATGGCCCAGAGGCATGTGTCCATATTAACTAATCTGTATTTTTCTCACCTCTCTTTCCCATGCATGTGTCTTAGTGACCTTGGAGGCACTAGTTTAAATAATCCTCCAGCAAACATGTTAAAATTTGTATTGGCAGGAACAACAGTCACTGGTCTCTAAAGGTAATTTATGCCCTTTCCCTCAATGAGTCTGTTTTTCCTTTTCCTTGGCTTCTTCTGCCATTTTCCTGGTTAATACATCACCAGTCATCAAGGCTAAACTGGGCTGACTCTTTACCACTACAATGTGAAGGGAAATTTTATTAAGGATTCCTCTTCTTGAGAAAAGATGTACTAAGTAGTGTACTAAAAACGGAAGCAAACAATAAGGCAGCAAAATACAAAAGGATCAAGTTTCATAGCATATGCGTCTGTAACACCCTCGGTGCTGACCTGACAGTCTGCACTAAGCCGAATTTCTAACGCTGCCAAAAAGGAAATCACGGTTAGTAAACAGGATGTGAAAGGAACCCTGGAAACCGGCTGGGTTTTCCTTGAGAGTCCTGCTCAAGGGTGGCATTCGTTTAGGGACATTTCTATTCTAGCTTCGTGTGTTTGCCCCCACATTTTGGTTGTAGCATCGGCAACTTTTTTCTGTAAAAGGATAGCTCGTACATGCTTTAGGATTTGCAGGTAGTATGCTGTCTGTCACAGCTACTCTGCCCTTGACCATAAGCCACTCTAAACAGTATGTAAAGGAGTGAGCACCGCTGTGTTGTAGGACAAGCTTATTTACTAAAACAGGCTACAGGCCAGCTTATTTCTGGGTCACAGTCTGTCAACCCTGCTTCAGAAGATAGGGATGAAACCATTAAATGCCCCACATCCACACTTGAAGGCTTAGTGCTGAAGAATTGATGCTTTCAAACTGTAGTGCTGGGGAAGACTCCTTGGACTGCAAGAGATCAATGCAGTCATTCCTAAAGGAAATCAATGCTGAATATTCATGGGAAGGATGGATGCTGAAGCTGAAGCTCCAATACTTTGGCCTCCTGATGCGAAGAGCCAACTCATTAGAAAGGACCTTGATGCTGGGATAGCTGGAGGGCAGGAGGAGAAGGGGACAACAGAGGATGAGATGGTTGGATAGCATCACTGACTCAGTGGACATGAGTTTGTGCAAACTCTGGGAGACAGTGAAATACAGGGAAGCCTGGCATGCTGCAGTCCATGGGCTCGCAGAGTCTGACACAACTGAGTGACTGAACAGCAACAAACATTCAGACTTGAAATTAAATGGTGTTCATTTTCAGTGATCAAGTATGACTTGAAATAGTACCATCTAATTTGTTGCCTTTTCTTCAAGCAATATTTTAGGTAGAAAAGAAGAGAGGGGTTGAGGATTTAGAGCCAGAATGTTGGAATGACAGAGAACAGGGCAGGAAAAAGGAAATTCTGACAGAAATAGATCGTTTTACCAAAGAAGGAGCAGTGACAACATATTGGAAAGCAATGTTTAGATCCGGGACCAGAGTTCTAGCCTTCATTCAGTCAGTAGCTTTTTTTTTTTTTTTTTTTTTTTTTGGTCCCTGAACTTTAATATCCTCATGGGTAAAATTAATAGCCACAGAAAAAATTTGGTGAGATGCAGAGGTTGACATGATCTTTGATTCACATAATAGAGTTTTGTTGAAGTGCCAACATAAATAAATCATATCTCTGTCAGAATTCACATTTCCATGCAAATTTTAAAATTATTTGTTCTAGCCCTACTGATGAGGCAGAAGGGGACCTGGAGCCCCATCTGACACTCCAGAGTATCAGGGGGTTACAGTTAAAAGGGCTTTATTCATACCCCTCTATTGGGTGTTCCTCCTCCTTCCTGGAATAAGAGAGCTGGGAGCAATGACAGGAAATCACACTTCAGGGTCTGATAAAATGGTTTCATTAAAATATCAGCAACAACCTTTCTTCTGGACTTCCATCTCTGTCAACAGTGATGCCTGGAACCTAGAACTGCCCACACATGAAAACAGTTGATGCCAAAAGCCTAGAGATAGAAGAGACAGACATCCAAGAGATAGATCTAAATATGACTTTTCACTTTGTTTTAACTGAAGGCTTCTGTTTCATAATAAGTTAAGGAATTTAGATTTGAGCCAACTCATTTGTCCATGCTCAAATCTAATTTTTTAACTTATTATGAGCTACTTTTAAAATCTGTTGAAAGTTATAAACATTAGAAAATACAAGAGCACATACCTCTAAGCTCAATATTGAATATTCAGAGTGACTACCTTTGACTTAGGGGTTGAGAACTCAGGGTCCTCTGGACCTTCCTCACTCCCAGCCCAGCAAAATATCTACACCGTCTTCCTTTAAAGCAAAAATAAGGTGAGATCTACTCATTTTTGAAATGTAATAAGTAACACCTTCACATCATAGTATTGTGTTTAACATTTGTCAATTGTTGTCTGTATTACTTTCAAAGACCTAACGCTTAAACATTTGTGATCCATATAATAATAGAAATAGTAAATGTAAACATTTTAAGTTAGATGAGATTTCAAAGGCTAAATAGGTAAGTGGCATTAGCTTATTAGGTGAAAGGTACAGACTGTCCCATCTGGTTGTAATCTGGATTTTCATTTAGAAAAACAATGGCCTTTGGTCCACCTCCAGGAATTAACATGTACATTGACTTTTGTATTTTTGTCAATAAGAAAGGAGATTTCTTTTCAAGGTCAGAGCCACCAACAACTAGCAGCCAGGTGAGTAGAATGGAAGGTAAACCAGTCTTTGTCAACCTCACAAACCTAAGAAGCTAATTTTGAGCACCAGTAAAGAAAGAGATGAAATTTGATGACACTGAAATCTTCATGGGACTCTGCTCAGGTAACTAAATTCAACAGAATTGGGATCATGAGATTTTTCCTTCCATCCCACTCTGCCATAGCACACAGCTCAGTCCCACCTACCCCGCCACCTTTTTAGAGAAGTGGTGAAAAGGGACAGCTCTGTCAGGAGAAACCCTGCTACTGTGAAACTCATAGAAAGCAGAGGCTGGGGTGGAAGTTTTGGTTCCAGAATGGGAGGAGGGTTGAACTTTCAAAACATGCTAATACATGCCTCTTCCCACTAACAAAACTGTCCAAATATGAGAAGGAGTTCAAATATCAGACAGCCAAAAATACGGCCAATGTCCAAAACACACATCCTGATATTGTTTCAGCCTGTTTCTTTTTTGCTCTACTTTCTCCGGTCTTCTGCCTCAGCACCAGAGTCCTATGACTCTTCACCTTTTTGTGGATAAAATGATCTTCAAGCTAAAATCACTGTATTTTCTTCTCCTGTTTACATTCTCGCTGTAATTAAACCCTGCACTTCCCAGACATCCCAGCATTAGCCCCCATTCTCCCTGCAGAGGCTTCTCTGATTTAACTGGACCTATCAGAAAAGAAGCACAAAGAAGCTATTTCTTTGTTCCCCTCATTCCTTTGGGCAATTATTGAAAGGCAATGGGAAAAACAGTGCTTTCAAACTCCCCCGTAAAAAGCAGAAAACAATAAACAGAACTGACATAGCTCATGCGAGGCATGTTTCTTTCCATAAGTTTTCTTCTGGTATCTCTTTGGATGATTTGCACCTGATTTTTCAAGAGTATGTGCATGAAACCCAATATAAGTAATTCATTTGAAATCTACTTTTTAAGAAGAGGGCTTCCCTTGTGGCTCAGCTGGTAAAGAATCTGCCTGCAATGCGGGAGATCTGGGTTCAGTCCCTGGGTTGGGAAGATCCCCTGGGGAAGGGAAAGGCTCCCCACTCCAGTATTCTGGCCTGGAGAATTCCAAGGACTGTATAGTCCGTGGGGTCGAAAAGAGTCAGACACGACTGAGTGACTTTCATTCATCATTTTTTAAATGACCGTCACTTCTATGGTCAGAATCACTAACATATGTAGCTTCCTGTCAGTTTCATTTTTGACTCTTCTTTCCATCTATCCTTTCTTCTCCCTGCCTTCTTCTCTTCCCTCTTTTCTTTGAGTAGCTTCACATGTGAGTCGTGTGATATAATCAGGTAGGTACCCGGGATATCAGATGCGTGAGAACCACCAGCCAATAAACATCTCGTGCTGACCCTGGTTGGTAGTGTGTTAGTCGCTCAGTCCTGTCCAACTCTTCGTGACCCCGTGGACCGTGACCCACCAGGCTCCTCTGTCCACGGAATTCTCAAGCCAAGAATACGGGAGTGGGCAGCAGTTCCTTTCTCCAGGGGATTTTCCCAACCCAGAGACTGAACCTAGGTCTCCCACATTGCAGGCAGATTCTTTACCATCTGAACCACCCCAGGGAAGCGGATGTATAAGAGCCATCAGCAACAAACCTCTAGGGCTGCCCCTGGTTGCTGCTGCGGCTGCTAAGTCGCTTCAGTTGTGTCCGACTCTGTGCGACTCCAGAGACTGCAGCCCACCAGGCTCCCCTGTCCCTGGGATTCTCCAAGCAAGAACACTGGAGTGGGTTGCCATTTCCTTCTCCAATGCATGAAAGTGAAAAGCGAAAGTGAAGTCGCTCAGTCGTGTCCTACTCCTAGCGACCCCATGGACTGTGGCCTACCAGGCTCCTCCGTCCATGGGATTTTCCAGGCAAGAGTACTGGAGTGGGGTGCCATTGACCCTAGTTAGGATCATACAATTTTAAAACCAGACAGAGACTTAGACATTATTTATTACAGCTCATTGTTTCATAGATGAAAAAATGGGAAACCATGTTCAGGACAGTATTTAACTGTATTAATACTGATTACATTTCTAACAACTATAAAATATATTTTATGTTTCTGGTCTAGGGTAATCTGTAAATTTCTTTTTGTCATCAGAAGATAAACATCATGAGAGGAGAATATTGTCTTACTCCGGCTTTGCACTAAGCAACAATTCAACGATGCCAGCACAGAAAGCTTGCTTTCCGGGACAGAGGTCATTTCTGTTTTGTTCACTGTTACGACTCTAGTGCTTGTTCTGCGCTCAGTGAAAATCAAATGAACCACTGGGTCTGTCTCTGGAGGTCTTTCACTACTAGCTGACAGTGTTGCTATACGTTGTGCACTTGTGTGTCTGTGTGTGTGAAACGTCCATGGCGCTTGGTGCCCTGGTTTTACTCAGGGTCCTTGCTGACAGATACTACTCAGGGCTGCGGGAGAGGGAGTCCCAGGAGCATCGAGATCTGAGAACTACACATTTTTGACCGCTAGAGGCGCTGCAGCCCCATGGAAACCCAGAGGCTGGTGGAGGAGGGCAAGGACCCTGAGAAAGAAAAAAGGGAGGGAGGTTCTTAATGGAGCAGGAAGTGGCAACCTGCTTCTGTATTCTTGCCTGGAAAATTCCATGAACAGAAGAGCCTGGCGAGCTACAGTCCTTGGAGTGGCAAAGAATCGGACACGGCTGAGCACACAGTACAGGTTCTCAATGGGGGTGACGCCACAGTCTGGGAACAGTTTTCGCTGTCACAACAGGGGTGGGGAGTGCTACAGGCAGGCAAGGCAGAGAGACCAGCGGTGCTGCTAAACACCCTACAGCCCCGCAACCAAACATTATCCTTGCAGTGTTTCAGTAGCATGGAGGCTGAGAACCACCAGGCTGGGTTTTGAGCTTTAATGCATGCTTTGTGTGCCCAGTCGTGTTGCAATTCCAGGGACTCTACCCCACCAGGCTCCTCCATCCATGGGATTTCCCAGGCAAGAACATTGGAGTGGGTTGCCATTGCCCCCTGGGGGAGGTGGGGATCTTTCCAACCCAGGGATCGAAACTGTGTCTCTGGCAACTCCTGCACTGGCAGGCAGATTCTTTACCTCTGAGCCACCTGGGAATCCCTATTGAGCTGTAAACTTTGTACCGAAAGGGAACGTGACCTATAGACAAAGCAAGGGCAGTAATATCATCCTGTTTAGATTTTCCCAACTTCGTGTTATTATTCTCCTCTCTAATCTCAAGTTCTGGTCACCTGCCGAATTCTTATTTCCCTCTATTCCATTCGTGGCTCCACCTCTCTAACAGAGAACATCACTGGGAATAGGGCTTCGGTTTATTCCTCTCAAAGGCTCATCAGCAGAGTGTGCTCCTAACTAAGAGCAATGCATGATTGTGTGTGGTCTGCAGCTGGTTCTCGGGGAGACCTCAGAGTCAGTCTCTTGATGATAACCGAAATAATTAGCATAAACCACACATTCAAGGGAGCCAAGATGTGAGTGGGGTTGCCCTGCATTATTGTGATGGAGAAGCAGAAGATCCAGAGGAAGGAAACCAGCCTGACTCAGGGAGGGACATGGCATGGGGTACCAAGAAGGAGGTGGCCAGGTCCTGGGGCAGGGAGAGAGGAAGGAGGCAGCTGCTGGCACAGAATGACCATCAGAGAAGCATCCTTGAGGCCACTTGCTCGCCGTACTCATAGTATCCCTAGGAATCCCAAACTCCTTTGAAAGGAATAGAAATGAACCTCGCTTTGCACACAGCGAGTGTAACCACGGAGAAGGAGGGGAGCAGGTTAGAGGAGGCCTGAGGATGAGGAAGTCATTCTGGGCTGTGACGTCACAGGCCCAGCCCCTGGGAGGGCAGTGAGCATGGCAGCCTGGTCTTCTTACCACTGAGGACCAGCGTCCTGGGCCAGGGCTCCCCCATGGACTCCAGGCTCCTCTGCTGTGTGGCCCTCGGGCTCCTAGGAGTAGGTGAGTCCCGGGTCCAGGCGGCTGGATCCCTCTTTGAGTCTCTAAGTCCACCCATCAAGCCTCCAAAGCCTGGCTATTTCCTGGGACTTATCTGAGTTCTGTTTCTTTCCTTCTCAGGTACCTGGGGCACAGGGGTTTTCCAGACTCCAAAATATCTCCTCACACAGATGGGAACTAAGACATCCCTAGAATGTGAGCAAAAGCTGAACCATGATAGTATGTATTGGTATAAGCAGGACTCCAAGAAATTGCTGAAGGCTATGTTTAGCTACAATAATAAGCTACTCATTGGAAATGAAACGGTGCCAAGTCGTTTCTCACCGGAGTCTCCTGACAAAGCTCATTTAAACCTTCACATCGACTCCTTGGAGCCAGGCGACTCTGCCATGTATTTCTGTGCCAGCAGCTAAGACACAGCCCTGCAGAGTCACTGCCTGCTCGTGCACAAAGCCCCTGGCCTAGGCAGGAAACCTGTGGGACTATGCGTTCACCCAGCTCAAGGCTCCCCAAGAGTTTCCATCTGCAGGGCAGCCTGGAGCACACCGCATGTTGTTGTTCTACAGTTAGACCCACAAAAGCCTTACAGAATTGTACTTCTCAGCCGGAGCAGAGAAGCGGAATTAAAATTCTCGAGAACACTCAGGACTCCACAAACAAGAAAGGACCCTGTCCCATGCCCTGAAGATCTTAACTGAAGGGAGAAGCCATTCCTTGCCCTCCTCTGCTGTACATACTGCAGAGCACATTGTTCTGACTGAAAACACACTATTCGCAAAGAATGCTTGATGAGCAAAAGTCAAAAGGAGGAGGAGGTGAAGATAAAAGTTTCTAAGACCAAAAGGAAATTCAGATTATCAATGAGTTCACTGTTTAATGGAAAAAAGATTTGGAGAAGCAGGAATGTCCACGGTGACAGGCGTATGGTCAGGCCACTTAAGATGGCTGTTCTCTTGTTCTCTGAACAGCCTCTGCTTGTCCAGGCCATGCTCCACTCACATGACTCTCCAATCCTCCTAATTATAGTGCTTAGTCCCTGCAACTGATGCGCCCACCTGACATCAATTCCCCTATAAACGGTAGCGTCCTCCCCGAGTAGCTAAGACTGCTGCCACGTCCTGCCTGTGCACGATGGGGTGTTGCTCCAATGCCCTTTGTGTATGATCTCCTGTCCAGTAAACCACTGACGTCTCTGTCACTGTCTCTGGACTCATTCTTTACTGTCCTGGACGACCACAGGGCTTGCAGGCCTGCAGGGTGCAGCCCAACAACAGGTGACCTAGAAAGGGTGAGCCAGAAGCACCGGCCGAGGCAGACTTGTCCACTGCAGACTTCCTTCTTCCAAGAAGGAATACAGGACCATTCATCCCAATTCTGATTGAGTGTCATATTTGAAGCTTCCTGGAGATCAGGAAGTACCCAGATGATGCAGGGTATTAAGGATGTGGAAAGGAGTTTTCACCACTAATCTCTTGGCAGGAGCTAGACAGTGGTCCTACCTTAAGCGGGATAACACGATCAACATATTTTGGTATAGGAACGCTGGTAGCAGTATGCATCAGAAGGGAGATAGAGTCCGGGTGGGATGTACCATTAGAAGACTACTAAAATATTCTGCTTTAAAGATTATGAAGGGGATGCTGAGGGATCTTGTGGGTGATGTAGAGGAGAGGCTCTGGTTTTATCCTGGCAGATCTGATTGTGGCATTTGCTAGGAGCAAATACTCTTAGGGGCTTCCCAGGTGGTGTTAGTGGTAAAGAATCCACCTGCCAATGCAGGAGACATCAGAGTCGTGGGTTCGATCGCTGGGTCAGGAAGATCTCCTGGAGGAGGGCACGGCAACTCACTCCAGTATTCTTGCCTGGAGAATCCCATGGAGGAGGAGCCTGGCGGGCTACAGTGGCAAAGAGTCAAACAGGACTGAAGTGACTTAGCACACACACACACAATCCTCTTAGGGAGCCCTAGCGTGCGGGCTCATTATTACCAGTGCTTTGTCCTGGGGTCTTTGTGGGACTCACAGCTTGTTCACCAATGTCTCTCTCTCTCTCTAACTGGGACAGGCCACTGTCTTCCAGCTGAGTGTCTTCAAACAGCAACAACATAGAGTGACTCACCTTGGGTCATCTAAGCTAGTCCCGGGTTGGAAAGCTGTCTGGACAGCGTATGGGCCTGGTTTGGTGTCTAACATGCTAGCCATGCACAGGGCTTTGGAGATCATTTCGGCTCAGTTCCTGTGTTGTAGCAGCTGCAGCAACTGTAAATATGCTGTCACATGCATGAAGTGATTTAAATACTGAAACACTGGCGCATTTCTCAAACTTCATATGAGATACATTTGAGTCCCTAGTGGTTGTCCGTGACTAAGCGGAAGTGTGCGTGTGTGATAGTCACTCAGTCCTGTCCCACTCTTTGTGACCCCACAGACTGAAGCCCACCAGGCTCCTCTGTCCACGAATTCTCCAGGCCAGAATACTGGAGTGGTTACCATGCCCTTCTCCGGGCCTTCCTGATGCAGAGATCGAGCCCGGGTCTCCTGCATTGAAGGCAGATTCTTTACCATCTGAGCCACCGGCGTAATTACCCCATCACAATAGAATTCCAGGGGGGAACGTGTTGATGTTCTGTGCTTGCTCCTAGCTGTTGCTCAGTGAGTATTCATTGAACAAATCAAGATGGCCTGTAAGCTCTACAGGGACCTGGGTAGTAGCTGCAGGTCTGCGTTTTGTTCACACCTAGGGATCCAGACACAACAGATGTCTGTTGGGTAAAAACTGGAATGCCCTAGTTACGTGGATGGATGGAACTGTTGCCGACTGTTTGGTTGTTTCAGGTGCTTCTTTCTTCTTCGTGATTCCCTGGAGCCTCGAATCTATCACGGAAGCTCCTGGTCTGTGGAACAGATGATAGATCTGGGCTGCAGGCGCTGTGGGGGTCAGAGGCCTGCGATCTGGAGAATGTGCTGCTTTGGCCACAGGGAGGCGCTCTGGCTCCGCAGAAACGCCCAGGCTGGTGGGGGGGGGGCCGAGGGGGTGGTGAGGAGGGGGTGAGGTAGGGAGCAGGGAGTTTGCCTTCCATCCTTGCTATCAGTAGGGTGCGTCATTTGTAGACTTCTCAAAGACATCAAAGTCATTTTCAAACTGAGATCCGTTTGCCTTGTGCTGTTGTCCTGTGGCAACCTGTTTGCTTTAAGCCCAGCCAAGCCCTGTACCCTGAATACAGGCACAAGTGAAGTGAAGGTCGCTCAGTCGTGTCCGACTCATTGCCACCCCATGGACTATACAGTCCGTGGAATTCTCCAGGCCAGAATACTGGAGTGGGGAGCCTTTCCCTTCTCCAGGGGATCTTCCCACCCAGGGATTGAACCCAGGTCTGCTGCATTGCAGGCAGATTCTTCATCAGCTGAGCCACAAGGGCAGCCCCTTAACAGGAACAAAGACTGGCCTATCTCTTGTATGGCCCTCTCAGCACTCTTCCCAGGGTCTGGCTTCTGGCTGGCATCATGGTATCATGCCTTTTAATGATGGGCACAGGTCCAGAACAGGACTATGGCCTTTCGGTTCTCCTCCCTCCACACAGCTGGGCAAAGGCGCTCCAGGGAGTTAGTTGTTCAGTCGCTCAGTCATATGGGACTCTTTGCGACCCCATGGACTGCAGCATGCCAGACTTCCCTGTCCTTCACTATCTCCTGGAGTTTGTTCCAACTCATGCTCCGAGTTGGTGATGCCATCCTATCATCTCATCCTCTGTTGTCCCCTTCTCCTCCCGCCTTCAATCTCTCCCAGCATCAGGGTCTTTTCCAAAGAGTCAGCTCTTCGCATCAGGTGGCCAAAGTATTGGAGCTTAGACACTGAGAGAAATGGTGTTTTGAATGTTGTCCTGCCTGACTGAGCAGGGAAGAAGGAGATGTCTTGAAGGGGATATAGTTTGTCTGAGAGCAGGTCTTGGAAGGGAGCGGGACAGGGGGAGAATCTATATAATGAGGAGAGCAGCTAATAGCCAAAGAGCTGACTGTCAGAGGACTATCCCAGCCCAGTGGATTCAAATCTACCTTCTATCAGAATCTACATAAGGCATGAAAAGGGGAAGAAGAAACGTCCCTCGGCACTGGGGAGACTGACAGGATACTGACGTCACAGACAAAACCGCCAACCAAGGCCGAGGAGGCCAGAGCCCACCCACCCCCCCCCCCACCCCACACACACCCAGGGCACCCACCTTGACCCTGATCCGCCATGGGCTTCAGGCAGCTCTGCTGTGTGGTCCTCTGTCTCCTGGGCATAGGTGAGTCTGGAGTTCACACGGGCTGTCCCTGGACCCCATACCATTTCCCTGTGGCTGCAGCAACACCTTCCCCTCTGGCCTTTGTCTGAATTCTGTCCTTTTCTCCCAGCTGTCTGTGCGGACCCTGGGATCACTCAGATACCAAAATACCTAGTCATGGGAATGACGGACAAGAAATCTTTGACATGTGAACAACATCTGGGACATAATGCTATGTACTGGTATAAACAGAGCGCCCAGAAGCCGCCAGAGCTCATGTTCATCCACAACTACCAGGAACTCGCTGGAAATGAGAGTGTTCCAAGCCGCTTCTGGCCTGAATGCCCAGACAGCTCTCAGTGCCGCCTGGACCTGAACGCCCTGAAACCACAGGACTCCGCCGTCTATCTCTGCGCCAGCAGTAGAGACACAGCCCTGCAGAGGCAATTCCTTCCTGTGCACAAACCTCCAGGGTCCAGACAGGAAGCCGTGGGGGCCATCCAAGTCTTGGTTTAGCATTTCCCATCAGACCATAGCCCTACCTGTAGGGTCATGTGGCATGGCAGTGGAGAGTTTCTTCCCAGACATCAGCAGTGTTTGCTGGGCTCGTCCTGAGAAAGACTGTGCCAAGCCATTCAAGTTTGAGCAGTTTCTTCATCTGCCTTTCCCAATCGCTTTGATCCTCTGGGAACCCTTTCGTGAGACCCTTGACCCTCTGGCCACAGCAGTCCTAGCTACCCTCCTTCTAAAAGGTGCTTTTTCTCCGACTTCGCCTTCCATCCAAGCTAGACCCCGGATCTCAGCCCAGATCCCAGCTCCAGATATGCTCAGACCTTCTTCAAAGCACCTCGTTCTCTCTCCAGGGTCTCTGTCCGTTCCTGCCCTCAAGGACCATGGACCCCCGATCCTGTTGGGATCGCTGTTCTCCAGTTCACCCTCCTGGCTGCTTGTTCAAGGGCTCAGCTCCTCACTGGCCTCTCTTCTACTCCAGCCTTAACCCTTCAGGCTTGATTCCTTTCTTCTTCTGTCTCTTCAGGTCTTCACACCCTGCCATATCAGCCATAGAGTCCCATGTCCTTGGATCATTGGTCACAACAGGCAGTGAGAACAGGCAGCGGCCTCCTGACGTTTCGGAGCAGGACTTTGTGTTTGGGGTTGTCTTTGCTGAACCCTGTATCTTCCAGCCTCGGGGTTGCACATACCCACAGCCCAGGGCTGGCAGAGAGCCCTGCGTCCTGGAGGGTGAGCTGTCTGCCATCTACACAAAGGTTCCCTTCTCTTTCCTACAGAGGGCCCTCCACGGATGAGGGCCCCTGATAGAGCCTCAAACCATAACACCTCTGGCCAAGTCAATCCACACAGTGACTCTATTCTATGTCTTTAGAGTGTGGGGATTTTTTTTTTTAAAGCTGAGTGTCACAATGCCCTGGCAAATAGTTAAAAGATAAACACATCCCGATCTAGTATTCTAATGCCTTGCTTATTGTGAAATAAACAAGCCTGCTGTTAAGTGGATGCTTTGGCTTAAGGTTTCACAGGGATCCTCCAAACAAACACCAGCACCCCAGGATCCTCTAAACAAATGCCAGCATCCCAGGATTCATGCCTACACGGGCCAGAGGATAAGAAGGATTCTGCTGCCCTGTGGGGGTGCATTGCTGGGAGCTCAGCAGGTGCCTGGCTTCTGTGCCTCTCCTTTTCAGGAACCCCTGCACCCAAGGCTGTGGTCGCCCATGGCCGAGCAGCATGGAGCTTTGGGAATCAGAGAAGGACTCCCAGGCAAGGGTCCCAGGGTGGAGTCCCCACAAAGGACAGTGAGAGACCCAGCTTTGGGAAGCAGGTGTGAGAAATGTGTCCTCTGTCTTCACCTGTTCTCTTATCCTGTAATCCAGCTCATCTGTTCTCTGATTTGTCCTGTTCCCACTCAAGGCTAGAACCTGAGCCCTACCCTGATCAAAGTCCCACATCTGCACAGGCCCTTGCTCTCAACCCCTCAGGCAGCCACCAGGCCCCTGCACCCCTCGCTGAGGGCTGGCATGCTGGGCTGGGTGCTTACTTTCTCGCCTGCTCTCCCTCCCTCGCACTGAAATGTCCTTCCAGGTTTCCGGTCTCAACTTCTCACTGCATTTCCTCTCCACAGTGACACTTGTAGGGTTATTCTTTTTGTTTTGTTTCCTTTGGTCTCTTCATCCCCCATGTTTTCATCATTAGGCTCAGAACTATGACACGCAGAGTCCATGCCCCCAGATTGTGGCTCTGAATTTGCCATTGGGGAGGGGAGTGGGTCCCACCCATCTGTTGGGATCTTCACACCAGGCCTAGGTGTCCTGAAGCCTGTATTCTCCCAGGGTCCCTCTGCAGCTTGGGGGCTGGGAGTCTGCACCCCTCAGGACACACAAGGGCCAGTCCTAAGAGCATCACACGTCCATGGGCACTAAGGCTCCCTCCTGTGGGGGCACTCCTGAGTCTGTGGGTGCTGCCCAGACTGTGACGTCATCACAGGATCTCTTCCCTGGGGCTGCTAAGGACCAGATGCCCGACTGGGAGAGGCTTCAGCCCTGCCAGACACCCTCATGGACAGCAGGCTCTTCTGCTGGGCAGTCCTTGGTCTCCTGGGAGTAAGTGCATCCTGGAGGTGTGTAGGAAACTCCCATCCCGTTCCCTTGACCTAAAGGCAGTTCCACACCTTTGCCTCATTCTCTTCCTGGCCTCTGTGCCCTCCCACAGGACACTTGGTACCTGGTGTCAGCCAGAGCCCCCCCATTGCATCACAGAGATGGGATGGGATGTGACATGAGGTGTGACCCTATGCCTGGTCATTTGTACCTCTACTGGTACCAACAGACCCCGGGAAAGGGCATGGAGTTTCTGATGTCCATCTACAACAAAGAGCCTTCAGAAAACGCACACTTTATGGAGGATTGCTTCTCAGCTGAGATGCCCGATGGCACGTACCTCATTCTGAAGATGCAGCCCGCACAGCTAGGGGACTAGGCCATGTTCCTCTTTGCCAGCAGCTCGCCCACAGCCTCACAGAGATGTTTCCTGCCCTTTCACAAACTCCACAGCGTCTCTATGCCCCGCTCAAGGCTGTGGTGGGTCGGGGTGGGGGTTTGGGAGGCTGAAGCTACTTTCCATTTGCACAGGTCAAAATCAGCTTTAATTTGCAGAAGAAGACATGTTGCACAGGACATCTGGGGCTGTGGTATTCAGGAAAGGCTCCCAGGCACCACAGAATATGGCCATGGCCCCAGCAATGGGACCGACCTGGCCAATGAGTGACCTGGAGAGCCTACAGGGCAACCTCTGTATTCTCTTCTGCTCTCTGTTTGTGTTATTTCCTATTTTTCAAAACATGCCTTCCTTCTATCTTTGAGTGGAGACTGGCTTACTGGAGAGGAGAGGGGAGAATTGCAAGGGAATATCCAGGAACCTCCAACTGGGAACTTTCCAGAAGACAAAGGATCTCAACAGAAGAGCTGAGTACTGGTGGGAGAAGGATGTTCTGGGACAGAAGGTAGACAAGGCAGAAGCACCGTGGGACCCTGCTGGCCAGCACAGGGAGTTTCTTTGGCCCTGTGTATGTGACCTCATGCTCTTGGGCTTGCAGGGATCTGGTCCAACAAGAATGTCACCACAGAGGACAGACTAGGCAAGAGCAAACATGCACAGGGCATCCTGTGCCCAGAGCTGCTTGCTCTGAACCTGATGGATGAAGACAGGACTGACTTCTCAGAGGCTAAGACCTGAGGGTTCCTAAACAATGGCCTGGAGAGATTGAAAGTTTGCGGCTCTGCGCCATGAGCTATGTTGGGATTCATGACCTCCGGAGGAGAGGATTTTGATCCAGGGCCAGAGACGAGCTTGATTACTCAAGGCTTTTTGTGCAATAAAGTTTTATTAAAGTATAAAAGGGATAGAGAAAGCTTCTGACATAGACATTAGAAGGGGGCAGAAAGAGTGCCCCCTTGCTAGTTTTTAGCAAGGAGTTATATATCTGCCAGGGCTTCCCTTGTGGCTCAGCTGGTAAAGAATCTGTCTGCAATGCAAGAGTCCTGGGTTCGATCCCTAGGTTGGGAAGATCCCCTAAAGAAGGGAAAGGCTACCCACTCCAGTGTTCTGGCCTGAAGAATCCCATGGACTGTATAATCCATGGGGTTGCAAAGAGTCGGACACGACTGAAGCGACTTAGCAGCAGCAGCAGCAAGCTTGGTGGCTTGGTGGTAAAGAATCTTCTGGCAATGCAGGAGCCGCAGGAGACTCGGGTTCAATCCCTGAGTCAGGAAGATGTCCTGGAGAAGGGAATGGCCACACACTCAAGAATTCTTGCTGTAGAATTCCATGGACAGAGGAGCCTGGTGGACAGCAGTCTGTGGAGTTGCAAAGAGCCAGACGTGACTGAGCAATGAACACTTTCACTTTTCACTCAATTAAATAGATCTGGGAGACCAGAAGGGGGAGCTCTTGTCCCCTGTGATGGTAGCAGATCCCAACAGAAGGAAGAAAGATTCCTCTTCTTTCCAGTCAAGGATTCAGTCACTGAAGAACCAGACCTTCCTTTCTAGCTCTCCCACCTTCCTTTTCCTCTCTACAAAAGCACGAACTTGCACGTGACTTACCGTAGCTACAGAAAGCTGTGAGTCAGGTTTACTCAATATCCTACTGAGGGCTATAGCCAGGGAGACAGCCTCTGAGAGAGCTCTGAGAAACTGCTCTGAAAGGTATGGGGGTGGTGGGGGCTGGGGGGAGGTAACCGTATCTGTGATTTGGGCAAAGGGGTTATGTGCAACCATTATGTGCATCTCTGTAGAAGGCTGCTGCTGGTCACAGTGCTTTTCAAAGTACAGGAATACACAGGACCCATGTTCTGAAACATTTCTTCTGAATGTATCTATCTGAAGCCTGTCTGTCAGCTTTCCCAGAGCACAGAGTGCCTCACTTCTGATCTCTTCCTTGAACTCCTTTCAGGGTGTGTTGAAGGTCAACAGCTGTGGTGGCTAAAAACTTAATCCTTATAGAGGCAGATGGACAGTGATATTCTTTAGCCAGCCATGCCTGTCTTTGCTGGAGAAATACCGAGCAGTCTATTTATTTCAAGTCAACAGTAGCCACAGTGTAGGGAGCTCTGAATATCTGACAAAGTGTCTATAAGTAACTTTAGAAAGAGCACTGTTCAAAAGGATAATACAAAAATATTAATGGTTGTTGACTCTGGGTAGTGGGACACACTTTTATTACAGGCAGTGAAATGAGTAATATTAAATGCTAATTTTATGCATTTTGTCAAAGAGATACACTCGAGTAGCATCACTTCAATCAAGATACAGATGTGTTATCACCTCTTGTGTGTTTTGTCTCCTTCCAGTTAATACCCCCTTCCCCACTGGTAACTACTGTTCTGATATCCATCACACTTTTTTGCGACTAGCATCATTCATGTAACATAGTTCTTGCGTTATTTCTCCTTACTGTTCTGTTATTGGTAGTTTGTTCTTTTATATTGTGTATATTTGGCTCAGATGGTAAAGCGTCTGCTTGCAATGTAGGAGACCCAGGTTTGATCCCCAGGTCGGGAAGTTCCTCTGGAGAAGGAAATGGAAACCCACTCCAGTACTCTTGCCTGGAAAATTCCATGGATGGAGGAACCTGGTGGGCTACAGTCCATGGGGTCGCAAAGAGTCGGACACGACTGAGTGACTTCACTTTCACCACAATTTCTATATTCATTTACAGCTGATGAACACATATATTGTTCTAGATTTTGTCTGTTGTGTAGAAAGCTGCAATAAGCAGTGTTCTGATTATAATGCTTTTGTGTGGACATACATAGCTGTGAAAAAAAGAGAAGCGAAAAAAAAAAGGAGAAAAGGAAAGATATAAGCATCTGAATGCACAGTTCCAAAGAATAGCAAGAAGAGATAAGAAAGCCTTCCTCAGTGATCAATGCAAAGACATAGAGGAAAACAACAGAATGGGAAAGCCTATAGATCTCTTCAAGAAAATTAGAGATACCAAGGGAACATTTCACGCAAAGATGGGCTCAATAAAGGACAGAAATGGTATGGACCTAACAGAAGCAGAAGATATTCAGAACAGGTGGCAAGAATACACAGAAAGGGAAGGGAAAGGGAAGTCACTAAGTCATGTCCGACTCTTAGCGACCCCATGGACTACAGCCTACCAGGATCCTCCATCCATGGGATTTTCCAGGCAAGAGTACTGGAGTGGGGTGCCATTGCCTTCTCCGAAGAACTATACAAAAAAGATCTTCACGACCCAGATAATCATGATGGTGTGATCACTTACCTAGAACCAGATATCCTGGAATGTGAAGTCAAGTGGGCCTTAGGAAGCATCACTACAAACAAAGCTAGTGGAGCTGATGGAATTCCAGTTGAGCTATTTCAAACCCTGAAAGATGATGCTGTGAAAGTGCTGCACTCAATACGCCAGGAAATTTGGAAAACTCAGCAGTGGCCACAGGACTGGAAAAGGTCAGTTTTTATTCCAATCCCAAAGAAAGGCAATGCCAAAGAATGATCAAACTACCGCACAATTGCACTCATCTCACACGCTAGTAAAGTAATGCTCAAAATTCTCCAAGCCAGGCTTTAGCAATACGTGAACTGTGAACTTCCTGATGTTCAAGCTGGTTTTAGAAAAGGCAGAGGAACCAGAGATAAAATTGCCAACATCTGCTGGATCATTGAAAAAGCAAGAGAGTTCCATAAAAACATCTATTTCTGCTTTATTGACTATGCCAAAGCCTTTGACTGTGTGGATCACAATAAACTGTGGAAAATTCTGAAAGAGATGGGAATACCAGACCACCTGACCTGCCTCTTGAGAAATCTGTATGCAGGTCAGGAAGCAACAGTTAGAACTGGACATGGAACAATAGACTGGTTCCAAATAGGAAAAGGAGTACGTCAAGGCTGTATATTGTCACCCTGCTTATTTAACTTATATGCAGAGTACATCATGAGAAACGCTGGACTGGAAGAAACACAAGCTGGAATCAAGATTGCCAGGAGAAATATCAATAACCTCAGATATGCAGATGACACCACCCTTATGGCAGAAAGTGAAGAAGAACAAAAAGCCTCTTGATGAGGGTGAAAGAGGAGAGTGAAAAAGTTGGCTTAAAGCTCAACCTTCAGAAAATCATGGCATCTGGTCCCATCACTTCATGGGAATAGATGGGGAGACAGTGGAAACAGTGTCAGACTTTATTTTTTGGGCTCAAAAATCACTGCAGATGGTGACTGCAGCCATGAAATTAAAAGACCCTTACTCCTTGGAAGGAAAGTTATGACCAACCTAGATAACATATTCAAAAGCAGAGACATTATTTTGCCAACAAAGGTCCGTGTAGTCAAGGCTATGGTTTTTCCTGTGGTCATATATGGATGTGAGAGTTGGACTGTGAAGAAAGCTGAGCACCGAAGAATTGCTTTTGAAGTGTGGTGTTGGAGAAGACTTTTGAGAGTCCCTTGGACTGCAAGGAGATCCAACCAGGTCATTCTGAAGGAGACCAGCCCTGGGATTTCTTTGGAAGGAATGATGCTAAAGCTGAAACTCCAGTACTTTGGCCACTTCATGCAAAGAGTTGACTCATTGGAAAAGACTCTGATGCTGGGAGGGATTGGGGGCAGGAGGAGAAGGGGATGACAGAGGATGAGATGGCTGGATAGCATCACTTACTCGATGGACGTGAGTCTGAGTGAACTCCAGGAGTTGGTGATGGACAGGGAGGCCTGGTGTGCTGCGATTCATGGGGTCGCAAAGAGTTGGACACAACTGAGTGACTGAACTGAACTGAACACTTTCATTTTTCTTGGGTAAATACCTAGGAGTGGGCTTTCTGGGTTGTATAAGTACTTATTTTACTTTATAAAAGTGAGTACACTATTTTCCCAAGTGGTGATACCATTTAGTTTCTCACCAGGAAGATGAGTTCTAGTTGCTTCAGTTTGTGCTGGAAAAAAAGTAGAATGGTGGGGAAGTGAAGTAAATATGGTGATTTAAAGGAGTTGTGACTAGCACTACAACCAGTGGGAAATACCACACAGGAAACCTGGAGGGCTCCAGAGAAGATGGAGGTAAAAAAAAAAATCTAGGAAATTACTGGAAAGCTTCCTGCCCCAGATGACAATGTCAACACCTCCAATTTACTAGGAGCAGGCACTGTGGAGGCTCTCCTCTGTCGTTTGATGTTGTTGTTGTGCTAAATCCATGGCTTAAGCCCAGCTGTGTTCACTGACGACTGTGTGCTTAGCAAGACCTCACGTGGCCCTGTCCCGTCCACTTCACAGCCACCCGATGGTCAGGTCCTTGCTCTTTTCAGGTTAGGAGGAGGATGAGGTCTTGGGTTGAACAGGGTGCAAGGGCACTCCAGGTGAATAGACAGACCTGTTGGAAGCAAACTGAAAAGCAAGGTTGGTATAGTGGCTATAATTTTGACATAATTAGCAGTGTGGTGGTGGTTTAGTTGCTAAGTCATGTCCGATTCTTGTGACCCCAGGGACTGTAGCCAACCAGGCTTCTCTGTCCATGGGATTTCTCAGGCAAGAATACTGGAGTCGGTTGCCCTTTCCTTCTCCAGGGGATCTTCCCAACCCAGGGATCGAATCCACGTCTCCTGCATTACAGGCAGATTCTTTATTTCTGAGTCACCGGTCGATCCTTTAAAGCAGCTGTCCTCAACCTTGCTGGCATCAAGGATCAGTTTCACGGAAGACAATTTTTCACAGATGGAGGGGTGGGGATGGTTTCAGGATGATTCAAGTGCACTTCATTTATTGTGCACTTTATTCCTTCTATTATTACATCAGCTCCACATCAGATCATCAGGCACTAGATCCCAGAGGTGGGGGACCCCTGCCATACAGCACCACCCACATCTCCAGTAGAATCTATGAAATTCATTGGGTTTTCATAATTTTCTTGAGGAAATCAAAGGCAGTCTTAGCTTTTTGGCCAGGTAATGTGACAGGGTTAGAGAAGACCAGGGGAATGCAGATTCCATGGGCATGGTCAGAAACCCCTGGAAGGGCTTTGAATTTTCATAGTTTTTGAAATTTATAAGCTCTGGGAAATTTCACTTAGTTTTCAAAGGAGAGCTTCACAGATCTTATCTGGATTATTAGCTGAAATCTTGTTTTGGGGAAAATAAAGGAAAAAGTTCCTTGATGATAGGAGTCATTATTTCAGGAAAAGATGGATATATACTAGTTCTTACTGGAACAAAAACTTAGTGTTTACATGAAACATTGGCTTCTCTTAGAGAATTTGATAACTTGAACCTCCTTCTCCATAATACGACATTTTGAAATGCTGATATAAAATACGCTAGGTGGGCTGCAGGTTAAGAATTCCTATTAATTGGCCTTACATTTTCTTATGTGGTAACATCTTCTATATTCTTATTTATATTGCAGATCTTCATGTAGTATATTTGTTATGCTTGTTTTAAATTGTTAATTCATTGAATTCAATAACTCGCTTTCTGAGGCTACATATTGTACAGTTAACTTTTTTTTTCTGGTCCTTTAGTGGTATCTCATACCCAGCTATTGATTTCTGTGATAAAAATGCAGGTAAGACTGTCTCAAAGTAAAGAAGGGGTCAGGCAAGAGCAAAATGAAAGTTATTTTCACCAATTGTTTTCTCACTGCTGACCTGGACTCACCCCCCATCTTACTCATATTCCAGCCCCAAAGAGCTTCAGTCTTTCCAGAATATTCTCTTGATTTTTGATGAATCTCTAGTGCTCACATTTACCTCTTGCCTCATCAGGTTCCCCTAATGAAGGAGCCAGGTGATGCAACCTAGGTGATGCTAGGTTGCAATTTTAGAAGGATCCAGAAGCCAGTGGCTCCACATTTTGTCCATTGTTACAATATCAGTCAGGCTTCTCTTGTCTGAAATATAATGACTGTTTTTTATGGGGCCTCAGGCATCTCTTAAACAATCTTCTGAGGTTTTTTTCTTCAAATACTTAAGTTTTGACTGGCAATCTTGCAATTTTTTCTAATTGATGCCAAAAGATGCCAAGTGTTCCATAAAGCAGAGAAATACACCTTCCTTAGTGTAATTTATAGTGATTGCTCATATTTCTATGATTTTGTGTAGAACCTTCTCCTTATCTACTATCAGAAACTCCATAAGACACATATGATGCTATTGTGAATGGTTTTAATGAGCTATGTGTACACAAAATTGATAAAAAGTATTCAGTTACAGGACATTGCCATCTGGGCTTGAATTAATTTGTTCTGACTTATATCCATGAAGATTCACTCAGGGTGGAATTTCCCTCCACTGGGTGGATCTTGTAAGAGGTCTGGTCACTCTTAGCTTGCTGGCACATCAGCTGGTCATCGATGACATTGATGTACTGCCCAACAGTGTCACATGCAGCTGAATCAGGGATCTCTTCTCAATGGTTCTTGGAGGGCTTGTTGCCTTCAGACTTAGAAAGTCAAGAAATAGATTCCATTAGAATATCTATATTCACTCTATATAATTCACTGTGTAAGACCAAGTAACAGGTAATTCAATGTAAATTATCTCCAATGGGAGATACTGGCTCTGGAAATGAATCCTTCTTAGAATCTCTTTTCCCAAATCCCTCTATTAATTTTGTTATTATGCATTAATCCATTAGTATCCTTTCTGGCATAATAGTTACAGAAGGTTAGGATATTTAATTTCCTACTTGGGCATCAAAGAAAAGTCTAGAGAAATATGACCATTTATCTATACACATTTACTCATATATGGGCAAATGGGCATTGTATGAATATTATTATCAATGAACAGAGGCAAAAAGAGGATTTCTAAAAGAAACAGGATAGAAGAGATTTTCCAGAAACAAGGGGCATTATTTTCTTATTCTGGGGTAAACTGATTAGCGGGAACATTGTAAAAAGGCCTATGTGGTGTGCTTTGAGTCAGTTGTCTGCAGTCATGAAAAGAAAACCAAGTTTAGTGTCTAATCTGACCTAAGCCGGGTTTGTACCATTCAGCTCATCAAAAACTGCTTAAAGTCAAAACAGTTCTTTCATGGCCACATTTCTTTTTTGCTTAAAATACAAAATCACAAATCATCTAGGCCTGGCTTGTATATGATTTGTATGTGTGTGTGTGACTTTAGGAGAAACAAAGCAAAAAGCCCCTCCCCCCAAACAAAGACCATACTGCAATAGGCAACCAGTGAAATAGTTTCTAATTTAAACA
Source organism: Bos mutus (assembly GCF_027580195.1). Classification (NCBI taxonomy): domain Eukaryota; kingdom Metazoa; phylum Chordata; class Mammalia; order Artiodactyla; family Bovidae; genus Bos; species Bos mutus. The sequence goes on along the minus strand of NC_091620.1, from coordinate 18,389,451 downwards.
CATCCCATGATGATTATCTCAGGGCAAAGTCAATGTCTTGGTTATCACCCATAGGTCTCGTGGGGGCACTGTGGATTGCCAAACTCCAGAAGTTTCTGGGGCAGAGCAAGCAGATAGAGCTAGTGCCTGGGACCAGGAGGGTTAAAAAACAGCATTATGTGGTGCTGTTTTCCTCTAGAAGACTTAATAGCACAGACACTAATTTGCAGGCTTGCTGTCCCAGCTGGGAGCCATCAACTTCAACTATGCAGTGCTGAGGGAGCCTCTGAGGTTGCAGGAAAAGTGAAGTGTATGGAGCTGGAAGTGGGCAGGGACAGGTAGAGAAACACCTGCCTCAAAGGGAAAGCAAAGGAGCCATGGGGAAGAGTGTGTGGCCTAAATCCAGCCTCGCCTTAACTAGCACATTCAGCTCACATGTCATCTAAGAGACTTTGCAGAACAGAGCAGGGTTCCTGGATCAGCTGACCTGGAAAGGGGGGGCCAGGCTCATGAGAACCTGCAGAGGCAATGACATCAGAGCAGTGATGTCACTGCCTCTCCTCCAATCAGAGGAAGGAGGCCCAGAACCCCAGCTCTCAGAGAAGCAGAGCTCTGAGCAAGGAGACGCCTGCCCAGCTCTGCCCCTCCTGCCATGGGCTGCAGCCCTGTCTGCTGTGTGGCTCTTTGTCTCGTGGCAGCAGGTGGGTCCTTGGCACAGGAGAAAATCCATGTTCCTAGCCTGACTTTGCCTGAATCCAAGACAGCATCGGGCTCTTTCCCACGTTCTTTCTCAGCCCCGATCTTCTTCCCCACACGCCTTGTGGATTCTGGAGTCACCCAAACCCCAAGATACCTGATTAAAGCAAGAAGACAGCGAGGGACCCTGAGACGCTCCCCTGCCTCTGGCCAAACCCCCCACCACCCAGGGTGTCTTGGTACCAACAGGCCCTGAGTCAGGTGCCTCAGTTCTTCTTTGAGTTTTAAGAAACTGCAAAGAACTAAAGGCAACTTCCCAGATCAATTCTCAGCAAAACGGTTTCGTGACTCCCGCTCTGAGCTGAACATGAGCTCCTTGCAGCTGACTGACTTGGCCCTGTACCTTGGTGCCAGCAGCGACCTCAGAGCTGCCAGATCCATGAGAGCCTGGGGACTGCAGTGGGAGAGAAAAATGACTGGGGCCCTGGAAAGCAGTCCTGGGCTCTCGTGCCACGCAGGGAGGGACAAGAGAGGTCAAGAAGATGTGTTCAGAGAATGGGCTTACATCACCAGATTTGCTCCAAAACGACCTTCCTGTCTGACACTGGATGCTACCAGGGGAGAGGAAGGGTTTGTCATTTACTAACTGGAGGCTTTTCTTTTTTGAGGAAGAGAGAGTTCACCTGGGGAACAAAATGACATGATAAGTGTTTGATTCTAATAGCATCACAAGCGTTTGATTTGTATAATTTAGGGAGAAGACACTGACATATGGGGAAGGTCCAGGGCAGAAACTACGCATGAAGTGGTTGAGAATAGATCTGGAGCTAGAAAATGAGTAAAAAAAGAAGAAGAAAACAACTGTGTTATTCAAAACATCTCTTTCCTCCTCCCACAGTCTTGAGTCACCAGTGTTTCTAACAACCTGATCCCCTGGGGCCAGTCCGGGTGAGGTCCTCACCACGTAGATGACGTGATGATGGTGTGTGAAACCCGGAGTTGACCTCAGTTATTCTTTCTAGACCTTTCTCCCTTGCCTGCGTCCTCTGGGCACGGTTCAGTGCCTCCCACACACAGAAGAGGGCATGGCTCCTCTGGTTATACACAGGCAGAGGCTCTCCAGGTCAATTCTGCTTCCCTGGAATCCCTTCAACACTCAGATTCTATTTGCTTCAGATCACCGCTTTGGGGCCATCTCAGGAGGTAACGCGCTCTGTGACCAAACTTTGCTAAATTCCCTGAAACGCAGATGCATCTTAAATCCTCTGCATCCACTCTCTCTCTCTTCCCACGGCCCCACAGGCCCTCTCTCCTCCCCACACATGACCAGGTACTGCTCATTTTTCAGGGCCTGGCTCAGACCTGCCTTCCTCTTTGCTTCTTATCCTGACTTCCTGCGGGGCTATACTATTGACTAGTTTGCTCCTGCTGTGCTGTGCTTAGTTGCTCAGTCGTGTCCGACCCTTACAACTCCGTGGACTGTAGCCTGACAGGCTCCTCTGTCCATGGGATTCTCCAGGCAAGGATACTGGAGTGGGTGGCCATGCCCTCCTCCCGGGAATCTTCTCAGGCTGCCGTAATAAACACCAGGCTGTGTGGCTTAGACCACACACGCTGATTTTCTCACAGTTCTGGGGCCTGAAACCCAAGATGCAGGGGCTAGGGTTGGTTTCCGGTGAGGACTCTGCTCCTGGCTGGGAGGCAGCTGCCTTCTCCCTGTGGCCTCACAGGGCCTCTCCTCTGGGTTTTCACAGAGAAAGGGCTCTGGTGTCTCTTCCTCTCACATGAGGACGCTAGTTACGCTGTGTCAGAGTCCCACCCGCATAATGTTATTCATCTTTAACCACCTCCTCCAAGGTCCTAAGTTCAGATACAGCCTCATGGGGATTTAGGACTTCAACAATTGAATTTAGGGGAGACATAAGTCCTTCTATAAAAACTGTCTTACAACCTTTACTTTCATAGAAAAAGCCAAGTATGTAAATATATAATTGATACTCTGACACTTGTGAAAGGGGTTAATTAATGCCCATTTACATAGAGTGGCTCAGTGGTAAAAGGTTTGCTTTCAATGCAGGAGATGCAGGAGAGGTGTGGAAGGCGTGGGTTCCATCCCTGGGTGGGGAAGATCCCCAGGAGTAGAAAATGGCAACTCATTCCAGTATTTTTACCTGGAAAATTCCATGGATAGAGGGGCCTGGTGGGCTACAGTCCATGGGGTCGCAAAGAGTTGGACATGACTGAACACGCATGGATATATTGTATACAGAGCTGCATGGAGGTTTTTTTTTCCTAGCACAATTTAGATATTTATCCTAGTGTGTGAACAACTGGATTCAAGTCCAGACTTCCAGTTTGTGTGAACATTTCAACATTTTCTTTTTTGGCTATGTCTATGTCAGTGTTAAGTCTTACCAGAATATTCCACACTGAGCACTCTTCTAATCAAAGTATACGCATTAGTACAGCTCCCGGTGAGTATGCTTTAAAGTGATTAGAGTAACATAGTATGGTTTCTTTAAAAAAATATAGCTTATAATTAAATGTGGGTGTGAATCCAAGTTACCACTCTCTTGCAGTTTCTCTAAGTCTCCTGAGTCTGACAATCTCAGAAGCTGGAGTTGGGATTCTTTCTGTTTCTTCTTTGTATCATGTGTATAGTTGGTTTATCCTGTTGTCTTAGTTTCAGGTGTACAGCTCAGTGATTTGGTGATGCAAATATACACATACACATATAGAAGCGGAAAACGTGGAAACAGTAACAGATTTCATTTTCTTGGGCTCCAAAATCACTGCAGATGGTGACTGCAGTCACAAAATTAAAAGACACTTGCTCCTTGGAAGAAAAGCAATGACAAACCTAGACAGCAAATTAAAAAGCAGAGACATCGGGGGTACTCTTTCTACCCCCTTCTGATGCCTATGTCAGAAGCTTTCTCTATCTCCTTTATACTTTAATAAAACTTAATTAAAAAAAAAAAAAAGCAGAGACATCACTTTGCCAATAGAGGTCTGTCTAGTCAAAGCTATGGTTTCTCCAGTAGTCATGCATGGATGTGAGAGTTGGACCATAAAGAAGGCTGAGCACTGAAGAATTGATGCTTTCAAACTGTGGTGTTGGAGAAGACTCTTGAGAGTTCCTTGGATTGCAAGGAGATCAAACCAGTCCATCCTAAAGGAAATCACCCTGAACATTCACTGGAAGGACTGATGCTGCACCTAAAGCTCCAATACTTTGGCCACATGATGGGAAGGGCTGACTCACTGGAAAAATCCTGGATGCTGGGAAAGATTGAATGCAGGAGGAGAAGGGGATGATGGAGGATGAGATGGTTGGATGGCATCACTGATTAAATGGACATGAGTTTGAGCTAACTCTGGGAGATAGTGGAAGACAGAGGAACCCGGGATGCTACAGTCCATAGGGTCACAAAGAGTGAGACACAATTTAGTCACTGAAAAGCAACAAAAATACATATGTGTGTATGTATATGTTTTCAGAATCTTTTTCCTTGTAAGCTATTAGAAAATACCAAGTATAATTCCCTGTGCTGTGTAGTAGGTCCTTGTTGATTATCTATTATCTATTTTCTATATTGTAATGCATATATGTTAATCCCAGACTCCTAACTGATCCTTCCCTCTTAAGAGTTGGACACGACTGAGCGACTCACTTTCACTTTTCACTTTCCTGCATTGGAGAAGGAAATGGCAACCCACTCCAGTGTTCTTGCCTGGAGAATCCCAGGGACGGGGGAGCCTGGTGGGCTGCCGTCTATGGGGTTGCACAGAGGCGGACACGACTGCCGTGACTCAGCAGCAGCAGCAGCACCTTCCTCCTGTGGCTCAGGCGGTAAGGAATCTGCTGCAATGCAGGAGACCCAGGTTCCATCCCTGGGTTGGGAAGATACCCCGGAGAAGGAAATGGCGACAGACTCCAGTGTGCTTGCCTGGGAAATCGCATGGACAGAGAAGCCTGGTGGGCTACAGTCTATGAGTCAGACACGACTGAGCGACTAGCAATTTCCACTTTCACTTTTCCCCACTGGTAACCATGAGTTTCTTTTCTATGTCTGTGGGTCTATTTCTGTTTTGTAAATGAGTTTGTTTTTACGTCCTTTTGTTCAGATTGCACTTGTAAGCTGTATCATATAATATTTGTCTTTCTCTGCCTTACTCCATTAGTATGATAATCTCCAGGTCCAAACATTTTATTGAAAATAACATTATTTCATTCTTTTTGTGGCTGAGTAATACTCCACTGTGTGTGTGTGTGTGTGTGTGTGTGTGTATACACACATACTACCTCTACTATTCATCTGTTGATGAATATTTAGGATGCTTCCATACCTTGAGTATTGTAAATAGTGCCATGAAGAACATGGAGATCCATGTATCTTTTAGAATTATAGTTTTGTCTAATTTTATGCCTACAAGTGGGATTGCAAGATCATACAGTCACTCTATTTTTAGTTTCTTAAACAGCCTCCATACTCTTCTAAGACTCATTTGAAAAGACCCTGATGCTGGGAGAGATTGAGGGCAGAAGGAGAAGGGGATGACAGAGGATGAGATGGCTGGATGGCATCACCGACTCAATGGACATGGGTTTGGGTGGACTCTGGGAGTTGGTGGTAGACAGGAGGCCTGGTGTGCTGCAGTTCATGGGGTTGCAAGAAGTCGGACACGACTGAGTGACTGAACTGAACTGAACTGAACTCTTCTAATAGCTGTGCCAGATTTCATTCCCACCAACAGTGTAGGAGGGTTCCTTTTTCTCCACACTGTCTCCAGCATTTATTACTTGTAGACTTTTTAATGATGCTTATTCTGACCAGTGTGAGGTGATGCCTCACTATAGTTTTGACTTCCATTCCTCTGATAAGTAGTGTTGTTGCCAAACTTTTCTTGTGCTTGTTGGCCATCTTCATGTCTTCTTTGGAGAAAAGTCCTCCTAGGTCTTCTACTGACTGGATAGTTATTTCAAGATTTCATAAGTATAGAAATAAATAGGTTCATATATATATAACCTCTTTATAAAGTACACTACTTAGAATTTGGCAATACTTAATTTAAACATAAAATCTGGAAATATATGGTTTCTGATTAATCAGAAGGAGCTATGGAATACATGTTTCCAGGATGGTTTCACTTGAGACCACCAGAGTGTTTATTTTATGGCCTGTACTATTTCATCTTAGCAAACTACCATGATAGCAATGGTGGAGCAATTTTTTTTTTCTTAGTCGAAGTGTCTCTTCATACAATCTTTTACCTCCAGAGGCTGAGTGGATTTCAAGATCAACCCTAATTCAGCCAGGCTGGGGAGGCATAAGAACAGGAGTGTGAGTGTGTGTGTGTGTGTGTGTGTGTGTGCACATGCGTGTGTGTGGGTGGGTGTGTGTGTGTGTGTGTGTGTGTGTGTGTGGAGGGGTTGTCCTGAGGGCTCTTGGGAATTTCTATTCCTGCTTTAGACCTAAAGTACAAATCCATGAGACTGTGGACCATTGGCCACTAGGAGCCACTGTGGGCCCATGGTAAGCAGGCTGCCTGGGAGGGGTTGAAGAGGCACCCAAGAGAGCGGAGCTTAAGGGAACCGTGACTACATGCCTGCATCAGGGAGCAGGTTTGAGTTCCCCTAGTGCTTCCAGCCAGAGAAGGCAATGGCACCCCACTCCAGTACTCTTGCCTGGAGAATCCCATGGATGAAGGAGCCTGGTAGGCTGCAGTCCATGGGGTCTCGAAGAGTCAGACATGACTGAGCGACTTCACTTTCACTTTTCATTTTCATGCACTGGAGAAGGAAATGGCAACCCACTCCAGTGTTCTTGCCTGGTGAATCCCAGGGACGGGGGAGCCTGGTGGGCTGCTGTCTATGGGGTCGCCCAGAGTCAGACACGACTGAAGTGACTTAGCAGCAGCAGCAGCAGCAGTGCTTCCAGGACACAAGGAACTGGTGCAGACTCCTCACTGCCCAGGGGAGTGGGGACGTCCCTGGAGCTTCAGGATGTACTCAGGGGGACCCTGCAAAGGAAGTGGAGGGTGAGGGGTTTGGGTGGCTGGTGAGGGCTCGGTGATGAGTGTCAGGAAGGAGCAGAGAGAGGAGAAGAAGTCATATTGTGGACATATGGAGACATGGGGAGAATGCACACTTCACACCCACCCTTTGCTGAGCAGCTGTGCAGGACAGGGAAGGGAATAGAGGAGCTAACCCTGGGTCCTCCCAAGGGGTCTAGTGGACAAGGGCAGCCTGCAGAGACAGACAACAGTGATGTCATAGGCAAACGCTCCAATCAGGGAAGCAGGAGGGTCAGCACTGTACACCACTCACCCCAGGAGCCCCGCCCCAGCCAGCAGCAGTCTTGGGTTCCTGATGCTGCCATGGGCTCCAGGCTCCTCTGCTGTGTGACTCTCTGCCTCCTGGGAGCAGGTGAGTCCTGGACACAGTGTGGGAGCTTCTGAGATGTCTTTGCCTCCCTGAGATAGAAGCCTGGCGATGAGGGCTGCAGCAGGAGGCTTCCCTGTGCTCTGCCCTCAGCTTCCTTCTGTCTCCTTCCCAACAGGCCTGGTGGATTCTGAAGTTACCCAGAGCCCCAAATACCTGATCAAATCAAGAAAACAGCAAGCGACTCTGAGATGTTCCCCTGACTCTGGACACAGCTCTGTGAACTGGTACCAACAGGCCCTGGGCCAGGGCCCCCAGTTCCTCGTTCAGTATTACCGCGGACAAGTTAGTGGAGGAGAAAACATGCCAGATCGATTCTCAGCAAAACAATTTAGTGACTTTCACTCTGAGCTGAATTTGAGCTCCTTGGAGCTGACAGACTCAGCCGTGTATCTCTGTGCCAGCAGCCAAGACACAGCCCTGCATGATCAGGTGCCTCTGGGACAAAAACACTCCTACCCCAGCTCAGGAAGTGGCCTTGAGGGTTTTGGCTGCCAGCCAGCTAGGCCCAGGCTCTGGTAGAGTGGACAGGTTTTCCCAGACATTCTTTGTTTGCTGTGTTTTAATGCTCACAAAGATCATGCAAGATAAGTATTATTTTAATTGTTTATACACCCGAGGGGAACTGACTTGCCCAGGTCTCATACTTCATCACTGTCAGACAAGGAATCAGACTCACGTCTGTCCTCAACACCTGTGGTCCTTGCCCCCTTAGAACTGTCCCCCATAGAACAAACATGTACACATGTTTTAAAGGGGTAGGCTGCTGCTGCTAAGTCACTTCAGTTGTTCCGACTCTTAAGCAGCAGGCTCCCCATCCCTGGTAAGTCCCAAAACTGGATACTGGGCTGGTGGTAGAGACCCAGGGAAAGCTGAGTTTTAGTTCTAAAGCTGAAGAACTAATGGTCCAGTTTGAAGGCCATCACCTGGACAATTATCTCTTACTTGGGGAGGATCAGTCTCTCTGTTCTATTCCTGTCTTCACTGGTTAAATGATGCCCGCCAACACTATGAAAGGTCATCTGTTTACAATGTTACAATGTTAATCTAACCTAGGGTAATCTAACCTAATCTAAAGTCTATGTGTTTCCATGTTAATCTCTTCCAACAACACCCTCATGTAACACCCAGAATAATGTTTAATTAAATATCTGTGGCATACTCAAGGTGATACACTATAATAGCATCACACCATTTTCCACTGTTGTATAAGTACTTAATAAGCAGGAAGTCCCTGGCACATAACAACACTCTGGACTTCTTGATTCCCTTTGCTAAACTCTGACAGCCTCTTTTACCATTTTCTAGGTGCAAAGGTAGAAATGGACATATGTCACCTTGAAATCCTATAGTTGAGGGATCAGAAGTGACAGGAAAAAAGCATTTATGCCTGATGAGTCATCACATGAAATTAACAAGAGTGTGTAATATATATGCCTCCTCAGATATTTTGAAGTGTGAATTATATGTGTGTGCTCAGTTGTGTCTGACTCTTTGCGACCCTATGCACTGTAGCCTGCCGGGCGCCTCGTCTATGGGATTCCCCAGGCAAAACTCTGCAGTGGGTTTCCATTTCCCTCTCCAGGAGATCTTCCTGACCCAGGGATCAAATCCACATCTCCTCAATGGCAGCTGGATTCTTTACCACTGTGCCACCTGGGAAGCCCTGTAGTTAACCTTTAGCTCATGTATGCTTTAGGGTCTGAGACATCCACAACACCGTCATCAAAAACTTGTGTATAACCTCACCTTCATCCATCTGTGTGTGGGATTCCAGGTCTACAGATTCAGTCAAACTGGGCAGTGCCTTCAGTTCAGTACAGTCACTCAGTCGTGTCCGACTTCTGAGACCCCATGGACTGCAGCATGCCAGGCTTCCCTGTCCATCACCAATTCCCGGAGCTTGCTCAAACTCAAGTCCATGGAGTCAGAGATGCCATCCAACCATTTCATCCTCTGTCGCCCCCTTCTCCTCCCACCTTCTATCTCTCCCAGAATCAGGGTCTTTTCCAAGGAGTCAGCTCTTCACATCTGGTGGCCAAAGTATTGGCGTTTCAGCTTCAGTCCTTCCAGTGAATATTTAGGACTGATTTCCTTTAGGATTGACTGGTTTGCTCCTTGCTGTCCAAGACCTCTCAAGAGTCTTCTCCAACACCACTGTTCAAAAGCATCAATTCTTCAGCACTCAGCTTTCTTTATGGTCCAGCTCTCACATCCATACATGAGTAATGGAAAAACCATAGCTTTGACTAGACAGACCTTGGTTGACAAAGTGATGTCTCTGCTTTTTAATATGATGTCTAGGTTTGTCATTGCTTTTCTTCCAAGGAGGAAGAGTCTTTTAGTTTCCCTTAGTAAGTATTTATTCAAACATCCACACAAAAATGGACCCACTCAGTTCAAACCTGTGTTGTTCAAAGTTCAGCTGTAAATACCATAAACATTATACACTGTATAATGGACAGAGTATATGCATGTGCCATGCGACATCCACCCTATTACAATAAAGAACATTTCTATCACCAGAAAGTTTCTTCAGGTCCCTTTCCCATGCCTCTGTCCTTCCCTGACTACCAACAATATGATATCTGTTGCTAGAGATGTGTTTTACTCAGGCATCTTTTTACTGAAAATATAAGCTCTATACCCATTAAAACAATTCCCTTTTAGGCAAGTGTAAAATATTGAAGAAAGTTAGGAGCTCCTGGAAAGTCTTATGGTTAGAGAAGTATTTGAAACCATGTGAGCACCACATCCATGTCAGGGACTATCCTACCTGGAGATGGACAGTTTGATAAAATGACCATTAAAAGGTCATGCCAGCTGCTACAAGCTATTTTTATAAAATTTATTTACTCACTTTCATAAATTCGTCCTCATGAACCCATTCCCTGAAATCACTTGATAATGATATTTTGACAAGAAGTCATCACTTCCCAGGAAATGATGTTGAGATTCCATGAGACGCACACATAGCTGGGTTTCATGCTCACTCAGTGTTCTCCCCTGGCAAGACTGTGGGCACTAGGAATTTTGGTGAGAGAGCATTCCATGTTGAGACACAGGTCCCCTTTGCTTCGACCATAAGTATCCAAGACACAGGCCTTGAGTTGGAAAGCTGCTCTTTCTCTTCTGGCATGGCCTGGGCATGAGTCTCCTGTGCTGGGTGCCCTGCTGTCTTCTGGAAGAAAGAAGTTCTGAGCGTGGATGTGGAACCACTCGTGGGCTTGCCAGACCCAGGTCAAGTCTTGCTGCTGTGGTCATAAACTCAGACTCCTTTGCTGCTTCTGACTTTCGTTTCTAAGCCTTTCTCTACCAGGTGTCAGGAATGCAGCATTACCCAGACCCCAGACATGTGGTTGGGATCAAGGAAAACCAGAACATCAGGAGGTCATCACAGGTCCAAAACCATGTAACCAGGACCAGCTGCATAATTTGCAGGGTCCATGTTTCAACTGTTGTTGAGTGTTTGAAGATCACAACAGCAGAGCATTGCATCAAGTACAGGGTCCTTCAAAGTGGGGCTTCTGTGTAACAAGATAGTTCGGGGCTCTGTGATATCTGTTAATTAAGATCAGGCATGCTACATAAGGGCTTCCCTGGTGGCTCAGATGGTAAAGAGTCTGCCTGCGCTGCAGGAGACCCAGGTTCGATCCCTGGGTCAGGAAGATCCCTTGGAGAAGGAAATGACAATCCACTCCAGTATTCTTGTTTGGAAAATCCCATGGACAGAGGAGCCTGGTGGGCTAGATCTAGTCCATGGGGCTGCAGAGTTGGACACGACTGAGCGACTAACACTTTCACTTTCGTCTATGCCACTTAGGGACGTGGAATGGCTGTCTCAAATAAAAAGGGAGCAGTTTTCATCTGCGCCGAGTCTGCCACCTCCCCCCGGTCCCTTCCGCATCTGTATTCCTTTGTGCTCCCACGTCACCCACGGTGCTGAGCAACCATCTACTCTCCTCGAAGAAAGGTGGGTTACAGCTGTGCTGCTCCCCCCATTCAGACACAGGAAGCATGTGCTCTGGTGAACATGAAGGAGCTGTAGCCGCATTCAGCAGGTGCCCAGTCTATCAGCGAATTGGTAAGAAATAGACTCAAAGGATTCCTCAAATGTCCATGAGCCTGCCCCAAGGTTGGGGAACCAGACACCAGAAGAATCAGGTTGGGGAAAAAAAAAAAATACAATGCGATCAACTAAACAAAGTGGAAACGGACACTTGAAGGCACAGGTGGGACGCAAGAGTCATAAAGGGCAGCAGAAGGCTCTGAGGACTTTTCCCCAAGAATCCAAACTAAGAAATCCCATTACATATGTAAAGTAGAGAGCTAGTGGGAAGCTGCTATACTGCACAGGGAGTTCAGCTCTTTGCTCTCCAAGGACCTAGAGGGGTCAAGTGCAGGGCTCAGAGGGAGGGAAGTTCAAGAGGGAGGGGATATATGCATACTAATGGCTGAGTCACGTGGTATACAGCAGAAACCAACACACTTTGCAAGGCAATTAGACTCCAGTTAAAAATAACTTTGAAAAGGCTACATAAATATGTGGATAAATAAGACGAATATAAGTTTAATGAAGAATTATCTCTGGAACAAAGTATACATAAAGTTGCAAACAGTTTACAGGTTACAACAACTTGTAAGGCTGATGCCTATTGAGCTGGATGGGTCTTCCTGTTGTGAACAGTTCTCTCAGGTTCATTTCTGATTTGAGCCTCTAGGGGAAGGGGCGTGGCCCCTGAGTGACAGGTTGGCTCTGGGGCCTGGCAGGGACAGTGACATCTCAGAAGGACTCCCTGGAGAGCCCCTCTCCCTCTCATCCACACTCAGACCAGAGGGCCTCCGCCTGCCCTGCCCCCGCCATGAGCCCCTGCCTCCTGGGCTGTGTGGTCTTCTGTCTCCTGCAGGCAGGTGAGTCCTGGGGGCAGGGGCACCTCCGGGGTGCCAGCACTAAAACTGTCCGCTGTGACTGCAGCATCAGTCCTCCTTCTCCACAGGGGTGGTCCATGCTGGTGTCACTCAGGACCCCAGATTCCAGGTCGTAAGGTCAGGACAGAAAGTGACACTGAGATGCACTCAGGATCTGAACCACGATTATATGTACTGGTACCGACAAGACCTGGGACGCGGGCTGAGGCTGATCCATTACTCAAATGGCCCTCCCAACACAGAGAACGGAGATGTGCCTGAGGGCTACAGCGTCTCCAGACCAAGCACAGAGGACTTCCCCCTCACACTGGAGTCTGCCAACCGCTCCCAGACATCTGTGTACTTCTGCGCCAGCAGTTACTCCACAGCGCTGCAGGGTCACCTCCTCTCTGTGCAAAAAGGCAAGGCAGCCCCTTGCTTGTAGGCTCCTAGCACCAACAGCCTCAGGGCTTTGCTGCCACGTGCCTGCAGTGTGACCCTGAGTGTGTGGTCTGTGCTGGCCCAGACCTCACTCCAGGCCTTGTGGACTTGTGTCCACCATCCATTGCTGTCTTTTCTCTGTATCCTCCCTGTGAACCAGGAGTTTCCCCAGCTCTGACTCTTAGTCATCACTTGAGCCTGAGACCTCCAGGAGGGAAGGTTGTTGGTAAATTAGATAAAAACAGGCCCACGTGTCCCACCTCAGGCAGCTCATCGCTGTCTCTCTGGAAGGTTCTCCCCCAACCTGGCTCTCGCATGCGCTCTCTTCTCTTGCCCGCCTTTCCTGGGTGGGTAAGTCACTCCTCTCCCACCTCCCTGGCCCTTTCTACTCCAGCCACATTGTTCCTCCTTCATCTGGGTCACGAAAGTGAAAGTCGCTCAGTCGTGTCCGACTCTTTTGCGACCCCATGGACTATGTAGTCCCTGGGGTTCTCCAGGCCAGAATACTGGAATGGGCAGCCTTTCCTTCTCCAGCGGATCTTCCCAACCCAGGAATTGAACCAGGGTCTCCTGCATTGCAGGTGGATTCTTTACCAACTGAGCTATGGTCACGTCCCTTCCCAAACCACAAGGTAGTTTTTAAAGTGGCCTGTCCACGTGGTCTGCTTTGAGCAAGCTGTCTGGAGTCATCAAAGAGAAACCAACTTCAGTTGATTACCAATTGTCCAAAACTTCATATGAGTCCACTGAACGAGGACGGACTGTCTTTGTGTGTTCTCCCCCCAGCCCCCCGATCTCCTTAGCATCTCACCTAACCTAGGCCAGGTTGGCCCACCTCCCTCATCTAAATCTTCTCAAAGTCAAAATATATCCTCCATTGCCTCATGATTTCAAGATTTTATAAGTGCAGAGATAAATGAATCCATATATATAAAACCTCTTTATAAAATGCATTACCTAGAATTTGGTAATAAGCTTAATTTCAATAGGAAATCTAGAAATATATGCATCTGATTAATGAGAAGTAGTTATGGAATACATGTTTCCTGGTGGATTCACTTGAGATCTTGAGAGTATTTATTTTATGGTCATGTATTTTCATCTTAGCTAATTACTGTCATTGTAGTGGTGCAATAATTACTTCCTTCTTAGTAAAAATGTCAGATCATTCAGTCTTTTACCTCTAGAGGATAAGAGTGGATTTGAGGATCAACCCTAATTCTGTCAGGCTGGGAAGGCAGTAGATCAGGGGTGTGTATTTGTGTGTCTATGTGTAGAGGGGTTGCAGGTGGGGTTGTGGGGAATATCTATTCTTTTTTTGTTTTAATTGTGTCTTTTAATGAAAGCTCCAACTCATATGTGAAGACAGCTAGTTAAAGCACAGCACAGCAGGCTTGTAAGTTTAAATTCCTGCAGACTTTATTAGAATCACAAGGAGGGCCGCTGCTTAAAAGCTTTTTCCCTTTAAGACCACCTTTGATCTTTAGAGTATACTTTAGACAGACAGGGGAGGGGAAATGTCTAGAGCCCAACAGATTCCTCATTAGCCCAACTTTCTTACCAGCTTATTTCCATTTTACAGCCCTAGAAAGCTTAAAGGTGTTCCATGACACATTCATCATCTCTTGAGGCCTAAGGCCCAGAGCACTCGATAGCAGTTATCACAAAAGGAGCGCTTAAGGAACGTACTTATCAGATTAGGAGTAAGAGTTAGTCCAGTAGTTGCTCTGCCGTGCCTCTCTCAACACGCACTTCTGAGTAGTATTCTCCCATGCACGACAGGAGCAGGATGGGCAAGAATGAAACGCAAGAGTGCTGAATCGGCTAGTCTGTTACATCCGGCAGAAACTTCAAGGAATCACCCCCACCAGCCCACCCAAGATCAACTAAAGAGGCCATCTTCAACTCTAGATTACTTGAACAAACGGCAATTAACGCACCCTTCTCCAAAAGACTTCTTTCTTTAAAGGAAGGGATTTCGAAGAGAAAAAAAACATGGGCAGAGAAGTATGGAATAGAAAATAAATACAAATGTAAGCCGTTTTGCTAATTGGTTTATAACCGCAACAAACCAGTACAGAGAATGCCCCGTACAAAACCCAATAAAGGTTCAAAGACGGAGGTGTTCCCTTAGGCAGGGCTGAAGACTTCAGTCTCTGGTATTTGGACTTTAGGCTGCAGTCCTGGTTTTTGGATGGATCACCGGGTGTGTGGCACAGTCCATGCTTTTAACCAGATTTGAACAGGAGATTGGCCACTTGGCCCAGGTGGAAGCAGATGAAGTCTTTGGTTTCATATGTCACATAACTACAGAAGTTCCTCCCCACGATGCAGTGCCAGACTGGGTTGTACTTCTTGTCAGACTCCTTCTTGATGTGGGTCGTGATGTCCTTCTCTGTAGTATACTTCTCCAGTGCCTGAGCAGCACACTCCACCCAGTCCCGTTGCATCTCCTCCGACATATCGGCATTCTTGATCACAACCTTTCAGTCACACATGCTCACCAAGGAGCAGGGGCTGGCCTTGGTCTCCTGGGGAAGGCGCTGGCTAGGCTCACACCTGCATAGAGAGGCGGTCACTACCAAAGCCATGAAGCATCTAAATTTCTATTCTTGATTTAGACAGAAGGCACAGATCCCTGAGACTGTGGACCATGGGCCACTAGGAGGCACTGTGGGCCCATGGTAAGCAGGGTGTGCTGGGAGGGGTTGAGAGTCACCCTGGAGAGGGCAGCTTAGGGGAACCTTGGCTACATGCCTGCATCAGGGAGCAGGTTTGAGTTCCCTGAGTGGTCCAGACACATGGACCCAGCACAGACTCCTCACTGCCCAGGGGAGTGGGGACTTGCCTGGAGCCTCGGGGTGTGCACAGGGGATCTTTTCCTGGAGCAGCATGGGGAGTGGAGGGTGTGGGGATTAGTGTGGCTGGTGAGGGCTGGGTGATGAGTGTCAGGCAGGGACAGGAAGAGAAGAAAAAGTCATGGGCATATGGGGACATGGGGACAGTGTTCACCTCACACCCACCCTTGGCTGAAGGGCTGTGCAGGACAGGGAAGGGCATAGAGGAGTCCACCATGGATCCTGCCAAGGGATCCAGTGGATTTGGAAACAGCCTGCAGAGACACAGAGCAGTGACGTCATAGGCAAATGCTCCAATCAGGGAAGCAGGAGGGTCGGCATGTTACACCACTCACCCCAGGAGTTCCACCTCCTGCCAGCAGTGGTCTTGGGTTCCTGATGATGCCATGGGCTCCAGGCTCCTCTGCTGTGTGACTCTCTGCCTCCTGGGAGCAGGTGAGTCCTGGACACAGTGTGGGAGCTTCTGAGATGTCTTTGCCTCCCTGAGATAGAAGCCTGGCAATGAGGGCTGCAGCAGGAGGCTTTCCCTGTGCTCTGTCCTCAGCTTCCTTGTCTCCTCCCAACAGGCCTGGTGGATTCTGGAGTCACCCAGACCCCCAAATACCTGATCAAATCAAGAAAGCAGCAAGCGACTCTGAGATGTTCCCCTGTCTCTGGACACCTCTCCGTGTACTGGTACCAACAGGCCCTGGGCCAGGGCCCCCAGTTCCTCGTTCAGTATTACAACCAGAAAGTGAGGGGAGAAGCTCACCTCCTGGATCGATTCTCAGGAAAACAGTTCAGTGACTCTCGCTCTGAGCTGAACTTGAGCTCCTTGGAGCTGACAGACTCAGCCAGGTATCTCTGTGCCAGCAGCGAAGACACAGCCCTGCATGATCAGATGCCTCTGGTACAAAAACACTCCTACCCCAGCTCAGGAAGTGGTTGCCAGGGTGTCAATTGCCAGCCAGGGAGACCCAGACCCAGGTAGAACTGGTAGACTTTCCCAGACATTCTTTCCTTTGTATGTTTTAATGCTCACAAAGATCATGCAAGATAAAGACTATTTTAACTGTTTATACATCTGATGGGAAGTGACTTGCCCAGGTCTCATATTTCCTAACTGCCAGACAAGGAATCAGAATCAAGGCTGTCCTCAACCCCTGTGTTTCCTGCTCCCCATCTTTTAAAGGAGTTCACTCCACATAGCTGTTACAGCGGATAAGTCCAAATCTGCAGGTTGGACTGGTGAATCTAGAGGTTCAGGGAGAGCTGATGTTTAAATTCAAAGGCCCAAGAACTGATGGTCCAGTCTGAAGGCCATCAGCTGAACAGTTCTCTCTTACCTGGGGGAGGATCAGACTTTTCCTTCTATACATATCTTCACTGGTTGGATGAGGCCCACTAAGACTGTGGAATGGAAGATCATCTGTTTAAAATGTTAATCTAATCTAATGTTAAAATCTAACTATTTATATGTTAACCTCTTCCAAAAACACCCTCACTTGACATCCAGAATAAAGTTTAATTAAATGTCTCTGGCAGAGTCAAGGTGACACGTTCAGTTAGCCATCACACCATCTTCCTGGGTTTCATAAGTATTTAATAAGCATGAAGTCCCTGGCACATAACAGGACTCTGCATTTCTTGATTCCCTTTGCTAACCTCTGACAGCCTCTTCTACCATTTCCTAGGTGCAAAGGTAGAGATGGTCATGTTTTGCCTTGAACGCCTTTAAAGAGGACATCAGAAGTCCCAGTGAAAGGAATATTATGCCTAATGATTCATTACATGAAATAAAAAAGTGCATGTAACATCTCACCTCAGATATTTTTAAATCACTTTTATTGATATTTGAACTGTAGTTTACCAGTAAACAATGTAGGTTTTAGGGCCCCTGAACCTCCTACAACCTTATAGTCTGGGGGCTTCCCTGACAGCTCAGTTGGGAAAGAATCCACCTGCAATGCAGAAGACCCTGGTTCGATTCCTGGGTCGGGAAGATCCAATACAGAAGGAACAGGCTACCCACTCCAGTGTTCTTGGGCTTCCCTTGGGGCTCAGCTGGTAAACAATCCGCCTGCAATGCAGGAGACCAGAGCTGGGAAGATACCCTGGAGAAGGGAAAGGCTACCCTACCCACTCCAGTATTCTGGCCTGGAGAATTCCACGGACTGCTTAGTCCATGGGATTGCAAGGAGTCGGACACAGCTGAGCGACTTTCACTTGCACATTCAACGGTGTATCTGAGATTCCACATCCATGGATTCAACCAATCACAGCTGTTCAGTATCTTAGTGCATATTTATTAAAATATGCACCCACAAGTGGATCCACTCCATTCCAACTTGTGTTGTTCAAGGGTCAGGTGTATATTCACACTGTATAATGAAGAGATATATGGTTTGATCAATAAATATGTATATGCTGATGAAACATCTGTCCCTTTAAGACAGAGATCATTTTATCACCAGATATTCCCTCAGGCCCGTTCCCGGGACTCTCTCCTTCCCTGACAACCAACAGTGTGATTTCTGTTGCAGTAGATTTGTTTTGTTCATGCATCTTTTTAGTGAAAACTTAATGTCTATACCCATCAGAACAATTCCGTTTTAGCCTGAAGCTAAATATGTAAGACAGTTAAGTGCTCCTGGAAAGTGTTATAATTACAAAGTGCTTAAAACCACATGAGATACCATTTCCGTGTGACGGACAATCCTAACTGGGGATTGATGGTTTGATTAAATGACCATCAAAGGTCTTACCAGCTGGTACAGGCTGTTTTTGTAAAATTTATTGATTCAATTTCAGAGATTTTTTTTTCTCATGAATCCTTTTTCTGAAATCATTTTATAATGATTTTTGTTAATATTCTATGGGAAACAACTTAGCAAGGCTTCAGATTCACGCACTGGGTCCTGGGCTGGCCTGACCACCAGCAGCAGTTGTATCCGTGAGTGATAATTCCATGTGGGAGAAGGGTTCCTATGACTCGATCCCAAGGATTCAGGCCACAGGCCTTGATCTGGAAAGACTCCTTTCTTCTGGCCTGGCCTGGATATGACCCCTTTACTGTGTGCTTCTGTCTCCTGGACCAGAGAAGTCCTGAGCACATGCATGGAACCAGTCGAGGGCTTGCCAGGCCCAGATTCAAGGCTGGTTGTTGTGGTTATGACATGAGGGTCCTTCTTTGTTTCTCGCTTTAGTTTCAGTGTCTTTCTGTCCCAGGACCAGGAGTATTTAGTCACCCAGACATTAGACGTGTGGTCATGCTAAAGGGAAACCCGCCATCAGGAGGGCACAGCAGGTCTAAAATCATGTAACCAGGATCTGGCACATACTTTGCAGAGTCCATGGTTCAAAGACTATTGAGAATTTGAAGATCCCGACAGCAGAGCATCGTTCTAAGTACATGGTCCTTTTGAGTGTGGGGTTTGTACAACAAGGTACACTCTAGGGCTCGAGGATATCAATTTATTACTGGCAGTCATGCTTCACAAGGAAGTATTCCCATGGGGTGGATGTCTCACATAAAGTCAGAGCACTTTTCATTTATCCTGGCGTCTGTCACTTCGCCCCAAATCCCTCTCATATATATCTTTCTTTGTTCCAAAATGCCATCTGTGTTGAGCAACCAGCTTCTGGTCACAAAGAAAGTTCTGTCTTTGGGCTGTGGTGGTTCTACTTGTGTGTCCCCTCCCTGCGCCCTCAGACTCGGGAAGCACATACTTTGGGGAGTGTGAAGGCGCTGTACCTGCATTTGGCAGGTGTCCTGTCTGTTAGTGAACTGAGAAGAAATAGAGCCAAGTGATTTCTCAAATAGTGATGAGTCTGCCCTGCAGTTAAGGAACCAGACACCAAAGAATCACTGTAGGTGAGAGGACAGGAGCAGGACTGGGTCAATTGAGCAAAGAGGAAACAACACTTGAGGGAGTATTCGGGATGCATGGGGCATAAAGGACAGCAGGAAGCCTGAAGGATTTCCTCTGAGATTCAAAACTACAGAAATATGTAGACAAATAAGCTAATATACAAATTAAGGAATTATCTCTGGAGTAAAATATACATAAAATGTACAAACTACTCTAAGGAAAGGTTACAACACTTTGTAAGACTTATGGCTGTTCAGACCATGTCCAAGCAATCTGTCCAAGCCATCTCCCTGTTCTAATCAACTTTGATTTGAGCCTCTAGGGGAAGGGGCGTGGCCGCCATGTGACAGGTTGTCTCTGGGACCTGGCAGGGACAGTGACATCTCAGAAGAACTCCCTGGAGAGCCCCTCTCTGCTCTCATCCACACTCAGACCAGGGGGCCCTCCACCTGCCCCGCCCCAGCCATGAGCCCCTGCTTCCTGGGCTGTGTGGTCTTCTGTCTCCTGCAGGCAGGTGAGTCCTGGGGGCAGGGTCCCCTTTGGGGTGCCATCACTAAGCCTGTCCGCTGTGACTGCAGCATCAGTCCTCCTTCTCCACAGGGGCGGTCCATGCTGGTGTCACTCAGGACCCCAGATTCCAGGTCGTGAGGAGAGGACAGAGCATGACACTGACATATACTCAGGATCTGGGTCATAACTATATGTACTGGTACCGACAAGACCTGGGACACGGGCTGAGGCTGATCTATTATTCAGCTGGGCCTCCCACCACAGAGAAAGGAGACATGCCCAATGGGTACAGAGTCTCCAGATCAAGCAAAGAGAACTTCCCTCTCACGCTGGAGTCTGCCAACCGCTCCCAGACATCTGTGTACTTCTGTGCCAGCAGTTACTCCATGGTGCTGCATGGCCACCTCCTCTCTGTGCAAAAAGACAGGGGTTCCAAGTGAAAGCTCCTAGCACCGGGAGCCTCAGGGCTTGGTTAGCCATGTGCCTGCAGTGTGACCCTAGGTGTGTGGACTAGGCTGACCCAAACTTCACTCAGGGACTCCGAGACATATGTCCACCATCCATCTCTGTCTTTCCCCTGCATCCTCCCTGTGAACCAAGAAGATGTTTCTCCAGCTCTGACTGCTAGTCATCACCTGAGCCTGAGACCTCCAGGAGGGAAGGTTGCTGGTAAATTAGATAAAAACAGATCACCATGTCTCACTTCAATGCTGTCTCTCTGGAAGTCTCTGCCGGACTGGCTCTCACGTGGTCTCCGCTCTTGCCCACCTTTCTTGGGTGGGCGGGACATTCCTCTCCTCACCTCCCTGGCCCCCTCTACCACACCCATGCTGCTCATCCCTCATCCAGGTCATGTCCCTTCCCAAGTCACATGGAAGCTTTTAAAGTGCCCTCTCCACATGGTCTGCTTTGAGCAAGTTGTCTGGAGTCATCAAAGAGAAATCAGCTTCAGTTAATTATCAGTTATCCAAATCTCATGTGAGTCCATCTGAAGGAGAGACTGGCTTTCTATGTACATCCTCCCGCCCTCGACTTCCTCAGCATCTCACCTAACTGCAGCCAGCTTGGCATCACCTCCCTCATCAAAATCTTCTCAAAGTCAAAATATATCTTCCATTGCCCCATTATATCAAGATTTCATAAGTGCAGAAATATATGAGCTCGTATATATAAAACCTCCTTACAAAATGTATCAACTAGAATTTGGAAATGCTTAATTTATACAAGACATCTGGAAATACATGTATCCGATTAATCAGAGGTAGGTATGGAATACAGGTTTCCAGGCAGATTCACGTGAAATCCTCAGAGTGTTTATTTTATGGTGATTATTTCCATCTTAGCTAAGTACCATCATTGCAGTGGTGCAGCGATTCTTTCCTTCTTAGTAACAATATCAGATCATTGAGTCTTCAACTTCCAGAGGCTAAGAGTAGATTTGAAGATGAACCCTAATTCAGCCAGGATGGGAAGGCAGTAAACACTAGAATGTGTGTGTGTGTGTGTGTGTGTGTGTGTGTGTGTGAGAGTGTGTGAGTGTGTATTAAGCTTGTGGGTTTCTGTACCCTTTAGACAGAGGACACAAATCCATGAGACTGTGAACCACTCTGGCATCTAGGAGGCACTGTGGCCCATGTAACCAGGTGAGCTGGAGGGGTTGAGGGTCACCCAGCAGAGGGAGCTTTAGGGAACCTTAACTACATGCCTGTGTCAGGGAACAGGCTTGAGTTCCCTGAGTGATCCTGGGACACATGGAGCCAGCACAGGCTCCTCAGTGCCAGGGAAGTGGGGACGTGCCTGGAGCTTCAGGATGTACTCAGGGGGGCCTGCATGGGAAGTGGAGGGTGAGGGGTCCGGGCGGCTGCTGAGGGCTTGGTGACGAGTGTCAGGAAGGAGCAGAGAGGGGAGGACAAGCCATATTGTGGACATATGGAGACATGGGGAGAGTGCACACTTCAAACCCACCCTTTGCTGAGGGGCTGTGCAGCACAGGGAAGGGCACAGAGGAGCTGGCCCTGCATATTGGTAAGGGGTCCAGATTGGACAAGGGCAGCATGCAGAGACACAGAGCAGTGACGTCATAGGCAAATGCTCCAATCAGGGAAGCAGGAGGGTCAGCACTTTACACCACACACCCAAGGAGCCCCGCCCCAGCCAGCAGCAGTCTTGGGTTCCTGATGCTGCCATGGGCTCCAGGCTCCTCTGCTGTGTGACTCTCTGCCTCCTGGGAGCAGGTGAGTCCTGGACACAGTGTGGGAGCTTCTGAGATGTCTTTGCCTCCCTGAGATAGAAGCCTGGCGATGAGGGCTGCAGCAGGAGGCTTCCCTGTGCTCTGCCCTCAGCTTCCTTCTGTCTCCTCCCCAACAGGCCTGGTGGATTCTGGGGTCACCCAGACCCCCAAATACCTGATCAAATCAAGAAAGCAGCAAGTGACTCTGAGATGTTCCCCTGAATCTGGACACCGCTCTGTGTACTGGTACCAACAGACCCTGGTCCAGGGTCCCCAATTCCTCATTCAGTATTTCAACAGGCAACAGAATGAGAAAGGAAACATATCAGATCGATTCTCAGGAAAACAGTTCAGTGACTCTAGCTCTGAGCTGAACTTGACTTCCTTGGAGCTGACGGACTCAGCCGTGTATCTCTGTGCCAGCAGCCAAGACACAGCCCTGCATGATCAGGTGCCTCTGGGACAAAAACTCTCCTGCCCCAGCTCAGGAAGTGGTGGTGAGCGTGTTGGCTGCCAGTGTGCCAAGCCCAGTCTCTGCTAGAGCAATAGATTTTCCCAGACATTCATTTCTTGATATGTTTTAATGCTCACTAAGATCATGCAAGATAAGTATTATTTTAACTGTTTATACATCTGAGGGGATGTGAACTGCCCAGATCTCATACTTCATAGCTGTTACAGCTAGGATTGCAGCTCCAGTTTCTTCTCAACACTTGTGGTTCCTTTCCTCATGGAAAGGTCTCCATACAGAAAAAGTTATATATATGTATTGGGTTGTGTGTAAGACGATACATTTTGGGGCTCTATGATATGAATTGTTATTCAGTGAATGGCAGCCACGCATCACAAGGAGGTATTCCTGTGAAAAGAATGTCTCAAATAAAAAAGAGCATTTTTCCCTTATGCTTGTGTGTGCCCCATCTTGCCATTTCGCTCCTAAGTCTGCATCCCTTTTTGCCAATACGTCATCCTGTGCTGGGCAACCAACTTCTCTCCACCCAGAAAGGTGGGTCACAGGCCTGAGGGCGCTCTGCTTGCTCACTCTCCTGACATGGGAAGCAGGGGCTCCTGTGAACATGAAGGAGCTGTACCTACGTTTGGCTGGTGGACTGTCTGTCAGTGAGAGGATAAGAACAGATCCAAACAATCCCACAAATGTTGATGAACCTGTGATGAGGTTGGGAGCAGAAACCTAGAGAAAACATGGTAGGTGGAGGGCCATTCTCAGGACTGTGATCAATTAAAGCAGAAATCGGCCTTGAAGTCCTACTGGGACACATATCATAAAGGAAAGCAGGAAGCTAGAGGGAATTTCCCAAGATGCAGAGCTATAGAAATATGTAGACAAATTAAAGTAATATACACATTTTTGAAGAATTATCTCTGGAATAAAGTATTGATAAAATCTCAAACTGTTTACAGAAAGGTTACAACAACTTGTAAGGCTCAAGTCCATTGATCTGGACGGGTTTACCTGTTGTGAACTCTTCACTCAGGTTCATTTCTGATTTGAGCCTCCGGGGGAAGGGGCATGGCCCCCTGAGTGACAGGTTTTCTCTGGGGCCTGGCAGGGACAGTGACATCTCAGAAGGACTCCCTGGAGAGCCCTTCTCCCCTCTCATCCACACACACTCCAGAGGGCCCTCCACCTGCCCCGCCCCCGTCATGAGCCCCTGCCTCCTGGGCTGTATGTTCTTCTGTCTCCTGCAGGCAGGTGAGTCCTGGGGGGCAGGGTTCCCTTCGGGGTGCCAGCACTAAGCCTGTCCACTGTGACTGCAGCATGGCTCCTCCTTCTCCACAAGGGCGGTCCATGCTGGTGTCACTCAGGACCCCAGATTCCAGGTCGTGAGGAGAGGACAGAGCACGACACTGACATGTACTCAGGATCTGAGCCACGATTATATGTAACGGTACCGACAAGACCTGGGACATGGGCTGAGGCTGATCCATTACTCAGATGGCCCTCTCACCACGGAACAAGGAGTTGTGCCCAAGGGCTGCACGTCTCCAGATAAGCACAGAGAACTTCCCTCTCACGCTGGAGAGTCTGCCAACCTCTCTCAGACATCAGTGTACTTCTGCGCCAGCAGTTATTCCACGGCACTGCACGGCCACCTCCTCTCTGTGCAGAAAGACAGGGGATCCAAGTGAAAAGCTCCTAGCACTGGGAGCCTCAGGGCTTGGTTAGCCACATGCCTGCAGTGTGACCCTAGGTGTATGGACCAGGTTGACCCAAACCTCACTCAGGGACTCTGAGAAATGTGTCCACCATCCATCTCTGTCTTTTCCCTGTATCCTCCCTGTGAACCAAGAAGATGCTTCTCCAGCTCTGACTCCTAGTCATCACCTGAGCCTGAGACCTCCAGGAGGGAAGGTTGCTGGTAGATTAGATGAAAACATCACCTTGTCTCACTTCAATGTTTCTCTCTGGAAGGTTCTCCCCGACTGGCTCTCACGTAGTCTCCGCTCTTGCCCACCTTTCTTGATTGGGCAGGACATTCCTCTCCCCATCTCCCTGCATCAGCTCCCTGGCCCTCTCTACCACAGCCACACTGCTCCTCCTTCGTCTGGGTCAGGTCCCTTCCCAAGTCACAGGGAGGCTTTTAAAGTGGCCACTCCATGTGCTCTGTTTTCAGCAAGATGTATGGAGTCATCAAAGAGAAACATCACCTATCATCCCAAAACTCACGTGAGCCCATCTGAAGGAGGACAGATTGCCTCTGTGTGTTCTCGACATACACCCCCGCCTCCCGACATCCTTAGCAGCTCACCTAACCTAGGCCAGGTTGGGACTACCTGGAATGCTCATCAAAATCTTCTCAAAGTCAAAATATATCCTGCATCACCCCCATTATATCACGATTTTATAAGTGCAGAAATAATTGAGTTCATATTTCTAAAACTTCTTTATGAAAAGTATTATCTAGAATTTGATCATTCTTAATTTAAATACAAAATCTGGAAATATATGCATCTAATTAATCAGAAGTAGTTATGGAATACATGCTTGTAGGCAGATTCACTTGAGATCCTCAGAGTATTTATTTTATGATCATATATTTCCATCTTAGCTAACGACCGTCATTGTCGTGGTGCCGCAGTTATTTCTTTCTTAGTAAGAAGTTCGGATCATACAGTCTTCTGCCTCCAGAGGCTGAGTGGATTTGAAGATCAACCCGTCAGCCAGGCGAGGAAGGCATGAGAACAGGAGTGTGTGTGTGTGTGTTTGGGGTGCCGGAATTTTTGTACCCTTGCTTTAACAGATAGGACTTCCCTCGTGGCTCAGGTGGTGAAGCATCTGCCTCCAATGAGGGAGACCTGGGTTCAATCCCTGGGTCGGAAAGATCCTCTGGTGAAGGAAATGGCAACTCACTCCAGTACACTTACCTGGAGAATCCTATGGACAGCGGAGCCAGGGAGGTTACAGTCCATGCGGTTGCAAAGAGTAGGACAAGACTGAGTGACTAAACTTTCTTTCTTTCTTTTAAACAAATGCTGCAAATCCATGAGACCCTTGACTTTGGCCACTTGGAGGCACTGTTCCATGATAAGCAGTGTGTGCTGGGAGGGTGTGAGTCACCCTGGGAGGGCAGCTTAAGAGACCCTTGTCTATATCATGCCTGCATCTGGGAGCAGGTCTGAGTTCCCTGAGTGGTCTGGGGACACATGGAGCCAGCACAGACTCCTCACTGCCCAGGGAACTGGGGACGTGCCTGAAACCTCAAGATGAACATAGGGGGTTGTATCCTGCCTCAGCATGGGAGTAGAGGTGAAGGGGTTGGGGTGGCTGGTGAGGGCCTGGTGGCTGGTGATGAGATTCAGGCAGGGTCAGGCAGAAGAGAACAAGGCATGTTGTGTGCGTATGGGACCAGGGGACAAGTCACCTCACACCCAGGCTTGCTGAGGGGCTGTCAGGACAGGGAAGGGCATAGAGGAGCCAGCCCTGCGTATTGGTAAGGGGTCCAGTGGACAAGGGCAGCCTGATAGACACAGCAGTGACGTCATAGGCAAATGCTCCAATCAGGGAAGCAGGAGGGTCAGCACTTTACATCACTCACCCCAGGAGCCCCGCCCCCAGCCAGCAGCAGTGCTGGGTTCCTGATGCTGCCATGGGCTCCAGGCTCCTCTGCTGTGTGACTCTCTGCCTCCTGGGAGCAGGTGAGTCCTGGACACAGTGTGGGAGCTTCTGAGATGACTTTGCTTTTGCCATCCCCAAACGCAAGACTACTGGAAAGGGCTGCAGCAGGAGGCTTCCCTGTTCTCTCCTCTCTACTTCCTTGTCTTTCCCAACAGGCCTGGTGGATTCCGAAGTCACCCAGATCCCAAAATTCCTGACCAAATCAAGAAAACAGCAAGTGACACTGAGATGTTCCCCTGAATCTGGACACCGCTCTGTGTACTGGTTCCAACAAGCCCTGGGCCAGGGCCCCCAGTTCCTCGTTCAGTATTTTGATGGAGAAGTGTATCAAAGAGGAAACATGTCAGATCGATTTTCAGTTCAACAGTTAGGTGACTCTCGCTTGGAGTTGAACTTGACCTCCTTGGAGCTGATGGACTCCGCTCTTTATCTCTGTGCCAGCAGCCCAGACACAGCCCTGCATGATCAGGTGCCTCTGGGACAAAAACTCTCCTGCCCCAGCTCAGGAAGTGGTGGTGAGCGTGTCGGTTGCCAGTGTGCCAAGCTCAGACTCTGGTAGAGCAATAGATTTTCCCAGACATTCATTTCCTGAAATGTTGTAATGCTCACTGAGATCATGCAAGATAAGTATTATTTTAACTGTTTATATGTCTGAGGGGATGTGAATTGCCCAGATCTCACACTTCATGACTGTTACAGCTAGGATTGCAGCTCCAGTTTCTTCTCAACACCTGTGGTCCCTTTCCTCATGGAACCGTCTCCATACAGAGCAAGTTACATATACGCGTTGTGTTATGTGTAACAAGATACTGTTTGGGGCTCTGTGATATGACCTGTTACTCAATGAATGGCAGCCACGCATCACAAGGAGGTGTTCCCATGAAAAGAATGTCTCAAATAAAAAAGCGTTTTTCACTTACCCTGGTGTGTGCCGCGTCTCACCATGGTGCTCCTAAGTCTGCATTTCTTTCTGCCAATCCATCATCCTGTGCTGGGCAACCAGCTTCTCTCCACCCAGAAAGGTGGGTCACAGGCCTGAGGCCTCTCCTGACATGGGAAGCAGGGGCTCCTGTGAACATGAAGGAGCTGTACCTGCCTTTGGAAGGTGGACTGTCTGTCAGTGAGTTGATAAGAACAGATCCAAACAATTCCTCAAATGTTGATGAGCCTTCAATGAGGTTGGGAGCAGAAACCTGGAGAAACATGGTAGGTGGAGGGCCATTCTCAGGGCTGTGATCAATTAAAGCAGAAATGGGCCTTGAAGTCCTATTGGGACACATATCATAAAGGAGAGCAGGAAGCTAGAGGGAATTTCCAAAGATGCAGAGCTATAGAAATATGTAGATAAATTAAAGTAATATACACATTTATGAAGATTAACTTTTCAATAAAGTATAGATAAAATTGCACACTGTTTACAGAAAGGTTACAACAACTTGTGAGGCTGATGCCCATCAAGCCGGATGGGTCTCCATGTTGTGAACTGTTCACTCAGGTTCATTTCTGATTTGAGCCTCTGGGGGAAGGGGCGTGGCCCCTGAGTGACAGGTGGCTCCTGGGGCCTGGCAGGGACAGTGACATCTCAGAAGGACTCCCTGGAGAGCCCCTCTCCCCTCTCATCCACACTCAGACCAGAGGGCCCTCCGCCTGCCCCGCCCCGCCATGAGCCCCTGCCTCCTGGGCTGTGTGGTCTTCTGTCTCCTGCAGGCAGGTGAGTCCTGGGGGGCAGGGTCCCCTTCAGGGGTGCCAGCACTAAGCCTGTCCACTGTGACTGCAGCATCAGTCCTCCTTCTCCACAGGGGTGGTCCATCCTGGTGTCACTCAGGACCCCAGATTCCAGGTCGTGAGGACAGGACAGAGTGTGACACTGAAATGTACTCAGGATCTGGGTCATGACCGCATGTACTGGTACCGACAAGACCTGGGACATGGGCTGAGGCTGATCCATTACTCAGCTGGTGTGCACACTAGCGAGCCAGGAGACATGCCCGACAGGTACAGCGTCTCTAGATCAAACACAGAGAACTTTCCTCTCACGCTGGAGTCTGCCAACCGCTCCCAGACAGTTGTGTACTTCTGTGCCAGCAGTTACTCCACGGCGCTGCAGGGTCACCTGCTCTCTGTTGAAAAAGACAAGGGGCCCACATGCAGGATCCTAGCACTGGTAACCTAATGCCCTGGGGACCACGTGCCAGCACTGTGACCCTGGATGTGTGACCTGGACAGGCCTGGATCTGACCCCAGGGACTCGGAGACTCATGTCCACCATCAGTCTCTGTCTTTCCTTTGCATCCTCCCTGGATGCAGTTCGGACTGCATCCAGTTCTGACTAGTTCTGACTCTTCCTCATCAGCTTAAGACCTCCAGAAGGGAAGAATATTAGTAAATCAGATATATCTAGACCCTCTTGTCTCTCCCAGAACCTCATTGCTGTCTCTCTGAAAGTTTCTCCTGCAGCCTAGCTTTCAAGTGCTCCCTGCTCTTGCCCACCAGAGGGGCGGGTCTTTCCTCCTTTACTGCCTTGGGCTCAGCTCCCCTGCCCTCTCTGTCCAGACACACTTCTCTCCCCTCATCTGGGTCAGTCCCTTCCCATGACACAGGGAACTTTGTAACCAAGCGTAAGCGGTTGTGTTTGAGCAAGTTCTTGGGGTCATCAAAGAGAAAACAACCTCAGTTAACTAGAAACCATCCAAAATCCTTTGGGAGTCCATTCCCAGGAGGAGAAACAGGCTGTGTGTGTTCTCCTTCCTGCCCCTCTTTCTTAGCATCTCAATTAACCTGGACCAGGTTTCCACCATTTACTTCAGAGAAATATTCTCAAAGTCAAAATATTTCCTCCACGGTATCTTATTATATCAAGATTTACAAGTTCATAGGAAATAAATAGGTTAATACACATTTAAATAGGAAATCTGAAAATATATGCCTCTGATTAATCAGAAGTAGTTATGAAGACATGTTTGCAGGCAGATTCACTTGAGATCCTCTGAGCGTTTATTTTATGACATATATTTCCATTTTAGCTAACTACCATCATTGTAGTGGTGAAGCAATGATTTCCTTGTTAGGAAAACGGTCAGATCATACAGTCTTCTACCTCCAGAGGCTAAGAGTGGATTTGAAGATCAACCCTAATCAGCCAGGCTAGGAAGGCAGTAGAACAGATATGTGTGTGTGTATTCAGGGTGTGGGACATTTGAAACCTTGCTTCAAACAGAGGCTGCAAATCCATGAGACCATGGACCTTCGGCCACTAGGAGGCACTGTGTTTCCATGGTAAGCAGGGTGCCCTGGGAGGGGTTGAGAGTCACCTGGGGAGGGCAGCTTAAGGGAACCTTGGCTACATGCCTGCACCTGGGAGCAGATTTGCGTTCCCTGAGTGGTCCTGGGACACATGGAGCCAGCACAGACTCCTCTCTGCTCAGGGAAGAGGGGTCGTCCCTGGAGCCTCAGGATATGCCCAGGGGGCCATCTGTGGAGCAGCATGGGAAGGGGAGGGTGAGAAGTTGGGGCATCTGGTGAGGGCTGGGTGATGAGTGTCAGGCAGGGTCAGACAGAGCAGAACAAGAGTGTGTAGGCACATGGGACCAGGGGACGAAGCTCCCCTCACACCCATCCTTGCTGAGGGGCGGTCAGGACAGGGGAGGGCACAGAGGAGCCAGCCCTGGGTCCTGCCAAGGGGTCCAGGGGATAAGGGCAGCAGGCAGAGACACAGAGCAGTGACGTCATAGGCAAATGCTCCAATCAGGGAACAGGAGGGTCAGCACTTACCCCCTCATCTCAGGTGTCCCGCCCCCAGCCAGCAGCAGTCCGGGGTTCCTGATGCTGCCATGGGCTCCAGGCTCCTCTGCTGTGTGACTCTCTGCCTCCTGGGAGCAGGTGAGTCCTGGACACAGTGTGGGAGCTTCTGAGATGTCTTTGCCTCCCTGAGATAGAAGCCTGGCTATGAGGGCTGCATCAGGAGGCTCCCCTGTGCTCTGTCCTCAGCTTCCTTCTGTCTCCTTCCCAACAGGTCTGGTGGATTCTGGGGTCACCCAGACCCCAAATATCTGATCAAATCAAGAAAGCAGCAAGTGATACTGAGATGTTCCCCTGAGTCTGGACACCTCTCTGTGTACTGGTACCAACAGGCCCTGGGCCAGGGCCCCCAGTTCCTTATTCAGTATTATAATGGGAAAGAGAATGAGAAAGGAAACGTGCCAGATCGATTCTCAGGTGAACAGTTCAGTGACTCTAGCTCTCAGATGAACCTGAGCTCCTTGGAGCTGACAGACTCAGCCATGTATCTCTGTGCCAGCAGTGAAGACACAGCCCTGCATGATCAGGTGCCTCTGGGACAAAAACACTCCTGCCCTAGCTCAGGACGTGGTTGTGAGGGTGACTGCCTCCCTTCCAGGCCTGGATAGATCTGACAGACTCTCCCAGAAATTCTTCCTCTGCTGTGTTTTAATGCTCCCAAACATCATGCTAGGTAAGTATTATTTTACCTGTTTATACATCTGAGGGTAACTGACTTGTCCACATCTTATATGTCATTGCTTTCAGAGCAAGGAATTTGATTCAAGCCTGTCCTCATCACTTTTGGTCTTCGCCCCCATAAAACTGTCCCCCACATAGAATAAATAATACACAGAAACACACACAAACACACACACACATACTCACGTACATGTTTTAAAGCAATCGGCTCACATAGTTGTGAAGGCTGGTAAGTCCAAAAGCTGCAAGCGGGTCTGGTGCTACTGGAGACTGAGGGGAGCTGATGTTTAAGTTCAAAAGCAGAAGGACTAACGGTCCAGTGTGAAGGCCATCCGCTGACAATTATCTCTTACTTGGGGGAGGATCAGTGTTTTCGTCTATTCATCTCTTCACCTGGTTCCATGAAGGCCACTGACATTATGGAGGGTCATCTGCTTTATGAATTAAAATGTTAATCTAATCTATTATTAAAACATACATATTCACATGTTGAAAGTGAAGTCGCTCAGTCGTGTCTGACTCTTTGCGACTAAATGGACTGTAGCCCACGAGGCTCCTCCATCCATGGAATTTTCTAGGTAAGAATATTGGAGTGGGTTGCCATTTCCTTCTCCAGGGCATCTTCCCAACCCAGCGATTGAACCCTGGTCTCCCACATTGTGGGCAGACGCTTTATCGTTTGAGCCAAAAAATATCCCTCTTTGGAGCACCCAAAAAATAAAGCTAAATATCCAAGACAGAGTCAAGTTGACATGTTATATTAGTCAGGACACCATCTTCCAGGGTTGCACAAGAATTTAATAAGCATGATCTCCCTGGCAGGTAACAGGAGTTTGGATTTCTTGACTCCCTTTGCTAATCTCTGACAGCCTCCTCTAGTGCTTCCTAGGTGCAAAAGTAGATATGGACACATTTTGACTTCAAACCCTATACTTGAAGACTTCAGATGTCATAGGAAAGAAAGTAATTATGCTTGCCGGTTCCATACATGAGATATACAGAGCATGTAACTTACCCTCAGGGTTTTTACATTAACTTTATTTCCATATGAATTATAGTTAACATTTGAATAATGTGCAGTTTGGGGGCCCTGAACCAGCCTTAACCCTGCTGTAAAATTTGTTTAAAATTCAGTCAACCCTGTTTGTGATTTCACATCCACAGATTCAACCAGCCACAGTTGTGTGGTACTGTGAAAAGTGAAAGTGAAAGTCACTCAATCGTGTCTGACTCTTTGCAACCCCATGGACTATACAGTCCATGAAATATAAATTCTCTCCAGGCCAGAGTACTGGAGTGGGTAGTCTTTCCCTTCTCCAGCAGATCTTCCCAACCCAGGGATCCAACTCAGGTCTCTCACACTGCAGGCAGATTCTTTACCAGATGAACAACAAAGTCTGTAGTTAGTATCTATTAAAAATTCCACACAAAACTGGATGCATGAAATTCAAAATCAGTGTGGTCCAAGGGGTCCGCTGTATATACAGTAACATTACACACGGTACAGTGAACAGATGAATGGTTTTGATCAATCCATGTGTGTGTGCCCACGGAACGTTCACCTATAAAGGCTGAGAACATTTCATCACCAAAAATCCTCTGAGGCCCCATTCCCAGGCCTGTCTCCTTCCCTGACAACCAGCAGTATGATTTCTGTTGCCGTTTTTTTTTTTGAAGTCCTCTTTAGCCCAGAGCTAAATATTTAAGCGATTGCTCCTGGAAAGTATTATGGTTGAAGAAGTTCTTGAAAGCATGTGAGCACCATATCCATGTCAGGGACTATCCTATCTGGAGATGGATGGTTTGGAAAATGACCATCCACAGGTCTTTTCTGCTGGTACAATTTTTTTTTTTTTTTAATGCACTTTCATAAATTTCTTTTCTCGTGCACACATTATCTGAAATGATTTTATGATGCTATTTTGAGAGGAAGTCCTCTTCTCCTAGGAAATTCCTTTGAGGTCCCATGTGATATGCACACAGCAAGGCCTCCTGCTCACACACTGGTGCTGGGACTGAGCAGACAACCAGCAGCAGCAATTTGGTGAGAGATCATTTCATGTCAGGAGAAGGCTTGCCTTTGATTTGACCCCAGTGTTCAAGTCACAGGAGTTGAACTGAAAAGTCCCCCTTTCTGTAGTGGCCTGGCCTGGTCACTAGTCTCCTGCACTGTGGGTCTCACTGTCTCTTGGACCAGAGACATTCTGAGCACAGGTATGGATCCCGTGGACTTGCCAGGCCCCGATTCAAGGCTTTTTTTGGCTACAACATCGAGCTCATTCATTGCTTCTGACTTTGGTTTCTGCGTTTTTGTCTCTGAGGCCCAGGGAATGGTTAGTCACCCAGACCCTAGACGTGCAATCAGGTTCCATGGAAACCAGCTCATCAGGAGGTCACCACAGTCACCCACTCATGACCAGTGCATGATATTCAGGTTCAGAAATGATTGAGAATTTGAAAATCACAGCAGCAGAGCATGGCAGCCAGTGCAGGGTCCTCCAAATGTGAGGTTTGTGCATGTGATACAGTCTGGAGCTCTAGGATATCAGTTACTGAATGGCTGCCCGCTTCACAAGGAAGTACCCCCATGCAATGGATGTCTCAGGTAAAATCAGAGCATTTTTCCTTTACCCTGGGGTCAGCCATCTCTCCCGACATCCCTCCCACGTCT
The DNA here is from genome assembly GCF_027580195.1 of Bos mutus. Lineage (NCBI taxonomy): Eukaryota > Metazoa > Chordata > Mammalia > Artiodactyla > Bovidae > Bos > Bos mutus. Next base: position 18,356,245 of record NC_091620.1, on the reverse strand, counting down.
GCACTCCTTTGTGCCCACATGTCATCCGTGGTGCTGGGCAACCAGCTTCTCTCCTCAAAGCAAGCTGGGTCACAGGCCTGAGGCGGTTCAGCTTGCTGCTCCCCCAACCCTCAGACACGACGAGAAGCATGTGCTCAGGTGGACATGAAGGCGCTGAGCCTGCATGTGACAGGCACCCTGTCAGTCGGTGAATTAATAAGAAAGGGAGCCCAAGGATTCCTCAGGTGTCGATGAGCCTGCCTAAGGTTAGGGAACCAGATTCTGGAATCTAGTGCTGCACTTATTTCCTTCTTAGTAGAAATGTCTGATCATACAGTCTTTTACCTCCACAGGCTAAGACTAGACTTAAAGATCAGCCCTAATTCATCCAGGCTGGGAAGGCAGCAGATGAGGGGTGTGTGTGTGTGTGTGACTGTGTGAGTAGGGGTTGAAAGTGTGGAGTGCGGGAAATTTGTATTCTTGTTTTAGATGGAAGACACAGATCCATGAAACCATTGGCCTCTAGGAGGCACTGTGGGCCCATGGTAAGCAGGGTGTGATGGAGGGGGTTGAGAGTCACCCTGGAGAGGGCAGCTTAGGGGAACCTTGGCTACATGCCTGCATCAGAAAGTAGGTTTGAGCTCCCTGAGTGGTCCAGACACATGGACCCAGCACAGACTCCTCACTGCCCAGGGGAATGGGGACATGCCTGGAGCCTCAGGATATGCCCAGGGAATCTTCTCCTGGAGCAGCATGGGGAGTGGAGGGTGAAGGGATTAGTGTGGCTGGTGAGGGCTGGGTGATGAGTGTCAGGCAGGGACAGGAAGAGAAGAAAAAGGCATGTTATGGGCATATGGGGACATGGGGACAGTGCTCACTTTACACCCACCCTTGGCTGAGGGGCTGTGCAGAACAAGGAATGGCTTAGAGGAACCAGCCCTGGGTCCTGCCAAGGTGTCCAGTGACAAGGGCAGCCTGCAGAGGCACAGAGCAGTGACGTCATAGGCAAATGCTCCAATCAGGGAAACAGGAGGGTCAGCACTTTACACCACTCACCCCAGGAGCCCCGCCCCCAGCCAGCAGTAGTCCTGGGTTCCTGATGCTGCCATGGGCTCCAGGCTCCTCTGCTGTGTGACTCTCTGCCTCCTGGGAGCAGGTGAGTCCTGGACACAGTGTGGGAGTTTCTGAGATGTCTTTGCCTCTCTGAGATAGAAGCCTGGCGATGAGGGCTGCAGCAGGAGGCTTCCCTGTGCTCTGTCCTCAGCTTCCTTGTCTCCTCCCAACAGGCCTGGTGGATTCTGAAGTCACCCAGACCCCCAAATACCTGATCAAATCAAGAAAACAGCAAGTGATACTGAGATGTTCCCCTGAGTCTGGACACACATCTGTGTACTGGTACCAACAGGCCCTGGGACAAGGCCTCCAATTCCTCATTCAGTATTACAATAGGGCAGAGTATGAGAAAGGAAACATATCAGATCGAGTCTCAGGAAAACAGTTCAGTGACTCTAGCTCTGAGCTGAACTTGACTTCCTTGGAGCTGAAGGACTCAGCTGTGTATCTCTGTGCCAGCAGCCAAGACACAGCCCTGCATGATCAGGTGCCTCTGGGACAAAAACACTCCTGCCCCAGCTCAGGAAGTGGTGCCTGAGTGTCAGCTGCCAGCCTGCCAAGCCCAGTCTCTGGTAGAGCGAGAGACTTTCCCAGACATTCACTTCTTGATATGTTTTAATGCTCACTAACGTCATCAAGGTAAGTACCATTTTAACTGTTTGTACATCTGAGGGGTCGTGAGTTGCCCAGACCTCATACTTCATGAGTGTTACAGCGAGCATCCCGGCTCAAGTGTGTTCTCAGTACCCGTGGTCCCTTTGCTCATGGAACTGTGTACACAGCAAGTTACATATACGCGTTGTGTTGTGTGGAACAAGATACAGTTCGGGGCTCTGTGATATGAACTGTTACTCAATGAATGGCAGCCACACTTCACAAGGAAGTATTCCCATGGGAGGAACGTCTCAGATAAAAACTGAGCATTTTTCATCACCCTGGCGTCTGCACCTCCCTCCACATCCCTCCTGCATCTGTATTCCTTTGTGCCAAAACGTCATCCTGTGCTGGGCACCCAATTCTCTCCACCCAGAAAAGTGGGTCACCGGCCTGAGGGGGCTCTGCTTACTCCCTCCCCCCAACACGGGAATCACGGGCTGCTGTGACCATGTAGGAGCTGTACCTGCGTTTGACCGGTGGACCGTCTGTCAGTGAATTCATTAGAAGCAGACCAAAGAATTCCTCAAATGTTGTTGAGCCTGAGATGAGGTTGGGAGCAGAAACCTGGAGAAACACGGTAGGTGGAGGGACTGTCTCAGGACTGTGGGCAATGTTGCGGAAAGGGAGCCTTGAAGTGCTGCTGCTAAGTCGCTTCATCGTGTCCAACTCTGTGCGACCCCATAGACGGCAGCCCACCAGGTTCCCCCATCCCTGGGATTTTCCAGGCAAGAACACTGGAGTGGGGTGCCATTGCCTTCTCCGCTTGAAGTGCTCTTGGGACACATATCATAAAGGGCAGTAGGACGCCAGAAGGATTTCCCCAGGATTCAACACTTCAGAAATATATAAATAAATACAAGTAATATACATGTTAATGAATACTAATGTCTGGACTAAAACATACAAAACATTTAATCAGTTTAACATCTACAGAAAAACCTTTAACATTTACAGAAAGGTTACAGCAACTTGTGAGATTACGTCTGTTGTTCTGGATGGGTCTCCATGTTGTGAACTCTTCACTCAGGTTCATTTCTGATTTGAGCCTCTGGGGAAGGGGCGTGGCCCCTGAGTGACAGCTTGGCTCTGGGGCCTGGCAGGGACAGTGACATCTCAGAAGGACTCCCTGGAGAGCCCCTCTCCCCTCTCATCCACACTCAGACCAGAGGGCCCTCCACCTGCCCCACCCCCGCCATGAGCCCCTGCCTCCTGGGCTGTGTGGTCTTCTGTCTCCTGCAGGCAGGTGAGTCCTGGGGGGCAGGGTCCCCTTCGGGGTGCCAGCACTAAGCCTGTTCGCTGTGACTGCAGCATGGGTCCTCCTTCTCCACAGGGGCGGTCCATGCTGGTGTCTCTCAGGACCCCAGATTCCAGGTCGTGAGGAGAGGACTGAACACGACACTGACATGTACTCAGGATCTGAGCTTTAGCTATATGTACTGGTACCGACAAGACCCAGGACATGGGCTGAGGCTGATCCATTACTCAGTTATCCCTCCCTCCACGGAGAGAGGAGCCGTGCCCGAGGGCTACAGCGTCTCCAGACCAAGCACAGAGAACTTCCCTCTCACACTGGAGTCGGCCAACCGCTCCCAGACATCTGTGTACTTCTGCACCTGCGGTTATCCACAGCGCTGCACGGCCACCTCCTCTCTGTGCAAAAAGATAAGGGAAGCCCTGCAGCCTGGAAGGAGGAGAGCCCCTTGCAGGCGTCTCACACGGGGAGCCTTGGAACCCAGGGCCACATGCCTGCAGTGTGACACTGATTGTGCAGTCACATATCATGCCCAGCTACATCTACGTTAAATGTAGTGGACGGTTGGTTTTTTTATTTCAAAGTTTTATAACTTTAAAAATAATTGGGTTTATATATATATAATCTCTGTATGTAAATCCATTACCTAGAATTGGTAATACTAAATTTATATAGAAAATCTAGAAATATGTGGATCTGATTAATCAGAGGGATCTACGGAATGCAGTGCTCCAGGCTGTATTCACCTGAGCTCATCAGAGTGTCTGTATTGAAGGTCTGTGTGATACTTAGCATACTACTGTGACACTGCTGCTAAGTCACTTCAGTCGTGTCTAACTCTGTGCGACCCCATAGACGGCAGCCCACGAGGCTCCCCCGTCCCTGGGATTCTCCAGGCAAGAACACTGGAGTGGGTTGCCATTTAGTATGTGCAATTATTTTCTTCTTAATGGAAATGTTGGTTTCTACAGTCTTTTATCTCCAGAGGCTAAGAGGGAATTTGCAGATCAATCTTAAGTCAGCCAGGTGGGGAAGACAGTAGAACAAGTGTGTGTTGTGTGTGTGTGCGTGTGCGTGTGTATGTGTGTGTTCAGGCTTTCGGGTATTTACATTCTTGCTTTGGCAGAAGGCACAGATCCATGAGACTGTGGACCATTGGCCACTAGGAGGCGCTGTGGGCCCACAGTAAGCAGGGGGTCCTGGGAGGGGTGGAGAGTCACCCTGGGGAGGGCAGCTTTAAGGAACCTTGGCTACATGCCTGAAGGAGAAAGCAGGTTTCAGTTCCCTGACGTGCTGAGGTTCCAGGACCCATGGAACCAGTACAGACTCCTCACTGCCCAGGAAAGTGGGGATGTGCCTGGATCCTCAGGATGTGCCCAGGAGACGGTCTCCAGGAGCTGCAAGGGAGGTGAGGGGTTGGGGTGGCTGGTGAGGGCTGGGTGATTGTCAGCTGATTGCCTGGTGATTGCCAGCCAGGTGAGTGCCTGGCTGCATGTCAGGCAGGGGCTGGCAGAGGACAACAAGGTATGCTGTGGGCATTGGGGACATGGGGATGGGGCACCCTTCACACCCACCCCTTGCTCAGGGGCTGGGAAGGGCAGGGAAGGGCATAGAGGAGCCCACCATGGGTCCTGGCAAGGGGTCCAGTGGATTTGGAAACAGCCTGCAGAGGCACAGAGCAGTGACGTCATAGCCAAATGCTCCAATCAGGGAGCAGGAGGGTCAGCACTTTACACCACTCACCCAGGAGTCCCGCCCCCAGTCAGCAGCTGTCTTGGGTTCCTGATGCTGCCATGGGCTCCAGGCTCCTCTGCTGTGTGACCTCTTCCTTCTGGGAGCAGGTGAGGCCTGGACACAGTGTGGGAGCTTCTGAGATGTCTTTGCCTCCCTGAGATAGAAGCCTGGCGATGAGGGCTGCAGCAGGAGGCTTCCCTGTGCTCTGCCCTCAGCTTCCTTGTCTCCTCCCTGCAGGCCTAGTGGATTCTGAAATCACCCAGACCCCAAATACCTGATCAAATCAAGAAAGCAGCAAGTGACGCTGAGATGTTCCCCTGACTCTGGACACCTCTCTGTGTACTGGTACCAACAGGCCCTGGGCCAGGGCCCCCAGTTCCTTGTTCAGTATTTCAACAGAATGTGAGAGAAGAAGCAAACCTATCAGGGCGATTCTCAGGTCAACAGTTCAGTGACTCTAGCTCTGAACTAAGCTTGACTCCTTGGAGCTGAAAGACTCAGCTGTGCATCTCTGTGCCAGCAGCCAAGACACAGCCCTGCATGATCAGGTGCCTTTGGTACAGAAACACTCCTTCCCCAGCTCAGGAAGTTTGTGTGAGGGTATAGACTGCCAGCCAGCCAGGCCCAAGTCCTGGGAGAGCAGACAGCCTTTCCCAGACATTCATGTCTTGATATGTTTTAATGCTCCCAAAGATTATACAAGATAAGTATTATTTTAACTCTTTACACATCTGAGGGGGAGTGGCTTGCCCAGATCTCATACTTCATAAATATCAGAACAAGGAATCAGATAAATATCAGAACAAGGAATCAGACTCATATCTGTCCTTATCACTGTGGTCCTCACCCCCATTGAATAATTCTCCCATATAACAAATATATATGTCGTGTTTTACATATATATATATCTATATATAGATAGATAGATAGATATTTATTTTATGGGATACATATCATTTAAAGGAGTTGACTCACATAGTTCTTAATTTCAACAATGATAAGTCTAAGAAGCTGGGCTCATGTTATTAGAGACCTAAGAAGAGCTGATGTTTAAATTCAAAGGCTGTTAGGCAGGAAGAAGTGATAGTCTAGTGAAGGCCATCAGCTGGATAATTCTCTCCTACCCAGGAGAGGTTTAGGGTTTTTGTTCTGTTCATTTCTTCATCTCTTTGCATGAGACCTACTACATTATGGAAGTTCATCTGCCTTACCAATAAAGATGTTCATCTAATCTGATTTTAAAATCTATTGATAATTTTTCACATATTTATCTCTCACCAAGACATCCTCACAGGGACATTCAGAACAATGTAGAACTAAATATCTGTGGCATAGTCAACGTTTACAAGGATGACGCATTAAATTAGTCATCCCAACAACTTCCAGGCTTGCCTAGGAATTTAGTAAGCATGAAGTCCCTGGCACATAACAGGACTCTGGATTTCCTGAGTCCCTTTGCTAATCTCTGACAGCCTCTTCCACCATTTCTTAGGTGCAAAGATAGAGATGGACACATTTTGCCTCCAGCTGAGGCCTTTAGAAATCACAGGGGTGAAAATATTTCTGCCTGTTGATTTAGTGCAGGAAATTAGCCAGAGCATGTAACATACAATCCTCATCAGGCATCTTAAAATCAACTTTACTGATGTATGGATTGTAGTTGACTCTTCAACAATGTGCTGTTTAGGAGCACCGAGAACCCCACAACCCTGCAGTTCGAAATCTGCATATAACTTCACATCTTAGGAATGAAGAATTATCTCTGGAATACAACACACTTAAAGTTGTAAACTGTTTATAGAAAGGATACAACAACTCATAAGGCTCAAGTCCATTGATCTGGATGGGTCTCTGTGTTGTGAACTTATCTCTCAGGGTCATTTCTGATTTGAGCCTCTGGGGAAGGGGCGTGGCCCCTGAGTGACAGGTTGGCTCCGGGGCCTGGCAGGGAGAGTGACATCTCAGAAGGCCTCCCTGGAGAGCCCCTCTCCCTCTCATCCACACACACACCAGAGGGCCCTCCGCCTGCCCCGCCCCCGCCATGAGCCCCTGCCTCCTGGGCTGTGTGGTCTTCTGTCTCCTGCAGGCAGGTGAGTCCTGGGGGGCAGGGTCCCCTTCGGGGTGCCAGCACTAAGCCTGTCCGCTCTGACTGCAGCATTGGTCCTCCTTCTCCACAGGGGCGGTCCATGCTGGAGTCACTCAGGACCCCAGATTCCAGGTCGTGAGGACGGGACAGAATGTGACACTGACATGTACTCAGGATCTGGGTCATAACTCTATGTACTGGTACCGACAAGACCTGGGACACGGGCTGAGGCTGATCCATTACTCAGATGGCCCTCCCACCACGGTGAAAGGAGATGTGCCCGAGGGCTACAGCGTCTCCAGACCAAGCAAAAAGGACTTCCCTCTCACGCTGAAGTCTGCCAACCACTCCCAGACATCTGTGTACTTCTGTGCCAGCAGTTACTCCACAGTGCTGCATGGCCACCTCCTTTCTGTGCAAAAAAGCAGATGAGGGCCCTGCAGCCTGGAACTCGGGGAGCCCCTTGCAGATTCCTAGCACCTGGAGACTCCGAGCCCACAGACACATACTGGCAGCATAGCTGGTTTTATGAAGCCCACCGACATTATGGAAGGTCATCTGCTTAAGAAATAAAATGTTAATCTAATCTATTATTAAAATATACCTATTCAGATGTTAACTTTTCCAAAAACACCCCCTTAGGAGCATCCAGAAAAATAAAGCTAAATACCCATGGCAGAGTCAAGTTGACAGTCAGTCGGGTCTGACTCTGTGCGACCCCTTGGACCCAGCACTCCAGCCTCCCTGTCCATCACCAACTCCTCCGGTTTACCCAAACTCATATCCATTGAGATGGTGATGCCATCCAAACATCTCATCCTCTGTCATCCCCTTCTCCTCCTGCCTTCAATCTGGCCCAGCAGCAGGGTCTTTTCAAATGCGTCAGTTCTTCGCATCAGGTGGCCAAATGTTGGAGTTTGAGCTTCAGCATCAGCCTTTCCAATGAATATTCAGGAGTGATTTCCTTTAGGATGGACTGCATGGATCTCTTTACAGTCCAAGTGACTCTCAGGAGTCTTCTCAAACACCACAATTCAAAAGCATCAATTCTTTGTATAGTCCAACTCTCACATCCATACATGACTACTGGAGAAACCATAGCTTTGACTAGACGGACCTTTGTTGGTAAAGTAATGTCTCTGTGTTTTCATACACTGCCTAGGTCGGTCATATGTGAACTGTTCACTTAGGTTCATTTCTGATTTGAGCCTCTGGGGGAAGAGGCGTGGCCCCCTGAGTGACAGGTTGGCTCCGGGGCCTGGCAGGGACAGTGACATCTCAGAAGGACTCCCTGGAGAGCCCCTCTCCATCTCGTCCACACTCAGCCCAGAGGGCCCTCTGCCTGCCCCACCCCACCATGAGCCCCTGCCTCCTGGGCTGTGTGGTCTTCTGTCTCCTGCAGGCAGATGAGTCCTGGGGGGCAGGGTCCCCTTGGGGGTGCCAGCACTAAGCCTGTCTGCTGTGACTGCAGCATCGGTCCTCCTTCTCCACAGGGGCAGTCCATGCTGGAGTCACTCAGGACCCCAGATTCCAGGTTGTGAGGAGAGGACAGAGCATGACACTGACATGTACTCAGGATCTGGGTCATGACTCTATGTACTGGTACCGACAAGACCTGGGACACGGGCTGAGGCTGATCTATTACTCAGCTGGACCTCCCACCACGGTGAAAGGAGATGTGTCCGACGGGTACAGTGTCTCCAGATCAAGCAAAAACCACTTTCCTCTCACTCTGGAGTCCGCCAACCACTCCCAAACATCCGTGTACTTCTGTGCCAGCAGTTACTCCACGGCGCTGCATGGCCACCTGCTCTCTGTGCAAAAAGACAGGGTCCCACACGCAGGCTCCTAGCACAGGGAGCCTCAGAGCCCTGGGGACCACGTGCCAGCTCTGTGACCCTGGATGTGTGACCTGGACAGGCCTGGATCTGACCCCAGGGACTCGGAGACACATGTCCACCATCAGTCTCTGTCTTTGCTTTGCATCCTCCCTGGATGCAGTTCGGACTGCAATCAATTCTGACTAGTTCTGACTCTTCCTCATCAGCTTAAGACCTCCAGAAGGGAAGAATATTAGTAAATCAGATATATCTAGACCCTCTTGTGTCTCTGCCGCACCTGATTGCTGTCTGTCTGGAAGTTTCTCCCACAGCCTAGCTCTCAAGTGCTCCCTGCTCTTGCCCACCAGAGGGGCGGGTCTTTCCTCCTTTACTGCCTTGGCCTCAGCTCCCCTGCCCTATCTGTCCAGACACACTGCTCTGCCCTCATCTGGGTCATGTCATTTCCTGACACAGGGAGCTTTGTAACCACGTGTAAGCAGGCGTGTTTGAGCAAGCTCTTGGGGTGACCAAACAGAAAACAACCTCAGTTAATTGGAAACCAGCCGAAGTCCATTGGGAGTCCATTTCCAGGAGGAGAGACAGGCTGGGTGTGTGTGTTCTCCCTTCCCGCCCCTCTTTCTTAGCATCTCAATTATCCTAGACCAGGTTTCTACCATTTCCCTCAGAGAAATCTTCTCAAAGTCAAAATATTTCCTTCATGGTGTCTTATTATATCAATATTTTACAAGTTCATAGGAAATAAATAGGTTAATACACATAAAACCTCTTCATAAAATGCACCTGCTAGAATTGGGTCATGCTAAATTTAAATATGAAATCTGGAAATGTATGGATCTGCATAATCAAAAGGAGGTCTGGAATACAGGTGTCCAGGCTGGCTTCATTTGAGATCATGGAGCACCTATTTTTATTGCCCGTATGACTCCATTTTCGGAGAAGGCACTGGCAACCCACTCCCGTACTCTTGCCTGGAGAATCCCAGGGACGGGGGAGCCTGGTGGGCTGCCGTCTCTGGGGTCGCACAGAGTCGGACGCGACTGAAGCGACTCAGCAGCAGCAGCAGCATTACTCCATTTTAGCTGACTATTGTCAGTGGAGTGGTGCAGGAATTCCTGCCTTCTTAGTAGAAAAGTCTGATCATACAGAGTTTTACCTCCACAGGCTAAGACTAGACTTGAAGATCAACCCTAATTCAGCCATGCTGGGAAGGCAGCATATGAAGGGTGTGTGTGTGTGTGTGTGTGTGTGTGTGTGTGTGTGTGTAGGGGTTGAAAGTGTGGAGTGTGGGGAATTTGTATTCTTGTTTTAGATGGAAGGCACAGAGCCATGAGACCATGGGCCACTAGGAGGCACTGTGGGCCCATGGTGAGCAGGGTGTGCTGGGAGGGGTTGAGAGTCACCCTGGAGAGGGCAGCTTAGGGGAACCTTGGCTACATGCCTGCATCAGGGAGCAGGTTTGAGCTCCCTGAGTGGTCCACACACATGGACCCAGCACAGACTCCTCACTGCCCAGCGGAGTGGGCACATTCCTCGAGCCTCAGGATGTGTCCAGGGGGCTGTAAGTGGAGCAGCATGGGAAGCAGAGGCTGAGAGATCAGTGTGGCTGGTGAGGGCTGGGTGATGAGTGTCAGGCAGCGACGGGAAGAGAAGAAAAATGCCATGTTATGGGCATATGGGAACATGGGGACAGTGCTCACCTCACACCCACCCTTTGCTGAGGGGCTGTGCGGGACTGGGAAGGGCATAGAGGAGCCAGCCCTGGGTCCAAGCAAGGGGTCCAGGGGACAAGGGCAGCCTGCAGGGACACAGAGCAGTGACATCATAGGCAAATGCTCCAATCAGGGAAGCAGGAGGATCAGCAGTTACCCCCTCACCCAGGAGCCCCAGCCCCAGCCAGCAGTGGTCCTGGGTTCCTGATGCTGCCATGGGCTCCAGGCTCCTCTGCTGTGCGACTCTGCTTTTTGGGAGCAGGTGAGTCCTGAACACAGTGTGGGAGCCTCTGAGATATTCCCATGGGAGGAATGTCTCAAATAAAAACAGAACATGTTTCATTTGCCCTGAAGTCTGCACCTCCCTCCATGTCCCTCCTACATCTGAATTCCTTTGTGACAATACGTCACCCTGTGCTGGGTGCCCAGCTTCTCTCCACCAAGAGAGGTGGGTCCCAGTCTTGAGGGGGCTCTGCTTGCTCCCTGCCCTGCACCGACATGGGAAGCAGGGCCTCCTGGAACATGAAGAAGCTGCACCCACATTTGGCTGGCGGACCGTCTGTCAGTGACTCGATTAGAAATAGACCAAACAGATTTCTCAAATGTTGATGAGCCTGCAGTGAGTTTGGGAGCAGAGACCTGGAGAAACATGGTAGGTGGAGGGACAATCTCAGGACTGTGGTCAGTTATGCAGAAATGGAACCTGGAAGTCCTACTGGGACACATGAGTTAAACAGGGCGACAGGAAGCCAGAAGGATTTCCACAAGATTTAAACTACAGATATATGCAGATAAATAGAAGTAATACATGTATCAATGTGAATTATCTCTGGATTAGAACACACACAAAATTTAATCAGTTTTACAGAAGAGTTTCATCAACTTGTACAGCTTATGTCCATTGATCTGGATGGGGCTCCGGGTTGTGAACTTATCCCTCAGATTCACTTATGATTTGAGCCTCTGGGGAAGGGGCGTGGCCCCTGAGTGACAGGTTGGCTCTGGGGCCTGGCAGGGAGAGTGACATCTCAGAAGGACTCCCTGGAGAGCCCCTTTCCCCTCTCATCCACACTCAGACCAGAGGGCCCTATGCCTGCCCCACCCCCCGCATGAGCCCCTGCCTCCTGGGCTGTGTGGTCTTCTGTCTCCTGCAGGCAGGTGAGTCCTGGGGGGCAGGGTCCCCTTCGGGGTGCCAGCACTAAGCCTGTCCGCTGTGACTGCAGCATCGGTCCTCCTTCTCCACAGGGGCGGTCCATGCTGGTGTCACTCAGGACCCCAGATTCCAGGTCGTGAGGACAGGACAGAAGGCGACACTGACATGTACTCAGGATCTGGGTCATGACCGCATGTACTGGTACCGACAAGACCTGGGACATGGGCTGAGGCTGATCCATTACTCAGTTGGTGCTCCCACACGGTTAAAGGAGACATACCCGAGGGTTACAGCGTCTCCAGACCAAGCACAAAGGACTTCCCTCTCACGCTGGAGTCTGCCAACCGCTCCCAGACATCTGTGTACTTCTGTGCCAGCAGTTACTCCACGGTGCTGCACGGCCACCTCCTTTCTGTGCAAAAAAGCAGATGAGGGCCCTGCAGCCTGGATCCTGGGGAGCCCCTTGCAGGCTCCTAGCACCTGGAGACTCGGAGCCCACAGACACATACTGGCAGCATAGCCAGCGATGTTTGATCTTCCTGGCACGGACCTGACAACAGGGCCTCGTGGACATGTGTCCACCCTCACTCTCTGTCTTTTCACTCTAGCTGCCATGAGAGCCTAAAGATGCTACCCAGCTCTGACTGCTAGTCATCAGTCTGAACATGAGGCCTCCAGGAGGGAATGATGTTGGGAAATCAGATACATCTAGACCTGCTTGTCTCCCCCCGGGCACCGCATGCCTGTCTCTGTGGAAGGCTCTCCCCCAGGCTGGCCCTTGAGTGGTCTCTGCTCTTGTCCAGCTTCCCCAGATATGGGCCTTTCTCTCCCACCTTCCTGGCCCTCGTTCTCACCCTTCTCTACTTCAGCCTTGATGCTCCTCCCTCATCTGGGTCATGTCCTTGCCCATCACCCAGGGAACCTTGTAATGATCCCTAACTGGGCTTGTTTGAGAAGGTCCTCTGGGGTCCTCAAAGAGAATGCAACCTCAGTTAAACATTAATCATCCAAAATTCCTTGGTCGTCCCTGAGGAGGAGAGACAAGCTGTGTGTGTATGTATTCTCCACCATTGCCTGTCTGTAGCATCTAAATAGCCTGGACCCTGATGCTGAAAAGACTGAAAGCAAGAGGAGAAGGGAGTGGCAGAGCAAAAGGTGGTTAGATAGCATCACCGACTCAACAGACATGAATTTGAGCAAACTGTGTGAGATAGTGAAGAACAGGGGAGCCTGGGATGCTGCATGGCATGGGGTTTCAATGAGTTGGACTCAAGTTATCAACTGAAGAACACCACCACCGACAAAAGCTAACCCAAGTTTGTAGCATCTCCCTCATCACAATCTTCTAAAAGTCAAAGTACTAAATATTTCCTGCACGAGCACATTTCTTTTCTCTTGAAATACAAAATCATGAATCAGCTATGGCAGGCTGGTTTGTGTGTTTGTGTTTCTAATTGTGTGTGTGTTCTTTAGAAAAACAAAGCAAGCAAAGACACAGTTCTTTCGGCAAACAGTGAAATATTTTCTAATATGAACACATCCCACGACTATTAAAATGGGCAGACAATCTTGGTTTCCACGCATAGAGCACATGGGGACGCTGTGCAGCTGAGAAACTCCACAAGTTTCTGGGGCAGAGCAAGCAGGCAGAGCTAGTGCCTAGGACCAGGAGGCTTAAGAAAAAGCTTTATTTGGTATTTTTATCTCTAGAAGCCTTACTAGGATAGGCACTATTTTGCAGGCTTGCTGTCCCAGCTGGGAGCCATGAAGTTCAACTATGCAGTGCTGAGGGAGCCCTGAGGTTGCAGCAAAAGTGAAGGGTATGGAGCTGGGAGGTAGTAGGAAAGAGAAACAGAAAAGAGCAAAACCTGCCTGAAGAGAAAAGCGAAGGAGCCACGGGGAAGGGCGTCGATCATAAACCCAGCCTCGCCTAGACCAGCAGTCCACCTCACAGGTCATCTAAGAGACTTTGTAGGACAGAGCAGGGTTCCTGTATCAGCGACCTGGAATGAGAGGTCCGATTCCTGAGAACCAGCAGAGGCAGTGACATTAGAACAGTGACGTCACTGCCTCACCTCCAGTCAGAGGAAGGAGGCCCAAAACCCCAGCTCTCAGAGAAGCAGAGCTCTGAGCAAGGAGTCGCCTACCAGCTCTGGCCCTCCTGCCATGGGCTGCAGCCCCGTCTGCTGTGTGGCTCTGTGTCTCCTGGCAGCAGGTGGGTCCTTGGCACAGGGGGGATTCCGTGTTCCTGGCCTGACCCTGCCTGAATCCAAGGCGCCATCAGGTTCTCTCCTGTGTTCTTTCTCAGCCCCAGTCTTCTTCCCCCACAGGCCTTGTGGATTCTGGAGTCACCCAAACCCCGAGATACCTGATTAAAGCAAGAGGACAGCGAGGGACCCTGAGATGCTCCCCTGTCTCTGGACACCTCTCCGTGTACTGGTACCAACAGGCCCTGGGCCAGGGCCCCAAGTTCCTCGTTGAGTATTACAGGCAGGAAGTGAGGGGAGAAGCACAGCTCCCGGATCGATTCTCAGGAAAACAGTTTAGTGACTTTCGCTCCGAGCTGAACTTGAGCTCCTTGGAGCTGACAGACTCAGCCGTGTATCTCTGTGCCAGCAGCCAAGACACAGCCCTGCATGATCAGGTGCCTCTGGGACAAAAACACTCCTGCCCCAGCTCAGGAAGTGGCTGTGAGGGTGACTGCCTGCCTGTCAGGCCTAGATAGATCCGATAGACTCTCCCAGACGTTCTTCCTCTGCTGTGTTTTAATGCTTCCAAAGATCATGCTAGGTAAGAATTATTTTACCTGTTTATACATCTGAGGGGAACTGAGTTGTCCACATCTTATATGTCATTACTTTCAGATCAAGGAATTTGATTCAAGCCTGTCCTTATTACCTGTGGTCTTTGCCCCCATAAAACTGTCCCCCACATAGAATAAATAATACACAGAAACACACACACACACATTCATATACACATGTAGTTTAAAGCAATCGGCTGACATAGTTGTGAAGGCTGGTAAGTCCAAAAGCTGCAAGCGGGTCTGGTGCTACTAGAGACTGAGGGGAGCTGATGTTTAAGTTCAAAAGCAGAAGGACTAACGGTCCAGTGTGAAGGCCATCGGCTGACAATTATCTCTTACTTGGGGGAGGATCAGTGTTTTCGTCTCTTCATCTCTTCACCTGGTTTCATGAAGGCCACCGACATTATGGAAGGTCATCTGCTTTATGAACTAAAATGTTTATTAAAATATACCTATTCATACTTTGAAAGTGAAGTCGCTCAGTCGCTCACTCTTTGTGACCCAATGGACTGTAGCCCACGAGGCTCCTCCATCCATGGAATTTTCTAGGCAAGAGTACTGGAGTGGGTTGCCATTTCCTTGTCCAGCGGAAAGTATTATGGGTAAAGAAGTTCTTGAAAGCATGTGAGCACCATATCCATGTCAGGGACTATGCTATCTGGAGATGGGTGGTTTGGAAAATGACCATCCAAAGGTCTTCCCTGCTGCTACAGGCTTTTTTTTTTTTTTAATTATTTATTCACGTTCATAAATTTCTTTTCTCGTGCACACATTCTCTGAAATGATTCTATGATGCTATTTTGACAGGAAGTCCTCATCTCCTAGGAAATTCCTTTGAGGTACCATGTGACACAGATAGCAAGGTCTCCTGTTCTCACACTGGTGGTGGGACTGAGCAGACAACCAGCAGCAGCAATTTGGTGAGAGATCATTTCATGTCAGGAGAAGGCTTGCCTTGGATTTGACCCCAGTGTCTGAGTCACAGGAGTTGAACTAAAAAGTCCCCCTTTCTGTAGTGGCCTGGCCTGGGCACTAGTCTCCTGGGCTGTGGGTCCCACTGTCTCTTGGACCAGAGACATTCTGAGCACAGGTGTGGATCCCATGGACTTGCCAGGCTCCAATTGTAGGCTTGTTTTTGTGGCTACAACATCGAGCTCATTTGTTGCTTCTGACCTTAGCTTCTGTGATTTTATCTCTGAGGCCCCAGGAATGGTTAGTCCCCCAGACCCCAGACGTGCGATCGGGTTTCATGGAAACCAGCTCATCAGGAGGTCACCGGGGTCACCCACTCAGGACCAGGTGCATGATATTCAGGTTCAGAAATTATTGAGAATTTGAAAATCACAGCAGCAGAGCATGGCAGCTAGTGCAGGGTCCTTCCAAGTGTGAGGTTTGTGCATGAGATACAGTCTGGGGCTCTAGAATATCGGTTACTGAATGGCTGCCCTGCTTCACAAGGAAGTACCCCATGCAATGGATGTCTCACGTAAAATCCGAGCATTTTTCCTTTACCCCGGCGTCAGCCATCTCTCCCGACATCCCTCCCACGTCTGTACTCCTTTGTGCCCACATGTCATCCGTGATGCTGGGCAACCAGCTTCTCTCCTCAAAGAAAGCTGGGTCACAGGCCGGA
The DNA here is from genome assembly GCF_027580195.1 of Bos mutus. Taxonomy (NCBI): domain Eukaryota; kingdom Metazoa; phylum Chordata; class Mammalia; order Artiodactyla; family Bovidae; genus Bos; species Bos mutus. Next base: position 18,340,282 of record NC_091620.1, on the reverse strand, counting down.
GGTGGTTGGGCTTGCTGCTCCCCAACTCCTCAACTCAAGAAGCACATGCTCAGGTGGACATGAAGGAACTGAGCCTGCATGTGACAGGCACCGAGCCTGGTGAGCTGCAGTCCAGGGGGTCGAGAAGAGTCAGACAGTACTGATCGACTTCACTTTCACTTTTTACTTTCATGCATTGGAGAAGGAAGTGGCAACCCTCTCCAGTGTTCTTGCCTGGGAATCCCAGGGACGGGGGAACCTGGTGGGCTGCCGTCTCTGGGGTTGCACAGACTCGAACACAATTGAAGTGACTTAGCAGTAGCAGCAGCAGCTATCAGTCAGTGAATTAATAAGAAAGAGAGCCCAAGGATATTTCAAGTGTTGATGAGCCTGCCCTAAGGTTAGGGAACCAGATCCAGAGTCATTGTGGGTGGAAGGACATGAACTGGACTGTTGTCAATTAAACACAATAGAAACATGAGGGATTATTTGGGACACGTGAGTCATAAAGGGCAGCAGGAAGCCCTGAGGATTTTCCCTGAGATTCAAAACTACAGAAATAATAAACTACAGATCACTAAACTGAATGTATGTAATAATGAACAGCTAGTTCTGGAATAAAGTATATATAAGGTTGTGAAGAGTTTTATGGAAAATTTACAACAAATATAAGGCTTATGTTCATTGAGCTGATGGGTCTCCCTGTTGTGAGCTGTTCAGTTCAGTTCAGTCTCACAGTCGTGCCCAATGCTTTGTGACGCCATGGACTGCAGCGCGTCAGGCTTTCCTGTCTATCACCAACTCCTGGAGTTTATTCAAACACATGTCCATTGAGTAGGAGATGCCATCCACCATCTTATTCTCTGTTGTCCCCTTCTCTTCCCGTCTACAATCTTGCCCATCATCTGGGTCTTTTCAATGGGTCAGTTCTTCGCATCAGGTGGCCAAAATATTGGAGTTTTAGCTTCAGCATCAGTCCTTCCAATGAATATTCAGGACTGATTTCTTTAGGATGGACTGCTTGGATCTCCTTGCAGTTCAAGGGACTTTCCAGAGTCATCTCCAACACCACAGTTCAAAAGCATCAATTCTTTGGTGCTCAGCTTTCTTTATATTCCAACTCTCAAGTTAAACATGACTACTGGAAAAACCATAGCTTTGACAAGACGGACCTTTGTTGGCAAAGTAATGTCTCTGCTTGTTACTTTGCTGTCTAGGTCAGTCCCATGTGAATGGTTCACTCAGGTTCATTTCTGATTTGAGCCTCCGGGGGAAGGGGCGTGGCCCCCCTGAGTGACAGATTGGCTCTGGGGTCTGGCAGGGACAGTGACATCTCAGAAGGACTCCCTGGAGAGCCCCTCTCCCCTCTCATGCACACTAAGAGCAGAGGGCCCTCCGCCTGCCCCACCCCTGCCATGAGCCCCTGCCTCCTGGGCTGTGTGGTCTTCTGTCTCCTGCAGGCAGGTGAGTCCTGGGGGGCAGGGTCCCCTTAGGAGTGCCAGCACTAAGCCTGTCCACTGTGACTGCTGCATGGGTCCTCCTTCTCCACAGGGGCGGTCCATGCTGGTGTCACTCAGGACCCCAGATGCCAGGTCGTGAAGACAGGACAGAAGGCTACACTGAAATGTACTCAGGATCTGGGTCATGACCACATGTACTGGTACCGACAAGACCCGGAACGCGGGCTGAGGCTGATCCATTACTCAGCTGCTGCTCCCACCACAGAGAAAGACATGCCCGAGGGCTACAGTGTCTCCAGACCAAGCACAGAGAACTTCGCTCTCACGTTGGAGTCCGCCAACCGCTCCCAGACATCTGTGTACTTCTGTGCCAGCAGTTACTCCACGGAGCTGCATGGCCACCTGATCTCTGTGCAAAAAGACAGGGGGTCCACGTGCAAGCTCCTAGCACCGGGAACCTCACAGTCTTGGGGACCATGTGCCAGCTCTGTGACCCTGGATGGGTTTCCTGGACAGGCCTGGATCTGACCCCAGGGACTCAGAGACACGTGTCCATGATCCGTCTAGGTCTTTCCTTTGCATCCTCCCTGGATGCAGTTTGGACTGGATCAGTTCTGACTAGTTCTGACTCTTATGCATCAGCCTAAGATCTCCAGAAGGAAAGAATATTAGTAAATCAGATATATCTAGACCCTCTTGTCTCTCCCAGCACCTCATTGCTGTCTGTCTGGAAGTTTCTCCCACAGCCTAGCTCTCAAGTGCTCCCTGCTCTTGCCCACCAGAGGGGCGGGTCTTTCCTCCTTTACTGCCTTGGCCTCAGCTCCCTGCCCTCTCTGCTCCAGACACACTGCTCTGCCCTCATCTGGGTCATGTCCCTTCCTGACACAGGGAGCTTTGTAACCACGTGTAAGCGGGCGTGTTTGAGCAAGCTCTTGGGGTCATCAAAGAGGAAACAACCTCAGTTAATTGGAAACCATCCAAAATCCTTGGGAGTCCATTCCCAGGAGGAAGACAGGCTGGGTGTGTGTGTTCTCCCTTCCTGCCCCTCTTTCTTAGCATCTCAATTATCCTGGACCAGGTTTCTATCATTTCCCTCAGATAAATCTTCTCAAAGTCAAAGTATTTCCTCGATGGTATCTTATTATATCAAGATTTTACAAATTCATAGGAAATAAATGCCTCATAAAGCCTCTTAATTAATTGTACCTGCTAGAATTTGGTAATGCTTAATTTAAATATGAAATCTGGAAATGTATGGATCTGATTAATGAGAAAGAGGGCTGGAATACAGTGTCCAGGCTGGCTTCATTTGAGATCATGAGAGCGCTTATTTCTATTGCCTGTATTACTCCATTTTAGCTACCTACTGTCACTGTAGTGGTGAAGCAGTTATCTCCTTCTTAGTAGAAATGTCTGATCGTACAGAGTTTTACCTCTACAGGCTAAGCCTAGACTTGAAATCAGCCCTAATTCATCCTGGTGGGAAGGCAGCAGATAAGGGTGTGTGTGTGTGTGTGTGTGTGTGTAGGGGTTGAAAGTGTAGAGTGTGGGGAATTTGTATTCTTGTTTTAGATGGAAGGCACAGAGCCATGAGACCATGGGCCACTAGGAGGCACTGTGGGCCCATGGTAAGCAGGGTGTGCTGGGAGGGGTTGAGAGTCACCCTGGAGAGGGCAGCTTAGGGGAACCTTGGCTACATGCCTGCATCAGGAAGCAGGTTTGAGTTCCCTGAGTGGTCTAGACACAGACTCCTCACTGCCCAGTGGAATGGGGACGTTCCTCGAGCCTCAGGATGTGTCCAGGGGGCCGTCTCCTGGAGCAGCATGGGAAGTGGAGGGTGAGGGATTAGTGATGCCTGGGTGATGAGTGTCAGGCAGGGACAGGAAGAGAAGAAAAAGCCATGTGATGGGCATATGGGGACATGGGGACAGTGCTCACCTTACACCCACCCTTTGCTGAGGGGCTGTGCGGGACAGGGAAGGGCATAGAGGAGCCAGCCCTGGGTCCTGGCACGGGGTTCAGTGGACAAGGGCAGCCTGCAGAGACACAGAGCTGTGACGTCATAGGCAAATGCTCCAATCAGGGAAGCAGGAGGGTCAGTATTTACCCCCTCACCCCAGGAGCCCCGCCCCCAGCCAGCAGTGGTCCTGGGTTCCTGATGCTGCCATGGGCTCCAGGCTCCTCTGCTGTGTGACTCTTTGCCTGCTGGGAGCAGGTGAGTCCTGCACACAGTGTGGGAGCTTCTGAGATGTCTTTGCCTCCCTGAGATAGAAGCCTGTCAATGAGGGCTGCAGCAGGAGGCTTCCCCTGTTCTCTGCCCTCAGCTTCCTTGTCTCCTCCCCAACAGGCCTGGTGGATTCTGGAGTCACCCAGACTCCCGAGTACCTGATCAAATCAAGAAAACAGCAAGTGACTCTGAGATGTTCCCCTGAGTCTGGACACCTCTCTGTGTCCTGCTACTAACAGGCCCTGGGCCAGAGCCCCCAGTTCCTTGTTCAGTATTATGATGGGGAAATGTATCAAAAAGGAAACATATCAGATCGGGTCTCAGGAAAACAGTTCAGTGATGCTGCCTCTGAGCTGAGCCTGACCCCCTTGGAGCTGACAGACTCAGCCGTGTATCTCTGTGCCAGCAGCCAAGACACAGCCCTGCATGATCAGGTGCCTCTGGGACAAAAACAGTCCTGCCCCAGCTCAGGAAGTGGTGCCCGTGTGTCAGCTGCCAGCCTGCCAAGCCCAGTCCTGGTGGAGCGATAGACTTTCCCAGACATTCACTTCTTGGTGTGTTTTAATGCTCACTGAAGTCATCAAGATAAGTATTATTTTAACTGTTTGTACATCTGAGGGTCGTGAGTTGCCCAGATCTCATACTTCATAAGTGTTACAGCTAGCATCCCGGCTCAAGTGTGTTCTCAACACCAGTGGTCCCTCGCTCATGGAACTATCTCTGTACAAGCAAATTAGATATACCTGTTGTGTTGTGTGGAACAAGATACAGTTTGGGGCTCTGTGATATGAACTGTTACTCAATGAATGGCAGCCACATTTCACAAGGAGGTATTCCCATGAGAGGAATGTCTCAAATAAAAACTGAGCATTTTTCATCACCCTGGCGTTTGCACCTCCCTCCACGTCCCTCCTGCATCAGTATTCCTTTGCGCCAAAATGTCATCCTGTGCTGGGCACCCAATTCTCTCCACCCAGAAAGGTGGGTCACCGGCCTGAATGGGCTCTGCTTGCTCCCTCTCCCCAACACGGGAATCACGGGCTGCCTTGAACATGAGGGAGCTGTACCTGCGTTTGACTGGTGGACTGTCTGTCACTGAATTGATTAGAAGCAGACCAAACAAATTCCTCAAATGTTGATGAGCCTGTGATGAGGTTGGGAGCAGAAACTTGGAGAAGCATGGTAGGTGGAGGGACAGTCTCAGGACTGCGGTCAATGTTGCAGAAATGGAGCCTTGAAGTACTGCTGCTGCTGCTGCTAAGTCGCTTCTGTCGTGTCCAACTCTGTGTGACCCCATAGACGGCAGCCCACCAGGCTCCCCCATCTCTGGGATTTGCCAGGCAAGAACACTGGATTGTGGTGCCACTGCCTTCTCCCTCTTGAAGTGCTCTTGGGACACATATCATAAAGGGCAGCAGGACACCAGAAGGATTCCCCAGGATTCAAAACTCCAGAAATATGTAGATAAATACAAGTAATATACACGTTAATGAAGATTTATCTCTGGACTAGAACATACAAATCGTTTAATCACTTTAACATTTATGGAAAAAAACTTTAACACATACAGAAAGGTTACAGCAACGTGTGAGGCTTTTGTCCGTTATCTGGATGGGTGTCCGGGTTATGAACTTATCTCTCAGGTTCATTTCTGATTTGATTCTCTGGGGGAAGGGGTGTGGCGCACTGAGTGACAGATTGGCTCCGGGGCCTGGCAGGGACAGTCACATCTCAGAAGGCCTCCCTGGAGCGCCCCTCTCCCCTCTCATCCACACACACACCAGAGGGCCCTCTGCCCGCCCCGCCCCCACCATGAGCCCCTGCCTCCTGGGCTGTGTGGTCTTCTGTCTCCTGTAGGCAGGTGAGTCCTGGGGTGCAGGGTCCCCTTCGGGGTGCCAGCACTAAGCCTGTCTGCTGTGACTGCAGCATCGGTCCTCCTTCTCCACAGGGGCAGTCCATGCTGGAGTCACTCAGGACCCCAGATTCCAGGTCGTGAGGAGAGGACAGAGCACGACACTGACATGTGCTCAGGATCTGGGTCATAACTACATGTACTGGTACCGACAAGACCTGGGACACGGGCTGAGGCTGATCCATTACTCAGCTGGTGTGCGCTCTAGCGAGCCAGGAGACGTGCCCGACGGGTACAGTGTCTCCAGATCAAACACAGAGAACTTTCCTCTCACACTGAAGTCTGCCAACCGCTCCCAGACATCTGTGTACTTCTGTGCCAGCAGTTACTCCACGGTGCTGCACGGCCACCTGCTTTCTATGCAAAAAAGCAGATGAGGGCCCTGCAGCCTGGATCCTGGGGAGCCCCTTGCAGGCTCCTAGCACCTGGACACTCGGAGCCCACAGACAGATACTGGCAGCATAGCCAGCGATGTTTGATCTTCCTGGCACGGACCTGACAACAGGGCCTCATGGACATGTGTCCACCCTCACTCTCTGTCTTTTCACTCTAGCTGCCACGTGAGCCTAAAGATGCTTCTCAGCTCTGACTGCTAGTCATCAGTCTGAACATGAGGCCTCCAGGAGGGAATGATGTCGGGAAATCAGATACATCTAGACCCTCTTGTCTCTCTCCGGGCACCGCATGCCTGTCACTATGGAAGGTTCTCCCCAAGGCTGGCCCTTGAGTGGTCTCTGCTCTTGTCCAACTTCCCCAGATGTGGGCCTTTCTCTCCCACCTTCCTGGCCCTCGTTCCCACCCTGCTCCTCCCTCATCTGGTCATGTCCTTGCCCATCACCTTGTAATGATCTCTAAGTGGGCGTGTTTGAGTAGGTCCTTTGGGGTCCTCAAAGAGAATGCAACCTCAGTTAATTATTAATCATCCAAAATTCCTTGGTCGTCCCTGAGGAGGAGAGACAAGCTGTGTGTGTATGTATTCTCCACCATTGCCTGTCTTTAGCATCTAAATAGCCTAGACCCTGATGCTGGGAGAGACTGAAATCAAGATGAGAAGGGGGTGGCAGAGAAAGAGGTGGTTATATACCATCACCAACTCAACAGACATGAATTTGAGCAAACTGTGGGAGAGAGTGAAGAACAAGGGAACTTGGTACGTTGCAATGCATGGGGTTTCAATGAGTTGGACTTGAGTTAGCAACTGAACCACAACACCACGGACAAAAACTAACCCAAGTTTGTAGCATCTCTCTCATCAAAATCTTTGAAAAGTCAAGTATTAAATATTTCCTGCATGAGCACATTTCTTTTCTCTTGAAATACAAAAGTATAAATCAGCCATGGCAGGCTGGTTTATGTGTTTGTGCTTCTAATCTTGAGTGTGTTTTTTAGAAAAACAAAGCAAACAAAGACACAGTTCTTTCGGCAAACAGTGAAATATTTTCTGATATGAACACATCCCATGACTATTAAATCTGGGCAGACAATCTTGGTTTCCATGCATAGGCCACATGGGGATGCTATGGAACTGCCGTACTCCAGAAGTTTCTGGGGCAGAGCAAGCAGACAGAGCTAGTGCCTGGGACCAGGAGGCTTAAGAGAAAGCTTTATTTGGTGTTCTTATCTCTAGAAGCCTTACTAGGATAGGCACTAATTTGCAGGCTTGCAGTCCCAGCTGGGAGCCATGAGTTCCCTCAGCCATGAAGTGCTGAGGGAGCCCTGAGGTTGCAGTAAAAGTGAAGGGTATGGAGCTGGGAGGTGGTAGGAAAGAGAAAAAACTGCCTAAAGAGAAAAGCAAAGGAGACATTGGGAAGGGCGTCGGGCATAAACCCAGCCTCACCCAGACCAGCAGTCCAGCCCACATGTCATCTAAGAGATTTTGTAGGACAGAGCAGGGTTCCTGGATTAGCGACCTGGAATGAGAGGTCAGATTCCTGGGAACCAGCAGAGGCAGTGACATCAGAGCAGTGACGTCACTTCCTCACCTCCAATCAGAGGAAGGAGGCCCAGAACCCCAGCTCTCAGAGAAGCAGAGCTCTGAGTAAGGAGACGCCTCCCAGCTCTGGCCCTCCTGCCATGGGCTGCAGCCCCGTCTGCTGTGTGGCTCTGTGTCTCCTGGCAGCAGGTTGGTCCTTGGCACAGTGGGGAATCTGTGTTCCTGGTCTGACTTTGCCTGAATCCAAGGCACCATCGGGTTCTTTCCCACGTTCTTTCTCAGCCCCAGTCTTCTTCCCCCACAGGCCTTGTGGATTCTGGAGTCACCCAAACCCCGAGATACCTGATTAACGCAAGAGGACAGAGAGGGACCCTGGGATGCTCCCCTGTCTCCGGACACCTCTCCGTGTCCTGGTACCAACAGGCCCTGGGCAAGGGCCCCGAGATCCTCGTTCAGTATTACAGGCAGGAAGTTAGGGGAGAAGCACAGCTCCTGGATCGATTCTCAGGAAGACAGTTTAGTGACTTTCACTCTGAGCTGAACTTGAGCTCCTTGGAGCTGATGGACTCAGCCATGTATCTCTGTGCCAGCAGCCAAGACACAGCCCTGCATGATCAGTTGCCTCTGGGACAAAAACACTTCTGCCCCAGCTCAGGAAGTGGCTGTGAGGGTGACTGCCTGCCTGTCAGGCCTAGATAGATCCGATAGAATCTCCCAGACGTTCTTCCTCTGCGGTGTTTTAATGCTTCCAAAGATCATGCTAGGTAAGAATTATTTTACCTGTTTATACATGAGGGGAACTGACTTGCCCAGATCTTGTATGTCATTCCTTATAGAGCAAGGAATTTGTCTCAAGTCTGTCCTCATCACTTGTGGTCTTTGCCCCCATAAAACTGTCCACCACAAAGAATAAATAACACACACACACATGCACACATACACACACATACTCACATACGTATTTTAAAGCAATCGGCTCACATAGTTGTTAAGACTGGTAAGTCCAAAAGCTGCAAGTGGGTCTGGTGCTACTGGAGACTGAGGGGGAGCTGATGTTTAAGTTCAAAAGCAGAAGAACTAACGGTCAAGTGTGAAGGCCATCGGCTGACAATAATCTCTTACTTGGGGGAGGATCGGTGTTTTCATCTATTCATCTCTTCACCTAGTTTCATGAAGCCCACCAACATTATGGAAGGTCATCTGTTTATGAAATAAAATATTAATCTAATCTATTATTAAAATATACCTATTCACACGTTAACTTTTCCAAAAACACCCCCTTAGGAGCATCCAGAAAAATAAAGCTAAATACCCATGGCAGAGTCAAGTTTCCAGTCAGTCTGGTCTGACTCTGTGCGACCCCTGGACCTGAGCACTCCAGCCTCCCTGTATGTCACCAACTCCCAGAGTTTATCCAAACGCATATCCATTGAGATGGTGATGCCATCCAAACATTTCATCCTCCGTCATCCCCTTCTCCTCCTGCCTTCAATCTGGCCCAGCATCAGGGTCTTTTCAAATGCGTCAGTTCTTCCCATCAGGTGGCCAAAATGTTGGAGTTTGAGCTTCAGCATCAGCCCTTCCAATGAATATTCAGGAGTGATTTCCTTTAGGATGGACTGCTTGGATCTCCTTACAGTCCAAGTGACTCTCAGGAGTCTTCTCAAACATCACAATTCAAAAGCACCAATTCTTTGTATAGTCCAACTCTCACATCCATACATGACTACTGGAGAAACCATAGCTTTGACTAGACGGAACTTTGTTGGTAAAGTAATGTCTCTGCTTTTTCATATGCTGCCTAGGTTGATCATATGTGAACTGTTCACTTAGGTTCATTTCTGATTTGAGCCTCTGGGGGAAGAGGTGTGGCCCCCTGAGTGACAGGTTAGCTCTGGGGTATGGCAGGGGCAGTGACCTCTCAGAGAGAACCCCTCTGGAGCGCGCCTCTCCCTCTCATCCACACTCAGAGCAGAGGGCCTCCGCCTGCCCCGCCCCCGCCATGAGCCCCTGCCTCCTGGGCTGTGTGGTCTTCTGTCTCCTGCAGGCAGGTGAGTCCTGGGGGGCAGGGTCCCTCTTCAGGGTGCCGGCACTAAGCTTGTCCACTGTGACTGCAGCATCGGTCCTCCTTCTCCACAGGGGCGGTCTATGCTGGTGTCTCTTAGGACCCCAGATACCAGGTCGTGAGGAGAGGACAGAGCACGACACTAACATGTACTCAGGATCTGGATCATAACTCTATGTACTGGTACCGACAAGACCCAGGACACGGGCTGAGGCTAATCCATTACTCAGCTGGGCCTCCCAGCACGGAGAAAGGAGACATGCCCGACGGGTACAGGGTGTCCAGATCAAGCAAAGAGAATTTTCCTCTCACACTGGAGTCTGCCAACCCCTCCCAAACATCTGTGTACTTCTGTGCCAGCAGTTACTCCATGGCGCTGCACGGCCACCTGCTCTCTGTGCAAAAAGACAGAGTCCCACGTGCAGGCTCCTAGCACCAGGGGCGTCAGAGCCCTGGGAGCACGTGCCAGCACTGTGACCCCGGATGTGTGATATGAACAGGCCTGGATCTGACCCCAGGGACTCGGGGACACATGTCCACCATCAGTCTCTGTCTTTCCTTTGCATTCTCCCTGGATGCAGTTCGGACTGCATCCAGTTCTGACTAGTTCTGACTCTTCCTCATCAGCTTAAGACCTCCAGAAGGGAAGAATATTAGTAAATCAGATATATCTAGACCCTCTTATCTCTCCCAGCACCTCATTGCTGTCTGTCTGGAAGTTTCTCCCACAGCCTAGCTCTCAAGTGCTCCCTGCTCTTGCCCACCAGAGAGGCGGGTCTTTCCTCCCTTACTGCATTGGCCTCAGCTCCCCTGCCCTCTCTGCTCCAGACACACTGCTCTGCCCTCATCTGGGTCATGTCCCTTCCTGACACAGGGAGCTTTGTAACCACGTGTAAGTGGGCGTGTTTGAGCAAGCTCTTGGGGTCATCAGAGAGAAAACAACCTCAGTTAATTGGAAACCAGCCAAAGTCCCTTGGGAGTCCATTCCCAGGAGGAGAGACAGGCTGGGTGTGTGTGTTCTCCCTTCCTGCCTCTCTTTCTTAGCATCTCAATTATCCTGGACCAGGTTTCTACCATTTCCCTCAGAGAAATCTTCTCAAAGTCAAAATATTTCCTTCATGGTATCTTATTATATCAAGATTTTACAAGTTCATAGGAAATAAATATGTTAATACACCTAAAACCTCTTCATAAAATGCACCTGCTAGAATTGGGTCATGCTAAATTTAAATATGAAATCTGGAAATGTATGGATCTGCTTAATCAAAAGGAGGTCTGGAATACAGGTGTCCAGGCTGGCTTCATTTGAGATCATGGAGCGCTTATTTGTATTGCCCAAATCACTCCATTTTCCGAGAAGGCACTGGCAACCCACTTCAGTACTCTTGCCTGGAGAATCCCAGGGACGGAGGAACCTGATGGGTGCCGTCTATGGGGTCGCACAGAGTTGGACACGACTGAAGCGACTCAGCAGCAGCATTACTCCATTTTAGCTGACTATTGTCACTGGAGTGGTGCAGGAATTCCTGCCTTCTTAGTAGAAATGTCTGATCATACAGTGTTTTACCTCCACAGGCTAAGACTAGACTTGAAGATCAGCCCTAATTCAGCCATGCTGGGAAGGCAGCATATGAAGGGTGTGTGTGTGTGTGTGTGTAGGGGTTGAAAGTGTGGAGTGTGGGGAATTTGTATTCTTGTTTTAGATGGAAGGCACAGATCCATGAGACCATGGGCCACTAGGAGGCACTGTGGGCCCATGGTGAGCAGGGTGTGCTGGGAGGGGTTGAGAGTCACCCTGGAGAGGGCAGCTTAGGGGAACCTTGGCTACATGCCTGCATCAGGGAGCAGGTTTGAGCTCCCTGAGTGGTCCAGACACATGGACCCAGCACAGACTCCTCACTGCCCAGGGGAGTGGGGACGTTCCTCGAGCCTCAGGATGTGTTCAGGGGCCGTCACCTGGAGCAGCATGGGAAGGGAGGGTGAGGGATCAGTGTGGCTGGTGAGGGCTGGGTGATGAGTGTCAGTCAGTGACAGGAAGAGAAGAAAAAGCCATGCTATGGGCATATGGGGACATGGGGACAGTGCTCACCTCACACCCACCCTTTGCTGAGGGGCTGTGCGGGACAGGGAAGGGCATAGAGGAGCCAGCCCTGGGTCCTGCCAAGGGGTCCAGTGGACAAGGGCAGCCTGCAGAGACAGAGAGCAGTGACGTCATAGGGAAATGCTCCAATCAGGGAAGCAGGAGGGTCAGCACTTACCCTCTCAACCCAGGAGCCTCGCCCCCAGCTAGCAGTAGCCCTGGGTTCCTGATGCTGACATGGGCTCCAGGTTCTCTGCCTCCTGGGAGCAGGTGAGGCCTGGACTCCATGGGAGCTTCTGAGATATTCCAATGGGAGGAATGTCTCAAATAAAAACAGAACATTTTTCATTTGCCCTGATGTCTGCACCTCCCTCCACGTCCCTCCTACATCTGAATTCCTCTGTGACAATATGTCACCTTGTTTTGGGCGCCCAGCTTCTCTCCACCAAGAGAGGTGGGTCCCAGTCTTGAGGGGCTCTGCTTGCTCCCTGCCCTGCACCGACATGGGAAGGAGGGCCTCCTGGGAACATGAAGAAGCTGCACCCACATTTGGCTGGCGGACCATCTGTCAGTGACTCGATTAGAAATAGACCAAACAGATTTCTCAAATGTTGATGAGCCTGCAGTGAGTTTGGGAGCAGAGACCTGGACAAACATGGTCGGTGGAGGGACAATCTCAGGACTGTGGTCAGTTATGCAGAAATGGAACCTTGAAGTCCTACTGGGACACATGAGTTAAACAGGGCGACAAAAAGTCAGAAGGATTTCCACAAGATTTAAACTACAGATATATGCAGATAAATAGAAGTAATACATGTATCAGTGTGAATTATCTCTGGACTAGAACACACACAAAATTTAATCAGTTTTACAGAAGAGTTTCATCAACTTGTACAGCTTATGTCCATTGATCTGGATGGGACTCTGGGCTGTGAACTTCTCTCTCAGGTTCACTTATGATTTGAGCCTCTGGGGAAGGGGCGTGGCCCCTGAGTGATAGGTTGGCTCTGGGGCCTGGCAGGGAGGGTGACATTTCAGAAGGACTCCTTGGAGAGCCCCTCTCCCCTCTCATCCACACACACACCAGAGGGCTCTCCGCCTGCCCCACCCCCGCCATGAGCCCCTGCCTCCTGGGCTGTATGGTCTTCTGTCTCCTGCAGGCAGGTGAGTCCTGGGGGGCAGGGTCCCCTTCGGGGGTGCCAGCACTAAGCAGGTCCGCTGTGACTGCAGCATTGGTCATCCTTCTCCACAGGGGCGGTCCATGCTGGTGTCTCTAAGGACCCCATATTCCATGTCGTGAGGAGAGGACAGAGCTCGACACTGACATCTACTCAGGATCTGAGCTTTAGCTATATGTACTGGTACCAACAAGACCCAGGAAACGGGCTGAGGCTGATCCATTACTCAGTTATCCCTCCCTCCATGGAGAAAGGACCTGTGCCCAAGGGCTACAGATTCTCCAGACCAAGCACAGAGAACTTCCCTCTCACTCTGGAGTCCGCCAACCGCTCCCAGACATCTGTGTACTTCTGCACCTGTGGTTATCCACGGCGGTGCACGGCCACCTCCTCTCTGTGCAAAAAGATAAGGGAAGCCCTGCATGCTGAAATTCAGAGAGCCCCTTGCAGGATTCTCACACGCAGAGCCTTGGAACCCAGGGCCACATGCCTGCAGTGTGACACTGAGTGTGCAGTCTCATATCACGCCCAGCTACATCGACGTCCAATGTAGTGGACAGCTGTTTTTTTATTTCAAAGTTTTATAACTTTAAAACTAAATGGGTTAATATATATAATCTCTGTATATAAATCCATTACCTAGAATTAGTAATAATTTATAAAGAAAGTCTAGAAATATCTGGATCTGATTAATCAGAGGGGTGTAAGGATTGCAGTGTCCCAGGCTGTATTCCCCTGAGCTCAGTAGAGTGTCTGTATTGAAGGTCTGTGTGATTCCACCTTAGCATTCTACAGTCAGTGCAATTATTTTCTTCTTAATGGAAATGTTGGTTTCTACAGGCTTTTACCTCCAGAGGCTAAGAGGGAATTTGCAGATCAATCTTAAGTCAGCCAGCTTGGGAAGACAGTAGAACAAGTGTATGTGTGTGTGTGTGTGTGTGTGTGTGTGTTCAGGGTGTGGGGTATTTACATTCTTGCTTTGACAGAAGGCACAGATCCATGAGACTGTGGACCATTGGCCACTAGGAGGCGCTGTGGGCCCACAGTAAGCAGGGGGTCCTGGAAGGGGTGGAGAGTCACCCTGGGGAGGGCAGCTTTAAGGAACCTTGGCTACATGCCTGAATGAGAAAGCAGGTTTCAGTTCCCTGAGGTCCTGAGGTTCCAGGACACATGGAACCAGGACAGACTCCTCGCTGCCCAGGAAAGTGGGGATGTGCCTGGATCCTCAGGATGTGCCCAGGAGACGGTCTCCAGGAGCTGCAAGGGAAGTGGAGGTGAGGGGTTGGGGTGGCTGGTGAGGGTTGGGTGATTGTCAGCTGATTGCCTGGTGATTGCCCGCCAGGTGAGTGCATGGCTGCGTGTCAGGCAGGGGCTGGCAGGGGACAACAAGGTATGCTGTGGGCACTGGGGACATGGGGATGGTGCACTCTTCACACTCACCCCTTGCTCAGGTGCTGTGAAGGGCTGGAAGGGCTTAGAGGGCTCACGTTTGTCCTGGCAAGGGGTACAGTGGACAGGGCAGCCTGCAGAGGCACAGAGCAGTGATGTCATAGGCAAATGCTCCAATCAGGGAGCAGGAGGGTCAGCACTTTATACCAATCACCCCAGGAGACCCGCCCCAGCCAGCAGCTGTCTTGGGTTCCTGATGCTGCCATGGGCTCCAGGCTCCTCTGCTGTGTGACCTCTTGTTTCTGGGAGTAGGTGAGACCTGGACACAGTGTGGGAGCTTCTGAGACTTCTTTGCGTCCCTGAGACAGAAGCCTGGTGATGAGGGCTGCACAGGAGGCTTCCCTGTGCTCTGCCCTCAGCTTCCTTGTCTCTTCCCCAACAGGCCTGGTGGATTCTGAAATCACCCAGACCCCGAATAACTGATCAAATCAAGAAAGCAGCAAGTGACGCTGAGATGTTCCCCTGACTCTGGACACCTCTCTCTGTACTGGTACCAACAGGCCTTGGGCCAGGGCCCCCAGTTCCTTGTTCAGTATTTCAACAGAATGTGAGAGGAGAAACAAATCAGGACGATGCTCAGGTCAACAGTTCAGTGACTCTAGCTCTGAACTGAGCTTGACTTCCTTGGAGCTGAAAGACTCAGCCGTGCATCTCTGTGCCAGCAGCGAAGACACAGCCCTGCATGATCAGGTGCCTCTGGAACAAAATCATCCTTCCCCAGCTCATAAAGTGGTGTGAGAGTGTCAACTGCCAGCCAGCCAGGCCTAAGTCCTGGTAGAGCAGACAGCCTTTCCCAGATATTCATGTCTTGATATGTTTTAATGCTCCCAAAGACCATGCAACATAAGTATTATTTTAACTCTTTACACATCTGAGGGGGAGTGGGTTGCTCAGATCTCATACTTCATAAATATCAGAACAAGGAATCAGACTTACGTCTGTCCTTGTTACTGTGGTCTTCGCCCCCATTGCATCATTCTCACATAAAACAATCAAACATATATATATATATCTTTTAAAGGATTTGACTCACATAGTTGTTAATAGTGATAAGCTTAAGATCTAGAAGCTGGGCTCATGTTATTAGAGACCTAAGAAGAGCTGATGTTTAAGTTCAAAGGCTGTTAGGCAGGAAGAAGTGATAGTCTAGTTAAGGCCATCAGCTGGATAATTCTCTCCTACCTAGGAGAGGTTTAGGGTTTTTGTTCTGTTCATTTCTTCATCTCATTGGATGAGACCTACTCCATTATGGAAGTTCATCTGCCTTACCAATAAAGATGTTCATCTAATCTGATTTTAAAATCTATTGATAACTTTCACATATTTATCTCTCACCAAGACATCCTCACAGGGACATTCAGAACAATGTGGAACTAAATATCTGTGGCCTAGTCAAGGTGACACATTAAATTAGTCATCCCAACAACTTCCAGGCTTGCCTAGGAATTTAGTAAGCATGAAGTCCCTGGCACATAACAGGACTCTGGATTTCCTGATTCCCTTTGCTAATCTCTGACAGCCTCTTCCACCATATCTTAGGTGCAAAGATAGAGATGGACATATTTTGCCTCTAGCTGAGGCCTTTAGAAATCACAGGGGTGAAAATAGTTCTGCCTGTTGATTTAGTGCAGGAAATTAGCCAGAGCATGTAACATACAACCCTCCTCAGGCATGTTAAAATCAACTTTACTGATGCATGGATTGTAGCTAACTCTTGAACAATGTGCTGTTTAGGAGCACTGAGTAACCCCCAACCCTGCAGTTAGAAATCTGCATATAACTTCACATACTTAGGAATGAAGAATTATCTCTGGAATACAACACACTTAAAGTTGTAAACTGTTTATAGAAAGGATACAACAAGTCATAAGGCTCAAGTCCATTGATCTGGATGGGTTGTTTCTGTTTTGAACTGTTCACTCAGGTTCATTTCTGATTTGAGCCTCTGGGGGAAGAGGCGTGGCCCCTGAGTGACAGGTTGGCTGTGGGGCCTGGCAGGGACAGTGAAATCTCCCAAGGCCTCCCTGGAGCGCCCCACTTCCTCTCATCCACACTCAGACCAGAGGGCTTTCCGCCTGCCCCGCCCCTGCCATGAGCCCCTGCCTCCTGGGCTGTGTGGTCTTCTGGCTCCTGCAGGCAGGTAAGTCCTGGGGGCAGGGTCCCCTTGGGGCTGCCAGCACTAAGCCTGTCTGCTGTGACTACAGCATCGATCCTCCTTCTCCACAGGGGCGGTCCATGCTGGTGTCACTCAGGACCCCAGATTCCAGGTCATGAGGACAGGACAGAAGGCTACACTGACATGTACCCAGGATCTGGGTCATGACTGCATGTACTGGTACCGACAAGACTTGGGACAAGGGCTGAGGCTGATCCATTACTCAGTTGCTGCTCCTGACACGGTTAAAGGAGACATACCTGAGGGTTACAGAGTCTCCAGACCAAGCACAAAGGACTTCCCTCTTATGCTGGAGTCTGCCAACCGCTCCCAGACATCTGTGTACTTCTGTGCCAGCAGTTACTCCACGGTGCTGCACGGCCACCTCCTTTCTGTGCAAAAAAGCAGATGAGGGCCCTGCAGCCTGGAACTCAGGGAGCCCCTTGCAGGCTCCTAGCACCTGGAGACTCGGAGCCCACAGACACATACTGGCAGCATAGGCAGCGATGTTTGATCTTCTTGACACGGACCTGAGAACAGGGCCTCATGGACATGTGTCCACCCTCACTCTCTGTCTTTTCACTCTAGCTGCCACGTGAGCTTAAAATTGCTACCCAGCTCTGACTGCTAGTCATCAGTCTGAACATGAGGCCTCCAGGAGGGAATGATGTCGGGAAATCAGATACATCTAGACCTGCTTGTCTCCCCCCCGGGCACCGCATGCCTGTCTCTGTGGAAGGCTGTCCCCCAGGGTGGCTCTTGAGTGGTCTCTGCTCTTGTCCAACTTCCCCAGATGTGGGCCTTTCTCTCCCACCTTCCTGGCCCTCGTTCCCACTCTTCTCTACTTCAGTCTTGCTGCTCCTCCCTCATCTGGGTCATGTCCTTGCCCATCACTCAGGGAACCTTCTAATGATCCCTAACTGGGCGTGTTTGAGAAGGTTATCTGGGGTCCTCAAAGAGAATGCAACCTCAGTTAATTATTAATCATCCAAAATTCCTTGGTCGTTCTGAGGAGGAGAGACAAGCTGTGTGTGTATGTATTCTCCACCATTGCCTGTCTTTAGCATCTAAATAGCCTAGACCCTGATGCTGGAAAGACTGAGAGCAAGAGGAGAATGGGGTGGCAGAGAACGAGGTGGTTAGATAGCCCCACCGACTAACAGACATGAATTTGTGCAAATGTGGGAGATAGTGAATACAGGGGAGACTGGGACACTGCAATGCAGGGGGTTTTAATGAGTTGGACTCGAGTTAGCCACTGAACAACACCACCACCACCACCGACAAAACCTAACCCAAGTTTGTAGCATCTCCCTCATCACAATCTTCTGAAAGTCAAGTATTAAATATTTCCTGCATAAGCACATTTCTTTTCTCTTGAAATACAAAATCATGAATCAGCTATGCCAGGCTGGTTGGTGTGTTTGTGTTTCTAATTGTGTGTGTGTACTTTAGAAAAACAAAACAAGCAAACACACAGTTCAATCGGCAATCAGTGAAATATTTTCAAATATGAACACATCCCATGGCTATTAAATCTGGGCAGACAATTTTGGTTTCCACGATAGACCACAGCGGGACACTGTGCAGCTGAGAAACTCCACAAGTTTCAGGGGCAGAGCAAGCAGACAGAGCTAGTGCCTGGGACCAGGAGGCTTAAGAGAAAGCTTTATTTGGTGTTTTTATCTCTAGAAGCCTTACTAGCATAGGCACTAATTTGCAGGCTTGCTGTCCCAGCTGGGAGCTATGAACTTCAACTATGCAGTGCTGAGGGAGCCTCTGAGGTTGCAGCAAAAGTGAAGGGTATGGAGCTCGGAGGTGGTAGGAAAGAGAAACACCTACCTGAGGAGAAAAGCGAAGGAGACATGGGGAAGGGCGTCGGGCATAAACCCAGCCTCACCCAGACCAGCAGTCCAGTTCACACATCATCTAAAAGACTTTGTAGGACAGAGCAGGGTTCCTGGATCAGCGACCTGGAATGAGAGGTCAGATTTCTGGCAACCAGCAGAGGCAGTGACATCAGAACAGTGACGTCACTGCCTCACCTCTAGTCAGAGAAAGGAGGCCCAGAACCCCAGCTCTCAGAGAACCAGAGCTCTGAGCACGGATACGCCTACCAGCTCTGGCCCTCCTGCCATGGGCTGCAGCCCCGTCTCCTGTGTGGCTCTGTGTCTCCTGGCAGCAGGTGGGTGTTTGGCACAGGGGGGAATCCGTGTTCCTGGCCTGACTCTGCCTGAATCCAAGGCACCATCGGGTTCTCTCCCGCGTTCTTTCTCAGCCCCAGTCTTCTTCCCCCACAGGCCTTGTGGATTCTGGAGTCACCCAAACCCCGAGATACCTGATTAAAGCAAGAGGACAGCGAGGGACCCTGGGATGCTCCCCTGTCTCCGGACACCTCTCCGTATACTGGTACCAACAGGCCCTGGGCCAGGGCCCCGAGTTCCTCGTTGAGTATTACAGGCAGGAAGTGAGGGGAGAAGCACAGCTCCCGGATCGATTCTCAGGAAAACAGTTTAGTGACTTTCACTCTGAGCTGAACTTGAGCTCGTTGGAGCTGACAGACTCAGCCGTGTATCTCTGTGCCAGCAGCCAAGACACAGCCCTGCATGATCAGGTGCCTCTGGGACAAAAACACTTCTGCCCCAGCTCAGGAAGTGGCTGTGAGGGTGACTGCCTGCCTGTCAGGGCTAGATAGATCCGAGAGACTCTCCCAGACGTTCTTCCTCTGCTGTGTTTTAATGCTCCCAAACATCATTCTAGGTAAGTATTATTTTACCTATTTATACATTTGATGGGAACTGACTTGTCCACATCTTATATGTCATTACTTTCAGAGCAAGGAATTTGATTCAAGCCTGTCTGTTGGGAGCCACGTTAGGCATTACTGACAAAATGGAGGCACGGTCCCCAGCCCCCTCTCCTCATTCCGCAGGCAGGGATCCCAGGATGAAGGAGTTAGGCCTTGTAATTCTGACTTGTCTTTTCCTCTCCTCGGCTGAGTTGACTGAAAAGGAATATTAACGTGCTTATTGTTCTTGAGAGGAACATGCAAAGGCACAAAGCCTTCTGCAGCTGTGCTCAGAAAATAATTCATAAAGTTAATCATTGACATTTGTTCAAGGACTTTTACAAAAGTGTGTTCCAGGATGAGCACATAGGCCGTAGCTTGAGGCCATGGGAGGGATTGATATCTGAAGCCTATTTGTGAGGAGAATGTTTATGGCAAAGGAGTTTACTGAATTTAGGGCTTAGTAATAATTAAAATAGTTAGAAGTTAAAGATTTAAGGAATGTTGTAAAGTTAGCATATTTTACTATAGCTTATGGAAGTTAGGAATTTTTAGAGACACTATAGCTAGAAGCCTTGTTAAGAGATAGTGAGCTCAGGATGTTAGGGGCAAACAGGATTTAGGAAGATAAGTAGTAAACTGAGGAATGTAGCATGATTTACAATGTAATCACAAGTTAACTATAGGACACATTAGAAGAGGTAGATAATAGATGACAAGGCTGATCCCCAGAGAATCACTGAAGCAGGAACTCTGTTTGAAGAGCAACAATGATTTATGGAGATAATAAATCTGGGAGAGGGGGAACTGAAAATGTCAAACCTCTGGCCTAATGTTTTTGTAAAAGTATAAAAGAGAATCTTAAACTTGGAATAAACAGGCAGCCCAAGAAAAATGAGAAGCTGTCTCATTCGCCGACACTGTCCATCTCTTCAGGGTGAATCCCTGGTTGCTGGAGTTGGACTCTGGCACCTGTCCTCATTACTTGTGGTCTTTGCCCCCATAAAACTGTCCCTCACATAGAATAAATAATACACATAAACACACACACACACATACACACACATACTCACATACAAGTTTTAAGGCAATCGGCTCACATAGTTGTTAAGACTGGTAAGTCCAAAAGCTGCAAGCGGGTCTGGTGCTACTAGAGACTGAGGGGAGCTGATGTTTAAGTTCAAAAGCAAAGATTTAACGGTCCAGTGTGAAGGCCATCCGCTGACAATTATCTCTTACTTGAGGGAGGATCAGTGTTTTCGTCTATTCATCTCTTCACCTGGTTTCATGAAGGCCACCGACATTATGGAGGGTCATCTGCTTTATGAACTAAAAGGTTATCTAATCTATTATTAAAACATACCTATTCACATGTTGAAAGTGAAGTCGCTCAGTCTTGTCACTCTTTGTGACCCAATGGACTGTAGCCCACCAGGCTCCTCCATCCGTGGAATTTTCTAGGCAAGAGTACTGGAGTGGGTTGCCATTTCCTTGTCCAGCGGATCTTCCCGACCCAGGGATCAAACCCCGGTCTCCCACATTGCAGGCAGACACTTTACCGTCTGAACCAAAAAATATCCCTCATTGGAGCACCCAAAAAATAAAGCTAAATATCCAAGGCAGAGTCAAGTTGACTTATTGCGTTAGTCAGGACACCACCTTCCAGGGCTGCACAAGAATTTAGTAAGCATGAAGTCCCTGGCAGGTAACAGGACCATGGATTTCTTGACTCCCTTTGCTAACCTCTGACAGCCTCCTCTAGTGCTTCCTAGGTGCGAAAGTAGATATGGACATGTTGTGACTTCAAAGCCTATATTTGAGGTCTTCAGATGTCACAGGAAAGAAAGTAATTATGCTTGCTGGCTCAATACATGAGAGAAAAAGAGCATGTAACTTACCCTCAGGCATTTTTACATCAACTGTATTGGCATATGAATTATAGTTAACATTTGAATAATGTGAAGTTTGGGGCCCCTGAACCAGCCTTAACCCTGCTGTAAAATTTGTTTAAAATTCAGTCAACCCTGTTTACGATGTCACATCCGCAGATTCAACCAGCCACAATTGTGTGGTACTGTGAAAAGTGAAAGTGAAACTCACTCAGTCCTGTCTGACTCTTTGCCACCCCTATACAGTCCATGAAACTCTCCAGGCCAGAATACTGGAGTGGGTAGCCTTTCCCTTCTCCAGGGGATCTTCCCAACCCAGGGATCCAACCCAGGTCTCTCCCATTGCAGGCAGATTCTTTACCACATGAACACCAAGGTCTGTAGTTAGCATCTATTAATAATTCCACACAAAAGTGGACCCCTGAAGTTCAAAATAGTGTAGTCCAAGGGGTCCGCTGTATATACAGTAACATTATACACTGTCCAGTGAACAGATGAATGGTTCTGATCAATCCATGTGTGTGTGCCCACGGAACATTCACCTATAAAGGCTGAGAACATTTCATCACCAAAAATCCTCTGAGGCCCCATTGCCAGGCCTGTCTCCTTCCCTGACAACCATAGTATTTCTGTTGTTGTCATTTTGTTTTAAAGTCCTCTTTAGCCCAGAGCTAGATATTTACGAAATTGCTCCTGGAAAGTATTTTGGTTGAAGAAGTTCTTGAAAGCATGTGAGCACTATATCCATGTCAGGGACTATCCTATCTGGAGATGGATGGTTTGGAAAATGACCATCCAAAGGTCTTCCCTGCTGTACAGGCTTTTTTTAAAAATTATTTATTCACGTTCATAAATTTCTTTTCTCGTGCACATATTGTCTGAAATGATTCTATGATGCTATTTTGACAGGATGTCCTCATCTCCTAGGAAATTCCTTTGAGGTCCCATGTGATATGCACACAGCACGGCCTCCTACCAGCAGCAGTGATTTTGGTGAGAGATCATTTCATGTCAGGGAGAAGGCTTGCCTTTGATTTGAGCCCAGTGTCCAAGTCACAGGAGTTGAACTGAAAAGTCCCCCTTTCTATAGTGGCCTGGCCTGGGCACTAGTCTCCTGCGCTGTGGGTCCCACTGTCTCTTGGACCAGAGACATTCTGAGCACAGGTATGGATCCCATGGACTTGCCAGGCTCCAATTGAAGGCTTGTTTTTGTGGCTACAACATCGAGCTCATTTGTTGCTTCTGACCTTAGCTTCTGTGTTTTTGTCTCTGAGGCCCAGGGAATGGTTAGTCACCCAGACCCCAGACCTGCAATCGGGTTCCATGGAAACCAGCTCATCAGGAGGTCACCACAGTCACCCACTCAGGACCAGGTGCATGATATTCAGGATCAGAAATTATTGAGAATTTGAAAATCACAGCAGCAGAGCATGGCAGCCAGAACAGGATCCTTCTAAATGTGAGGTTTGTGCATGTGATACAGTCTGGGCCTCTAGGATATCAGTTACTGAATGGCTGTCTGCTTCACAAGGAAGTACCCCCATGCAATGGATGTCTCACGTAAAATCGGAGCATTTTTCCTTTACCCCGGGGTCAGCCATCTGTCCCGACATCCCTCCCACGTCTGCACTCCTTTGTGCCAACACGTCATTCGTGGTGGTGGGCAACCAGCTTCTCTCCTCAAAGAAAGCTGGGTCACAGGCCTGAGGTGGTTCGGCTTGCTGCTCCCCCAACCCTCAGACACGACGAGAAGCACGTGCTCAGGTGGACATGAAGGCGCTGAGCCTGCGTGTGACAGGCACCCTGTCAGTCGGTGAATTAATAAGAAAGGGAGCCCAAGGATTCCTGAAGTGTTGATGAGCCTGCCCTAAGGTTAGGGAACCAGAACCATAATCACTGTGGGTGGAAGGACATGAACTGGACTGTTGTCAATTAAACAAAATAGAAACATGAGGGATTATTTGGGACACGTGAGTCATAAAGGGCAGCAGGAAGGCCTGAGGATTTTCCCTGAGATTCAAAACTACAGAAATAATAAACTACAGATCAATAAACTGAATATATGTGATAATGAACGGCTATTTCTGGAATAAAGTATACATAAAGTTGTGAACAGTTTTATGGAAAGTTTACAACAAATTGTAAGGCTTATTTTCATTGAGCAGGATGGATCTCCCTGTTGTGAGCTGTTTAGTTCAGTTCAGTCCCACAGTCATGTCTGACATTTTGGGACCCCATGCACTGCAGCGGGTCAGGCTTTCCTGTCCATCACCAACTCCCAGATTTTACTCAAACATGTTTCCATCGAGTTGGTGATGCCATCCAACCATCTCATCCTCTATTGTCCCCTTCTCTTCCCGCCTACAATCTTGCCCAGCATCTGAGCCTTTTTAAATGAGTTTTTCCCATCAGGTGGCTGAAGTATTGGAGCTTCAGGTCCAGCATCAGTCTTTCCAAAGAGTATTCAGGACTGATTTCTTTAGGACGGACTGCTTGAATCTCCTTGCAGTCCAAGGGACTCTCAAGAGTCTTCTCCAAAACCACAGTTCAAAAGCATCAATTCTTTGGCCCTCAGCTTTCTTTATGGCCCAACAATCCATACGTGACCACTGGAAAAACCATAGCGTTCACTAGACGGACCTGTGTTGGCAAAGTAATGTCTCTGCTTTTTAATATGCTGTCAGGTCGGTCACATATGAACAGTTCACTCAGGATCATTCCTGATTTGAGCCTCCAGGGGAAGGGGGGTGCCCGCCTGAGTGAAAGGTTTTCTCTGGGGCCTGGCAGGGGCAGTGACATCTCAGAAGGACTCCCTGGAGACCCTCTCTCCCCTCTCATCCACACACACATCAGAGTGCCCTCCACCTGCCCCGCCCACGCCATGAGCCCCTGCCTCCTGGGCTGTGTGGTCTTCTGTCTCCTGCAGGCAGGTGAGTCCTGGGGGTAGGGTCCCCTTTGGGGATGCCAGCACTAAGCCTGTCTGGTGTGCTCCTTCTCCACAGGGGTGGTCCATGCTGATGTCTCTCAGGACCCTTGATTCCAGGTCGTGAGGACAGGACAGAGCGCGACACTGAAATGTACTCAGGATCTGGGTCATAACTGTATGTACTGATACCAACAAGACCTGGGACACAGACCGATCCAGTACTCAGCTGGTGTGTCCAGTAGCGAGCCAGGAGATGTGCCCGAGGGCTACAGCGTCTCCTGATCAAACACAGAGAACTTCCCTCTCACGCTGGATTCTGCCAACTGCTCCCACACATCTGCATACTTCTGTGCCAGCAGTTACTCCACGGCACTGCATGGCTACCTGCTTCTGTGCAAAAAGACAGGAGGCCCACGTGCAGGCTCCTAGCACCAGGAGCCTCAGCCCTGGGGACCCCGTGCCAGCACTGTGACCCTGGATGTGTGACCTGGACAGGCCTGGATCTGACCCCAGGGTCTCGGAGACATGTGTCCACCATCAGTCTCTGTCTTTCCTTTGCATTCTCCCTGGATGCAGTTCGGTCTGCATCCATTTATGACTAGTTCTGACTCTTCCTCATCAGCTTAAGACCTCCAGAAGGGAAGAATATTAGTAAATCAGATATATCTAGACCCTCTTGTCTCTCCCAGCACGTCATTGCTGTTTCTCTGGAAGTTTCTCCTGAAGCCTAGCTCTCAAGTTCTCCCTGCTCTTGCCCATCAGAGGGACAGATCTTTCCTCTTTTATTTCCTTGTCCTCAGCTCCCCTTCCCTCTCTGCTCCAGACACACTGCTCTGCCCTCATCTGGGTCATGTCCCTTCACATGACACAGGGAACTTTGTAACCACATGTAAGTGGTCATGTTTGAGCAAGGTCTTGGGGTCATCAAAGAGAAAACAACCTCAGTTAACTAGAAACCATACAAAATCCCTTGGGGTGCATTAGCAGGAGCAGAGACAGGCTGGGTGTGTGTGTTCTCCCTTCTTGCCCCTCTTTCTTAGCATCTCAATTAACCTGGACCAGGTTTCCACCATTTGAGATCATAAGAGCACTTATTTCTATTGCCCGAAGTACTCCATTTTAGCTAACTACTTGCACTGTAGTGGTGCAGCAATTGTTTCCTTCTTAGTAGAAATATCTGATCATACATTTTTTTACCTCCACAGGCTAAGACTAGACTTGAAGATCAGCCCTAATTCATCCAGGCTGGGAAGGCAACAGATGAGGGGTGTGTGTATGGGTGTGTGTGTATGTGTGAGTAGGGATTGAAAGTGTGGAGTGTGGGGAATTTGTATTCTTGTTTTAGATGAAAGGCTCAGATCCATGAAACCACTGGCCTCTAGGAGGCACTGTGGGCCCATGGTAAGCAGAGTGTGCTGGAGGGGTTGAGAGTCACCCTGGAGAGGGCAGCTTAGGGGAACCTTGGCTACATGCCTGCATCAGAAAGCAGGTTTGAGCTCCCTGAGTGGTCCAGACACATGGACCCAGCACAGACTCCTCACTGCCCAGGGGAATGGAGACATACCTGGAGCCTCTGGATATGCCCAGGGGATCCTCTCCTGGAGCAGCATGGGGAGTGGAGGGTGAGGGATCAGTGTGTCTGGTGAGGGCTGGGTGATGAGTGTCAGGCAGGGACAGGACAAGAAGAAAAAGGCATGTTATGGGCATATGGGGAGATGGGGACAGTGCTCACCTCACACCCACCCTTTGCTGAGGGGCTGTGCGGGACAGGGAAGGGCATAGAGGAGCCAGCCCTGGGTCCTGGCAAGAGGTCCAGTGGACAAGGGCAACCTTCAGAGACACAGAGCAGTGACATCATAGGCAAATGCTCCAATCAGGGAAGCAGGAGGGTCAATATTTGCCCCCTCACCCCAGGAACCCCGCCCCCAGCCAGCAGCAGTCCTGGGTTCCTGATGCTGCCATGGGCTCCAGGCTCCTCTGCTGTGTGACTCTCTGCCTCCTGGGAGCAGGTGAGTCCCGGACACAGTGTGGGAGCTTCTGAGATGTCTTTGCCTTCCTGAGATAGAAGCCTGGTGAAGAGGGCTGCAGCAGGAGGCTTCCCTGTGCTCTTCCCTCAGCTTTCTTGTCTTCTCCCCAACAGGCCTGGTGGATTCTGGAGTCACCCAGACCCCCAAGTACCTGATCAAATAAAGAAAACAGCAAGTGACTCTGAGATGTTCCCCTGAATCTGGACACCTCTCTGTATACTGGTACCAACAGGCCCTGGGCTAGAGCCCCCAGTTTCTTGTTCAGTGTTATGATGGGAAAGTGTATCAAAAAGGAAACATATCAGATCGATTCTCAGGAAACCAGTTCAGTGATGCTGGCTTTGAGCTGAGCCTGACCCCCTTGGAGCTGACAGACTCAGCCGTGTATCTCTGTGCCAGCAGCCAAGACACAGCCCTGCATGATCAGGTGCCTCTGGGACAAAAACAGTCCTGCCCCAGCTTAGGAAGTGGTGCCCGTGTGTCAGCTGCCAGCCTGCCAAGCCCAGTCTCTGGTGGAGCGATAGACTTTCCCAGACATTTATATCTTCGTGTGTTTTAATGCTCACTGAAGTCATCAAAATAAGTATTATTTTAACTGTTTGTACATCTGAGGGGCGTGAGTTGCCCAGATCTCATACTTCGTAAGTGTTACAGCGAGCATCCCGGCGCAAGTGTGTTCTCCACACCCGTGGTCCCCTCGCTCATGGAACTATCTCTGTACAAGCAAATTACATACATCTGTTGTGTTATGTGTCACAAGATACAGTTTGGGGCTCTGTAATATGAACTGTACTCAGTGAATGGCAGCCACCAATCACAAGAAGGTATTCCCATGAGAGGAATGTCTCAAATAAAAACTGAGCATTTTTCATCACCCTGGCGTCTGCACCTCCCTCCACGTCCCTCCTGCATCAGTATTCCTTTGTGCCAAAACGTCATCCTGTGCTGGGCACCCAATTCTCTCCACCCAGAAAGGTGGGTCACCGGCCTGAGGGGGCTCTGCTTGCTCCCTCTCCCCAACACGGAATCACGGGCTGCCCTGAACTTGAAGGAGCTGTACCTGCGTTTGACCGGTGGACCGTCTGTCAGTGAATTGGTTAGAAATAGACCAAAGAATTCCTCAAATGTTGATGAGCCTGAGATGAGGTTGGGAGCAGAAACCTGGAGAAACATGGTAGGTGGATGGACAGTCTCAGGACTGCGGTCAATGTTGCGGAAATGGTGCCTTGAAGAACTGCTGCTGCTGCTAAGTCGCTTCTGTTGAGTCTGACTCTGTGGGACCCCATAGACGGCAGCCCACCAGGCTCCCCAGTATCTGGGATTTTCCAGGCAAGATCACTGGAGTGGGTTGCCATTGCCTTCTCCTTTTGAAGTGCTCTTGGGACACTTATCATAAAGGGCAGCAGGAAGCCAGAAGGATTTCCCCAGGATTCAAAACTCCAGAAATATGTAGGTAAATACAAGTAATATACATGTTAATGAAGACCTATCTCTGGACTAGAACATACAACACATTTAATCAGTTTAATATCTACAGAAAAAATCTTTAACACTTACAGAAAGGTTGCAGCCGTGTGAGCGTACGTGCCATGATCTGGATAGGGCTCCGTGCTGTGAACTTATCGCTCAGGTTCATTTCTCATTTGAGCCTTTACGGGAAGGGGTGTGGCCCCCTGAGAGACAGGTTGGTTCTGGGGCCGGGCAGGGACAGTGACATCTCAGGGGGCTTGCAGGGACAGTGACATCTCAGAAGGACTCCCTGGAGAGCCCCTCTCCCCTCTCATCCACACTCAGACCAGAGGGCCCTCTGCCTGCCCCGCCCCCGCCATGAGCCCCTGCCTCCTGGGCTGTGTGGTCTTCTGTCTCCTGCAGGCAGGTGAGTCCTAGGGGGCAGGGTCCCCTTGGGGGTGCCAGCACTAAGCCTGTCTGCTGTGACTGCAGCATGGGTCCTGCTTCTCCACAGGGGCGGTCCATGCTGGTGTCACTCAGGACCCCAGATTCCAGGTCGTGAGGAGAGGACAGAACGCGACACTGAAATGTACTCAGGATCTGAATCACGATTATATGTACTGGTACCGACAAGACCTGGGACACGGGCTGAGGCTGATCCATTACTCAGCTGGTGTGCGTTCTAGAGAGCCAGGAGATGTGCCTGACGGGTACAGCGTCTCCAGATCAAGCAAAGAGAACTTTGCTCTCACGCTGGAGTCCGCCAACCAGTCCCAGACATCCGTTTACTTCTGTACCAGCAGTTACTCCACGGCGCTGCACGGCCACCTACTCTCTGTGCAAAAAGACGGGGTCCAACGTGCAGGCTCCTAGCACCCGGAGCCTCAGAGCCCTGGGGACCACGTGCCAGCACTGTGACCCTGGATGTGTGACCTGGACAGGCCTGGATCTGACCCCAGGGACTCGCAGACACATGTCCACCATCAGTCTCTGTCTTTCCTCTGCATCCTCCCTGGATGCAGTTCAGACTGCATCCAATTCTGACTAGTTCTGACTCTTCCTCATCAGGTTAAGACCTCCCGAAGGGAAGAATATTAGTAAATCAGATATATCTAGACCCTCTTGTCTCTCCCAGCACCTGATTGCTGTCTCTCTGGAAGTTTCTCCCACAGCCTAGCTCTCAAGTGCTCCCTGCTCTAGCCCACCGGAGGTGAGGGTCTTTCCTCCTTTACTGTCTTGGCCTCAGCTCCCCTGCCCTCTCTGCTGCAGACACATGGCTCTCCCCTCATCTGGGCCACGTCCCTTCCCATGACACAGGGAACTTGGTAACCATGCCTAATTGGTCGTGTTTGAGCAAGCTCTTGGGATCATCAAAGAGAAAACAAACTCAGTTAATTAGAAACCATCCAAAATCCCTTGGGAGTTCATTCCCAGGAGGAGAGACAGGCTGGGTGTGTGTGTTCTCCTTCCCTGCCCATCTTTCCTAGCATCTCAATTATTCTGGACCAGGTTTCTACTTTTCCCAGAGAAATCTTCTCAAAGTCAAAATAGTTCTTTCATGGTTTTTTATTATATTAAGATTTTACAAGTTCATAGGAAATGAATAGTTTAACATACATAAAGCCTCTTTATAAAATGCACCTGCTAGAATTTGGTAATGCTTAATTTAAATATGAAATCTGGAAATATATAGATCTGCTTAATCAAAAGGAGGTCTGGAATACAGGTGTCCAGGCTGGCTTCATTTGAGATCATGGAGCTCTTATTTTTATTGCCCGTATCACTCCATTTTAGCTATCTATTGTCATTGGAGTGGTACAGGAATTATTTCCTTCTTAGTAGAAATGTCTAATCATACAGTGTTTTACCTCCACAGGCTAAGACTAGACTTGAAGATCAACCCTAATTCAGCCATGCTGGGAAGGCAGCATATGAAGGGTGTGTGTGTGTGTGTGTGTGTGTGTGTGTGTGTGTGTGTGTGTGTGTATAGGGCTTGAAAGTGTGGAGTGTGGGGAATTTGTGTTCTTGTTGTAGATGGAAGGCACAGATCCATGAGACCATGGGCCACTAGGAGGCACTGTGGGCCCATGGTAAGCAGGGTGTGCTGGAGGGGTTGAGAGTCACCCTGGAGAGGGCAGCTTAGAGGAACCTTGGCTACATGCCTGCATCAGGGAGCAGGTTTGAGCTCCCTGAGTGGTCCAGACACATGGACCCAGCACAGACTCCTCACTGCCCAGGGGAGTGGGGACGTTCCTCGAGCCTCAGGATGTGTTCAGGGGCCGTCACCTGGAGCAGCATGGGAAGCAGAGGCTGAGGGATAAGTGTGGCTGGTGAGGGCTGTGTGATGAGTGTCAGGCAGGGACAGGAAGAGAAGAAAAAGCCATGTTCTGGGCATATGGGGACATGGGGACAGTGCTCACCTCACACCCACCCTTTGCTGAGGGGCTGTGCAGGACAGGGAAGGGCATAGAGGAGCCAGCCCTGGGTCCTGCCAAGGGGTTCAGTGGATCAGGAAAGGCACTGCAGAGACACAGAGCAGTGACGAAATAGGCAAATGCTCCAACCAGGGAAGCAAGAGGGTTAGTACTCTTCGCCACTCACCCCAGGAGCCCTGCCTGAGCTAGCAGTAGTCTTGTGTTCCTGATGCTGCCATGGGCTCCAGGCTCCTCTGCTGTGTGACTCTCTGCCTCCTGGGAGCAGGTGAGTCCTGGACACAGTGTGGGAGCGTCTGAGATATTCCCATGGGAGGAATGTCTCAAATAAAAACAGAGCATTTTTCATTTGATCTGACATCTGCACCTCCCTCCACGTCCCTCCTACATCTGAGTTCCTTTGTGACAATACATCACCCTGTGCTGGGCACTCAGCTTCTCTCCACCAAGAGAGGTGGGTCACAGTCTTGAGGGGGCTCTGCTTGCTCCCTCCCCTGCACCGACATGGGAGTCAGGGCCTCCTGAGAACATGAAGAAGCTGTACCCACATTTGGCTGGCGGACCGTCTGTCAGTGACTCGATTAGAAATAGACCAAACAGATTTCTCAAATGTTGATGAGCCTGCAGTGAGTTTGGGAGCAGAGATCTGGAGAAACATGGTAGGTGGAGGGACAATCTCAGGACTGTGGTCAGTTTTGCAAAAATGAAACCTTGAAGTCCTAATGGGACACATGAGTTAAACAGGGCAACAGGAAGCCAGAAGGATTTCCACAAGATTTAAACTACAGATATATGCAGATGAATAGAAGTAATACATGTATCAATGTGAATTATCTCTGGACTAGAACACACACAAAATTTAATCAGTTTTACAGAAGAGTTACATCAACTTGTACGACTTATGTCCATTGTGAACTTATCTCTCGGGTTCATTTCTGATTTGAGCCTCTGGCGGAAGGGGCATTGCCCCTGAGTGACAGATTGGCTCCTGGGCCTGACAGGGACAGTGACATCTCAGAAGGACTCCCTGGAGGCCCCTCTCCCTCTCATCCACACTCAGACCAGAAGGCCCTCCGCCTGCCCCGCCCCCGCCATGAGCCACTGCCTCCTGGGCTGTGTGGTCTTCTGTCTCCTGCAGGCATGTGAGTCCTGGGTGCAGGGTCCCCTTCGGGGTCCCAGCACTAAGCCTGTCCGCTGTGACTGCAGCATGGGTCCTCCTTCTCCACAGGGGCGGTCCATGCTGGTGTCTCTCAGGACCCCAGATTCCAGGTTGTGAGGAGAGGACTGAACGCAACACTGACATGTACTCAGGATCTGAGCTTCAGCGATATGTACTGGTACCGACAAGACCCAGGACACGGGCTGAGGCTGATCCATTACTCAGTTATCCCTCCTGCCACGGAGAAAGGAGCCGTGCCTGAGGGCTACAGCGTCTCCAGACCAAGCACAGAGGACTTCCCTCTCACGCTGGAGTCTGCCAACCGCTCCCAGATATCTGTGTACTTCAGCGCCTGCGGTTATCCACGGCGCTGCACGGCAACCTCCTCTCTGTGCAAAAAGATGAGGGAATCCCTGCAGCCTGGAAGGAGGAGAGCCCCTTGTAGGCGTCTCACACGCGAGCCTTGGAACCCAGGGCCACATGCCTGCAGTGTGACACTGAGTGTGCTGTCTCATATCACGCCCAGCTACATCGACGTTAAATGTAGTGGACGGTTGGGTTTTTTTTATTTCAAGTTTTATAACTTTAAAACTAAATGGATTAATATATATAATCTCTGTATATAAATCCATTACCTAGAATTAGTGATAATTTATATAGAAAATTTAGAAATATGTGGATCTGATTAATCAGAGGGATCTACAGAATGCAGTGCTCCAGGCTGTATTCACCTGAGCTCAGCAGAGTGTCTGTATGGAAGGTCTGTGTGATTCCACCTTAGCATACTACTGTCAGTGCCATTATTTTCTTCTTAATTGAAATGTTGGTTTCTACAGTCTTTTACCTCCAGAGGCTAAGGGGAATTTGAAGATCAATCTTAACTCAGCCAGCTTGGGAAGACAGTAGAATAAGTGTGTGTTGTGTGTGTGTGTGTGTGTGTGTGTGTGTGTGTGTGTGTGTGTGTGCAGGGTGTGGGGTATTTACATTCTTGTTTTAGACAGAAGGCACAGATCCACGAGACTGTGGACCATTGGCCACTAGGAGGCACTGTGGGCCCACGGCAAGCAGCGGGTCCTGGGAGGGGTGGAGAGTCACCCTGGGGAGGGCAGCTTTAAGGAACCTTAGCTACATGCTTGAATGAGAAAGCAGGTTTGAGTTCCCTGAGGTCCTGAGGTTCCAGGACATATGGAACCAGTACAGACTCCTCACTGCTCAGGAAAGTGGGAATGTGCCTGGATCCTCAGGATGTGCCCAGGAGATGGTCTCCAGGAGCTGCAAGGGAAGTGGAGGTGAAGGGTTGGAGTGACTGGTGAGGGCTGGGTGATTGTCAGCTGATTGCCTGGTGACTGCTGGCCAGGTGAGTGCCTGGCTGCGTGTCAGGCAGGGGCTGGCAGAGGACTACAAGGTATGCTGTGGGCGTTGGGGACATGGGGATGGGGCACCCTTCACATCCATCCCTTGCTCAGGGGCTGGGAAGGGCAGGAAGGGCATAGAGGAGTCCACAATGGGTCCTGACAAGGGGTCCAGTGGATTTGGAAACAGCCTGCAGAGACACAGAGCAGTGACGTCATAGGCAAATGCTCCAATTAGGGAAGCCTGGGGATTAGCACTCTACAGCACTCACCCAGGAGCCCCGCCCCCAGCCAGCAGCTGTCTTGGGTTCCGGATGCTGCCATGGGCTCCAGGCTCCTCTGCTGTGTGACTTCTTCCTTCTGGGAGCAGGTGAGTCCTGGACACAGTGTGGGAGGTTCTGAGATGTCTTTGCCTCCCTGAGACAGAAGCTTGGCGATGAGGGCTGCAGCAGGAGGCTTCCCTGTGCTCTGTCCTCAGCTTCCTTGTCTCCTCCCAGCAGGCCTGGTGGATTCTGAAATCACCCAGACCCCGATACCTGATCAAATCAAGAAAGCAGCAAGTGACACTGAGATGTTCCCTGAGTCTGGACACCTCTCTGTGTACTGGTACCAACAGGCCCTGGCCAGGGCCCCCAGTTCCTTGTTCACTATTTCAACAGAATGTGAGAGGAGAAGCAAACCTATTAGGGCAATTCTCAGGTCAATAGTTCAGTGACTCTGGCTCTGAACTGAGCTTGAGCTCCTTGGAGCTGAAAGACTCAGCCATATATCTCTGTGCCAGCAACCAAGACACAGCCCTACATGATCAGGTGCCTCTGGAACAAAAACATCCTGGCCCAGCTCAGAAAGTGGTGTGAGGGTATCAACTGCCAGCCAGCCGGGCCTAATTCTGGGAGAGCAGACAGCCTTTCCCAGACATTCATGTCTTGATATGTTTTAATGCTCCCAAAGATCATACAAGATAAGTATTATTTTAACTCTTTACATATCTGAGGGGGAGTGGCTTGCCCAGATCTCATACTTCATAAATAACAGAACAAGGAATCAGACTCACATCTGTCCTTGTCACTGTGGTCCTCGCCCCCATTGTATGATTCTTCCATAAAACAAAAAAATATGTATATACACACACATATATATATGTGTGTGTGTGTGTATCATTTAAAGTATTTGACACACATAGTTGTTAATAGTGATAAGTCTAAGGTCTAGACGCTGGGCTCATGTTATTAGCCACCTAAGAAGAGGTGTTGTTTAATTTCAAAGGCCGTTAGGCAGGGAGAGGTGATAGTCTAGTGAAGGCCATCAGCTGGATAATTCTCTCCTACCTAGGAGAGGTTTAGGGTTTTTGTTCTGTTCATTTCTTCATCTCTTTGCATGAGACCTACTCCATTATGGAAGTTCATCTGCCTTACCAATAAAGATGTTCATCTAATCTGATTTTAAAATCTATTGATAACTTTCACATATTTATCTCTCACCAAGACATCCTCACAGGGACATTCAGAACAATGTGGAACTAAATATCTGTGGCCTAGTCAAGGTGACACATTAAATTAGTCATCCCAACAACTTCCAGGCTTGCCTAGGAATTTAGTAAGCATGAAGTCCCTGGCACATAACAGGACTCTGGATTTCCTGATTCCCTTTGCTAATCTCTGACAGCCTCTTCCGCCATTTCTTAGGTGCAAAGATAGAGATGGACACATTTTTCCTCCAGCTGAGGCCTCTAGAAATCACAGGGGAGAAAATAATTCTGCCTGTTGATTTAGTGCTCGAAATTAGCCAGAGCATGTGACATACATCCCTTCTCAGGCATGTTAAAATCAACTTTACTGATGTATGGATTGTAGTTGACTCTTGAACAATGTGCTATTTAGGAGCACTGAGTAACCCCCAACCCTGCAGTTAGAAATCTGCATATAACTTCACATACTTAGGAATGAAGAATTATCTCTGGAATACAACACACTTAAAGTTGTAAACTGTTTATAGAAAGGATACAACAAGTCATAAGGCTCAAGTCCATTGATCTGGATGGGTTGTTTCTGTTTTGAACTGTTCACTCAGGTTCATTTCTGATTTGAGCCTCTGGGGGAAGAGGCGTGGCCCCTGAGTGACAGGTTGGCTGTGAGCCTGGCAGGGACAGTGAAATCTCGCAAGGCCTCCCTGGAGCGCCCCTCTCCCATCTCATCCACACTCAGACCAGAGGGCCCTCCGCCTGCCCCGCCCCCACCATGAGCCCCTGCCTCCTGGGCTGTGTGGTCTTCTGTCTCCTGCAGGCAGGTGAGTCCTGGGGAGCAGGGTCCCCTTCAGGGTGCCGGCACTAAGCTTGTCCACTGTGACTGTAGCATCGGTCCTCCTTCTCCACAGGGGCGGTCCATGCTGGTGTCACTCAGGACCCCAGGTTCCAGGTCATGAGGACAGGACAGAAGGCTACACTGACATGTACTCAGGATCTGGGTCATGACTGCATGTACTGGTACCGACAAGACTTGGGACACCGGCTGAGGCTGATCCATTACTCATTTGCTGCTCCCAACACAGTTAAAGGAGACATACCCGAGGGTTACAGCGTCTCCAGACCAAGCACAAAGGACTTCCCTCTCACGCTGGAGTCTGCCAACCACTCCCAGACATCTGTGTACTTCTGTGCCAGCAGTTACTCCACGGTGCTGCACGGCCACCTCCTTTCTGTGCAAAAAAGCAGATGAGGGTCCTGCAGCCTGGAACCTGGGGAGCCCCTTACAGGCTCCTAGCACCTGGAGACTCGGAGCCCACAGACACATACTGGCAGCATAGCCAGCGATGTTTGATCTTCCTGGCACGGACCTGACAACAGGGCCTCGTGGACATGTGTCCACCCTCACTCTCTGTCTTTTCACTCTAGCTGCCATGTGAGCCTAAAGATGCTACCCACCTCTGCCTCCTAGTCATCAGTCTGAACATGAGGCCTCCAGGAGGGAATGATGTTGGGAAATCAGATACATCTAGACCCTCTTGTCTCTCCCCGGGCGCCGCATGCCTGTCACTATGGAAGGCTCTCCCCCAGGGTGGCCCTTGAGTGGTCTCTGCTCTTGTCCAACTTCCCCAGATGTGGGTCTTTCATTCCCACCTTCCTGGCCCTCGTTCCCACTCTTCTCTACTTCAGCTCTGCTGCTCCTCCTTCATCTGGGTCATGTCCTTGCCCATCACCCAGGGAACCTTGTAATGATCCCTAACTGGGCGTGTTTGAGTATGTTCTCTGGGGTCCTCAAAGAGAATGCAAACTCAGTTAATTATTAATCATCCAAAATTCCTTGGTCGTCCCTGAGGAGGAGAGACAAGCTGTGTGTGTATGTATTCTCCACCATTGCCTGTCTTTAGCATCTAAATAGCCTAGACCCTGATGCTGGAAAGACTGAAAGCAAGAGGAGAATGGGGTGGCAGAGAACAATGTGGTTAGATAGCATCACCAACTAACAGACATGAATTTGTGCAAATGTGGGAGATAGTGATAAAGGGGAGCCTGGGACGCTGCAGTGCATGGGGTTTCAATGAGTTGGACTCGAGTTAGCCACTGAACACCACAACCGACAAAACCTAACCCAAGTTCGTAGCATCTCCCTCATCACAATCTTCTAAAAGTCAAATATCAAATATTTCCTGCATGAGCACATTTCTTTTCTCTTGAAATACAAAATCATGAATCAGCTATGGCAGGCTGCTTTGTGTGTTTGTGTTTCTAATTGTGTGTGTGTTCTTTAGAAAAACAAAACAAGCAAAAACACAGTTCAATCGCCAAACAGTGAAATATTTTCTAATATGAACACATCCCATGACTATTAAATTTGGGCAGACAGTCTTGATTTCCACGCATAGAGCACATGGGGACGCTGTGCAGCTGAGAAACACCACAAGTTTCTGGGCAGAGCAAGCAGACAGAGCTAGTGCCTGGGACCAGGAGGCCTAAGAGAAAGCTTTATTTGGTGTTTTTATCTCTAGAATCCCTACTAGCATAGGCATTAATTTTCAGGCTTGCTGTCCCAGCTGGAGCCATGAACTTCAACTATGCAGTGCTGAGGGAGCCTCTGAGGTTGCAGCAAAAGTGAAGGGTATGGAGCTCGGAGGTGGTAGGAAAGAGAAACAGAAAAGAGCAACACCTGCCTGAAGAGAAAAGTGAAGGAGCCATGGGGAAGGGCGTCGGGCATAAAGCCAGCCTCGCCTACACCAGCAGTCCAGCTCACATGTTATCTAAGACACTTTGCAGGACAGAGCAGGGTTCCCGGATCAGCGACCTGGAATGAGAGGTCAGATTCCTGGGAACCAGCAGAGGCAATGACATCAGAGCAGTGACGCCACTGTCTCACCTCCAGTCAGAGGAAGGAGGCCCAGAACCCCAGCTCTCAGAGAACCAGAGCTCTGAGCAAGGAGATGCCTCCCAGCTCTGGCCCTCCTGCCATGGACTGCAGCCCCGTCTACTGTGTGGCTCTGTGTCTCTTGGCAGCAGGTTGGTGTTTGGCACAGGGGAGAATCCGTGTTCCTAGCCTGACTCTGCCTGAATCCAAGGCACCATCTGGTTCTCTTCCGCATTCTTTCTCAGCCCTAGTCTTCCCCCACAGGTCTTGTGGATTCTGGAGTCACACAAACCCCGAGATACCTGATTAAAGCAAAAGGACAGCGAGGGACCCTGGGATGCTCCCCTGTCTCTGGACACCTCTCCGTATACTGGTACCAACAGGCCCTGGGCCAGGGCCCCGAGTTCTTCGTTGAGTATTACAGGCAGGAAGTGAGGGGAGAAGCACAGCTCCCGAAAAGAATCTCAGGAAAACAGTTTAGTGACTCTGGCTCTGAACTGAACTTGAGCTCCTTGGAGCTGATGGACTCAGCCGTGTATCTCTGTGCCAGCAGCCAAGACACAGCCCTGCATGATCAGGTGCTTCTGGGACAAAAACACTCCTGCCCCAGCTCAGGAAGTGGTGCCCGTGTGTCAGCTGCCAACCTGCCAAGCCCAGTCCTGGTGGAGCGATAGACTTTCCCAGACATTTACTTCTTGGTATGTTTTAATGCTCACTAAAGTCATCAAAATAAGTATTATTTTAACTGTTTGTACATCTGAGGGGACATGAGTTGCCCATATCTCATATTTCATAAGTGTTATAGCTAGCATCCCGGCGCAAGTTTCTTCTCAACAGCCGTGGTCCCCTCGCTCATGGAACTATCTCTGTACAAGCAAATTACATATACCCGTTGTGCTGTGTGTAACAAGATACAGTTTGGGGCTCTATGATATGAACTGTTACTCAGTGAATGGCAGCCACACTTCACAAAGAGGTATTCCCATGAGAGGGACATCTCAAATAAAAACTGAGCATTTTTCATCACCCTGGCATCTGCACCTCCCTCCACGTCCCTCCTGCATCCTTTGTGGCTAAACGTCATCCTGTGCTGGGCACCCAATTCTCTCCACCCAGGAAGGTGAGTCACCGGCCTGAGGGGGCTCTGCTTGCTCCCTCTCCCCAACACGGGAATCACGGGCTGCCCTGAACATGAGGGAGCTGTACCTGCGTTTGACAGGTGGACCGTCTGTCAGTGAATTGATTAGAAGCAGACCAAACAAATTCCTCAAATGCTGATGAGCCTGCGATGAGGTTGGGAGCAGAAACCTGGAGAAACATGGTAGGTGGAGGGACAGGCTCAGGACTGTGGTCAATGTTGCGGAAATGGAGCCTTGAAATGCTGCTGCTGCTGCTGCTAAGTCGCTTCTGTCGTGTCCAACTCTGTGTGACTCCATAGACGGCAGCCCATCAGGCTCCCCCGTCTCTGGGATTTGCCAGGCAAGAGTACTGGATTGGGGTGCCATTGCCTTCTCCTCTTGAAGAGCTCTTGGGACACATATCATAAAGGGCAGCAGGATGCTAGAAGGATTCCCCAGGATTCAAAACTCCAGAAACATGTAGATAAATACAAGTAATATACACGTTAATGAAGATTTATTTCTGGACTAGAACATCCAAATAGTTTAATCACTTTAACATTTACGGAAAAAAACTTTAACACATACAGAAATGTTACAGCAACGTGTGAGGCTTTTGTCCGTTATCTGGATGGGTGTCCGGGTTGTGAATTTATCTCTCAGGTTCATTTCTGATTTGATTCTCTGGGGGAAGGGGCGTGGCTCACTGAGTGACAGTTTGGCTCCGGGGCCTGGCAGGGACAGTGACATCTCAGAAGGACTCCCTGGAGAGCCCCTCTCCCCTCTCATCCACCCTCAGACCAGAGGGCCCTACGCCTGCCCCGCCCCCACCATGAGCTCCTGCCTCCTGGGCTGTGTGGTCTTCTGTCTCCTGCAGGCAGGTGAGTCCTGGGGGGCAGGGTCCCCTTCGGGGTGCCAGCACTAAGCCTGTCTGCTGTGACTGCAGCATCGGTCCTCCTTCTCCACAGGGGCGGTGCATGCTGGAGTCACTCAGAACCCCAGATTCCAGGTCGTGAGGACAGGACAGAACGCGACACTGAGATGTTCTCAGGATCTGGGTCATAACTACATGTCCTGGTACCGACAAGACCTGGGACACGGGCTGAGGCTGATCCATTACTCAGATGGTGCGCACACTAGCGAGCCAGGAGACGTGCCCGATGGGTACAGCGTCTCTAGATCAAACAAAGAGAACTTTGCTCTCACGCTGGAGTCTGCCAACCGCTCCCAGACATCTGTGTACTTCTGAGCCAGCAGGTACTCCACAGCGCTGCGTGGCCACCTCCTCTCTGTGCAAAAAGACCGCTGAGGGCCCCATGCAGGCTCCCAGCACCGGGAGCCTCAGGGCTTTGCAGACCGTGTGCCTGCAGTGTGACCCTGGGTGTGTGGACTAGGTTGGCCTGAGCCTCACTCCCGGGCCTCGGGGCCATGTGTCCTCATTGATCTCTGTATTTCCTCTGCATCCTCCATGTGAACCAGGAAGAAGCTTCTCCAGGTCATATTCCTTGTCATCACCTGAGCCTGAGACCTAGCAGGAAGGTTGTTGGTAAACTAGATACATCTAGACACTTGTCTCACCTCAGGCAGCTCATTTCTGTCTTTCTGGAACGTTCTCCCCTAGCCTGGCTCTCACATGGTCTCTGCTCTTGTCCACCTTTCCCAGGCGGGCAGGACATTCCTCTCCCTACCTCCCTGCATCAGCTCCCTGCCCTCTCTACTACAGCCACAAGCCCCTCCCTCATCTGGGT
This sequence comes from Bos mutus, assembly GCF_027580195.1. Classification (NCBI taxonomy): domain Eukaryota; kingdom Metazoa; phylum Chordata; class Mammalia; order Artiodactyla; family Bovidae; genus Bos; species Bos mutus. Next base: position 18,300,619 of record NC_091620.1, on the reverse strand, counting down.
CAGGTCCATTTCCCAAGTCTCAGGGATGCTTTTAAAAAGGCCTCTCCGTGCAGTCTGTTTTAAGCAACATGTATGGACTCATGAAAAAGAAACAAACTTTAGTTAATTACGTATCATCCCCAAACACACGTGAGTCCATTTGAAGGGGACAGATTGCCTTTGTGTGTTCTTGACACGCACCCCTCTGCCCCCCAACATCCTTAGCATCTCACCTAACCTAGGCCAGGTTGGCACCACCTGGCACCCTCATCAAAATCTTCTCAAAGTCAAAATATATCCTGTATCACCCCATTATATCACGATTTTATAAGTGCAGAAATAATTGAGTCCACATTTATAAAACTTCTTTAGAAAAAGTATACATGGAATTTGATAATGCTTAATTTAAATAGGAAATCTCAACATATATGCCTCTGATTAACCAGAAGTAGTTATGAAGACATGTTTGCAGGCAGATTCACTTGAGATCCTTTGAGCATTTATTTTATGATCATATATTTCCATCTTTAGCTAACTACCATCATTGTACTGGTGAAGCAATTATTTCCTTCTTAGTAATACGGTCAGATCATACAGGATTCTACCTCTAGAGGCTAAGAGTGGATTTGAAAATCAACCCTAATGAGCCAGGCTAGAAAGGCAGTAGAACAGATGTGTGTGTGTGTGTGTGTGTGTGTGTGTGTGTGTGTGTGTTCACACCCTTGCTTTAAACAGATGCTGCTCATCCATGAGGCCCTCGACCTTTGGCCACGTGGAGGCATTGTGTTTCCACGGTAAGCATGGTGTTTGGGGAGGGCTTAGGAGTCACCTGGGGAGGGCAGCTTAAGGCAACCTTGGATACATGCCTGCATCTGGGAGCAGGTTTGAGTTCCCTGAATGGTCCCGGGGCACATACAGCCAGCACAGACTCCTCACTGCCCAGGGGAGTGGGTACCTACCTGGAGTTTCAGGATGTGCCCAGGGGGCTGTCTCCTCGAGCAGCATGGCAAGGGGAGGGTGAGAGGTTGGGGTATCTGGTGAGGGCTGGATGATGAGTGTCTGGCAGGGTCAGAGAGAGCAGAACAAGACATGTTGTGGGCCCATGGACCAGGGGATGAAACTCACCTCACACCCACCCTTTGCTGAGGGGTGTCAGGACAGGGAATGGCATAGAGGAGCCAGCCCTGGGTCAGCCTGCAGAGACACAGAGCAGGGACACCATAGGCAAATGCTCCAATCAGGGAACAGGAAGGTCAGCACTTTACACCACTCATCCCAGGAGCCCTGCCTCCAGCCAGCAGCAGTCCTGGGTCCTGATGCTGCCATGGGCTCCAGGCTCCTCTGCTGTGTGACTCTCTGCCTCCTGGGAGCAGGTGAGTCCTGGACACAGTGTGGGAGCTTCTGAGATGTCTTTGCCTCCCTGAGATAGAAGCGTGGCGATGAGGGCTGCAGCAGGAGGCTCCCCTGTGCTCTGCCCTCAGCTTCCTTCTGTCTCCTCCCCGACAGGCCTGGTAGATTCTGAAGTCACCCAGACCCCCAAATACCTGATCAAATCAAGAAAGCAGCAAGTGACTCTGAGATGTTCCCCTGAATCTGGACACCGCTATGTATCCTGGTACCAACAGGCCCTGGGCCAGGGCCCCCAGTTCCTCATTCTGTATTATGATGGGAAAGTGCGTACAAAAGGAAACATGCCTGATCGATTCTCAGGTGAACAGTTCAGTGACTCTCGCTCTCAGATGAACCTGAGCTCCTTGGAGCTGACAGACTCAGCCGTGTATCTCTGTGCCAGTAGGCAAGACACAGTGCTGCCTGATAAGGAGCCTCTGGGACAAAAACACTCCTGCCCCAGCTCAGGAAGTGGTTGCCGGGCATCGACTGCCAGCCAGTGAGACCCAGGCCCTGGTAAAGTGGACAGCCTTTCCTAGACATTCTTTCCTGAAATTTTTTAATGCTCAAAATGATATTGCAAGATAAGTATTATTTTATCTGCTTATTTATCTAAGGGGAATCGGCCTGCCCAGCCCTCATATTTCGTAACCGTTAGAGCAAGGAATGCTGCTCAAGCCTGTCCTTATCACTTGTGGTCCTCACCACCCCCCAGTTGACCCCTGCCAGGAATGGTACGTCACCCAGGCCTGTGACGTGTGGTCGTGCTCTGGGAAACCAGCACATCAGGAGGTCACCACAGATTCAGCGTCATGTAACCAGGAATAGCTGTATAATTTTTAGGGTCCCTGGTTTCAAATACCACTGAGAATCTGCAGAGAGCAGAGCACTGCAGCATGTGTGGGGGCTTCTATGTGTGGGATGATGCACAACAAGATAAGAGTTTGAGGAGCTCTGTGATATTTGTTACTCAATTAATGCAATCCCCACTTCACAAGGAAGCATTCCCATGGAATGGATGTCTCACCTAAAATCAGAGCACTTTTCCTTTAACCTGGAGTCTGCCACCTCTCCCTGCATCCGTCCCACATATACGTTCCTTTGTCACCTGCTTGTGTGTATGTGAGTGTTTAGTTGCTTCCGTCGTGTTTGACTCTTTGTGACCCCATGGACAGTAGCCAGTCAGGCTCCTCTGTCCATGGGATTCTCCAGGCAAGAATAGTGGAGTGGGTAGCCATGTCCTCCTCCAGGGGATCTTCCCAACCCAGGGATCAAAATTGCGTGTCTTATGTCTCCTGCATTCGCAGGCAGGTTCCTTACCATTCTCATAATCTGAGAGAAGCCCAGGTCATCCGTGGTGCTGGGCAACTGGCTTCTCTCCACAAAGAACGGCGAGTCCCAAGCTGGACGTGGTTCCGCTTGCTCTTCCCCTTCCCCCTTTCAGAAACTGCAAGCCCTGTGTCCAGTGAACAGGATGGGAATGTAGATGCATCTGGCAGGGGACCCGTCTGTTGGTGAATTGATAAGAAATAGAGCCAAAAGATTCCTCAAGTGTGGATAAGTCTGACCTGTGGTTGGGGAACCAGATGCCAAAAGAATCATTGCAGGTAGAAGGACACCAACAGGACTGTGGTTAATTAACGAAAGTAGAAACGGACAGTCTCCCAGGTGGCGCTAAAGTGAAAGAAAGAAAGAAGGTGAAGTCGCTCAGTTGTGTCTGACTCTGCGATCCCATGGACTGTAGTCTACCAGGCTTCTCTGTCCATGGGATTTTCCAGGCAAGAGTACTGGAGTGGGTTACCATTTCCTTCTGCAGGGGACCTTCCTGATTCTGCCTGCCAATGAGGGAGATGTAAGAGACTTGGGTTCGATCCCTGGGTCTGGAAGATCTCATGGAGGAGGAAATGGCAACCCACTCCAGTATTCTTGCATGGAGAATCCCATGGACAGAGGGGCCTGGTGGGCTACAGTGCACGGGGTCACAAAGAGTCAGACATGACTGAGCAACTAACACTTACCTAGACACTTGAAGATGTATTTGGGATTCATGAGTCATAAAGGGCAGCTGGAAGCCCAAAGGATTTTCCTGAGATTCAACACTACAGAAATATGCAGGTAAAAGTAATAAAAGTATGAATGAAGAATTATCTCTAGAAAAAGTGAATAAAGTTGCAAACTGTTTACAGAAAGGTTACAACAACTTGTAAGGCTCAAGTCCATTGATCTGGACAGGTTTCCCTGTTGTGAACTCTTCACTTAGGTTCATTTCTGATTTGAGCCTCTGGGGGAAGAGGCGTGGCCCCCTGACTGACTGGTTGGCTCTGGAGCCTGGCAGGGACAGTGACATCTCAGAAGAACTCCTGGAGAGCCCTTCTCCCCTCTCATCCACACTCAGACCAGAGGGCCCTCCACCCGCCCTGCCCCCGCCATGAGCCCCTGCCTCCTGGGCTGTGTGGTCTTCTGTCTCCTGCAGGCAGGTGAGTCCTGGGGGGCAGGGTCCCCTTGGGGCTGCCAGCACTAAGCCTGTCCGCTGTGATGGAAGCATCAGTCTTCCTTCTCCACAGGGGCGGTCCATGCTGGTGTCTCTCAGGACCCCAGATTCCAGGTCGTGAAGACAGGACAGAACGTGACACTGAGATGTACTCAGGATCTGTACCACGACAGTATGTACTGGTACCGACAAGACCTGGGACTCAGGCTGAGGCTGATTCGTTATTCATCTTTCACTGACACCACGTACAAAGGAGACATGCCTGATGGCTACAGCGTCTCCAGATCAAGCACAGAGAACTTCCCTCTCACGCTGGAGTCCGCCAACCGCTCCCAGACATCTGTGTACTTCTGCACCAGCAGTACTCCACAGCGCTGCAGGGTCACCTCCTCTCTGTGCAAAAAGATGGGGGAGGCCCTTGTAGGCTCCTAGCACTGGGAGTCTCAGGGCTTTGCTGCCACGTGCCTTCAGTGTGACCCTTGGTGTGTGGTCTGTACTGGCCCGGATCTCACTCCAGGCCTTGCGGACACATGTCCACCATCCATCTCTGTCTTTCTCTGCATCCTCCCTGTGATCCAGGAAGATGCTTCTCTAGCTCCGACTCCTGGTCAGCACCTGAGCCTGAGACCTCCAGGAGGGAAGGTTATGGGAAATCAAATATGTCTAGACCCTCTTGTCTCTCCCTGGGCACCTCATTGCTGTCTTTCTGAAACTATTCATCAACCTGGCTTTCATGTGGTTTCTGATCTTGCCCATCTTTCCAGAGGGGACAGAGTGTTTCCACCCTTCATCTCTCTGGCTTCAGCTCCCCAGTCCTCTCTTCTCCAGTCACGCTGCTCCTCCGTCACCTGGGTCATGTCCCTTCCCATCTCAGAGACTCCAAAAATGCATCCTGTGCCCTGCGGAGGGGTCCTGCCTTTCCTAGTGATTAACTCCTACCTGTGATCCCATTCAAGGTCCCACTGTGTGTTCAGGCACATCTGGGTACAGCTGTTTCCCAGATGAACTGTGAGCACAGATGGGATGTCTTTCTTCTGACTTTTGAGTCCTAGATTATGAACTTTTCTCTCCTGGATGTGGTCTCCATCTACTCAGAAGCAGGACTCTGTCTCCCGTGTGTGTCTCCTCCTTGAGCTCCTGTGATGATGGAGCTGCATGGGCGCTGGGACAGCTGATCAGTGTAACAAGACCAGTGGAGACAGTGGGATGTAACATCACCTCTGAGTGCCCTCCTGGATTCAGGTCAGTAAAGACACAGAGCTACAGTGTCCCCCTCCTAGACTCTACAGCCTTACTCTCCACCCCTCACTCATCTCTGGTCCTGCTCCCTCCTCCTCCGAAAGAGAGGATGTTTGTAATGACCGTTAGCCTGTGAACAAATGACTTTTGAACAAGCAGATGCTCTGATGGCAGTGAAAGTGAGAACTACATTACTTTTGCAACATAGCCTCCTAGGTTTCCAGAAAAACAGAATTGTTACTGTATTGATATATTCCACACCAGTGTTTTAAAGGTCAGTGAAATTGGGTCTTCTGTAAAGAAGCTCTGAGGAAACTGTGTTTTAACGAGTGGTGACTTAGACGAATGTGAGGCTCTGCTGAGGGCTGTGGAGACATGAAGCTGCATGGAGATTGAGGAACACAGAGAGGGCAATTGGTCTGTGGCCCGCAGAAGGGAATAGAAGCTTTCAGCCGAGGTCTCTTCCCGGGGCATCATTTCACCCCTTGTGTCTCTGAATATGTCAGTGACTTCATTAGGCTTCTTGGGCCAAATCAAGTGGACCCCTCCATTGCCCACCCTTGCCTACGAAGTGAATACCATGGAGCCTGTATGACTGTGGGACCATGGGCGGGGTGCTGGGCTGGGTCAGAAATAGGGGTCCTCATGGCAGACCGTGATGTGCAGGTAAGACAAAGAATTCACCACCTGGTGTCTGGCTTTGGGGGCTTCCCAGGTGGGACTAATGATAGAGAACCCACCTGACAATGCTGGAGACTTAAGACACAGGTTCGATCTCTGTGTAGAGAAGATACCCTGGAGAAGGGAATGGTAGCCCACTCCAGTATTCGTGCCTGGGAAATCCCATGGACAGAGGAGTCTGGGAGAATAGGGTCGCAAAAAGTCAGGCACAACTGAAGCGACTTAGCGTGCACACATCTGACATTGGAGGTGCTGTTGACCCTCTGAGTGAAAGTGCCCTGCAGGCGAGGGGAGATGGAGGATGAGAAGATTAATGTAGAGATGCAGCAACATGTGAGCCCTGTGGGAAGGCAGCCCTAAAACCCACACATTGCTTGTGTTAAAAGGGAAGCTTGCGCGCGTGCGTGCTAAGTCACTTCAGTCGTGTCCAACTCTTTGCAACCCTACTGACTTTAGCCCGCCAGGCTCCTCTGTCTAAGGGATTCTCCAGGCAAGAATACTGGAAGGGGTTGCCATGCCTTCCTCCAGGGGATCTTTCTGAAACAGGGATCTAACCCATGTTTCCTGGGGCTCCTGCATCCCTGGCAGATTCTTTACTGCTGAGATACCGGGGAAGCCCAAAAAAGGGGAGATTATAAATATTTAAATTAGTCATCTATGTATGTTATAATATTGGGCTGGCCAATACGTTCGTTCGGGTTTTCTCGTAACATTTTATGGAAAATCTCGAACGAATGTTTTGGCCAACCCAATGTAAATTACATGTCCCTGAAGTCATGGGCATTGACAGAGGCAGTGATGTCACCATGGGAGCTGCCCTATGGGGACAGGTAACAGGCCTCCACCACCACCGCCACCACCCCCGCTCATGCTCACAAGAACCCTTGCTGGTGAACTTCCCGTTGCTGCTCTGTCCCTGCCATGGGCTCCAGGCTCCTCTGCTGGGCGACCCTCTGTCTCCTGGGGGTGGGTGAGTCCTCAGCAAACCAAGTGGTTCCAATGTATTTGTGTGTGTGGGGAGTGGTAAGGCTCTACCTGACTGTCCCCCACTTCTGTTCCCACAGGTCACACAGGAGCTGGAGCAGTGTCCCAGTCCCCCAGGCACAGGGTTGCAGGGAGGGGCCAGACTGTGAATCTTAGGTGTGACCCAATTTCTGGTCATGTTTCCCTTTATTGGTACCGACAGACCCTGGGGCAGGGCCCAGAGTTTTTGACTTACTTTCAAAATGACCAAGGAATAGACAAATCAGGGATGCCTAAAAACCGGTTTTATGCTGAGAGGCCTGAGAAAACGTACTCCTATCTGAAGATCCAGCCAGTGGAGCCCGGGGACTCAGCAGTGTATCTCTGTGCCAGCAGCCCAACCACAGTGCGGCACAGTCACCTCCTTCCTGTTCACAAACCTCATCCTTCTCTCTCCTTGCAGCTCCCAGAGCCCCTAAATAGGTTGTTTTTTGCTTTCCACTCACCAATATGTGGCGCTAGTGGTAAAGAATTTCTGCGCAATGCAGAAGACCCCGGTTCCAGCCCTGGGTCAGTAAGATCCCCTGGAGAAGGGAATGGCTACCTGCTCCAGTATTCTTGTCTGGAAAGTTCCTTGGACAGAGGAGTCTGATGGGCTATAGTCCATGAGGTCATAAAGAGTAGGCACAACTGAGCACACACACACACACCCCAACAAAAAGAGGTAGATTTGGACTCAGCTGTTCTTTGGATAGAAATAGACCATAGACTAACTCCTGAGATACTGCAGCGGTAAATGTTAGTGGATAGAAATCATTAAGGCTCACTGGGTTCTAGCAGTCTCAGGGCCAGCTCAGGGCTCCAAGGCACCGACCACAGGCTTCCATGGGACCTGCAGGTGTTTGCCCACACACGCAACTTTAGCTGCCTGTGTTCATAGTGAGTTCCCCTGCGGTTGCTGTTGGCAACTGGAAAGTTTTCAACTACCTCCTCAGGCATAGTCTTTGTTCTAAAGCCTCTTCCATCCCTGTCACAGGTGGAACTAGCCGTGATGAACCTGACTGCCAATGCAGGAGACTTAAGAGACTTGGGTTTGATCCCTTGGTTGGGAAGATCCCCTGCAGGAGGGCCTGCGACCCACTCCAGTATTCTTGCCTGGAGAATCCCATGGCCAGAGGAGTCTGGCGGGGTACGTTCCATAGTGTCGCACAGAGTCGGACACGACTGAAGCGACTGAGCACACACGTCCCTGTTATATTGCAAGTTTTCCACAATATAGCATCAAGCCTGTCGTCCTGTTTGAAGTAAAATCCTTACTACTTCTGTGCCAGTTAGTTGACAAAGACAGTGTTGAAAACAGTAAGACTTTATTTCCTTTGCCTCATTTAAGCAACCCACTTTCTCTATTTTGTTTTCATGTTTTCACTGCTGCAGTCCTGACAGTTAGACTAAAGCGTACTTTCACAACCTCTCCAGTTTCATCCTGATTCCCTGAATAAATTTGTTCTCTAGAGGTTGTTGTAATTCACACCCTAGGCTTTTGATTTGAAATACTTTCCCTGAGGTCTTTAACTCAAGAAGACACGATATTTTCTAATGCTTCTATTCCTTTTTATGTGTTTGCTATATTACATATTGTTATACATATTGGTTATAAATATAAATACCTATATTGTAAATAACACCTTCTATCCATCTTCACCCACAGATGAATCTATGAAATCTAAAGCCCTGGTCAGAGTGGATGTGATTATGGGTCATGGTTTCTGGGAGTCTGAAGAGATAACCAGATAACTCTGGTGGGTAGGATGGTAAAGAACCCATCTGCAGTGCAGAAGACCTGGGTTCGATCCCTGTCTTGAGAAGGTCCCCTGGAGAAGGGAATGGCAATCCACTCCAGTATTTGTGCCTGGAGAATACCATGGACAGAGGAGCCTGGCAGGCTACAGTCCTTGGAGTCCCAAAGAGTGGGACAGGACTGAGCTACTAACACTTTAACTTTTCAAAAGGTAACCCAGCTGCAAGACTGGGATTGAATGGCATAGCCTCGGCCATGATAGGGGTACCCTGAGCCTTGCATAGCAGGTAAAGGGAATGACAGTTGCCCTAAATCCACTTATTATTAACTGTAGTCACTCGGTACACCAAGGTTTTTCCCAAGAGCATGAGTGCCCAGAGGAGGGAGTTTTCCTGGACTTTGACTGTGGTATCCACAAAGCTTTCCTGGCTCTGGGGAGCAAGGAAGGTCAGATACACACGAGAATTCCCTACTCTAGCACTCCCATTTGAAGGACTCCCTTTCCAGATTCTGGTCTTCAATTTTTCCCCCCATTTTCCCATCTTTGCCACATGAACCTGGCAGATTCAGCTTCCTTATAATACTATGTTGCACCACCGTTTTCATATCTTCCAACTCCACTGCTTCTTCCAGAACCATCTGTTCCCTCCCTGCTGCTCAAATTGGCACAGTGTTCAAGTTGATCATTTAGTGGAGACTGTTCCTGGCTGATCTCAATTCCGTCCATCCTTATCTCCCCATGACATACTGTTCTTCCGTGATGACTTATGGCTTTATAAGACGTTCTTTTTTGTTCTTACATTCCAAGTTTACTTTTTATTCAGACACAATTGACCCCATCTCAAAGGCAATTTCATTATCTCCTCAGTCCTTTGCTGATCTATATTTTGGAGTTAACACTGATTGTCTTTTTTTTTTTTTTTTTTTTTAGCAGTTTTGTGAGAAACGCTGGGCTGGAAGAAGCACAAGCTGGAATCAAGATTGCCAGGAGAAATATCAATAACTTCAAATATGCAGATGACACCACCATTATGGCAGAAAGTGAAGAGGAACTAAAAAGCCTCTTGATGAAGGTGAAAGAGGAGAGTGAAAAAGTTGGCTTAAAACTCAACATTCAGAAAACTAAGATCATGGCATCTGGTCCCATCACTTCATGGCAAATAGATGGGGAAAGAGTGGAAACAGTGTCAGACTTTATTTTTTGGGGCTCCAAAATCACTGCAGATGGTGACTGCAGCCATGAAATTAAAAGATGCTTACTCCTTGGAAGAAAAGTTATGACCAACTTAGACAGCATATTGAAAAGCAGAGACATTACTTTGTCAACAAAGGTCCATCTAGTGAAGGCTATGGTTTTTCCAGTGGTCATGTATGGATGTGAGAGTTGGACTGTGAAGAAGGCTGAGTGGTGAAGAATTGATGCTTTTGAACTGTGGTGTTGGAGAAGACTCTTGAGAGTCCCTTGGACTGCAAGGAGATCCAACCAGTCCATTCTGAAGGAGATCAGCCCTGGGATTTCTTTGGAAGGAATGATGCTAAAGCTGAAACTCCAATACTTTGGCCATCTCATGTGAAGAGTTGACTCATTGGAAAAGACTCTGATGCTGGGAGGGATTGGGGGCAGGAGGAGAAGGGGATGACAGAGGATGAGATGGCTGGATGACATCATTGACTCGATGGAGGTGAGTCTGAGTGAACTCTGGGAGTTGGTGATGGACAGAGAGGCCTGGCGTGCTGCGATTCATGGGGTCGCAAAGAGTCGGACACGACTGAGTGACTGAACTGAACTGAATGAAGATAAAAGATCTCCTTACACTTCAACTTCTGCATTTCTCTTACTACCTTTAATAAACTTTTCCTTTCATGTCTCCCATTCTATTCCTCTCCCTTTCAGAAGACAGTTTTAAGAAGGAAGATCTCAGTTGGACTATAACTGCCAGATAATGAGATAGAGGTTACGCAGAATGAAGATTGCCTATTAAGTGTGATAAATCAAAGGGATAGTTAGGGTTAGAATTAGTGTTGGGATTAGAATTGAAGGAAATTCAGTATAAAATGTGATCACTCAGACATTTCCCAGCACCCCTCGGACCACTGCAGAAGAAACAATGGTGAAGCTTCAGTTATTGGCCACAAGGTGGCACTGTGATGCCACTGAGATCTGGGGCTCTGGGCAGGATCTGGGAGAGAAACCTGGGAGGGAAAGTGTTAAGAAACAGGCAGGGATCCAGCACTAGCAGCTGTTGACGTTTTCAGTTATTTCCAGGCTACCTAACAACCATGGAAGAAGTGGGAGGCCCCTCTAAACCTTAATGAGATCAGCAGTTGAAGGGTTTGGGCAAAGCAGCTTTGATGTCAGGCAGGGGCAGGTGCAGACCGAGGAGCAACTGTCTCAGAGGAATACCGGGGACCCAGGGGCCGAATCCATGCACCCAAAATTCAGTACATTGCAGCCCCGCCCATCTCCCCTGCAGCAACATCTAAGCCAGGAGGAGCTGATGTGCCTGAGCCAAGTCACAAGGAACCCTGGGAGAATCTGCAGGGGTGGGGGCCGGCATCCCAGGCAGGCCCATCTGGCCTTTGGAGAAGAGCCCCAGCTCTCTCTCTCAGACCTGTGGATCAGAGCGTTTAGCAGGGACAGTCCTCCTTGCCCTGACCCTGCCACTAGCCCCAAACTCTGCGTGATTCTTTGTCTCCTGGCATCAGGTGAGTTTGGAACTGGCTGAAACCTCTGCAGGGTTTGCAGAGTCCCAGCTCCAAGTCATCTCTTTCCTTCTCAGACCCAGTTTACTCTTCTCACTAAGCCATATCTTTGCTGTGTGTATCTGCCTCTCCAACAGGACCGGTGGATGCGGCAGTCACCCAGAAATCAAGAGACCGTATTATACAAACAGGAAACAAGATGGTCCTCAAATGTTCTCAGCATATGAACTCCTTGAGAATGTTCTGGTACCGGCAAGACCTGAGACAGGGGCTAAGGCTTATCCATTATTCAAATGGTGTCCGTGACACTGGCAGGGGTGGGGGTGGGGGTAACAGAGATACTGTATCCCTCTGAATCTGAAGAAAGAAGGAGACTTTCCCCCTGACCCTGGAGTCGGCCAGGACCAACCAGACCTCCTTGCACCTCTGTGCCAGCAGTGAACCCACAGCGTGGCATAGCCAGCTGCTCTCTGCACAAAAAGGGCAGCCACAGGCATGAGGTGGACCCTTCTTCCTAAGGCCACGTCTCATCAGGGGAGAAAACTGCTCATTTTGGAGATCTCATGAGACTAGTGTGAAATGCGCTCCATCAGCGTGAAGGGTGTGTGTGCTGTAATTCGAAAAGACACATGACCTCACTGTTCACTATAGCACTATTTACAATAACCAAGACATGGGAGCCACCTAAATGTCCGTCAACAGATGAATAAATGAATGAAGATGTACGTGTATAAATAGAATATTACTCAGCCATAAAAAGAATGAAATGATGCCATTTTCAACAACATGGATGGACTTGGAGATTATCATAACAGGCGAAGTCAGACAGAGAAAGACAGATATATGATATCACTTTCATGGAATCTAAAAATGATATAAATGAATTTATTTACAAAACAGAAATCAACTCACAGACATGGAAAACCATCTTGTGGTTACCCGAGGGGATAGCAGGGTGGGAGGGAGATATATTAGGAGATTGGGATTAACATATGCACACTGCTACCTATAAAACAGACAACAAGGACCTACTGTACAGCACCCGAAACTATATTCTATGTCTTGTAATAGCCTATAATGGAAAACGATCTGAAAAAGATTATATATATGCATATATAACTGAATCACTTTGCTGAACACCTGAAGCTAACACAACATTGTAAATTATATCAATACTTCAATTTAAAAACAGTTAAAAAAAAGTAAATTCAAATAGCACTTAATGTTACATCTCTCAATTGAGAATATTCTGATAATTGAGGAAAGTCAAGAAACACCTGGAGTAACAGCCAAATTTGGCCTTGGAATACGGAATGAAGCAGGGCAAAGACTAATAGAGTTTTGCCAAGAAAATGCACTGGTCATAACAAATACCCTCTTCCAACAACACGAGAAGACTCTATACATGGATATTACCAGATGGTCAACACCAAAATCAGATTGATTATATTCTTTGCAGCCAAAGATGGAGAAGCTCTATACAGTCAGCAAAAACAAGACCAGGAGCTGACTGTGCCTCAGACCATGAACTCCTTATTGCCAAATTCAGACTTAAATTGAAGACAGTAGGGAAAACCACTAGACCACTCAGGTATGACCTAAATCAAATCCTTTATGATTATACAGTGGAAGTGAGAAATAGATTTAAGGGCCTAGATCTGATAGATAGAGCGCCTGATGAACTATGGAATGAGGTTCGTGACATTGTACAGGAGACAGGGATCAAGACCATCCCCATGGAAAAGAAATGCAAAAAAGCAAAATGGCTGTCTGGGGAGGACTTACAAATAGCTGTGAAAAGAAGAGAAGTGAAAAGCAAAGGAGAAAAGGAATGATATAAACACCTGAATGCAGAGTTCCAAAGAATAGCAAGAAGAGATAAGAAAGCCTTCTTCAGTGGTCAATGCAAAGAAGTAGAGGAAAACAACAGAATGGGAAAGACTAGGGATCTCTTCAAGAAAATCAGAGATACCAAAGGAACATTTCATGCAAAGATGAGCTCGATAAAGGACAGAAATGGTATGGACCTAACAGAAGCAGAAGATATTAAGAAGAAATGGCAAGAATACACAGAAGAACTGTACAAAAAAGATCTTCATGACCCAGATAATCACAATGGTGTGATCACTGACCTAGAGCCAGACATCCTGGAATGTGAAGTCAAGTGGGCCTTAGAAAGTATCACTACGAACAAAGCTAGTGGAGGTGATGGAATTCCAGTTGAACTATTCCAAATCCTGAAAGATGATGCTGAGAAAGTGCTGCACTCAATATGACAGCAAATTTGGAAAACTCAACAGTGGCCACAGGACTGGAAAAGGTCAGTTTTCATTCCAATCCCAAAGAAAGGCAATTGCCAAAGAATGCTCAAACTACCACACAATTGCACTCATCTCACATGCTAGTAAAATAATGCTCAAAATTCTCCAAGCCAGGCTTCAGCAATATGTGAACCGTGAACTTCCTGATGTTCAAGCTGGTTTTAGAAATGGCAGAGGAACCAGAGATCAAATTGCCAACATCCGCTGCATCATAGAAAAAGCAAGAGAGTTCCAGAAAAACATCTATCTGCTTTATTGACTATGCCAAAGCCTTTGACTGTGTGGATCACAATCAACTGTGGAAAATTCTGAAAGAGATGGGAATACCAGACCACCTGATCTGCCTCTTGAGAAATCTGTATGCAGGTCAGGAAGCAACAGTTAGAACTCTACATGGAACAACAGACTGGTTCCAAATAGGAAAAGGAGTTCGTCAAGGCTGTATGTTGTCACCCTGTTTATTTAACTTCTATGTAGAGTACATCATAAGAAACGCTGGACTAGAAGAAACACAAACTGAAATGAAGATTGCCGGGAGAAATAATAACCTCAGATATGCAGATGACACCAGCCTTATGGCAGAAAGTGAAGAGGAACTCAAAAGCCTCTTGATGAAAGTGAAAGTGGAGAGTGAAAAAATTGGCTTAAAGCTCAACGTTCAGAAAACGAAGATCATGGCATCTGGTCCCACCACTTCATGGGAAATAGATGGGGAAACAGTGGAAACAGTGTCAGACTTTATTTTGGGGGGCTCCAAAATCACTACAGATGGTGATTGCAGCCATGAAATTAAAAGACGCTTACTCCTTGGAAGGAAAGCTATGACCAACCTAGATCGCATATTCAAAAGCAGAGACGTTACTTTGCCAACAAAGGTCTGTCTAGTCAAGGCTATGTTTTTTCCTGTGGTCATGTATGGATGTGAGAGTTGGACTGTGAAGAAGGCTGAGCACCGAAGAATTGATGCTTTTGAACTGTGGTGTTGGAGAAGACTCTTGAGAGTCCCTTGGACTGCAAGGAGATCCAACCAGTCCATTCTAAAGGAGATCAGCCCTGGGATTTCTTTGGAAGGAATGATGCTAAAGCTGAAACTCCAGTACTTTGGCCACCTCATGTGAAGAGTTGACTCATTGGAAAAGACTCTGATGCTGGGAGGGGATTGGGGGCAGGAGGAGAAGGGGACGACAGAGGATGAGATGGCTGGATGACATCATTGACTCGATGGACATTAGCCTGAGTGAACTCTGGGAGTTGGTGATGGACAGGGAGGCCTGGTGTGCTGCGATTCATGGGGTCGAGAAGAGTCAGACACGACTGAGTGACTGATCTGATCTGATCTGATCTGAAGGAACAGTAGCATCCAACATGAAATTTATATTTCTCTTTCTTTTTTTTAAGCAGAAAGCACCCAGGCAGCTTTAAATTCCTAAGTGATCTGAGCTCTCCCATCTTGAAACTGTTACATAAAACTGCTTGGGGCTCACTGAATACCAGGCAAGAGTTCTCCAGAGGAAAAACAATCTCAGTAATAAATTTTAAAATACACAAGTAAACAGAACACTTAGGAGAAATGTTAGTAGATGCGTCAAACAGCTGCATTAAACCCCAAGATGATCGACTGCAGAATTATCAAAATTGGATGACAAACTCAGTCTGTCTTGTGGGCACAGGGCAGTATTTTGCATCTTCTCAGGTCATGAGGTCTTCTGAGGTCACAGAGACCATCTCACATCCTCAATATTTTATACATATGACTATTCCCATAGTCTCTTACTTGTGTGTGATTCATTTCTAAGTTGAACTGCATGGAACACAAGCATAAAATGGTACATGACTCCCATTTGTATACAGTTTGTTAATTAAGAAAGAACTCCATTTTTATCATCCATTTGATTTGGATTAAAGACTATGAGCTTTTCAATTTTTTCTTGTAAAATATAAAATTTTTATTGGGCAACAATTTCATTTGCCCCTAGGCCATATCCCTCCTGGGCTCCTTACACATGGAAGTCCACACAAAAGGGCAGAGTTTCTTCCCCTGGGATCCATTGACTCCAAGACTGGGGGTTCACAGCTGGGTTTCACAGGAAGGGCAAACCCCAAGTGCTGCTCACCCCTTGACCTTCTGTGCCACATACACCCTGGGACAGGGGAACACCGGCTGACCCAGGACCTGATCACAGACAAGAGAGCAGGTTGCTTGCTGGGCAAAAACTCCACTCACCAATTGGCCA
Source organism: Bos mutus (assembly GCF_027580195.1). Classification (NCBI taxonomy): domain Eukaryota; kingdom Metazoa; phylum Chordata; class Mammalia; order Artiodactyla; family Bovidae; genus Bos; species Bos mutus. Next base: position 18,284,821 of record NC_091620.1, on the reverse strand, counting down.
ATCTGCTGAAAGTCTCAATGGTGAAATTGATGAATAACCAATTTTGATAAGTTATACTCTTTACACAGAGAAGGCGATGGCACCCCACTCCAGTATTCTTGCCTGGAAAATCCCATGGATGGAGGAACCTGGTAGGCTGCAGTCCATGGGGTCGGTACGAGTCGGACACGACCCAGCGACTTCCTTTCACTTTTCACTTTCTTGCATTGGAGAAGGACATGGCAACCCACTCCAGTGTTCTTGCCTGGAGAATCCCAGGGACGGAGGAGCCTGGTGGGCTGCCGTCTATGGGGTCGCACAGAGTCGGACATGACTGAAGCTACTTAGCAGCAGCAGCAGCAGCAGCAGCATGCTCTTTACAGCAGTTCAGGATGCTTGGAATGATTTCAGCAGTCTTTTGAGTTTTTTTCTTTTGACGTTTTTGATTGGCTACAGCTTTCTTTCAGCCATTGATCCTCAGCTGTTTCTGGGCAAACTTGTCAGTCTAGCTTATTTTGAGGTCAAATTTGGATGTTGTATATTTCAGTCACTGAGGACTTCTCACATTCTCAATATTTGATGCATGTGATTGTTCTTGTCTTCTCTTATTTGTGTGTGGTTCACTTGTAAGGTGAGTTGCTTGGAATACAAGCAACAACTTGAACCCTTCTCCTGTGTAACTGTGTATTTATGTTTTAGGAATACTTTAGGTGTAATTAATAGGAGAAAATGCTCTAATTAATATATATAATACTCTCAGTTCAGTTCAGTTCAGTTCAGTCGCTCAGTCATGTCCGGCTCTTTTCAACCCGATGAGTTGCAGCACGCCAGGCCTCCCTGTCCATCACTAACTCCCAGAGTTCACTCAAACTCACCTCCATCGAGTCAGTGATGCCATCCAGCCATCTCATCTTCTGTCGTCCCCTTCTCCTCCTGCCCCCAATCCCTCCCAGCATCAGAGTCTTTTCCAATGAGTCAACTCTTCACATGAGGTGGCCAAAGTATTGGAGTTTCAACTTTAACATCATTCCTTCCAAAGAACACCCAGGACTGATCTCCTTTAGAATGGACTGGTTGGATCTCCTTGCAGTCCAAGGGACTCTCAAGAGTCTTCTCCAACACCACAGTTCAAAAGCATCAATTCTTCACCACTTAGCCTTCTTCACAGTCCAACTCTCACATCCATACATGACCACTGGAAAAACCATAGCCTTGACCAGATGGACCTTTGTTGGCAAAGTAATGTCTCTGCTTTTGAATATGCTATCTAGGTTGGTCATAACATTCCTTTCAAGGAGTAAGCGTCTTTTAATTTCATGGCTGCAATCACCATCTGCAGTGATTTTGAGCCCCCAAAATAAAGTCTGACACTGTTTCCACTGTTTCCCATTTATTTCCCAGTAAGTGATGGGACCAGATGCCATGATCTTCGTTTTCTGAATGTTGAGCTTTAAGCCAACTTTTCACTCTCCACTTTCACTTTCATCAAGAGGCTTTTGAGTTCCTCTTCACTATCTGCCATAAGGGTGGTGTCATCTGCATATCTGAGGTTATTGATATTTCTCCCGGCAATCTTGATTCCAGCTTGTGCTTCTTCCAGTCCAGCGTTTCTCATGATGTATTCTGCATAGAAGTTAAATAAACAGGGTGACAATATACAGCCTTGATGTACTCCTTTTCCTATTTGGAACCAGTCTGTTGTTCCATGTCCAGTTCTAACTGTTGCTTCCTGACCTGCATATAGGTTTCTCAAGAGGCAGGTCAGGTGGTCTGGTATTCCCATCTCTTTCAGAATTTTCCACAGTTGATTGTGATCCACACAGTCAAAGGCTTTGGCATTTGGCATATAATGCTCTAATAATACCTAAATATACAAAATAAACACAAAATGCTCTAATATAATACACGCTCAGTCATGTTGACTCTGTGACCCCACGGACTGTCCATGAAATTCGCCAGTCCAGAATACGGAGTGGGTAGCCTTTCCCTTCTCCAGGGGATCTTCCCAACCCAGGGATTGAAGCCAGGTCTCCCACATTGCAGGTGGATTCTTTATCAGCTGATCCACAAGGGAAACCCAAGAATATTGGAGTGGGTAGCAGATCTTCCTGACCCAGGAATCAAACCAAGGTCTCCTGCATTGCAGGCAGATTCTTTACCACTCAGCTATCAGGAAGCCCAAATTAATATTTCTGGGTAAGTTTTGACAAGGGCATACACTAATGCAACCATGATTGAAATCAAAATAAAGAACATTCCCTTCACCCAAGAAATTTTCCTCATGCCTCTTCCCAGTTTATTTCCAAGAAAACCACTTTTCTGATTATATGACTATAGTTTTATCGAATAGGAAATACTGTTTTGATTGAACTTTTTTCTCAAAATTATTAATTTTTAAATTTTATTTTATGTATTTATTTGTGGCTGCGCTGGGTCTTTATTGCTGCACGGGGCTTTTCTCTGGTTGTGGTGAGAGGGGGCTACTCTCTAGTTTTTGGCGTGCAGGCTTCTCACTGCAGTGGCTTCTCTTGTTGCCGAGCCTGGGCGATAGGGTGCCACGGGCTTCAGTAGTTGCTGTGTGTGGGCTCGGTAGTTGTGGGTCGCGGACAAAACACAAACTCAGTAGTTGTGGCACACAAGCTCAGTTGCTCCAAGATATGTGGGATTTTCCTGGATCAGGATCCAACCGTGTCTCTTGCCTTAGCAGATGGATTCTTTACCACTGAGCCATGAGGGAAGCCCCTCAAAATTATTATTTTTGAAATGTACTCAAATTGTGTATATCAGTACTTTTTCCTTTATATTACTGAGTAGTAGTCTATTGTATTGGAGAAGTAAATGACGACCCACTCCAGTATTTTTGCCTGGAAAATCCCATGGACAGAGGAGCCTGACAGGCTATGGTCCATGGGGTCACAAGAGTCGGACACGATTCAGCAACTAAACCACCACCACCACCGGTCTACTGTATTTCAAAATTTGCTTATCCACCCTCCTATGGATGGATGACTAGGTTGTTCTGGTTTTCAACTCCTCTGAATAAAACTGCTCTAAATATTCTTTACACATCATCTTTAGGGTAAATGCATTCATTTCTCTTAGGTATAAATGTTAAGAGTGGAATGATTGATTCATAGGTAAAGCCACGCTTGACTTTATTAGAAGCAGTTGAACAGTTTTCCAAAGTGGCTGCACCAATGTGCAGCACCAAGCGTAGGGGTTCCCGACTGTGTGATCACAACAAACTGTGGAAAATTCTGAAAGAGATGGGAATACCAGACCACCTGACCTGCCTCTTGAGAAACCTGTATGCAGGTCAGAAGCAACAGTTAGAACTGACATGGAACATGTCACCTGTTTATTTAACTTATATGCAGAGTACATCATGAGAAACGCTGGACTAGAAGAAACACAAACTGAAATCAAGATTGCTGGGAGAAATAATAACCTCAGATATGCAGATGACACCAGCCTTATGGCAGAAAGTGAAGAGGAACTAAAAAGCCTCTTGATGAAAGTGAAAGTGGAGAGTGAAAAATTGGCTTAAAGCTCAACGTTCAGAAAACGAAGATCATGGCATCTGGTCCCACCACTTCATGGGAAATAGATGGGGAAACAGTGGAAACAGTGTCAGACTTTATTTTGGGGGCTCCAAAATCACTACAGATGGTGATTGCAGCCATGAAATTAAAAGACGCTTTACTCCTTGGAAGGAAAGCTATGACCAACCTAGATCGCATATTCAAAAGCAGAGGCGTTACTTTGCCAACAAGGTCTGTCTAGTCAAGGCTATGTTTTTCCTGTGGTCATGTATGGATGTGAGAGTTGGACTGTGAAGAAGGCTGAGCACCAAGAATTGATGCTTTTGAACTGTGGTGTTGAGAAGACTCTTGAGAGTCCCTTGGACTGCAAGGAGATCCAACCAGTCCATTCTAAAGGAGATCAGCCCTGGGATTTCTTTGGAAGGAATGATGCTAAAGCTGAAACTCCAGTACTTTGGCCACCTCATGTGAAGAGTTGACTCATTGGAAAAGACTCTGATGCTGGGAGGGATTGGGGGCAGGAGGAGAAGGGGACGACAGAGGATGAGATGGCTGGATGACATCATTGACTCGATGGACATTAGCCTGAGTGAACTCTGGGAGTTGGTGATGGACAGGGAGGCCTGGTGTGCTGCGATTCATGGGGTCGAGAAGAGTCGGACACGACTGAGTGACTGATCTGATCTGATCTGATCTGAAGGAACAGTAGCATCCAACATGAAATTTATATTTCTCTTTCTTTTTTTAAGCAGAAAGCACCCAGGCAGCTTTAAATTCCCTGAGTGATCTGAGCTCTCCCATCTTGAAACTGTTACATAAAACTGCTTGGGGCTCACTGAATACCAGGCAAGAGTTCTCCAGAGGAAAAACAATCTCAGTAATAAATTTTAAAATACACAAGTAAACAGAACACTTAGGAGAAATGTTAGTAGATGCGTCAAACAGCTGCATTAAACCCCAAGATGATCGACTGCAGAATTATCAAAATTGGATGACAAACTCAGTCTGTCTTGTGGGCACAGGGCAGTATTTTGCATCTTCTCAGGTCATGAGGTCTTCTGAGGTCACAGAGACCATCTCACATCCTCAATATTTTATACATATGACTATTCCCATAGTCTCTTACTTGTGTGTGATTCATTTCTAAGTTGAACTGCATGGAACACAAGCATAAAATGGTACATGACTCCCATTTGTATACAGTTTGTTAATTAAGAAAGAACTCCATTTTATCATCCATTTGATTTGGATTAAAGACTATGAGCTTTTCAATTTTTCTTGTAAAATATAAAATTTTTATTGGGCAACAATTTCATTTGCCCCTAGGCCATATCCTCCTGGGCTCCTTACACATGGAAGTCCACACAAAAGGCAGAGTTTCTTCCCTGGGATCCATTGACTCAAGACTGGGGTTCACAGCTGGGTTTCACAGGAAGGGCAAACCCCAAGTGCTGCTCACCCCTTGACCTTCTGTGCCACATACACCCTGGGACAGGGGAACACCGGCTGACCCAGGACCTGATCACAGACAAGAGAGCAGGTTGCTTGCTGGGCAAAACTCCACTCACCAATTGGCCAATCTGCTGAAAGTCTCAATGGTGAAATTGATGAATAACCAATTTTGATAAGTTATACTCTTTACACAGAGAAGGCGATGGCACCCACTCCAGTATTCTTGCCTGGAAAATCCCATGGATGGAGGAACCTGGTAGGCTGCAGTCCATGGGGTGGGTACGAGTCGGACCACGACCCAGCGACTTCCTTTCACTTTTCACTTTCTTGCATTGGAAGGACATGGCAACCCACTCCAGTGTTCTTGCCTGGAGAATCCCAGGACGGAGGAGCCTGGTGGGCTGCCGTCTATGGGGTCGCACAGAGTCGGACATGACTGAAGCTACTTAGCAGCAGCAGCAGCAGCAGCAGCATGCTCTTTACAGCAGTTCAGGATGCTTGGAATGATTTCAGCAGTCTTTTGAGTTTTTTTCTTTTGACGTTTTTGATTGGCTACAGCTTTCTTTCAGCCATTGATCCTCAGCTGTTTCTGGGCAAACTTGTCAGTCTAGCTTATTTTGAGGTCAAATTTGGATGTTGTATATTTCAGTCACTGAGGACTTCTCACATTCTCAATATTTGATGCATGTGATTGTTCTTGTCTTCTCTTATTTGTGTGTGGTTCACTTGTAAGGTGAGTTGCTTGGAATACAAGCAACAACTTGAACCCTTCTCCTGTGTAACTGTGTATTTATGTTTTAGGAATACTTTAAGGTGTAATTAATAGGGAGAAAATGCTCTAATTAATATATATAATACTCTCAGTTCAGTTCAGTTCAGTTCAGTCGCTCAGTCATGTCCGGCTCTTTTCAACCCGATGAGTTGCAGCACGCCAGGCCTCCCTGTCCATCACTAACTCCCAGAGTTCACTCAAACTCACCTCCATCGAGTCAGTGATGCCATCCAGCCATCTCATCTTCTCTGTCCCCTTCTCCTCCTGCCCCAATCCCTCCCAGCATCAGAGTCTTTTCCAATGAGTCAACTCTTCACATGAGGTGGCCAAAGTATTGGAGTTTCAACTTTAACATCATTCCTTCCAAAGAACACCCAGGACTGATCTCCTTTAGAATGGACTGGTTGGATCTCCTTGCAGTCCAAGGGACTCTCAAGAGTCTTCTCCAACACCACAGTTCAAAAGCATCAATTCTTCACCACTTAGCCTTCTTCACAGTCCAACTCTCACATCCATACATGACCACTGGAAAAACCATAGCCTTGACCAGATGGACCTTTGTTGGCAAAGTAATGTCTCTGCTTTTGAATATGCTATCTAGGTTGGTCATAACATTCCTTTCAAGGAGTAAGCGTCTTTTAATTTCATGGCTGCAATCACCATCTGCAGTGATTTTGGAGCCCCCCAAAATAAAGTCTGACACTGTTTCCACTGTTTCCCCATTTATTTCCCAGTAAGTGATGGGACCAGATGCCATGATCTTCGTTTTCTGAATGTTGAGCTTTAAGCCAACTTTTTCACTCTCCACTTTCACTTTCATCAAGAGGCTTTTGAGTTCCTCTTCACTTTCTGCCATAAGGGTGGTGTCATCTGCATATCTGAGGTTATTGATATTTCTCCCGGCAATCTTGATTCCAGCTTGTGCTTCTTCCAGTCCAGCGTTTCTCATGATGTATTCTGCATAGAAGTTAAATAAACAGGGTGACAATATACAGCCTTGATGTACTCCTTTTCCTATTTGGAACCAGTCTGTTGTTCCATGTCCAGTTCTAACTGTTGCTTCCTGACCTGCATATAGGTTTCTCAAGAGGCAGGTCAGGTGGTCTGGTATTCCCATCTCTTTCAGAATTTTCCACAGTTGATTGTGATCCACACAGTCAAAGGCTTTGGCATTTGGCATATAATGCTCTAATAATACCTAAATATACAAAATAAACACAAAATGCTCTAATATAATACACGCTCAGTCATGTTGACTCTGTGACCCCACGGACTGTCCATGAAATTCGCCAGTCCAGAATACGGAGTGGGTAGCCTTTCCCTTCTCCAGGGGATCTTCCCAACCCAGGGATTGAAGCCAGGTCTCCCACATTGCAGGTGGATTCTTTATCAGCTGATCCACAAGGGAAACCCAAGAATATTGGAGTGGGTAGCAGATCTTCCTGACCCAGGAATCAAACCAAGGTCTCCTGCATTGCAGGCAGATTCTTTACCACTCAGCTATCAGGGAAGCCCAAATTAATATTTCTGGGTAAGTTTTGACAAGGGCATACACTAATGCAACCATGATTGAAATCAAAATAAAGAACATTCCCTTCACCCAAGAAATTTTCCTCATGCCTCTTCCCAGTTTATTTCCAAGAAAACCACTTTTCTGATTATATGACTATAGTTTTATCGAATAGGAAATACTGTTTTGATTGAACTTTTTTTTCTCAAAATTATTAATTTTTAAATTTTATTTTATGTATTTATTTGTGGCTGCGCTGGGTCTTTATTGCTGCACGGGCTTTTCTCTGGTTGTGGTGAGAGGGGGCTACTCTCTAGTTTTGGCGTGCAGGCTTCTCACTGCAGTGGCTTCTCTTGTTGCCGAGCCTGGGCGATAGGGTGCACGGGCTTCAGTAGTTGCTGTGTGTGGGCTCGGTAGTTGTGGGTCGCGGACAAAACACAAACTCAGTAGTTGTGGCACACAAGCTCAGTTGCTCCAAGATATGTGGGATTTTCCTGGATCAGGGATCCAACCGTGTCTCTTGCCTTAGCAGATGGATTCTTTACCACTGAGCCATGAGGGAAGCCCCTCAAAATTATTATTTTTGAAATGTACTCAAATTGTGTATATCAGTACTTTTTCCTTTATATTACTGAGTAGTAGTCTATTGTATTGGAGAAGTAAATGACGACCCACTCCAGTATTTTTGCCTGGAAAATCCCATGGACAGAGGAGCCTGACAGGCTATGGTCCATGGGGTCACAAGAGTCGGACACGATTCAGCAACTAAACCACCACCACCACCGGTCTACTGTATTTCAAAATTTGCTTATCCACCCTCCTATGGATGGATGACTAGGTTGTTCTGGTTTTCAACTCCTCTGAATAAAACTGCTCTAAATATTCTTGTACACATCATCTTTAGGGTAAATGCATTCATTTCTCTTAGGTATAAATGTTAAGAGTGGAATGATTGATTCATAGGGTAAAGCCACGCTTGACTTTATTAGAAGCAGTTGAACAGTTTTCCAAAGTGGCTGCACCAATGTGCAGCACCAAGCGTAGGGGTTCCCCTGTACCGCCACCCACACCAATATTTGGTATTCTTTTTATTGTTAGCCATTCTATCGGGTTCATAGTGATGTCTCCTTTACACTTCATTAATCAGTAATGATTAATGCAATCAATGCAGCAATCAATGAAAAGAAATAGAGGAAAACAACAGAATGGGAAAACAACAGAATGGGAAAGACTAGAGATCTCTGCAAGAAAATTAGAGATACCAAGGGGACACTTCATGCAAAGATAGGTTCGATAAAGGACAGAAATGGTATGGACCTAACAGAAGCAGAAGATATTAAGAAGAGGTGACAAGAACACACAGAAGAACTGTACAAAAAAGATCTTCATGACCCAGATAATCATGATGGTGTGATCACTCACCTAGAGCCAGACATCCTGGAATGTGAAGTCAAGTGGGCCTTAGAAAGTATCACTACGAACAAAGCTAGTGGAGGTGATGGAATTCCAGCTGAGCCATTTCAAATCCTGAAAGATCATGCTGTGAAAGTGCTGCACTCAGTATGCCAGCAAATTTGGAAAACTCAGCAGTGGCCATAGGAAAAGGTCAGTTTTCATTCCAGTCCCAAAGAAAGGCAATGCCAAAGAATGCTCAAACTACTGCACAATTGCACTCATCTCACGTGCTAGCAAAGTAATGCTCAAAATTCTCCAAGCCAGGCTTCAGCAATACGTGAACCGTGAACTTCCAGATGTTCAAGCTGGTTTTAGAAAAGGCAGAGGAACCAGAGATCAAATTGCCAACATCTGCTGCATCATAGAAAAAGCAAGAGAGTTCCAGAAAAACATCTATTTCTGCTTTATTGACTATGCCAAAGCCTTTGACTGTGTGGATCACAATCAACTGTGGAAAATTCTGAAAGAGATGGGAATACCAGACCACCTGACCTGCCTCTTGAGAAATCTAGATGCAGGTCAGGAAGCAACAGTTAGAACTGGAGATGGAACAACAGACTGGTTCCAAATAGGAAAAGGAGTACATCAAGGCTGTATACTGTCACCCTGCTTATTTAACTTCTATGCAGAGTACATCATGAGAAACGCTGGACTGGAAGAAGCACAAGCTGGAATCAAGATTGCTGGGAGAAATATCAATAACCTCAGATATGCAGATGACACCACCCTTATGGCAGAAAGTGAAGAGGAACTTAAAAGCCTCTTGATGAAAGTGAAAGTGGAGAGTGAAAAAGTTGGCTTAAAGCTCAACATTCAGAAAACGAAGATCATGGCATCTGGTCCCATGGCAAATAGATGGGGAAACAGTGGAAACAGTGTCAGACTTTATTTTGGAGGGCTCCCAAATCACTGCAGATGGTGATTGCAGCCATGAAATTAAAAGACGCTTACTCCTTGGAAGGAAAGCTATGACCAACCTAGATCGCATATTCAAAAGCAGAGACATTACTTTGCCAGCAAAGGTCCGTCTAGTCAAGGCTATGGTTTTTCCAGTGGTCATGTATGGATGTGAGAGTTGGACTGTGAAGAAAGCTGAGCACGGAAGAATTGATGCCTTTGAACTGTGGTGTTGGAGAAGACTCTTGAGAGTCCCTTGGACTGCAAGGAGATCCAACCAGTCCATTCTAAAGGAGATCAGCCCTGGGTGTTCTTTGGAAGGAATGATGCTAAAGCTGAAACTCCAGTACTTTGGCCACCTCATGTGAAGAGTTGACTCATTGGAAAAGACTCTGATGTTGGGAGGGATTGGGGGCAGGAGGAGAAGGGGACGAAAGAGGATGAGATGGCTGGATGGCATCACTGACTCGATGGAGGTGAGTTTGAGTGAACTCTGGGAGTTAGTGATGGACAGGGAGGCCTGGCATGCTGCAACTCATCGGGTTGAAAAGAGCCGGACATGACTGAGCGACTGAACTGAACTGAATCAGTAATGATATTTACTTTTTCATATCTTCCTATCTTTTTTTATAACGTGCCTGCTTTTAAATTTGTTCATATTTAAAAATCATGTTGCTTTATGTTACTGATTTGTAGAGGATATTTTTATATCCTAGATAGGAGTCTTTTGACCATTAAATAGATTGACACTGTCTTCTCCCACTTGGCTTGTCTTCTTGCTTTTTAATGCTGCCTTTTGATAAATTGAAGGTTAAAATTTTTATAAGGCCTAATTTATCACTTTTTCTTTTTCACTTGGTGCCCTTTGCATCCTGTTTGCCTATCCCAAAGTTATCTATTTCTTGCTCCATTGCTTCACTTTAATAACATCATTCCCTGTTCCTTGCTGTCAGCTGGAAATAACCCACTTCCAAAATCACAACTTAAACATCTCACTCTGCCCACAATTTCCTATCCTCGCATACCTATTCTTTGACAATACCAGGATCTCCTAGCCATTGGTAACTAGTCTTCCTTTCTTCTACTCCTTAGGATCCTTCCATATTTTCATCACCTCCTGATAGAGTAGATTTGATGATGTTACATTCTTTTAACCCTTCCTTGCAAATATTCCTTCTTCAGCCATAACCTTTTAGGTTGTCCTCATATTACAGAAACCCAAACCAGAGTGGGTGCATTGATCTCTCATTTTCACAACAGCAGCTGAGAGCTGTCAGAGTAAGTCACATCTGTACAAACTAGTATCTAATGTGACAAATCAAGTCACTAACCTCACCTGCTTTTACATCTCTGTTTTGAGATACCAGTTAGTTCACTCACTCACTTTCCAAAACACTATTCCAAATATTTAAAATGCTTTCCACTCTCTGTAAAATGTGCCCACTTCTTGCCTCTTAATTCAAGGGTGAATCCTAACGCAGAGGGCAGTGCCCTTCAAGGGGGATCTTTGTGGGGCCCCTGGTCTCTACCGAATATGTGAAGAAACCCACCCTGCTGTAGACTTCCCTGAGTAGAGGTAGGTGAGGAGTAGAGTCCGACTTCCCTGGATCCCCTTCAGAGTCTATGTCCCGAAGTCACACTATTTATTCTCACATAGCATATTCCTCTGCTTCTGCTGCCTGTCTCAGCAATGCTAATTGCAGAACGTTAGAAATTTTGTTACTGCTAATTGCAGAATGTTGGAAATTTGTCATTGCTAATTGCAGACAGAACTTTTGTTACTGCTAATTGCAGAATGTTAGAACTTTCTCTTTTTTTTAAGGCAGAATACATTCTCCAAGCTCGTTTTCCTCTTTTCGCCTGGCCACATCTACTATTTTACCCAGCAGGTGATGGCAGGTTGAGGAGGACCAATGAAGATCCTATTTATAAAGGTGGGACAGAGTTCAGGGAAACCAGTAAAGGAAGGAGAAGCGTCCTAAGGGTGGCATAAGTGGGTGGCTCTTATCCTCACAGACCTGAAAGTTGGCGGAGGAGGGGGGGCTATTTCCTGGGCAGTAGGGTGCGGTAATTTAGGGAGTCAGGTCTGGCCTTTGGTAAGAAAGAGTAGCTAGGATGAAATGTAGGGAGGAGAAGGAGGCCATGGGGTAGACATTTATTATAAACCAGGACAGTGGTGCCTTACTTCCCTTCACTCTCCTGCCATCATATCCTATAAACAAAACTCAATCTAGAGGAAGCCCAGTTACTAGAGTCCATAAAGGTCAGAATCACAGGGTAAGACGGGTCTGTAGGGATAAACAATAACTCCCCAGAACTGAAGATGGGCTTGAGAACAGTAACCCCAAGTTAGCTAGGTCCCTGCCCGTGAGTGGATCACGGCTGAGACTTGTTTCTGGAGGACCTTCACTCCCAAGAATTTATAGACAACCCAGGTCCCCTGCAGACCCAGTCAGATGGACTATATCTTAAGAGTCTCTGCATCACTGGCCAGTCAGGATGGGGGCGGGGGGGCGGCGCCCAGGAAAGGAAAATATCCAGACAAGGCTTGGCTTGACCCCCGCATCAACAAGACGAGGGTGCACAGGCTGAGAGAGACCTGGAGGCTTCCTCACAGACCCTCCCCCTCGGCTGACGTCATGGTGGGTGGGCTTCAGCACGGAGACCTGCGAGCAGAAGCCGTGGGGCTAAGGCAGATGAGGGGAGACAGGGCTTCCTGGTTGCTGGTCGGGGTGGGTGTCGGGGCAGCAAAGGGGTACCCGCCTCAGAGAAACATCAGCACAGCTGTGTGGGGACAGACGTCGCCCGGAGCCATCTTCCTGCTTGGCCTCCGGAACCCACAGGGTGAGGACAAAGGGGCGGGGCTATCACAGGATAATCCTCCAATCAGAGAGAGCGAAGCCGGAACTCCGCTCTCATCCAGGAGGACCAGACTCTGAGGGCTCGGTGCCTGCAGCCCACCCCAGGGTGCCATGGGGTCCAGGCTCCTTCCCTGGGTAATGTTGTATTTTCTGAGAGCAGGTAAGTCCTGTGGACAAAGAGATAATTGCCCTTCAGAGCTTGTCGACTCCCGAAAGCTCTACCTCACCTTAGGGGTAATCATCAATCTCTCCGGTGCTTATTTGATCTCTGTGGTTCCCACAGGCCCTTTGGAGGCTGAAGTCACCCAAACTCCAAGACACCTGATCAAAACGACGGGACAGACAGCGACCCTGAGATGTTCTCCTATCTCTGGACACAGCAGTGTATCTTGGTACCAACAGGCCCAGAGTCAGGGCCCCCAGTTCATCTATGAGTTTTATGAAACTCTGCAAAGAGCTAAAGGAAACTTTTCGAATCGTTTCTTAGCAAAACAGTTCCCTGACTTTAGCTCTGAGCTGAACGTGAACTCCTTGGACCTAACGGACTCTGCCCTGTACCTCTGTGCCAGCAGCTTGGCACAGCTGTGCTGAGTCACCCGCGCTCTGCACACAAACCTCTCTGCCTTGGTTTGAGCAGTGACAGAGCAGTGCAGCCTTCCACCCAGGTTTCCCTCCTCCGAGGGATGTTTTTAGCCGCTTCAAATTTGCTTGTTGTGCCCTGCTGAGCTCGGAGCACTCCCCAGGAAGAGCAATCAGAGTCTCCTCGGTGCACTGAATGTTTCCACGTCGCCCAGCATCAGCCAAGTAGTGGGGATCATCAACAGAAGGGGACACCTGAGCCCTTTGCTTGTGCTAGAGTCTCTGTACATATCATACCCGTTAAAGCGCTGTGACAGTCATGCAAATCAAATATTCTTATACCCACTTTATAGATAAAAGAACTCAGGGACACTAAATCATTTTCCCAATGTCTCATGATTTAGAAGGAGCAGAACTGGGAGACAAACATGTCTGTTTACAAAATCCATACTTCCTCCATATGCCCAGCTGTTCCATCATTAGCCTTTCTGGCCCCATCAGAGAGCAGAGGCAGGGCTTCACCTTCACCTGTCCTGGTAGTCAGCAGTGGAAAGCTGATACCTCATCGTGGACATCACCATGGCCTCCTCCTTGGCAACACTGAGGAACATAAGATTTCACATGGATTCATTCTCATTTGTATGCAGCCCTCTCATCTTTTTTCAGTCTGTAGCTCACCTCTTCATTTTTTACAGTCTGTTTTGATGGACACAAGTTTAATGCAACTGACATTATAATTTTCTTTGTGTCTCAACTAGACAAATGCTTCCTCAAACAAGTACCTGGAAATATTCTCCTTAATTTAGTCTAGTAAATTTAAATTTTTCTTCTCATAAGTAATAATAAAATATACGTGAAATATATTTTCATGTAAGGCATTAAGTAGAGATCTGGGACTATAAGGAAGGAATATATTTGCAGAGATGTGGAGGGACCTAGACAGGGTCATACAAAGTGAAGTAATTCAGAAGCAGAAAAAGAAATATCATGTATTAATGTTTATAAGCGGAATCTAAGAAAATGGTGCAGATGAACAAACCTTTTTTGGATAAATTAGAGGTCACAGGACCTGGTCCACTTAACTATGTGGTGGATGTCCATTTCCACGGATCACTGGGGCAATGCCAGAGACACAGAGCTGAGGGTCACTTGTCCTCAAACCCCAGTCTCCTCCAGCCCACACCCTGCCTGTGGGGTGGATTGCTAGGCAGGGCTCTTTCTGGGCTCCCCCTCTTCACCCCCAGCCATTTCAGAAATGCTGTTTGTGACAGCAAAGCCTCCATTTTTAGAGAGAGGCCATGTATTAGTCCTTGAATAATTGTGTGAGTCTTTCTGGGCAGAAATAATCAAATATACAATTGCCTAGCATGGCCCAAGGATAGACCAAAGCCCTGGTTTTGCCTGAATGATTCACATCAATGCTTTAAAAACTAATGCAGCTTCATCTCCTTAGGCAACGAAGACTAAAAATAGACTGCTCATTTCAAAGAGTCGAACCTTAGAAGACTGGAGTTAGAACATGTGCCCTGGGGACAGCACCTCTTATTACCCTTTGGAGAAAGCTGTGAGGGGCTGATGAACACTGGAATAACGTCACGACCAACACTGGAATGAGTAATAGGAGCATTTCTGCTGCTGCTGCTAAGTCACTTCAGTCGTGCCCAACTCTGTGCGACCCCATAGAAGGCAGCCCACCAGGCTCCCCGTCCCTGGGATTCTCCAGGCAAGAACACTGGAGTGGGTTGCCATTGCCTTCTCCAAGGACCATTTCTAGAGCCAGTGAAAATGTAACTTATTTTTGAGTTTGGAAATTCAGGCACTAGGGGGTGCTGATTAACCTTCCTTTTCAAGTAAGAATTATTCAAGGCTTGTTCTAGAGTGATGGGTCAGAGGCTCTGCTCCAGGTGCTGGCCAGTTGTTGTACAAACAGAAGCCACGTAAATCCACACTCAGCACAAAATGAAGTCGCCATCGACCTCATCATTCACCCAGCTCACCAGTCAGGGGCTGGCCGTGTGCACAGGGCACTTGTGTTCCTTCGCCCTTGGCTTATGTTTTAAAATAAGCATTTATACTGTATTCCACGGTCAGTGCCTCTCTGGATGTTGTCTATTTAGACACCACAAATTCTACAA
This sequence comes from Bos mutus, assembly GCF_027580195.1. Taxonomy (NCBI): domain Eukaryota; kingdom Metazoa; phylum Chordata; class Mammalia; order Artiodactyla; family Bovidae; genus Bos; species Bos mutus. The sequence continues at coordinate 18,269,639 of NC_091620.1, read as the reverse complement.
CCTGATCAAGGATCTGAGTTTAAAGCTCTCATGTGGTTAGGCTGTTTTTGGTTTTCAGTAAATCGTTGTTGATTATCTATTGTATGTATAGTAGTTTGTATCTGTTAATCTCTTACTCCTAATTTGTCCCTCCTTCCCTCTGTTTCCCCTTTGGTAACCATGGACTTGTTTTCTATGGCTGTGAGTCTGTTTTTGTTTTATGTATACATCAGTCTTATTTTTTAGATTCCACATACAGCCGATAACATGTAGTATTGGTCTTCCTCTGTCTGGCTTATTTCACAAAGCATAATGTTCTCTAGGTTCATCCACGTTGCTGCAAATGACAATATTTCATTCTTTTTATAGCTGAATAATATTCCATTGTATATATATGGTATATAATATATATTATGTAATGTAGCACACACACATATATATTTATATGTCACATCTTTGTCCATTCATCTGTTGGTGGGCACTTGGGTTGCTTCTATGCATTCTTAATAATGCTAAGCTATGTTCTATAGTTAGGGCTTCCCTTGTGGCTAACTGGTAAAGAATCCACCCACAATGCAGGGGACCTAGGTTAGATCCCCTGGAGAAGGGAATGGCTACCCACTCCAGTATTCTTCCCTGGAGAATTCAGTGGATAGAGGAGCCTGATCGGTTACAGTCCATGGGTCACAAAGAGTTGGACATGACTGAGTGACTAATACACACGTTTTACAGTTGAAAAAAAAAAATCAACAATGTATAAAGACAAATGTTAATAATCCCCCTCCCTCTCCAGACATACCCCTATCCAATCCCATCTTCAGGGTGTGTTTCTTACCTTCTTCTCAATGCTGATGCAAACCTATCTACCCAAATACAACCAAAAAAGTGGGGCCACCTGTACACATTAACCACCACTTGCATGCTTTCTTCTATTAGTCTACTTCAGACATTTTTTTCAGATCAGTAGATAGAGATCTGAGTTGACTCTATTAACTGCTTCATATCGCATAATGGGGGTGGACAGGTAGGTTAATGGCCTCATGCATGGTCTCAGAGCTGATAAGTGATGGAACCAAATTACAAAGCACAGTCTGTCTGCATCTGTGTTGGAGGGCATGGGAGCTATAGGGTCCCTGTGGGAATCAAAGATACAGAACCACTGGGGGTTTTCGGTCTTCAGGTCAGACACGAGAGGTAAGAGGGTCTGAGCATTTCTTATAGTCCTGCAGGTAAGAGCATCATGATATTGGCAGAGGAGAAGTGTTAGAGGCGTCTGACTGGGGCTAAGCCCAGAAAAGCCAAGCTTTGAGCAAATTATTCCAATCCCAAGATGCATCAGAGACGCAAATGTAAATAAATTAGGGAGGAAACTTTGTTTAAATGAGAAGTGGGGAGAGAGATAACTGAATGGTCGCTTAATAAATGTGAAATGCAGAGGAATACAATGTTAGCTAAATGCCACGCTGGTTCTGATCAGTTTTGCTTGTTAAGGCAGGTGAAAATGGGATAATTTATCGTGAAGGTGAAGTTACCATCTGGACTACTCCTTTTCTGTCCATGAAGGCTAGTGACAAAGGGAGAAGTGGTAGGGCTGGGACCACAGCTTGCCTGTTCAGTTGTCGTTCACTCTCTACGTCGTGTCTGACTCTTTGCAACCGCATGGACTGCAGCACGCCAGGCGTCCCTGTCTTTCACTATCTCCTGGAGCTTGCTCAAACTCATGTCCATCGAGCCGGTGATGCCATCCAACCATTTCACGCTCTGTCGCCCCCTTCTCCTCTTGCCCTCAATCTTCCCCAGCATCAGCACTTATTCGGTGGGACGCGCTAATAAATCATGCTCTGACCAAAGAAACTCTCTGGGGCTGGACATAGGTCAGTTTTCCTGCATAATAAAGTTGGAGGACACTTATCTTCTTCTGGAAGGGATTGTGATTCTTGTTCCTTTTCTGAAGGCGTGGTCTGCGTAAGTGCATGCTCAGTTGTCTCCATCGTTTACGACCCCATGGACTGTAGCCTGCCAAGCTCCACTGTGCATGAGATTTTCCACTCAAGAACACTGGAGTGGGTAGCCATATCCTCCTCCAGGGGATCTTCCCAACCCATGGATCAAACCTGCATTTCCTGTATTGATAGGCAGACTTTTTACTACTGAACCACGTGGGTAGCTCGCAGGCATCTTAGATACACTTAATTGATTACTATCAGTGAGGCTCAGTGATGTCACCATGGGAACTGCCTTGTGGGAACAGGTGACGCCAGTCCTCCTCTGCTCAGCTCACAAGGACCCTGAGCTGGTGAACCTCCCATTGCTGCTCTGACCCTGCCATGGGCTCCGGGCTCCTCTGCTGGGTGACCCTCTGTGTCCTGGGGGTGGGTGAGTCCTCAGCAAGCAGGTCCAGTGTGTGTCTGTCTGTGTCTGTGTCTGTGTCTGCGTATGTGTGATGATGATTACATATATGCTCTACCTGATTGTCCCCCATTTCTGTCCCCACAGGTCACACAAGAGCTGGAGTAGTGTCCCAGTCACCTGGGTACAGGGTCGCTGGGAGGGGCCAGACTGTGAATTTCAGGTGTGATCCAATTCCTGGTCACCAAGTCCTTTACTGGTACCGACAGATGCTGGGGCAGGGTCCGGAGTACCTGACTAATTTTCAGGGCAAGGAGGAACCAGACAAATCAGGAATGCCTAAAAACCGGTTTTCTGCTGAGAGGCCTGAGAGCACGTACTCCTATCTGAAGATCCAGCCAGTGGAGCCCGAGGACTCGGCCCTGTATCTCTGTGCCAGCAGCCCAACCACAGCACAGCACAGTCACCTCCTTCCTGTTCACAAACCCCTACGTGCTCACTTCTCGTCATGGTTCCCAGAAATGCCAGAAAAAGGAGCTACCTGTTCTTCCCTCTGCAGGGGGAGTAAGTGGATTTGGGGCTTCAGCTGTTCTGATAGTTGGAGGTCAGAAAATTACCTTTGAAAGACTAGAGCATCTGTAGGGTAGTCAAAATTTTCACTTATGGGTTTCTGAGATCCCTTTATATAGGAACTATAAAATTCTATAATTGGGCTACAATATCAGACTTTAGTCTCAAGTAGACTGAAATACACTCTTATAAAACTATGTAGTTTTAGCACATTTATAATAAACTGTTCATACTGAGTGTCACCAGCTCAGACTACACCGTGCCCAAAGGTAGGCCAGCCGATGCAGAACACTTGTAAGGTCATCTGTAGCTACTAGTCTTAACAATAAATAAATTAGAATCCTAAGTGACTGATATAAATTATCCACAAGGAATTGTCATCCACAATAATGTATGCTAATGTATGTCCATATATTGCTTTTTACTTCTTGACAATCCTGAAGTCATTCTGTGTTTAATTTCCTTCTTCTCTAGTCTTGTTTCTTTTTAAATAGAAACTCAGCTTGGTTTTCATAAAAGATAACCCTACTTGAGAAGATATCAAAGGAGAATGGTTAAAAAAGATTGGAATAACAGTCATGTCAAACATTCAGGGTTCTTGGAGGTTTCCAAATTATACTCCCACCAGAAGTATATGAGCCTTTCAACTGGCTTATATAGACACATGTACATACATGCACACATATTCTGTGGGTTACTTTTTCACTTTCTTAATGATGTCTTTTGATGAAGAGAACTTCTTAATCCAAAATTATTCCACCCCCCCCATTTGTGGTTTGCATTTTGTATTTTACTGTCTAGAAATTTTTTTCCTATTTCAAAATGATCATGTTTTCTTATATTTCCATCTAAATTCTTTATATTTTAAACTTTTACATTACCATCTAATCCAACTGGAGTTAATTCTTTGTATATGAAATGAGGAAAAGGTCATGTCATGATATTCCATATAGACATTAAATTGACCCAATATTTTTTGTTGAAGCACAGTACTTTTCTTACCACTCTGTAATACCACTTTTGTCATATATCAGTCACTGAATATATGTTGGTCTGTTTTGTCAGTTCTTGCACAAATAACACACTGCCTTATTTACTGTAGCTTTATAATAGATCAGCTTCCCTGGTGGCTCAGATGGTAAAGCGTCTGCTTGCAATGCAGGAGACCCAGATTTAATCCATGAGTCGGGAAGATTCCCTGGAGAAGGAAATGACAACCCACTCCAGTACTCTTGCCTGGAAAATTCCATGGATGGAGGAGCCTGGTACTCTAAGGTCCATGGGGTCCCAAAGAATCAGACATGACTGAGCGACTTCACTTTATAACTTATCATATCAAATACTATAAAAGGAAAACCATACAATCACATCTACAGATGTTCAAAAAAAGTTTGATAAAATCTAACATCCATTCCTGATTTTAAGGAAAAAACTCTTAGCAAATTAGGAATAACTGGAAACCTCATTATTTCCATTATTAATGAAGAGCATTATAAATGCTCTTCTTTATAAAGAGCATTTATGGGAAGTATTAGTCACCAACTTGTACCAAACTCTTTGTGACCCCATGGACTGTAGCCCCCCAGGCTTCTCTGTCCATAGGATTCTCCAGGCAAGAATACTGGAGTGGGTTGCCATTCCCTTTTTCAGGCAATCTTCCCAACGCATAGATCAAACCCGGGTCTCCTGCATTGCAAGCAGATTCTTTACCATTTGAGCCACCAGGGAAGCCCATTTATGGGAAACCTATGGTTAATAGATCCTTTCTGCAAATAGACTATGATAAGGTAAAGATGCATATTGTAATCTCTAGACCAAATACTAAAAGTAGCACAAAGAGGGAAAAAAACAATCTTTTTAACAAATGGTGCTGGAAAAAAATGTATATCTTGTGAGAAAATAATGACTTTCAATTCTTATCTCAATCCATAAACCAAGACTGGACACACTAAGGTTCACAGGCCAAATAGGGCCTCTGTCTATTTTTACACAGCCCAGGAGCTAACAATGGTTTTTGCATTTTTAAATAGTTGAAAAATATAAAGAACAATGTTTTGTGGCAGATGGTGATTATATGAGATTCATATTTCAGTATCCATAAGTAAAGTTTTGTTGGAATAGAACTAAGCTCAATCTTCCGTGTATTGCTTCTGGCTGATTTTGCATAGCAATGGCAGAGTTGAGTAGTTGTAGCAGAAACTTCATGGGGTGCACAGAACCGGACATATTTACTATCTATTATTTACAGAAAAGGTTTGCTGATCCTTGCCAAAAGCAAAACTTAATATGAGATGGAGCAATATTCCCCAAAGATCTTAAAGCTTCTGAACTATAAAGTTTCTGAAAGAAAAAAAGAGGATAAAAAATGTTCTAGTTTTTTAAAGTATTAAATTTTTCTTTATCAAAGTTTTAAAAATTGTATTCATCAAAAGATACTAAAGAAATTAGGTAATACATGGATAGAGAAGCCTGGTGGGCTATAGTCCATCGGGTTGCAAAGAATTGGACACGGCTGAGTGACTAAGCACAGCACAGCACAGATAGATGAGAAAGAGTACGTATTCATAATATAAAGAATTCCTACAAATCAATACTTAAAGTAACGAATTTAATTGAAAATTGTAAATCAATTTTTAGAAGATTTGAATAGGGTGTTCAGATAAGAGAAGATATATAAGTAGGCAGTTTCCTCTTCAAGGAATTGATGAGCTTGTTTCCCTGGCTGCTTGGAAGATGTTTTGGTTGATAGATCTCTACTGGCAGCCTCTCTTGGAATGATCTTTAGTTAAAGAGAAAGCTTTATTCAAAGTCCCACCTCTTCCTGTGTTTGTATGCATAGTCGCTCAGTCGTGTCCAACTCTTTGCAACCCTATGAACTGTAACCCACGAGGCTCCTCTGTCCATGGGCTTCTCCAGGCAAGAATACTGGAGTGGGTTGCCATGCCCTCCTCCAGGGGATCTTCCTAACCCAGGGATTGAACTCAGGTCTCCTGCATTGAAAGTGGATTCTTTACCATCTGAGCCACCAGGGAATCCCATGAATACTGGCGTGGGTAGCCTATTCGTTCTCCAGGGAATCTTCCCAACCTAGGAATCAAACCAGGGTCTCCTGCGTTGCATGTGGATTCTTTACCAGCTGAGCTACCAGGGAAGCTCAGCTGGCATCTAATGACTGGCCAGTATCCCCTTTCCTGAAACACTAATTAACGAGGTTTAGAATTTTTATTCTCTTCTGGAAAAGTGTTTGCTTCATGCCTCCCTCACTACCATGTGCAATGGGTGAGCCCGAGACAGATAAACAGCTAATCAGGAAGACCTGCGCCTTGAGTGTCCTGGCAGATTCTGATTCAGATCCTAGTTTAGATAGTACCAAGCCTGCCTGGGCTTCCTGGGTGGCGCTAGTGGTAAAGAATCCACCTGCCAATGCAGGAGACACAAGAGATATGAGTTCGATCCCGGTATCTGGAAGATCCCCAGGAGGAGGGCATGGCAACCCACTCCAGTATTCTTGCCTAGAGAATTTCATGGACAGTGGAGCCTAGTAGGCTAGAGTCCATGGGGTTGCAAAAGACAGTACTGCTTGAGCTTCTTCAATAACGCTATTGCACAACTGGCCCCTTGAGGGCACTGTGGATCCACTGAGTGAGCCTCTGTTTGCAGCACCTGGGAGGGACATGGAGAGAGCTCGAGAGGGAGGGGAGGGGGTGCCAAGTGAGACTCAGTCCTGGCTTGGTCCCTGAGCCAGGGAGGTCATTTGATGAATCCGTTACTGCTGGCATTTAGAGAGCTGATTGTAATCTTCTCGCATTAACAGATATGCCAGTGTGTTTGTCACAGCAGGGAGCCATGAACTTCCCCTGGCGGGGTAGTAAAGGCCTCTGTTTCTTGGAGGCTACGTTTAGTACAGAGTGTGCTGGGGCTTCAGTGGGGCAGCCTGGATAATGCAAGCCAAATGTGAAAAAAAGGAGCGCTTGCTCCAAGGGCAGTAGAGAGGTGTGGGGGTGGCCACCTGGCCCAGCCCTACACAAAGAGCTCTACCTGCTCCCTGGGGGCTCCCCTGGGGGCTCAAGGGTAAAGGATCCGCCTGCAAATGCAGGAGTCACTGTTTCAATCCCTGGGTGGAGAAGATCCCTTGGAGGAGGGAATGGCAAGCCACTCTAGTATTCTTGCTTGGAGAATTCCATGGACAGAGGAGCCTGGCAAGCTATCGACCACAGGGTCACAGAGAGTTGGACATGACTGTGCAACTTAGCACAGGGTGACAGGACAAAAGAGAACATTCTCAACCAGCTGAGCCTGATTAGTGGGAGGTTGGGGGATGGGAGTGGTGCAGAGTACCTGCGGGAGCCCACAAGGACAGGGGCATCTGAACAGTAATGTCACAGGTAAGCCCTCCAAAAGGAAAAGGAGGGAACCACACATCTGCTGTCTCACCCTCAGAGACCAGACCCCTGAGTAGGGAGAAGCCCAGTCTCCTTCTGCCGGAGTTGACCAGGGTGCTCGGCTTCTTGGCTGTGTGTCCTGTGTGTCCAGGAGCAGAGGAGCTCTGAGTTCAGCGGCACAGCCCTGGACTCAAAGGCTTTAACTGTTGATGGAGTGTCTCCAGCTTCCACCTCCTTCCTCCAGGGTTCAGTGGATGCTGGAGTCACCCAGTCCCAAGACACCTAGTCAGAGGCAATGGGGGAAGGCTGTTCTGGAATGCTGTCCCATCTCTGGACACAACAGTGTGTGCTGGTACCAGCAGGCCTTGTGGCAGGACCCCAGGCCCCTTAGTATTATGAAAAGGCACAGAGAGACAAAGCAAACATCACTGATTGCTTCTCAGCTCAACAATTCAGTGACCACAGCTCTGAGCTGGACATGAGCTCCTTTGCAGCTAGGAGACTTGGCCTCATGCCTCTGTGCTTGCAGCTTAGCACAGCCCTGCAAAGTCCCTGGCTTTCTGTACTCAAACCTTCCTGTCCTAGCAGAAGATATAGTGGGGAGAAGAAGGGGGCTCTTAACCAAATTTGAGGGATGTTTCAATTTCTTTTCTAACACTCTCTCTGTCCTGCTGAGCTCAAGCCAAAGCACTCCTAAACATTCAGACACCAGATTTACTGAACATTCTCACCCATTCCTAGCAAACGGCAGGTGCTCCTCCTCTGTGCTAGAGTGGAGGAATCTACTATGTGTTTTAATGCAAGATAGTGGTGCTGGGGAAGACTTTGAGAGTCCCTTGGACTGCAAAGAGATCAAACCAGTCAATCCTAAAGGAAATCAACCATGAATAGTCACAGGAAGGACTGATGCTAAAGCTGAACTCCAATACTTTGGCCACCTGATGTGAAGAGCCAACTCACTGGAAAAGACCCTGATGTCAGGAAACATTGAGGGCAGGAGCAGAAGGGGGCAGCAGAGGATGAGATGATTTGATAGCATCACCAACTCAGTTCAGTTCAGTTCAGTTCAGTCGCTCAGTCGTGTCCGACTCTGCGACCCCATGAATTGCAGCACGCCAGGCCTCCTTGTCCATCATCAACTCCCGGAGTTCACTCAAACTCACGTCCATTGAGTCAGTGATGCCATCCAGCCATCTCATCCTCTGTCGTCCCCTTCTCCTCCTGCCCCCAATCCCTCCCAGCATCAGAGTCTTTTCCAATGAGTCAACTCTTCACATGAGGTGGCCAAAGTACTGGAGTTTCAGCTTTAGCATCATTCCTTCCAATGAACACCCAGGACTGATCTCCTTTAGGATGTACTAGTTGGATCTCCTTGCAGTCCAAGGGACTCTCAAGAGTCTTCTCCAACATCACAGTTCAAAAGCATCAATTCTTCGGTGCTCAGCTGTCTTCACAGTCCAACTCTCACATCCATACGTGACCACTGGAAAAACCATAGCCTTGACTAGACGGACCTTTGTTGGCAAAGTAATGTCTCTGCTTTTGAATATGCTATCTAGGTTGGTTATAACTTTCCTTCCAAGGAGTAAGCGTCTTTTAATTTCATGGCTGCAGTCACCATCTGTAGTGATTTTGGAGCCCCCAAAATAAAGTCTGACACTGTTTCCACTGTTTCCCCATCTATTTCCCATGAAGTGATGGGACGAGATCACCAACTCAGTGGACATGAATTTGAGCAAACTCTGGGAGATAGTGGAGGATAGAGGATCTGGCATGCTGCAGTCCATGCAGTCACAGTGAGTCAGACATGACTCAGCAACTGAACAACAATAAGCATGGGTATGTCCACTCTGTCGATGAGAAGGTCTCAGTAAACCATGGAATAAACAGCAAGCTGGAGATCATGGACTTTCCAAATATTTCCTATTTTAAAGTATCAGAGATAGGATCCAACCTACATCATCATGCTTCCAAGATAAATGTTCTCCTAAAATTCCATGAGGTTTCCTGGGCTTTGGTCAACAAGTTGTAGCAGAACACTGTCTCTGCCATCTTAAGACTGGCTGAGCTGTAGCAGGTGGTCACACATCATGATGTGGTTACTACAAGCTTACTACCTGTGAACTTCTAGGACATTTGACTTCAAGGCAGATAATGTTTGTCCAGACATAATTCCTTATAGAATGAGGCATGATAGCCCCCAATACAGGAACTAGTGACTAGAGAGAGGGGAATTTCCAGTCTATCAGCGGATTCAGTAAAAGAAACAGAAACCCTCCAGGAATTTTCAGCAGAATGGGAGTGAATACAGGGAATTCATGCTTCTAAGCCATGGGTGGGTCTGGAGAAGAAAGGGTCTCCAAAGGTTGTGGCTTGTTCTCAGGTGGACTGCTTTTGATCAGAAAATCTGAAATTGCTACATTTGCCCAGATCAGCCACTACAGAAGATAGCTGAGAGTCATAACTATTAAATGCATGGTGTTGCCACTTATAGATCGCAGGCACAAGTTTATTAGTGAATGCAGACTGCTTTTAGAGGCACAAGTTTATTAATGAATGCAGACTGCTTTTAGAGGCACAAGTTTATTAATGAATGCAGACTGCTTTTAGAGGCACAAGTTTATTAGTGAATGCAGACTGCTTTTAGAGGCACAAGTTTATTAATGAATGCAGACTGCTTTTACTCTGCCTGGTGAAGTTATAGAAAATTCTTTTATTTATCCTTCATTTTCTCTCTGCCATGTACATTATTTCAATTAGGTTTCTTAAGAACCACATGAGATAGAGCAATATATCCACTTTAAGATGAAAAAACTGACTCCTGAAGAGTTTAGTTAATTTGCTAAAGCAGGCACAGCCAACAAATAACAACTGGGACTCAAACCCACCCATGGTTTTGACCCACTTCTGTGTTTTGGTAGCGGGAGACATCTCCAGCATCGAACCACGGACCCAAGTCTCGTTCAGAAACACTAAATCTGACACAAGTTTTCTTCACAACTTTTCACATGGGAGGCTAGAAGGACAAGAGCTCTGACTTCAGAGACCTTGGTCTGTTCTGCTGTTGACTATTCTGACCTGCCTTGAGCTGGTGACTTGGAGAAGGTTTGGCTGAGTTTTCCCATTTGTAAACTGAAGCCAGTGATACGTGACTTGCAGAGAGTTTATGCAAGAAAACGAAACAGATTGCCTAATGCAAAGTACAGGCTTAAGAAACCTGAGTTCTCTGTTAACTCTCTGACAAATCTCTGGCCTAGCACAATTACCGACTGTGCCCAATTCTGGGATCAAAGACAAGGACGGATTACTCTTGTCTGAGTCACCTGTGTTCCAGACACAAAGTCATTTGAAATGCAAATACAGTTGCCTGATAATTTATTATGTGAAACTGGCTACAAAGACTTGCCTCTTGAGCAAAAATGAAAAGGGAACCCAGCATAGCCTTTCCTGTTTGATATTAAGTCTGATATGCAAGAAGGTGTGGTTCTTCCAGAAAATTCCAGTTTCCAAGCTGTTAGCAGTGATGCACAAAATCTGCTAGAAGAAGGGACAGTTCTTTCACCTGAAAAGTGACCACCATGGAGCTTCTAGGGTTTTCCGTCACATTCTCACCCCCCTCCTCTGATTCCAGCCTCAATTGCAGTGAAGGTTACATCCAAGTCTGCATCCATTTGCTCCAAGCTATGAGAGACTTTATTTTTCTAGGCTCCAAAATCACTGCAGATGGTGACTGCAGCCATGAAATTAAAAGACTCTTGCTCCTTAGAAGAAAAGTTATGACCAACCTAGACAGCATATTAAAAAGCAGAGACGTTACTTTGCCAACAAAGGGTCCGTCTAGTCAAGGCTATGGTTTTTCCAGTGGTCATGTATAGATCTGAGAGTTGGACTATAAAGAAAGCTGAGCATGAAAGAATTGATGCTTTTGAACTGTGGTGTTGGAGAAGACTCTTGAGAGTCCCTTGGACTGCAAGGAGATTCAACCAGTCCATCCTAAAGGAGATCAGTGCTGGGTGTTCATTGGAAGGACTGATGTTGAAGCTGAAACTCTGATACTTTGGCCACCTGATGTGAAGAACTGACTCATTGGAAAAGACCCTGATGCTGGGAAAGATTGAAGGCAGAAAGAGAAGGGGACGATAGAGGATGAGATGGCTGGATGGCATCACCGAATCAATGGACATGAGTTTGGGTCAACTCCAGGAGTTGGTGATGGACAGGGAAGCCTGGCATGGTGCAGTCCATGGGGTTGCAAAGAGTTGGACATGACTGACCAACTGAACTGAACTGAACTGAACAGTCTCCTTCCATGCATGCTGGGAGTCCTTCCCTCTGTTTTCTGCCCCAGGGTCTTCTGTGATGTCCTAGGAGCCCTCGCAGCCTGTATCCAGAGCAGGCAGAGCTGTAGGGGTGCTAATGGTCCTGATGGGACAGAAACCAAAGGACACAACTCTAGTGTTTCCATCAGGGACAGTTTAGGGAGGCATTCCCTGCTCCTCTTGGAAGGTCCTAATGGAATCCATCTTCTACTGCCCAGCACAACCTCAATATGGTGCCTTACCCTGGTTTTCTCCTTCCGTGCTTCATTCTGCCTGCTCTCTGACAGGGACAGAATGACGTCATCAAGGGAGGCTTCTCCTTGGAAGAGATCACCATTTTCCTTTTCTTCATACTGCAGTTCAGTCATTCAAACAGTCGTATGGTAGCCTATATGAATGAATCTTTCCTCATTCATTTTGGTTGATTTTGAATTCCCAACAGACTCATATAGTTTCTGCTCCCTTAAAGCTCTGAACCTATTTGCAACTAGAATTACATTTACAAAAGTAGAGTTGGCTTGAACTCAGTCATTTTTTTCTTCAGTCATTCAACAAACACTTGTTGAATGCAGAGTAGATCCAGGTTTTGCAAGACCTAAATCTTATATAAAGAATAGAAATCTTTTAAAAGTCTTTGATTTTGTGCAAGTGAGAAGGCCTGAAGTTATTTTATTCTTCATTGACTTCATGGTCGATCTACTATTTACTACTCACCATGTGTAGGTTCTGTTCCATACTGTTCTGGGTGCTTGGAAACACCAGTGCAAAAAAACAAAAAACAAAAAAAGCCCAAACCCCCAAACAAAGCTTCTAGATGAGGTGTATGTTTTCAGCAACACCAAAGTTTAAACTCAGTTGTTAATTTAAAAATAAAAAGGGAAGTTTCTGGCACATACTCATCTCCCTAAAAAAGTCAAAATGCTGTTGAAAATACTAATATTAGAGGCAGTTAATACCTTATTGTGAGAACAATTCTCAGCTTTCAAGAATCCCATGCACCCTACCTCAAAGAATGTGAGTCTCAGCTGAAAAACTCCCTTTTTGGCACTAATTCAGCCATAGGAAGTAGGTTGCTTTGCTGTGAGGCTCTTGGTCCCTGGGACCAAGTAGGTCCTGGGAAGAGATGGGAAAATTCTTCCCCAAGTTTGCCAGGCCCCAGTAACAAGCTTTTCCATACCGTTCTATATCACCCTCCTCCTTGTCTGATTTTGGATTCCATATCCTTCCTGACTGTCATGTGATCATAGGGATTCCCCATCCAGATACCACCAAGATAGGTGATCACAGAAATAGGGAAGTCATCCATGCACACATCCGTGACCTATATATGACTTAACAGTAAGCACTGATATTGTCTAGCTGTAAGTTTCTTGCACTATAGCCAATTTATGATTCAATCAATACGCTCTCATTTGGTGGATGTAATGCCTGCCACATGGAGACAGAACATTTCCCTGTGGCCCTGGAGCCATCAGGTATGTGTACATCTGGGCAAGTATTTTATCCACATTGCTAACAAGCCTCATTCCTTTTTCACAAAAAAACACAGTCACGTAAGTGAGTGATCTAGCTCTCCATGGCCTCCTCTGGAACAAAGGGAGGAATCTTACCCCCCGAGGATACAGAGACCTGAGCATGGATGGTGGGGCTCCCATCATAAATAGTTCTTGAAATTCCCATGACTTTGACCTTGAGACTGAAAACATTCTGGAAATCAGGTAGCTCTTTTTCAATGGAAAGATCTCTGTTGGCTGATAGTCAAGTACCCAGAGTTTAGGCAAAAAAAAAAAAGAAAAAGAACTAGTAAAATTTTGAGCATAGAAGTCACAAAAGTACCAGGACTGCCAAGAGAATATTTCTTAGTCCACAGAAGTATGAAAAATTTTTAACAGTGTCCAAATAAGGAATATTATCATTATGCAGAGAGGAAAAAAATTCCTTACTTAAAAGGTGGAGGGAAAGCTCATAGATCTAAGATTTCTTTTTAAAGCACACTTACTAATTCTTCCTGTTCTGAGCTGTTAGCTTTATATAGATTGTTGACTTGCTCCTGTGGGAAGGTCTGTGACTGCTGAGCTTTGCAGCTCGTGCGTGTGTCAAGGACAGTGACATCATCGAGTTACCGAGAGCCCAAGTTCTTTTTTTGAATTTTGGTGGTGTCCCATGTCTCTTGGGACCTTAGTTCCCCAACCAGGGATTGAAATTGGCTCCTGGCAGTGAAAGCGCCAAGTCCTAACCACTGGACCTCCAGGGAATTCCCAAGAGCTCAAGTTCTATTTCCCTGAAACAGAGCTGGATGGCACGAGTCTCTGTCCTGGGCCAGAAATGGTCATCAGACTCCTCCTGTGTGACTTTGTATCTCCTGTGGGCAAGTAAGTACCGGTGGGGTCTCTCCCTGGAATTCTCAAGACCTCAATACAAGCCTTCCTTTTGGGATAATGACATCAGCTCTGTCTCTCACAGGACCTGTGGAGGCCAGGATAGACAAAATACAAGATACGAGATCACAGTGACAGGAGAGACAATGACTCTGGAATGTCACCAGACTGATAACCATGACTATATGTACTGGTACCAACAAGACCTGGGACACAGGCTGAGGCTGACCCATTATACCTATGATGTTGACAACACTGAGAAAGTTGAAATCTCCAACAGGTACAGCATCTCGAGATCAAATACAGAGGATTTCTACCTGACCCCGAAGTCTGTTATCCCCTCCCACACATCCATGTACTCCTGTGCCAGCAGTAAGTCTATAGTGCTGCATGGCCACTTCCTCTCTGCACAGAAGGGTGGTTAGAAAGACTGAGGGTTGACTGCACGTGTGAGGTCTGGCCCAAACCCCTGGAAGTCCCTGTCTCCATCAAAGTCACAGAGCCGTTGCCAGCCTGGGGGTTTGACTGCAGTGGGCAGTGTGACCCTCGGTGCTGAAGTCTGCCCCACGCCAGTCTCAGTCTGACTGCCCGTCACCCCAACACCTTCGCTGGCTGGTTCTCTCTTCTGAAGTCCCTCTGCTTGCAGAAAGGAAAATGCATCTTTAGTTGAGATACATGAAGAGCCCCTTGATAATCTCCGAGTCCCACCCTCTTCTCCCTGCTGTGGGCTTTGCAACTTCATCTACCGCTTACCCCACTCTCGACTATCCTTCACCTTACAAGTCAGAAACCTTCATTCACATGGTCTCTGCTCCCGACTGCCTTTCTTTAAGGCAGTAGTCCTACAAATTCCTATAATGTTTGCCTTCCTTCTATCCCTCGCCATCATTCCGCATGAGTTTCCCCTGACTCTTCCTGCTCCAGCCGTAAGCATCCACATTTAGTTATTTCCTCCTCTGGGTCATGTTCCTTGTCACTCTAGGATCTTTTTTATAGACTATTTCTTCTGCACTAAACATATATCCCTCCTTCTTATTTCTAGATCTCTGCTTCATTCCTTACATGAAAATCTATTTCAGGTATTTATGCCTGCTTAGTCACTCAGTCGTGTCCGACTCTTTGCAACCCTTTGGACTGTAGCCCACCAGACTCCTTTGTTCATGGGATTTTTCAGGCAAGAATACTAGAGTGGGTTGCCATTTCCTCCTCCAGTATACTTAATTGTAATTGTGAAGAGCAAATTAAAATTTTACTAGGAGAAATGAAGGAAAAATATTTGGGGGCGTTCATCGGAGAAAGGATTATTTTTTTTAAGAGAAACACAAAAGAACACAAACTACAGGAACTTTCTAGGTGGTCCAGTGGTTAAGAATAAGCCTGCCAATGCAGAGGCCATGGGTTTGATCCCTGGGTTGGGAAGATTCCACACGTCATGGGGCAATTAAGCCCATGCACCACAACTGCTGAGCCTGCACGCTAGAGCATGTGGACCACGAGAGAAGCCACTGCACTGGGAATCCCACGTACCGCAATGGGAGAGGAGCCCCTCAGTCAGGAACCAGAGGAAACCCACGTGCACCAATGAAGAACCAGCGCAGCCAAAAATAAATACATAAAAATAAAGTAAAAGCAAAAAAAAGCATACAAACTGCAAAGAAAATATTTATAATGTGAGTGCATTCAATTAAACCCTTGTACATAAACACACTGTAACACACTGTAAAAAAATGAAAAGGTAAGCTGCAGGCTGTAGACAAATGATACAGAATCAGTGTGACAGAGTCTAACCCTGCTCACCAAAGTCCCATGGCACCTCTGTGATTCCTATATCACTTACAGTTGGAGGGCTGGGAACCTAAGACCTGGTTCTGAACAATGGGAGGCGTGTAAGCCAATTATGTAAGTCAATTTCCAGCCTTGGCCCTTATAATTTTCTATGGCATTGTGATGGGATTCCCCAAGTATCCTCCCATTTGGAGATTTCCTTTAAAGGCTCGTCAGATATGACATAGAGTTGTAGTCATGGCTAAGATTTATTAGTTTACAAAAGAAATATTCAGTGGCAGATCATCAAGGAAAAAGGGTTTGGAAGAATCTGGACATGGGCTTCCTTATGCTCTCTTCCTCCCGGGAGGGCTCACACAGCACAGAGCTCACTGTTCCTGGGTCACAAAAATGCAGCAACATGGGTGTGATGATCCTGCCAAGGGAGCCCATTGAGGACTTTGCAAATCTGGACTCTGGCTAGCATCTGGGAACTTGGCTGGTGAACAGCTGTCTACAGTGATAGAAACTTTTCTTGAGAAGAGTATCTCATTGTGCCCCACAGTTCATGTGAACAATATAGCTTATGCTGTACACTGAATTTCCTTCTGGGAGACTAGATTTTTTTTCATCAATGGTAGGCAGAGTGTGCCTGTGGGATCAGATCCCCCCAAAAAACTTGGGCTGAGTTCTCAATGGGCTCCCTTGGCAGAAGTCAGCCAAATTCTCAGGAAAACAACTGCCTTGGGAGACCTTCAGAGAAACCCTAGAGACGCACCTGTACCCCAAACCTAACCCCTCCTAGTTGTGTGCCCTAGATACTGTGTAGGATGATGCAAGAGAGATTCGGGCAGGAGAGCCGATAATTCTAGACCTTGTCTAGGCTAGTTTTGAATTGCTCACACCGGTGACACGGCAAATATCCTTAATAAGAATCAGACCAGCCAGAACGCCAGCCTTTCCTCCTCTGAGCGGTGGAAAGCCTTTCCTCCCTTCCTGCCCCACCTGGATTTTGTCTTGGATTTGTTCCATTTTGCGGCCCAGGAAGCAGGAGAGGCTGGGAACACAGGAGATTTCTTCCTGGAACGCTCACACCTCAACTACAAGCATTTCACATGTAGTCCGAGAGGGCCCTGTCTCCAGTCACCCAGGTCACCACCCACCATGAATGCTGCTGTCCCTCAGAACCTTTAACCCCTGGGCACAAGGATGGGACACGTAATGACACCTCAGTGTGAAGAAGCCTCCCATCAGGGGGTGATTAACTGTTGCCAACAGAAACTGGACTCAGACCACTGGCTTTTCTATCTCAATAATAGAGAATTTAAGAGGGAAATGGATGGTTCTAATAGTTCTACATCTATGGGTCTTAAATGGATAAGGTTGGCATGTAAGCCCTAGGGTTTGAATACTCAGAAGACTATCTCAGAGAACGTGACTCTACTGCTTCCAGCTCTCTGACACACATTTCCTTGTTTTCTTGTTTCATACCAACTCTCAGGGCCTTCTTCAGTCCTCTAACCTTTTCTACCTCACCACTCAGACAATGAAGAACACGTTTCATAACAAAAAAAGAAAAAAAAATTTAAAAAAAGATACTGATCACTGAAATTCAATTGTATGTCTGCTATGCTTTTTTTAAGATTCCAGAAGCTCTGTTCAATTTTATATTTATTGGTATCGTATCCATCCTGGTACTTCTAGGGATAAGGGGGTTCTCTGCCTTCTCAACTGAGATTAAAGGTATTGCACTGATGGCCTTGAAGTACAGGCAGCACCGTGTCAAAGGCTTTGGTACACGATACATACGGAGAACAGCAAGAGCAAAGAGGAAGCTGGTCTTTGCCCTTCAGCTAGAACAAAAGCTGCCAACTTAAATCTACACCCAGGGCATCATTTATCCCTTTATCTTCAAGTGTGTCAGTTAGTTCACTGTGCTTCTAGGATAAAGCTGTGGCAATTACCCCAGCTTCCACCTAGTCTTGGGCTTCCATGTAGCTCAGTGGTCAAGAATCTGCCAGAAATGCAGGAGACTAGGGTTCAATCCTTTGGTTGGGAAGATCCCCTGGAGGAGTAGGAAATGGCAACCCACTCCAGTATTCTTGCCTAGGAAATCCTATGGATAGAGGAGCCTGGTGGGTTGCAAGAAGTCAGACACGACTGAGCATGCATGCACACGCACCACCTTATCTAAGCTCATCTGATTGGGAAACTCGAGAACCTGGTAAAAGAGACATCTCCGAAGAGAAGGATCAGATCAGATCAGATCAGGTCGCTCAGTCGTGTCTGACTCTTTGCGACCCCATGAACTGCAGCACGCCAGGCCTCCCTGTCCATCACCAACTCCCGGAGTTCACTCAAACTCACGTCCATCGAGTCAGTGATGCCATCCATTCATCTCATCCTCTGTCGTCCCCTTCTCCTCCTGCCCCCAATCCCTCCCAGCATCAGAGTCTTTTCCAATGAGTCAACTCTTCGCATGAGGTGGCCAAAGTACTGGAGTTTCAGCTTTAGCATCATTCCTTCCAAAGAAATCCCAGGGCTGATCTCCTTCAGAATGGACTGGTTGGATCTCCTTGCAGTCCAAGGGACTCTCAAGAGTCTTCTCCAACACCACAGTTCAAAAGCATCAATTCTTCGGCGCTCAGCCTTCTTCACAGTCCAACTCTCACATCCATACATGACCACAGGAAAAACCATAGCCTTGACTAGATGGACCTTTGTTGGCAAAGTAATGTCTCTGCTTTTGAATATGCTATCTAGGTTGGTCATAACTTTCCTTCCAAGGAGTAAGTGTCTTTTAATTTCATGGCTGCAGTCACCATCTGCAGTGATTTGGGAGCCCAGAAAAATAAAGTCTGACACTGTTTCCACTGTTTCCCCATCTATTTCCCATGAAGTGATGGGACCGGATGCCATGATCTTCCTTTTCTGAATGTTGAGCTTTAAGCCAACTTTTTCACTCTCCACTTTCATTTTCATCAAGAGGCTTTTGAGTTCCTCTTCACTTTCTGCCATAAGGCTGGTGTCATCTGCATATCTGAGGTTATTGATATTTCTCCCAGCAATCTTGATTCCAGCTTGTGCTTCTTCCAGTCCAGCGTTTCTCATGATGTACTCTGCATATAAGTTAAATAAGCAGGGTGACAATATACAGCCTTGACATACTCCTTTTCCTATTTGGAACCAGTCTGTTGTTCCATGTCCAGTTCTAACTGTTGCTTCCTGATCTGCATACAAATTTCTCAAGAGGTAGGTCAGGTGGTCTGGTATTCCTATCTCTTTCAGAATTTTCCACAGTTTATTGTGATCCACACAGTCAAAGGCTTTGGCATAGTCAATAAAGCAGAAATAGATGTTTTTCTGGAACTCTCTTGCTTTTTCCATGATCCAGCAGATGTTGGCAATTTGATCTCTGGTTCCTCTGCCTTTTCTAAAACCAGCTTGAACATCAGGAAGTTCATGGTTCACATATTGCTGAAGCCTGGCTTGGAGTATTTTCAGCATTACTTTACTAGCGTGTGAGATGAGTGCAATTGTGTGGTAGTTTGAGCATTCTTTGGCATTGCCTTTCTTTGGGATTGGAATGAAAACTGACCTTTTCCAGTCCTGTGGCCACTGCTGAGTTTTCCAAATTTGCTGGCATGTTGAGTGCAGCACTTTCACAGCATCATCTTTCAGGGTATAGATAACAGAAAGAGGGCATTAATTGATATCTCAAACTTGAGTCACCTTTGACACATCTAAGTAGGATCGTCCAGCAGAGAGTTAGACAATGGTGATAGGAGATCCACTCACTCAGGTTCTGAAGTGATGGGTGAGGATGCTTCGATGAATTCACCCCCAGTCTATGACATTCAACAAACCTCTAGATATGTTTTAGTTAATAGTGATTGGCTTTGAAGGCTATGGGCCTTTGCAGAGGCAGTGATGTCACCTTGGGAACTTCCAGTGGGGACAAGGCCCCCCCCAACTCATGCCCAGAAGGACCCTGAGACGGTGAACCTCCCACTGCTGTTCCTGCCTGCCATGGGCTCCAGCCTCCTCTTCTGGGTGACCCTCTGTCTCCTGGGTGCGGGTGAGTCCTGAGAACATCAAGCTCTCGCTGCGTTTTTCTCTTTCCAGTTAAAGTTTCAATCATCTCCTTTTTCCATTTTCAAATTCTATCTTTCTCCCCAACCTCGGCAGAACTCACAGAAGGTGCGGGTAGCCCAGTCCCCCAGACACAAGATCACAGAGAAAAGAAAGACCATGGCTTTGTGATGCAATCCTGTTTCTAACTACAGTATCCTTTACTGGTACTGTCAGACACTGGGACAAAGTCTGGAGTCACTGATTCTCTTTAAGGAAGAGACTGAAATAAACATTATTCAGTTGCCTGAAAATCGATTTTCTGCAGAGAGGCCCAGAGGCGCAGACTCCACTCTCTGGATCCAGTCTGCAGAGCTGGGGGACTCGGATGTGTATTTCTGTGCCAGCAGCCAACCATAGCCTCACAGAGACCCTTCCTTTCTGTGCACAAATTTCATGATTCTCCCTCTTTGTAGCTCATGGCAGCTCCAGATAGGCTCCCCCGCCACCCCCCTCCCCCGCCTTATTCCTCATTATGCCAGGGGAAGACGTGGGTTTGCAGAGATAAGCTGTGATGCATATAAATGGAGAACACAAGCTTTTCCTTAAAACACAAGAGATGAAATTGAAAATCATTCCGACTCAGGGATTAGAATCATTTCATGGTGACAACTCAAGAATCCAAAATGAAAGTACTTGTCACGGATTCAGCCCTCAGGGGCTAGTGATGGTTGTTCTCCTGTAATATGCAATCAAAAACCATGTCCAATAAACTTTAATAATACAGGTGGTGATTTTGTGAGTGCAGCAAACAGCAGGCTCTCTGAGTTTTTTTTTTTCATCATCTGAGTGATTCAAGTTTACATCCTTCTCTTTTTGTTTTTACTTAGGAAGCTTTAGGCATCAAAGTCTCAACACAGAGTATGTGTTTGGAAAACACTCCCCCCCCCCAGTTTTATGGGGGGAATATTATGATGTTGTTAATGGTGATGATAATTTCAGCTATTTTATTCAGCCATTTTTCAGCTTCAAAGAAATATATACAAATAGATATCCTGGAAACCAGTCTTAAATCCTAGCCCAAAACAAATTCTTGCTCAGGAATTGTCTAGTTTTTCATGATAACTAACACAACTCAACACTCTATATAGGTTTGTGACTTCCCTGATGGTCCAGTGGCTAAGACTCCACACTCCCAATGCAGGGAGCCAGCGTTTGATCCCTGGTCAGGGAACTAGATCCCACATGCCACAGCTAAAGATCCTGTGTGCTGCAACTAAGTCCTTGTGCAGCCAAATAAGTAAGTGAATAAAAAAGAAAGAAAGAAAGAAAAACACTGTATGTAGGCTTGAGCCAGACATTCAGAGGCTATTGAGGAAGGACATTTCCAGTTGTTTGGCTTAGTACATGAAAATAGTTCCTTAACACATTAAAATATTTTTTAGTAAGAACTTCTAAAACAGTTGCTGCGGGGAGCCGGTGAGGCATTCCACTCGTGACAAAGGTCATGAGGAAGGAGGCTCGGCATACGCAAAGGCGGGATCGAGCCTCAGGAGTCCCCCCGGATATTCTCGAGCATTTCCCAAAAAAAAAACCAGAGTCTGCCTACTTTATTGCTTTGTGCTCTCACCTCTGACTTTACTGGGGGCTGTCCCCTACCACCATCTCTTTCTCTCTCTGTCAAAGAGTTAACTTACAGCTCCAATTAATAAAGTTCCTGGGCAATTAGGAGTGTTTAAATCCAAACCCCTCAGATGGCTCTCTAACTCGCCTGACAAGTTTACCCGGACTCCTGCAGCTATGCATACGATTGTTTACAGTCTCCTAGCCTCCAGAGGCACGGGAAGCTTAAGATATTCAAATAGCTTAGAGCCTCTCAGAGAGTTAAAAACTGTCAGAATAAACTAGTAAAGGATTTCATTGATGAGTCAATGCTTGTTGCCAAGTTTTCACATCCCCTGAATTGTATCCTTGAATGTGTATTAATTAATAGTTGGTATATAGTAAAAAATAAGTAGTGGCCTTGGTGTTAGTAACTTTAGACCCTTAAGGTAATAAATTCTTTTCTTTGTTGTAAACCCATTACACATCCGCCCTATAGGAATGCAATTTTATCTTTGGAAGATGGTGCCAAACCTTAAAATAATTACTCTTAGAGAAAATAAGTCTTTGTTGATAAGTCCTTGTCAAGAGTCATAAATGTTAGTAGGCCTTCTGGCCAGAAGATGATGTAAATCACCTAAACCATTTGTATACGATAAATTTGCAGGAAAGAAACCTTGGTTTTTGATAAGAATCAAAGACTGCTGACTTTGCATCCCCTATTATCCTCTGTGTGTAACTTAGGGTATAAAAGCCCCTGTTAAAAATAAAGCTATGGGCCTTGTTCACCAGCGCTTGGTCTCCCCATGTCATTCTTCCTTTAACTTCCAGCTGAGTCTCCATCTGAGCGCTGGAACCCACCACGCTTACTAATTATGCCTGGGCTTCTAAGACCCACTCGAGAAGGTGTCTAGGTGAGGCACCTTCCGCTATTCGAGAGGGCGCCTGCGGCTCACGTAAGTGGTGCAAACTTCTTGTCTTGAAGTTTTATTGGTCTCCCGCGTAAACCAAGCTACTCAGCTTCTTTTCTCCACTGAATTTTCCTACTGAGCTATCCTCATTCTATTGTTCTCTATATCTCTAATTAGCATATAAATAGTCGCCTAGGCCGTCTCTCCTTCGAATACCCTGGATCAGCTGGGGCTGGTCCCCAGCAAGTTGCCCTGATCCAATTGCCCCCTCTGATACTGTATTCTCTACTCTAACTTCTGCCTAGGTTCTCAATGATAATTATAGAAATCATTCTGAAGCATTGGTTGGAACTATTTGGAAAGCAACTTACTGAGACCCTCTTGAAGGCATGGTCACTACCCCTCAGCCTCTGTTGGTTTCACTTCTCTCCTTGTCCAACCAAAATTGCAAGTCATAATACATATTCATTCCCTCAGTGCACATTCCTCTCCATGGCTCTGCCCATATCTCCATCCCACTTAGTTGTCTGATAAAACTTCAGTCACTGATGACCATCTCTTTGCTGTTGTTGATTAGTTGCTAAGTCGTGTCTGACTCCTTTGTGATCCCATATATACACATGTATACATATACATGTATCCTCTCTGTTCTGGATTTCTTTCCCATTTAGGTCACCATGGAGCATTGAGTAGCGTTCCCTGGGCTGTACAGTAGGTTCTTGTTACCAATTTGATACATAGTGGTGTATATATGTCAATCCCAATCTCCCAATTCATTCTATCCCCCTTCCCTTCTTGGTATCCATAAGTTTGTTCTTTACATGAATGGGTGTGTGCTAAGTCATTTCAGTCGTGTCTAACTCTGTGTGAGGGCTGTAACCTGCCAGGCTCCTCTGTCCATGGGATTCTCTAGGCAAGGATGCTGGAATGGGTTGCCTTGCCCTCTTCCAGGGGATCTTCCCAACCCAGGAATCAAACTCTTGTCTCTTATGTTTCCCCTATTGGCATGCAGGTTGTTTACCAGTAGTACCACTTGGGACGCCCATTCTCTACATCTGTCTCTATTTCTGTTTTGCAAATATATTCAGTTGTACTATTTTTCTAGATTCTACACATAAGCAATATTATACAACATTTGTTTTTCTCTTTCTCACTTACCGTACTCTGAGGACTGTCTCTAGTCAGTCCATGTTTCTGCCAATGACACAATTTCATTCCTTTTTATGGCTGAGTAATATTCCATTGCATGTGTACACCACATCTTCTTTATCCTTTCCTCTGTTGATGGAAATTTAGGTTGCTTCCATGCCCTGGCTATTGTAAACAGTGCTGCAATAAACATTAATGAATTGAACTTTGATGATTATTTTTACCCAACTATTTAGATTAAACAAAGAAGGGTTGACTTGAGAGCTCTCATCCATAAGTACTATAATTAAAGTCAAAAGAATTTTATTTGGAATTTTAAATAAAAATTAATCAATGTTAGATTCTTAATCTGAGATTGCTTAGATATTTAGCTTAAATGACCTAGAGATGTTACACTTAAATTTTAATTTTAGCCAAAGTATTCCTTTTAAAAACTGAAAGAGTATTTGTAATCAAATTGAGACATTGGCTTTGTCATTTTATTATTGATGTTTTAAAATGTTTTCTTTTTTAAACCTTTATTTATTGTATGACTTCTGATGTTCCATTGGACCCTGTGGCAGGAAGGGAAATGAAATAGGGAGTGGATATTTAGACTTGATCACAGCGTACAGAATAAATTTGGGATTTGTTTAATTGTTGCAATGTCAGGACATATATGTGCAGTTTTCTTAAGTATACCAGAGGAGCAATGGTTGGATTTGGGGAGAGTAACTGACATGTTTCTGTCTTTTCATCTCCCCTTAAATTCAGTCTTCTAGGACAATGCTTTATTTGATATTCCCCATGTTTGGGAATTTGATAAGGTAATTCTCCTATTCTAATCTTTTTATTCCTTGCTGAATCTACTCTATGGGAAGAGAAATAGATAATCTTATTTAACTTCTTTTTCTACTTTAGTCTCTCATCTCCTTGCCTTCTTCTTGCTGGCTGTCTACACAAGAGACAGATGTTTTGGTGTTTCCTCAACATGCACGAAGAATAGCAAAGAACTTTCTTATCCATACAGGGTCATGCTGTAGTTCGGAGGAGAGAGAAAATGAGTTAAGTTCCTATTCAGCATAGTGTAAACCAATCCTTTTGATTTCACATCTGAGCCCTGTTATTACCAATATCAAAACTGATATTATTATCTTTGCCTGACTCCAATGTCTGACTCTCAGGTGGTTCCATCTTAGGCCCTAAGACAGTATTATTCATTGCCCCTCTAACATCAAGAAATCGTAATACCCATATGTCCTGTACTTAGTGAAACAACACAAAATCCCCTTATGTTTTCAGTCAGTTCAGTCGCTCAGTCGTGTCCGACTCTTTGTGACCCCATGGACTGCAGCATGCCAGGCCTCCCTGTCCATCACCAACCCCAAGAACTTGTTTAAACTCATGTCCATCGAGTTGGTGATGCCATCCAACCATCTTATCCTTTGTCGTCCCCTTCTCCTCGTGCCCTCAATCTTTCCCAGCATCAGGGTCTTTTCCAATGAGTCAGTTCTTTACATCAGGTGGCGAAAGTATTGGAGTTTCAGCTTCAGCATCAGTCTTTCCAATGAATATTCAGGACTGATTTCCTTTAGGGTAGACTGGTTGGATCTCCTTGCAGTCCAACGGACTCTCAAGAGTCTTCTCCATCACCACGGTTCAAAAGCATCAATTCTGCGTTCAGCTTAGAGAGAGCATATTTGTGCTGCTTCTGCCCACTGGCCACTAAGAGGCGCTGTGGCGTCGTTGTCATCTAGTGTCTATGGTGGTGTTGCCAGAAAGGATGTCATTAAAACCAGAGGGTTGGATTTAGAATTAGGGAGTTGCAGATGTCTTGAGTAAAGGCTGAGAGTGAAGGAACTAGAGACCAACCCTTCTTCCTCTGTTGTGTAGGTGGGTTTTGCTCTGACCGGACCTCTGAGTGCTCACTCGCTTCAGTCGTGTCCGACTCTGCGACCCCACGGACTGCAGCCCAGCGGGCTGTGAATGACAGGTGCACCCGAACAGTGGGTATTTCTCTGAATTTGCTGAAGTCGTGGCTGCACAAGGAACTGGGGGTGCGGTGGCTTGCAGGTTCTGGGTTGGGGAAAGCAGAGAAGCAGTTTGAGTGTCAGAGCAGCCCAGCCTAGCGAGGCAGAGCTCAAGCCACCCGCTCTGCTGAACTTAGAGGGCAGGGCTGGGAGAAGGGCAAGTGCTAACCCGGCCCTCATCAGGGGACCCTGGCCCCGGGAAGCTGACAACCACAGGGGCACCACTGGCAAACCCATGTGTCAGGCAGGGACTGGGTGGATCCGGGAACAGAATTTCTGCAGGGAGATACGTAATGGAGTTTTGCCATTCACTCCAGATTCATGTGTCCCTTTGAAGCAGATGAAACCTGGCAGAAATGAGAATTTTTTTGTCTGGGCTACCTTGGTCTCATTTCAAGTTCTTTCTGTGGGACTGCGTCAGTCTCCTCTCTGTATCTCCTATCTAGCCTATGTGGCCTCTTTCAACCAGGATCCCCATGTACTGTGATTGATTACATTCCTGTTGCTGTTCTAACAAATTACCATACATTTTGTAGCTTAAAACAATGCAAGTTTATTGTCTGATGGTTTTGAAGGTCAAAAGTCCAAAATGAGTCTGTGCCGTGCTTAGTCGCTCATCTGTGTCCGACTCTGTGTGACCCCATGGACTGTAGCCCGCCAGGCTCCTCTGTCCATGGAATTCTCGGGGCAAGAATACTTGAGGAGGTTGCCATGCCCTCCTCCAGGGGATCTTCCCAAGCCAGGGATCAAACCCAGGTCTCCTGGATTATAGTCAGATTCTTTACCAGCTGAGCTACCAGGGAAGCACCAAAATGGGTCTAAGTGGGTTAGAATCAAGGTGTCAGCAGGGCTGCCTTCCTTCTGGAGGCTGGAGGGGAGCATTTGTTTTCTTGCCTTTCTCAGCTTCTAGAGGCCACAGGATTTCTTGGCTCGTGGGTGTTTCCATCTTCAAAGCCAACAAGGACAGATCAAGTCTCTTCTCATGCTGCATCACTGTGACCCTTACTCTTCTTCCTTCTTTTTCCACATTTTACAGTCTTTGTGATTACATTGGGCCCATCTGAAAAATCCAGGCTTGTCTCCCTACATTAAAGTCAGCTGATTAGCAACCTTAATTCCATTGAGAACCTGGATTCCTTCCCCTGTGTTACATAATATAACATATCCACAGTTCCAGGGAGCAGGCATTGAAATCTTTGGGGACCCATCTTTCTGTTTACCATACCCTAGGTACAGGTAACAAGGAAGGAACAAACAATGATCCCTTATAAAAATATAATAATGGCCTCAGTTTTATGTTTAGGATCCAACATAGACCAAAGGGATGGACTCTGCAAGGGGAACAGGTACCTCTGGTAACATAATTTAGCCTGTAGACTCTCTGCTCTTTAAAATTAACATGTGCATCTTCAATCTCTCCCAGTGGCTCAGTGTTAAAGAATCTGCTTGCAATGACCCAGATTTGATCCCTGGGTGGGGAAGATCCCCTGGAGAAGGGGATCTCAATCCACTCCAGTATTCTTGCCTGGGAAATCCCATGGATAGAGGATCCCTATGGAGGCACAGTCCATGAGGTTGCAAAGAGTTGGGCATGACTGAGTGACTAACGCTCCTTGGTTCAAAAGACTTAGTAGTGCATCTCTGTGTTAATCACAAAATAAAGATTGAACTTGTCCTTCTTCTTGGTTAACAAATAACTCACTTGAACAACCCAGTAAACAGAGCCTTGCTTCTCTCAGCTTTCTGTAACCTCAACCATGTGGGGAAGTAGGTTTGTGGCACCAAACCCCTTTTATAGGCAAAAGGTGAAATGTTAATGTAAAGACATTGAGTTTTTCCAGAAATAAGGATAGCATATAAATCAATGCTAGAGAATTTTATTTGCAAAGAGAACATGAAAATCCTCTGCTTATTTCATGGCAGGGATAGAGAAATATGGGAAATTCTATGCTAGGAGTTTTGAGAATTTAATAGAACTTGAGGATATATAAACTCAGAAAGATCTTTCACTGCAAAAAGAGATTTCAAATGGAATCAGTTCTCAGGGCATCAGTTCAGCCCTTGAAGCCCTAAAAAGGCAGTTGCTATTCTTGTTTATCCTGGAGCACTCAGAGCCAAACTCCTAACCGATGGATGAGTTTGAGTGCGATATGACCAGGGTCATCTCACCACTGGTGACAGGAATTCAAGGGTTCATGGAGGAGCTGGATTGCGATGAGACAACGAATTCATCTTTAAGTTCTTGTAGTTTGAGATTCAAGTGGAAATATTGGGTTGGCAAGCTCTAGATAAGAGAGAGTATAGAGAAGGCATTATGAATTGATGCTACCAAAATAAATCTGTGGGAACCTCTATCTCATATCAATTATAATTGAGTTCAGTCCTGCCTGATTCATCTGCCGGAGATGCGGCCTTCTCTGAAGGGAGCTGCCGAGTGGGGAGTGGTAGCTCGTTCAGTGATGTCACTGACAGACACATCTTGCCAGGACAAGTGGTCCCGAACACACTTCTCTGCTCATGCTCACAAGGGCCTGATCTGGGTAATTCCCCACCATTCTCATCCTGCCATGGGCACCCGAGCCCTCTGCTCTATGGTCCTTTGTCTCTTGGGGGTAGGTGAGTCCTCAGAACATGCCCCATCCTCCTGTTGGTTTGCCCTATTGTGACTC
Organism: Bos mutus; assembly: GCF_027580195.1. Classification (NCBI taxonomy): domain Eukaryota; kingdom Metazoa; phylum Chordata; class Mammalia; order Artiodactyla; family Bovidae; genus Bos; species Bos mutus. The sequence goes on along the minus strand of NC_091620.1, from coordinate 18,241,487 downwards.
CCATATTTTTCTTATTCTGTTTCCAAATTCTTTCACAGGAACCACAGATGCTAACCTAGGAGTCACCCAGACCCCTAGGCATGAGGTGACAGAAAAGGGACAGGCAGTCACTCTGAGTTGTGAGCTGATTAAAAGCCACACTGCCCTTTATTGGTACAGACAGACCTCGGTGCGGGGACTGGAGTTTCTGGCTTACTTCAGCAACCAAGCTCCTATTGATGAGTCGGGGATGCCCAAGGACCGATTCTCAGCTAAAATGCCTAACGCGTCGTTCTCCACTCTGAAGATCCAGCCCACAGATCCTGGGGACTCGGCCACATACCTCTGTGCCAGCAGCAAAGACACAGTGCTGAAGAGTCGCCCCGTCCCGAGCAGAAAACCTCTGCTTCCCCTTCCGGTTCTGCTCCCAGCCCTCTAAGTCATCCCTACTTCTCTTTCACCAAGAGAAGTGAGTGGGTTTGGGGCTTAACAAGAACAGAAAATAAGGTATCAACATAGACGATCTTGTATAGGAAATCCTGTAGGAATGGGATTCAGGGATTGCTCTGAAATTGTCAATGGGCTCAAAATTCATCCCTCATATAAGATAAGCCTTAATTACTCAGATCATAGAATTTCCTGCCTTCCTGCACTTGCCACCCCCATCTGAATGGAAGAAGCTCCAGATAATGGCTGTTCAGCATTCTCCATTCTTTTTCAACTCTAAGTTGTTAACAGAATCCTGCCCCACCACAACACAAGTTGGTTTTTTTTTTTTTAATAGTATCCTCTTTATTGTGATTATGTGATTATACATCCCATTCTAATGATAATATCAACTTAACATATACAGGGCTTTTTCAACACATTTAAGGTAAAGTAAACAACTTAATTCAGTGGGTGTAAGTTGCCACTCCTTGAATCTAGGTATTTATTTATCTCTCTCCTGCCTAGGAGAGATATTGATATTGAAATAAAACCACTCAATATCACAGCAATCCAAGTCTATGCCCCAATCAGTAATGCTGAAGAAGCTGAAGTTAAATGGTTCTATGAAGACCTACAAGACCTTCTGGAACTAACACCCCAAAAAGATGTCCTTTTCATTATAGGGGACTAGAATGCAAAAGGAGGAAGTCAAGATATACCTGGAGTGACAGGCAAATTTGGCCTTGGAGTACAGAATGAAGCAGGGCAAAGATTAATAGAGTTTTGCCAAGAGAACACATTAGTCATAGCAAACACCCTCTTCCAACAACACAAGAGATGACTCTGTATGAGGACATCACCAGATGGTCAATACTGAAATCAGACTGATTATATTCCTTGCAGCCAAAGATGGAGAAAGTGAAAGTGAGAGTGAAGTCGCTCAGTCATGCCCGACTCTTTGCGACCCCATGGATAGTAGCCTGCACCAAGTTCCTCCGTCCATGGGATTTTCAAGGCAAGAGTACTGGAGTGGGTTGCCATTTCCTTCTCCAGGGAATCTTCCCAACCCAGGGATTGAACCCAGGTCTCTCACATTGTAGACAGACGCTTTACCATCTGAGCCACCAAGGAAGTCCAAAGATGGAGAAGCTCTATACAATCAGCAAAAAGAAGACCAGGAGCTGACTGTGGCTCAGATCATGAACTCCTTATTGCCAAATTCAGACTTAAGTTGAAGAAAGTAGGGAAAACAACTAGACCATTCAGGTATGACCTAAATAAAATCCCTTACAATTATACAGTGGAAGTGAGAAATAGATTCAAGGGATTAGATCTGATAGAGTACCTGAAGAACTATGGTCGGAGGTTCATGATGTTGTATAGGAGGCAGGAATCAAGACCATTCCCAAGAAAAAGAAATGTAAAAAGGCAAAATGGTTGTCTGAGGAGGCCTTACAAATAGCTGTGAAAAGAAGAGAAGCAAAAAGCAAAGGAGAAAAGGAAAGGTATACCCATTTGAATACAGAGTTCCAAAGAATAGCAAGGAGAGATAAGAAAGCCTCCTTCCGTCATCAATGCAAAGAAATAGAGGAAAACAATAGAATGGGAGAAACTAGAGATCTCATCAAGAAAATTAGAGAAACCAAGGGAATATTTCATGCAAAGATGGGCTCAATAAAGGACAGAAATAGTATGGACCTAACAGGAACAGAAGATATTAAGAAGAGGTGGCAAGAATACACAGAAGAACTGTACAAAAAAGATCATGACCCAGATAATCACGATGGTGTGATCACTCAGCTAGAGCCAGACATCCTGGAATGCAAAGTCAAGTGGGCCTTAGGAAGCATCACTATGAACAAAGCTAGTGGAGGTGATGGAATTCCAGTTGAGCTATTTCAAATCCTAAAAGATGATGCTGTGAAAGTGCTGCACTCAATATGCCAGCAAATTTGGAAAACTCAGCAGTGGCCACAGGACTGGAAAAAGTCAGTTTTCATTCCAATCCCAAAGAAAGGCAATGCCAAAGAATGCTCAAACTACCACACAATTGCACTCATCTCACACGCTAGTAAAGTAATGCTCAAAATTCTCCAAGCCAGGCTTCAATAGTACTTGACAGAGAACTTCCAGATGTTCAAGCTGGATTTAGAAAAGACAGAATAACCAGAGATCAAATTGCCAACATCTGTTGGATGATAGAAAAAGCAAGAGAGTTCCAGAAAAACATCTATTTCTGCTTTATTGACTATACCAAAGCCTTTGACTGTGTGGATCACAAAAAACTGTGGAAAATTCTTGAAGGGATGGGAATACCAGACCACCTGACCTGCCTCTTGAGAAATCTGTATGCAGGTTAAGAAGCAACAGTTAGAACTGGACATGGAATGATAGACTGGCTTCAAATCGGAAAAGGAGTACATCAAGGCTGTATATTATCATCCTGCTTATTTAACTTATATGCAGAGTACATCATGAGAAATGCTGGACTGGATGAAGCACAAGCTGGAATCAAGATTGCTGGGAGAAATATCAATAATCTCAGATATGCAGATGGCAGAAAGTGAAGAACTAAAGAGTCTCTTGATGAAAGTGAGAGAGGAGAGTGGAAAAATTGGCTTAAAACTCAACATTCAGAAAACTAAGATAATGGCATCTAGTCCCATCATTTTATTGAAAATAGATGGGAAAAGAATGAAACAGGGAGAGACTTTATTTTTGGGGGCTCCAAAATCACTGCAGATGGTGACTGTACCCATGAAATAGAAGACGCTTGCTCCTTGGAAGAAAAGTTATGACCAACCTAGACAGGGTATTAAAAAGCAAAGATTCAAAAAAAAAAAAGCAAAGATTCAATGCAATCCCTATCAAGCTACCAACAGTATTTTTCACAGAACTAGAACAAATAATTTCACAATTTGTATGGAAATAAAAAAAAACCTCAAATAGTCAAAGCAATCTTGACAAAGAAGAATGGAACTGGAGGAATCAACTTGCCTGACTTCAGGCTATATTACAAAGCTACAGTCATCAAGCAATATGGTACTGGCACAAAGACAGAAATATAGATCAATGGAATAAAATAGAAAGCCCAGAGATAAATCCATGCACCTAAGGACACCTTATCTTTGACAAAGGAGGCAAGAATATACAATGGAGAAAAGACAATCTCTTTAGCAAGTGGTGCTGGGAAAACTGGTCAACCACTTGTAAAAGAATGAAACTCTAACACTTCCTAACACCATACACAAAAATAAATTCAAAATAGATTAAAGATCTAAATGTAAGACCAGAAACTATAAAACTCCTAGAAGAAAACATAGGCAAAACACTCTCCAACATAAATCACAGCAGGATCCACTATGATCCACCTCCAGGGTAATGGAAATAAAAGCAAAAATAAACAAATAGGACCTAATTAAACTTAAAAGCTTTTGCACAATGAAGAAAACTATAAGCAAGGTGAAAAGACATCTTCAGAATGGGAGAAAATAATAGCAAATTAAGCAACTGACAAAGAATTAATCTCAAAAATATACAAGCAGCTCAATTCCAGAAAAATAAACGACCCAATCAAAAAATGGGCCAAAGAACTAAATAGACATTTCTCCAAAGAAGACATACAGATGGCTAACAAGCACATGAAAAGATGCTCAACATCACTCATTATCAGAGAAATGCAAATCAAAACCACAATGAGGTACCATTTCACACCAGTTAGAATGGCTGCCATCCAAAAATCTACAAACAATAAATGCTGGAGAGGGTGTGGAGAAAAGGAAACCCTCTTACACTGTTGGTGGGAATGCAAACTAGTACAGCCACTATGGAGAACAGTGTGGAGATTCCTTAAAAACCTGGAAATAGAACTGCCTTATGACCCAGCAATCCCACTGCTGGGCATACACACTGAGGAAACCAGAATTGAAAGAGACACATGTACCCCAATGTTCATCGCAGCACTGTTTATAATAGCCAGGACATGGAAGCAACCTAGATGCCCATCAGCAGATGAATGGATAAGAAAGCAGTGGTACATATACACAATGGAGTATTACTCAGCCATCAAAAAGAATACATTTGAATCAGTTATAATGAGGTGGATGAAACTGGAGCCTATTATACAGAGTGAAGTAAGCCAGAAAGAAAAACACCAATACAGTATACTAACACATATATATATGGAATTTAGAAAGTTAGTAATGATAACCCTATAATTAAAACAGCAAAAGAGACACAGATGTACAGAACAGTCTTTTGGACTCTGTGGGAGAGGGCGAGGGTGGGATAATTTGATAGAATACATTGAAACATGTATATTATTATATGTGAAATGGATCACCAGTCCAGGTTCGATGCATGGGACAGGGTGCTCGGGACTGGTGCACTGGGGTGACCCAGAGGGATGGGATGGGGAGGGAGGTGGGAAGGGGTTCAGGATGGGGAACACATGTACACCCATGGCTGATTCATATCAATGTATGGTAAAACCACTACAATATTGTAAAGTAATTAGCCTCCAATTAAAATGAATAAATTTATTAAAAAATAAAATAAAAATAAATGGTGAAAAAATAAAAAGCAGGGACATTACTTTGCCAACAAAGGTCTGTCTAGTCAAAGCTACAGTTTTTCCAGTAGTCATGTATGGATGTGAGAGTTGGACTGCAAAGAAAGCTGAGCACCAAAGAAATCGTGCTTTTGAACTGTGATGTTGGAGAAGACTCTTGAGAGTTCCTTGGAAAACAAGGAGATCCAACCAGTCCATCCTAAATGAAATCAGTCCTGAATATTCATTGGAAGAACTGATGCTGAAGCTGAAACTCCAATACTTTGGCCACGTGATGCAAAGAACTGATTCATTTGAAAAGCCCCTGATGCTGGGAAAGATTGAAGGCAGGAGGAGAAGGGAATGACAGAAGTTTAGATGGTTGGATGGCATTACTGACTCAATGGACGTGAGTTTGAGTAAGCTCTGGGAGTTGGTGATGGACAGGGAAGCTTGGAGTGCTTCAGTCCATGCGGTCACAAAGAGTCAGACACAACTGAGCGAGTGAACTGAAATGAACCTAAGTCCTGCCTAAGGAGAGTGCAGGCCTGACCTAGAGCAGAAGACAGAGGCCAATGCCAGCTGAAGGCTTGTGTGGGATTCAGAATACCAATGCTGCCTCTTCAGCTATCTGTTTGGGAGCAGTAACTGAACTCCTTTGAAGAAAAACTATGAAAAAACTAGACAGCATATTAAAAAGCAGAGACATCACTTTGAGGACCAAGGTTTGTCTAGTCAAAGCTATGGTTTTTTCCAGTAGTCATGTACAGATGTGAGAGTTGGACCATAAAGAAGGCTGAGTACCGAGAATTGATGCTTTCAAACTGTGGTGCTGGAAAAGACTTTTGAGAGTCCCTTGGACAGTATGGAGATCAAACCAGTCAATCCTAAAGGAAATCAACACTGACTATTCATTGGAAGGACTGTTATTAAAGCTAAAGCTCCAATACTTTGGCCACCTGATGGGAAGCGATGACTCATTGGGAAAGACTGAAGGCATGAGGAGAAGAGGGTGACAGAGTATGAGATGGTTGATGGCATCACTGACTCAATGGACATGAGCTTAAGCAAACTCTGGGCAATAGTGAAGGACAGGGAAGCCTGGCAGGCCGCCGTTCATGGTGTTGCAGAGTTGGACACGATTTAGTGACTGGAGAACAACAACAAAGTGGACTCCACATTGGGATATCTAAGTCTGCAGACCTGTCCAGTCTAACTTTGCTCTCTTTTTCCTTGATCACATGTCTTTAAGACCCGAATCTCTATTTTTCTTCTGATTTATGCAGAGATATCTACATAATATTGGCAATCCATTCTGAATGGTTATAATTACTCTCTTCCAAGTTCTTTTTTTAACATCCAGATCCCTTCTCAGCCCCTCTGAGGACATCTTTGGCAACTGATGCAAAGAATGCGTGTATTTTGAGTGCCTGAGGCAATTCAGGTTTATAGAGTTAAGAAGCAAATTCCACTTGCAGTTGTCCTGGGCTTGCCATTCAGGGGCCCTAACTTTCAAGATGGAAACTTGGTTTCTATTGTGTTTACACCAAGAGGTATAATCTGCTTTTGTGTTTGATTTTAGCACCATCTTTGTCCTCCTGGCTACTTCCCACTGCTTCTGGATCATTTTTCTCCCTCTTGCTTTAAAACCCAGCTCCTTCCACACACCCGACATGGGCATGTTCCCCTTCATCACTGTTGCAGTCGCTCCATTCCCATCAGGCCTCACCTTCTCATTCCGTGCCCCCACGATTAATCCTGTGACCATCTTGGTGATGTCATTGTCGTGTAGACTGCTTACACATGGTTTTGGTTTCTTAGTTTCTTGGCCTCCTCCTTCAGATGGTGTTTTGCCTCCAGTCTTTTTCAGGTGCAGGTCCATGTTGACAGAGCATATAATAAACAACACATAAGTTCCTGCCAAATTTTCTGCTTCAATCATCTATGCTCCTACCTTTACCTCCTTTCTTTCCATCTCATGAACTCTGGTTCCATTCCTCCTATCATCCCATCCACTGAACCTCAACCCCTAAATCCAACAGATATGAAACTCCCATGTTCGTAATTCTCCCATTGTTTAAAACAGAGTTCAAGGTTTAGGGCTATAATTTCAACCCCGGTTAAATCTAATGGATTAAAATATCTGTTTGAGATACTTCTTTTAAAAAATTATTCAGTTATTTATTATGGTTATGCTGGGTCTTGGTTGCTGCTATCAATAAGAAAATGGATGAATAAACTCTTGGAAATTCATCCAATTATTTTATATTAAACCAAATGTAAATAAACTAAATCTATTGGATAAAATAGATAAGTACATAAAACAAATTTTAGAAATGCAAGTCCAATATAGCACCACTTGATATCATTTTAAACACAGGTAAAAGAGCACTCTTTATTGGCAAGATAATTTACTAAATATGTCACCATGGACAATTACTTCATCTCTCATTATTTCAGATTTCTCATCTTAGAAGCAGGAATAATAATTATAAATACATTATGGTATTTTTGAAAGGCAATTTATGAAAAACACTTAAAATGATGGCTGAAACTTTCAAGCTTTCAACACATATACCCATTTATTTTCATTATTGTGCTTGATAAAATCCATATGTAGTAAAAGTATAAAAGCAAGAGAGGAAATAGACTCACCAAACTCAGACTAATTGTTACATCTCAGAAGGAAAGAAAAGACCAAGAAGAGATAGTAAAGAGCAACTTACTTGATTTGCTGTATTTTTCTCTAATTTAAAAAAATTAAAAACTAACTGGTCAAATGTTTAAATTTGTTCAAATTCCATGATTAGAGATTTAGTGCATTAAGAGTTGAAGAGATTATGGTCTGCACAATTTCTGCTGGTGTATCAAATCTTAATATTTCTAAGGTCTCCGAGTCACTCCCAAGTGTGGTCTTTAGCTCTTACCAAGGCTAATCCACTAGTCCTTGGTCATTCCTGGACCCATAAGTTCAAATTCAACAATATTCCTTCCCCCAAAATGTAATACTAGTTGCTTCACATATAAAAAGAATGTGTCATTTTAATCTTCCAAGTAGATTGTTATAATTATGTGTTAATTACATCCAGCAGATTTATTTGGGGTTATTAACAGTTCTGGAGAAGGCAATGGCACCCCACTCCAGTACTCTTGCCTGGAAAATCCCACGGACAGAGGAGCCTGGTAGGCTGCAGTCCATGGGGTCGCTGGGAGTTGGACATGACTGAGCGACTTCACTTTCACTTTTCACTTTCATGCATTGGAGAAGGAAATGGCAACCCACTCCAGTGTTCTTGCCTGGAGAATCCCAGGGACTGGGGAGCCTGGTGGGTTGCAGTCTATGGGGTCGCACAGAGTCCGACACGACTGAAGTGACTTAGCAGCAGCAATAGCAGCAACAGTTCTATTCTCAACCCTGTTCCCCAGTTCAAATGCAGAAGATGGGTTTTGGATGATCCAGTTGCAGGCTAGGGTTTTTCCATTAAATATAGAGCTATACAATGGCAGCTACTCTTGGCTGGATATTTTCTGAGATCCCGGTTGATTACAACCTCCCCATTCTTGGTCAAAGATTAAAAAATTCAAGATCAAGCTTGATATTGAGTCTTCAGACAGTGAAAAGAAACTCACAGAAATAGCCTTTTTAGGTGGATCATCATGGAAAAATCTATATTTCCAAGGTTCTTCTTGAAATCAGAGTGAACGATCAGTAACTAATGAAGTCTCAGACAGAAATAATTTAGAGTATGTGATAATAAGCATGACTGGCCAGGCCCTGTCTCCTGAAGGAAAAATGAATGGGGAAGACTCTTAAGGAGAAATGGAATAGATCACATGCACAGAGAAATCCCAAATTATCCAACATAATTATTGCAAAAGGTTAGAGAACACTTAAAAGAGCACTTGTGCCTTAAACATTGTCACAGGGAATTTAAAATTGCTAAGAGAATGGATGAGACATTACAGTGGTTTGAAGTCATTCTTCATTCTTACCATCAGGATAGGAAGAGAGCAACATTTACAGTAGAAAGTTCTTATATGCTTCTTCCAAAGTGATGGGCATTCCACTAGATGCTGAACACATTCCGTTAGTACCCCATATTACAGACAAGGGAACTAAAGAAGAAAACTTGTATGTAATTTTCCAAAAGTCAGCTAAAAAATGGTGGGAAAGGATCCAAACACAAGAAATTTGAGACCAGATTCTTTTTAATCATTTGCAAACCACTAATAAACAAAATTAAAAGTATAGGTTCACTAAACTGGAGAAAGAAAGATACATCTTTAGGAAAAGTGCTAAAATCTTAGGAGGCTCAGTGTTCTTATGTGGAAGGGAAAGGCAGCCTCCAGTCAGGAGAGACAGATGTTAAAGGGGAGGGGGAGTGCATTTGGGCTCAACTGCTCTCAAAGTTATTAGAAAAGACAGAACTGTTTTCTTAGCTGTTACCAAAGTTGACAAGATAACTGGGCCCCCCAGAGCCCTTTGGGAAGATCCTCTGGAGAAGGACATGGCAACCTACTCCAGTATTCTTGCCTAGAGAATCCCTGTGGACAGAGGAGCCTGGTGGGTTGTGGTCCATGGGGTCACAAAGAGTGGGACACGACTGAGCTACTAAGCACACTCAAAGCCCCTGAGAAATGAAGGCACAATCTCAGAGGCCACAGGGAAGCTAGGAATGACTCTGAAAATCAACCTGATTGAAGGGCTAAGTACAATCTGGACAATATTGACAGGGATTGAAGTGAAAATATTCACATTATTGTACAAACATTATCTATAGGCTATTTTAAAGGGTCATGCCTCATACACTTACAAAATTACGATTCCTATGAAAGGCTTAGGAAAATACAGGAGGTATTAAAGCAAAAGCATGCAAAACAAGAGAATGCCTTGTAGATGGGGTTGCTCAACAGAGGAAGTTGAAAATATGCAATATTTAATGGTGCTTGTTTTAGAAGACTCAGAGCTTAATTTCACATTTCTCACTAGGGAAGATAGCAGAGATAAAATCTAGAAGAACATATTAAAGAGCTTATGATTTGGGCCAGGATACAAACATAACATTAAAGAAGGTATTCAATTCCAGTGACTGCTGCTAACACCACTGTGTCTGAGGAACAACAGAATGAATTTTAAAGGCATTTCAAATTTTGACAACTTCGATTAAATCTTTCTTAACGGGTTAGGTAATCACAGAGGGAAATAAAATGATTAAATTGGGATCTTTCTTGTAGAGATAAAATGTTGTAATGGAAATACTATTCAAATCCTGGAGCATTCCAGATTTGAAAAAAGAGTGTGAATTGATGAAAAAAAATTAATGACTTAGATTGTTGTTTTCTAGAATTTCATAATGGAAGTAGTACTTAAGTTTGGGGCAATTTTGAGTATTGGCATTTAACCATTGGTAGCTCATCATGATGTCATTTTTTTTTTTTAAAGATTTTTTTGGATGTGGACCATTTTTAAAGTCTTTATTGAATTTGTTACAATATTGCTTCTGTGTTATTTTCTGGTTGTTTGGCCTTGAAGCATGTGGGATCTTAGCTCCCTGGATAGCAATCAAACCCATACCCCCTGCATTGGAAGGTGAAGTCCTAACCACTGAGCCACCAGGGAAGTCCCTATGATGTCATGTAAGTGTGTCATTGAACCTCTGTTTGGTCATAATGGGAAATGTAGCAGGAGAGATTGGAGAGGGAAAGGGAAATGGAGAGCTAATGCCCAGTGTTCCAGCCAGCCTGGCCTGTGAGTTTTTAATTACTATACTGCTGTGGGCCATTTCATGTCCTCTGAGGCCCAGCTTAATTGCCCTCTGTGGCTCCAGGAGTAAATCCCAAAGAGCAGTAATTAATACTGGGGGGAGCCCCTTAAGAAGGTGGAAATAGAGTTGTCCTGCCACATGGCTCATCTCTAGACACAATGGTCGAGTTCAAGGTGTTGAGAGAACACGAATCTTGAGAGTCTTACGGGGAACATCTATTGCCCACTTTCGTCTCTGGGAGTTCCTGGAACAATATCCTAGCCCCTCTCCCATCCCCTCCCTCTTCTCTTTGGTAACAGAACTGAGTTAATGATTAGAGATTTTTTAAAGGAGGAACTCAGCAGGCTCAGACCAAACCTTCCTACTTCTATCTTGTGTTTGTTTGTCTTTTGTCTGCAAGGAAGATGCTTTCTATTCTCCTGGCTCACAATTATGGTAAAATTAGTGAGCAGACTGTATTCAGTGGGGAAGACTGGCTGCTGGGGAAAAAGTAGTCAGGGGTATACATTCATCTCAGAGGATATGAGCTACTACTCGGTGACACATCTTAGCCCCACCTTTACTGGAGCCAATGCTGATGTTTGAATTTCAGTTTGACTTCAGTTTCTCTCTTTCTCAAGTGTTTTATCTGAGCAACAGGATTATTTTTGAACTTCTAAAACACGAACACAGATAACTCCCCATTGTCCATATACCAATGTAACAGCACAGTTCACCTTGCGTCTTGACAAAAGGTTCATTTCTAGTGATACTACCCAACTGGCCACCAGGAGATGCTGTGGTTCCACATTCCTTGGTGGCTTACTGGGAGAATTGCCTTATGGTGTGGGTTAGAGAGAAGCTCTAAATCTCATGGTCCCTGAATCATGAAACTGATTTGCAGACACTGAGCAGGTGTTGGAGACAGAAAGATAGGGATCAAAGACTTCTACAAACGGGTTAATACCCATAGTGAGCACAGACTTACAGGCAAGCCTGGGATGGACTGTGTAGTCCATGGGGTTGCAAAGAGTTGGACACGACTGAGTGACTTTCCCTTTCATTTCCATTTTATTTTCCTTCCATTTCACTTTCTGGGATGGTTGCCATGTAAAGGAGCCAGTGATACACGAAACGTTAACATCATGCAGTCCAAATTAATGTGTGTGTGTGTGTGTGAGAGAGAGAGAGACAAGTGCAGAAGAAACAGAAACAGTGTGCTTCCCATCCCCCTTATCCTCAACCCAAGTCTCATTAACCCACAGAGATGTGTGTTTAGGTGGGTCATAGGTAGATTGCAAAGAGTATGGACAGTATTCTGGTAGATGCCTCGTGATGCTGTAAATATTCTGTGGAACAAGAGGGATGAGCAGGGGACATCTCTGTGACTTCAAGAGATGTCCTCTTCATGGTTAAAGAAATGGCCTTAATGGAAAGGAAGATCTTGTTTTTCTGTAAGCTAATGCAGATCATCAAGCCAGCTCTCTACTAAATTACCAAAAAAATTTAGAAAATAAGTCCTCAAGGTCATTTCTCTCTGCTCCAGGGGGGCACCTCTTGAGCCTGTCAAGATGTGGGCAGAGAAGGAGATGGTTGGTAAATTTTTGTGTCCTGATAGAAGGAAAGCAAAACAGCTCCTGTGTCAGGACATAAGAGAAGCTGTTGGAATGGGCTTCCCTCTAAACCCAGCCTGCTTCCATCCTACCACTGCTGGGGGCTTTACGGCAGGGCCCCAAGGAGGACGGCCTGAACTGTGTTCTAAGTCAGAGGGGCCCTGAGCCTTCAGAAGTCCACAAGTAAGTCTGCATAAGCAGAAAATGTACCAGGGCCTGGGGTGACCCTAAGACTGATTTTTCTCTCCATAAGAGATTGGAGCACTTAGGAGGTAGCTGGCTCACTCATATTCTGAACTTGTTATAGGCTCACAGCTTCTCTGTTTCACAACATTTTGTATCTTATAGAAAAGTCCTGGACAGGAGTCAGAAAATCCACATGCTGAATGCTGTGTCCTGATTTGCAATGTTTTCTATTTGTCTCTGCTGTTATTGCCCCTCCTAAAGAATCTGCCTGTCAATGCAGGAGACATGTTTTCGATCCCTGGATTGGGAAAATCCCCTGGCGAAGGAAACGGCAACCCACTCAATATTCTTGCTGGAAAATCCCATGGACAGAGGAGCCGCAGGCTGCAGTCCAAGGGATTGCAAGAGTCAGATATGACTTCTCAACTAAGCAACAGAAACAAAAAACCCTGTGTCCAGCTCTGCATTCTTCAACCTCAGGTTGCAAGATGCTCTCCTGAAGCAAGTAAACACTGGACCGGGGAGTGGGCACTGCTGATTCTATAAAACTAAGAAAGTTTATCATAATATTTCCAAGTAGTCAGTCATATGTTTCTCTCTGTCTCTTGACAGATTCCCAAGTTTGGGGAGTTGAGGAATATGTCTCTGTGCCAACAGCCAAGACATGGAGCTAACATGTTTCATTTCCTCTGTAAACAGAATCTTACTACTCTCCATACCCCCAAGAACTGGGTCATTTTCCAGAGTCTCATCCTCATCACCAGAAAGAGTTCATTTATGAGTATTGGTTGGCTTAGTACAAGGAGAGTCAAGTGTTAACCATCAAAGAACCTTTTAGAGCTTTGTTAGGGGTTGGAGAGGATTAGAATGAACTGAGAGTGCTTTATTGCAGTTCCTCAAAGAAGGCTGAAGCCCTCATTTTTCACTGCACAACCCACACCAGGACCTGCAGGATTAAGGCAATTCTGAGGAGTTGGACACGACTGAGCGACTGAACTGAACTGAACTGACTGAGGTTCATCAGAGGTAGCATGGCTTCCCTGGTGTCTCAGACAGTAAAGAAACTGCCTGCAATGCAGGAGACCCAGGTTCAATCCCTGGATTGGGAAGAACCCCTGGAGAAGGAAATGACAACCCACTCTAGTATTCTTGCCTGGAGAATTTCATAGACAGAGGAGCTTCACAGTCCACGGGGTCGCAAAGAGTCAGACACGACTGAGTGACTAACACTTTCTCTTTCTCTTTATGAGGTAAGATGGAGCCCCTTCATGGAAAAGGTGCAGACATACAGAGGCCCTGTGCTGCAGGCTGGGGATTATGCAGCATATGTCTCTAGCTTTTGCTGGGAATAAAATCTTCCCAAGCCAGTCTCTTTCCAAGGCTTCCATTTATGCCCCTTAGAGATGAGCAAGGAGAAGGCAATGGCACCCCACTCCAGTACTCTTGCCTGGAAACTCCCATGGACGGAGGAGCCTGGTAGGCTACAGTCCATGGGGTCGTGAAGAGTCGGACACGACTGAGCTTTCGCTTTCATGCATTGAGAAGGAAATGGCAACCCACTCCAGCGTTCTTGCCTGGAGAATCCCAGGGATGGAGGAGCCTGGTAGGCTGCCGTCTACGGGGTCGCACAGAGTCGGACATGACTGAAGCAACTGAGCAGCAGAGATGATCATGGTGGCCAAGTACAAAAGCTTTGGGAGGAATCTGTGGCAAAGCTCTAACTTGGCAAGGATTTATTTTGATTTTCTATATCCAGGTGATAGGGAATGCCAGCCAGAGGCATGTTGAAGGTCTTAATATGTAAAGAGTAATTTACTGATGTCTGGAATTTGTGGTGCTGGTAGTACATTCAAGCAGAAACATTCAATGGACCGTTGACATATGACACATCAGAGAAGGCCAGAGGGGTGGGAACACCAGGGCTGGGAGAGGTGACAGCTGGGGAAGGTGCTTGGGAGCAGGGAGGGGTGCAGTCTGTGAATGAGCCAATACACCCTAGAAGAGTTGGGACCTGTTCAGTCGGTCTTTTGTAGAGAATGAACGTTCACCTTTGGAAGGAGGTCCCGTGAGCAGAGTCAGAATGCAGTGTCCCTGCCAGGTTGCTCTCTTGCCTTGCGGAGGACTCAGAAGCCCCGCCCTTCTGTTCACACTCACAAGAGCCCCTCTGGGTGAAGCTTCCTCCTGCTGGCACTGTCATGGCCACCAAGCTCCTCTGCTGTGTGGTCCTGTGTCTCCTGGGAGTAGGTAAGTCCCCAGAAATAATCTGCATTCTTGGATATTTTCCGTTATGATTCCAACCATGCTTCGTATTCTGTACCCAAACTCTGTCCTTCTCCACAGGGCCCACAGATGCTGGAGTCACCCAGACCCCTAGGCATGAGGTGACAGAAAAGGGACAGGCGGTCACTCTGAGTTGTGAGCCGATTAAAAGCCACGCTGCCCTTTTTTGGTACAGACAGACCTCGGTGCGGGGACTGGAGCTGCTGATTTATTTCAACAACCAAGCTTCTATCGACGAGTCGGGGATGCCCAAGGACCGATTCTCAGCTAAGATGCATAACGCGTCATTCTCCACTCTGAAGATCCAGCCCACAGATCCCGGGGACTCAGCCATGTACCTCTGTGCCAGCAGCAAAGACACAGTGCTACAGAGTTGCCCCGTCCCGAGCAGAAAACCTCTGTTTCCTCTTCCGGCTCAGCCCCTAGCGTCATCAGCTGTCTTCTTAGGCTCCTCCCCTAGCAGCCCAGCGGTTCAGCTTTCTATGACCCTAGGGAAGGCAAGAATAGAATGAAACAACCCATCACATTAGGAAACATTTGGGGGGAAGGCAGTAGAAGGCTTGGTTTCTGGCATTTCTCACAACGTTTTCACAGAGGGTGACAGTTCATTTGATGTTGTCATTGTTCAGTCACTCAGTCATGTCCGACTCTTTGCGACCCCATGGATTGCAGCATGCCAGGCTTCCCTGTCCTTCACCATCTACCAGAGCCTGCTCAAACTCATGTCCATTGAGTTGGTGATGTCATCCAACCATCTCGTCCTCTGTCATCCCCTTCTCCTCCTCCTGACAGTCCATGGCTAAGGGTAAATGTCACCCACTGGGCCTTCAAGTGATTATATAACCAGCAGATAAACTCAGTTTGAAAGGGCTTCTACAAAATACTTGACTGGTGATCCTCGAAAGGGCTTCCCAGGTGGTTCTAGTGGTAAAGAACCTGCTTGCCAATGCAGAGGACATAAGAGTTGTGGGTTTGATCCCTACGTTGGGAAGATCCCCTGGAGAAGGGCATGGCAATCCACTCTGGTATTCTTGCTTGGAGAATCCCATGGACAGAGGAGCCTGATGGGCTACAGTCCATAGAGTCACACACAGTCGGACACGACTGACGTGACTGAGCATGCACTCGTGATTCTCAGAAGTGTCAAAATCATTCAAAACAAGAAAAGACTGAGAAACTCTCATGGCTTGAAGAAATCCAAGAAGACAGGTCATCTAAATGTTCTGTGGTGTCCTGGATTAGATCCTGGAACAGAACAGTAGAAAAAAAGAGGGAAATTGGAGTTTAGCCTGTAGCTGACTGGTGCGTATGTTAAATCCTTGGTTCTGAGCAAAGAATCATGCTTATGCATGACGTTTACAACAGGGGAAGTTGGATGAAAGGTAGAGAGGAACCATAGTATCTTTACAACTCGTAGGAAATAAGTTCTCCAGTGTTGGGTCTCCAGAGTCCCTGCTAAAGCAACAAGGGATGTTGCTATTAATTGTCCTGGTTCCCCAGGCTCAGCGCACTCAGACAGATCCAGACTCAGCTGCTGCTTCTTGGTCTCCGCTCCAGTGCTTCCTGAACATTGGGCAGGGCAATGTAGGCTGAGCAGAAGCCTGCAATGCAGAAGTCCACCACCAGGGCTGGCCCACCGCTTCTTGGAGGCTCCCCTTCTGTCTCCTCTGCACACCACCGCCACGCACACTGGGGTCCTGACTCCGGCTTCGCTAGCTGCTGCGAGCTGACAAACACTGAAGCTTAACAGTGAAGAGAATGTGTTGCAGATTTATATACAAAGGGCTCAAGCTGATTCATTTAGTATTATGGGGAAATGACACGCGTAAAAACTTCCCAAATGATCAGCAGAACATTTCGTATTGTGTGGCAGGTTGAATAATGACCTCCGGCCCACCCCACTGTCCCAAAGATGCCCATGTGTTCATCCCTGTAATCTGAAGATGTTGCCAAGACGGAAAAAATGGACTTTATAGATGTGATTCAGTTAAGACTTTGAGAAGGGACATTTATCTGGGATTATCCAGCTGGGCCTTAATGAGACCATGTGTATCTTTATCAGAGGGAGGCAGAGGAGATTTGATACAAATAGAAGAGGAAGAAGCAAGGCAACCACAGAGGCAAAGTTCGAACCCATACGAGGTCAATACCTAGTTAAAGGCATAAACAGGCCAATTTTTTGGGTGTCAGATCACCCCTCAAAGGCAGCCTTCTTTGGGGAAAACTAAGCATGCTCTTTCTTCTGTGCTTCTGTTTCCCTAGAGGGAGCCACCGAGACTGTGGGCGCCTGCTCACACCCTGATGTCAGTGCCAGCCCACACCGTATAGGGCCCCCGGGACACGGATCTGCTTTCATTTCTGCTCCTACAATAAGTTCGCTCATCTGGGAAAGCTCTCATTTTCATCTGGATCCTGCCATGCTCTCCAGTCTTCTCCGCTTAGCGTCGCTATGTCTCCTGGGAGCAAGTGAGTCCTTAGAAACGCGAACATCTCCCTGGGCACTTTTCCTGCCTACCCCTGACACGTATGTTCTTGTCTTCTCCCACAGGGTGCATATCAGCTGAAGTCGCCCAGTCCCCCAGCCACAGGGTCATAGAGAAGAAACAGGCTGTGAATCTGAGTTGTGACCCTATTTCTGGACATGAATCTCTTTTTTGGTACTACCATGCTGTGGGGAAAGAAATGAAACTTCTGATTTACTTCCTAAGAGAGTCTATGCAGGATGACTCAGGGATGCCCAAAGGCCGATTCACAGCAGAAAGGATGGAAGGGACATCTTCTACGCTGAGGGTTCACTCTGCAGAGCTGGGTGACTCAGGAGTGTATTTCTGTGCCAGCAGCCGAGACACAGTGCTTCAGAGTTCTGTCCTTTCTGTGCAAAACCACATCCTATCTGCTCCTCTCAAGTCAGGCAGCCCTGAACAGAAGTCTTTCCCTGTGCCGCCTCTCCAAGGAAGAGAGGAGAGGAATAACTGGAATTAGCCGTTGAAACTCAAGAGTATTTTTTAAAAATGTAACAGGGGATATCTGTGGCTTGGGAGACTCCTGGGGCTCCTCACATAGAACTCAATCTATGGAAATCTATTTGTTTTAATTTAGCTTATTGAAGTATAGATGATTTACAATGCTGTGTTAATTTCTACTGTACAGCAGTGACTCAGTTACACACACACACACACACATATGTATACACTCTTTCATATTCTTTCCATTATGCTTCATCACAAGATATTTAATAAAGTTCCTTGTGCTGTACAGTAGGATTTTTTTGTCTACCATCCTATACATACTAGTTTGCATCTGCTAGTCCCAAACTCCCAATCCATACGCAAATCTACGTGTGTGTGTGTGTGTTATCCTGATGTAAAGCACAGTGGGTTTCTTGCCTACCTTGGTGCTCTGATCTAAAAGGAATTGTGATGCTGATTGTAGCCACATCTTTATATTCCTTATTACATCACAAACAAGTGTCCCTGATAGAAATAAAAATCATGAATCAAAACGCATTTACTCTTTTAGTTTGCTTCCTGATAATGGAGATGATCAGTTTAAGTTACATGGGTCTAGCACACATCCATTATCAAATACTTTTAAAAAACCTCATTTTTGAGTGGAATAACCAGGTCAATTATCATCAGGACAATTTTCCTTTATCTGTAGAGACTGGTTTTTCTAACATAAAAAGCACGGGTTAGTGCTAAATGCTAATGTGTGTCAGCCCATCCTGACCATTTGTGAGGTCGGGGCCAGTGGCTGCACTAGGGCTCTGGCATCAGGTGAGGCTGATTCGCTGGTGTGGTGGCCTGATGCTTCCAGATGCAGTCAGAGTGGAATGAGGGACTGGATACATCTCTAAGCCCTGATGTGTCTCACCCTCACCCTTTGCCCAGATTTGCTCGGACCAGTGTAGGAAGGCTGCTTCTAGGCACATTTCTACTGGCCATAAGGAAGCATTCTGTTGTCACTGATGGCTAAAAGGTGTAGATAATTTCTTTGATACTCTCTGTAAAGTGGTCATAAATAGAGGGATTCCAGGACCTGATTTCTGCATGGTGAGGAGAGGATAGTTTGCAAACATCAGTCACCCATCTGTGATGCGGAGGGCAGAACAAGACTTTAGCAAAAGCTAGGACACGACTGAAGTGACTTGGCAGCAGCAGCAGCATTCACATGTTGGGGGCTTCCCAGGTTGCTGGTGGTAAAGAACCTACCTGCCAGTGCAGGAGATGCAAAAGATTGATCCTTGGGTTGGGAAGATCCTCTGGAGAAGGACGTGGCTCCCCATGCCAGTACTCTTGCCTGGAGAATCCCATGGACAGAAGAGCCTGGTGAGCTAGAGTCCATGAGGTCGCAAAGACTCTGACATGACTGAGTGACTTAGCACAGCACACACATTCACGTGCTGAGGAACCTCTGAACTATCTTATAGGAAAAAAGAAATGAGGAGGGAGAGGGAGAGGCCAGGATGAAATGGGGCAGATGTAGGAACAGAGGCAGATAAGGGAACATCACCTCTACTTTATACTGGATCTAGCCAAGTCCAGATGCCCGTCAAGCAGGAAGCTGTGTCCATTATCAGTGAGGGTGTCCTTGTGCTGGTGACATTGACGTCACAGGCAGACCTGCCTGTCTGTCTCTCAACCCAGAGACCAGAGTCTGGAACACAGGTCTCCTTCCTGTCCCAGCCCTGCCATGAGGCCCAGGCTTCTCCTCTGTGTGGCCCTGTATCTCCTGGGAGCAGGTAAGTAAGTCCTGGTCAGGAAGGACATCTCTAACTAAAGCTTGTCCCCAGTTCTGTGCCTTTCGTTTACAGCGGCAACATGACTCTCCTGCACTCTGCCTCTAAATCTTCCTCCTCCTGTGCAGGTCATGTGGGAGCCATGGTCGTTCAGAACCCAAGATACCTGGTTACCGGGCTGGGAAAACCAGTGACTCTGAGCTGTTCTCAGAATATGAAGCATTATGCCATGTACTGGTACCAACAGAAGCCAAGCCAAGCACCAAAACTGCTGTTGTACTACTATGATAAACAAATCACCAAGGAAAAAAACACCTCTGAAAACTTCCAGTCCAGCCGGCCTAACACCTCTTTCTGTTCTCTTGACATCCGCTCGGCAGGCCTGGGGGACTCAGCCGTGTATCTCTGTACCAGCAGCAGAGACACAGAGCTGAAGCCTTCCCTGCCCTCTGTTCATAAACCTCTGTTTCCCAGAGCCAAGAGTCCCCTCTACACCTGCCTCCCCTCTGGCAACCATGAGAGGAAGTGGTTTAAGGCTGTCATTATCTCCTCCGTAGATAGAAGTTGGATCTAAACCTACAAAAACCATTAACAGTTATGCCAGGAGTGGAAAAGCGGTTACTCTTACCTGACATTCAGTTGGTGGTAATTTCCCTGGATCACCCCTTCTGTTCTCTTCAGTAGAGTAATAAAAATTTTTTTCTTAGTTGTTTCTTTTAAAGTCTGAGTGGTTGACTTAGAAACATGTTTAAGGACAGACCAGGCAAGAGTTAGCACCATTCCCCTGAATTCTCACCATTAGAGGAAACTTCCCTCATAAGCGTGTGAATGCAGTCTCACTGTTTTCTTATCAAGTAGGGAAAATGATGGTGATGGTCTAGTTGCTAAGGCGTGTCTGACTCTTGCAACCCCATGGACTGTTGGCCATCAGGCTCCTCTGTCCATGGGATTTCCCTGGCAAGGATACTGGCGTGGGTGGCCATTTCCTTCTCCTCTTCCCAACCTAGGGATTGAACCCAGGTCTCCTGCACTAAGCTGGGTCTCCTGCACTAAGCTGGATCTCCTGCATTGCAGGCAGATTCTTTACCAACTGAGCCACCAGGGAAGCCCGGGGAAAAGTAGAACTGCTAAAATTTTGTGCCAGATTTGAAGACACGTGAATTGCCTGGGACATGCATTATGCACAGTGCCTCTATCTTTTTTTTCCTGATATAAATCCATCTATGAACCATTTAAGTTGCACGATAGGTCTCGTGTCAAAATCGAGAAGCAGCACTGTGGAAGATGTATTAAAATTACTAGAGTTTGCCCTATCTTTTTAATATTAATAAAAATACCAAATACCACAGCTTGTTTGAAGGAAAAAGGATTTCTGCACTCTACTGTGAACAGCTTTCTGAAAGCCAGTTTGCGTCTTACGTCCTTTACTAGGTTGAAATATTTATGGTGACTGATTGAGTAAGTGGTGCATGAGTGAATAAAGTTCATCAGTGCAGAAAGGAATTGGCATCTGCTAGTTCTGAGATGCCTGATTTAGAAGATGAGAGCGTTTTAATGCTGTGTCCCTGTTTTAATGCTGAAGGACACAGATATTCTTACTATGCAATAATGTGTTGCATCACTGCATATAGTCATCAATATCACAGGTGTCCAAGTCTTTAATCAAGAGACCAAGAAGTACTGCCCTAGATCCAATTCTGGTGATGTTAGGCAAAAATCAGAGAAGCTGAAAACTGGCATTTGAGCCACCTACCATCTAACTTCCATGTTCTACTCTCCTCTTTCTTAACCCACCATACATTTGCACCGCTTTTCTTGTGAGTGATTAACTCTTTATCTCTTTATTCATCTACCTAGATGTCAAATTTTTGTTCTATAAAATGAGATGTTGGGCCTAGATTAATCTAGGGCCACTCGCATTTTATGGCTCCACGGTAAAGTCTAGAAAACTGACTCATCTTGAGTGTAATGGCTAAAGAATTCCACCAGGAGGCAGCAGATGAGCTGCCAACTGCTGCTTTCCTTCCGCAAACATTCCACTTACTCTTGAATAAAAAGAGGGGAGAAATGAAGACTACAGGCTCATCTCATTTCAGGCCCAGATGAAAGGTTACATGAGCCAACGAAAGAAAATAAAGGAATGAAAGATAAAAAGTGGAGAGGGGAGTGGCACGAACTGTTTCGGAAGCTAAGGGTCCGTAAGGAAGGTTCAGTTCAGTTCAGTCGCTCAGTCGTGTCCGACTCTTCGCAACCCCATGAATCGCAGCTCGCCAGGCCTCCCTGTCCATCACCAATGAAGGTTATTAATCTCTCAACACTGTCCCCCATATGGACACATTCTAAACTAGGTTGTGTGTATAGTTAAGAAAAAGATGCTCCACTCAACTGATGTACAAAATTAGTTCTAGAAACAATATTTTTTTAGAGAAAATGCCTGTTGAGGGAAAATGGAAAGGAAGCCAAGGAGGCTGGGGAGGCCATATGACTGGGATGCAGATCTGACCTTGTAAGGAGAGAGGGAGGGAAGGAAGGAAGGAAGAAGGGGAGGAAAAGAGGAAGGAAGAAACGCAGGGCTTCGGCTGCCCTTCCTTAAGTCACGGTAGAGCTCTGAAGCTCTGTGTCGTCATGGCCTGCCGCTCACCACGGGGGCAGGGACAGTGGCTCGCTTCTCTTGGAACAACACCCTTCTGCTCTCTGAGGGGGTTCCTGGGTGGGGTCTTCTCGACTTGCCCCCCTCCCAGGATGGAACCTCCACCCTATGGGCAAGTCAGAAAAAGGAAGACTGGGGCCTTGTGTTCTTGGCCTGTTATTTCTGGAACAGAGTCTGCCCTTTGAATAGGTGCTGGTGGAAGGAGGGAACACAGACCTCTGGGCTGGACTGGCCAGGAATAGTTTCTACACTGCAGATCTAGAGGGGAGGAGCATTGCTGGCAGCTGGCCCCTCCCCAGGAGAAACTCGGGGATCCCAGTGTTCTGGACCACATCCGCATGGGCTAGAGCTTCTATTACAGAGCGACAGGGCAAGAGTCATGGCTCAGTGAC
Source organism: Bos mutus (assembly GCF_027580195.1). Taxonomy (NCBI): domain Eukaryota; kingdom Metazoa; phylum Chordata; class Mammalia; order Artiodactyla; family Bovidae; genus Bos; species Bos mutus. The sequence continues at coordinate 18,218,927 of NC_091620.1, read as the reverse complement.
ACAGACTTGCATGGCTTCTCCCAAGATTTAGAAGATTTTCTTGAGTAACTGTTTCTCCATTTGCTGTATGCTCTTGGGACAATTTTCAGAGGCTACAAATGCTTGTTTCTAAATGTTCAGCCATCATGCCCCTTTCTTTGGAAATGAGGTATTCAGAGCTCCTCAAGCTGTCATCCTGGAGGTGCTTTTCACACCTCCAGGTCACATAACAGGTCACATAACAGGTGGCCAGGCCCTGGGTTATAATGTGCCAAACCCTGCTTGAGCCTCATTTTGTCCCAGGACAAAAGCATGGCTGTTCTGGGAGTACTGGTGAATCTTTTCTGTGCTTTCTCTCTAATGTTTGTTAGTTCCGTTCTACAGAGACACAGACTACTCCTGAGTCAAAATTTTATTATGATCCCTACAAAGGTTTCTGGAACTTTTTGTGAGCTTCTTCCTCTCTGGTAGTCTTCCTCCCAAATTGTAGTTGCTTTTGTTCCCTCTATCTTCTAACCTCTGTCTCATCACAACATTTACCTTCTCTGTTTTTCCTCCACACTTGTTATGTGTCCGATTCTGTGTGACCCCATGGACTGCAGCACGCCAGGCTTCCCTATCCATTACCAACTCTTGGAGTCTACTCAAACTCATGTCCATCAAGTTGGTGATGCCATCCAACCGTCTCATTCTCTGTCGTCCCCTTCTCCTCCCACCTTCAATCTTTCCCAGCATCAGGGTTGGCTCTTCGCATCAACCCTCTTCACTGTGTACAGATTTTCCCCCTTTCTTTTCTCGTTTCGGAAGAATCAGTCTTGTGCTGGCTGTTTTCCAACGACTGAGTACAGTTGTTTCCTATATTCTATTTTTTCACTTGTACAGAGTAGGATTCTAAATTTAATGGATAGATTTAGGTTCTGGTGACTGCATTTAATAACATAATAGATAGGAAATGATAAATCTAATGGGAGATGATGTGAATGAAACTAAGGGAAGACAAATTTCCAGGACCTAGTGGATAGTCTATAGTCAATGCTGTCAAATGCTTCAACGAGATCAAGCAGGCAGAGAAAAAAATTAAGTTTGGGAGCTTCCCTGGTGGCTCAGTGGTAAACAATCCACCTGCCAATACAGGAGACATGGGTTTGATCCCTGATGTGGGAAGACCCCACATGCTGTGGAGCAGCAATGCCCATACACCACAATTATTGAATCTGTGCTCAGAGCCCAGGAAATGCAACTACTGAGCACATGTGCTGCAGTTGCTGAAGCCTACGCACTCTTGAGCCTGTGCTCTGCAGCAAGAGATGCCACTGCAATGGGAAGCCCACGTGCTGCAACTCAAGAGTAGCCCCCATTCTCTGCAACTAGAGAAAAGCACCCCCAGCAAGGAAGACCCAACACAGCCAAAAATAAATAAAATAAAATAATTTCAAAAAATAAGTTTTTGTCCTAGTAAATATACCATACTAATCTGTAGAGGAATAGTTTTATAAGCATAGATAGAGTGGAAATACACCATAAGAAAGCTGAAGATGGCATCTAAAGGAGTGACTTCTTTGTGGCAAAAGCAAACGTCTTTATGTAAATTTCACTGGGTTCCAGGAAGTGATCACATCAGAGAGGAGCCGCTCACAGGGGATGAAAGAGCCTCAGAGAAACCCACTTGCCTCTGCCCTTTTCCTGATGCTGCCACGAGCCCCACACTCACCTGCTTCACAGTGCTGTGTCTCCTGGGTGCAGGGAAGTCCCTGTTTTGATCTGTTCAGTGCCCTGCTCTCAGCCTTTCATCCAGGTCATCAGACGCCCTCCAGGGCTAAGTCTCCAACTTCTGTGTGCTTTCTTCACAGGTTTCCTTGAGGCAGAAGTCACCCAGACTCCAGGGCACCTGGTTCAAGGGAAGTGAAAATGTATTGTGTTCCCAAAAAAGGACATATTTATGTGTTCTGGTATCAGCAGATCCTGACCAAAGAGTTCAAGTTCTTGATTTCCTTCCAAAATGATAAAGTCTTGGATGATAAAGAGATGCCCAAGAGATTTTCAGCTGAGTGCCCATCAAACTCACCTTGTAGTCTGAATATCCAGCCTACGGAGCCGCAGGACTCAGCTATGTATTTCTGTGCCAGCAGTGATTGCACAGTGAGAAATACCGGCTAAGCTTAATGCACAAACTCCACCCAGGCTCAGCTCAGGAAGCAGGTGTATAATAGAATTAGAGCAATCTTAAGCCATATGAAAATTTCTTTCAAGAATAAATGTATTGTTGTACATCTTATAAAATCTTAAAACAAGAACACAGGCATTCTTCTGGAATGAAGTCCCAAAACTGTGCCATGGTAGATTTGATGACTCCTTTCTTTTTCCAACTTGTTGGCTCCATTTATTCTCCCTTATTATAAACTGTCTTCTCTATTTCTTAGATTTCATAGTAAACTGTTGTTCAGTCACTCAATCATGTCTGACTCTTTGCGGAGTGGACTGCACTCCATGGTCTGCAGCATGCCAGGCTTCCCTGTCCTTCAACATCTCCCGGAGCCTACTCAAACTCATGTCCATTGAATCAGTGATGCCATCCAACCATCTCATCATCTGTCATCCCCTTCTCTTGCCTTCAGTCTTTTCCACATCAGGGTCTTTTCATAGTATGTAGAAGATTATAGATTCAGATGTCAGCCCTCCAGCCACCTTAAGGACCAACTTTCTCTCATGTTAGATTCCAAATCTAGAAAATTGGGGAAAAGATGATCCTGTTTTACTTGAAAACATGCTTTTGGAAAATGCATTAGCCAAAGGGGTTGTGCTATTTTGAACAACATGGCAGCTGAGGCTTTGTCACTTTGACTTTATAGATCAAAAACAGCAAAGACAGGAATTCTTTAATTAGGGGCCAGGACACCCAAGAGATGGTCATCACACATGAGGTGTGAAGGATAATTAATGCATTTGCTGGACACAGAAAAATCTAGGAAAACAGAAAGAACTAGAGAAGGGAGCAGATCCTTAGTTTCTAGAATAATGTCAGCCCAAGTGAAGAATCCGGAGAAGGCAATGGCACCCCACTCCAGTACTCTTGCCTAGAAAATCCCATGGACAGAGGAGCTTGGTAAGCTGAAGTCCATGGGGTTGCTAAGAGTTGGACATGACTGAGCTACTTCACTTTCACTTTTCACTTTCATGCATTGGAGAAGGAAATGGCAACCCACTCCAGTGTTCTTGCCTGGAGAATCCTAGGGACGGGGAAGCCTGGTGGACTGCCGTCTATGGGGTCGCAGAGTCGGACACGACTGAAGCAACTTAGCAGCAGAAGCAGCAAGTGAAGAATCTAGTTAATTTCTTTTTTAAGGCATTAAATCCAGGTAACACAAAAAACACGTTAATTTTAAGTGTGACCATGTCAGACCCCACAGTCACTAATTAGTTTCTATGGAGTTGACAGAGGAGACAGATTAATATGTTCTCAGCAGAAAAATACATATTGTGCTGACAACTGAAATCCAGATAATTGAAAAACCCTCAGGTATCTGACCCAAGTTGTAATGAGGGACAATACAATCTACATCAGTGTAAGTGAAGGGAGCTGGGGAGGTCATTGCCGTGACATGGAACAGTTAGAGAATTCAAAATCCCTCTGCTAAAATCTAATGACCCATTCTTTTTACAAATCTGATCATTTAGCATCATGTAACAAGAGTTTATTTCCTCTTTCTAGTCATATCTGTTCTTATTTCAGTATAAGCTGAACCAACTGTGTTATTCCCAGAAGTCCAAATATAATTCTTTTTTTCTCAGGCAAAATTTCATTCTGACCCCTGAAACAGAAACGCAGAGAAATGCTCCTTAGTGTCCATTTTCGTTCCTCTGCAAACCCAGTCTTACTCTTGATCCCCAGCACTTTTGTTTTTGTTACAGAAGAGTCACTCTTTTGAATACTATCTTCAGCTTCTTAGGGGGTACTCCCATTTTTATGAAACTATTAAATATTAGAAACTCCTAAATATTAGAAGCATATATTTTGCTGGAATAAAGACTTATTTTTGTTTCTGTACTGCCTCATCTATTTGAAGCATTTGACAATACTGGCTATACCCTAGGCCCTGGAAATTTCTCTTCCTTCAGCTTCATTCACATCATTTTCAATTAGGTTTCTTGTTTCCTATCTATTTTTTAACACAATTTTCAGAACATGAATCTGTCCATTAAATATTCCCTTTCCAGGCTTCCCTGTAGCTCAGACAGTAAAGAATCTGCCTGTAATGCAGGAGACTCAGGTTTGGTTCTCGGATCAGGAAGATCCCCTGGAGAAGAGAATGGCAACACACTCCAGTATTCTTGCCTGGAGAATCCCATGGACAGAAGAGCCAGACTACAGTCCATGGGGTCACAAAGAGTCAGACATGACTGAGTGACTGACACTACTATACTACTTCCCAGGAAATTCTTGTTCTACTTAAATTTTAACATGTAATTTAATGCATTAGGTGTCTTTTTTAGTTAGTTTAGCCTGTTAAGAATCTCTACTTGAAAAAAATGTAGTGTGATCTGAGACAACTTGCCTCACCTGAGTGGGACAGAATAAACAGGTAAATTCTAGGACAGCATCAGGATTTCAGAGGCAGAATTTCTGGGGTTGGTTATAGGAATGCATATAATTTTGCCAAGACCCTGGTTATTTTTGTTCATATTAAAATTTGAGAATATATGTCGAGAACTTTATAAGATGGATAGAATTGCAACCCTTGTATAGAACTCTACCATTCTCTTCTTGATCTTTTTTTTTTTTTAATTTTCACTCTCTTCGTTTCCCTTTTCTATTTCTTCTTGCTTCTTTTTGTTGTTAGAATGATTTCTGTATTTGATACATAACAGGATGCCGGTAAGAAAGGAGAGACAGCTAAATAATTACATTACATTACATTACATTACATTAATTAAATAATTTAATTACAGCTAAATAATTTAAAATCCTAGATCAGTATTAAAGACACCCACTCATTTCTGATGAAAATTTTGCAGCACGTGCTTCAGTGTCAAATGAAAAAATATATTCCAGAATTGCTGGCAGAATCACTTCCTGATTCTCTTCCAGGTCTTTGGGGTCCTGCCTGCCAGTCTTGTTCCAGGTTGATGTCAGAGGACTCAGTTGGCAAGTACTGTGATTCCATGACCCAGCTTCTCTGGAGTGATGAGGCCAGGGTTTGGTGGCAGTCTCTGGACTCAGAGATTGAATTAAATCCAACAGAGATGTTTCATACCTGCTAGTGTTGGAGGGTGTCCTGTGGAGGCGTGGGTTGGCAGGGGCTCATCACAGGGACGGGGTACTGCCAGCAGCAGTCCTGGTAGGTCCCCCTTGGTGTAAGCCCTCCTGAAGGTTGCCATCAACCCTACCATAGAGTCTGCAAGAGCCCTCAAGTCCTAAGAGCCCTTAAGTGGATTTGGAGCCTGTTCACATCGTGCATGTAACAAAATCAACAAGAGGTCAAACGTTTGGACTGAGGGTTCCCTGTCTCCTGCAAAAGGTGCCCCTCAGGCTGTGGGTGTTGTCAATGGGGCCCACGGTCTGCAATTCTCTTTGCTGCTGTGCATCAGAAGCCATTGCTGGGAGAGCTCTTCCTACTCTGATCCTGCCATGGACATGAGGCTCTTCTGCTGGGAGACCTGCCTCCTGGGGGAGGGGAGTTCAGGGGTGCATGAGGACCTATGTAGAAGATGTTTCCTAGAGTTACAACAGAAGCACCCTCTGTGCTTCTATCTCTTCCCACAGGACACGCAGACCCTGGGGTCAGCCCAATACCACCCACTGGATCACAGAGATGGGACGGGGCGAGTCTTAGATAGGATCCAATTTCTGGTTACATCAGTTCAGTTCAGTTCATTTGCTCAGTTGTGTGAGACTCTTTGCAACCCCTTGGACTGCAACATGCCAGGCTTCCCTGTCCATCACCAACTCCCAGAGTTTGCTCAAACTCATGTCCTTTGAGTCAGTGATGCCATCCAACCATCTCATCCTCTGTTGTCCCCTTCTCCTCCTGCCTTCCACCTTTCCCTGCATCAGGTCTTTTCCAATGAGTCAATTCTTCTCATCAGGTGGCCAAAGTTTTGGAGCTTTGGCATCAGTCCTTCCAGTGAATATTCAGGACTGATCTCCTTTAGGATGGACTGGTTGGATCTTGCAGTCCAAGGGACTCTCAAAAGTCTTTTCCAACACCACAGTTCCAAAGCATCAATTCTTTGGTAATCAGCTTTCTTTATGGTCCAGCTCTCACACCCATACATGACTACTGGAAAAACCATAGCTTTGACTAGGTAGACCTTTGTTGGCAAAGTAATGTCTCTGCTTTTTACATGCTGTCTAGGTTGGTCATAGCTTTTCTTCCAAGGAGCAAGCGTCTTTTCATTTCATGGATGCAGTCACCATCTGCAGTGATTTTGGAGCCCAAGAAAATAAAGTCTGTCACAGTTTTTCCATTGTTTCCCCATCTTTTTGCCAGGAAGTGATGGGACGGGATGCCATGATCTTCATGTTTTGAATGTTGAGTTGTCCGGTCACATATTTGTTGAGAATGTCTGGTCACATATTTCTTTACAAAATGTGAGGCTGGAGATGGAGTTTCTGTTTCCTTCCATATTCCCAAAGCACCGCAGCTGAGTCAGGGTGCCCACGGATGGATTCTCAGCCGAAAGACCTAAGGGCACCCGTTCCCTCCTGAAGCTCTGGCCTGTGGATCCAGGGACTCAGCTGTGCGTCTCTGATCCAGGCGGCTCTGGTGCAGTGTGGCTGAGTCAGTTTCCTCTGGTACAGGCTCCCTGGCCTCTCTTCTCCCCTTGAGCTCTAGGAAGACGTTTGAAAAGGCCCTTCCTCATCTTTCTGCCTTGGAGGAAAGAAGCAGCTTGATGGCTGTGACTCCAGGTGCTACCGGCAGGCAGCCAGACTGTAAATTCTGTCTTGAATTATCCTGGTGGATGTGCTTTGGGACTTGGGCTTCTGAAATTCCTAAAAATAATGCAGAATTAGGCAGCCTGTGGTTAGGCCTGTGATTAGAATTGGGTTTAGAAGACCCCCATCCCAATAATTTCAAGTACAGAAGCCAGATAGCTGAAGTCAGTATCTCAGAAATGCTAAGAAACTCCTTCTGAGTTTACCTCAAACACAACTCCCCTGCAAACTCTTTCTCCAGCAACATACCCTCCCAAGATGATGACCTCCCTGTCTGTGGACCCATGGACATTCGACAGCTAGGGGTTTATAATAGTCCTTTCATCAGAAGTCTGTCTCCTCCACAGACTGACAGACCCTTGAAGGCGGTGACTATATAGGAGTAACTGTGAAGGAACAGCAAATACAGTCTTTTTAAGAGGATGGAAGTCAAATAAACGCTAATTAGCGATCCCCACTCAGAGACACTTTCAAGAAACTCAAATCACAATCCTTGTACAGCTGCCCAGGAAAGCATGAAATGATACTCTATGATATCAAACCCTCAACTCCTCCATTCTCTCTCATATAGGCTCCAGGTCCACAGGCACTAAAACTGGAGTTTTAGGAAACCTGCTTCCTAATTCTAATTCTGGGACTTCCCTGGTGGCTCAGTGGTAAAGGGTCCATCTGCCAGTGCAGGAGATGCAGGAGACTCGGGTTTGATCCCTGGATCAGGAAGATTCCCTGGAGAAGGAAATGGCAACCCACTCCACTATTCTTGGAGAATAGTGGAAAATCCCTGGAAAATCCCATGGACAGAGGAGCCTGGTGGGCCACAGTCCATGGGGTTGCAAAAGAGTTGGACACAACTTGGCAACTAAAACAACAACAACAATCCCAATTCTGGCTTTTATTTAAAAAAAGCGGTAAGATGCTGGCAGATGTCCTCGACTTTCTCAGGCTCAGCGTTCTCTTTAAAATTAGAGACTTGCATCATTTACTTGTTCTCCAAGATCTGACATGACTATTACTTTTTGACTCAGGATGTATCTCCATTTTTTCTCCCCCACACCTGTGACCACAGGGATTGCTGGGGAAGACATGTCACAACCATCTGGAAGTAACCAAGCATAACTGTGCATGTGGATATGACTGATCCAAGAACACCTGCTTGGAAGGGGCCCCGTGGAACACCCCTGCAAGCCTTAACGTGGATTCTGACTCGAAATGTGTTCCTATCAAAGAAAACAGTGTGTATTTTCTGCAATCTCCCCTGCTGCTGCCAGTTGGCAATAAAGGAGTGTGTCAGAAAGTCTACCACCACAGAAAGTGGTCAGACCCTCTGGTGTACATGGCAGCCCTGATTCAGACCCATCATCCTGACCTCATTATGAAGAGCATCTTTTTCATATACTAAAGGGTTCTGTTTGGGACCACAAGTGCATGGCTATTGTAGATCAGAACACAACTTGCAGCTTCCCGGTGTGAAGAGCAGACCATTTATTATCGTGGTGAACTGTGTCAAAGAAAATTTTACTCAGACACTTATTACAATGATAAGGCAGGCTTTATTCATTGAAACCACAGCAATGGGGTTTTGTGGTAGGGGAGACAGATTGGGTACAACTCAAATAAACCAAGAAAAGTTTACTTTATAGTCAAGGAGTAGGGAGGCAGAGGGGTTCAGTAGACAGAATTTCTAAGAAGAAACTTCAGGAATAAGGGGAGATACTGGCTAAACTGAGCTACGTGGGTTGTTGAAGACAGGTCAGAATGATCAGACACCACCTTGGGGGATTCGGGGGTGTAGGAATTAGGTTAGATTACAAGGGTATCAGATACTGAGGGTGGGTATTCTGGATAACTGACTTATGAGGGTTTTTGGTAAAATTGGGCTCTTGAGGACTGCCCAAGAACAGGGCCTAGTTCAAGAAGAGAAGGGATTCTTAATGTAGAGAATGGACAGAATTTTAACACATTTGTTGTAAGAAATGAAGGAGAATGATGAGGTGAAGAGACAAAGATGACTCTCAGATTTTAATAGTTACAGGATGTTCAACAAATCCAGGAACCACAGATAAAAGAGAACATTGAGTGAGCAAGTTTAGTTTGGATCACTTTTGAAATTGTGGTACGTTTGAGGTGTCCACATAGGTATCCTTACAACCGTCCCCTGCCAAGAACCCCTCTCTCTTTCCTTTTTCCAAAGCCAGTGACCTCACCCACTGCTGCCCCACATTTCAAGGCTAACACACACACATGCACACACATGCACATATGCACACATCTGCTAAGACATCCATTGAAGGCACACGTCAGCTCTTTCTCTCCCCACCTTCCCCAGCAGAGGGCAGTATCAGATTTAAAAACCAGTCATCTATTTTAATTTTGTTTTATTACTATCTTCTCTTATCTAAATCTTGTGCATAACAGGAATACTATTCTGGTGCAGTAAAAGCAAGTCCATATTTCCATTTTTACTATTAAGAGGTATAGAGTAACAAACTAGAGTTTCTCTGGGGCTTTATGCATCAAAATAATAAGACATCTAGGAAAAAATTTAACTAATAAAATGAAAGCTATTGACTGAAAAGGACAAAATATCGCTTGAAAGAAATTAAGGAAGGTCTCAATAAATGGAAACCTATCCCAGGATCATGTATTGGAAGAGTTAATATTATTGAGAAGGAAAAACTGAATTCCAAAATTCCAGCTACCTTTCTTGGCCTGGAAATTGACAGTTCAGTTCAATTCAGTTGCTCAGTTGTGTGAGACTCTTTGCAACCCCATGGACTGCAGCATACCAGGCCTCCCTGTCCATCACCAACTCCAGGAGTTTACTCAAACTCATGCCCATTGAGTCAGTGATGCCATCCAACCATCTCATCCTCTGTTGTCCCCTTCTCCTCCTGCCTTCAATCTTTCCCAGCATCAGGGTCTTTTCAAATAAGTCAGTTCTTCACACCATGTGGCCAAAGTAATGGAGCTTCAGCTTCAGCATCAGTTCTTCCAATGAATATTCAGGACTGGTTTCCTTTAGGATGGACTGGTTGGATATCCTTGCAGTCCAAGGAACTCTCAAGAGTCTTCTCCAACACCACAGTTCAAAAGCATCAATTTTTCAGCACTCAACTTTCTTTATAGATCAACTCTCACATCCATACATGACTACTGGAAACACCAAAGCTTGGACTAAATGGACCTTGATTGGCAAAGTAATGTCTCAGCTTTTTAATAGGCTGTCTAGAAATTGACAGGCTGATGCTAAAATTTATATGGAAATTTAAGGTACTAAAATTAGTCAAAACAGTTTGAGAGAAGAAAATTTTCAGATGACTCACATCTCCCCATTTCAAAACTTGCTGCACGACTACAGAAATCAAGACAGTATTGTGCTGGAAACAGGATAATCACAAAAATCAATATAATTTTTATTAATAATGAAATTACCTAAAGTCAATATATTAATAAAATTAATGGCATTAATATAATTCTATTAATAAAATAGAATTGAGAGTCATCTCAAATAAATCAATACATTTATTTGGAATTGACTTTAGATAAGAGTGCTGATGCTGCTGAGTCACGTCAGTCACGTCTGACTCTGTGCGACCCCATAGATGGCAGCCCACCAGGCTCCTCCATCCCTGGGATTCTCCAGGCAAGAACACTGGAGTGGGTTGCCATTTCCTTCTCCAGTTCATGAAAGTGAAAAGTGAAAGTAAAGTTGCTCAGTCACGTCCGACTCTTCGCGACCCCAGGGACTGTAGCCTACCAGGCACCTCCATCCATGGGATATTCCAGACAAGAGTACTGGAGTGGGTTGCCATTGCCTTTTCCAGATAAGAGTGCAAAGGCCATTAAACTAGGAAACAATATTCTTTCTAATGAACGGTGCTAGGAAAACTGGATATCCATGTACAAAACAATACAGTTGCATCCCTTCCTCATACCATATACAAAAATTCACTCAAATGTATCAAAGAGCTAAGTATAAGATCTGAGATTATTCTTAGAAGAAAACAAAGGTGTAAATCTTCATGATGATGGAATAGGCAATGATTTAACTATCACACTAAAAGCACAGGCAGCTAAGAAAAGCTAAGTAGGCTGGAATTCTTTGAACTGAAAAAAAAAAGAGTTTGTGCTTCAAAGAGCACTCTCAAGAGAGGTAAAGATAACCTCCAAAATGAGAAAACATTTATTAATCATATATCTATGATAAATATATTTTTAAAAAGCTTATATATATTTTTTTTTTTAAAAAGCTTTCAACTCAACAATAAAAAAATACTCCAACTTTAAAGTGAGCAAAAGATCTAAATACACATCTCTAAAGAAGATATGTAAGTGGCCAATAAATGTAGCAGATAGTCAGCATCATTAATCATTAAAGAAATGAAATTAAAATCACAGTAAGATGCCATCTCACATCCACTTGGCTGTGATGAAAATGACAGACAACAACAAATTTGGGGGCAGCTGGGGAGGAATTGGGAGCCTCATGCATTGCTGGTGGGAATGGAAAATGGTACAGCCACTGTGTAAAATGTATGGGCAGTTCTTCAAAAGTTAAAGTGGAATTACCATATAACCTAGCAATTTCAACTGAAAGCATGTGTCCACACAAAAACTTTCACGTGTGTGTTCAGGCAGCATTATCTGTAATAGCCAAAAAAGTGAAGAGATAACTCATTTCCCTACTGCCCTAGCAGCCTGAGGATTCCTGGATCTGAAAGCATCCTGAAAGAGTCCCTTCAGGCTAGACGTGTGTGTTCAGAGATGGGCATTTTTGTCAATAGCATTAGTGAACAATTTGGAGTGTTTTCAGGAGAAATGACTGAGCGGATTCTAAGTGGTGATGGCAGCTAAGTTCTGATTGAAGCATATAATTGGGTAAGCCTATGAATACCTCCCACAATAAGAGAGACCCTTTGAAGAAGGCCTTAGGACCCTGCTATTATAAAAGAAGGTCTTGAGCCATGGTTATTTGGACACTAAAAGTTACTATGATCTTATTTATTTTTCGAGGCCTGAAGCATCCTAGATGTACAAGGTACATCTCCTCCAGGGAGCCTGTGCATTCTAAAAGGGAGGGATGGTGTCTAATTCCTTCTTTGCATCTTCTTTCATATAATTATCTACTGTCACAGGGTAGGAAAGGACAAAAGAACAGAAGAAAGGAAGATCCCTCACACACAGGTATTCCATTTGTGATTAAAGAGAATAATACAGATAAATAGAAATCAGACAAAAGGTTTGAGAGGGAGAGTTTATGGTTTTTCTAGTGACTGTTCTTTGTATTACTTAGATCAAAAAAAAAATCAAGTAGGATATCACAGAGAAGAAAATGGATTATGAACCATTAACTAAGTTTCTCTCAAGATGCTTGAAGCCTTGCTTAGCTGAGGTGGAGGAAAGAAATGGAGTCAAATCCTTTTCTGTCTCTATTGTTTTTTGGCACAAATTCTGGTCTCCACTTCCCTGCCTCTCAACAAACATACCTAAATATCACATGTGGTCACTCCCTGTACTCAGTAATGGAAAATGGAAAGATGATAGAAGCCAATGAAAGAAAATGGAAGAATTAAAAACTAAAAGTGTGCAGAAGTGGCACAAACTGTTTCAGAAGCTAAGGACCGATTATGAAGCTACTCATCTCTCAACACTATGTCCATACTGAAATATTCTAAACCAGGTTGTGTGCATAATTCAGGGGAAAAAGACTAATCTTGAACCTCAGTTCCATTTAAGTGAGGTAAAAGATTAATTCTGGAGACAATGGGATGCACTGGAAATGGTGACCTCACAGGAAGACCCGCCTCATAGAAGCCAGCTTTGAGCTCTAGCTCCCCAAGCTCATGCAGTAAATACACTTCCTGGTCCTGCCTGCAGGCTCCCTTCATGCCCAACCCTGTCATGGGCACCAGCCTACTCAGCTGAGGGGTCATCTGGCTCCTGGAGGCAGTGAGTTTTGAGCTAAAGGATCAGCATCACTGGCGTTATCTGTGGGTCTATAGCTGTGTCTCGAATATGCCCTGGACCTCTATGTTGCCCAGAGATGTTCCTAAAAGGTATTGACATTCAATGCAAATAATTGCATTTTGGAGTACAAAGCAAAATTCCTATGAACTTTTAAATGAATGCAGGAGACTTCAAACATTTCTGAGCTCCCCTTGCCTTGCTTCATTGGAAGGCACTCACGTCCCCTTCTATTAAAACTCTGTCTCATGGAGTCCCTTCTGCTCTGAGGTCCCATGAATGTTGGCATCACCAGGAACCCAAGACACCTTGTCAGGGGCAAAGAACAGGAGGTAACACTGAGATGCAGCCCAGTGAAAGGACACAGTTAAGTTTACTATCAGCAGCTCCTGGAGGAAGATCTGAAATTCATGATTTACCTTGAGGAAGCAAAAAATCATAGATGAGTCAGGAATGCCAATGGAATGCTTTTCTGCTGAATTACCCAAAGAGGGACCCAGTGTCATGAAGATACACTTGGTGGAGCTGGAAGACTCTCCAGCGTGTTTCTGTGCCAGTTCCTAATCCATATCAACGCAGTCATGTCCTTCCACTGCCCAAACATTCTCCAGGCCCGTCCCAGAAGCAGCCGTGGGCTGGGGAAGCTGACATGTCTGATTAGTGAAATTGGCTACAAAGCCTTCCAAGGCATGAAGATGGAGACAGGAGAGGGCTGGAACACGCCAACTGAGGCT